>NC_090445.1:738704160-741404160 GCF_031143425.1 Pleurodeles waltl | reverse complement strand
TGGCCTCTTTTCCCAATACAAGGTTTCCATTTCCTCCAAGCTCCCTTATTTTCTCTGAAGATTGTCCTTGCTCTTGTATCAGGAGTAAGAAAGTAAACCTGAGAATTGAAGGGTTGGTTTTTCGATCCTAACTCTCCTAAGCACCCACCTGACAGCCTATGCACCTATGAGTGACTTTTAAAGCATGGATGGGGATCTGGTGCAAACCATTACAAAGCTCCAAACCGAAGTGAAAATGATATGATTGCCGATAGTAAATAAACTAGAAGAAACCTTCCAATGGAGATTTTGGGAAATATACATGAACTGAGGCAGTGATACCTATTCGTCTCATTGGCAGCACCATACAATGTCAGAGAACAGTCCTCAGCTTTTCCACAGATACGATTAGACTATGAGGTTTCTGCAAGCCTTACCAGACTGTGTAGCAGATTTTGCCTGCAGATATCCCAACTGCACTATCCTAGGTGATTTTAATATTCATGTAGATGAGCCTCACAACATCTCTGCCAAAGCTCTACTTATGGATTTAGCAGCCTTAGACCTGACGCAATTGATATCTGGCCCCACCCATCTTAGAGGCCATACAATTGATTTAGTTTTTAGTCATCTTTCCAATCTATCAGCTCAGGCCCCCCTTCCCTTGATCTGGCCCGACCAGTTTTTTAGTCGCACTCACACTTCCTACTTACTTTTCTCCAATTCTCCAGCCCGTGGTAAGTTAACCGTATTTTAGTGGTCAAAGCTGAATAAGAAAGACTAGATGGATACCTTAACGAACCTGCATTCTTCCACATCCTTTCGTAAGCCTTATACAGCAGAAAGGTTTGATAAATGGATCTCCAAGTCCCTCGATATTAATTTACCTACTAAGACCACTATTAAGTCCACTCATCAAAAGAAATCATCCTGGTTCTCCCCTCATCTGCTGCATCTAAAAAAAGAATGTAAGCGGATGCAGAGGAAATGGAAGAACTCATACGACCCTGGCCTCAAAAGAGATCATAGGAATATGATTCGATCCTTCCACTAGGAAATTAAGGCTGCGCAGGCATCCTATTATACCTCCAAGATTGAAGAGTCCTCCCATTCTACCACAGAGATTTTCTCTATCTTCAAGGAAATGATCAAGCTTCCCTGCATCAATAATGTAATAGAGGGCTCTAAGGAACATAGCAATGAGCTAGCCTGCTTCCTCTGAAAGAAAATCTCTGACATTCAGGCAAATCTCCCTAGTAATCCCCCTAAAGAGGACAAGTCCGTCTCTTATGCTGAGGGTCAGGTTCCCTGTAGGAAGTTGGCTCTGCATACACTATTTCAAAGTAAGGAATAGTATGCACAGAGTCCAAGGGTTCCCCTTAGAGGTAAGATAGTGGCAAAAAGAGATAATTCTAATGCTCTATTTTGTGGTAGTGTGGTCGAGCAGTAGGCTTATCAGAGGGTAGTGTTAAGCATTTGTTGTACACACACAGGCAATAAATGGGGAACACACACTCAAAGACAATTCCAGGCCAATAGGTTTTTATATAGAAAAATATATTTTCTTAGTTTATTTTAAGAACCACAGGTTCAAGATTTACAAGTAATACTTCAAATGAAAGGTATTTCATGTAGGAACTTTAGGAACTTTGAATTAGCAAAATAGCATATACAGTTTTCACATAAATGACATATAGCTATTTTAAAACTAGACACAGTGCAATTTTCAACAGTTCCTGGGGGAGGTAAGTGGTTGTTAGTTTTTGCAGGTAAGTAAACCACCTACGAGGTTCAATTTTGGGTCCAAGGTAGCCCACCGCTGGTGGTTCAGAGCAACCCCAAAGTTACCACACCAGCTGCTCAGGGCCGGTCAGGTCCAGAGGTCAAAGTGGTGCCAAAAACGCATAGGCTTCAATGGAGAAGGGGGTGCCCCGGTTCCAGTCTGCTAGCAGGTAAGTACCCGCGTCTTCGGAGGGCAGACCAGGGGGATTTTGTAGGACACCGTGGGGGACACAAGTCCACACAAAAAGTACACCCTCAGCAGCACGGGGGCGGCCGGGTGCAGTGTGTAAACAGGCGTCGGGTTCGCAATAGAAATCAATGGGAGACCAAGGGGTCTCTTCAGCGATGCAGGCAGGCAAGGGGGGGCCTCCTCGGGGTAGCCACCACCTGGGCAAGGGAGAGGGCACCCTGCGGGTCGCTCCTGCACTGGAGGTCGGATCCTTCAGGTCCTGGGGGCTGCGGGTGCAGTGTCTTTACCAGGCGTCGGGTCTTTGAAGCAGGTAGTCGCGGTCAGGGGGATCCTCGGGATTCCCTCTGCAGGCGTCGCTGTGGGGGCTCAGGGGGGTCAACTCTGGCTACTCACGGTCTCGTTGTCGCCGGAGAGTCCTCCTTGTGGTGTTTGTTCTCTACAAGTTGAGCCGGGGGCGTCGGGTGCAGTGTGCCAAGTCTCACGCTTCCGGCGGGAAACGCGTGTTGTTTCAAAGTTGCTTCTTTGTTGCAAAGTTACAGTCTTTGGTGAACAGGGCCGCTGTCCTCAGGAGTTCTTGGTCCTTCTAGATGCAGGGCAGTCCTTTGAGGCTTCAGAGGTCGCTGGTCCCTGTGGAAAGCGTCGCTGGAGCAGTTTCTTTAGAAGTGGGGAGACAGGCCGGTAGAGCTGGGGCCAAAGCAGTTGGTGTCTCCGTCTTCTCTGCAGGGTTTTTCAGCTCAGCAGTCCTCTTCTTCTTAGGTTGCAGGAATCTGAGTTCCTAGGTTCTGGGGAGCCCTAAAATACTGAATTTAGGGGTGTGTTTAGGTCTGGGGGGTTAGGAGCCAATGGCTACTAGCCCTGAGGGTGGCTACACCCTCTTTGTGCCTCCTCCCTGAGGGGAGGGGGGCACATCCCTAATCCTATTGGGGGAATCATCCATCTGCAAGATGGAGGATTTCCAAAAGTTAGAGTCACCTCAGCTCAGGACACCTTAGGGGCTGTCCTGACTGGCCAGTGACTCCTCCTTGTTTTTCCCATTATCTCCTCCGGCCTTGCCGCCAAAAGTGGGGCCGTGGCCGGAGGGGGCGGGCAACTCCACTAGCTGGAGTGCCCTGGGGTGCTGTAACAAAGGGGGTGAGCCTTTGAGGCTCACCGACAGGTGTTACAGTTTCTGCAGGGGGAGGTGTGAAGCACCTCCACCCAGTACAGGCTTTGTTACTAGCCACAGAGTGACAAAGGCACTCTCCCCTTGTGGCCAGCAACATGTCTGGTGTGTGGCAGTCTGCTAAAACTAGTCAGCCTACACGGATAGTCGGTTAAGGTTTCAGGGGGCACCACTAAGGTGCCCTCTGGGGTGTATGTTACAATAAAATGTACACTGGCATCAGTGTGCATTTATTGTGCTGAGAAGTTTGATACCAAACTTCACAGTTTTCAGTGTAGCCATTATGGTGCTGTGGAGTTCGTGTATGACAGACTAAGTTTTGCTTAGACACTGTAGGGGCATAGTGCTCATGCACTTATGCCCTCACCTATGGTATAGTGCACCCTGCCTTAAGGCTGTAAGGCCTGCTAGAGGGGTGACTTATCTATACCTGTAGGCAGTGTGAGGTTGGCATGTCACCCTGAGGGGAGTACCATGCCGACTTAGTCGTTTTATCCCCACTAGCACACACAAGCTGGCAAGCAGTGTGTCTGTGCTGAGTGAGGGGTCCCCAGGGTGGCATAAGACATGCTGCAGCCCTTAGAGACCTTCCCTGGCATCAGGGCCCTTGGTACCAGGGGTACCAGTTACAAGGGACTTACCTGGATGCCAGGGTGTGCCAATTGTGGAAACAAAAGTACAGGTTAGGGAAAGAACACTGGTACTGGGGCCTGGTTAGCAGGCCTCAGCACACTTTCAAATCGAAGCTTAGCATCAGCAAATGCAAAAGGTCAGGGGGTAACCATGCCAAGGAGGCATTTCCTTACATTCCCCGAGTCCTACTTTCAGTCTTGCAGCCGTTGAGTGAAGAGTTAGTAGATAAATACCTTTGCTCCATAAAATCTGGATCTCCTTTGGATCTGTCTCCTCTGTTTATCCTAGCTTTAGGATCAAATGCTTTAACTCCCCTATTAACGAATGTTCTCAATGACTCTTTGTCCTTCAGGCATATTCTGCAACATTAGAAACATGGTGTCGTTAAGCCCTTATTAAAAAAACTAATCTTGATACAACATCACCCTGAAATTACAGACCAATTGCTCTTCTCCCCATCGCATCAAAAATAATTGAGAAACATATTAATACTCAGGTGTCAGGCTTTCTCGAGGAACATAATCTTATTCATAACACCCAAATAGGATTGAGACCACTACATAGTACTGAAACTGCCCTGCAGGCTGCCACTGAAGATACTAGACAACGCTTAGAAGCAGGCGGATATGCAGCAATCATCCTACTTGATCTGAGTGCCACCTTTGACACTGTGGATCATAAGGTCTTACTTCACAGAACTTCTCAATTGGGAATTGAGGGTATTTGTCTTAAGTGGCTTTCATCATATCTGAGTCAGAGGACTTTCCAAGTCCTTGACCAGGCACACTACTCTGACATTTTTCCTTTTACCTGCGGGGTCTCACAAGATTCCTCCTTAAGCCCTATGCTTTTCAATATCTATATGGCCCTTCTGGCAAAGATTGTGGAACCCTATGGGTTATCCCTTGTTCCCTATGCTGATGATACCCAATTGGTCTTTTCTTTTTCCACTGGCACCAATTCAGAACATGCCATCCTTTCTTTCTATCTGTCAGATGTTGCCAGATAGATGGCTGACAGCAAACTCAAGCTAAATGATGACAAAACAGAGGTTATGTTGTTAGGGAACTTCCCTCGCCTTAAGCCCCCTGTCTCAGTTTCAACAGGATTCAATGATCTCCCTCCACCTAAAGACAACATAAAAAGCTTAGGTTTTTGGCTGGACTCCTGCCTCACAATGAAATGTCACTCAAAGAAACTGGCTGCTACTAGTTTCAATTTGTTAAGGACCTGCAGGAACATTTTTACATTCCTTCCCTTTTTAGCTAAAAGGCTTTTGTTCAGGCTCTTATACTGTCTCGCCTGGACTACGGGAATGTTTTATTCATGAGTTCTCCATCCTATGTCCTAAAGAGACTGCAGGTAGCACAATATGCTGCTGCCCGCCTTTTAATGGGCACTCCCAGACCTCATTCTGCTAAATCCTCTCTGGCCTCTCTCCATTGCCCCCCCCCCCCCATTGAACAGCGTATCAACTTTAAAGCTATTTGTTTCATTTACTGGGCACTTCATGAAAAGGGGCCGGCCTTTCTTAGGCGGATTATAACCCCCTATACTCCCAAAAGATCACTTAGATCTTCATCCGCCTCCCTGATTAACATGCATCGTGTTAAGAAAGCAAGATGGGGAGGCAGGTCTTTTGCCTTTAAAGCAGGTAATTTATGGAACTCTCTCCCACTGGAACTCCACCTAGAAAACTTGGAACTCTCTTTTCATAAAAAGCTAATGACTTTGTCTGTTTAATGGTCTTGCATTAGCACTGGGAGGCCTCTGGATAGCCATGCGCTCCATACATTTTGATGTAATGTAATGTAACATGACATTTTTACTTTTTTACTTACCAAGAATGGTCTGTCATTGGGTGATGGGCAATCAGATTGGGATACTTTAATGTCACAATTTAAATCAGATAGCACATGGAGAGTTGCTGGCTTCTAACCAGGGTTCTCAAGAACTACTAGCCTATGTGAGTTATTTTCAGCTACTAAAGAAGAAATCTCTTAGGCTGAGGCTTCTACGGAAGTGGCACTTCTTTAATGTGCTTGTTTGATAAAGAAGATGCAATGTCAAGACTGGTAGTAAGACTACGCCGGGGCGCAGAACTCCACTCCCCTGGTGGAGTTTGTGGAATTTGGGCACTTCACGCTATGTGGAGTAGCGCGGAGTTCCTGAATTCTACACTCCAGCACAGAGAGGAGTTTGTTCGCACTCAAGAGATTGGGTTTTGGAGCTAACTAGTGAGTTTGATAATACTCCCAGGCCACTAGTGGGTACGTGCAAGACTTTGCATTTTATCTCGTTGCTTTCTGCTGCGCCGGTGGCAAAACAGGGCCGCTCGCGAGCGCAAAGTCACTCCTGAAGTCGATTTTCTACTCCAGACCTACTCAATCTAGTCAAAAAGAAATTTTGACCAGATCGTCTACTTTAATGGACCCTGCAATTTATTTTCAGATTGTGAAGCCTTTTTTTCAAACAGGAAGGAAGTCTGACAGATACTCCAACTTCCTGTTCCTGTCCAACAGGCTCCTCCCAGTGCTATGTCCCGCTCCTGGTCACTTTTCACTTGGATTTCGAGGTGGAAGGATCACTCTCTTTGTCCCCTGGATATACCTTTGGATAAGGACTTCGTTTTTATTGAATCACACAAGTAAGTTCAGAAACTATTGTCTAAGGGTGTTGTTTTTGTTTGCTTGGGCATGCACCAGTATTTCTTTTTTACTTTAATTTGGGGTCTAGTTATTATTTATTTTGCATTTCAATAATTTTTCACTGTTTGTAAAATTGTTGCACAGCTCAGTACCTTTTCTACATGTTTGTAACATTTGCAATAATATTTTAGTGTGTGGCCTAGATTCCCAAAGGGCCATTTAGCCAGTCAGCCCAGTACTAGTAGTCATCAGTGCATGAGATAAATGTTTCAGTGGTATCTGTTTTTAAAACTTCATTTAGGGCAGGGGTAGCATTGGATTAAATGTAAAATGTTTGCGTTCATGTTTTTTTGTGCAAAAAAGTGTTTATATTGTGGGGTAATACGATTTGATGGCATAAGAGGATGTTGTTTAACCATGTGGCTGGCAGCCATTTTGTGCATGCTGCCAGTGTCCCTTTGCCATAGGCTTGCCTGTGTTCTTTGTTTGCAATGCCTCCCTGCTCCCTATTGTTGTTGTTTGACCATGCGGGTGACTGGCAGCCATTTTGTCCACACATCCAGTGTCCCTTAGCATATACTTTCATGTTTTCTTTTTTTGCCATGACTCCTTGCTCCTTGTTGTTGTTGTTTGATCAAGAAGCTGGTAGCCATTTTTTGCATGCAGCAAGTTTCTCTTTGCCATAGGCTTGCATCTGCTTTTCTTTGTTTGCCATGCCTCCTTACTCCTTGTTGTTGTTCGACCATGCGGTTGGCTCGCAGCCATTTTGTCTATCCACCCACTGTCCCTTGCATGAGGCTTGCATGTATTCTTTGTTTTCCATGCCTCCTCCTTGTTCCTTGTTGTTGTAACTTGTTGTTTGACCTTGTGGCTGGCTGGTAGCCATTTTGTTTCATGCAGCTAGTGTGTCTTTGACATAGGCTTACATACAAACATCATAATTATTGATCATTCGTTTTTCAATTTTTAAAATGTTTTTCTAGTTTAATATTTACATTTATTTTTATGTTCAATTTTAATTTTTTAATTTCTTCTTTATTTTAATTTTTATAATTTATTTTTTAATTTTTTTATCTAATTGTTTTTGTTCTATTTTTATTTAACTCTGCAATTTGCCTTGTTACATCCATCTGCTCCATTCCATTCCTCCATCCATCCATCCACCAAGGACGCATAGCTGCCCAACAGCATTCAGTTTCTTGGGTGTAATTCCATTTCCTCCAGGACATCCTGGCTGTGGAGCACGGCAGAAAAATCACCAGCATAATTCATTTTGTTAATGATTATTCCATTTCCCTTGGACCACCTTGTCGCCATAGGTTATTTAAAGGATTATTCCATTTAGCCATGCACCTCTCTCTGACTATCCCAGGTGTCTCCTTTAAAACAGAGGGAGAAAGGCAAAGGGCTAGATCTGCCTGTTGTGCTGTCTGATTTGAAATGTGCTTTTTTATGGAGTAGTGGTGTTGTTTGCCTTTACAATGTTTGATTAAATAGGTATATTACATAAGTAACCAACCGCACCAAGATTGCATTTCTCTGTAATATTTTCAACCTGCAATATTGCCACATTTCACTAACTACATTTTTTGCTTGCTTGGTTGTTTTCAGGTGCACAAGAGAAGAGACCCCATACACCCACAGTACTGCCAAGGAGAAGGCCTTACAGTTACTTCAGTCCACAGTCACCAAACTGTTTTGCTTGTCCATCTTAGTACCACTGCCAATCTAGAGCTTAAGATGGCCCCAAAAAACGTTTTTTTTCCCAAGAAAGAGGCCAGCGAGAAGAAGTGGCTTTCTGCCAGTGGTGTGCCAACCAAAACCTTTTTCGGGAGACGTGTGCCTTCCACACCGGACTCCAGCAAGGAACCTGGGAGCAGCACTCCCACATCAACAGCACCACCCCACCCAATGCCATGTCTGCCTGTGAGGCAGCCACTGCAATCATGGCGACGCTGACAAGCAGTAATGTTGAATTAGATTTGTCCTTTTCACAAAGTAGTACACAGTCATTTCAGGGAACAGAGCCAAGTGGACAGCAGCTGCAGACAGATCTTCCCGAATACGGAGCTTAACAGGAGGTCGAGCTTCCTGCTGAGTAAGAACCTCTTCATTAAGAATCAATGGCTCCCAGATCTCCAGCAAGAAAATCGAAGGGTAATACTCAGTGCTTCATATGTAAATAAAAACATGCAGATGCCCCTTTGAAACACCCGGCTGTTGCAATTAAATATGCGAGCCACAATACTGAGGCAGCATGATCCTGAAGCCATCCTAGGCCTCTTTAAGCCGTTTACAGCCATGCCCTACCCCTTCAGCTTACTCTTGCAGCATTCTGCTTTCTTCCTTCACAATGCTTTTTCGTTTTTCTCTTCCTCCCTCTTTCCGATGTGTGTCTTTTGCTTTCAGTAAATGCTTCAGGCAGAAAAATAAGTGTCAGCCCTGAAAAATAAGTGCTGGTGCCCCTCATTGAGAAAAACAAATTAAGTACTGGTACTACTCCACCATCTTCTCTAAGCACGACTTCTGATGACGATGATAGGGACATGAGGTGAACCAGGGCACAGTCCGGGAGACGCCGGCAGAAGTAAGGGAAAAGAAAAGTTCCAGAAAGTGTGATAATTATGGAAGGGGATGATGATGAAGAGGATGATAGTGACGAGCCATTCATTGTGGAAGCTGGCACAGAGGAGTCCGACATTACGATCCAACCTGCTCTGAGGGATGTGGCACAGGCAGCACCGCCACCTCCCATATTTATAAGGCCCCAGCAGAGACCTGCATCAACCCTCAGTAGAAGTATGCACTGCAGAGAGGCAATCAACACACCCACCTTCATTCAGTTCTTCTTCAGGCATTGGCAGTGGCCCAATCAGAAAGTATTCCTCCACAGTTTTGGATTTCTTTACAGTTAGCAAACAGGAGGAGAACATTGCCATATGCTCTATTTGCCATGCAAGTGTTCGTCGATGTTATGGTACTGGAAGCCAGAAGATCCAGGTGAAAAAAACATCACACAATATGGTGGGAGGCGCATCTTAAGAAAACAGCTCAATGTGGTTGCAGTGGTGAAGGTGAGGAAAGCCAGGAAACATCAGCTTGAACTGGTCAAATCACGGTGGAAGGTGAGAAAGAAGAGGGTAACTTCCTCATTCAAAGCAGCCCTGACCCAACTGGTCAAATCACGGTCGAAGGTGAGGAAGAAGAGGGTGACTTCCTTATTCAAAGCAGCCCTGACCCAGCAGTGCACCAGAATCACCCACCTCAGCGACCTCACAATGGCACAGGAAGACTCACAGTCAGATGGAGACACCTCAGCATATGGTGACTGCACCACCATGACGCACATTGAGTCTACCACCACCTACATCTCAAGTCACCTGTGTCAGTGGCCCCACAAAAGAAGAAAATCCAGGCTACAATTACGGCATGTTTAGGCAGAAGGGGTCCTATGACAGCAACCATTCAATGGCACGTTTGTACAATGGGAAGCTGGCAAAAACGTTAGTGCTGGACCTGCTCCCTTGTTCTTTTGTGGAAGGAGTGGGATTCTTAGAGTTTGTGGCAGCCCTCTGCCGGACCTATTTTGCCAGAGTTGCTGTTCCAGTGCTGCATCTCGATATGCTGCAATTGGTTGGACAAGCTTTGCAGCAAAGTGTTGACGCTTTCCAACTGACGAAAGACATGTGGACCAGTTGTCAGGTGACTGATTACATGTGCATCACTGCACACTGGATCTCTTTTGTGGGGGTAAAACAAAAGCTATCTACAGGTCTTGGACTGTAAGAATTTTTTAAGAATGTTCAGCGGCATGCAACAGTAGCTATATTCGCCATGGAAAAATCACACACAGCTGCAAACATCTTGGAGGAATTTTAAATCAAGGTGTCTGAACGGCTGCACCCCAGAAGTCTTTGAGTTGCATTTGTTGCCACGGACAATGGAAGTAACATAGTCAAGGCCATGGAAGACAGTGGTTATTTCAGGGTCCTGTGTTTGGCGCACTACATCAATCTGGTTGTGCAAGACTTTCTTCAAGAAGAAGACATAGGGGGTGATTCTAACTTCGGCGGGCGGCGGCGGCCGGCCGCCAAAGTTCCCCCACCAAAATACCGCTCCGCGGTCGAAAGACCGCTGAGGGTATTTTGGGATTTGCCCTGGGCTGGCGGGCGGCCGCCAAAAGGCCGCCCGCCAGCCCAGGGCAAATCAACCTTCCCACGAGGACGGCGGCTCAGAATTGAGCCGGCGTAGTGGGAAGGTGCGACGGGTGCAGTGGCACCCGTCGCGTATTTCAGTGTCTGCATAGCAGACACTGAAATACTTTGTGGGGCCCTCTTACGGGGGCCCCTGCAGTGCCCATGCCATTGGCATGGGCACTGCAGGGGCCCCCAGGGGCCCCCCGGCACCCCCTACCGCCATCCTGTTCCTGGCGGGAGACCCGCCAGGAACAGGATGGCGGTAGGGGGTGTCAGAATCCCCATGGCGGCGGAGCGCGCTCCGCCGCCATGGAGGATTCTGCAGGGCAGCGGGAAACCGGCGGGAGACCGCCGGTTTCCCGCATCTGACCGCGGCCGAACCGCCGCAGTCAGAATGCCCTGCGGGGCACCTCCGGTCTGTCGCCGGTGCTCCCGCCGACCCTGGCCCCGGCGGTCTCTGACCGCCGGGGTCAGAATGACCCCCATAGTCAGCAACACACTGACCACCCGCAGAATGCAAAGACAAAAGGAAATGAGTGTAACCATTGTAATATTTTAAAATCAAGCATGCAAAAATATATATATATATACGCCATAAACAAAATATACACCATGCTTAGTAGTCCAGGTAGTGCTCCAATGAAGTCCGTGGAACACTGGGCCCATACGGCATGGGCGAGGCCCACACTAGATCCCCGACCATGATGGAGAGAACACTGCAGGGGCATCAGAGGGCAAGAAAACAGGCACCTCAGATGGTAGGGAAAGGGGGGGCACCTCAGCCGGTTGAGTGCACGACTCCAAATCCACGAGGGGGCCACATGCCTACTGCTCCATCCTGGGGAGTGCAAAGCCACAGACACTCTCAAGTCTCTACAGTGGGTGGCTTACCCACTGTTCCATCCTGGGGAGTGCAAAATCACAGTCTCTCAAGTCTCTACAGTGGGTGGCTTGCCCACTGCTGCCTCCTGGGGAGTGCAAAGCCACAGTCTCTCAAGTCTCTACAGTGGGTGGCTTGCCCACTGTTCCATCCTGGGGAGTGCAAAGCCACAGTCTCTCAAGTCTCTACAGTAGGAGGGTTGCCCACTGCTGCATCCTGGGGAGTGCAAAGCCACAGTCTCTCAAGTCTCTACAGTGGGAGGGTTTCCCACTGCTGCATCCTGGGGAGTGCAAAGCCACAGTCTCTCCAGTCTCTACAGTGGGAGGGTTGCCCACTGCTGCATCCTGGGGAGTGCAAAGACACAGTCTCTCAAGTGGATAACAGTCTCCACTGGTTCTGGAGGGGGCATGGTGCCCAGAGTGCTTCATCCTGCTAAGGACAGAGGTAGTGGATGTGATACTCCACTGGTTCTAGAGGAGGCCTGGTGCCCAGAGTGCTTCATCCTGCTAAGGACAGAGGTAGTGGATGTGATACTCCACTGGTTCTGGAGGGGGCTTGGTGCCCAGAGTGCTTCATCCTGCTAAGGACAGAGGTAGTGGATGTGATACTCCACTGGTTCTGGAGGGGGCCTGGTGCCCAGAGTGCTTCATCCTGCTTGTGACTGACTCAGTAGTGTCAGTGCCCTTGGCGCTCACGGCCCAGCGGTGCTTCAGGCGGCCCTGTTCAGCGGTGCTTGAGGCGGCGGTGCCCTGTTCAGCTGTGCTTGAGGCGGCGGTGCCCTGTTCAGCGGTGCTTGAGGCGGCGGTGCCCTGTTCAGCAGTGCTTGAGGCGGCGGGCTCCTTTGCAGCCACTCAGCTGCTGGTGGTCCTCTCTGTCCCAGCGGGGCTTGTGCTGGCGGTCCTCTCTGTCCCAGCGGGGCTTGTGCTGGTGGTCCTCTCTGGTTCAGCAGGGCTAGTGCTGGCGGTCCTCTCTGTCCCAGCGGGGCTTGTGCTGGCGGTCCTCTCTGGCCCAGCGGGGCTTGTGCTGGCGGTCCTCTCTGTCCCAGCGGGGCTTGCGCTGGCAGTCCTCTCTGTCCCAGCGGGGCTTGTGCTGGCGGTCCTCTCTGGTTCAGCGGGGCTTGTGCTGGCGGTCCTCTCTAGCCCAGCGGGGCTTGTGCTGGCGGTCCTCTCTGGCCCAGCGGGGTTTGTGCTGGCGGTCCTCTCTGGCCCAGCGGGGCTTGTGCTGGCGGTCCTCTCTGTCCCAGCGGGGCTTGTGCTGGCAGTCCTCTCTGTCACAGCGGGGCTTGTGCTGGCAGTCCTCTCTAGCCCAGCGGGGCTTGTGCTGGCAGTCGTCTCTGTCCCAGCGGGGCTTCTGCTGGCGTGTGCTGGCGGTCCTCTCCGGCCCAGAGGGGCTTGTGCTGGCGGTCCTCTCTAGCCCAACGGGGCTTGTGCTGGCGGTCCTCTCTGTCCCAGCGGGGATGATGGCGGTGGCTTCCTGGGCAGCGGGGATGATGGCGGTCTCCTCCGCCGTGCTGCTCTTCCCAGACTTGCCGGGTTTCTTGTGGCCCTTCCCCACCTTTGAAGGTGTTGCAGCTGACTCCACACTCCCACCGGGACCCCTGGGAGCGGCTTTGATGGTTGGAGTCTTCCCCCTCTCCCGCCGGGCACTGGCCAACTTCTGATGCTTGACAGGTGGGGGACTGTCCGTGCTGTGGCTCCGAGCCACACTGGCTGCCCTGGTGGCCAGTGCACTCCAGATTCCGGTGACTACAGGCACCACTGGTCCCGGAGATGTTGTGGCTGAGGTGCTAGGTTGAGACCTGGAGAGTCGGGACCTAGGAGACGGAGGGGTGGGGGAGGTGTGGGAAAGAGGTCAAGGTTGGACAGGAAAAGTTTTTGGGAGATACTGGGATGGGTAGCTGGAGGGGGTTTGGGAGTAGAGGAAGAGGTTGTGGTTGTAGGAGGTGTTCGTTTGGTGACTTTGGGTGAAGGTGCATGCGCTGGAGGCTGTCGTGAGGTGGAAGGCTGTTGGGTGGGTGTGTGCCTGCGTTTGTGTATCTTGGGAGGTGGCGTCACAGACACACTGGGAGAGGACACAGGGGATGTGTGGGTGGTAGTGGGGGTGGTGACTGCACGTGAGCGGGGAGTGGTGGTGTGTGTGCTGGTGATGGCAGTAGTGGCTGTAGATGTAGTGCTTGCAGGTGTGAGTGTAGACGAGACTGGGAGGGAGGAGGGAGATGAGGAGGAGGGGGACACAGTGGAGGCAGTGGATGTTGGTGTGTCTGCATGTGTGTGATGCTTGCATGAGTGCCTGTGGGATGTGTGGTGCTTCTGTCTGCCTGAGCTTCCCTTGTGTGTTGAGGTGTGTGCATGCTGGTCTGAAGGTGTGCTTGGGATAGGCTGGAGTACAGGGGATTGGGTCTGGGTGGAGGAAGTTGGAGGGGGGAGGCTAGAGACGGGGACAATGGCTGCCATCAGTGTTGAGGCCAGTCTGAAAAGCTCGCTGTAGGGCCGCCTGACCAGAATGAATGCCCTCTAGGAATGCACTTGTTTGTTGCAACTGCCTTTCTACACCATGGATGGCATTCAAAATGGTAGACGGCCCAACAGTGAGGGACCTGAGGAGGTCAATGGCCTCCTCACTGAGGGCAGCAGGGGTGACTGGGGCAGGGCCTGAGGTGCCTGGGGGTAAGGTGATGCCCCCCCTCCTGGGTGAGCGGGCACAGGGCAAAGGCTAAGGGGCTTCTGGGAGGGCGGTGCTGGTCTGGGGGGTGGCGGATGTACCTGTAGATGCGGGGGCACAGATGTTGCCGCCACCACAAGGGAGCTCCCTTCAGAGGACGAGTCCGTGTCACTGGTGTCAGCTCCTGTCCCCGCCGTGGAGCTCCCCTCCCTCCCACTGGTGAACTCCAAATCCGTAGTTTCGCCCTCCAGGGCCATGTGGGATGCAGCTCCCTCCTGCTCCAGTGCCACTGCTCCTCCGCCTGATGATGCTAATGCACACTAGAACAGGGAGACCACAAAAAGGGGGGGGACGACAGAAGAAAGACATGTTGAGTGCATGCATCACCGCTACCATTGGCGGACACGACAGACATAGAAGCCCCCTGCACTACGCCGCGCTCTTGGGCTCCACTGTGCAATCCCTGGGACATGGCCTAGTAGGCTATGGACGACATCTGCACACATGGATGAAACAGGGGCATGACTAGGTGTACTTGGCACTCTACAGAGGTGGGGTGGGGTGCCACATGGCCTGCCTTACTGAGGAACCTTGCCTACTAAACTCGCCCTGGCCTAGGGAAACCCACAGCCCACCTCCCCCACCCAGACACCTCCACTGCGCACTAAATCAGCAGGATGAGAGTTTACTCACCCCCTTGTGGTTGCTGTGATGCCCTCAAGCGCCCATCCAACTCCGGGTACGCCACCGCCATGATCCTGAACATCAGGGGGTTCATGGTGCGACAGGCACCCCTCCCACGTTGGGAGGCCATCCCCAGCTGAGCCTCTGCCGTCTTCTTGCTCCAGCGGCGAATGTCCTCCCATCTTTTCTGGCAGTGGCTGCTCCGTCTGTGGTAGACCCCCAGGGTCCGGACGTCCTTGGCGATGGCACGCCAAATATCTTTTTTCTGGTGGGCGCTGACCTACATGATTTGTACAGGGGGAAGAGAAACTTATTACCAACTGCACCGTCACAGTCATTGGCCCCCATCCCTACCCTTGGCATGTGGCACATGCACTCACCGTTGTTTCATGCACACCGCACTCTCCCCCCTTCCTTCTTACATCCACCCTTCTCCACACAGGCATAGCCCACACAGCAAGCTCCCAGTGTACTTACCTGTTTGTCTGGAGGACCGTAGAGTAGCGTGTACTGGGGAGGACCCCATCCACGAGTTTCTCCAACTCCTCCGATGTGAAGGTAGGGGCCCTTTCCCCAGACACTCAAGCCATTGTCTCTTCCAGACCGAGGTCACAGCAGCACTTGCAGTCTAGGTCCTCTCCTGTCGAAGATCAGGTATCGAGTGATTGAACAGATAGAAAATGGCGGTCACGTCCACGGTGTTGCGTACCGTCACCGCCGGCGTACATCGTCATTGGCTCCTGGGACCCATAGGGTCCAATGTTAACCAAAGCAGCATTGCGCCGCGGTCTTCGACCGCCTACCGCAACGGTGTACAACGCCAGCGCAGTTACCTCACATCCCATTGTCCCACTTTAGAGGTCAGGCAGCCGCCATTTCAGGGGCCCACATGACTTTATTTGTAACTGCGTCACACATACCTAGGCCCAGATTCTACACACATACAGGCCACTTTTCGGATTATGAATCGTGTTCTGTGTAACCTATGGGTACGTACCTCTGAGTTGGTTGACTCTGTGCTCGCTGTTGTCCTTCATAGGCACTGTCCGCTGGGACATGTGAGGAGATGGCGGCTCCTCCGGTGTACAGACCGCTGGTGGACCTATCGACAATGGAGGAAAGACATGTGATCATCATATACAGGCTTGACCGTGCCACAATCCTGGAACTGTGTACCCAGCTGGAGCCAGACCTGATGTCAGCTATCCGCCATCCCACAGGAATCCCCCCTCAAGTGCAGGTGCTGTCAGTGCTCCATTTCCTTGCAAGTGGGTCATTTCAAACAACTGTGGCCATTGCATCAGGGATGTCCCAGCCTATGTTTTCCAACGTGTTGTCCAGAGTGTTGTCTGCCCTGCTGAAACACATGCAGAGCTACATCGTATTCCCTCAGGTGGAGGATTTGCCTACAGTGAAAGGTGATTTCTATGCCCTGGGACATATCCCCAACATCATAGGTGCCATTGATAGGACACATGTGGTTTTGGTCCCCCCGCAGGAGTGAACAGGTGTACAGAAACCGGAAGAGTTATCATTCCATGAATGTGCATGTTTGGCTGACCAGTATATCTCCCACACATACAGGCCACTTTTCGGATTATGAATCGTGTTCTGTGTAAGCTATGGGTACGTACCTCTGAGTTGGTTGACTCTGTGCTCGCTGTTGTCCTTCATAGGCACTGTCCGCTGGGACATGTGAGGAGATGGCGGCTCCTCCGGTGTACAGACCGCTGGTGGACCTATCGACAATGGAGGAAAGACATGTGATCATCATATACAGGCTTGACCGTGCCACAATCCTGGAACTGTGTACCCAGCTGGAGCCAGACCTGATGTCAGCTATCCGCCATCCCACAGGAATCCCCCCTCAAGTGCAGGTGCTGTCAGTGCTCCATTTCCTTGCAAGTGGGTCATTTCAAACAACTGTGGCCATTGCATCAGGGATGTCCCAGCCTATGTTTTCCAACGTGTTGTCCAGAGTGTTGTCTGCCCTGCTGAAACACATGCAGAGCTACATCGTATTCCCTCAGGTGGAGGATTTGCCTACAGTGAAAGGTGATTTCTATGCCCTGGGACATATCCCCAACATCATAGGTGCCATTGATAGGACACATGTGGTTTTGGTCCCCCCGCAGGAGTGAACAGGTGTACAGAAACCGGAAGAGTTATCATTCCATGAATGTGCATGTTTGGCTGACCAGTATATCTCCCATGTTAATGCCAAGTTCCCTGGCTCAGTGCATGACGCCTACATCCTGCGGAATAGCAGCATCCCTTATGTGATGGGTCAACTCCAGAGGCTCCGTTTGTGGCTATTAGGTGAGCACCTGTAAGCAAGTCAGTGGGAATGGTTGTCTGGGTCTGGGGATATCCCTACAGGTTAGTGTGTGTCTAACAGTTGTCCCTCGCCATTTGCAGGTGACTCTGGTTACCCCAACCTGTCATGGCTACTGACCCCAGTGAGGAATCCCAGGACAAGGGCAGAGGAACGCTACAATGAGGCACATGGGTGAACATGGCGGATAATCGAGCAGACCTTCGGCCTCCTGAAGGCCAGGTTCCGGTGCCTCCATATGACAGGCGGATCCCTATTCTGCTCACCAAAGAAGGTGTGCCAGATCATCGTGGCCTGCTGTATGCTTCACAACTTAGCTTTGCGACGACAGGTGCCTTTTCTGCAGGAGGATGGTCCAGGTGGGGGTGTTGTTGCAGCTGTGGAGCCTGTGGACAGTGAAGACGAGGAAGCAGAAGTAGAGGACATCGACAACAGCGACTCGGTGATCCTGCAATATTTCCAGTGAGACACAGGTAAGAATACAAACCTGCCTACTACATGTACTTTAACATTACTACCTCTCTACTGTCTGTCGTTTTCACTCAGTGTATGGTCACTGAGTTGTCACTTTCCCTTACGATTTCACAGATGTGGGTCCCACTGTGTGACATCTGCTTTGATTCCTCATGGACTAGAGCTGTGTGACATACGGTTGTTGACATTACAAATGTAAGAGCTTTTTGCCACAGTAATTGATAATACACTAATTCGAAATCACAGACTGACTCCAGATTGTTTTGTGTTTCAAGGGTGTTTATTTAAGTGCTCAATATTGGAGGGGGTTGCAAAATGGGGAGGGGTGATGGTGGAGGTATGTCCATGGCAGAGTCCAGTCTATTGGTCTCACAGGTGCATTGCCCAAATGGGCATAGGAAGTGGAGCTGGGGCAGTTTGAGGATGGACAGGGTGACAAAGTGGGACAAAAGATGACATTCAGGGTGGTCTCATTTCTTGGCGGGAGTCTTGGCATTGTTCTCTGTCTTTGTCCTGGATCTCAGGGACCATTTGCAGGGTGGTTCTCCCTCTGCAGGGGGTGGGGTGCTGGTGTGGTGGTCCTGTGGCTGTGCCTCCTGTCCACTAGCGCCGGCAGAGGTGGTGGGCAGTTCATCGTCCAGGCTAGTGTCATGGGCCCCTTGTTGTGCCACAGTATCCCTCCTGGTGTTGAGTACTTCCTTCAGCACCCCTACGATGGCGCCCAGGGTGGAATTGATGGCTCTGAGTTCCTCCCTGAACCCTAAATACTGTTCCTCCTGCAGGCGCTGGGTCTCCTGAAACTTGGCTAGTACCGTTGCCATCGTCTCAAGGAGTGGTGGTAGGCTCCCATGATGTTGGAGAGGGCCTCGTGGAGAGTGTGTTCCCTTGGCCTGTCCTCCCCCTGTCGCACAGCAGCCCTCCCAGTTCCCCTGTGTTCCTGGGCCTCCGTCCCCTGGACCGTGTGCCCACTACTACTGCCCCCAGGTCCCTGTTGTTGTTGGGGTGGTGGGTTAGCCTGGGTTCCCTGTAGTGGTGGACACACTCCTCATTGACGTGTCCTGGGAACAGAGGTATAAGCCCGCTGGGTGGGTGCTGTGCTGGTGTTTCCAGAGAGGGGAAGCTCTGTAGTGGCCTGTGACTGTGTGATGGGAACCGACTGTCCCGAGGTCCCCGATGGGCCGGGCTGGTCATCTAGATCCAGTTGGACAGAGCTGCTATCATCACTGTGGACCTCTTCTGTTGGTGGTGTGGACATGTCTGGACCCTCCTGTGCGGTGACGTTGGGTAGGGTTCTTGCAGGGGTGTAAAAGCATGATTATTGCATCTGTGTGTGCCATGGTGTGCAATGGGTGGTTGACCGTGTACCCCAGTGCTTGCATTCCTGTGCGCGACCTTGTGTGAGGGTGGTTTAGGGGGGTGAATGGGTTTGTGCAGTGGGCATGCTTTGGTGTTGGTTGTCCATGCTTTGTTGTTGCATGCAGGGCTTGGTTTTGGGATGTATGGTTTGTGATATTGGGACATTTGTGAGGAGTTGGAGAGATGGGGGTGAGGGTGAGGGTGGTGGTATGTGATGGCATGTAGGTTGGGTGGGGGATGAAATAGTGAGAGATTTGACTTACCAGAATCCATACCTCCATCTACTCTTACAAGGCCCTCAGGATGCAGAATTGCCAAGACCTGCTCCTCCCATGTTGTTAGTTGTGGGGAGGAGGTGGGGTTCCGCCGCCAGTCCGCTGAACAGCAAGGTGGTGTCTTGAGACCACGGAACGCACCTTTCCCCGTAGGTCGTTCCACCTCTTCCTGATGTCATCCCTATTTCTTGGGTGCTGTCCCACTGCGTTGACCCTGTCCACTGTTCTTCGCCATAGCTCCATCTTCCTAGCAATGGAGGTGTGCTGCACCTGTGATCCAAATAGCTGTGGCTCTACCCGGACGATTTCCTCCACCATGACCCTGAGCTCGTCCTCCGAGAACCTGGGGTGTCTTTGCCGTGCCATGGGGTGGTGTGGGTGATGTGTGGGTTGGTGTGTGTGGTGATAAGTGTGCTGATATGTAGTGGTGTGTAGTGTAAGTTGCGTGGAAGTTATGTGGGTGATGGTGTTGTGTGCCTGTGGATGCTATTGTTCTTTGTGGTGGTGTCTCTCTCTGGCCTTCTGTCGCAATTGTTGACGCAAGGGTTTTTGGGTGATGTGGGTGTGTTTTTTATATTGTATTGAGTGTGTGGGTGTGGTGTGTGTATGTGAATCAGGTGTCTGTATTTCGAATTGTCCAATGTGGCAGTGTTTTGTAAATGTGTGTGTATTTTGAACACGGCGGTGTGTACCACCAATGGAATACCGCGGTTGAAAGACCGCCGCGTGGATTCGTGGGTCGTGATAGTGTGGGCGTATTTCTGTTGGCGTGACAGTGGAGGTTTTGTTTTTGCCAGTTTATCACTGACCTTTGGTGTGGCGGACTTGTGTGGGTGTCTGAATTTTGGCAGATTCCGTGCTGTGGGTCATAATAGCTGTGGCGGATTTCCACGGGCATGGCGGTGTGTTGGCGGTGTTCTGCACGCCGGTAAGCAGCTTTTACCGCCAATGTTGTAATGACCGCCTATGTCTTTCAAAGAGGAGTTGATGCAATTGGGAAAGCTGTGACCCTGGATGTGGACAAATGGGGCCTAGTCAAATGCCTCCCACAGATGCCACTCCCTTTTGAGGTTTTCACGCCGAAAGTTAGAAAGGAGGACAATACAATGGGCCAAGCTATCCTGTCATTGCATCTGCTACAAGAGCAGCTAAAGAAGGAGTCTGAAAGGTTCGCATTCAGGGTGCGAATGAGAACCCAGACGCTCATTCTTGGTTAATAGCCTAAGCTATCACTCGACTTGTAATGCAGGGCTGCAAAATAACATCATCTTGTCCAAAGAGTACATCTGTGCCAGCCTACTTGATCCATTCTACAAAAAAATTGTTTCCGCTATCATTCTTTTTTCTGAAGGGGATGTTTCACATAACAAGAGGTTGATTGTTGAGCTACCAGGAGAACTGGAAGAACAGCTGTAATTTAGTGTTCGACTCTGCATTACTGGGGTGTCACCTTCGACTTCCTGAGAGAACAGTCTTGTCTCACATCCACCAACCCCACTAACAAGAAAACTGACAACAACAGCAACAGAAGAATCAAACCCAACCTCTTCATTGGCTTGGTTTCAAGTGGCAGGTCTTACGTCCAGTGCAGAGGTGAAGGAAAAAGTGGTCAAGCAGTGGTAGCACCAATGACCATTCAGAGGATGTTTCAGGAGTATCTGGAGGAACCAAAAAAGTTGTATTTGGATCAAAACCCATTGGTGTATTGGTATAGGAAGATGTGCCAATGGCCGGAGCTGAGCAGGTTGGCAATAACGTTTCTGGCTTGTCCTGTAGCCAGTGTCCCTGCTGAATGTGTGTTCACTGCAGCTGGTGCAGTTGTTACAGTGAGGAGGACTAGTCTCTTGCCTCAAAATTGACCATAATCTAAATCAACCAGCATTTTATACCACCTGATTACCTCATTCCTGAAACACCACAGGAGGAGGAAGGGGATGATTGGTCAGAATCAAGCGTGTTAGCTGACCAACTTCTGAGAGAAACACCGGAGTGTCAGAGCGAGCTCTACTTCTTAGATTGAGTATGCCAGTGCCACCATAGAACTTTTTAATTATTTCTCATTCAGCTCCTTTTTCCTATTTCTTTCTTTGCACAAAAAAAATGCTAGTGCAGCATTAAGTTAGTGTCAATATTTGCTGCCCCACCATTGATTTTATAGTCACATACAAGCCCAAATTGGAGTTGGATCCATGTGCAGTGAAGAAGCCCCCACATATCCTTCAGGACATTGGAGATGATTCCTGCCTCCCTCACATGCCATTGCCTATCCTATTTATGCATCACCTAGCAGGGCTACCCTAGAAAATCATTGATTAAAAGACTGCCGGTGCCAATGCCTAATTGCAATGTGTGGATACCATCAAAGAGGAGGTATTTTGTTAAACCACTTTGCTTGGATTGGAAGAGGTAACTGAGTAACTATTGTACCAATGAATAGTGATATATTAATTGATTGTGAATTTGTGAGTAATGACTGATGTATGTAGTGTCCGACAGTGAGGGAGGGACTTCAACAAATTTGTAAACTTGTTTCCATTAATTTGCAATGTTTAGGGGCTGATGTGTATCAATTGTTCCTGAAAGTGATTGGCTTTTCAAAGTGGTGAAATTTACCTGTAGGGTCTACGGTCTACTCTCTCTTGCTCACAATAAACCAGCCATTTTAGTTACCAAACACAAATCTATTCAATACATACTCCATTTCTGTTTCTCTATTTGTTCTTCAACAGCAGTGCATTTCACAGGTCTTCCTTGCTTGGTTTGGGACTGGAACGGAGTAACTCTGAATCTGGAGGAGGAAGATAGAATGACTCAGGCGGGACTACCTCAACAGCTAAAAAGGAGAATGTTTTCAACTTCAAAGAGAACCCATGATGATGACGAAGACTATGAGGCCTATGACACACTCAGCTCTGTGAACTGGAGAAAAGTGAGATGATTTGGAAACGCTGCTGAGCATGTGTTTGCTGCATTGCTAGCTCAAACGTGAAACTTCTCTTATGTTTTCGCTCTCCTGCTAAGTCTTCTTGGTGTACTCCTGACTCTTCATGAAGCTTACCTTGCTTTCTTTTATCTTTTTCTTTTAGTCTATTATACAGCAACTGTTGTTTTCTAAACACATGCCTTCTCCTAGGCCTCTCCTGCACAAACAAAACTTGGAAAGCTCAAGACTTCAGCTTACCTACCGGACAAGTTCAGACAGGCACCAGAGTGATGGACATTCCAAGAAGATGCATCACCCAGTTTGGTAATATAGTATAATTTTCCTTTTAACAATCATAATTTTTAGAACTGGGTGGGTTACATTCAATCTTCCATATTTCAAAACTAGAAGACAAAGCACTTAGGATATACTATCTGAGGTCTCTTTGGGGCAGAAGGACTGTTTCCAATAAATATACTGATCTGTGTCATACTTTCTTATCCCTTCATTTCCTTCCACAACAGACTAATGATGATGTGCTGCTCAGCACCCCAACAAATATCAGTGTGGTTACTTTTGTGCAGTGTTTGCCTTTGTCACACCTTTCCCAAATCCATGTCCCATCCTTTTATTGAGCCCCTAACCCTCTTCCTCGGGCTGTGCGATTTATTGAGATGTGACCTAATTTTGCACCATAAAGGAATCACAGACTTGCTAAGGCGGATGTGGGGAAAGCAACACAACTCACTGCATGACCTTTTATCTTCTATTACCTGAGCAATATTCCACACCGGCCCCATCAACATCTTCATTCATGCCTTGTGTGTGTGTTCCATAAACGCTTAACCTGGTCCAAACTCTCTTGAGTCTGAGCCCACTTCTTCTGACTCCATGATTTCATTTCCTAAGTTTAGTTTTATACTATAGCTCCCCACCATATGTCAGGAATAAGGCCATGCGCGGTGCAGGTCTCGCCCGAAACTCCACTGCGCGACTCTCCGGCGCTTTATGTGCACCACTTGTCATCCCCTCTTGTTCCAAAAGTGGCCTTCAGCGTCGTCTGCCCTTTGGCAAAGCTCATAGAGCTGCAGGTTCAGGACATTGGTGGTCAAGATGCACTTATCAGTGCTATTCCATGAAGGGACTACAATTCCCATGTTTTTAGAGGCAGCAGCCATCTTGGGGTGTGGCAGGCCTATAAAGCCCAGCCACACCCAAGCATGTTGCTCACTATTTTGAAGACTTCGATGCAGGCAGACCTCACAGGGGTTTCTCCGGAGAAGAGCAGAGTTCCTGAATGGCAGAGTGACATCCAACCGAAGTATCCTTGTTTCCATGGTGCATTCAATAACGAGTAGGTCGCACCCGTAGCGGTAAGGCCTTGATGAATCCAAGTTTGGAGGAATTTGTTACTTCCAAAAGGTAAAGCACCCCTTAGCATAACGAGCAAAGCGTTTTCAGTTTCTAGAGTACAGCGGCCTTGGTGCAACTATCGGAGGCATTTCAGAGCACAGGTATAAAGCGCTTTTTGCACGCCAGTTCAAGCGATTAAGTTCACAGATGTAAAGCGCACTTGGCACGGCAATTCAAGCGCTTCAATTCACAGATGTAAAGCGCTTTTGGCAAAGCAATTTAAGCGCTTCAGTTCACAGATGTAAAGCGCTCTTGGCACGACAATTCAAGTGCTTCAGTTTTTTTTTAGAATATATTTTTATTAACATTTTGCTATTACAACGTTACATATTTATTCATTTCACATGCACTTTTATATCTGCTTCTTATTTTGTACTTTTTCGC
The DNA here is from genome assembly GCF_031143425.1 of Pleurodeles waltl. Taxonomy (NCBI): domain Eukaryota; kingdom Metazoa; phylum Chordata; class Amphibia; order Caudata; family Salamandridae; genus Pleurodeles; species Pleurodeles waltl. The sequence continues at coordinate 741,380,185 of NC_090445.1, read as the reverse complement.
TTATTGCTCAATCTTTATTAACAGTCGTTTTATTTCTCTTTATTCAATCAGTTACTCTTTTACTTATTCAATCACTTTTCTTTGTTACAGCTCTTTGTTCTGCATAAGCAATAGTCAAGCAACAGGTTTAAACCCCTTCTTCCTTGTAACTTGGAATAATGATATAGAGGGTTAGGTGCCACCCAATTGGGTGTGGGAGGAAGGAGGAAGAGGCGGGAATAAAAAAGAACAGGCCACACAGGGCCAACCATGCGGCTATGTGCAAATGATTTTTATAGTTGTTGAGCTGAAGGTGCTATGTCAGATCCACTTTTTATTTTAATTTTAAGCAGGGGGTAATATCGACCCAGGGCGCAGGGACGCGCCGTGTAGGCGGAGGGGCACGCACACTGCCTATCATGTTCGATGGCGAGGTGGGGATCCACGGCCCAGCTGTCTTCAGGCCTCTACACTTAATGAAAGCCACGTGGGGGTCGGGTTTGTTCTGGGCGCCTATCTATGTGCTACAATCGCCTGGCTCCGACCTCGGCGTGGGTTGGGAGTCGCTGGTTTCTCTTGCTGGGTTCACCAATCTCCTAGTTATACTCTCCCAATTCGTCACTAAGTTCTCCCACCCCGGAGCTATGGGAACCCGGCGGATACTCCTGGCTTCTTCTGCTTTTAGGACCTGTAATTCAGCTCTAGCCCACGTTAATGTATCATTCTCCCAGACAGTCAGTAAAGGACAACCCGCAGCTTTCCAGCCCCTCGAGATTAGTCTCTTATATAGTGCCAGGGTGAGGTCCAAAAAGCGCCCCTTCACTTTTCCACGGAGTGCCGTTGGTCCAAGGCCCAGCAAGCACATCTCGGGGCTGGGTCTTAACTCAACCTCAAGCAATTCAGTTAAGGTAGTCAACATTTCCTTCCAGCCAGTCTGGATCACCGGGCAAGTCCAAACCATGTGGTCGAAATTCGCCCCACCCCCCCCGCATCTCGGGCAGGTCGCTGGAGATCCACCGTATATACGGAACAGCCTGTGGGGTGTGAGGTATGTTCTATGCAGGTAATTATATTGAAGGTACCTTAAGCGTGTATTACGGGACACCATCCGGGGGTAAGCCAGTATCTTTTTCCACTCTGAGTCTGTGAGTTCTCGACCAACCGTGCCCTCCCAGCCTCCTCTCAGTGAACGTAGGGGGTCTAAAGCTGCCTCAACCTGGGACCGATATATCTTGGTGATGAGACGTGTTTCCTCACCTAATGTCATCAGTGAGTGCAAGACCCCGTGTGTGTCAGGTTCCGCATTTGCCGTGTCCCAGTGAGCCCTAAGGGTATGTACCAGTCTCCCGTACAGTAGAAACTGTCCACCGGGAACACCCTCTTCCATCAAGTCATCAAATCCCCTCAGGACTCCCTCTTTGAAAAGTCCTCCCACTACTTCTATTCCCGCTGCTAGCCAATGACTGAGTCCCATACTTCCCTGCCCCCTCCCCCTGGGTTCTATAGCAAGTACTGCCAGCGGCAGAGCTGGAGAATACGGGTGACCAACTCCTACTCTTTTCGTGCATCTTTTCCAACATCCTATTGCCACTTTTATCATTATGTTGTTCCCAGGGAGAGTTATCTTCCTGTTTGCCATGTTTGCCGCAATCCACGCCGTATCAATCACTCCCTGGGCCGTATATAAATCCAATTGGCCCCGACCCGTAAGCCACCCGGCTATCCACTGCAATTGGGATGCAAGGTAATATGCCTCAAAGTCAGGTGCCCCCAGGCCTCCCGCTTGGGGAGGCCTGCAGATGGTCACGAGAGTGGTACGTCTTCGCCCACTATCCCAAATTAGTTCTCTAAGCAATGTGTTCAGATCACGGAACCATGCCCGGGGTATTAGCAGCGGTAAATTGGCAAAGTAATAGAGCAGTCGGGGGAGCATGATCATTTTGGATAGCGCCACTCTAGCCATCACTGACAATTTTAAAGAGCGCCAGAATGTTACTGATGATCTCAGCGAACGGAGCACTCCACCTAGGTTACCCTCTCTTAGGTCAGCCATACCATGGTAGATCTGGATCCCCAAGTATCTAAATGTACGCGGAGCCCATTTCAGGTCCACCGGGCACGCTATGGGGCGACCATATCCAGACGTCAGGGGGAACACATATGTTTTATTACGGTTAAGTCTTAATCCTGATACTAAACCAAATTCCTCAAGTACGTTCAGGGCCCAGGGGAGTCCACTCGCCCCGTCTCTAAGGTATATCAAAATGTCGTCTGCATATAGCGAGATAATGTGATCCCCTGGTCCCCACCGAATCCCTCTGCCCGCTCCTTCACCTCGCACCCACGCCGCTAAGGGTTCCATCGCCAACGCGAACAACAATGGGGACAGGGGGCATCCCTGTCTAGTTCCCCGATGCACTGGGTAAGCAGCTGAGACCGTCCTACCCGTCTTGACCCTTGCCAATGGGGACGAATATAACAGGTCCACCCAGGCAACCCAGCCACCACCCAGGCCCATTTTTAACATTGTCGCCCTCAAGTAATCCCATCTGATCGAGTCGAAGGCCTTTTCAAAGTCCACAGCTAGCAAGGTCCCGGCTGGTGGCTTCGCCTCATCAGGCATATGCATTATAGAGAAAATCCGCCTAAGATTCAAGGAGGTGCTGCGACCAGGAATAAAACCATTCTGGTCAGGGTGCACCAGGGTCGGCATAAGGGGCAGTAACCGATTAGCTAGTATCTTACTCAAGATCTTAAAGTCGCTATTTAGCATTGATAGTGGTCTAAATTCTGTTACCGATGGATCACTAATGTTTGTTTTTGGGAGCGGCACAACCAATGCTTCACGGAGCGTGGAAGGGAGCACCCCATTCTTTACCGCCTCCATATACATTTCCTTCAGTCTGGGAGTTAATAAGGATTTATACTTTTTATAAAAATCCATCGGAAGACCATCTGTGCCCGGGGTCTTCCCAGGAGCCAGCTGCGTGATTGCTTCGTTTATCTCCTCTACAGTCACTGGACCCCCCAGGCCGGCCCCGTCCTCCGGGCTCAAAGCCGGCAGAGACATCCGAGTTAGGAAACCATCAAGGATCCCCACCTCCAAGTCTGTGGGCTTCCTATACAAGTACGTATAATAATCTTTGAATGCGTCGTTAATGGATTCTGGACTAATTCTGCGTGTCCCACCCCTGTCCAATACACTTGCAATAGGACCACTATCACCATTCGGGCGCACTAGCCATGCCAAAAGTCTACCGGATCTCCCCTCTTCTGATTGCATGGATACCAAGTATCTTTGCACACTGTGGCATCTAAGACGCTCTTCTATTCGGGAGTGCTCCCTACGCGCACTCTCGTACTCTTCATCCGCTTGTCTTGTGGGGCCCTGTCTCAACTCCCCCTCGTGGATGACCTTCTCCAGTGCGTTTAGTTCTCTCTCAAGTGTACGTTTTATCCCCACTGACTGTCCCAGACAATGACCCCGCGTCCCCACCTTGAGTGTCTCCCACTCTATGCCTCTGGAGGAAGTGGATCCCCGGTTATCCTCTATGTGTTCCTCTAAGTAGCTTTGTACCCCCTCCCTGTACGCTTGGTCCTCCAAGGCCGACGGAAGCATTCTCCATGCCGGTATAGGAGGTCTGTCCCGAGATACATTCAATGTCATCAATAGAGGATTATGATCAGATATTGTGCGGGCGAGGTACTCCGCGTGGGTCATATTTCGGGCCAGCCCTGCTGTGCAAACTATTCTGTCGATTCTAGTATGTACCTGGTGGAGGCCCGAGTAAAACGAATAATCCCTGGCAACAGGGTGTTGTAGCCTCCAAGCATCCACCAGTCCCCAGGCGTCCAGCCACTCTGCTAGTTTTTTTGCTGCTTTAATTGATGTTGCTCCCTGCAGTGGGGGGTTAGACCTATCTAGGTCGATATCAAGCACTGCGTTAAAGTCTCCTCCTATTAGTACTTCCCCCGTGCATTGACGAGTGAGATGCCCAGACAGGCCCGTCATGAATAATGCTTGGTCCTGGTTGGGGGCGTATATACAACTCAGGGTCAACTGGAGCCCCTGTAGTTTCCCTTCTAGAATGACAAATCTTCCCTCCCTGTCTATGTTGGAGGAATCTAGCACAAATGGAACTCCCGCTCTAATCCAAATTAGGGTTCCTCTTGCGTAAGATGAATATTCTGTGGCAAATACCTGACCCCTCCATCTCCTCCGTAATTTCTCCCCCTCTCCGGGCGCGAGGTGAGTCTCCTGTAGCATAGCTATATGCACCCCTCTTCTTTTTAAAAAGGAAAGAATTCTATGTCGCTTACTCGGAGTGCCCATCCCCCTAACGTTCCAGGTCATAGTGTTGTAGCCCCCCATCGTATTCTTAGAACCCGGTGTACATGGAGTCTACGCGCCCCCGGCCCCGGCCAAGCCCCCCAGAAGCTTGCACCTACATTATGATCAGCCCACATCGCACATATAGCCGGTATAACTAATAACAAAAAAACCCAACTCCCCTTCCCCAGGGCGCCTCCAAAACTGTAGGCTGCCCAGTAAGTCCTACAACACTGCAGATCACACAAACACATCAAGTCAATACTCGCCGGTCAGGGTTGACAGGCGAGAAACAGGTCCGGGGGGGCGGCCAGGTCCGGAGGGGCCACCGTACTTCTTATCTTGACTCGCCTTTCAGCGCCGGTGCAGGTTCTGTTTAGATCAGTTCATCAGCCGTTTGTGGGGTTACCTCCGGCGCACTAGTCGATCCCCCAGAGCCCTCGGGCGAGGACACCACTATGTCTTCTGATTCCTCTTCAGAGACCGCCGGCGGAGACGATTCCACTCCCATCTTGGCTGCCGCTTTTAGGGCTTCTCTCTTTCCAGTCTCCCTTTGTGCCTGCGTGGGTGCTAGCCGTCGGCCGCCCCCTGGCCTTCTCCCTCTCAGGGCCCGCCGGGACCCCCCCCCACCGCGGCCCCCCGGCGCAGGCCGCGCCGGGCCCGACCCCGAGCTCTCAAGCCACTCCCATGCCTCCTCCGGAGTCTGGAGGAAAGTGGTTTTCCCCTCCACAATCACTCGTAGTCTTGCTGGATAGAGCAATGAGTACTGTATCCCTTCTTCTCGTAAAGTTCTTTTAACGGCCAGGAAGGAGGCACGCTTGTTTTGGACCTCCAAGGTGAAGTCAGGGAACAGTGTTGCTTCGCCATTGGCCACTTTAAACGGACCCAATTCCCTGGCTTTCTGCAGGAGGATGTCTCTGTCACTATAGTGCAGGAGTTTAGCAATTACAGCCCGGGGCGGTCTGCCAGGGGCAAGCGGTCTAGCCGGCACCCGGTGTGCACGTTCCAATGAATAAAAGGGGGTCAGGCATCCTGGTGCCACAACCGTACTTAGCCATTTCTCCAGAAACTCCACCATGTTAGTCCCCTCGACCCCCTCAGGGAGACCCACCACGCGAATATTGTTTCTCCTGTTTCTGCCCTCTGCGTCCTCAGCTCGCCGTTCGAGCTTCGCCACTCTGTCTGCCAGAGAGGTCACCTCCGCTGATACTTCTGCTTGTTTTGGAACAACTTCCTCTAGTGTTGCTTCTGCCTCCTTTACTCTGTCGGCCAATTTGTGGTGGTCGGCTCTCAATAGCCCAACCTCTATCGCCACCTGATTAATGTCACGCTGTAGAGTGGATTTGGTGTCCTCAATGGCACCCAGTATCTTGTCCAGGGTGTCCTGAACCTTGGTTTGTGACTGGCTCTGTGTGGTCAGCTCGTTGTCCGCCATTGGTATCAGTGTCATGGGTTCCATGGCTTTGTTCTTGTGTCTGCCCTTGGAGGGCATTGGATATGCAGAGGAGGGCGTCTCAGCGAGGCCGGCGAGCTGCACAGGTAATTATGCTGCCTGCTGTTGGCCTGCTCGTTCACCCAATCTGTTGCCGTCAAGATCTCAGGTTCTGGTCGCTCTAGGAGGAGTCTCAGCCACCAAGCCAGTCATCTCCAGCTCGTTGGGCCACAGTAAGCAGGATCCTCGATGTCGCCGTGTAGCTCGCCTCCGCCGAGCGTCCCCACCAGCGGCGTAGTCGGTAACAAGGTGGTTTGGATCGGGTCGGGGGCGGCGCCTCCCCCAGGACCGCGCCGCCCTGCGCGGGAGGGGCAGCCGCGGCAGGCCCCCAAGGCCGCGCCGTCTCCAGTAGCCAGGAGGGACCCCAACAATGGTGCGCAGTCTAAAATTTCGGATGATAACAGCAATCAGCACGGGGCGGACCCTCGCCGCCACACCCCGCGACGGGCGATCAGCGTCCAACTTGAACCGTCCAAGGCACAGGGGGCCCCCCCGCCACCATACAGGGGCCACCCGGGCAACGGCAGTCGCACGGCCCTCAGGGGGCACAGGAGAAACGGGCTCCCTATCAGTCCTCCTCGGGGCGCCTCTTGTCCCCTTGTCTCCTCACCGTCCGTGCCCCCGCAGCCGGGAAGCACCAGGCCACGTCTCCCGGGTGGGAGGCCAATTTCACTCCGTCCGGCGCCCCCACTCGGCACTCCGATCTGCCCCTCACACCTCGGGGCGGGCCCGCGCACAGCCTCCGCGCCCGGCGCGGCACGCCGCACGTCCCAGGACCGCGGCCGCAGCCCGCCAGCAGGCCCCCGGGCACGATCCCCGCCGGGCCACACGAATCCGCAGGGGGCCACCCCCGGGGCAACGGCCCCTCGCCAGTGGCCCCACCCGCAATCGCCGCTCACCTCCTCCTTCGCTCCGAGCCAGCGGCACCTCAATTCAGCGCGGGGCGGCCCCGCCCGTCAGCTAGGCCGCAGCCACTCCGCAGCCCCGATCAGCCCCGGGAACCCAGGCGCTCACCCCGGGGGCCAAGCCGCGCCGCCACCGTCTCCCCACGTCTTCAGCAGTCGTTCCGCTCCACTTTGAGCGCGACACTGCCCGCCCCAGCGCGTCTAGGCATACGTTTGAAGTCGGCCCCTCCGGAGCCGAGCGGTTAAGCGTGCGCCATGCTCAGCTCCGTGGCCACGCCCCCAATTCAAGTGCTTCAGTTCACAGATGTAAAGCACTCTTGGCATGACAATTCAAGCGCTTCAGTTCATAGGTGTAAAGCGCTCTTGGCACAACAATCAAAGCGCTTCAATTCACAGGATTAAAAGGTTCTTGGCACAACAATCAAAGTGATTTAGGCCACTTGAGTAAAAAGGCCCCCTTAGTATAATGAGCGTAGCGCTTTAAGGCAAGACAAGTAAAAGTGCTTCCTGGTATTATAAGTAAAGCGCTTCAAGTTCAATGAGTAAAAACTTTTCGGTCTTTATAGTTGTGAATGTGAAAGTATTTTTGGAGATAAGCAAATCATAGTTTACATTGTTCCTTGAAAAGCTTAAGATGTGAAAAGCATATTTAATTGATATTCTGAGTGTAATCGTAGTCCAAAGCTCTTGCCATCTCTTGTTTCTGAGGTCGTAGTTTATTCTTGTTCCATGTTTCAAAGAAGGGGCTTTGCTGTCATTTCAAAAGGGGTCTCCATCTGATATCTCGGAGACGCATTTAGTCAAGAGTCTATTTGATAAGTTGCATTTCTATGAATGAGTAAATGCATATTTGTTCTAATGTTTTCTTTTCAGATCTCGCTCCCTGCTGTTTCCTACCCTAATTCCCTTCCCCCCGACTGGCTTCACCATAACTCTGTGCTATAAAAGCTTTCTGAGTTGGTGACGCCGGAGGGTGGGCCTTTTGTTCAGTGATGTGCAGATCCTGAGGAAAGGACACTGTGACACCAAAGCTCAGAAGAAATTGATAATACTAGGTTTTATTATCATACCAGATCTTTTTAGCTGTGTATCAAATACTCTCATTGTGGTAGTCTGGTCTCAGTCTTCCTAAAGTTATGATAATATGATGATGACCCACAAACTCTCTGTTTTCTTTCAATCAAGATGACAGTGATGGAAAACCCTTTCAATGATCCTGTAGTTGGAGTCTGCATAGGGGAGAGTGGCACCTTCTATGAAGTTCTGTCTTCCCTGTTAGCATGCTAGCCTGCTACTACTACCTACCTACCACCCCCTTAAGATGCCATCTTGGGAAAAACCCTGCAGTAAGAAGACTCCTTTGCTTCATCTATTCAGGTAAGAGAAGAACTATGGATTGAAGTGAACTTGTTTAGTTAGCATTTATGTGATGTGTGTGTGATATGTGTGTGTGTGTGTGTGCTGGGTGTATGTAAACAAAATGGGCAAGGGCAATCATCTCTTAGGGATCAATAATAGTTGCAGAGGGCAACGGAGCAAGGGTCTAAGTAAATGACATACACTTTTTTTCCGCAGATTACAAATAACATGCTCCACTAAAATACAGCAGTGCAAACTAAATGTCTAACACACCAAAATAGATATTTGAGATGCAAATGAAGTAAAAAAGAAAATCCCCTTTATTTTTTATAAATAGGAAACCCTTCCTCTCTACGCACAGCAGTCCCATCCCACTCCCTGAAGAAATAACCCTGTTCTCAGCAAGTCCAACGAAAAGTCCAAAGTACAGCCCAAATCCCTCCCTGCCCTGTCCACCCACAAGTCCCTCCCACCAAAACAAAAAAATGAAAAAAAGGGCTTAAAAATGGCAATGTCAATATGTGTCCGGAGCTGGTCGAGGCTCTGCTCAGTGCTAGCGAGCCGGCTTTCCATTCAGTCCATCCACTGCAGAATGCGTTGGAGCAATGCCCTGGTGGAGCGGGAGGGTTCAGCAGCAGGTACAGTCAGGGATCTTAGTTGCTGGTGCCAGTGCCAGTGATCTACTAACTGGGAGGCTGGGGGCTGGCGTGTTGTCGTTCCGAGTCCTGTGTCCGAGGGAGATGCTTGTGTTCTTCCTCCTCCAGGATCACCAGGCAGTGGTATTCTGCCTGAATGTTCTCCAGCCTCTGCTGCCGCAGACGGGCCGCTATCTCCTGCCTGGTTGGTGGTGGTCATCAGGCAGGCGTAGCTATATCGAGAAAAAGAAGAATAACAGAAGAAAAATTTTAAACAATGCTCCGAACAAACACTTCTTAAAATGATTGTTGGTGGCACAGTAGTGCTACATTGTTTGTCCCCTAGGGACATTGGAAATTGATGAGATTATTTATGATTAGGAGAGTCACAGGGTCAATATTTTATTTGTTTACCTACACATGCCTCACATAAGTAGCACTAACTGTCGGGTAGAAAAGAAGTGAGGCAGAATAAGACCAGATTGAAAAAACAGTGATTTCATTTTTTTTTCTTTTAAAGGCTTTTCTAGTAACTAAACAGACACATTTAAAGGAAAAATAAAAATGAATTACCTCTCATTACGATGAGTAAGGCATTATGTTCTATGGGGTAAAAGTTGTATTGCCAAATAATTGGAGGCATGCTAGCCAGCACTTCAAGTACATTGCTACTGTCTGCAGCCTGGCCAGCAGTAGCTGACAATTATATGTCACTAATTCCAATGGCCCTGCTCTTCTCCACATGCCTTTCATTTAGTTTAGCTTCTACCCTGCATCCAAAGGGGCAGATGAATAAATAAAATACCTCACACATGTCATATATCAAAGGCGGATATATTTGATGCTGTCTGCTGTAAGTAGACTGGGGGGTGGGGAAACGATGCACTGCACTACAGGAAAGGAATGGGCTATATAGATTGTGGGGGTCATTCTGGCCCTGGCGGCCACCGACCACGGGAGCACCGCCAACAGGCTGGCGGTGCTCCCACGAGCATTCTGACCGCGGCAGTTCAGCCGCGGTCAGAAGCGGAAAGTCAGCGGTCTCCCGCCGACTTTCCGCTGCTCGGGGGAATCCTCCATGGCTGCGGAGCGTGCTCCGCAGCCATGGGGATTCCGACACCCCCTACCGCCATCCTGTTCCTGGCGGGTCTCCCGCCAGGAACAGTATGGCGGTAGGGGGTGCCGCAGGGGCCCCCGTAAGAGGGCCCGCAAAGTATTTCAGTGTCTGCCATGCAGACACTGAAATACGCGACGGGTGCAACTGCACCCGTCGCACCCCTGCAACTACGCCGGCTCAATTCTGAGCCGGCGTCCTCGTTGCAGGGGCATTTCCTCTGGGCCGGCGGGCGCTCTTTTGGAGAGCGCCCGCCGGCCCAGAGGAAATGTTAGAATGGCCGCCGCGGTCTTGTGACCGCGGTGCGGTCATTTGGTGGCGGAACCTTGGCGGACGGCCTCCGCCGTCCGCCAAGGTTAGAATCAGGCCCTGTATTTGGTACGTCCATCCCAGAGTATCTCCTATGCCAAACTTGAAATCAAATTGGCCATTTACTAGTTCCACTTTACTTACTGGTCTCTCTCACCATCAAACATTATTTCCAACAAATTGATTCACTGGGTAGTAAAGAAAGTAAAGAAACTTGATGTATTCTACTGCAGAGAAAGGCAGATGGATTAGGCAGGTAGGTAGAGCTTTCATTATAGAATATTAGAGGGATGGCACTGATCCCTCAACAGAAGAAGAGCTCCCTTCTTTATTCATCCAAGTAATTATTCAATCTTCTTTTCATTCTTCCCCTATTTACACCCATAGCCAATATGATTTAAGCTTTACTTTTTCTCAACCAATCTTTCACACAAATTCACAATCCTTCATCTAGCCATTCAATACCCACACTATTTACCCTTTCTTTCAATCATCCTTTCACCAGTCCATTTACCCAATACCAATACTCATCCAAGCATCCTTTTTCATCCACCCTCGCATCCTGAATATGATCACGACAACGCCCTTGTAGCTAGTGAGTGAGAGAAATTGTCAACAAGCAAGCAATGTGACTAAACAGCGCCTGTCCCTGCCACCTCGTTTCCCCATGTTCCATCTGCTCCTGCAGCAGTCAAACTTGACCCGGCTCTGCTGCTTGGTGTGGCTATAAAGAAGAAACAGTATACAGTTTTTAAATGCCAGGTCATAGTCTTAATTTTTGGAATAATAAAAATGCAACTGCAATTGTTACAGTTTGGTTAGCATTGCAGTACCTTTTGTCAAAAATATGGTTCTGGGCACTTAGTTGGAATATTAGAAAAGCCAGGTAGTCAAGCCAAACAAAAGCTTTGCATAGTAGGTGGGCAGAGGAATAGTCTATGATTGACAATGACTCAGAATCACTGAAGAGCAATGAAGGGGTGGAATACAAAATGGTCAAGGAAAGACAGAAAAAAAGATAATGCAGGGATAACAGGAATTAAGCCAAACTTGAATAGGGGAGTTGGAAAAAAGGGAGACTGTATAAAAAAAGTAAACAAGGCAAAATTAAATGTAGAATAAAAGTGAGGAGAGGTAAGTGTTAGGGAAATAATAATAATATTAAATACTAGGACTTACTAGGATGGGCAGAGCCATCAACATCGGTGCTGGTGGTCTGCACCTCCCCAGCTACTGCTGGACCTGCCGGTGCGGTGCCCATCTTCTTACCTTTGGGTGCTTATGTAAGATTAGAAAGAAGATAAAAAAATACATTAGTGGTACCAGTAATCTCCACAAAATTATTATATAACAGGCAATGCAATAACATTTTGCTTAAATCAGATTGCCTATGGTACTATACTAGTATGATCAACTGTTGTTGAGTTGTCTATACACCTAAAATCCCTATTCCCATTTGGAACTAATGCATTGCATTTGCAATTTATCATCTTTCATTGTATTCTCATTTCTCCAGCCCCTTGATGGACCAACTGAGTCTCCCTTTTTTGCAATGCATGCATACTCGCATCAGCTACCGTATGAGCTAGTCAAAGAGAACGCTAACTCATTGATATCCCTAATTCACTATGGAGACAGCAGGACAGAGGAGTCTGTGTTTGCAATGGCTTCTTAAATAATCAGCCAAAGTGAGTGTCTACCTGAGAGTACAATGAAGTAGCACCGAGCACCTGCCTGAGTGGAAGCTGCATGCTATTCCGAAAAAAAGTTCGCATTGTTGAACAAAAACACAATAAAAATATAATACTCACCAAGCCCCAGGATCTAAACGCCGAGTAGGTCCTGCTCACGATCGATGATATCGACCCAGCGGTGCGTCAGCTGTAGGGTGGTGCCCTGGACCTGAGTGGTGGTCCTGACCAGCTGGCACACCCTAGCTCAGCGCTGCTGATGCTCCTGCAGGGGGTAAACACTTCCAACTAGCCTGGCTGATGAAGGGTGATACTCTGAAACCGGTTCTAGGAAGCTTGTTTCCAGCCCAGGGAGGACCTGGCTTGGCAGTTCAGGCTGGACTTTTCCCTTGAGGAACAGGGTCAAGACTGATTTGCATATAGCTGGGTCCAAACTGGGGTGGCAGGGTGTGCAAAAGAACAATGGATTAAACCCAGATCTGTGAATGGGGGTGAGTGTTTGCATTGTTCAGCACTCCGTCCATTATCCTTTAGTTTTCCTAAAGTTGCCGTAAGTGGGAAGGGTATGCCCAGATGTGGATCCCGTGCTCACTGTTCCACTGGATTCAAGCTAGCCTGGCTGATGAAGGGTGATACCTGAAACCGGTCCTAGGATGCTTGTTTCCTGTCCAGGGAGGACCTGGCTTGGCAGTTCGGGTTGGACTGTTCCCTTGAGAAACAGGGTCAAAACTGATTTGCATATATCTGGGTCCAAACTGGGGTTACCTGGTGAGCAAAAGAATGATGGATTAGACTGAGATCTGTGACTGGGGGTGAGTATTTGTATTTTTCAGCACTCCGTCCATCACACTTTTGTTTTGCTAAAGTTGCCCTAAGTGGGAAGGGTATGCCCAGACGTGGGTCCCGTGCTCACTGTGCCACTGGATTCAAGCTAGCCTGGCTGATGAAGGGTGATACCCTGAAACCGGTCCTAGGATGCTTGTTTCCGGTCCAGGGAGGACCTGGCTTCGAAGCTCAGGCTGGACTGTTCCCTTGAGGAACAGGGTCAAGACTGATTTGCATATAGCTGAGTCCAAACTGGGGTGGCATGGTGAGGAAAAGAACAATGGATTAAACCCAGATCTGTGACTGTGGGTGAGTGTTTGCATTGTTCAGCACTCCGTCCATCATCCTTTTGTTTTGGTAAACACTTCCAGGCCTGCCGCCTCCTGCCAGCATGGAGTAGAGGTGGCACTGCACAACAAAAAACTGTTCTGCCACCTCCTCCTCGCTGAAGATCAGCCAAGGCTGCACCCCACGGTGCCACTGCCCACAAGGCAGGAAGGCGCTGTTACCCCACTGCTCTGCCATGGTGCTGAGTGGGTTACTGGGGTAGGATAAAAGAAACAGGAGGAAAAGGAAGGAAGGAAGAAATAAGGGAAAAATTTACAAAAATACAAAAAGTCACAAAAAATACACAAATAAATAAAACACCGTAAAAATGAGACACAAAAAATCACACTAACACTATAACTAAGAAAGGGGGTAGATTAAGTGTGGGATGTAGGATTACAAAGATTGGGGGCAGATTGGATATGAAGGCCCAGCACCATAAACGAGTGAAAAAAAGATAGCCACACCCATGCAAACTGTGTGGTGCTGTTCGCGTGCAATTTTTAATGTGAGTACGTACTTCGTGTTGCGTTTGATGTCAGATGCAATGCAAACTAGCTCAATGGAGAACTCCTCCTGCTCGCGGAACTCCGCATAGCACGGCTGAGTTTTTTAGCCACTTCACAGAGTTCCGCAGAGCGCGACTACGTGCACTCCACCCTCGCTTGAATAAGACCAGACTGGACCTCTGAATGTATTGGGCTTATTTCTCAGATCAACAGCATAAAGAATTGTAGTGAAAATTTAGAATTTTTGTAAGGCTGTTATGACCCCGTAACCTCCTATAAATTACTTAGTAAACAGTAAACCTTTCAGATTATGAAAGTTGAAACAAAGTAAAGAAAAATCTTCCAAGGGAATTTTTGCTTCAATTGTAGATAGTGAGATCGTTGACTCTAAAATTGTGTGGTAGGAATGAGTCCTGCCCAATATAACTCTCTCTATCTTCCATAAGTCATGTTAAAATAGTTTTCGTCCAGTCAATTTTCCATGTTTGCTTTGATTGACTCTGAAAGTTCTGGAATTTCTGTTGACCTGCAATTCATGAATAAATAGTGCAATTCAGTACTTGCAGAAAAGCAGTGTAGAACAACTTTTTGCAGTTTATGCCACTTCGTTACCGTGTCTTTATAATTGGTGTTTTAACAATGCACATTAAAAAAAATAGCTACAGAGGAAAAGGAAAATGTAACTAAACACATTATATTGCAATTTTTCAAACGTCGGATTGTTGTTACACACTGAATTCACAAACCTGACCTCCGTAATTGACTATATAACCAATTCTAATTTATCTAACTATAATAGTATTAAACTGCTGGTGTGTTATATTTTTGTTATTGCATGTGTAATACAAAACAAAAAAATTGACTTATTGACAGTACTAGTAAGAAATGTGGAAACAAGTACGTGTGAAATAATGTATTTATTTTGTGCACAGACATTATTCAAGCAGATGCTACAGTGCTGTACAGCAAGCTATATTTAAGGCATTTCTATAAGAATATGTTTACAGGATTATGATACCACAAATTTACAAATTTTTAATTTACAGTGTGATTATACAAACATATTTACCTACAAGAGTAGTTACAATCTATTGGTTATTTAGCTATATTTGTGTGTGTACATATTTAGATACAGAGTAACTAATTCAACTGCCATTCAATAGAGAACCAGGCTATGAAGAGCTAGATTAAGAGTATGTGATTCCTCAGTCAAGTTTTGATGGAGGTGAAATATGAGTTTTCAAGTTGTGCTAACCATGCAGTTTGGGGCCAATGATAGCTTCCGTATTTCTCCGTACCCTTAGCTAACCTTATACTGACATCATTTAACTTAGAATTAGACCCTGAAAAAGGAGGCTGGGGCGAAAGGGAAACAGAGACACTTGATATTGTCTATCGTCACCAGGCCTGGTTGCACAGGTGGACCTGTTCTGAACTGCAGGAGCATTGCTGTCTAAAGACAAAAGGACACAGTTTAGTATGGATGTAATTCTGACATTGGCAACTAATTTATGCTATTATATCTGACCTATGTATTGATACTTTGGGGCATATTTATACTCCATCTGCGCAAAAAGCTTGACGCACATTTGGCGCAAACCTTGCCCCATATTTAAACTTTGACGCCGCGGATGTCAAAATCCAGCCGTGTGCCTAATTTTCTGGATGCGGGAAACCGTCTTGCGTTAATGATATGCAAGGTAGGCGTTCTCGTCCTAAAAATGACACAAACACCTGTGCGTCGTATTTATGCTACTGTGCAAAAATCCTGCACGGCCGGGAGGCGGAGCCGGAATATGACGCACAGCCCGATTTGCATAAAAAATTAACGCCTGGGTCAGGGCAGGCGTTAAAATGGGGCAAACACACCTGTATTTAATCAAAACACACAGAAGCAACAGCAGAGCAGCAAAATGAAGACATGGAGGTGCTTCTCATCCAGCGTGCACGCAGACGCAGAGCACAGCAACAAAAACAGCAGGTTCCACAACACCAGCAGGGACCCCAAAGGCAACTCAGAAGGCAGGAGAGGATATTCCGCACCAGGACAACCCTTCATGGCCTCAGGGAACATGACATCATCCAGAGGTACAGGTTGAACTGGCAAGCCATTCAGCAGCTGCTGCGCAACATTGAGCCACAGTTGGCACCCAGCTTGCAGACACCCCGCACCATCCCACCAGAAACCAAGCTGCTAGCTATACTACACATGTTGGCAAGTGGCTCCTTTCAAACCACTGGCCCCCTGGTTGCTGGGATCTCACAGCCATCATTCTCCGCCTTCCTGCCCAAGGTACTGGATGCCATCATCAGGCTCACACCCCGCCACATCTGCTTCCCAAACACAGCAGAAGCAGCAGGAGACAAAACAGGGGTTTTACCTCATTAATGGATTTCCACACGTCCTTGGTGCCATTGACTGCACACATGTACGCCTTGTGCCACCTGCTGCAACTGAACATCTATACCGCAGCAGGAAGCACACACACTCTATCAATGTGCAGGCCATTGTGGATCAACAGGGATTGATCACCAACATCGTGGCAACGTATCCTGGGAGTGTACATGATTCATTCATCTTCCGTCACTGTACCATCAATCAACACTTCCAGGATGGACGATATGGAAATGGACTACTTGTTGGTAAGTACAGAAACCTACTCATATACACACTGCACAGCAACCCTCTAGGACAAACAACACATACACCATGACAGCAACATGTGAACAGGAACACACTGAGGTTGTGACACCGCTAGGCATGTTTGATAGGTCTGCAGTGAACCTGTCACACATGTGAAATTAGTGTACAGTCAAATGTTAAGACGTCAATGATCACAGCGTATGGAGAGGCTTGGCTAATTATCACCTTGCAAAATGTAAGTGTCTCACTGATGTTTAAATTAATCCATTGCATATGTCTAAAGGTATGGGATGTCCAGGGAACATAGATGCTGACGTGTTACCACCACTGTCAAATTGAATCTGTGTATGGAACTATCATCTCACCCCCAGTGAAGACACAGGGACACCTGTATCACAAGTCACAGTGCCAGGGAGTAAACACTGTACTGCAACTCCCAAAACATACTGCTGACAACCGGTCAGCAGGCAAACACTCGTTCAGCCAAGGAAAAAACCCAATGCTGATGGTACATCCTAGAAGCCTAGGAATCAACACAATAACACAAGAGAGTCACAGACAACACAAGACAACTACTGCCATGCAAGGTGATATTAATGGGGCAAGCAACATCAACATGATATCAATCATTTTCTCTTTCAGCTGATCAGGGGTATGGAATCCAGCCATGGATTATGACACCATTTGGCAACCCAAACACTCAGCAGAGCGTGCCTACACTGAGGCACATAGGAGGACATGCACCATAGTCGAGAGGACCTTTGGCATCCTGAAGTCGAGATTCAGGTGCGTTGACATCACTGGTGGCAGACTCCTTACTCTCCAGAAATGGTCTGCAAGATCATTTTAACATGTGCCATCCTGCACAACATTTGTGTATGAAGGAACATTTCCCTATTAGAACCAGAGCCACAAATGCCTGAAGAGGAGGAAGAGGAGGATGCTGGCCTGCAACATGAGGGGAACCAAATTAGACACAGCTGCAGGATTGCGTAGGCGATAACATATTGTCAACAATTTCTTTTCAATCAACTCACCATCACCACTGTATCAACATATGTCAATAAACACCTATAATAATCACAATATCATGGTCTGGGTAATCATTTTTGCTCACCTTTATCTCCAACTATCAGAATAAGAGTGTAGCCTCATGGAGCATTGCTGATATACCGATCAGGACCCAGAAATTTCCAAAGCAATTGTGATGCTTATAATTCAACAGTCACATTCACACACACTGTAAATTACATATATCCTGTACATTTCACCTTTGAAGGGCAATAGCAGAGGATCACACCTATTTCACGCATACATGTTGGCAACATGATTCTTTGCAGCATATGGCACACAACTAAGACACCATCAGTCAATGATGGAACAAAATGCATGATACATGAGGCAGGGGATGTGCAATTGCAGCTGTAAAATTAATGTATGCCCACACCCTTGACAGCATTAACTGTTACATCACCTATCTTTGCAAGACCATGTGTGACTAGAATTCCATGTAAGCAGAACAAATAGAGCACAAGTGCCACACCTATGACAAGCATTGCTCACATGACATACCATGTACATGTCAGCCCGTGTCCTAAGACCTGACACACCCATGTTCCTGGTCTCACCCCACCCATCTTAAGAGGTCCCTGGAATGGTAATATGTGTACCCAGATATTCCCTCCTCTACACATACACACACACTAAAAATATTAATCCAGTGTGCTTCACCCTTTAGTATGGTATGCCATAGTCATTGTACATCTGTCTGCATGGACGTCAGGTTAAATAATGCACTGGCTTGTAGTCTCCAAGCCCTGTTATCACCTCTAGTTTGCTTCCCATGTGAAAGGTACTGTTGGCCATTTGAACTCAAATCTCACCTACAGGACTTATGCAAAACTGATGCAGCATACACCTGTGAGCACCTCCATGCAGACCAGCCATTTGAACATGCACTGCCCTTGCAGATGCTTAGAACAGCATAGCATATTCATTGCTAGAAAAATAAGCTGTGTAACACAGCCCTTGGGTTTATGTGTCACCTTCCAAAACACAGGACAAACACAGTTTTCCAAGTCAACTGTCTTGTTCTTCCTCCCACCAGTCTTAGTCAGACCACTGAGTATGTACCTTGTGAAATTGCTGGATCCTGATTGACCCTGCATCCTGTCAGCCTGACTGGCACCTGTCTGTGCGTTACCCTAAAGGTTCCTTGTGGCTACATATGTATCATACTCGCTTTCCCAACCCTCACATTCCTCCAGGGGTATTTTGTCTGGTGGTTCTTCAGTGCATACTCAAATAAGTTATTTAGCATAATCTGCTTATTTTTCGTACCATAATTGGGAACTTGTCTTAAAATACCCAAATCATCGCCTATCCCTTGTCTGGGTCTCATGCATGCATGAGCGACAAAGTGTGACAGTGTACTATGGCCGTATGCAGGGATTGGGTATGGTGCCTCCAGCAGAACCAGCAACCTCTGATAATGTGCATGAAAAGTCCACACATGTTAGGACCCTGACAGTTCACAAGCTGATTCACATTGCTCACAACATATTAATGGGCTGTGCGGGGGGAATAGCTGCAAGATTAATCAAAACAGAGGCTATGATGTTCCCAGATGCAGTTGAAACTTTACAGGCCAACCTGTGTACAAATGTTGTAATGACACCTGCCGGTACAAGACTCCTGAGATATGATCTCACTCAGCACACCAAGGTTGCCCTGTTGACAGACTCATAACACGTCTGCAGTGACAGGGTGGGACCATCCCCATGTGGGTTCTTATATCCTCATTGGCTTTGCTTCCATTGATCTCCGAAGGATACTCAGTAGATACAGGAATAGCCACCACAGACTCATGACTAGACCTGGACGTAACTGTGACAACATAGACCCCTAAAAATATACAGGATCAACATTGGCCCACACACCTGAACCAGACACCTCTGTGCAATTGATCACTGGAAATATGCGGCCACGTGCTGCTTGGTTTGCTGTCACATTTGGGACGGATTAACACCCTCCTCCAAAGTTGTAATCAGGCCCTTTGTGTCCTATGCTGCTAACAAATCCCAGCTGAGCTGTAACATTGGCAGCTACCTCAAAGCTACTTAGCAAAGATTCGGCCATTCATTGCAACTACCAATCACAGTTACTATGGATCCCAAAGTGTGTTATTTTCGTAATGTATGTTTTCAATGTCACATACAGTGCTTCCAGATTTAGGATTGGGGACACTGTGTTATGTCTGACTGCAGTCTCATGTCCAAGGAAACCCTTATACCGTGAGTGGTAGTAAGCTCTCTTGTAGTACAGTGTACACAACTCACATAGATCATTTGTTACACTGTTCAGCAAGATTACTTATTTGGATGTAAACTCATACACCTCCATTCATGCAGTTTGGTGAGTGTTTGCTTATATTTGTTGGCAATGTTACATATGTTAGTTTTGCATTGTATGAACATTTTGATGGCACTATTTTATGGTTTAGATATCCCTTGAGGAAGCGTTAATCTGTCCAACTCAGCATTATGGTGTATAGTTTATCTTTTCCTCAGAAATCACCCCAAGGAAGGGCAGAGTATGGTAGAATCCAGGCCACTGTAAACAGTTATCAGTCCACATTATTTCAGGATGTTTGTATTGACAATCTGTGATATTTGACAGGAGGCATAATTCAGTGATCAACTGCACGGTTGATGTGTCACATTACACAGAGACAAAGTGGTTGTGTAAGTGCTATTTATTGAAAAGTGCTGTAGTGCTATATGTACATTGTCCATGATTGTGAGTCCATTGTAGTGACATCTTCCATTGTGATCCTACACAAGTGCTAAAGGACACGTCATTGGACATGCTGGGGTGAAGTGTCAGACAGTGCAGAGGGACAGGACTTGCCAATGAGTTAGTGAGAGACAATTACTGGGCAGGCTGACAAGATAGACAGTGGTTTGCAGAACAGAGCTTGAGTACAGTTGTTGCAAGACTGGCATGTTACAAAGCGCAGGACCTTGGTAATATGTGGCCGTGTGGCAGGGACTAGTGCTTCCGGGTACTTTTACGTGTGAAGGCGATCTGTTCCTGGTCTTCATCTTCTGATGTGTGTGTTGCCTCCTCTGCCCTTGGTGGTGGTGGTTGTGAAGGGGCAACACACACCGCAGTGTGTGTTGACGTGGAGTCAGACATCCTGGTAGCTGCTACCTGTGGGGGTCTTAAGGGCAGTACTGCTGCAAGGAGGATCAGCTGTTTCTTAAGAATAGCAGCCACATCACAATGGTAGGCAGCCAGGTCAGCCCGGAAGGGTTCAATGTTGCATTTGTGCACGCGTTGACAGGATTGCTGTTGTAGGTGTTGGGTTGGCGCAGTTTTGCGTCAAAAAGTAAAACTATGGGCCTTTGTATTTCTCACTCTCTAATCTGGAATGCAACTCAATATTTCTCCTGACCTGCAGTGCAATTAAACTTGATAAAGCAATATCTTGAATGTTTCTGTATTGTTTGCTAGAAAAGCTACCTTTAATTTTATGCAATAGCCTTCCCTAGTTCTGATTAAATTCAGTGTAATGGTTGATAAATGTACTATGAATATGCATTTGTTAGTATCATGTGGTTTAACTACACCGTTCATCATCATCATCAATAGGTTTGTAGAGTTCAGCTGTTAACCTTAGGAGTGTCCTAGTATTTAGAAGGGAGTGGGCAAACAATGAGGTCACAAGACACATTAGAAAAAGAGATGCGGAGGAGCGCGCGAGCCGCCGACAAAGATGGCCGTCTGATTACGGAGCTCCGCGCATCGTCGGGCTAGTTTCTACCGCCAGAGCCGTTTTTTTGCATCTTTTTAATGTTGTTTCACTAGAAACAACTATGGGATGTTTTGGTGAGCATTTGTATCGTTTTTTGGGCTGCCTAGCTTATTTCCTGACTCTGTAATTCTGTTTTCTTACTTCTCCTCATGAGTGCGGCCATTTTGACTAACTTTGCTCACCATTACATTATACATTTTTGAATATTTGACTTTCTTTTTTGCGCAAGCCTGGTTATTTATTTTAGCTGTTTCGCTAACATATTTTTGGAGTTCCTGTGTCACTTGCTTCCTTATTGAAGGCTTTTTATTTTTATGTGGACAAACTAAAGAAAATAAAATCTTTGTCGCATCAGTCCTCCTCAGCTGACAAACTTTCGCACTTTTTACAACTGGACACTTCTGCTGCAGCGTCTTCTTCTTCCATATCAAAGATGTCTTCCTCATCTTCTTCTTCGCCTAAAGTTCCTCAGAACATTTCTACATCCACTCATAAGAGGGTCAAACAGGACCCACCTTCACCATTAAAATCTCCCTCGTTGATCTCTCTTGAACTTGTGCTTGACGAAATACGCGCATTGCGTCCTTTTATCGAAGAAACTAATTCTCGGATACAAAATCTTGGTTTTAAGTGGTCTCAAATGGAAGTGAGAGTCTCTGCTTTGGAACAAAGAGTCAGCGACGTGCAGGATGAAACACATAAAATTATTAGTTTGGAGAAGGAAGTGGCAACCTTGAAGACTCTTACAGAGGATTTGGAAAACAGAAATAGACGCAATAATCTTCGCCTTTATGGATTACCGGAGGGTCTTGAAGGGAGTGACCCAATTTCATTTTTTACCTCATTCTTTCCACAGTTGGTGGGTCTACCATCTTCTACAGTATTGAACATCCAAAGAGCACACCGCATTGGTCATCGTTGTCCCCATTCCTCCACATCTAAACCAAGAGGCGTGATTATTTTCTTTCTTGAATTTACTGACTTACTGAGAATTCTTAACGCTGCGAAAGCCAAAAAACAAATTTCTTGGCAGGGAAGTAAAATCTTCATCTCACAGGATGTGTCCAAAGCTACAGCAGACCGGAGCAAAGAGTTTTTTGATCTTCGTCCACAGCTTCGTGACTTTGGAGTTCGTTTTGGAATATTCCATCTGTGTTTGTTCAAAGTGACATATCAAAACAAGACCACTTAATTTACCTCTCCTGCAGTTCTTCGTGATTTTCTATGACTACACTCTACAAATTCTATGGAAACTGCTGGAACCTCTACACGTTGACTATATACGTTTCTTAATTTATTATGCCCTTTCATTACTACTGCGTTATAGTTGATGGTCCTTCATATGCAGTTTATACAGTATATTATTTTGCCGTGACTACAGACCCTTTTTTTTTAATGTATTGTTTTCTTTTCACAGGTTCCTGGTGTTCTATAATCGTTATTTTTGCTTGTAACCATTGTCTGTGGATGCGTTCTGTTCCCTTGCTGTGCCGTCTTCAGTCTGTGCTGTCACCACCCCTCCCCTTTGGTCATTCATCTCAGGTATGTTTTTACAGTCGTCTTTATTTGACATGTGCTGTCTCTTCTTTTTTTCTTGACTATTTTCCATCCTTTTTCCTGCTGTTTTCCCTTTACTCTTCTCTCCTTTTGTTTTTTCTGTTTTCTTTTCCCTTATGTGTATTTTCAGTTATTTATGGTACAAGGCCTTTTGTGTATATATGTGGTTATGTAACGTAAATTCAGGGTTGTTTCTTGAAATATCAAATGTTTTATTAATCCAATCATAAGGCAGAGAATTTTATCCCACTTATCTAAATATAATCCAGAGTTGGTTCTTCTACAGGAGACCCATTTGACGGATTCTGAAGCTCTGAAACTTAAAAAAGGCTGGGTGGGCAATGTTTTTACTTCACCTTCGTCTACAAAGAAAACTGGTGTAATTGTGCTTTGCCATAAAAAATTATCAGTTAATGTTATTTCGCAAGATTCGGATTCTGATGGCAGGTGGCTCTTTGTGAGGCTCAGTATTAATGGGATTACAATGACTATTGGCAATATTTATGGTCCAAATAATTCAGATTATCTTTTCTGGCCCAATATTACTAAACAATGTTTGCATTATAATGATGATTTTCTTCTTATTGGAGGGGATTGCAATCATATTCTTGATCCCTTTATAGATAGGCAATCTGTAATTAAATTTTCTCCCCGTAAAATGCATAAACAATTTAAGGCATTTTTCTCAGAATGTAATTTAATTGACTCATGGAGAACTTGTAATCCTGATAATAGGGATTTTTCGTTTTACTCTCCACCACATTGCTCCGTATCTAGACTTGACCATATTTTTGTTTCTAAATCATTATCCCAAAACCTTATTAACTCCTCCATTGAACCTACGGTAATATCTGATCATGCCCCAGTCATTACAGATTTTGACTTGCTCCCGGTGCATCCCAAGTCCAATAGGTGGCGTTTTAATAATTCTTTATTACTTGATTCTAAATTTTCCACTTCCTTTGTTGCCTTTGTGGCCAAATTTTTTCGATTTAATGAAGATTCTCACGTTTCTCCACAATTGTTATGGGATTCGTTTAAGGCTGCGTCTCGTGGTCATGTAGTAAATTTTGTTTCTAATAAAAAGAAAACTTTCAATGGCCAGCATCAAGCACTGCTTCTCAAAATTAAACGCTTAGAACATCAGTATTATTCTTCCTCCTCCAATTTTAATATACAAGAACTTATTCAGGCAAAACTGCAATTTAACAAAATCTCAACGGATAATGCTTCCTCTTTTCTTCTACGTAGTAGTGCCCGTCATTATGGAGGTCGATAGAGAGCGGGGACGCTTCTGTCTAATTATTTAAAAGTTCAAAAGCAACGCCATAATGTGAAGTCTATAGTTTCAGATACTGGTGAGTCCATTTTAAAGGATGAAGATATTTTAGCTGAATTTGTTAATTATTATCAGACACTTTATACTCCTGAGTCAGTCCCGACCCCCTTACAGATTGATGATTATTTAAAGAATATTCCAAACCCTAATAAAACACTGATTGATGCTACTTCACTTGAAGCGAATATTACTTCGTGAGAAATTTTTAGAGCCCTTTAATCTCTAAAAAAAGGTAAAACTCCTGGTCCAGATGGATTTACAGTGGAATTTATTTTACATTTTTCTGACATGTTACTTCCCAAACTTTTTCAGCTCTTCCAATTCTTCATGGGTTCTGGCTCTACAGGGGGCACATTTCGGGAAGCTTCGATTTGCCTAATTCCAAAGGACGGTAAGCATCATACTTTCTGTAAAAATTTAAGACCAATCTCTCTTCTTAATACAGATTATAAAATCTTTGCTAAATTATTAGCCCTACGTCTTGATAACCTTTTAATTGCGCTGATAAGTAAGGAACAAATGGGTTTTGTCAAAGGTAGACTTGCTTCTGACAAATCTAGAACATTCTTCAATGTACTCAGCAAAGCTCCCGTTCTGTCGTATTCTTTAGCGGCAATTTCCATAGATGCTGAGAAAGCGTTCAACCAGTTAGAGTGGTCTTTTCTATTAAAAGCTTTAGCCTGGCATGGTTTAGGGCCTCATTTCATTTCATTTATCTCTTTGCTTTATCAATCTCCAATGGCATCGATATTGGTAATTGGGAAATTGTCTAGATATTTTGTATTACGTCGAGGTGTACGTCAAGGGTGTCCCCTCTCTCCACTCCTATTTATTCTAGCTCTTGAGCCCTTTTTATCCCATATTAGAAATAACATTAACATTTAAGGTTTCCAGTATGGCGAGAAACATTTCAAATTAACGGCGTATGCAGATGATATACTTTTCTATATCTCAAACCCTGAGCTCTCGATTCCGTCTCTACTCAGGGAAATTGAGGATTTTTCCTTGATTTCAGGTTATAAGATAAACTCGGATAAAACTGAAATCCTCCCTCTAACAAAATTTTGTTTTAAAGCATCGTTTGATATCACTGGTTTTCACTGGAATTCTTCAAGATTAAGGGGGTCATTCTGACCTCGGCGGTAAAAGCCGCTTACCGCCGGTCAGAAGGCCGCCACAATACCGCCGCGGCCGCGGTCAGCCGCCACGGACATTCTGACCCACAACTGCAAAACCTCCAAAAATCCGCCCTCCACTGCAGTCCGCCACATCAGCGGCCAGCGGTAAACTGGAGAAGACCAAACCTCCACCGCCACGCCAACAGAAATACACCCATCCCATTATGACCCGCAAATCCACGCGGCGGTCATTCAACCGCGGTATTCCATTGGCGGTACACACCGCCGCGGTCAAAATACACACACCTTTACAAACCCCTACCACATTGGACAATTTGAAAGGCACACACCTGAAACACATACACACACCACTCCCACACATCCAATACCATATAAAACACACACCCACATCACCCACAAACCCCTACCAACAAAAACCAGAGACGAAGGAGAGAGAGACACATCAGAGAATAGAGAGCCAGACACACAGAGGCACACCACAACATCACACACACCACATAGAAGCACAAAGCACCACACACCAACACACACATCATCACATACACCACCCCACACCTCATACACACCACCCCATGGCACCACAAAGGCACCCACGCTTTTCGGACCAAGAACTCCGGGTCATGGTGGAGGAAATTATAAGAGTTGAACCCCAGCTCTTCGGCACACAGGTGCAGCACACCACGATAGGAAGGCGGAGCTCTTGCAGCGGATCGTGGACAGGGTCAACGCGGTGGGACAGCATCCCAGAAATAGGGACGACATCCGCAAACGATGGAACGACCTACGGGGGAAGGTGCGATCGATGGTCTCGCGACACAACATCGCAGTGCAGAAGACTGGCGGGGGACCCCCACCCACTCCACCCGAATTCACAGCATGGGAGCAAGAGGTACTAAACATCCTGCATCCTGATGGCCTCGCTGGAGTACACGGAGGAATGGACTCTGGTAAGTACAAGGCAAACCACTTCACCCCCCCCCAGCATGCTAACCCCCACCCTCACCCCCAACCCCCCAGCACACATCCTCCCTGAGAATGTCTCTCCAGCACAACCCACCCAACACCAACCCCTGCATGCCATCCCCAAACTATGGACACCCATCACCTAAGCATTACCACTGCACATACCCATTCCCCCCCCCCCCCCACAAAACACCCTCACAACACCTCCCCCAAGGGAATGCCAGCACTGGGGGACAAGGGCACCCATAAAACGCAAGCTAATGCACACACAGAAACAATAACCATACCCTCTTACCCCATGCAGGACCTGAACGACAACACACCGGTCAGGAGGGACCAGAAATGTCCATCCCACCCCCGGAACAGGCCCCTAGTGATGACAGCAGCTCTGTCGACCTGGACCCTGATGACCAGCCCGGACCATCGGGGACCTCTGGGCAGTCGGTTCCCCTCACCCAGACACAGGCCACTGCAGACCCAACCCCCTCTGGGAACAACAGCACAGCTCCCACCCAGCGGGCCCATGCCTCTGTCTCTAGGACAGGTCAAGCAGTGGTGTGTCTACCACTACAGGGCACCCAGGGTAACCCACCAACCCAACAACAACAGGGACCTGGGGGCAGTGGGAGTGGGCACAACGTCCAGGGGACAGAGGCCCAGGGAAACAGGGCAACTCAGAGGGCTGCTGTGCGACCGGGGGGGGAGGAGAGGCCCAGGGAACCCACTCTCCAAGAGGCCCTCACCACCATCATGGCAGCCTACCACCACTCACAAGAGACGATGGCGACGGTACTGGCCAGGTTCCAGGAGATCCAGGCACAGCAGGAGCAACGCTACATGGGGTTCAGCGACCAACTCACCAACATCTCAACTGCTATGGGGAGCATAGTCAAGGCCCTGAACCGTATAGAGGACACGTTTCGGGACCATGTGGCATCACACAGGGCCCCTGTCACTAGCCAGGAACAGGAACAGCCTACCACCTCCGCCGGCGCTAGTGGACAGGAGGCCCCACCACAACGACAGCCCACCAGAACCCCACCTCCTGCTGAACAACAACCACCCCGCAAAAGGAGCCTGAGATCAAAAAAACCAACAGAGTAGGATGTCAAGACCCCCACCAGCATCACATACCCCCTGAAGTCCTCCGACTGTTCAACATTGCCACCCTGTCAAACCTTGAACTGCCCCTGCTCCATCCTGCCACAGGCATATGGACAATGCACCTGTCAGACTGAGAACTGGACTCTGCCATGGACATTACTCCACCCCCACCCATCACTGTTTCACTATCATGTACCAATATCTATGCACTAATAATAAATCACACATTGCACTGAAATCAATCAGGACTCAGCCTGTCTTATTTACAAATGTATGACACATTACATACCAATTACGTATTTTTAACATTGTGAATTACACATACCGAGGTAACTTAGCATTAGTCCATGGGCCAACCAAGCCGAGGTCACGCAGTGGCTCATACAGCACAGAAAAGGGAAGGGAAAATCAAACATCATGTTTATAGTTCTGGGGGGAAATCGACAAAGTTGAGATGCAGGAGGCTTTCAGGAAATGTAAAATGGCATGGGTGATTATTACCTGTGTGCTACTGAAAATACTGTTCTATTACTCTGTCCCTGTTGTCTGTGTCGTCCTCTGAGTCTTCCTCCTCTTCACTCTCCGCAGGCTCCACAGCTGCTTCAACACCACCATCTGCACCATCCTCCTGCAGGAAAGGAACCTGACGTCGCAATGCCAGATTGTGAAGCATACAGCAGGCCACGATGATATGGCACACCTTCTTTGGTGAGTACATCAGGGATCCCCCTGTCATATGCAGGCACCTAAACCTGGCCTTCAGGAGGCCAAAGGTCCTTTCGATGATCCTCCTAGTTCGCCCATGGGCCTCATTGTACCGTTCCTCTGCCCTGGTCCGGGGATTCCTCACTGGGGTCAGTAGCCAAGGCAGGTTGGGGTAACCAGAGTCACCAATTAGCCACACACGTTGTCTCTGTAGCTGCTCCATCACATAGGGGATGCTGCTATTTCGCATAACATACGCGTCATGCACTGACCCTGTGAACTTGGCATTTACATGGGAGATGTACTGGTCAGCCAAACAGACCACCTGCACATTCATCGAATGATAATTTTTCCTGTTTCTGTACACCTGCTCATCGTCTTTTGGGGGTACCAAAGCCACATGGGTCCCATCAATGGCACCAATGATGTTGGGGATATGTCCAAGGGCATAGAAATCACCCTTCACTGTAGGCAAGTCACCCTCCTCTGGGAAAATGATGTAGCTCCGCATGAGTTTCATCAGGGCAGACAACACTCTGCTCAAAATCTTTGAAAACATAGGCTGAGACATTCCAGATGACATGGCCACTGTTGTCTGGAATGACCCACTTGCCAAAAAATGGAGGACTGACAAAACCTGCACCAGAGGGGGAATCCCTGTGGGTTGGCGGATGGGGGACATCAGGGCTGGCTCCAGCTGGGCACACAGTTCATGGATAGTGGCACGGTCAAGTCTGTATCGAAGTATTATATGGCGTTCTTCCATTGTCGACAGGTCCACCAGCGGTCGGTACACGAGAGGATTCGTCCTTCTCCTCGCAAGTCCCAGCGGACGGTGCCTAGGAAGGACAACATGGAGCACAGATTCAGGCAAACCACAGGTACGTACAGACAGCTTGCACAGTTAAAGAATGGCAATGGGTTGAAAGGCGTGTATGTGTGGCAATGCAAGGCCTAGGCCTGTGTGTCGCAGTCAAAATTAAGCCATGTAGGCCCTTGAAATGGCGGCTGCCTGACCTGTGAAGTGGGACAATGGGATGTGAGGTCAATGCGCTGGCGGGGCACACCGTGGCGGTAGGCGGTCGAAGACTGCGGCGCAAAGCCGCATTGGTTAACATTGAACCCTATGGGTTTCAGGAGCCAATGACGATGTGCGCCGGCGGTCGCGGTATGCAACGCCGCGGTACGCACCGCCGCGGGCGTGACCGCCATTTCCTAGCTGATTGATCACTCGAGACCTGATCATCCACAGGAGAGGACCTATACTGCAAGTGCTGCTGTGACCTCGGTCTGGAAGTGACAATGGCTGCTGCGACTGGGGAAAGGGCCCCTGCCTTCACGTCTGAAGAGTTGGAGAAGCTCGTGGATGGGGTCCTCCCCCAGTATGCGCTACTCTACGGTCCTCCAGACCAACAAGTGAGTACACCGGGTGCACATGGAATGGGCTATGCCTGTGTGGATTGGGGTGGATGTAAGTTGGTGGGGTGGGGGGCGAATGAGGAGTGCAACGCACGACAGATGAGAGCATGTGCCATATGGCAAAGTTGGTGGGGGGGGCCAATCACATCTAACATGCAGGTCATTGATGATTTCCTCCTTTCCACCCTGTACATGTCAAATAGGTCAGCGCCCATCAGAAGATCGAGATTTGGCGTGCCATCGCCAAGGAAGTCCGGAACTTGGGGGTCCACAACAGACGGGGCACCCACTGCCGCAAGAGGTGGGAGGACATCCGCCGCGGAACAAGGAAGACCGCAGAAACACTGCTGGGGATGGCCTCCCAACCTAGGAAGGGTGCCAGTCGCACCATGACCCCCCTGATGTCCCGGATCCTGGCGGTGGCCTACCCTGAATTGGATGGGCGCTTTAAGACATCACAGCAGACACAAGGGGGTGAGTATCAGCACATTCTCCTATCTTTCTGCGCAGTGGAGGCGTCTGGGTGGGGGAGGAGGGCTGTGGGTGACATTAGGCCAGGGCGCTTTCTGTAGTGTAGTCCTCTCCCTTAGGCATGGCCCTGTGCCCCCGGCCCCCACCTCTGTAGGGTGACAAGTATAGCCATTGATGGTCCAGCATCACCCATGTGCGCGTTTGACGTCTCTTGGCCTGTTGTCCTAGTCAGTAGTACTGAGTAGTGTACCCCGAATGCGCGGCTTAGTGCATGAGGCTCCTGTGTCTGTCCTCTCCGCCAACGGTGTTGACATTGCATGCACTCAACCTGGTCTTCTTTTTTCTCCCCCCACCCTTCCTCTTCATCTTCTTGTGCATGTGTGCATTAGCATCATCAGGCGGAGGAGATTTGGCATCGGAGCACGAGGGAGCTGCAGGACACAAGGCCCCGGTGGGCCCAGGAACAGACACCGAGGGCACCAGTGATCCGGAGGGCGAGGGGAGCACCACAACGGGGACCGGTGGTGAGACCAGCGACTCAGACATGTCCTCGGATGGGTGCTCCCTAGCGGTGGCGGCAACATCCGGGCCCCCCGCCTCTACAGGTACAGCTGCCACCCAGCGCACCAGCACCGCCCTCCCAGCAGCTCCTCAGCCTATGCTCCGTGCCCGCTCGCCCAGGAAGGCGCGCTTCTCCTTCGCCCCAGGCACCTCAGACCCTGCCCCTGTTGCCCCTGCTGCCCTCAGTGCGGAGCTCATTGACCTGGTGAGGACGCTCATTGTTGGGCAGACTACCCTTTTGAATGCCATCCAGGGTGTGCAAAGGGAGGTGCAACAGAGCAATGCGTACCTGGAGGGCATTCATTCGGGTCAGGCTGCCCATCAACGAGCGTTCACTGCTCTGGCCTCAGCACTGACGGCAGCCATTGTCCCTGTTTCCAGCCTCCCTCTTCTGACTGCCTCCAGCCTGTCTCTGTCTCCTGTTCCTCATCCTATCCCATCCACACCATCAGACCAGCCTGCACACACCTCAACACCCAAGAGCAGCTCATCCAGACACAAGCACCACAGATCCCACAGACACTCACCCAAGCAACACACAGATGCAGACATTCCAGCAGTCACAACCACCTCTGTGTCCCCCTCCTCCTCGTCTCCCTCCTCCCTTCCTGTGACATCTACACTCACACCTGCATGCACCCCAACATCAGCCAGTGCTTCCATCACCACCACACCCTCCAGTACAGTCCACACTCGTGCAGTCACCACCCCCACTGCCATTTACACGTCCCCTGTGTCCTCTCCCACTGTGTCTGTCACCCCCTCTTCCAAGACACACAAACGCAGGCAGCCACCCACCCAACAGCCATCCACCTCACGTCAGCCTACAGCACCAGCACCTTCACCCAATGACAGCACACCTGACTCTCCTACAACCACATCCTCTTCCTCCACTCCCATCACCACTTCTCCTACCCTTTACCTTGGACCTAAAAAGCTTTTCCTGGCTAATCTTAACCTCTTTCCCTCCGATGAGCTCCCCCCTCCATCTGCAAAGAGTCCCAAGAGCACCGCAGCCACCACCAGCCCAGCTTCGAGTGTCACTGTTGTGCATGGGTTCTGGAGTCCACCCTTTGCCAGCAGTGATACATCGATCAGCAGCAAGGACACGTCCAGCCCCCCCCCCCGGCAAGAGGACCCGCAAAAACAAGGGCCGCCGTGCGAGGACTGACAGGGCTGCCCCCAAGGAGCAATGTGTGGCCACTTCACCAGCCACACCATCTAGGGGAGGCAAAGGCCCGAGAGCCCCATCAAAGGAGCTGAAGGGCAGCAGGAGCGCAGAGAAGGTGGACCCCACATGTCACATCCCAGCTGGGAAGGAGGACACTAAAGAGGCCAGGAGTCCGTCCCCGAAGGGTCCAGAAACGTCACGTCCGAGGGCGACTGAGCAGGGAGTGCAGCACAGGTCTGGCTCCCTTGACTTGCTGGATGAGCACCGCTGAAGAGGGCCCGCGGTGCAGAAGAGCACCGCTGAACAGGGCCCGCGGTGCAGAAGAGCACTGCTGAAGAGGGCCCGCCGTGCAGAAGAGCACCGCTGAACAGGGCCCGCCGTGCAGAAGAGCACCGCTGAAGAGGGCCCCGCCGTGCAGTAGAGCACCGCTGAAGAGGGCCCCGCGTGAAGATAGGCACCGCTGAAGAGGGCCCGCGGTGCAGAAGAGCACCGCTGAACAGGGCCCGCCGTGCAGAAGAGCACCGCTGAACAGGGCCCGCCGTGCAGTAGAGCACCGCTGAAGAGGGCCCCGCCGTGAAGATAGGCACCGCTGAAGAGGGCCCGCGGTGCAGAAGAGCACCGCTGAACAGGGCCCGCCGTGCAGAAGAGCACCGCTGAACAGGGCCCGCCGTGCAGAAGAGCACCGCTGAACAGGGCCCGCCGTGCAGAAGAGCACCGCTGAACAGGGCCCGCCGTGCAGAAGAGCACCGCTGAACAGGGCCCCGCCGTGAAGATAGGCACCGCTGAAGAGGGCCCCGCCATCTCAAGCACCGCTCCGCTGGGCCCTTCATCTCAAGCACCGCTCCGCTGGGCACCGCCGTCTCAAGCACCGCTCCGCTGGGCCGTTCTTCTCAAGCACCGCTCCGCTGGGCACCGCCGTCTCAAGCACCGCTCCGCTGGGCCCTTCATCTCAAGCACCGCTCCGCTGGGCACCGCCGTCTCAAGCACCGCTCCGCTGGGCCCTTCTTCTCAAGCACCGCTCCGCTGGGCCCGCCGTCTCAAGCACCGCTCCGCTGGGCCCTTCATCTCAAGCACCGCTCCGCTGGGCACCGCCGTCTCAAGCACCGCTCCGCTGGGCCCTTCATCTCAAGCACCGCTCCGCTGGGCACCGCCGTCTCAAGCACCGCTCCGCTGGGCCCTTCATCTCAAGCACCGCTCCGCTGGGCACCGCCGTCTCAAGCACCGCTCCGCTGGGCCCTTCATCTCAAGCACCGCTCCTCTGGGCCCCGCCGTCTCAAGCACCGCTCCACTGGGCCCTTCTTCTCAAGCACCGCTCCGCTGGGCACCGCCGTCTCAAGCACCGCTCCGCTGGGCCCTTCTTCTCAAGCACCGCTCCGCTGGGCACCGCCGTCTCAAGCACCGCTCCGCTGGGCCCTTCTTCTCAAGCACCGCTCCGCTGGGCACCGCCGTCTCAAGCACCGCTCCGCTGGGCCCTTCATCTCAAGCACCGCTCCGCTGGGCACCGCCGTCTCAAGCACCGCTCCGCTGGGCCCTTCTTCTCAAGCACCGCTCCGCTGGGCCCTTCTTCTCAAGCACCGCTCCGCTGGGCACCGCCGTCTCAAGCACCGCTCCGCTGGGCCCTTCTTCTCAAGCACCGCTCCGCTGGGCACCGCCATCTCAAGCACCGCTCCGCTGGGCCCTTCATCTCAAGCACCGCTCCGCTGGGCACCGCCGTCTCAAGCACCGCTCCGCTGGGCCCTTCATCTCAAGCACCGCTCCGCTGGGCACCGCTGTCTCAAGCACTGTTTATGGTTCACTGTGCCCACCATGCCTCCTCCTTGACCAGTGGAGACTGTCATCCACCTGATGGACTGTGGCTTTGCACTCCCCAGGATGGTACAGTGGGCAGCCCACCCACTGTAGAGACATTGAGAGACTGTGGCTTTGCACTCCCCAGGATGGTACAGTGGGCAGCCCACCCACTGTAGAGACATTGAGAGACTGTGGCTTGGCACTCCCCAGGATGGTACAGTGGGCAGCCCACCCACTGTAGAGACATTGAGAGACTGTGGCTTTGCACTCCCCAGGATGGTACAGTGGGCAGCCCACCCACTGTAGAGACATTGAGAGACTGTGGCTTTGCACTCCCCAGGATGGTACAGTGGGCATGATGGCTCCTCGTGGATCTGGCGTCGTGGGCTCATGTGGCTGTGGTGCCCCCCCTTCCCTTCCCCCTGAGGTGCCTGTAGTTTTTACATCTGATGCCCCTGCAGTGTTCTCTCCAAAGGACTCAGGTCTCCTGTGTGGGCTTTGCCCTTGTTTCTCAAAACTTTGGCCCACGGACATGATGAATTTGTAGGATGTGCAGGACTTGTTACTTCAGTTGTACACTGATGTGTATATCATTTGTTTTCTTGTAAATATCTTTCATGGTTGTACGATAATTTTCAGGAGATTTTTTGTACATAAATATTTATTCCAAATTTGATTATGTCATAGCATTTTTCAGGGGTGTTTGGGTGGTGTCACTGTGACTTGTTGCTCTGCATTGGTGTGTACATAGTTGGGGGTGGGGGGGGGTCGCATATGTGTGTGGCCGTAACCTTTCGTCCTCCCCCTCCTGTGTGTCGTAGGTGCAGTACTCACCGTTGTCGTCTGCGCCGGACTTCGTACTCGTGGTAGATGAGAAGGTAGACGAGAGCAGGTAGGATGTTTAATTCGGGTTCCATGCTGTCCTCCTTCCTCCTGGAGTGCGTAGTGGTGTGCGTTTTCCCGTTCGTAGTCTTTTTCCGCCGTGTTTTTATCGGCGGTGCTCCCGCCCCGGAAAAGGTGGCGGATTGGTGAGTTGTGATAGTGTGGACGGTACATTGTCTGCCGCCTGCCTGTTGGCGGTGACCGCCGCGCTGTTTGTTTGTACCGCCGTGGCGGTCGGAGTGTTAAAGTGGCTGTCTGTGTTGGCGGTTCCCGCCAGGGTCAGAATTCCATTTTTTTGACCGCCAGCCTGTTGGCGGGTTGGCCGCCGCTTTAACACCGACCGCCAGGGCTAGAATCACCCCCTAAATATTTAGGCATTTGGTTCACTTCATCCATTAAAAAGTCCATTGAAGTAAATATTTTAGAGGCTTTAGAGAAAGTTGATAGAGCGATTCTGGCTTGGAATCCCTTATTTTTATCGTGGTGGGGTTGTCTTGACTCCATTAAAATGATGATTTCTACTAACATTTTATATATCCTATCCACGATTCAGCTTCCTTTACCTGGTACCTTTTTTACACAATTGGACTCCAGATTGTCTAAATTCCTCTGGAACAATATGAAATCTAGAATTTCTGTAAGTCATCTTCGCCATTCTAAACAGGAGGGAGGAGTCAATTTTCCTGATTTTAGATTGTATCACAAATCCTTTTGTTTGCGTCAAGCTTCTAGGTGGGTCTCCCTGTCAGAATCCAGGTTTACTCTATTATGGTTGGATATTGAGTGTTCTTTTCTTTTGCCTTTTTCCCCTAGTGAGGTGGTATCCTTTTCCTATAATATTTCACTTATCTCCTCTCTGCTTCTTAAACATACTTGTTCTCTCCTGCGTTCTCACTATTTACCTCCATCTGTTTCTCATTCCTCTTTTCTGAATTCCCCTATATGGCATAATTGTCTCATCACTATTAATAAAAACCCTTATTTTGGAAATCCTGGTGACAAAAAAATATAGTTTGGGTCAAAGATTTATTCTCCAATAATACTCCACTTTCTTTTTCACAATTCCATCTTCTATTTCATTGTCCCAATTCATTTATGCCTAAATATCTTCTTCTTATTAATATTATTCTTGATGTACTTTTTTCCTTGCCTTCCCCTTCTTCTTCTTCGGAATTACCCTTTTCTTTGTCCTCCTTTCTTGTCTCGTATCCTATGGCATCAAATATCTATAAACTTTTTCAGTCTCGTGTTTTGACTCGTCCTAAATCTAAAATTGAATCTCAATGGGAATTGGATTTGGGATGTGCCTGGACTGTTTCATTTTGGAATAAGGTGTGGCATCGATCTTATAAAATATCCAGATCAGCTTCTACCACACAGTCACTTTTCTTTCTTTATCACAGACTTTATTTTACCCCTTCTACTATAACAACATTTTCTGTATCCTCCACTTCAAATTGCTGGTCCTGCGATAGCCCCAAGGGAGATCTTATGCATATCCTTTTTGAATGTCCTCCTACTGTCTCTTTTTGGAGAAATGTTTGGTGTCAACTTACCTGCATTTTTCATCTGCAATCCCAATTATCTCCGCTGGTGCTTTTTTAGGTAGTCTCTCTGTGGACATTGTTTCAGATGATGATAATTTAAAATTGTTGGACCTCATGTTAGCTCTGGCCTTTCAACAAATTACTCTCAATTGGAAAAATTCATCCAATATTTCCTATAAAGCTTGGTGGAATAATGTTTGTCACTACCATAGACTAGATATTGCTTTTACCTCTTTATGCTGCCCTTCCTTAAATAGAGATTTGTACTGGTTACCTTTGATTGTTTATCTTAATGCTGTTGCTTGTAATTCTACTAATTGTACATTATCTGAGAATTTTAAACCACCATGAATTCTTTCTTTTCTCTGTTCGTGAATGAATTTTAATTTAGCTTACATTTATGCCTTTTTGAATATTACTTTTTTTCTTTTATTTAACTGTTGAAGATCCAATGCATCTTTCGCATTGTAAATGGTCTTGTTCCGTTTTCATTGTTTCTTCCCCTTTTTATACTTTTAAAATGTTAAACAGCTTTTACAATTCCTTTTAAAATTATATCATTATCAGTGTGACAGATATCTTGTATTGTTCATATGTAACCCATATGTATTTTGATTTTAATAAAGCTGATTTACCTTAAGAAGAAGAGATGGGTATTTCATCCTCTTTAAAAAAACACTGTAAACCTTTTCAATCCTTCTTAGTTGATGAGTTTGTGACTTCGGATGCTTCAAAAGTAACTCTGAATTTAGATTTTGACTTCTTTAAGGGATATTTGTGGTTGTTACCAATCTCTGTTTATCATCAACCTAGAAGTGCAATGAACATTGTTTTACACGCAGGTCAAAGATCATGTGGAGTCGCTGTCTGACACCAAGATGCCCGTCTCAAAGAGCGTGTGATGTCACTTCTTCTTTCCTATGATTTACTAAAAATAAACCCTTCAGTTTATTTTCACTGTTGACTGCAATGAGCACCTTGTCCTGAAATGAACTCTCCGGCAGAGCGGGATCCTCAGACACTCAACCCAAGGCAGCAAGTGGGAGCCACTCTATATGATCCTAACCACAGACACCAGAAGATAGATGTGTCAAGCCTGTTATTTTCCTGTGCATTGCTGACAAGAGAAAAATAAACCTGAAAAATACTTGACGGCTGTCAAGATAAAAAATGTACAACGTGCCCCATTAGAGATAAAAAAATAGACAACATTGCGTCTTGGGAAGGGCGAGATTCCGTCTGATGTGGCCAGAACAAAACCATGGAGGAAATAACAATGGGTTTTAGATTTCTATGTTTCTGAGACCTTTACATTTTTCACAGTCATCATACTTGTTTTCCAATAAGCTTGGCTTATGTTCCAGTTAAAGTGAGGCGCAAGGGAGCATTGAGATTAGTCATCTTCTCCTTTCATGCTCTTGATGGAAATTCTTGAGTCTGTGATGTGAAAAACAGTCTCTGAAAAAGTGGAAGACACAAATGCAGACACCTTCCTTAAAGACCGATCTCTGCTCAGTCAGTGTTTCATTTATTTCTGTGTAGCCTTTGTACAGCGCCTTGCACCACCAAGGAGGTCTTCTCAGCACTTACAACAAATGGTGGTGAGGAGGAGATGTGGAGGCACCCGTAGGGGAGAAGCTGTCTACAGTGAGAAAAGCCAGGTTTTATGGTTTTAATACCCCTGCAGAAGACAGAGAGTTCCAAGGATGAGCAGGGAGCACCAAGATAGCTTAAAAGCTAACTCTAGACCTTGACAGAATAAAGGGTATGTCAAAGTTTCTTTTTTAACTTAAATGTATTTTAATGGAAAGAAAGAGAAACAGAGATGAGCAGAGACAGCTGTGAACTGGTCACCAGTTAAGCAGGACATATTGTTGTTGCCAACCACTATCATTAACATGGTGCTTAAAATGTGCTTAGGGGATACCAAGAAGGCTTCAATATTAGATTTATTTGTTACAACTACTCATGGCCAATTTATGAAGAGAGATGATTTGTTAGGTGCCATGTGTAGAACTACAGTCTAATACAAAGTCAAACTCATAGCATGGATGGTACTCGACATTCAGCAAAAAATATAAACTAAGCTACTGAGACAAAGGTTTGTTAGCCTTTATTGGGCAGGGGAAATTCCCCCTGTATTTCTCTAGATTGAATGTGTGTCATTGCCCCAAATTTACCATAGCAAGCATTAACATTTTGACCCCATTCTGAAGCAATTATGCACAGTATTACGTTGTGTGTGATTTAGGTAAAGAACTTCTTTTTCAAGAAATAAGCACTGGACGGACACTGAGTATTGACTTACATTGGTTGTCTTATTGAGATCTGAATCTATAACCACCACGACACCTCCAGGAGTGAGCCTCATACTGCTCAATTTCACTACCTAGAGAGTCAAGTGCTAATGAGCTGTAGTTGGTGTTCAGGGTTGGGTCTAATAGTAAAGTTCTGCTTCAGTATGCTAATAGTAAAAGGCTCTGATCCACTCAGTAGCCCCTGTCTGCCCTGGGGCTCCTAAAAAAAGTTCCCATTACCAGTATTTATGGAATTTAGCCTCGTTCTAAGCAATTCCAATTTTAATAGATAAAAATACAGAGGCACTGGGAAATGCATTCATTAAAGAGTGAGATAGGCTTTGAATACATGTCACCTCACTGTTTTCTTCACAGCTTAATCACTACACTGGGTTGCTTATACTCTCATCATTCAGTCTGCGTTTTCATGTGAGCCCTAGTTATGTCACGTTCCACAATCCATCCACTGTGGGCTGTACAAATGTAAATACCTCGGTACCTAAATTTCTAAAGAATCAAAATCAACCTCTTGCTCCAAAAGAGGTACAGGTTACTTGTGTCTGCGTGTTTTAGATGTCCATCTATATATATATATATTTACCCACACAAAACCATAGAAATTCAGCATTTATAGCTATACTAATAGTTATACTTATTGTTAAATATGGAGTTTCTGGTTGGCTAGGGTATGCACCTCAGCCGGGCAGAACCTACCACTCTAGTCAGGGTAAGTAAGTTACACACAAAAGATAACCTGTGCTCACCCCTTGTTGCTTGGTATAGAGCTGTTAGGCTTATCCCTAGAGGTCATGTGCAAAGCGTTTGCGCAACACACTCATACCAATGACACAATGAACGCCACCACAAAAGAGGCTCCACACAGAATTATACGAAAATAGAATTCTTGTATTGTAAATATATTATTAGACCACAAGGGACTTTAAAGATTAATATTGTGCATATCATGTAAATACTGAGATGATAAATGTTATCCTGACGATGTAAGGCAAAATGACTACGATCAGAAATATTATGCAGGAAAATATACTCCTTATGATGGGACTCAGTATCCCGGTAATGCAAGGGTCAGGATACTACACATTAGGCAATACTTTGCAGGTAATAATAATGCATAAGGGTTATTACAGTGTACCCAACATAAACCACAATTACTTCGCTGGCAATGCAGTCCTCTTCAGAGGAACCCACGTGAGATCCCCAAGTAACCACAAACCATGGGGCCCAGCGCCTCAGTGCTTCTATCAGCAGTAATTACAGTAGATCTGGGAACCTCATCAGAATCAAGAGAATCTATACATGAACCGTACGGCTCAGGGACACCTGTGAACCTGATATGTGTTATACGGTAATTC
This sequence comes from Pleurodeles waltl, assembly GCF_031143425.1. NCBI lineage: Eukaryota > Metazoa > Chordata > Amphibia > Caudata > Salamandridae > Pleurodeles > Pleurodeles waltl. The sequence goes on along the minus strand of NC_090445.1, from coordinate 741,340,931 downwards.
TGGTCAAAGCAAGGTAGGAATGATCCCCCACCCATACAGGAATCAATATCCAGAGGGATGTTGTATTGCTACATGCACTACGTGCATGTGGCAGCACTACGTGCAAGGTAAACAGTGGTGCAGAGTGTGGACCATTGGCCTCTACTTTCATTGGCCTTCGCTTCCATTTTGGTTCACGACTCCATTTTGTCGAGTCTGGTTCGGTGCGTAAGGCACTGTTCTGTGTTTTTCCACAAGCTTCGGCAAGCTGAAGGGTGGGGTGTTTTTCTGCTCAATTTAGCTTCATCTGCCTGGTACGAAGGGCGCTATTTACATTCCACGAGCTATCAGTTAGAACAACAGGGGGGATGCGCCTGTACACAAGGAGGAATGCAAGCTGCCTGTACACAAGGAGGAATGCAAGCTTCACCTTGGAGTCCTCTCCTGGGAACTTGGCCCGTTCTGAGGAGACGTCTCGAAGGGTGAACAAGGTACCGCCGATTGCACAATTTGTAAAGGAGGGGGTCTTTTTCTAGAAAAGACTCCTGGGCGTTAGTAAATACTATAAAAGTTGGGGGCCTGGATGGGCTGGTTTAGGAACTCTCTTCTGGGTTGGACGCAACGCCAGGAGGATTGATTGTCCCGAACAGAGGCTCCCTGTGCTAGCTGATTTGGGTTCCCCAGCTTTGTGTACGGCGGAGGGATGCAGACGCTCTTTTCGGTGAAGCTTTTCAATTTATTAAGTGTATTGTGTGTGCGCGCGTAATACGTACTTATTCTTGCAGTCATTTTCATGCTATTGAGCATTGAAGTATATTGTGTGTGCGCGCGTAATATGCACTTATTCTTGCAGTCATTTTCATGCTATTGAGCATTGATGTATATTGTGTGTGCTTGTATTATATGCACTTACTCTTGCAATTATTCACAGAGTGCTTATATCTTTATCATTATTCTCATGTTATTCTCCTGATGTATATATATATATATTAGTGTGGTTTAGTTTTGCTAGCTGAGAACTTGCCCCTTAAATAAACTTGATTATTCTACTTACGAAGGTGTTTGAGAGTGATTGCTTTACATTGTGCCTTAAAATATCCTGAAGGGCATAGTTTTGATATTCTGAAGAGTAAAGCAGCACAAATTGGCGTAGTCGTTTGCAGGATTCGAAGAAAAAAAAAAGGGAAAATGCTTAATAAGATCAAAGCGAGCTCAAAAGCAGGTTCTCATGTAGCAAATCCAGACATAGAAATACCGGGGTGGGAAACTGCCCCGTATAAACTTTTAGCTCAGGAATGGTCACGTTGTGCTGGTTTGTGTGAAAATTGGAATGCGTGTATGTTGAATGTAGAACCTGAAGATCTTCTTATATGTTTACAGAAAGTTTCAATTGACAAGGGAAGGGAGATTTGTGCGTTGGGGAGGCGAGGCTGGATCTTGCTTTCTGCGTACCGAAAGTTGTATGAAAAATGTTTACAGTTACAAAAAGACCACGAGCAGCTGGGGAAGGAGTTAGTAGAAGCCTGAAATTCCTCTACCATGCTAGCTTGTCAAAATAAATTATTAAGTGATAAGTTGGAAATGTACCAACTGGTTGCAGAGAGAACGGCCGTTAGCGTAGCTAAATATAAACACAAGAAACGAAGAGGGAAAGTTAATAAAAAGAAGGTGCATTTAGCTATCTCTCAGGCAGGATTAGCCTTTGACCCTGAATTTTGGGATGGAAACATCTGGGATACATCTGATTTTTCAGATGGGTCCGGGGGCGATGACTGCCAAGATGTTAGACAGGAGAAGACAGAGCGCAGGAATGTTGTCCGTGCGCAGCCCATATATCGGCGAAAGTTACAGCATAGCCCAGCTAATCCTGGAGGGGTGATGTTGGATGCCCTGGAGGATTATACACAGCAAGAACTAAGTGATGTGATAGACAGATTTCGACAGAGGTCTGGGGAAACATTGCTTACGTGGTTGGTGCGGGTGCACGATATGGGGGGCCAGGGGGTCCAATTGGATCACGGCGACGCCCCGAGGCTTTGTATGTTAAGTACAGACCCGGTTATTCAAAATGAGTTTCGAACCTATCCAGGGAATGGTCCCATGACCAATTTGTTAGAGCTAGCTGCGCAAGGGTGTGCTCAGAAGTATCCGACAGAGTCAGACTGGCCGCCTAATGATAAACCTTGGTATACTTTGAGAGATGCAGTACAGAGATTGAAGGAAGAAGGGATGAAAACAGCTATCTTTATGGGTAATGCCCATGATTTGATGAATGGAATTTTAAGTGTGTCTGTGCGAAACCGGCTGATTAGGGCCGCTCCTCCTGCATATAAGCATGTCATCATGACTTTGTTAATTAATCAGACGGGTAACCCATTGTCTCAGGTGGTAGAAGCGGTGCGTGAGTTAAGTGATTTAGGAGAATGGGCTAAGCCAGAGAGGAATTCACGGTCTGAGAATCGTACTGATAACAACAGGGTGACAAGGCGAGACATGTTTCAGGCCTTGCTGCGAGATGGGGTGACCAGGAATGAAATTGATGGGATAAGCACCAAGGACATGTGGGAAATGTACCGCAAACGCGGTTTGGATAAAAAGGAGGGGAGCAGGAAAGGGAACAAGAAGGATAACAAAGTGGTGAACCAGAGAAAGGCAGGAGGGGAGGAGCGTGAGGGTGAAAAGGGAGAGAGAGGGAGAGAACCCCACAGTAGAGAGAGATCCCCAGAGGACGGAAATTGGGAGGAAGAGCACCGAAGCGCAGAGGGAACCCGGAGCAGGGAGAGAGACCGGGAACTGACAGGTTCTGGGAAAACTCGAGGAAGAGAGTGGGAGAGGGAGCTGGTAAGCTCAGAGAGGTTGCGAAGCAGAGACAGGGAGGAGGAGTTCCCTGAGAATTACCGCAAACTGTATCCAGATTTGACTTGGGCAGACTCTGATGTGCGCAGAGTGAAAATAGATTAGGAAACAGGCCAAACTCCGGTGCAGGGATGGGCTCGCAAAGATAACAGACCTCATGTCAAAGTAGAAATTTATTGGAAACGTGGAAATGTTCAAAAAGTTCGAGCCCTCGTTGACACCGGAGCGGAGGCCACTTTGATTTATGGCAATCCAAGAAAATTCAGGGGACAGTACTTCACCATTACGGGATTGGGCGGAAAAGAAACCCCGGCAGTGCAGATAGTGGTTCCCATGAAAATAGGGGCACTTCCAAAGAGAGAATACACTGTCCTGATTGTGCCCATTCCCGAATACATTATTGGAATTGACATTTTGAAAGGGATGACCCTGCATTTGGAAGATGGATGTTATCAATTTGGTTCCAAAAGATTTATATCAATAGCCGCCGCAAGGGTGGGGCTGTTGAAGATTCCTCCGGTAACACTTCCCCAAGCTACTAAGGTGATTCAAATGAAACAGTACAGAATACCGGGAGGACATGAGGAGATTAGCCAGACTATACATGATTTACTAGTGGCCGGGGTAATAGTTCCCATCACCACTGCGTGGAATAATGCCCTCTGGCCTGTTCGTAAAAGTGATAACAGTTGGAGGATTTGCATTGATTATCGCCAATTGAATAAACATACACCTCCTCTGACTGCAGCGGTCCCAGACACCATTACCTTGATTGAGAACATACAGAAACACAGTGGGACTTGGTATGCAACCATTGACATTGCCAATGCCTTCTTTACGATACCAATAGCTACTGAGAGCCAGCCTCAGCTGGCATTCCAGTGGGCGGGGCGTCAGTACACCTTCTGTAGATTACCCATGGGGTATTTACATAGCCCCACTATCTGCCACCGGCTGGTGGCAGAGCATTTGGATGAAGTACCAGTGGTTCCTGGAGTGCAAATTTCTCACTATATAGATGACGTGAATGTGCAGGGAGAGACGCAAGAACAGGTGCAAATTCAGCTAGACAGGGTGGTGGAACATTTGCAGAATCAAGGGTGGGAGATTAACCCCGAGAAAGTGCAGGGACCGTCTCAGAGCGTGAAATTTTTGGGCATTCAGTGGAATCAGGGACACAGAGAAGTGTTGCCAAAAGTTAAACAAAAGATTAAGGAATTCGCAGTACCGCGAAATCGGAAGGAAGCCCAGAGTTTTATTGGACTATTCGGGTATTGGAGACAACATATACCCCATTTGTCTCAGATTTTGGCCCCATTGTACAAAGTTACACGAAAGAAAAATGCGTTTGAATGGGGAGAGCAGGAGCAGCGCGCGTTTGAATTCGCGAAAGACGCCATTCAGCATGCTTTGGATTTGTGGCCGATTCGAGAGGGAGACATTGAGTTGAATGTGACAGTCCAGGGGCAGTATGCCAATTGGAGTTTATGGCAAAAACAAGGAAGAAAGAGGGTGCCCCTGGGATTTTGGACAAATAAGTTACCTGAGGCAGGAGAGCGGTATACTCCCTTTGAGAAGCAGCTGCTGGCCTGCTATTGGGCCCTGGTTGATACTGAGCAAATTACACTGGGACACAATGTGATTTTAAGGCCTGAAATTCCCATCATGCAGTGGGTGATGAGTTCCCCTAAAACTCATAGAATTGGACATGCGCAAGAAGCCAGCATTATAAAATGGAAATGGTATGTCCAGGACAGGGCACGAGCGGGTCCAAAAGGGACCGCCGTTTTGCATGAGCAGGTAGCGCAGGCTCCAGTGGAGAATTCCGAAATGTTGCATGATGTACCTTCAGTGTGTGAATCCCCAGTAGGGTGGGGCCAGCCGTTCGCAGACTTGTCTGCAGATGACAAAAAACATGTGTGGTTCACAGATGGTTCAGCAAAATATGTTGGAGCGAAAAGGCACTGGAAGGCAGTGTCCTATAATCCTGTTACCAAGAAGCTTTTGACAACTACAGGACAGGGAAAAAGTAGCCAGTATGCAGAGCTTTATGCCGTGTATCAGGCTTTAAAACAGGAGCTACCCGGAAAATGTCACATTTATACAGATTCCTGGTCTACCGCCAATGGGTTAGCTACTTGGCTTCCCACGTGGCATGCACATCAGTACAAAATCCATAACAAAGAGGTATGGGGGAAGGAGTTATGGCAGGAGATCTGGGAAATGTTACCTCAAAGCACCGTGACTGTCTATCATGTGGACGCTCACTGTCCAACTGATTCATTAGACCGATGGTTCAATTGTCTTGCAGACGATCGAGCCAAGATTCAAGAGGCTGAAGTGGAGGCGCAGAGTTCTGATTTGGTGGGAATGGCTAAATGGGCACACCAGAAATGCGGACATCTTGGAGAAAAGGCTACTCACAGGTGGGCTGAGATTAGAGGGATGCATCTTCCCCTAGATTTGATTAAAACAGCGATCATTGAATGTCCCATTTGTCAGCATGCACAGCACAGACCGGTCCCACAGGTGGTGAGAGGCCAGCTAGGTAGAGGTAAATTGCCAGGACAGATTTGGCAGATTGATTACATTGGACCAATGCCAGTGAGCAGAGGGTGTCAGTATGCCTGCACTGTGGTAGACACTTACTCTGGTTATCTCATAGCCTTTCCCTGCCCATAGCCCTGAAAACACTAGATCTGTTGATTCTGTACTATGGGGTGCCACTCCAGATTCAAAGTGATAACGCCAGCCACTTCAAGGGCAGACTAGTGCAGGACTATTGTGCACAACGCAATATTGAGTGGATTTTTCACATACCTTACTACCCACAAGCAGCGGGACTGATTGAGAGAATGAATGGGTTGCTGAAAGAACAATTGCGTAAACTGAATGATGGGACACTGAAGGGGTGGAGGGATAATTTGTATGATGCTTTGCAAATTTTGAACAACCGACCCCTAACAAATGCCGAGACACCTCTCATGAGAATGCTGACACCTGCTTTACAGATTAATCCGTTTACAACGAGCAATACCATTGTGTATTGGGAAACAGCTCCAGGAGCTTTGGCCCCATATCGAGCTACACCAGAATCTGCAGGACTTGACTTACATGCTTTACACATGCATCGATTGAAACCTAGAGACATCACTCTGATTGAAACTGGGGTGGGAATTCAGATTCCCCCTGAGCATTACGGTCTGATCGCCCCTCGATCTGGGCTTGCCTTGAGGGGCATCCAAGTTTTAGGAGGCGTGATAGATGCAGACTACCAAGGCGAGTTGAAAGTCATTCTTTTGAACAGTGGTGACACAGACCTAGTGGTGCAACCTGGTGATCGTGTTGCCCAAATTGTCATCATGCCGGTTTATGGAGGTGTTGTTAAGAAGGGGAGCGCCCCAGCTCTTCTCACTGTGAGAGGCAAAGGAGGGTTTGGATCTACTGACAAGAACCCAGGGGCCAAAGTGTGGATTGAATCCCCAAATAACCCTCCTCAACCCGCTGATGTCATCGCCACTGGACCAGACAATGTCCTGGTAGTTATGCGACCTGGTCAAGACAAATGGGAACATGTTCCCGCTGACAAATGCTATCTGCGAGAATGATAATACGTGTTTTGTCCTTTGTTCTTTTCAGATCATCCTGTGGAGTGCCTGTGCCATGAGTGTGGTGTATGGAACCCGTTCGGGAGACTCCACCGGGGAGCGGGAGGGGCTCATAGCCCAAAAATTCAACCGTCAGCCGCAGATGCCAACGCTGCTGCATCAACCGAACAATGTTTGGATTCATCTAGCGCAGGAAGTGCTGAATATATCTCACTTCTGTATGAGTAACATGCAAAGCGTTCAAGATTTGATTACCACTTGTCTAGTGGCAGTGCCCACTCCTGCTGCTGTATTATTACACATCTTTAACAATACAAACCAGGATGGAATGGTGGATGTGAGTGACGTTCGCTCCCATCTGTCACTCTATGAGTACTGCCATCATTGCCCGGAGGTGGGCAGGCGGTTGTGGAGGAACATGACATCTATACTCACGTTTAACATCTCAAATGGGGATGTGTGCTATTCATTGACCTGTGATCCTATGAAAATAGGTAAATGTGCTCAGCTCAAATTGGAGAAAAGAGACAAAAACTTAACTGCTGCACAACGGACGTTGTGCCACTCACGGAATGACCTAACCTGTTTGAATGTAAATAATTCGATGTTTTGCCAACATGTGGTGCCTGCTGCCAGCCACATTCAAAATGTTAAGTTGCCTAAAGGTTGGCTCTTTTTTGTGGTAATCTTTCTTTTACTTATATTCCAGCCAATCTAACCGGAGGGCTTTGTGCCTGGTCACGCTTAGGCTTTCTCATGTTTCCTATGGATACTGCTCTACACCCTCGCTATACCAGAGACACTATTCAATTACCTACGGACTGTGATTCTGAAATTTCATTGCTGTCCAAAACAGAATATGTTAGTTTAGCTGGTTCTATCGTAGGGGTGCCAGGACTTGCAGTATATAATACCAGAGTTATTAATAAACTTGCATGTTTAGTAGTCAAGAATATTAACTATACATCAGCTGCCTTAGCTGAGCTGTTATTAGATGTACAGGGAATTAGAAGAGCTGCTTTGCAGAATCGCGCTGCTATTGATTATTTACTGCTTAAACACAACCATGGCTGCAGTGATTTTGAAGGATTATGTTGCTTCAATTTATCCGACCACTCCATATCAATCAACTCCCACATAGAGGCCCTGCATAAGTTGGTGAAGGGGGTGCAGCAGGATGTTGACAAGGGGTGGTGGGATTGGGCTTTTGGATGGCTGCCTAACTTAGGCCAACTGCATTATATCTTTGGTGTAATCATTATCATAACAGTTATTTTAATTTCATTATGTTGTTGTATTCAATGTGTGCCTAACCTTCTATCTCAGTGTCGCCCAAGAGAATTGCCATTTCAGCTTATAGGATATACTTAGTTGTAAGTTGGCCAAATGGTCCAAGGGTGGAAATGTATTGCTACATGCACTACGTGCATGTGGCAGCACTACGTGCAAGGTAAACAGTGGTGCCGAGTGTGGACCATTGGCCTCTGCTTTCATTGGCCTTCGCTTCCATTTTGGTTCACGACTCCATTTTGTCGAGTCTGGTTCGGTGCGTAAGGCACTGTTCTGTGTTTTTCCACAAGCTTCGGCAAGCTGAAGGGTGGGGTGTTTTTCTGCTCAATTTCGCTCCATCTGCCTGGTACGAAGGGTGCTATTTACATTCCACGAGCTATCAGTTAGAACAACAGGGGGGATGCGCCTGTACACAAGGAGGAATGCAAGCTGCCTGTACACAAGGAGGAATGCAAGCTTCACCTTGGAGTCCTCTCCTGGGAACTTGGCCCGTTCTGAGGAGACGTCTCGAAGGGTGAACAAGGTACCGCCGATTGCACAATTTGTAAAGGAGGGGGTCTTTTTCTAGAAAAGACTCCTGGGCGTTAGTAAATACTATAAAAGTTGGGGGCCTGGATGGGCTGGTTTAGGAACTCTCTTCTGGGTTGGACGCAACGCCAGGAGGATTGATTGTCCCGAACAGAGGCTCCCTGTGCTAGCTGATTTGGGTTCCCCAGCTTTGTGTACGGCGGAGGGATGCAGACGCTCTTTTCGGTGAAGCTTTTCAATTTATTAAGTGTATTGTGTGTGCGCGCGTAATACGTACTTATTCTTGCAGTCATTTTCATGCTATTGAGCATTGAAGTATATTGTGTGTGCGCGCGTAATATGCACTTATTCTTGCAGTCATTTTCATGCTATTGAGCATTGAGGTATATTGTGTGTGCTTGTATTATATGCACTTACTCTTGCAATTATTCACAGAGTGCTTATATCTTTATCATTATTCTCATGTTATTCTCCTGATGTATATATATATATATATTAGTGTGGTTTAGTTTTGCTAGCTGAGAACTTGCCCCTTAAATAAACTTGATTATTCTACTTACGAAGGTGTTTGAGAGTGATTGCTTTACATTGTGCCTTAAAATATCCTGAAGGGCATAGTTTTGATATTCTGAAGAGTAAAGCAGCACAGATGTGTGATGGAACAACGCATGCACTTACAACGCATGCCTTTACAACGCTGTGAGTACAATGCATGGTCATTACTACGCATTCACATACCACAAAGTGTTTTCCCACACGTACGCTTTTACCACGCATGTCTTTACCATGGTAAAAAGTAGATGTAAGTATAACATACATTATTATATATATATATATATATATATATATGTGTGTATGTATATATATATATATATATATATATATATTTCTATGTATATGTGTGCGTGTATGAGTGTGTGTGTGTGTGTGTGTGTATATATATATATACGCACCTTTCCACCCAAAAACCTACCTATCCTAAAAATTACCTTACCATCCCAAAACCCAAACACAGCCTAAAACCTAAACCCCCCTTACCACCCCAAATCCCATACCCACCATATAACCTAAAAATGCCCTTACTACCCAAAACACTATGCCACCCTAAAACCTAAACATGCCCTTAACACCCAAAAATCCATACCCACCAAACCTACAAATGCCCTTACCACCCCAAAACCCATAACCACCCTTAAACCTAAAAATATCCTTACCACCCCAAAACCCATACCCACCCTAAAACCTAAAAATGCCCTTACCACCCAAAAACCCACACCCAGCCTAAAACCTAAAAATGCCCTTATAACCCCAAAACACATACCCACAATAAAACCTAAAAATGCCCTTAAAAAATTTCCTCACCACCCAGAAAGCCCACCCTAAAACCCCAAAATACCCTTACCACCCCAAATTCCATACCCACCCTAAAACTTAAAAATACATTTACCACCAATACCAATTACCCACCCTAAACACTATGCCCCTCATTACAACATTGGCGGTAAAACCCCCTTACCGCCATGAAGAAGACCGCCAACACACCGCCGCGGCAGCCGAAATCCGCCACAGCTATTATGACCCACAACTTGGAATCCGCCAAAATTCAGACACCCACACAAGTCCGCCACACCAAAGGTCAGTGATAAACTGGCGAAAACAAATCCTCCACTGTCACACCAACAGAAATACCCCCATACTATAACGACACACGAATCCATGCGGCGGTCTTTCAACCGCGGTATTCCATTGGCGGCACACACAGCTGCGCTCAAAATACACACACATATACAAAACACAGCCACATTGGACAATTCAAAATACACACACCTGATACATATACACACACCACTCCCACACACCCATTAAAATATAAAACTCACACCCACATCACCCACAAACCCCTACGACAAAATCACTGAGAGAAGGCCAGAGAGAGACACCACAAACAACTACTAAGCATCCACAGGCACACAATACCATCACCCACATAACCTCCACGCACCTCACACAACACACCACTAAATATCACCCCACTTATCACTACACACACCACCCCACACATCACCCACACCACCCCATGGTACGGCAAAGACACCCCAGGTTCTCTGAGGAGGAGCTCAGGGTCATGGTGGAGGAAATCGTCCGGGTAGAGCCACAGCTATTCGGATCACAGGTGCAGCACACCTCCATAGCTAGGAAGATGGAGCTATGGTGAAGAATAGTGGACAGGGTCAATGCAGTGGGACAGCACCCAAGAAATAGGGATGACATCAGGAAGAGGTGGAACGACCTACTGGGGAAGGTGCGTTCCGTGGTATCAAGACACCACCTTGCGGTTCAGCGGACTGGCGGCGGAACCCCACCTCCTCCCCCACAACTAACAACATGGGAGGAGCAGGTCTTGGCGATTCTGCATCCTGAGGGCCTCGTAGGAGTAGATGGAGGTATGGACTCTGGTAAGTCAACTCTTAACTATGACATCCCCCACCCTACTTGCATGCTATCAGATACCCCCACCCTCCCCTCCCCCCATCACTCTAACTCCTCACAAATGTCCCAACATCACAAACCACACATCCTAACACCAAGCCCTGCATGGAACAACAAAGCATAGACACCCATCACCAAAGCATGGCCACTACACATACCCATACACCCCCCTAAACCATTATCACACAAGGACCCACACAGGAATGCAAGCACTGGGGTACACGGTCACCCACACACTGCACACCATGGCACACACAGATGTAATAAACATCCTTTTATACCCCTGCAGGGCCCCTACCCAACGTCACTGGACAGGAGGGTCCACACATGTCCACACCACCAACAGAAGAGGCCCACAGTGATGACAGCAGCTCTGTCCAACTGGATCTAGATGACCAGCCCGGCCCATCGGGACCTCTGGACAGTCGGATCCCCTCACACAGTCACAGGCCACCACAGAGCTTCCCCCCTCTGGAAACACCAGCACAGCACCCACCCAGCGGGCCCATACCTCTGTCCCCAGGACACGTCAATCAGCAGTGTGTCCACCACTACAGGGAACCCAGGCTAACCCACCATCCCAACAACAACAAGGACCTGGGGGCAGTGGCAGTGGGCACACAGTCCAGGGGTCGGAGGCCCAGGAACACAGGGGAACTGGGAGGGCTGCTGTGCGACAGGGGGAGGACAGGCCAAGGGAACCCACTCTCCACGAGGCCCTCTCCAACATCATGGGAGCCTACCACCATTCCCAGGAGACAATGGCAACGGTACTGGCCAAGTTTCAGGAGACCCAGCGCCTGCAGGAGGAACAGTATTTGGGCTTCAGGGAGGAACTCAGATCCATCAATTCCACCCTGGGCACCATCGTAGGGGTGCTGAAGGAAGTCCTCAACACCAGGAGGGACATTGTGGCACAACAAGGGGCCCCTGACACTAGCCTGGACGATGAACTGCCCACCACCTCCGCCGGCGCTAGTGGACAGGAGGCACCGCTACAGGACCACCACACCAGCACCCCACCCCCTGTAGAGGGAGAACCACCCCGCAAATGGTCCCTGAGATCCAGGACAAAGACAGAGAACAATGCCAAGACCCCCGCCAAGAAATGAAACCGCCCTGAATGTCATCCCTTTGTCCCACTTTGTCACCCTGTCCATCCTCAAACTGCCCCAGCTCCACTTCCTACACCCACTTGGGCAATGCACCTGTGAGACTAATAGACTGGACTCTGCCATGGACATTCCTCCACCATCACCCCTCACCATTTTACAACCCCCTCAAATATTGAGCACTTAAATAAACACACTTAAAGCACAAAACAATCTGGAGTCTGTCTGTGATTTCGAAATAGTGTATTAGCAATTACAGTGACAAAATGCTCTTTCAAATGTAATGTCAATTTACCTATGTCACACAGCTATAGTCCATGAGGAAACAAAGCAGATGTCACACAGTGGGACCTACATCTGTGAAATCGTAAGGGAAAGTGACAACTCAGAGACCATACACTGGGTATAAACGACAGATAGTAGAGAGTTAGTAGTGTTAAAGTACATGTAGTAGGCAGGTTTGTCTTCTTGCCTGTGTCTCACTGGAAGTATTGCAGGATAACCGAGTTCCTGTTTTCGATGTCCTCTCCTTCTGCTTCCTCGTCTTCACTGTCCACAGGCTCCACAGCTGCCACAACACCGCCATCTGGACCATCCTCCTGCAGAAAAAGCACCTGTTGTCGCAAAGCCAAGTTGTGAAGCATACAGCAGGCCATGATGATCTGGCACACCTTCTTTGGTGAGTAGTATAGGGATCCACCTGTCATATGGAGGCACCGGAACCTGGCCTTCGGGAAGGCCGAAGGTCCACTCTATAATCCGCCGCGTTCGCCCATGGGCCTCATTGTAGCGTTACTCTGCCCTGGTCCTGGGATTCCTCACTGGGGTCAGTAGCCATGACAGGTTGGGGTAACCAGAGTTACCTGCAAATGGCGAGGGCAACTGTTAGACCCACACTAACCTGTAGGGATATCCCCAGACAACCATTCCCACTGACTTGCTTCCAGGTGCTCACCTAATAGCCACACACGGTGCCTCTGGAGTTGCCCCATCACATAAGGGATGCTGCTATTCCGCAGGATGTAAGCGTCGTACACTGAAACAGGGAATTTGGCATTCACATGGGAGATGTACTGGTCTGCCAAACACACCATCTACACATTCATGGAATGATAACTCTTCCAGTTTCTGTACACCTGTTCACTCCTGCGGGGGGGACCAAAGCCACATGTGTCCCATCAGTGGCACCTATGATGTTGGGGATATGTCCCAGGGCATAGAAGTCACCTTTCACTGTAGGCAAATCCTCCACCTGAGAGAAAACGATGTAGCTCCGCATGTGTTTCAGCAGGGCAGACAACACTCTGGACAACACGTTGGAAAACGTAGGCTGGGACATCCCTGATGCTATTGCCACTGTTGTTTGAAATTACCCTCTTGCAAGGAAATGGACCACGGACAGCACCTGCACTAGAGGGGGGATTCCTGTGGGATGGCGGATGGCTGACATCAGGTCTGGCTCCAGCTGGGCACACAGTTCCAGGATTGTGGCACGATCAAGCCTGTAGGTGATGATCACATGTCTTTCCTCCATTGTCGACAGGTCCACCAGCGGTCTGTACACCAGAGGATGCCGCTATCTCCTCACATGTCCCAGCAGACGGTGCCTATGAAGGACAACAGGGAGCACAGAGTCAACCAACTCAGAGGTACATAGCCACAGCTTTCACAGAACACAAATCATAATCCGAAATTTGGCCTGTCTGAGTGTTGAGGCAAGGCCTAGGTATGTGTGACGCAGTTAAAAATTAAGCCATGTGGGCCCCTGAAATGGTGGCTGCCTGACCTGTAAAGTTGGACAGTGGGATGTGAGGTAACTACGCTGGCATTGTCCACCGTCGCGGTAGGCGGTCGAAGACCGCGGCACAATTCTGCATTGGTTAACATTGGACCCTATGGGTCCCAGGAGCCAATGACGATGTACGCCGGCGGTGACGGTACGCACCGCCGCGGACGTGACCGCCATTTTCTACCTGTTCAATCACTCGATACCTGATCTTCGACAGGAGAGGACCTACACTGCAAGTGCTGCTGTGACTTCGGTCTAGAAGAGACAATGGCTTGTGCATCTGGGGAAAGGGCCCCTGCCTTCACATCGGAGGAGTTGGAGAAACTCATGGATGGTGACCTCCCCCAGTACACGCTACTCTACGGTCTTCCAGACAAACAGGTAAGTACACTGAGAGCATGCTGTATGGGCTATGCCTGTGTGGAGTGGGGTGGATGAAAGATGGGGGGGGAGATTGAGGCGTGCATGAAACGACGGTGAGTGCATGTGCCACATGGCAAGGGTAGGGAAGGGGGCTGCGACTGTGACGGTGCGGACGGTTATATCTTCTCCTTTTCCCATGTACTATTCCTATAGGTCAGCGCCCACCAGAAGAAGGCTATTTGGCATGCCATCGCCAAGGAAGTCCGGGTCCTGGGGGTCCACCACAGACAGAGCACCCACTGCCGTAAAAGATGGGAGGACATTCGCCGCTTGAGCAAGAAGATGGTGGAGGCCCAGCTGGGGATGGCCTCCCAACGTGGGAGGGGTGCCCGTCGCACCATGACCCCCCTGATGTTCAGGATCCTGGCGGTGGCATACCCAGAGTTGGATGTGCACTTGAGGGCATCACAGCAGCCCCAAGGGGGTGAGTACACTCTCATTCTGCAGATTTTGCCCGCAGTGGAGGTGTCTGGGTGGGGGAGGTGGGCTGTGGGTTTCCCGAGGCCAGGACGAGTGTGCTAGTTAGGTCCCCTTGTTCTGGCAGACCCTGTGGCACCCCACCCCACCTGTGTACACTGCCAAGTACACCTAGTCAGGCTCCTGTGACATCCATGTGTGCAGATGTCGGCCTAAGCCATGTAGGCCATGTCCTAGGGATTGAACAGTGGACCCCAAGTGCGCAGCGTAGTGCAGGGGGCTTCTGTGTCTGTCGTGTCTGCCAACGGTAGCGGTAATGCATGCACTCAACATGTCTTTCTTCGGTCTCCCCCCCCCTTTTTGTGGTCTCCCTGTTCTTGTGAGCATTAGCATCATCAGGCGGAGGAGTAGTGGCACCGGAGCAGGAGGGAGCTGCATCCCACATGGCCCCCGAGGGCGACACTACAGACACGGATTTCACCAGTGGGACGGAGGGCGAGGGGAGCTCCACGGCGGGGACAGGAGCTGACACCAGTGATACGGACTCGTCCTCTGATGGGAGCTTCCTTGTGGTGGCGGCCACATCTGTGCCCCCCGCATCTACAGGTACAGCCGCCACCCCCCCTACCAGCACCGCCCTCCCAGCAGTCCCTCAGCCTTTGCCCCGTGCCCACTCACCCAGGAGGGTGGGCATCACCTTCGCCCCAGGCACCTCAGCCCCTGCCCCAGTCACCCCTGCTGCCCTCAGTGAGGAGGCCATTGACCTCCTCAGGTCCCTCACTGTTAGGCAGTCTACCATTTCGAATGACATCCAGGGTGTAGAAAGACAGTTGCAACAGACAAATGCATTCCTGGAGGGCATTCATTCTGGTCAGGCGGCCCTGCAGAGAGCTTTTCAGACTCTGGCCTCAGCACTGATGGCAGCTATTGTCCCTGTCTCTAGCCTCCCCCCTCCAACTTCCTCCACCCAGACCCAATCCCCAGTACCTCAGCCTATCCCCAGCACACCTTCAGACCAGCATGCACACACCTCAACACACAAGTGAAGCTCAGGCAAACATAAGCATCACACATCCCACAGGCACTCACACAAGCATCACACACATGCAGACACACCAACATCCACTGCCTCCACTGTGTCCCCCTCCTCCTCGTCTCCCTCCTCCCTCCCAGTCTTGTCTCCACTCACACCTGCATGCACCACATCTACAGCCACTACTTCCATCACTAGCACACCCACCACCACACCCCGCTCACGTGCAGTCACCACCCCCACTACCATTCAGATGTCCCCTGTGTCCTCTCCCAGTGTGTCTGTGACGCCACCTCCCAAGATACACAAACACAGCCACACACCCACCCAACAGCCATCCACCTCAC
Organism: Pleurodeles waltl; assembly: GCF_031143425.1. Lineage (NCBI taxonomy): Eukaryota > Metazoa > Chordata > Amphibia > Caudata > Salamandridae > Pleurodeles > Pleurodeles waltl. The sequence goes on along the minus strand of NC_090445.1, from coordinate 741,325,059 downwards.
AATAGCCTCCAGCGCATGCACCTTCACCCAAAGTCACCAAACGAACACCTCCTACAACCACAACCTCTTCCTCCACTCCCAAACCCCCTCCAGCTACCTGTTCCAGTGTTCCCCAAAAACTTTTCCTGTCCAGCCTTGACCTCTTTCCTTCACCTCCCCCACCCCGACAGTCTCCTAGGGCCCGACTCTCCAGGTCCCAACCTAGCACCTCAGCCACAATATCTCAAGGACCAGTGGTGTCTGTAGTCACTGGAATCTGGAGTGCACCGGGCAGCAGGGCAGCCAGTGTGGCACAGAGCTACAGTACGGACAGTCCCCCACCTGTCAAGCATCAAAAGATGGCCAGTGCCCGGCCATCATCCCCGCTGCCCATGAGGCCACCGCCATCATCCCCGCTGCCCAGGCGCCACCGCCATCATCCCCGCGGCCCAGGAGGCCACCGCCATCATCCCAGCTGCCCATGAGGTCACCGCCAGCACCAGCCCAGCTGCCCAGCTGCCCAGCACAGAACCGCCAGCACCAGCCCTGCTGCCCAGGACAGGACCGCCAGCACCAGCCCTGCTGCCCAGGACAGGACCGCCAGCAGCAGCCCTGCTGCCCAGGACCGCCAGCACCAGCCCAGCTGCCCAGGATAGGACCGTCAGCACCAGCCCAGCTACCCAGGACAGGACCGCCAGCAGCAGCCCAGCTGCCCAGGACAGGACCGCCAGCACCAGCCCAGCTGCCCAGGAGGCCACCGCCATCACCAGCCCTGCTGCCCAGGACAGGACCACCAGCACCAGCTCTGCTGGGCCATAAAGGACCGCCAGCAGCTGAGTCACTGCAAAGGACCACCGCCACCACAAGCACCGCTGAACAGGACACTGCCGCCACAAGCACCGCTGCCAAGGACACCGCCGCAACAAGCACCGCTGAACAGGACACTGCGGCCACAAGCACCGCTGCCAAGGACACCGCCGCAACAAGCACCGCTGGCCCATGAGCGGCAAGGGCACTGACGCTAATGAGTCCGCCACAAGCAGGATGAAGCACTCTGGGCACAAGGCCCACTCCAGAACCAGCGGAGATTTACATCCACTACCTCTGTCCTTGGCAGGATGAAGCACTCTGGGCACAAGGCCCACTCCAGAACCAGTGGAGATTTACATCCACTACCTCTGTCCTTGGCAGGATGAAGCACTCTGGGCACAAAGCCCCCTCCAGAACCAGTGGAGTAAGGCATCCACCACCTCTGTCCTTGGCAGGATGAAGCAGTCTGGGCACCAAGCCCCCTCCAGAACCAGTGGAGATTTACATCCACTACCTCAGTCCTAGGCTGGATGAAGCACTCTGGGCACAAAGCCCCCTCCAGAACCAGTGGAGATTTACATCCACTACCTCAGTCCTTGGCAGGATGAAGCACTCTGGGCAAAAAGCCCCCTCCAGACCCAGTGGAGATTTACATCCACTACCTCTGTCCTTGGCAGGATGAAGCACTCTGGGCACAAAGCCCCCTCCAGAACCAGTGGAGAAAGGCATCCACTACCTCTGTCCTTGGCAGGATGAAGCACTCGCAACACGCAAAACTCCCACCCTCACCCACTACCATACACACACAAGTACATGTTGATGCATCACAGTTACACCCTCCAAACCCCCCTGGAAGAATGCAAGGACAAAAGGAAATGAGTCGAATAATTGTGATCTATTCAAAGACATGAATCAAAAATATATACAAATATATACATTTATACTATATACAATTATATACACCAAGAACACAAGTCCAAGGGATTCCACCATCATAGTCCATTGATCACTAGGCCCAAAAGGCATGGGCGAGGCCCACACAAGATACCCGAACAAGACGGAGAGAACACTGCAGGGGCATCAGTTGGAAATAAAACAGGCACCTCAGGGGGAATGGAAGGGGGGGCACCTCAGCCGGTTGAGTGCACGACGCCAGATCCACGAGGGGGCTCCATGCCCACAGTGCAATCCTGGGGAGTGGAAAGCCACAGTCTCTCAAGTCTCTACAGTGGGTGGTTTGCCCACTGTTCAATCCTGGGGAGTGCAAAGCCACAGTCTCTCAAGTCTCACAAGTGGGTGGTTTACCCACTGTTCCATCCTGAGGAGTGCAAAGCCACAGTCTCTCAAGTCTCACAAGTGGGTGGTTTGCCCACTGTCCAATCCTGGAGAGTGCAAAGCCACAGTCTCTCAAGTCAATAACATTCTCCATTGGTTCTGGAGGGGGCTTTGTGCCCAGAGTGCTTCATCCTGACAAGGACTGAGGTAGTGGATGCCTTTCTCCACTGGTTCTGGAGGGGGCTTGGTGCCCAGAGTGCTTCATCCTGCCAAGGACAGAGGTAGTGGATGCCTTACTCCACTGGTTCTGGAGGGGGCTTTGTGCCCAGAGTGCTTCATCCTGCTCGTGGCGGTCTCAGTAGCGTCAGAGCTTTTGGCGCTCATTGTGCTGGTGGTGGCTGTGTCCTGTTCAGCGGTGCTTGTGGCAGTCTTATCCTGTTCAGTGGTGCTGGTGGCGGCGGTGTCCTGTTCAGCGGTGCTAGTGGCGGCGGTGTCCTTGGGAGCCGTTCAGCTGGTGGCGGTCTTGTCCTGGCTTGCGGGGCTGCTTACCGCCGCCTCCTGGGCAGCGGGGCTGCTGCTGGTGATCCTGTCTGTTGCAGCAGGGCTGCTGGCGGTCTTCTCCTGGGCAGCGGGGCTGCTGCTGGCGGTCCTGTCTGTGGCAGCGGGGCATCTGGCGGTCTTCTCCTGGGCAGCGGGGCTGCTGCTGGTGGCCCTGTCTGTGGCAACGGGGATGCTGGCGTTCTTCTCCTGGGCAGTGGGGCTGCTGCTGGCGGTCGCCTCCTGGGCAGCGGGGCTGCTGACGGTCTTCTCCTGGGCAGCGGGGCTGCTGGCGGTCTTCTCCTGGGCAGCGGGGCTGCTGCTGGCGGTCCTGTCTGTGGCAGCGGGCTGCTGGAGGTCTTCTCCTGGGCAGCTGGGCTGCTGCTGGCGGTCCTGTCTGTGGCAGCGGGGCTGCTGGCGGTCTTCTCGTGGGCAGTTGGGCTGCTGCTGGCAGTCCTGTCTGTGGCAGCGGGGCTGCTGGCGGTCTTCTCCTGGGCAGCGGGGCTGCTGCTGGCAGTCCTATCTGTGGCAGCGGGGCTGCTGGCGGTCTGCTCCAGGGCAGCGGGGCTGCTGGTGGTCTTCTCCTGGGCAGCGGGGCTGCTGCTGGCGGTCCTGTCTGTGGCAGCGGGGCTGCTGGCGGTCTTCTCCGCCGTGCTGATCTTCCCAGACTTGCCGGTTTTACTGTGTCCCTTCCCCACCTTGGATGGTGTCGCAGCTGTCTCCACACTCCCAACTGTACCCCTGGGAGTGGCTTTGGTGGCTGATTTCTTTCCCTTCTCCCCCCGGACACTGGCCAACTTTTGATGCTTGACAGGTGGGGGACTGTCCAAGCTCTGGCTCCTTGCCACACTGGCTGCCCTGCTGCCTGGTGCACTCCATAATCCGGTGACTTCATCAGTGGTCCCGCCGATGTTGTGGCTGAGGTGCTAGGTTGGGACCTGGAGAGTCGGGCCCTAGGAGACTGAAGGGGTGGGGGAGGTGAGGGAAAGAGTTCAAGGTTGGACAGGAAAAGTTTTTGGGACACACTGGGATGGGTAGCTGGAGGGGGTTTGGGAGTGGAGGAAGAGGTAGTGGTTGTAGGAGGTGCTCGTTTGGTGACTTTGGGTGTAGGTGCATGGGCTGGAGGCTGTTGTGAGGTGGACGGCTGTTGGGTGGGTGTGTGGCTGCGTTTGTGTACCTTGGGAGGTGGCCTCACAGACACACTGGGAGAGGACACAGGGGACGTGTGAATGACAGTGGGGGTGGTGACTGCATGTGAGTGGGGTGTGGTGATGTGTGTGCTGGTGATGGACGTAGTGGCTGAGGATGTAGTGCATGCAGGTGTGAGTGGAGACGAGACAGGGAGGGAGGAGGGAGACAAGGAGGAGGGGGACACAGTGGAGGCAGTGGATGTTGGTGTGTCTGCATGTGTGTGATGCTTGCGTGAGTGCTTGTGGGATGTGTGGTGCTTATGTTTGCCAGAGCTTCCCTTGTGTGTTGAGGTGTGTGCATGCTGGTCTGATGGTGTGCTTGGGATAGGCTGAGGTACAGGGGTGTGGGTCTGGGTGGAGGAAGTTGAAGGGGGAGGCTAGAGACAGGGACAATGGCTGCCATCAGTGCTGAGGCCAGAGTCTGAAAAGCTTGCTGAAGGGCTGCCTGACCAGAATGAATGCCCTCCAGGAATGCATTGGTTTGTTGCAACTGCCTCTCTACACCCTGGATGACATTCAAAATGGTAGACTGCCCAACAGTGAGGGACCTGAGGAGGTCAATGGCCTCCTCACTGAGGGTAGCAGGGGTGACTGGGGCAGGGCCTGAGGTGCCAGGGGCGAAGGTGATGCCCACCCTCCTGGGTGAGCGGGCACAGGGCAAAAGCTGAGGGGCTGCTGGGAGGGCGGTGCTGGTAGGGGGATGGCGGCTGTATCTGTAGATGCGGGGGCACAGATGGGGCCGCCACCGCAAGGGAGCTCCCATCAGAGGAGGAGTCCGTTTAGCTGGTGTCAGCTCCTGTCCCCGCCGTGGTGCTCCCCTCGCCCTCCGTCCCACTGGTGAATTCGGAGTCTGTAGTCTTGGCCTCCAGGGCCATGTGGGATGCAGCTCCCTCCTGCTCCGGTGCCACTGCTCCTCCGCCTGATGGTGCTAATACACACAAGAACAGGGAGACCACAAAAAGCGGGGGGGAGACAGAAGAAAGACATGTTCAGTGCATGCAATATCGCTACCGTTGGCGGACACGACAGACACAGAAGCCCCCTGCACTTGGGGGCCACTATTCAATCTCTGGGATATGGCTTACAAGGCTGTAGCTGATTTCTGCACACATGGATGTCACAGGAGCCTGACTAGGTGTAGTTGGCACTGTACACAGGTGGGATGGGGTGCCACAGGTCCTGGCTGAAGAAGGGAACTTAACTACCAAACTCGCCCTGGCCTAAGGGAACTCACAGCCCACCTCCCCCACCCAGACACCTCCAATGCGCGCTGAATCAGCAGAATGAGAGTGTACTCACCCCCTTGTGGCTGCTGTGATGCCCTCAATTGCCTATCCAACTCCGAGTACGCCACCGCCAGGATCCTGAACATCAGGGGGGTCATGGTGCGACGGGCACCCCTCCCACGTTGGGAAGCCATCCTCACCTGGGCCTCCGCCGTCTTCTTGCTCCAGCGGCGAATGTCCTCCCATCTTTTCCGGCAGTGGGTGCTCCGTCTGTGGTAGACCCCCAGGGTCCGGACTTCCTTGGCGATGGCACGCCAGATGTCCTTCTTCTGGTGGGCGCTGACCTACAGGAATTGTACAGGTGAAAAAGAGTAGTAATTACCAACTGCACCGTCACAGTCATTGGCCCGCATCCCTATCCTTGCCATGACGCACATGCACTCACCGTCGTTTCATGCACGCCTCATTCTCACCCCCCCTATCTTTCATCCACACCAATCCACACAGGCATTGCTCATACAGCATGCTCACAGTGTATTTACCTGTTTGTCTGGAGGACCGTAGAGTAGCGTGTATTGGGGGAGGACCCCATCCACTAGTTTCTCCAACTCCTCCGTGCTGAAAGCAGGGGCCCTTTACCCAGACACACGAGCCATTGTCTCATCCAGACTGAGGTCACAGCAGCACTTGCAGTGTAGGTCCTCTCCTGTCGAAGATCAGGTATCGAGTGATTAAACAGAGAGAAAATGGCGGCGGTCACGTCCGCAGCGGTGCGTACCGTCACCGCCAGCGTACATCGTCTTTGGCTCCTGGAACCCATAGGGTCCCATGTTAACCAATGGAGGATTGAGCTGCGGTCTTCAACCGCCTACCGCGATGGTGTCCAACGCCAGTGCAGTAACCTCATATCCCCTTTTCCCACCTTACAGGTCAGGCAGCCGCCATTTCAGGGGCCCACATGGCTTTATTTTTGACTGCGTCACACATACCTAGGCCTTGCCTTACCACTAATACAGGCAAATTTCAATTTATGAATATGTTCAGAGTAAGCTGTGTTTCCGTTCCTCTGATTTGGTTGACTCTGTGCTCGCTGTTCTCCTCCATAGGCACCGTCCGCTGGGGCATGTGAGGAGATGGCGGCCTCTTCCGGTGTACAGACCGCTGGTGGATCTGTTGACAATGGAGGAAAGACATGTGATCATCGCCTACAGGCTTGATCGTGCCACAATCCAGTAACTGTGTGCCAGTTGGAGCCAGACCTGATGTCAGCCATCCGCCATCCCACAGGAATCCCCCCTGTAGTGCAGGTGCTGTCAGTACTCCAGTTCCTAGCAAGTGGGTCTTTTCAAACAACAGTGGCCATAGCATCAGGGATGTCCCAGCCTATGTTCTCAAACGTGTTGTCCAGAGTGTTGTCTGCCCTACTGAAATACAAGCAGAGCTACATCGTTTTCCCTCAGGTGGAGGAATTGCCTACAGTGAAAGGTGACTTTTATGCCCTGGGACATATCCCCAACATCATATGTGCAATTGATGGGACACTTGTGGCCTTGGTACCCCCCCCCGCAGGAGTGAACAGGTGTACAGAAACCGGAAGAGTTACCATTCGATGAATGTGCAGATGGTGTGTTTGGTAGACCAATACATCTCCCATGTGAATGCCAAATTCCCTAGCTCAGTACTTGACGCTTACATCCTGCGGAATAGCAGCATCCCTTATGAGATGGGGCAACTACAGAGGCACCGGGTGTGGCTATTAGGTGAGCACCTGGACCCAAATCAGTGGGAATAGTTGTCTGGGTCTGTGGATGTCCCTATGAGTTAGTGTGTGTCTAACAGTTGTCCCTTGCCATTTGCAGGTGACTCTGGTTACCCCAACATGTCATGGCTACTGACCCCAGTGAGAAATCCCAGGACAAGGGCAGAGGAACGCTACAATGAGGCCCATGGGCGAACTAGGAGGATTATAGAGCGTACCTTCGGCCTCCTGAAAGCCAGGTTCAGGTGCCTCCATATGACAGGTGGTTCGCTATTCTACTCACCAAAGAAGGTGTGCCAGATCATCGTGGCCTGCTGTATGCTTCACAACTTGGCTTTGCGACAACAGGTGCCTTTTCTGCAGGAGGATGGTCCAGATGGAGGTGTTGTGGCAGCTGTGGAGCCTGTGGACAGTGAAGACGAGGAAGCAGAAGAAGAGGACATCGACAACAGGAACACAGTGATCCTGCAATACTTCCAGTGAGTCACAGGTAAGAAGACAAACCTACCTGCTACATCTAATTTAAATCTACTACCTCTCTACTGTCTGTCATTTTCACCCACTGCATGGTCACTGAGTTGACACTTTCCCTTACGATTTCACAGATGTGGGTCCCACTGTGGACATCTGCTTTGTTTCCTCATGGACTAGAGCTGTGAGACATAGGTATGTTGACATTACATTTGAATGAGCGTTTTGGCACTGTAATTGCTAATACAATATTTCGAAATCACAGACAGACTCCAGATTGTTTTGTGCTATAAGGGTGTTTATTTAAGTGCTCAATATTAGAGGGGGTTGTTAAATGGAGAGGGGGCGATGGTGGAGGAATGCCCATGGCAGAGTCCAGTCTATTAGTCTCACAGGTGCATTGTCCAAAGGGGCATAGGAAGTGGAGCTGGGGCAGTTTAGGTATGGACAGGGTGACAAGGTGGGACAGAAGGATGACAACCAGGGTGGTTTCATTTCTTGGCGGGGGTCTTGGCATCGTTCTCTGTCTTTGTCCTGGATCTCAGGGACCGCTTGCAGGGTGGTTCTCCCTCTGCAGGGGGTGGGGTGCTGGTGTGGTGGTCCTGTGGTGGTGCGTCCTGTCCACTAGCGCCGGTGGAGGTGGTGGGCAGTTCATCGTACAGGCTAGTGTCAGGGGCCCCTTGTAGAGCCACAGTGTCCCTCCTGGTGTTGAGGAGTTCCTTCAGAACCCCTACAATGGTGCCCAGGGTGGAATTGATGGATTTGAGTTCCTCCCTGAAGCCCAAATACTGTTCCTCATGCAGCCGCTGGGTCTCCTGAAGCTTGGCCAGTACCGTTGCCGTCATCTCCTGGGAATGGTGGTAGGCTCCCATGATGTTGGAGAGGGCCTCGTGGGGGAGTGGGTTCCCTGGGCCTGACCTCCCCCTGTCGCACAGCAACCCTCCCAGTTCCCCTGTGTTCCTGGGCCTCTGTCCCCTGAACCGTGTGCCCACTACCACTGCCCCCAGGTCCCTGCTGTTCTTGGGGTGGTGGGTTAGCCTGGGTTCCCTGTAGTGGTGGACACACTGCTGCTTGACGTGTCCTGGGGACAGAGGTATGGGCCCGCTGGGTGGGTGCTGTGCTGGTGTTTCCAGAGGGGGGAAGCTCTGTAGTGCCCTGTGGCTGTGTGAGGGGAACCGACTGTCCCGAGGTCCCAGATGGGCCGGGCTGGTTTTCTAGATCCAGTTGGACAGAGCTGCTGTCAGCACTGTGGGCCTCTTCTGTGGGTGGAGTGGACATGTCTGGACCCTCCTGTCCAGTGACGTTGGGTCGGGGTCCTGCAGGGGTGTAAAAGCATGATTATTGCATCTGTGTGTGCCATGGTGTGCAATGGGTGGGTGACCATGTACCCCAGTGCTTGCATTCCTGTGTAGGACCTTGTGTGATGATGGTTGAGTGGGGTGTATGGGTATGTGCAGTGGCCATGCTTTGGTGATGGGTGTCCATGCTTTGGTGTTACATGCAGGGCTTGATTTTGGGATGGGTGGTTTGTGATATTGGGACATGTGTGAGGAGTAGGAGTGATGGGGGTGAGGGTGGAGGTATGTGTTTGGCATGCAGGTTGGGTGGGGGATGTAATAGTAAAGATTTTACTTACCAGAGTCCATTCCTCCAGCTACTCCTGCGAGGCCCTCAGGATGCAGAATAACCAAGACCTGCTCCTGCCATGTTGTTAGTTGTAGGGGAGGAGGTGGGGGTCCACCGCCAGTCCTCTGCACCGCAATGTGGTTTCTTGAGACCACGGAACGCACCTTCCCCCGTAGGTCGTTCCACCTCTTCCTGATGTCATCCCTATTTCTTGGGTGCTGTCCCACTGCGTTGACCCTGTCCACAATTCTTCGCCATAGCTCCATCTTCCTGGCTATGGAGGTGTGCTGCGCCTGTGATCTAAATAGCTGTGGCTCTACCCGGATGATTTCTTCCACCATGAACCTGAGCTCCTCCTCAGAGAACCTGGGGTGTCTTTGCAGTGCCATGGGGTGGTGTGGGTGATGTGTGGGGTGGGGTGTGTTGTGATGTGTGGGGTGATATTTAGTGGTGTGTTGTGTGAGGTGCGTGGATGTTGTGTGAGTGGTGGTGTTGAGTGCCGGTGGATGCTGGTTTGTAGATGGTGGTGTCTCTCTGTGGCCTACAGTCGCAATTGTTGTCGTAAGGGTTTGTGGGTGATCTGGTTGTGTGTTTTATATTGTATTGGGTGTGTGGGACTGGTGTGTGCATGTGCATCAGGTGTGTGTATTTTGAATTGTCCAATGTGGTAGTGTTTTGTGTATGTGTGTGTATTTTGAGCGCGGCGGTGTGTACCACCAATGGAATACCGTGGTTGAAAGACCGCTGCATGGATTAGTGGGTAGTGATAGTGTGGGCGTATTCCTGTTGGCGTGACGGTGGAGGTTTTGTTATCGCCAGTTTATCACTGACCTTTGGTGTGGCGGACTTGTGTGGGTATCTAGATTTTGGCAGATTCCGGCCTTTGGGTCATAATGACCGTGGTGGCATTCCGCTGTCGTGGCGGTGTGTTGGCGGTCTTCTGCACGGCAGTATGCATCTTTAACCCCCAATGTTGTAATGACCCCCTATGACTGTTAAGAGAAAAAAAATTATACTGTATATTTTGGTACAGAAGAAGAGAAGGCCTGTGGATTGCAAAACATTAAATATTGATATTGTACCGTCAATGAGGACCAAGAAGCAGAGCAAGAGCATAGGCTGCTGCAGTCATGATTTATGTACGATTAACTGATAAGTGAGAACAATATTACAGCCAACCCCAGACAAGTAGCTGCATGTACCTGGCTGACCAATTTCACAACTGTCATAAGATTTGTTAAGTGCATCCATCGTGTGACCTCTGTAGTTGCAATCCCCCATCCCCAACTACTTAATTAGAAGCGTTTGACATTTGAGTCAGCACTCTACTCATCATTTCCCAAATCAACGCAGATCTCTCCAGTCCACAGGGTTGAATAGGCATCTTTGAGTCATTTTGGTTTCTCTTTGAAATAGGCATTGTTCATAGCTTCCTTTTTCTGGCTGTTGAGGCAGTTCCACCCTGAATCCTGACTCTTAGTTTCAACTCCTGACTCAAATGAGATTGAGAGAGATAGACCTGTAGTGCAATGCTGTTGATGAACAAGAATAGCACTAAACTGACTGGTCTGGTCTCTGACGAACCCCGGAAAAAAAATACAGCAAGGATTGGACCAAGTATGTAAATATAGCTAAGTGTGAAAGGGGAAATAACATTCAGGCAGAATCACCCATCAGGCCCCAAACATTGCACATTGTCTAAATCAAGTCTACAAATTAGTTGAACAACAGCCTGTCTGCTGCCACTGGAATAATCATCACTTATACTCACTCAGTGGTGCAATAGTTACATATTCCAAGCAAGGTAGTACACATTTATCTGCAGGCTGTGGAATTCCTATAGCCTGATGCCAAGGACATATTTTTTTGGGTCATGGAAAATATGTTTTCATTTCTATTTTGTCCTCAGGACAAGCAGGCCCAATCCCCTGCTGCACAGGCCCTTTGGCTGCCAAATTACAGTATCTCATTATGGGGGAGGAAAGGGAATTGCCTGTAGTTGATGTAATAAGGCCCCCATATGTTAAAGCTGTTTGAACCTTTATTTATTGTACTTTAATGCAAAGCCTTTATTATTAGGGTGAGCCCCCTAAATAAATGTAAGCTTGGACTGCACTACTGACAGGGGTTCCAGTAAAAACAATTGTGTACACATGTTTGCAATGTTTAACGTTATGAGGCTCTGTATAGTGCTCCCAGAATGCTCTCTGATTAGATGCAAATATTTGCAGAAGCTTGAAAGCAAGATTGCCTTAAAAATAAGATATTCACAAAAAATGCAACTAGGAAACAAATGTTTTGCTAAATTACTGTAAAGTTTTAGGTACCATTTCTCTTTGAAGCAAATGTTGATGAATGATAATATTTCCAAAATATGTTCATAATGGAAAATCAGTGAAGCCAGTTTCAAGAAGATTATGAGAAATATGAAAATAAACAAGCATTGGTAATGCCAATAGATCTGACATTTGGGGTCAGCCTTTTGTTTTTGTCAATGCATATCCTATTTTGACATGGCTTTTGTAAACCTTTTTCGCTGTGGGAGCTGCTGGGCCTTCACCATTTTAACAAACATTGGCAAAAAAAACTAAAATAATTTTTGGTCTCAAAAACCACTCGTTGCCACAGTAGTTCCTGGCACCGAACAAAACTACTTTGTGTACTGATATGTTCCTTTCATTGTGAAAGAGCAGATTGCCATCACTCACAGTGAAAGCAGCTGATAGAGAGAGAGATATAGTTTTAATAAAAACAAAAAAGTCTTGGTTAACGCCAGATCTAATTATGGACCCAATTCTTAAAGAAAGTCACCAAAGTACATTAAGGTTAGTTATATTTGAATTAGTACTGATTTACGTAGTTCATTAATTCACAACAATTTGCACAAGCAGACTAGGAAGGTGTAGTCATAGATAATATTTTTGAAACTGTATTTTAGCATGAGCAAATATGCATGTGTAGATTTGTTTATGAAACATTCTGCTGAGCGTTTGCAAGTTCACTCTCCCTCTAACCATTTTTTCCCCAACCCTGGAAGAAGTTTTACTTCTGCCCTTGTCAGGAGTAAATTTCCTACCTTTCTCAGTATGGGAAAAGATTAGCAGAGAGCTGGTGAAAACCCTTAAAACATGCAAGGTAGTAGGTTTGCACTGACTCAAAAAGGCATTCCAACATTGGAACTATTGTTTACCACTACCTCTAGCCCCAGTATGTAGATCTGCGGAAAGGTGGCAAAATAAGGAAATTGCAGATATTCAAGTCCTACTATAGTATTAGCCCTTGCATAATTGGGGAGGCTATTATCAGAGCACTTAAATAATGAGATTGCTGCTATCATTTGTTGCTGCACTACATGGTACCAAAAGGACAAGTAGGTTATTTTACAGGACACGTAGATTTATGAAGCAACTTATCACTTCAACAAGTAAATATTTAATTACATTCTACACCCCTGATCTAGTGCATCTCCTCTTTTGCCATGGAAGCAGCATGCAGTGGCAGTCTTGTAAGTTAAGGATCTTTACTAGGGCAGCCAAGCCGGGGAAAGAAAAAAGAAGAAGAGGGAGGGAAGGTGTTGTCCTTATGTCCTTTAAGAGAACGGGGAGGCTTCTTCTGTTCACACAGGTTGAACTCCAGTTCAGTCCATACATGTGAATAAATGGTGGGGCTGCGTAAGTCAGACACCTAATATATAAATGTTCTTCTAGCTATATCCATTATTTTTGTTGTGCAAAGCAGTTTGACGATAATGTGAAAGGTGTTCTGTGTGGCCTACTCAGTCAGGAAAGTAGAGTTTGTCTTCAAACTCAGGCGGTTCAGCCAGAAGTTGCTCAGCTAAAGCACTTGAGTCTGAGCAATCACACTTTTTCTCCTCCTGTGCTGTTTCAGGAACAATGTAATCTTGTGGTATGAAGAGTTTGTTCATTTCAATTATGCTCAATCCCTCCACATTTCGAGGTGAGAGACTGGTCCTTCTGACTGTAACAACTGCACCAGCTATACTGAAAGACATGCTCAGCAGACACAGTTTTTACTGAACAAGCTTGATACTTTTTTGCCAGCCTGAAGAGGTCTAGCCATTGACGCATCTTTCCATACCAACAGACCGATGGGTTTTGATTCAGGTAGACCTCTTTTGGGTCATCCATGTAGTTGTAGACCATCCTCTGCATGGTCAATGGTGCTGCCAGTTGCTTGACCTCCGCTGCCTTTGCCTCTCCACTGGATGTATGCCCTGCCATTGCAGATGTTGCATCTGATTCTCCTGTTGATTATGTTGAAGTAGGTGCGGCCGGTGTTAGCTGGTCTGAGACAACAGCATTGCCCTCTTTGGAGTTTGAAGGCTGCACACCAGAACATTTGCTCAGGACTCAAAGTTCTATCCATTCTTCTTCCATGTTTCTTGCTTGGTCAACATCCAAGTCCTGTATTGTGGTATTGTGAAACATTCCCTTCTGGAAAAGGAATGAAAGTGGGCAGTATTTGTTTGTACCATGGATCACGTATTGTGGAACAGATAAACTCTTTAGAGGACACAATCTCTCTTTGCAGCCTTGCATTAACAGCCAATTCATCATTCACACTGGCAAACCTTTGTGACATATTTTTTGACTGGTCCTGTAGCAGATGCAACAAGAGGACTGCTTGGCTCATTGTACTGTCCTCCTTGCTGACTTCCTGTGTGAAAACCTCAAAAGGAAGCACTTGTCTGATGTCATGTGTGCACCTAAAAGCAAACAAATGAGAAAAACATTTAGTGAAATGTGACATTTTTGCAGTTTGGATTGTCCATACAGACAATAGAATTTAGTAAGATTTTCCAAAATAATTAGCTACAATGGTATATCAATTCCAATCCAAAACATAACATGATATTTCAATTAGGAGATCAACATACAGGTTTAAAAGGTTGCTTTTAGAACCTCTAAAGTGATACACCTGAGGCAGGCGGGGGTGCCAGAAAAATTGAAAAATCCTTAAAAAATTAAAGCTGGGGTATGCCTATGAGTGACCTATGGTAGGCAAGTGGTGCAAAGGGAAATGGACTAACTCTTAAAAAATGAATGCTTATATGCACCAATGGCCTGCAGGTGGTGCAGGAGAAAATGACATAATCCTTAATAAATGAATGCTGGGTTATCCGGACCCTGTACAGACCAACAACACTGGGGCAGATGACAGAGTCCCCTGGTGGCACCTTGGAATGCAATCCGCCATGACGGCGTTCAAAACCCGGAAGAAGACGCGCGAACTCCGGATGCAGACTAGCAACGACGAGCTAGAGACTCCAGAGGAGAGAAAGCCGACCGGAACGACCATCGACAGAGATGGAGAGGAGGCCAGGGTGAGCCTAAATAGGCAGAAAGTGCAGCAGGAAGGCGACCACGCGGGAAGACTCGCAAAGGACGCCCTGACCCACCACGTCCCTGGAGGGACATGGTTTCACCAGGTACATGCCCGTATACGGGTCGTTAGTACCTTTTGTGGATTCACAAGGGAGACAGGAAGCCCAGCTGGAGCAGACAAGAGGAACACACAAAAATATACTATTAATCTCAGTGAAAGACAAGGAAGAAAAGTATAATACTCTGTCAACTGGAGAGAGTAATTCCACAGTCAAAACCCTCTCCGTTTTATGGTGTTTCAGCTATTTCATTTTTTTTTCTTTTCTTTCTCTCTCTTATTTTTTATACTCTCCTCACCAATTTCAAATATCACATCACTGGGCAGAATCACATTAGCAAGTGAAAGGAGATAGTCACTGACGATGTGCTTATTTTCACTGTCCCCTCACAGAACCCCTTCCTTTTTTCCACAATAATAAACCAAAACCCAGACTTACCTCCTTGATCTATCCTGTGTTCTTTTCCCATGTCCTGGAGTGAAATCTGAACCCGAAAACGCAGAATCACTGAAAGAATGTCAAGAAAAGAAACTGTTAAAGACAAAGGAATAACTAATGAGAGATTAAAAGACCACTCAAAGAAGAGAGAATAGAATAAAAGTAACACATTAGGAAAAGGAAAAGAGGACAGTGGTTATATTCTAAATAGGAGAGCGGAAAACGATAATGTAAAGAATAAAGGAGATTCTTCTTTATCTTATGTATTTTGTGAGATAACTGTCATAGAAAGAGGGAGGACCTTTTCCACAAAAACCCTAACCTCTATAGCTGGTCTGTGCCTATGGCAGGCATGGGTTGCAGGGGAAAATGACATAGGGCCTGATTTCGATCTTCGTGGTAACGGTCCTGCTGTTGTTTTGCAAACTGAAAATCCATCCGCAGCCTTGGTGGTCTGCCTGCCAGATTTAGAGGTTGTCGGTCCCATAGGCAATAGAGTGCCCAGTCCCACTGTCTCTGCCAAGAAACTCCACCCATGTTGAAGGCACCATTGGAAATAGTGACTGCTGGCAGGACTCCAGCCATCTTACCCCCATGCAGATTTGGATATGCCTTACAACAAGCTACATGTGGCGGTTCGACCTCCACATCGCCGGCCTCAAAGGTAGGGAACACGTATAGCCTTTTACGTTGAGTGGTCACTTCACATGAGATCGGGACCACTGCAGTCATTTACATGTCACAGTCATTTTTTTTTATATCACTGTGACATGCATATGATGCCAGCACGATTGTGTCTGACATGGATGGGGACACAGTGGTACAAGACACATAATGCACACATACACAGTTGCCATTTTGGTGTCAGTATTCAATGCCAACTGAATGCTGGCACCACAATGAAGTTACATTCACACTTGTCAACTATGTCCATGTGTGCACATTTCAAGGGAACCTGTGCCTGTGATGTTGTACTTCCTGTAGTGTTTGTGAGTCATTAAGTGTATGTATGTATGCGATTGGCTGGTTGAGGTGGAGGGAGGTGGAGTGAGGTGGAGTGGGTACTGTGGTTGTGTCAGTATGTGTGCCACATGCATATGGGTATGATGTTGGGTATGTTTGATTATGTGTTGTTATGTGCAACATTCAGGTGAGCGTTGTTGTGTGGCAGATGTTGTTGTGACGTGTGAAGTGCTGTTGTTTGAGTGTGCTTGTGTACATGAGTCTAGTTGTGTTGGCTATTGTGGTTGTGTTGTGTGTGGGTGCAGTGTTGATAGTGTATGTATTATGTCATGGATGTTTGGCAATGTGTTGTTTTCGGCATTTACGGCTTGTGTAGTGCTGGAATGGCAATAGATAATGGTATGTATATGGTGTGTTGAGTCGTGCTTCATGCAGGGCGGCACATATGGTGAAGGTACAGTGTGTATGAGTGACTTACCGCTATTCCATAGCCACTGTTGTGGTATGATATCCATTGGGTCCAACAATGGATTTCTTCCATGAGCAATGAATGCTGGTGTCGCCTATGGCCTAACAAACCTATGGCAAGCAAGGGGTGCATGGGAGAATGGAATAACCCTTAAAATATGAATGTGGGTGTGCACCTATGGCATACAAGACCCGTGGCCGGCACGGGGTCCAGGGAAAAATCAAATAATGTAAAAAAAGTAATTGCTTTTATCTCACTTGGGGCTGCAAGAAATCATTTTGGAGGCAAGGAGATGTAGGGGAAAATGGAAAACATGTGTATAATATTATATAAACACTGCACATACGTGCTACAATGCTCCTCAAGCACATTAAATTGATATCGGGGAAAAGAAGTTAAAAATGAGCAAAAACAAAAAGGCACATCCCTCTTCTAAAAATATCTCTAGAAAATGGCTTTGAAAACTGAAAAAAAAATCTACACAAAATGTCTGCCGGCCACACGTCCAAACAAAAACAAGCAAGAAGGCATGAACAACAAAGAACACATGCAAGCCTATGGCAAAAGCACACTGGCTGGCTCAATAAAATGTCTGCTGGTCACATGCTCAAATAACAACAAGCTAGAGTGCATAAACAACAAAGTTCACATGCAAGCCTATAGCAATGACACACTGATTACTACCTAAAATGGCTGCCGGTCACAAGTCCAAATAACAAGCAAGGAGGCATGGACAACAAAGAACACATGCAGGCCTATGGACACTGACTACAGAAAATGTCCGCCGGCCACATGGTATGGAGATCAAAGACAAAATGGTGGCCTATGGCAAACACACATACACACTGGTCAGACAAAAAAAACAAAACACTAGGCCAGCAAAAAAAGGAGACATAGTAAACAAAGAAGAAAACACTATCATTGATTTAGCAATGCCAAAAACGAAAATTAAGACTGCTATAAAAAAATTCCAACAACACACATCCTCTCAAGTCATCCAAATATTATTAACCCACCGACATACACTTTGTGCTAAAACAAAAATATATATAAAAAAAATGCACATTTTGCATTTAACCCATTGCCATGCCTAGCCTAAATCATAGCTGTTTTAAAATAAAATGTCCCAGAGAAACAGTTGTTTCATGTACCCTGTGCCTTGTATGGATTGATGGCCCATGGCCAGATAGGCCACATGGTAAAATAAATGAATAGTTCAAATTTCACAAACATAGAAAAAATCGACTTAACTGTGCAACCTTTTTCACTTATAAAAGTTAAAAGATGAATGTAAAAAGTAGGCCCCCACTGCAACTCCAGGCCACCTACCACAATCGACTGTGTAAACGCTTATGTCACTCAGCTGACAAGATAAATGAGTGAGTTAAACACTCACTTATTGTCGCCTCTTCTAACTACGGGGCAGGGATTCCAATCCTGTTGAGGCCAACCCCGACTTGTATCTTCTCGAGATAGACACATTGAGTAGAAGTTAATTGAATTAGAAAAACACGTTATTTATTCACAAAACGTTGAAAGCGCAGCAGTGCAATCTGAAGTGTTATGTAAGAAAAGGAAGTTGTCAACAGCATCTACCTTAGTGTTCATCAGCATACCTGCCTGCTGCGTGTCCGTCTTTCTCTGCTCTGTATTACTTTGGCTGTCTGACAACAACTGCGTCTTTAGCCCATATAACCTCGTCCATTTGTTGCATCTCTCCTGCTCAAAAGCAATTTCACACTTGGCAAACAATGCAAGTCTGGATACTTCAAGTCATCAGACTTCTTGTCTGATAACAGGCAGAGCACCACACTAACATATATTTCTGTTTGAGTAACATACTTGTTCGAAATTCTGGAAACAAAACTTTACCCTCTTACCAAAGGTCTGAAAATGCACCCAGTTGTTCTGTCAGCCGCCTCCTCCCCCCGGCTCTCTATTTAAGCTCAGCAGCCCAGGCTGTCTGCACACAGACGCATCCGGGACGCAGGAGAGGAAGGTAAGCCATTTCTTGGCACATCATCAGTGTGCGTGTGTTCACAGTGAAAAGACGTTCAGGATTTTGTCAATTGTTGGAAGTCTGTGCGTGCGATCCTGCGCCGATCCACAAATGAAGTACATGTATCGGCAGCAGTGAGACAACATTTTTTGTCGCCTCTCTAATGACTTGATTCTCCAAGAATTTCCTCATTACACCCTCCATGGGTGCCCTTCATTTCTCCATAGCCCTTCTCGCGCATACATTTAATTTGTTTTAAAGCGCTGGTTGCGGTTGCCTTCACTACTAAGAATTTTACCCAAAGAAACCCTTTTCAGTAAAAATAGGAACAAATAATGAAACACTGGAGAAAAAAAACAAAAAAAAAACGTCCTAACCTATACTAATCAGTTTGCATGCAACTCTTTGACGACAGCTCATAAGTAACTGTACTATGGTCATTGTTTTAAATGGAAAAATAGAGGTGCAGGTACTCACTATTCAGAGAGTGCCTGTTTGGTTCTGAGAAGTGCTGGTTCTCCCCCATTAAATGTATCGCAGCAGTTCTGAGAAGGGTAGGTACTCTACCTGTCAAAGTAAAGAAGTGCAGGTACTCAGTATCAGACAGTACCTACCCATTTAAAGCACTCTGTATTAGAATTATAATTTATGAACTGCATGTAATAAAAGGGACTCCATGACAAATATAGTAACCAACTGAGCAGTCCGCATAAAGTGCAGTTCTTTGATCTGCTTAGTACGCATTCTGATCTCTCTCTAGCAGGAACATTAATCACTGGGGTTATCTTGACATTTTTATTGTTGCCTGAAATCTACTGGACACACAGGAAACTCTGTATTAAGTGCTTGTAAACCCATAAGTTATTTCTAAACATAGCACCCTCCAAAGTCAGGGCCAGGTGTTGCTGCACTGGTCACATAGCCCTAAAGCCGGCCCTGTTTCCCGGTTTGAGAGAGGATTAGGTGTGAGGTGGGCCTGAATACTATAGTCACAATTCCGAGCTTTCATTGTTTAGTGCCACAAAAGTTATAGGAGGTGAGGATAGACGTGTGAGGCATCGTTACCAATAAAGCTGCTGCCTACTTTCATCCTCATTCAAATAGAGGGCGACACCTGAGGTCAACATCTGCCCAGTCACAGGGCATGCAACAGCACTTCTGGACACCCATTACCCCTTTCATAAGATCTGCTGAGTGTGCTCCAGTAATTGGAGGTAACGTGCAGCTCTGGAATTTGTAATCTGTAACAGAGTGAAAGTGCTGTCTCTTCAAGGGACTACTATATTTTAGCTTAGAGTTTCTTACTGTTTTACAAGTAGTGCAGGAATTGAAAAACATTTATTCTGAGAACCCATTAATTGGGGATCAAGTTGTGGCAGAGGAAAAGGGGTGGAATCATGATGGGTGGAGCTTAAAAAGCAGAGTGTGACAGTCAACGTATACATTCATTTAAAAAAAATCTGCAGCAAAGAAACAGCCAGTAAGGACAAATATGCAAGTAAATATATTCGAGCTTATATAATCACAAAGAGGCTGTATTTTAAAATAAAATATCTTATTGGGTTAAGACATCTGCAGCAGAGATCTTTGTGTGACCAACAATTTTGTGAAAATCAGAATACTGGTAAAATACCTCTGATGGTTAATGCAGGTTTGGGAGAATTCTTTGTTTTGTCTCCAATCACAGTTTGGCTCATAAAGTAAAACAGAGGGTTAATGTGCCCGAAGGCATTGGTTAACATGCAAATCACAGATTTGTTTTTTATGTAGATAGGTTGGTAGTCCACTGCTTTTGATACTGAGATCACATTCCTGCTTCCAGTTCATAAGTTGCAATCCTTTTAATATAGCCCAGTGATATATTTAGAGGCATCAATGAGGTGCATCCAAATTGTAAGTCATGGGTTTAGATCTTCATTGTTTTCTCAATCTGCTGTTATTTTAAGATTGCAAAGAAGGATTGGTTTGGGAAAAAAATAAAGCCTTGTTTCTCCAGATAACCCCAATCACTATGTTATGCTTTATATCCAGACTTCATGTTTCTACGACCATTCACTCTTAACATATAGGCCACCATTCTGACATTGGTGGTCTTTTCCCAAGACCGCCGATGCCACTGGTGCCAACATACCGCCAGTGCTGGTGGTATGTTTGGTACCACATTTTGACATTTCCGATGGGCCAGTGGATGGAAACTGTGGCCCAGCAGAAATGTCACCACAACATTGAAGCCGGCTCGTAATGGAGCCGGCGGCAATGTTGAGGTGCGTCAGGTGCAGCAGCACCCGTTGTGCATTCCTGAATGCGCAATGGGGCTGTGCATGGGGGCCCCTGCAGTGCTCATGCCAAGTGCCCCAGGGGTCCCCGAGTCACCCATACTGACAGCCTTTCCCTGGACAGGCTGACGGATGGGAACTCGTAATCCCCAGGGTGGATTACAACCGCCGGGACAGCCGGGACAGCCAGGCTGCAGGCTGGCGGCAGCGTGGTGGTATCGGTGGTATTACCGCCAAGGTCCGCCACGGTCATAATGTGTCGGTAAATACCGCCAGCCTGTTGGCGGTACTACTGCCACATTATCACCACCTGCCGGGGTCATAATGACCCCCATAATGTCTACAAGTATGGGCAATATGTGATTTCTACACTTTAGAATACTCATCGTCTTAGGTAACAAGTTCTAGTGCATTGATATACACACTTTTAAGATTTATTGTGGCTGTGAGTGGTGTAAAGTTCTCTGACACACTACACTGGGATAAGTAGTGCTATAAAATAAAGAACATAAAAAAATAGGTGTCATTTAAATTACTTGTGTCATAACCCACACAAACATATATATCTGACATTCTCAAAGTGCATGCACATCTCTTACATGGGGTGTTGAACAATGTGAGAAAGCTGCCTCCAAGTCATAGTTTCTGTGAAGTAATGGTGTAGTGATAAACTGTGTGGCTTTGTTTCCTTCCATTGCATTAGTGTCCGGGTGTTAGACTTGAGATGGCCCCCAGCCAGGATGATACTTCAACAAAAGAAAGGCTGACGGCACTCTGAATCAGGACTTTGCTTTGGGCCCGGCTGAAAGTGAAAAGAAGAAAGCGCCCTCGATGCTTGCAGGTTGCTGCTCAAAACAAACAGTAAGCAGACAACGTGCGGGCACTGCTGAATTGTTTCGTGGAGTCTACAAATTACTCAAGGGCAAATTCAGCACATTTCCCTGGGCTGGAAGCATTCCAAATTCGGCCCAGAAATAGGTCTAGGAACCAGGATTCGTGTCATCCTCCTACTTTCCAGCACTACTTGCAAGCCACAAGGTCAGTGTTGCCTTGGGTAGCAAACCAGTGCAAGTGAGTCCTGACTCCAGTAAAATGTAGTACCAAAAGCAGAGCTACCCTATGTACTGAAAGTGAACATAGACATCTCTTTCTCAAGAGCACAATAAAAGAATTGGCAAAGCAACATGACTGGCTTGCACTTACAGTTATAAGCCAGACCTATTGGCTTTCCCAAAGATACTGAGAGCATTGAACTTGTATATCAGTAGTAGCATGAGCAGAGAATTTGCTATGCACACTAAGGCCCTCATTACAACCCTGGCGGTCGGTGTTAAAGCGGCGATCATACTGCCAACAGGCGGGCGGTAAAAAAAATGGGATTTTGACCCTGGCGGTAACCGCCATCAAAGACCGCCACTTTAACACACCGACCGCCAGGGTGGTAACAGGCGCCGGGCTGGAGACTTCAGTCTCCAGCCCAGTGGCCATCACAATCCCACTGTCGGGATTACGACCCGGCCTACCGCCATGGTTTTTGTGCCAAACTTACCACCACGAAAACCATGGCGGTAGCCACTATCAGTGCCAGGGAATCCCTTCCCTGGCACTGACAGGGGTCTCTCCGGCCCCCCTCCCCAGAGTCCTCTCCCACCCACCCTCTCCCTCCCCTGGCCCCGCACATATACACACCAACATGCGCACCCATATACACACATGCACACACGCATACCCACCACCACCCACGCATGCACACATACATACCCACACACAACACACACCAACATACCTTGTCACACACATGCATTCACAACACTCACATTCACCCCCCCTCACATACACACAACACCCCCCACCCCCTCCTCTCTCGGAGAGCCCGACTTACCTGCTTGCAGGGGGTCCTCTGGCTGGAGACGGTCCACGGCGCTGCTGTCAGCATTGAAAGATCTTGCCTAGAATGCGAAGAGTGTGTAAGCAGGCTAAGGAGACGGTGTTAATCTGTTGCTTCATGGTTAGTTGGATGTCCGGATTGATTCTGAGGTTGCATGCGTGGCTGGTGGGGGTGGGTGAAGGGCCGAGTGAAGAAGGCCACCAAGTGTCCTTCCAAGGGGAGGGCCTGTTCGTGAAGATGAGGACCTCTGTTTTGTCCTAGATTGAGTTTAAGGCCGTTGGTCTTCATCCAGAAGGTGATCTCTGCCATGGTGTTTTGAAAGTTGGCCCTTGTGGTGACGGCATCTTCTGTGAGTGACAGGATGAGCTGAGTGTCGTCGGCAAAGGAGATGATGGTGAGTCTGCGGGTGCGAGCGATGTCTGCTAGTAGGTGTTGAAGAGGGTGGGACTGAGGGAGGAGCCCCCGGGGACACCACAGATGATGATGTTGGGTGCGGAGGAGAAGGATGGTAGGAAGATTCATTGTGTTCGAATGGAGAGGAAGGTGGGGATCCAGTTGAGTGCATGGCCTTGAATGCGATGTGGTGGAGTCTGGTGACAAGCGTGTGGTGGGTGACAGTGTTGAAGGCTGCCGATAGGTCAAGTAGGATGAGGGAAGCTGTTTCACCTAGGTTGAGGAGGTATCTGATGTCGTCCGTTGCTGTGATCAGGGCATTCTTGGTGCTGTGATTCAGGCGGAAACCGGACTGGGAAGGGTCAAGCAGGTTATTTTCTTTGAGCTAGTCTGTGACAGTCACAGCTCGCAGTGCTCAAAAGGGGCGGGGCGGGACAGCACAGCTCCTGGCTGGGGGAATGACAAACACAATAAATACATTTTTTTTTAAACTTACCTGACTCACCACTGCCTCTGCCGTGCCGCTCCTCAGTCCTCGTCACAGCAGGCACAGGTTCCCAGCCTGCCCTGCAGCCAATTTGCTGCTTTCATGATGCTCACAGCATGAAAGCAGCATTAGGATTGGCAGCAGCACCCGTGGTTGGTGCTCCGAGGGAGCCTGGGAGCCTCTACCTGCTGTCTCCAACCTGGCAACACAGTGCTGGGTTGGAGAGAGCACAGTGTGCATGTGTTTTTGCCTGGCCCAAGATGGCTGGCCAAACACACATGCGCAGGCCCTGTCATGCCCCATGGCCTGCCCCTTTAATAATAAAACAATAATAAACATAGTTTATTATTGTTAAAGGTTTGCAGGTTCTGGTGGGGGAGGGGAGAAGCTCCTCCGCCATAGCAGAAGAGCCGCCACTGGTCTGTGAGTTGGCTTTTTCCAAGACTTTGGTGGGGAAGGGGAGAAGCGAGATGGGGCTGTAGTTTTTGGGTTTATTGGGGTTGGCTGAGGGTTACTTCAGGAGGGGCGTGACCTCAGCGTGCTTCCAAGCATCAGGGACAGTGGCTGTGGTGATGGAGTTGTTGAGGATGACTGTGAGGGAGCTTCTGATTGCTTCTCTTCCTACGTTGTAGATGTGATGTGGGCAGAGATGCATGTGGGAACCCTAGTGGATGGAGTTCATGGTGGAGATGGTGTCTTCGGCAGAGAGCAGCCTTCAGTCAGTGATCTGGTGTGGGTGGGAGGTGCTGGTTTGGGTGTGGAGGTGGTTAAGATCGGTGGGTTGGGGGTCAAAGTTGTTGTTGATGTCAGAGATCTTGCAGTGAAAGTAGTCTGTTAGAGTGTCACAGAGGACTTGGGAGGGGCGGATCCTGTTCTCTGTGGCGGAGGGGCAGGAGAATTCTCTGACAATGCTGAAAAGTTCCTTGGTGTCTATTAGACCTGACAGCCTTAGGGTGGTCACCCCTAACTGTTTGCTTGCCTCCCTCCACTTTTTGGACACTGTTTTTGCTGGCTTTAGGACTCTGTGCACTTTACCACTGCTAACCAGGGCTGAGGTGCATATGCTCTCTCCCTTAAAACATGGTGACATTGGTTCATACCCAATTGCCTTATTTAATCTACTTGTAAATTTCCAGTAAAGTGCACTACATTAGCCCAGGGCCTGTAGATTACATGCTACTAGTGGGCTTGCAGCACTGATTGTGCCACCCACATAAGTAGCCCCTTAACCACAGCTCAGGCCTGCCATTGCAAGGCCTGTGTGTGCAGTTTCACTGCCACTTCAACTTGGCATTTAAAAGTACTTGCCAAGTCTTAAACTCCCCCTTTTCTACACATAAGTTACCCCTTAGGTAGGCCCTAGGTAGCCCATAGGGCAGGGTGCTACGTAGGTAAAAGGCCGGCCATGTACATGTGTGTTCTTTATGTCCTGGTAGTGTAAAACTCCTAAATTCATTTTACACTGTTGAGAGGCCTGCTCCTTTCATAGGCTAACATTGGGGCTGCCCTCATATACTGTTTGAGTGGTACTTTCCTATCTGGAAGGAGTAACAAGGTCATATTTGGGATGGACAGAATGGTAATGCAAAATCCTGCTGACTGGTGAAATTGTATTTCAGATTACTATTGCAGAAATGCCACTTTAAGAAAGTTAACATTTCTCTGCACTTAAATCCTTTGGTGCCTTACAATCCATGTCTGACTGGGTTAGTTGACAGCTCCCTTGTGCAATTCACTCAGACAACCCCAAACACAGGATGCTCAGTCACACCTGCACACATCCGCATACTGAATGGGTCTTCCTGGACTGGGAGGGTGGAGGACCTGACACTTACATGTCAAAGGACAGTGACCTGCCCTCACACAATGGACTGCCAAACCCCCTACTGGGACCCGGGCATACAGGATGGAACTAAAAGGGGACCTTGTGCACTTCTAAGTCTCCCCCCACTTCAAAGGCACATTTGGGTATTTAAACAGGGCCCCTGACCCTACCAACTCAGACACTTCTGGACCTGAACCTGCAACCTGTCAAGAGGAATTGCCTGGCTGCCCAAAGAACTCACCTGACTGCTTTTCTGAAAAAGGACTGTTGCCCTGCTGCCTTGCAGCCCTCTGACTCTGCTGACAAGTGCTCTCCAAGGGCTTGGATTGAGCTTGCTTCCTGTTTCTTGAAGTCTTAGGGCCAAAAAGACTTCACCTCTCCAAAGAACTCCTTGTGTGGTGAAAATCAACGCACAGCCTGCCAGAATAGATGCACAGCCTGCACCGCGGTGAGAAAATCACCACACGCCGAACTGGAACAATGCAGCCCGGCTCCCAGAGTGGAGATCGACACAGCGCCAGCGCTGCAACCGGAACTTCGACGCACGGCCCACTGGATCGATGCATTGCCGAGCTGAAACAACGCAGCCCGACTTACTGTGAAGAGGAATCCACGCAACAACTGCTGTGCTACAGAAATTTCCGCGCATTGCCCATCGGATCAACGCAGCTCCTGTGACTTCGTCCTGCACACCCAGGATTTCTCTGCATCGTCCCTGGGGCGTCCGAATACTCCACAACCCAAAGAGGATCCAAGTCTGTGTGCCGGAAATTGACGCAAAGCCCTTGCTTCGTGGAAAAGCATTGACGCATCATCTGTGTGCACCTGGAGAAACAGACACACACCTCCCCGTTTTCCACACATCTCCTCTGTGGTCCCTTGTGGATAATTTAGGGGCAAACCAGGTACTTTGTTCTTGCAAGAGACACCTATTACTGTTTTAAGAACTCAAGACTCTTTTTTATCATTTTCTGAAGTGATATTTCAACGTTTTGACCTGCATTTAATCTGATAAATATTCTATATTTTTCTAAATCTGTGTGGTGTATTTTTGTGGTGTTTATACTGTGTTTTTGCAATATTTATTGCACAAATACTTTACACATTGCCTTCTAAGCTAAGCCTGACTGCTCAGTGCCAAGCTACCAGAGGGCGGGCACAGGATAGTTTGGATTGTGTCTGACTTACTCTGACTAGAGAGGGTCCTTGCTTGGACAGGGGGTAACCTGACTGTCAACTAAAGACCCCATTTCTAACAGTGTGGTTGGCTCTTGCCTCAATGCGGGAGATGAGGGCTTTTTTCTTGGTCTCCCTAAGACGGTGGTGGTAGCAGTTGAGGGTGGATCTGAAGGAATTGAGGTTGGCAGAGTCTTTTTGGAGCACCAGTGTCTCAATTTTCTTGCAGGGGCAGAACCCACTGGAGTGAAAAACGTTTCTATCTGTGGGTTCTGAAATCCTTTGAGTGCATAGTTTGGCATTGCAAGGTTGGATGTGCAGCGCTAGATATGACAATTGCTTTCTATCAGTGGCTATTATGAATGTTAAATTGGGATCACATATGTTTTTGGAAGATGGTTGCCTGGCCCTTGGTTGACTCTCTGACTTCTCTGCTGGTATTGTACTCTAGAGACCCCAACACCACTGTCTTAGTCCTCAGCCCCTAAAGACCTGCAACGTTTTCTGCTCCACCATTCTGGCTCTCTTTTGTGCCTCAATTGCCACGCTGTTGTTGCCTCTTTTGCTCTACTGTCGATCTTTTTGTGACACTTATACCTTTAACTGTCCCCCTCTTTATGCCACATTTTTGCCTGTACTCTCTCTCTCTCTTTGCCTATTACTGGCTCTCCATCTGTGCTTTTGTATAAGAAATTGGGTTGTTGGTTGACTAGGGTGTGAGCCTTGTCAATCAGCAAGCCCAATCCTTGTCTGGGTGAGGCAAAAGCAACACTAAATTAACCTGTGCTCTACCCTTATTTAGCTTAGCCCGGAGCAGTCAGACTTAACTCAAGGGAAATGTGCAAAGTATTTCTGCAACATTTCAAACAGTAACACCGTGAAAATACACAGCAAAAGGATCCCACACCATCTTGGAAGAATAGATTTATTATTTTGTTATGAATAAAACAAGAAAAAACAACAAAATACAACCAGTAGGACCAGAGATACTCTATTTGAAAGATGTTAGTAAAAATAGCACCAAAAAGCACAAAGTGCTTGGATATCTGGTCATGCTGGACTGGGACAAAGTCACAAGTTCAGGCTGACCCCGATGGAGTGTGGGTCAGCTACAGGGATCTAGTAAGGCCCTCTGAACAAAGTACCTTGCAGAGTGTTGTAAGGAACCATGCCAAAGGTACGTCGTGCAGCCAAGGTGATGCGTTGGTTCTGAGGTGCGGTGAGGCAATGCCCTGCATTGGTATCGAGGATCCCGTCAACAAGGGCTTGCTTGTTGGTTCCAAAGAGCTGTGAGGGTGCGATACGGAGTGAGGCACCATAGTCGGAGTTGCTGTCAACAAGGGATGCAAGAGGCTGGCACAGAGGATCAGTGGCAGCTTGCGGGAGGGAAAAAGGGCAGGTCGGCACGGTGCGTGGCGGAGGAAAAATAAAAGAATTAAAAAAGAAAATCTTACCTTACGTGCCGCTCTGATCCGCGCCGCTCCTCTGTTCCACTGCAGGCACAGGCTCCCAGCTTGCTGTGCATCCAATCCTAATGCTGTTTCTTGCTGCTGGCAGCATAAAAGCAGCATTAGAATTGGACGGAGAACCCAGCCAGGGTGCTCCGAGGCAGACTGAAAGACTCTGCCTGCTATCTCCAACTCAGCAATGCAGTGCCTGCGTTGCTAGGTTGGACAGACCCCAGTGCGCATGTATGTTTGGCTGTCCTGAGACGGCTGGCCAAACATACATGTGTACTGAGGGGGAGTGCTGTGCACTCCCCCTCAGTGCTCGTCACAGCCAGTGGCCCCGCCACTTCGTCAAGAAAATGATAATAAACATAGTTTATTATTGCTTTCTTGTAAAAGTTTTGCAGTCGCTGCTGCTGGCAGGGGGTGACGATTCTCTGCCATAGTGGATAGTGCAGAGGATACATCATGCAGTGGCATCTCTGAAGACGCTGCAGAGGTGATCGAGGTGCATCAGTCCTGCTCGGGGTTGCCCCGGGCAGCAGAGGAGATGCGTCTGTTTCACTGAATCCATAGAGGCTAGCAGAGCACCGTAGGCCCATTTCCAGTGGTCCAGTACTGAGGTAGCACCACTTGGCGGGGTAAACTCACAGATAGTGGAGTCCAGGTGCAGGTAAAAGGGTGATGGAAGCGCGTTGTGTCTCTGCAGCTTAGGATCAGGAGGCCAGCCTAATAGCCTTTCTAAAAAGAACAAGTGATGAACGGAATGCTGAACAATGTCAAACATTCACCCCCAGTACAGAGATCTGGGCCTAGAGTCAAGAATGATTTGCATATGGCTGGGTCCAAACTGGGGTGGCATGGTGATCAAAAGAACGATGGATTAAACCCAGATCTGTGACTGGGGGTGAGTGTTTGCATTGTTCAGCACTCCGTTCATCATCCTTTTGTGTTGCTAAAGTTGCCCTAAGTGGGAAGGGTATGCCCAGCTGTGGGTCCCCTGCTCACTGTGCCATTGGATTCAAGCTAGCCTGGCTGATGAAGGGTGAAACCCTGAAACCGGTCCCAGGATGCTTGTTTCCGGTCCAGGGAGGACCTGGCTTGGCAGTTCGGGCTGGACTGTTCCCATGAGGAACAGGGTCAAGACTGATTTGCACATGGCTGGGTCCAAACTGGGGTGGCATGGTGAGCAAAAGAACGATGGATTAAACCCAGATCTGTGACTGGGGGTGAGTGTTTGCATTGTTCAGCACTCCGTTCTTCATCCTTTTGTGTTGCTAAAGTTGCCCTAAGTGGGAAGGGTATGCCCAAATGTGGGACCCTTGCTCACTGTGCCACTGGATTCAAGCAAGCCTGGCTGATGAAGGGTGAAACCCTGAAATCGGTCCCAGGATGCTTGTTTCCGGTCCAGGGAGGACCTGGCTTGGCAGTTTGAGCTGGACTGTTCCCATGAGGAACAGGGTCAAGACTGATTTGCATATGGCTGGGTCCAAACTGGGGTGGCATGGTGAGAAAAAGAACGATGGATTAAACCCAGATCTGTGACTGGGGGTGAGTGTTTGCATTGTTCAGGACTCCGTCCATCATCCTTTTATGTTGCTAAAGTTGCCCTAAGTGGGAAGGGTATGCCCATACGTGGGTCCCTTGCTCACTGTGCCACTGGATTCAAGCTAGCCTGGCTGATGAAGGGTGAAACCCTGAAACTGGTCCCAGGATGCTTGTTTCCAGTCCAGGGAGGACCTGGCTTGGCAATTCGGGCTGGACTGTTCCCATGAGGAACAGGCTAAAGACTGATTTGCATATGGCTGGGTCCAAACTGGGGTGGCATGGTGAGCAAAAGAACGATGGATTAAACCCAGATCTGTGACTGGGGGTGAGCGTTTGCATTGTTCAGCACTCCATCCATCATTCTTTTGTGTTGCTATACTAGCCCTTGCAGTCAGTCTGGGCTCCAGGTTCACAAGATGCAGGTTCAGGCTTTCTCACCAATGCAAGAGGGCAGCAGGTCAGCACAGTAAGAAATCAGTCCAGCAGAGAAGTAGTCCAGCAGTGCAGCAGTCCAGCAGAGTGGAAGTCCTTCAGCAGCACAGCAGTCCTTCTTGTTGGGAGAGTATCCACAGGTCCAGAAGTGTACTGAAAAGGTAGTGTCTAAGGTCCAACATTTATACCTGGTGCCCCTCCTCTGGACGGTGGGAGAAGCTTCTAGAAATTCTCTTTAAAGTGCATAGGCTTCATACCTTCCCTGCCCTGTCTCTAGGCAAACTACAGGGGTATACAGCTCCTTGTGTGGAGGCAGTATGTAGCCTATTCAAGTGTAAGTAGAGCTGTGCTCAGCTTTGCCCTGCCATTCTGCGTGTGATTGTCCCTGGCAGTCATGAGACCACCGTGCCCGCAGTGGAGTTTGGACCGCCGCCAAAGCAGCGGTCCGGCCTCCACCGCCACATTGCCGTCGGCTCATAAATGTTAAGGCCCTGTTCCCAGCAGGCAACTCTTAATAGGGCCGGCGGGCGGAAGACCTGCGTGGCGGGCAGAAGACCTGCGTGGCGGGCTTCTGTGCGAATGAGTTTGGATGGAAACCTCTGCTGCCCACCAAACTCATACTGAGGGCCTTCATCTCTCTATTGTGTGTGACTGTTTAGGAGGAATACACAAAGCCCAACTGTCAGTTACACCTAGTCATGCGATCTGGAGATAGGCTACGGGCACTAACTTGCTAATGCAGAACAATGGCAACTTTCTAAAAGTGCATTTTCAAAATAGTAATTTAAAATCCGACTTTACGATGAACTGGATTTTTCATTACATTTCCAAAGACACATAACATGAACTGGGTACCTGTTCCCATTTGGAAATTACAGCTTATTAAATGTAATAAAGTAACTCCAATGTAGTAGTGAAAAATTAATTTAAGGCTTTTTCAATACCAAGTCATGTAAAACCTAAAAGTGCATGTCCAGCCCCCTGCTAAATGGACTGTCCAGAGCCTACCCTAGTGGTGACTGATAGAGATTTAAAAGGAAGGTTTGGGCCTGGCAAAAGGTTTATTTTGACAGGTCGAAATAGCAGTTTAAAACTTCACACACAGGCTACAATGGCATGTCTGAGACATGTTTAACCCCTTCGCTGCCTGGCTTTTTTCCCCTCAGGTGCCAAGCCTTTTTTTGGCTATTTGGGGCAGTTCGAGCTTAGGCCCTCATAACTTTTTGTCCACATAAGCTACCCACGCCAAATTTGCTTAATGTTTCATCAACATCCTAGGGATGCTAGAGGTACCCAGAGTTTGTGGGTTCCCCTAGAGGAGACCAAGAAATTAGCCAACATACAGCAAAAACTTTGTTTAAAAAACAAAAATGGGAAAAAAGTGCTGCTGAAGAAAGCATGTGTTTTTCCCCCTGAAAATGGCACCAACAAAGGATTTGCTGAGCTAAAATTACCATCTTTCCAGCTTTCAGGAACAGGCAGACTTGAATCAGAAAACCACATTTTTCAACACAATTTTGGCATTTTACCCATTTTTACTATTTTTGTGCTTTTAGTCTTCTTCCAGCTAGTGACAGAAATGGGTGTGAAACCAATGCTGGATCCTGGACAGCTAAACATATCAGAAAAGTAGACAACATTCTGAATGCAGCAAGGAATCATTTGTGTAGATCCTACAAGGTTTTCCTACAGAAAATAACAGCTGAAATATAAAAATATGGAAATTGAGGTGAAAAAAACAGACATTTCTCTTCACATTTTACTCTGTAACTTTTTCATGCGATGTCAGATTTTCAAAAGCAATATACTGTCACATCTGCTAGACTCTTCTGGTTGAGGGGATATTCAGGGCTTCTAGGTTCATCACGAACCCTAAGAACTCAGAGCCAATAAACGAGCTGCACCTTCCTTCCAATGGTTTTTCATTGTATGCAGGTATACAGAAATTCATTTGGTGAACTATAAAGAGTGAAAAATAGGTATCAAGGAAACCTTTATATTTCCAAAATGGGCACAAGATAAGGTATTGGGAAGCAGTGGTTATTTGCACATCTCTGAATTCCGGGGTCGCCATGCAAGCATGTGAATTACAGGGCATTTCTCAAATAGATGTCTTTCTTACACACTGTCTTACATTTGGAAGGAAAAATTGTAGAGAAAGACAAGGGGCAATAACACTTGTTCTTCTATTCTGTGTTTCCCCAAGTCTCCTGATAAAAATGGTACCTCACTTGTGTGGGTAGGCCTAATGCCCACGACAGGAAATGCAACATGTGCTCATCACATTTTTACATTGAAATCTGACGTGTTTTTTAGAAAGTGCCTAGCTGTAAATTTTGGCCTCTAGCTCAGAAGGCACCTAGGGAAACCTACCAAACCTGTGCATTTCTGAAAACTAGACACCTATCCAGGATGGGGTGTCTTGTGGGGCTCTCACCAGGTTCTGTTACCCAGAATCCTTTGCAAACCTCAAAATGTGGCAAAAAAACACTTTTTCCTCACATTTCAGTGACAGAAAGTTCTAGAATCTGGGAGGAGCCACAAATTTCCTTCCACCCACCATTCCTCTAAGTCTCCCAATAAAAATGGTACCTCACTTGTATGAGTAGGCCTAGTGCCCGTTACAGGAAATGCCCCAAAACACAACATGGACACATCACATTTTCCCTGAGAAAACTGACCTGTTTTTTGCAAAGTGCTCTCACCAGGTTCTGTTACCCAGAATCCTTTGCAAACCTCAAAATGTTGCAAAAAAACACTTTTTCAAAAATAGGCCGATCTATCCCCAAGGGGGGCAGAAATGGCCAACAGTAATGTGCCTCAATGAGGAGCAACCCTTGCCCAATGGGCTGCCCCCCAAACAAAACACACACACACACTCTCTGGTGCCTAAGTGGTTTCTGCCCCCCGAGGCAAATCCACCTAGTAGAAATAGGCTGATCTAGGCAGAAATGGCCTAAAATAAATTTGACCCCCAGGGGAGTGTCCCTTGCCTAAGGGGTCGCTCCCGGTCTGTAAAAAAAAAAAAAAATCACAGGTGCCTAGTGGTTTCTGCCCCTTTGGGGGCTGATCGGTGGGCTTATTAAAATAGGCCAATCTGCCCCCAAAGTGGGAAGAAATGGCCTAAAATAAATTTGACCCCCCAGGGGAGCGACCCTTGCCTAAGGGGTTGCTCTCCTTGCGTGAAATTGGCTCAAAAAAGAAATCCCTGGTGTCTAGTGGTTTCTACGCATCTTGGGGGCAGATTGGTCTAATAAAATAGGCTGGTCTGCCCCCAAGGGGGACTGAGATGGCCTAAAAACAATTTGCTCCCCAGGGGAGAGACCATTGCCTAAGGGTTCGCTCCCCACGTGTAAAAAATAATTTAAAAAAAGATCACTGGTGTCTAGTGGCTTCTGCCCCCGGAGGTAGATCGGCCTAATTAAAATAGGCTGATCTGGCCCAAGGGGGGCAGAAAAGGCCTAATTCAAAAATGCCCCCGAGGGGAGCAACTGTTCCCTAAGGGGTCGCTCCCCTTTATTGTAAACAGAAAAAAAAAACTCCCTGGTGTCTAGTGAGCATAGAAATGCTCAAAAAGAAATGAAAGGAAAGGCCTTTCCTTTCATTTCATGTCCTCTCCCTGCCCCCACCCCCGATCGGAAGAGAAATACTTTGCATTTCTGTTCTGATTGTGCTGGAAGCTGAGCTTCCAGTGCAATAGGGGCGACCTTTGATGAGGTCAGTGCGCGATCGCTCACTGATGTCATCATACGTCACTGTGGGGGATGTGGAAGAGGAAGCAATTTTCCTTCTATCCCTGCCCGGGGAAGGGGGTGGGAGGCCCAGAGGGGGAGCGCTGGCGCTCCCCTCATAGGCCAGGTGCAGGACGAGCTGGTCTCGCCCTCGGCACAGCAGCTCTGCAGATGAGGGCGAGACCAGCTCGTCCTTGGCGCCGAAGGGGTTAAAGGGCTACTTAAGTGTGTTGAACAATCAATGCTGCAGGCCCACTAGCATCATTTAATTTACATACCCTGGGCACATGTATTAACACTAGGGACTTACAAGTAAATGCAATATATCAGTCGTATGTAAGCCAATTCTACCATGTTTTAAGGAGACAGTACAAGCATTTTAGCCCTGGGTAGCAGTGGTAAAGCGCACATGCCAGCAACAACAAATACAACAAGAAGTGGAGGGTAAAAGCAAAATGTTTGGGCATGACCCTGCAGAGACAGCCAGGTCCAACATGCCCCCGTCCTAAAGCAAGGAGAGACTGATCTATATCATGATGGACTTCTCTGCTTACGTGATAGAACGTGAACAACAGCCCTCTACAGCAGGACCACTTGTGAGTTCTACACCCTTCTAAATGCATTTGGATCCCTCTTTTTACCCTCTCCTGAGCCACTGAACTGACTAATAAGGAACCGTTTTCCTTACCCGTGCTTGGACCCTCTCTGTGAAGCACCAAACATTAACTTGTAAACAGATGCATCCCAGTAGGCAGAAAGTACTAGGCCTGGGTGCAATTATATTTCCTCTTGCAGAATTGACACAATTTGATAACTCTGCATTACTCTTGGCGCATGGTGAAATTGTCTGTTCATGGGAATGTGAGGCTCTATCAAAGCGTGCTTGCGAGTGAGATTTGCTAGCCCCTGGCATGATTTCCAGTCTCCTCTGAGTCTTCTGGTGCCATTTTGTGATGCCAGTGGTCCCTAGGGGTTGGGGCTGTGTCTCAAGTAAATGTTTTACTCTAGAGCATCTATATCATATCGAAAATACCTTTACGAGGGGAAGTAGTGTTCGACCGGATGGTTCAGGTAGGATTTTAGTGCAAAAAGCATTTATTTTATTTTACTTTTTTTTTCAACAGGAAGAAAGTGCCACACAGACTCCAAATTCCGCTTCCTGTCCAGAAGGCTACTCCTACTGATTTGTCTGACTCTTGATCACTTTTCATTTGGATTTCAAGGTGAAAAGATCATTCTTTTTGTATGCAATTACTGCTGCATATATACCTGTGGATGTTAGGAACTTTAGGCCTTATTTAGATTTTGGCGGTAATGGTCCTATCTTCGATTTTCCAACTGAAAACCTGTCCGTCACCTTGGCAGTTCACCCGCCCAATTTAGATGTTGTCAGTCCCATAGGCGAAAGCGATTCCAAGTCCCGACTCCACCAAGGATTCCAATCCATGTCAATAGCACCATAGGAAATTGTGACTGATGGCGGTACTTCAGTCATCTTTACCGATGTGCAGATTTGGATGCGCCTTACCGCCAAGCCATCTGTGGTTGTCCGACCTCCACATCTGAATTGGCTGAGGGAGGGGGGACATGGGGTGAAAAAACTGCATTTTTCCTAGAATCAGTTCTGATTTTTGGCTAAACACGACTAGACAACATCTTCTGTCGCTGCTGCTACTGGGCCATGAAGAAAATGTAACACGCACTCCCCCATCACCAGACTCGAAGGTAGGGAACCCGCATTGCCTGTGTACGTTGTGTGGGCACCGCACATGAGCACGGGACCACTGCAGTCATATACATGTCACAGTAATATTTAAAATTACTGTGCCATGCATATGTCGGGAACACGATTGGGTCAAACATCGATGTGGACATACTGGTAAATGACACATATTGCACACCTAGACAACTGTCATTTTACTATCACTCTTTGTTGCCAAATGAATGCTGGCACCACAATGATGGTACAATCACACTTGTCAACTGCGTCCACCTGTGCAGATTGCAAGGGGACCTGCACCTGTCATGTTGTACTTGCAGTTGTGTACGTGAGTCAGTACGTGTATGTGTGTGTGATCTTATTGGCTAGCTGAGGTGGAGGGAGCTGGGTTGGGTGATGTGATTGTAGCAGTATGTATGCCACATGCATATGGGTTTAATGTTGTTGTGTATGTAGTGTTGTGTTGCTGTGTGTAACATTCATGTGAGCGTTGTGTGCCGATCGTCGTGATGTGTGTAGTTATGTTGGTTGTTGTGGTTGTGCCATGTGTGTGTGCAATGTCAATAGGGTGTATATGTTGTGACATGGATGTACATCAATGTGTGTTTGCAGTATATACTTGTTGTGCTATGATGGAATGGCAATGGATAAAAGTGTGTATGTGGTGTGTTGTCGTCTGTGGTGGAGGTGTACGCTTATGGGCTAAGTAGAGGGATTGTTAAAATTTTCCCTGCAGCCCCTGCCTGCCACAGGTGTCTCAGATGAGAGACACATAAAGCAAACCTTTAAATCTGTATGTTGTTATCCTAAGTGAAATATTATGTTATGGTTTGGATTGGAATGAATACACTATTATTGGTAATTGTTTTGGATAACCTCACTAAAGTTTATTGTCTACATGAATAATGCAAACTACAAAAATGCCAAGTTTCACTGAAAGATTTTCTTGTTCGTTTGCTTGTAAGTGCACAAGAGGCAGCTCACATTACTGCCAGAAAGAAGGCCGGCACGATGTGACACCACACTACACCACCACCGTTCTCCTTTGCATCCCCTTGTGCAGCTAGATGCCCCTGACAGAGCTTGAAAATGGCCCCAAAGAAAGGTGTTCCTGCCAAGAAGTGGACAGCGAGGAGGAGAAGAAGCAGACTACCATGACTGGCGTGCCGCCTTCTACCTTTTTCATGAAACGTGGTGTGCCTGCTGCACATTTCTCCGGGCAGCAAGCTGGAAAAAGCACTCCTGCATCTACGGCACTACCCCAATCTAAGCTCAAGCCCATGTCTCTCAGTGAGGCAGCCCCTGCAATCATGGTGACAAGAAATGAGTCTCAGCCGCAATGTACCCAATTGTTGCAGGAAACTGAGCAAAGTGGACAACAGAAGCTGCAGCCAGCAACAGTTCTTCCTGAAGTAGGAGCAGAACAGGAGATTGAGCTTCCTGCTGTGTAAGATATAGACTTCACGATCTTCAGCAAGAAAAAGAAAGTGTACTCCACCATCTTCTCCAGGCCCCCTTTCTGATGATCTGGACATGGATTGAACAATGGCTGAGTCCGAGACCCGCTACAAGAGTCAAGGGAAAAGGAAAGTTCATGAAAGCCTTAGAGTCATGGAAAGTGACACTAATAAGGACAAACCAGTAATTGTCAGTATGGAAGACAGCTAAGAGTACACAAAGATAACCCCCTCCTATTCAACCTGCTCACAGTGATGTGGCACTGGTTCCACCCCACCAGCTTCCATTTGTATAAGGTTACCTCTGAGACCTGCATCCATCACTACCTCAGTCAAAGTGTGCACTGCAAAGAGGCAAACGACACACCCACTTACTTACCGTGCTTCAGGCATTTGCAGTGGCATACCAAAAAGGTACTCCTCCTCAGTTTGGGACTTCTTTACTATTAGCAAGCAGGAGCATAACATTTCAGTATGCTCCATTTGCCTCACAAGTGTTCGATGAATTAAGACTGGTGCATATGGTACTGGAGGTCAAACGTCCCATATGAAAAACATCACGCAATCAGGTAGCAGGAGCAGCTTAAAACGTTAGCTGCTAGTGGTGGTGCTGATGCGAGAGAGAAGCAGTTTGGATCACCATGATAGGAGGAGGGGATGAGGAAGAAGAGGATGATATCTTTAGCCAACGCAGTCCAGTGCCATACAGCGTGCCAGCATCACCCACATCAGCAACTTCCAAATGGCACAAGACTCAGATGCAGACACCACAGAGTATGGTGATTCCCCCAAGACACACATTGAGCCTAGCACCTACTGGGTTTCTCCCTTGAAGTCGCCTGTGTCAGTGGCACCACGAAAGAAAAAAATTCCAAACTACTATTGCAAGTATGTTTAGGTGGAGGGGGCCCTACAAATGCAAACATCCAATTGCACATTTGTACAACAGGAAGCTGGTTAAAAGGTTCATGCTGGACCTACTCCCTTTCTCTTTTGTGAAAGGAGTGGGCTTGTTAGAAGTTAAGGCAACCATCTGCCAAAAATGGAAGGTTCCCAGCCGGACCTATTTTGCCATAGTTGCTGTTCCAGTGCTCCATCATGATGGGACACAATTGTTTGTCCAAGCAAGGCAGCAGAGTGCTGTTTACACTATCCATCTGAAGACAGACATGTGGACCAGTTGTCAAGCAATTGATTACATGTGTCTTACTGCACTCTGGGGGGCATATTTATGAATGGCTTGTGCCGCTATTGCATCAATTTTAGTGAAGGAGTGGTGGCGCAAACCTCTCACCCATATCTATGAAGCCACAGAAAGCCACTTGGTGTGACTTTGAATGGTCTCATAGATATTGAGTAAGGCAAGGCAGCACAAGTCTGTGCCTTGGAGGCATTCCATGGGTGTTGTAGTGGGTTTTCCCATGCAACACCCATGGCATTTGATGCATCCCCAAATTTACAAAAGCCTGTGTACCTGGGGATGCACCAAAACCACATGCCTCCCCAGGGGAGGCGCAACAAGGAGAAATATCTTCATTTCTACTCATTTTTTCCTCTTTCTATGTGTGTTGCGGTTTGTAGCATACATAGAAAGTGGAAAAAGCCTCCTGGGATTGTTTTTTGCAAGAAGGTGCCTTTTCCTGTACAAAAGCAATTCTGCTAATAACGCAGACACCCACATACCATGTTGCAAGGGTGCCTGCATTGGTGCTAGGCTGCCAAAACAGAACCAGCTCTGTTGAAAGGGATGGAAATGTTCCGTATCACATTGATACAGTGCATTCCTGCCCTTTCCTTTTGATGCAGGGCAGCACAGCAAGATGACTTCCTACACTGCCTTGCGCCACAATTTTGTAAATCTGGGCCCCTTTTGTGGGGTTTAGGCAACATCTATCTGCAGATCTCAGTGCTGAAGACAATATGTAAGGATTTTTAGTGGTATGCAACAGTAGCGATGTTTACCATGGAGACCTCCCCTACAGCTGCAAACATCTTGAAGAACTTCAATAGCAAGGTGTTTGAATGACTTTGACCCAGAGGTCTCAGAATTGGATTTGTTGGCATGAAAAATGACAGTAATATAATAAAGGCTATGGTAAATGGTGGATATTTCAGGTTTCTGTTTTTGGCGCATTGCACCAACCGGATTGTGCAGGACTTTCTAAAAACAGAAGACAGTCAGCAACACACTGGCCACCTGCAGAAGAATCTGCACATTTCAGTCATGCTTTTAAAGCCAAGGAGCACTAGAGGATCATTCAGCATGCTAATAGAGTACCAGTGACAGACCTCATACAGGAGGCGCCAACACATTTGAAATCAACCTGCTACATGTTGTAACATCTGTTCACCGACTATGTCTTTCCAAGAGGAGGAGATGCAGCTGGGAAAAGCATGACCATGGAGATGGACAAATGCCTGACACAAATGCTACTTCCTTTTGAGGTCTTCACATGGGAAATTAGTAAGGAGGATAATATGATGAGCCAAGCAATCCTGTTGCTGAATCTAGTACAGGACCAGTTAAAAAAGGTGGTGCAAAGGTTCACCAGTTTGAAAGAAGAAGATGAGTTGGTTTGGAGCTTAATGCTACTGTTGACTGTTAGTACAAGGTTGCAAAGAGAGATCGTGTCCTCCAAAGAGTACATCTGTGCCTCAATACTTGATCCATGGTAGAAAAATACTGGTGACTTTCATTCCTTTTTCAGAAGAGGATGTTTCAAAATACAAGACTTGGAATGTTGAGCAAGTGAGAGGCCAGGAAGAAGAACGACTGGAAGTAAGAGTCCTGGACAGAAATTCTGATGTGTAGCCTTCAACCTCTAGAGAAGTCAGTGTTGTTGTCTCACAGCAGCCAACACCAGCAGTAACACCATCAAGAACACCAGTAACAGAAGAATCAGGCCCAACCTCATGTGGCAGGGCTTAATTCATGGGCAGAGGTGAAGGCAACAGAGGTTGAGCTAGTAGCAGCACCAATCACCATTCAGAGGTTGGTCCAAGACTATCTGGATGACCCAAAAGAGGTCCACCTGGATCAAAGCCTATTTGTCCATTGGTATGGGAAGATGTGCCAATATCCATAGCTCACCAGCCTGGCAATAAAGTATCTGGCGTGTCAAGTAGCCAGTGTTTTTGCTGAGCATATGTTCATTATAGCTTATGCATTTGTCACAGTCAAAAGGGCCAGTCTCATGCCTCGAAACGTGGAGAGACGGATCATGATTAAAATTAACTAACACTCCATACCACAATATTACACTATGGCCCTCATTCTGACCCTGGCGGATTGAATCCGCCAGGGCCGAGGGCAACGAATGCACCGCCAACAGGCTGGCGGTGCATTCATGGGCATTCTGACCACGGCGGTAACGCCGCGGTCAGAAACGGGAAACCAGCGGTCTCCCGCCGGTTTCCCGCTGCCCATGGGAATCCTCCATGGCGGCGCAGCAAGCTGCGCCGCCATGGGGATTCCGACCCCCTTCCCGCCAGCCTGGTTCTGGCGGTTTACACCGCCAGAACCTGGCTGGCGGGAACGGGTGTCGTGGGGCCCCTGGGGGCCCCTGCAGTGCCCATGCCAATGGCATGGGCACTGTAGGGGCCCCCTAACAGGGCCCCACATTGCTTTTCAGTGTCTGCTTAGCAGACACTGAAAAGCGCGACGGGTGCCACAGCACCCGTCGCACACCTTCCACTCCGCCGGCTCCATTCGGAGCCGGCATCCTCGTGGAAGGCGCTTTCCCGCTGGGCCGGCGGGCGATCTTTTGCAGATCGCCCGCCGGCCCAGCGGGAAAGTTGAAATGCCCCCCGTGGTCTTCTGACCGCGGGGCGGTGTTTGGGCGGTTTCCGCCCGGCGGGCGGCGTCCGCCGCCCGTCCGGGTCGGAATGAGGCCCTATGTCTGATAAGGGCAATTGGTCAGACTCAAGTGCATTAGCTGACCAAATTCTGGGTGAATCTGCTGAGATTTCCCTGACTGAGTAGGCCACAATAGAACTTTCACATTATCATTGAACTGTTTTGCAAAAAAAATGGATAGAGCTAGAGGAACATTTATATATTTTGTGTCTGACTTATGCAGTCCCACCAGTTATTGAGATGCATGGACTAGATTGAAGTTGAATCAGTGTGCATAGTAGAAGCATCCCCATTCGATTAAAAGACATGAAGACAATGCCACCCATAGCTGTCCTTTTTCCATTCACTTGCAGAGTGTTGTAAGGAACCATGCCAAAGGTACGTCGTGCAGCCAAGGTGATGCGTTGGTTCTGAGGTGCGGTGAGGCAATGCCCTTCATTGGTATCGAGGATCCCGTCAACAAGGGCTTGCTTGTTGGTTCCAAAGAGCTGTGAGGGTGCGATACGGAGTGAGGCACCATAGTCGGAGTTGCTGTCAACAAGGGATGCAAGAGGCTGGCACAGAGGATCAGTGGCAGCTTGCGGGAGGGAAAAAGGGCAGGTCGGCACGGTGCGTGGCGGAGGAAAAATAAAAGAATTAAAAAAGAAAATCTTACCTTACGTGCCGCTCTGATCCGCGCCGCTCCTCTGTTCCACTGCAGGCACAGGCTCCCAGCTTGCTGTGCATCCAATCCTAATGCTGTTTCTTGCTGCTGGCAGCATAAAAGCAGCATTAGAATTGGACGGAGAACCCAGCCAGGGTGCTCCGAGGCAGACTGAAAGACTCTGCCTGCTATCTCCAACTCAGCAATGCAGTGCCTGCGTTGCTAGGTTGGACAGACCCCAGTGCGCATGTATGTTTGGCTGTCCTGAGACGGCTGGCCAAACATACATGTGTACTGAGGGGGAGTGCTGTGCACTCCCCCTCAGTGCTCGTCACAGCCAGTGGCCCCGCCACTTCGTCAAGAAAATGATAATAAACATAGTTTATTATTGCTTTCTTGTAAAAGTTTTGCAGTCGCTGCTGCTGGCAGGGGGTGACGATTCTCTGCCATAGTGGATAGTGCAGAGGATACATCATGCAGTGGCATCTCTGAAGACGCTGCAGAGGTGATCGAGGTGCATCAGTCCTGCTCGGGGTTGCCCCGGGCAGCAGAGGAGATGCGTCTGTTTCACTGAATCCATAGAGGCTAGCAGAGCACCTTAGGCCCATTTCCAGTGGTCCAGTACTGAGGTAGCACCACTTGGCGGGGTAAACTCACAGATAGCAGAGTCCAGGTGCAGGCAAAAGGGTGATGGAAGCGCGTTGTGTCTCTGCAGCTTAGGATCAGGAGGCCAGCCTAATAGCCCTTCTAAAAAGAACAAGTGATGAACGGAATGCTGAACAATGTCAAACATTCACCCCCAGTACAGAGATCTGGGCCTAGAGTCAAGAATGATTTGCATATGGCTGGGTCCAAACTGGGGTGGCATGGTGATCAAAAGAACGATGGATTAAACCCAGATCTGTGACTGGGGGTGAGTGTTTGCATTGTTCAGCACTCCGTTCATCATCCTTTTGTGTTGCTAAAGTTGCCCTAAGTGGGAAGGGTATGCCCAGCTGTGGGTCCCCTGCTCACTGTGCCATTGGATTCAAGCTAGCCTGGCTGATGAAGGGTGAAACCCTGAAACCGGTTCCAGGATGCTTGTTTCCGGTCCAGGGAGGACCTGGCTTGGCAGTTCGGGCTGGACTGTTCCCATGAGGAACAGGGTCAAGACTGATTTGCACATGGCTGGGTCCAAACTGGGGTGGCATGGTGAGCAAAAGAACGATGGATTAAACCCAGATCTGTGACTGGGGGTGAGTGTTTGCATTGTTCAGCACTCCGTTCTTCATCCTTTTGTGTTGCTAAAGTTGCCCTAAGTGGGAAGGGTATGCCCAAATGTGGGACCCTTGCTCACTGTGCCACTGGATTCAAGCAAGCCTGGCTGATGAAGGGTGAAACCCTGAAATCGGTCCCAGGATGCTTGTTTCCGGTCCAGGGAGGACCTGGCTTGGCAGTTTGAGCTGGACTGTTCCCATGAGGAACAGGATCAAGACTGATTTGCATATGGCTGGGTCCAAACTGGGGTGGCATGGTGAGAAAAAGAACGATGGATTAAACCCAGATCTGTGACTGGGGGTGAGTGTTTGCATTGTTCAGGACTCCGTCCATCATCCTTTTATGTTGCTAAAGTTGCCTTAAGTGGGAAGGGTATGCCCATACGTGGGCCCCTTGCTCACTGTGCCACTGGATTCAAGCTAGCCTGGCTGATGAAGGTTGAAACCCTGAAACTGGTCCCAGGATGCTTGTTTCCAGTCCAGGGAGGACCTGGCTTGGCAATTCGGGCTGGACTGTTCCCATGAGGAACAGGCTAAAGACTGATTTGCATATGGCTGGGTCCAAACTGGGGTGGCATGGTGAGCAAAAGAACGATGGATTAAACCCAGATCTGTGACTGGGGGGTGAGCGTTTGCATTGTTCAGCACTCCATCCATCATTCTTTTGTGTTGCTATACTAGCCCTTGCAGTCAGTCTGGGCTCCAGGTTCACAAGATGCAGGTTCAGGCTTTCTCACCAATGCAAGAGGGCAGCAGGTCAGCACAGTAAGAAATCAGTCCAGCAGAGAAGTAGTCCAGCAGTGCAGCAGTCCAGCAGAGTGGAAGTCCTTCAGCAGCACAGCAGTCCTTCTTGTTGGGAGAGTATCCACAGGTCCAGAAGTGTACTGAAAAGGTAGTGTCTAAGGTCCAACATTTATACCTGGTGCCCCTCCTCTGGACGGTGGGAGAAGCTTCTAGAAATTCTCTTTAAAGTGCATAGGCTTCATACCTTCCCTGCCCTGTCTCCAGGCAAACTACAGGGGTATACAGCTCCTTGTGTGGAGGCAGTATGTAGCCTATTCAAGTGTAAGTAGAGCTGTGCTCAGCTTTGCCCTGCCATTCTGCGTGTGATTGTCTAGCCAGGCACACTTAGGGCCTTATTATGACCCTGGCAGTCATGAGACCAATGTGCCCGCAGTGGAGTTTGGACCGCCGCCAAAGCAGCGGTCCGGCCTTCACCGCCCCATTGCCGTCGGCTCATAAATGTTAAGGCCCTGTTCCCAGCAGGCAACTCTTAATAGGGCCGGCGGGCGGAAGACCTGCGTGGCGGGCAGAAGACCTGCGTGGCGGGCTTCTGTGCGAATGAGTTTGGATGGAAACCTCTGCTGCCCACCAAACTCATACTGAGGGCCTTCATCTCTCTATTGTGTGTGACTGTTTAGGAGGAATACACAAAGCCCAACTGTCAGTTACACCTAGTCATGCGATCTGGAGATAGGCTACGGGCACTAACTTGCTAATGCAGAACAATGGCAACTTTCTAAAAGTGCATTTTCAAAATAGTAATTTAAAATCCGACTTTACGATGAACTGGATTTTTCATTACATTTCCAAAGACACATAACATGAACTGGGTACCTGTTCCCA
The DNA here is from genome assembly GCF_031143425.1 of Pleurodeles waltl. NCBI lineage: Eukaryota > Metazoa > Chordata > Amphibia > Caudata > Salamandridae > Pleurodeles > Pleurodeles waltl. The sequence continues at coordinate 741,281,151 of NC_090445.1, read as the reverse complement.
TTTGGAAATTACAGCTTATTAAATGTAATAAAGTAACTCCAATGTAGTAGTGAAAAATTAATTTAAGGCTTTTTCAATACCAAGTCATGTAAAACCTAAAAGTGCATGTCCAGCCCCCTGCTAAATGGACTGTCCAGAGCCTACCCTAGTGGTGACTGATAGAGATTTAAAAGGAAGGTTTGGGCCTGGCAAAAGGTTTATTTTGACAGGTCGAAATAGCAGTTTAAAACTTCACACACAGGCTACAATGGCATGTCTGAGACATGTTTAACCCCTTCGCTGCCTGGCTTTTTTCCCCTCAGGTGCCAAGCCTTTTTTTGGCTATTTGGGGCAGTTCGAGCTTAGGCCCTCATAACTTTTTGTCCACATAAGCTACCCACGCCAAATTTGCTTAATGTTTCATCAACATCCTAGGGATGCTAGAGGTACCCAGAGTTTGTGGGTTCCCCTAGAGGAGACCAATAAATTAGCCAACATACAGCAAAAACTTTGTTTAAAAAACAAAAATGGGAAAAAAGTGCTGCTGAAGAAAGCATGTGTTTTTCCCCCTGAAAATGGCATCAACAAAGGATTTGCTGAGCTAAAATTACCATCTTTCCAGCTTTCAGGAACAGGCAGACTTGAATCAGAAAACCACATTTTTCAACACAATTTTGGCATTTTACCCATTTTTACTATTTTTGTGCTTTTAGTCTTCTTCCAGCTAGTGACAGAAATGGGTGTGAAACCAATGCTGGATCCTGGACAGCTAAACATATCAGAAAAGTAGACAACATTCTGAATGCAGCAAGGAATCATTTGTGTAGATCCTACAAGGTTTTCCTACAGAAAATAACAGCTGAAATATAAAAATATGGAAATTGAGGTGAAAAAAACAGACATTTCTCTTCACATTTTACTCTGTAACTTTTTCATGCGATGTCAGATTTTCAAAAGCAATATACTGTCACATCTGCTAGACTCTTCTGGTTGAGGGGATATTCAGGGCTTCTAGGTTCATCACGAACCCTAAGAACTCAGAGCCAATAAACGAGCTGCACCTTCCTTCCAATGGTTTTTCATTGTATGCAGGTATACAGCAATTCATTTGGTGAACTATAAAGAGTGAAAAATAGGTATCAAGGAAACCTTTATATTTCCAAAATGGGCACAAGATAAGGTATTGGGAAGCAGTGGTTATTTGCACATCTCTGAATTCCGGGGTCGCCATGCAAGCATGTGAATTACAGGGCATTTCTCAAATAGATGTCTTTCTTACACACTGTCTTACATTTGGAAGGAAAAATTGTAGAGAAAGACAAGGGGCAATAACACTTGTTCTTCTATTCTGTGTTTCCCCAAGTCTCCTGATAAAAATGGTACCTCACTTGTGTGGGTAGGCCTAATGCCCACGACAGGAAATGCAACATGTGCTCATCACATTTTTACATTGAAATCTGACGTGTTTTTTAGAAAGTGCCTAGCTGTAAATTTTGGCCTCTAGCTCAGAAGGCACCTAGGGAAACCTACCAAACATGTGCATTTCTGAAAACTAGACACCTATCCAGGATGGGGTGTCTTGTGGGGCTCTCACCAGGTTCTGTTACCCAGAATCCTTTGCAAACCTCAAAATGTGGCAAAAAAAACACTTTTTCCTCACATTTCAGTGACAGAAAGTTCTAGAATCTGGGAGGAGCCACAAATTTCCTTCCACCCACCATTCCTCTAAGTCTCCCAATAAAAATGGTACCTCACTTGTATGAGTAGGCCTAGTGCCCGTTACAGGAAATGCCCCAAAACACAACATGGACACATCACATTTTCCCTGAGAAAACTGACCTGTTTTTTGCAAAGTGCTCTCACCAGGTTCTGTTACCCAGAATCCTTTGCAAACCTCAAAATGTTGCAAAAAAACACTTTTTCAAAAATAGGCCGATCTATCCCCAAGGGGGGCAGAAATGGCCAACAGTAATGTGCCTCAATGAGGAGCAACCCTTGCCCAATGGGCTGCCCCCCAAACAAAACACACACACACCTATCTCTGGTGCCTAAGTGGTTTCTGCCCCCCGAGGCAAATCCACCTAGTAGAAATAGGCTGATCTAGGCAGAAATGGCCTAAAATAAATTTGACCCCCAGGGGAGTGTCCCTTGCCTAAGGGGTCGCTCCCGGTCTGTAAAAAAAAAAAAAAATCACAGGTGCCTAGTGGTTTCTGCCCCTTTGGGGGCTGATCGGTGGGCTTATTAAAATAGGCCAATCTGCCCCCAAAGTGGGAAGAAATGGCCTAAAATAAATTTGACCCCCCAGGGGAGCGACCCTTGCCTAAGGGGTTGCTCTCCTTGCGTGAAATTGGCTCAAAAAAGAAATCCCTGGTGTCTAGTGGTTTCTACGCATCTTGGGGGCAGATTGGACTAATAAAATAGGCTGGTCTGCCCCCAAGGGGGACTGAGATGGCCTAAAAACAATTTGCTCCCCAGGGGAGTGACCATTGCCTAAGGGTTCGCTCCCCACGTGTAAAAAATAATTTAAAAAAAGATCACTGGTGTCTAGTGGCTTCTGCCCCCGGAGGTAGATCGGCCTAATTAAAATAGGCTGATCTGGCCCAAGGGGGGCAGAAAAGGCCTAATTCAAAAATGCCCCCGAGGGGAGCAACTGTTCCCTAAGGGGTCGCTCCCCTTTATTGTAAACAGAAAAAAAAAACTCCCTGGTGTCTAGTGAGCATAGAAATGCTCAAAAAGAAATGAAAGGAAAGGCCTTTCCTTTCATTTCATGTCCTCTCCCTGCCCCCACCCCCGATCGGAAGAGAAATACTTTGCATTTCTGTTCTGATTGTGCTGGAAGCTGAGCTTCCAGTGCAATAGGGGCGACCTTTGATGAGGTCAGTGCGCGATCGCTCACTGATGTCATCATACGTCACTGTGGGGGATGTGGAAGAGGAAGCAATTTTCCTTCTATCCCTGCCCGGGGAAGGGGGTGGGAGGCCCAGAGGGGGAGCGCTGGCGCTCCCCTCATAGGCCAGGTGCAGGACGAGCTGGTCTCGCCCTCGGCACAGCAGCTCTGCAGATGAGGGCGAGACCAGCTCGTCCTTGGCGCCGAAGGGGTTAAAGGGCTACTTAAGTGTGTTGAACAATCAATGCTGCAGGCCCACTAGCATCATTTAATTTACATACCCTGGGCACATGTATTAACACTAGGGACTTACAAGTAAATGCAATATATCAGTCGTATGTAAGCCAATTCTACCATGTTTTAAGGAGACAGTACAAGCATTTTAGCCCTGGGTAGCAGTGGTAAAGCGCACATGCCAGCAACAACAAATACAACAAGAAGTGGAGGGTAAAAGCAAAATGTTTGGGCATGACCCTGCAGAGACAGCCAGGTCCAACATGCCCCCGTCCTAAAGCAAGGAGAGACTGATCTATATCATGATGGACTTCTCTGCTTACGTGATAGAACGTGAACAACAGCCCTCTACAGCAGGACCACTTGTGAGTTCTACACCCTTCTAAATGCATTTGGATCCCTCTTTTTACCCTCTCCTGAGCCACTGAACTGACTAATAAGGAACCGTTTTCCTTACACGTGCTTGGACCCTCTCTGTGAAGCACCAAACATTAACTTGTAAACAGATGCATCCCAGTAGGCAGAAAGTACTAGGCCTGGGTGCAATTATATTTCCTCTTGCAGAATTGACACAATTTGATAACTCTGCATTACTCTTGGCGCATGGTGAAATTGTCTGTTCATGGGAATGTGAGGCTCTATCAAAGCGTGCTTGCGAGTGAGATTTGCTAGCCCCTGGCATGATTTCCAGTCTCCTCTGAGTCTTCTGGTGCCATTTTGTGATGCCAGTGGTCCCTAGGGGTTGGGGCTGTGTCTCAAGTAAATGTTTTACTCTAGAGCATCTATATCATATCGAAAATACCTTTACGAGGGGAAATAGTGTTCGACCGGATGGTTCAGGTAGGATTTTAGTGCAAAAAGCATTTATTTTATTTTACTTTTTTTTTCAACAGGAAGAAAGTGCCACACAGACTCCAAATTCCGCTTCCTGTCCAGAAGGCTACTCCTACTGATTTGTCTGACTCTTGATCACTTTTCATTTGGATTTCAAGGTGAAAAGATCATTCTTTTTGTATGCAATTACTGCTGCATATATACCTGTGGATGTTAGGAACTTTAGGCCTTATTTAGATTTTGGCGGTAATGGTCCTATCTTCGATTTTCCAACTGAAAACCTGTCCGTCACCTTGGCAGTTCACCCGCCCAATTTAGATGTTGTCAGTCCCATAGGCGAAAGCGATTCCAAGTCCCGACTCCACCAAGGATTCCAATCCATGTCAATAGCACCATAGGAAATTGTGACTGATGGCGGTACTTCAGTCATCTTTACCGATGTGCAGATTTGGATGCGCCTTACCGCCAAGCCATCTGTGGTTGTCCGACCTCCACATCTGAATTGGCTGAGGGAGGGGGGACATGGGGTGAAAAAACTGCATTTTTCCTAGAATCAGTTCTGATTTTTGGCTAAACACGACTAGACAACATCTTCTGTCGCTGCTGCTACTGGGCCATGAAGAAAATGTAACACGCACCCCCCCATCACCAGACTCGAAGGTAGGGAACCCGCATTGCCTGTGTACGTTGTGTGGGCACCGCACATGAGCACGGGACCACTGCAGTCATATACATGTCACAGTAATATTTAAAATTACTGTGCCATGCATATGTCGGGAACACGATTGGGTCAAACATCGATGTGGACATACTGGTAAATGACACATATTGCACACCTAGACAACTGTCATTTTACTATCACTCTTTGTTGCCAAATGAATGCTGGCACCACAATGATGGTACAATCACACTTGTCAACTGCGTCCACCTGTGCAGATTGCAAGGGGACCTGCACCTGTCATGTTGTACTTGCAGTTGTGTACGTGAGTCAGTACGTGTATGTGTGTGTGATCTTATTGGCTAGCTGAGGTGGAGGGAGCTGGGTTGGGTGATGTGATTGTAGCAGTATGTATGCCACATGCATATGGGTTTAATGTTGTTGTGTATGTAGTGTTGTGTTGCTGTGTGTAACATTCATGTGAGCGTTGTGTGCCGATCGTCGTGATGTGTGTAGTTATGTTGGTTGTTGTGGTTGTGCCATGTGTGTGTGCAATGTCAATAGGGTGTATATGTTGTGACATGGATGTACATCAATGTGTGTTTGCAGTATATACTTGTTGTGCTATGATGGAATGGCAATGGATAAAAGTGTGTATGTGGTGTGTTGTCGTCTGTGGTGGAGGTGTACGCTTATGGGCTAAGTAGAGGGATTGTTAAAATTTTCCCTGCAGCCCCTGCCTGCCACAGGTGTCTCAGATGAGAGACACATAAAGCAAACCTTTAAATCTGTATGTTGTTATCCTAAGTGAAATATTATGCTATGGTTTGGATTGGAATGAATACACTATTATTGGTAATTGTTTTGGATAACCTCACTAAAGTTTATTGTCTACATGAATAATGCAAACTACAAAAATGCCAAGTTTCACTGAAAGATTTTCTTGTTCGTTTGCTTGTAAGTGCACAAGAGGCAGCTCACATTACTGCCAGAAAGAAGGCCGGCACGATGTGACACCACACTACACCACCACCGTTCTCCTTTGCATCCCCTTGTGCAGCTAGATGCCCCTGACAGAGCTTGAAAATGGCCCCAAAGAAAGGTGTTCCTGCCAAGAAGTGGACAGCGAGGAGGAGAAGAAGCAGACTACCATGACTGGCGTGCCGCCTTCTACCTTTTTCATGAAACGTGGTGTGCCTGCTGCACATTTCTCCGGGCAGCAAGCTGGAAAAAGCACTCCTGCATCTACGGCACTACCCCAATCTAAGCTCAAGCCCATGTCTCTCAGTGAGGCAGCCCCTGCAATCATGGTGACAAGAAATGAGTCTCAGCCGCAATGTACCCAATTGTTGCAGGAAACTGAGCAAAGTGGACAACAGAAGCTGCAGCCAGCAACAGTTCTTCCTGAAGTAGGAGCAGAACAGGAGATTGAGCTTCCTGCTGTGTAAGATATAGACTTCACGATCTTCAGCAAGAAAAAGAAAGTGTACTCCACCATCTTCTCCAGGCCCCCTTTCTGATGATCTGGACATGGATTGAACAATGGCTGAGTCCGAGACCCGCTACAAGAGTCAAGGGAAAAGGAAAGTTCATGTAAGCCTTAGAGTCATGGAAAGTGACACTAATAAGGACAAACCAGTAATTGTCAGTATGGAAGACAGCTAAGAGTACACAAAGATAACCCCCTCCTATTCAACCTGCTCACAGTGATGTGGCACTGGTTCCACCCCACCAGCTTCCATTTGTATAAGGTTACCTCTGAGACCTGCATCCATCACTACCTCAGTCAAAGTGTGCACTGCAAAGAGGCAAACAACACACCCACTTACTTACCGTGCTTCAGGCATTTGCAGTGGCATACCAAAAAGGTACTCCTCCTCAGTTTGGGACTTCTTTACTATTAGCAAGCAGGAGCATAACATTTCAGTATGCTCCATTTGCCTCACAAGTGTTCGATGAATTAAGACTGGTGCATATGGTACTGGAGGTCAAACGTCCCATATGAAAAACATCACGCAATCAGGTAGCAGGAGCAGCTTAAAACGTTAGCTGCTAGTGGTGGTGCTGATGCGAGAGAGAAGCATTTTGGATCACCATGATAGGAGGAGGGGATGAGGAAGAAGAGGATGATTTCTTTAGCCAACGCAGTCCAGTGCCATACAGCGTGCCAGCATCACCCACATCAGCAACTTCCAAATGGCACAAGACTCAGATGCAGACACCACAGAGTATGGTGATTCCCCCAAGACACACATTGAGCCTAGCACCTACTGGGTTTCTCCCTTGAAGTCGCCTGTGTCAGTGGCACCACGAAAGAAAAAAATTCCAAACTACTATTGCAAGTATGTTTAGGTGGAGGGGGCCCTACAAATGCAAACATCCAATTGCACATTTGTACAACAGGAAGCTGGTTAAAAGGTTCATGCTGGACCTACTCCCTTTCTCTTTTGTGAAAGGAGTGGGCTTGTTAGAAGTTAAGGCAACCATCTGCCAAAAATGGAAGGTTCCCAGCCGGACCTATTTTGCCATAGTTGCTGTTCCAGTGCTCCATCATGATGGGACACAATTGTTTGTCCAAGCAAGGCAGCAGAGTGCTGTTTACACTATCCATCTGAAGACAGACATGTGGACCAGTTGTCAAGCAATTGATTACATGTGTCTTACTGCACTCTGGGGGGCATATTTATGAATGGCTTGTGCCGCTATTGCATCAATTTTAGTGAAGGAGTGGTGGCGCAAACCTCTCACCCATATCTATGAAGCCACAGAAAGCCACTTGGTGTGACTTTGAATGGTCTCATAGATATTGAGTAAGGCAAGGCAGCACAAGTCTGTGCCTTGGAGGCATTCCATGGGTGTTGTAGTGGGTTTTCCCATGCAACACCCATGGCATTTGATGCATCCCCAAATTTACAAAAGCCTGTGTACCTGGGGATGCACCAAAACCACATGCCTCCCCAGGGGAGGCGCAACAAGGAGAAATATCTTCATTTCTACTCATTTTTTCCTCTTTCTATGTGTGTTGCGGTTTGTAGCATACATAGAAAGTGGAAAAAGCCTCCTGGGATTGTTTTTTGCAAGAAGGTGCCTTTTCCTGTACAAAAGCAATTCTGCTAATAACGCAGACACCCACATACCATGTTGCAAGGGTGCCTGCATTGGTGCTAGGCTGCCAAAACAGAACCAGCTCTGTTGAAAGGGATGGAAATGTTCCGTATCACATTGATACAGTGCATTCCTGCCCTTTCCTTTTGATGCAGGGCAGCACAGCAAGATGACTTCCTACACTGCCTTGCGCCACAATTTTGTAAATCTGGGCCCCTTTTGTGGGGTTTAGGCAACATCTATCTGCAGATCACAGTGCTGAAGACAATATGTAAGGATTTTTAGTGGTATGCAACAGTAGCGATGTTTACCATGGAGACCTCCCCTACAGCTGCAAACATCTTGAAGAACTTCAATAGCAAGGTGTTTGAATGACTTTGACCCAGAGGTCTCAGAATTGGATTTGTTGGCATGAAAAATGACAGTAATATAATAAAGGCTATGGTAAATGGTGGATATTTCAGGTTTCTGTTTTTGGCGCATTGCACCAACCGGATTGTGCAGGACTTTCTAAAAACAGAAGACAGTCAGCAACACACTGGCCACCTGCAGAAGAATCTGCACATTTCAGTCATGCTTTTAAAGCCAAGGAGCAGTAGAGGATCATTCAGCATGCTAATAGAGTACCAGTGACAGACCTCATACAGGAGGCGCCAACACATTTGAAATCAACCTGCTACATGTTGTAACATCTGTTCACCGACTATGTCTTTCCAAGAGGAGGAGATGCAGCTGGGAAAAGCATGACCATGGAGATGGACAAATGCCTGACACAAATGCTACTTCCTTTTGAGGTCTTCACATGGGAAATTAGTAAGGAGGATAATATGATGAGCCAAGCAATCCTGTTGCTGAATCTAGTACAGGACCAGTTAAAAAAGGTGGTGCAAAGGTTCACCAGTTTGAAAGAAGAAGATGAGTTGGTTTGGAGCTTAATGCTACTGTTGACTGTTAGTACAAGGTTGCAAAGAGAGATCGTGTCCTCCAAAGAGTACATCTGTGCCTCAATACTTGATCCATGGTAGAAAAATACTGGTGACTTTCATTCCTTTTTCAGAAGAGGATGTTTCAAAATACAAGACTTGGAATGTTGAGCAAGTGAGAGCCCAGGAAGAAGAACGACTGGAAGTAAGAGTCCTGGACAGAAATTCTGATGTGTAGCCTTCAACCTCTAGAGAAGTCAGTGTTGTTGTCTCACAGCAGCCAACACCAGCAGTAACACCATCAAGAACACCAGTAACAGAAGAATCAGGCCCAACCTCATGTGGCAGGGCTTAATTCATGGGCAGAGGTGAAGGCAACAGAGGTTGAGCTAGTAGCAGCACCAATCACCATTCAGAGGTTGGTCCAAGACTATCTGGATGACCCAAAAGAGGTCCACCTGGATAAAAGCCTATTTGTCCATTGGTATGGGAAGATGTGCCAATATCCATAGCTCACCAGCCTGGCAATAAAGTATCTGGCGTGTCAAGTAGCCAGTGTTTTTGCTGAGCATATGTTCATTATAGCTTATGCATTTGTCACAGTCAAAAGGGCCAGTCTCATGCCTCGAAACGTGGAGAGACGGATCATGATTAAAATTAACTAACACTCCATACCACAATATTACACTATGTCTGATAAGGGCAATTGGTCAGACTCAAGTGCATTAGCTGACCAAATTCTGGGTGAATCTGCTGAGATTTCCCTGACTGAGTAGGCCACAATAGAACTTTCACATTATCATTGAACTGTTTTGCAAAAAAAATGGATAGAGCTAGAGGAACATTTATATATTTTGTGTCTGACTTATGCAGTCCCACCAGTTATTGAGATGCATGGACTAGATTGAAGTTGAATCAGTGTGCATAGTAGAAGCATCCCCATTCGATTAAAAGACATGAAGACAATGCCACCCATAGCTGTCCTTTTTCCATTCACTTGCTGGGCTGCCCCAGTAAAGATCATTAATTAACAAGACTGCCATCCATTGTATGTTGCTTTCTTGGGAAATGAGGAGATACAATAGTCAAATGTGTACCACCCAGCTTGAAACAGGTAACTATTGTACTAATAAGAGATATACTTTGAGTGAGTGTAAGTGATGATGATTTGTGTGGTGGCAGACAATGAGGGTGTTGTTCAACTAATTTGTAAACTTGACTTCAATGATTTGCAATGTTTGGTGCCTTATGGGTATGTCTGCCTGAATGTGATTTCTCCTTTCAAACTTAGCTAGATTTACTTACATGGTCCACTCCCCTCTGTGCTTTTTTTCAGATTCTTTACAGATCAAACCCGTCAGTTTAGTTAACAAATCTACACAAAATGTTCACATTCTTTTGCTCTTCTTGTTCTTCAACAACAGTGCACTACAAGTCTATCTCTCTCAATTTCATTTGGATCAGGGTCAGGACTAATGGCAGGACTACCTCAACAGCCAGAAAAAGAAAGTTATGAACAATGCTTGCCTACTTCAAAGGGAAACCAATATGACTCAAAGAGGCCTACTCAGCCCTGTGGAATGGAGAAAGGTGTGTTCATTTGGGAAATGCTGAGTAGTGTGCTGGCTCAAATGTCAAACTCTTCTAAGTGGTTGTGGTTGGGGTTGGGGGACTGCGATTAGAGACATGTCACATGATGGATGCGCTCAGTGTTTGATTTGTAAATAAAAACGTGCCAGTGCCCAAAGCTCTCCTCTGAAACATGCAGCTGCAGCAATTAATTGTGTGAGCATGGAATTCTGAGGCAGCATAATCCTCAAGCAATCTCGGGCCTCTTTAATCCATTTACAGCCACTCCCTGCCCCTTCAGCTAACTCTTGCAGCTTTCTGTTTTCTCCCTTTGTGATGCTTTTTGTTTTTCTCTTCCTCTGTATTTCCCATGTGTATTTTTTGCTCACAGTAAATGTTTGAGGCAAGCCCTGAAAAGCAAGTGCTGGTACGCCCCACAGGAAACCACAAGTTTAAATTAAGCACTGGATGCACTCCGCTAAATATAATGACAGTAATGAAATTGATCAGCCAGATACATGCAGCTACTTGTCTGGGATTGGCTGTAATATTGTTCTCACTTCTCATTCAATCGCACATGAATCATGATTACAGCAGCCTATGCCCTGCCTCTTGGTCCTCATGAAGCTTATCTTCTACTTGACTGTACAATATCAACATTGACCGTTTTGCAACCCACAGGCCTTCTCTTCTTCTGCACAAACGCTCCATAACACTCCTGATTACCTCACCAGACTGGTTCAGCCATGCACCCAAGATGGACATTCTGAGAAGAAGAAGGAAGATGCACTGCCCAATCCACCATTTATATACAGTATCATTTTTCTTTTTTAACAATCATAGGCCCTCATTACAACATTGGTGGTAAATCCCGCTTACTGCCGTGCAGAAGACCGCCAACACACCGCCGCGGTCGCGGAATTCCGCCACAGCTATTAAGACCCACAGCTCGGAATCCGCCAAAATCTAGACGCCCACACAAGTCCACCACACCAAAGGTCAGTGATAAACTGGCGATAACAAAACCTCCACTCTCACGCCAACAGGAATACGCCCACACTATCACGACCCACGAATCCACGTTGCGGTCTTTGAACCACAGTATTCCATTGGCGGTACACACCGCCGCGCTCCAAATACACACACATATACAAAACTCTACCACATTGGACAATTCCAAAAACACACACCTGACACACATACACACACTACTCCCACACACTCAATACAATATAAAACACCCGCCCACATCACCCACAAACCCTTACTACCAAAAATGTTGACGAAGGCCAGAGAGACAGCACAGCAAAGACAACACCAGCATACAGAGGCACACAACACCATCACACATACACATCCACGCACAAAACACCACACACCCCTAAACATCACCCCACACATCACAACACACACCACCTCACACATTACCCACACCACCCCATGGCACCACAAAGACACCCCAGGTTTTCTGAGGAGGAGCTCAGGGTCATGGTGGAGGAAATCATCCCGGTAGAGCCACAACTATTCGGACACAGGTGCAGCACACCACCAGAGCTAGAAAAATGGAGCTATGGTGCAGAATCGTGGACAGGGTCAACGCAGTAGGACAGCACCCAAGAACACGGGATGACATCAGGAAGAGGTGGAACTACCTACGGGGGAAGGTGCGTTCCGGTGTCTCAAGACACCACATCGCGGTTCAGAGGACTGGCGGCGGACCCCCACCTCCTCCCCCACAACTAACAACATGGGAGGAGCAGGTCTTGGCTATACTGCATCCTGAGGGCCTCGCAGGAGTAGCAGGAGGAATGGACTCTGGTAAGTCAAATCTTAACTATTACATCCCCCACCCTACCTGCATGCTATCACATACCCCCACCCTCACCCTCACCCCCATCACTCCAACTCCTCACATATGTCCCACTATCACAACCCACACATCCCAACACCAAGCCCTGCATGCAACAACAAAGCATGGACACCCATCACCAATGCATGGCCACTACACATTAACACAGACCCCTAAACAATTAGCACACAAGGTCCTACACAGGAATGCAAGCACTGGGGTACAGGGTCACCGACCCATTGCACACCATGCACACAGAGATGCAATAGTCATGCCTTAACACCCCTGCAGGACCCCTACCCAACGTCACCGGACAGGAGGTTCCAGACATGTCCACTCCACCCACAGAAGAGGCACACAGTGATGAGAGCAGCTCTGTCCAACTGGATCTAGATGACCAGCCCGGCCCATCTGGGACCTCGGGACAGTCGGTTCCCCTGACACAGTCACAGGCCACCACAGAGCCTCTCCCCTCTGGAAACACGAGCACAGCACCCACCCAGCGGGCCCATACCTCTGTCCCCAGGACACGTCAAGCAGCAGTGTGTCCACCACTACAGGGAACCCACGCTAACCCACCACCCCAAGAACAGCAGGGACCTGGGGGCAGTGGTAGTGGGCACACGGTTCAGGGGACAGAGACCCAGGAACACAGGGGAACTGGGAGGGCTGCTGTGCGACAGGAGGAGGACAGGCCCAGGGAACCCACTGTCCACAAGGCCCTCTCCAACATCATGGGAGCCTACCATCATTCCCAGGAGATGATGGCAATGGTACTAGCCAAGTTTCAGGAGACCCAGCGGCTGCAGGAGGAACATTATTTGGGGTTCAGGGAGGAACTCAAATCCATCAATACCACCCTGGGCACCATTGTAGGGGTGCTGAAGGAACTCGTGAACACCAGGAGGTACACTGTGGCACAACAAGGGGCCCCTGACACTAGCCTGGACGATGAACTGCCCACCACCTCCGCCGGCGCTAGTGGACAGGAGGCACCGCCACAGGACCACAACACCAGCACCCCACCCCCTGCAGATGGAGAACCACCCAGCAAGCAGTCCCTGAGATCCAGGACAAAGACAGAGAACAATGCAATGACCCTGCCAAGAAATGAGACCACCCTGATTGTCATCCTTCTGTCCCACTTTGTCACCCTGTCCATCCTTAAACTGCCCCAGCTCCACTTCCTATGCCCCTTTGGACAATGCACCTGTGAGACTAATAGACTGGACTCTGCCATGGACATTCCTCCACCATCACCCCTGACCATTTTACAACCCCCTCCAATATTTAGCACTTAAATAAACACCCTTAAATCACAAAACAATCTGGAGTCAGTCTGTGCTTTCACAAATGTGTATTTGGAATAACTGAGGGAAATAGCAATGTCCATTCTATTGTCAACATACCTATGTCACACAGCTCTAGTCCATGAGGTTACATAGCAGAGGTCACACAGTGGGACCGACATCTGTGAAATCAAAAGGGAAAGTGACAAATCAGGGTCCATACACTGGGTGAAAGTGACAGACAGATGAGAGATAGAACAATTGTATCAGATGTAGGAGGCAGTGATGTCTTCTTACCTGTGTCTCACTGGAAGTATTGATGGATCACAGTGTTTCTGTTGTCTATATCCTTTTCTTCTGCCTCCTCTTCTTCACTGTCCACAGGCTTCACAGCTGCCACAACACCTCCATCTGGACCATCCTTCTGCAGAAAAGGCACCTGTTGTCGCAAAGCCAAGTTGTGCAGCATACAGCAGGCTACAATGATCTGGCACACCTTCTTTGGTGAGTAGTAGAGGGAACCACCTGTCATATGGAGGCACCGGAACCTGGCCTTCAGGAGGCCGAAGATCCTCTCTATAACCCTCCTAGTTCGCCCATGTGCCTCATTGTAACGTTCCTCTGCCCTTGTCCTGGGATTCCTCACTGAGGTCAGTAGCCATGACAGGTTGGGGTAGCCAGTCACCTGCAAACGTCGAGGGACAACTGTTAGACACACACTAACCCTTAGGGACAACCCCAGACCCAGACAAGAATTCACTGGGTGTAGAGTCCCTGTCCTCACCTAATAGCCACATATCATGCCTCTGGAGTTGCCCCATCACATAAGGGATGCTGCTATTCCTTAGAATGTAAGCGTCATGCACTGAGCCAGGAAACTTGGCGTTCACATGGGAGATGTACTGGTCGGCCAAACACACCATCTGCACATTCATGGAATGGTAACTCTTCCAGTTTCTGTACACCTGTTTACTCCTGCGGGGGGTACCAAGGCCACATGTGTCACATTAATGGCACCTATGATGTTGGGGATATGTCCCAGGGCATAGAAGTCACCTTTCACTGTAGGCAAATCCTCCACCTGAGGGAAAACGATGTAGCTGCGCATGTGTTTCAGCAGGGCATACAACACTCTGGACAACACGTTGGAGAACATAGGCTGGGACATCCCTGATACTATGGCCACTGTTGTTTGAAAAGACCCACTTGCCAGGAAATGGAGTACTGACAGGGCCTGCACTAGAGGGGGGATCCCTGTGGGATGGTGGATTGCTGACATCAGATCTGGCTCCAACTGGGCACACAGTTCCAGAATTGTGGCACGATCAAGTCTGTAGGTGACAATTACATGTCGCTCTTCCATTGTCGACAGGTCCACCAGCGGTCTGTACACCGGAGGATGCTGCCATCTCCTCACCTGCCCCAGCGGACGTGCCCTATGGACAAGAACAGCGAGCACAGAGTCAGCCAACACTGAGGTATCAAATAGAATATTTATTGCACACATTTGTCAATCCGCTATGTGCCTGTCTTAGTGTGCATGCAAGGCCTAGATGTGACGCATTTACAATTAATGCCATGTGGCCCCCTGAAATGGCGGCTGCCTAACCTGTAAGGTGGGACTACTGGATATGAGGTAACAGCGCTGGCGTTGTACACCGTTGTGGTAGGCGGTCGAAGACCGCAGCGCAATCCTGCATTGGTTAACATTGGACCCTATCGTCCCAGGAGCCAATGACGAAGCACGCCGGCGGTGACGGTACGCACCGCCGCGGACGTGACCGTCATTTTCTCACTGTTCACTCACTTGATACCTGATCTTCGACAGAAGAGGACCTACACTGCAAGTGCTGCTGTGACCTCAGTCTGGAAGCAACAATGGCTCAAGTGTCTGGGGAAAGAGCCCCTGCCTTCACATCGGAGGAGTTGGACAAACTGGTGGATGGGGTCCTCCCCCAGTACACACTACTCTACGGTCCTCCAGACAAACACGTGAGTACACTGTGAGCATGCTGTATGGGCAATGCCTGTTTGGAGTGGTGAGGATGGGAGATTGGTGGGGGAATGAGGCGTGCATGAAACGACGGTGAGTGTATGTGCGTCATGGCAAGGGTAGGAAGATGGGCCAATGACTGTGACAGTCCGGACGGTTATATCTTCTCCTTTTCCCCTGTACTATTCCTGTAGGTCAGCGCCCACCAGAAGAAGGATATTTGGCGTGCCATCGCCAAGGAAGTTCGGACACTGGGGGTCCACCAGAGACAGAGCACCCACTGCCGGAAAAGATGGGAGGACATTCGCCGCTGGAGCAAGAAGACGGCGGAGGCCCAGCTGGAGATGGCCTCCCAACGTGGGAGGGGTGCCCGTCGCACCATGACCCCCCTGATGTTCTGGATCCTGGCGGTGGCGTATCCGGAGTTGGATGGGCGCTTGAGGGCATCACAGCAGCCACAAGGGGGTGAGTATAGTCACATTCATCTGATTCAGTCGCATTAGAGGTGTCTGGGTGGGGGAGGTGGGCTGTGGGTACCCCTAGGCCAGGGCGAGTTTTGTAGGCAAGGTCCCTTCGTAAGGCAGGCCATGTGGCACCCCACCAGTGTTAAGAGTCATCTACCCCTAGTCAGGCTCCTGTGACTTCCATGTGTGCAGCAATCGGGCATAGGCCTTGTACCCCATGGCCCTGTGATTAATTAGGGAACTGTAAGTTCATGGCGTAGTGCATAGGGCTGCTGTGTCTGTACTGTCCGCCAACGGTAGTGGTATTGCATGCACTGAACATGTCTTTCTACTTTCTTTCCCCCCCTTTTTGTGGTCTCCCTGTTCTTGTGTGCATTAGCATCATCACGTGGAGGAGCAGTGCCACCGGAGCAGGAGGGAGCTGCATCCCACATGGCCCTGGAGTTAGAATTCACCAGTGGGACGGAGGGCGAGGGGAGCTCCACGGTGGGGACTGGCGCTGAGACCAGCGACAACGATTCCTCCTCTGATGGGAGCTCTCTTGCAGTGACGGGCCCCTCTGTGCCCACCGCATCTACAGGTACAGCCACCACCCCCCCTACTGGCACCGCCCTCCCAGAAGCCCCTCAGCGTGTGCCCCGTGGCTGCTCACCCAGGAGGGTGGGCATCTCCTTCGCCCCAGGCACCTCAGCCCCTGCTCTGTCAGCCCTGCTGCCCTCAGTGAGGAGGCCATTGACCTCCTCAGATCCCTCACTGTTGGGCAGTCTACCATTCTGAATGCCATCCAGGGTGTAGAGAGGCAGCTGCAACAGACGAATTCATATCTGGAGGGCATTCATTCTGGTCAGGCAGCCCAACAGCGAGCTTTTCAGACTCTGGCCTCAGCACTGATGGCAGCCATTGTCCCTGTGTCCAGCCTCCCCCCTCCAACTTCCTCCACCCAGACCCAGTCCCTAGTACCCCAGCCTATCCCAAGCTCACCATCAGACCAGCATGAACACACCTCAACACACAAGAGTGGCTCAGGCAAACATAAGCACTACACATCCCACAGGCACTCACACAAGCATCATACCCATGCACACATACCAACAGCCACTGCCTCCCCTGTGTCCCCCTCCTCCTCGTCTCACTTCTCCCTCCCTGTCATGTCTCCACTCACACCTGCATGCACTACATCTTCAGCCACTACGTCCATCACCAGCATGCCTACCACACACCGCTCACGTGCACTCACCACCCCCACTACCATTCACACATCCCCTGTGTCCTCTACCAGTGTGTGTGTGAGCCCACCTCCCAAACTACACAAACACAGTCACACACCCACCCAACAGCCATCCACCTCACGACAGCCTCCTGCACCTTCACCCAAAGTGAGCAAACAAACACCTCCTACAACCACTACCTCTTCCTCCATGCCCAAACCCCCTCCATCTACCCGTCCCAGTGTGTCTAAAAAACGTTTCCTGTCAAACCTTGACCTCTTCCCTTCACCTCCCCACCACTTCCGTCCCCTAGGGCCCGTCTTTCCAGATCCGAACCCAGCACCTCAGACACCACATCACCGGTAACAGTGGTGCCAGCAGTAACGGGCTTCTGGAGTGCACCAAGCAGCAGGGCAGCCAGTGTGCCAAGGAGCCAGGCCAAGGACAGTCCCCCACCACAGAAACATAAGAAGTTGGCCACAGCCTGGAGGGAGAAGGGCAAAACACCTGCCTCCAAGGGCTCTCCCAGGACTACAGTTGGGAGTGGCAAAACAGCTGCGCCACCATCCAAAGTGGGGAAGAAGCAGAGAAAGAAAGGGAAGTCGCCGCCAACCTGCACGGCGGACACCGCCGCCACCAGCACCGCTGCCCAGGACACCGCCTCCACCAGCACCGCTGCCCAAGACACCGCCGCCACCAGCACCGCTTCCCAGGACACCGCCGCCACCAGCACGCTCACTGAGCCACCCACCAGCACCACTGGCCAATGAGCGCCGCAAGCACCGCCGTTACTGAGGCCGCCGCAAGCACCCCCAGCGGCCACACCACTTCATGTGCCAGTGGCACCACCGCAGACATGGCTGCCATCCCCAATGGTCAGTCGTACAAAGCTGGTGGTCAGTTCCAGGGGCCTGGACAGCTTCCATGCAGGCCCACCGTCAGTGGAGTATCACATCCACTACCTCAGTCTTTGGCAGGATGAAGCACTCTGGGCACAAAGCCCCCTCCAGAACCAGTGGAGAAAGGCATCCACTACCTCTGTCCTTAGCAGGATGAAGCACTCTGGGCACAAAGCACTCTCCAGAACCAGTAGAGTATCACATACACTACCTCTGTCCTTGGCAGGATGAAGCACTCTGGGCACAAAGCCCCCTCCAGAACCAGTGGAGTATCACATCCAGTACCTCTGTCATTGGCAGGATGAAGCATTCTGGACACAAAGCCACCTCCAGTACCAGTGGGGAAAGGCATCCACTACCTCTGTCCTTGGCAGGATGAAGCACTCTGGGCACAAAGCACCCTCCAGAACCAGTGGAGTATCATATCCACTACCTGAGTCCTTGG
Source organism: Pleurodeles waltl (assembly GCF_031143425.1). Lineage (NCBI taxonomy): Eukaryota > Metazoa > Chordata > Amphibia > Caudata > Salamandridae > Pleurodeles > Pleurodeles waltl. The sequence continues at coordinate 741,262,815 of NC_090445.1, read as the reverse complement.
CAGGATGAAGCACTCTGGGCACAAAGCCCCCTCCAGAACCAGTGGAGAAAGGCATCCACTACGTCTGTCCTTGGAAGGATGAAGCACTCTGGGCACAAAGCCCCCTCCAGAACCAGTGGAGTATCACATCCACTACCTCAGTCCTTGGCAGGATGAGGCACTCTGGGCACAAAGCCCCCTCCAGAACCACTGGAGAACTGTTATCAACTTGAGAGACTGTGGCTTTGCACTCCCCAGGATAAAGCAGTGGGCAAACCACCCACTGGAGAGACTTGAGAGACTGTGGCTTTGCACTCCCCAGGATAAAGCAGTGGGCAAACCACCCACTGGAGAGACTTGAGAGACTGTGGCTTTCCACTCCCCAGGATAAAGCAGTGGGCAACCCACCCACTGGAGAGGCTTGAGAGACTGTGGCTTTGCACTCCCCAGGATAAAGCAGTGGGCAAACCACCCACTGGAGAGACTTGTGAGACTGTGGCTTTGCACTCCCCAGGATAAAGCAGTGGGCAAACCACCCACTGGAGAGACTTGTGAGACTGTGGCTTTGCACTCCCCAGGATACATCAAGGGTCATGGTGCCCCCTCGTAGAGCTGGTGTCGTGCACTCATCCGGCTGAGGTGCTCCCCCTTCCCTTCCCTCTGAGGTGCCTGTTTTATTTCGATCTGATGCCCCTGCAGTGTTCTCTCCGTTTTGATCGGGTGTCTTGTGTGGGTCTCGCCCATGCATTTTGGGCCCAGTGGTCCACGGACTATGTAGGTGCAGTACATGGACTTGAATTCTTGGTGTGTATATTTGTTAATAGTGTATATATATTTTTGACTAATGGATTTTTACTCATTCCAATCGTTCAGCTCATTTCCTTTTGTCCTTGCGTTCTTCCACAGGGGGCTGGGGGGGGGGGTGAATGTAATGTATCAACATGTATTTGTGTGTGTGTTGTAGTGGGTGAGGGTTTTGCGTGCTGCGTGTGTGCGTCACTCTCTTTCTCCCCCCCCTTGTGTCGTAGGTGCAGTACTCACCGTGGTCGTCGCCGCCGGCGTTCGTGCTCTTGGTAGAGGAGCAGGAAGAGAATGGCAGGTAGAATTTGATGTTCCGGCTCCATGGCGTTCTGGTTCCTCGTGGGGTGTGTAGAGGTGAGCATTTTCCCTTCCAAGTCCTGTTTCTGCCGTGTTTTTGTTTGCGGTGAATCCGCCCCGGAAAAGGTGGCGGATTGGCCTCTCAGGATACTGTGGGCGGTAAATTGTCTTCCGCCTGTCTGTTGGCGGTGACCGGCATGCTGTTTGTTTGTACCGCCGTGGCGGTCGGAGTGGTAAAGTGACTGTCTATGCAGGCGGTTTTCGCCACGGTCGTGATTCCATTCTTTTTACCGCCGGTCTGTTGGCGGTATTACTGCCGCTTTTACACCGACTGCCAGGGCTGTAATGAGGGCCATAATGTTTAAAACTGTGTGTGTCCACTCCTGCCTGATTTGTATTTTTCAAACCTAGGTGACAGAACAATTTGGTCAACTTGGGACTCTGTGGCTGAAGAACTGTCTGCAGTGTATTTATTAACTAAATTGTGTTATTCCTTCATTTCCATCCACAACAAATTTGAAAATGATATGCTGCTCATTGACCTGATAAATATTGTTGCTGTGTTTGTCCACACCTTTCCCTAACTCCCTGTTGCCATCCATTCATCACACCTCTTGAACACTTCACCCAGGTTGTGTGATATATTGAGGTGTGACTTACGAATTTATACCATAAATAGAGCACACACTTGGTGGGGTGGATGTGGTGAAAACGACACCAACTCACTGTGGGGTTTTCATACCTGAACAATACAGTAGCCTATGCCAGCCCCACTTACCCAGCCAGGCATTAAAGGGACAACAACATCATTGTGGTGCAGAGCCTTAGTTGAACAATGTCTGTCCCCACAACAGGTGGTGCTAGTGTGCACTATGTGGCGTGACTCACAAAGGTAAAGTAAAGGTATACTTTCGGTGGAAATTCACTCTTGCAGTTTAATTGAATTACCAGGAACTTTGAGGAGAAAGTAATCTTAGTAGTAACTAACTAGAAGTAACTAATAGTAACTCCTTTTAAAGTATCAGGGATTACTTACTACTCTCAAAGTTGCTGCTCATAATGTTACAGATGGGAATGTTGCTAGTCCTAAACTTTAAAAAAAAATCTCTTTATAGGAGTTTGTAACAATTTAACACATTGAAACAGTTCAGGGGATAGCACATATCCTATAAAAATCCATGTGGTACCAAATATACATATATGTGGTGTTACTGGAAATCCTCCATCTCCACAGCCACCTCCCATGTGTGCATTATGGCAACAACTGTGATTCATTTGAGAGGGGCAGGACACTGATAGGCAAAAGATTAGAGAAAGGGGAAAATATCTGCCCCATCTGCCAACTGTTGGGGGACAGATCTTGGGAGGACCAAGCCCCCTTACTGGGGTGAACAGCGAGGAAATACACAGATCACAGTTAATAGTCCTAGCCCACAGACAGAACCCCAGTGTCGTACCGTCACTGTGGCCTTTCATCATTTGCGTCCTCCAAACTCAGGATATATGAGTTTCTAACAGTGGACTCTGCACCACAGCCCCCCTGCCCGCGGTGGTTTGGTAATACCTTTACTTCGCTTTGGCCCACTTCATTCGATCATGCAGCCAATGTCCTTTCACTGGTGCCATTCTGGTCTTCCATGCCACTGCAATATGTCTTATAAAGAGAACCAGGGCCAGCGCGAAAAAACTGACATTGTGTCTGTCTCCCTTTGCATATGCCTCATATACAATATTTTCAAGTGTGAGACACTGCTCTTTCCGTTACCTCTGCCAGTGTTCTGTAATCACACTCCACGCCTCTCGTAGCATGGGGCAAGCCCATATCATGTAATGGAAGTCAGTGGGCTGTACATAGCAGTGGAGGCATTCTGGGGAAGACCCAGGAAATATCCTGTGTATTCTCTGTGGTGTCAGGTAGGTTTGGTAACTGAACTGTGTATACTGGAATCACGGATTCCTGGAGAGCCCCTTCACATGTGTCATGCCCCACGTCCACTGTATGTCAGTGAGATCGGTGCCCAGGGCTACCGACCATTTGGCCCTTGACAACTAAACTCCACACAGTGCTGGGTGTGCGGCACGCTATAGATCACTGTGAACTGCGCCGCGAACATCCCCTTGAGTTATCAGGACCTGCAGCAGGAGCGATGTTTGCAGCTCCATCAGCGCACTGCCCAAAGCATGTCTACCACACATCGAATGGTGTTATAGCCTAAGAAGCCACCGGAATTCTGCATTCGTCTCAGATGGTTTGAAAAGACAGTAGACGCCCCTCCTGATAGAGATTCTCAGCCTGGAGCACCCCGCCTCCATCCACATGCACTCTGCACCTCGGCCGAGTGAAACCCGCCATACATGGCAGTTGCCAAATCCACACCTGCGGTGCATTCTGTGAGCATTCTTCTCTGCCCCTGATATATTTGTTCCAATATAAGTGTGCTGTTCTCATCATTGGGCTGTCAGCACGGGCAGCGCCGGAAACTCTGCTGGGCAAGACCATCATCTTCCTGATTGCCACACAACCCACTGGGGATCAGGGAAGCGACAGCCAAAAGGGGAGGGAGCCGAGAGCCAACGCCACCGCCCTATCCAGGTCACTGCATGTTAAATCTGCATAGGAGTAATATATATTTACACTACGTACTTGATCATATCAAACTGCCACTCCAGACATGTGAGTAACACTTTTCCACATGCTTGGTCCTCTATTCATCTGAGTGGGAACAAACAGGATTTGGACCAATTTATTTGCAGTCTAGGTAGGTCACCAGATCTGTCCAGCATGGACATGAGAGGCTCCAAAGCTACCCTAGTATCACACAAGTAGATCAGGGCATCGTCTACATAAAAGGACACAATGTGCCATTCCTCAGCCGTGCGCACTCCCGAGGTGTCCACTTTGGTGAGGAGCCAGGTTGCTAAGCATAACAAGTGCAAATATGAGTGGCGACAATGGGCATCCCTGCCTTGTGCCCTGAAGTATTTCTAAGTTGTGCGATATGTAGGTGCCAATCTTAACTCGTGCCGTTGGGTTACAGTACAGAGTCCGTATTCATCTTAAAAATCCCAGGCAGATCCCCAGTTGCTCCAAAACGCCAAGTAGGTATCTCCAGTTAAGGGTGCTGAACGCTTTCACCATACCCAGGGATAACACTAAGCTTTCTGCAGCCATACCTTCAGGTGACCCCTTCAGGTTCAGCAGGCGGCGGATGTTCATGAAGGTGTTGTGGCTTGGTATAAACCCATTTTGGTCAGGATGGATCAGTTTTCGCACCACTGGTATCAGTTGATTTACCAAGATCTTCCCCAATGCCCGATTGCACACACCTGAGGATCTCGCCCAAGTTTGGTGAGCCCCACAATTTAGGCCTCCCTAAGGGTGGGCAGGACTGTCTGTTTCTGCTGTTTCCCTGTGCACGTTCAGAAGGTGGGGGTGAATACCGCAGCAAACAACGCATAGTACTCCAACGGTAAGCTGTTGGTCCCCGGTGTTTTATTGTGTGCCATCTGATCTTTTTTACTTGTAAGGGTGCATCCAGGTCCTCCCACTGGAGTGGGTCCATATAGGGGAGGGGAATCCCTTGTGGGAAATCCTGAATCTGATCTGATGGGGCCACATCTTGAGCTATATACAGTGCAAAAAGCAGCATTAACATCAGCCTGGGAGGGGCCTAGTCTGTCCCCATAGGGCTGAATGGTCCCAATGGGGAGATTGGGGGCCTCGCACCACAACAACCACACCAGCCTTCTACCACCTCTGTCTCCCTTGCCATGCAAGCAGACAAGATATTCCTTGTAATTGAGGTTTCCCAGTCTGGCCTCAAGTTCATGATACTAATGCAGTAGCACTCTGAGCGACCGCAGTTTGTCCGCATGTCTTGGGGTTTGCTGTGCAAGGTCCCGAAATTCCTGTTTCATAGCTAGCAGTCTTCTCTGCAGGGTCCTTTTGACCCCCACATCGTGGCTGCACATTGGCCTCACTGGACCACTTTGTATGGCTCCCGCTTCGAAGCACGGATCCACGCAGAGCCCATGTTCTACTCAAAGTATTGGGTAATACTCCTCAAAATAGCAGTACAGAATGGGGGGTCCAATAAAGGGTCCACCCTTGGGCGTCATGTGGGGATCACCACCCATTCAAGTCCACGCGACAGCGGCAACAGCAGTGGGCAATGGTCAGAAACAGTGCAGGCTAAATAAGTGGTGATTATCACTCATTCACATGGTGCAGCGCCGCTGCACATCGTACACCGGAGAGTAAACCAAGTACTCCTCGGCCATCCAGTGCTGCAGTGGCCATATGTCATGCAGTTGCATGTGAGCCAACCGCCCCTGAAAGTGGTGTGTAGCTTGCCGGCATACAAACCCCTCTGCTGCCTCAACTCACCAAACAAATTCCACATTAAGAACGCGATTGAAGTTGCTTTCCCAAACACAGGGTACCATGGGCTGTAGCAATGGTGCCGGGCACAGTTTGGCCTAAATGTCTATATATCCAGTGTTTGGGTCGTATAATGCCACAGTGGAGAGGGTATCCCCATTCACGAGCCCCTCTGGGATCATGTAGCGTCCATCTCAGTCCATCCACTAGTCAAGCATCACATAAGGAACCCCTGTGGTGATCCAAAAGAATATTCCCCCCATGAGAAGGCTGAGTCGGCCGTCCCATAAACAGTCCCCCTCCAACATGCTTGTACTCTTTGGAGGTTCTCCTCTACTAAGTGATTTTTCTGCAGGAGTGTGATGTGTATGAGGTGAAGTATTAGGTGGGATTACGCAACCGACTTCTTGTGTGGTGTGGCCAAACTTCTGACATTTCAGGTGAGGAGGCAATAGGTGGGGGTCGACTTCTCCCATTAAGGGTTCATGTGTGTATCCAATCCACTCTCATGCATACTTCCCGGGTTTCACCGTGTCTCACCTGTTCCCATATAATGTGCACTTTGCCTTTATAACTTTCTTGACATAGCTTCCCCACTGAAACAATCCTACACACCCCCTACAGGTCAACATACTGCATCATAAACTATCTGCAACATTGAAACAACACCTAGACAAATAGGCGTCTAGAAACGTTTTCAACATGTCCAAGTTAGAAACAAGTGGGAGTCGGGCAGTAATTGTGACTTTGCATATCCTGGTGTGCCACCGGCATAAAACTTGGGTCTCTAGTGTCCCCGGTGGCCAGCCTCACCAGCGTGGCATCAACCTCCTCACACACAAGTCAAGAAATCCTAGGAGTTGAAACACCCAGAGACATCTTCTCCCCCTTACACCTCCATCAACCACACACTCCACAATAATTACTGAGGCCTTCAGGTGATGTCCGCTACTCGGGGGGATCAGTACTGATCCATGTTACCCATCCTCCACCAGCACTCCCGACCAAATAGAACTGGAGTTAACATTTGAGTCCTGATCAGGTGTCAGGGCAGCGTCTGAGTTCTAGCTGTGTATCAGGAAATCTGCCATCACTCTCGCCCTCTACGGTGCAGCCTGCTCCATGGTGGGGGGATGTCTAGGGTGGCAAGTGCGTCTCTTCCATTGTCTTTGCACTTATCAATGCTCGCCAGGTTGGATTCCCCTCAGGCAGGTCAGGTCCCCCTCTTCTGAAGGATCCAGGCCCTCGCCTCCTCAGGTGTCTTCAAGAAATGGGTGGCTTCTGATGCCATCACTTGCAAGCATGCCAGGATTACCAATGCATATTCCAGGCCTAATTGAGGGGGATGCTGTTTAACCCCCACATAGGAACTGCAGCAATATACCTCTGTCGTGTAGTCAGGTTATGCAGTTACATCCGCTCCCTCACAGTGCCATGGGCCCTTAGGGCAAAGGACCAGAAGTGTCATGTCCCCGTTGCTGTTATTCAGCTGACAGATGATCACCGGGCACGAGGCTGCACCGGGTGGGAGAGGGCTTTCGTGGGATCCAATGGCCTGTTCAATGGAAAAGTATTTGGGAATCGGTCCTGCCAAACAGTTGACGTTAGCCATTGTTCAAGGAACAGTTCCATGATAGGTCCTTCCACCCTATCTGGCAGTCTCACAAGGCAAACATTATTGCAGGGGGACCTGCCCTCTGCATACTCCCCTGCTTGTAGCTGCAGGTGCTTCGTAACTGCCTGCAGTAACTGCACATGTGACTGCACCTCTTTGGGAGAGGGGTGCATCATATTGAGGGCTGAGTCTGTGTCAAACACCCATGAGGATAGCTTCTGCTGGTCGACTCACAACAGGGACACTTCTAAGAAGGAGTCTGTCTTGACCCCAAGGATGGATTTAGTGTCTTGAATATCCTGCAAGATTTTGGCAAACTGCTCTGAGTGTCACCCCAGCGTGTCCTCCAGTTAGGCCATGATGGCCAGCCCTGATGTAAATGTAGTAGGGGCATTTGGCCCCTAGTCTGAGGCCACTAAAGGTGGCCTGCTACTCTTGTGCTTCTCCATCTCATAGGAGTATCACAAATGGCCCTTAGTGATGGGGAATGGGGCAGAGGGGAAGACCAAATGTCACATGTGGTGGTCTCCTTCTGAGGGTCCAGTAATCACATCAGTTGGGGCAGGGTTTAATCATAAGCACGTATTCATGGAGAGGGGAAGGCTGAGGTCCAATGATTTGGGGTGAGTACCCACACGGCCAGGCCCTCAACCTGCTGTTCAGTGCCCTCCCCTTGTCAGGGGGGGCACCAATTGAGCAGCCCCTCAGCTGCGATTTCGCCGCTGGGCCTTTTAGCATCGGCATGGATCCTATGCACAGGTCTCTCTCCCCAGTGCTCCTGGTGCCAGGCATCACAATCCCTCATAGGACAAGAGGCCAGGCAGCGCCAGTGCCCCAGTCCAGTCTCCACACAGCCCGCTGTTTGCAAGGTGGGGTACCACCAGCATCCTCCATTTTGCTCTCCCCCATGGCCTTAATCACCACTGGGGACCCGGACGTGGCTCAGACCCCAATGCTGCTTATGACCCGGAGCAGGCCTCTGCTCTGCAGCTCACCACAAACTGCTGCTTGGAACGGACAGCTCAGTCACTGCCATTGCTCCGCAGGATCTGGTCCTGTGCAGGGTGCTATTCCGGAGACCTCTCCTCTTAGGCCACCCACCGTGTGTCCTCTGTCCCACTCGCCACTGTGGCCGCAGTCATTGTTTGGGGCCCCATTACAGTCTAGGACCCAAAGTCGCTTATGCCCTCAGACAGGTCTTGACTCCATGGCTCACGTCACACCGCGGCTAGGAGCAGATGGCTCATTCATCGCCGACACACAGGTTACAGCTCTGCCTGCGGGATGACTTCAGAGGCTTCTCCTCATAGGCCGCCAGTCATGCCCAAGAAGCGCCCAAGAAGCGCCACGCAGTCAGGTTCCATACCGCAGAATTGTCTCATCAGACGCTGTCTTCTTTCACTGGCATCGCATAGCTTTGAGAGCACTGCACCTGAAATGATGCTGGCCCCGGGAGCTCCCGGGGCTATTTTGAGTAGGACTATTTGGGGCCCGGTGTGGAGCTTCAGCAGCACATGCCCACACTGGCTGTCATGTTGGCCATGCCCTCACTAGTCGTAAACTTACACTGCATGGCTTAACTAACACAAAAAGTGTAACATACTTTACCTTTCTGAATCAGGCCTTGTGTTGCTTAACCCTCTGAGTCCACACTCAAGGATTTCTTAAGTTTAGTTTTAATTGATTTAATAAATTAAATACTAGCTCCCCTTTGTTCAGAAGTTACTCCTACTAGTTTATGTAATATGAGTGTTTTGTCATGGTGGTGATCTGGGCTCAGACTTTGATAAGTTCTGATAAGCCATCAACTCTGAGTTTTCTTTCAGTCTAGTTGCCTGTGATGGATAATCTGTCAGGATAATGCTACAGTTGGAGTTCACCTCATTTGGAAGAGATGAGAGTGGGCCCTCGTTGGTGATGTCTTCCCTGTTAGTGCTAGCCCACTACTACCACCACAATTATGAAGGCCCTTTGGGAAGCCCTGCAGTAAGGTTTTGGAAGATTGAGAGTGGTATCAGGTATCACTTCCTCTTTTCAGGTAAGAGAACTGAGAAATGAACTAGTTTAGTTAGTAACTTAGACTGAAGCTGTGGTTTTTTTGCAAGCAGAGATAGATAAGTAAGATTAATATTTTTGTGCACGTTGTAGGGATAGGTACACCCCTTAGTGGTTGATGGTTGCAGAGGGTAGTAGGACAAGGGTATTATTAACTAACTAGGTGCTAGGTCTGGGTGCTGCTAAAGTGGCAAAAGTAAACCTCACCAGGCAATATGTCAAACAGACCTAGGGGGTCATTACAACCCTGGCAGAAGGCGGAGAACCGGCGGTAAGACCGCCAACAGGCTGGCGGACTTACCTTGTGGAATTATGACCATGGCGGTTACCGCCATGGTCATCCACCGGTTCTCTGTTCCGCCGGCCGGCCTGGAGACCTGGGTCTCCAGCCAGGCGGCCGTCACTATACCACCATCGGTATTTGGACCCGGCTTACCGCCGTGGATTTCCAGCGGTTTGAACCGCCATGAAATCCATGGCGGTAAGCACTATCAGTGCCAGGGAATTCCTTCCCTGGGACTGATAGGGGTCTCCCCCACCCCCACCCCCACCACAACTCCCTCCCCTACCTCCCCACCACCCCTGCCACACCCCAAAGGTGGCAGGGCCCCCCTCCCCACCCCGACCCCCAACATCACTTCACCCATACCCACACGACACGCACGCAGGCACCACCTACATACTTACATGCACACATGCCGACATACATGCCTACATCCACACACACAGTCATACACGCACACCCACATTCAAACATACACACACAGATCCATACAGACATACCCACAGACATACAGGCACTCATTCCCATACACACAACACCCCGCAGGCATACACGCACTCACACACCCCCTCTACATACACACACGCACCCCCCGTGCACCCACACAACACACAACACCCCCGCCCTCCCCTCACGGGCGATCGACTTACCTGGTCCGACGATCCTCCGGGAGGGGACGGGAGCCATGGGGGCAGCTCCGGCGACACCACACCGCCAACAGAACACCGCCACAGAAAATCACAGGACGTGATTCGCCGGGTGGTGTTCTGTTGGCGTGGTGGTGAAGGTGGAGCAACCTCCACTTACCCGCCTCCCGCCAGTATGGCTGTTGGCGGCTCTCTGTCCGTAAAAGGACGGAGAGCTGCCAACGGTCATAATAGGCCGAGCGGCAAACCGCCACCAATGGAGGTCTTCCGCACGGCGGTCCCTCGGCGGTCTTTAAAAAAGACCGCTGAGGTCAAAATGAACCCCCTAGTCTGTTGTTCTCATTCTGGTAGAGGGATATTGGGTATATTGGAATCAGGAAGAGGACATAAGTAAAGTAAGTAACCTACCACATAAATATATTGCAAGAGACTTCAGGTGGGGAAAGTCTAATGGGAAACCCTGTGTACAGCATGGGACTTTTCAAAGGACAGCTTTCTGTCAATAAAAAAAACACAATGCTGCGCTAAAAGGCCATGCAAAAAAAAGAAAAGACAGATTGTGAGTGATGGGAGTTAGAAAATATATGTCTATATATTTTTTTTACAAAGGAAACTTACCCTCTCTACCTACAGCAGGCCCATCCCTTTCCCCAAACGAATGTCCCGTCAACCATGGCTGACCCTTTCCCCAACCTCCCTTCCCAATTCCAACTCTCGCCACACACAACAAAACAGTTCCTCCCACCAAAAAAGTTACATTAAAAAAAGGCTCACAGGGCATCCACGCAGGTGTGTAGCGGGGGCACTTCCTAATCCATGTTCTTTTGGCCATGCTGAAGAAGCGCTAGCTCATGTAGGTTGCGGCAGAGGAGATGGTCTGTCGTCAATGATGAGGGGGGATTGTTTCGCTGGGCAGCAGTGGTAGACCCCAGCTCCAGTGGCACTGGCGTCGCCAGAATGGAGGATGGCCAGGATGGGGGAGGAACTGGAAGCCCATGCCTCCTCCAAAGCCAAAAGCGGGTGGTGTTCATCCACAATGGCCTCCATCCTCTGCACTGCAACCAGGTGTCTATATCCTGCTGTGAAAGGTAACCTCCAGCAGGAGGAGTAACTATATCAAGGAAGTAAAAATGTGAAAAACACAAATTGTAATCCTTAGTGCAAACACTTGTTTATACTAGCACAGTAGCAAACAGTATGGGTCCTATAGGGCTACTGGAATTTTTTATATGATTAGTCACGGGCCACGTTTTCCCCACACATGCATCACATACCAATATCTCTGAGTTAAGTCAGAATACCACCATAATCAAAAAAGTGTTTTTTTGTTGTGTTTAAAGGATTTCATAGTGAAACTAAACAGACACTTTGGGCCTGATTCTGACCTTGGCGGTCTTTTCGCAAGACCGCCGAGTTACCGCCGCGGCAAAGACCGCCGACCGCGGCGGTATGCCGCTGCGCTTATTCCGACCGCTGGGAGCGTTCCGCCGGAATACCGCCAGAAGCCACACTGGCGGTCGGCGGGAAAGTGGAGACTGGTCAACCTCCACCGCCACGCCAGCAGAACACCGCCCCCAGAATTACGACCCACATTTCTGTGTGGCGGTCTTCTGTTGGCGGTCTTCTGTTGGCGGTCACGTCCCTATGGCTCCCGTCGCCTCCCGGAGGACCAACGCACAAGGTAAGTTGATCGTCCGTGAGGGGAGGGGGTGGGGGGTGTTGTGTGATGTGTGCGTGCATGGGGGTGTGTAGAGGGGGTGTGTGAGTGCGTGCATGCGGGCGGGGGGTGCTGCTGTGCCTTTGGGCAATGTGTGTAGTTCGGCGGGTGCGCATGTCGGCATGTATGTGTGCGGGTATGTGCCCCCGTTGTGTATGTGTGTGTGTAGGGGGTGTGCATATGTGCATGTTGGGGGTGCGTGCATGTCGGGGTGCGTGTATGTGCATGTCGGGGTGGGGGGGGCAGGGGGTTCGTACCACCTCTGGGGGGTGGCAGGGGGGTGGAGGGTGTGGGGGGAGGACTCGTGGGGGGCAGTGGGGGGTGGGGGAGACCCCTATCAGTGCCAGGGAAGGAATTCCCTGGCCCCGATAGTGCCTACCGCCATGGTTCGCATGGCGGTTCCCGACCGCCCAAAACCGCGGCGGTAAGCAGGGTCATGATACGGTTGGCGGTCTTGGGTCGACCGCCGGGCCGGAGTGTGCGAACTCCAGCCCGTCGGTCATGACCGCCGTGGCGGTCGGAGTGGGGAAGTGGCGGTCGATCGCGGCGGTGACCGCCGCGGTCAGAATGCCATTTTTTGGACCGCCGGTCTGTTCGCGGTCCAACCGCCGCCTCTCCGCCGACCGCCAAGGTAAGAATCAGGCCCTTTGTGTGTAAATTACCTCGCATTAATGAATAAGGCATCGATGCTGCACAATTAATAGCATACTCTGCAGCACATTTTTGGGGCAGATGTAATGGGTAATTTACTAATTTATAATTAATTCCAGTGGCCTACTGTTCTACAACTGCCTCTCCAATTCTACCATGACTTCAAACTTAGAAGAGGCAGATTGAATACTCCATCACACATGCAACGTATGATGATCCTGTCCACCATTAGAAGACAGTGCACAGAATACAAATGATACACTACAGTACAGGGAAGGGAATGAGAAATATTTTATTTGTCACATTTGTCACAGAGTACACACCCTAGCCTTGCTCTCCACCACAAACTATTTTCAAAAATACCTTCACTTGGCAGTAGGGAAACGTACCCTACTGAAAGGTAAGTTAGAGTGATTAAACTAGGTAGAGGTTTACCTATAAAACAGTAGGGTGTCACTGATCATGTGCTACACTTTTGCTTAGTTAGTCACTATGTAAGTAAAAAATTGGCATAAATCTGTCATCTGAATTCAGCCATGCTACAGTTAGGTTACGGGTTGTGAAATCCCATGGGCAGAGAGGTGAGGATGGGTGGTGTTAGATCTGACAGTCTTAGGGTGGTCTTCCCCCAAACTTTTTGCCAGTTTGCCTCACATTTTTGCTGATTTGTTTTTGTTGGCCTTAGGACTCTGAGCACTTTACCACTGCTGACCAGTGATAAGGTGCATGTGTTCTCTCCCCTAAGAATGGTTTCAGTGACACATACACAATTGGCATATTTAATTTGCTTATAAGCCCCTAGTAGAGTGCGCTACTTGTGCCCAGGACCAGTAAATTGAATGCTACTAGTGGGACTGCAGCACTGCTTGAGTCACGCATTCAAGTAGCCTGTTAGACCTGGCATCCTTGGCGTAGTCTCCCCTGCCTTTTTGCCTCTGCTTCCTATGTTTCTGACTATGTGCAGGACTTTGTTTTGCTGGTTTTGGTACTCTGGGCACTTTACCACTGCTGACCAGTGCTAAAGTCCAAGTTGTCTCTGTGTAAACTGTATGTGTAATTGGCTTTTCTATGATTGGCATGTTTAATTTATTAGTAAATCCCTTGTTAAAGTATACTAGAGGTACCCAGGGCCTGTAAATCAAATGCTACTAGTGGGCCTGCAGTACTGATTGTACCATCCACAGGAGTAGCCCTGTAAACATGGCTCAGACCTGCCACTGCAGTGTCTGTGTGTGCAGTTGTAAACTGTCACTTCCACCTGGCAAGTGTACCTACTTGCTAGGCACAAATCTTCCCTTTTTAAACTTGTAAGGCACCCCTAAGGTAGGCCCCAGGTAGCCCCATTGGCAGGGTGCAGTGTATGTTAAAGGTACAACATGTAGTGATGTGTTTTTACATGTACCGACAGCGAAATACAGCCAAATTCGGTTTTCACTGTTGCAAGGACTATCTCTTTCATAGGTTAACATGGGAACTGCCTTTAAATATCTTTTAAGTGGAGTTTCTCATTGGGAGCAGATGAGACATGGAGTTTGGGGTCTCTGAACTCACAATTTAAAAATATATTTTTTGGTAAAGATGGTTTTTAGATTGTCAGTTTGAAAATGCTACTTTTAGAAAGTGAGCATTTTCTTGCCTAACCATTCTGTGCCTCTGCCTGCTTATGTATTCCAGGTCTGGGTCAGACTGACAGTTGGGCTATTTGTTAATCTCCACTAGACAGTGACACAAAGGGAGCTTGAGTGTTGCCTGCATATCCTGATGAGTTTCTTGGGCTAGAGTGGGGAGGGAGTAGCTGGCACTTACACCTGAATGGGCTGTGCCTGCCCTCACACAATGCAGTCTCCAACCCCCTGGTGTGTGTCTGGGGCCAGGCCTTGGCACAGGAGACTTTCCTTTGAAGGTTGCCTACTTTGAAGGCAGAACGGGGTATAAGTAGTGGACCCAAAACCCCAGATTTTTAGATGACATCTGGACTTAAGAGGAACCTCTGCCAAGGAGAAGAGCTGGAGGAGGAGTACTGCCCCTTTGCCCGTGACTATGTTTTGCTGGGTTGGCCTGCAGTTGCTGCATCTGCCTAAGAAGAAGACAAAGACTGGAGTGTCTTCAAGGGCTTGGACTGAGCTTGTCGCTTGTTCTGAAGCCTCAGCGCCATCAAAGACTTCCTCTGACAGCATTGTTGTATAGCTATTTTAGCCATGTTTTTATACATGTTATTTTAGCAACTAAGCCTGCCGTTTGTGCACTTTAGCCCAGTTACATTTTATTCTGCTTCATTTTATTATCTTAGCCATTCCACATTTACTGGTACTGTTTTCTTTCGCCTAGGAAAGCATTGCGTTTCTAGCAAGACATTCATTTCACTTCGTGCTTTCCTCAAGGCTGCAGCCAGATAGAGTTGCCAGCAAAGTGGTACGCTGTGTCTCCAACATTCATAGAAACATACACATCCTTACGTGCGGACATTTTCTCAGACCATCAGCTGTTTCATTTTAAAAACACTTATCTGTTCCATACACATTAGAAGGAGATTCCAGCCAGATGACCACGACCGCATGTTGATTGCCTTCACTACATACAGCTGCTTGCTTAGACTACCGGATCCCTGGCCTACAAGGGAATGGTGTCTTTCTTGACAACAGGCTTCCTTGCTCAGGTATTGGTAATGATGTCTTCCAAGGGGAGAAACCTGAAGGGCAGATTAGGGCTTAGCACACTGTGCTCTAACAAAGCTTAGGTAGGAACCACATATATTATTCCTAGTGACAGTATAGTGGGACTTTTCCTGTGTTTCACTCTAGTTTTCACCATTTTGCTTCTAGCATGTTTTATCATCCTAGATATTGCAATTCATGACATTGTTTTGAAGATGCAGCCAATTCAATAAACCTTATTGAACTATTCTCTGCCTCTGTTTGTCTTTTCATATGTGTGACTCATATAACTGAAAGAAAAGGATAAGACCTGATCGAACATAATTTCCCTGAGGAGTCACTTCTGTCATGCGCCTGGTACCCGCAATCATCCTAGCTCTTTCGCAGAGGTGAGGCACTGCTAGTTAGCTGGAAAACCAGATTAGGCCGACAGTTGTTTGTCACATGGTGTGTGATTAGCCTCAATTCCCCACAATTCAGGTGATTCTGCACCGAATCCAGCAGCCTCATTAGGATAACAAGAACCTATGCAACACCTGGTCTCTCTTGCTGAGACTCCTACCCTGCCAAGTGGTGCCGCTCCAGTTCCTGGGCCCTTAAAAGGTGAAGTTGGTGGAACCAAGACCGAAATCCATGCAGAGGAGCTGTGTGGGAAAAAATGTGACACACCACCTGCAGCGCAGCTGTAAAAATGATGCACCACCTGCATCACAGCTGAGAAATTGACGTACCACCTGCATTGCGCCTGGGAAATCGACGCATCACCTGCATTGTGGCTGGAGAGATGATGCAACACCTGCTTGCAGCTGCTGAAATCGATACAAGCCCTGCTCTGCGCTGTTCTTCATCACTATGCGGCCTGATTTCACAAGCATTGTCGCTGGGTGTCAAAATAAACGTGAACCTGCCCGGACCCTAGGTGCTCATCCAGAAATCGATGCATCACACTCTTGTGGGGGAGAAAAACAATGCATCACCTACCTGACCAGAGAAGAAAACAACGCACTGCCTCACTTGCGAGAAAGGAATCAACGCATTGCTGACTTTTCCAGCGCACGCTTGCCTGTGCGGCTTTCTTTTTGACGCAAACCAGGTACTTTGTGTAACATCAATGCATCCATTGTTTTCAATGGAGTAAGACTCTTTTTCATTTAAAAAAATCCATAACTTTACTTTTGTGTGTTGGATTTTTGTCATTCTGGTCTTGTTTGATTCAGATAAATATTGGCTATTTTTGTAAACCTGTGTTGTGTCCATTTTGCGGTGTGTTCACTGTATTACTGTGTGTGTTGGTACAAATACTTTACACATTGCCTTTGAGATAAGCCTGATTGCTTGTGCCAAGCTACCAAGGGGGTGAGCAGGGGTTATCCTAGGTGTGTATCTCCATTACCCTGACTAGAGTGAGGCTCCCTCCCTGGACAGAATACAAACTGACTGCCAACCAGAGACCCCATTTCTAACATAGCCCTTAAATATTAGCTCTTCCATTGCAGAGCCTGTATGTCTGGCATGTCAACTTGACATTCACAACCTCTTGCCTAGCTTTAAACTCCCCTTTAATTCCATAATGTACACTACTAAGGAAGACCCCAGTTAGACCATGGGGCAGGGTGCTATGTAAATAAAAGGCAGAGTATGTACTTTTGAGTTTTACATGTTCGGGTAGTGAAAAAAAAAAAAATGTTTTTCACTACTGTGAGGCCTACCCCTTTCATATTACATTTGATAAACTGCAATTACTAATTGAGAAGGAGTGGATCTGTCATTTTTTGTATCTTTGGGATTGTAATAATAAATCCTCTTTAACAGTAAAGTTGGATTTATTGTTATAATTTTGAAAATGCTGCTTTTAGAAAGTTGGCATTTTCCTGCTCTTAGGCCTTTGTTAGTGCAGCCAGTCTCCTTTACACATCCGGACTGGGTTACAGCTAGATGTTTTTCATTCTCTTCAGACAGCCATGCACAAAGGGAGCTTAGGTCTGACCAATGAGACATCAACATCTTGATGGCCCATCCAGGACAGGATGGGTGGGAGGAGCTGACACACCTGAATAAGCAGTGCCCTGCTTCTACATAAAGGGATGGATAATACCTGCAGTGAGTCTGATCCTAGGGCAGGAAGAAAGGACCTCTGTACACTTGAAAGACCCTTCTTTGAAGTCACCCATACTTCAAAGGCACAACTGGGTATAAGTACTGGACCTCTGACCCTACCAACTAAGCACACTACTGGACTGTGAAGAACTCTGCCAGGAACAAGGACTTCTGTGCTCCTACAAGGACTAGCACTCTGGATTGCTGCTCTGGAAGAACTGCTTTTCTGCTGTGCCACCCTGCTGCCTTCTGCCCAGAGGAAGGAGTGGACCCATCTCACTTGAACGCAGAGTGGCTCCAAGGGCTTGCTGGCTTGTCTCCTGTTCTTCTGAAGTCTCAGGGATACAAAAGACTTAGTCCCATCATCACCTACAGAACCTGGACTGTGGTGCCAAGCCAGTCCTGGGCCCTGGAAATTAGGTATAAAGTACTGCAACTGCCCAAATCTGTGCCTCAACTGTGTCAATCTTTAGATTTAAAGAAAACCATGCGGGTAGGGAAACCTATGAAATGATTGGTCCTTCATGCAGGGAGCTGCATTTCTAGCAGCTCCCTGCATGTGGGAGTAATGCTGGCTCCTGCAGGAGGTGGGGAGCCAGCTGGGACCGTGGTCCCCAACAATGCACACTGGGTGCCTTGGGTGGTGCCAGGAATGCTAGGCACTAGTGGCCAGGCCCTGGGGGATGAGGTCCCCTGAGCAGTATGTGGCCAGGGAGGGGGGATGCACAACCCACCCCCACTTTAAGGAATGTATTTGGCCCGGTAAGGTGATAGTCCACGGGGCCCAAGGGAGTCTGCGCAACCCCAACTTAATTTTCTATGTTAGCCATAGAAAGGTGGGAGTACCCAGGGCATATGTTAGCCCCAGGAGAGGGGGGGGCCTGTGCGGGCGCCTCCTTTGTTTTACATTAAGCCCTGTGAAGGTGGTGGTCCCTGGGGCTCTTGGAGCTCAAAGTAGGGGGCCCCTGTGGCCTCCTTCCTTAATATCAGTAAATTCCCAGGGAGGTGATGGTTCCCATGGCTCATGGCCTTGCGCATCCCCTCCCTTACTTTTTTAATATATGTGCATGCCCCCAGGACCTGGCCCACCCAGGTGTTCTTTGAAAACAAGTGCTGCAGCCTGCGTTTTTTTTTTTTAATCTTTGCTGCAAATTTGCGAATCTGCCTGCAAATCTGAGCCAAAATTATAAAACAAGGCTTTTTTGCCTTCGCTGGGTCCCTGGGGGACCCCAAAACCAATGCTAGGGGGTCAGGGTATTTCTATCCTGGCCCCTTTTCTTTGGCAAGTCTGTGTGAGCTTGACTGCTTACTGGGTTGTTGGCCACAGGCTACACCCTGCGGCCAACACCGCCACTCATGGCTGAAGGCCATACATGCCTCATGGTTGGGTGTTAATAAGAGTGGGCTGGGGGCAACTCCATCCCTAGAATGCAGTCTATGAGCATCTGGGGGTCTAGCCATGACCATGCTCTGGGTCACCTCCCCACCCCACTCCTGGGATACCAGAGCCATAGGGTAGGAAAATGTTGTGCCCATTGGCCTGAGTTACCCTACACACCTGGCTGGTATACTGCTCTGGGAAAGCTAACCTTTCCACTATCATGGCACTGGTGTACCTCAGAGCAGTGACATTAATTCCATTCACTTTCACCTGGTGGAAGTGCTGACTTTCTTCCTCAGGGATCTTCAGGGATCACCAGCTCATCCACTGAATCTGTCTTCCAACTACAGAAGACCATGGCATAGTCTATGATCTGCCACTGGGGACTATTTACCGCTAAGGCCAAATTAGCCTCCCCTGTAGATATCCCATCGGTGGGTGGTTTCTTTGGTCAGACAGAGTCCCCCTGCTTGTGTCCCAACTGCATTTAAAGCAGTTTGGAAATTGAGCATCCTTGCCTACCGCCCACCAGAACCACCCCCCTATCTCTCAGTAGGTGCTTGGGTAACCATTTCCCCTGCCTTACTCTTGGATTTGTCTGGGTCATCTTTAACCTCACTCTGCTGGGGGAACCTGAACCACCCTTCTTGGGATCACTCCCAGGCACCTTCTTGGGCACTCTGGTACTGATCCAGAGGTCCACCTCTTCCATACCCTTTGTGGTGTCAGTCAGGTTGCTGTCCACTAGGTGCTGGTGCAGCTCTGTAAAACGTGTGTACTGAGTATGTGCTCTCCTGGTATCAGATTAAACAATCCAGTATAATCATCAACTTTGCTGCTCCTCCAACCAGTCAGTGCCTTACTAGAGTGATTTAAGAATTCTACCCAAGACTGGCTAGTATGTTTGTGGTGCCCCCTGAACCTCTGGTGGTATTTCTCAGGGGTCAGCCCAAACTTAGCAACAAGAATGGCCTTTATGGGGCTGTACTTGGTCTGGTTATCTGCTGCTAGTGTGAGTAATGTATCCCATCCACTCTAGGCATATGCTTCTACAAGCCCTCTCCCCCCCAATGCTCCTCTGAATCGTGTGTACCCTTGGGGCTACCTCATATACAGCAAGCCACTTGTTGATATCAACCCTCACCAGATAATTGGGCACCAGATCTTTGGGTATGCGGATCTTCTTGTCACCTTCAGACACTACAGGTAAGCTGCAACCAGTGATGCATTCTGAGCCTTGTCTTGCTTTGGTCTCTAGTTGTTTCAGGCTCCTCTTTCTTTTCTGTCAAGGCTCTCTCAGCCATCATATCCTCTGTTTTCAGTTTGGCTATTTGGGACCTGAACTCACTTTCTACTTTCCTTGCTGTCAGATTTCTGGGGTCCAGTTCCTAGAAGACGCACTGCTGCATGCCCTCACACCAGGTACTCAGAGGGTGAAGGACTCCCTCCTCTAGAAGCTGTTGCTCAGGGCACACAGCCATGTCATCATCCATTCCAAAATCAGGTTTGCCTTCATCTACATCAACCACATTAGGATCCTCATCCTCAGAGTCCTCAGGCTAGGACTACATCCTAGGGACTTTCTCATCTGCCCTGAGAGCTATCTGAAGGTCCAGCTTTGTGGCCTTCTTTCCTGCATGTAGTCCCACCTCCTTGCAGAGTTTCTGCAGCTTAGCCCTGCTGAGGTTATCCACATTGAGCCTCCCACCTCCATGATAAAAGACAAACAGGTAGGGAACTTAAATTTAACAAAAAGGAAAAACAGCTAATCAGAAAACTAGAACGAATGGAAAAAATACCCAAGACAATTATGAGTTATTTGTGGAATGGTGGTATAACATAAAATTACTGTATGGCACTGCAAAAAGACAAATCCAAAATCTCACCGCTGGTCACCAGTGTAAGAAAATCAGTTGTTGGTTGACAGAGCTGTGAGCCCTGGTCAAGCAGCAGCCCAAATCCTTGTCAGTGTGAGGCACAAGCAACCTTAAACTAACCTTTGCTGACCTCTTGAGTATCATGGCACCGAACAGTCAGGCGTAACTCAGAGGCAATGTTTAAAGTATTTGTGCAACACTTCAAACATTAACATAGTGAAAAATGCCTCAAAACGATCCCACACCCATTTAGAAAAATTGAGTAATTCTTAATAAATAAAACAAGCCCAATCAATAAATAAAACAAAATCAAAACAACAAAATTCCAACTAGTAGGACCGTAGATAGTCAAATTTGAAAGATTTTGGTAAAAATAATGCCAAAAAGCACAAAGTGCCAATTGTGGAAATCTGGCCTCCCTGGACCAGGACAAAGTCACAAGTTCAGGCCGACTGCAATGGAGTGTAGGCCAACTACGGCGACCTAGTTAAGCCAGCTGAACAAAGTACTTTAAATCCTAGTTTGCTGAGCATTGCAGTTCTGAGGTGTGTTAAGGCAGCGAGGAGAGGCCTTGTATCGGAGTTGCGGGTCCTATTGAGGAGGGCTTATGATGCAAAGTCCGGTGTTGAGGATGTGATACACAGTTAGGGCGATGAGTTGGTTTTGAAGAGCTGTGAGGCTGCAATTTGGAGTCCGGCACAGTTGTCAAGGCTGTTGTCAATGAAGGATGCAAGGGGGCAGTGCTGAGGATGCATTGCACAGCAGTGGCTCCAAACAGGGTGGGACCTTTGTGATGGTTCCAATTCACGCATCAGCGGTTATGCATGAGTTCTGCTCGAGGTTGCGCCATGCAGCAGAGGAGATGCACCAGTTCCGCTGAATCCACAGACTGTGGCAGAGCACCTTAGGCCCACTTCCAGGAGTCGGGACTGGGATGGCACCGCTTGGCAGGGTAGACCACAGATGGCAAAGTCCAGGTGAAGGCACAAGGTTGTTGAAAGCCTGTTGTGCTTCTGAGTCTTCAGATCATGAAGCCAGCCAACTAGCCCTTAGGGTCACTCTGGGTTTTGGGTTCTACAGATGCAGGTCCAGACCTTCTCACCGAGGCAAGAGGGCAGCAGGTCAGCACAGAAAGCCAGTAGTCCACTATTTATACCTGGTACCCTTCCTCTAGAAGGTGGCAGAAGCTTCTAGACATTTTCTTTGAAGTGCACAGCCTTCCTGTCCTCCTTGCCCGATTCCAAATTAACTACGGGGGTATGCAGCCCTTTGTGTGGAGTCAGGACAAAGCCTATTCAAGTGTAAGTAGGTCTGTGCTCAACTATGCCCTCCCATCCTGCCAGTGATGACCCAGCCAGGCATACCTAACCTCTAAATTGTGTGTGACTATCTAGGAGGAATACACAAAGCCCACCTCTCACCTATACCCAATTATGTGACCCAGGAGCAAACTACAGGCAGGAAAATGTCAAGTTTCTAAAAGTGGCATTTTCAAAATTGTAATTTAAAATCCGACTTTACCATGAAAGAGAATTTTTCATTACAATTCTAAAGACCACAAACATGAATTAGCTACCTGCTCACACTTTAAAATTATAGCTTATTAAATGTAACATGTCAACTCCAGTGTTATCCTATGGGAGAGGTAGGTCTTGCAGTAGTGCAAAACAAATGTAAGAGTTTTTTGCCAGCAGGACATGTAAAATTTAAAAGAACATATCCAACTTTATAAATAGACTGCACTCTGCTGTCTGGGCTGTCCAGGGCCTACCTTAGGTGTGTCATATGTATTAAAAAGGAAGGTGTGGGCCTTGTCAAAGGTTTATTTTGGCAGGTCGAAATGGCAATTTAAAACTGCACATATAGCCGGCAATGGCAGACCTGAGACGTTTAAAGGACTACTTTATTGCGTAGCAAAAGCAGTGCTGAAGGCCTACTAGTAGCATTTACTTTACAGATCCTGGGCATATATAGTACAACTTTACTAGGAATGTACAAGTAAGTGAAATATAGCAATTTGTTGTAAGCCAAATCTATGATGTTTTGAGAAGAAAGCACAAATACTTTAGTGCTGGTTAGAAGTGATAAAGTGCACAGAATCTTAAGGCCCACAAAAGCAAATTCAGCAAAAAGTGGATCGGTAATGGCAAAAGGTTTGGGGGTGACCTTGCAGAGAGTGCCAGGTCCAACCCTTTGTGTCTGTCTTTTGCACTTTCATTTGGCTTTGCTTTATTTCCCCTTGTGTCTCCTGATCCGCTTTCTCGCCCTTTCAACCCCTTTGTGCACTTTGCATGTGGTACTAGCCACACCGAATGCCCTCTCTTCCCCCTCCCTTCCATCCTTGACGTCTTCTTAATAGCGGCTGCAGCATGAACATGCTACTACTGCACCAAACGGAAGCCTGTCTGTGTCTATCCACAGCTTGACCATACCTAACTCTAAGACCTCTGGCCCGCCAACCATCCACCATTGCCTTAGGTAACTCTCCACTGAAACACTTCCAGCCCTCAATACTGGAAGCTCATCCCTGCCCTGCGCCCAGACCTTCCCCATCCAGATGGAAGGCACTTCCTCTTGCCTTATCTATTGCTTCTCTTGCCCAATACCCAAGAACACCACACACACAACCCAAATAAATCCTCCTCCACCTTTCATAACACACTCAGCCTTAAATTATTGCTCCTCAACGCCCACACCCTCGCCACGCATGCCATAGAATTCTGGGAGCTCCTGAACTACTGCTCTCTAGACCATCTAAATCTTTGCCATCTTGAAAGAATTCATGCCCCCCCTTACCAACTGCACGAGTACTCTGCACTCAACTATTCAACTACTTTTCGGAAAAAATAAAGCCATCTACAACAACTTCACTCTCCAACTGGACTCCCCCACTCTTGTTCTCTGGCAATCCAAAGGAGTAAGACCCCAGAAACTACCCTGAGCTGCTGGCATGCCCTTACCACTATAGAACCTGTTACCACTATGTGCTCCATCCACTCTGTAGCCACCATGTGACCTGTGCATGCACACCATGTTTGCCAATGGTCTAAAGCCCATTGGCACGGCTCTCACACTGATACTCAACCCACCTCTATCCACCGCCACCTACCTAGAGTCCTGAAAACACACCACTATCCTACCAATCCTCCCAAAATGTTTGGCAGAACCCCTAAAAATGGCCACTGGCAGGTCCATCTCCCCCTTCCCTCACCCAACCAAAGACAGGAGAAGCTCATCAACACCTGCCTGAACAATCACCTCAACACAAACCACCACATGGACCCTCCACAATCTGGCTTCAGTCCCAGTCACAACACTGAGACAGTCCTCATCGCAGCCACAGACGACCTTGGAAGAAACTGGGTTGTTGGTTGACTGAAGTGTGAGCCCTGGTCAAGCAACCCTTGCAGAAGGATCCACAAAAAGTCATTAATTTAACCTGTGCTTAATCCTGGGTAGCTTGGCACAAAAAGGAGTCAGCATTAACTTAGAGGCAAAGGTTAAAGTATTTATGCAGCACACAAAGAGTAATAAAGTGAAAACACAACACGAGGAAATTCCCACACCAATTTTAGGGAAATAGAGTAAATTTTAATCAATTATTTGACAGCAAACTAATAAAAACCCAATCAGTAAAAGCGCAGTTATGAATTGTTAGTGAAAACTAGCACCTTTAAGATCAGAGTGGCAACTGTGGACATCTGGTCACGCAAGACCAGCTCAAAGTAAAAAAATATGGCTGTACCAGAAGGAGAGTGGTTCCCATACAAGAACTGGATTGAGCCCAGTCAGCGCTTACCTTCGAACTTAGGATACATTTTGAGGAAAAGTTTCTGGGAAGATAAATTTCAATGGGGCAAGGCTGCAGGAGGTGTCATAGAAGGGAGTATCATCATCTGGGAACTTGGGTCAAAGCTGCTGTGAAGATTTCTGTGTTCGGACTTATGGCCTGATTTAGATTTTGGCGCATGGGTTACTCCATCACAATGGTGAAAGATATCCCATCTGCCGAAATATAAATTCCATTTTAATTCTTACCAGATTTATATTTAGAGGTACAGGATAGCCGTCACCATTGTGATGGAGTAACCTGTCCACCAAAATCTAAATCAGGCCCTTAGTCTCTTTTTTGGAAGTTGAAAATCTCCAGCAGGATGATGCAGAAGGATGTAGCCGTAGACAGTTCCTGGGGCTTGGATACCCCTTTGGCAAAGGCCTGCTGAATAGGATTTGCTGCACTGGAGAAGAACATAGCAGAAGAAGCCACAAAGTCAGTCCGACTGAAGATGCACCTCTGGTGAGTAGGCAAGCTGGTCCCGGTCTCCTCCTGGTTCAAAGAGCAGTTTTTAAGAGCTGGTTCTAGGAGCAAAAAGTCCTCAGTTTTGCATTTTGGCCATATGGGCACCTTTAGCACCACAACCAAGGGTCGAGGAATGGTGGGTCACCACGTGAGGGTTCAGGACTCACTCATGGTAGGACAAGGTACTGGTTCATGATGATGGGAATCTTTTGTGTCTCTGTAGCTCTGAACAGGAGGACAGCAAACTAACCCATGTGAGTCACTCTGGTAGTCCTGGGTTCAGATGAAGATGCAGGGGTAAATGGCAGGACTTGCCTCTGAAGGTTCAATGAATGCTCCAGGCAATGTGACAGTCTTGCATGGAGTACAGCAGGTCGTAGCAGCAGGCAGTCCTCTGAGATTCTTTTTGCCTGGAAAAAGTTCCCCTACACATCAAACGTCTGTCAAATATGAAAACTTGACTCTTCAAATAAGTTCTCCCAGACAGGTGGTACTCATATGCCAGGATATCCTCTGTGGTGATATGCACACCCTACAAATCTGTATAATATTACATAACATGGCATGACATAACAGCATATTTTTCTTCTTTGGAAGAAGTCTGCTTCTTGTTCATTTCCATCCCAGATTAAGATGAAGCCTATTTACAGATTCCATATGTATGCATGCTTGTCATATGGGCTACACTCAGTGCTTAATTTGTGCTTGTTGTTTCCTTATTTTTGAGAGCCAACGCTTATTTTTCTGCCTCAAGCATTTACCTCGAGCAAAAAACACATATGGGAAAGAAGGAGAAAGAGAAAAATGAAAAAGCGTCACAATGGGAGAAAGCAGAAAGATGCAGGAGTGAGCTGAAGGGACATGGAGTGGCTGTAAATGGATTAAAGAGGGCTGAGATGGCTTCAGGATTATGCTGCCTCAGTATTCCATGTTCATGCATTCAATTGCAGCAGCCGCGTGTTTCAGAGCAGGGTTTTGAGTACCGGCACATATTTATTTGCAAATTAAGCACTGGTTATGCTTCTACTATGCCAGACTGGGGGAAGAAAAACGTCCTATTCGTGTGCCCTCTATCTGGAAAAAGAAGACTTCTTTGAATCTGAAGTAATTCCAAGTATGTATTAGGGTGGCACCCTCTGTGACAAAATTAATTGGTGTGCTTAGAGGCTAATCAGTGGTTAGTAAAGTCCTCAATTACCCTTAGGGTGACTTTTTGTGGTATGTTCATATATAGGGCCGTGGCATCGAAATGTTATATTGTTTGATGTGGGCTTGCAAGAAAAGTTTATTGTGCCTATACTGTTTTTTTAAAGATAAAACTACATTTTTGAGCTACAGGCTGAAAGAAATCAACAAGTTATGATATAGGTTTAGGACATATCCTGTACCTGAAACCATAGATTATCCCAGAGGTGTGTTTTTACTTCTGTGAATCTCAGGCACTGTTCTTAGTAACAAAAGAATCACCCTTTTAGTTGAAAATCCAATGTACTGTGTCTTATTCCTCCACAATAGTACTTATCTTGGTTTTAATAGCTGTCCTTGGAGCGTGTGTTAATTTCATATAGAATTTTGGGTTGAAATATCACAAATATTCCTTGAGTATACAATCTTGTCTTGATGGAAGATTGCTCCTCATTTTTCTGCACAATTGTTTGCTACACTGTCATTTGACAAAAGTTCTTCCTTCTTGATATTAGTGTAATGCCTCTTATGGTTAGTATCTAGCCGTTCCAGGTCTGCAATAATAGCCTTTTAGAATGATAGTACCCCCGGAGGATAGTGTTGACTGACACAATAAATCATCACTTTATCCTAACTCAACTGACAATTGATGACTGCTGCCTCAAATGTCAGCAGACAGAACTGCATTATGGCTCTCAGAGGTTATGTTAGCTGCTTGGATATTGGGCTGCCTCTCATCCACATGCGGAAAGAAACAAGAGTGCATGATGCAGAGGGTTGCTGCTTCACTCACAATCAATGTTTAGCAATGGTGGTGTGGTGCAGCAGCAAGCAGCGCAAGTCCACTGTGCTGAGAATTCTGGGATTGGCTCTGCAGCAAGTCCATAAATTCTCTACATAGTGCAAATTTGTGTTGCATGCTGTACCCGAAGAACTTAAAAAATTATGCACACACACACACATCTTCTCCCAGCTCCATCTATGTGGTCCAACTATATAGAAAGAAAACACACTGATATTATATGGTGCAGTGTCAGTGCTTAGTTAACCCAGGGCAGAGTGAAACTGAAAAGCAGAGGGAGGTGAATGAAGATGACATGAACTCTTTTTAGGGAAGAAGAGAACAGAGATTTATTTTCCCTTTTACGTGCCCTTGCGCTCAGCACCACTTGGAAGAGAATAGGAAAGGAGAGACAAACCTAAACCCTCTACCCTGAGGTAGACTGAATAGTAAGTAGTACACCACCATATTCTTATCAGTTATTATAACCAGGTCCTTGAACCTAGGCTGGATCTCAGCACCCCTAACACTGACACAAATTAATCACTGCATGAGAGCCTTGTCTCCATTAAAAGTTCAAAGCCTAATATTGCATAATAAATTAGTGCAACTTTAAGTAAATCTCAGTCATGGAATGCTGGAAATACAAACCTGTACCCTCCTTTAGAAGACAGAAAGTAATGCTGTAACAAAAAGACATGTCTGTTCTATACAAGCCAAATCATTAATTGTCCCGGAAATCTCATGCTAAGATCTAATTGGCTGCCAACACTTCCTCGGCTTCAGATGAGTTCCAAAAGAAAATGTAAAGAAAAAAAAAAAAGAAAAGGGGGAGGGTAGAAATACCCTATCCTCCTAGCCTTGGTGCTGCCAAGGCAAAAAATATATATATTTTTTAAAATGTCCACCAAAATTCGTAGAGGATCTGCGAATCCGCCCAAAAACAAAAAAAACTAAACAACAAAAGAACAAGTGCGGTCTCCTGAGCTTGTTTAAAATGTAGCGACCAGCTGATCCAGGTCGCGGGGTCATGATGCTATATAAAATATAAAGAAGGGTGGCACATTGGATCTCCCTCCTCTGGCTTATTTGTGCCCAGGTACCACCACCTCTCCTGAGCGCTATACCATAGTGAGATGGCTGCACAGATCCCCCTCCTTTGGGCTCGTAGGAACCCTGCAGACCACCATCTCCCTGGGGCTTTATTAAAATAGTGGTGGGGGCAGCGCTGCCCCCTCGTGGGGCTTCTGCATGCCCTGGGGATCACCACCTCCTTGAGGCAAAAATAGAAAAGATGTATGGGGGCCATGTGAACCCCTGGGGACCACCACCTCCCCGGGGCCAAACTGTAATAAAAGATGGGAGGGAGGGCTCCCTCCCAGGCCATATATATGGCTAGGGGTCACCACCTCCCAGTCCAACCCATGCAAATTAATTAATGGCCCCTCCAGGGGCAATTAATTGCACAAGGGCCACCTCCTGCTATTTTCCGAGGTTTCCACCCTTGGGAGATAAATGTTTGCTTTTGCTTGGGGGGAGCTGTGACAGCTCCTGCCAAGCAAAAGTAAACACTAACTCTGCTAGCAGCAAGTGGGAGCGTGAAAACTGCTTCTGCTTGCTGGGAGCAAAGTTTTCATCTGTTTCTCCGTACGCTGTCATAAAAAAATATGAAACATTGCTCCCTTATGAAGGGAGCCGCATGTGGAGGAGCAATGCCAGCTCCTGCAGGAGGCGGGAAGTTGGCTGGTTCCATGGGGGCCTTGAAGCTCCCAACACCAGTCCTCGATGTGATGGGCAGCTCAGTAAAAGGCCCTCCCTGAAGTGTCACCTTGAAAAGTTATCTGATGTAGACACTCAAGGAACAATCACATCGGCATAGTTACATAAAAACATACTCACTGGAGACATTATCTTGGCGTCCTTTACGCAGCTGTAGTGTAGATGTAATATACATTTACCCAACAAGGTAGCATTTATTAATTAGCTAGTAGAAAGTACTCCAGTTGGGTTGACATTTTTCACCAAACAGTTGCCTCTTCTTGGATAAATGCGCAGGGTGGGATTCATTCTGGCATGATGCTCATTCCACAGAAATTAAACCTCAACAGGAAGCATTAACAGATATAAACAAAGCCAGTGCCCCAGATGAAGCTCTAATTTTATAAAATACTAATAATTTTAACTCCTTGCGCACGACCAAGGAAAAGCAGGTGTTTTCTCTGCATTTCCATCCTTAAAAGGTATCTGTAATACCTGATGGAGGTGGTTGCATCCTTGCTCTTTGGAGTGGACTGTCTAATGCAGTGACTGTGACCAATGGGTTCTTTCTTGTCATCTGCTTAGACTAAGGATCATGTTTTCCCTTTTAAAAACTACAAATATGTAAAATGGCCTAGAAATCCCACCAGTTTGGCTCTGCCCCAAATACATTAGTTGTATGCAACATCCTCCCGCCCTTTTCCCAGGATGATGGACAAGTTACTAAAAGGCCCACCGAGTGTGTTTCTTGCCGATTTTAGAGACAAGTTCTTGATGCACAGGAATATGATCACATCTCCCCCACACAAAGAAGCACTTCCTGCGTAACATGAGGTTTGCGACCTTTGACCCTCGGGTAGGCCGCTTCCCTGCCGCTGCAGCTCCGCCTGCCCAGGCCCCTGCCAGGTTGTACTAGCATTATTATTTCCTCTTCTGACGCTCCAGCCTTTCTTTTCTTCTCCTCCTCTGACGCTCCTGTCTTTCTCTTCTTTACCTCCTCTGACGTTCCTGTCTTGTTTCTCTGACGTTTTTCTGACGTTCCTGTCCTCATTTTTCTGATGTTTTTCTGACGTTCCTGTCTATTTTTTTCTTTGCCCCTCCATTCCTGAGTGCTTCTTTCCCACCGCTGCCACCCTTGCGGCCCTGCCCCCCCGCTCCCATTTGCTCTCCTTCCCTCCCGCCTCCCGCATCCCAGGTGACCCCTCCTTCCCCCCCTTCCTTCTTATGGCGGCCTCTGCTCGGCAGAGACAGCGACCCTTGACCCTCGGGTAGGTCGCTTCCCCGCCGCTGCAGCTCCGCCTGCCCAGGACCCTGCCAGGTTGTCCTAGCATTATTATTTCCTCTTCTGACGCTCCTGTCTTTCTTTTCTCCTCCTCCTCTGACGCTCCTGTCTTTCTCTTCTTTACCTCCTCTGACGTTCCTGTCTTGTTTCTCTGAAGTTTTTCTGACGTTCCTGTCCTCATTTTTCTGATGTTTTTCTGACGTTCCTGTCTTTGTTTTTGTTTGCCCCTCCATTCCTGAGCGCTTCTTTCCCGCCGCTGCCACCCTAGCGACCCTGCTCCCCCTGCTCCCATTTGCTCTCTTTCCCTCCCGCCTCCCACCTCCCAGCTGACCCCTCCTCCCCCCCTTCCTTTCTATGGCGGCCCCTAGCACCAATGGCGCGCCAAAGGCAAGCCCGTCCGCGCCCGTCCGCGCCTGGACCGCGCCCAGCGCCAGAACCTCTAGCCCCCACCGCACTCAAAGCACCCGACTAAGATACGCCGCCGCCTCCCTCTACGCCCTCAATCCTGGACGAACAACCACCTGCTACCAAGCCAGCCCTAAATGAACCCATGGACCCTTCACCTGCCAAGCCTGCAAATACACATTCCACCGAACCTGCAGACCACCCACCGGCCCTCGCAACAACAACCACCTCAAGTGCATCCTCCTCAACACACGCTCCGTCCACAAGCACGCCATCGAACTATGGGACCTCCTGGACACAACATCACCAGACGTCGCCTTCATCACAGAAACCTGGATGAACGCCTCCTCAGCTCCAGATATCGCCGTAGCCATCCCCGATGGCTACAAGATCGCCCGGAAGGACCGCGTCAACCAAACCGGAGGAGGAATCGCCATCATCTACAGGAACACCATCAACATCACGACCACCACCGAAGACACCCCCCTCGCCGCCGAACACATACACTTCCAGATCCACACCGACCCCAAAACCACCCTCAGAGGAACACTCGTCTACAGGCCCACGCACCCAATTCAGCAAAACCATCACAGACTTCATCAGCTCGCACGCCCTAGCCTCACCAGAATACATCCTCCTTGGGGACCTGAACTTCCACCTGGAGAAAAACAACGACAACAACACCACCACCCTGCTCGACAACCTCGACAACCTCGGACTCAAGCAACTGGTGAGCACCCCCACCCACACCGCTGGCCAAACGCTCGACCCCATCTTCTCCGCCAGCAACCACATCTCCTTCAGCCACTCCTCCGAACTACACTGGACCGACCACAGATGCGTCCACTTCACCTTCAAACGGGAGACTCACCACCATCGCACACAACAAATCCCTGCAGATGCTGGAGCAAAATCTCCACAGAGAAGCTCCTCTCAACACTGAACCAAAACCCACTAGCCATCATCACTGACGCCAACAACGCAGCCCACAGCCGCACACAGTGGATCACCAACTGTGCCGAAAACCTTGCACCACTTAAAAGCCACCGAAGCGGGACCAGCATCAGGAAACCCCCATGGTTCACGGATGCCCTCAAAGAATCCAAGAAATCCTGCCATACCCTCGAAAAAACCTGGCACAGGGAACGCACCACAGAAAACATGACAGCCCTCAAGATCGCCACCCTCGAACACCACCAGCTGATCCGCTCCACCAAAAGGACATCATTCAAAGAGCGTCTAGACAACAACACCCACAACAGCAAGGAACTCTTCAACATTGTCAAAGAGCTCTCCAACCCCAGCGCCAGCTCCAACGTCATCACACCCTCACAAGAACTCTGCAACCCCCTTGCTACGTTCTTCCACCGAAAGATCGCAGACCTACATGACACTCTGGCTCCCCCTCGGACCCTTGCCCCCATCACATCTTCAACAAAGCCGACTCCTTCATCGCCCCCCATCTCCGGAACATCATCAACAGCTCGTTCTCATCAGCCACCTTCCCCGAGAGCTGGAAACACGCGGAAGTCAACGCCCTCCTGAAAAAACCACGGCTGACCCCAATGACCTGAAGAACTTCCGCTCCATCTCTCTTTTCCCCTTCCCGGCCAAGGTAATCGAGAAGACCGTCAACAAGCAGCTGACCGCTTTTCTTGAAGCTAACAACTCACTCGACCCTTCCCAATCTGGATTTCGGGCCAACCACAGCACAGAAACCGCCCTCATCGCAGTCACCGACGACATCAGAACTCTGATGGACAATGGAGAAACAACCGCCCTCATCCTCCTGGACCTCTCGGCTGCCTTCGACACCATGTGCCACCGCACCCTGATTACCCGCCTCCGCACCACTGGAATCCTAGAACAGGCCCTAGACTGGATCATCTCGTTCCTCTCCGACAGAACCCAGAGAGTCCACCTCCCTCCCTTCCGCTCAGAACCCACCGAGATCATCTGCGGCGTACCCTAAGGTTCCTCGCTCAGCCCAACCCTCTTCAATATCTACTTGAGCCCCCTCGCCGCCATCGCACGCAAACACAACATCAACATCATCTCCTACGCCGACGACACCCAGCTGATACTCTCCCTCACCAAAGACCCAACCACTTCCAAAACCAACCTACAGGAAGGAATGAAAGACTTCGGGGAATGGATGAAACTCAGCCGCCTAAAACTGAACTAAGACAAGACGGAGGTCCTCATCCTCGGACAATCCCTTTCCACCTGGGACGACTCCTGGTGGCCCACGGCTCTGGGCACCGCACCAACCCCCTCGGATCACGTACGCAACCTCGGATTCATCCTGGACCCCCTCCTCACAATGACCAAGCAAGTCAACGCTGTCTCGTCATCATGCTTCAACGCCCTACGCATGCTCCGAAAAATCTTCCGATGGATCCCCGCCGAAACCAGAAAGACAGTTACCCATGCCCTCGTCACAAGCCGACTGGACTACAGAAACACCCTATACGCAGGTACCACCGCAAAGCTTCAGAAACGCCTACAACGCATACAGAACGCCTCCACACGCCTCATCCTCAACATCCCTAGCCACAGCCACATATCCGCCCACCTGAAACACCTACACTGGCTCCCCGTCAACAAGAGGATCACCTTCAGGCTCCTCACCCACGCACACAAAGCACTCCACAACATGGACCCCGAATACCTCAACAGCCGCCTCTCATTCTACAAGCCCACCCGTCAGCTCCGCTCAGCTAGCCTCGCCCTCGCCACCATCCCACGCATCCGCAGAACCACCGCCGGAGGAAGATCATTCACCTACCTGCCAGCCAAAGCATGGAACTCCCTCCCCGCACACCTAAGAACTACCCAGGACCATCTCGCCTTCAGGAAGCTCCTCAAGACATGGCTTTTCGAGCAGCAGTAACCCCCCCCCTCTCCAGCACCTTGAGACCCTCTCGGGTGAGTAGCGCGCTCTATAAATGCATTGATTGATTGATTGATTGATACATAATTTTTCTTTTCATTTGCTGCATAATTTTAACAACTATCCATCGAACATTGGTACTTCACAGACACTTATTTCAAGTGTTCCTATCTAAAATACATTACCTTTAATACAATACTTGAAATATGCTTTCAGTTAATGAATGTGCCTCGAAGTGTTAAACAATCTGCAACATAAATTTAAGATTTTGTGGGCCTCCTTACGAGGCTGGGGGGTCTTAAGACTGCAAGCCTCATGATGGAGGTCTGACCGCCGCAGACAGCGCTGCCCTGGGGCTTACGAGTCCCCATCCACCAGCGGTTAACACAGCCATGGAAAGGCTGGCAGAATGGGGGCCTCAGGGGCCCCCATGCACAGCCCCATCGCGCATTTAAATGACCAAAATACGGGCAGTGACATGCACGATTGGTGCTGTCGCACCCGATGCACCACAACATTGTTGTGGTGAGTGTTCAGCTGGGCCAGCGGGCGAAAATGCTGTTTTCGTCCACTGGCCCAATGGAACACTCCTAATATGGCAGGCAAAAGACCTCCAGTACTGACGGTCTTTTGCCTGCAGCGGCTTTAGCGGTCCTGTTACAGGACTGCCAAAGTCGTAATGAGACCCTGTGTGTCTATTGAATTTAGTGTGTTTCTGCATAATTAGAGAGCTTCGAGTCATTGACTGGAAGAGGTGCATAAGGGGAGAAGTGTTCCCTTCCAGGATAGTAGCGGTCATCTAGTCATTCCATATTAGTAGGTAGTAAGAAGAGAGATTGTACTACTGAATATCGACACCAACAATATTGTGTCATACTAATTTCAAGGATAGAATATCGGAGAACAAAATATTGAAAGGTAAGTGCATTTAGGAAAGTGTAGATATACTATTCCTAACTCCACATCAACATACCTTTAAGCTATATGTACAGTGTAGGTAAATCTATGTGGAATTAGGTATAGAAAATCTAGGCTTACCTGCCTGTTGATATTTTATTTTCAATATTCTGTCCTCGATATCCTGTCCCATCAATATTGTTGATTTGATATTCAGGGACACACCAAAATGAGAGGAACCAATTGCCTTCTAATAACTGTTGTCACTGTATTGAGGTGTGCGGAAGAGAAGATGATCGGCTAACAGTGGCTTATGATAGAGGAAACCTGTTCTAAATAAACATTTTTGTTTGGTCTGTCATCTTGAAGAGAATTTAACTGATGGGAAACCCTTATTTTCCATGTTATAGTGTAATGATACTGTATCAATAATTTGTAGCTTTTGCACAATTGTGATATATTGAATCAAAGTTGTAAAACAGTTTAAAGCAAGATACGGGCAAGTCATGTGTAACATGGTTTAAATTTTTGATAAAGGATTTCAGGTGGAAATTTTAAGATGGATCAGAACCAGACGTCTGCAAAAGGCCTGCCTGGTCCCAAATTGACACCTCATCAATATCTAGTAAAAAGTGGTGAAATATTGACTAACCAATGTTTATGATCTGTGATTTTGGCCACTGTCTCACTAGACAACGGCTGCCAATATGGACTGAGGACATAGAATGTTTTGAAAGGTTACTCTGTAAGGTATTGTATTACAAAACGTAAAATCTCGGAGCAGCGTCATCATTGCTCTTTTCTTCCAATCTCTTTCTGTCACTAGATGCTGGGAATCTGGGCCATTTCAATATCTCTGCTTGGAACAGTGAACGGTGAGACCTAGCAGTTGCTCTTTAGTCTTGTTGAATCTTAATTTCATGCAATCATTTGCCAATCATAATAATGTTTGTGAATTGTCCCTACAGTTTAATTATACATTGCATTCCAGTGATGTAACTACAGTGGACAGGTTTAGGTACAGAAGGTGTAGTGAATCACAGATTAGAAGAAGATAAAATATTTTGCATGCTAACTAAAATGATGGGAACTGGTTAACATGTGCATGGCTAATATTACATCTACCACCACCCACTTACCTTCCTCGTCCCAGTCCTTACTTTTAAGATGAATCCCACACCTGAAACAAGAAAATTCCTGTTTCAAATGCTAACAATGCAAGTAACACGTGCCTCCCCATTTTCATCCTGCCTTCAGCAGGGGAATGCTGCTTCAGTTTACGCAACCAATGGGATTTTGTCACCACTCCTGCCCAGTTTAGTACTCCCCTCTCTGGGGCCAAGGAGATTCCAGGGTGCACTGATGGATGCAGCATTTGGTCATGTTTGACTGGATCCTTGCTTGGTTCGACATTGAATTGAAGCAGTGCTGCAGTGGTGACACCTGAAGTTGCTTTCTTTAGTGGGACATTTGTTTGCCCTTTATGTGGGTTTTTGGGAGTGCATGTGGGGAATTTGTCTTTGGTGTTTGGTTGCCTTCTTTGTCCCTATGCTGTACTGGCCTATCTGATGTCAATGGGCATAAATTGTTTGCGCTTGTGACTTGGGTGGTTGATGGCTCCTCTGAACCTTCCTGGTGCTTTGGTATGCCTCATAAGTAAGAACTGGGATGATGAAGAGGGGCACAGAAATATAGCCACTATTACCTCCAGTAATCTTGATTACATTTACTCCTACTCTTCCTAGTCACATTCCTCTTGTCTCATTCATCTACTCTCTGCTGTTCAGCTATCTGAACTGTCTTGGAAAGATCAGGAGTATAATGAGAATGCCAGACCCAATTATGGTCCTGAGCACAGATGGACTTGCCTTGTGTTCTCAGCATATCAAACTGGAGTTTTCCTGTCTTTGTAGTGGTATACTTCTCATATGGAAGGATTGTGACTAGAGGAGGTGTAATACTATTGAAAATTACCGTAAGTAATCAGGCCACAAATGTAGGAGGCTGGACTGGCTTGTAGTGAGTACCAAGGGGTACTTGCACCTTGCACCAGGCCCAGTTATCCCTTATTAGTGTATAGGGTGTCTAGCAGCTTAGGCTGATAGATAATGGTAGCTTAGCAAAGCAGCTCAGGCTGAACTAGGAGACGTGTGAAGCTACTACAGTACCACTTAGTGTCATATGCACAATATCATAAGAAAACACAATACACAGTTATACTAAAAATAAAGGTACTTTATTTTTATGACAATATGCCAAAGTATCTTAGAGTGTACCCTCAGTGAGAGGATAGGAAATATACACAAGATATACATACACAATAGCAAAAATATGCAGTATAGTCTTAGAAAACAGTGCAAACAATGTATAGTTACAATAGGATGCAATGGGGAAACATAGGGATAGGGGCAACACAAACCATATACTCCAGAAGTGGAATGCGAACCACGAATGGACCCCAAACCTATGTGACCTTGTAGAGGGTCGCTGGGACTATTAGAAAATAGTGAGAGTTAGAAAAATAACCCTCCCCAAGACCCTGAAAAGTGAGTGCAAAGTGCACTAAAGTTCCCCTAAGGACAAAATAGTCGTGTTAGAGGGAGAATGCAAGGAAAACACAAATCAGCAATGCAACAACGATGGATTCCTGTCTGAAGGTACCTGTGGAGCAAGGGGACCAAGTCCAAAAGTCACAAGCAGCTCGGAGATGGGCAGATGCCCAAGAAATGCCAGCGGTTGGTGCAAAGAAGCTCTTACTAGGCTGAAGAACTGTGAATACTGCAGGAACGACAAGGGCTAGAGACTTCCCCTTTGGAGGATGGATCCCCCACGCCTTGGAGAGTCGTGCAGAAGTGTTTTCCCGCCGGATGGACGCCAACAAGCCTTGCTACACGCAAATCGTGCGTTTGGCGTTTTTGGACGCTGCTGGGGCCCAGGAGGGACCAGGAGGTCGCAAATTGGACCTGCAGAGAGAGGGGACGTCGAGCAAGACAAGGAGCCCTCACTGAAGCAGGTAGCACCCGGAGAAGTGCCAGAAACAGGCACTACGAGGATGCGTGAAACGGTGCTCGCCGAAGTTGCACAAAGGAGTCCCACGTCGCCGGAGACCAACTTAGAAAGTCGTGCAATGCAGGTTAGAGTGCCGTGGACCCAGGCTTGGCTGTGCACGAAGGATTTCCGCCGGAAGTGCACAGGGGCCGGAGAAGCTTGCAAAGTCGCGGTTCCCAGCAATGCAGCCCAGCGAGGTGAGGCAAGGACTTACCTCCACCAAACTTGGGCTGAAGAGTCACTGGACTGTGGGGGTCACTTGGACGGTGTCGCTGGATTCGAGGGACCTCGCTCGTCGTGCTGAGAGGAGACCCAAGGGACCGGAGATGCAGCTTTTTGGTGCCTGCGGTTGCAGGGGGAAGATTCCGTCGACCCACTGGAGATTTCTTCGGAGCTTCTGGTGCAGAGAGGAGGCAGACTACCCCCACAGCATGCACAAGCAGGAAAACAGTCGAGAAGGCGGCAGGATCAGCGTTACAGAGTTGCAGTAGTCGTCTTTGCTACTATGTTGCAGGTTTGCAGGCTTCCAGCGCGGTCAGCGGTCGATTCCTTATCAGAAGGTGAAGAGGGAGATGCAGAGGAACTCGGCTGAGCTCATGCATTCGTTATCTGAAGTTTCCCCAGAGACAGAGACCCTAAATAGCCAGAAAAGAGGGTTTGGCTACCTAGGAGAGAGGAAAGGCTACTAACACCTGAAGGAGCCTATCACAAGGAGTCTCTGACGTCACCTGGTGGCACTGGCCACTCAGAGCAGTCCAGTGTGCCAGCAGCACCTCTGTTTCCAAGATGGCAGAGGTCTGGAGCACACTGGAGGAGCTCTGGACACCTCCCAGGGGAGGTGCAGGTCAGGGGAGTGGTCACTCCCCTTTCCTTTGTCCAGTTTCGCGCCAGAGCAGGGGCTAAGGGGTCCCTGAACCGGTGTAGACTGGCTTATGCAGAATTGGGCACATCTGTGCCCAACAAAGCATTTCCAGAGGCTGGGGGAGGCTACTCCTCCCCTGCCTTCACACCATTTTCCAAAGGGAGAGGGTGTCACACCCTCTCTCAGAGGAAGTTCTTTGTTCTGCCATCCTGGGCCAGGCCTGGCTGGACCCCAGGAGGGCAGCTGCCTGTCTGAGGTGTTGGCAGCAGCAGCAGCTGCAGAGAAACCCCAGGAAGGGCAGTTTGGCAGTACCAGGGTCTGTGCTACAGACCACTGGGATCATGGAATTGTACCAACAATGCCAGGATGGCATAGAGGGGGCAATTCCATGATCATAGACATGTTACATGGCCATATTCGGAGTTACCATGGTGAAGCTACATATAGGTAGTGACCTATATGTAGTGCACGCGTGTAATGGTGTCCCCGCACTCACAAAGTTCAGTGAATTGGCTCTGAACAATGTGGGGGCACCTTGGCTAGTGCCAGGGTGCCCTCACACTAAGTAACTTTGCACCTAACCTTTACCAGGTAAAGGTTAGACATATAGGTGACTTATAAGTTACTTAAGTGCAGTGTAAAATGGCTGTGAAATAACGTGGACGTTATTTCACTCAGGCTGCAGTGGCAGGCCTGTGTAAGAATTGTCAGAGCTCCCTATGGGTGGCAAAAGAAATGCTGCAGCCCATAGGGATCTCCTGGAACCCCAATACCCTGGGTACCTCAGTACCATATACTAGGGAATTATAAGGGTGTTCCAGTAAGCCAATGTAAATTGGTAAAAATGGTCACTAGCCTGTCAGTGACAATTTGGAAAGAAATGAGAGAGCATAACCACTGAGGTTCTGATTAGCAGAGCCTCAGTGAGACAGTTAGTCACTACACAGGTAACACATACAGGCACACTTATGAGCACTGGGGCCCTGGGTTACCAGGGTCCCAGTGACACATACAACTAAAACAACATATATACAGTGAAAAATGGGGGTAACATGCCAGGCAAGATGGTACTTTCCTACACAACCCCCCCCCAAACGAAGGACAATAAGACTAGCCATTACCTGATGAGTCTTCATTGTCTAAGTGGAAATATCTGGAGAGTCCATCTGCATTGGAGTGGCTACTCCCAGGTCTATGTTCCACTGTATAGTCCATTCCCTGTAGGGATATGGACCACCTCAACAATTTAGGATTTTCACCTTTCATTTGTTTTAGCCAAAGTAGAGGTTTGTGGTCTGTCTGAACAATGAAGTGAGTGCCAAACAGGTATGGCCTCAACTTCTTCAGAGCCCAGACCACAGCAAAGGCCTCCCTCTCAATGGCAGACCAACGCTTTTCTCTAGGGGTCAACCTTCTACTAATAAAAGCAACAGGTTGATCCTGGCCCTCAGAATTAAGTTGTGATAGGACTGCCCCTACTCCTAATTCAGATGCATCAGTTTGGACATAGAATTTTTTAGAGTAACAAGGGCTTTTCAGGACAGGTGCAGAGCACATGGCCTGCTTCAGCTCCTCAAAAGCTTTCTGACAGTTTGCTGTCCATAATACCTTTTTAGGCATTTTCTTGGATGTGAGGTCATTAAGAGGGGCTGCAATGGAGCCATAGTTCTTAATGAACCTCCTGTAATACCCAGTGAGGCCTAGGAAGGCTCTCACCTGAGTCTGAGTGGTAGGGGGAATCCAATCAATAATAGTTTGGATTTTCCCCTGAAGTGGTGCAATCTGTTCCCCACCAACAAGGTGTCCCAGATAAACCACTTTACCCTGCCCT
Source organism: Pleurodeles waltl (assembly GCF_031143425.1). Classification (NCBI taxonomy): domain Eukaryota; kingdom Metazoa; phylum Chordata; class Amphibia; order Caudata; family Salamandridae; genus Pleurodeles; species Pleurodeles waltl. The sequence goes on along the minus strand of NC_090445.1, from coordinate 741,223,138 downwards.
ATCTGGCACTTTGAAGCCTTGATAGTGAGGCCTGCCTTTTGCAGGGCCTCCAAAACTTTCCAAAGGTGGACCAGGTGATCATCCCAGCTGGAGCTAAAGACAGCTATATCATCCAAGTATGCTGCACTGAAAGCTTCCAGCCCTTGCAGGACTGTGTTCACCAACCTCTGAAAAGTGGCAGGTGCATTTTTCAAACCAAAAGGCATTACAGTAAACTGGTAATGTCCTCCAATGGTAGAAAATGCAGTTTTAGGTTTAGCATCTTCTGACATTTTGATCTGCCAATACCCTGCAGTCAAATCAAAAGTGCTTAGATACTTGGCAGATGCCAGTGTATCTATTAGCTCATCTGCCCTGGGTATAGGGTGAGCATCTGTTTTGGTTACCAAGTTGAGACCTCTATAGTCTACACAAAACCTCATTTCCTTCTTTCCATCTTTAGAATTGGGTTTTGGTACCAGTACCACAGGAGAAGCCCATGGACTGTCAGAGTGCTCAACCACTCCTAGTTCCAACATCTTCTGAACTTCTTGCTTTATGCAGTCCCTGACATGGTCAGGCTGCCTATAGATCTTACTTTTGACAGGTAAACTGTCTCCAGTATCTATAGTGTGCTCACACCAAGAAGTGGTGCCTGGCACAATGGAGAAGAGTTCTGAAAATTGTCCTAGGAGATTTATGCAATTATCTTTCTGCTCAGCAGTAAGACAATCAGCCAAAACTACCCCTTCCACAAGAGCATCTTGTTCTGTGGAAGAGAAGAGATCAGGTAGAGGATCACTGTCTTCTTCCTGTCCCTCATCTGTTGCCATGAGCAGGGTGAGATCAGCCCTGTCATAGTAGGGTTTCAGGCGGTTGACATGGAGCACCCTAAGGGGACTCCTGGCAGTGCCTAAGTCAACCAAGTAGGTGACTTCACCCTTCTTTTCAACAATTGTGTGTGGACCACTCCATTTATCTTGGAGTGCTCTTGGGGCCACAGGCTCCAAGACCCACACTTTCTGCCCTGGTTGGTACTGAACCAAAACAGCCTTCTGATCATGCCATTGCTTCTGGAGCTCTTGGCTGGCCTGAAGGTTTTTACTGGCCTTTTTCATGTACTCAGCCATCCTTGATCTGAGGCCAAGTACATAGTCCACAATATCCTGCTTAGGAGCTTTTAAAGGTTGTTCCCAACCCTCCTTTACAAGTGTGAGTGGACCCCTAACAGGGTGTCCAAAAAGAAGTTCAAAGGGGCTGAAGCCCACTCCTTTCTGGGGTACCTCCCTGTAGGCAAAAAGGAGGCATGGTAGAAGGATATCCCATCTCCTGCGGAGTTTTTCAGGGAGTCCCATAATCATGCCTTTGAGAGTTTTATTAAATCTCTCCACCAGTCCATTTGTTTGTGGATGATAGGGTGTTGTGAACTTGTAAGTTACACCACACTCCTTCCACATGGCCTTTAAGTATGCAGACATGAAATTGCTTCCTCTGTCTGATACTACTTCCTTTGGGAAGCCCACCCTGGAAAATATTCCCAGGAGGGCCTTTGCCACTGCAGGAGCTGTAGTGGTCCTTAAAGGAATTGCTTCAGGATACCTTGTGGCATGGTCCACTACCACTAAGATAAACCTATTGCCTGAAGCAGTAGGAGGGTCAAGGGGGCCAACTATGTCAACCCCTACCCTTTCAAAGGGAACCCCAACCACAGGCAGTGGGATAAGGGGTGCCTTTGGAGTGCCACCTGTCTTGCCACTGGCTTGACAGGTTTCACAGGACTTACAAAATTCTTTTGTGTCCTCAGACATCCTAGGCCAATGAAACAGTGGTACCAATCTGTCCCAAGTTTTCATTTGACCCAGGTGCCCAGCTAAGGGAATGTCATGTGCCAGTGTTAGGAGGAACTTTCTGTACTCCTGAGGAATCACTAATCTCCTGGCAGCTCCAGGTTTAGGATCCCTATGCTCAGTGTACAAGAGGTTGTCCTCCCAGTAAACTCTGTGTGAGTCACTGACATCCCCATTAGCCTGTTTGACAGCTTGCTGTCTGAGACCCTCTAATGTGGGACAGGTTTGCTGTGCCACACTCAGCTCCTCTCTGGCAGGCCCCCCTTCACCCAAAAGCTCAGCAGTGTCTGCTTCCAGCTCCTCTGGTGTAGGTTCTGCACAGGGAGGGAATTCTTCTTCCTCAGAAGTAGAATCCACTGTAGAGGGAGGGATAGTAGGAAGTGGTTTGCTTCTACTAGCCCTAGCTTTAGGGAGCGCTTGGTCCATTGTTCCAGGATCCAAGCTTCCCTGTCCTTTTTGCTTTTTGGCCTGAGCCCTTGTCAAAGCAAAAATATGCCCTGGGATGCCCAGCATTGCTGCATGGGCCTCCAACTCCACATCTGACCAAGCTGATGTCTCCAAATCGTTCCCTAATAGACAGTCTACAGGTAAATCTGAAGCTACCACAACTTTCTTTGGACCAGATACCCCCCCCCAGTTGAGATTTACAACAGCCATGGGGTGGCTTTGTGTTATGTTGTGAGCATCGGTTACTTGGTACTGGTGTCCAAGTATGTGTTGTTCAGGGTGCACCAGTTTCTCAATCACCATTGTGACACTGGCACCTGTGTCCCTGTAGGCCTGGACCTCAACACCATTTATTAGGGTTAGTTGCTTGTACTTCTCCAAGTTATGGGGGCAAGCAACCAAAGTGGCTAAGTCAATAGCCCCTTCAGAGACTAAAGTAGCCTCTGTGGTCTCCCTAATCAGACCAACCCCAACTAAATTACCAAAAGTGAGCCCAGCTACTCCCTTGGATTGGCTATTAGTAGGTTTGCTCCCACCACCACTGCTATTAGTAGGGACACTAGGTGTAGCAGTAGGGGTTGTAGTGGTAGGAGCTGTGGTGCCTTTCTTTGGACAACTGGGATCTGTTGTCCAATGGCCTTTTATCTTACATAAATAGCACCATGGTTTCCTTTCCTTGTTCTGATTAGAGGAAGGTTTGGGCCCACCACCCCCACCAGAGTGTTTTTGTGGGCCTGATGAAGACTCATTTTTAGATTTGTCCCCACCCTTGTCAGAAGACTTACCATCCTTCTTTTTGTTGCCATCTTTGTCACCCCCTGTATGAACTTTTCTGTTCACTCTTGTTCTGACCCATTTGTCTGCCTTCTTTCCCAATTCTTGGGGAGAGGTCAGATCAGAGTCCACCAAGTACTGGTGCAACAAATCAGACACACAATTATTAAGAATATGCTCTCTCAGGATTAAGTTATACAGGCTGTCATAATCAGTAACTTTACTGCCATGTAACCACCCCTCCAAGGCCTTCACTGCCTGGTCAATGAAATCAACCCAGTCTTGTGAAGACTCCTTTTTGGTATCTCTGAACTTGATCCTGTACTGTTCAGTGGTTAAGCCATAACCATCCAGGAGTGCATTCTTAAGAACTTGGAAATTGTTAGCATCATTTTCTTTTACAGTAAGGAGCCTATCCCTACCTTTTCCAGTAAATGATAGCCATAGGATAGCAGCCCACTGCCTTTGAGGGACATCCTGTACAGCACAGGCCCTCTCAAGTGCAGCAAACCACTTGTTAATGTCATCCCCCTCCTTGTAAGGGGGAACTATCTTATGCAGATTCCTGGAATCATGCTCTTTTGCAGGATGACTATGGGGAATACTGCTGCTGCCACCATGGGTATCTAAACCCATTTTCTGTCTTTCCCTCTCTATTTCTAAAGATTGTCTATCCAAATCCAGCTGTTGCTTCTTGAGCTTCAGTCTGGTTTGCTCCACTCTCAATCTATTGAGCTCCCTTTCCAACAATCTGTCATCAGGGTGGGTGGGAGGGACATTTCTAGATACAGAGGTATGATGGGAATGAACAGAAGGAGACCTGTCCCTTACAGAGGGCACCCTAACAGCTTGGCTACCAGTATAATGTGAGAGCACATCATCAGTATGATGTGATTCAACCTCTGTACCAACTATGCTAGACTGTCTAGTAATGGGCAGGCTGAGAAGTTTCTTTCCTGAACCTTTTCCTGGGGGAGTCCCTGGATCAGATTGAGAACCATTAGCTACTTTTTCTACAGATTGGTCACTTATGGCCTTATCCTGTACTCTAAGCATATTAATTAACAGTTCTAAAGAAGGATTCTTCCCTACACTCAAACCTCTCTCTATGCAGAGACTCCTTGCTCCTTTCCAGCTAAGGTGATCATATGCAAGTTTGGACAGTTCAACTTTTTGGCCTGTGCCAGACATTTTTTAGAGAGAGTTAAAGTGATAGACAAAGAGAAAAAAGTTTTCAGAACTTTTTGGAAAGACAGAAAAAAACTTTTTAAACTTTTTAAGAACTTTTTGAAAGTTTAGAAGTACTTTTCAGCACTTAGAAAAGAGTGAAAAGAGGAAATGCAAAACTTTTTGGCTATGTGTATATACACTGACCTTGTTTTGTATATTTTTCTCTTATGAAAAGTACAATGACAAGAGTGGTAAGCAGTCTCAAGCACTTATCCCACCGCTGCACAACCAATGTAGGAGGCTGGACTGGCTTGTAGTGAGTACCAAGGGGTACTTGCACCTTGCACCAGGCCCAGTTATCCCTTATTAGTGTATAGGGTGTCTAGCAGCTTAGGCTGATAGATAATGGTAGCTTAGCAAAGCAGCTCAGGCTGAACTAGGAGACGTGTGAAGCTACTACAGTACCACTTAGTGTCATATGCACAATATCATAAGAAAACACAATACACAGTTATACTAAAAATAAAGGTACTTTATTTTTATGACAATATGCCAAAGTATCTTAGAGTGTACCCTCAGTGAGAGGATAGGAAATATACACAAGATATACATACACAATAGCAAAAATATGCAGTATAGTCTTAGAAAACAGTGCAAACAATGTATAGTTACAATAGGATGCAATGGGGAAACATAGGGATAGGGGCAACACAAACCATATACTCCAGAAGTGGAATGCGAACCACGAATGGACCCCAAACCTATGTGACCTTGTAGAGGGTCGCTGGGACTATTAGAAAATAGTGAGAGTTAGAAAAATAACCCTCCCCAAGACCCTGAAAAGTGAGTGCAAAGTGCACTAAAGTTCCCCTAAGGACAAAATAGTCGTGTTAGAGGGAGAATGCAAGGAAAACACAAATCAGCAATGCAACAACGATGGATTCCTGTCTGAAGGTACCTGTGGAGCAAGGGGACCAAGTCCAAAAGTCACAAGCAGCTCGGAGATGGGCAGATGCCCAAGAAATGCCAGCGGTTGGTGCAAAGAAGCTCTTACTAGGCTGAAGAACTGTGAATACTGCAGGAACGACAAGGGCTAGAGACTTCCCCTTTGGAGGATGGATCCCCCACGCCTTGGAGAGTCGTGCAGAAGTGTTTTCCCGCCGGATGGACGCCAACAAGCCTTGCTACACGCAAATCGTGCGTTTGGCGTTTTTGGACGCTGCTGGGGCCCAGGAGGGACCAGGAGGTCGCAAATTGGACCTGCAGAGAGAGGGGACGTCGAGCAAGACAAGGAGCCCTCACTGAAGCAGGTAGCACCCGGAGAAGTGCCAGAAACAGGCACTACGAGGATGCGTGAAACGGTGCTCGCCGAAGTTGCACAAAGGAGTCCCACGTCGCCGGAGACCAACTTAGAAAGTCGTGCAATGCAGGTTAGAGTGCCGTGGACCCAGGCTTGGCTGTGCACGAAGGATTTCCGCCGGAAGTGCACAGGGGCCGGAGAAGCTTGCAAAGTCGCGGTTCCCAGCAATGCAGCCCAGCGAGGTGAGGCAAGGACTTACCTCCACCAAACTTGGGCTGAAGAGTCACTGGACTGTGGGGGTCACTTGGACGGTGTCGCTGGATTCGAGGGACCTCGCTCGTCGTGCTGAGAGGAGACCCAAGGGACCGGAGATGCAGCTTTTTGGTGCCTGCGGTTGCAGGGGGAAGATTCCGTCGACCCACGGGAGATTTCTTCGGAGCTTCTGGTGCAGAGAGGAGGCAGACTACCCCCACAGCATGCACAAGCAGGAAAACAGTCGAGAAGGCGGCAGGATCAGCGTTACAGAGTTGCAGTAGTCGTCTTTGCTACTATGTTGCAGGTTTGCAGGCTTCCAGCGCGGTCAGCGGTCGATTCCTTATCAGAAGGTGAAGAGGGAGATGCAGAGGAACTCGGCTGAGCTCATGCATTCGTTATCTGAAGTTTCCCCAGAGACAGAGACCCTAAATAGCCAGAAAAGAGGGTTTGGCTACCTAGGAGAGAGGAAAGGCTACTAACACCTGAAGGAGCCTATCACAAGGAGTCTCTGACGTCACCTGGTGGCACTGGCCACTCAGAGCAGTCCAGTGTGCCAGCAGCACCTCTGTTTCCAAGATGGCAGAGGTCTGGAGCACACTGGAGGAGCTCTGGACACCTCCCAGGGGAGGTGCAGGTCAGGGGAGTGGTCACTCCCCTTTCCTTTGTCCAGTTTCGCGCCAGAGCAGGGGCTAAGGGGTCCCTGAACCGGTGTAGACTGGCTTATGCAGAATTGGGCACATCTGTGCCCAACAAAGCATTTCCAGAGGCTGGGGGAGGCTACTCCTCCCCTGCCTTCACACCATTTTCCAAAGGGAGAGGGTGTCACACCCTCTCTCAGAGGAAGTTCTTTGTTCTGCCATCCTGGGCCAGGCCTGGCTGGACCCCAGGAGGGCAGCTGCCTGTCTGAGGTGTTGGCAGCAGCAGCAGCTGCAGAGAAACCCCAGGAAGGGCAGTTTGGCAGTACCAGGGTCTGTGCTACAGACCACTGGGATCATGGAATTGTACCAACAATGCCAGGATGGCATAGAGGGGGCAATTCCATGATCATAGACATGTTACATGGCCATATTCGGAGTTACCATGGTGAAGCTACATATAGGTAGTGACCTATATGTAGTGCACGCGTGTAATGGTGTCCCCGCACTCACAAAGTTCAGTGAATTGGCTCTGAACAATGTGGGGGCACCTTGGCTAGTGCCAGGGTGCCCTCACACTAAGTAACTTTGCACCTAACCTTTACCAGGTAAAGGTTAGACATATAGGTGACTTATAAGTTACTTAAGTGCAGTGTAAAATGGCTGTGAAATAACGTGGACGTTATTTCACTCAGGCTGCAGTGGCAGGCCTGTGTAAGAATTGTCAGAGCTCCCTATGGGTGGCAAAAGAAATGCTGCAGCCCATAGGGATCTCCTGGAACCCCAATACCCTGGGTACCTCAGTACCATATACTAGGGAATTATAAGGGTGTTCCAGTAAGCCAATGTAAATTGGTAAAAATGGTCACTAGCCTGTCAGTGACAATTTGGAAAGAAATGAGAGAGCATAACCACTGAGGTTCTGATTAGCAGAGCCTCAGTGAGACAGTTAGTCACTACACAGGTAACACATACAGGCACACTTATGAGCACTGGGGCCCTGGGTTACCAGGGTCCCAGTGACACATACAACTAAAACAACATATATACAGTGAAAAATGGGGGTAACATGCCAGGCAAGATGGTACTTTCCTACAACAAATGCGGCAGATATTGTGCAGATGTCACATCACCTGGCCCAGCAACATGAGCGCCTGTGCACCATTATTCTGACTACTAGCCAGGTGACAGGAGTGATTATTTTTCTTGTTTGTAACCAAGCTTGTGACACCCTGTGCTATGCTAATCTGGGCCAGCTAAAACGATGGTCTAAACTGAAAAAAGACTAATGAAAAAATACAATCCTGTCACCCATAAGGCAAAATCTACACTCATTCAAGAACAAATAATTTCAGCCATCTGTGCATCTCAATTACTCTTTCTTCATATGACAAATCGTTCCTTCCCCAGAACTGAGAACCTTACAGCTTCATCAAACACGGAATTTCAAAATTCATAAATAGAGACAAAGTAGACCTGAATTAAACCCCCCAAAATAAACCAAATCAAGGGAAGTCTTTACACCCAGCTATGCTAGTGATCAGAAGAATATCATCAAAAACCTAAGACCTACAAACTACTTTGACAATTCCATCTCAGCAAAAATCATCAGTCATAACTTCTCAATATTCACAGACATATGATGAAACAATCAGTGCTTTCCTCATTCAGTGAATACTTTCTGCATTGCTCAACTAGTCCGATGGCCATCACTTGGCTAAGAAAAGTCATTAAAAAAAGAACTGTAGCCAATCTGCTAAACTCAAGCATGGACACAGAAAGTATTCTAGAAATAGTAAAATCACCACTTAAACATCTCTTAGGGCTAAAATATATACACAATGAGGTCCAACAGAACAATAGAGCTTGAATTATTGCATTCTTAGTTTTATCATTTTGAAAACAGTACTTCCTTTACTGACAAGTATATACAGTTGAAACACTTTCTTTTTTAACACAATCTGTAAACCTTCCTTACAACTTTCTATATTTTAATATGTACCTTTCAAAAGCTATATCAATACATCTACACCGCCCCAGACAAGTTTTAACTATGTAAACAATGTAGAATAAGTTTACCAACATTAGTACACTTATTGACACATCGCAACAAAGTTTATAAAACATATTATTAAATACCTGAATTGGAAGATCTTTCTTAAATACAGATGCAGACACCAGTGTCTTTCAGCTCCACATAAATTAACTACTGCTGAGCACAATTTAAAGACATTTCCTTCTCTTCTAAAGGTCACACCGAGGTATCTCTGGTTCTGCACCTAATCACATCACAGCACTTAATAAGAAAGATCACTATTGGTTGAGCCTTGGACCTTTTTTCCACTTCTCCCCATACAACCTAGCAATACTCTTGTGGGATCGTAAAACACCTCATGGCAGGCCCAGTAATTTTCCATGCGATTCTCGTGGCAAACTCGCCGGATGACCCCCATGAAAATTATCCATCTACTCATCACAGTACTTATCTCTCATGCACTGTCTCTCAAAAACAAGCACCACAATATGCTTTAAAACTAATAGAGTGTATGGAGAACTCATCTACTCCGTTTTACTCTTTGCGATTCCTCAAGAGTTCCACAAGGCTGTAAAAATGAATTAAAAACAATATACATTTATTTTCTACACAGTAGTTATCCCTTAGACACCTCCTCTCTATAGTCTGAACAAGTGATCTCCATTGTTTTCTGCTGTGAGAGCTACTTCTAATCAGTGAAAATCATTATGAGCGACTGAATGCTAAGCAACTCACCTATTGTTACTAGACAATCCCAAACCCATCTTCATTGACTTTAAGTCTAATATCCATAGATTCAGATATTATGGTGTGAGCCTAATACTTTGAGTAGGGGCACTATGACATGTCTATCATGTGTGTTAGTGAGAGCGTGGTCTTTGGGGATGTATGAACATGTGCGTATGAATGTGATTTGGGTATGGGTGAGCCTTTGTCATATGTACTGTGGCACAGGACATACCTTTCGCCACATGTGACACCGTTACACGTATAACACAAACACACAACCATTTTTTTAAATGTTAGAAATTTAAAGTGCAGAAAAATGTTCTGCGAAAATGTTCATAATATGGAACATTTTTCTGCATTTTAAATTTCTTCCATTTAAAATAATGATTGTGTTTTTCAATTATACATAGGGCACCTTATCTACCAGACACTGGTAGCTGGCTGCCTGTTGTGTGTAAAGGCAACACTTTGAAATGGTAGATAATTTAACTGAACAGTTAACTTTCTGTTTCTATGGATTCTATAAACCTCATCATTTAAATTTTCTTCCATTTCCAAGTGTCATATTTACAAATCGCAGGCATCCTGCTCCCAGTGGCCTGTAGACACAGTGTTATATTTATAACAGAAAAATACAGCCATTTGTTTATATGGGAGGAATTTGAAGTAAAGAAACATGCTTCATAAAACATAAAGACTTAATTGGCTTAATTGAAAGTGGAGAAAAACATTAAGTCACTCATTATGACCCTGGCAATCTACTGACCACCAGGGCCATGGTGGCGGTATCATTGCCAACAGGCTGGCAGTGAAGACCGCCACATTTCAGCTCAGACCCGCAGGGCGGTTGGACCCGCTGGGCCGGAGATGACATCTCCAACCCAGCGGTCCACAGAAGACCGCCGGCGGTATTAGGAGCTGCCTTTCCCCCAGGGTTTCTGCGGCAGTAATACTGGCACAAAAACCCTGGCGGAAAGGCTTCTGGTGACAGGGAATTTCTTCCCTGTCACCGGCAGACATCTCCCTCACCCTCCCCAGCAAGCACAATATCCCCATAACCCCCTTCCCTCCTCCAGGTACAGCGCCCCCTACATCTCACCCCCTCCCCCCCCTCTCCAGGTATGGTGCCCCCCCCACCCCACATACAAGCACACGCACCCCGCACACACTTATTTACCAACACTCACATACACGCATTCACTCACATGAATCCATACATGCATTCACTCCAACACTCATACTTGCATTCACTACAACACTCATACTCACTTTAACTACATTTATACACGCATACACACATTCATACACACACATACACATATGCATACACACTTACATTCATACACGGACTCACTTCTACATTCATACACGCATTCATCCCCCCATGCACACACACAGATAACACCCACTCACACATGCACACACAACACCTCCCACCCTCCCACCCCCCTCCCCTGTCGGACGATAAACTTACCTGGCCCGGGAAGGAGGTTGTCGAGCAGCGAATCGTCGCTTCCACCTCCTGCAGCACCCTGCCATCAGGACACCGCCACGGCATATTACTGCTCCTAATATGGCAGGCGGAGTCCTTCTGGCAGGGCGGGGCTAGTGGTGGAACCACCCCTGCGCCTTCGCCCGCAAGGACGACTACTGCTGGATTTCTGCCAAAATGGCACCGTGTCTTAAGCGGTCTTGCAAAAAGATGGCCAAAGTCATAATGAGGGCCTAAGACTTTGGGCCTGATTACAACCTTGGTGGAGGGGATTTCTCTGCCACAAACGTTCCATGATATCCTATGGAACTTGTAATACAGCTGATGAGATATCTGTCACATTTGTGAAGGAGTAATCCCCTCCGCCAAGATTGTAATCAGGTCCTTAATGTTTCATAAAAATATTTTCCTTCACTTTAAATTTCTCCTATTTAAAAAAGCGACTGTATTTTTCAGTTATAAATAGAGCACAGTGTCTACTTGCCACTGGGAGCAAGAGACCTGCTAGTTGTAAGTGCAATACATTGAGAATGGAGAAATTTAAAATGAAGAGTTAACAATCGTTAAGTTAACTTTTCAGTCTAATGTTCTTCCATTTAAAAGAATTAAGAAACATAGGCCATTATTATGACATTGGCGGTCCTGGACCGCACCTCTGGTGGTGGCGGTACGATCGCCAACAGGCTGTGATCAATGCACCCAGTTCACCGCCTGTACCGGCAGTGTGGTGCGACCGCCAGCGGCGGCGGTAAGCGTTTTCAGGTAGTTTTGGACCCATCTACTGCTGCGGTTATTATGACTCAGCGGACCGCCACGCTTTCTGCGGCAGTGATACTGTCGCGAAAAGCCTGGCTGTCCCCAATATGGGTATTGGGGGGATTCGGGCTGAACACCAGATTCACCTCCCATGCACACATACAACACCACCAACACACATACATGTCCCCACACCCCTAACCGTATGCCCTGCACACATTAACACAGATAAATAAACATTAATTATTTTTCATCACGGACCACATTCACGCACCCAGACAGCACGGATACACACACAGACACCCCAAACACACAGGGATACCCCCACACACCCATAGATGATGTTTGCCCTAGCTTCCTCAGGAATCGAACGTCACCCCTGCAGGGATCCCTATGTTAAGAATAGGCCACCCCACACTGCCGACATGTTTCCGCCGTCGAAACACCGATGTGCTGAATTGTGGGTCATGATTTGGTGGGCGGAGTATTTCCAGCATGGCGGTGTTGTTTTGCTGACCGCCTATTTTCAGCCGTCGTTGGCCCTGCCGGTTTGTGCAAACTGACTCTTTTCTGGCAGTGGGTGTTTATGTGGTTATAATATGGCGGTATGGTTACCGCCGGCACCAACGGTCTTTTGACGGCCGCCAGCATGGCGGTTGGTGGGAATTTCTGCCGATGTCATGATGAGGGCCATAATCTTGCTCTCACACTCCTTTTATTTAGGAGTTATACACACAACAGCAACCTGAGTACAGACACTTAACGGTCACTGTTGGATAATGCCAGTGTATCTATGCACACACAACATACACATCCTGAAAGGGTGGCGATGGCGACACACACACATACCTTCACACTGACATGCACACCCACACACAGCCCCATACACACACGCACATACATAGTACACACACTACAGCCAACACACACGCACTTCTAAAACACACACCAACCCGCAGATACACAGTACCAACAAATGCAACAACACTACCAAATGATACAACTACATCACAACCGCAACACCTCAAAAGCACCATTAAGCATCGACAATACACACCTCCACTTGACAAATCATACATACAACACTACGTAACACCAGAGAACCAACACACACACAATCACACATCCATACAACGAGGCATACCTCATACCCTGCAAACACACTTTCCAATGGATCTAACATACCAATCACCACACACACTCACGCACACAGTACAACCACATGAGGGCACACAACACTCCAAATAACACATGTCAACACAATCACTACACTCAATATCAACAAAAATCCATGTCACAAACTCATTCATGCCCATCACACAATACACAGCCGTCACTGCGGGACAAATGCAATACACAAACCCACACATGCTGCCCAGACACAACTGGTAGCACAACCACCAAACACATAAAACATACTCACACACAAACTAAAACAGTCATAAGGAAGAAAAGGCAGGACAAAAATGTAATCTTGGAACCAACAACTGGTTGACCCAGATGTATATCAATAAATAAATAAATATATTTACAGAACTATGTACAAAAGAAGAAGGCCATAGGCCAGTGCATCATGCAAATATGACACTTCCAAGTTCCCCTACTTGAATCCAGACTGCCATATAACCTCCATGGGTAGGGGCATCAAGGGGGCAGGCAGGCATTTCAGGGATGAGGGGGGAAGAGGGATGTTTGGGAGGGGGGTCTTTGGGCTTGGGAAGGGGAGCTTAGGTCGTGGCTTAGGGGAGGGCTGGGAACTCTTGGGAGGGGCTGATTTTTTGGTATGGGAGTGGCATGGCTACCTGCAAGGGGGCCAGAGGAGGACTTGGAGGTGGAAGGGATGGACTTGGGGAGGGACACCGATCGTTTGGGGGTAACACGGGGTGGGAGAGGAGTAGGGAAAAGCGACAACTCTGAGAGGAAAAATTTCTTGGACACACGGGGACGGTCATGGCAAAAGGGTTTGGGAGTGGAGGGAGAGGGAGTGGTTGTAAGAGGTGTTTTGGTGGATGTCTTTGGGGCATGTATGTGCAAGGTATGCTTGTGTGTGCTGGGTGTCTGTTGGGTGGGTGAGTGTGGGTGTTTATTTGTCTTGGAAGGAGGGGTGGTGGAGGTGCTGAGAGATGTCATGTTGGATGGGTGACTGTCTGTTGGGGTGGTGAATGCAGCTATGGTGAATGTGCTGCATGTAGGCGTGTCTGTGGTTGTGGTGTCTGAGGATGTGGTGACTGGGGTGGATGTCTGGTAGTCTGCTATTATGGTGATAGAGGGTTGGATAGGTAGGATAGGAGTTGTTGCCGGATTGGTGAATCTTGGTGTGGTGTTTGTAGGTGTGTCCAGTGTTTTGTCTGTGAAGGTGGGGGTGGTGGGGAAGTCAGTGCAGGTAGTGAGTGTTGGTGTGCCTGCAGGTGGGTGATGTTTGTGTGCATGCCAGTGGTGGGTCTTGTGGTGCTTGTGTTTCTCAGCAATACCCTTGGATGTTGAGGTGGATGCATGCTTCTCTGCCTGTGTGCTTTGGCTGGGACAGAGAAGAGGGGTTTGGGATTGGGAAGAGGAAGGTGGAGGGAGACAGAAGACAAAGGATAACTGGCTGCTGTCAGTGTGGAGGCCAGAGCTGAAAGGATCTCTGTAGGCCAGCCAGTGCACTGTGTATGCTTTCCAAAAATGCATTTCTCTGTTGGACTTGAGTTGCTAGTCCCTAGATGGCATTCACAATGGTTGACTGACCCACAGAGATTGACCTCAGGAGGTCAATAGACTCCTCACTGAGGGCAGCTGGGCTGACAGGGGCAGGGGAAGAGGTGCCTGGAGCGAAGGAGATGCCCACCCCCCTGGCTGAGTGGGCACGGAAAACTGGGTGGGGTGTGGGGGTGGTGGACAAAGATGCTGCTGGGATGGTCCCATAAGGGTCCGCCACCGCCAGGGAGTGTCCACTGGTGGAGAGTTCCGAAGATGATGATGTGATCCTGCCCCCTGTGGCACTCCCCTCACCCTCCGGGCCACTGGATCCCTCGATGTCTGTGGTATCACTTCTCTGGGTCCCATGGATAGCAGCATCCCCACTTGCCTGTGCCCTGTCTCCTTCACCTCCCGATGCTGATTCACACACATAGAGAGAGAGGGAGTGAGTGAGAGATAGAGAGGGCCATCACATTCTTCATATACACACATTACAACATGGACAACTGTAGGTATACATCTCCTGGCTAGGCTATCTCATATAGAAACCCACATACCCTACATCATGTCACAACATGTTACTTCTATCCACCCCTTTATGTCATCCCTCTCACCCACATCATAATCCAAGTAAGGTAGCATGACTGGTGCATTCAAAAAAATCACCTGTAAAGCTATGTCAGCATGCTCATCATGCCCTGGCTGAAGATGAAATTCTGTCCTAATCCTGATTATAACCCTCTACACTTATATCACTTTTAGGAAACGCAGTTGACTGATCACAACATATCATACATGTTCTGATTCTACACCTGACCAGTCCATGCCCATAAATAATGTCCCATGATAGCTAAGACAACTCTATTCACAGACTCCACAGCACCTGCAATTCGAATCACATGCCTGGCTGAACTCTCTGTACATGTAAGCCATAATGGATACAATCACTGATGTAGCCACATCAAGTGGTACTCCCATACAGGTCACATCTGATGTGTAGAATACGCCTGGAGAACAACCATGTCACTACATGTACTAAATCCCAGAGGAATATCCACAGACAATAAACACAGATACACTACATCCCTTCATACATGCATGTGCAGCTACATTGGCCTACAAAACACGCATGAGACATCCACTGACAATCACTGAGTGCAGTGTAACAACAACTAAACATTTTCCAGCCACAGAATACATTATAGGGCACATGACATTCCACCTGACATTCAGTTACAGTTCCATGACATAACAACATGGGTAAACCAACATCACTCATACCATTCCTGACGTACCTAAGTTCAGACAACACACATATCCCACTGTAAAGACATGTACACATGATGTACACATGGTACCTACACGACTGTCATTGAACTGACAACCTATCCCACAACACCTGTGTTAGAAATAGTAGTACAGCTAAACCATTACATCTTGAATTAAGAAGTCAATCAATATCAATTCCTGTACAAACTGCCCACATCAGCTAGGGTAAGGGTAGCAATGATTGTCCTACTGTATAAGATGTGCCCTCCAGGGAACCATTGAGACATGATGTAGGCAGCTAATAACATATTTTGCACTGTTATTGGTAGGACATTGGCACACATAGCATGGACTTTGCATATTGTCAAAGGGTAGCTCTGCCTAGCCACTTACCTCCTCTAGAACAAAGCCATTGGGTTAAACGTGATTTGCCCACATGTCAATAGCATGGAAATGCATGAAAAGGGCAAATAGACAAATTCAGACACTTAAAGTAGAATTGGCTTCCGTTACAACCTTCACATACCCCATAGCATAAAGATGAAGGGACAATGGGGATACATCTACAAACCGATATGTACAGTCCTTTACTGGCCATATCTGTGAAGTGATTGAGATGAGTCGATACCTGTACCAGGACAAAATTTAAATAGCCCCTCTACCAAATATGTGAGGTACCCAGATGCAAATACAGGTGATCAACACAGATGGGAGTGGTCAGACACCTTAGAGCTACTAAAGCACATATCCTGATGAATGGACCTGGAAATACTTTATGGGTAGGATGATACAGCAGCTTACATCCATATAAATGGGTGGGTGGAGTCACACATGTGGCACTGTTATTTGAGCATCTCTACATGCAGTCATAGATATGTCTTGACACAGGTGATCTCAATGGACACATAGAAAACCATGATGCCAGACCTCCATCTAATAGTCAGACAATGTGGGTACTACGTATTCCCACTAGTCTACATACATGTAGCTCCTACTACATTGTCACAGCTGCTATAGTGTGACTGCAAACACCATACAGCCAGAGCCAAGTACAATGATAGAGACAGTACTTACCCCCTTTTGGCTGTTCTGCTGCCCTCAAACGCCCATCCACCTCAGGGTAGACCACTGCCAAAATGCGGGCCATTAGGGGGGTCAGGGTCCGACGGGCACCCCTCCCTCGTTGGAAGGACATCCCCAGCTGGGCCTCAGCAGTCTTCCCGGCCCAGCATCTAAGGTCCTTCCAACGTTTTCGACAATGGGCGCTCCGCCGGCTGTGGACCCCCAGGTCCACATCTGCTTGGTGATGGCACGCCAGATCCCCTTCTCCTGATGGGCGTTCACCTGCATTTCTGACACGGACAAAAGGAGTAAGTCATGTACAGATGCACCACACCAATAGGAGTGGTCACTACACATCACTTACAGCAAGTAGGCACACATACTCATCCTTTCTGCTCACACGCCTTCACAATGTGCCATCTGTATTCATCTACACCCTCACCAGTACACAGCAGCACACGTCATGGAGGTCTTGCTGGCAACAGTGTCAGGAATCAAGTGAGCAAAACTGCAGAAAATGGCGGCCACGGCCGCCACGTTCGGGACCGTCACTGCCGGCGGTCATGCCCTTTGGCCCCAGTCCGCCAAAGGCAGCAATGTTAATCAATGACAAGTTGCATTGCGGTTGCGACTGCCTACCGCCATGACAACTGCCATCACTTACAACTGTCCACTACAGTAGGTCAGGCACCTGCCATTGTGGGCACATGTAATCGATGGATGTGCTTAATTATCTGCATCAGTCACTGACTCCGCCAAAAATCAGTGTAACCATATGTTGTGCCATCATGGTGGGGGACATATTGTGACGATCGTTACACAATGACGTGTTGAAGCAGTATATATGTTGAGAACTATGTTAGGCTACTCTGAGGTACATAGGCCACGGCTAGATAGTGGTAAATTCCAAAACATATGTGTAAGTAGTGCAGGACAGTTAAGTCACCCACACATGTACAATTACATATGCTTCATAATTACAATCCAATTTACATTAGCCAATATGCACCTATGAGGGTGAATTAGGTGCATATCTATGGTCTGTATTGTTTATATCAGCAGTGCTACACATCCTCTACAGATGTCATGTGTCAGGGAATATACAATGTGTTGATGATGTGTGCATACTGCATAATACATTTTCTCCTCTCAACATAGTTATCCTGCCATGAGGAGAGTGAGACAACCACCAGTGTACCGTCCACTAGTAGACCTAGCAACCATGGAGGACAGGCTTGCCATCCAGACATATTGCCAGAATCATCATACCATCATGGATCTGTCAACACAGATGGAGCCAGATCTGATGCCATCCATTTGCAATCCCTATTGCATACCTCACATTGTTCAAGTATTGTCAGTGCTACACTTCCTGGCCACAGGGTCATTTCAGAATACTGTTGCCTTAACAGCAAGGATGTCTCAGCCCATGTTCAGTCCGGTATTGAAGGATGTACTGTGTACATTGTTGAAATACCTGGACAGCTACATCAGGTTCCCCCAAAGAGCGGATTTGGTGTATGTGAAGGTAGACTTTTAAAAGATGGGACACATTCCTCATGTGGTAGGAGCCATTGATGGCACCCATGTAGCCCTGGTCCTTCCCAGTGCCAATGAACAGGTGTATAGGAACAGGAAGAACTGCCACTCAATGAACATACATGTGGTGTGTCTGGCAGACCAATACATCTCACAAGTCACAGCCAAGTTTCCTGGATCAGTCCATGATTCCAACATAATGCAGAACAGCAATGTCCCATATCTGAAGGCACAACTACAAATGGAATGGGCCTGGCTGCTTGTTAAGTATGCATTTTAGTGTGTGTTTCAGTGTTAAGTCACCTGTCATCACAATATAGCCAGTCCCAGTACAGATTTATGAATTGTTCTACCATTGTGTTAATAGGTGACTCCGGCTATCCAAACCGTCCTTTGCCTTTGACACCAGTGAGGTACCAAGCCACGCTAAGGGGAACTCTGTTTCAATGAGGCTCGTGGGAGGGCAAGGCGTGTAATCAAGCGAACATTCGGCTCCTGAAGGCAAGATTCAAGTGCCTGGACCTATCTAGAGGTGCCCTCCTCTACTCGCCCCCCAAGGTATGCCAAATAATCGTTGCCTGCTGCATGCTCCACAATCTAGCCCTGAGACGTCGGATACCATTGATAGCAGATGAGGGTGAGGCAGCTGGACCAGTGGCTGGAAATGCTGATATGGAAAGTGATGAAGAGCCAGAGGGAGAAGGAGCAGCTGACTCTAGGACAGAGCTCATCAATCAGTACTTCCACTGACATACAGGTATGTGAAGTGGATCTTTACAAGTGTTGAATGTGCACAGTTTGATGTAGATGGCTGCCATTACAACTCCTGACTTGAATCATCAGTGGGGGTGAAATGAGCTCCAAAGCCTACGTGTGAGTTGTGGAAGCAGACTGATAGATTGTAAGGTGTACAGCAATAGAGGGTTAGCTCAAACATGTATTGTTACATCTAACTCTAACATACACCTCTATAATGGACTAATCAGTGTTGAGCTATGTTTCTTGCAGTCTCCTATCCTCTTTTCCTTCCTCTCAATGAAATTGAATTTCATGTTTGGCTCTGCAATCTATGACTTGAGGTATTCATTAGCAGTAGCCAATGGTAATTGATGACAAAGGTGAGTAAAAATCCTACAGGTATAGGCCCTATGTTAGTGTGTGATTCAGGTGCTGGATCCTCAGTGATGTTATAGGGTTGTTCCATGGGATATGTGATCATGTAGCTATGGTATGTGTATGTGAAGAGTCTGTATCTGGTTGATATATAGGTTCAATCTGGATGCTCCTGCTTTGTAGCTGGGTTACCATGGGCATGACTTCTGTTACCTGCATTTGTGCATTGTGTGCCACCACGTCTTCCATCGTGATAGTACTCTCTGTCATGCTCTATTTGCAGATTGGAATACTGTCTATACTATGGTGTTGGCCTAGATTGCGGCCTCTGTGATATCTGTCCTGTGACATTTCTGTTGTTATGTGTCTCATGCTGAAGGAGCCTCCGTCTGATGACCATTACACTGGTTGTTCGATGCAGGGAGGCATGACCTCACTGCAGTTGGTAAGCATGGCAATTGTTGATGTATTATAAAAGACACATATACAGTAGCTGTGTTTAATTGATTTATTGTGCACATCAGGTCACTAAAGTTAAAAATCAAAGTGCTTAAATTAAAAATAGGGTGATGAGTTAGGTCATGGTAGATGGATTCATCAGAGTAGCAGCTACACCAGTTGGGTACACAGGTCCAATATCCTTGTACCACGGGAAAATGGAGTCATGTCTCAGAACAGTCTATAGGGTGTGTCAGTGGCACACAAGGGTGACTAGCAGGAGAGTTTCACTTCCTGGCAGTGGGATTGGTATTGGCATCTGCTCCAGCCAGATGTCTGGGTGGACGTCCACGTTTGCGGTGGGGGGTTCCTCAGTTACAGAGGGAGGGGTGTCTAAGGCATGTGGTTCCCCCGGCAGGGCCTCCATTCCACTAGCTGCCGCAGATGTAGATGAGGCAGATGTTATGTTGATAGTGGAAGAGGCATGATGGTGTGTTGAGGAACCAATGAGGGTGGTATTGGTGCCTTTCAGCACTCCTGCAATGGTAGCCATGGTGGCATTATGTGCCCACCACTGCTGCATGACTTCCTAGTAGTATTCCCTCTGCAGCCCCTGATTCTCCCCTCAACATGGTGATTATTTGGGCCATCCTGTCCTGGGAACTTTGGCATGCTCCCAGGTCTTGGGAGATGGTTTCCTGGTCAGTGGAGTCCCTTTGAGGCCCCATCCTCTGAACCACAGCATCCCTCCCATGTACCTTAACCTGGGTGCATGTGCCCCTGGCACGGTGTGCCCACTCCCAGTGGTAACAGGGCCTTCATTGTCAAGGATGTTAAGGTTTGACTCCGGTCCCTGTATGGGGGGCACACATTAGATTTAACAGGCCTTGGGACACAGGTTGGGGGGGCGAATGGTTGCTTGTGATGTGTTTTCACCTGGGGTGGGGGTGTTAATATTGGAAGTGTTAGACTTGCCATCCTTGGCGTGGTCTCCCCTAACCTTTTGCCTCTGCTTGCCAGGTTGTTGATGTGTGCTGGACTCTGTTTTTGATACTGCTAACCAGTGCTAAAGTGCAAGTGCTCCTGTGTAAAATGTATGTGTAATTGGCTTATCTATGATTTGCATACTTGATTTACTAGTAGGTCCCTAGTAAAGTGCACTAGAGGTACCCAGGGCCTGTAAATCAAATGCTACTAGTGGGCCTGCAGCACTGGCTGTGCTACCCACATTAGTATCCCTGTAAACATGGCTCAGACCTGCCACTGCCGTGTCTGTGTGTGCAGTTTTCAACTGCCAATTCCACTTGGCAAGTGTACACACTTGCGAGGCCTGAACTGTCCCTTTCATACATGTAACGCACCCCTAAGGTAGGCCCTAGGTAGCTCCATGGGCAGGGTGCAGTGTACGTTAAAGGTGCTGGGTGTTACATGTCCTAACAGTGAAATACTGCTAAATTCCGTCTTCACTGTTGCAAGGTCTATCTCTCTCATAGGTTAACATGGGGGCTGCCTTTAAATAACTTTAAAGTGCAGATTCCCTTTGAGAGCAGATAGAAATATTTAGTTTAGGGTCTCTGAACTCACATTTTAAAAATACATATTTTAGTGAAGTTGGTTTTTAGATTGTTAGTTTGAAAATGCCACTTTTAGAAAGTAAGTGAAATAACGGTCAAAGCAAAGGGGAAGTACACCTAGACTTCCACGGTAATCTAGAAACTAAATAGTTCTAAGTGTACAATCTATGTAACATCAATAGTGATTTATTGCATTATGCATCTTCTTAACATGTTATTGCAAACAAAAGGTTATACTTGTCTAAATAGGTGCTCCTAATTAGAACCAGTGAAAGTTAATATTATGCAGCGAAGTGAAGGTGATATATACAATATGTACAGAAGGTGGATTAAGAACAATATGGACTTCTAGCGGCTCCGTCAATCCGGGGAGCCCTGAAGTCACATAAAATTTCTTCACAGTTTTATATTCCACATTCAATGATATGTCGACGTTTCGACCCAATTGTAGAAATAAATCAATGGTGGGTCATCATCAGGACTGAGAATTAACTCTGGTCGGTAGCACCTAGGGATAGTGAAATTATCTTAATTACTAAAAGCCTTATTAATCAGTGTCCATGATTTATTACTAAGGGAGGGGCTAGGCACTCACCTAAAATCCAGTATTGGATAACGATCTTGTGGTCTGGGGCATCTTCCTATTAGGAAAATGACAAACAATTTGGTACTGTGTTTGTACAGTGGAAAGTATAATGGTCATAAGGTAGCCCATGACTACTTACATGTAGAGTAGTTCAATGTAACCCGAAGACGTGGTGTACTCTGGTCTGGGGGTCAATTCAATTGATGTAGTATTCAGTGTTCTACATTGAGGCCGTGGGCTCAAAATATCTAAAAGACAAGTGTATGAGCAGGCCTAAGTATGGGAGTCCGAAATAAAGTAGCATATTCAATTTTTTTATGTATCAGCACTTACTAGTCAGTGAACATCCGGAAAGTCTACTCAGGAGGCCATGGCAAGTCGTCTGGTCCCACACGTTCACTCGTGTAGCTTCGGATTCAATTAGCTAAACTCAACGCTCCACCTGCATCGTGGCTGCAAGAT
This sequence comes from Pleurodeles waltl, assembly GCF_031143425.1. Classification (NCBI taxonomy): domain Eukaryota; kingdom Metazoa; phylum Chordata; class Amphibia; order Caudata; family Salamandridae; genus Pleurodeles; species Pleurodeles waltl. The sequence continues at coordinate 741,200,997 of NC_090445.1, read as the reverse complement.
CGATGCATTGCAGCTGAAGAGACAACGCACAACACCTACTTGCGGCTGCTGATAACAACGCAAACTCCACGCAGTGCGGTTTTCTAACTCTGTGCAACAGGATTATCCACACATCGTCCCTGGGAGTCAAAGTCAATCCGACTATGCGCGGATCCAATGTGCCCAATCCAGAAATCGATGCATCGCTCTCTTGCGAGGGAGAAAAACGATCATTGCTGAACCGACCGGAGAAGAAACGATGCACGGCCTCCCTTGTGAGGAAGGAATCGGTGCATCACTGCCTTTTCCGACGCACGCTTGCCTGTGCAACTTTATTTTTTACGCTAACCAGATACTTTGTGCAAAATCATCGTTTCCATTTTTTGTCTATGGAGTAAGACTCATTCTTTTAAAAATTCATATTTTAACTTGGTATATTGGATTTTTGTTGTTTTGGTCTTGTTTGATTTAGATAAATATTTCCTATTTTTCTAAACTTGTTTGGTGTCCATTTTGTAGTTTTTTCACTGTATTACTGTGTGTGTTGGTACAAATACTTTACACATTGCTTCTGAACTAAGCCTAACTGCTTGTGCCAAGCTACCAAGGGAGTAAGCAGCAGTTATCTAAGTGTGTTTCTCAATTACCCTGACTAGAGTGTGGGTCCTTGCTTGGACAGGAGGCAACCTGACTGCCAACCAGACACCTTTTCTAACAGGAAGGGTGAGGCAGGGAGTCATTGACTGACCAGGTGTCCCAGATCGGCCAGGGTGTTTGTCATTGTCCAGACATCCAGGCGTGTTGTCCTCACTGGGGCCTTCATCCTGAGGGGGACCGGCAGTCTCAGGTATTCTCTCCATCCTGGCAATGGCTGGGTTACCTGTGGAGGGAGTGAGAGACAGAGTTCAGGTTGGAATGTGTGTTTGATTACCTCTTAATTAGATGCAGACAGCGGCTTTACATGATTCCCTGAAATCACATTGACAGATGCTGCACAGCATACCTTTGTTGTACATACTACTCTGTGACTTGATTGCCATACTCCATGTTGGGAGCTGTCATACAAGTTTGGTACAGTTTGCACTGCAGATGGGTTCTGTTTTTGTCTGATAATTTCACATGACTGTTAATCTCTGCTACCTAGTGAATAGTGAGGCTTGCTAGATGTCACAAATGAAAGCTGTACAATGCACAAGTGTGTCCTAGTGGGAGCACAGTATGTGAGTATGCAAGGTTGATAGTCCTGTATCTAGATGTTGTGCATGAGTATCGATTCAGCCATCTTAATTTCCAACCCAGGTCTGTCTCTTTCTGGCTTGGGATATTTTATCCGTGGCCATTAGGAATGGTCACTCAGCTGTAGCTGTATGTTGTTTTGTGTGCTATTGTGAGTGTGCCATTGCAGTGCTGTCATTGTCACGTACTGGTCCTCACTAGGACATTCTACGTGGTGTAGCTAGTACTTTAGTTGTAAATGCATGAAATGTGTTGTGTTGTGCACATTCCAGGTTTTCAAAATATTGGGTTAATGCATTCTAGAAGTAGTGATTTGCCAGCAGTTAATGTGCCATTGCCAAGGGCTGTGGGGTAGTTAGGCTATGAGTGGTGGCATGCAGGAGAGGAACATTAGCTGATTAGGTGGAAGTTGTAGTGCGACATTTAGTTAATAAGGGGGTATTTGGGTGGTGAGGAAGCATGCAGGACAATACAGTTGTGTGACATGACTGTTGTGGGTACTTACCAGCTCCAATCCCCTAGGAATTACAGACAGGCCCTCAGGATGAAGTATGTCCATGACCTTCTCATCCCATGTTGCGAACTGTGGAGGGAGGAATTGGGGGTCCACTACCAGTCTTGTGCACGGCTATCTGGTGGTGTGATGCCATGGAACATACCTTCCCCTTGAGGTCATGCCACCTCTCCCTGATGTCGTCCCATGTGCGTGTATGGCTGCCTACTGAGTTGACCCTGTCGACTATCCTTTGCCACAACTCTATTTTCCTGGCAATCGATGTTTGTTGGACCTGTGCTCCAAACAGTTGTGGCTCTACCCTGACAATTTAATCTACCATGACCCTCAACTACTCATCAGTGAAACACAGGTGTTTTTGTGGAGACATGGTAATGTTGGTGTCGACGTTGTGTGGGGGTTTTGTGAGAGTAAGGATGCAGTGTTGGGTAATCAGTGAAGTGTGGGTGCTGCATTGTGAAGGTGTGATGGTTGTCATGATTTGTGTGTGCTTATGATATGTTAGTTGTACAGCAGTGGGGTGTGTGCTGAGTGTGATATGCATGTGTGCCTATTGTGTGAAGGTGCTATTTCCATTATTTTCTCCTATTCTCTGGGTATCTGAATGGCATTTTTGTTGTAAAGGATTGTGGGTTGTGTAGGGGTTATATAGTGCAGTGAGTAGGTTTGTCGGTGTGTGGATGTGTGTCAGGTGTGGGGTATTCAAACTATCCAATGTGGTTTGGTGTTCTGCCTGATGTGAGGTTTGACCGCAGTGGTTTGCACCGCCAATGGTTTTCCACCATGGAAGAACCGCTGTATTGATTTGTGGCTCGTAATCTGGTGGGTGGAATTTTGTCAGGCTGCGGTGCTGGTGGTGGGATTGCCTCTTTCCCGCCTCCAGTATCCTGGCGGTTTTGGATTTTTGGGCTGTCTTTTGGCAGTCTTCACAGTGTGACTCCTAATATGGCGGTCGGATTACCGCCAACATGGCGGTCTTTTGGCGGCTGCCACCATGGCGGTCTTCAAAAAAGACCTCCAAAGTCGTAATGAGGCCGTTATTGTCTTTCTCAGTGACAACAGGCCTGTATCCTTCAGTGTGGATATTGACTATTCACACACACATAAGCCTGTGTACTGACACCTTTCTCTATAAACAGCTTTCTCTACCACCCTCATTTTTCCACAATCTTGCAAGACTTTTGCCAGATTGTATAATTTTTTAAGTCATATGATGTACACTCTCCTTCATTGCAGTACTTACAACTTTTACTTTCTTCTCTTAGGATTTTAGGAAAAAGTAACCACTGTGTCCCATTTTTCCACAGTATGGCAGCAGTATAAGGAAGTGAGGAGAGACTGCACTCTGCAAAAACACCTCACCACAGGATAACTATACTACACAGTAGGTTATAATAAGGTCTGTCCACTCCATTAAGGCCTTTCCCCAGGACAAAAGGATGTGCAATACAGTATGGTGAAAGACTGGCCTCAGCACTGAGAACTCTCTCTTAGGTGAAGAGCACGTATCCTAGAGTGGAGGAGGAAACTGGCCTCCACACTGAGACTTCTGTCAGATCACAGGTGTGCATAGTAGGGTGTGGGGAGTTACTGGCCTCTCTGCTGAAATCTCTCTCTGGGATGATGGATATGTAGTAGGGTATGAGGAGGGAGTGGCCCCTATTGTTAGATCTCTCTCTTGAATGATGAGTGTGTGTAGTGGTGTGTTGGGATGGACTGGCCTCTCTGCTGAGATATCTTTGATGATACATCTCTGTTAAATGACAGATGCACAACCATGGTGCAGAGGGAAATTAAGCTGTATACATAAAGGTTTCTCTTGGATGACAAGCATACAGACTACAGTATACATAGACTGCTGAGTTGGCTCAGGCATCTCCCCAAAGTAACACAAATGCAAAATAAGCTGTGGGTAGAGACTGCTCTCTCTGCCTATACCTATTTATGATAAATTCATACAGTATAAAATAGAGTATCTTTCTGTTGATAACTGTGTTTTGGACAACCAGTGTGCATATCTCACCTCTCTCTCAGATACCTGCTTATGGGTACAGGCACCGAGAGACCTCTGCGCTGAAACTTCTCTATAGAGTGAAAAGAATATGTACTAAGATGTGCAAAATGACTGCCATCTCCACCAGCTGACAGCTGTGTGTAGCATATGATGAGGATGTATTTGCCTCTGTGCCAAAACCTTTCTCTTTTACAAGCTCTTTATGCTACAGTGGTAAGAAGCACTAATCTCGCTATAGTACCTTATACATACATATATGTCAATCAGCATAGTTCTTGAAGTTGGAACTTCCACTTTAAGTCAATATCACAAGACTGTAATATTATTAAAATCTTTAAAAGCTATTAAGGAAATAGTAATAGTAACTTTAAACTTTTTATTACAAAAAACTATTTAATAACATTACAAGCAGCAATAACTTCATTAACAAACTACAACAATAACTCTAAAACAAACAAAACAACAAACCTAACTAATCTATAACATTTTTGACTCACCACGGCACCAATACCTTTTGTTTCATTTGCCTACTGGATTTGCTTCATTTGCCTACTGGACTTTGATGTATGTAGATCTTCTTTTCTTTTGTTCCAGCCTCCTTAGCCTGCTAAACAATATCTGTTATAGTAGTCTTTTTCTGGCAGGCTAGGTGGCAAAAGAGTCACTTAAAATAAAATAAAAGTTTCAAAAATTAATCTACCCCCCTGGAAATAAGAAATAACCAGTGTGTTACATCATTACAGGACTCTACACCTGCTCAAGCAGATAACAATCATCCTTTTCTAAATAAAGCACTTTTTTGCTGTTTAATTAAGAAGATTATTTTGTCATCAAAAACAAGTGGAGCTACACCGACCAAGCTTCTTTAAGGGTACAAATGTCGCAGTAGGCAGTAACAACAACATTGGTTGTGCAATAATTTTTTTCCTGGTTTTCCACACTTACTTTCCCCTCTTTGTTCCAAAGTGAACAATCTTTGTTCTTTTCCTCCATATATTTTGTGACATGATACTTCTGTTTTCCATTTTTCACCTAAAAAAGACAAGAAAACGTTGCATACTGATCATTAATTGATAATAGTGATCCCTCGATATATACTCTTGTTTTACATTTTTCACCCACAATCATATAATTAAATGCACTGTGCCACTATCACCATATCCTTTTCTCTTGAAGAATTCAACACCCTCAAACAGTGCATTTTATCACAATTAAATTACAGCATACCATCAAACATGGTTCCAAAACAGTTTATAAAGTAACACATTCCTCTAGACACACCTTTCCTAACAGTGAGCACAGGCCTTATATTAACAGATTGCAGACTCTTTTGTTTTTTAAATGTAGAGTAAGTTTACCAATCGTAATGCACATACTGACTCTTCGCAAAAAGGTTCCTAAAGAATATTTTAATTACCTGGCCTTAAAGCAGTTTTCTATATGCAGCTGAACACACCAGTCTGTCTCAGGTCCAAATTCAGTCACTTTTGTTTAGCACAGCTCCAACAAGCTTCCTCCTCCAAATCACCAAGAACAAAGTGACCTATCTCTGGCTCTGCACCTAATCACGTCACAGTGTACCTTCAACCTTGTAATAAAAATGGTAACTATTGGTTGAGCTTTGACCCTTTTTAAAAAAAAATTCCCCAATACAATCGCACAAGACTCTTGCAGTATTCTAAAACACCTCATGGCAGGCCCAGTAATTTTCCATGCAGGTCTCACAAGAGGCTTGTGGGATTGTAAAACACCTCATGGCAGGCTTAGTAATGTATCCTCTAATCTTGCGATATCACTTGTGTCCCTACAGGAAGCTTCACTCCTTTACATTTGACCATCCTCCCTGCTAACACTCCTCTCTCTGATAATGGCTGTGTTTAGTAGGGCGTGGGAAGAGACAGTAACCTACTCACAACTCTTACAAAGCCAATGGAGGTAAAAAGTACACTCTGACAAAACCTTCTCCAGCAATACTCCTTCCTACATTAGCAAGTGTGCATACTACAGTGTATTCAAAGACCACCTACTCCTTTCTACTGTTCAGGATCCCAGGAGAATCTTGCAAGATCGTAACTTTTTTTCAAAATAGGAATTAACCATCTACTCATCACAGTTCTTATCTCTTACACATTCCTTCTCAAAAACAATGACCATACTATCCATTCTTACTAATGTAGGGTGTTTAGAACTCATCTACCTTTTATACTCTTCATGATCCCGCAAGACTCCCACAAGATCATAAAAATTAGTTAAAAACAATATACATTTATTTTTATCACAGTAGTTATTCCTTCAAAAACTCTTCTCTAAATCTAGGAGAACAGCGTGCCTTTCTGCTGCCCCTTTATATAGCTTTTTTACTTCATTTCCACAACACCTTAAATTTTTCACACGAAACAATAATGGCCACCATTTCCTTACTAACATTCCAACAGCCAGCCAATCAGAGCACTCGCTTTCCCAAGACTCACAGGGGATCCTCTCACAAGCAAGAGTGTGAATGCTCATGGAAAAACAGGCCTCTCGACCGATCAAAGGCCTCCATTTTTAAATTTGCTCTCCTGCGGGACTCCCATGGGACTCTCGAAAGCCCAACCATCTAAATAACAACTCTTTGACCCTTAATTTCTCAAAAACTACTGAATGGATTTACACCAAATCATGAAAAGCACAAATGCACAATCAACAGACCAAGAGCTACATTCCTGCTGAATTTGGTGTAATTCCGTTCAGCCGTTTTTTTCTGTAGTTGTGTCTAAAGAAGTCTATGGAAACTGAATGGGGATTTTATGTTTTGGGATCCCCTTTTCCAGGAAGGCGCTGAGGTGGGTGAACATTTTTGAAAAGTTCGTGAAACGGGACCAAAGTTATTAGCAAACCCAAAAAGTCTCAGTCTAAGGAAAAGCAGGCCTAACTATAACTCTATAACTACAAATTGGTGGCTCCCAGTAAGTAAAAAAAAAAAAATATATATATCTATCTCTAGCGCTCTCTCTCTCTCTATATATATATATATATACATATATATATATATATGTTTAACCATAGTTTATATTGATTGTATTGATTCAGACTGACTTTAGCCCTAATTGGAATGTGTGTTTAAACCTTACCAGTAGACTGTTTTCTTCCTTTTGCAGGTGCGTTCTTGTTGTTTGTATTAGATGACTGATAGTGAGGTCTTTGGGGAGGTTTTGGCAACAAACGTAAAGAAGTCATGGTCAAAGAAAGCCTTCAGTTTATCACTTACCGGAGGAATGAGGGGCCAAGGTTGGCAGCTGCAGCTTTGGTTTCGAGGAGATGGGAAAACTTGGGAAGTATGTTGACTCCCCTCACATTTAGCAATTTGGTTGGTTCTTGTTAGTGAGAAGAGAGATGTGGATGTTTTTGAAGCTACTGCTATATTTGCTTTGTATTTCCATAGCTCGTTAAGCAGATATTCCCTTGGCTCTGAGAGGGAACAGATCGCTCTGCTGGACTTTTCCTGAGTGTAAAGCTTCATGCTGAACACCTCTTTTATGTTCCTGAAATTCTACAGAAGTTCCCTTATATGCTGACACCTTCTATACTCCCCAAATATAAATCCCCATTAGATGCTTTAATTTTCAATTTATGTTTAGATTAGAAAAGGCAAGTTTCTTTATGGGACATCTAATTGTGACAATTTGCTTTTATCCATTGTGCTGTTACCATTAAGTATCTCACATTATCACATCTCCATTTATTGGCCCCTTTCAGCCTTCAAACTGTATTGCTTTCCCTTTTGGATTTAATTTTATTCTGCATATATATTGGATTGATCAATATGCAGAATTAAACCCATTTAATCAAATTTCTTGATTTATGTTGCTTATTGTGGAGTCACACTCACAAAATGAAAATCTATTTCTGATGTTACCTACCTCACAGCACTTCAAGTCAACTAACAAAGGTCTGCATGTCCACCCAGGAAATATGTTTGATGATTTTACAAAGAGATTATGGTGCAAGTACCAGTGCACCATCACAAGAAGAGGTTTACTAGGCTTAACTCCAAATATATGTACTTTCATGATAAATTATGCACCACAACATCTGCAAGAACAGACTGAGGGCCACTGCTCAGAATAGGGCTACTATGTATTGGTGACTCCAGGATCAAGCCATTAGTTTAATCTAGAACAACCAGAAGGGAATGCTTGGAATGGTTTGCCTTAGAAAAAAACTCATCCCAATGACCAATGACATTGGATTAATCTCTAACTTTGGGTCCAGGGGCAGCATGTGGCATGGAGTAAAGTGCTTCAATGCCTTTATCAGGAGCAGTAAGCGTTATATAAATGCTATTGCATATACTACTACATATACATACATTTCTTTAATCTATGTACATGTGCTGTTAAAATTGTAAAAAATATATGTTATAGTTAAGATCAGTTTTTAGGCAAGCAAAACCATGGAAATTCAGCAGTTATAGTTATCTCAAGAAACTATACCTCATGCCCGAAGGTAGCTATAACTAGCCACCCCTGTCATGCACAGCAATAATTTTATTGCAAATGTTGCAGTGATAATATCAGTGATGCCATAGAAGATGTCATGAATGATGTAATACGTGGGGTAATTAGCTATGCATGGGGAGTATAGTTATCTTAGGGCACAAGTTATAATTACTTGAAATAACTCTACCCATAATGGCTGAATTTCTATGGTTTTGTGCATGTAAATTCTGAACCTAACTTTAACGTCCCTTTAACCTTTTGTTTTTTCAGTGATTTTCTACGTTTTTTTTAATGCAGCGGGATGTTGCCTGCAGCATCTGGCCTGTCGCCAAGCCCTTTGGCCATCCCCCCCACATGCTGCTGCTCCTCTGCATGCATTCAGCCGGATGCCGTGCATGGCCTTTGGCTGTGCATGGCTGGGGTTGGATAACCTCCCGTAGGCATCCAACCCTGTGCTGTGGCGGTGTTGGCCACAGAGCCAGGCCTCCAGCCAGGCCCTGTGGCCAACACCTGGTAGACATCCAACTCAGTGCCACTCATGGCCATTGGCTGTGCACTGCAGGGTTTGGCTGCAGGGCCTGGTCTACAGCCAGGCCCTGTGGCCAACACCCCCTTGGCACCCTGGGGGGGGTTGAGAATTAACTTTTGTGAAATGGACATCGGTGCCAGAATGCTTCCTGACCTGCTTATTTATCCAGTTTCCATGTATTTGTAGGTGTCTGGCATGTCCTGCTTTCCTAACATGGCACTAATGTCTATTTGAAGACCATAAAATTAGAATATGATTGCTGGCTCGATTACTCAGTTGCCTAAGTCACATCATAAACGTAATTAGCCATTAAGAACTTCTATGGAGATTGACCTAAAACCAGCAGAGGCGGTTGTGCTTTCTGCCTCAAGAAAGCCTTTAACTAAGCAAAATGCATTGGCTGTGATATTTTGCCACTCTATGAAGAAATACAAGAATAAAAGAAATAGAAAGAAGAACAAGAAATAGACTCCCCTTTTTTTGTATTTGTACTACTATTACTTTGTGCGTCTCTTTACAACTATTGGGTTTTGTTGCCTCTCTTTCCTGTTTTCATGCTTATTTATCCAAGAAGAGGCCAAAGTTTTGCGCAAAATGTATGCCCAACTGCAGTACTTTCTACTGCCTGATTAGTAAGTGCTACCTTCTTGAGTAAGTCTATAGTGCATTTCCTACACTACAAATGTGTAAATGACAACAAGGTAATGTCTCCAGTGACCTGTGTGTCTTTAATTTTGACAATGTGATTGTTCCTCAAGCGTCTTCATACAGAAATATACAATAACATAAATCCTTGTGTAAAGAAGACAACAAGACTACAAAGAGTTGAATCTCCACCAAAAAGGGCACTTCCTCTTAATTGCCTGTAGTAAGTGCTTCTTTGTTTGGTGGAGACATGCTCATATTCCTCTGCATCAAGAATGCAACTCCTAAATTGGTGGGAAACATGCTGAGAGGGGCTGTTGGTAAGCTGTCCATCATGCTGGAAAGAGGCAGGAAGAAGTCAGATACCATTAATCTATAAGTGGCGAGGCCAAACAGGTGGGCCATTCTAGGTCATTTTACATCTTCATAGTGGTTAAAAGGGAAAACTACGAGATCTGTTCCCAACAGGAGATGGCAAGAAAGAACCCACTTGTCACAGTCGCTACATAATATATTGCGCTCCATAAACTATTTCAGATGGGGACTGTGGGGAGAGCCTCAAGGCCCCCACAGTCCCTGCTGGCTCCCTGCCTCCAGCTGGACCTGGCATTGCTCCTGCATGCAGGAAGCAGCTAACAATGCTGCTCTCTGCGTGTGTGAACAACCCTTTCATCTATTTTCCTGCCAGCTATCAAGATGGAAAATCCGCTCCCATTGAGCAGGAGCAGTTTTCGTGCTCCTGCCCACTGGTGCTTGGCGGGAGCTGTCAAAGCTGGCCTGGGAGGGGGGGATGTGTGGCCCTTCTCCCCTTTAATTTGGATTTCTGGCCATGGGGAGGTGGTGGTCCCTTGGGCCCTGGGGCGCCAGAGGGCTATGGAAGGGGATGTGTGCAGCCCCCTCCAATAAATTACTTAAGCCTTGGTGAAGTGGTGGTCCCCACAGCTACTCCTAGACACAGGAGGGAGGTGTGTGGTGCCCCGCCTCCAATTTTCTATTATGCCCAAGGAAAGTGGTGGTTCCTGGTGCTCTAAGGAGCCTAAGGAGGGGATTCGCGTGCACCCCTCTCCTAACTTTTTTTATACAGCTCATGCCCAAGGTGTAAGCCTTTCAATTTTGCAGTGAATTCATGGATCCTCCATGATTTTGTGACAAGGGGGGGTACCAGGGAAACCCCATCACCAGTGCTGGGGGATCAGAGTATTGCTACTCTGCCCCTTGTCTTTATTTTTAAGTTTTGTCTGGGGACTTGGCTGATTCTGAGTCCCAAAATGGCTGCCAACACTTCCTGATTGAAGTGTTTACAGCCAATCAAACATCAGGACGGGGACTGTTGAATCCGTGAAGGATCTGTGCCCCTTGACATATGTATTTCTTTTTCCTTCAATATCAGAAAAACTACTGACTTGATTTACACCAAATCACAAAAAGTGAGATTTCCGACCTAAAAGCTACCTTTCCTCCAATTTGGTGTAATTTCGCCCAACGGTTTGGGTCTAGAAATTCCAATGGAAATTGCATGGGAAAAAGCGTTTTGGGACCCCCCCCCCTTTTACTCTGACCCTGCTTAACGAATCACCGGAAAGTTTTAGCACAGCAGCTGACTTGACTGTCATGGTAGTTTTGAAAATGTCCTGAAGATTCATCAAAGGCGGCAAAGTTAATGGCAAAACAAAAAACACTTTTCCTATTGGAACCAGGTCCTATAGGTTCTAACTCTAACTACTTACTGGTGACCGCCACTAAAATATATATATATATATAGATTTATATATCATTATATATATCTATATATATGTGTGTAGATCCACTATTCACTAAAAATAAAGGTTACGAGTTATAGTTACCTTAGGCTGCGAGTTATACTTATTTCAAATAACTCTAACTATAATTGCTGAATTTCTCTTGTTTAGTACAAGTAAATTCAGAACCTAACTATAACACCCCTGTAACCTTTGTTTTTTTAAGTGAATTTCTATGTTTTATTTTACTCTATTCCCCAACTGTAACGTTCCAGTAACCGCTATTTTTTTAAGTGAATTTCTATGTTTTTTTAACGTAAAGAAATTTTCATTATTATACGTTAATCCAACCACCGCTGCACACGGCCAGGCCCTGAGGCCAATGCCCAGCCCTGCACTGCACACGGACCTTGGCTGTGTGTTGCAGAGGTTGGCCGGAGTGTGATCGTATCCCATAAAGTATAGGAAAAGTAGCCCAAACGGCAAGCAGTGTTCACAGACCACAACACCAGACTGGAGGAAGGGAACATCTTCGTCCAGTCGTTTTGATTCCCTATCTGGGGGGTGTCAATCAATCCTCCATGAAGACTTCAGGAAGATCGTCTGTCGCAGCAGCTGGGGTCGGCTCTTCACCCGAACCTGTCCAGTCTCGGCCTTCTTGCATAGAGATTGAGTGGCGGCAGTCAACAGCATTCAACCTTCTGCCCGAAATCTGTGATGTTATCTTGGCAGCCTGGCGCCCCTCCACAAAAATGGTATACGTCTGTCAATTGGAACAAATTTGTGGCATAGTGTACCAACAAGTCTGTTGATTCTCTTTCTGCACCTTTGTCTGAGGTTCTATTGTTTGTACTATGTCTTGCCCAGCAGGGCTCTGCTTTGGGCACCCTTAACGGTTATCTGTCTGCCATCTCTGCTTTCCTCAGGCTATAAGATCAACTCTCCTTGTTTCAATCTCCCATTGTTGGGAGGTTCCTCAAGGGTCTTACCCACATGTTTCCGCCTACACCGTTCATAATGCCTCAATGGGATTTCAACTTGGTACTCGCTTACCTCATATGTGCTCCCTTTGGGCCCTTTCATAATTGTCCTCTTCGGCTTCTCACTTTAAAGACAGCTCTTCTTGTAGCCATCACCTCTGCTCGTAGAGTGAGTGAGCTGCAAGTTCTTTCTTTGAAGCCACACTTTATCTCTGTCCATCCTGACAAAGTGGTGCTTTGTACCAGGGCCTCTTTCCTCCCTAAAGTGGTCACGCACTTTCATGTAGGCCAAACCATCACCTTGCCTACTTTTTACGCACCCTCACATACTTCTTGTGATGAAGAGAAACTGCACTGTCTGGATCCAAAAAGAGCATTGGTGTTCTACCTCAACCGTACCAAAGACTTCTGGGTGGACAATCTTCTCTTTGTTGGTGATGTGGGTGTGAAGAAAGGTTGGGCTGTGTAGAAAAGGACCATCTCTAGATGGGTTGGTCTCTGCATCAAAACTTGCTATGCTTTAGCCAAGAAGCAGCTCCCTGATAGTTTGCGTGCTCACTCTACCAGAGCATCTGCTGCAACTACTGCGTTAGCACACAAAGTTTCAGTCCTGGACATCTGCCAGGCAGCAACGTGGGTTTCCCTGCACACATTCACTAAACACTGCTGCCTGGACAACTACTTTTGCCGTTTGGTCCTGCAGTACTTCTTAGTATGATCTTGGTTCGCAGACCCACCTCCGGGGACGGTATTGCTTGGGTTCCTATTCTAAGGCACGGAATCTGCAACTAGAAATCTCGGTCAGATAAACAAGTTACTTACCTTTGTTGCATATTCCTTACCGACCCACCCATCCTCCCTACTCTGTGAATTGATTTCTAGGGACAGAGACTCCTCTTCAGGGCCCTAGTTGGAGTGCACCAGTCTCAGTGTTCTTAATTGCTCTGTGCTTCTGGTGTGGAAAGTTGTGAAAAGAAACTGACGTCAGCATGCTGGGGTGGTGCCTATATACAACCGTGATGTTACCACATCAACCACAACGCTAACGATGGATGCTGAGTTGACCAACACCACATGATGGCACACAAGGGTACTGCTTGAAGATAAATATCTGAATCCAGTCTGACGCCTGAGGGACATTCTAAAGTAAGGAACCTGCAACTAAAATATGAATCTACCAAACAATTCAATACAAAAGGTAAGTAACCTATTCTTCACCTCCATGAAGGATTTCAGATCATTTTTCAATATGGAATCATGGAGTAAACACACTTGCTTTGCCTTCGCCAAGCCCAGGAGTTAGGATCATTTGTCCTTTACAGAAGTGGAGCTTCAACAGTGGCACCTGCTACGTTTATCTTTCTAAGGGCTTTCTGAAGGTTTAATTTCTGTGAAATTAGCATCATTGCCAGAACAGAAGCTCACCTGCTTGTTTATCCAAATATAGTCCACAGTTTTGCACAAAATGTCTACCCAACTGGAGTGCTTTCTACTGGTTTTTAGTAAGTACTACCTCGTTTGGTGAAAGGTCAATGTGAGGGAAGGGGGGGCGATTTCGGTCCCAGGGGCCCTATCCTCTGGGGCCCACTACAATTCAATGGGGAGGGGGCCCATGTGCCCCCATCCCCTGGGGCCTGGCCTTCATTAAATGGAGGAGGGGCTGTGCGGCCCCACTCTCCCTGCCGATTTCAACCTCAGGGATCACATCCCTGGGGCCCGGCCTTACAAAACATTTAGGGCCAAATGTAGGACATTTTTTGCACTCGCAAACGGTGCGAATGGCAAAAATCGGTCGTTTGCGAGGGCAAAAAAGTGGTCTGCGATGCATGAAAGGCATTCGCAGACCACAAATAAGAAATCGCAAAAATTGCGATTTTTTGCGTTGCGACCTGGTTTTGCGAGTCGCAATTTGCGATTCAGTATTTCCAGTAGGAAATTGCGAGGCGCAAATTGCGACTCGCAAAATCCAAGTCACAAAGAGATGCATCAAAAAATGGCAAATAGCGATTTTTTGCAGAATGGCATTTTGCACATGCAAAATACCATTAACTGAAACCAGGTGGTAACCTGGTGCAAAATTTAAAAATGCATTTTTAAATTGTACATGTAAAGCACACATGCCCTTTTGGCATGTGTGCACCTTACATGTCCCCCCCAAAAAGATTTGGGCGCAGCAGAGGGGGCCTTAGCCCCCCACCACCCGGGGGTTTAGCATTTCCAAAATTGAGATTTCTGGTTCAGAAATCGCAATTTTGGAAATGCAAAAAATTGGCAGATATGGGCCAACAGGCCCATAGCTGCGAATGGGGCTGGTATCGCAATTTGCGATTCGGTAATAGCGTTTGCGATTTTTAAAAGAAATCACTATTACCGAATCGCAAATGTGATACATGGCACTTTGCGAGTCGGAAATAGCAATTTCTTAAAAATTGCTATTTCCGAATTGCAAAGGGCTGTGATGATACGTCTGGCCCTTCATTGTTTGGGGGAGGTGGGGCGCATGCCCCCCCCCTCAGCCAATTATAGCACAGATAACCCCGAGGCCTGGCCTTAAAATATATATATTTTTGAGGTAGGGGGCCGCACAGCCCCCTCTCCCTGGGCTGATCTCAGGCCTGCGGACCCCATCCACTGGGCCCACTCATCTCTCCTCGGTGCCCTCCAGGTCACCCAGTGTGCAATGGGACTGCGGGGGAAGCTTGAAGGCCCTCCTGGTTCCAGCCAGCTCCCCACCTGAGAGCAAACAGCCATGACCCAGGGCTGGACAACCCAGTACATAGCAGGAGCCAGCCCTGGTCGTGGAGGTCACCAGGGCCATAGATTGCATTTAGCGCTGGTGCGGTGGTGGTCCCCTTTTTTTAAACAATTGCCCCAGGGAGGTGGCGGTCGCCAGGCCTGCAGGGGGCTGCGCTGCTCCTCCTCGCGTATAATTGAATATTAGCCTTGGAGAGGTGGTGGTCCCTGGGGCTCTGGGGGTCCACAGGACCCCCCAGGCTACAATTAAGCAATTTTATCTCAGGGAAGTAGTGGCCCTCAGGCCGCAGTAGGGCCATGTGCCCCCACAAACTATTGAAAATAAGCCCCGGGGAGGTGGTGGACCACAAGGCATGAGTAAGCCCGGGGGGGGGCATGTACTTCCTTCCTCTATTTTAGATATGCCCCTGGGACCTGGCCCACCCGGGGCTTTAGTAAAACAAGCGTGGGGGACAACAGTTGTTTTAAAAAAAAATTGCCGCAAATTCACGTCACCGCAAATTTGTGGCAACATTTTTTTTAAAAGTGCTTTTTTGCCCTGGAATGGTCTCTCTGGGACCTCAGCACCAGAGATAAGGGGTCATGGTGTCCCTTCCCGGGCCCCTTTTCTTTTTTTTCACTTTTCCCAAGATGGCTGCCAACACTTCCTGGCTGAAGTGTTTGCAGCCAATAGGAGCTCTGCAGATCTCTGCAAAATCTGATTATTGTTTGCAAAGTTGTCGGGGAGAAACTGCTACCCTAAACATACACATTCGGTTTTCCTTTAATTTCTCTTAAACAACTGAACAGATTTGTAGACCAAAAGGTAACTTTCTGCCAAATTTGGTGTCATCCCGTCCAGCGGTTCGGGATGTAGTCGTATTCAATACTACTATGGTAATTAACATGGGAACCACACCTTTTTTGACCTCCCCTTTTTCCTTCCAAAAGTTTTCATGAGCAATATGAATCACCAGCACACTTTTTTTTTAAATGTCATGAAGATTTGTCACATGGCGCCAAAGATATAGGCAAGTCAAAAAATGCTTATTCTAAGGGAACATGGTCCTAACTACAACTACCAAAATACATACATACATATTTACCGTGACAATATTCCGGGTGTTGATTTTTTTAATCACTTTGTCATCCATTATGCATAAAGGTATGATCTGTGCCTGTGTGCCTGGATATTGTGTGCCTGTCTGCCCGTAACACACAAATCAAATATCAGACATGCTGAGTTTGCCAATTCTTGTCAATCTTTTATATTAAATAGTTTTACAAAAACATATAAACACTATCAATGGCAAAGCCAATAGAATGGCAGCCAAGGCCACACCTACTGGTTTTTGCCAATGCTTGTTTTTATTTTGAAGGCCAGCAAGAGCCTACACCCTGCATGAGCTATCGTCCAGTCTCGCTTTTGAACACAGACATGAAGATACTGGCTCACAAGTTGGCGTCCTAGCTTAAGAAATGTCTCCTGTGTCTCGTTCACCACTCGCAAGTCGGATTTGTAGCAGGCTGGACGTTCAGGAATCACATGCAGAAGCTGACAAATTTGCTCTGGTAGGTGCCTGAGACACAGATGATACAATTCTCCTATCACTAGATGCCAAATAGGCATTCAACTGTGTTGAATGGCGGTACCTGTTCTGCACACTGGAGTGAGCTGAAGTTGACCCAAGGTTCGGCATCTGTATTTGAATCCCCGTGCCCAAATTGACTATGGTGGATACATGTCCATAGTCTTCCCCATCTGTAGAGGGACGCTCCAGAGATATCCATTATCCCTACTCCTCTTTCTCTCTGCATTAGAACTATTGGTGGAAGTTATTAGGCGACACCACAGTGTGAAAGGGATAACTACTCTGGCCAGAGTCGTCAAAATTATGTTCTATTCTGATGACATTCTCCTAACTCTTACGGATCCAACTTCACCTGTAACTGCCCTAATGTAATTAATAGATGCTTTCTCTGCCTTCTCTAGCTGCAGGATTAAGTGAGGGAAGAATGAAGCCCTTCATATTGCTAAATGCCTGGAATGCCATACAGACAACGCCTTTGGCTTTACGTGGAACACTGCTTGCCCAATATACTTGGGGATCTTGGTTAACAAGGGCATGGGCAATACAGTTATGGATAATTTTCAACCCTTTATATCCAAAACTGATAATGACTTTCTTAATGGTCTTCTTTACAACTTTCACTCTAAGCATGGGTGCAGGTGGTAAACATGAAGACGGCTCCTCTATTTGACTGTACCTTTTGGCATGCGCCCGATCCCGGTTCCCAAAGGGCTCTTTCACACACTCAACAGATGGGTGAAAACATTTGTGTGGGCAGGCAGAAAACTTTGCCTAAAGCCCTCAAAATTAAATTATATGCTGATCCGTGAGCCTAGAGGGCTTTGAATACCTGACCTGGACTTCGATTTGGAATTCCAATTGTCACAGCTGATACATCTATGGGGAGACAGTGTGCTACAGCTGGAATGGACTCATATAGAACAATCATTGGTGAAAGCACAAATCCAGGGTGGAAACTTTGTATGTGAAAAAATTCACAGCTACAGGAGTATGTCCACCGTACATAGATGAGGGCTATGTAGATGGCTTGGAGAGACTCGCACAGGACGATAGGTGTAGATAGCACTCTTCCCTGGGGGGGACACCCTTAAGATCCAATGTGAGTCAGATAAATAATATGGGAAGGATGTGGAATAAAGACTGTGGGTGATCTTTATGATGAGGGGGGTTTCAAATTTACAAACCCTATAGGAAGCTGTCACAATGGCTGGATGAAGTCACCAACAATGTCGTCAATAATGTCAATTCAGATGCTATCAGTGATGTCATCAATGATGTAATTTAACATGCCATAACCAATGCAATATGTGAGGTCATAAGCAGTGCATTAAGAAGGTGTAAGTTACAATTACTTTACTAAACTATAATAGGTGAATTTCAGTGTTTTTTTCGTTTTTTTAAACTGAGGGCCTGATTTAGATTTCGGAGGACAGGTTACGGATATCTCACATACTGAAATATAACTTCCATTGGAAATAATGGGATTTATATTTCGGCAGACGGGATATACCTCACCTTTGTGACAGAGTAACCCGTCTGCTGAAATCTAAATCAGGCCTTGAGTTCTTATCTTATTTCAACACCTAACTATAACATCACTATAATCTTTGTTTTTTTATTAGTGAATTCCAGTTTTTTTTAGCACATTTAAAGTTGAGCATAGGCCCAATCCTCTTGGGGGACCTGTGGTCAACATCCCTGCTACGCATGGCCTTTGGTCGGGCCATGCACTTAACCCCCGGCAGACACCCAGCCTCTCAATGAGCATGACCTGCACAATGGTGGTCTAACAGCAGACCCTTCTCTTTGTTTTTAAAGGATTTAAGGACCGTTGTAATTTTTTTTAATGATTTAAGAACTCTGGTACCATGGTACAACTGGGGTGGCCTCTCTCATTACAGCATTCTCGTACCGGAAATCCAAAATAATGTTTTTTTTCCTTTATCTTTGTGGAGGGTCACTTTGTCACCTACCACCCACAGTGCACTGGGGGCCAGGGTGTGCCAAATACCAGGCCCAGCATCCATCACCTGCAGGCAGCAACCCCCTGTGGACAGCCACCCACCGCTTTGCTGCCAAACACCCCCCAGCCTGAATAGACACCATCTACACTCTTACTTAGAATCTTTTTCCATATCCTGTGGGACTTTTGGGGGAGCCAGCATGACAGCTGGAGCCCTGTGGGTGTTCAGAGGCCCACGCTGGCTTCCACAGGACTCTTGCATGACCACTGCACCCCAGATATCAAATATTTTTTTCAATTTTATCCCCTGGGATCCAGGGTATCTTCTACCTAGCCCTCTCATTCCCTATTTTTTTTGGGGTGGGGGCACAGGGACCAAATCCTGGAGATATGTACTGGTGACCAGCCAATCAGAGCACAAGCAACCACAGGACCTGTGGGAGTTTTTTGCTCCTGCAAGAGCAAGGAAACTGACAGAATAAAAGCTGCAAAGCTTATTAGATTTCTCTATTCTTTGGAGTTGTGTTCCAACAGGATTCCCTCCAGAGTACTGCAAACCCAACCGTCCTTGCACGGCGGAAAACTATTGGCACTCCGAACCGCTACGCTCAAATTGCCACCATCACCTGAACCTGACACCACATTGGAGAGTATGAAAACCCCACACCTGATAAACATTCCCACACTACACACACCCACCACTATAAAACACACCCACACACAACCCACAATCCTTTGCAACTACAACCATAGACAGACAGCGAGGAACCACAAACCTATCACCTACCACTTAAACTCCAAAGGCACATATAACCCACTCACCCAGCGCACATCACACAACTGTACCATCAACACCATACAAACATCACAACTGCACACAAATACCACAACACACCATCACACAAATCTAAGCACCCCCACACCCCATCAAGCTCCAAACACCCTACCCTTGCACACAACCACCCCCCAAACCACAACACAACCACCATGTCCCCTCAAAAGCATCCACGATTCACACACAAAGAGTTGAGGGTCATGGCAGATGAAATTGTCAGAGTAGAGCCACAACTGTTGGGAGCACATGTCCAGCAAACATCCATAGCCCGGAAAATGGAGTTGTGGTAGAGGATAATTGGCAGGGTAAACTCAGTGTGCACCCATCCAAGCACAAGGGAGGTTATCAGGAAGAGGTGGGACGACCTTAGGAGGAAGGTGCGTTCCATGGCCTCACAACACTAGATTGCCATCAAGACTGGTGGTGGTTCCCCACCTCCTCCCCCAGAATTCACATCGTGGGACGAGAAGGTCTTGGGCATCATGAATCCAGAAGGCCTGACTGGAATAACCAGACGACTGGACTCTGGTAAGTCAATAACACTCCCCTGACATCAACGACTCCTGTACAGCACACGTCCCCACTACCCTATCACTCCCCAGTTCATCCCATCTCACACTTCTGCCCCCACCCCTAATCACCTGATGACCCTCCATTGCATGCCACACCACCCCACTGCCACTATCCTCACACAGTCCCTCCCTTGTGGACGGATAGCACTCACATTGGCAAGCACCACAACTTCCACAATGCATTACTCCTTACACCTGAAAAGCTGCAATACCCACTAAACAGTGGAACACCTGCACATAAAGCCATCGCACCAGCTACACCAACTGGATGTGTTGACTGCGTACTACTACATGACAATGACAGCAATGCTATCCACTGTCCACAACCCTCAATGGAACATGGGACCAATGTCACAATCCATGTCCCACAGACAATGTCTACAGTGCTGCATCGGTCATTGCCATCACTGGGAAGCAAGTCAAGTCACTGTATGCACCAGACTATGAAACAAAAAGTACACCTCCACAATCTATCTTTCCCCCTCTCCATCCACAGGTACCCCTGCCACTGCCACCCTGACAGGCAGCCCACCCCAGGATGAAGCCCTAGTGGATGTCTGGACTATGTCGACTTACCTGTCTGGAACAACAGTCAGTCTACCCCACCAGTCCCACCCTGACCACATCTGAGTTCCCCACCCAAGTGGCAACAACAAACAGCCACCCCTTGTCCCCAAACCCGTGTTCCAATGGGACCAGACGCAGCCCCTCACACCCAAGAAGATGAAGGTCCTGGTGTAACTGGGAGTGGGCACACTGTGCCAGGGACAGTTGGAGGGCTCCTGTGGGCCAAAGGATGGGGCCCCCAAGGGAAACATCTGGCCAGGAGAACCAGAGGCTGCAGAGGGAATACCACTAGGAGGCCATGCTTCAGTGGCAGACCCTCAATGCCAACATGGCCTCCATTGCAGGGGTGCTTAAGGACCTCACTACCATCCTGCGTGCGTCCTCCACCAACCAGCAGGCCCCTTCCACTAGCCACATACCAACTAAGCCACCCACTTCTGCCGCAGCTAGTGGAGTGGAGGCCCTGCTAAAGGACCCACAGGCCACTAGCACCCTGTAGCTGTGGAACCCCCACGCAAATGAGGTCGTCAATCCAGACAACCTGATGGACCTGAGGCCAAGACCAAAAACACAGCCAGGAAGTAACCCTCTCTTGAACATTCTCCCTTGTGTGCCACCCTGTTGACTGTCCAGCTGTCATGTCTCCAATTTTCCCATGGCCCTTGGATACTGGACCTGTGCCATCTACAGCTGGGCCAACTACTCCGATGACCCCACTCATCGCCCATTGCACTTGTGCATCACAATAAACAGCATTGAGCACAGCTACTGCTTACCTGTCTTTATTTTAACAAGTAAGATTTGCAGTTGTAAAAAATGTCATTATAGTTAACACATTGACCATTAAAAGTGTAGAAGATGGACAGAAGGGAGTACAATGTACAGGGAGTATGACAGTAGAACAGGCATATTCTGAAATGTTGTGTCAAAGGAGCCAGCAGTCAAGCCAGGAACCAGAGTAGGACCACACAACAGACCTGCAAAGAGACCAAGACAGGGACAACCATCACAATAGGAGTCAATGTTGCACCGCCAACACAAATGCAGTACATAGTCGAGCTCCCTAGTGCGAATAGGCAAGTGGAATATTAACACGTATCGCAATGGCAGACCCACATGTTCCAGACATGCATTCCCAATGGTACATACCTCACAGCTACTCCACTAAAGACAATTCGCAATGCCAGTAAAAGTTAGGTTCCATAAACTTCCATTGTGTAAAATGAGGCTCGGTAGCAATACTGATAACCACAATATGTGTGGCAGTCCAATTGAGGTTGACATAGCAGTACAGGGAACATGCAACATGCCCAAGTCATTGCGGATGTGATGCTAGACTCCTGCATAGTAAAAATAACCCTAACACCCCAACAGTAACTCCTCACTTGATGGCCAACATGTTGTCCCCAAAACCTACACAGTGGGATAGCTGCACTTGCCACCTCCAATGATGGCACACATCAGGAGGAGCAATGTCACAAGGCAGACCGTGGTACAGTACACATACAACATAATACACACATACCTTTATGTCTTCTGAAGTATCTGGATCAACTCTGTCCTAGAGTTAGCTGCATCCTGATCATCTGCCTCCTCATCACTATCTATGTCGCCATCATCAGCCACTGGTCCAGGTGCCACCTCCTCAACATCCAGTAATGGGATGTGACGTCTCAGGGCTAGATTGTGTAGCATGCAGCAGACAACAACTGTCTGGTAGACCTTTAGTGGTCTGTAGAGCAGGGCACCTCCTGAGACGTGTAGCCAGCGTAATTTGGCCTTCAATAGCCCATAGGTCCTCTCGATGACACGCCTCTTCCTGCTGTGGGCCTCATTGAACCGGTCTTCCCCATCTGTGGTTGTGTAGCTCTCTGGTGTCAGCAGCCACGGCAGGTTAGGATAGCCAGTTACCTGTGTGCACAATGATTCAACACATGACAATACTGGTAGTGACAAAGGGTTGAATGTGAAGAGAGGTGAGATAACAGATACACAGACAATTGGAGACATACCAATGAACCAGGCCCTCTCCTTCTGTAGTTGTGCCATCATGTGTGAGACATTTCTGTTTCTCAGAATGTAGGAGTCATGCACAGACCTAGGAAACTTGGCTGTCACTTGGGAGATATACTGGTCAGCGAGACACACCACCTGGACATTTATGGAGTAAAAGTTTTTCCTGTTCTTTCACACTTGTTCATTGGCCCTGGGAGATACCAAAGCAATGTGGGTGCCATTGATGGCCCAAATCACATGAGGGATATGTGCCATATCATAGACGTCAGCTTTTACAGTGGGCAAATCTGCACGTTGGGGGAACCTGATGTAGCTGTCCAGAAGTTTGAGTAAAGCACACAGTAAATCCTTCAACACATGACTGAACATGAGCTGTGACATCCCTGCTGCAAAGCCCATTGTGATCTGGAATGAGCCTGAGGCAAGGACGTGTAGCACTGACAACACCTGCACTGTTGGAGGTATTGTATAGGGATTACATATGGCAGACATGAGATCTGGCTGCAACTGGGTACACAGTTCCATGATGGCCTGACAGTTCAGACAATAGGTCTGTATGATGTGTCTTTCTTCCAGGGTAGCAAGATCGACAAGGGTCCTGTAAACAGGTGCATGGCTCATTCTCACTATTGCATGGAATCTAGGAATGGGATAGAGGAATAGCCAGAAGTTGATGTCATCAGTTCACAAGCCACCAAACCCAATACTTATAGCACATAAGAGTATTGTGGACATAATGCTGAGGGACACTGAATCCATTTGGCCATGTAGAGTGACCCTGTATGCCATTGATAATGACAGTCCCAAGCCCAGACAGACAGTTTGGCAGACACAATACATATGACACTTCCATGTAACAACACCCTATTCCCACAGGTAATGAGGTGTATGTGAAATTTGAACATATAGATATGGTTACCCATTCCATCAACCAGCAAGTGACAGCACGTCGTGTCAGAGTTATCTGTACATCCAACAGCACTATCCATGCATATCAAATGTGTGTACCATGTTTTGAACATAGGTCATCTGTGCACATCTCACTAAAATTATCTGTGACACACTTATCATTCACCTACAATACACCACATACATGTAAAATGGCAGCCGTCTGTCCTGCAAGCACAGGACAGATGGAAGTGACCAAATTGCGCCGGCATTCGTCGTCATGGCGGTAGGTGGTCTCAACCGCCGCGCAACTCCTCATTGGGTAACATTGTTGCCTATGGGAGACTTGGGCCAATGATGATCACCGCTAGTGGTAACGGTCATGTACGCGGGAGACGAGACCGCCATTTTTCATTGCATGGCTTACTTGACTCCTAATACTCGTACAAGCAATACCTCCACTGCATGTGCTGCTGTGTTCGGTCTCTGGAAGCCATTGTGGCACGTCCTGCAGGAAATAGGGCCCCTGTCTTCTCCTAGGAGGATCTGGAGAAGCTAGTAGATGGGGTTCTACCCTTGTATGGACAGTTGTATGAGGCACCAGAGCAGCAGGTGAGTCAAATGATCCTGTCCTGTCTGATAGTGATGTTTGTGAGGTTGAAAGGCATTCAGACGACGCACATGGAGTGGATGCATGCAGATGGCAATGGAGTTGACGAGTTTGTGCCGTAAAGACACATTAGTGTGGTCATGAGATGTGTCTGATGTGTGAAGTCCACTATTGTTGCTGTGAAGCCACTCTACATGACTTCCTCCTTCTGTCTGTGTCACCCATGCAGGTCAGTGCCCTTCAGAAGAAGGGGATTTGGCATGCCATCGCCAAGCAAGTGCGGACCCTGGGGGTCCATGCCCTGCGGAGCACCTACTGCAGAAAGTGGTGGGAGGACCTGAGACACTGGGCCAGTAAGACCGCTGAAGCCCTGCTGGGAATGTCCTCCCAACGAGGGAGGGGTGCCTGTCGGACCCTGACCCCCTAATGGACCACATTTTGGCGGTGGCCTACCGTGAGGTGGATGGGTGCTTGAGGCCAGCACAGCAGCCACAAGGGGATAAGTACACACTCACAACTTGCTAATGGTAGGCATGTATGGGTTTGGGTAGGCTACATGTGGTAAGATGTGGTGTAGATAATTGGTACTTGCACATTGGCTATGGGTATGAGCCACCCTGGCAGGATTTCTCTTGATTATGTCTGCCAATGCCATGCAGACGGTGACTCATGAGGGGGCTTACTCCCATATTTGAGTTTGTCTGGACACATTACACATCTTTTGAGTGGCCAGATCCTTCCATCAGCATCAAGATAGCTGAGGTGGCAGGGCATTTCCATCAGTAATGGTCTGCCAGTGTAACAGAGGAAATTGGTAAGTTCTAAATCAGCTGACTCATACCACAGGTGTGGATGGCTACAGGGGGCCAAGATATTACTGTACACATCGGTAATGGATTTGTGGGCATGCCACCTTGCCATGGGTAAGTTTATGTAAACGACCATGGTAGTGCGGCAAGTACTGTGCTACTGTGCATTGTCTGACCCTTGATCAAGTCAAAGTGTGCCAAATGTTTCCACATCAGTAGGTTTTCACTGTATAGCTTCAGTTTGTCCTATGATTTCAGCCAGATGTGCATGTCAGTTCAAAGGCATGCAATGACATTGCATAACAGCAGATTTTGAGGTTGTTACTCAATGTGAATGATCGCTAGGTATTGACCCATTGCACCCTTTCTTTCTCTCCAACCCTCCCTCCCTCTCCTCCTCTGTCTTTGTGTGCATCAGCATCATCAGGTAAAAGAGAAGGGGCACCAGCAAGTGGGGAAGCTGCAGCCCATGGGACCCAGGAGGCTGAGACCAGTGGAGCCGAGGGGACCATTGGGATGGAGGGCGAGGGGAGTGCCACGGGGGAGTCCGGATCAAAAACATCCTCTTCAGATTCCTCCTCCGATGGATAGTCCCTGGTGGTGGCGGACCCATCTGGGGCTAGCCCAGCAACATCCTCATCCGCCACCCCCCTTACCAGCACTGCCCTCCCTGTAGCTCTCCACCCAGTTGCACGTGACCGCCAGGAGGGTGGGCGTCTTCTTCGTCCCGGGCACCTATGCCGCTTCCCCAGTCAGCCATGCTGCCCTTAATGAGGAGGCTATTGACCTCCTGGGATCCATCTCTGTGGGACAGTCATCCATCGTGAATGCCATTTAAGGACTGGCATCACAGATGCAACAGACGAATGCCTACCTGGAAGGCATTCATGGTGCCCTGACTGGCCTGCAGAGGCTCTGCCCTCGTTGACGGCAGTGAAAGAGAAAATCAACAACCCCAGGCGGGAGCACTGACCTATCCACCACTCAACACACTGCACTGTTAAGCACATATACAAATGATCAGCCTTAATAAAGGAAATATCTAAGAAAATATTTATTAATAATGAATCCCATCTAAAATACATAAAGAAAATGTCTCATGCAGAAACAAATACTAGTAATGATACTACAAAACACCACATAGAATGGGAGACAGAACACAAGACAAATTCACTGGTCTATCGTTTTATGCTGTCCAAATTTTGGTATATACTGTCCCCTTGATTTGTATTTCCAATTTACAAATCTATTTTGGGCAGTTCCAATTGATCCAGCAATTCAACAGGTGTCAACGCGTTTCAGTGGTCTCTTCACACTTCTTCCACCACCTTCTTCAGGACAGTACGATATCCTCCCATTATAATTATTTCAACATAGCACACAGGTCTCCTTCCGTTCTCATTCTTATTCTGAAAGCGTCCTTTACTTCACTTCCGTCCCAAACACAGATCACTTCCTTTGGTCCCTTAGTTTTTCATTTCTCTTTCATAGCGGGACCGAATAATAACAGTCACATTTTTTATCTTCAGTCTTTCAAGCGGAACAGCGTTTCTGTCTTCCTTTCGTCCGTATTTTAAAACAAACGGCAGCCAGTGTCCCTTCCTCTTCCATCCCCCCTCCTGCTACCTGTGCCGAATCCCATACTCATCCAGAGCGCACAGTCAGACCACCATTCATCCACCTCAACAGACACTGTTCACAAAGACAAACACAGGCATGACAAGTCACACTAACTCCATGCACACAGACAACAGACACAGGCAGACACAACAACATCCACTCCATACACAGACTCCCCTACCACCTCCTCCCTCACAGACACTACACCACTCAAACCTGCTATCACCACTTCAGCACTCCTACATCCAGCCACCAGTCTCCTCATGCCCACCATCACCACAATAGCTGACACACATACATCCACCCCATACACCACATGCACTCAACACGATTACCCAGACCCCCAAATGCAGTATATCCACCTTACCTGCAGACACCACCACAAAAGACACTCACACATCCACCCTGGCATCTCCCTGCATCTCCTCCCCCCTCCTCCTAGTACACCTAAACGCCCACACGCACCCACCCAACAAACACCCAACAGACACGTGGCATTCACCCACTCACCAGCACCCAAGGCACATACACGTACACACCTCTCAAGCACTCTCTCTCCCCCTCCACTCCCAAACCTTTTTCCCATGACCAAAAATTTTCAAAAAAAAAGATTTCTGCATGATTTTGCCCTATTCCCTCCCACTGACCCAGTCCCTGTTTCCCCAAATCGCCCTGCTACCCTTTCCAAGACCCAGTTCTCCCATGGCCCTCTTGGTACTGTCCATACCCCTACCACACCTAACACTTCAACCCCAGAAAAGCTAGGAAGAGCCATCCCAAACCCAAAACCAAGGGCCCTCCCCTAAGTTGAAGTTGAAGGACAAAACTCCCCCTCCAAACCCAAACCAAAGGACCCCCCAAACCCAAGCTTCCACCTTGCCCCCCATCACCCTGAGGTGACTGCTTGCCCCAGTGATGCTCCTGCCATCTGGAGGCCACTTTGCTGTCAGGAGTCAAGTTGGGCCATGAGACATTTCCCACTGTGCCAGGGGCACTGAGAACTATTGGACTGGCTAGTAGGCCAATTTTTTATATAGTTTTTCTTCACATCTATTTACATAATTTAATATATCTGCGCCACTTCACCGTTGGTGTCAAAGGTTACAAATTTGTACTGGCTTTCCTTTTCCATGTTTGTGTTATACATGTGCGAGTTGGTGTGTGTCTTTTGTGTATGTGAGGTGTTTGTGGAGCAGCATGAGTTGTGTGGGTGAGTTGTGCTAATAACTTGTTGTGATGTGTAGTGTGGCATTGTGTGGTAGTGGTAAGTGTGTTGTGATGCATCTGTGATGTACGTTGTTTGGCAGTGTTATTGTTTGTATTTGTTGTGTGTTGTTGTTATGTGTTTTCCTGTAAGGCTGTGCGGTGTGACTCTCTAACAATGCGTTTGTGTGCTAACAATTGTGTTGTCACTGTGGGACTCGGTGGTGTTGTGTGTAGGTGTGTTTGACAGTGGTGGTGTGTGTGTGTGGTGTGGTATGTGTATGGCACTTCTATGTTGGCCGCGGTGTGTGTTGTTTGTGTGTGGATGTGTGTATGTATATGTGTGTGTGTGTTGGTACTGGTTTATGTTTGCGTGTGTGAGTGGTTGTAGTTAGACATGCCGGGGTTTTGTGTTGTGTATGGGTGTGTACTAATGGCCTTCCTTCCAGAGTGTGATAGGTGGGTGTACTTACGGTTGTTGTCTCCGTCGCTGGTTCTGGAGTAGTTTGGCCAGCAGGAGCAGTGGGAAGACTTCAAGTTCGGGTTCCATGGCGTCTGTGGACGTGTCTGTGTTCCTGAAGGTGAGTGTCTTCTTTTATGTTGTTTGTTTCTGCCAGGGTTTTCATGGTGGTGTAACTGCCCCGGAAATCCTGGCGGTGTGCAGCCTCGTAATATGGTCAGCGGAAACATGTTCTCCGCTGGCCTAAAGATGCCTGCCTCTGGCTTCAGAGGTCCATTTGTACTGGTGGTGTATTGGCTGTATTTTGTTGGGAACACTGCCATGCTCATAATATGGCGGTCTTCTCCACTGGGCTGCCGGCGGTGCGAACGCCAACGCCACCGAGGCGGTCATGGGACCTCCAAACTCGTAATGAGGGCCCATAATGTTTAAAACCTTTCCTCTATATTTATCCTCCTATTTGCATGTTCCATCAGCTCCCAGTGAACACGAGTATCCAGTAAGCTACTGTGGGCCATCCCGAAAACACTTCTAGTAGATTAGCTATAGCCTTTCCGGGGAAATATATTCTGGTCAGGCCATTGCAGTCAAAGGTGTGGGTACTAGCCTAGAGCCGTTGGAATACTGGAACAGAAGCCAGGACCTTTTCAGTAGTCAGCCCAGGCCTGGAACCACCAACACAGTGGACTAGAGCAATCCTTGGCTGTTTAAGCTTTTGAAGAGCCATTAAACCATTCCTGTTCTGTTCCATATGATTCAGCCTTTGGTCAAAGTTGTGGGTTAAGGCTTTGGCAATCCAGTAATGTGAAGCGCCTTGAGACAGATAGAGAATACGTTGCTGAGCTTTAGCCAACCATATATGGTAATTCAATGTAACAAGAATCTCATTGACCATTGTTTTCAACAATGATTTTCAAAATTGTATCCTTTTATTGGCCCTAAAACTAGGTCATCCTGTGAAATTGATGAACATTTGCCTGTCAAACAATCTGGATGAATTTGAGACTGAGGAAAACAATCGCACCACACAAAAAATGAATCTTGAATTGATAATTTTATAAAGCAGAATTTTCCTTTTCATCTTTTTAATGTATGTTCTACATTTCTAGGTCTATGTTAAAATTGTGATTGGAGTTTTTGGTGGAACATCGTTTATTTTATTGTTTTAATGTTATTGCAGCATAAACCATTTGATTTAGCAAATGTAATAAGGCGTTATAAAAATGCATCATTCTAATTATACAAAATCAGTTGGTAGGAGATGGGTAAGGAGCCTCTTTATACGTTTTTGTTTTATTGCCTGTTGTGTTAGTAATTTACTTGGCACTTGTAATGAGCAGCTCAGAGGACCGATTAGCAAAAACAACAAGGTGGCCACATTTAGTTTGACTCAAAGAAAAACGTTATAATTTGTGCCCTAATTTCAACATCACTGATACCCAGAGGTTACCTAACTCTGCAGCACTTATTTCTCCATGAAAAGAGGAATCATGAGGTTGAATCATCATTTTAGGTGACGTTGGAATCGCATCTCAGGAAAGGGCAGAATGGTGCCTATGTTGCGAGTTGTGGTGCAATTCGAAACATCACACTATAACACAATGGCATTAGGCACCCTACTACAGGCTTTCCTTCCCTCTGAAACAATGTTTCTAATGATAACCGCAATTCTTGAGTTCCCTGAAGAAAGCCATATGTGGCAGGGTCGCCATGAAATACCCGGTCAAAATAACATGAAGGAGATATCACTACATTTGCTCCTCCTGGTTCACAATTCCTTCTATTCTCTATTCACCCTGTTCCAAATTCACCAGAGACCCTCTGTCTCACCTCATAATGCAATCTCTTGAATTCACCATGGTCTCTGCTTCTCCTTTCAGTATCTACATTAATCACATCCTTTCTGACTTTCTTCTCCCTCTACCCACATCCAGCAGAGGATGTCTCTCCCTGCCTTTCTCTTCTGTTAATGGGAGGTTTTCTATTTCTCCTTTTCCTTTTACCTCCCCTCCCCTTCATAAACACAGTGTACAGGGGTGTAGTTTGGTCAGTAAGATTGGGGAGGTATGAGCTTCAGTTTATTCAACATATGGCTGGCATTTAGAGCCTGATTGTCGGACCGCCGCCAATGTGGCGGTCCGACATCCACATTACGACCGTAGCGGTTGCGCCACGGTCGGGCCACCAGCCCCACCAGTTTTCCTCCACAGGAGGGTCTGGCAGTGCTGGCGGTCCTCATCCGCCTAGGGCAGCGCTCCAAAGTCCCATCTCCGCCGGCGATTACATGGTGGTAGCACTTGGCATGGGCAATGCAGGGGCCCTCCTGGCCAGCCCCGCCTGTCTGCTTTGCAGACAGTGAACATCGTGACAGGTGCTGGTGCACACTACGCACAACGGCATTGCTGCCTGCTCTATTATGAGCTGGAGACCATGCTGTTGGACGTTTCCCGCTGGGCCAGCAGAAAACTTTTAATGAGGCCTGCGGGAAGGCAGCTGCACTGGCAACAACCTGCCCATCTGGACTCCAGCGGACGGGCTTTTCCATCCGCCGAAGCCGTAATGACCCCCATAATGTTTAAATACATCGTAGGAGAAGAAAGGTCCACTGGCAGTCAAAAGGGAAAGGAATGTCGAGTGGTAGAAGTACTAAGAGAGAAAGCACAATATTTTGTTTCTTTAGAACCTTAAAAAAGAAGTAGAGAGTGTGTGTGCATTTCTGACTGTGTGTGTGTGTAAAGGGTCATGGTGAAATCCAACAGACACCTCCCCATACCCAACTGAAAGCACCTGTACCCAACTATTTGTCAGAAAATACATTTATTGGGGGGGGGGGGTGGTTTAACACTCCAAACACCCCACCCCGAGCTACGCCCCTGATGGTCTGT
The DNA here is from genome assembly GCF_031143425.1 of Pleurodeles waltl. Classification (NCBI taxonomy): domain Eukaryota; kingdom Metazoa; phylum Chordata; class Amphibia; order Caudata; family Salamandridae; genus Pleurodeles; species Pleurodeles waltl. Next base: position 741,170,127 of record NC_090445.1, on the reverse strand, counting down.
ACTCATCCTGAGCCTCTAGTCACCAGAGGTTTTCACTTTCTACCAGTGATGCTATCCCTTTGTTCTCCATGAGTTGTCGCTTTCTCTCTCTTCCTATATCCTCCCTTTCATCTGTCAATCATTCTTCTCTTTATCACTATGCCCCTCCGCCTGTGCCAATCACATTAAACGTTGGTGGCTTATTTTTTAAGATGTTTAATTTCCTCCCACAGTTGCTACTTCTATCATTCTCTTGCCCACTGTAATTGAAAATATTAACAGTGAAAGTCATTGTCATAGCAATGCATGTTGAGAGGGCGATGAGCAAATATTACTGGGGTTTTAGTTTTCGTGGGGAAGTATGATGGGAAGTTAAGCGGTGAGATAGGGGCTGTAACATCCTTGTAAAAAGCCATTGTAAACTGGTTTGAGAAGGGGGGGCGACCTGCCTAACTTCACATTAACTATCTGCATGAAAGTAGTAGCTGGATAAGTCACTCAGCTGTGAGGGATTGTGGGCCTGATCAATAGCTCTATTCCTTTTACTCTGTTGCGCAGGAGCTGAGATTTGTTATGACCGATTGGGATGCTTCTCTGATGAAAGTCCATGGTCTGGGACAGCAGAGAGACCAATTGGAGGGCTACCCTGGTCTCCAGAGAAAATAAATACTCGTTTCCTCCTATACACCAAGGAAAATCAAAATAGCTTTCAGGTAAGCCATTTACTTCATTTTTTGGGGAGGTTTATGTGATACCTGAACATAAGGCCTACAACACAAGGGAAGGCTTGAAGACGCCTTACTGTCTTTCTTGCCACGGGGCCTTGTGATGCACAACAGTGGGAATGTGACGTATTGGAAGATTATTCCTTAAATTCTGAAGAGTCAGTACATGTAATGGAATACACGGAACGCAGTGGACTCTCTGGGTCCCATTCCTAAGGCATTTTGGAGTAAGTAAAGTAGCATACTCTCACGTGTCTTTTTTAAACTGGCCCTAAAACATCTAAAATGGCAATATCTGGGGAATACTCATCAACATTTAGAACAAAGAAAAAGAACCGCGCCTTCTTTTTACTTTTACTAATATACAGTTGGATGTTATGCGGCCAACTAATGAGGGCATATAAAACTATGGTAACAAGCACACCTGTCACTCTACTTCTCATGCTCATAAATGCTTTTGTGAATCGGCCACACACAGTTTTCAGAAACCGGAGATAAGTATGAAATGAGAATATCTCACCAGGAGAAACATATACCAACATTTTAGAGAATATCTGCTTGGAAACTCCAGAGAATCATGCATCAGTGTCACAATATTATGGTAAACAATATGGTTGACTATTGTGTCAAAAATATTGTTCACAATAATATTGTGCTTCTATATTTATAATGCGAAGTACAAAAAGTAGAAGAATATCGGAAAAAAATGTAGTTGAAAATAATATAGTACAAAAATAGACAACAATATTTATTTTTTGATATAGAGTTTATAGTCGTAAATGTTAAATATTTCAATATAATTTTTAATTTTAATGTATGCATTTAATATAATGTAATAAATAAATTCTACTAATATTTAATACTATATGTAAAGTATACTTCTCTAAACAGGCAAATACATATATATATGTATCTATAGCTATATATTTACATATATATATATTTGCATTTATAAAGATTTATATGTAGATTTATATACATATAGTGTATCATACTAAAATTATTTATTTTTTACTTTATATTCTTCTTTTTATATTTTAAATGTACTACTATGACTCCATATATATAATTAATAAAATATTTATTTTACACTATATTCATTAAAAAAATAAAATTATGTGGTAATATGAAAATCTATCTATCTCTCTCTATATATAGGCATATATATATATATATATATATATATATATATATATATATATATTCATAGCATTATTATAATGTAAAATAAATAGTCTTATCCATTATTACTATATATATATATATATATATATATATATATATATATATATTTTTTTTTTTTTTTTTCAAAGCATTACTATTTAACTATTGGAGTCTAAGAATATTAAATATACTACTCCCAATCTGTGTTATGCAATAGCAGGGAAAGTGTTGGACTTCCGAGGGTTAGATTTACTATTCCTACTCCAGTCATCACAATAATAGGGAAAGTGCTGGACTTTAGATGACTTACATTTACTTATTCCTACTCCACTTAGTGCAACAGTAGGGGAAAGTGTTGGACTTTGGGAGGAAAAAATTTACTATTCCCACTCAAGCCTAAGCAACAGTCCTTCCGAGGGGCTAATTTTACCATTTTCACTTCAAAATGGGCAACAGTAGGGAAAGCATTGGATTTCAGAGGGGTAAAATTTACTATTCCCACTTCAAACAGCTCAACAATAGGGAAAGTGATGAACTGTGAGGAGGTTAATTTTACTATTCCTGCTGCAGTCTAAGAAAGAGTAGAGAAAATACTTCACTTCAAACACATTGTTATATATATGCGTAACCCAGTGAATGTAGCAAAATATTAAACTCTTAATTAAAAAAAGATTAATTAACATAAAAAATAAATATATCTGTATTAAAAACATAAACACATTGAATCAATTTACATTATTGTTTAACAAAAAATGATCAATTAACAAATAACTGTTATTAAATTATCTAACTTCCCACCATGTTCTCCTACAAACATAGGAGCCTGAAGTACAAGTAAACAAAATTAAAAAAAATAACTGTTCCATTATCTACATATTAAAATACATTAAATAATTAATTACCAATGAATAATTAATTGTTAAATATTACTTAATTAACTTCCCAACCTAAACCCTACATACCTAGCACCTCATAGTTAAAAAATATGAAATTTAATACATGTTCCACAATGTACTTATTTAAAATTCAATTAAATAATTAATTTACAAATATTAATTTATAGTTGATTAATTATTACTTAACTTGCCACCCAAAACCCATACAAACCTACCATCCCACAAAGAAAATATAAATTAAATAAATAAGTATTCAATTACACAATGAAAATCAAATTACTAATGAATTGTTAATTAAGCATTACCTATTAAATTTTCCACCCTTTACCCCACAAACCTAACAGCCCACGAATTACATATAATGAACATAAATCAGTATTACATAAACTACATAAGAAATATCAATCATATAATCAAATAGAATATATTAAAGCATGCCTAATTCATTATTACCTAATTTACTTCAACCCTTCCCCCTACAAACCCAACACTCCATTACAATCTATAAATCACTATTACAAATTATTAAAAATGTTTGTCACTTAAAATTAGAAGCTATATTTAAAAAAGAATTAATAACATTTGTATAAACAATACTAACATAAAATATTATATCGACCAAAACACATCAAAATAATTAAAAAAACAATATTTGTAAACACTATATTAGTGCAAATGATATCAAATACATTGCTATTAATTATTACAACATTACTTACATCAAAAACCGATATTCTTGATGATTATTTTTTTCTGACATTTCTGCTTCCCAATATTTTAAAGTCTATGGCCCTCATTAGAATTTTGGCAGTAAATCCCTCCTACCGCCACGGGGATGGCCTCCAAAAGACTGTCCCCGTGTCCTGCTACCGTCCACCATATTATGACCAAAGCCAGAATTCTGCCTGAAGGCTGGCGGAATTCCGGCTACGGTCATGGCAACGGACGGCGGTAAGGTGGCGCTGCTGCCAGCAGCAGCGCTACACCAGTAGAACGCCGCCGACCGTCTCCTGACGGAGGACCCCCTGCAAGCAGGTAAGTCAGGTTTTCCAACAGGGGTGGGTGTGTAGGGGGTGTTGTGTGTGTGTGTGGGGGTGTGTTTGAATGTTTTTGTATGCGTGCATGCGGAAGTGAGGTGTGTGGAATGTATGTGTGCATGAATGGGTGTGAGTGTACGTGTATGTTGTGTTGTGTGAATGCGTGTGTGCTTTTATGTGTTAGTGTTTGTTGCGGTGTGTGTATGAATGTATGCCTGCGTGGGTGGATGTGGGTATGCATGTGTGTATGAGTGTGTATGTCTGCGCATGCAGGTGTGTGTATGTCAGGGGTTCGGGAGGGAGAGGGTGGTGGAGGACTCTGGAGAGGGGGAAGGGGCAGGTGAGACCCCTATCAGTGCCAAGGAAGGAATTCCCTGGCACTGATAGTGCCTACCGCCGTGGTTTTCGTGGTTGTAAGATTGCCACGAAAACCATGGTTGTAGGCGGGGTCATAATCCAGAGGGTGGGATTGTGACGGCCGCCTCGCTGGAGACCGAAGTCTCCAGCCCGGCGGGTGTTACAGCCTTGGCGGATGGAGTGGTACATTGGCGGTAATATCATATTTTGGGGAAAGGTACGGCCAGCCTGTTGGCAGTACCTTTCTCCAAAATAACACCATCCACCAGGGTCATATTCAGGGCCTATATTTTGTCCAAATACTGAGAATGACCAATGCATAGGACCTTCCCTACTTCACAGGTACTGGATACAGGCTAAGTTATGGAGAAAGGACACACATATTTTGACGAAGGCCTGCCTTTCACTATGTATGTATATATGGGTATTTACATTGCACATACCTAACTAGGCCACCACTGAGCACTGTACATTACATTGGAGGTTGGGAGAAGATGCACAAGATTGTGTATATAAAGTGGGGATTACACAAATGCATTACACAGTTTAGGCACAGGAAAATTAAGTGATTTACCAGGAATCAAACGATGTTCAGCAAGTGCTGAAACTGGGATTTTAACCCAGATCCGGAGGTTCCAAAGCCACCTGCTCTAGCCACTAAGCCACACCTCCACCAAGAAAGTCCTTTAACGGGCTCAAAATTATAGCGGATGAAGTGCTAGCTGATTATTCTCATGCCTTGTCAGTTGGTGGCTGCTATTAAAATGAAGTAATGCGTTTTGTGACCACTGCTTTTGTATTCATGATAAATACTACTGGAGGATGTTGACTGATGAATCACAGCTAGTTTGATATATAGACAGACAGTGTGCATGTGGAGGGTGCTGGGCAGGGGGACCCCTGCACTGCCATGCTACGGGCATGGGCAGTGCATGGGCCCCTATGTGGCCTCTCGATCTATTGACCACCAGCCTTTTCATGGAAGAGAACAAGGTTGTAATCAGCAGGGCGGCGCTGACTTTAGCGCCACCATGGCTGATTACAACCTGCATCTGCCGCCAGATCATCAGGATCAAAGATCCTAGCAGGGATGGCGGTAGGTTGGCGGGCCTGCCTGGCAACCTCGTAATGTGGAGGTCGGACCGTCTCAACGTGGCGGTCCAACCGGAACCACAGCATTGGCGGTCCTCAGACATCGTAATAAGGCCCTTAATCTCCCTGTTCCTAAAAAATGAATGTGACCTTGTGTAAATTAACTGGTGCTCATGTAAAGTGCTTGAATGTCTTTGGGTCGAGTGTCCACTATATAAAAAAACTGCAAAACAATTGAGGAAGAGAATGTGCAAAAGCTCTGGTGACTCTTACAAATGAAAGGCGCCAAACACTGTTTGCAGTTTGCTCTTCTCTGAATATTTAGGGAACAATCTTGCTCTGAAACTTTACCTAATCAACATTGTTTCAATCCTAATCGGTGTTGTGTCCACTATAGGAAATATCGGCAAAAGATGCAGCATCACTATTGTCCTCGAACTTTAAAACTTCCAGGAAGACCCGGTTCATCATACATGGCTTCTTGGAAAAAGGGGAGGAAAGCTGGCTGTCGAACATGTGCAAGGTAAGTGATGGGTACATCAGCTCCCAGTCACTGAAAAGAAATGTGGGTTTAACTGTTCAGTGGTGGAGAATGGACCAGTGTCTGGCTTGACCCTTTGTGTAGGGTCATCCCCAAACCTTTTCCCACCCTCCTGCTTGCTGAACCCATTTTATTTGGCTTTTAGGACTATGCTCACTCTACCACTGCTAAACAATGCTGTGCTCTCTCCTTTAAACATGCTGAAATGTGCTTTTACACAATTGGCACATTTAGTTTACTTGTAAGCCCCTAGTGGAGTGGTACTACATGTACTAAGGGCTTATGAAGTAAATACTACTTCCGAGCCTGCAGCACATATTATGCCACCCACCTATGTAGCCTTTCAAACATGTCTCAAGCCTGCCATTGCAGCCTGTGTGTGTAGTTTTTAACTACCATTTCGACCTGGCAGATAAACCTGTTGCTAGACCTAAACCTTCCTTTTTAATACATATGTTGTTCTTAGGGTAGGCCCTAAACAGTGCATGGGGCAGGATGCAATGTATTTACAAGGTTGGGCATGTACTTTTTAGTGTCACATGTCCTGATACTGAAAAACTCCTACATTTGTTTTTTTGCTACGGTGAGACCTACCTTTTCCATAGGGTAATACTAGGTTTCCTTATTACATTCAATAAGTGGTAACTTTCAATTGGGAACAGATAGGAATACCTAGTTTGTTGTCTAAAATCTAAACTTGCAATTAAAAATCCTTTTTACTGGCAAAGTCAGATTTTAAGTTGTCACAATTTTGAAAATTACACTTTAGAAAGTTGGCATATTTGTGCCGTAACCATTTGCTGTCTGTGGACCCTCAGACCCAAATCTTTAGTACACCTTTGGACCTATGGAAGACTCAGAAAAACTGCTGTGCTGCTCTGCAGGAAGGACTGCTACTCTGCTGCCCTGCTGCATGAATGAAAGGACTGGACCTACATCTTGAACCCAGGACCACCAGAGTGACTCCAAGGGCTAGTTGGCTCTCCTCCAGATCAGAGCCTCAGGGTCAGAAGAGTTTCCAACCACCTTGTACTCAGCACCTGCCCTCTCTGCTGTGAGTCCTACACCCCAAGTGGTGCTACCCCAGTTTCGGACCCTTGGAGGTAGGCCTGAATGTGCTCAGTCAGCCCAGCTGTGGTACCTTGGGCAGAACCAACGCAGTGTGACACATCTCACAGCTCCTCTGTGGAAATGCCGTAGCGTGACACATCCTCATCGCTAGATCTCGCATTGCAGCCTGCAGTTTCCTCAGATCCACTGCTACGCAATGCATCCTCAATGCAGGCCTTCACACCCAAAGCCCCTTGTCGACAGCATCCTCAACAATGACGTAGTACTTCCCAACACAGCCCTGCAGCTTCTCCGGAACTGCAGTGTACAATGTATCTTCAACGTAAGACTGTATTGCAAGTTCCCTCATCAACGGCATTCTCAATGATGACACAGGACTCCACACCACAGCCCCACAGCTCCTCAGAACCACCACTGTGCGATACATCTTGATTGTGGGATCTTTCAATGTGTTGCAACCAAGGTTTAAGGTACTTTGTTCAGCAGGCCTTCCTTTGTCCCTGGTTATGGCCGGCCCTCCATTACAGTATCCGCCTCAACTTGTTACTTTGTCGTGTCTGGCATGATCAGATACCAACAGTTGGTGCTTTGTGCTTTCATGCACTCTTTTTCACTTAATACTTTAAATTGTGTATCTCTGGTTCGTCTTATCGGATTTGTATTGTTTTGGTCTCAAATAGCTCATTACAGTTACTCTATTTTTCTAAATTGGTGTGGGATTTTCTTGTGTTATGTTATTACTTTATTACTGTTTGAAGACTACAAAATAGTTTACACGTAGTCTCTAAGCTAAGACTGACTGCTTGTGCCAAGCTACCAGAGGATTAAGCACAGGTTAATTTGGGGTTTGCTTCTGACTTCATCCTGACAGAAATTGTGGTTGCTTCTAGAGTAGGATTTCACCCACTCAACCAGAAACCCAATTTCCTACAACTGGAAACTGTGATGTTGTGTCTACGCCATGTATGGCTGGATGTGTGTGTGTGTGTGGTGTGTGTTGGTGGAATGTGCTTTTGGGAGCAATGGGCTAGCCCACAGTAGGGAAAACAGTACTTGGTTGGATATATGTGAGAAATTGTGTCTAACATACTGTCTTGTGTGTACATTATAGGTTTGTGTTACAGCACGTTTATTTGATTTAAAAAGCAAAATCAAGATACACATCATATACAATTAGTACAAAATAAAAGTTGGTTGAATTGCAATTTTCAAATGTAATTAAAGTCGTGAATCTAATACAAAAGTATTGCACTTTTATATAATATTATTCTAAGGAAATCTATTTGATTTACGGATACATGTACAATAGAAATAATTGTGACTTATTGTGAAGACTATGGCGGTCATTTTGACCGCGACGGTCTTTTTTAAAGACCGCCGAGGGACCGCCGTGTGGAAGACCGCCAGTGGTGGCGGTTTGCCGCTCGGCCTATTATGACCGTTGGCAGCCATACTGGCTGGAGGCGGGGAAGTGGAGGTTGCTCCACCTCCACCGCCACGCCAACAGAACACCGCCCAGCGAATCACGTCCTGTGATTCGCCGTGGCAGTGTTCTGTTGGCGGTGTGGTGTCAGTGGAGCTGCCCCCATGGCTCCCTTCCCCTCCCGGAGGATCGTCGGACCAGGTAAGTCGATCGTCTGTGAGGGGAGTGGGGCGGGGGTGTTGTGTGTAGTGTGGGTGCATGGGGGTGTGCGAGTGTGTATGTAGAGGGGGTGTGTGAGTGCGTGTATGCCTGCGGGGTGTTGTGTGTATGGGAATGAGTGCGTGTATGTCTGTGGGTATGTCTGTATGGATGTGTGCGTGTATGTTTGAATGTGGGTGTGCGTGTATGACTGTGTGTGTGGATGTAGGCATGTATGTCGGCGTGTGTGCGTGCGTGTAAGTATGTAGGTGGTGCCTGCGTGCATGTCGTGTGGGTATGGGTGAAGTGATGTTGGGGGCCGGGGTGGGGAGGAGGGCCCTGCCACCTTTGGGGGGTGGCAGGGGTGGTGGGGGGGTAGGGGAGAGAGTCAGGTGGGGGTGGGGGGTGGGGAGACCCCTATCAGTGCCAGGGAAGGAATTCCCTGGCACTGATAGTGCTTACTGCCATGGATTTCATGGCGGTTCAAACCTCTGGAAATCCACGGCGGTAAGCCGGGTCCAAATACCGCCGGCGGTATAGTGACGGCCGCCGGGCTGGAGACCCAGCTCTCCAGCCTGGCGAGCGGAACGGAGAACCGGCGGATGACCATGGCGGCAACCGCCATGGTCATAATTCCACAAAGTAAGACCGCCAGCCTGTTGGCGGTCTTACCGCCGGTTCTCCGCCTTACGCCAGGGTCATAATGACCCCCTATATGTATAATAGAAGCTTAGTAGGCATGAGGTCTACAGTAAGGATGAAGAAAAATGAAAAGCACAGATGAACTTGTGCTAGGGAATTACATATAAATAAGTCCTGGTACTATCTACACTTAGGCCCTCATTATGAGTTTGACAGACGGGAAAGCCAGTCCGTCAAACTCTCAACAGGGCGACCACCCCAACGGACCTATTAGTTGTTTCCTGCTTGGCCGGCGGGCGAAGACAAAGGTTTCTGTCCGCCGGCCTAGCAGGAAGCAGGTGGCAGCATTGTCTCCGGTTCGTAATCAAGCCAGCAGCAATGTTGTCACCTGCAGGATGCAGGAGCACCCTCACAGTGTTCACTGCCTGCAGAGCAGACAGCGAACATTGCAACGGTGCTGGACAGGGGATCCCTTGCACTGCCCATGCCAAGTGCATGGGAAATGCAGGGGCTCCCCTGTCTCCCCCTGCACCTGTTCTCCGCCAGCCTTTTCATGGCGGCTCTGCCCTGCAGATTACGATCCCCACCACCGCCAAGCCGTCGGGATCATGGATCTTGGTGGTGCTGGCGTAACCCTGGTAGTCTGACTGCCAGGGTCTTTATGTGGCATTCGGACCACCACAGCAGCGGTGGTCCTGACGACCACCGCGGGGCTGGCGGTCTGAAGACCACCAGCTTCATAATGAGGCCCTTTGTAAATGTAAGTCATTTTTACAACAGTGTTTAGTGAGAGCAATTTGTTAAAGAAGCCACAATAAAGTCTCTTTTCATCTTCTCCAGTGCTGGACCCTGGCCAGCACCTGGACACTGCACTCACAAGAGCTGAATGGGGAGTGAGGGATCGGAAGGGGGGGCATGGATGGAGGGGGGTGGGGGTGTCTGTGGAGTGTTGGGTGGGTGGGTGAGCCTCCTACCAGTGACAGAGAAGGAATTTCCTGTCACTGGTAGGGCCTACCGCCATGGTTTTCGTGGCATTGTAAATGCCACAAAAACAATGGCGGTAGGCAGGGTAAAAATGACGCTGGAAGTACAATAGCAGCCGCTGGGCTGGAAATTGTTATCTCTGACCTGGCGCCTGCTACCACCATGGCAGTTGGAATGGTAAATTGGCAAGTTGGCTGAGGCCAACCCGCCAATGTCATAATGTAGCGGTATGTACTGCCAGCCTGTTGGTGGTACTACCGCCACATTATCACCTACAGCTGGGGTCATAATGAGCCCCATAATGTTTAAGGTGAACATAAAATACTTAAAATAAGAATGAGAATGAGGTGCTCCTACAATGTGATAGTGCAGTGCAGAAGAGAATCATATTTGTAAATAACACTGATTCCTTTTCACTGACTCACTTTTGCACACATTATGTGTGGAGTCTGTTCTTGATCTATTTTTGATAGCTAGAAAGGATTTATTAAAAAATATTAGAGAAAATGAATAATCTTGTTATCTTGTTGAAAAATCTTGTTATACGATTAAGCTGTGTATGCCTTACCTTTTGGGTGAGTAATTTTTCCGTGGAAGTCAAGGCTGACACTTCCCCTGCACGGACCATTTGTTTGTTCATAAATCTCAAGGAGTTCACACAGAATGTGCTTAACTATGTGCTAGGCCTGCGGTCTCACATGGCAGAGTACATGAAGAAGACAGGCAGCAAACTGGAGGCCAGCCAAGAGCTCATGAACCTCCGGCAAGACCAGAAGGCTACTATGCCTGAGTACCATTCAGGTCAGTTGGTGTGGGTTTTGGAGCCTCAGGCTCTCAGGCTCCTCCAGGCCAAGTGGCCTTTCTAGAGAAAAAGAGTGAGGTCACCTACCTGGTGGACCTTGGCATCCCCAGGAATCCCCACCGGATTCTGCATGTCAACAGTCATAAACCCCACCAAGACAGGGCAGACAAAACCATGTTTATGGTCATAGATGAGGGGAAGGAGGAGGAGAGCGAATCTCTGCCAGACCTCCTCTGTACCAATGTGCAAGATGGGTCAGAGGAAGGGAGTGGTACTCTTCCCCAAGCTGACAGCACAGCAGCAAAAATACTGCAAACAAGTTTTGGAGCTGTGTGCTGGGCTGTTTTCCCTCACCCCTGCAATCACCACTTGGTGTGTCCTTGACATTAATACTGGTGACAGCTTACTTGTCAAAAACAAGGTGTACAGGTTGTCAGATCAGGTCGTAGGCAACATCAAGGCTGAAGTAGCTAAGATGTTGGAGCTAAGGGTAATTAAGCCCTCTGATAGTCCTTGAGCCAGTCCAGTGGTGCTGGTACCCAAACTGGTACCGAAGTTGGGAAGAAGGAGTTGGGTTTCTGTGAAGACTACAGATGTTTAAATGCAGTCACTAACAATGATGCTCCCCCCATACCTAGAGCTGAGGAGCTCATTGATAGGTTGGAGGTTGCTAAGTTTCTGAGCACACTTGATCCGACATCAGGTTACTGGCAGATTGCCCTAGGTCAAGGAGCTAAGGAGAGGTTAGCATTTTCCACCCCAGAGGTCCATTTTCAATTCAGAGTGATGCCCTGTGCTTTGAAAAATGCTCCTACCACCATCAAAAGGTTAGTGAACAGAGTCTTGGCTGGGTTGCAGCTTATCTTGATGATATAGCTGTATTCAGTTCTACCTGGGAGGATCACCTGGTCCACCTGAGGAAGTGCTTCAGGCAGTGATCTAGGCAGGCCTAACTATTAAGGTAAGCAAAGGGCAGAGCTCAGTGGTGTACTTGGGCCACTTTTAGGTGGAGCCTTGTGCAGCCTCTCCAGCCCAAAATCCAGACCATCCTAGATTTGGAGGCTCCTAAAACCCAGACTCTGGTCAGGGCCTTTCTTGGCCTGACTGGGTATTACAGGAGATTTGTCAAGAAATATGGGACCATTGTGACCTCTCTGACAGAACACACATCAAGAAGCAGCCCAAAAGGGTAATTTGGACCCCAGAGTGTCAGAAAGCCTTTGACACTCTGAAGGGGGCTATGTGTTCAGCACCACTGCTGCTGGCCCCTGACTACAATAAAGAATTTATTGTGCAAACGGATGCTTCAGAGACAGGGATTGGGGCAGTGGTGGCACAAGTGAATGAGGAGGGATAGGACCAGCCAGGTGCCTTCTTCAGCAGGCGCCTACTTCTCCGAGAGCAAAAGTGAACTGCTATTGAGAGGGAGGCCTTTGCTGTATTCTTGTCTCTGAAGACGCTGAGGCCATACCTGTTTGGCACTCACTTCCATGTTCAAACTGACCACAGACCTATCAAATGGCTTATGCTGAATAGGAGGGACAACCTAAAACTATTGAGGTAGTCCATTTCCCTATAGGGGAAGGACTTTACTGTGGAACGTAGACCTGGGACTGCCAATGCAGATGGGCTTTCTAGGTTTTTCAACTTAGCTGATGAGGACTACCAGGGTCTAGGTTAGTACCCATCACCTTTCGTCTGGAGGGGGCAATGTCTGAAACTCATCTTTTTTGCCTGATCACCCCCCAAACATTTGGACTGATTCTGGTGGTTACTGACTCTGACTGTGCCCTAGGCAATGCTAACTAATACCAGGGCCAGTGCTCTGTGTAAAATGGTATATGCCAATAAGGCCTAATTATAATTGGCCACGACAACCTACCTGTAGGTCTCTAGTATGTGGTAGGGCATGTAGGTTTAGGGACTCCAGTTTAGATAGCGTACCCATAGGTGCACTGCTATAGTGTCCAGTGTCATTACAGTATAAAGGCAGGCCTGCCTTGCTGGCTGCTATTAAGTTCAAATTAACCCCATTCAGATGAGTTCAATAGTAGATTTTTTTGACTGCCTACCTAAGGGGTGGGGTATAATGGCCGCGGGTGACTTCAATATGCAATTGAATTGCAGAGATGGCAATCAGCAAGAGGGATCCCAGCTCACAGATTCATGGGATAGATCAGGGCCGGTGCAAATTACATCTAAGAAAGAAGGAGGAGCACTAGAACTACTGGAAGACCTAATAAAAATAAAGGGATTAAGAATGGTCAATGGGAATACCAGATCAGATAACCCAGCGTCACCTACATATAGGAGAGGCGTATACACTAGTCACCTGGACTATGTTTTAGTAAATGACGCCCTCTGGAAATCCCTAACTGACATGATAGTTCTCCCTCGTATTGACAGTGACCATCTAGCCTTAAGCACCTCCTTTTCCACTATTTTATTTAGTTCCAAGACACTGTCAATGTGGACTTCAAATAGTGTCCTCACTAGGACCAATGATCGTAAAAATGTGAAATGGGATCGGGTTGAAAGTGATGCAATTTTTCAGCTAGCGATTTATAGATCGCTTGCAACAACACTTTCTCCCTTGAAACATACAAACATCAAATTGGTAGACTTGGTCTATCTTCATAACACCCTGGTCACCCGACTAAAACCACACTTCCAGACGGTAAGGAGGCGGACAGAGACTGTGATTAAAACCTCTAGGTGGTTCTCCAATTCCTGCCGTCAAGCTAAGACGCAGTTACTGGTAGCACTTAAGGAAGGGAACCCAAGAGAGATAAGGAAGAATAGGTCTGTATACAAAGACACACTTAAAAATGCAAAAAAAGAATGGACGAATAAGAATTGGAATAAGATGGTTGTGGCGCTCCAGGAGAAGGATCTTAACCTATTCTGGAAACTAGTGTCAGATAAGAGTAGCCCCCAAGAAATGGGAAGCTACCCTGTTATCCAGCCAGAAATTTAGATGACGCACTTTTCAAATATATATAGGAAATCACATATCAATAGTACTAGTACACCCCTACTAAAACCTAATGATTCTGCTGGCAATATCTTAACGTGGGGGAGTAAAACACCACCCAAATTTGATCTGGACCTATTTTCCTTAAAAGAAACAACAGAGGCTCTCAAATCTACACGCAAGGGAAAGGCCCCTGGTCTTGATGGCATCCCAGGAGATCTATATCTTTCTCGTCTGACAACGTGGTCATTGTATCTAAATGCACTTAGTAATGAGATATTGAGGGGGGGAGGACTCCCTATTACATGGCAAGGAGCAGTTATAGTCCCTATCTATAAGAAAGGGCCAAGGGATCAACCTGACAATTATAGGCCTATCAGTCTTATTGATGTTAGTCAAAACAATTTCGCTAAGCAAGTGCTTAACAGACTACAGACATGGATAGAGGATTCCCAAATTCTCTCCGAATTTCAGGGAGGCTTCAGAAGAGGAGTGAGTACAATAGACCAGGCATTTAGGTTTAACCTCCTTTGCTGGAAATACCTGTCACTCAATAAAAGCCAATTGTATGTAGCTTTTATCGATTTAAAAGCTGCTTTTCACACGGTTCCTCTGGATACACTATGGGAAGTTATGGAGAGTTATCACCCCAATAGCGAACTACTAAGACTGATTAGATACCTCCATGAAGGGACCTATGCTCATGTACGTTGGTCAGATAGTGGTGACCTAACGGAAGCCATACCCATCAATAGAGGGGTTAGGCAGGGTTGCATCTTGGCACCAACACTATTTAATCTTTACATAAATGGTGCTGTGGACCAATTGCTACACTGTAATCATGATGCCCCTAGACTAGCTGGAACTCCGGTCCCTATTTTAATGTTTCCCGACGACACCTTATTAATCTCAAGAACACCTATGGGTTTGCAAAACGAACTGGACACCTTTTATAATTTTTGCACCAACAGAGGACTTGAAATCAATCTAACAAAATCTAAGTTTATGGCCTTTAACCCACACAAATTATTTAGGGGAAAAATGACGATAGCAGGCCAATCAGTGGAGAGAGTCAGACAATTTGACTACTTGGGGATCAGGCTAAGCGACGACCAACGTTGGTCGGCACAGATCAAGAAGAGTCTGACAACACTTAGGCAAAGGGCTATAGTGATAGCCAAGAAAATAGCTAATACCTACGAGGGGGAGATAACACCTGCCATCACCGTTTATAAAGCAGTGGCAGTAGCGGCCTCAATTTATGGTGCCGAGCTTTGGGGTCATACTAATTCTAGATGTCTGACCACTGTAGAAAACCGGTTTATTCTAAACTTTCTAAAGTTGCCGATGAGCACCCCTCTCACTCCGCTCAGATTTGATTTAGCCCTAAATGAAATACACAATGAAATTGCACTAAGACCCCTAATGTATTGGATTAATCTTTGGACCTCAGAGGACCGGCATACTCTCCATGCAGCACTAGATGAATTTCTCGCAAATAACAGCGTACTAAAGATCCCTTGGTTTAGATACATCAGAGACACGTGTACATTTCTCAAAATGGAGGAGGTGTGGAGTGCTCCTCACAATTTGGTAAAGGAAATAAAGGAACGTGTAAAAAAGTGCTACTGAGAGAACATTTTGATCCAAACTTGGTTAAAAAATCATGGCAGTCTGACTTTGCAGTTCTTAGACCACAAATGCAGTCCCAAGTTTGAGGCCTACATGGATAATGTAAATCCTCCATATATCAAAACACTATTCATTAAGTTTAGACTAGGGACTCTTCCGCTTAAGTCATTTACAGCGCAATGGAGATCGGAGGACTGCAATTCAATATACTGCCATCACTGCCAAAAGACAAAAGAGTCACTTGCGCACTTTATGTTTTTCTGCCCTAGATATCTGGTACCCAGGAAAAAGTGGATTGCTCCATTATGTAGGGAAATTGGAATAAGGGAATGGAATACGGCATTACGACTCCTAACAACTGATACAAGTGATAAAATAGTTTTCTCTGTGGTGGGATACCTACGAAGTGCATGGTTAATAAGAACAAAAGAACTATTATAAATGTGTAATTCCAACACATTGGTTTTAGACTATATGCATTTAATATATCAGTTCCTAATTGGATGAAGCTATAGCCTTAATGGTCTGGACTTTTAGTTTAAAGAATAATGATGATTTGCATGTTTTTACAAATCTGTGACCACAATATGTATTTAGGGGTCTTAAAAAAGTAAATTATGTAATTTTCGCCGTCTATATTAGTGAACAGAGATAAATGATAAAATTGGTCCCCCAGAGGCAAGGTTCTTGTAAAAAATATAGGAGACATGAACTATAACTTTGATAATTACGTGCTTTTAATAACTTGGTTTTAGATTATAATTAATTAGTCCGATAAATTTTAATTGATTGAAGCCAAATTCTAACGATCTAATATTTTTATACGTCTTGAGATTTGTGAAAACAAAAATGCTTAAAAATAATATTATCTACACATTCGTAAAAAAAATTTAAGTGCTATGTTTCTTAACCATGATATGTCTTGTTTTGTCTACTTTTATGGCTTACAGCCGAAATAAAGATAAGGTATAGTATAACCCCCAAATCGATTTTGGAATTAAAAGTACTTCCAAAATCTCAAACTACCTTATTTTGGCCTATAACTCACCCCTTAGGACTGCCCTAGGTGCCCCTAGGTTGTGCGTATTGTAACTATAAGCAGGGACTATATAAAATATGTTTTATAAGCCCTGGTGAGGGGGAAAAAAAGCCAAATATTTATTCCCCACTGTAGTTAATGGGCCCAATAGGCTAACATAGAGAGACTTTATTTTAAAATAACAAAGTCTTATTAACCATAGACATGAGCTAAATATATCAAGTTTGGTACCACATTAAATGTTATGATAAATCCAACAACTTGCCAATGTTGAATTTAATATAGTTTTAGAACTGTTTCTGAAAGTTACCACACTCAGCCCTGTAGTTCCCTTTCCTGATTGGTCAGCGTCTGCCAGCCTGAGCCAGGCTATCTTAAAGAGGTGTAAAGTGGCCTGTGCTGAAACAAAGGACGCCTCTGGTGGACAGAGAACTGTTAAGCAGATGGCAAAGTAGGATGGGGAAAGACTAGCTAAACTAGTTTTCAAAGCAGGAAAAGCAACTTGGGGCAGGAAATGGACCACCACCACATTTCCTGTACCCCAGACAGATAGGAGCTCTCCTGATTACATTAGGAGATGGGCTGGAAGGGGTGTGTCAAGAGAAACTTAGCCACATCAGTGGGTGAACTCAACCAGATCTAAACTCTATGGATGAATTTTTGGCATCTTGGATTTTTGAACAATGTTGCTCCCTGGGATTGATTTTTGCCACACTTCCCAGGAAGTAGTCACCCAAGAGGGTGGTGGCCTGCACTCTATTGGACAGGAGCACCCCCTTGCTTCCCACCCCCAGGAGCAAGGATAAATATGGCAGGGCTGTCCCATAATTCAGATCCCTGCTGGACGAAGATACTGGAGAAGAAGGACTGACCTTCTGGACTGCTGGCCTGCACCTGGACATTGCACTCACAAGGACTGCAGTAGCTGCACACTTTGGGCTTCAACAAGAAAAGGACTTTTCCTTGCTTCTGCAATGACAGCACTGGAGCAACAGGTACAAAGGAGCTGACAAGAGTCCACTGCATCAAGTCCTGCAAGAATAGCTCAGCTGACCAGCGTCAGCCCAGCTGACAAGTGTCCAGTGGCCATTTGAAGATGCTGACCAGGTGCATTCTGAGATCTTTAGTCCCAACTTCCAAGGAGCAACTCAGAGCTTCTGGAACCTTGGATGAAGTTTGTGGACACACTGAGGACCCAAAAAGTACTTCTGGATCTTCGATAGAAAGCTCCATAAGGTGACCGACTCGAGAGTCAAGCTGGCGACGTCAAACCATGACCTGGCCTGAATTTTAGGTTTGTACCACTGGATCTCTGGAGCTTTTCCTCATAATGAGACTCCCAGGATTTGATCGGGAACCCGTGCTGAAGCAAGTCATCGTTGTCGCATCACAGGCCAGCCTGAAGAGGAGCCTCGCCCGATGACGTGAGAAAAAGCTTCAGACAAATTTCTAAGTGTGAAGGTAAAACTTTGACCTAGGCCTTCCGCTCAGAGACAGAGGTCAAAAGTCAGTTTTTCTTGCAATGCAAACACTTTTCCTTGTGACTGCAGAGTTCCAGGCTTTTGTAAGGTGAACTGTCTGAACTATGTGAAATGAAAGGCTTTTGGCATCAGGTTTTATCTAAAACAACCTTTATTAAACTAAGTCAACTTTACAGACATTTCAAAATATATTTCAGTAGCATTGAAAGATAATTTTTTGTACTTCTATTTGATGAAAAAAAATATTTTAATATGAAAAAAAAGTCAGAACACTTTACTTGGTGATGTGCAAATGATAAATGTTTTCAGAAACCCAATTTTCACAGATTGTTGTTAATACACTATGGGCCTGATTCTTACCTTGGCGGTCGGCGGAGAGGCGGCGGTTGGACCGCGAACAGACTGGCGGTCCAAAAAATGGCATTCTGACCGCGGCGGTCACCGCCGCGATCGACCGCCACTTCCCCACTCCGACCGCCACGGCGGTCATGACCGACGGGCTGGAGTTCGCACACTCCGGCCCGGCGGTCGACCCAAGACCGCCAACCGTATCATGACCCTGCTTACCGCCGCGGTTTTTGGCGGTCGGGAACCGCCATGCGAACCATGGCGGTAGGCACTATCGGGGCCAGGGAATTCCTTCCCTGGCACTGATAGGGGTCTCCCCCACCCCCCACTGCCCCCCACGAGTCCTCCCCCCACACCCTCCACCCCCCTGCCACCCCCCAGAGGTGGTACGAACCCCCTGCCCCCCCACCCCGACATGCACATACACGCACCCCGACATGCACGCACCCCCAACATGCACGTATGCACACCCCCTACACACACACATACACAACGGGGGCACATACCCGCACACATACATGCCGACATGCGCACCCGCCGAACTACACACATTGCCCAAAGGCACAGCAGCACCCCCCGCCCGCATGCACGCACTCACACACCCCCTCTACACACCCCCATGCACGCACACATCACACAACACCCCCCCACCCCCTCCCCTCACGGACGATCAACTTACCTTGTGCGTTGGTCCTCCGGGAGGCGACGGGAGCCATAGGGACGTGACCGCCAACAGAAGACCGCCAACAGAAGACCGCCACACAGAAATGTGGGTCGTAATTCTGGGGGCGGTGTTCTGCTGGCGTGGCGGTGGAGGTTGACCAGTCTCCACTTTCCCGCCGACCGCCAGTGTGGCTGCTGGCGGTATTCCGGCGGAACGCTCCCAGCGGTCGGAATACGCGCAGCGGCATACCGCCGCGGTCGGCGGTCTTTGCCGCGGCGGTAACTCGGCGGTCTTGCGAAAAGACCGCCAAGGTCAGAATCAGGCCCTATATAGTTTTATCAGTAAAGCTGCAAGTTAGTGGGAAGGTTTTTGACATTTCTCGAAATTTACTGTCTGTAAATGACAGTACACTACCACATCATGCTTTAGTAATAGATTTATTTAAAGTGAGTGTTTAAACCTAAACTGAGAAACACTGCTGCCCTGTTGACATAGCTATTAGTAAACTAAGAGGCAAGTCATACATGGATCATGTGTACCCTATATGTGGGCTGGATTTATTATACATAGAGCAAAGTTTAGTGTTTTTAATCAAACAAAAGAGGATTTTATTACAGCAGAAATGCTGAACTCACATATTTGAAGTTGCACTTATATGTGAGAATGAAGAAAAAGGTGACTGTAAAATACAATATTTGCCGAGGATCACACAGTTTGAGATCCGTTTCCGGGTCCGGGTCAAGTACATTACAGTTAGGTCGAGTAGATTATTCAAGCTCCTCGACCTGCAGGTCTAGTAACATTTTTACGATTTTTCGAGGCCTGATTTTAAAGATAAAAAATATTTTCTATCATTATAAATTGGTGTGGATGTTATTGTGTGTTGTGTTTTACTTATTTAATGTTTCTTTGATATTAAGGGCCAGATTTAAGAGCCCCTAAGGCCTCCTGAGTGTTACATTAGTGTCATTTTTTTAATGCTAATGTGGCCCAACAAGGCCAAAATCGCTGCGCCAAATTTACAAAGTGGCACAATACATGCATTGCACCACTTTGTAAACCTTTGCACTACATTATGCCTGCACCAGGAATAATGTATGCAAAGGGGGAGTTCCCCCGTTAGGGGGGAAAAAAATGGTGTAAAGCTCCGAACTAGCAACAAAAATGTTGGCGCTAGTTCCCCTAATTACCACTATGGTGCACCGTATCTTAGATACAGCGCACACATGGTGGTATTAGGGGGGGTGCTAAGGGGCGCAAGAAAACTGGGGCTGCACTGAGTGCAGCTCCACATGTCTTAAATCGGGCCCAAAATGCTTTACACACATGTCGCCTAAGTTAAGGGTAGCTGCTCGTGGGCCAAGTTACCAAGGGTTGAGCAAGTATTAATTTATTAAAACCTTGACTGGACCTAGTGGGTGCCTGGGGCCTATTGCTAAGTGTAGGTACCTACCTGCTCTTACCAATAATATACTTTCCAACAGACAGTAACTGGTCTAGTATTTACTAGGGTGCAGCATATTCATGAAATGTCCTTGACCTCTGATTGACCAGTAGTCAATTTAGTTTCATGAAACTTAATGCCGGGCTCAAACTAGACTTCTAAGTGCAAACACCTGACGGTATTTGTAAATTGTGAGCATTTGGAAGGATTTGATCAGTATATTAGTCCAGATATCACCAAATCTGGAAATCCCAATAATGTCTTAGTTCCTGAATTGGGCTTATTGGGCCAACTAGTTACCCTGACCGAAGTGGGGTTTCCTGAGTCACTTCAGGGCATGGTCCCAGTTGGTCAGTACCACTCTAGTGACAAAGAAAAGGGCTGCATAATTAGAGCCCCAGAAGAGCATGGAAATGGGATCATTGAATCATGGGCCATCATGCTTCAATCAGAAAGCAGGATCATCCCATTGATCACCAGGGACAGCGAGGCCCAATAGAATGTTAATTAAAGTCAAGCAACCATCATACACGGACTGAACACACTTATTAAAGGCTAATGGTGGTGGACCCCCATCCCAAATTAATGTAGTACTCGAATGCTGCTAAACCTATGAAAGAACCATGGGGGATATCAAATGTTTAGTAAGAATTAAATCATTCATTAGACAACCAACATTTTATAGACCATTACTCGACCAATTGTGAAAATCGAGAGGGAGGCCCACCTTGACTATTTCTATTCAATAGAGGCTGCAACCGAGGTCCAAACATCATTTCAAATGTCAGTCCACTGCCCGCTTCCCTACATGGACCTAGTAAATCACAGACATTTCCAAATTAGCCTTTATCTCATCAGTTGTTCCAAAAATCTACACATTTTCATCAGTCAGTGACCTGTATAATGGGTGATCTGGCAAAGAATAGTAGGTCATCATGGTACAGGGAGACGCAAGTATCCACATCAGCAACCCCCCACCACTGTCCAGACCCTCTACCAGCCCAATACTGTGACTCCAAATTACTAGTCTTTTAATAGCAGGGCCAAACAGAAGACCCAGACAGAACTCCAGTTTCCTTTTCCAATGGGTTAGTTTAAAGGAACATAATTTATGACAGAAACCTGGGGCCCAGATTCATTTTAGCCAAGATATCAAACAAGTAGTCCTAATCCATGAAACCAAATATCTTTTTGAACCCTACCAGGATCCTGAGGACTGGTCTGAGGAGTTTCTGTACATGAGGCAAGCCCAGGTGTACCTCTTGGAAATTATGACACTTTGTATGATGTGACATAAACACATTTTGTTCAGAGTGTATTAAAAAGTGAATTACCTTGGTAACCATATGGCCAAGGTTTTAGCACAAAATTGACACTTTCCATTTATAAGGGAAATTGGACAAAATGATTCACATTTATCAGCGGCACACCCAGGTTTGGGCACAACAGTGATAATAATGGTACATAAGTCATTAGCAAGAGTTTCTTCCATGTCAACCTCTTACCTCCAGAATCATGTTTCACAAACGCTGGATCACAATGGAGGACAGTTGTTTAATAAATTCAGTTGGGAGGCCATTTGAGTCAGGAACCTCCGAATGGCTGAGGCCTTCTCCTCCAACATGGAATACAAGGCTTAAGTCAGTATCTTAGCAGGTCAAGAGCTAAACGGGACTCAGAGTCTCTGTCATCTTAGGCTGAGGGTCCATTGGCTGCTAAGTCATATATAGGGCCTTATTACGAGTGTGGAAGTCTTCAGACCGCCACACTCACAATGGTGGTCAGGACTGCCGCTCTTGCGGCAGTCCGACCGCCATTTTAAAACCCTGGCGGTCAGACTGCCAGCACCGTCAGGAACCATGATCCCGACGGCCTGGTGGAGATCGTAATCCATCAGCCAGCCTTTTCATGGCAGTAACGCCACCATGAAAAGGCTGGTGGAGAACAGATGCAGGGAGCCACTGGGGAGCACTTGCACTCTCCCTGCACTTGGCATGGGCAGTGCAGGGGACCCCCTGCCCAGCACCGGCACAATGTTCGCTGTCTGCTTTGCGGGCTACAGCATTGCTGCTGGCTCGATTACAGTTTCAAACTGAGGTTTCCACCTGCCGACCTAGTGGGAAACTCTTAATAACTCCAGCAGAGTGGTCGCTGCGAAGGTGGTGACCACCATGTCAGGAGTTTGGCAGATGGGACGACGGGGTTTGGCAGACGGGCTCGAAATGAGGCCCATAGTGTTTTATAATTGGAAAGAAAATACGTTGACTATTCCTTATGGCTAGCCAGTAAAGCAGCTTCATTGTCTTATCACTGCTTTCATAGACCCTACACTAGAAGACAGCCAGGATCATATCATGTAAGATCTGTTAGAATGCCTCCATGTGGCAAAGAGGCAGATCAGTATGGCTATGGGTAAACTGGTGTTCCATTCAATGTTTAGTTTCAAGATGGACCATGGTTTCTGTTTTGCGTTTGGTTGCTTCCTTATATAAACCAATGCATATCTGCATAAAGTTGCCTTAAAGTTCTCCCTGACATTGCCTGAGGATGGCGCCTTAACCACATTAATTGAGAAATATGTATTTGTTTCCTCACTACGATTTCCACAAAAATTATATCAGTTAGTGGCCAGGCTATAAAGTGCCACATTCCTCACTGTGATCTTCCAATAAGGCCATCGTATGCTGAAGAGTGGCATGGCCATGGGGCAGAAAATATGTGTTTGAAATCTAATAAACTTTGAAGGTGAGAACATATAATCAATGCAGGTGAAGGATCTGTGTGTGAGGTCATAACTAAAGAACCACTTAGTATGTTGGTATGTTGGTTCAAGACCTGTCACATGCCACAAAGACCCAGTGAGTCAGCCCATTGTGGTAGCATGGATGGGCAATGCATAGTCTGATTCCCACATTACCACATTAATCCAGTCCCCTCTCCTTAAAGGTGTTAACATTTTTTTAGATGACTGTGGAACCTGGAGGGGTTGGAGCTCCTAGGGCAATCAAGTGTTCAATTCTCATGTCTGTGGTTGGGCAACATGCATGAATATCCAGGACTTGCCAATTACCAAACCTGCAGCCATATTACATCTGTTCTATTCACCAGAGAATGATTTAGTGACCGTATGGTGAAGAACTTCCATAACAGGATCGCCACTCCTCTTAAACTTCTGGTGTGCCACGCATGAATACATATGAGTGGCCAGAGCGAGCAAGGAAGGTACATTTAGAACCCAACAAGTGGCTTCTCAAACGTTTAACGAAAGCCAGGGAATGCTGCTTGACAGAATGGAGGACGACCTCATTTGAGCCTTTCGTCAAGCTCATTTATTATTTGAAATATAGGAGGGTCTGATTTACTGGCTGTGATTGAGGCATACCAGATATTGGACTGAAATGGCCACACCGGTTGTGGAACTTCCAAAACCATGAAACAAACTAACAAACCTTCCAAAACAACCGACCCCCTCAACTTAACTCAACCCTGCCTTACAGTTCTACAGCATAATTATGTGTGGCTTCTAACACAACCAATCAATGATGACATCTCAAATTACATAATTGACGATATCACTGATGATTGTGTTAGTTTGAGTTATAGTTCACATAGTGGTACTTAACTGCCATAGTACTCCTTTATCTCATTTACTACTGCATGTGTCCAGCTAATGTTTATAAAATGCATGTGCTTCTGATACATCATGGCTGTGTACAGGAATTAAACACAATTTAAATGTTTGCATTTAAGAGTAACCCTGTGTGAGGGTGACAGTTGACAACATGTGTTTAGCATGCTCCATACAAGTTTTTACGCTCTGTAGAAAAAGTCAGTTCACAAGTTCACCTAACTATAAAGTTACTTAAACTTTTGGTTTTCCTGGTGAATTTTTAAGATTTCTTTTAAAAAAAACGAGTCTTTTATAACACCTAACTATCATATTACATTAGTCTTTGTTTTTCTGCAGTGATTTTCTAGTGTTTTTTTTTTAGGTAAAGTAGTATTTTACGATGATACGTAAAGCCAACACCTGCCTTGAAAGGCCTTTATCTGTGCGCAGCATGGGGTTGGTAACAGGGCCTTATGTCTTTCAAAGGGGAGGGGGACCACGTGCCCCCCCTCCTTCTCGAGCCTAATTAGGCTTATTAAGGCATGGGGACTCCAGGGCCTTATGATTTTCATTGGGGCACTGCATGGCCTCTCTCCCCGAACCTTGTTAGGCCCTGGGGATCCCACTTTTTTTTTATTAAAGGGGAGGGGTGCTATCGACCCCCCCTCCCCAAGCCTTGTTAGGTCCTGGGGACACCTTCCCCGGGGCCACTATTTAAAATAAAGGAGAGGGCCACAGGGCCTTAATCCAGGCCCGATGGCCAACCCACCCAAATGCAGCCAATCCCCCCTCAAGCAGCTAACCTCATGCTGCGCATAGCCTTTCGTCGCACTAGGTGTGGGATTGGCCACAGGGCCTGGCTTATAGCCGTGCCTTGCACTCAAATCCTTGCAGGCAGCCACCTAGAGGCAGACAATCCCACGCCATGCAGGCCTTTGCTCATGCATAGCTTCAGGTTAGTTGCAGGGCCTGTGTCATAGCTGCGTGTCTCTCCTACCCAGCCCTCAAAAGGGTACTCCATTTTCCAGGGCTGTATTTTTTTTTAAATAAAGGGGGCCACATGACTCCCTCTCCCGAGCCTCATTTGGCCCTGGGGACCCTATCCCACAGGGCCTTATTTATTTTAAAGGGGAGGGAGGATGTGTGGCCTACCTCCCCAAACCTCATTAGGCCGTGGTGACCCGATCCCTCAGGGTTGTATTTTTTTTAAAGAGAAGGGGGGCTGTGTTGGATCCTTCCCCAGGAAAAAAAAATTAAACGAGAAATGAGCCATGTTGCCTCCCTCTCTCATCCTCATTAGGCCCTCGGGAACCCAACCTCCAGGTTCTTGTGTATTTTAAAAAGGGGAGGAGGACAGTGTGGCCACAGCCCTGCATCTCATTAGACCATCGGGATCCCATCCCCCAAGGCCACATATAGAATAGAATAATATAGAGGAAGGGGCCATGTGCCCCCGAGCCTCATCAGGCCTGGGGAACCCATCCTCCAGGCCAGTATCTAATTTAAAGGGAGGACACATTGCCCCGATCCTATTTTGTCCTGGGGACCTCATCCATCAGGGCCTAGTTTTTTAGATAGGTGGGTGCCTTGGTGGCCACCAAGGGCACTCACCATACAAACGGTGGGGGCTGCAAGGGAACCCCAGCGCCCCTGCCACCTTAGTCGGCTCCTTGCATGCTGTGAGATCGGGCGCTTCTCCCGCCCAGAGGCCACAGCTATTTGTGCTGCCCCCACTGGGTGGGAACAATCTGTTAATCTGCTTCCTTGCCCACATCAGTGTGAGCAGGGAAACAGATCTCAAGTCTGCTCCCAGCCAGATGGGAGCAAACACATATTTCCCTGCCTGCAATGATGCTGTTCCCTAGGGTTGAACTCCCTGGGGATGGGGTTCCCTGGGCCTTTTAAAGGCTTGGGTGAGGGAGGCCGTGTGGCCCCTCTCTCCTTAAGAAATACAATGGGCCCTAGTGGATGGGGTCCCTGAGGCCCGCTCAGGGAGGGGGTGCCATGTGCTCTATCCCCATATTCATTAAATCTAGCCCCAGGAGATGGGTCTCCGGAGCTGAGTACGTCTCTGGGAGTGAGGCAACATGCCCTCTCCCCTTATTTAAACAATTTGGCCCCCGGTCACCATTTTGGTGTTTTTGCTGCGATCCGCATTACAGTTTAAATGACCCCTTTGTTTTGTCTCTAGGAAATGTCTTTCAGGATCTCCCATATGGGGTCTAGGGGGGCAGGATATCCCTACCCTGCCCCCTTATATAATTTTTTTTAAGCTAAGGACTGGGGACCAAGGCCCATATTTATACTCTGCTTGCACCGGATTTGCGTAATTTTTTTTACGCAAATTCGGCGCAAAAGTAACACCATATTTATACTTTGACGCTAGCCCCCGCTAACGTCAAAATATCTCAGTGTATCGTAATTTTTGGGATGCGTGAAATCGCCTTGCGTTAATGACATGCAAGGTAGGCGTTGCCGTCCAAAAAATGACTTAAACACCCGAGCGCCATATTTATCCAACCGCGCAAAAATGCCGCACGGCTGGGAGGCGGAGTCGGAAAATGGTGCACATCCCGATTTGCGTAAAAAATTAACACCTGGGTCAGAGCAGGCGTTAAAATGGGGCAAACACACCAGTACTTAAGGAACACCCACAGAAGCAACATCAGAGCTCCAAAAGGAAGACATGGAGGTGCTATTTATTCAGCATGCACGGTGACGAAGAGCACAGGAGCAACAGCAGCAGCTTCCACCACACCAACAGGGACCCCAAAGGCAGGAGAGGATATTCCGGACCAGGACAACCCTTCAGGGCCTCAGGGAACATGATATCATCCAGAGGCACAGACTAAACTGGCAAACCGTACAGTAGCTGCTACGCCACCTTGAGCCACAGTTGGCACCCAGCTTACAGACACCCCACATCATTCTACCAAAGTCCAAGCTGCTAGCAGTCCTGTGCATGTTGGCAAGTGGCTCTTTTCAAACCACTGGAGCCTTGGTTTCCAGGATCTCAAAGTCCTTATACTCTGCCTTCCTACCCAAGGTACTGGATGCCATCATCTCCCTCACACCCCGCCACATCTGCTTCCCCAACACACAGCAGAAGGAGCAGGAGACCAAACATGGCTTCTATCAAATCAATGGCTTCCCACACGTGCTTGGTGCCATTGACTGCACACATGTACGGATCGTGCCACCTGCTGCAATCGAGCATCTATACCCCAACAGGAAGCACACACACTCCATCAATGTGCAGGCCATTGTGGATCACCGGGGATTGATCACCAACATTGTGGCAAAGTATCCTGGGAGTGTACATGATTCATTCATTTTCCGCCACTGCACCATCAATCAACACTTCCAGGATGGACGATATGGAAATGGCCTACTTTTTGATAAGTACAGAAACCTAGTTATATATACACAGCACAGCAACCCTGTAGGACACACAACACATACACCACTACATTGACACGTGGCCAGGAAGACACTGAGGTTGTGACACTGCTATTCATGTTTGAAATCCTGACCCAATGGGATACACACCTATGGACAAATGACAGATGCAAATAAGAACAGATGCCACAAGGGACCAATTTAAAACCACACAGTGACAATGACATGGCCTTAACTGGCAGTACAACTTGGAAGATGAATCTTACAATATCACATCAATAACACTCAATCACACACCCTTCCAGGCAATACGTACTGTGTAAGGGGTGTGTAATGTGTTTCGCTGCAGGTCAAATACCATGAGACACATAGCATGATGATTCTGACTTTAATGAAGGTGACATGGAATCATTGAGCCAGTACCAACATCTCACATCACTCCTGGGGTGACATTGCCCGCTACCAATAAGGAAGTGGACTGTGCTAAGAACACATATTGATGTGACAATATTGCAAAGTGCACACTGCTACACATACGGATTTACACAATTACCCATATACACAACAGATGTACAGGCACATGGACCTTCTGACACTTAAACCTTCACTCCCACAACCAAGTTAGCCAGTTTACTTGAAGCAGGTTCAGTAGTGTAGGTACACATTTGCACATGAGCCAACTCAGTGAGGACACAAAAATTGGTTTGCATAGAACTTGTCACAAATGGGATATGTGTGCATTGTCGATTGTGAACACTTCAGTGCTGCCAACTTATGAAGATGTGTTGTACATTGTCACCTAGCCAAATCAAAGGGCCTCACTGTTGTTTTTAACATGCTATTACATATGTTGAATTAGATGGGATGTTCAGGCCATATAGTGCAACCGTGTTACCACCACAGTAGAATCAATTCTGTGTGTGGAAGTATCATGTCACCTCCAGTGAAGGCACATGGACACTTCTTTCACATGACATAATGCATGGGATATCCAAAATAAGTTGCAAGTTTACAAATATAACGCTGATATCCGATCAATCAGCCAAACAACAGTTTTGATAATTAAACAACCCAATGCTGAAAGAACATCCTAGAAGCCCAGGATCCAACACAATAACACAAACACAGATGAGTCACAGACGACACAAGATAACAACTGCCATGCAAAGTGATAATCAAGGTGCAACCAACATCCAGATATTTACACTCATTTTCTCTTTCAGCTGATTAGGGTTATGGGATCCAGCCATGGATCATGACCCCCTTTGCCAACCCAAGCACAGCATCACAGCGTACCTATAATGAAGCACATCTGAGGACACGCACCATAGTAGAGAGGACTTTTGGCATCCTGAAGTCCAGATTCCAGTGCCTCAACATCACCGAAGGCAGCCTCCTATATTCACCTGAAATGGTCTGCAAGATCATTTTGATCTGTGCCATCCTGCACAACATTTGTGCAAGGAAGAATATTCCCCTCTATGAACCAGACCCACAAATGCCTGAAGAGGAAGAAGAGGCGGATGCTGTTCGTCAACATGAGGGGGACCATCCAAACACTGCTCACGATTGCGTCGGAGACAACACGTTGTACAAAACTTCTTCTAACTATAGCCACCATCACCACTTTGTTAGCAAATGTCATTAAACACCTACCTTCATCACTCAGTCATGCTCCGGGTAATTAGTTATGCATCACATGATCCTTAGGACTAATAATCAGAGTTTAGCCTCATGGAGCATTGCAGAAATACAGATTCAGATACTGAAAAAGCCATTTCACATTTGGTGGGTATGAATGTACGGACAACATCACACACAGTGTAAATGACATATGTCCTGTCTATTTCACATGTGAAGGCTAATATCAGAGGACAACAACTATGACACATATCCATATTGCCAACATGGTTTATTGCAGCACATGACACACAACTAAGACACCATCAGTCATTAGGTAAAAAAGTATTTCATACATGAGGCAGTGGATGTGCTATTGCATTGGTAACAGGAATGTATGACCAGGCCCTTGACAGCAGTGAGTGTGACATCAGCTAACTTTGCAAGCAGCATGTGTGACAAGGAGTCCATCGAAGCAGAAAATGGATAGCGAGAGTGCCCCAGGTATGACAAGCATTGCTCATATGACATGCCCTGTGCAGTCCATCCCAGGTAATAAGTCCTGCCACTGCCATGTTTCAGTCACTGAACACCCTTCTCTAGAGGGCCCTGTAAATGGACTATCTGTACCCTGATAACCTTCATCTACACACACCCAGACTCCCATTCTGACTCCTGTGTGCTTCCCTCTTCAGTATGGCATGCCAGAGTCCTAGTTCATCAGTCTGCATGGACTTCAGGTCTGATAATGCACTGCCTGGTAGTCAGTAGGACCTGTAATCAGCTGTCCATTGCTTCCCATGTGAAAGGTCCAGTTGGCCCTTTGAACTTGATTCTCAGCTCCAGGACTTGTGAGAGACTGAAGCTGCACACACCTGTGACCACTTCCGTGCAGACCAGCCATTTGAACCTGCCCTACCCTTGCTGCTGCCTGGAAGTGCTTAGAAGCTGCCATTTTCTGAATCTCATTGTTGTGCATAGCCGTATAAATCATTTGTGTAACAGAGCCCTTGGGGGATTATGTAACTTTGCAGACCACAGCACAAATACAGTTTTTAGTTCTCACAGTGTTGTTCCAGCTTTTCCCAGTCAGAGTCTGCTCACTATGTATTTGCCTTGTTCATGTTTGTTCCTGACAGAGTCTGCATTCTGTTAGCCTGACATGTTCCTGTCTTTGCGTTAACCATAGAGGTTCCCTGTGGCTACATTTGTCTCAGCTTTCCATACCCTCTCTTTCCTCATGGGGTATTGTGTCTGGTAGGTCTACGATGAATCCTCAAATATATAGTATAATTTAATCAGTTTCCTTATAGTATTCTGTTCTGGGACATGTATTCATATAGCCTAATCTAGCCCCCATCCCTTGTCTGGCTTTGCATGTACTCATTAGTGCCAAACAGTGACAGTGTGCCATGGCTGTATGCATGGATTTTGCACGGAGCCTCCAGCACAACAAACAAGGGTTGCCAATGGGTATTTAAGGACAAAACATGTTTGTGCCCTGACGGTCCACACACAGATTCACTTCTGCCGCCACCTTGATGGGGCTTGCGTGATGACTAGCTGTGAGATTAATTAGCACAGAAGCACTGATGTTCCCTGTTGCAAGGGGAATTTTAGAGGCCATCCTGTGTGCAAATGTTGTGATGAAACCTGCCTGTTTCCTATTACTGATCCAAAATGTTTTTAAGCACACAAAGGTTGCCCTGTTGTCTGCCTTATTAAAGGTCTGCAGTGCCATAGCAGGACTATCCCCATGTGTGTCGTTAGTTGTTCTTTGGCTTTGCGTCAAATCTGCTTTGAAGGATACTCTGTTAATGCAGGGATTGGCTCCACAGACTCATGACTAGACCTGCACGTAACTGTGACAACCTGGTGGCCAATACTGACACAGGGTACACACGGCCACACACTTGAACTGGACACCTTTGTGCAATAAACCACTGGAAATATGTGAACACATGCAGCATGGTCTGCTCGTCCTCCACAGCCACAGGATAAACAAAGGTCATTTACATGACTCAAACTGTGGTGTACCAAAATATTTTTGGATTGGAGTTGGGACTCAGGGTCACAAACACTGTACCTACCTAGCATGTTCAAATACCTGACTCATGGGTAGTATACACACAAGTGACCATGAAGTTGTATCCAACATTCCAGTACATGTGATGGCTTACCTTTGTAACATTGCCATTATCAACCGTCCTCTATCTATCCTGTGTATAGTTTGTCATGGGAGATGTTTTGTCCCCAAAGTCAGGGAAGTTCACACAGCATAAGACGCTACGGGTATGACAAATACATATCCTGACTGATGTACCTCAATGAATGGCACCTGATGGTTATCCACAATTACAACACATGCATACAAGCACATTATGCAAGACATGTCTTGTGACGTTCACACAGAGGCACAACAACAATGAAATAGCCATTTCACAGACATAAACACACAGGCCATGAGTGAATTTTTTAAGTTGCTTAGCCTTGATATCCTCTATTGACGCACCACCTGCCCAAACTAGGGAATATACATTTTAATTCCAAATGTTGGGGTTGCTGTTGCGTCATATAAAGTGCTAATCCGGCACAACAACATGAGTATTATGGCCCGCAGTAGTGTGGTCTGCCACATGTGCCCAAACACTGGAACACACACAGCAGGCCCTAACAGCCTATCTTTGCATAGTTATAGCTTTCATGTATGTCAAACAAATGAGAAAAATGACACAAACACAGTTAAAGACAGATATTTTGAGGCAAACGCGTCACAAAAGATGCATATGCGTCAGAATATGCTGCATGTGCGTTAAAAAACGATGCTCACAGCCATTATACATCCATTGGTCCCTAGCGTTAATTCCAACACTGCACCCCATGAAATTGGTTGTTCATGAAAAATATATTGATCTTTGAATGGCGGGTAATTTTTAAGCATATGCGTCAATAAATATTGACGCAAAGCATGTAAGCGTCATAAAATTTCACACATCATAATAAAAACGCACCTCATTTGAGACAGAAAGTGATGTCATAGGATATCCTGTTTACAGAAATGGTACAGTGGGTGTACTCTCACTTTCACTTTGCAGTCTGTGATTCTTCTAGACTGTGTGGCTGTGTTGAGAGTTGTGTCTGTCCAAATTGTGCTTTTGTCTCCTGTGTGCCGTTCCAATTGTCATCTGTTGTTTTTATAATTGTCTCAATAATTCAGTGTAAGTGTGTTTTTGTCATTTTTTGTGTCTAATTTTGTCTTTGTACTGTTGGGAGTGTGTGATGGGTATTGTTAGTTGGGGTATTGTTGGGCTGTTTGTGGGTTCGTTACGTTTCATTTTCCAACCTCCTTTCCCTGTATTTCCCATCTTTTCCCTTTCTTATCCCCATTATTTTTTGTGATGTTGGGCAGGCCACATCTGGGGAGAATGAGAGAGGAAGAGCTGGGGGCTTTCATTTGGCTGGTGTGCCACTTCCTCCCCCTGATGTTAGAGGCTGGTGGCAGGGTGATACAGGGGTATCACACTGAGGCGAGGAGGCTCAGGTGGTCCAAGGTGCTATTCCACCCAAAGAGAGTATTCAACAGCCAGTGCAACGACCACCAACTCAAACATCACTGGGCTGGCCTTTTGGCCAGAGAGCAAGACCTGCTGGACCCCCTGGGTTTGGTGATTGGTGGCCCTGTTGGTGAGTACAAATCAGACTAATGTGTACAGTAAAATGCTCTGTAGTAACAGTAGCAGATTTGGTGACTTGCTGCATGGAATGTTTGTGGACATGTAGAATGCAAGTTGAACATACAGTGGCCCTGAATTATACAATATTTGCTATGCATTACCATCATTTGTTGACGCAAAAGCTGCACAAACTTACAAAACACAACTTGATCTTGTAAATTAGTGCTGCTTTGACGTCAGTAGATGATGGTAATGCGCCACAAACAGGTATTTTTATCATGGTCTGTGAGTGTACCAGGAATGAGATGTATTTCACATGCTAAGGCAAGGAATGAATGTAGTCCCCAATTATTTAGAATACATGTCGGAACTGTATTCATGCCCATACGTATAAAGATCTTCCTAACCTCTGTAAATATCTCAGGCTGATATTTTAACTTGGTTTGTGCAGCATTTAAATTAATCATGGATGCCAAAGTAATGCACACTGGATAATATCTAAATGTTTGGTGCTACTTTCCATAGCTGTAGCGTAAAAACAGGAAGCAAATGCTACATATAAAAAACATTTAAAAGTCTGGCCCTATGTTCATTGTTCCTGTGTGTTTTAATTTGCCTTGGGCACAATTGCTGGTGCAAAGCTGATGCATATGCCATCTGTGTCACTTTATAGCCAAGCAATTTTCATAAGTTAATGGATCATCATGGGATCCCTGAACTTTGTGAATGCATGGTCACAAATTATTTATTTGCATGATGTTGTGCAAGAGACCCCTGACTGCTTCCATCATACATTTAAAGTGACAAAATAGTTTGCTAGTTTACGTTTGGTACACCCCTGCTGATCTAGTGCAGCAAATGTACAATTGTTAACTTCTCAATATGATGGCTATCACAGACATGGGTGTATGCTAAGATCAGCAGACCAGCATTCCTGTGACTGCCACCATTCCCAAGATGCATACAAATTGAGACCTACCTCATCAAGATTGCCACAGTAGGACATTTGCTAAACCATGTTTCAATTAGGGGACAGTGTCAGTTCGTTGTATAACCACAGATCATCCAACTTGGCAAATGTAAGATGATGAATGTGGCTAACTGTGATCTACAATACCTGATATAGGTGCACAGGGCCCTGAGTAACACATTTCAGGTGCAATGACTACACCTGTGCCCATGCATTCTGTCACGGTTGGTCAAATTAGACACTGTCAGCATATATTTCTTTGTTGTTGTGATTTAGATAAATGGCTAATCCATGTTTAGCGTAACATTGTCATCAAGTAACACACAGGATCCCTGCCATCATGGTGTCATAGAGGGCATATACGGCTCTGGGTACACTGGCAATGTGGCATATGTAAACTACAGACAACACAGGCCCACATATGAGGGACCATAGAAAGCACAATAATTCATGAACTAAACTCAACCCACATCAGAATCACACAGTAACTGATTGTCCCTTGATGCACAAGCCACAATACCTGAGTGACTGGTATTGCAGTGCACCAGGAATGTGGCTTTGCATGTCTCTCCTAACAACAAATGAAGAAAAGAAATGGAGTACCCTCTAAAAAGAATTCTGCACAAAATTGAGTAATCATGTTTTCACCACATGATTGTTAGGGCCAGTGCATGTGTGCATATATGTGTCTATCAATCATTGGAGTGACAGGGTCAATACATGTTTGCAGTGGTGTGTCTGTTGGGGTGTGTACATACCTGAGGTGCGGCTCTATCATCTAAAATGTCACACACAGTGATTTTTTGTTCCAAGTTTTGTACAGTGAGCAGACATTGAGCACATTTCAC
The DNA here is from genome assembly GCF_031143425.1 of Pleurodeles waltl. Lineage (NCBI taxonomy): Eukaryota > Metazoa > Chordata > Amphibia > Caudata > Salamandridae > Pleurodeles > Pleurodeles waltl. The sequence continues at coordinate 741,135,513 of NC_090445.1, read as the reverse complement.
CCTTCCATGTGTTACAGATGGACCAGCCCCCTACGCAATTGTTGAAGTGGTTTGGTTTGCGGACCCAGACATATCCAGTAAGTGTTGATATGTTAGTTCTGTGTTGTGTTTGCAGCTGTTGTGTGATTGACTCCTGTGTGTCGGACACATTGCAAGGTATGATGTGCTGGCACATAATCTGATATGTGACTTGCCTGGAGTTTGACATTTTGTTCCATGTTTGAGTTGGAAACCGGTGGCGGAGAGTCATATTTTGGGATTCTAGTGCTGCGCTATAGGCATGGGCAGGTGAACAGGGTGATATTTGTTGCTGCATTTATGCCAATGATAAAATTGGAGGTGGCCATGTTCATGATTTAGTCAGCAACTCATACCCTGATTCACGCAGACCAGTGATGCTGAAGTATTACCCACAGACTTGAGCCTCCCTGTTAACTAATGGAAATGTAGGACTGTATGTTTGACTTCTTAGCAGCATCTGGATCCACATGTTGTGCTACGTTTATGTGGCACCTGAGTAGAATGTCATATGTGTGCATGTAGCTCAAGCCCAGATGGCTGCTTGCATCTATGTGCTTGTTTTTGGAAAGGTATTAGTGAAATCAAATGATGTTGACAGTTGTCCACAATTAGGAACATAAATGTGGATGTGATTGTCCAATGTTTGAGTCAATACTAGTTGGCAGTCCTCCTTACCTGTGGTGGACTGACTAAACCCATGGACAGCTGTCCAAAGCTTCCTGGCTGTCCTTGATGTTTGAAAGTATGAGTTGCAAGTCCACCATCCCCTGAGGCACATGGTTAGGATTATGAAATATGTGTAGCTAGGTGTTAGGATCCCAGTGTAGAAGACAGACATGTAATTCCAACATTCATTTGTTCCAACCTAGGATACCCCTCATGATTAGCAACTGTATATCGTCCAGGCAATTCCATTTGCATATCACAGATCTTGTGGGCCTTGATTGTCATCCAGAAGATATTCATTAGTTGGCCTGTCACATGTGGAGTACTTGCAGCATTTGTTATGTGACTAATGGCAGAACAGTGATGCACAGATCATTTAAGTAGGTACACAACCTTTGAGCATTGCTGTGCTGTTAGATAGGAGATGTGTAGGCTGCGTTGCCATGTCATTCCTCAGGGACATTCTATGATCTGTACTGTGATTTGGACTGTTTAAGCTAATTTTGAGGAAGTGTTAGCATATCATCAGTAGATGTATCACACAATAATTTCACTAATGTTTGGCTTTCTCTATTTTTACAGCTGCCAACATGAATGCCCATCAGATCAGGGAATTCCAAAGGCAGCGATGCGTTACCGCCACATACTAGATGTGGAGTCTGGGTTCCGCAATATGGCATAGCGTTATCGCCATGAGAGTGCCACAGGGGTCTGGAAGGCATTTTCCCAAGGGGGCCATCCTTGCTCACAACAGCCACCAGCACAACCACTCCGACCACAGTTGCACAAAGGATGACAGCCACTGTTGCAGGTCCTTCTACAACATCAGCTCCAGACCCACAGACAGCAGCTCCTGCACCTCCCCCTCCAAGCATGACACCAGCACCAGCACTACCATCCACTAGTGGCACACAGACAACCCTGGCTGCAGTGATTGACAATGGAGAATTCCAACAAATGAGACGTGACATGCAACGGATGTTGCGCAGGATGGACAGGCTGCAGCAGGAGCTGTCAGGCAATAGCAAGAGACTGCGTGGAATAAAGAAGATCCTGCGGAGGGCAAATGTGTGACTTTGTGACCCTCAGCCATGATTTTTGTCATTTTTTGTGTCTAATTTTGTCTTTGTACTATTGGGAGTGTGTGATGGGTATTGTTAGTTGGGGTATTGTTGGGCTGTGTGTGGGTTCTTTATGTTTCATTTTCCTACCTCCTTTCCCTGTATTTCCCGTCTTTTCCCTTTCTTATCCCCATTATTTTTTGTGATGTTGGGCAGGCCACTTCTGGGGAGAATGAGAGAGGAAGAGCTGGGGGCTTTCATTTGGATGGTGTGCCACTTCCTCCCCCTGATGTTAGAGGCTGGTGGCAGGGTGATACAGGGGTATCACACTGAGGCGAGGAGGCTCAGGTGGTCCAAGGTGCTGTTCCACCCAAAGAGAGTATTCAACAGCCAGTGCAACGACCACCAACTCAAACATCACTGGGCTGGCCTTTTGGCCAGAGAGCAAGACCTGCTGGACCACCTGGGTGTGGTGATTGGTGGCCCTGTTGGTGAGTACAAATCAGATTAATGTGTACAGTAAAATGCTCTGTAGTAACAGTAGCAGATTTGGTGACTTGCTGCATGGAATGTTTGTGGACATGTAGAATGCAAGTTGAACATACAGTGGCCCTGAATTATACAATATTTGCTATGCATTACCATCATTTGTTGACGCACAAGCTGCACAAACTTACAAAACACAACTTGATCTTGTAAATTAGTGCTGCTTTGACGTCAGTAGATGATGGTAATGCGCCACAAACAAGTATTTTTATCATGGTCTGTGAGTGTACCAGGAATGAGATGTATTTCACATGCTAAGGCATGGAATGAATGTAGTCCCCAATTATTTAGAATACATGTCTGAACTGTATTCATGCCCATACGTATAAAGATCTTCCTAACCTCTGTAAATATCTCAGGCTGATATTTTAACTTGGTTTGTGCAGCCTTTAAATTAATCATGGATGCCAAAGTAATGCACACTGGATAATATCTAAATGTTTGGTGCTACTTTCCATAGCTGTAACGTAAAAACAGGAAGCAAATGCTACATATAAAAAACATTTAAAAGTCTGGCCCTATGTTCATTGTTCCTGTGTGTTTTAATTTGCCTTGGGCACAATTGCTGGTGCAGAGCTGATGCATATGCCATCTGTGTCACTTTATAACCAAGCAATTTTCATAAGTTAATGGATCATCATGGGATCCCTGAACTTTGTGAATGCATGGTCACAAATTATTTATTTGCATGATGTTGTGCAAGAGACCCCTGACTGCTTCCATCATAACTTTAAAGTGATGAAATAGTTTGCTAGTTTACGTTTGGTACACCCCTGCTGATCTAGTGCAGCAAATGTACAATTGTTAACTTCTCAGTATGAAGGCTATCACAGACATGGGTGTGTGCTAAGATCAGCAGACCAGCATTCCTGTGACTGCCACCATTCCCAAGATGCATACAAATTGAGACCTACCTCATCAAGATTGCCACAGTAGGACATTTGGTAAACCATGTTTCAATTAGGGGACAGTGTCAGTTCGTTGTATAACCACAGATCATCCAACTTGGCAAATGTAAGATGATGAATGTGGCTAACTGTGATCTACAATACCTGATATAGGTGCACAGGGCCCTGAGTAACACATTTCAGGTGCAATGACTACACCTGTGCCCATGCATTCTGTCACGGTTGGTCAAATTAGACACTGTCAGCATATATTTCTTTGTTGTTGTGATTTAGATAAATGGCTAATCCATGTTTAGCGTAACATTGTCATCAAGTAACACACAGGATCCCTGCCATCATGGTGTCATAGAGGGCATATACGGCTCTGGGTACACTGGCAATGTGGCATATGTAAACTACAGACAACACGGGCCCACATATGAGGTACCATAGAAAGCACAATAATTCCTGAACTAAACTCAACCCACATGAGAATCACACAGTAACTGATTGTCCCTTGATGCACAAGCCACAATACCTGAGTGACTGGTATTGCAGTGCACCAGGAATGTGGCTTTGCATGTCTCTCCTAACAACAAATGAAGAAAAGAAATGGAGTACCCTCTAGAAAGAATTCTGCACAAAATTGAGTAATCATGTTTTCACCACATGATTGTTAGGGCCAGTGCATGTGTGCATATATGTGTCTATCAATCATTGGAGTGACAGGGTCAATACATGTTTGCAGTGGTGTGTCTGTTGGGGTGTGTACATACCTGAGGTGCTGCTCTATCATCTAAAATGTCACACACAGGATTTTTTGTTCCAAGTTTTGTACAGTGAGCAGACATTGAGCACATTTCACCCTTCCATGTGTTACAGATGGACCAGCCCCCTACGCAATTGTTGAAGTGGTTTGGTTTGCGGACCCAGACATATCCAGTAAGTGTTGATATGTTAGTTCTGTGTTGTGTTTGCAGCTGTTGTGTGATTGACTCCTGTGTGTCGGACACATTGCAAGGTATGATGTGCTGGCACATAATCTGATATGTGACTTGCCTGGAGTTTGACATTTTGTTCCATTTTTGAGTTGGAAACCGGTGGCGGAGAGTCATATTTTGGGATTCTAGTGCTGCGCTATAGGCATGGGCAGGTGAACAGGGTGATATTTGTTGCTGCATTTATGCCAATGATAAAATTGGAGGTGGCCATGTTCATGATTTAGTCAGCAACTCATACCCTGATTCACGCAGACCAGTGATGCTGAAGTATTACCCACAGACTTGAGCCTCCCTGTTAACTAATGGAAATGTAGGACTGTATGTTTGACTTCTTAGCAGCATCTGGCTCCACATGTTGTGCTACGTTTATGTGGCACCTGAGTAGAATGTCATATGTGTGCATGTAGCTCAAGCCCAGATGGCTGCTTGCATCTATGTGCTTGTTTTTGGAAAGGTATTAGTGAAATCAAATGATGTTGACAGTTGTCCACAATTAGGAACATAAATGTGGATGTGATTGTCCAATGTTTGAGTCAATACTAGTTGGCAGTCCTCCTTACCTGTGGTGGACTGACTAAACCTATGGACAGCTGTCCAAAGCTTCCTGGCTGTCCTTGATGTTTGAAAGTATGAGTTGCAAGTCCACCATCCCCTGAGGCACATGGTTAGGATTATGAAATATGTGTAGCTAGGTGTGAGGATCCCAGTGTAGAAGACAGACATGTAATTCCAACATTCATTTGTTCCAACCTAGGATACCCCTCATGATTAGCAACTGTATATCGTCCAGGCAATTCCATTTGCATATCACAGATCTTGTGGGCCTTGATTGTCATCCAGAAGATATTCATTAGTTGGCCTGTCACATGTGGAGTACTTGCAGCATTTGTTATGTGACTAATGGCAGAACAGTGATGCACAGATCATTTAAGTAGGTACACAACTTTTGAGCATTGCTGTGCTGTTAGATAGGAGATGTGTAGGCTGCGTTGCCATGTCATTCCTCAGGGACATTCTATGATCTGTACTGTGATTTGGACTGTTTAAGCTAATTTTGAGGAAGTGTTAGCATATCATCAGTAGATGTATCACACAATAATTTCACTAATGTTTGGCTTTCTCTATTTTTACAGCTGCCAACATGAATGCCCATCAGATCAGGGAATTCCAAAGGCAGCGATGCGTTACCGCCACATACTAGATGTGGAGTCTGGGTTCCGCAATATGGCATAGCGTTATCGCCATGAGAGTGCCACAGGGGTCTGGAAGGCATTTTCCCAAGGGGGCCATCCTTGCTCACAACAGCCACCAGCACAACCACTCCGACCACAGTTGCACAAAGGATGACAGCCACTGTTGCAGGTCCCTCTACAACATCAGCTCCAGACCCACAGACAGCAGCTCCTGCACCTCCCCCTCCAAGCATGACACCAGCACCAGCACTACCATCCACTAGTGGCACACAGACAACCCTGGCTGCAGTGATTGACAATGGAGAATTCCAACAAATGAGACGTGACATGCAACGGATGTTGCGCAGGATGGACAGGCTGCAGCAGGAGCTGTCAGGCAATAGCAAGAGACTGCGTGGAATAAAGAAGATCCTGCGGAGGGCAAATGTGTGACTTTGTGACCCTCAGCCATGATTTTTGTCATTTTTTGTGTCTAATTTTGTCTTTGTACTATTGGGAGTGTGTGATGGGTATTGTTAGTTGGGGTATTGTTGGGCTGTGTGTGGGTTCTTTATGTTTCATTTTCCTACCTCCTTTCCCTGTATTTCCCGTCTTTTCCCTTTCTTATCCCCATTATTTTTTGTGATGTTGGGCAGGCCACTTCTGGGGAGAATGAGAGAGGAAGAGCTGGGGGCTTTCATTTGGATGGTGTGCCACTTCCTCCCCCTGATGTTAGAGGCTGGTGGCAGGGTGATACAGGGGTATCACACTGAGGCGAGGAGGCTCAGGTGGTCCAAGGTGCTGTTCCACCCAAAGAGAGTATTCAACAGCCAGTGCAACGACCACCAACTCAAACATCACTGGGCTGGCCTTTTGGCCAGAGAGCAAGACCTGCTGGACCACCTGGGTGTGGTGATTGGTGGCCCTGTTGGTGAGTACAAATCAGATTAATGTGTACAGTAAAATGCTCTGTAGTAACAGTAGCAGATTTGGTGACTTGCTGCATGGAATGTTTGTGGACATGTAGAATGCAAGTTGAACATACAGTGGCCCTGAATTATACAATATTTGCTATGCATTACCATCATTTGTTGACGCAAAAGCTGCACAAACTTACAAAACACAACTTGATCTTGTAAATTAGTGCTGCTTTGACGTCAGTAGATGATGGTAATGCGCCACAAACAAGTATTTTTATCATGGTCTGTGAGTGTACCAGGAATGAGATGTATTTCACATGCTAAGGCATGGAATGAATGTAGTCCCCAATTATTTAGAATACATGTCTGAACTGTATTCATGCCCATACGTATAAAGATCTTCCTAACCTCTGTAAATATCTCAGGCTGATATTTTAACTTGGTTTGTGCAGCCTTTAAATTAATCATGGATGCCAAAGTAATGCACACTGGATAATATCTAAATGTTTGGTGCTACTTTCCATAGCTGTAGCGTAAAAACAGGAAGCAAATGCTACATATAAAAAACATTTAAAAGTCTGGCCCTATGTTCATTGTTCCTGTGTGTTTTAATTTGCCTTGGGCACAATTGCTGGTGCAGAGCTGATGCATATGCCATCTGTGTCACTTTATAACCAAGCAATTTTCATAAGTTAATGGATCATCATGGGATCCCTGAACTTTGTGAATGCATGGTCACAAATTATTTATTTGCATGATGTTGTGCAAGAGACCCCTGACTGCTTCCATCATAACTTTAAAGTGACGAAATAGTTTGCTAGTTTACGTTTGGTACACCCCTGCTGATCTAGTGCAGCAAATGTACAATTGTTAACTTCTCAGTATGAAGGCTATCACAGACATGGGTGTGTGCTAAGATCAGCAGACCAGCATTACTGTGACTGCCACCATTCCCAAGATGCATACAAATTGAGACCTACCTCATCAAGATTGCCACAGTAGGACATTTGGTAAACCATGTTTCAATTAGGGGACAGTGTCAGTTCGTTGTATAACCACAGATCATCCAACTTGGCAAATGTAAGATGATGAATGTGGCTAACTGTGATCTACAATACCTGATATAGGTGCACAGGGCCCTGAGTAACACATTTCAGGTGCAATGACTACACCTGTGCCCATGCATTCTGTCACGGTTGGTCAAATTAGACACTGTCAGCATATATTTCTTTGTTGTTGTGATTTAGATAAATGGCTAATCCATGTTTAGCGTAACATTGTCATCAAGTAACACACAGGATCCCTGCCATCATGGTGTCATAGAGGGCATATACGGCTCTGGGTACACTGGCAATGTGGCATATGTAAACTACAGACAACACGGGCCCACATATGAGGTACCATAGAAAGCACAATAATTCCTGAACTAAACTCAACCCACATGAGAATCACACAGTAACTGATTGTCCCTTGATGCACAAGCCACAATACCTGAGTGACTGGTATTGCAGTGCACCAGGAATGTGGCTTTGCATGTCTCTCCTAACAACAAATGAAGAAAAGAAATGGAGTACCCTCTAGAAAGAATTCTGCACAAAATTGAGTAATCATGTTTTCACCACATGATTGTTAGGGCCAGTGCATGTGTGCATATATGTGTCTATCAATCATTGGAGTGACAGGGTCAATACATGTTTGCAGTGGTGTGTCTGTTGGGGTGTGTACATACCTGAGGTGCTGCTCTATCATCTAAAATGTCACACACAGGATTTTTTGTTCCAAGTTTTGTACAGTGAGCAGACATTGAGCACATTTCACCCTTCCATGTGTTACAGATGGACCAGCCCCCTACGCAATTGTTGAAGTGGCTCGGTTTGCGGACCCAGACATATCCAGTAAGTGTTGATATGTTAGTTCTGTGTTGTGTTTGCAGCTGTTGTGTGATTGACTCCTGTGTGTTGGACACATTGCAAGGTATGATGTGCTGGCACATGATCTGATATGTGACTTGCCTGGAGTTTGACATTTTGTTCCATGTTTGAGTTGGAAAATCGGTGGCGGAGAGTCATATTTTGGGATTCTAGTGCTGCGCTATAGGCATGGGCAGGTGAACAGGGTGATATTTGTTGCTGCATTTATGCCAATGATAAAATTGGAGGTGGCCATGTTCATGATTTAGTCAGCAACTCATACCCTGATTCACGCAGACCAGTGATGCTGAAGTATTACCCACAGACTTGAGCCTCCCTGTTAACTAATGAAAATGTAGGACTGTATGTTTGACTTCTTAGCAGCATCTGGCTCCACATGTTGTGCTACGTTTATGTGGCACCTGAGTAGAATGTCATAGGTGTGCATGTAGCTCAAGCCCAGATGGCTGCTTGCATCTATGTGCGTGTTTTTGGAAAGGTATTAGTGAAATCAAATGATGTTGACAGTTGTCCACAATTAGAAACATAAATGTGGATGTGATTGTCCAATGTTTGAGTCAATCCTAGTTGGCAGTCCTCCTTACCTGTGGTGGACTGACTAAACCCATGGACAGCTGTCCAAAGCTTCCTGGCTGTCCTTGATGTTTGAAAGTATGAGTTGCAGGTCCATCACCCCATGAGGCACATGGTTAGGATTATGAAATATGTGTAGCTAGGTGTGAGGATCCCAGTGTAGAAGACAGACATGTAAGTCCAACATTCATTTGTTCCAACCTAGGATACCCCTCATGATTCGCAACTGCATACCATCCAGGCAATTCCATTTGCATATCACAGATCTTGTGGGCCTTGATTGTCATCCAGAAGATATTCATTAGTTGGCCTGTCACATGTGGAGTACTTGCAGCATTTGTTATGTGACTAATGACAGATTATTTAAGTAGGTACACAACCTTTGAGCATTGCTGTGCTGTTAGATTGGAGATGTGTAGGCTGCGTTGCCATGTCATTCCTCAGGGACATTTTATGATCTGTACTGTGATTTGGACTGTTTAAGCTAATTTTGAGGAAGTGTTAGCATATCACCAGTAGATGTATCACACAATAATGTCACTAATGTTTGGCTTTCTCTATTTTTTTACATCTGCCAACATGAATGCCCATCAGATCAGGGAATTCCAAAGGCAGTGATGCGTTATCGCCACATACTAGATGTGGAGTCTGGGTTCCGCAATATGGCATAGCGTTATCGCCATGAGAGTGCCACAGGGGTCTGGAAGGCATTTTCCCAAATGGGCCATCCTTGCTCACAACAGCCACCAGCACAACCACTCCGACCACAGTTGCACAAAGGATGACAGCCACTGTTGCAGGTCCCTCTACAACATCAGCTCCAGACCCACAGACAGCAGCTCCTGCACCTCCCCCTCCAAGCATGACATCAGCACCAGCACTACCATCCACTAGTGGCACACAGACAACCCTGGCTGCAGTGATTGACAATGGAGAATTCCAACAAATGAGACGTGACATGCAACGGATGTTGCGCAGGATGGACAGGCTGCAGCAGGAGCTGTCAGGCAATAGCAGGAGACTGCGTGGAATAAAGAAGATCCTGCGGAGGGCAAATGTGTGACTTTGTGACCCTTAGCCATGATTCCCTCCCCTCCCTCCTCTTTCCTGGTTCTTATATTTAGTGGATTTAGGGGGCTTAGTGTTAGGTTAGAATAGACTGTTAGTTTAGTTAGTATGAGTGGGTTGGGGGGTGGAGGGGGTTATATTATTACATGTGTTGTTTTGTGGGTGGGTGGTGGATGATGTTGGGGGTTATGTGTATACATTTTTTTTAAATAAAATAAAAACATAAATAACAAAAAAATATATATTTGTTTAGGATAAGATAGTATGTGTTTAGGTTAGTATATGTTGTCCTACATGTGTCCCGTCAAATAAGGGGGGGTGGGATTGATGGTTAGAGTGTTTAGTTAAATGTGATAGGTAAGTTTAGCTTAGGGTAGTTAGGGCCAGTTGTGGATAATGTGTAGTTAGGATAGGTTAGGTTAGTTAAGGTGTTTCTCCTAGTTTTATTTCCCTTTTTTACTGTTAACTAAATATTTAGGTACTCCTTTACAGTATGTGTCATATGCTATGAGATCAGGGCCTTGGCATAGGTGAACAGTGTCAATTTAGTATTTGCATTTGTGTACCATCCTGCATCCGAATCGCATTATTGATATGGTTATTCACAATTCCTAATGTGCATTCACATTGGCAGCTACACCACAGCTACTTCTCAATGCATCTACCATCCATTGCACCCACCACTCAAGGTTACTATGGTTCCCAATGTATTGTGAAGTTTGTATGTGTGTTTTAAATCTGTCATCGTTTGAGACCTGACTTTTTCAGTCCAACACTGCATTAAACTGTTAGTTTTCAATTTATTTCAGAAATAAGCCTCAGGAAGCTCAGATGAAGAAACAATCCAGACCACAGTGCATAGGTATCAGCCCACAATCTTTCAACGCATTTGTATTGACATTCTATGGCCATTGACATGTGACATACATCACTAATCTCCTACACAGTTGATGTGTCACATTACACAGATACAAAGTGGTTGTGTAAGTGCTATTTATTTTAAAGTGCTGTAGTGCAATAGTTACATAGTCCAGGATTTTGAATCCATTAGTGTGACGCCTTCTATTGTGATGCTACACAAGTGCAATGGGACATGTCATTGGACATGCTGGGGTGATGTGTCAGACAGTGCAGATGAACATGAATTGCTAATGAGGTAAAGAGAGACAATCACAGAGCATGGTGTCAAGGTAAACAGTGTGCTGGAGAACAGTGCATGTGAGCAGCTGTTGCAAGACTGGCATGTTAACAAGCACAGGACCTAGGATATCAGGGCCCATGTGGCATGGACTTGTGCTATCGGGTACTCTTGCGGGTGAAGGTGATCTGTTCCACGTCTTCATCTTCTGATGTGTGTGTCGCCTCCTCTGCCCTTGGTGGTGGTGAGTTTGAAATGGCAACACACACTTCAGTGTTTGAAGATGTGGAGTCAGAAATCCCGGTAGCTGCCAACTGTGGGGCTATTAGGGGCAGTACTGCAGCAAGGAGGAGCTGCTGGTTCTTAAGTATAGCAGCTACATCACTATGATAGGCAGCCAGATTGCATTTGTGCACGCAGTGAAAGGTTTGGGGTATGAGGTGCTGTGGCAACTCCATCACTGCAGCGGTGAATTCCTTTACACTTTGTTGTAGTCCTTGCAGGATGGATGTTAGTGCTTGCATGGCTGCTGCCTGTTCTGCAGATGACATCATGCACGAATGCATCCCCTCAAGGCTGGCTGCCATATTTTGCATCCCCACCCGCTCCTTATTGGCCAGCTCCCACTGTACTCCAACTACAGTCCTCTCAAAGGTGGTACCAGTGTCCTTAGAGTCCTCAGCTGGAGCTGGCAGGTTGTACAATAGGGGTGGTGGGTGGGTCCTCTGTGATGGCTGCTACTTCTGTGCTCCTCCTTGCGACTGAAAGTGGGGTCTGGAGGGTTCCAAGGACATCTTGGCGGGTCTGCTGGCTAATGTTTGTCAGCTCATCATCCATGTCATCAGGGACGTCCAGGACAGGCATATCCCCAGGAGAGCCATCATCCTCTGCAATGAGATATTGTACAATTAGTGTGTCTGTGTTGTGGCATTTGTAATGTGATGTTCCTGACTTCCTATTAGTTGCACATTGTGATCTTGATTCCTGTTCATTGTTCCTGTCATTAATATTAGCATTCTCCCAGGCCTCTGCCCCACCTGCATGTCACATGTAGTGTGGGCAGTTTGGGGAAATGTCTGTGTCACATCCTCTAGGTGTAGGTTCTGCCCAAATTGTATGTTGCCACCTTATTGTCCTCCTCACCCCTCCGTCTACTGCCATTATCATTGTGTGGCCTTGCACTGGCTGTGGGTGTTCTGATGGCTCTTGCACCACACATAACAATCTGGAACTGACCCAGTCTCTGATATTTCACATCCACTGATATGTTACTAAGACCTAGCATATACTATGTACAGCATTGGCATGGCACAATACGAGTGTCAACATTGGTAGTGTGTACTGCTGATGTTGGGGAATGTGTGCTACATTGGATTGTACTGATGGTCCTAGCAGTGTTCTATTTCCTCTTATGACTGTGCGGGTGTGTTTCACTAGCTAGAAACATATGTCCTCCCCCTCAATGCTGTTGTCTTAGCACTATGACACTTGAGATGTTGCATGGTGGTATTGCAGCTATTGTAACACAGGCACAGGGTAGACCCAGACATGTGCAGCATGGGTATGACATTACTGCTGTGTATCTCATAATGATCATTACAATACCTGATGTTTGTAGCGCCTATAGACATGAGCATTTGACAGGATTTGCACATTTTTATTAATTACAGGGGATTGATAACGTTGTCATCCTGAACCCTCTATTTTGGGTGTGTTTGATCCATGGGCACGTAACTCTCATTGGCTACTTGACCTGCACACACAGCAGAAGTGGTAGTGGCAACTGTTGTCAATGGTAAATACCACTTGCGGATATGGCCTTAGACTGGAAATTGAGCCCCATGTAGCGACAATACCAGCTGTTGTGTGACAGCAGGCCAGTTTTATGTTGTACCCTACCCTCCTGGACTGGCTTTGCCTTTCCAACATCCTTGGCCTGGCAGAGTACCCCCATGCAAAGGTTGTTGGTGCGTTGTTGTGCTGTGCTCCAGGTTTCCCCTGCACAGCCCATGCACCCGTGCCATGCCCCTTTTCCCTTTCCACTACCTGATTATCATGGCTGACATGCATTGTGTAGTAGGTATGTCCCCCCCGCTTGCAGTTAACAATTAGACATTTTTGTTCCCCATGCCACTTACCCTGCATCTGTGTTGTATCCTGGTAATCTGCGCTGTTGTGTCCTTGAATCCCTGTGACGATCTCCTCAGGGATGACGGCTGCCACCATCTCCTCCATGTGGTCCAGGGCCTCCTGCGGTGCTGGACTCCCACTTACGGTCTGCAGTGCTGCCTTCCTGTTCCTGGCCATCTTTTCCTTGGTCCTGTGCTTGCAGTCATGCCAGCGTTTCTTGCACTCGATGACTGTTCTCTGTACTTCTGCCACACTGTTGATCTTATCAACAATCTGTTGCCAAATTGCCTCTCTCCTCCCAATTGGCAATTTAGAGGTGACAAAAAGTTGATGCTGGTGTTCCGTCACCTCTTTCTCCAGTATTTCATGCTCCTCTGCACTGAACCAGCACTTCCTTTTCTTCTTTTCCCTCTCCTGGGTCTTGTGTGGGTCCTCCTGGCTGGTTCCTGGTCGGTTGTCATCTCCCTGGGGTCTCTCATGGCTTTTGGAATCCATTTTGGGGCTCCTTTGAACATTTTGCAGTTTGTGCTGCTTTTTTACGCTATTGCAGCTAAAAAAGGCACATATCCTGTTTGCAACGCCGTAAACTGGAATAAAGTCATTTTCGCTGCGTTAACGTAATTTTTCTTTACAACATGGCGCAATGGTTTGAGTAAAAAAAAAAACTCTAACCAGTGGTTTGTGCCGCCGAGCGTCAAAGTATAAATTTGAAGCTCGGGTGGCACTAAGAAATGGCGTTAGCCACGTTAAACTTTTTGACGCAAAACTGCGTCGGCGCAATTTTGCGTCAAAAAGTATAAATATGGCCCTAAGTCTTTGAGTTCTGAAAATGGCTGCCAGCAACATTTTTCTCATGTTGCTGGCAGTCTATCTGTAGGAGCCTGACTCCTGCGGGAGCAAGATGGCCAATCAGAACATTCCATTTTTTAAAACTGGGTTCGTCCCTCGAACCCCACTGTCATGATACACTGATATTTTTTAACATAAATTTCTGAAAAACTGCTGAACAGATTAACACCAAATCACAAAAAACACAATCTTTGGACCAAGATCTAGTTTCCTGCCCAAAAAACCTAGCTGGGACGTGGAGACTCCCCCAGGTCCTGGGGACCACCACCCCTCAGGGACAACATTAAAAAAGTATATGGGGGGCCGCATGGACACCCCTGGGCCCCAGGAACACCACCTCCCCGGGGCTGCGTGATAGAAAATCTTAAGAGGGCCACACAGATTCCCCCGGGTCCCAGGGACACAACCTTCCTGGGGAAACATAAACAAAAATATATGAGGGGTCACACGAAGCCTCCCGTGTCCCAGATCCCATCATCTCCCTAGGGCTACATTTAGAAAACTATGGTGGGGTCGCGTGGGCCTCCTGGGTCCCATGCATCCCCCCCCTTCTTTTGATTTGGCCCCGGGGAGATGTGGTCCCCGGTGCTGGGTATCTGCCACTAACCCCATTTTGTAATGTTATTTGAAACCGCAGGAAGGGGCAGTTCGTAGGACCCAGGGTGGCCACACTGCCTCCGCATACATTGTTTAAAATATTGCCATAGTGAGGTTGTGGTTCTGGGGCATGTGGGTGTCCACAGGAACCCCCCATTACTGTTATAGTATTTTTCCCCAGGGAGGTGGTGGTCCCCAGGGTTTGGGTGGCACACAGCCCGCCACATAGTATTAGGTTTGAGCCCCAGGGAGGTGGCAGTTCCCAGAGGCTGGGGGGCCACATAGCCCTCTGCATTATTGTTTTAAAATATTGCCCCGGGGACGTGTGGTCCTCGGACTATGGGGGGGGCCGCAAGACCCACTGCATACTATGAAAAGTTAGCCCCAGGGAGGTGGTGGCCCCTGCGGGGATCTGCAGGACCCACCTCTTATTATAATATTATCGTGCCCTGGGGAGGTGGTGGTCCCCAGCGTATTTTTTTAATCACAGCCCTGGGGAGGTGATGGTCCCCAGGGTTACTAAAAGCTCTAGGAAGGTGGTCCTGTGCACCCCCTCCTTTTATGAGCCTGCTATGCCCCCTAGGACCTGGCCTACCTGGCAGCTAAATCACTTACTAAAGTGGGAGACCACATTTGTTTTTAAATCACAGAGAAATCTTTGGATCCAGCTGCAGATTTCTCTGTGATTTCATTAAGAAGATGCTTTTTAGCCTTGGAGAGAGACAAGGGGACACTTAGACCAAGGCTAGGGGGCCCTGGGGCTAAAGCTGAGTCCCAAAATGGCTAACACTTCTTGTTGGATGTGTTGACAGCCAATCAGATCTCAACAGAAGATCTCCCTGGATCAGCGGCCCTAGATATACAAATTTATTTTCCCTTCAATATCCTGAAAACTACTGAAAGGATTTACATAAAATAAATAAAAGGGTGAACTGCAGACCAAAAGCTACCTTTTGGCCAAGTTTGGTGTAATTCCATTCAGTGGTTCGGGCTGCAGGTGTATCTTAAGAGTGTACGGGAAATAACATGGATACACACTTTTTTAATCCCTTTTTCTTGGCCCCCGCATAACGGATCATTCTGAAACCTGCCATGTACAAGATCTTTGGGCACACATTTTTTGGTGGGGAAAAGTTTGTGAAGATTTGTCCAACAGTGCCAAAGATATAGCCATGTCAGTTTGGACATAGGATGGACCTAGTTTCCATTGAAAGCAAGTTTTTGGACTTGACTATAGGCCTCAATACGAGGCTGACGGTCATGCAGTCCGACCGCCACATTACGAGTTTGGCGGTCAGACCGCCAGCTGCCGGCCGTCTCCACCAGGATCCATAATCCTGATGGGTGACGGTGGTCTTGGTTGTAATCAGCCAGGGCAGCGCTGAACTCAACCTTGTTCTCCGCCGGTCTTTTCATGGTGGTTACTCCACCATGAAAAGGCTGGGGGAGAACAAGTGCAGGGGGCCAAAGGGGGGGCATGGGCATTGCAGGGGCCCCCTTCCCAGCACCCTCAGAATTTGCAGACAGTGCACATTCCGAGGGTGCTGGTCGGCCCCCTCTGTGCTACGAGATGGCACTCGGCTCCTTTAAGGGAGCCAAGTGCTATTTCGTAGCACTGTTCCTGCTGGTTGGACCTGCAGAAACTCTCTATCTTAAGGTTTCTGGTGGACAGCTAGGACAGAGCGGTGCAAAACTTGTAATTGGGTGGGGGGTGGATGCCACCACCATAGCGGTGGCATTCTCCCCGCAAGTTTGACGGTCCCACGTTGGGGCCACCAAACTCGTAATGAGCCCCTATATTTTTGGCGCAGTTTGATGACTCTTTATGAAATTTTAGAAAACTAAGTGTGCCTAAGGGTCTTGTCGTGGATGGAAAGTTTTGGGGTGATCTGTCAAGCGGGGGCTGAGAAAAAGGGGGGGTAATTCCCATAAGGATTTTGAACACGAGCACAGCCCAAACCGCTAGATGCAAATACACCAAGGGGCTTATTTATGAGCCCCTAGCACCACGGGAGCATCACTTTTCGTGACGCTCATGGTGCAATGTCCTGCTCTGTATTTACAATGTGGCGTTAAGCCATTTTTTTGTGGCTTAACGCCATCTTGTAAATACGACCCCTTCACATGCAGCCCTTTGCGTGGAAGAGGCGTGCAATGGGTGTTGCTGTGGGCATCCCACAGCAACACCCATTGCATTTTGACGCTGCCTCAGATTTTCACGTTTTCGTAAACGTGAGGCAGCACCAAAATCTAATGCCAACCTCAGGGCACTACGAGGAGAAATGCTTTCATTCTTTGTTTTTGCTCTTTCTATGCGTGCTGCTTCCAACAGCATGCATAGAAAGAGCAAAATGCCTGACATGATTGTTTATGTGTGGGAAGTTATCCCTTCCTGCACATAATCAATCATTTCAAATTGGCGCTTTGGCACTTCTGACACACAGAAGTGCCAATTCACCATTAGTGATTATTTAGGTGCAGGAAGGGACACCTTCTAACACACAAACAATCACATCCCTCAACGCCCCTCAACAATCACACCCCTCAACACAGACATCCTTGCACAATAGTGCAAGGATGCCTGCGTTGGTGCTAGGCAGCTCAATTTTGCACCTGCACAGGGGACAACACAGGGGTGCACCGTATTCAATTAAATACGGCACATCCCTGTGTTGTGAAAATGATGGAGTGCGGCGATGCCAATTTTGTCGCAGTCATTTTCCTTTAAATATGGGCCCAAATTTGACAGAAAGGTAGCTTTTGGTCCAGAGAGCACACTTTTTGTGATTTGGTCTAAATCTATTGAGTAGTTTCAGAGTTATAAAAGGAAAAATAAATGTGCATATCTAGAGGCATCAATACTCCTCAGATCCTCCTCGGATCCCCCTCAAATCCAGAGTAAAGGCAAGGCCCTGATTGGTTGGAAACAACCTGACAGAAAAGTTGCTGCTGCCATTTTGTTACTCGCATTGGCTGGGGGTGGGGGAAAAAGCAGTGTTAAAACATATAAGGGGTCAGGATACAGGTATTCTCACCCCATGGGACACATGGACAGGTCCCTTAGTAGATCTGAGGCCTCTAGATGTATACATTTCTTTTTCATTTAAAAACTCTGAAACTACTCAATGGATTTATACCAAATAACAAACAGCATGATATCCGGACCAAAAGCTACCTTTTAGCCAAATTTGGTGTAATCGTGTTCAATATCTCAATGAGAATTGAAATGGGAAATACACTTTTTTTTGCCACCCTTTTTCTCTGCCCCCACTTAACGGATCACCCCATGTACAGCAAGACCCTTGCATCTCTGTGTGTGTGCCTGGAAGTGGCTGGTGCGCTCAAGTCATCGCTCACCAAACGTGCCTCATTCTTGGGAGGTATGGCATTGGTAACTTTCTGTGAGTGTTTGGAGTTGTCTGATGCAGCTCAAGTCATCGCGCACCAGACGTTGTGTCTCATTCCAGGGAGGTACAGGATTGGAACTCTTTGTGTGTGTCTGAAATTGTCTGGTGCGACTTAGGTCTTCGCGCAGCAGACGTTGTGCCTTGTTCCAGGGAGGTGGAGCATTGGTCACCTTGAGTGTGCGAACGGAACTGTTTGGTGTGACCCAAGACATTGCACACTAGACGTTGTGCCCCATTCCAGGAAAGGACAGAAATTGGTAACTCTTTGTGGGGGGGTCGGAATCATCTGGTGCCACTCAAGTCATCACCTACCAGACGGTGTGCCTCCTTCCAGGGAGGTGCAGATTTGTTAACTCTTCATGCGCAACCTGTACTGTCTGGGGAACTCTAGTCCTTGCATCCCAGGTGTTGTGCCCCCTACCAGGGAGATGTGGGATTTGGTAACTGTTTTTGTAATGGAGTGCCTGGCTTGGCTGGGCACCACTGTGAACAGTGGTTGTCCCAAAGTGACCCTCCCCCAATGCTTTGCAGATTGGGGCCCGTGCCAGAAGGCATGGTGCGGAGACCCGTGAGTGAACTTCCAGAGTGGTGGGCAGACCTCCATTTAGTTACTGTTGCTGATCAGCCGTTATCACTTTCTCCCCCCCACCTTTGCCCAGGGATCCAGAATAAGTGTAATTTTGACTGCGAGTGGCCTAGTATCCTGGGAAAGTATGCTTTCATCTCCAGCTCATGGGGGGTGGGGTAGTAGGAACTGGTCAGAGGGTAGAGGGAGGTGTGGACCCAGGGGGGTCTGCAAGTGCAGTGACCACTAGCCTCTCGAATATCACAGCACCGCATTAGGGTACTGGGAGTGAGTGTGTGCGAGTGCCTGTCTGATATCCGTGGCACTGCTTAACGGTGCGGAGTGAGTGAATGGGAGTGATTGCCTGCAATTGACTACACCACCCGGGGGTGTGCCACACACATTGTTTATTTTTCAGAGCACTATCACAGTTGACATTGGGTTTCCCTGTGCGGCCTAGGCAGCGGAGCTATTTAAAAGTTCTGCTGTTTTCTATATGTACACATTGCTGCTATTGTTGTAAACCTGGGTGCACCATATAACTGTGTGAAATTGAGCTGAGGTAACTGCTAGGGTGGGTCTCATGCTGACAATGTTTTAGCACCGCATGAGGGTGATGGGAGGGAAAGTATTATTTTTCTCATGTGTATATACTGCTAATATTGTTTTGACACATTATTAGACCTAGTACTGTGAGTGATATTTCTAAATGTGAACTATGCCCAGATTTACATGATATTCATGTTGTGTTAACTAATGTGTGTTGCATACAAACTTTATTTACATACACCTCACGTGAAGTCTCTTTAGTGGTGCTCAGTGTATTTTTTGTGTGGTAGCGCTGTGCCAATTCTTTACACATTGCATTGTGATAAGCCTGACTGCTCTGTTGAGTGCCAGTTATACAGTGAGTTTAATCACCCACCACTGATGGGAGTGGAAGGTTCTGCCTGGCTAGACCTCACCTCAGCCAACCAGAACCTGCCACCTCTAACATCTGGTGGTCAAGCGGTGGGACAAGACTCGCATTTGCACAGCATCACATGATAACTAGCTGTGCGACCCGCCTTTACGTAAGCAAAAGTGTTCATTTGTTTTACAAGATGTGTGTGAAGGAAGGAGTGACCTTGGTGTCAGTGATATTTGCTCCCTATAGATCTCTATTTCAGCTCCCGCTAGTTTGCCACCATGCCTGCAAACCTACCTAATGGGGACTCCTTTGAGTTGCGTTCTGGACCTTTATACAGCGAAGAAGTTCAATGAGTTCTGCCAGGAGAGGGGGGTGCTTGATGGAGAAGGGACACAAAGACGGACCTTCAAAAGGCCCTGCGAGCATTTGCAGAAGCCTACCCAGGAGGGTCAGTGAATGGGGAAAGAGATCCTGAGTGTGGGGATAGAACAAACTGATGCAGGGGATCTCAGATGGGATAGCTGTGGATCAGGGAGCCCCTGCCTTTAGGGACAAGGGGTCTTCTCGGCAGCAGAGAGCAGCCTGTTCCCCAGAGGCATGTCCTCTAAGGAGCTGGAAGACAGAAGGGAAGAACAGACACTAAAATTAGAACTTGCCAGTCAAGACAAGGAGCACGTCCTAGCTAAATTGTTAAATGAGCAAGTCCTTGCCAGATTGGAGGCAGAGCAAGCCAGGCTGAAAAGAGACCAGCCAAAGAAGAAAAAAAGAGGGCCCTTGAGCTTAGCCTCAAAGAATTGGATGTTAGAGCCCTACAAATAGGGCCCAACAACAGTAGCGGTGGCAGTGGGAATAGAGGTTGTGTCCCAAAAAATACAATCTCAAAGTTCTTGTTGGGGGAGGACATTGAGAAGTGGCTGGCAACCTATGAGGCGGCCTTAAAGGCAAACAGGGTCCCAGAGGAAATCTAGGGAGGTAACTTATGTTGGTTCTTACCTAAGGTGGGGAGAGGTGCTCTACTTACACTTGGAGGGAAGGACATGGTGAGTTACCCGGTCAAAAATGCCATCTTAATTAGTATGTTTGGAGGAGGACCCAAACCGTCTGTTCCAGAGGGGTGGGATTTCATATTCTATGTTGGAAAGACGTTGGGGAGTACCCCTCAGTTGGATGGGCTGGATATCTCTCTACCACAGGTGGGAGAGGTTTGTGCCAGTGTAGACAGCTCCCCAGTGAGCTGGGTGACAAATGGATCTCATTCTCCTGATCATGATGGGGTAGTCGGGGACGGGCCAAAGCCCAAGAGGTCCCATGTTCCTTCTCAAAGGGAAGTAGAAGCTGAGGACGGGCCAGCACCCAGGTCTCATGTTCTTACTTAAGGCGGGAGGGGGGGATCGGAGGCAGGCAAAAGTCCAGGAGGTCTCATGTTACTTCTCAAAGTGAGGGAAGAGTCAGGTGGACAAAAGCCCAGATTACCCTACACCCAGTCCTTGGGCCTGGTGAATCCCCAAAGGGAGTGCCAGGTGGAAAAGCTGGCCTGTTGTGCTGGGAGAATGTCTACTGTGTGAGGGTCGCCTAGTAGTAGGGGGATATGAGGGGATGCTCGGATCCAATAGCCCACCAGTTCGGGATCCAGGGGTACTCCGGCCAAAAAGGGAAGTAGGGGAAAAAATAACTCACCCCTGATCTCTGTCCAGTCCCAAGGTACAAACCCTATGCTAGAGGACTGGGTGCAGGAAGCCATCTCTAACTTGGTCATGAAGAAAGGGGGAGAAATCTGCAAGACATCTGAAGCCACTGGCTCCCCCTTTCGGGAGCCACCAAGGGTCAATTTATGGTCGCATGATTTTGTAAGTCATTAAAGAAATGAAAGAAATCTCATTAAACAGACAGTCGGTTTTCCACGGATATTACCTCCCTCAGAACTTCCACCCGTTTGATGAATCATCACAAAACTATCTATACCTCTAGCATTTTGTACATTTTGAGATGATGTACATTTTTGTGGTGAATTGTTAAGGTGGTGCAAAGATAAAAGGGTTCCTAAACCATACTTTTCCAGTAATGCATTTTCCTTAGAATATTGTATGTGACATAGCGTGAAAACGGCTGAATGGATTTACATGAAATTTGGCCGGATTATACATTTTGGTGCCAAGATAATGCTTTTTGGGTACTGCAGTTAGGTAAAGTGAAAGTCTTTTTTAAGTTATAAAGCATTTACACTTAGTGATATTTGTCACTGCAGTACTTTTGTGGAGATTCACAAAATTTTGTGAGACTACTGCAGTACATGGCTGTAAACTTATTTAAAATATATAACTAAGTAAATAAATAAATTCTCATACCTATTACCGCACTCAATAAAGTGACAATAGGTAGGGACCTGCTAATTACCTATCTGAAAGGCTCTAATACTGAACACAACCAAAGTGTAGTAAAAAACAATGAGGCTACCTTTTCATTCTAAAAAACAGCCATTACTGGATGAAATACTAGCTTGGCATCACCATGTACAACGGTGTACTGCAAAGTTATTGCGGTATACCATGGGCCAAAATATAACTAAGGCCAAACTGTATCATTGGATTGTGGTACACTGCGTCACACATGGTGCCACATGGGCAATGCAATACTTAAATCAGATTTACAAAGGAACGCAAGGCCACCATGCATGGCCCTGTTTTGATTGGTAATTCTGGAGAAATGTAAGGCAGTGTATTTCACTGTTTTACATTACTCTGCACACCATACTCCACATTGCTGCTAAATTTTATATACATCCATATGCCATGCCACTGTAGCCACTCCACTATATGCTATCCCACTCTAAGCCATTCCTCTCCATTGTGCGAAACTGCATTTTATGCCACTCCACTCTACGCTACTACACTGTATGGAAACCACTGTAACCACTCCAGTCTAGATCCCTACACTGTGCGCCACTCCACTGGATGTTACACCAGTAATGCTACTTCACTCTATGCCATTCTACAGTACGCCACTCCATGCTAGTCTATTCAACATGCCACTCCACTGCAAGCTATCCACTGCATGCTACTCCACTGCACGCTACTCCGGTCTGTCCACACCAGCGCACGGCACGCCACTAGACGCTTCTTCATTTTGAGCTATTCGAATGGACACAATCTAATGTATGCTACTCCACTGTATGCTATTACATTCTACCCCACGCCACTCCAGTCTACACCACTCTATTACATGCCACTCCACTGTTTGCTACTCCACTATATCCTATTACACTCTACGATACGCCACTGTACAGCAGTCTGCTGTACACTATTAAACTGTACACAACTCCACTCTATGCCAGTCCACTCTACACTATTATGTTGTATGGCACTTCACTCTACACCTCTTCTGTGTACTCCACTTCACTGTATGCCACTCCAGTAAATGCTACTCCAGTATATGCTATTCCACTCCACGCCATTCCAATGTATGCCATTCGATTTTCTGTTATTCAGCTAAATGCCATTCCACTGTATGCTACTCCACTCTGTGCCACTTCACTGTAAGCCACTCAGCTGCATGCTATTACACTCTGTCCCATTCCACTGTATGCCACTCCAGTCTACACCACTTCGCTGTATGCCACTGCACAGTATGATACTCCACCATACACTATTCCAGTCTACGCCTCTCTACTGTACAACACTCCATTCTATGCTGCTCCACTATATGCTACTCCACTCTGTGTCACTCCAGTGTACACCACTCCACTTTATGCTACTAAGGCGGTCATTACAACATCGGCGGTAAAAGCCGCTTAGCGCCGTGCAGAAGACCGGCAACACACCGCCGCGGAATTCCGCCACAGCTATAATGACCCACATCTCGAAATCCGACAAAATTCAGACACCCACACAAGGCCGCCACACCAAAGGTCAGTGATAAACTGGCGAAAACAAAACCGACACCGTCACGCCAACAGAAATATGCCCACGCTATCACGACCCACTAATCCACGTGGCGGTCTTTCAACAGCGGTATTCCATTGACGGTACACACCGCCACACTCAAAATACACACACACATACAAAACACCGCCACATTGGACAATTCGAAATACACACACCTGATACACATACACACACCACTCCCACACACCCAATACTATATAAAACATACACCCACATCACCCACAAACCCCTACGACCACAATTCACTAACGAAGGCCAGAGAGAGACACCACCATGCACAAACTTGCATCCACAGGCACTCAACACCATCACCCACACAACTTCCACGCACAAAACACCACACACCACTACATATCACCACACTTATCACCACACACACCACCCAACACATCACCCACACCACCCCATGGCACGGCAAAGACACCCCAGGTTCTCGGAGGAGGAGCTCAGGGTCATGGTGGAGGAAATCATACGGGTAGAGCCACAGCTATTTGGAGCACAGGTGCAACACACATCCATTGCAAGGAAGATGGAGCTATAGCGAAGAATAGTCGACAGGGTCAACGCAGTGGGACAACACCCAAGAAATCGGGACGATATCAGGAAGAGGTGGAACGACCTACGCAGGAAGGTGCGTTACGTGGTCTCAAGACACCACCAGGCGGTTCAGCGGACTGGCGGCGGACCCCCACCTCCTCACCCACAACTAACAACATGGGAGGAGCAGGTCTTGGCGATTCTGCATCCTGAGGGCCTCGCAGGAGTCAGTGGAGGAATGGACTCTGGTAAGTCAAACCTTTAACTACCATATCCCCCACCCTACCTGCATGCCATCACATACCCCCACCCTCACCCCCATCACTCCAACTCCTCACAAATGTCCCAATATCACAAACCACACATCCCAACACCAAGCCCTGCATGCAACAACAAAGCATGGACACCCATCACTAAAGCATGCCCACTGCACATGTAAACAATCATCACACAAGCCCCCACACAGGAATTCTAGCACTGGGGTACACGGTCACACACCCATTGCACACCATTACACACACAGATGCATAATCATGCTTTTCCACCCCTGCAGGACCACTACCCAACGTCACCAGAAGGGAGGGTGCAGACATCTCCACCCCACCCACAGAAGAGGCCCACAGTGATGACAGCAGCTCTGTCCACCTGGATCTAGATGACCAGCCCGGACCATCGTGGGCCTCGGGACAGTCGGTTCCCCTCACACAGGCACAGGCCACCACAGACCTTCCACCATCTGGTAACACCAGCACAGCACCCACCCAGCGGGCCCATACCTCCGTCCCCAGGACATGTCAATCAGCTGTGTATCCACCACTACAGGGAACCCAGGATAACCCACCACCCAAACAACAACTGGGACCTGGGGGCAGTGGCAGTGGGCACACGGTCCAGGGACGGAGGCCCAGAAACACAGGGGAACTGGGAGGACTGCTGTGCGACGGGGGGGACAGGCCAAGGGAACCCACTCTCCACGAGGCCCTCTCCTCCATCATGGGAGCATAACACCACTCCCTCCTGGCCAAGTTTCAGGAGACCCAACGCATGCAGGAGGAACAGTATTTGGGGTTCAGGGAGGAACTCAGAACCATCAGCTCCGCCCTGGGCACCATCGTAGGGGTGCTGAAGGAAATACTCAACACCAGGAGGGACACTGTGGCACTCCAAGGGGCCCCTGACACTAGCATGGACGATGAACTGCCCACCACCTTCGCCGGCGCTAGTGGACAGGAGGCACCGCCACAGGACCACCACACCAGTACCCCACCCCCTGCAGATGTAGAACCACTCCGCAAGCGGTCCCTGAGATCCAGGAAAAAGACAGAACATAATGCCAAGACCCCCGCCAAAAAATGAGACCACCCTGATAGTCAACCCGCTGTTCCACTTTGTCACCCTGTCCATATTGGAACTGCCCCAGCTCCACTTCCTATGCCCATATGGGCAATGCACCTATGAGACAAATAGACTGGACTCTGCTATGGACACTCCTCCGCCATCACCCCTTACCATTTAACTTCCCCCTCGAATATTTTGTATGTAAATAAACACACCTAAAGCACCAAAAGATCTGGAGTCTGTCTGTGATTTTGAAATAGTGTATTTGCAATTACAGTGACAAAATATCCAGCAAGTAGTAATGTCAACATACCTATGTCACACAGCTCTAGTCCATGAGGAATCTAAGCAGATGACACACATTGGGACCCACACCTGTGAAACCGTAAGAGAAAGTGACAACTCAGTGACCATACACTGGGTGAAAACGACAGACAGGAGAGAGGTAGAAGTGTAAAAGCACTTGTAGTAGGCAGGAATGTATTCTCACCTGTGTTTCACTGGAAACATTGCTGGATGACTGAGTCCCTGTTGTCAATGTCTTCTTCCTCTGCTTCCTCCTCATCACTGTCCACAGGCTCCACAGCTGCCACAACACCACCATCTGGACCATCCTCCTGCAGAAAAGGCACCTGTCATCGCAAAGCCAAGTTATGAAGCATGCAGCAGGCCACGATGATCTGGCACACCTTCTTTGGTAAGTAGAATAGGGATCCACCTGTCATATGGAGGCACCTAAACCTGGCCTTCAGGAGGCCGAAGGTGCGTTCGATCACCCTCCTAGCCTGCCCATGCGCCTCATTGTAGCGTTCCTCTGCCCTGGTCCTGGGATTCCTCACCGGGGTCAGTAGCCATAACAGGTTGGTGTGACCAGAGTCACCCAATAGCCACACCCGGTGCCTCTGTAGTTGACCCATCTCATAAGGGATGCTGCTATTCCGCATGATGTAGGCGTCATGCACTGAGCCAGGGAACATGGCATTCACATGGGAGATGTACTGGTCTGCCAAACATACCATCTGTACATTCATGGAATGATAACTCTTCCGGTTCCTGTACACCTGTTCACTCCTGTGGGGGGGGGGCAAAGCCACATGGGTCCCATCAATGGCACCTATGATGTTGGGGATATGTCCAAGGGCATTGAAGTCACTGTAGGCAAGTCCTCCACCTGAGGGAAAACGATGTAGCTCCTCATGTGTTTCAGCAGGGCAGACAACACTCTGGACAACACGTTGGAAAACATAGGCTGGGACATCCCTGATGCCATGGCCACTGTTGTCTGAAATGACTCACTTGCAAGGAAATGGAGCACTGACAGCACCTGCACTTGAGGGGGGATCCCTGTGGGATGGCGGATTGCTGACATCAGGTCTGGCTCCAACTGGGTACACAGTTCCTGGATTGTGGCACGGTCAAACCTGTAGGTGATGATTAAATGTCGCTCCTCCATTGTCAACAGGTCCACCAGCGGTCGGTACACTGGAGGATTCCCCCATCTCCTCACATAGGAAGGACAAAAGCGACCACAGAGTCAAGCAACTCAGAGGTATGTACCCACAGCTACACAGAACATGAAACATAATCCAAAAAGTTGTCTGTAGGAGTGTTGAGTCCAGGCCTAGGTATGTGGGACACAGTTGAAAATGAAGCCATGTGGGCCCCTGAAATGGCGGCTGCCTGACCTCTAAAGTGGGACAATGGGATGTGAGGTAACTGCGCTGGCGTCGTACACCGTCGCGGTAGGTGGTCGAAGACTGCGGTGCAATGCTGCATTTGTTAACATTGGACCCTATGGGTCCCAGGAGCCAATGAGGAAGTGCTCCAGCGGTGATGATACGCACCGCTGTGGACGTGACCGCCGCAGACGTGACTGCCATTTTCTATCTGTTGAATCACTCGATACCTGATCTTCGACAGGAGAGGACCTATACTGCAAGTGCTGCTGTGACCTCGGTCTGGAAGAGACAATGGCACGGTCGTCTGGGGAAAGGGCCCCTGCCTTCACTGCACAGGAGTTGGAGAACCTTGTGGACGGGGTCCTCCCCCAGTACACGCTACTCTACGGTCCTCCAGACCAACAGGTGAGTACATAGGGTGCAAGTTGTATGGGCTATGCCTGGCTGGAGATGGCTGGTCGTAAGAAGGAAGGGGGCAGAGTTCTGTGAGCATGAAGGACTGTGAATGCATGTGCCACATGGCAAGGGCAGGGATGTGGGCCACTCATTTCGACGGTGCATTGGTAATGACTTCTCTTCTTCCCCTGTCCATGTCATGTAGGTCAGCGCCCACCAGAAGAAGGATATTTGGCGTGCCATTGCCAAGGACGTCCGGACCCTGGGGGTCCACTAGAGACGGAGCACTCACTGCCGTAAAAGATGGGAGGACATTCACCGCTGGAGCAAGAAGACGGCGGAGGCTCAGCTGGGGATGGCCTCCCAACGTGGGAGGGGTGCCCGTCGCACCATGACCCCCCTGATGTTCTGGATCCTGGCGGTGACCTACCCTGAGTTGGATGGGCGCTTGAGGGCATCACAGCAGGCAGAAGGCGGTGAGTACACTCTCATTCAGCTGACTCTGCGAGCAGGGGAGGGGTCTGGGTGGGGGAGGAGGGCTGTGGGTTTCCCTAGGCCAGGGCGAGTTCCGTAGGCTAGGCCCCTCCGTAATGCAGGCCCTGTGCCACTCCACCCCACCTCTGTGGAGTGCCAAGTACAGGTATTCATGCCCCTGTGTCATCTATGTGTGCAGATGTCCACCATAGCCATGTAGGCCATATCCCAGGAACTGCATCTGTAGAGCCCAACAGCGCGGCGTAGTGCAGGGGGCTGCTGTGTCTGTATTGTCCGCCAACGGTAGCAGTAAGCCATGCACTCAACCTGTCTTTCTTCTGCTCCCCCCTTTTTGTGCTCTCCCTGTTCTTTTGTGCATCAGCATCATGAGGCAGAGGTACAGTGGCACCGGAGCACAAGGGGGCTGCATCCCACATGGCCATGGAGGGCCACACCACGGACTCCGAATACTCCAGTGGGATGGAGGGCGAGGGGAGCTTCACGTCGGTCACCGGATCAGCAACCTGCGACACGGACTCGTCCTCCGATGGGAGCTCCCTTGTGGTGGCGGCAACATCTGTGCCCCCCACTTCTACAGGTACAGCCGCCACCCCCCCACCAGCACCGCCCTCCCAGCAGCCCCTCAGCGTGCGCCCGCTCACCCAGGAGGGTGGGCATCACCTTCGCCCCAGGCACCTCAGCCCCTGCCCCTGTCACCTCTGCTGCCCTCAGTGAGGAGGCCATTGACCTCCTCAGGTCACTCACTGTTGGGCAGTCTACCATTGTGAATGCCATCCAGGGTGTAGAAAGGGAGTTGCAACACACTAATGCATTCCTGGAGGGCATTCATTCTGGTCAGGCTGCCCATCATCGAACCCTGCAATCTCTGGCCTTAGCACTGATGGCAGCCATTGTCCCAGTGTCTAACCCCCCCCCTCCAACTTCTTCCACCCAGACCCAATCCCCTGTACCTCTGCCTATCCCAAGCACACCATCAGACCAGCCTGCACACACGTCAACACACAAGGGAAGCTCAGGCAAACATAGGCACCACACATCCCACAGGCACTCACACAAGCATCACCCACATACAGACACAGCAACATCCACTGCCTCCACTGTGTCCCCCTCCTCGTCGTCTCCCTCCTCCCTCCCAGTGTCGTCTACACTCTCACCTGCATGCACTACCACTACAGCCACTAGGACTCGCACCAGTACACCCACCAGCACACCCCGCTCTCCTGCACTCACCACCCCCACTACCATTTACACGTCCCCTGTGTCCTCTTCCAGTGTGTCTGTGACGCCCCCTCCCAAATTACACAAACGCGGGCACACACACACCCAACATCCATCCACCTCACGACAGCCTCCAGAACATGCACATGCACCCAAATCATCCAAAGTTACACCTCCTACAACCACCTCCTCTTCCTCCACTCCCAGACCCCCTCAAGCTACCCGTCCCAGTGTTTGTCAGAAACTTTTCCTGAGCAACGTTGACCTCTTTCCCACCACCCCCCCTCCGATTCATAGGTCCCATACTAGCACCTCAGACAAAAAATCTCCAGTACCAGTGGTGTTAGAGGTCTGTGGAGTGCACCGGGCACCAGGGCAGGCAGTGTGACACGGAGCCAAAGCACAGCCAGTCCCCCCCCTGTGAAGCACCAGAAGTTGGACAGTGCCCGACGGGATAGGGGGAAGACTCCAGCCGGCAAAGCCGCTCACAAGGGATCCCGGGGGGAGTGTGGACTCAGCTGTGACTCCTTCCAAGGTGGGGAAGGGGCAGAAGAAAGCACCAAAGTCTGGGAAGAGCAGCACGGCGGAGAAGGCCGCCGTCATCCCCGCTGCCCAGGAGGCCTCCGACAGCCCCATGGTCACTGGTCAGGAGACCACCGCCAGAGTCAGTGCCCAGGAGGGCAGTCCCATGGTCACTGGTCAGGAGACCATTGCCAGAGTCAGTGCCCAGGAGGGCAGTCCCATGGTCACTGGTCCGGAGACCACAGCCAGAGTCAGTGCCCAGGAGGGCCCTGGCAGCCACAGCCCCGCTGGGCAATGAGGGACCGCCATGGCAAAGACCACTGCACAGGTCAGAAACTGCAAAGTCAAGCACCGCTGAACAGGGCAAAGACCTCCATGGCAAGCACCGCTGCACAGGGCAAGCACCGCTGAACAGGGCAAAGACCTCCATGGCAAGCACCGCTGAACAGGGCAAAGACCGCCATGGCAAGCACCGCTGAACAGGTCAGAAACTGCAAAGTCAAGCACCGCTGAACAGGGCAAAGACCGCCATGGCAAGCACCGCTGCACAGGTCAGAAACTGCAAAGTCAAGCACCGCTGAACAGGGCAAAGACTGCCATGGTAAGCACCGCTGCACAGGTCAGAGACAGCAAAGTCAAGCACCGCTGAACAGGGCACAGACCGCCATGGCAAGCACCGCTGAACAGGGCAAGCACCGCTGACCAGGGCAAAGACCTCCATTGCAAGCACCGCTGAACAGGGCAAGCACCGCTGAACAGGGCAAAGACCGCCATGGCAAGCACCGCTGCACAGGTCAGAGACAGCAAAGTCAAGCACCGCTGAACAGGGCAAAGACCGCCATGGCAAGCACCGCTGAACAGGGCAAGCACTGCTGAACAGGGCAAAGACCTCCATGGCAAGCACCGCTGAACAGGGCAAGCACCGCTGAACAGGGCAAAGACCGTCATGGCAACCACCGCTGAACAGGTCACAAACTGCAAAGTCAAGCACCGCTGAACAGGGCAAAGACCGCCATGGCAAGCACCGCTGAACAGGGCAAGCACTGCCAACTCAAGCACCGGTAGCCCATGTGCGGCAGGGGCAGTGACCGAACAGGGACCGTCACGGGGACAGTGATGCACTCTGGGCACCAGTCCCCCTCCAGAACCAGTGGAGACATGCATCCACTCCATCTGTCCTTAACAGGATGAAGCACTCTGGGCACCAAGCCCCCTGCAGAACCAGTGGAGCCTGTTATTGACTTGAGAGAACGTGGCTTTGCACTCCCCAGGATGGTACAGTGGGCAAACCACCCACTGAAAAGACTTGTGAGACTGTGGCTTTGCACTCCCCAGGATGGTACAGTGGGCAAACCACCCACTGAAAAGACTTGTGAGACTGTGGCTTTGCAATCCCCAGGATACATCAATGGGCATGGAGCCCCCTCGTGGATCTGGCGTGGTGCTGTCATCCGGCTGAGGTGCCCCCCCCATCCTTCCCCCTGAGGTGCCTGTTGTATTTCTATCTGATGCCCCAGCAGTGTTCTCTCCGTTTTGCTCAGATATCTAGTGTGGGCCTCGCCCATGCATTTTGGGGCCAGTGGTCCATGGACATTGAATGGTGCATACCTGCACTACTAATCGTGATGTATATTTTGTAGAATGTGTATACATATCTGTATATATTAGCTTACTGTATTTTTATACATTACAATGGTTTCACTCATTTCCTTTTGTCTTTGCATTCTTCCGGGGGTTGAGGGTTGTTACTGTGTTGTTTGGATATGCATTGGTGTGTGTGTTGTAGTGGGTGAGGGTGGGGGTGAGGGTGGTGGTGTTGCGTGTGTGTGTCCCTGACTTTTGCCTCCCCCCCTCCCCTATGTCGTAGGTGCAGTACTCACCGTTGTCTTCGGCGCCGGCATTGATGGTCATCGTACAGGAGCAGGAAGACTATCGCAGGGAGTATTTGGAGTTCCGGCTCCATGGTGCCCTCCTTTCTCGTGGAGTGTTTGAGGTGAGCGTTTTCCCTTTGAAATGGCTGTTTCTGCCGTGTTTTTATCCACGGTGAATCCGCCCCAGAAAAGGTGGAGAATTGGTAGGTTGTGATTCTGTGGGCAGTACTTTGTCTCCTACCTGTCTGTTGGCGGTGACCGCCGCGCTGCTTGTCTGTACCGCCGTGGGGGTCGGAGTGTTAAAGTGGTTGTCTTTGTTGGCGGTTTCCGCCACAGTCATAATTCCCTTTTTTTTTCTGCTGGCCTGTTTGCGGTCTTACCGCCACTTTAACACCGTCCGCCAGGGTTGTAATGACCCCCATAGTTACCTCAGATAACTATAACTTGCGTGCCATTATGCACTGTTTATGACCTCACATATTACATCACACATGACATGGTCAGTGACATCACTGCTTACATCAGTGATGACATCATCCAGTTAGTGTAAGTAGTATTATCGATGTGTAAGTAGGAGTGTGAGTGGCTGTACACGTGAGTGGGTGCGTGTGTGGTTGTATGGGTGAGTGACAAGAGTGTATTTGTTACTGTATCAGTGAGTGTACAGGTAAGTGAGTGGATATATCAGTGGGTTCATGCATAAGTGTGTAGATGAGTTAGTGACTTTATGGGAGAGTGAGTGGATGTGTGAGCAATTGTATTGGTTAGTCACTGGGTGTGTCAGTGTCTGTATTGGTGAGTAAGTTGGTGTGTGAGTTGCTGCATGGGTGAATGAGTAGGTGTGTGAGTGCTTGTACGGATGAGTGGGTGGGTATGTTAGTGACTGTATCAGTGAGTGAGTGGGTGGGTGAGTGGGTGTATCAGTGACTATACATAAGTGCCAGATTGTATCAGTGACTATATGAGAGAGTCAGTATATGTGTGAGTAGCTCAATCAGTAAGGGAGCTGGGGCCAGATGTACCAAAGGTTTGCAACTCGCAAACGGGCAGAATCGCAATTTGCATCAGTGCAAAATCGGAAATGGGATGCAAAAAGCCCATTTCCGACTCGCAAAAAGCGATGGGACCCGTTTGCGAGTCGCATCCGTTGCAACCCCATTTTGCGACCCGCAAATAGCAAGTCGCAATTTGCGAGTCGCAAACCTTATGCAATTGCAACTCGCAAATTGCGACTAGTCGCAAAAAGCCCAGTTTGCATGTCCCATTTACCACTAACTCAGAGCAGGTGGTAACCATTACCAAAGTATAAAAGGGGACCCAGAAGCCATCTGGGTTACTCAAGATGGAGGAGATATACCTGATAGCAGTGAGGAGGAGAGTCTACGCAGCCCAGCAGAGGAGGAGGATGGGCCACAGACAGGAGAAGATATATAGAACCAGGCAGACTCTTTTTCAGCAAACTGAAGAGGAGATCTATGACAAATACCGCCTTAGCAGCGCAGCCATTCTAGAATTAATAGATTTACTCAAACCACAGCTAGAACACCAGACTCTGCGTGGCTGCGCCATTCCTACGCATGTGCAAGTACTATGCTCACTGCACCTCTTGGCCTCAGGGAGCTATCAGGGGGTCATTGCTGTGGCAGGTGGGGTATCCCAAAGTGCAGTGTCAAGGTTCCTCAGGGCCTTCCTAGATGCCTTAGTCACGCACATGTCTCACTTCATATACTTACCAAGGAATGAGGCAGAAATGAACAGCACCAAGCTGGACTTTTACAGGATTGCCCACTTTCCCCATGTCATAGGGTGTGTAGATGGGACACACATTCAAATATGCCCCCCTGCAAATCTGGAACACATTTTCCGCAACAGAAAGTGTACCCACTCACTCAACATACAGGTTGTTTGTGATGCCCATTATGTCATCACGGACATCGTAGCTAAGTTTCCAGGCAGTACCCATGACTCATACATTTTTAGGCATAGTGGGATACATCAACGCCTGGAACGTGGGGAATTCGGAGACGGTTACCTCCTAGGTAGAGCCACAGACACAGGCAGACATACACACAGGTCACTGTGCACGACTATCTGGACTTCCTAACAGTGTACTTTTGTGCCCAACAGGTGACAGTGCCTATGCTCTCAGGCCTTGGATCATGACTCCGTTTTTAACACCCAGCACTGAATCAGAGAGGCAATACAACAGTGCGCATAAGAGGACCAGGAACCTGATAGAGCGCACCTTCGGACTCCTGAAGGCAAGATTCAGATGCCTCCACCGCAGTGGAGGCGCCCTCCAATACACCCCCATTACCGCATTCAAAATTGTGGTCGCATGCGCCATCCTCCACAACATAGCCACCTGACGTGGGCTACCTCTCACCCCTGCAGACCCAGATCCTGATGATGAAGAGCAAGAACAACCACATCGCCATCATGGGGATAGGAGTCTGGCTAATCAAGGCAGACTGAGACAGGAACACATTGCAACACAATATTTTGGACGGTACGTGTCAACTCCCACCATACTCACCTATTGACCAAAAACTCCATTTGTTAAGTAGAACAAAAATAACTGTTTTATTGCTGTAATTAAGAAACTAAATACAAGTCGAAATTGTCCATGGGCAGGAAAATGCCAACCAGTCATGTGGCACATTAACGCCATGTGCCACATTTAATGGTCCTGGGTGTTCTCTATGATCTTCTGCCCCTCCTGCCAGCCTGGCTGGTCCCTGCTGCGTCCGTGGTGCTCTGCCTACCACTCCTGAGCACCCTGCTGTCAGTGGCAGAGACACTGCTCACTTTTGAGCCCTCCTCACTGTCTTGGGGTGTTTCCCCTGTGGCCCTCGACATTTCCCGTGTCTCCATAAGTTCGATGATGTGGGTGAGACGTCCCAGGCCCCTGGCAACATCCCCAGCAAAATGGCCTATCTCTACTTGCAGCCCAACTGTCCTCCTCGACAGGCCTGTTGTATTCATGGCGAGCCTGCCGATCGATGTGGCCATCCTGTCCAGTCTGTGCATTATCTGCCGATCTCTGCGCCGCCCAGCCTCTGCCTGGGCCAGCAGTCCTCCCGCCAGTTCCCTAATGGCAAGGGCAAGGTCCCCAGTGTTCTGGCACATCATGTCCATGCGTCTGTTGAGGTGCTGAATGCTTGCATGGTTGTTTCGCACAAAGCGGTGCAGCACACCACTAATCCTGCCCAAAATTCTGTTCTGCAGGCGCTGACCACGCAGCAGATGTGCCTCACTGGTGGTTGGAGGAAGTATCCTGGATGCAGACTGCAGCCCAGATGGTCTTGACCTGCGACGCCTGCGCAGCGGTGGCTGCCCTGTGCTCCCACCTGTGTCCTCCCTGCCTGTTGCTGGGGCAGCTTCTTGCGTGATTGTTGCAGCAGGTGTGGCTACTGCAGGGATGCTGCTGACCGTGCAGGTGGGGGTGCTGGCGGGTCCTGGGGTGTCCTCCCGGGCCTGGGTGCTTGGGGTGTTGGGGGTGTCTTGCTGGAGACCTGTGGGACATGGGGAACAGACTGTCAGTGTCTACTATCTATTGCACACATCCTAATAAACATTTGCCTATGAACTGCCTATTTGACTACATTTCCCATAATGCATCATTCTGGCAATTTCTACCCTTAAATGGAGCTATTTTGGTTGTGCATGCACCTGTGTACATGGTGGGTGGGTGTATGGCATTGATAGGGGTACAGGCTTATCACATGGTACTCACCGGTTGATGTGCTGGGCTCTGAGGTGTCCAGGTCCCCAAATCCACACACTGCCTCCTGCTCCAATGTTTCTTCCACTCTTTCTTCCAGGGGTGTGGGTGGTGGCACAGATGATGGTCCCCCTCCTGTGCCTCTCATCTCCCGGAGCCTTTCAGCCACCCTCTCCTTGGTCCGGGAGCGGAGGTCATACCACCTCTTCTTAATGTCCTCGATTGTCCTGTGGCTCACACCCAGGGAATTGATTTTATCCTGAATGTCCTGCCAGAGTTGTTTTTTTGTGGCCTCAGGAACATTGAGGGCTGCTCTCCCAAAAAGCTCATCATGGTGCTGACAGTATTCCTCTGTCAGCACCTCCAGCTCCCTCTCAGAAAATTTGAGCTTCCTCTTTCTTGGGGTTCCCTCCATGGCAGCTGCTGTTTGTTCTGTGTGAAGACTGGCAGTTATAAAAGGGTGTGGTCCTCCCTCCTCCCAGGTGTATTTGTAAACTTCCTGGCTGTGATGTCATCATCATGTGCCAGGAAGTGTTTCCAGAGTGTTCTGGTGTGCTTTCTGGAGTGTTCTGCTGCACCTGCAAGCAATTTTCAAGGTAATCGCAATTTGCGACACCTACTCGCTAATTGCGAGTTCGTTTTTTGCACACTCGCAAAAAGCGACCTCGCAATCTGCGGACTCGCACACTGCGTTGCGAGTCCGGCTGCGAGTCGCAATATCGGATCGTTTTTTTTTCTGGCATTACATATTGCGACTCGCATTTTGCGAGTCGCATCAACTCGCAAAATGCGAGTCGCAATTTTTATTTTTGCTACATCTGGCCCCTGGTGTGTTTGTGTCTGCATAGGTGAGTGACTGGGTGTGTCAGTGATTGTACGGGTGAGTGACTGAGTGTGATAGTTGTTGTACGGGTGAGTTAGTTTGTCTGTAAATGTTTGTATCAGGGAGTGAGTGACTGTGTCAGTGACAAGATTGCTGCGTGCTTGCATGTGTGAGTGAGTGGGTATATTAGTGGCTGTATGGATACATTATTTGTTTTTGTGAATGGTTGTACAAGTATATGAGTTGGTGTAACAGTGGCTATATGGGTGTGTTAGTGGGAGTGTGAGTAGCTGTGTAAGTGTATGAAAAACAAACTCAGTAATGTATGGATGAGTAACATGGGTGTATAAATGAATATGTGAGCAGTTGTGTGTGGATTTAAAGTTGTTTCTATGTGGGTATGAGTGGGTGTCATTTTGTTTGTGGGTGATGTCATCATTGATTGATGTGTAATATGACTATATGGTAATTTAGTCATAGTGATTAAAAACAAAACATAAACAAATTAAAGTACATTTATAGTAATATATTATAAAAGACTAATGTTCTATATGAAATAATGTTTTATTTTTCAAAACAATTTGAGTCTGCAAATTCTCTGTGGATCCACAAATTGTCGTGTGACTGAACTCTATGATTTTTGCTCTGATCACGTGTTAGTTGGGATTAAGTGATTTAGTTTATAAATATTTTATGTATGTAATAGCTTATAAATTAAATTGTACTATAGTAATAGATACATTCCTGAACTGGTAAATGATTGTGGTATTTATTTACATAGAAATAAGGTATTTTGAGAATAGGGTGAATCTGCAGATTTGTCGCAAAATCCACAGAGTCGGGGACTGTCAAAAAAAATATTCTGCCTTTCCATTGGTTCATAAATACCACACCCAACTTTTGAAAAAAGCCACACCCAACAGTGACATTTTCCTATTTTCTCTTGGTGAAGAGGGCTGCGTTTTCTCCCTTGGGAATAAAAATGACAGAAGGTTGAAATCCTGTGAGCTTTGCAAGAATGGAAGAACAGGAGGGACATCAGGATGCAGCTGCCAGGAAGGAAAGTGATGTGTGGAAATGGTTCACTAACCCCACTTCTGAAAAGTAGGCCTGCACAAGGTTTATAAAGTGCACTCTATGTGGAAAACAGCTTTCTAAGGGCACGGGAAAAGTACAGCTATGGTACTTCCACTATGTGGAAACATATTAAAAGTTACCATGAGTGTACATACCTCTGTCACACCAGGGGGAGAGCTAGTGATCCTTCTGCGTCAGGACAATCCACTTCTGCTGCTGCACGTGTACAAAACATCTCTATTCCATCAACATACATAGAGCTGATGAACAGGCTTGTGCAGGAAGTTTTTGTGAAATAAAATGACGACATAATTACCATGCTGAGAAAGTTAAGAGCCACCGCTGTTAATTTTTTTTATTTTACAGTTCAAAAATGTTTTGGGAATATACATCAGTTTTGCATACAGTTTGTTGTTTACAGACTTTCTTTTTGTAAGTCTTTTTTCAAAAAAGAAAACAGCTTCTTTTTAGAACCGCTATATTTACTACAAAGAGCTGTGTCAGTCTTTTTATTTTTGAGTGGATATAGCACAGCAGTGTTTGTGTTGGTCTATAGGTGTGTGTATCAGTGTATATATTAGTGTGTGTCTGGTTGTGTCAGTATGAGCATCAGAGAGTACCCGGGTGTATCACTGTATGTGTCAGTGTGTCCCTAGGTGGGTGAGTGCATGCATGAGTGTGTGCTGGGTGTGTTAGCGTGTGAATCAGTGTGTGCCTGGGTGTGTAACTGAATGCATGATTGACTGCGTAATCAATTATGCATTAGTTAATGCATTAGTGTTTGCTTGGGTGTGTTAGTGTATAGGTGGGTGTGTGCTTGAATGTATGAGTGTATGGATGAGTGTGCACCTGGATATCTTAGTGTATGCATCAGTGTTTGCCTGGGTATGTCAGTGTATTTATCAGTGCCTGTCTCAGCATGTCAGCATACATGTCAGACTGTGCCTGGGAATGTCAGTGTATGCATCACTGTTTGGGTGTGTCAATGTATGCATCAGTGTCTATGTGGCTGTGCCAGTGTCTGCATTATATATGCCTAAATATATCAGTGTATAGAGCAGTGTATCCCTGGGTGTGCAATGGCTATATAACAGTGTGTGCCTGGGTGTCTTACTGTATGTGTCAGCATTTGCCTAGGTATGTTAGTCTATACGTCAGTGTGTGCTTGGTGTATGAGTGCATGGATGAGTGTGTACCTGGCTATGTTAGTTGATGCATAAGTGTTTGCCTGTGTATATCTGTGTATGTATCCAATGTCTGTCTGGATATATCAGCATACATGTCAGGGTGTGCCTGAGTATATCAATGTATGCATCACTGTTTGCCTGGGCATGTCAATGAACGCATCAGTGTTTGTCTGGGTGTGTCAATGTATGCATCAGAGGTTATCTGGGTGTGTCAGTGTCTGCATTAGTATGTGCCTGCATGTATCAGTGTATACAGCATTGTATCCCTGGGTATGTCAGGGTATATATCAGTGTGTGCCTGAGTATGTGAATGCATGTAAAAGTGCGAGCTGGCATGTATCAGTGTGTACATGAATGAGTCTCTGGGTACGTCAGGTAATATACTAGTGTGTGCCTGGATGTGTCAATGTCTGCCTAGGTGTGTTAGTCTGTACGCTCATGTGCGCTTGGGTGTATGAGTGTATGGATGAGTGTTTACCTGGCTATGTTAGTGTATGTATCAGCATTGGTCTGGGTGTGTCAGTATATGCATAAGAGTGTGTCTGAACATCTTTCCTTATGTGCCAGTGTTTGCCTGGGTATGTTAGTGTATGCATTAGTGTCTGCTTGGGTGTGTTAGCCTATACATCATTGTGTGCTTGGATGTATGAGTGTATGGATGAGTGTATACATAGCTGCGTTAATGTATGCATACGTCTTTGCCTGGGTATGTCAGTGTATGCATCAGTGTCTGTCTGAGTGTGTGAGTGTTGGCATCAGTATATACCTGCATGTATCAGCGTATGCAATAGTGTGTCCCTGGGTGTGTCAGCGTAAGTATCAGTGTGTGCCTGGGAGTGTCAGTGTATGCATCATTGTGGGCTTGCTTGTGTCACTGTGTGCATCAGTAAGTGGATGCATGTGTCAGTGTATGCAGCAGTGTGTGTTTGTGTGTGTAAGTGTATCCATTAGTGTTTGTCTAGTTATATTATTTTATGAATCAATGTTTTCTGGGTTTGTTAGTGTATGCTTATCCATATGTATCCATAGCTGTATTCACATTACTGTGTTGATGTATCAGTATAACTAGCTATGTGTACTTGGCTATATTTAAGGATTGTGTCTCAATGAACAAATATCTAATTAGATACCTACTTAACTGCAATATGTAGGTTCTTCAATCTGTGTAAAAAGAGACAAAACATAACTAAAGGTTAAAACATTCATATTTTTAAGTTATCTATTAAAACTTCACAATCTGTAATAAAAATGGTATTGTTAATTACAATATGCAACACGTGTATATTGTAGTATAGCAATCATTAATATTATTTAGGCATGTTACACTCCCTGGTCCACTGTTCTCAACTTCCATACTTTTGCACTATAAATGAAGTGCGTATAGTTACTTATCCTTGAACAGTGGGGGGAAAAACAGTCATATGGGCTGTAAAAAAAAAAAAAAAAAACATAACTGCATAGCATCTTATTTCAAATTAACATTACTATGTATGACACTCACCACCAATATTTATCAAACTCTTTTACCTAAACTTGTTAAATAAATAAATAAATAACATAAAGCATAATATAGCTTTGTGATATAAATAATGTGTATGACTCATAGTAGTATAAACAAGTTGTATAAAGACATCACCCTTGGTAGGCCACATGATGTCATAAAGTCTGCTAATCCATTGACCAAGAGTACAGTATATTGGTAGTATCATTATTGTTATTATTTTCCAGAAGTTATTGAAACAGAAGTTTTTCTTTTTATCTTCTGTAGATGTTTGTCCTAGTTCCTAATTTCTGACCTTTATTTCCAGTTTAGTAGTATTTATGTGGTTTCCTTCCAAGAGTAAGAAGATTTGAAGATTTAAAATTCCTTACAAAGACAGCATCGTATGACTTGCCATTTGATGTCTTATTTTGTTTTATTGAAAGTTCCAGACATGTGCTATTCCATTTCTCCACTATTAATCCTCCTTAGAACTTTGGTTCAAGGAACAGAAAGTAACAGTTTGGTAATTTATAGGGTAATCTCTGCTTAAATGAAAGTTTTCTATCATTATACTATGTCCATCCAGTTGCATTTTTAAATAGATAATGTAATGTCCAGATGTAACACTAACTCCTTCATGGAAAATAATGGATGTACAGGTATATGTTTTTCCAGAAACAGAGATTTGTCCAGCTTTAAAATTGATAATTTGAGTTTCTAGTTTAGTTCCATCTACTTCGTATCTTTGTAACATTAAGATGATATACTTGCCACTTCTTCTGCTGTTCAAAGTTGATAGAAGGTCTGATTTACACTTTGTGCAAGTGATATTCTTGATGCACCTTTAAACAATTTAAACAACTTATCAAAACTTACAGTTTTACAGTCTGGTAGAGTTAGGTAGAAAAAAAATTCTGAGTCTATTTCTGTTTTTGAAGAAAAGGAACAATTTACACAATTATGCTGCCGTGAATAACTAAGTCCAAATAGTTCCTCAATAGGTACTATCTCTTCTTCTAAAATACATAGTAGGACCATGAACAATTCTTGTGCATCTTCTTGAGTGCTGTGATGGAAGTGTACTGATCCAATGCACAGATCTGTAATACAAAATGCAGAGTAAAATTTTGTTCTATCACTGCAGAAGCGTTCTAACAAGCTCAAGAGGGCAGAGCATAATCTGTTTTCCTTTTTGTTCAGAAACCAGAGTACGAAAACAGAAAAGTGCATTAAAAACTACATTAGCATAGCAGTTGACTCCAAAGATATTTGAGAACCGGTAACTTACAATTTCAGCATCCGTTTTAATATTCTTTTTCTCTAATACTTCTTTCTTTTCTTTTTTTCTTCTTTTTTTGGGAACATCAGTCAGATCCTTTGAAATCTTTTGTTTTGGTAAGATCATAGGTTTCTTGTTAACTTGGTACTGTCCGAGAGGTGTAGCTTACAGTGTTCTCAATTGGCTGTACTCCAGTATACAAGTGGAATCAGCATTTACTTTAGTCTCATCAAACTCTATCAGATACAAACCAGACAAAGTTCTAACCCGAGACAATGCTACATATGACATACCTTCTTTGTAGACGGTGCTGCCAATATTAATAAATACTGCATCAACAGTTAAACTTTGAAACTCAAGTATTGTCACAGCATAGGCTAGAGATATTGGAAACTGCTTTCTGCAAAGTCTTTCACAAGTAGGAAACATGCAACATGCAAATTGAATTGTTAGAAATACAGCCTCATTTCTGTTAGGATACAAAATTAAATCTATTATTTTTCCCATTGCTCCATTAACTAATCCTTCTCAACATTTAAATTATGCTGCAAAATCCCCCTACAGTTCTTACATGCATGTAAATACATTTCCAATCCTGCAGTTTTGGAAACAGACTTTTCCGAAGAGTTGATTTAGATTGTAGTTTTTCACTCAACAGTACTGTCACTCTTTGGAGTTTAATTGTATCAATTGATATTAATTCCAATATCTGTTCTTTTTACAGTTGTAGTAATTGTTCATTGAAAGAGGTACATTCTTTAATAGTAGGCATTAAGCACACTCAAACTGTGCTGTT
Organism: Pleurodeles waltl; assembly: GCF_031143425.1. Lineage (NCBI taxonomy): Eukaryota > Metazoa > Chordata > Amphibia > Caudata > Salamandridae > Pleurodeles > Pleurodeles waltl. The sequence goes on along the minus strand of NC_090445.1, from coordinate 741,093,705 downwards.
GATGTTTTTGAAGGGAATATGTTCTTTATACGTCAGGTTTCCAAGCAATGTTTCTCTTCTTTTGATTTTATGTAAGAAAATACAGGCTGTTCTTTCACTGAAGTAAGTTGTAACAAGTCACCAAAAATAATTAGATGTTTTCCACCAAAAAGAACAACATACTCTGTCTTCAATATCTGTTGCATTCTTAAATGTACAAAGGTGAGCATTACGTTTGAGACCATGCTCACCTCATCGATGAATAAAAGTTTAAATTTCTTCAAAACTCTGGAACCTGCAAGCTTCTCCAGATTACTTTTGATACTCCAGTTTATTATTGTGTTTAACAGGCAGCATAAGTAGACGATGTAAGGTAATTCCTTTGATATTGTATGCAGCCAATGCAGTAGGGACTGTTACTACACATGAAAAAATATAATCTGTAGTCTTATGCAGATAACTGGTGAGAACTTGATTTAAAAAAACGTTTTCCAGTTCCAGCTTGTCTGCTTGCATACAAAAGAATTGGCTTAAAACTTGAACATTTACATTGATTCTTTTCATGAAGAAATCCATGTTCTATTTTTTCTTTAACTTCTATGTATATTTCTTTCTGCTTTTCATTGAGTTGTTCTGCTAAGTATTGCAAGTCAACATTTTCTTCTCTTGCTTGTTGCATTGCTCTCTCCACTTCATTCATCGCTATGACAGCTTCATGTTCGACTATTGGCTGTCCAAGAGGATCTTGACTAAGAGGTCCAGAACTCTGGCTGCTTTGTGACCTTTACTATCTCAGTAACAATTGTCTCCTCTTGTTCAATTTCTTCATTCAACATTCTTAGATAGTTTGGAAATATTGGACATTGAACGCCGCCCTTTACAGCATTGAAAGAATCTTCATAAGAGTCATGTTGTCCAAGTAACTCTGTTTAAGAATGCCAAGGTTTGAATAGCTGAGTAAGTGCTAAGTAGAAAAGTTATTTTTGTCTCTGCAGTTTGATAAGTAAGTTTGCTATGGTTTATTAAGTTACATTTTGGATGCCAAACCAAACAACCGTCACAACCAGCTACATCATATTTTCCTTTCATTAATGTTTTCTGAAACATTTGTACTTATAGTGCTGCAGAATTGTGAAAATACACATATTTTCTAGGTGTGGACTCCATCTTGGATAGTAAATATCCAGCATATTTGTTCTTACAATATCTATACTCTCTGGATCAAACTCTGCTGAGTACTGAATTACTAGATAAGATTTCAAGACTCTGTTTCGTATGTTAGCAGACTAACCCAGACTAACCCAAACAATTCCTCTTGACTATGAGAACAAATTGCTTAACTCAACCTATGGCAGCACTCGTAAGAGCTTATTTCTCTATGTGAGAGCATTTTCAAGATGAAACTATACCATTTCTTTGATAGAGATTTTTCTGAAGAAATCTCCTCCCATGTTTTTATCATCTCAGTTTTTTCTGATTTTGTGATGTATGAAGTGACATTGGTGGTCATTACAACCCTGGCAGACGGTGTAAAAGAGGCGGTAAAACCGCCAACAGGCCGGCGGTAAAAAAATTTGAATTATGACCATGGCGGGAACCGCCAACAAAGACAGCCACTTTAACACTCCGACCGCCACGGTGGTACAGACCAACAGCGCGGCGGTCACCGCCAACAGACAGGCGGGAGACAATGTACCGCCCACAGTATCACAACCTACCAATCCGCCACCTTTTCCGGGGCGGATTCACCACGGATAAAAACACGGCGGAAACAGCCATTTCCAAGGGAAAACGCTCACCTCTACAGCACTCCACGAGGAAGAGGGACACCATGGAGCCGGAACTCCATATTCTGCCAGCGATAGTCTTCCTGCTCCTATACGAGGATCTTCAACGCCGGCGGCGAAGAGCACGGTGAGTACTGCACCTACGACATAGGGGAGGGGGAGGAAAAAAACAGGGACACACACAACCAACATCCCAACCCCCACCCACTACAACACACACACCAATGCATATCTATACATTACAGTAACACCCCTCAACCCCCCCAGAAGAATGCAAACACAAAAGGAAATGAGTTGAACCATTGTAATATATGAAAATACAGGAAGCAAATATATACATATATACACTATCAACAAAATATACACCATGTTTAGTAGTGCAGGTGATGCACCATTCATTGTCCGTGGACCACTGGGCCCAAAATGCATGGGCGAGGCCCACACAAGATACCTGATCAAAACGGAGAGAACACTGTTCGGGCATCAGATAGAAATACAGGGGGGCGTGGCCGGGCCACGAAACAAGATGGCCGCTTAGAGCGAGAGCTCCGCGCCGAGGCGGTCCCAGAGGGGTGACGGGGGCGAGAAGACAGCCGGACAACACACCGGGTTCGGTGCCCCTCCACCCCTACAACAGCGGCGACACGGAACCATGTCCGGGGACCCCGTAGGAGCGGGACGCAAGGCAGGAAACTCGCGACTCGCCCCAGGCCGATAAGGCCTAGAAAAAGGGGCGGAGTCGCGTCTTCGGAAGACCGGGGACGGCGTGCCCGTAGCGGCAAGGAGCAAGCTGAACAGGCCGCAGGGACTGCGGGAGCCGTGACGACCCGCATCCATCTCCCTACAACGCCAACAAACACCCGTGGACCTTCCCCCCCCCACAGGGAGACGGGAAGACGCAGCAAAGGGGTGCGGCCCCTTCGACAGCCGGGAGAGAAACCCAAAGAGAGGTAGGATCGAATCTCTTCAAAATAAGAACGGCATCGCCGGAGGCAGAGGCACGACTTCTCCCCTCTTTTCCATCACAGAGGGACAACAAAAACCCTCCCGCTGAGATAATAAACTTTCTCCCCCCCCCCTCCAGACAACTAATACTGAGGAGGGCAGAGGAGCACGACGGGAGGCACGTGGAGGCGAGGGGACGAGAGGTGTGAGCGACTGGAGGGGCACCGGAGATGGGGAGAGCCAGAGGGAGCCAAGAGATACAGGAGAAGGGAGTGGACTGACACCAGTGTAAGCCACCGAACATCTATATCCTTATCGGAATCTACGGAGGGAATCTCTGGCCCCACGTGGTCAGACTCTGTAGACAATTGAGGCGATGCCCGGCAACAAACCGAACCATAAACCTGTCAGCAAGCCTGCACGACAACTATTATTCTCAGAAGCGCTACAACACAAACGCCTAACCCCCACGAAGATAAACCCTCAAACATCGCCACCTTTAAACGAGTCCACCACGATGCCTGATAAAGATCGATCCACGACTATGGACAGGATACTACAAGAGATCACCACCGTCAGCCGCCGCATAGAGGGGATGGACGCCTCCATAACTTCATTGACACTAGAAACCAAATCCATGCGATCTGACATTGCCGGCTTTCAATCTAGAGTGACAGGGCTAGAACAACGCATGGGATCACTAGAGACGCAGATCAACACGTCTCAGGTGCGAGAACAAGACTTCATCTACCTCAGGAGCAAACTAACGGACATGGAGGACAGGAGCCGGAGAGACAATATCCGCATACTTGGGATCCCGGAAAACGAAGAAGGCTCGGATATGCAGACTTTTCTGACCTCCACTCTTCCAAAACTGATTTCATTGGACTTTGACCCGCCGCTAGAATTCCAACGGGCACACAGGATAGGCCCAAAACGCTCCGACAACTCCTAGAGGCCCCGCCCAATCATCGCATGCTTGCTGCGGCATAATCAAACCCGACAAATACTCCAAGTAGCACGCAACCACGGCCCTTTCCGAATAGACCAGCACGAGATCCGAATAACCGCCGATTACTCCAAGGAAACCAATGAACGTAGAAAGGCTTTCCTAGCCCTACGACCCCGGCTTCGCAAACTAGAGATGAAATACGGTCTCTTTGACCCTGCAAGAATGTGGGTTACAAAAAATGGAGTATCCAAGGACTTTTATAACCCCGACGAATTGAGACTCTTCCTTGACTCTTTCCAATCCCAGCCTATGGACTCTTACAACACAGACAGTGAGCATGACATTGTAGGAGGCAGTGATAGGGCCGAAACCCCCCACCCGGGAACAGAAAAGGTGAAGACGGCTCTACACGACAACGGAGCCAGTCATAGAGGTAGAGACATGGAGAGACTAACTAGATCATATGATGACAGGGGTCAGATTTTACACGCAGTAGTAACCCACACCCAACTATCGGAAAGAGACAAATCCCGCTCCCCTTTAAAGCCTACAACTGGGTCTTCTTGAGAAGGTAACGCGACAAGACGACTTATGGGACTATCGCCAGAGAGTCGAAAATAACAACTATAGACTCCGCGGAAGGATGAGTACCTTTCCAGATCATATGTGTATTACTATTGTAATTGTCTAAGACTGCTAGTATCAATGTTAAAACCAGATACATGAAAAATCTATGCTCTTTATGACTAGAGCCGAGGCCCTATAATGGAAAACTACCAGTAAATCGTTATTTGCCCTCAGTACACAACAGATGATGATTACTAGAACAGGGATCAGACCCCACCAACTCACTGTATGTTGAATAAGGGCCCGGTCCCGACCCTATAACCCTATAACAAGGTAACAAGGTAACAGGGGCATTAAACAGATAACAAAAAATAAACACTAATTAACTATCATGGAACTTACCTTATATTCCACACACTACAAAATATCTCATGGTAGTAAACAACAAAGTATGTGAAACTTTCCTAATATACACCACACTCGACCAGCGCCGACATTAGAACCGTTTAGCCCCCATTATCACCCCAAGGGATGGGACTAGACCACGTAAAGATAAATTAATTCCAATACAGGGGCACACAATACGATATAACCTGAAACATATCAAAGCTCCCACTACTTGACTTTACCTTATTCTACAATAAGAAACTGGAAAAAAAAAAAAAAAAAAATAGAACACGAGGACATAATACAACATAATACCGCATAACAAAGCGAAATATTATGACATTCTACACTGCCACTCCACACCACATTATAACATCACAATGTAAATTATAAACTATTAGCTATTCTTTTCCCCAGATGTTCGTACCTACCCCCATCCTAATCATTATTACTATCTTAAACTATCATCAACAACAGAACGACTATGATGGTGGCACATACCAAGTAAGACCTTAGTAGGTCAGTATTATGATGTAATAATACACGGCAAGGAGTTAGTAATAGGATGAGATACGCACTATCCTCGCGTAACCCGGGGCTCAGCTACACTCATTACCTATCCTACGATTAATAGAGAGACGTTTGGCATAATGGCTCCTAACATGATAATGTGATAAGATGCCAGGATATGTTATGTTGATCAACCTAATATGTCATTGAACAGTTGTAAGGCGAGACGAGACGAGGCAGTGTTATAGTTGAAAAGAAATGCTCAGGAAGTATTATATTATACCCATGCATACGCGAGAACTATAATACTCTGTTTGAGCTCTCTCCCCCCCCTCCTCTGCCCTGCCCCCCCCTCCCCTCGCCAGCCGGTCTCGGTCTTTCTGTCTGCCCAGTCCCTACTTTAATTTACGACCCTATCTTATGACCTCCTAAACACCCTACGATACCATACAACATCAAGTACTAGGCACAACATCCTAAACACCATACCCCATCAACACCCGACACCCCCCCCTCCTCTCCAGCGCCGCTCAGGTACTATAGTTATTAACCGATCATTACTTCTGCCAATATACACTTTAGTTATATAACTAATACACTAGCCACTAACCACCGATGAACAGACCCACTTCCCGATACATAAACATAAGCACTGTTGTGTGCCCCCCCCCCACCCCTCCTTATCACCGACATATCGATAACTGGCTGTCTGCTGTTTCCCCCCTTTGCCCCCCCCGATCGAGACCGCCCGACGGCACGAGAGCTCCGAGAGAAATCGGTCCCGCCGTTTACAGACCTAACGAACGAAGGAGGTTGGACTCCTAACCTCCCTCATCCCTACCCTTCTCCACTTCTTCCCCCAAATTGCACGCTCTCTTGCTATACTCTCAATCTCAACTTCAGCACACGCATCCATCCCTTCCCCCCCTTCTCCCTCTTTTCTTCTCCCTCTCATTTCTCCTTGCCTTCTTTTTCCCTCATATTTCCCCTTCATCTGGCTCTCGTCCTACTTATATTGCCTCTCTTCCTTCACCCTCTCCTCTCTCTTCTCTTTCTTCTCCAGAGGATTCCCTTGGCCTCCACCAGCTACTAACCCCCGTATAAAATAAAATAAAATAAAACACCGTATCATATCGAAACACAACTCCCACTCTAACTACTAAGTCAATATCTCCCACCCTCCCTCCCCCCCCCCCCACCAACACCAACCCCGGATCGAGGGTGCTTACTTACTCACAATTATCCAATATGTCGAAGCCCCACCCTCAAGCGAGGCGACCATTACGCATACTCTCTTGGAATGTACACGGCATGACGAGCTATGTTAAGCGGAAAAAGATACTGTCCTATTTTCAATCCAAAAAAACAGATATAGCTCTGATTCAAGAGACTCACCTTAACACTCTGGAATCCAGTAAACTTAAATGGGATTGGGTAGGGAGGGTTGCCTTCAGCTGCCGTCCAACGAGTCAGGAATCTGGAAGTAACGGACCCCGCAAATGTGGAGTGGCGATACTAGTGCGTAAATCCCTCCCGGTCACTATCATTAAAACCTGGAATGATACGGAAGGAAGGTATATATTTGCTAAATTAAAACTAGGGGACACTGTTTTATGCGTGGGATCCGTTTACGCAGCAACCGGCCAAAAACGCCCATTCCTTCTACAGCTAAATCGCCTCCTGACAGAAATCGGAACTACTCGATACATAATCGGGGGAGACTGGAATCTCGTCCAAGACTCCATAATGGATAGGACAGGCCCTGTCGATGTATGTAACAATCACGACAGAGCGCTTCTGACAGACCTGACCACTGACGTCGGTCTGGTGGACTGCTGGAGAATACAACACCCGAAAGATAAGGAATATACTTTCTTATCCACCGTCCATGGCACCCAATCGCGTCTGGATTATTTCTTAGTATCACACACTGTAATCCCTCATATACAAGACACCTGTATCCTAGACAGCGGGCTCTCAGGTCACTCCCCAATACTAATCCGGATCCAGGTGGGACTCTCCTTCTCTGGTCGTAAACCATGGCGATTGGCTGTACACAGATATCGCTCTCCACAAGGGAAGGAACAATTAAAAGCTCATGTAACCACATACATGGCCGAGAATTCAGGCACTGTATCCTCAAAAAGGATCCTATGGGCGGCAGCAAAAGCAACCCTAAGAGGGAATATGATGCGAGATGCAGCACTGGCCAACAAAGACAGAATAGCCTGCCAAACCACCTTAGAGACCACGATACAGGACCTCACTAAACAATATACCGCCCAACCATCCCCTAGGCTGCGACACGCCTTAGAACAGGCCCGCATGGCACACAATGAACTCTATACATCTCAGGCGGAATACGCACTGCAAAAATTGTGAGGCCGCCATTACGAACAAGGGGAAAAAGCAGGTCGCCTCCTAGCGGCGCAGCTCCGACAAAGAGAGGCAGCCTCTGCCATTGCGGCCATAACATCTTCTTCAGGAGCAGTGCTAACTCGCCCACAAGACATTGTAAACGAGTTCGCCAAGTACTACCGACATTTGTACACTCCTGAAACAACGACAGATCAAACACAAATGGAGACATTCCTTGCCGCGGCCAATCTACCCCGTCTGTCTGAGGCAGGCAGGGCCCTCTTGGACGGTAACATAAGCAAAGAAGAGATAATCCAAGTTATAACAAGCCTCCCCTACCATAAATCACCAGGAGAGGACGGATTCCCTGCGGAATTCTATAAATGGGCTGGGGAGGAGGCAATAACCGCAGTACATGAAGCACTGACGGAAGCATGTCAAGAAGGCTCCCTGGGCGCTCTATCCAATAAAGCCACGATTGTCATCTTGCCTAAGCCAGGGAGAGACCCCCTTCTTTGCTGTAGTTACTGTCCTATCTCCCTTTTGAATGGGGATGTCAAACTCCTAGCCAGTGTTCTAGCAGCGCGGCTCCGCAAGGTGATACCATCATTGATTCACAATACCCAAGTAGGATTTGTACCAGGCCGTACCTCCAGAAATCATATGCGAACTCTTTGCCATACACTGTTAGAATCCATACAATTACCTGACGAAGCCCTAGCCCTGTCCCTAGACGCGGAGAAAGCATTCGACCGCATTGAGTGGCCCTACCTATTCACAACCATGAAGCATTTTGGCCTGGGGGAACAATTTATCTCTAAAGTACGTTTATTATATGACCACCCCACAGCACAGGTTAACTGTGGGGGCATCATGTCAGACCCATTCCCTATCGGAAGGGGCACACGCCAGGGATGCCCCTTGTCGCCACTTCTATTTTTATTGGCAATGGAACCCCTAGCTGCCACCATACGAAATTCTCACCAAATAAAAGGGATCCATATCACCGGGGGCATATCCAAAATATATCTCTACGCAGACGACATTCTGTTAACAATGTCCGATCTAGAAACCTCGCTCCCTCACTACTTTCCACTATAGAAGACTTTGCATCCCTATCCGGATATCGGGTAAACTGGGATAAAAGTGAGGCACTACCATTATCCCGCATAACGACGAGGGCAGCGATACATGGCCTTCAATTCAAATGGACCCCGACCCGCCTTAAATATTTAGGAACGTTTATTAACAGAGGTCTAGAACATATGGTCAGGGACAACATAGACCCCCTTATATCTAAAATGAAACAAGACTTTGCCAAATGGTCCCTACTAGGCCTGTCCATGTGGGGCAGGACACAGGCGGTCAGAATGGTCACCTTACCACGCTTCACATACGTGTTAGGCATGCTTCCCCTACAAATACCTCTTTCCTCACTCTGATTAATAGACGCATCCATAAGGGCCTTCGTCTGGGGCTCCTCACGCCCAAGGCTGAAACCTGCAATAATACTGGCACGACGGCTCTACGGAGGATTAGGACTACCCTCGGTAGAACAATACTCTCTGGCCCTACAACTCTCACAGCTAATATATACGCTTCCGGATATAGCCGATCCACCGCAATGGGTGATCACAGAGAAACTCCTATATGGACAGTATACGGAGATGGGAGGAACATTCGCCGACCACGTTCCCTTAACTAACCCCATCCTCAAGGCTACAAACACAGCGTGGTGCAGAGCCCATCGACTACTAGGAATACACCCCTCCCTGCATACTCAGGCTCCCATAGCAGGGAATAAAAGCATTAAAATAGGAGGGACTATTCTCAGATGGCCCCAATGGTCCGAGGCAGGTATCCACAATATATCTCACATAATAGATGGAGATAGCTTCCGCACATTCGCCTCCCTCCAGGAAGAATTCGGTATCCAAAGTAACCAGGAGTGGCGATATCTACAGCTCAAACACTGTATGCGGAGAACATTAGGAACCCCCCTGTGGCTGCTCAAAACCTCACCCATCGTCACCTATCTTCAGAAATGGGGCCGACAAAAAGGCGTCTTGGCTGGCCTCTATGCCGAATTAACTAACCACCTTTACTCTCAGCCTTTACTTGAACGACTACGCTTAAAGTGGCAGGACATACTAGAGATAACCTACACGGACGAAGAATGGGCAGACATACTAGAAGCCCTCGACAGGGGCGTACGTGAAGCACGCCTGAAATTTTGCCTATTTAAAATCCTTCAGGGATGGTACTGGACCCCCGTTAAACTCTTCAGGGCAGGGTTGATACCTCACGCGAACTGTTGGAGATGCACAGAGCCATATTGCGACCAACTTCATATTTTATGCCACTGCCCCACGGTACAGTCACTATGGGACGCGGTACGCCTCGCCTTATCGGACTTCATACAGATACCAAAACCGACCCCACCAGCATTTATCATTCTACATGACATTCGCCCGTATCCCTCCCTATCGCGGGCACATAAACGATTAATCCACACGGCGCTAGCCACGGCCAAAATATGCATACTCCGGCACTGGAGATCTAGCATTGCCCCCACACCCATGGAATGGATGATGGCCATGTATCAAACGGCTACCCATGAACGAGTGATCTATAACCTACAGGACCAAGCAGAACAATTTGAGGAGGTCTGGCGCCCATTCTTGAAGAGACCATGAAGCGGCTGGTGGATGACCAACAGATGATCAATGTTCAATGATCAATGATTAGGGAATATTAATTACCAATCACCCTCTGAGAATCCTAGACTCCGGAAACACATCTAATCTCCTACTGCCCCCTCTCTCTCTCCCTAGCTACGCTATCCTCTCTTCTCTCTCTCTTTTTTCTCTCTCTCTATCAATCCACAGGCCTCTAATTTTGTCACATGCCCGAGACCCTGAACTACCCAACATAGTAATACAAGTCGCTTCCTAACACAAACAAGGACTGAGAAATCAACTCATATAAGACGTAGACACTCTCTAACCGACCTTACCATATCTATCATACATATTATCTACCCCTAGATAATAACTTGCTACAGACGGAGAAGTACAGAACGATCTACTCTTAGGCCTGAACAAGCTAGTCTCAGGATACAAAGACCCCCTGCCTACCTCGAGTCTCTTCATTCTACATTCCCCCGCGATTACCCTTCCTCTTTCTCCCTCTTTCTTTCCCTTCTCTCCCCCTCCCCATTTCATATGACTATTTTGTCTCTCCCCTATACCAAGACCAACCCCTCCTACACAACCCTATCCTCGCTCCCCCTCCCCTTACCACCCCCCCCCCACCTGTTTTCCACTCTTCTTCAAAATAAGGGTACACAACTCAACTATGCAACTGGGAATTTTTACTTACCTGACAGTACATGTGTATATGCCTACAATGGAAATAATTGTGGTAAACGAACAAAAACAATGTTTTGAAAGCTAAACAGTTTGCTTATATGCTGTATGTACCGCCTTATATATTCTTAATAAAACTTTTGAAACTTAAAAAAAAAAAAAAAAAAAAGATAGAAATACAACAGGCACCTCAGGGGGAAGGGAAGGGGGGGCACCTCAGCCAGATGAGTGCACCATGCCAGATCCACGAGGTGGCTCCATGCCCATTGATGTCTCCTGGGGAGTGCAAAGCCACAGTCTCTCAAGTCTCTACAGTGGGTGGGTTGCCCACTGTACCATCCTGGGGAGTGCAAAGCCACAGTCTCCCAAGTCTCTACAGTGGGTGGCTTGCCCACTGCACCATCCTGGGGAGTGCAAAGTCACAGCCTCTCAAGTCCCTACAGTGGGTGGCTTGCCCACTGTACCATCCTGGGGAGTGCAAAGCCACAGCCTCTCAAGTCTCAGTGGGTGGTTTGCCCACTGTACCATCCTGGGGAGTGCAAAGCCACAGTCTCTCAAGTCCCTACAGTGGGTGGCTTGCCCACTGTACCATCCTGGGGAGTGCAAAGCCACAGTCTCTCAAGTCTCTACAGTGGGTGCTTGCCCACTGTACCATCCTGGGGAGTGCAAAGCCACAGTCTCTCAAGTCTCTACAGTGGGTGCTTGCCCACTGTACCATCCTGGGGAGTGCAAAGCCACAGTCTCTCAAGTCTCTACAGTGGGTGGCTTGCCCACTGTACCATCCTGGGGAGTGCAAAGCCACAGTCTCTCAAGTGGATAACAGTCTCCACTGGTTCTGGAGGGGGCATTGTGCCCAGCGTGCAGCACACACCCCGTGACGGTCCAAGTTGCGTCACTGCCCCTGCCGCAAATGGGCTAGATGTGCATTCCATGGTGGTCTTTGCCCTGTTCAGCGGTCCCTGGCCTGTTCTGCGGTGCTTGCGTTGCCAGTGTCAGACCTGTTCAGCGGTGCATTCCATGGCGGTCTTTGCCCTGTTCAGCGGTCCCTGGCCTGTTCAGCAGTGCTTGCGTTGCCAGTGCCAGACCTGTTCAGCGGTGCATTCCATGGCGGTCTTTGCCCTGTTCAGTGGTCCCTGGCCTGTTCAGCGGTGCTTGCCAAGGCGGTCCTTCATTGCCCAGCAGGGCTGTGGCTGGCGGTCTTTCATGGGTCAGCTGGGCTGTGGCTTGCGGGGCCCTCTTGGCCAGCTGGGCTGTGGCTGGCGGTGGCCTCCTGGGCACTGACTCTGGGGCTGGCGGTGGCCTCCTTGGCATTGACTCTGGGGCTGGCGGTGGCCTCCTGGCCAGTGACGATGGGGCTGGCCTCCTGGCCAGTGACTCTGGCGGCGGCCTCCTGGCCAGTGACGATGGGGCTGGCCTCCTGGGCAGTGACTCTGGCGGTGGCCTCCTGGCCAGTGACGATGGGGCTGGCGGTGGCCTCCTGGGCAGCGGGGATGATGGCGGTCCTATCCGCCGTGCTGCTCCTCCCAGACTTTGGAGATTTCTGCTGCCCCTTCCCCACCTTGGGAGGAGTCACAGATGAGTCGACTCCCCCCGGGACCCTTGTGAGCGGCTTGGCTGGCTGGAGTCTTCCCCCTCTCCCGCTGGGCACTGTCAAACTTCTGGTGCTTCACAGGGGGGGGACTGGCTGTGCTGTGGCTCCATGCCAAACTGGCTGGCCTGGTGGCCGGTACACTCCACATACCTGTAACAACAGGCACCATTGGTCCCGGAGATTTCTTGGCTGAGGTGCTAGTACGGGACCTATGAGTTGGACGGGGGGGGTGGGAAATAGGTTAAGGGGGGCCAGGAAACGTTTTTGGGAGACACTGGGACGGGTAGATGGAGGGGGTTTGGGAGTGGAGGAAGAGGTGGTGGTTGTAGGAGGTGTAAGTTTTGTGGATTTGGGTGCAGGTGCATGGGCTGGAGGCTGTCGCGAGGTGGATGGCTGTTGGGTGGGTGTGTGCCTGCATTTGTGTATCTTGGGAGGGGGCGTCACAGACACACTGGGAGAGGACACAGGGGACGTGTAAATGGGAGTGGGGGTGGTGAGTGCACGTGAGCGGGGTGTGGTGGTGGGTGTGCTGGTGCGGGACGTAGTGGCTGTAGTGGTAGTGCAAGCAGGTGTTAGTGTAGACGAGACTGGGAGGGAGGAGGGAGACTAGGAGGAGGGGGACACAGTGGAGGCAGTGGATGTTGATGTGTCTGTATGTGTGTGATGCTTGCGTGAGTGCCTGTGGGATGTGTGGTGCTTATGTTTGCCTGAGCTTCCCTTGTGTGTTGACATGTGTACATGCTGGTCTGTAGGTGTGCTTGGGATAGGCTGAGGTACAGGGGATTGGGTCGGGGTGGAGGAATTTGGAGGGGGGAGGCTGGACACAGGGACAATGGCTGCCATCAGTGCTGAGGCCAGAGTTTGCAGGGTTCGATGAAGTGCATCCTGACCAGAATTAATGCCCTCCAGGAATGCATTTGTATGTTGCAATTCCCTTTCTACACCCTGGATGGCATTCAAAATGGTAGACTGTGCAACAGTAAGGGACCTGAGGAGGTCATTGACCTCCTCACTGAGGGCAGCAGAGGTGACTGGGGCAGGGGCTGAGGTGCCTGGGGCGAAGGTGATGCCCACCCTCCTGGGTGAGCGGGCACGGGGCGAAGGCTGAGGGGCTGCTGGGAGGGCGGTGCTGGTAGGGGGGGTGGCAGCTGTACCTGTAGAAGTGGGGGGCACAGATTTTGCTGCCACCACAAGGGAGCTCCCATCGGAGGACGAGTCTGTGTCGCTGGTTGTAGATCCTGTGACCACCGTGGTGCTCCCCTCGCCCTCCGTCATACTGGTGTATTCTGAGTCCGTGGTGTGGGCCACCATGGCCATGTGGGATGCAGCTCCCTCGTGCTCCGGTGCCACTGTACCTCCGCCTGATGATGCTGATGCACACAAGAACAGGGAAACCACAAAAAGGGGGGGGACGACAGAAGAAAGACAGTTTGAGTGCATGGCTTACCGCTACCGTTGGCGAACAATACAGACACAGCAGCCCCCTGCACTACGTCGCGCTGTTGGGCTCTACAGATGCAATTCCTGGGATATGGCTTACATGGCTATGGTCGACATCTGCACACATAGATGACACCGGGGCATGAATACCTGTACTTGGTACTCCTCAGAGGTGGGGTGGGGTGCCACATGACCTGCATTACGGAGGGGCCTAGCTTACGGAACTCGCCCTGGCCTAGGGAAACCCACATCCCTCCTCCCCCACCCAGACACCTTCACTGCGCGCACAGTCCGCTGAATGATTTTGTACTCACCCCCTTGTGTCTGCTGTGATGCTCTCAAGCGCCCATCCAACTCAGGGTAGGCCACCGCCAGGATCCTGAACATCAGGGGTGTCATGGTTCGATGGGCACCCCTCCCACGTTGGGAGGCCATCCCCAGCTGAGCCTCCGCCGTCTTCTTGCTCCAGCGGCGAATGTCCTCCCATCTTTTACAGCAGTGGGTGCTCCGTCTGTGGTGGACCCCCAGGGTCCGGACGTCCTTGGCGATGGCACGCCAAAAATCCTTCTTCTGGTGAGCACTGAACTACATGACATGTACAGGGGAAGAAGAGAAGTCATTAACAACTGCACCGTCTAAGTGATTGGCCCCCATCCCTACCCTTGCCATGTGGCACATGCATTTACAGTCCTTCATGCACGCAGAACTGTGCCCCCTTCCTTCTTACAACCAGCCCTCTCCACACAGGCATAGCCCATACAACATGCTCCCTGTGTACTTACCTGTTGGTCTGGAGGACCGTAGAGTAGCGTGTAATGGGGGAGGACCCCGTCCACGAGCTTCTCCAACTCCTCTGCAGTGAAGGCAGAGGCCCTTTCCCCAGACGCACGAGCCATTGTCTCTTCCAGACCGAGGTCACAGAAGCACTTGCAGTGTAGGTCCTCTCCTGTTGAAGATCAGGTATCGAGTGATTGAACAAATAGAAAATGGCGGTCACGTCCGCGGCCGTGCGTACCATCACCGCCGGCGTACATCGTCATTGGCTCCTGGGACCCATAGGGTCCAATGTTAACCAATGCAGCATTGCGCCGTGGTCTTCGACCGCCTACCGCGACGGTGTACAACGCCGGCGCAGTTACCTCATATCCGATTGTCCCACTTTAGAGGTCAGACAGCCGCCATTTCAGGGGCCCACATGCCCTAATTACCAACTGCGTCACACAGACCTAGGCCTTGTCGCACAACACAAATACAGGCCACATTTTGTGTATGAATGGTGTTCTGTGTAGACTGTGGGTACATACCTCTGAGTAGTTTGACTCTGTGGTCGCTGTTGTCACTCCTAGGCACCGTTTGCTGGGACATGTGAGGAGATGGCGGAATCCTCCGGTGTACCGACCGCTGGTGGACCTGTCGACAATGGAGGAAAGACATTTGATCATCACCTACAGGTTTGACCGTGCCACAATCCAGGAACTGTGTACCCAGTTGGAGCCAGACCTGATGTCAGCAATCCGCCATCCCACAGGGATCCCCCCTCAAGTGCAGGTGCTATCAGTGCTCCATTTCCTAGCAAGTGGGTCATTTCAAACAGCAGTGGCCATGGCATCAGGGATGTCCCAGCCTATGTTTTCAAACGTGTTGTCCAGAGTGTTGTCTGCCCTGCTGAAACACATGCAATGCTACATCGTTTTCCCTCAGGTGGAGGATTTGCCTACAGTGAAAGGTGACTTCTATGCCCTTGGACATATCCCTAACATCATAGGTGCCATTGATGGGACCCATGTAGCTCTGGTCCCCCCCTACAGGAGTGAACAGGTGTACAGGAACCGTAAGAGTTATCATTCGATGAATGTACAGATGGTATGTTTGGCAGACCAGTACATCTCCCAGGTAAATGCTATGTTCCCTGGCTCTGTGCATGACGCCTACATCCTGTAGAATACCAGCATCCCTTATGTGATGGGTCAACTCCAGAGGCACCGGTGTGGCTATTAAGGGACTCTGGTTACCCCAACCTGTCATGGCTACTGACCCCAGTGAGGAATCCCAGGACCAGGGCAGAGGAACGCTACAATGAGGCCCATGGGCGGACTAGGAGGGTGATCGAACGCACCTTCGGCCTCCTGATGGCCAGGTTCAGGTGCCTGCATATGACTGGTGGATCCCTATTCTTCTCACCAAAGAAGGTGTACCAGATCATCGTGGCCTGCTGTATGCTTCACAACTTGGCTTTGCGACGACAGGTGCCTTTTCTGCAGGAGGATGCTCCAGATGACGGTGTTGTGGCAGCTGTGGAGCCTGTGGACAGTGATGAGGAGGAAGCAGAGGAAGAAGACATTGACAACAGGGACTCAGTTATCCAGCAATATTTCCAGTGACACACAGGTGAGAACACATTCCTGCCTACTACATGTACTTTCACACTTCTACCTCTATCCTGTCTGTCGATTTCAACCAGTATATGGTAACTGAGTTGTACATTTCCCTTACTGTTTCACAGGTGTGGTTTACAACGTGTGTCATCTGCTTATATTCCTCATGGACTTGAGATGTGTGACATAGGTATGTTGACATTACATTTGAAAATGCATTTTGTCACTGTCATTGTTAATACACATTTTCTAAATCACAGACTGACTCCAGATTGTGTTGTGCTTCAAGGGTGTTTATTTATGTGCTAAATATTGGAGGGGGGTTGTAACATGGTGAGGGGTGATGGTGGAGGAATGTCCATGGCAGAGTCCAGTCTATTGGTCTCACAGGTGCATTGCCCATATGGGCATAGGAAGTGTAGCTGGGGCAGTTTGAATATGGACAGGGTTACAAAGTGGACATAGTGGGATGACACTCAGGGTGGTCTCATTTCTTGGCGGGGGTCTTGGCATCATGCTCTGTCTTGTTCCTGGATCTCAGGGACCGCTTGCGGGGTGGTTCTCTGTCTGCATGGGGTGGGGTGCTGGTGTGGTGGTCCTGTGGCGGTGCCTCCTGTCCACTAGCGCCGGCGGAGGTGGTGGGCAGCTCATCGTCCATGCTAGTGTCAGGAGCCCCTTGGAGTGCCACAGTGTCCCTCCTGGTGTTGAGTATTTCCTTCAGCACCCCTACGAGGGTGCCCAGGGCGGAGCTGATAGTTCTGAGTTCCTCCCTGAACCCCAAATACTGTTCCTCCTGCATGCGCTGGGTCTCCTGAAACTTGGCCAGGACCGTTGCCATCGTCTCCTGGGAGTGGTGGTATGCTCCCATGATGGAGGAGAGGGCCTCGTGGAGAGTGGGTTCCCTAGGCCTGTCGCACAGCAGCCCTCCCAGTTCCCCTGTGTTCCTGGGCCTCCGTCCCCTGGACCGTGTGCCCACTACCACTGCCCCCAGGTCCCTGTTGTTGTTGGGGTGGTGGGTTATCCTGGGTTCCTTGTAGTGGTGGACACACAGCTGATTGACATGTCCTGGGGGCGGAGGTATGGGCCCGCTGGGTGGGTGCTGTGCTGGTGTTACCAGAGGGTGGAAGCTCTGTGGTGGCCTGTGACTGGGTGTGGGGAACCGACTGTCCCGAGGCCCACGATGGTCCGGGCTGGTCATCTGGATCCAGTTGGACAGAGCTGCTGTCATCACTGTGGGCCTCTTCTGTGGGTGGGGTGAAGATGTCTGGACCCCCCTGTCTGGTGACGTTGGGTAGTGGTCCTGCAGGGATGTAAAAGCATGATTATTGCATCTGTGTGTGTCATGGTGTGCAATGGGTGGGTGACCCTGTACCCCAGTGCTAGCATTCCTGTGTGGGGGCTTGTGTGATGATGGTTGAGGGGGGTGTTATGGGTATGTGCAGTGGGCATGCTTTAGTGATGGGTGTCCATGCTTTGGTGTTGCCTGCAGGTCTTGGTGTTGGGATGTGTGGTTTGTGTTATTAGTACATTAGTGAGGAGTTGGAGTGATAGGGGAGGGGGCGAGGGTGGGGTCTGTGATAACATGCAGGTAGGGGGTGGGATGAAGTAGTTAAAGGTTTGACTTACCAGAGTCCATTCCTCCACCTACTCCTGCGAGGCCCTCAGGATGCAGAATCTCCAAGGCCTGCTCCTCCCATGTTGTTAGTTGTGGGGGAGGAGGTGGGGCTCCGCAGCCAGTCCGCTGTACAGCCACGTGGTGTCTTAAGACCACAGAATGCACCTTCCCCCGTAGGTCGTTCCACCTCTTCCTGATGTCGTCCCGATTTCTTGGGTGTTGTCCCACTGCGTTGACCCTGTCGACTATTCTTCGCCATAGCTCCATCTTCCTTGCAATGGAGGTGTGCTGCACCTGTGCTCCAAATAGCTGTGGCTCTACCCGGACGATTTCCTCCACCATGACCCTGAGCTCCTCCTCCGAGAACCTGGGGTGTCTTTGCCGTGCCATGGGGTGGTGTAGGTGATGTGTGGGGTGGTGTATGTGGTGATAAGTGTGGTGATATGTAGTGGTGTGTGGTGTTTTGTGCGTGGAAGTAGTGTGGGTGATGGTCTGGTGTGTCTGTGGATGCTTGGTAGTAGTTTGTAGTGTCTCTCTCTGGCCTTCTCTCTGTAATAGTGGTCGTAGGGGTTTGTGGGTGATGTGGGTGTGTGTTTTATAGTGTATTGGGTGTGTGGGAGTGGTGTCTGTATGTGTTTCAGGTGTGTGTATTTCGATTTGTCCAATGTGGCGGTGTTTTGTATGTGTGTGTGTATTTTGAGCGCGGCGGTGTGTACCGCCAATGGAATACCGCGGTTGAAAGACCGCCGCGTGGATTCGTGTGTCGTGATAATGTGGGTGTATTTGTGTTGGCGTGACGTGGAGGTTTTGTTTTCGCCAGTTTATCACTGACCTTTGGTGTGGCTGACTTGTGTGGGTGTCTGCATTTTGTAGGATTCCGAGATGTGGGTCATAATAGCTGTGGCGGAATTCCGCGGCTGCGGCGGTATGTTGGCAGTCTTCTGCACGGCGGTAAGCGGCTTTTACCGCCAATGTTGTAATGACCCCCATAGTGAGCAACTGCAATGGAAGAGTCAGCAACAAACTGTATATCCATGTTTACATTCCCAAATTTAGGATTAGACAGGATTAGCGTTGTTAAAACATTTGGAGTCCTCTGATCTTTTTAGATGACATATTTTTTGGTGATTTTCTTGTCAATGTGTGCCTCACTGCAGATGACTCTTCCTTTCACAGTTATAGGTCTTGGAAATCCAAAGCGACCCCTTGAATAAAACTTTCCTTTAAATCTGTATCTTTGGCACCAATACTTGTTACATCTATGTGTTTGGAAGTGTACAACTTTCTGTCGTAGTGTTTTGTTTTGATGCTCATCTGGGATACTGCATGTAACATACTGTTGTATGAAAGGCAATACATTCCCATCAGTATCAGTTCCAAATCTTGGTGCATCCGTTATCCATAAGAGTATTTGCTTATGAGGAGCACCTCTTGCCTGGTATTTTTTTCTCCCCCAAAAATCTGTGAATTCTCTGAGAGGAGGATTTGTTTTATTGCATAAAAGAACCATAATTGTTGCTTGTAACTTGTGATTGAAATATCTACTTACATTAGCATGATCAAAGAGCAAGGTTCTCACGCTGTCTTCTAATGTCTATCTTTACTATTGAAGTTTGCTTTTCTTAGAAATTGTAGCAAATCATCCCAAGCATACTCTGCATAACTCAGCATACAAACCAAGTAGGTGCACCTAAGTTGCGGAGCATATATTTAAGTTCTCCATGACGACGATACCAGCATTCATGAGTTCCACATAGACAAGCCATCAAATTAAGTAAGTTGTATTCTAGATTTTCATCCATACCTTGCATTTTATCAACAAACTTCCTTGCAGAAAGATTTTGCGGATTGACTCCTGTCTTAAGAATGTGACCCACAGCATAGTAGAGTCTTGACAAGTCACTTTCAAATAACAGATATAGGCCCTCATTACAACCTCGGTGGTCTTTCAAAAAGACCGCCGAGGCTGCGGGAGACAGAATACCCCCAGTGGCGGCAGTATTTCTGGCTCCATATTGTGACTTTTCCGCTGGGCCAGCGGACGGTAACAGTGTTACCGTCCGCTGGTGGGCCAGCGGAAAAGTCACATCAACATTGCTGCCAGCTCGTAATAGCAGCAATGCTGATGTGCAGCGGGTGCAGCAGCACCCGTCGTGCATTTCAGTGCCCGAAATTTGGGCAGTGAAATGCGCGACAGAGCTATGCCAGGGGGCCCTGCACTACCCATGCCAAGTGATTGGACAGCGCAGAGGCCCCCAGGGGCACCCCAAGTCCCCCTTACTGCCAGCCTTTCCATGGCGATGTTTACTGCTGTGGCCAGGCTGGCGGTCGGAGACTCATAATACCCAGGGCAGTGGTGCTTGCACCGCTGCCCTGGGGATGATGACCGCAGGGCTGGCGGTATAGTGGAGGGGCCGGCGGTATGGCCGTGGCTATTGCGCCACGGTCATAATAGCTGGAGTAACACCGCTAGCCTGTTAGCGGTATTACCACCAGCTTACCGCCGGCCGCCAGGGTCGCAATGAGGCCCATAATATGTAGGGAATAGATTGTTGAAACCTAGGGTCCTCTGAATATTGTCTTGTTGACCTGTATTCAGCTGCAGGTATTTGTATAGGTCTCTCATAGTAGCATCCACCCACTCCTGTGGGAAATAGATGTGGAAAGCATCAAGCCTCTAAACTTGTTTCTCACACACTCATTGGAACTTCTCTAGCTTGTTTAATTTGAAACAGATCAATAGCATCCACAACAGCGTCTTTTGAATGTAGTGGATGAATACTATAGTGCTCATATATTTCTTCTGATTTCTGCTTTTCTACTTTTTGTATTTGTCCACCTAATTGCAGTGCTGTATCATCAATAAAACTTACTTCTTGTGTCATATCCACGTTTGTAAAAAAACATTATTTTCTTTCAAGTATATTGTAGCTTTTTTAATTTACTCCCATCCACTGATTCTTGCTGATTTTTTTTTAAAACTTTTGATAGGCGCTCTATTTACTAGAATAATGAGTGGTTCATCTATATCTTTTCAACACCAACAGTATCAACTTTTTTTTAATCTAGAGGCACATAAACAACTCTTCCTTTAAGTCCTTTTTGTAGTGTCGTGGCAGTTTCTCTGTTTTTAGCTCCATTCAAATAATTGCTTAAAATGGGTGCACACATTGTACTAGAATTGATTCATCAACATTTAGGGCCTCATTACGACCCTGGCGGCCGGCAGTACACCGGCGGTAACACCGCCAACAGGCTGGCGGTGTACTGCCAGTGGATTATGACCATGGCGCATTAGCCACAACCATACCGCCGGCCCCTCAAGCATACATAATCCCCAACTGCCAGCCTGTCCATGGCGGTAAACACCGCCATGGACAGGCTGGCGGTAAGGGAGACTGGGGTGCCCCTGAGGGGCCCTGAACTTCCCATGCACTTGGCATGGGCAGTGCAGGGCCCCCCCAGACACAGCCCCATCCCGTATTTCACTGCCCGAATTTCGGGCAGTCAAATGCGCAATGGGTGCTCCTGCACCCGCTGCACATCAACATTGCCGCCGGCTCTATTATAAGCCGGCTGCAATGTTGATGTGACTTTTCCGCTGGCCCAGCGGAAAAGTCATAATAGGGAGCCACATATACCGCCCGCACTGGTGGTATAGTGGCACCCGCGGCTTTGGCGGCCTTCTAGTAAGACTGCCGAAGTCGTAATGAGGGCCTTAATTCCTTAAGCTCTTAGGGATTGGCACTAACTCTAATCTTTTATGAACTGCTCCAGCTGGTTTTATATCATTCTCCAATTTGTTGTGGCAATGTTTACATATTGATTCTTTTGCGTCTAAATTAAACCGTTCTTCTACAAATGGATATGCTTTAAATTTCTTCCACTCATCATTACTGTTTTCTTCAGTTTTAGAAAATAGAACTATATTACAAGTTTGTTTTTTGTAATGAGTACGATGACAAGAGATGCATATATGCTCAGGTTTCTCAGAAATATTGAACTTTTCTATCTCCTTTGTAAAACTTTCAGTACTTAGACCCTCATTACAACCCTGGCGGACGGTGTTAAAGTGGCGGTAAGACCGGCAACAGGCCGGCGGTAAAAAATTAGCAATTTCGACCGTGGCGGAAACCGCCAACAAACACAGCCACTTTAACACTCAGACCGCCACAGCGGTACAAACAAACAGCGCCGCGGTCACCGCCAACAGACAGGCGGGAGACAATGTACCGCCCACACTATTATGACAGGCCAATCCGCCACCTTTTCCGGGGCGGAATCACCGTGGATAAAAACACGGCGGAAACAGGAATTTCGAAGGGAAAACGCTCACCTCTACACACCCCACGAGGAACGAGTACACCATGGAACCGGAACTCCAAATTCTACCTGCAATAGTCTTCCTGCTCCTCTACCAGGACCACGGTGAGTACTGCACCTACGACACAGGGGAGGGGGGAGGCAAAAAACAGGGACACACACACGCAACACCCCCACCCTCACCCACTACAACACACACACTAATGCATATCAATACATCACAGTTACACCCCCCCCAAGCCCCCTGGAAGAATGCAAAGACAAAAGGAAATGAATGTAACCATTGTAATATATTAAAATACAGTACTCCAAAATACATATACACCATAAACAAATATATACACCAATAATACAAGTCCAGGTATTGCACCTTTTATAGTCCGTGGACCACTGGGCCCAGAATGCATAGACGAGGCCCACACAAGATACCCGATCAAAACAGAGAGAACACTGCAGGGGCATCAGATAGAAATACAACAGACACCTCAGGGGGAAGGGAAGGGGGGCACCTCAGCCGGATGAGTGTACAACGCCAGATCCACGAGGGGGCTCAATGCCCACTGTTCAATCCTGGGGAGAGCAAAGCCAAAGTCTCTCAAGTCTCTACAGTGAGTGGGTTGCCCACTGCTCTATCCTGGGGCGTGCAAAGCCACAGTCTCTCAAGTCTCTCCAGTGGGTGGTTTGCCCACTGCCATATCCTGGGGAGTGCAAAGCCACAGTCTCTCAAGTCTCTCCAGTGGGTGGTTTGCCCACTGCTTTATCCTGGGGAGTACAAAGCCACAGTCTCTCAAGTCTCTCCAGTGGGTTGTTTGCCCACTGCTTTATCCTGGGGAGTGCAAAGCCACAGTCTCTCAAGTCTCTCCAGTGGGTGGTTTGCCCACTGCCATATCCTGGGGAGTGCAAAGCCACAGTCTCTCAAGTGGATAACAGTCTCCACTGGTTCTGGAGGGGGACTGGTGCCCAGTGTGCTTTATCCTGGGGGAGGACCCAATCTACGAGCTTCTCCAACTCCTCCGATGTGAAGGCAGGGGCCCTTTCCCCAGATGCACGAGCCATTGTCTCTTCCAGACTGAGGTCACTGCAGCGCTTGCAGTGTAGGTCCTCTCCTGTCGAAGATCAGGTATCGAGTGATTGAAGTGATAGAAAATGGCGGTTACGTCCGCGGCGGTGCGTACCATCACTGCTGGCGTACATCGTCATTGGCTCCTGGGACCCATAGGGTCCAATGTTAACCAATGCAGCATTGCGCCGCGGTCTCTGACCGACTACCGCAACAGTGTACAACGCCAGCGCAGTTACCTCACATCCCATTGTCCCACTTTACAGGTCAGGCAGCCACCATTTCAGGGGCCCACATGGCCTCATTTTTAACTGCGTCACACATACCTAGGCCTAGTCTCAACGCACAACGCCTTTTGTGTATGATTGGTGTTCTGTGTAAACTGTGGGTACGTACCTCTGAGTTGTTTGACTCTGTGGTTGCTGTTGTCCTTCATAGGCACCGTCCGCTGGGACATGTGAGGAGATGGCGGCATCCTCCGGTGTACCGACCGTTGGTGGACCTGTCGACAATGGATGAGCGACATTTGATAATCACCTACAGGTTTGACCGTGCCACAATCCAGGAACTGTGTACCCAGTTGGAGCCAGACCTGATGTCAGCAATCCGCCATCCCACAGGAATCCCCCCTCAGGTGGAGGTGCTGTCAGTGCTACATTTCCTTGCAAGTGGGTCTTTTCAAACAACTGTGGCCATGGCATCAGGGATGTCCCAGCTTATGTTTTCCAACGTATTGTCCAGAGTGTTGTCTGCCCTTCTGAAACACATGTGGAGCTACATCGTTTTCCCTCAGGTGGAGGATTTGCCTACAGTGAAAGGCGATTTCTATGCCCTGGGACATATCCCCAACAGGTCTGTGGTGGCCTGTGCCTGTGTGAGGGGAACCGACTGTCCAGAGGTCCCCGATGGTCCGGGCTGGTCATCTAGATCCAGTTGGACAGAGGTGCTGTCATCACTGTGGGCCTCTTCTGTGGGTGGAGTGGACATGTCTGGACCCTCCTGTCTGGTGACGTTGGGTAGGGGTCCTGCAGGGGTGGAAAGGCATGATTATTGCATCTGTGTGTGTCATGGTGTGCAATGGGTGGGTGACCGTGTACCCCAGTGCTGGCATTCCTGTGTGGGACCTTGTGTGAGGATGGTTTAGGGGGTGTATGGGTATGTGCAGTGTGCATGCTTTGGTGATGGGTGTCCATGCTTTGTTGTTGCATGCAGGGCTTGGTGTTGGGATGGGTGGTTTGTGATATTGGTACATTTGTGAGGAGTTGGCGTGATAGGGGTGAGGGCGAGGGTGGGGTTATGTGATAGCATACAGGCAGGGTGGGGGATGTAATAGTTAAGATTTGACTTACCAGAGTCCATTCCTCCACCTACTCCTGCGAGGCTGTCAGGATGCAGAATCACCAAGACCTGCTCCTCCCATGTTGTTAGTTGATGGGGAGGAGGTGGGGGTCCGCCGCCAGTCCGCTGAACTGCCAGGTGGTGTCTTGAGATAACGGAACGCACCTTCCCCCGTAGGTCGTTCCACCTTTTCCTGATGTCCTCCCGATTTCTTGGGTGCTGTCCCACTTCGTTGACCCTGTCCACTATTCTTTGCCATAGCTCCATCTTCCTTGCAATGGAGGTGTGCTGCACCTGTGATCCAAATAGCTGTGGCTCTACCCGGATGATTTCCTCCACCATGACCCTGAGATCCTCCTCCGAGAACCTGGGTGTCTTTGCCGTGCCATGGGGTGGTGTAGGTGATGTGTGGGGTGGAGTGTGTGGTGATAAGTGTGGTGATATGTATTGGTGTTTTGTGTGAGGTGCGTGGAAGTTGTGTGGGTGATGGTGTTATGTGCCTGTGGATGCTGTTGTACTTGCTGGTGGTGTCTCTCTCTGGCCTTCGTTCTCAATTTTTGTTGTGGGGGTTTGTGGGTGATGTGGGTGTGTGTTTTATATTTTATTGGGTGTGTGGGAGTGGTGTGTGTATGTGTCTCAGGTGTGTGTATTTTGAATCGTCCAATGTGGCTGTGTTTTGTAAATGTGTGTGTATTTTGAGCGCAGCGGTGTGTACCGCCAATGGAATACCGCGGCTGAAAGACCGCTGCATGGATTTGTGTGTCGTGATAGTGTGGGCGTATTTCTGTTGGCGTGACAGTGGAGGTTTTGTTATCGCCAGTTTATCACTGACCTTTGGTGTGGCGGACTTGTGTGGGTGTCTGAATTTTGGCAGATTCCGAGATGTGGATCATAATAGCTGTGGCGGAATTCCGCGGCCGCGGCGGTGTGTTGGCGGTCTTCTGCACGGCGGTAAGCGGCTTTTACCGCCAATGTTGCAATGAGGGCCATACTGTCTATCCAGTTATTCTACTCCTCTCAACACGTCATCCACATTTTCTATGCTATCTTCTTCAGGCACAATGAAACAGAATTGAATATCTTTAGAAACTTTCTCAACCTCTGCCACACTACCATAAAACAGAGCTCTGTTCAAATCTCCTAATCATAAAGCTGGACGTTTTACAAAATAAAGGTCCTCATTACAACCCTGGCGGTCGGTGTTAAAGAGGCGGTAACACCGCCAACAGGCCGGCGGTAAAAAAAATGGAATCATGACCACGGCGGAAACCGCCAACACATACAGGCACTTTAACACTCCGACCGCCACGGCGGTAGCAACAAACACCGCAGCGGTAAACACCAACAGCCAGGTGGAAGACAATGTACCGCCCACTCTATTACAACCTGCCCATCCGTCAGCTTTTCCGGGGCGGTACCAACGCCATCAAAAGCATGGCGGAAACAGTACTCTGAAGGGAAACAACTCACCTATCGACCCTAAAGGACGAACCAGGGTGCCATGGAGCCCGAGCTGCAGGTTTTCCCCATGCTTGTGTATCTTCTCATACACCAGGAGCATGAACGCCGGTGACGACGACAACGGTGAGTACTGCACAAAGCACACAAGGGAGGGAGGAGGAAAAACAGAGTGACACGCAACACCCCCACCCCCACCCTCACTCACAACACCATACACACAAACACATGCAACAACTTTACATATGCACCCCGTAACCCTCAGGAATAACACAAGGACAAAAGGAATGGAGTCAAATGAGTATAATATTAGTAATAATTAGAAATACGTTCATTAAGCAAAAACAGTATTTATAATATATGTAATATATACAAAAGGCGGGACAATGCCCACTCAAAAATAGTCTGTGGCCTACTGGGCCAAAACACATAGGCCAAGCCTACACGTGACTCCTGCCTCAATACGGAGAGAACACTGCAGGGTCATCAGGTCGAAAACACACAGGCACCTCAGGGGGACGGGGAATGGGGGGGCACCTCAGCCGGAAGATGGTACAACACCACTGCTCCTGGAGGGGGCTCCATGCCCACTGCTTGGTCCTTGGGAGTGCAAGGCCACAGTCTCTCAAGTTGGTGGGTTGCCCACTGCTTAGTCCTGGGGAGTGCAAAGCCACAGTCTCTCAAGTGGGTGGGTTGACCACTGTTTGGTCCTGTGGAGTGCAAGGCCACAGCCTCTCAAGTGGGTGATTTGCCCACTGCTTGGTCCTGGGGAGTGCAAGGCCACAGTCTCTCAAGTGAGTGGCTTCTTCCACTGGTTCTGGAGGGGGCCCTGTGCCCAGTGTGCTTCATCCTGGCAAGGAGGGGCTGAGTGGATGCATTCTTCCACTGGTTCTGGAGGGGGCATTGCACCCTGTGATGCAGATGTTTTGGAGTGCAAGGTCGCAGTCTCTCACCTGGGTGTCACAACAACAGCTTTTGCAGGGGCCAGGATGCACTGCAATCCATGTAGTCACCACTACACACTGCTCTCCGGTGGTGACGGCTGCTTAGTGAATCGCAGTTGCACTGCAGGTGGCGGTGCTGGCAGTGGTGATGGTAGCCTCCATGCCTTCACCTGCAGCCTCGGACGGCTTCCCACTGGGGCTGCTGCTGCTGGCAGTGGTGCTGCTTGCATGAGGAACATCAGGGGGGTCAGGGTATGACGGGCCCAGCTGTGCCTCCGCCGTCCTCCTTGCCCAGCGAAGCAGGTCCTCCCACCGTTTGCGGCAGTGGGTGCTCTGCCTGTCAAAGACCCCCAAGGTCCGCACCTCCATGGCGATGACACGCCAAATACCCTTTTTCTGATTGGTGCTGACCTGCAGGAAAATATGCATAGAAAAAAGGGATTAGTCATACTGTCCGGACTGTTACACTCTTTTCCCACAATATCCCTCCCATCCCCTTACGCACAGACATTGACCACCACACACGCAGCACTCTGCCCAGTACCCCTCCGCCCCCCCACATGAGGCTTACACACACAGCAATCCATATATTCATGGCCCACACATCATGTCCACAGTGTACTCACCTGTTTGCCTGGAGGACCATAGAGCAAAGTGTACTGTGGAAAGACCCCATCCACCAGTCTCTACAACTCCTCTGAAGTGAAGGTGGGGGCCCTTTCCCCAGACACTCGAGCCATTGTCGCTTCCAGACACAGATCACAGCAGCACCTGCAGTGTAGGTCCTCTCCTGTTGAAGGTCAGGTAACAAGTGAGTGAACAGATAGAAAATGATGGCCACGGCGGTGCATACGGTCACCGCCGGCATACATCGCCATTGGCTCCTGGAATCCATAGGGTCCAATGATAACCAAAGCAAAGTTGCGCGGCGGTCATCGACCGCCGACCGCAACGGCGCACAGCACCAGTGGAATTACCTGATTTCCACTTGTCTCTCCTCACAGGTCAGACATCCGCCATTTCAGGGGGGCACAGGCAATGGCACCTAACTGCTTCACAGCAGACACTGGCACAGCAACTGACTCTCGAATTCACATACTGACCCTCATTATGATCATGGTGGTTTGGCCCGCCGTCACCCACAGCCAGGCTCCCGCCGTGAGGCAGCCTGGCAGAAGGTTGAAACGCCATCCGCCAGGGTAGCTGCGCAACCCTGCGGATAATGTTTCATTTCCCGCCAGCCTTTTCCTGGCGGGATATCCCTCCAGGAAAAGGCTGGTGGAGGGGGTGCCCCAGGGCACCCCTGGGGACCCCTCCACTGCCCATGCACTTTGCACGGGCAGTGCATGGGCCCCGGTGCAGTGCCCCGTCGCGCAGGTCACTGCGATCTGCGCGACGGGTGCAACTGCAGAGGCAGAGGAAGAAGATGTGGACAACAGAAGTACACTCATTCAACATTACTTCCAGTGACACACAGGTAAGACAGTGTAACTTCACTTTCCATTGCAGTTTTGTGTTTGAAATTGAACATGGCAGCCTGATTTCCCTATGTCTATGACCACTTACTGTACCCTTTAGCATCTCTATTTTCAGATCTCTGTGCCCCACTCTAGCTCCTTGTGTGTTTACTGCTGCCCACTACAGGTTATACCTATGTTAATATTACAGTAGATTAGAAATGCAATGTTTACAGTTTGTAAAACTAATACATGTGTCATATAATCCACAGACTCCATACTTGATTTTGTTCAAAGGGTGTTTATTTATGTGCTAATAAGTGGAAGGGGTATTGTAATGGCCTGGGTTGATGATGGAGGAAAGTCCAGGGTAGAGTCCAGTCTATTTGTATCACAGGTGCATTGTCCAAGGGGGCATGGGAAGGGGAGAAGTGGACAGGGTGACTGAGTGGGACAGATGGGTGACAATCAGGAGAGTCTTATTTCTTGGGGGGGGGGGGGCCTTGGCATTGTTCTCTGGCTTCTGCCTGGATCGCAGGGACTGTTTGCAGAGGGTGGGGTGCTGGTGGCCTGTTGGTCCTGTGGCGGGCCTCCTGTCCTCTAGCGGAGGTGGAGGGCTGTTCTTCGGTGTGGCTAGTGTCAGGGACCCGTTGGTTTGCCACTGCCTCCCTCATGGTGTTGGCCATGTCTGCCAGCACCCCTGCAATGGTGACCAGGGTGGAGTGGATGTCTTTCAGGTTCTTCATGATCCCCAGGTACGGTCCTTCCTGCAGCCGCTGGGTCTCCTGCAACTTGTACAGTATCTGACCCTTGGTCTCCTGGGAATGGTGGTATGCTCCCAGGATCGGTGCAAGTGCCTCGTGGAGAGTGGGTTCCCTGGGCCTGTCCTCCCCCTGTCGCACAGCAGTCCTCCCAGCTTCCCTGTTGTCCTGTGCCTCTGTCCCCTGAACCGTGTGCCCACTGCCACTGATGCCAGGTCCCTGATTGTCCTGTGTTTGTGGGGCTGCCTGGGGTCCCTGTAGTGGTGGACACACTGCTGATTGACTTGTCCTAGGGACAGAGGTATGGGCTCGCTGGGTGGGTGCTGTGGTGGTGTTTCCTCAGGGGGGAGGATCTGTGGTGGGTTGGGACTGAGGCAGGGTAACTGACTGTCCAGAGGTGGAGTGATGGGGTGAGGGTAGGGGTAGGAGTTTATGATGGCATGCAGGTAGGGTGGGGATATAGTAGCAAAGATTGGACTTACCAGAGTCCAGTCCTCCTGCTACTCCTGTGAGGCCCTCAGGATGCATGATCGCCAAGACTTGCTCCTCCCATGTTGTTAGTTGTGGTGGAGGAGATGGGGGTCCACCGCCAGTCCTCCGTACAGCTACCTTGCGTCTTGCAACCATGGAACGCACCTCCCCCGTAGGTCGTTCCACCTCTTCCTGATGTCATCCCTTTTTCTTGGGTGCTGTCCCACAGCGTGGACCCTGTCCACGACTCTCCGCCATAGTTCTGTCTTCCTAGCAACAGACGTCTGCTGCACCTGTGATCCGATTAGCTGTGGCTCTTCCCGGATGATTTCCTCCACCATGACCCTTAGCTCTTCCTCTGAGAACCTGGGGTGTCTTTGTGGTGCCATGGGTGTAGTGTGAGTGGTATGTGTGAGGGTGTGTGGGGTGATGTGTTAGGGTGTGTGCTGTGAGGTGCGTGGATGGTGTATGGGTGATGGTGTTATGTGGCTCAGATGCAGTGGGTGCTCCTGGCTTGTCTGTCTCTCATTTGGCAATATTTTGTTCATTGTAAGGGGTTGTGGGTGTGTGTTTTATGTTGGATTGGGTGTGTGGGTGTGGTGTGTGTATGTGTGTCAGGTGTATAGTTTGAATTGTCCAATGTGGTGCAGTTTTGTTAGTGTGTGTGTATTTTGAGCGTGGCGGTGTGTACCACCAATGGTTTACTGTGGTTGAATGTCCGCAACGGTGATTCGTGGGTCATGATGCTGTGGGTGTATTTCTGTTGGCGTAATGGTGTGGGCTTTGGTACTACTGGTTTATCACTGACCTTTGGGCTGGCGGACTTGTGTGGTTGTCTGTATAGTGGCAGATTTCTCTGTGTGGGTCATAATACCTGTAGCGGTATACCGCTGCGGTCACGATATGTTGGCGGCCGTCAGCAAGGCAGTAGGCGGCGTTTACCGCCAATGTTGTAATGAGGGCCAAAGTCTCCTATCTAGATTGCACATTTTTTAATGATGTACAGCTACCATTCTAAAGTGGTGAAAAGTGCTTTTGCACACTTTCTTTGAAAGACATGCCAATGAATGATCTTGTAAGTTCGTATATTTTCTAACTTTGCATGGATCTAAATCTTGAAACATCTTAATTTTCTGTTTCAGACTCCTCCATGAAAATTCTCTTATCATTTGATTCTCGACAGACAGTACAAATACTGCTACATTTCCACTAGTACACTGGAGCTTGCTTATGCCTATCATGTACTGCTTCAGCTATTACTTGTTCTACATTCCTATAAACTATCTGTTCTTAGTATATGGGAGTGCCACCCTTCACTTCATAGCAATGACCAATTGTGTCAACTGCAAGCACTAATGAGTTATCTTGCAAAGAGCTCTCTTTATTAAAGAATGGTTCTGTGCTAGATGTGTGCATCCATTCACTTTGAAGAACTTTACCAAAGTACCTTTTGTTAATAAGCCTTTTCCTTAACATTCTTTTCCTCATGGAGACTACTGGTTTGTCTAGTGTCTTCATTCATTTCAATATTAGGATAAAGGCCCTCATTATGCCGCCCGCCAAGGTCTGACCGCCGGGTGCCCGCCAATGTGGCCGCACTCCCGCCACGGTCATTATTCGATCCCCCCTGGGCCGGCGGGCGGAAACCTGGTTTCCGCCCGCCGGCCCAGCGGGGATCTCGGCCGCAACACAGGAGCCGGCGGTGTTGCGGCGGTGCGTCGGGTCCAGTTGCACCCATCGCCCTTTTCACTGTCAGCTATGCAGACAGTGAAAAGCTGCATGGGGCCCTGTCAGGGGGCCCCTGCACTGCCCATGCCAGTGGCATTGGCAGTGCAGGGGCCCCGCGACTCTACGTACGGCCAGCCTTTTAAAGACTGGCGGTCGGGGACTCGTAATCCCCTGGGCAGCGCTGCAAGCAGTGCTGCCCAGGCAGATTATCACCGCCGGGGCAAATGTGGCGGGAAACCGCCAGCCCCAGCGGTGCGACCGCGGCGCTTCCGCCGTGGTCAAAATTCCCTGGATTGCACCGCCAGCCTGTTGGCGGAGCAAACGCTACAACAGCCTTGGTGGTCTTTGACCGGCAGGGTTGTACTGACCCCCAAAATGTTTTCTCTTCAAAACAAATGCTTTGTCTACTATACTCTCAATAAGTTGCTTCTGCTTAACTGTAGCACTTCTCTTTCTATACTTCATCTTTTTCAACAAATTTTGTATTACTCTAGTTCAAAACATTTGTACTCTTATCTTCTTAAACTGTTTTTGTCTCAAAGTCAACTCCTTCCTTTTCTGATCACATTTTCTACTTTTACTAGCATTTCATACATCTTCTTCATCATTGAATTTAGAATTCCTCTTTTCATTGGACATTTTTTTTCAGTTTGCAATTTTAAACATACTTTTTTATACTTTTACTTGTCTATATGGCTGACTAATTTGTGTTAGCACCTGGCTCCGTATCTGTCTGACTGTATGAGTTCCGTATTACTCTTCCATCAAATATTTAAATATGTATACAAGACTATATCATTGGCTCTTTTAGAAAGTCTATAAATCTGTAAATGTGTCTCTAAGTGAGTATATAAATAAGTTACTTCCTCTGTTGGTATGGTAAGTACAATAGTATATAAAAGATATTTTAAGGATTAACAAGCAGGCTCTGTAATAGCACATTTTCCTGACAGTAAAACTGCTTACTCAGGGTCTGCAGTACTAGAACTGAGACATGTTTAAAGTAGTACTTCTGTGGATGGGTGAGCAGATGATGTCAGTATATGGTTTCTTTCTGAGTAAGTGTATTAGTACCTCTATCAGTGTCCCAGCAAATGTCTCAAAAAATTCTGCAAGTACAGATGTATGTATCTGTGTGTACAACTGACTCACTATCTAATGGAAACATAACTGCTACCTCCATGTGTGTATAAATCTAAATTTAGCCTTCTCACAGTCTGCATAGCTGTGACAGTGGCTACATGCTTTTCTTAATAGATCTATGAGTTGAACTATGGGTGGGACACGGATTACACAAGTGAGAATAGGAGTGTAGAAGTACATGTTTAATTTACTAAAACTTAGAGGTACATGCTCAAAGTTTTAACCATAAATCCCTGTCCTTTACCACCTACCTACAGACTAACTGAGTTCTCAATTTACGGCAGTAAAACTACAGTTAAAAAATTCTCAATCGCCCTTTATAATGGCTACTCAAGCGGACAATAAATTGCAGACTTAGAGTCTCCAGCAGTAGGCCTCAAGTATTTTTAAACTAGTGCTGGTTTGGAAGGTGAGTAGATTGTGTCACTATTTACCTATATATCTGTCCAACTGTATCAGTGTGTCTATGAATGTCCCATCAGACATTAAAATAAATATGCTGAATACAGGGGTATCTAACTGTCTGTGCAACTGGCTCCAATACTGCTGCAAACATAACTACTGTCTGGTTGTGCGCATGAATATCTAGGCACCCCTCTAAGTATGTAAGTGACTCTATCCCTCAGTTAATAGTAATATGAGTTGTAGTTTCTATGTGAGAGTTAATAAATATGTGAGCATAATGTTCTGCAAGACCACTATTAACTCAGTTAACTTAGAACAACATGATCCATCTCTTAATAACAAACTACCCTGGTATATAGGCAACCTATACCCTATATGAGGGTTGACTCTTCTGTGGTAAAAAGTAACTGTAATCTTTCTTTCGTGATTACTATACCTTTCTTTATTGTTATTATGTAGATATTATTTTAATTCATTTTTAGTGCTTGTAAACATGCTATTAATTTTCATACATCTAATATAAAATTATCTCTGTACTAACACATTTTCCTTCAAAGAGTTTATATAATATATACCTCTTAAGTATCTTCCTTGCTCTATATGTTCCTCTCCCAGAATTGGTTTCAATTTCTTCTCAAATTTGCAAAAACAAAGCAGAAGAATGTCACACCACTCTCAAATTAGTGAACCATTAATGGCAATCTTTTCAACTTTGCTTTCAAGGTTACTCAGCCACAAAGCCAATCAGAATCTCTCTTTCATATGTAAGTTATGTTATACATCTTCTCACTGGTTATCATAGTTAACCCTTTCCCACACTCCTCGAAAGATAGCCCAGTTCCATACCAGTTTTCACCAGATCTGCGGATCCACCACGGAGATCAGCGCATCTCCCCATGTGAATCCGCGGGTGTATCTGCGGATCCATGTGGGAGGATGAAATTTATTTTGTCTTTAATCTAAAATAATGCTATTTATAGTCCTGTTTCAATAAACAAATGTATTGTCACCTCAACATAATTTTAAGCCCTTTTTACCAGTGGAACTGTAACTACCAACTCACATTCTGGTCTTTTTTTTATACCTTTCCCCCATGCTCCTCTAGCTACTCTACCATGACAACGACATTTGTAACATTCTCTTGCAACACCAGGTCACAAGTTCATAACAGCTTCTGAAAGTGCCATCCTTACTTTTAAATGAAAAATAGCAAGTATGGTTGACTTTTTCAAATAATACACATGCCACAAACAGCAACACTTTCTCTGCTTTCTCAAAAGCCAATCCTATAATCTATTTCCTTTTCTCACCATATCACTAACTACCTGTATGTGCCAACATATTGATGAAAACTAATAAAAGCTGTTGTTTCAAGTTTTAACTAGAACCCTCCATTTCCAACTATGTTTGTGGGAGAGTGTCTCAGGTTGTGAGAGTGGCTGTGAAAGTGTGTCTCTGGGTGTGAGTGTGTACGCATGCGAAAGTGGGTGTGAGAGTGTCTGGGTGTGGCAGTAGGCATGAGAGTGTCTCTTTGGATGTCACTGGGTGTGACAGTGTCTATTTTAGTGTGAGAGTGGGTGTAAGAGTCTCTGGGTGTGAGAGTGGGTGTGAGCATGTGAGAGTGGGTGTAAGAGTGAGTGTGAGTGTGTCTCTTTTAGTGTGAGAGTGGGCATCTGTCTGGGTGTGATAGTGGATGTGAGTGTGCCTGTCTTGCTGTGAGAGTGCATGTGAGAGTGTCTCTGTTGATGTGCAAATGAGTGTGAGAGTGTCTCTCTGGTTGTGAGAGTGGGTGTGAGAGTGTCTTTGTGTGAGAGTGTATCTGTATGACAGTGAGTGTGAAAGTGTCTGTCTGGGTGTGAGAGTGAATATGAGAAAGTTTATCTTGCTAAGAGAATAGGTTTGACAGTGTCTATTAATGTGAGAATGGGTGTGAGAGTGTATGTCTGGATGTGGGAGTGCCTGTCAGGTTGTATCTCTTGGCATGAGAGAGGGTGTTAAACGGTCTGTCTGGATATGAGAGTGGTTGTGAGAGCATTTTATCTGGGTGTGCAAGTGAGTGTGAGACTGTTTGGATGTGAAAGAGGATGTCAGAGTGTCTCCCTAGGTGTGAGAATGTCTGGCTGGGTGTGAGAGTGGGTGTGAGAGTGTCTGTCTGGCTGTTGGAGTGCATGTATGAATGTGTGTCTGAGTGTGAGAGTGTCTGGGTGTGCAAATGAGTGTGAGTGTGTCTGTGTAGGTGTGAGAGAGTCTGTCTGAGAGTGAGAGTGTTTGGGAGTGGGTGTGACAGTGTCTGTCTGGGTGTGTGAGTGAGTGTGAAAGTGTCTGGGTGTGAAAGACGGTGTCAGGGTGTCTCTCTTGGTGTGAGACTGTGTGTAGATATAAAAGTGGGTGTGAGAGTGGGTGTGAGAGTGTCTGTCTGGGTGTGTAAGTGGGTTCAAGAGTGTCTCTGTGGATGTCACTGGGTGTGACAGTGTCTATCTTAGTGTGAGAGTGGGTGTAAGAGTGTCTGTGTATGAGAATGATTGAGAGAATGTCTGATTAGGTGCAAGAGTGGGTGTGAGAGCGTCTCTATTAGTGTTGGTGTGAGAGCATCTGTCTGGGTGTGACAGTGGGTGTAAGAGTGCCTGTCTTGCTGTGAGAGTGGGTGTGAGAGTATCTCTGTTGATGTGCAAATGTGTTATCTGATTGTGAGAGTGGGTTTGAAAGTGCCTATTTTCATGTGAGAGAGGGTGTCAAAGTGTATTTATGTGAGACTGAGTGTGAAAGTCTCTTTCTGGGTGTGAGAATAAATATGAGAAGGTATATCTTGCTAAGACAGTGTCTCTGTTGATGTGAGACTGGATGTGAGAGTGAATGCCTGGATGTGAGAGTGACTGTCAGGGTGTCTCTCTTGGTGTGAGATAGGGAGTGAGACAGTCTGTCTGGATATGAGGGTGGTTGTAAGAGTGTTTGTCTGGGTGTGCGAGTTAGTGTGAGCCTGGACATTAAAGAGAGTGTAAGAGTGTCTGTCTAGATGTGGGAGGTGGTGTGAGAGAGTCTGACTGGGTATGACAGTGGGTGTGAGAGTGTCTTTATGGCTATGAGAGAGCATGTGAGAACATGTGTGGGTGTGACAGTGGGTGTGAGAGTGTCTGTGTAGGTGTGAGAGAGTGTCTGAGAGTGAGAGTGGGATTGAGAGTGTCTGAAAGTGGGTGCAACAGTGTCTGTCTTGGTGGGAGAGTGGGTGTGACAGTATATGGGTATGTAAGTGGGTGTGAGAGTGTCTCTTTGAGTGTGAGAGTGAGTATGACAGCATCTCTCTGGGTATGTGAGTGAGTATAACAGTGTCTGTCTGGGTGTGAGAGTGGCTGTGAGAGTGTCTGTCTGGCTCCAAGAGTAGAAGAGAGGACGTGTGTCTGGAGGGACAGTGTCTGTTTCTGTGTGAGACTGGGTGTAAGAGTGTCTTTCTAGGTGTGAGAGTGGGTGTGAGTCTGTCTGTGAGTGAGAGTGGTTGTGAGAGTGTCTGTTTGAGAATGGGTGTGACAGTGTCTGCCTGGGTGTGCGAGTGGGTATCAGAGAGTCTGTGTGAATGCATAAGTGTGTGTGCTAATATTTTATGTATATTTTTTGATGTTTTCCAAAATCAGCGGATCTATTCACTGGGCTCAGCGTGGCTCCCCCATGTGAATCCGTGACTGGATCCGCGGATTTCAGAAAATGTAATACCTGTGTATACTTTTTTTTTTTCCAAATTGTCTACTTATCGCCCAGATTTATATTAACCCCCTGGGGTCAGGAAACTCCTGCCCTGAACCGTTCCTATCAATTCCAGCCCACATTTTAGCCCTGGAGACTGTTCCCTGATAAAACAAAATGGCAGCTGCAACTTCCCTGTCAGGTTGTGGCCAGCCACTCAGAAGCTTGCTATGGCTTGTGGCTCCGCGGATCGATCTGCAATGGATCCACGGCTAATACGCGGGCCTATATATTTATATTTTTTGTTAATAAACATCTCTAAAACTACTGAACAGATTTACACCGAATAACAAAAAGTGTGCTTTTGAGACCAAGATCCAGCTTACTGAAAAATTTGGTGTAATTCTGTTCAGTGTTTCGGCCAGGACGTCATGCTCAAAGCTTTGAAAAATCCCATTGACACAGAATGGGGGAAAAGTGCTTCCGGACCCCTTCTTTTTCTGGGCCCACACTTGACGAATCACGCCAAAACTTTCTAGAAAGCAGATGTATTTTTTTGAAAATTCCATGAGGATTGGTCAAGCGGGCCAAAGTTAGTGGTATAACAAAAAACACTACATCTATGGAAAAAAAAAGTCCTAACTACAACTACCTAGAGGCGACCGCCATTAGGTAATATATGGGTATATATATATATATATATATATATATATATTCACTTAATAAAAACAAAGGTTACAGGGACGTTGTAGTTGGGTTCTTAATCTATTCACAAAAAACATAGAAATTCAGCAGTTAGAGTTAGAGTTATTTCAAGTAATTATAACTCGTGCCCTAAGGTTACAAGAACTCGTGCCCAGCCATGCACACTTTTTTCTTTAATAAATTGACTGCTAATGTTTAATTGATATTTTTACTGATGTTATAAAAGTTGTAATGCGTGCTGTAGTATCTGGGGCAATGAGCAGTGCATGGCAAGGGCCTTAGGGTGCGAGTTATAGTTCCTTGGTAAATATGCAGGGTGTATGCTACACTACAGCTTTATAATGGATCAGGAGGAAATGTCACCAGTGACCTTGTGTGCATTTGGCAATGTGATTTTCCTTGTGCGGTCTTGCTCTAGAATTCTGTGATAACATGAATCCTCCTATAGAGAGGCCAACGAAGCTACAAAGACTTAAATCACTACCAAATCAGGGTCCTTCCTCTTACCTATATGAAGTAAGTGCTTTTATGTTTTTGTAGAGATGTCCTCATATTCCTCATCATCAAGAAGGCACCATCAAAATTGGCAGAAAAAGCAGTGGGGGCCCTTTGGGAAGCTGTCCATCATCTTGGCAAAAGGGGGAAGACATATGCATACTACTAAGGTGGACAGTGCAGGCCAAGCAGGAGCAGCTTCCATGTGATTTGCACATTTACATTTCAAAGGGAGAACCATGGACTCTGCTCTCATCAGGGAAG
Source organism: Pleurodeles waltl (assembly GCF_031143425.1). Lineage (NCBI taxonomy): Eukaryota > Metazoa > Chordata > Amphibia > Caudata > Salamandridae > Pleurodeles > Pleurodeles waltl. The sequence continues at coordinate 741,055,604 of NC_090445.1, read as the reverse complement.
GACAAGAAAGAACCCACTCATCCCAGTCACATACAGATTGCGCTCTAGTAGATCAGTGATGCATTCACCTCCATGAAGGCTTTCAGATTTTAAGAGGGGAGGGGTCGATCTCAGCCCTGGGGACTCCATCCCCGACCTTCATTCAATGTGGGAGGGGGGCCGCGCGATCCCCCAGCCCGATTTCGGTTCCGGGGACCCTATCCCCCAGGGCCTGGCCATGTCACCTGGGTGCCCTCCATGGGACCCAGTCACCATGGTTGGGGACCGTGGGGGTAGCCTCAGTGCACCCACTGTCCCTGCCGGCTACCCGCTTCCTGCAGGAGCCGGCATTGCAGTCACAGACAGGGCGCTGCTATACATGCAGCTCCTTGTCTGTGAGAGCAATTGTTTCCTCTGTTTTCCTGCCCGTATCTCTGGGGCAGGAAAACAGAGGAAACCCCCGCTCACATCAACTAAGAGCTGTTTGACAGCTCTTGCTTGCTGGGAGCAGAGTTGTGTTCGTTTTGACTTGGCAGAAGCTGCCAAAGCACCCTGGGACACAGCAGGAGCCAGCCCTGGGGGGTGGCATTCCCCAGGGCCATTATTGGCTCCACAAGGGGGCTGTGTGGCGGAAAAGTCACATCAACATTGCTGCCAGCTCGTAATGGAGCCGGCAGCAATGCTGATGTGCAGCGGGTGCAGCAGCACCCGTCGTGCATTTCAGTGCCCGAAATTTGGGCAGTGAAATGCGCGACAGAGCTATGCCGGGGGGCCCTGCACTGCCCATGCCAAGTGATTGGACAGCACAGAGGCCCCCAGGGGCACCCCAAGTCCCCCTTACTGCCAGCCTTTCCATGGCGGTGTTTACTGCTGTGGCCAGGCTGGCGGTCGGAGACTCATAATACCCAGGGCAGTGGTGCTTGCACCACTGCCCTGGGGATGATGACCGCAGGGCTGGCTGTATAGTGGAGGGGCCGGCGGTATGGCCGTGGCTATTGTGCCACGGTCATAATAGCTGGAGTAACACTGCTAGCCTGTTGGCGGTATTACCACCAGCTTACCGCCGGCCGCCAGGTTCGCAATGAGGCCCATAATATGTAGGGAATAGATTGTTGAAACCTAGGGTCCTCTGAATATTGTCTTGTTGACCTCTATTCAGCTGCAGGTATTTGTATAGGTCTCGCATAGTAGCATCCACCCACTCCTGTGGGAAATAGATGTGGAAAGCATCAAGCCTCTAAACTTGTTTCTCACACACTCATTGGAACTTCTCTAGCTTGTTTAATTTGAAACAGATCAATAGCATCCACAACAGCGTCTTTTGAATGTAGTGGATGAATACTATAGTGCTCACATATTTCTTCTGATTTCTGCTTGTCTACTTTTTGTATTTGTCCACCTAATTGCAGTGCTGTATCATCAATAAAACTTACTTCTTGTGTCATATCCACGTTTGTAAAAAAACATTATTTTCTTTCAAGTATATTGTAGCTTTTTTAATTTACTCACATCCACTGATTCTTTCTGATTTTTTTTTAAAACTTTTGATAGGCGCTCTATTTGCTAGAATAATGAGTGGTTCATCTATATCTTTTCAACACCAACAGTATCAACTTTTTTTAAATCTAGAGGCACATAAACAACTCTTCCTTTAAGTCCTTTTTGTAGTGTCGTGGCAGTTTCTCTGTTTTTAGCTCCATTCAAATAATTGCTAAAAATGGGTGCACACATTGTACTAGAATTGATTCATCAACATTTAGGGCCTCATTACGACCCTGGCGGCCGGCAGTACACCGGCGGTAACACCGCCAACAGGCTGGCGGTGTACTGCCAGTGGATTATGACCATGGCGCATTAGCCACAACCATACCGCCGGCCCCTCAAGCATACATAATCCCCAACTGCCAGCCTGTCCATGGCGGTAAACACCGCCATGGACAGGCTGGCGGTAAGGGAGACTGGGGTGCCCCTGAACTTCCCATGCACTTGGCATGGGCAGTGCAGGGGCCCCCCAGACACAGACCCATCGTGTATTTCACTGCCCGAATTTCGGGCAGTCAAATGCGCAATGGATGCTGCTGCACCCTCTGCACATCAACATTGCCGCCGGCTCTATTATGAGCCGGCTGCAATGTTGATGTGACTTTTCCGCTGGCCCAGCGGAAAAGTCATAATAGGGAGCCACATATACCGCCAGCACTGGTGGTATAGTGGCACCCGCGGCTTTGGCGGTCTTCTAGTAAGACCGCCGAAGTCGTAATGAGGGCCTTAATTCCTTAAGCTCTTCTGGGATTGGCACTAACTCTAATCTTTTATGAACTGCTCTAGCTGGTTTTATATCATTCTCCAATTTGTTGTGGCAATGTTTACATATTGATTCTTTTGCGTCTAAATTAAACCGTTCTTCTACAAATGGATATGCTTTAAATTTCTTCCACTCATCATTACTGTTTTCTTCAGTTTTAGAAAATAGAACTATATTACAAGTTTGTTTTTTGTAATGAGTACGATGACAAGAGATGCATATATGCTCAGGTTTCTCAGAAATATTGAACTTTTCTATCTCCTTTGTAAAACTTTCAGTACTTAGACCCTCATTACAACCCTGGCGGACGGTGTTAAAGTGGCGGTAAGACCGGCAACAGGCCGGCGGTAAAAAATTAGCAATTTCGACCGTGGCGGAAACCGCCAACAAACACAGCCACTTTAACACTCAGACCGCCACAGCGGTACAAACAAACAGCGCCGCGGTCACCGCCAACAGACAGGCGGGAGACAATGTACCGCCCACACTATTATGACAGGCCAATCCGCCACCTTTTCCGGGGCGGAATCACTGTGGATAAAAACACGGCGGAAACAGGAATTTCGAAGGGAAAACGCTCACCTCTACACACCCCACGAGGAATGAGTACACCATGGAACCGGAACTCCAAATTCTACCTGCGATAGTCTTCCTGCTCCTCTACCAGGAGCACGAACGCCGGCGGCGAAGACCACGGTGAGTACTGCACCTACGACACAGGGGAGGGGGAGGCAAAAAACAGGGACACTCACACGCAACACCCCCACCCTCACCCACTACAACACACACACTAATGCATATCAATACATCACAGTTACACCCCCCCCCCAAGCCCCCTGGAAGAATGCAAAGACAAAAGGAAATGAATGTAACCATTGTAATATATTAAAATACAGTACTCCAAAATACATATACACCATAAACAAATATATACACCAATAATACAAGTCCAGGTATTGCACCTTTTATAGTCCGTGGACCACTGGGCCCAGAATGCATGGGCGAGGCCCACACAAGATACCCGATCAAAACAGAGAGAACACTGCAGGGGCATCAGATAGAAATACAACAGACACCTCAGGGGGAAGGGAAGGGGGGCACCTCAGCCGGATGAGTGCACAACACCAGATCCACGAGGGGGCTCAATGCCCACTGTTCAATCCTGGGGAGAGCAAAGCCACAGTCTCTCAAGTCTCTACAGTGGGTGGGTTGCCCACTGCTCTATCCTGGGGCGTGCAAAGCCACAGTCTCTCAAGTCTCTCCAGTGGGTGGTTTGCCCACTGCCATATCCTGGGGAGTGCAAAGCCACAGTCTCTCAAATCTCTCCAGTGGGTGGTTTGCCCACTGCTTTATCCTGGGGAGTACAAAGCCACAGTCTCTCAAGTCTCTCCAGTGGGTGGTTTGCCCACTGCTTTATCCTGGGGAGTGCAAAGCCACAGTCTCTCAAGTCTCTCCAGTGGGTGGTTTGCCCACTGCCATATCCTGGGGAGTGCAAAGCCACAGTCTCTCAAGTGGATAACAGTCTCCACTGGTTCTGGAGGGGGACTGGTGCCCAGTGTGCTTCATCCTGGGGGAGGACCCAATCTACGAGCTTCTCCAACTCCTCCGATGTGAAGGCAGGGCCCCTTTCCCCAGACGCACGAGCCATTGTCTCTTCCAGACTGAGGTCACAGCGGCGCTTGCAGTGTAGGTCCTCTCCTGTCGAAGATCAGGTATCGAGTGATTGAAGTGATAGAAAATGGCGGTTACGTCCGCGGAGGTGCGTACCATCACTGCTGGTGTACATCGTCATTGGCTCCTGGGACCCATAGGGTCCAATGTTAACCAATGCAGCATTGCGCCGCGGTCTCTGACCGACTACCGCGACGGTGTACAACGCCAGCGCAGTTACCTCACATCCCATTGTCCCACTTTACAGGTCAGGCAGCCACCATTTCAGGGGCCCACATGGCCTCATTTTTAACTGCGTCATACATACCTAGGCCTAGTCTCAACGCACAACGCCTTTTGTGTATGATTGGTGTTCTGTGTAAACTGTGGGTACGTACCTCTGAGTTGTTTGACTCTGTGGTTGCTGTTGTCCTTCATAGGCACCGTCCGCTGGGACATGTGAGGAGATGGCGGCATCCTCCGGTGTACCGACCGTTGGTGGACCTGTCGACAATGGATGAGCGACATTTGATAATCACCTACAGGTTTGACCGTGCCACAATCCAGGAACTGTGTACCCAGTTGGAGCCAGACCTGATGTCAGCAATCCGCCATCCCACAGGAATCCCCCCTCAGGTGCAGGTGCTGTCAGTGCTACATTTCCTTGCAAGTGGGTCTTTTCAAACAACTGTGGCCATGGCATCAGGGATGTCCCAGCTTATGTTTTCCAACGTATTGTCCAGAGTGTTGTCTGCCCTTCTGAAACACATGTGGAGCTACATCGTTTTCCCTCAGGTGGAGGATTTGCCTACAGTGAAAGGCGATTTCTATGCCCTGGGACATATCCCCAACAGGTCTGTGGTGGCCTGTGCCTGTGTGAGGGGAACCGACTGTCCAGAGGTCCCCGATGATCCGGGCTGGTCATCTAGATCCAGTTGGACAGAGGTGCTGTCATCACTGTGGGCCTCTTCTGTGGGTGGAGTGGACATGTCTGGACCCTCCTGTCTGGTGACGTTGGGTAGGGGTCCTGCAGGGGTGGAAAGGCATGATAATTGCATCTGTGTGTGTCATGGTGTGCAATGGGTGGGTGACCGTGTACGCCAGTGCAGGCATTCCTGTGTGGGACCTTGTGTGAGGATGGTTTAGGGGGTGTATGGGCACGTGCAGTGTGCATGCTTTGGTGATGGGTGTCCATGCTTTGTTGTTGTATGCAGGGCTTGGTGTTGGGATGGGTGGTTTGTGATATTGGTACATTTGTGAGGAGTTGGCATGATAGGGGTGAGGGCGAGGGTGGAGTTATGTGATAGCATGCAGGTAGGGTGGGGGATGTAATAGTTAAGATTTGACTTACCAGAGTCCATTCCTCCACCTACTCCTGCGAGGCTGTCAGGATGCAGAATCGCCAAGACCTGCTCCTCCCATGTTGTTAGTTGATGGGGAGGAGGTGGGGGTCCGCCGCCAGCCCGCTGAACTGCCAGGTGGTCTCTTGAGACAACGGAACGCACCTTCCCCCGTAGGTCGTTCCACCTTTTCCTGATGTCCTCCCGATTTCTTGGGTGCTGTCCCACTCCGTTGACCCTGTCCACTATTCTTTGCCATAGCTCCATCTTCCTTGCAATGGAGGTGTGCTGCACCTGTGATCCAAATAGCTGTGGCTCTACCCGGACGATTTCCTCCACCATGACCCTGAGCTCCTCCTCCGAGAACCTGGGTGTCTTTGCCGTGCCATGGGGTGGTGTAGGTGATGTGTGGGGTGGAGTGTGTGGTTATAAGTGTGGTGATATGTATTGGTGTTTTGTGTGAGGTGCGTGGAAGTTGTGTGGGTGATGGTGTTATGTGCCTGTGGATGCTTTTGTACTTGCTGGTGGTGTCTCTCTCTGGCCTTCGTTCTCAATTTTTGTTGTGGGGGTTTGTGGGTGATGTGGGTGTGTGTTTTATATTTTATTGGGTGTGTGGGAGTGGTGTGTGTATGTGTCTCAGGTGTGTGTATTTTGAATCGTCCAATGTGGCTGTGTTTTGTAAATGTGTGTGTATTTTGAGCGCAGCGGTGTGTACCGCCAATGGAATACCGCGGCTGAAAGACTGCCGCGTGCATTTGTGTGTCGTGATAGTGTGGGCGTATTTCTGTTGGCGTGACGGTGGAGGTTTTGTTATCGCCAGTTTATTACTGACCTTTGGTGTGGCGGACTTGTTTGGGTGTCTGAATTTTGGCGGATTCCGAGATGTGGGTCATAATAGCTGTGGCGGAATTCCGCGGCCGCGGCGGTGTGTTGGCGGACTTCTGCACGGCGGTAAGAGGCTTTTACCGCCAATGTTGCAATGAGGGCCATACTGTCTATCCAGTTATTCTACTCCTCTCAACACGTCATCCACATTTTCTATGCTATCTTCTTCAGGCACAATGAAACAGAACTGAATATCTTTAGAAACTTTCTCAACCTCTGCCACACTACCATAAAACAGAGCTCTGTTCAAATCTCCTAATCATAAAGCTGGACGTTTTACAAAATAAATGTCCTCATTACAACCCTGGCGGTCGGTGTTAAAGCGGCGGTAACACCGCCAACAGGCCTGCGGTAAAAAAAATGGAATCATGACCACGGCGGAAACCGCCAACACATACAGGCACTTTAACACTCCGAACGCCACGGCGGTAGCAACAAACACCGCAGCGGTAAACTCCAACAGCCAGGCGGAAGACAATGTACCTCCCACTCTATTACAACCTGCCCATCCGCCAGCTTTTCCGGGGCGGTACCAACACCATCAAAAGCATGGCGGAAACAGTACTCTGAAGGGAAACAACTCACCTATCGACCCTAAAGGAAGAACCAGGGCGCCATGGAGCCCGAGCTGCAGGTTTTCCCTATGCTTGTGTATCTTCTCATACACCAGGAGCATGAACGCCGGTGACGACGACAACGGTGATTACTGCACAAAGCACACAAGGGAGGGAGGAGGAAAAACAGAGTGACACGCAACACCCCCACCCTCACTCACATCACCATACACACAAACACATGCAACAACTTTACATATACACCCCGTAACCCTCAGGAATAACGCAAGGACAAAAGGAATGGAGTCAAATGAGTATAATATTAGTAATAATTAGAAATACGTTCATTAAGCAAAAACAGTATTTACAATATATGTAATATATACAAAAGGCGGGACAATGCCCACTCAAAAATAGTCCGTGGCCCACTGGGCCAAAACACATAGGCCAAGCCTACACTTGACTCCTGCCTCAATATGGAGAGAACACTGCAGGGGCATCAGGTCGAAAACACACAGGCACCTCAGGGGGACGGGGAATGGGGGGGCACCTCAGCCGGAAGATGGTACAACACCACTGCTCCTGGAGGGGGCTCCATGCCCACTGCTTGGTCCTTGGGAGTGCACGGCCACAGTCTCTCAAGTGGGTGGGTTGCCCACTGCTTAGTCCTGGGGAGTGCAAAGCCACAGTCTCTCAAGTGGGTGGGTTGCCCACTGCTTGGTCCTGTGGAGTGCAAGGCCACAGCCTCTCAAGTGGGTGATTTACCCACTGCTTGGTCCTGGGGAGTGCAAGGCCACAGTCTCTCAAGTGAGTGGCTTCTTCCACTGGTTCTGGAGGGGGCCCTGTGCCCAGTGTGCTTCATCCTGGCAAGGAGGGGCTGAGTGGATGCTTTCTTCCACTGGTTCTGGAGGGGGCATTGCACCCTGTGATGCAGATGTTTTGGAGTGCAAGGTCGCAGTCTCTCACCTGGGTGTCACAACAACAGCTTTTGCAGGGGCCAGGATGCACTGCAATCCATGTAGTCACCACTACACACTGCTCTCCGGTGGTGACGGCTGCTTAGTGAATCGCAGTTGCACTGCAGGTGGCGGTGCTGGCAGTGGTGATGGTAGCCTCCATGCCTTCACCTGCAGCCTCGGACGGCTTCCCACTGGGGCTGCTGCTGCTGGCAGTGGTGCTGCTTGCATGAGGAACATCAGGGGGGTCAGGGTATGACGGGCCCAGCTGCGCCTCCGCCGTCCTCCTTGCCCAGCGGAGCAGGTCCTCCCACCGTTTGCGGCAGTGGGTGCTCTGCCTGTCAAAGACCCCCAGGGTCCGCACCTCCTTGGCGATGACACGCCAAATACCCTTTTTCTGATTGGTACTGACCTGCAGGAAAATATGCATAGAAAAAAGGGATTAGTCATACCGTCCGGACTGTTACACTCTTTTCCCACAATATCCCTCCCATCCCCTTACGCACAGACATTGACCACCACACACGCAGCACTCTGCCCAGTACCCCTCCGCCCCCCCCCCACATGAGGCTTACACACTCAGCAATCCATACATTCATGGCCCACACATCATGTCCACAGTGTACTCACCTGTTTGCCTGGAGGACCATAGAGCAAAGTGTACTGGGGTAAGACCCCATCCACCAGTCTCTACAACTCCTCTGAAGTGAAGGTGGGGGCCCTTTCCCCAGACACTCGAGCCATTGTCGCTTCCAGACAAAGATCAAAGCAGCACCTGCAGTGTAGGTCCTCTCCTGTTGAAGGTCAGGTAACAAGTGAGTGAACAGATAGAAAATTATGGTCACGTCCACGCGGTGCATACGGTCACTGCCGGCATACATCGCCATTGGCTCCTGGAATCCATAGGGTCCAATGATAACCAAAGCAAAGTTGCGCGGCGGTCATCGACCGCAACGGCGCACAGCGCCAGTGGAATTACCTGATTTCCACTTGTCTCTCCTCACAGGTCAGACATCCGCCATTTCAGGGGGGCACAGGCAATGGCACCTAACTGCATCACAGCACACACTGGCACAGCAACTGACTCTCGAATTCACATACTGACCCTCATTATGATCATGGTGGTTTGGCCCGCCATGCAGGCAGTGGTGACTGAAGCCGCCAGCCGGCATGGCGGGCCAAACCTCCATATAATGTACATGGTGACGGCCGCTGGCGGCAGCCATCACCCACAGCCAGGCTCCCGCCGTGAGGCAGCCTGGCAGAAGGTTGAAACGCCATCCGCCAGGGTAGCTGCGCAACCCTGCGGATAATGTTTCATTTCCCGCCAGCCTTTTCCTGGCGGGGTATCCCTCCAGGAAAAGGCTGGTGGAGGGGGTGCCCCGGGGCACCCCTGGGGACCCCTGCACTGCCCATGCACTTTGCATGGGCAGTGCATGGGCCCCGGTGCAGTGCCACGTCGCGCAGGTCACTGCGATCTGCGCGACGGGTGCAACTGCAGATGCAGAGGAAGAAGATGTGGACAACAGAAGTACACTCATTCAACATTACTTCCAGTGACACACAGGTAAGACACTGTAACTTCAACTTCCATTGCAGTTTTGTGTTTGAAATTGAACATGGCAGCCTGATTTCCCTAGTCTATGACCACTTACTGTACCCTTTAGCATCTCTATTTTCAGATCTCTGTGCCCCACTCTAGCTCCTTGTGAGAGTGGTTGTGAGAGCATTTTATCTGGGTGTGCAAGTGAGTGTGAGACTGTTTGGATGTGAAAGAGGATGTCAGAGTGTCTCCCTAGGTGTGAGAGTGGGTGTGAGAATGTCTGGCTGGGTGTGAGAGTGGGCGTGAGAGTGTCTGTCTGGCTGTTGGAGTGCATGTATGAATGTGTGTCTGAGTGTGAGAGTGTCTGGGTGTGCAAATGAGTGTGAGTGTGTCTGTGTAGGTGTGAGAGAGTCTGTCTGAGAGTGAGAGTGTTTGGGAGTGGGTGTGACAGTGTCTGTCTGGGTGTGTGTTTACTGCTGCCCACTACAGGTTATACCTATGTTAATATTACAGTAGATTAGAAATGCAATGTTTACAGTTTGTAAAACTAATACATGTGTCATATAATCCACAGACTCCATACTTGATTTTGTTCAAAGGGTGTTTATTTATGTGCTAATAAGTGGAAGGGGTATTGTAATGGCCTGGGTTGCTGATGGAGGAAAGTCCAGGGTAGAGTCCAGTCTATTTGTATCACAGGTGCATTGTCCAAGGGGGCATGGGAAGGGGAGAAGTGGACAGGGTGACTGAGTGGGACAGATGGGTGACAATCAGGAGAGTCTTATTTCTTGGGGGTGGGGGGGGCCTTGGCATTGTTCTCTGGCTTCTGCCTGGATCGCAGGGACTGTTTGCAGAGGGTGGGGTGCTGGTGGCCTGTTGGTCCTGTGGCGGGCCTCCTGTCCACTAACGGAGGTGGAGGGCTGTTCTACGGTGTGGCTAGTGTCAGGGACCCGTTGGTTTGCCACTGCCTCCCTCCTGGTGTTGGTCATGTCTGCCAGCACCCCTGCAATGGTGACCAGGTTGGAGTGGATGTCTTTCAGGTTCTTCATGATCCCCAGGTACGGTCCCTCCTGCAGCCGCTGGGTCTCCTGCAACTTGTACAGTATCTGACCCTTGGTCTCCTGGGAATGGTGGTATGCTCCCAGGATCGGTGCAAGTGCCTCGTGGAGAGTGGGTTCCCTGGGCATGTCCTCCCCCTGTCGCACAGCAGTCCTCCCAGCTTCCCTGTTGTCCTGTGCCTCTGTCCCCTGAACTGTGTGCCCACTGCCACTGATGCCAGGTCCCTGATTGTCCTGTGTTTGTGGGGTTGCCTGGTGTCCCTGTAGTGGTGGACACACTGCTGATTGACTTGTCCTAGGGACAGAGGTATGGGCTCGCTGGGTGGGTGCTGTGGTGGTGTTTCCTCAGGGGGGAGGATCTGTGGTGGGTTGGGACTGAGGCAGGGTAACTGACTGTCCAGAGGTCCCTGATGGGCCAGGTTGGTCATCATGATCCAGGTGTGCAGAGCTGCTGTCATCACTGTGGGCCTCTTCTGGGGGGGGGGACTGGATGTTGGTGGCACCTCCTCTCCGGTGACATTGAGTGGGGGTCCTGTGGGGATGTAAATGCAGTGTTAATTGTATCTGTGTGTGCCATCTTGTGCATGGATATGTTTCCCTCTATGGTTGGTATTAGCAAGGCAGCTTTGGCTTGTGTGAGTTGTGCTTGGTGTGGCTAAGTGATTGTCACTAGTGTGAATGCTGTGGTGATGGGTGTCCATGCAGGTCTGTGATGGGGGTCCATGCATTGGTGTTGCATGCAGGGCTTGGTATTGGGAAGGGTGGGTTGTGATACTGGGGTATATGTGAGGTGGTGGAGTGATGGGGTGAGGGTAGGAGTTTGTGATGGCATGCAGGTAGGGTGGGGATATAGTAGCAAAGATTGGACTTACCAGAGTCCAGTCCTTCTGCTACTCCTGCGAGGCCCTCAGGATGCATGATCGCCAAGACTTGCTCCTCCCATGTTGTTAGTTGTGGTGGAGGAGATGGGGGTCCACCGCCAGTCCTCCGTACAGCTACCTTGTGTCTTGCAACCATGGAACGCACCTCCCCCGTAGGTCGTTCCACCTCTTCCTGATGTCATCCCTTGTTCTTGGGTGCTGTCCCACAGCGTGGACCCTGTCCACGACTCTCCACCATAGTTCTGTCTTCCTAGCAACAGACGTCTGCTGCACCTGTGATCCGATTAGCTGTGGCTCTTCCCGGATGATTTCCTCCACCATGACCCTTAGCTCTTCCTCTGAGAACCTGGGGTGTCTTTGTGGTGCCATGGGTGTAGTGTGAGTGGTATGTGTGAGGGTGTGTGGGGTGATGTGTTGGGGTGTGTGCTGTGAGGTGCGTGGATGGTGTATGGGTGATGGTGTTATGTGGCTCAGATGCAGTGGGTGCTCCTGGCTTGTCTGTCTCTCATTTGGCAATATTTTGTTCATTGTAAGGGGTTGTGGGTGTGTGTTTTATTTTGGATTGGGTGTGTGGGTGTGGTGTGTGTATGTGTGTCAGGTGTATAGTTTGAATTGTCCAATGTGGTGCAGTTTTGTTAGTGTGTGTGTATTTTGAGCGTGGCGGTGTGTACCACCAATGGTTTACTGTGGTTGAATGTCCGCAACGGTGATTCGTGGGTCATGATGCTGTGGGTGTATTTCTGTTGTCGTAATGGTGTGGGCTTTGGTACTACTGGTTTATCACTGACCTTTGGGCTGGCGGACTTGTGTGGTTGTCTGTATAGTGGCAGATTTCTCTGTGTGGGTCATAATACCCGTGGCGGTATACCGCTGCGGTCACGATATGTTGGCGGCCGTCAGCAAGGCAGTAGGCGGCATTTACCGCCAATGTTGTAATGAGGGCCAAAGTCTCCTATCTAGATTGTACATTTTTGAATGATGTACAGCTACCATTCTAAAGTGGTGAAAAGTGCTTTTGCACACTTTCTTTGAAAGACATGCCAATGAATGATCTTGTAAGTTCGTATATTTTCTAACTTTGCATGGATCTAAATCTTGAAACATCTTAATTTTCTGTTTCAGACTCCTCCATGAAAATTCTCTTATCATTTGATTCTCGACAGACAGTACAAATACTGCTACATTTCCACTAGTACACTGGAGCTTGCTTATGCCTATCATGTACTGCTTCAGCTATTACTTGTTCTACATTCCTATAAACTATCTGTTCTTAGTATATGGGAGTGCCATCCTTCACTTCATAGCAATGACCAATTGTGTCAACTGCAAGCACTAATGAGTTATCTTGCAAAGAGCTCTCTTTATTAAAGAATGGTTCTGTGCTAGATGTGTGCATCCATTAACTTTGAAGAACTTTACCAAAGTACCTTTTGTTAATAAGCCTTTTCCTTAACATTCTTTTCCTCATGGAGACTACTGGTTTGTCTAGTGTCTTCATTCATTTCAATATTAGGATAAAGGCCCTCATTATGCCGCCCGCCAAGGTCTGACCGCCGGGCGCCCGCCAATGTGGCCGCACTCCCGCCGCGGTAATTATTAGATGCCCCCTGGGCCGGCGGACGGAAACCTGGTTTCCGCCCGCCGGCCCAGCGGGGATCTCGGCCGCAACACAGGAGCCGGCGGTGTTGCGGCGGTGCGTCGGGTCCAGTTGCACCCGTCGCCCTTTTCACTGTCAGCTATGCAGACAGTGAAAAGCTGCATGGGGCCCTGTCAGGGGACCCCTGCACTGCCCATGCTGGTGGCATGGGCAGTGCAGGGGCCCTGCGACTCTACGTACTGCCAGCCTTTTAAAGACTGGCGGTCGGGGACTCGTAATCCCCTGGGCAGTGCTGCAAGCAGCGCTGCCCAGGCAGATTATCACCGCCGGGGCACATGTGGCGGGAAACCGCCGGCCCCAGCGGTGCGACCGCGGCGCTTCCGCTGTGGTCAAAATTCCCTGGATTGCACCGCCAGCCTGTTGGCGGAGCAAACGCTACAACAGCCCTGGCGGTCTTTGACCGGCAGGGTTGTACTGACCCCCAAAATGTTTTCTCTTCAAAACAAATGCTTTGTCTACTATACTCTCAATAAGTTGCTTCTGCTTAACTGTAGCACTTCTCTTTCTATACTTCATCTTTTTCAACAAATTTTGTATTACTCTAGTTCAAAACATTTGTACTCTTATCTTCTTAAACTGTTTTTGTCTCAAAGTCAACTCCTTCCTTTTCTGATCACATTTTCTACTTTTACTAGCATTTCATACATCTTCTTCATCATTGAATTTAGAATTCCTCTTTTCATTGGACATTTTTTTTCAGTTTGCAATTTTAAACATACTTTTTTATACTTTTACTTGTCTATATGGCTGACTAATTTGTGTTAGCACCTGGCTCCACATCTGTCTGACTGTATGAGTTCCGTATTACTCTTCCATCAAATATTTAAATATGTATACAAGACTATATCATTGGCTCTTTTAGAAAGTCTATAAATCTGTAAATGTGTCTCTAAGTGAGTCTATAAATAAGTTACTTCCTCTGTTGGTATGGTAAGTACAATAGTATATAAAAGATATTTTAAGGATTAACAAGCAGGCTCTGTAATAGCATGTTTTCCTGACAGTAAAACTGCTTACTCGGGGTCTGCAGTACTAGAACTGAGACATGTTTAAAGTAGTACTTCTGTGGATGGGTGAGCAGATGATGTCAGTATATTGTATCTTTCTGAGTAAGTGTATCAGTACCTCTATCAGTGTCCCAGCAAATGTCTCAAAAAATTCTGCAAGTACAGATGTATGTATCTGTGTGTGCAACTGACTCACTATCTAATGGAAACATAACTACTACCTCCATGTGTGTATAAATCTAAATTTAGCCTTCTCACAGTCTGCATAGCTGTGACAGTGGCTACATGCTTTTCTTAATAGATCTATGAGTTGAACTATGGGTGGAACACGGATTACACAAGTGAGAATAGGAGTGTAGAAGTACATGTTTAATTTACTAAAACTTAGAGGTACATGCTCAAAGTTTTAACCATAAATCCCTGTCCTTTACCACCTACCTACAGACTAACTGAGTTCTCAATTTACTGCAGTAAAACTACAGTTAAACAATTCTCAATCACCCTTTATAATGGCTACTCAAGCAGACAATAAATTGCAGACTTAGAGTCTCCAGCAGTAGGCCTCAAGTATTTTTAAACTAGTGCTGGTTTGGAAAGGTGAGTAGATTGTGTCACTATTTACCTATATATCTGTCCGACTGTGTCAGTATGTCTATGAATGTCCCATCAGACATTAAAATAAATATGCTGAGTACAGGGGTATCTAACTGTCTGTGCAACTGGCTCCAATACTGCTGCAAACATAACTACTGTCTGGTTGTGCGCATGAATATCTAGGCACCCCTCTAAGTATGTTAGTGACTCTATCCCTCAGTTAATAGTAATATGAGTTGTAGTTTCTATGTGAGAGTTAATAAATATGTGAGCATAATGTTCTGCAAGACCACTATTAACTCAGTTAACTTAGAACAACATGATCCATCTCCTAATAACAAACTACCCTGGTATATAGGCAACCTATACCCTATATGAGGGTTGACTCTTCTGTGGTAAAAAGTAACTGTAATCTTTCTTTCGTGATTACTGTACCTTTCTTTATTGTTATTATGTAGATATTATTTTAATTCATTTTTAGTGCTTGTAAACATGCTATTAATTTTCATACATCTAACATAAAATTATCTCTGTACTAACACATTTTACTTCAAAGAGTTTATATAATATATACCTCTTAAGTATCTTCCTTGCTCTATATGTTCCTCTCCCAGAATTGGTTTCAATTTCTTCTCAAATTTGCAAAAACAAAGCAGAAGAATGTCACACCACTCTCAAATTAGTGAACCATTAATGGCAATCTTTTCAACTTTGCTTTCAAGGTTACTCAGCCACAAAGCCAATCAGAATCTCTCTTTCACATGTAAGTTATGTTATACATCTTCTCACTGGTTATCATAGTTAACCCTTTCCCACACTCCTCGAAAGATAGCCCAGTTCCATACCAATTTTCACCAGGTCTGCGGATCCACCACGGAGATCAGCGCATCTCCCCATGTGAATCCGCGGGTGTATCTGCGGATCCATGTGGGAGGATGAAATTTATTTTGTCTTTAATCTAAAATAATGCTATTTATAGCCCTGTTTCAATAAACAAATGTATTGTCACCTCAACATAATTTTAAGCCCTTTTTACCAGTGGAACTGTAACTACCAACTCACATTCTGGTCTTTTTTTTATACCTTTCCCCCATGCTCCTCTAGCTACTCTACCATGACAACGACATTTGTAACATTCTCTTGCAACACTAGGTCACAAGTTCATAACAGCTTCTGAAAGTGCCATCCTTACTTTTAAATGAAAAATAGCAAGTATGGTTGACTTTTTCAAATAATACACATGCCACAAACAGCAACACTTTCTCTGCTTTCTCAAAAGCCAATCCTATAATCTATTTCCTTTTCTCACCATATCACTAACTACCTGTATGTGCCAACATATTGATGACAACTAATAAAAGCTGTTGTTTCAAGTTTTAACTAGAACCCTCCATTTTCAACTATGTTTGTGGGAGAGTGTCTCAGGTTGTGAGAGTGGCTGTGAAAGTGTGTCTCTGGGTGTGAGTGTGTACGCATGCGAAAGTGGGTGTGAGAGTGTCTGGGTGTGGCAGTAGGCATGAGAGTGTCTCTTTGGATGTCACTGGGTGTGACAGTGTCTATTTTAGTGTGAGAGTGGGTGTAAGAGTCTCTGGGTGTGAGAGTGGGTGTGAGCATGTGAGAGTGGGTGTAAGAGTGAGTGTGAGTGTGTCTCTTTTAGTGTGAGAGTGGGCATCTGTCTGGGTGTGATAGTGGATGTGAGTGTGCCTGTCTTGCTGTGAGAGTGCATGTGAGAGTGTCTCTGTTGATGTGCAAATGAGTGTGAGAGTGTCTCTCTGGTTGTGAGAGTGGGTGTGAGAGTGTCTTTGTGTGAGAGTGTATCTGTATGACAGTGAGTGTGAAAGTGTCTGTCTGGGTGTGAGAGTGAATATGAGAAAGTTTATCTTGCTAAGAGAATAGGTTTGACAGTGTCTATTAATGTGAGAATGGGTGTGAGAGTGTATGTCTGGATGTGGGAGTGCCCGTCAGGTTGTATCTCTTGGCATGAGAGAGGGTGTTAAACGGTCTGTCTGGATATGAGAGTGGTTGTGAGAGCATTTTATCTGGGTGTGCAAGTGAGTGTGAGACTGTTTGGATGTGAAAGAGGATGTCAGAGTGTCTCCCTAGGTGTGAGAGTGGGTGTGAGAATGTCTGGCTGGGTGTGAGAGTGGGCGTGAGAGTGTCTGTCTGGCTGTTGGAGTGCATGTATGAATGTGTGTCTGAGTGTGAGAGTGTCTGGGTGTGCAAATGAGTGTGAGTGTGTCTGTGTAGGTGTGAGAGAGTCTGTCTGAGAGTGAGAGTGTTTGGGAGTGGGTGTGACAGTGTCTGTCTGGGTGTGTGAGTGAGTGTGAAAGTGTCTGGGTGTGAAAGACGGTGTCAGGGTGTCTCTCTTGGTGTGAGACTGTGTGTAGATATAAAAGTGGGTGTGAGAGTGGGTGTGAGAGTGTCTGTCTGGGTGTGTAAGTGGGTTCAAGTCTCTGTGGATGTCACTGGGTGTGACAGTGTCTATCTTAGTGTGAGAGTGGGTGTAAGAGTGTCTGGGTATGAGAGTGATTGAGAGAATGTCTGATTAGGTGCAAGAGTGGGTGTGAGAGCGTCTCTATTAGTGTTGGTGTGAGAGCATCTGTCTGGGTGTGACAGTGGGTGTAAGAGTGCCTGTCTTGCTGTGAGAGTGGGTGTGAGAGTATCTCTGTTGATGTGCAAATGTGTTATCTGATTGTGAGAGTGGGTTTGAAAGTGCCTATTTTCATGTGAGAGAGGGTGTCAACGTGTATTTATGTGAGACTGAGTGTGAAAGTCTCTTTCTGGGTGTGAGAATAAATATGAGAAGGTATATCTTGCTAAGACAGTCTCTCTGTTGATGTGAGACTGGATGTGAGAGTGAATGCCTGGATGTGAGAGTGACTGTCAGGGTGTCTCTCTTGGTGTGAGATAGGGAGTGAGACAGTCTGTCTGGATATGAGGGTGGTTGTAAGAGTGTTTGTCTGGGTGTGCGAGTTAGTGTGAGACTGGACATTAAAGAGGGTGTAAGAGTGTCTGTCTAGATGTGGGAGGTGGTGTGAGAGAGTCTGACTGGGTATGACAGTGGGTGTGAGAGTGTCTTTATGGCTATGAGAGAGCATGTGAGAACATGTGTGGGTGTGACAGTGGGTGTGAGAGTGTCTGTGTAGGTGTGAGAGAGTGTCTGAGAGTGAGAGTGGGATTGTGAGTGTCTGAAAGTGGGTGCAACAGTGTCTGTCTTGGTGGGAGAGTGGGTGTGACAGTATATGGGTATGTAAGTGGGTGTGAGAGTGTCTCTTTGAGTGTGAGAGTGAGTATGACAGCATCTCTCTGGGTATGTGAGTGAGTATAACAGTGTCTGTCTGGGTGTGAGAGTGGCTGTGAGAGTGTCTGTCTGGCTCCAAGAGTAGAAGAGAGGACGTGTGTCTGGAGGGACAGTGTCTGTTTCTGTGTGAGACTGGGTGTAAGAGTGTCTTTCTAGGTGTGAGAGGGGGTGTGAGTCTGTCTGTGAGTGAGAGTGGTTGTGAGAGTGTCTGTTTGAGAATGGGTGTGACAGTGTCTGCCTGGGTGTGCGAGTGGGTATCAGAGAGTCTGTGTGAATGCATAAGTGTGTGTGCTAATATTTTATGTATATTTTTTGATGTTTTCCAAAATCAGCGGATCTATTCACTGGGCTCAGCGTGGCTCCCCCATGTGAATCCGTGACTGGATCCGCGGATTTCAGAAAATGTAATACCTGTGTATACTTTTTTTTTTTCCAAATTGTCTACTCATCGCCCAGATTTATATTAACCCCCTGGGGTCAGGAAACTCCTGCCCTGAACCGTTCCTATCAATTCCAGCCCACATTTTAGCCCTGGAGACTGTTCCCTGATAAAACAAAATGGCAGCTGCAACTTCCCTGTCAGGTTGTGGCCAGCCACTCAGAAGCTTGCTATGGCTTGTGGCTCCGCGGATCGATCTGCAATGGATCCACGGCTAATACGCGGGCCTATATATCTATATTTTTTGTCAATAAACATCTCTAAAACTACTGAACAGATTTATACTGAATAACAAAAAGCGTGCTTTTGAGACCAAGATCCAGCTTACTGAAAATTTTGGTGTAATTCTGTTCAGTGTTTCGGCCAGGATGTCATGGTCAAAGCTTTGAAAAATCCCTTTGACACAGAATGGGGGAAAAGTGCTTCCGGACCCCTTCTTTTTCTGGGCCCACACTTGACGAATCACGCCAAAACTTTCTAGAAAGCAGATGTATTTTTTTGAAAATTCCATGAGGATTGGTCAAGCGGGGCCAAAGTTAGTGGTATAACAAAAAACACTACATATATGGAAAAAAAAGTCCTAACTACAACTACCTAGAGGCGACCGCGACCGCCATTAGGTAATATATGGGTATATATATATATATATATATATATATATATTCACTTAATAAAAACAAAGGTTACAGGGACGTTGTAGTTGGGTTCTTAATCTATTCACAAAAAAACATAGAAATTCAGCAGTTAGAGTTAGAGTTATTTCAAGTAATTATAACTCGTGCCCTAAGGTTACAAGAACTCGTGCCCAGCCATGCACAGTTTCTTCTTTAATAAATTGACTGCTAATGTTTAATTGATATTTTTACTGATGTTATAAAAGTTGTAATGCGTGCTGTAGTATCTGGGGCAATGAGCAGTGCATGGCAAGGGCCTTAGGGTGCGAGTTATAGTTCCTTGGTAAATGTGCAGGGTGTATGCTACACTACAGCTTTATAATGGATCAGGAGGAAATGTCACCAGTGACCTTGTGTGCATTTGGCAATGTGATTTTCCTTGTGCGGTCTTGCTCTAGAATTCTGTGATAACATGAATCCTCCTATAGAGAGGCCAACGAAGCTACAAAGACTTAAATCACTACCAAATCAGGGTCCTTCCTCTTACCTATATGAAGTAAGTGCTTTTATGTTTTTGTAGAGATGTCCTCATATTCCTCATCATCAAGAAGGCACCATCAAAATTGGCAGAAAAAGCAGTGGGGGCCCTTTGGGAAGCTGTCCAGCATCTTGGCAAAAGGGGGAAGACATATGCATACTACTAAGGTGGACAGTGCAGTCCAAGCAGGAGCAGCTTCCATGTGATTTGCACATTTACATTTCAAAGGGAGAACCATGGACTCTGCTCTCATCAGGGAAGGACAAGAAAGAACCCACTCATCCCAGTCACATACAGATTGCGCTCTAGTAGATCAGTGATGCATTCACCTCCATGAAGGCTTTCAGATTTTAAGAGGGGAGGGGTCGATCTCAGCCCTGGGGACTCCATCCCCGACCTTCATTCAATGTGGGAGGGGGGCCGCGCGATCCCCCAGCCCGATTTCGGTTCCGGGGACCCTATCCCCCAGGGCCTGGCCATTTCACCTGGGTGCCCTCCATGGGACCCAGTCACCATGGTTGGGGACCGTGGGGGTAGCCTCAGTGCACCCACTGTCCCTGCCGGCTACCCGCCTCCTGCAGGAGCCAGCATTGCAGTCACAGACAGGGCGCTGCTATACATGCAGCTCCTTGTCTGTGAGAGCAATTGTTTCCTCTGTTTTCCTGCCCTTATCTCTGGGGCAGGAAAACAGAGAAAACCCCCGCTCACATCAACTAAGAGCTGTTTGACAGCTCTTGCTTGCTGGGAGCAGAGTTGTGTTCGTTTTGACTTGGCAGAAGCTGCCAAAGCACCCTGGGACACAGCAGGAGACAGCCCTGGGGGGTGGCATTCCCCAGGGCCATTATTGGCTCCACAAGGGGGCTGTGTGGCTCCCCTTCAACAATTAAACAGCTCGGGGAAGTTAAGTCCAGCGAAAAGGGGTGGAGAATGCCAAAGGCGCTCGCACATCAACCAAGGTTTATCAAGTGTCCATCAATTATACTCTTTTACGAGAACCAGCTAGTAATGGGTGCCAGGCGAGCCATACACCTGCCACCACAGGTGTCAAAGGGCCACCCACTGGAAGAGTGAGTGGTTGCCTGTACGACAAACACACAAAGGCCAGGGCACACCCATGTAATGGATCCAAGTGGTATTCCAGGAATTGAGTAGACGTACGGCAAGAAACGTAATGCTGGATATTTACTACAGATGCAAGTAAGTAGTCAGAGAGTCAGTCAATTTAGAGTTTTCACCTTTCATTTGTTTAAGCCATAATAAAGGTTTGTGGTCTGTTTGAACAATGAAGTGAGTCTCAAACAAGTAGGTTCTCAGCTTCTTCAAGGCCCAGACCACAGCAAAGGCCTCCCTCTCTATGGCAGACCAAGGCTTTTCTCTAGGGGTCAACCTCCTGCTGATTAAAACAACAGGTTGATCCTGGCCCTCTGAATTAAGTTGTGATAATACAGCCCCTACCCCTAATTCAGAAGCATCTGTTTGTACAATGAATATTTGGAGTAGTTTGGGCTCTTTAAGACAGGGGCAGAGCACATAGCCTCCTTTAGCTCCTCAAAAGCTTTCTGACAGACAGCTGTCCACAACACCTTTTTAGGCATTTTCTTACTGGTGAGGACATTAAGAGGGGCAACAATGGAGCCATAGTTCTTAATGAACCTCCTGTAATACCCAGTGAGACCTAAGAAGGCTCTGACCTGGGTGTGTGTAGTAGAGAGGGCCCAGTCCGTAATGGTCTGAATCTTCCCCTGTAGTGGTCCAATCTGTTCTCCACCTACCAGGTGGCCCAGATAAACCACTTTCCCCTGCCCTATCTGGAACTTTGAACCATTGATAGTTAGGCCTGCCTTTTGCAGGGCCTCCAAAACCTTCCAGAGGTGGACCAGGTGGTCATCCCAGGTGGAGCTAAATACAGCAATATCATCTAAGTATGCTGCACTGAAAGCTTCCAAACCTTGGAGGACTGTATTCACCAGCCTCTGAAAAGTGGCAGGTGCATTATTCAAACCAAAGGGCATAACAATGAATTGATTGTGCCCTCCTATGGTAGAAAATGCAGTTTTTGCTTTAGCATCCTCTGACAATTTGATCTGCCAATATCCTGCAGTCAAATCAAAGGTGCTTAGATACTTGGCAGATGCCAGTGTATCTATTAGCGCATATGCCCTAGGTATAGGGTGAGCATCAGTTTTGGTTACAGTATTAAGACTCCTATAGTCCACACAAAACCGCATTTCTCTATTTCCATCTTTGCTACGCGGTTTAGTGACAAGCACCACTGGGCTGGCCCAGGGCTATCAGAAGCCTCAATAACTCCTAAATCCAACATTTTCTGAACCTTTGTTTTAATGCAATCTTTGACATGGCCAGCTTGCCTGTAAATTTTACTTTTGACAGGTAAACTGTCTCTAGTGTCAATTGTATGTTCACACCAAGTAGTTGTATCTTGTGTGAGTGAGAAGAGTTCAGAAAACTGTCCTAGGAGATTTTTACAGTCTTCCTTCTGCTCAGCAGTAAGGCATTTGGCAAGAACCACTCCTTCCACTAAGCCATCAGCTTCAGTGTTGGAGAAGAGGTCAGAGAGAGAGTCACTCTCTTCCTCCTGCCCCTCATCTGTGGCCATGAGCAGGGTTAAGTCAGCCCTGTCATAGTAAGGTTTCAGGCGATTGACATGAAGCCCCCTAAGGGGGCTTCTGGCAGTGCCCAGGTCTACCAGATAGGTGACCTCACCTTTCTTATCCACAATGAGATGGGGTCCACTCCATGTGTCCTGAAGTGCTCTTGGGGCCACAGGCTCCAAGACCCACACCTTCTGTCCTGGGTGGTACTCTGTCAGGACAGCCTTCTGGTCATGCCATTGCTTTTAGAGCTCTTGGCTTGCCTGGGGGTTTTTAGTGGCCTTTTTCATGTACTCAGCCATTCTAGATCTTAGGCCACGTACATAGTCCACAATGTCTTGCTTTGGAGGTTTTAAAGGTTGTTCCCAACCCTCCTTACCAAGAGCAAGGGGACCCCTAACAGGGTGACCAAATAGGAGTTCAAAGGGGTTGTAGCCCACTCCTTTTTGGGGTACCTCCCTGTAGGTGAAAAGGAGGCATGGCAAGAGGACATCCCATCTCCTTCTGAGCTTTTCAGAGAGTCCCATGATCATGCCTTTGAGAGCTTTATTAAACCTCTCAACCAATCCATTAGTTTGTGGATGATAAGAGGTGGTGAACTTGTAAGTAATACCACACTCCGTCCACATTGCCTTGAGGTATACAGACATGAAGTTACTACCTCTGTCTGATACAACCTTCTTAGGGAAACCCACCCTGGAAAAGATTCCCAGGAGGGCCTTTGCCCCTGCTGGTGCTATAGTGGTCCTTAAGGGGATAGCTTCTGGGTACCTTGTGGCATTGTCCACCACCACAAGGATGAATCTATTGCCAGAAGCTGTTGGAGGGCCAAGGGGGCCAACAATGTCAACCCCTACCCTTTCAAAGGGCACCCCAACCACTGGCAGTGGGATTAAGGGGGCCTTTGGGGTACCACCGGTCTTGACTGGCTTGGCAGGTGACACAGGAACTCCTTTGTGTCTTCTGACACATGGGGACAGTGAAAATGTGGAACAAGTCTGTCCAATGTTTTATTCTGGCCTAAATGCCCAGCCAAGGGAATGTCATGAGCAAGAGTTAGGAGGAATTCCCTGTACTGAAGGGGGATGACCAGTCTCCTAGTGGCACCAAGTTTAGGGTCCCTTGCTTCTGTATAGAGGAGATTATTCTCCTAGTAAACTCTGTAGCTGTCATTGACATCCCCATTCTGCTGTTTGACAGATGCTGTCTGAAGCCCTCCAATGTGGGACAGGTTTGCTGTGCCACACTCAGCTCTTTCCTGGCAGGCCCCCCTGCACCCAAAAGCTCAGCTGTATCAGCTTCCAGCCCCTCTAGTGTAGGTTCTGCACAGGGAGAGAATTCCGCTTCCTCAAAAGGGGAATCATCTGTGGATGGAGGGATAGTGGACAAGGGTTTGCCATTCTTAGCCCTAGTCTTTGGGAGCACTTGGTCCATTATTCCAGGATCCAAGTTTCCCTGTCCTCTTTGCTTCTTGGCCAGAGCCCTGGTAAGAGCAATGATGTGCCTAGGAATGCCCAGCATTGCTGCATGGGCCTCCGACTCCACTTCAGCCCAGGCTGAAGTATTCAAATCATTGCCTAACAGACATTCTACAGGTAAATCAGTGGCTACCACAACTTTCTTTGGACCAGTAACCTCCCCCCCAGTTGAGATTCACAACAGCCATGAGGTGGCTAACAGTGTTGCTATGGGCGTCTGTCACTTGGTACTGTGACCAAGTAGGTGCTGTTTAGGGGCAACCAGTTTCTACATCAGCGTTGTGACACTGGCACCTGTGTCCCTGTAGGCCTCAACCTGAACACCATTAATCAGGGGTAGTTGCATGTACTTATCCATATTAAGGGGACAAGCAACTAAGGTGGCAAGGTCAATGTCACCATCAGAGACTAAAACAGCCTCAGTGATCTCCCTAACTAGACCAACCCCAACTACATTACCAATGGTGAGCACAGCTACACCCTTTGACTGGCTATTAGTAGTGTTCTTCCCACCACCACTGCTATTACTAGGGTCACTAGTGATTGCAGGACTGGTTGTGGTGGTGGAGGTTTGGTGTTTCTTTTTGGAAAATGAGGATCAGTTGCCCAATGACCTTTGGTTTTACGAATATAACACTGTGGTTTCTTATTATTGTGAGAAGAGGATTTGGACCAACCACCCCCAGAGGATTTTTGTGGGCCTGATGAAGACTCTGAAGATTTTTTTATCTTTCTCCCCACCCTTGTCATGTGATTTACCGTCCTTCTTCTTGCTGTTTTTGTCACCCCTTGTATGAACTTTTCTGTTCACCCTTGTTCTGACCCATTTGTCTGCCTTCTTTCCCAGTTCTTGGTGAGAGATCAGATCTGAGTCCACAAGATACTGGTGCAACAAGTCAGACACACAATTATTCAATATATGCTCTCTCAGAATTAAGTTATATAGGCTTTCATAGTCAGTCACCTTACTGCCATTTAACCAACCTTCTAGGGCCTAAACTGAACAGTCTATGAAGTCTGCCTAATCCTGTGATGACTCCTTTCTGGTCTCTCTGAGCTTTATCCTGTATTGTTCAGTGGTTATGCCCAGACCATCTAAGAGTGCGCTTTTGAGAATTTGGTAATTACCTGAATCATCCTCTCTAACAATAAGGAGTCTGTCTCTCCCCTTGCCAGAAAAGGATAGCCACAGGATAGCAGCCCTCTAAACTTTACAGGCCCTCTCAAGTGCAGCAAACCACTTATATATAGCATCTCCATCCTTGTAAGGAGGGACAACTTTATGCCGATTCCTAGAGGGTTCCCTAACATTTGAATTTCTGAAACTGCTGCTGCCACCATGGGGAACTAACCCCAAACCCTGCCTTTCCTTTTCCACGGCCAGGGAATCCCTGACTGAGGCCAACTGTTGCTGTAATAGCCTCAGTCTGGCCTTCTCTAACCTCAGCTTTCTGAGTTCCCTATCTAGAGACTGGTCCTCAGGGTTAGATGTGTGGGATACCTCTGAACCAGAGGTAACATGGGAATGTGCAGAGATTGATCTTTTTCTAACTGGAGTCACTCTAGTGATGTGGCCTCTAGTGGTGAAGGGAGCCCTACTAGTGTGTGAACCTTCCCACTCCCAGTTATACTAGGGGGGCCTGTTAACAGAAAGATCAGTGGAAAGACCCTCCCCGGGATTATCAGTTTGCTCCTCTGAGCCTACATGGTTGGAATCTTCCTCCACCTCCTCCTCTGTCTGATCTGGACCAATGCTGAGTCCATGGTCATCTTGGAGGAGAACATTTAAGAGGAACTTCTTATTGGGGTTCTTCCCAATCTCTAAAGTTCTTTCAATACAGATACCCCTCACACTTTTAAAGTTTAGATTCTCATAGGTAGTTTTTACAACTCTAGGGGTAACTTCTACATTAAACATATTGAAAGAGAAAAAGTTTAGGAAAGTGAATAAAAAGTTAGTGATCTACTAGAGCTAAAAGAGAAAATAATAAAACCTTTCAAAAACTTTGTAAAACTTTTGCAAAGTTAAAAGAACTTTTTAGAAAGTTAGAAAATTACTTCTAGGTATATACTATGTATGCTCTAAGTATTGAAGCAAGCTTTTCTTGTGAAAAGCACTAGTAACAAAGTGGTAAAGCAATTGCAAGTACTTATCCCATCGCTGCTGCCAATGTAGGAGGCTGGCCTGGTTTGTAGTGGGTATCTTGGGTACTTACACCTTTACCAGATCCACTTATCCCTTATTAGTGAAATGTAGTAGTGTTCTAGCAGCTTAGGCTGATACAGGTAGCTATAGCAGAGCAGCTTAGGCTGAACTAGGAGACATACAAAGCTCCTGCAATACCACTTATAGTTACACAATACTCATACACAAGTAAAGACAATACTCAGTGTTACCAAAAATAAAGGTAGTTTATTTGGGTGACACAAGGCCAAAAAATATCTTAGAGGCAATACTCCTTCTGGAGGTAAGTATTATACACAATATATACACTAAACACCAAAATAAGGTAAATAATTAGACATAGGATAGTGCAAACATTAGTAAATGCTATAGAATTCTATGGGAGAAAATAGGTCTAGGGGCAACACAAACCATATACTAAGAAAGTGGAATGAGAATCACAAATTCCCCCTAGACAAGTGTAGTGTGTGCAGAATCGCTGGGAGAGTAAGACTGCAGTAAAGGTAAGTAAATTACCCCACCCCAGAGCCCAGAAAAGCAGGAGTAAAGTAGTGCACGTTTCCTTAGGACATACTACAAGTCGTGATTAGAGTTATTGCACGAACCAACCAAGTCTGCAAACAACAAATGGTGGATTCCTGGACCTGAAGACCTGCAAAGGAAGGAGACCAAGACCAGAAGTCAAAAGAAGTTCCAGGAAGGACAGGAGCCCCTGCCAACCCAGAAGAGGGTGCAAAAGAAGAGTCCCTGGTTGGACGAAGACTGCAGAAATGCACCCAAGGAAGAAGTCAGCGGGTTCTTGCATGATGCACTGGATGCCCCACGATGTGAAGTTGGATGCAGGGGAGTTTTGGCACTGGATTCCTCCAACAAGCCTTGGTTCTGGCAAAGTCGTGTTTTGTGAAAAGTTGGTGCTATCTGGACCCAGGAGGGATCTGGAGGCCTCAACTCTATGTGAGGAGAAAGAAGGGTCTCTCAGCACTTCAGAGAGCCCTCAGGACACCAGATAGCACCCACGGAAGTCCCAGGACATGGGAACAAAGGAGGTGAAAAATGCGGTTGGTGCAGCACTACAAAGGAAGGTCCCACGCCGCCGGAGAACAACTCAGCGAGTTGAGCATCGTAGGATAGAGTGCTGGGGACCTGGGCCAGGCTGTGCACAAAGGAATTTTGCACAGGAGGTGAAGAAGACATGGTGCACAGGGTTACTGTCGCTCTGGGGGAAGGCAAGGTCTTACCTCCTCCAAATTGGGACAGTAGGACCTCAGGACAGTCTGTGTTGATAGGGTCCACCCTCTGTGTTCCAAGGAGCACGCTCATTGCCAAGAGAGGAGTCCAAGAGTCCCCAGAGCATGCACACTGTGGAAACTGTTGCAGTTGCTGGCTGGAGCTGAAGTTGCAGAGGACAAGTATCCCTTCTGGCTACTTTGTTGCTGTTACAGCAGTTCCTGGAGCAGTCTGCGGTTGATCCGAGGTCAGAGGATGAAGTAGTAGTTGCAGAGGATTCCTGCTGGAAACTTGCAAGTCGAATCTCAAGAGAACCCACCGGAGAGACCCTAAATAGGCCTGAGAGGGGGATTGGGTACCTTAACAGGTAAGGACCTATCAGGAGGGGTCTCTGATGTCACCTGCTGGCACTGGCCACTCAGAGGCCTCCACAGTGTCCCCAAACCTTGTAAACCAAGATGGCTGAAGACTGGGACACACTGGAGGAGCTCTGGGCACCACCCCTAGGGTTGTGATGGATAGGGGAGTGGTCACTCCCCTTTCCTTTGTCCAGTTTCACACCAGAGCAGGGACAAGGGGTCCCTGAACCGGTGTAGACTGGCTTCTGCAAGGAGGGTACCATCTGTGCCCTTCAAAGCATTTCCAGAGGCTGGGGGAGGCTACCTCTCCCCAGCCTGTAAAACCTATTTCCAAAGGGAGAGAGTGTAACACCCTGCTCCCAAAGGAAATGCTTTGTTCTGCCATCCTGGGCCTGAGCTGCTCAGACCCCAGGAGGGCAGAACACTGTCTGTGAGGTGGCAGCAGCTGTAGGTGCAGTGCATGCCTCAGAGAGCTGGTTTTGCAGTACTGAGGGTCCATAGTGGAGCCCTCAGGATGCGTGGAATTGGCTCCCCAATACCATATTTGGAATGGGGGGACAATTCTATGATCTTAGACACCTTACATGGCCATATTTGGAATTACCATTTTGAAGCTACATATAGGTATTGACCTATATGTAGTGCACTTGTGTAATGGAGTCCCCACACTCACAAAGTCCCGGGAATTGCCCTGAACTATGTGGGGGCACATGTGCTAGTGCAAGGGTGCCCTCACACTTAGTAACTTTGCACCTAGCCTTCAGCAAGTGAAGGTTAGACATATAGGTGAATATAAGTTACTTAAGTGCAGTGAAAATGGCTGTGAAAAAAGGTTCAGGCCTGTGGAAGGGTTTGTCTGAGCTCCTTATGGGTGGTAAAAGAAATGCTGCAGCCCATAAGGATCTCCTGGAACCCCATTGCCCTGGATACCTAGGTACCATATACTAGGGACTTATAAGGAGGTTGAGTGTGCCAATTAAAATTTGTAAATTAAGTCACTAGCCTATAGTGACAAATTTAAAAGCAGAGAGAGAATAAGCACTGAGGTTCTGGTTAGCAGAGCCTCAGTGACACAGTCAAACACTATACACAACACACACATTAGGCCATAAAGTATGAGCACTGGGGGCCTGACCAGCAGGATCCCAGTGAGACAGGCAAAAACATGCTGACATACAGGTAAAAATGGGGGTAACATGCCAAGAAAGATGGTACTTTTCTACACATCATTGATAATGTCAATGTAATATTTGCAGAACATTTTTTTTACTAAAAAAATGTGCATGGCGGGGGGGAGTTATAGTTACCTTAGGGCATGAGTTATAGTTATTTGAGATACCTCTAACAGATGAAGTTCCAGGGTTTTGAATTTTTTAAATGTGAGCCTAACTATAACGTTCCTGTAACCTTTGGTCTTTAAGTGAATTTATATATATCTATAAAATGATTAAATATATATATATATATATATATATATATATATATATATAGAGACACACACACACAACATACGCACAACATCCACACACATACAAAAGCATTTAACTGCTATCATCAGACAAAAGCTCAAGCGTCATCCTGATGTAATGAGTGTGACTCCCCCTAACTAGTTGGTCTTCTGCTGATGCTTGCTGTATTGCCATGCTTGTGTCCTTCTGGAAGCAAACTGTTATCATACTGCCTTTTGCATAGGCTACTGCTAAGTCAATGGGATGGAAAGAAAGGTAGATGCCCTGAAGCAGCTACCAGAAAGTGTGAGTGCTACAGAAAAACATAAAATAAATTAAAAAATTGAAATAGAGACAAAACTAAATAACTGGCATAGTGCATACGGCAGTTGAGATAACTGCACAGTTAATGAATGAATGAATGGAGAACTGGTTCTACAAGCATCACACTAGTGGAGTGCCAGAAGATAGGCAAACGCATATGATGCAGCCATTACAGGCATGTACTACTGATTCAAACTCTTATAGGTAAGCAGGCGTGTGCCTTCCCCTGTATTTCCCTGTTTCCTCCTGATCTGCCATCAAATCAGTTCTTATTGATTTTTTCCTGCTTTTTGGAGCCAAAGTACATAGGGCAAAGGACTAAGTTAAAGAACCTTCTGGTTCCTTGTTATAAATTTGGTTATTGGTTGACTGGAGTGTAAGCCCTGGTCAAGCAACTGTTGCAATGCCTTGCCGGGTGAACAACAAAAACTTCACTAAATTAACCTGTGCTTAACCCTGAGGAGGATGGTACAAAAACAGTCAAGATTAACTTAGAGGCAATATGTAAAGTATTTCTGCAGCACACAAATAGTAATAACATGAAAACAAAACACAAGGAACATCCCAAACCAGTTTAGAAATGTTAATAAATTATTTGACACCAAAACAACAAAAATCACACAAGTGAAACCTGCGTTATGAATTTTTAAAGATTTTAGTGAAAACTAGCGACTATAGGATCAAAGTGCCAACCACGGACATGTAGTCACACGAGACCTGGTCAAAGTCGAAAAATATGTCTGACAACAATGGAGTGCAGTTCGGAAGTGGATTGGGCCCGGTCAGTGCTTACATTCAGACTTAGAAGAATTCTTGAGAAATATGTTCTGTGAAGGTAAAGTTCAGTGGGTCAAGGCTGCAGGAAGTGTCCGAAGAGGGAGCATCATCGCCAGATAGCCTGGGGTTGAATTTGTGGGGAATGTTTCATTGTTTGAACTTTGTTGAATGGAAGTCAAATGTCTATAGCAGGACAAGCAGAGGGCAGTAGCCAAAGACAGTTCCACAAGGTCGGATACCCCTTTGGCGATTGACTGCTGAACTGAATTTCTTTCTGCTGCGAGAAGAACGTAGCGGGACAAAAGCCTTGGTGTGTAGGCCAGCTGGTTGGTCCTGCTCTCTTCATTGTTCTCAGAGTAGTTTGTAGCTCAAAAATGTTCTTAGTCCCCACTTTTGAAATTTGGATCTGGGTACCTTAAGCACAACTTGAAAGGTTTCAGGACTGGAGTGGCACCACTTGAATGATCAGGACTCTCTCAGGCTGGGCCCAGGTGAGGGTTCAAGATGGAGGAGGCCTTTGGTGTCCCTGTGGCGTTGAACATGAGGTCAGTAAACTAGCCCTTGTGAGTCACTCTGGTGGTCCTGGGACAGTTGAACATCCAGTCCTTGTCCCCAGGAAGCAGATCAGCAGAACCAACCGGGCAGCAATCCAGTAGGGCAACAGTCCTTCAGGGCAGCAGTCCAGTAGAGTGGCTGTCCTTCCAGTGGCACAGCGGTTCTCCTTCTTAGCAGGGTTAATTGTATGCCACTCTATAGGGGACATATAAGTAAATTAAATATTCCAATTGGGTATAAGCCAATGCAACCATGTGTGAGGGAAGTGAGCACAAGCACTTAAGCACTGGTTAGCAGTGGTAAAATGAAGAGTCCTAAGGCCAACAAAAATAAGTTCAGCAAAAATGTAGACTGTGAGGCAAAATGTTATGGGGAAGTCCACCATAAGGCTGACAGATCAACAGTCCCCCTGAGTGACTGGTCAACACAGTTGACGGAGGCAGTACATATACTAGGGCAAGGTACTACCTAAATGCAATAACTGCTATTATGAACCCTATTTTGTGTATGTAGCACTAGAACATACAAACAAACCTTGCTGGTTTATGACTCCTCCACATTTCTTTTATGACAGCGGATGCTCCAAGTGGAAAATGTCAACTGCATCTGTGTGGACTGGCAGGGTGGATCCCGAACTCTGTATTCTCAGGCCTCAAACAACATCCGTGTAGTTGGAGCGGAAATTGCATACTTCATAAACATTCTGTCGGTAAGCAATGATCTCTAACATGCATTTCATCTGACTCCTTTATTAACTTTATTGCTCCCAGCAGGCGTCAAATAAACACCAATGAAATTGAAACATTATGCGACATACAGAACTTGTTTCACAGACCCAATGAAACTGATATGTGCTTTGCGTTTCCACACAGATTAGC
The DNA here is from genome assembly GCF_031143425.1 of Pleurodeles waltl. Classification (NCBI taxonomy): domain Eukaryota; kingdom Metazoa; phylum Chordata; class Amphibia; order Caudata; family Salamandridae; genus Pleurodeles; species Pleurodeles waltl. The sequence goes on along the minus strand of NC_090445.1, from coordinate 741,024,460 downwards.
ATAAATCCTGCTGCGCCCTCCCATTTTCAAGTTGTAGAAACAACCGCCAGAATCTGTTGAAGGTTTGTAATATCAGCACACAATGCTCCCAACACATTTTGTGTAGGCAGATTTTGTTCAGTATATGACTTCTTATCCGTAATAACTATAAATGGTAAAAAGAACATACTTTCTAAAAATAGTAACCCCATGTAGGAGGAATTAAAGGTTTTTATACAAATACTGTATATTGAATTTAGGGACAAAGTGAGTGCGTTTTCAGAAAAGGCTAAGCTAATGATGATTGCAGATATTGCACTCGGTACAATATTCTTAAGCAATAAGGCCCACATTTATACTTTTTTAGCACCGTGTTTGCGTCTTTTATTGACGCAAAATCGGCGCAAACTTACAAAATACAATTGTATTTTGTAAGTTTGCACTACTTTCGCGTCAAAAATTGACGCAAATGTGGTGCTAAAAAAGTATAAATATGGGCCTAAGGGGCATATTTATACTCTGCTTGTGCTGGATTTGCGTCATTTTTTTAACGTAAATTTGGTGCAAACCTAACACCATATTTATACTTTGACTCTAGACCCCGCTAATGTCAAAATATCTCAGTGTGTGCCATTTTTTGGATGCGTGAAACCGCCTTGCGTTAATGAAATGCAAGGTAGGTGCTCCTGTCCAAAAAATGACTTAAACACCCGTGCGCCATATTTATCCAGCCGCACAAAAATTCTGCACAGCTGGGAGGCAGAGTCGAAAAAGTTGGCACATATCTCGATTTGTGTCAAAAAGTTACGCCTGGGTCAGGGCAGGCGTTAAAATGGGGCAAACACACCAGTACTTAACACACATAAGCAACATCAGAGCTCCAAAATGAAGACATGGAGGTGCTATTCATTCAGGATGCATGAAGACGCAGAGCACAGGACCAACTGCAGCAGCTTCCACAACACCAGCAGGGACCCCAAAGGCAGGAGAGGATATTCCGGACCAGGACAACCCTTCAGGGCCTCCGGGAACATGACATCATCCAGAGGTACAGACTAAACTGGCAAGCTACAGAGCAGCTGCTGCGCCACATTGAGCCACAGTTGGTACCCAGCTTGCAGACACCCCACATCATTCCACCAGAGACCAAGCTGCTAGCTGTCCTCCACATGTTGGCAAGTGGCTCTTTTCAAACCACTGGTGCCCTGGTTGCCGGGATCTCACAGTCTTCATTCTCTGCCTTCCTTCCCAAGGTACTGGATGCCATCATCAGACTCACACACCGCCACATCAGCTTACCCAACACACAGCTTAAGCAGCAGGAGACCAAACAGGGCTTCTACCAAATCAACGGTTTCCCACACGTGTTTGGTGCCATTGACTGCACACATTTACGGATTGTGACACCTGCTGCAACCGAGCATCTATACCGCAACAGGAAGCACACATACTCGATCGATGTGCAAGCCATTGTGGATCACTGGGGATTGATCACCAAGATCGTGGCAAAGAATCCTGGGAATGTACATGATTCATTTATCTTCCGTCACTGCACCATCAATCAACACTTCCAGGATGGACGATATGGAAATGACCTACTTGTTGGTAAGTACAGAAAGCTATTTATATACACACTGCACAGAAACCCTGTAGGACACACAACACATACATCACTACATTGACACGTGGTCAGGAAGACACTGAGGTTGTTACACTGCTTGTCATGTTTGATATCCTGACCCAATGGGATAAACACCTATGGACAAATGACAGATGCAAATAACAACAGATGCCACTCCAGAGCCACAAGGGACCAATTTCAACTTGGAAGATGAATCTTACAATATCACATCAATAACACTCAATCACACACCCTTCCAAGCAATACGTACTGTGTAAGGGGTGTGTAATGTATTTCGCTGCAGGTCAAACACCATGAGACACATAGCGTGATGATGATGACTCTAATGAAGGTGACATGGAATCATTGAGCCAGTACCAACATCTCACATCACTCCTGGGGTGACATTGCCCGCTACCAATAAGGAAGTGGACTGTGCTAAGAAAACATATTGATATGACAATATTGCAAAGTGCACATGGCTACACATACGGATTGAGACAATTACATATATACACAACAGATTTACAGTCATGTGGACCTTCTGACACTTAAACCTTCACCCCCAAAACCAAGTTAGCCAGCTTACCTGGAGCAGGTTCGGTAGGGTAGGTACAGGTTTGCACATGAGCCAACTCGGTGAGGGCACAAAAATAGGTTTGCATAGAACGGGTCACACATGGGATATTTGTGCATTGTCAATTGTCAACACTTCAGTGCTGCAAACTTATGGAGATGTGTTGTACACTGTCACCTAGCCAAATCAAATGGCCTCACTGTTGTTTTTCACCTGCTATTACATATGTTGAATTGGAAGGGATGTTTAGGCCACATAGTGCAACCGTGTTACCACCACAGTGGAATCGATTCTGTGTGTGGAAGTATCATGTCACCTCCAGTGAAGGCACATGGGCACTTCTTTCACATGACATACTACATATGAGATACACAATGATCTGAAAGTTTACAAATATACCGCTGATATCCGGTCAATCATCCAAACACCAGTTTAGATAAATAAACAACCTAATGATGATAGAACATCCTAGAAGCCTAGGAACCCACACATTAACACAAACACAGATGAGTCACAGACGACACAAGAGAACAAGTGCCATGCAAAGTGATAATCAAGGTGCAAATATTGACCCTCATTTTCTCTTTCAGCTGATCAGGGTTATGGGATCCAGCCATGGATCATGACCCCATTTGTCAACCCAAGCACAGCAGCAGAGCGTGCCTATAATGAGGCACATAGGAGGACACGCACCATAGTTGAGAGGACTTTTGGCATCCTGAAGTCCAGATTTCGGTGCCTCGACATCACCGGAGGCAGCCTCTTATATTCACCTGAAATGGTCTGCAAGATCATTTTGACCTGTGCCATCCTGCACAACATTTGTGTAAGGAGGAGCATTCTCCTCTATGAACCAGACCCACAAATGCCTGAAGACGAGGAAGAGGAGGATGCTGTTCGTCAACATGAGGGGGACCATCCAAACACTACAGCAGGATTGCGTAGGAGACAACACATTGTACAAAACTTCTTTTAACTCTAGTCACCATCACCACTTTCTTACCATATGTCATTAAACACCTACCTTCATCACTCAATCATGGTCTGGGTAATTATTTATGCCTCACATGACCCCTAGGAATCATAATCAGAGTTTAGCCTCATGGAGCATTGCAGAAATACAGATTAGGATACTGAAAATGCCACATCACATTTGATGGGTATGAATGTACAGCCAACATCACACACAGTGTAAATGACATATGTCCTGTCTATTTCTCATGTGAAGGGCAAAATCAGAGGACCACAGCTATGAGACACATCCATGTTGCCAACATGGGCCATTGCAGCACATGACACATAACTAAGACACCATCAATCATAAGGTAAAAAAGTGTTTCATACATGAGTCAGTGGATGTGCTATTGCATTGGTAACAGGAATGTATGACCAGACCCCTGACAGCAGTAAGTGTGACATCAGCTATCTTTGCAAGGAGCATGTGTGACAAGAAGTCCATCTAAGCTGAAAATGGATGGCTCGAGTGCCCCAGGTATGACAAACATTTCTCACAAGACATGCCCTGCGCAGTCCATCCCAGATAATAAGTCCTGCCACTGACATGTTTTCAGTCTCTCCCCACCCTTCTCTAGGGGGGCCTGTAAATGGACTATCTGTACCCTGATAACCTTCATCTACACAACTCAGACTCCCATTCTGATGCCTGTGTGCTTCCCTCTTCAGTATGGCATGCCATGGTCATAGTTCATCAGTCTGCATGGACTTCAGGTCCGATAATGCACTGCCTGGTAGTCGGTAGGGCCTGTAATCACCTGTTCATTGCTTCCCATGTGAAAGGTACTGTTGGCACTTTGAACTTGATTTTCAACTACAGGACTTGTGAGAGACTGAAGCTGCACACACCTGTGAGCACTTCCATGCAGACCAGCCATTTGAACCTACACTGCTATTGCTGCTGCCTGGAACTGCTTAGAAGTTGCCATTTTCTGAGTATCCTTGTTGTGCATAGCCATATAAATCACTTGTGTAACACAGCCCTTTGGGGATTGTGTAACGTTGCAGCCCACAGCACAAGTACAGTTTTTAGTTCCCACAGTGTTGTTCCAGCTTTTCCCAGTCAGAGTCTGCTCACTGTGTATTTGCCTTGTTAATTTTTGTTTCTGACAGACCCTGCATCCTGTTAGCCTGACTGGTTCCTGTCTTTGCGTTACCATAGAGGTTCCCTGTGGCTACATTTGTCTCATAGTTGCTTTCCATGCCCTCTCTTTCCTCCTGGGGTATTGTGTCTGGTAGGTCTACGATGAATCCTCAAATGTATAGTATAGTTTTATCAGTTTACTTGTTGTATTATGGTCTGGGACATGTATTCAAATTGCATAATCCAGCCCCCATCCTTGTCTGGGTTTCATGTATTCATGAGTGCCAAACAGTGACAGTGTACTATGGCTGTATGCATGGATTTGGTACGGTGCCTCCAGCACAACAAACAAGGTTTGCAAATGTGTATGAAAGGACAAAACATGTTTGTGCCCTGACGGTCCACACACAGATTCACATCGGCCCCAGCCTATTGATGGGGCTTGCGTGGTGATTAGCTGTGAGATTAATCAGCACAGAGGCACTGATGTTCCCTGTTGCAATTTTAGAGGCCACCCTGTGTGCAAATATTGGGATGAAACCTGCCTGTTTCCTATTACTGATCAATAAAGTTTGTGAGCACACCAAGGTTGCCCTGTTGTCAGCCTTATGAAAGTTCTGCAGTGCCATAGCTGGACTATCCCCATGTGTGTCGTCAATTTATCTTTGGCTTTAGGTCAAATCTGCTTTGAAGGATACTCTGTTAATGCATGGAATAGATCCACAGACTCATGACTAGACCTGCACGTAACTGTGACAACATGGAGGCCAATGCTGACACAGGGTACACATGTCAACACACTTGAACTGGACACCTTTGTGCGATGAACCAGTGGAAATATGTGAACACATGCAGCATCGTCTGCTCGTCCTCCACTGCCACAGGAGAAACATAGGTCATTTATAAGACTGTGGTGTACCATAGCTTTTTTGGATTGGCGTTGGGACTCTGTCACACACACTGTACCTACCTCGCATGATCAAATGCCTGACTTTTGGTAGTATACAAACAAGTGACTAGGAAGTGGTATCCAACATTCCAGTACATGTGATGGCTTACCCTTGTAACATTGCCATTATCAATCGTCCTCTATCTATCCTGTGCATAGTTTGTCATGGGAGATGTTTTGTCCCCAAAGTCAGGGAAGTTCACACAGCATAAGACGCTACGGGTATGACAAACACATATCCTGACTGATGTACCTCAATAAATGGCATCTGATGGTTATCCACATTTACAACACATGCATACAAGCACATTATGCAAACACGTCTTGTGACGTTCACACAGAGGCACAACAACAAATGAAATAGCCAATTCACAGACATAAACACACAGGCCATGAGTGAATGTACTAAGTTGCGTAGCCTTGCTATCCTCTATTGACTCACCACCTGCTCAAACTAGGGAATACCAATTTTTATTCCAAATGTTTGGGTTGCTGTTGCGTCAGCTAAGAGTGCTAATCCGGCACAACAACATGAGTATTATGGTCCGCAGTAGTGTGGTCTGCCACATGTGCCTAAGCACTGTAACACACACACAGCAGGCCCTAACAGCCTAACTGTGTATAGTTACAGCCTTCATGTACGTTAACAATGATAAAAATTACACAAACACAGTTAAAGACAGATATTTTGACGCAAACGCATCTAAAAAGATGCATATGCATAAAAAAATGCCACATATGCGTTGAAAAATGACGCTCACAGCCATTATACATCCATTGGTCCCTAGCGATAATTCCAACACTGCACCCCGTGAAATTGGTTATCCATGAAAAATATATTGATCTTTGAATGCGGGGTAATTTTTAAGCATATGCATCGAAAAATATTGACGCAAAGCCCGTAAGCGTCACAAACGTTTCACGCGACATAATAAAAACGCACCGCATTTGAGGTATGAAGTGATGCAATAGGATATCCTGTTTACAGAAATGGTACAGTGGGTGTACTTTCACTTTCACTTTGTCTGTGATTCTTCTAGACTGTGTGGCTGTGTTGAGAGTTGTGTCTGGCCAAATTGTGCTTTTGTCTCCTGTGTGCCATTCCAATTGTCATCTGTTGTTTTTGTAATTGTCTCAGTAAATCAGTGTAAGTGTGTTTTTGTCATTTTTGGTGTCTAATTTGGTCTTTGTACTGTTGGGAGTGTGTAGTGGGTATTGTTAGTTGGGGTATTGTTGGGCTGTTTGTGGGTTCATTAGATTTCATTTTCCTAGCTTCTTTCCCTGTATTTTCCTATTTTCCCTTTCCTATCCCTATAATTTTTGTCATGTTGGGAAGGCCACGTCTGGGGAGAATGGGTGAAGAGGAGCTGGAGGCTTTCATTTGGCTGGTGTGCCACTTCCTACCCCCAATGTTAGAGGCTGGTGGCAGGGTGATATAGGGGTATCACACCGAGAAGAGGAGGCTCAGGTGGTCCAAGGTGCTGTTCCTTCTGAAGAGAATATTCAACACCCAGTGCAACGACCACCAAATCAAACATCGCTGGGCTGACCTTGTGGCCAGAGAGCAAGACCTGCTGGACCACCTGGGTGTTGTGATTGGTGGCCCTGTTGGTGAGTACAAATCAGACTAATGTGCACATTTAACTGCTCTGTAGTGACAGTAGCAGATGTGTTTACATGCTGCATGAAATGTTTGTGGACATGTGGAATGCAAGTTAAATATACAGTGGCCCTGATCTATACAATATTTGCTACACATTGCTGTCATTTGTTGATGCAAAAGCTGCACAAACTTACAAAACATAACTTGATCTTGTAAATTAGTGCTGCTTTGACATCAATAGATGATGGTAATGCGGCTCAAACATATGTTTTATTCATGGCCTGTAAGTAGACCAGGAATGAGATTTATTTCACAAGCTAAAGCAAGGAATGGATGTAGTCCCCAATTATTTTGACTACATGTCTGAACTGTATTCATGGCCATAAGTACAAAGTTCTTCCTAACCTCTGGTAATATCCTAGGCTGATACTTTGACTTGCTTTGTGCAGCATTAACATTAATCATGGATGGCAAATTAATGCACATTGGATAATATCTAAATGTTTGGTGCTACTTTCCACAGCTGTAGCGTAAAAACATGAAGCAAATGCTACACAATTAAAAAAAAGAGAATATCTGACCCTATGTTCATTGTTCCTGTGTGTTTTAATTTGCCTTGGCCACAATTGCTGGTACAGAGCTGATGCATTTGCCATCTGTGTCACTTTATAGCCAAGCAATTTTCATAAGTTCATGGGTCATCATGGGGTCCCTGAACTTTGTGAATGCATGGTCACAAATTATGTATCTGCATGATGTTGTGCAAGAGACCCCTGACTGCTTCCATTATACATTTAAAGTGACGAAATAGTTTGCTAGTTTACGTTTGGTACACCCCTACTTATGTAGTGCAGCATATGTACAATTGTTAACTTCTCAGTATGAAGGCTATCACAGACATGGGTGTATGCTAAGATCAGCAGACCATCATTCCTGTCACTGCTGCCATTCCCAAGGTGCATACAAGTTGAGACCTATCTACGGGGGCACCGAGATCACGGGTCCCAGGAGGGGCCCATTACAACATCGGAGGGGGTGCGTGTTGCTCCCCTCTCCTCCCCCACGTCATCAAAGTGGCCCCCGAGGGAGTGCACAGAGCGCCAGGGGCCCTCTTTTGTTCCACGTGGCACTAGGAGTGCCTTTACATCACAAAGCTGGTACTTTTGAAGGACATATGATTCATAATGTTCCTAATATGGACTTTATGAATTTTTTATGCTGAACTGTTTGGTTTATGATGTTTTATATATGTGCTGATATTCCTTCTATGAGCATGACATGCTAATATGTTTTCCTGACTTGCCATAAGTTTTAGAATGTTCCTAATATGGGCGTTAATGATATTTCTATGACAAGTGCATTTGTGTAGTAAAGTGATTCCTGACTACTGCATATGTTGCAGAATACTAAGTAACCTGTGTATTATATGTGAATACTTTTGGTTCTGCAGAGTAACTAATGTGTAACGTTCTGACAACTGCTAAGGTAGCAGGATATTACTGATATGTTGTATTTGGTCTAATATTTGCGTTGTGTACAATACAGTATATTTTTATATAACTTGGTGTTGTGTTTACTTTGTGGTGGGGATAGTGTGTCACGTGTGTTGTGTGTGTTGTGCAAACACTTTACACATTGTCTCCTGGTTATGCCTGACTGCTCGTGCCAAGCTACCAAGGGGGTGAGCAGGGGTTATCTTGGACGTGTAACTCCCTTGCCCTGACTAGAGTGGGTGGGTTCTGCCTGGCTTAGGTGCATACCCTAGCCAACCAGAAACCCCATTTCTAACATGGCCCATCTGGGCAACCTGGCCAGACACTAATAGTGAGTCTCACTGTGGCCACATCAACACCTCCCAGTCCATTTGCCTCAACATTACAGGCAACCATTCTTCCCCAGACCTGTGTTCCGAGCACAGTGGCTACCATCTCATGCCCCCTAGTTCTGGATCCTGAGTTGCAGCTCAACACTTCCAACAATGAGTGTCCAGGACCCAGTGGCAGAGGACGTCCTGTGGAAAGGGCACAGGGCTGTGGGGATAGGAAGTGTGGGAGGGATGGTGTGGGGCGGGCAGCGAGGTGAGGCCATTGGGGCTGCTCCTGGCCAGGACACCATCAGCCACATCTTGGGGTCTATCAGGAGTCCCAAGGCATGATGGGCCAGGTCTTGACCGAATGCGAGGAAATAAAGCAGTTACAGAGGGGCATCCACAGGGATATGCATGAACAGTTGGAGTCTCACAATACCAACATGGCCTCCCTAACAGGGGTGATGAGGGACATTAACACCACCCTGAGCATGGCTCTACAACACCACTCTACCCTTTCCTTTGGTGCATCAACACAAGGCCCTACTTCATCGGTGCCAGCCACTGGAAGGAAGGCCTTGCCAGAGGAACAAGCCCCAGACACACCCTGCCACTGTAGCAGCAGATTCCCCCTCCACACAATTGGTGACGTCTGGCGAAGAATCCAGGAGGTACGGATGGCAAGATACCCCCACTGCCAGCAAGTGACCTCTTCCTAAAGGAACTCCTTTGTGTGCCACACATTCACTCTGTTGACGAATCCTGAACTATTTACCAGTTCCAATGGGAGGAGTATCCTGGACTTTGGAATTCCAGTTGTGTGTCCTCTACTCCAATGAATTCATTCACCCAGGCTGACACCTTCACTTTATTATTTTTCATATTTTCTGTCAAAAATGTATTTACTACATCAGCACTGTAATAAATTCACCCATCACAAACTCATTATCTGCTTCCTTAATTCCAACATGTTGCCAAGTAGAGCTGTAAGACCATGTGAACCATATGATGAAGACATCACTTACTTGTGCAAGGAAGGATGTGCTACAGGTACACATTGTCCTGCTTAGGTTTACAACCATTTCACACAAACATATCAGTACAAATGTCTGGTCACACCAAACATTTTGTTCAAGTGTACAGCACATATGCTGTCCATATGTTTGGACCTTTGTGACATAAGAATGTGTGACTCATACTGAGTCAAAGTACATATTCCAGGATACAGCCACCCAGACAATGGAAGGGAGGGATTTGTCAGACATTGTCCTGTAGAACATGCAAACATTAAAGTGGATGATGTCAGCAGCTTGAGCCTTATCACATACCACCCAAAGTAATCCAACATCACATTATCCAAGATTCAGACAGATGGCAGTACTACAGGCCCTTATCACAGGCCCATAAAATCTAATGACCATGCATCTGGTGGTATGACACAAACATAGGTCAGTGTAGTGGTACAGGCACTGTGGCCTGCAATGATGAAACACATCTAAAGCTAAATACAGGTCATACAAGAATAGTGTTTAGCCAATGTGAAGAGTGAATGACTTGCTCTCAATTGATGACTCCATATTTCACGCCCACATGATGACTCACATGATGCAATCAGTCCAACACATCACACAAAACAAGTCCAATGTACACTTCTGACCTTCCACCCAAACTCTCTGCAAGCTGCCTTGGCACAGGTCTCATACACCCCAAATCAGTGACCTTCATTACCTGGAACAATTCATGTCCACTTTGTATGTCAGAACAGCATCAGATACCTGCCAATGCAACAACTCTGAGATGCCAACATGAGGATGTCATGGTGAAAGTACCTGTAGAAAGACAAAGCACAGAGTATAGCCTTGAAATATACCTATTACGCAAATCACATAGCAATCTACTGGAAATGTAATTACATTGCAAAGAAACTGACACAAACAAAGCAACATCATCAAGGGGTGTTATGTCAAAGGCTAATTATTTAAGCTCCTTCCTCTTCACCACTGTCGTCCTCACTTGGCAATTCAGGGTTCTCACCCGGTGGCACTGCAGGCTTCCCCTCCTCTGGGATGTATGGGATATGCCTCCACAGGGCAATGTTGTGGAGCATGCAGCATGCCACAGTGATCTGATATACTTTTCTGGGTGAGTAGAGGAGGGCTCCACCAGTCCAGTCAAGATAATTAAATCTGGCCTTCAGGAGCCAAAAAGACCACTCCACTACCTACCTTGTTCTTCCATTGGCCTCTTTAAAGTGTACTTCCCCTGACGAAGTTGGATCACTTAGTGGCATCAACAGCCAAGGACAATTTGGATATGCAGAGTCTCCTGTTAAGTAATGGGACATATTGTGCAACAATGAGCCACTCACTTCATGACTGTAGCGCCAGACATTGCACACACACAAACAGGGCAGATGTGACTTACCAACCAGCCAGGCCCTCTTTGGGTACCGTTGTGACATCAGCTGGTGTATGGTGCTGTCCTGCATTATGAAGGAATCATGGGCTGAACCCGGATAACGTCATAGACATCTGAAATGTAGAGATCTGCCAAACAGACAATTTGCACGCTGATGGAATAGAAGTTCTTTCTGTTGCGATATACTTGTTCATTGGCCTGCGGTGAGACCAAGCCAACACATGTGCCATCAATAGCCCCCATCAGTTGTGGGATGCGTGCAAAACCATAAAAATCAGCCTTCACATGGGCTAAATCCTCATTTCAGGGAAACCTGACATAGCTGTTCAGGGAGTTCAACTTTGCAGAGAGGACATCCTTCAACACCAGACTGAGCATAGGTTGTGACATACCAGCAGTTAGAGCCACTGTATGTTGAAAGGACCCTGCGGCTAGGAAGTGCAATACTGACATGACTTGTACAATGGGTGGTATGCTTGTTGGATAACTAATAGCTGGCATCAGATCTGTCTCCAACTGACGACATATGTCCACTATTATTTGCCTATCGAGTAGGTAATATGTTATTATGTGGCATTGCTCCATGGTCTGAAGGTCTCACAGTGGATGTTAGACAGGAGGTTGTCACATCCTCCCTCTCCCTGGGTACCTATGTAGGACAAGACATGATTTGTAACATTAGTCAGTGTGTCCACGCAACATACATGATGTATGTCAATGATATCATGTGAAAACGCATTTCTAAATGGACCAGTACACGTCACAGCTGAAAATAATACAAGGGTCAGATGTGACCCTTATGGTTTTCCACATGTGTCCCAAACATGTATATGGACAAAAATCAAATATGTGCAACACATCTGCAACTCGAAATGTGACTGGCTATTCCTACCGCCAAAATGACTCTCGGCGGTGGACAACTGTGCTCCACTGTTAAATGCCATCTGTGTCCTGCAACATACTAAAATGGTGTTTGAGTAGTTGGACCTAAATGGCAAGGAAGGATAAGCTTGCTTGTGAGGTCAAAAATCCTTTTTTGCAGGTGTGATACAGTTTATAAAGCAAAATACAGCATTTCAGGACACCTTAATGGCGGCTGCCCGACCTACTCCAATGGACATTAGGAACCGCCCACAATTACTGACAGAAGTCGTCATGGTGGTGGGCAGTTGCAACCACGGCAGACACAGCCATAGGCTAACGTTCCTACCAGTGGTGGTTGCTGTGTCCGCCTGCAGTGATGACCCTATATGTGGCGGACATGACTGCTATGATCTGCACATTTACTCACTTGACTCATGACATTGCTGTCAGCAACACCTCCATGACCTGAGCTGCTGTGTGTCGCCTCTGGGAGCAATCATGCCATGTCCAGCAGGTGATAGGGAGCTTGCCTTCTCACCAGAGGAGCTGGAGAGGCTGGTGACTGAGGTACTACCCCTGTATGATCATCTCTCTGGCTCACCAGAGGAGCAGGTAAGTACCTCATGTGCACACTTTTCCCTGTACTTCACCTTCCTTTCCCTCACAGGCTATAATGTACCCATGTGTGGCAGTTAGACTACTTATATGCCTGTTGCTGCAGTCTATGTGGCATAAATGGGATGGACAATGTGCAGGTAGGCAAGTGCCATATGTTAAGTTCAGTCACATTGGGTTGTGTGAGGTTTTTGGGGTCCTAGATCCTCCTTGTATTGGATGCACATAAGTAGGTAAGAAGACATTACTGCCATCCATTGATTTCTCTTTCCTCATAAGGGTTCTAAATGTCAGACAACATGTATGTGCATGACAGCATGAGCTGTGTATGCATTTTGTATGAGTCAGTTGAGAGTCATGTGAGCAATGTGTATAGTGTCACAGATCTTTCAAACCACATCTGCTCTTGCTAAACTGTTGAGAAATGCATATCATGAGTCACTCTACCCTTCAGGTTGCCACACACGCCACATGACAAATTGCTGTTGGCTACAAGATTTACTGTCATGCATGGAAGTGATGGGAATAAAGTGTCATGCAGAGGTTCTTTCAGCTCAGTCTGCAGAGACCAGGGCCTGTCAAATGTATATCCCAATATGGGACCTAGTTAAGGCTGTGATAGAATCACTGTGGCTATGCAGCTGTGGCACTGTGCTCACTCCCTGTACCCCAGCAGATTCTGTCATGTGGCCAATATGAGGCTCTGGTGGCAAAAACCTGCCCTGAATACCCCATTCCTAGGACTACATTAGGAATGGGTTCAGAGGTAAATTATTAATCTAGTCCAAATGTGCATTTAGCATCATTGTCAATTTGTGTCTCAGACTCATGACAGCTTTCTCCCACAGCTCTGTTGTCACCTTCACACAGGTCGTATTTGTCCTATACAGGCGTATTGCATAAATGACAGTCCCACAGTGCAGACGGTGTGATGATTCCTGGGAGGCCATGATATGTGTCTCAGTAACTAGGTCACATAGCAGAAACTGTGCAGTGCATGCCTTTGTTTATTGGATGTCATCTCTGTAGGATAGACACCAATTCCAAAGGAGTGTTCTGTGGTACAAGTACATAACACAGAACCCCACCCCCTGAAGTGGCATGATTCTGCATTTGGTAGGCTACATGTCCACACATGGACAACACTTTCTGTACCCACCATGCCAGCTCCTTGATTATTACTTGTGTAATGTTGAAGTTTGTACTCTGGCAGTTGCCTGTATGGACTGCATGCAATAATTCATTCTCACAGAGTGTGGATGTGTTGCTCCATTCATGCCTTCAGAAGCCACATAGATGTGTAGTGTTTCATAGTAGTTCACATCACAATACAGGTTGCTAGAACATGGGCTAACTGAAGTCAGTAAGCTTGCTTAGTCATCGTAGGCCCTGAGCAGGGTAGTGGATTAGTCTGCAGATGGAAATACACGTCTGTAGTCCTGTCCCTGTATTTATTGGCTTGTATGTTTCACACTTGGGGAGTATTGACAAAGTGAAAAGTCCTAGCTTGGTGTTACTGGCCTGGCCTGTCTGTAACTCAACCATTTGTGATGTAACGTGTTTATTGGGGGTCATTACAACATTGGCAGTATAAGGCGCATACCGTCGTGCAGAAGACCGCCAATACACCGCCGCGGTAGACCGCCACAGCTATTATGACACACATCACGGAAGCCGCCGAAATTCAGACACCCACACAAGTCCGCCACACCAAAGTTCAGCGATAAACATGCGGAAACAAATCCTCCACCTCCACGCCAACAGAAACACGCCCATGCTATTACGACCCACGAATCCACGCGGCGGTCTTTCAACTGTGGTATTCCATTGGCGGTATACACCCCAGCGCTCAAAATACACACACTTCCACAAAACACCGCCACATTGGACAATTCGAATTACACACACCTGATACACATACACACACCACTCCCACACACCCAACACAATATAAAATACACACCCACATCACCCACAAACCCCTACGACCAGAAATTCTGAGAGAAGGCCAGAGAGACAGCACAGCAATTGACAACCCCATCACACAGAGGCACACAACACCATCACCCACACAACATCCACACACAAAACACCACACACCACTACACTCACCACACTCATCACCACATACACCACCCCACACCTCACCCACACCACCCCATGTCACGCCAAAGACACCCCCGCTTCTCCAAGGAGGAGCTCAGGGTCATGGTGGAGGAAATCGTCCGGGTAGAGCCACAGCTATTTGGCTCACAGGTGCAGCACACATCAATAGCCAGGAAGATGGAGTTATGGTGCAGAATAGTGGACAGGGTGAACGCCGTGGGAAAGCACCCAAGAAATAGGGAGGACATCAGGAAGAGGTGGAACGACCTACGGGGGAAGGTGCGTTCCACGGTCTCCAGGCACAACATCGCGGTGCAGCGGACTGGCGGTGGACCTCCACCTCCTCCCCCACAACTAACAACATGGGAGGAGCAAGTCTTGACCATCTTGCATCCTGAGGGCCTCGGAGGAGTCGGTGGAGGATGGGACACTGGTAAGTCAAATCTTAACTATCATTTCCCCCACCCTACCTGCATGCTATCACACACCCCCACCCTCACACCCTCCCCTATCACTCCAAATCCTCACTAATGTACCCATAACACAAACCACCCATCCCAACACCAAACCCTGCATGACACAACTAAGCATGTGTAGGAAAGTACCATCTTGCCTGGCATGTTACCCCCATTTTTCACTGTATATATGTTGTTTTAGTTGTATGTGTCACTGGGACCCTGTTCACCAGGGCCCCAGTGCGCATAAGTGTGCCTGAATGTGTTACCTGTGTAGTGACTAACTGTCTCACTGAGGCTCTGCTAATCAGAACCTCAGTGGTTATGCTCTCTCATTTCTTTCCAAATTGTCACCAACAGGCTAGTGACTATTTTTACCAATTTACATTGGCTTACTGGAACACCCTTATAATTCCCTAGTATATGGTACTAAGGTACCCAGGGTATTGGGGTTCCAGGAGATCCCTATGGGCTGCAGCATTTCTTTTGCCACCCATAGGGAGCTCTGACAATTCTTACACAGGCCTGCCACTGCAGCCTGAGTGAAATAACATCCACGTTATTTCACAGCCATTTTACACTGCACTTAAGTAACTTATAAGTCACCTATATGTCTAACCTTTACCTGGTAAAGGTTAGGTGCAAAGTTACTTAGTGTGAGGGCACCCTGGCACTAGCCAAGGTGCCCCCACATTGTTCAGGGCCAATTCCCCTGACTTTGTGAGTGCGGGGACACCATTACACGCGTGCACTACATATAGGTCACTACCTATATGTAGCTTCACAATGGTAACTCCGAATATGGCCATGTAACAAGTCTATGATCATGGAATTGCCCCCTCTATACAATCCTGGCATAGTTGGCACAATCCCATGATCCCAGTGGTCTGTAGCTCAGACCCTGTTACTGCCAAACTGCCCTTCCTGGGGTTTCACTGCAGCTGCTGCTGCTGCCAACCCCTCAGACAGGCATCTGCCCTCCTGGGGTCCAGCCAGGCCTGGCCCAGGATGGCAGAACAAAGGACTTCCTCAGAGAGAGGGTGTTACACCCTCTCCCTTTGGAAAATGGTGTGAAGGCAGGGGAGGAGTAGCCTCCCCCAGCCTCTGGAAATGCTTTCTTGGGCACAGATGTGCCCAATTCTGCATAAGCCAGTCTACACCGGTTCAGGGGACCCCTTAGCCCTGCTCTGGCGCGAAACTGGACAAAGGAAAGGGGAGTGACCACTCCCCTGACCTGCACCTCCCCTGGGAGGTGTCCAGAGCTCCTCCAGTGTGCTCCAGACCTCTGCCATCTTGGAAACAGAGGTGCTGCTGGCACACTGGACTGCTCTGAGTGGCCAGTGCCACCAGGTGACGTCAGAGACTCCTTGTGATAGGCTCCTTCAGGTGTTGCTAGCCTATCCTCTCTCCTAGGTAGCCAAACCCACTTTTCTGGCTATTTAGGGTCTCTGTCTCTGGGGAAACTTTAGATAACGAATGCAAGAGCTCAGCCAAGTTCCTCTGCATCTCTCTCTTCACCTTCTGCCAAGGAATTGACTGCTGGCCGCTCTGGAAGCCTGCAACACTGCAACAAAGTAGCAAAGACGACTACTGCAACTCTGTAACGCTGATAATGCCGCCTTCTCTACTGTTTTCCTGGTGGTGCATGCTGTGGGGGTAGTCTGCCTCCTCTCTGCACTAGAAGCTCCGAAGAAATCTCCCGTGGGTCGACGGAATCTTCCCCCTGCAACCGCAGGCACCAAAAAGCTGCATTACCGGTCCCTTGGGTCTCCTCTCAGCACGACGAGCGAGGTCCCTCGCATCCAGCAACTCTGTCCAAGTGACCCACACAGTCCAGTGACTCTTCAGTCCAAGTTTGGTGGAGGTAAGTCCTTGCCTCACCTCGTTAGACTGCATTGCTGGGAACCACGACTTTTGCAGCTACTCCAGCCCCTGTGCACTTCTGGCAGAAATCCTTTGTGCACAGCCAAGCCTGGGTCCACGGCACTCTAACCTGCATTGCACGACTTTCTAAGTTGGTCTCCGGCGACGTGGGACTCCTTTGTGTAACTTCGGGTGAGCACCGTTTCATGCATCCTCGTAGTGCCTGTTTCTGGCACTTCACTGGGTGCTACCTGCTGCTAAGAGGGCTCCTTGTCTTGCTCAACGTCCCCTCTACCTCCTGGTCCAATTTGCGACCTCCTGGTCTCTCCTGGGCCGCAGCAGCGTCCAAAAACGCTAACCGCACGATTTGCAGCTAGCAAGGCTTGTTGGCGTTCTTTCGGCGGGAAAATACTTCTGCACGACTCTCCACGGCGAGAGGGATCCGTCCACCAAAGGGGAAGTCTCTAGCCCTTTTCGTTCCTGCAGAAACCTCTGCTTCTTCTGTCCAGTAGAAGCTTCTTTGCATCCACAGCTGGCATTTCCTGGGCATATGCCCATCTCCGACTTGCTTGTGACTTTTGGACTTGGTCCCCTTGTTCCACAGGTACCCTAGATTGGAAATCCATCGTTGTTGCATTGTTGGTTTGTGTCTTTCCTGCATTATTCCTCTAACACGACTTCTTTGTCCTTAGGGGAACTTTAGTGCACTTTGCACTCACTTTTCAGGGTCTTGGGGAGGGTTATTTTTCTAACTCTCACTATTTTCTAATACAAGGTCACATAGGTTTGGGGTCCATTCGTGGTTCGCATTCCACTTTTGGAGTATATGGTTTGTGTTGCCCCTATCCCTATGTGTCCCCATTGCATCCTATTGTAACTGTACATTGTTTGCACTGTTTTCTAAGACTATACTGCATATTTTTGCTATTGTGTATATATATCTTGTGTATATTTCCTATCCTCTCACTGAGGGTACACTCTAAGATACTTTGCCATATTGTCATAAAAATAAAGTACCTTTATTTTTAGTATAACTGTGTATTGTGTTTTCTTATGATATTGTGCAAAGTGACATTTGTGGTACTGTAGTAGCTTCACACGTCTCCTAGTTCAGCCTAAGCTGCTCTGCTAAGTTACCATTATCTATCAGCCTAAGCTGCTAGACACCCTATACACTAATAAGGGATAACTGGGCCTGGTGCAAGGTGCAAGTACCCCTTGGTACTCACTACAAGCCAGTCCAGCCTCCTACAGCATGGTCACCCCTCACTAAAGCATGCTCACTGCACATACCCAGAACACCCCCCCAACCATCATCACACAAGCCCCCACACAGGAATGCTAGCACTGGGGTTCACGCACACCCACCCATTGCACACCATTACACACACACATGCAATAATCATGTTTTTATGCCCCTGCAGGAACCCGAAGGACCGTCACCACACCAGAGGGTCCAGACAACACCACTCCACCCCCAGAAGAGGCCCACAGTGACGAGAGCAGCTCTGCCCTACTGGATCTTGATGACCAGCCGGGACCATCGTGGGCCTCAGGACAGTCGGTTCCCCTTGCACAGGCACAGCCCAACACCGACCTTCCACCCTCTGGTAACACCAGCACAGCACCCACCCAGCGGGCCCAAACCTCCCTACCCAGGACAGGTCAATCAGCTGTGTGTCCAGAACTACAGGGCACCTAGGGTAACCCACCACCCCAACAACAACAGGGATCTTGGGGCAGTGGTAGTGGGCATGCGGTCCAGGGGACGGAGGCACAGGAACATAGGGGAACTGGGAGGGCGGCTGTGCGACAGAGGGAGGACAGGCCAAGGGAACCAACTCTCCACGAGGCCCTATCCTCCATCATGGGAGCATACCACCACTCCCAGGAGACGATGGTGACGGTCCTGGACAAGTTGCAGGAGACCCTGCATCTGCAGGAGGAGCAGTATTTGGGGTTCAGGGAGGAGCTCAGGACCATCGGCTCCGCCCTGGGCACCATCGTAGGGGTGCTGAAGGACATACAGCAGACCTTGAGGGACACCGGGGCACTCCAAGGGGCCCCTGACACTAGCCACGACGATGAACTGCCCACCACCTCCGCCGGCGCTAGTGGACAGGATGCCCCGCCACAGGACCACCACACCAGCACCCCACCCCCTGCAGATGGACAACCACCACGCAAGCGGTCCCTGAGATCCAGGAACAGGACAGAGCAAGATGGCAAGACCCCCGCCAGGAAATAAGACCACCCTGATTGTCCTCCCACTGTCCCACTTTGTTACCCTGTCCATATTCGAACTGCCCCAGCTCCACTTCCTATGCCCAGATGGGCAGTGCACCTGTGAGACTAATAGACTGGACTCTGCCATGGACATTCCTCCACCATCCCCCATCACCAGTTTACAACCCCCCTTCATTTTTTGAGCACTTAAATAAACACCCTTGAAACACAAAACAATCTGGAGTCAGTCTATGATTTGGTACTTTGTATTATCAATTACAGTGTCATAATGGGTTACCCATTGTAAGGCTAACATACCTATGTCACACATCACAAGCCCTTGAAGGATGCAAGCAGTTGACACGTAGGTTACCACACTTGTGAAACTGAAATGGAAGGGTACAATTCAATTCACAAATAGTGATTGAAATGGAGGAACAGGATAGAGGTAGACGTGTGAAAGTTAATGTAATGTTAAACCAGAAAATGTTCTCACCTGTGTCTCACTGTAAATATTGCTGTATGACTGACTCCCTGTTGTCGTTTTCTTCTTCCTCAGCTTCATCCTCATCACTGTCCACAGGCTCCACAGACTCCACAGCTGCTACAACACCGTCACCTGGATCATCCTCCTGCAGAAAAGGCACCTGGCGTCGCAATGCCAAATTATGGAGCATGGAGCAGGCGACGATAATGTCGCACACCTTCTTCGGTGAGTAGAATAGGGATCCACCTGTCATATGGAGGCACCTGAACCTGGCCTTCAGGAGGCCGAAGGTGCGTTCGATCACCCTCCTAGTCCGCCCATGGGCATCATTGTAGCGTTCCTCTGCCCTGGTCCTGGGATTCCTCACTGGGGTTAATAGCCAGGAAAGGTTGGTGTAACCAGAGTCCCCCAATAGCCATACACGGTGCCTCTGGAGTTGACCCATCATATCAGGGATGCTGCTATTCCGCAGGATGTAGGTGTCATGCACAGAGCCAGGGAACATAGCATTTACCTGCAAGATGTACTGGTCTGCCAAACAGACCATCTGGACATTCATGGAGTGATAACTCTTCCTGTTCCTGCACACCTGTTCACTCCTGTGGGGAGGGGGACCAGAGCTACATGGGTCCCATCAATGGCACCTATGACGTTGGGAATATGTCCAAGGGCATAGAAGTCACATTTCACTGTAGGCAAATCCTCCACCTGAGGGAAAATGATGTATCTCCTTACGTGTTTCAGCAGGGCAGACAACACTTTGGACAACACGTTGGAAAACATAGGCTGGGACATTCCTGATGCCATGGTCTCAGTAGTCTGAAATGACCCACTTGCAAGGAAATGGAGCACTGACAGCACCTGCAGGTCAGGGGGGATTCCAGTCAGAATGCGGATCAGTGACATCAGGTCTGGCTCCAACTGGGTACATAGTTCCTGGATAGTGGCACGGTCAAACCGGTAGGTGACGATGACATGTCTTTCTTCCATTGTCAACAGGTCCACCAGCGGTCGGTACACCGGAGGATTCCGCCATTTTCTCATATGTCCCAGCTGACGGTGCCTACAAAGGACAACAGCGAAGAACCAGTCACTATTCCCCTAGGTATGTACCCACAGTTACACACAAGACTATACCAGACACAAAACCCTTCCTGTATGTGTGTTGAGTGTAGGCCTAGCTATGTGTGACGCAGTAGTAAATGAAGCCATGTGGGCCCCTGAAATGGCGGCTGCCTGACCTCTAAACTGGGACAATGGGATTGTGGGGTAACTGCGCTGGTGTTGCATACCGTCGCGGTAGGTGGTCGTAGACCGCGGCGCAATGCTGCATTGGTTAACATTGGAACCTATGGGTCCCAGGAGCCAATGAACAGGTGCGCCGGCGGTGATGATGCGCACAGCCGCGGACGTCACCGCTGCGGACGTCACCGCCATTTTCTATCTGTTCAATCACTAGATACCTGACCTTCGACAGGAGAGGACCTACACTGCTAGTGCTGCTGTGACCTCGGTCTGGAAGCAACGATGGCTGCTGCGTCTGGGGAAAGGGCCCCTGCCTTCACTGCACAGGAGTTGGAGAAACTTGTGGATGGGGTCCTTCCCCAGTACACGCTACTCTACGGTCCTCCAGACCAACAGGTTAGTACACAGGGAGCACGTTGTATGGGCTAGGCCTGGGTGGAGAGGGCTGGGTGGAAGAGGGAAGGGGGCAGAGTTCATAGAACATTAATGCATGGGAATGAATGGGCCACATGGCCAGAGTAGGGAGGGGGCCACTCATATTGACGGTGCAGTTGGTATTGACTGTTCTTCTTCCCTTGTGCATGTCATGTAGGTCAGCGCCCACCAGAAGAGGGACATTTGGCGTGCCATCGCCAAGGAGGTCCAGACCTTGGGGGCCCACCAGAGACGGGGCACCCACTGCCGTAAGAGATGGGAGGACATTCGCCGCTGAAGCAAGAAGACGGCGGAGGCTCATCTGGGGACGGCCTCCCAACGTGGGAGGGGTGCCTGTCGCACCATGACCCCCCTGATGTTCCGGATCCTGGCGGTGGCCTACCCGGAGTTGGATGGGCACTTGAGGACATCACAGCAGACACAAGGGGGTGAGTACAACCTCATTCTGCGGACTTTGCGTGCAGTGGAGGTGTCTGGGTGGGGGAGGTGGGCTGTGGGTATCCCTAGGCCAGGGAGGGTTCGGTAGGCAAGGCCCCTCCGTAATGTAGGCCATGTGGCACTCTACCCCACCTCAGCAGAGTGTCAAGTCGAGGTATAGTTGCCCCTGTGGCATCCATGTGCGCAGATGTCCACCATTGCCATGTAGGCCATAAGCCAAAAATTGCGTGTGCAGAGTGCAGGAGCACGGCGTTATGCAGGGGGCTGCTGCGTCTGTCTTGTCTGCCAATAATAGCGGATTGCCATGCACTAAAACTCTCTTTCTTCTGTCTCCCCCCCTTTTCCTGCTATCCCTGTCCTTTTGTACATCAGCATCATCAGGCGGAGGTACAGTGGCACCGGCACGAGGGAGCTGCATCCCACTCTGAATGCACCAGTGGGACGGAGGGCGAGGGGAGCTTCACGTCGGCCACCGGATCACCAACCAGCAACACAGACTCGTCCGCCGATGGGAACTTCCCTGTGGTGGCGGCACCATCTGTGCCCCCCACTTCAACAGGTACATCCGCCACCTCCCCTACCAGCACCGCCCTCCCAGCAGCCCCTCAGCGTTCGCCCCGTGCCCGCTCACCCAGGGGGGTGGGCATCACCTTCGCCCCAGGCACCTCACGCCCTGCCCCAGTCACCCCTGCTGCCCTCAGTGAGGAGGCCATTGACCTCCTCAGGTCACTCACTGTTGGGCAGTCTACCATTGTGAATGCCATTCAGGGTGTAGAACGAGAGTTGCAACACGGTAATGCATTCCTGGAGGGCATTCATTCTGGTCAGGCTGTCCTTCAGCGAACCCTGCAATCTCTGGCCTCAGCACTGATGGCAGCCATTGTCCCTGTGTCCAGCCTCCCCCCTCCAACTTCCTCCACCAAGACCCAATCCCCTGTACCCCAGCCCATCCCAAGCACACCTACAGACCAGCATGCACACAAATCAACACCCAAAAGTAGCTCAAGCAAACATAGGCACCACACATCCCACAGGCACTCACACAAGCATCACACCCATACAGACACAGCAACATCCACAGTCTCCACTGTGTCCCCCTCCTCCTCTTCTCCCTCCTCTGTCCCAGTCTCGTCTACACACACACCTGCATGCACCACATCTACAGGCACCATGAGTCGCACAAGGAGACCCAGCACCCCATGCCGCTCACCTGCACTCACCACCTCCACTGCCATTTACACGTCCCCTGTGTCCTCTCCCAGTGTGTCTGTGACGCCCCCTCCCAAAGTACACAAACACCGGCAATCACTCACCCAACATCCATCCACCTCACAACAGCCTTCAGTACCTGCACCTGCACCCAAAACAGCTAAAGTGACACATCCAACAACCACCTCCTCTTCCTCCACTCCCAGACCCCCTCCAGCTACCCATCCCAGTGTTCGTCAGAAACTGTCCCTCTGTCAAATTGACCTTTTTGCACCCCCCCCCTCCAATTCATCAGTCCTGTGGTAGCGCCTCAGCCAAAAAGCCTCCAATACCAGTGGTGCGTGTTCAAGGCTTGTGGAGTGCACCGGCCACTAGGGCAGGCAGTAGGACCCAGAGCCAAGGCACTGGCAGCCTACCCCTTGTAAAGGCTCTAAAATTGGAGAGTGGACGACGGAACCGTGTTAAGACTCCTGGTGGGAAAACAACTGACATGGGTTCGAAGGGGATTGGTGAGTCAGCTGTAACTCCAACAAAGGTGGGGAAGGTCCAGAGGAAGTCTGCCCAGCCTGTTGTGAGTGTCACGGCAGAGAAGTGCGCCATCATTTCTGGCGGTCCAGACACAACCGCCAGCACCGTCGTCACTGGTCCAGAGACCACCGCCAGAGTCACAGCCCAGGAGGGCCCATGTATCGTCACTGGTCAGGAGACCACCGCCGGAGTCACAGCCCAGGAGGGCCCAAGTATCGTCACTGGTCACGGAGTCACAGCCCAGGAGGGCCCAAGTATCGTCACTGGTCAGGAGACCACCGCCGGAGTCACAGCCCAGGAGGGCACAAGTATCGTCACTGGTCAGGAGACCACCGCCGGAGTCACAGCCCAGGAGGGCCCAAGTATCGTCACTGGTCAGGAGACCACCGCCGGAGTCACAGCCCAGGAGGGCCCAAGTATCGTCACTGGTCAGGAGACCACCGCCGGAGTCACAGCCCAGGAGGGCCCAAGTATCGTCACCGGTCAGGAGACCACCGCCGGAGTCACAGCCCAGGAGGGCCCAAGTATCGTCACCGGTGAGGAGACCACCGCCGGAGTCACAGCCCAGGAGGGCCCAAGTATCGTCACCGGTCAGACCACCGCTGGAGTCACAGCCCAGGAGGGCCCAAGTATCGTCACCGGTCAGGAGACCACCGCCGGAGTCACAGCCCAGGAGGGCCCTAGTATCGTCACTGGTCAGGAGACCACCGCCGGAGTCACAGCCCAGGAGGGCCCAAGTATCGTCACTGGTCAGGAGACCACCACCGGAGTCACAGCCCAGGAGGGCCCCGGCTGCGACAGCCTTGCTGGGCAATGATGGAACGTCATGGCACACACCAATGCCCAGTGTAGAGAACGTCATGCCACACACCAATGCCCAGTGTAGAGATCGTCATGCCACACACCAATGCCCAGTGTAGAGATCGTCATGCCACACACCAATGTCCGTATCAGAACCGCCATGGCAAAGCACAGCTGAACAGGGCAAAGACCGCCATGGCAAAGCACTGCTGAACAGTCCAGTACCGCCATGGCAAAGCACCGCTGAACAGGGCACAGACTGCCATGGCAAAGCACCGCTGAACAGGGCAAAGACCGCCATGTCAAAGCACCGCTGAACAGGGCAAAGACCGCCATGGCAAAGCACTGCTGAACAGTCCAGTACCGCCATGGCAAAGCACCACTGAACAGGGCAAAGACCGCCATGGCAAAGCACCCCTGAACAGGGCAAAGACCTCCATGTCAAAGCACCGCTGAACAGGGCAAAGACCGCCATGGCAAAGCACCGCTGAACAGGGCAAAGTCCGCCATGGTGAAGACCGCTGAACAGGGCAAAGACCGTGTAGGAATGAAAAGGCCGCCACATCAGGCATCCTTATCCCATGTGCAGCTGGGACAGTGACAGGACATGAACTTTCACAGGGTGACTCATCCAGTCTGGGCACCAGTCCCCCCCAGTACCAGTAGAGAACTGCATCTACTTGAGAGACTGTGGCTTTGCACTCCCCAGGATGGCACAGTGGGTAAACCACCCACTGTAGAGACTTGAGAGACTGTGGCTTTGCACTCCCCAGGATGACACAGTGGGCAACCCACCCACTGTAGAGACTTGAGAGACTGTGGCTTTGCACTCCCCAGGATGGCACAGTGGGCAAACCACCCACTGTAGAGACTTGAGAGACTGTGGCTTTGCACTCCCCAGGATGGCACAGTGGGCAACCCACCCACTGTAGAGTCTTGAGAGACTGTGGCTTTGCACTCCCCAGGATACATCAACGGGCATGGAGCCCCGTCGTGGATCTGGCTTCGCATTCATCTGGCTGAGGTGCCCTCCTTCCTTTCCCCCTGAGGTGCCTGTAGTATTTCAATCTGATGCCCCGGCAGTGTTCTCTCCGATTGTGCTCAGGTATCGTTTGTGGGCCTCGCCCATGCGTTTTTGGACTGTTGGAGCACGGACATTGTTATGTACATATCTGCACTACTACTCGGATTGTATATATAATTATGAGTGATTTTGAAATATATATCTGTATATTTTTGTATGACATGTATATTGGCACATTACAATGTTTGACCGAATTTCGCATTGTCTTTGCATTCTTCCGGGGGGATTGTGGGTTGTTACTGTGATTTTTGTGACTGCATTGGTGTGTATGTTGTAATATGCGAGGGTGGGGGTGGGGGTGTTTGGTGGGTGTCCCCCTAACTTTTGCCTCCCCCTCCCCTGTGTCGTAGGTGCAGTACTCACCGGTATCTTCTGCGCCTACGTAGCTGTTGGTCGTAGAGGAGCAGAAAGACAAGGGCAGGGAGTATTTGGAGTTCCGGCTCCATGGTGTCCTCCTTCCTAGTGGGATGTGTTCAGGTGAGCATTTTCCCATAGCAAAAGCTGTTTCTGCCGTGTTTTTATCCACGGTGAATCCACCCCGGAAAAGGTGGCGGATTGGCGGGTTATAATACTGTGGGCGGTACACTGTCTCCCGTCTGTCTGTTGGCTGTAACCGCCGCGCAGCTTGTCTGTACCGCCGTGGCGGGCGATGTGTTAAAGTGGCTGTCTTAGTTGGCGGTTTCCGCCAGGGTCATAATTCCCTTTTTTGTCCGCCGGCCTGTTTGCGGTATTTCCGCAGCTTTAACACCGTCCGCCAGGGTTGTAATGACCACCATAATCTCTTTATTTGTCTTTTGCATCCATGCATGTCAACGCCCATAAAAAAAAGGAACTATGGAGAGCCACCACCATTAAGTTGTGACGCTCCACAGCCAGCAGAGTGTTCACTGCAGGAAAAGGTGGGAGAACCCGAGATGCAGGGCCTCAAAAATCATGGAGTTCTTGCTGGGGATATCCTCCTAACTTGGGGGGGGGGGGAGTCCTGTCAGATCATGACCCCGCTAATGGCCCATATTCTGACGGTGGCCTACCCAGATCTTGATGGGCCTTTGAGGACAGGACAGCACAGCAGCCACAAGGGTGTGAGTACATGGCATATTCCTGCTTGTCACATTGCCAAGTGAATGTGTTAGGGTCTGACAGTGAGAGAATGTGTTAGCTCCCCCTGCCAATTAGGGATGAGCCATGTGTAACACAGTAGATGACTGATTGTTTGTGTTAACATGTCATGTGTTGTTTACTGATATGACTTGCCTATTGGCCCAGGGACCTAGTACACAACTGTGTACAATTCACAAACAACTTGCTCTCCATGGGACGACATATGGCTGTGTACAGTGCTAAGTCAAGTACTATTTGTTGTTGTACTGTGTTTAAATTCTGTGCAGACTACTACTACTTAATGTTACAGGTCAAAGGTAAGGAAGTGATGGATCACTGCCTTCAGCCATGTGTCTAAGTAAATGAGTATTTTGGTATCTGCCACCCAGAGGCTAGTTGTCTTCAGTGTCTGACAGATGCTGGTGCCTCACTACAGTCTGTAATATGAAGATGGCCATCATATGTGTAAGAGAGCATACATTGGGTGCATCTACTGATTAATACTTTTGCCATACCGCCATCAGGCCGCCTATGCAGCCTGTACCCAGCTGGCCCTATGATGGATTCCCCGCTGGGCCGGAGTGTGGAAACAGCGTTTCCGCTCGCTGGCCCAGTGGGGAACAGGGCCTTAACATTGCAGCCGGCTCCTAATGGAGCTGGCTGCAATGTGGAAGTGCAGCAGGTGCAGCAGCGCCCATCACACATTCCACTGCCCATAACTCGGGCAGTGGAATGCACAATGGGGCTGTGCATGGGGTCCCCTGCACTGCACTGCCCATGCCAAGTACATGGGCAGTACAGGGGCCCTCAGGGGCACCCGAGTCTCCCATTTTGTCAGCCTTTCTATGGTTGCATTTACCACCATGGACAGGCTGGCAGATGGGGCTCAGAATCCCCAGGGCAGCGGTGCCCTGGTGAATTACAACTGCCAGGACCGCCAGGCTGCAGGCTGGTGGCAGCCTGGTGGTGTCGGCGATTGGACTGTGGCAGCTCTGTCATGGTCATGGTCCGACCACCACTGTGTCATAATGACCCCCTTTATCTTGGTAAGTGGGGAATGTCCATTGACTTTGTCCATTGACATGGTTGATGTGCAATCCCCGTCTCCAGCATTCCTTGTGCCTGCATGTCAGCATGTGTCCCTTTCTCATTAGTGAAACATATGTAAGCTGCTGTTTCATGCATGGTCTACCAGTGTTGATGGGATGATGTCAGCATTCCTTCACAAATATGTGCATGGCAACCTGTACAGTGGGGGTACATTTCATGTTGTGCCACATACAGAAGGGTGTCACCATTGTTTATTGACTGGCACATACCATCACCCGTCATAGCATGTCATTTGGCATGTAGATCTACAACAGCAATGAGGGACATGACAGGTAGGCCTTGGGTTTTGAGCCACAATGTACATTTCTATGCCATTGATTATGCATCATGTAGCAAAGTGCACTGCGCATGTGAAATGGGTAAGGTTTGTAACCTGACTGTCGGCATGCATCATGGAGTGACTTGCAGTTATGTTGAAATCATATGTGTTTGGGTACAAGCATTCATCCACAGACATCTGGGTCTGCATGGCCATAATGGAGACAATGATGTAGCTTCCAATTGGGCAATATGCTGAGGGCCTTCAACAAGTACTTGCAAATGTCTGGGTCTCTCCAATATCCAAGGGACTAATGTTTTCTACAGATGCATTCAGAGCATGTCATTTAGGGGTACCAGACATTAGTGGTGATTTACCTGGGGCTTGCTGATTCATTGTGTTGTGGATTTTAAGGATCTCTCCCTGAAATATTGCACATGATGACTACAGTGTCAATTGCAATGCCATATGTATGGCCTATCTGAGCAACATTAGTACTACCTCCATGACTCCATTGGGATGAATATCGCTTGGTGAAGTGTGAATTGTGAAACTTCTTCCAGTGTGACATGAGAATTTCCATGTCACTTTCTTCAGGCTATTGTACCTTTGTCCACAACATGGCAGAATTTTTTAGCATCATTTCTTATTGTTGGGTCATTGTGTATGTGACAAATAGATGTGTGCATGACCTTGTGTGGGATCTATGGGAATGCAGTTGGCATTGGCCTACTATTGTATGACAACAGGTAGCTGAGATCTTCTCCATAGGACAAAGCCTTGAGAGTGATGAGGTCTCCTACTATTTCAATGGTGACTGTCATTGCAAAACCTCAGCCATGCCATTGTAGTTGTCTGAGATCCTGATTTTCCTGTGGGCAACTGTTGACAGTTCAGGTGGCATGCATGCATATGGTATGACACTTGTTTGGGCAACTTAGGTGGAGTTTGTTGCTGGGCCCTACTTGACATCATGGTAATGTCTGATAATCAGAGCTGTTGTTCATGTGTGAACATGGACATTTGATGACCCTATTTGTCTTTGTGCATTTGCAGCATCAGCCCAGGGAAGCGAAGGAGATAGGGCGCAGCCAAGTGGGGTCGCATCTGGCCATGGGACCTCGGGTCAAGACACCACAGACACAGAGGGGCCCAGTGGGCCGGAGGGTGAAGGGAGTGCCACGGGGTAGACCGGAATATCATCTTTATCATCAGAATCTTCCTCCAGTGGACACTTCCTAATGGTGGCGGACCCATCAGGGCATACTCCTGTACCATCTTTGTCCACCACGCCCGTTCTATCACCACTCTCCCTATTGCTTCCCCCCCAGTTGGCCGTGTCTGCTCACTCAAGAAGGTGGGCATCTCCTTTGCTGCAGGCACCTCCGCCCCAGCCCCTGTTGCCCCTGCTGCCCTCAGTGAGGAGGCTATTGACCTCTTGACGAATATCTCCGTGGATCAGACATCCATTGTGAATGCCATCCAGGGATGGGAAACCCAACTGCAGCAGACTAATGCATTCCTGGAAGGCATTCATGGTGCAATATCTGTCCTACAGAGATCTTTTCAGGCTCTAGCCTCCACATTGAAGGCCACCATTCACTCCCCCCACCTTCCGTCTCCCTCCACCTTTCTCTTCCCAATCCGAATCCCCAATCCCCTACCTACCTCAAGCACACAGACCGACCCACAAGCACCCACCTCACCACATAAGAAGAGCACACACAGACACAAGCACCACAAAACACACCTGCATGCAAGCAAACAACAGTCACCCACATACACATCCTCAGTCACCACTTACCCAGACACCCCCAACACTCCCACTGGCCAGCACACAACACCAAGCAAGCTTACAGGCACCACGACAACAGTCAGTAACACACCCAGCACACCCAGCATACCTGCAGACACCACCCCAACAGACACACAGACATCCACCACACCCGCAGACACCACCCAAACATACACAAAGACATTCACCACATCCAGCATACCTGCAGACACTGTTGTATAGCTATTTTAGCCATGTTTTAGATATGTTGTTTTTAGCAAACTAGGCCTGCCAATTGTGCACTTTAGCCCAGTTACATTCTATTCAGCATTGCTTTGTTTTTCTATCATACGCCACATTTGGGATGTTTTATTTTCTCTATCTGGTTGTTCTTTCACTTAGGAAAGCATTCCGTTCTTAGCATAGCATTCATTTCACTTGGTGCTTTCCTCAAGGCTGCAGTTAGATAGGGTTGCCGGCAAAAGTGGTATGCTGTGTTTCTGACATTCACAGAAATATACATATCCTTATGTGGGGACCTTTCCTTAGAACATCAACTGTTTTATTATAAAAACACCTGTCTGCCCCATACACGTTCGAGGGAGATTCCAGCCAGATGACCACGACTGCATGCTGACCGCTAAATGTCTTGACTACAGCTGCTTGCTTAGACTGCCAAAGCCCCCGCCTATATGGGGACAGTGTCTTTTTAGACAACAGGCTTCCCTGCTCAGGTATGGGGGATGATGTCTTTCCAGGGGGGGGGGAACCTGAAAGGGTTGATCAGGGCTTATCATGCTGTGCTCTAAAATAGCACAGGTAGGAAATATATATATATGTTATTCCTAGTGACAGTATGGTGGGACTGTTTTTTTGTTTCAATCTTCTTGTCACCATTTTGCTTCTAGTGTGTTTTATAATCATGGTTATTTCAATACATGCCATTTTATCTATGATGCACTTACTTCAATAAACCTTATTGAAATATACTCTGCTTCTGTTTGTCTTTAACTGTGTGAGACTGATGTAACTGAGAGAAAGGGATGAAATCTGACCAACCACAATTCCCCTGAGAAGTCCTCTCTGTCATGCGCTCGGTTGCTACAATCATCCCTGCTCTCAGGTGGAGATGAGGCTCTGCTAGTTGGCCGGAACACCTGGACTGGGTCGACAGGTGTCACATGGTGTGGAATTGTACTCAGTACCCTACAATTCAGGTGATTTTTCTGCCCAAATCCAGTAGTTTCCTTAGGATAATGAGAGCATACGTGATATGGCGCCGCCAACATTTGGTCAGGCACTAATTTTCAGATCCTCCTAAGTATCTCTGTCTCACTATGTGCTAAAGGTACCTCAATCTAAGCTAAGTAGGTAGTACCTATCCAATGCTGTGGGTTGTTCAAGCTTCAATGTTAAAAGGAACAATCACCATTTGGTGTCCTTATCTCTGAACAAATATCTTTACTATTACCATGGTGAACCCACAACGGATAGTAATTGCAGCAAACATGCAACCACCCCTCACTGCACATTTATTGACAAATGGCCTCACAGGCTAGGGGGGTCCAGTCACATTTGTTGTAGAGGCTCATCCAGCCTACACAAAAGAAACATTTCATTCTTGGGTCACCTTTCCAGCAGTTGATGGGAACACTAACACATTTCATTACTACACACCTGCTAACATACCTGCACAATACAGAGCTTATGCATACTTAAAGATACCTCAATCTTTTCAAGACCATATTAATCGGCTTGATGGCACCCTACCACATACAATATTACACGTTAGGTTAGTTTCTCTGAGCATTGATGGTCCTACCTGGCCTTTACTGGCCACTTACACACCATACCCTGATGCAGCAACCTTAGCGGCAGCTGAGGTTTGCAGCTTATATACAGAGCTCAAGGCAATATACAGACTGTTAGTACAGTTTGTAATGTAAACATTAAATACTAACCCAGCACGTGCTGCCCCAGCGCAACCAGATGCAATTATGCCAGGCATTAATCCTGCAACTGTACATTTGATCATGGGTAAAGTACCCACCAAGGGGGAGGTAATTCAGTTTTGGTTAGCTCCAAAATTAGTGCACTGGAAGCAGTTTTTCTCCATATGGGTCCTCAGGATAAACATAGAATACTTAGTATGAGCTTGCCATTTGGGATGGTTCCTGCCATAGATAACTGCAATACTTGAGGCACGGTATTTGCCATGCTCTATACTACAACACATGGTACACCAACACTTGCCAATCTTCCAAGGTGTTAAAACAAATTCAAGATAAATACGAGGCTGCCCCGGCCCTTGATTTGGGGATGCAACTGATGTGCAATTTTGTCATAGTGCCTTCAATAATATCGAGTAATCTCAAAAGGGAGGCAGTTGCACTAGCCGTGCGTGTGCGGCTCCAGGACTTTCCTGCACAGGATCAAGAACGTGAGCTGACAGATATTATCGTAGAAACCTACTCTAGTATTGGTTGAGATAGTCTGGGGCCAGACCCATTAAACCACAATTACAGGGTAGATCTAATGAAGATTCTATCAAGCAAATACCTGAAGGTTCTAGAAAACGCTGGGATAAAAAACAACAAACACCTAAAAAAGAAAGGGGAGAAAGTCCACATTCTGAGACCCCTCAAAACCCTATAATCTTAGAAATAGAGATAGGATAAAATGCCTGATAAATACACGCCAATCTCGTTCCTTTTAGGACTCACTGGAAAAATGCAGTGAGAGAGGTTGGCGGTCAGAGCAGCGAACAGAGTACGTAAAACCAAGAAAGGACTCACAACACTTGTCTGAAGTTTCTGTTAAGAAAGAAGAGAAACTTCCCCAACAAAAAACCCAATTCAAAAAGAAAAAAGTGGCAGCAGTGGCAATACGACATGCCACTTGGGAAAAGGGCTTTACTGAAGAACAAGAAGTGTGCACTAGCATTGTTAGACAGTGCAGCAGCGGTCACAATAGTTCGCAGGGATCTTCAAGAGCATCTGGAGATTAAAGCAACTGATGACTTCTTACAAGTTGAGACTACGGCTATTCGTGTCTCCACGCCCGATAGGGTGTATAAAGTAACTACAGATAGAAGGAGACATTGAACGTAGAATTGACACCATCTTTTCGGATTGCATCATCACCATTTATAATATTTTGCTGGCCAAGAAAGTTTGGCCACCAGAATTTGTCCGTATTCTCCTTTTTGGGGAAAAGATTATTGAACAGTCTTTCTCATTCATTGTTCCCAGAAAGCTCAAAGAAATTCATGCCAGTGATTGGGCACAGGCGCAGGCACCTGCGTTACATTGCAACCACGTAGGGTGGGATAAAGATTCCCCCTTTCATGTAATACCCATTAAATCCCAACTTCAATCCAAATATCCAATAAAGCATGAAGCTAAAGCACCTGTGAAGAAAAATCCTCACACAGTTAGAGTACCAGGGCGTAATCGAACCCTGTGACTCACCAATGAACAATCCATTTTTTTCCCGTAGCTAAACCAGACCATTCATACATAATAGTCTTAGACTACAGACATCTAAACAGTCATATACACACATTTGCTATACAAAATGCACACAGCACTTATGAACAATATGGTACGCAAGAAATATAAAACAACCTTGGACATTTACAACTGATATTTCTGCCAAAATATGGCACCTCAAAGTAGGGACTTAACAAGTTTCAGCGCTTTAGGCTCTCAGAAAAAAAATTGCCAACTCCCAGAAGGGTACAAGAACTGTCCAGGACTGTTTTCAGCTTGTGTCACATCTATTTTACACGACATTGGCCCTGCGGCGTTGTCCTATGTAGATGACATCTACCTCACGGATGATGACCTCATACAACATATAAGACGGGTAGCCCGCATTGTTGTGGGATTTGCCGAATTAGGCTACAAATACAATTTTTAAAAAAACAA
Organism: Pleurodeles waltl; assembly: GCF_031143425.1. Lineage (NCBI taxonomy): Eukaryota > Metazoa > Chordata > Amphibia > Caudata > Salamandridae > Pleurodeles > Pleurodeles waltl. The sequence continues at coordinate 740,990,879 of NC_090445.1, read as the reverse complement.
AAAGAGCCTTCCTTAGTGTCCTGTTTTTGGGATACGAATTATCAGATGAAGGCGAGAGCCTAGCGCCATAAATCTTTAGAAAGATTTGCACAACTACAACCTCAAAACACCATCAAAAAGCTCCAGTCTTTGTTGGGCTTTTGAAATTTAGGCAGAACATACATTCCAGATTATGCACAACGCATTAAACCTTTATCTGACTTGATACAACCTGACATTTCCAGTAAATACTGGACAGTTGAACGCACATGCATTCTCAGAGCATTACAACAAGGCATGCTTGCAGCTAAACACTTACACACCAGGGACAACAAAAAACACTTGGTTATCAGAGTAATTGCTGGTGCCATTGGTTTGACCTATGAAAGGTTCAATGAAAGTGAGACCGTCCCAATTGCATGCAAATCACATTTGTACTCTACAGCAGAACAATGCTTTGCTCCCACTGGGAAAATTCTCACTGCTGTTCAGATGGTTGTCATCAAAGAGAGACCTCTGGCCCAGGGAAAAAGTATCATTGTTGTTTGTCCGATCCTAGCGCTTGAGGCTGTTACTAAAGCTAGCTTTCACAACTCTAAAGCATTTCATCCATGTTGGATTCAATGGGCAACGTCTCTGATGGCCACTAGTGTTTTATTTTTTTTTATATATCTTTTATTGCTTTTATAAAGGTGATAACATGAATCATAGAAGTTACTAAAATAATCCCCAACTACACAACCCCTCCCTCCCCCCCTCGTGCACTTAGTACATCATATAAGGATATTTTTACGACAGATCTCTGAAGTCATGAAGTAGAGCACTGTTCCAAGCTGTTTCATGTAGTAGTTGTAGCTATCTGTTCGGGGTCCGAGTCCGATGTTGAATTGTCCTCCTCCGTGTAGGGGGCATCAATAGTCTTCAGGTTTTCCAGCATCGAGTCCCATTGTGTGGCATTGTCTCTGGGTCTTTGGCCCCAGTAATGCTTCTTTCAGTATCACTGAGCCCTCTGTTTCAGCCCATTTTTCCAATGCACCCTACCATCTATTTATCAGCGGACCACCCGGGTCTTTCCAATGTGAGGTTAGCGCCCTCTTTGCTAGAATCAGTGCCAAGTTGGTGAATTTGTTTGGGATTTTATGCGCCGAAGGGCGGGGGAAATCCCCTAGAATTGCTACTATTGGAGTTGGCGAGAGTGGTCTTCTAGTGCAGATGGCTATTTTCCTGAATACTTCTATCCAGTACGAGTTAATTTGAGGGCAGTTCCATGGCATGTGCATTAGGTCTGCTGCTAAATCAGCGCATCAGGGACAACAGGAGTTATTCGTGTTATATATTCTGGTTATCATTTGGGGGGTTAAATAGGCTCTATGATAAATATACAAGTTTATCAGTTTAAATCTAGCATTCCTGGATACTGCATAGACGTGGGATGTGATTCTAGCCCATTGGGTATCTTCTAGTGTGGTGTTAAGATCTAACTGCCATTTGGACTTGAGTTTATTTAGCGGGGGCAAGTGCTGTTCTGTGTGGCTTTATATACCCCTGAAATTACTCCCTTTTGGTCTCCTAAAGAGCAGAGGAGGCTGAAGCCTTCATGGATGGGGGGCTCACTGAGTCCTGTGCTCCAAAGTTTTTGAATAGTTCTAATGAGAGCGTTGTGGGTGAGGAACAATCCGGGCGGGAGGGCGAATCCTTCTTGTAGCTCTGCGTAAGAGCAGAGCTTTCCATTGTGAAATAAGTCTCCCAGATTTGTGATATTATATGGAACTAATTTGTTGATGTGTCTGGTGATTTGGTTTCCTGGGAGGCAATTCAATGACATCAGAGGGATTTCGGTCGCATAGGGGGTCTTTGTGTGGAAGCATCTTAAGTATTGATCCCAGCAGTGTCTCGTCGCTTCCCACTCCAGCGGGAGCGGTTCTTTTGGTTTTCTAGGGTTCAATACAATATGGAAGATTTTTTCTAGTGGACAATTTAATGGAATCTGTAAATCTTTTGTGACTGGGGGTTTATTAATTAGTTTTGCCAGCCATTGTACTTGTCCCGCCCAATAATAGAGTTCTAAGTCTGGAGTGGCCAAGCCTCCCTCCATGGTGGGTCGTTGAAGAGTGTGAAATGCTATTCTATGTCTGCTAGGCCCCCAAACAAAGCTTGCAATTACAGATTCTAAGCTCTTGAATACAGACTTCTGGATTATGAGAGGGAGCATGGCGAAATAATATAAAAGTCTGGGTAATACAATCATCTTAAGTAGGGCAACTCTCACAACGATCGTTAGGGGCAGGGTGCTCCAGAAGTGCATGCTAGCTTTAATGCCCCTAATTGCTCCATGTATATTCCCCTCTAGTAGGTCATCTACTGTGTGATAAATGTTGACTCATAGATATTTGAATGTACTCAGAGACCAGGGCAGACCCCTAGTGTCAGAGGGTCTCGGAGTTTCTTTGAACATCAGGAAAACAGAGGATTTACTCCAATGAATCCGAAGTCCTGAGGCTGCTCCGAAGTTTTCTTACATATCTATCGCCCCAGGTAGGTCCGCCACTAGGTTCTTGAGAAATAGTAGCATGTCATCTGCATAGAGGGCGATGTAGTGTGTCCAGTTATTTATTGGAATTCCCTCGAAATACTTTTTGGATCTTGCTGTTTGAGCAAGAGGTTCTACCGCTAGAGCGAAAAAAAGAGGGGAAAGTGGGCAGTCTTGTCTGGTCCCTCTTCCCACTGAGAAAGGATCAGAGAAAGTGCTGTCTGTGGGATTAGTGTATAATACTTTTGTCCAGCGAGTGAAGCCTTCTCCTAATCCCAGTTTTAACATAACTTGTTCAAGGTAGTCCCACCTTAAACTATCAAAGGTTTTTTCTATGTCTATTGAGATTATTGCTGCATGAGGTATGGTAGGAGGCGCGGAGTGGAGCACCGAGATTAAACGTCTAATATTTTTTGCTGTGTTGCGCTGTGGGATGAATCCCGACTGGTCTTGGTGAATCAAGGAGGTCATGAAGGGTAAGAGTCTATTAGCTAAGATCCGACTTAATATTTTGTAAGCTAGGTTCAGCATAGATAGCGGGCGGTAGGAACTGACATCTGCAGGTGGTTTCTCTGGTTTTAGTAGTGGGATCATTATGTCCTCGTTAGTTGATTGGGGTAACCTGTTATTATGCCACGCTTCTGTGTACAGTGTGCAGAGTCTTGGAGCTAGTGTGTCCTGATATTGTAGGTAAAACTCTGTAGGGAGTCCGTCTGCTCCCGGTACTTTACCCTTTGCCATGCCCTGCATTGCTGTTTTGATTTCTGCAATTGTTATAGGGGCAGCTAAGGATGCGCTCTCTTCGACTCCTAGTTTAGGGAGAGCAAATTCTTCCAACTCCATAATTTGGGTGCTACTGATAGTGTCGGTAGGGGACGCATATAGGGAAGAGTAATTTTCGTAGAAGCAGGTATTTATTTCCTTTTGACTAAGTACTCTGACACCTGGGCATTTCTCAATTTCGACTATGGTTGTTTGTTGTTTAGAGTGTTTAGCTAGCCACGCCAGAAGGGCGCCTGCTTTGTCTCCTTCGGCGTGTTGTCTGCATAAGTACTGTTTATAGTCAAAGCGAGAGAGTCTAATGTTCTCTTCGGTTATTTTTGTTTTAGTTTCATTCAGAAGGGGGATCAACTCAGGGTGAGTGGGGTGCTTACGTTCGATGTCTCTTAGGGAGTCTTCGAGTTTTTTAAGCTCAGATTCAATGGATCTACGAACTCCCACGCTCTCCCAAATACAGTTGCCTCTTGTTACTATTTTAAAGGATTCCCACTATATTGACCTGGAGGATGCTGTTCCTGAGTTCAGCTTGAAATAGTCTTCTATACTATTGTGTAGGAAGAGTTTGAAGGCCTCATCACCTAGTGCCTCTGCCCCAAGTCGCCAAGTAGGGATTAATGGGCACTCTCTATTCCACGTCAGTGAAACTAATAGGGGATTATGATCTGATATGGTGCGACCCAAATATTCGGCTGATACCACAGTGGTTTGTAGTTCCAGGGATATTAGTACTGTGTCTAGTCTTACGTGTAGGTCATGCACTGTCGAGTAGAAAGCATATTCTCTATTGTGCAGGTTGAGGTGTCTCCAGCAGTCTCCTAATTGTCAATGTTGTTGCCATTCTGTAAATGCTTTAGTAGCTTTTAGAGTTTGTGCTTGTGAAAGGGGTGGGTGCGATCTATGCATATTAATATCAGCTATACAATTAAAGTCCCCACCTATCACTTTCGGGCTCGTGAGGATTGGACCTAGTTCCCAGGAAAGTTTGTCAAAGAATTTCTTTTGATCCTGATTCGGGGCATATAGGCCCCCTATGGTTATTTCCTTCCCATCTAACCTTCTCACGATCACAACATACCTCCCATCTTTATCTATGATTGTGTGCAGTGCCTGAAATGGAACGCCGGGGCGCACCCAAATCAGAACTCCTCTTGCAAACGCTGAATAATTAGTTGCAAATGTTTGGCCTCTCCATCTTTTCTTAAGTGCCCTAACCTCCTGTTCAAGTAGGTGAGTTTCTTGCAATATAGCTATGTGTGCCCCTCTGCATTTGAGGAAGTTATATACTTTATACCGCTTGGACAAATTATTTAACCCCCTGACGTTCCAGGCTATCAATTTGTATTTTGAGGTCATAGGCCCTCATTCTGACCTTGGCGGGCGGCGGAGGCCGCCCGCCAAAGTCCCGCCGTCAGGTTACCGTTCCGCGGTCGAAAGACCGCGGCGGTAATTCTGACTTTCCCGCTGGGCTGGCGGGCGGTCTCCTTCAGACCGCCAGCCAGCCCAGCGGGAAAGAGGCTTCCACGATGAAGCCGGCTCGGAATCGAGCCGGCGGAGTGGAAGCTGTGCGACGGGTGCAGTTGCACCCGTCGCGTATTTCACTGTCTGCGCAGCAGACAGTGAAATACATTTAGGGGACCTCTTACGGGGGCCCCTGCAATGCCCATGCCAGTGGCATGGGCACTGCAGGGGCCCCCAGGGGCCCCGCGACCCCCCCTACCGCCATCCGGATCTCGGCGGTCCGACCGCCGGGATCTGGATGGCGGTAGGGGGGGTCAGAATCCCCGCGGCGGTGCAGCAAGCTGCGCCGCCGCGGAGGATTCAATGGGGCCGCGGTACACTGGCGGGACCCCGCCAGTGGTGCCGGTCCGACCGCGGCTTTACCGCCGCGGTCGGAATCCCCATTGAAGCACCGCCGGCTTGTCGGCGGTGCTCCCGCGGTCCTCCGCCCTGGCGGTCAAAGACCGCCAGGGTCAGAATGAGGGCCATAGTCTTGATTTACTGGTTGTGGCTACTATAAGGGGAAAACCTTTGGAGCATTCTGCTGTTACAATTATCTGTCAGGTGTCTAGTTCGAGATTTGTTTATCGCTCTTAGAACCAGTGCACAATGTCCCCCTAAAACTAATTGAGAAAACGTATACCCCAACTCCCACTCCCCAGGACCGGTAACTAAAACTCTTCCCGTCCAAACCATTAACATTCCTATTGTAATGTCCTATAGATGGGTGGCGTGACAGGGGCCGAGAGCACGTGTCCCGAGCCGCTCTCAGGGCACGGCCGCATCATGCTCGATTCTTTGTAGTATCCACTTTTGCCGCAATTTTTATCAATTGGTTGGGGAGAAAGCTGCACTGGATCTACAGTCAAAGTCAATTAAGTTCGCTTAGATACTCACGGACAGATCGGTCTGCACACAGTTGGATCAAATGATTTCTTCCGAGGGTCCTGGTGTTATTTTGGGCAAGCTAGTAGTAGTGTCCGGCGAGGATATCAAAGAGCCCCCGCAACTAGAATCAAGGTCTGAGAGGCCGCCAGAGGTCCGAGGTCGATGACAGATCCCCCCGCTCAGGGCAGCGGCTGCATCCACGGCGTCTCGCTTCTCTTGAAGGGATTGGTGTAATCCGCCTAGAATATCTGCTGCGTTTCTTACCCGGCTTTGGGGGGGACCTGGGAGGAGGGGGGGGCGAGGAGGTCAAGTTCAGGGATTCCAGCCACTCCCCTACTAGTTGAGGCGACAAAAAGATTTGCGTTTTTCCATCATGTTCTATTCTGAGTTTGGCGGGGAAGAGCATTGCATACCTTATTCCGTTTTCCTGCAGAGTACGTTTATGTTTATGGAAAGAGGCCCTTTGCGCCTGGGTTTCTTTGGTGAAGTCCGGGAAGATCATGACCCGCTGATTGTTACACAAAGTTTTGCCAAGTTGTCATGATTGTGAGAGTATATGGTCTCTATCTTTGTAATGCAGCAGTTTTGCTATGATTGGGCGTGGTCTAGCTCCCGGTGGTGGAGCCCTGCTGGGTATCCTATGGGCTCTTTCTATTGCAAAGTAAGCCGAGAGGCCCTCTGTGGCCATTGTGTTCCTGATCCAATTTTCCAGAAAGGATTCCATGCTGTCTCCTGAGGATTCTGAACCTTCCGGCACCCCGATAAGTCCGAGGTTGTTCCTGCATGCTTGGTTTTCTGCATCTTCTGCCCTGGTTTCTAATGTTTTAATTTGGGCGGTGATATGCGCTATTTCCTTAGATGCTGCTTGTTGTGCTAGGGATACTGTAGTAAGAGACTTTTCGTTTGTTCCCACTCTCTCCTTCAGTTTACGGTGGTCGTCTCGCAGCAGCAAGAGGTCCGACGACAGAATGTCAATTTTTTGCTCAAGTACTTCACGGGAATCTTTAATGGCTAGAAGGACTGCGTCCAGCGTGGTTTCTTGATGTGTCAGATTGTCTGTGCTAGCTCGGTTAGTGGGTTGGTTATGGGGTTTCACAGTTGTGGACTCCGTTTGGTTCTGGTCTTCTCGTTTTTTAGGTTTCCCCATGTTTGACACAGTTCTGTGATTGGGTGGGTGAGTGGTGCACCCACAATGCTGGAGGGGATCCGAGTCAATGGTGTCCGCCCAGTTGGTCCTTTTAGTATTCCCAGGGCTCCCTCCTCATCTCCCAGGCGCGGACCGGGGGGGGCGGGCGGGACTCTTCCACCCTTCCGCTTTATGTCCCCCGTTTGCTGGCGACGTCGGTATGAATCTCTCTGTTTCAGGAGAGCGAGGGAGGGTCGAAGTTCGAACTGCGTTCAGTGACCTGTTCCGCTCTGGCCCGCTAAGGTAGGGGTGGAGCGACTTCGCCCTCTAGTCGCAACTCTTCTCAGCTCGTGCGCTTCTAAGCCTAGGAGCGCCTAAGTTTTAGGGCTTGTAGATGGGCTATCCTCGGTCCTTTAGTTGATGTAGTCGGGCACCGGGCCTCCCCGGGGGAATCTAAGGTTTTAGGCAAGTATTTCTCATTTGTTAGTTGGCCCTCACTCCTGTAGGGGGTCCGTCCGAGCCGGGCGGGCTCTCACGCCGATGAAAGACGATCAGTTGTAGGTGTAAGGGATGCTATTTGCTCCTCTTTTTTCATTGGCAAAACTTTATGCTCAGGGATGAGTAAGTGGGGGGCGATGGCTCCCTCTTCTTGTTCTTTCCCCTTATTTATAGTTCTGGGGTTACGGGGGGGCTTTTCAGCTTGAGTCAAAAGGGGAGGCCTGGGTCAGAGGCACCATCAAGCCCTTGCTGTGTTTAGGGCTCTTGAAGCACTGAGAGCCCGCTCTGCTTTCCCTGTCGTGGCGCCCTCCGGCTGTGTTATTTCATTTGCCTGGCAGCACACTCGGCTGGCGGCTCAGGTGGGGCCCCCGCGCCCTGCACGGCATCAATGTGGCCCCCGGGGGTTCTCTGAGCCGGCCACCTCACAGATCTCGCCCTCCGGGCAGCCAGGCCCCAACCTCCTCTTCCGCGCCCGGACGGGGTTTCGGGTTCTCCCCACCCGTGCGCTTCTCTACTCACCGGTCCCCCCCCGATCCCGTCGTTTCTGAAGGACTTCCCGGGTGGCGGAGGCCAGCCTCTAGACATCGCGGGAGGTCAAGTCTTCAGTTTCTCTCCCTCCTCCTCAGACGATAATTCTGGTGGGTGCGGTCGCCATTTTGTTTTTGCCCGGCTGCCAGAGGAGCTTGCTTTTTGCCGCGTTTGTGGGGGCGGAATCTCCTTGTAAGCGGCTTCTCCAAGTGCTGGCCACTCACCGGAGTAGATTCCAGTGGGCAGTCGTCACCTCGGGGGGCCCCGAGTGCCACCCCAGAGCTCCGCCCTAAGCTTGCAGCCTCATCGGCTGCTGGCCACCCCCCCCCCGATGACCACTAGTGTTGACTATACTTTTGACTCAAAATTACAAACTCACGAATTTTCGCAATACCAACTTGAATACCCAGTTCCAGCAAATACATTGCCTATTGAACAATATCAAGTGATTATGTACACTGATGGCTCAGCACAACCAGCTATAGGCACAAAACATCAATACTATGCCGCATGCGCAGAGGTGAGTGGGGCTACATGAAGGATGGTGAATTCCATCCACAGCATACTTACACGCAGACCTAGGGGAGTGCTCTGCACAATTGGCAGAGCTTAAAGCTCTGGTGATGACACTGGACCACATGGATCCAGAACGGCTGACTTGATTGTCTGTAATTCGTACTATTGTGTCTAGTCCTTCAATTAATATCTGCATTACTGGCGCCAGAATGGGTTCAGAAATTCAAAAGGAAACATTATCAAACACAGACTTCTGTGGGGGAAAGTAGTAGATCTGAAGGAAATGCTTCCTAATGTCCATATTGTACATACCCTAGGACACCTGTGTGTTACAATACACAGTGCTGGCAATACATTGACTGATGAAGCAGCCAAATCAGCAGTAGCTACGGCTTCTAGAACAAAATTGGATGATGAAACACTGGCTGCTCTGAAAGCTTTGGCTGACGGCATGCCCCTGCCAAAGGCATATCCTGCCAAACATTCTTACTGCATATCATGCCTCAATACTGCCCTATTTGTAATACCAGGGGTGGGTAATCGTGTGATTCCCAACAAAGATCAAAGACCAGAACTGATCAAAGCAGCATGAAGGAGTTACTTCTGCTCTTGCTGGTGTGGTGGCTACTATACCATTTTTACAAGCATGTTGCTGCTAGCTAGGTCTATATAAACAGACCAAGCAGTATGTCCATTATTGTGACATCTGTCAGCAAAGAAAGGGGTCCACCATCAAATGCCCACCACAGACACCCCTCCTAATTTCTAACAAACTGTTACAATCTGTCTACTTGGACCATTGTGGTCCCCTGGCACCTGACAGTGCATACATTTTAGTCGCTGTTGACTCATGCTCCAGATTTCTATGTGTTTGGCCACAATGCTCAGCTGACACTCAAACTGTTAATAAAGTTTTGCAAGTCTTTATCGGCACATAAGAACGATGGCTTGAACCCAGATCTGTGACTGGGGGTGAGTGTTTGCATTGTTCAGCACTCCGTCTGTGCCACTGGATTCAAGCTAGCTTGGCTGATGAACGATGATACCCTGAAACTGGTCCAAGGATGCTTGTTTCTGGTCCAGGGAGGACCTGGCTTGGCAGTTCCGGCTGGACTGTTCCCATGAGGAACAGGGCCAAGACTGATTTTCATATGGCTGGGTCCAAACTGGGGTGGCATGGTGAGCGAAAGAATGATGGATTAAACCCAGATCTGTGACTGGGGGTGAGTGTTTGCATTGTTCAGCACTCCGTCTATCATCCTTTTGTGTTGCTGTTGACTCATGCTCCAGATTTCTATGTGTTTGGCCACAATGCTCAGCTGACGCTTAAACTGTTATTAAAGTTTTGCAAGTCTTTATTGGTACATATGCTGTTGCGGCTTTCCACTCAGACCAGGATCCTGCCTTCACCTCAAGGGCTTTCAGAGGCACCATGGCTTCATTAGGAGTCCAACTACATTATTTGTCTCCATTTCATCTTGAGGTAAATTTTGTAATGGAGCGAAGAAGCTGGGATTTAAAGCAATCCTTAACAGCCACAGTATTAGGCACGGGTCGTAGGTGGCGTAGTCACCTGTATGGAGTCCAGAGAGCACTTAATAATCTGTCCAGAAGGAACCTGGGGAGGCGTACCTCATACGAATGCTTTTTCTAGCACACAAATGTATGTTCCAGATCTTGGTGGTCCTGGCGCGGTAGCTGGCAGATACACCTTTTGACATAAATGAACGTGTCACTGTCTTGCAGGACTGACAATGGTTCTGTGATGACAACGCATCTGGCAGTGCCGCCTCCTTGGGAATAAGGGATGTACCAATAACATGTACCGGCTGGATTCCAAAATTTGGTGATCTAGTGCATGAAAAGATTGCTGTGAAAAAGGAGTTTGGTCCTTCCTATGGTGCACCGGTTCCAGTTCTGGGAATACACAGTACCAGAACTGTCATTTTACCACTGCTGCCCGGTTCTAAAGAAAATCGCTTTGTCCCCATCATCAATATCAAGCTACACCATATGGCTGACCCTGCGCAACAGACCTAGAGGACTCCTGGGTGGTACCCGAATGCCACTCACTACAGACCAGGATGTTCCTGTAGAGGTTTTAAGCAGCAACACCGACACCTCTCCGAGTGTCAAGGAGACCAGATCCTCGGGGCTTACTCATGTTCACAACATGTCCACCTCTTGGCAGCTCCAAACTCCACTAGTTATATAGCACAGATTAAAGAATGGCCAAGTGGGCTAATGGGTTTTGGGTTAGGAACAGCGGGGAAGGAGACCTGTGGAAGCAAGAGTTAGACAACACAATTGCAAGATTAATCACAATGACTTTCAATACGTTTTGTTTCAAATAAACACTTATGCTGAAAACATGAATGGCCTAAGGCTTCACTACCACTAGGCCTCAAGAACCTAGGTACCTGGAAATCAAGAAAGGTTATGCAAGGTTTTCTCATGAACATTCCAGAATTAACATACTATATTTTGATCATTAAACTCTCTTCAAAATACTTCTTAGAATAATCTCTGCATTGTAGCAAGAATCAAAGAACACAAGTTTTTTTCTCTGCATGAAATGAACTGTACAAGTACCATGAATAACACTGTTATGTCTCTCTCTGATTAAGAGTTTCAATACTCAAATGTTCAGTGAATATTATGCACTTTAATCTAAACTGCACATCTAAGTTTCAATGTCTAGAAATGATCGTGCAGTCCTCCGATCTGTATTTCAAAAGTTACACACCAGGAAAGAATTGAGCACTCTGTTGCCGATTCGAACATCTAGATTCACATGCAGTGAAAATGATCGCGCACAACGCCGATCTATGATTCAAGAGTTAAATGCCGGGAAAGAATCGCGAACACTGTTGCCGATTCGTAATTCACGATACAAATGCCATGAAATGATCGCACACACTGCCGATCTGAATGCCAAGAAATAAATGCCTGGAAGGAATCGCGCACACTGTTGCCGATTTGGAATTCACTATACAAATGCCATGAAATGATCGCGCACACTCCCGATCTGTATGCCAAGAGTAAATGCCTGGAAGGAACCATGCACACTGTTGCTGATTCAGAATTCACGATACAAATGCCATGAAATGATTGCGTACACTGCCGATCTGAATGCCAAGAAGTAAATGCCTGGAAGGAATCGCGCACACTGTTGCCGATTCGGAATTCGCAATGCAAATGCCATGAAATGATCGCGCACACTGCTGATCTGAATGCCAAGAAGTAAATGCCTGGGAGGAATTGCGCACACTGTTGCCGATTCGGAATTCACAATGCACATGCCATGAAATGATCGCGCACACTGCCGATCTGAATCCCAAGAAGTAAATGCCTGGAATGAATCGTGCACACTGTTGCCGATTCAGAATTCACGATGCAAATGCTATGAAAACAATCGCACACGCGATTTCAAAATTAGACCCAAAACTCGACTGTCACTGGAAAACAGAGTGGGGAGCCTAACCCGACCTCCGCCTTACCGCCCTGCTTGAAGATTACCAAATACACGAGTGCAGACCTCGAAATGACTGGACAGGCCTCCGGGACAGGAGCTCTGGAAAATGCTGCTGCTCTGCACCGGGACCTCTGAATAGTCAGCACGTGGAGCTGGGCTGGCTCCCTCATATAGAGCCAAGCCCTGCCCACAAGTCACACCCAACCATGCTGCAAGAAAGGCTTCTAGAAAGTCTAAGAATAAAGGACCACACCCTGTAGTCCTGCAAACAAGCCTTGCAAATGAACAATGAATTACAAACAGCATAAATGACTTTTCAAGGTAAAAGCTCTGCAATGCAAAAGGTTAACATACTGCATAAAAACACAATGCATGAAATATGCCTCTACATAAAGACTGGGTTTTTGCATTTACGCGCACTGTCCTGATGTTGACACCGAGCTTGGGGAGGGTGGGAAATGATCTTTCAATAGTACCATTAACTTGTTCTGCAACAAGAAATGTCAACAACATTGAGCGATTCTACTCAAATTCTACACAGAAGGATGGTATAGTTCACTATGAACCACCGCGAGAGGCTTCTGTCAGCTCTTCTCTTCTGTCAGCTCTTCTCTTCCAAATACAGCCCCAGTTTTTACACATACTGCTTCTGAATATTTTATCAATATCAATGACACTTTCACTGACTCACCTGCCTCTACTGCAGCAGAACTGTCAAGAGCACGTAAGCTGAAAATGTGGCTCACAATTAACTATTTTATTCTTCAATGGAACTATCTGTGGCTCTTATTAATTGTACTTGCTTTCCTCCTTTGGATTGGTTTTGCCATTGCTTCATTTTATCTCTCTCAAAATTCGCAGGTACTTATCCCTAGTGAACATTTCCACTATACCAATTCCTGATGGGATTGTTTAGGATGAAGTATCATTTGATATCTATGGCCCGACAGAGGTCATCCAAATTCCATATGTATGTAAACTTTCCATGAACGATGTAATAATACCAGGAGTAGTTTCTGATGATTGGGATGTGAAAAAAGTTGATTCTATGATGTCTGATTTGCAATATTTCACTGTATTTGAAAGTGAGGAGGTTTATCAATCCAAAGAAAATTATGGAGATATGTTCTGTTATAATTATTATGGACATCATTTCATCCACAGAGCAAATACCCCAAAGACTATTTTTAATTATACAGAGTGGGAACACTGTCCGACTTCGCCAGTGGGGAATTCCAAAACATTGAAAAGTTGACATATTTCTTTAGGCACAATGTTAAAAATGCTGAGTCATAATATTTTACATTGGCAGTAATGGAAAGTCAACACATTTTATTGACTGACACAAAATTGATTTATTCTGATTCATTTGTTTCCCGGTTAGCTATAGAAGGCTATGAATATTGGTTGAAGTCAATAGACTTAAAAAGTATGTGGGGAACTAAAAATTGGCAAATAAGAGGAAACAAAGCTTTATTTAGAGCATGCCTGATATCTGTTCAAATGATATTTTTTAAATGACACTGTACAACAGACAAGTTGTTGAGGCTTGGCAAAAATTAAGGATTTGAATGCGCCCAGTATTCCTGTCCCTGCAGACTTTTACGAATGACAAAAGTACATAAATGCAACTGAAGATCAGCTCGATAAGTGGATCCAGAATGGAACATTTAACACATCAATTTCACGTCCTGGTGGATGGTTATTGTGGCCAGTAGACACCAATGGATACCATACATGTCTTGTAAACTCCACCGGGGTTTTAGAACAAATAGGCCAAACCCTCACTATGTGTCATCGTCACACTTGGGTATTGTGCCAACGTATAGTGTAGGGAAGTTATGCCACCAATGGTTGAAAAGTTCCTCACTTGACGCTGTTAAAGCACACCTCAGTCTCCTGTCTAACAATACAGTTTTGCAGGATTTCCTGTTAGTCCCCAAAAGACAACGCAGAAAGCGCTTCTTACATGCAGCATATAATTGTTAGACTTGGCATCTTTGGCGTGGTCTCCCCTAACTTTTTACCTCTGTTCCCCAGCTTGTTGATGTGTGCTGGACTCTGTTTTTGTTACTCCAGGCACTTTACCACTGCTATCCATTGCTAAAGTGAAAGTGCTCCTATACAAAATGTGTATGTAATTGGTTTATCCCTGATTGTCATATTTGATTTACTGGTAAGTCCCTAGTGCACTAGAGGTGCCCAGGGCCTGTAAATCAAATGCTACTAGTGGACCTGCAGCACTGGTTGTGCCACCCACATTAGTAGCCCTGTAATCATGTCTCACACCTGTTACTGCAGTGTCTGTGTGTGCAGTTTTAACCTGCCAATTCGACTTGGCAAGTGTACCCACTTGCCAGGCCTAAACTTTCCCTTTTCTTACAAGTGAGACACCCCTAAGGTAGGCCCAAGGTATCCCCATTGGCATGGTGCAGTGTATGTTTGAGGTAGGACATATACTAATCTGTTTTATATGTCCTAACAGTGAAATACTGCTGAATACAGTTTTCACTGTTGCAAGGCGTATCCCTCTCATAGGTTAACATGGGGGCTGCCTTTAAATATGATTAAAGCGTAGATTCCCTTTGGGAGCAGAAAGGCATGTGGAGAATGGGGTCTCTGAGCTCACAATTTAAAAATACATCTTTTAGAGAAGTTGGTTTTGAGATTGTGTGTTTGAAAATGGCACTTTTAGAAAGTGAGCATTTCTTGCTTAAACCATTCTGTGACTCTGTCTGGTTGTGGATTCCCTCTCTGGGTCAGTTTGACAGTTGGGCGGAATGCACCTCTCTCTAGACAGTGACACAAAGGGAGCTGAGGTGTAGCCTGCATATCCTGATGAGCCATCTGTGCTAGGAGGGAGGGGAGAAGTGGCCACTCTCACCTGAAAGGGCTATGCCTGCCCTCACATAATGCAGTCTCCAACACCCTGGTGGGTGTATGGGGCCTGGCCTGGGCAAGGCAGAATTTCACAAACAAGAGAGACTTTCCTTTGAAGTAAGCCTTCTTAAAAGGGCAAAATGGGTCTAAGAAGGGCACCCAAACCCACAGACTTTAGATCACTTCTGGAAATCAAGAGGAACCTCTGCCTGGAGAACAGCTGAAGAGCTGAGGAGAGGTGCTGCCCTGCCTGTGACTGTCCTTTGTGGAGCTATCCTGCAGTTGCTGCTTCTGCCTGGTGAAAGAGGACGAAGACTGGACTTTATTGTGCATTCCTGCTTGTGAAGAAATCTCCATAGGCTTGTCCTAAGCTTGCCTCCTGTTGTTGAAGTCTCAGGACCATCAAAGATTTCCCCTGCCAGCACCTGGACTCTCTGCTGAGACTCCTGCCCTGCCAAGTGGTGCCCTATCCAGTTCCTGGGGCCTTGATAGGTGAAACTGGCAGACCAAGGTTGAAAATCCACGCACAGACCACCATGCGGGGAAATTTCTGATGCAACTTCCGAGGCGCGACTAAAGAAACGATGCGCTGCTGGCTCTGCGGCTGAAATTGATGCTGTGCTTGCATCGCGGCTGGGAGATTGACACTCACAGCTGGAGAAACGACACGCTGCATCGCTAACGGAGGCTGGTAACGTCGCAACCCACACAGTGCGGTTTTGCTATCACCGCGCAGCAGGATTTTCGACGCAGACTTTGCTGGGCGCATAAAAACAACGCAACGCCTGCCCGGACCAGAGTGCTGCCCGGATCGACGCATCGCTCTCCTGCAGAGGGTTAAAAAATGACGCACACCGACCCGACTGGAGAAGGAGAAACGAAGCACGGTCTCGAAAAATCGACACACCACTTACCTTTATGACGCACACTCGCCTGTGCGTGTTATTTTGACGCTACCCAGGTACTTTTCAACCCTAACAGTGTTTTACCTGTTTACAAAAGGATTTAAGACTCTTTTGTTTTTAAAAATAATAACTTGACTTGTGTATGTTGGATTTTTTTTGTTTTGGTCTTGTTTTTTTATACAATTATTTTCTATTTTTCTAAACCTGTGTTGTGTCATTTTGTAGTGTTTTTCATTAAGTTACTGTGTGTGTTGTTACAAATACTTTACACCTAGCACTCTGAAGTTAAGCCTGCCTGCTTGTGCCAAGCTACCAAGGGGGTGAGTGGGGTTAGCTGAGGGTGATTCTCCTTTACCCTGACTAGAGTGAGGGTCCTTGCTTGGACAGGGGGTAACCTGACTGCCAACCAAAGACCCCATTTCTAACATTGGTGATCAGCGGTTGGGATTGTACTTGTATCTGTACTTGACATACAGTGATTAAGTGTACACTACTTTTTTGAGTTCAGACCACTACCTGACCACATGCTACTTGTCTTGTGATTTTTCTTTTTTCTGTGGGACTCTTTTTGTTCTACTTATTGTGGCTGATCCCTTGATTGACATTTCTTAAACTTCATTGGGAACTTGTTTTCTACCTTTGGAACTTTGCACCTTGTTGACTTTTCATCATTTCCCAATCTGGAGATCCATCAGCTGGAGCTGCTTTTGATCTAGGGAAACTAGAGAGCTAAACAGTGGCTCAGTTAAAGCAGTTCTGTAAAGATTTTGCCTGTCCCTTTAAGGGCTCCACCAAGAAGGATGAGCTGCAAAAGGTGCTGAGGGCCTGGGTGACAGCCAAAGAAGCCGAGGGGCACACAGAGAAGGAGGAGGATGAGGAGGAAGAGGAGCAATCCATTCACAATAATATAGTGGCCTGTTATGTCCAGGGAGAGAGCCTCCTGGGCAGTTAGCAGTGTGTCCTCCAAGGGTCTGACCCCTGAAGAGTTACAGGACAGACAGGCAGAGAGAGTACCAATTGGAGCTGGAGAAGCTCAAGTTCAAGATGGCCCTTGAGGAGAAGAAGCTACTGCTGGCTCATGAGCTTAGCTTAAGAGAGGCAGATCATGGGAGCCAGTCCAGCAGAGATGTTGGCAGCAACAGCACAGTGCAGCCTGAGAGGAGGGTACACATTCCAAAAGACCTAGTGAAGGATTACAAGAGGGTGGATGACATATACTTGTGGTTCAAGGGGTATGAGTCTGCTCTCTACATGAATCTGGTCCCTGAAGCTCATTGGGGGCGGGTCTGTGGAAGCACTTTGAGGTAGAGGGGAGGGATACTCTGACATCCTTAGGGGATCCTCAGGGGCTCACTTACTCTATCATGAAGGATGCCCTACTCACAAGATATGGTCTCACTCCTGAGCAGTATAAGGACAAGTTCAGGTCCTAGAAGAAGAAGGAATCCCAAACATGGTTGGAGTGTGTTGATTCATTCTGCAGGTCACTGGATGGTTGGGGGAAGGGCAGTAGGGTAACAACGTATAAGGGGCTTTACAATTTCATTTCTTGGGAGCACTTTTACAGTTTATGTTTTCCAGAGCTGCACCAGCACCTAATTGGCAGCAAGCAGACTGATCCTAGGAAGCTTGCACAGGAAGCGGACAGATGGGAGAGCACCAGGGTCCAAAATAGGTATGGGGGAGACCACGCCAAGGGTGGGCAGGGTCCCTCTCAGACGAATGGGGGGTAAGGATAAACCGGGGGAGTTTTCTAAAGGGCCCCAATCTGATTCCCAGGGTAAAGATTCCCAGCCCCCCAGTGAGAAGAAGTCATGGTTCTCCAAAGGGAAGCCATTGGCCGAGGGTCACCCACATAAGTGTTATGCATGCGACCAAGTGGGTCATGTGAGGGGAGACTGGCACCCCTGGTGCGCAGTCCCAGGGTTTGGCTAGTGTAGCGCTTGGGGAGCAGTTGGTTCCAGGTGGGTGGAAGCCAGCTGAGCTGACCCTTGTCTCACTAGGGGTCAGGGAGATGGTCCAGAAAACCCTAGTGCCTGACAACACTAAGAAGTACAGGCAGAGGGTGACCATCAATGGACAAAGGGTGAAGGCTCTAAGAGACACAGGAGCCAGTGTGACTACAGTGAGGAGTCACCTGGTGTCTGAAGAGCAGATTGATCCCTGTGTACTTCATCAAGTAGTTGCAGTGGACAACCTACAGCGCTTGTGTAGAGTGGCACAGGTTCCCTTTAAATTGGCGTGGTCTCAGGTTCCTTGAAAGTAGCTCTAAGTCCAACCATGCCTGTAGATTGTTTGCTTGGCAATGACTTGGAAGATTCCCCTTTGAAGGAGGTGGAACACCGGTCACACTTGGAGATGTTGGGTGTGCCTGGGTGGTAATGCGTATCTACCAGGTCAATGGCAGCCCGTCAGGGTGGTCAAGAGCCCCTGGAGCCTGAAACAGTGTCCCAGGAGACCGCCAAAAAGAGGAAGGGCAGGGGGTGTGGGAAACCAGCCCCAGAAGTTCCCACGGTCCAGGAGGAGGCAGACCCTGAGGGTGACACCCCGGAGCCGACAGGGAAACAGGTGGCTGAACTAGGGGAGGTCCCTGAGCTGTCGCAGTGGCAACAGGAAGGGGGGCCCACCAGGGAAGCATTCTATGCAGCACAGAAGACATGCCCTAGTCTGGAGGGTTTGCGGCAGCAGGCTTGGAGGATGACTTCCTGTATAGTGAGCTTAAGGTTCCTTAGCCTGGGTTAGCCCTTGTGCTGGTGGTACCCAAGAGTTTCAGGGCCTTCTTACTGGGGTTGGCTCATGATGTGCCTTTAGCTGGACATTTGGGGCAGGACAAGACCTTTGAGAGGCTTGTCACCCACTTTTACTGGCACCTAATGTGCAGGCACGCAGATGCACATTGCCGGTCTTGCCAAACTTGTCAGGCAAGTGGCAAGAGTGGGGGGAAATGTAAGGCTCCCCTCCAACCTTTTCCTGTTGTTAGTACCCCCTTTGAAAGGGTTGGTATTGACATTGTGGGGCCTCTGGATCCTAAGACAGCCATGGGCAACAGATTCATCCTGGTCTTGGTGGACCATGCCACCGGGTATGCAGAAGCCATTCCTCTGAGGTCAATCACTTCCTCTGTGGTGGGTTGTGCACTGATGGGGGTTTTACCTGTATGGGGTTTCCCAAGGAATTGGTATCGGATAGGGGTACCAACTTCATATCTACATATATGATGTCTCTGTGGAAGGAGTGTGGGGTAACCTACAAGTTCACCACCCCTTACCACCCCAAATCAGTGGTCTGGTTGAGAGGTTCATCCACATGTTGAAAGGCATGATTATGGGCCTGTCAGAGCCCTTGAGGTAGAATTGGGACGTCCTCTTGCCATGCCTTCTGTTTGCCTACAGGGAAGTGCCTCAAAAGGGACTTGGGTTTAGTCCCTTTGAGCTGATCTATGCCCACCCTGTGAGGGGACCTTTAAGTCTGGTGAGAGGAATTGGAAAAAGCTCCTAGTAAACCCCACCAGAATGTATTTAGCTACATGCTGGCTCTGAGAAACAAGAAACCTTCATTAGTCTCGCACAGGAGAACCTGGAAGCAAGCCAGGAGGATATGAAACGGTGGTATGACCGGAATGCTACTTTGTTTGAGTTTCAACCTGGTCAAAAAGTGTGGGTGATGGCACCAGTGGAGTCTAGTGCACTCCAAGACAAGTGGACTGGGCCTTTTGAGGTGGTGGAGCGCAAGAGTGAAGTCTCCTACCTGGTGGACTTGCAGACTTCCAGGAACCCTTTGAGGGTCCTGCATGTTAACCGCCTCAAACCACACTTTGAGCAGACTGAACTGTCCATGTTCCTTGCAACAGATGATGGGGTGGAGGAGGAGAGTGAGCTTCTTCCTGACCTCCTGTCTGCAGGAGAAAAAGATGGGTCTGGGGAGTGAGTAATCCTCTCCCCCTCCCTTACTGCAGAGCAGCAGATGGACTGTCGCCAGGTGTTGGGACAGTTTGCCTCACTGTTTTCCCAGATCCCAGTGGTCACACACTTGTGCAAACATGATGTGGACACTGGGGACAGTACACCCATTAAACAGAATGTTTACAGGGTGACTGACAGGGTCAGGGCTAGCATTAAGGATGAGGGATCCAAAATGGTAACCCTAGGGGTTATTGAACATTCCAGCAATCCTTGGGCCAGCCCTGTGGTATTGGTCCCAAAGGCTGCTGCACCTGGTGCCACTCCAGAACTCAGATTCTGTGTGAACTACCGAGGCCTCAATGAGGTCAGCAAAACTGACGCACACCCCATCCCCCGAGCTGATGAGCTCATTGATCGATTGGGAGCTCCCACCTACCTCAGCACATTTGACTTAACATCTGGGTTTTGGCAGATTGTTTTGACTGAGGGGACCAAGGAGAGGTCTGCATTTTCTACTCCAGATGGGCACTTTCAATTTAAAGTGATGCCGTTTGGGATGAAGAATGCCCCTGCCACCTTTCAGAGGTTGGTCAACCAGGTGTTGGATGGGCTGGATGAGTTCAGTGCCGCCTACCTGGATGACATTGCTGTTTTTAGTTCCACATGGGAGGAACATCTGCAACACGTCTGCAGAGTGTTGGAGGTCCTGCAGAAGGCAGGCCTCACTATTAAGGTAAGCAAGTGCCAAATAAGGCAGGTTTCTGTGGTGTGCTTGGAACACCAGGTAGGTAGTGGCCAGGTGACACCCCTACAGCAAAAAATTTACACTGATACCATTCTGGCTTGGGAGCATCCCAAAACCCAGACTGAGATGAGAGCCTTTTTAGGCCTCACTGGCTAATACAGGAGGTTTGTCAAGGGCTATGGTACCATTGTTACCCCCTTGAATGAGTAGACTTCTAAGAAGCAACCGAAGAAGGTGATCTGGACAGAGGCTTGCCAGACGGCTTTTCATGCCCTGAAAGCTGCCATGTGCACAGCACCTGTGCTGAAGGCACCTGACTACTCCAAGGAGTTTGTTGTGCAAACAGACCCCTCAGAGCATGGTATTAGAGCAGTGTTCTCACAGCTTAATGAAGAGGGCCTAGATCAACCTGTAGCCTTCATTAGCAGGAGGTTACTTCCCAAGGAACGTAGGTTGAGTGCCATAGAACGTGAAGCTTTTGCTGTGGTCTGGGCGCTGAAGAAGCTAAAGCCCCTACTTGTTTGGGACCCACTTCAGGGTTTAGACCGACCACAGACCCCTAAGATGGTTAATGCAGATGAGGGGTGAGAATTCAAAACTGTTGAGGTGGTCCATTTTCCTACAAGGGATGTACTTTACGGTGGAAGACCGCCCTGGCACAGAACACGCCAATGCTGGTGGTCTGTCCAGATACTTCCGCCTTAGTGATGAGAACTCCCATGACGTTGTGTAGTTGCTCCCCACTTTTAGCTGGGGGGGACATGTGTTAGACTTGGCATCCTTGACGTGGTCTCCCCTAACCTTTTGCCTCTGTTCCCCAGGTTGTTGATGTGTGCTGGACTCTGTTTTTGCTGTTTTTGTTACTCTGGGCGCTTTACCACTGCTATCCAGTGCTAAAGTACAAATGCTCCTATACAAAATGTGTACATCATTGGTTTATCCCTGATTGGCATATTTGATTTACTGGTAAGTCCCTAGTACAGAGCACCAGAGGTGCCCAGGGCCTGTAATTCAAATGCTACCAGTGAGCCCCCTCCAGTTTCGTTATGCCACTGATTGTCACAGTAGTTCCTGGCACTGAACAAAACAAATTTGTGTGCCAATATTTTCCTTGTGGAGGAGCAGAATGTGATCACTCACAGTAAAGCCAGCCAATAGAGAGTGAAATAGAAGTTTAATAAAAACAAAGTCTTTGTTAATGCCAGATCTAATTAGGGACCCAATTCTTAAAGAAACTCACAAAAGTGCACGCACATGTCTTTGAATTAGTGGCTTTCATGAATTCACAAGAACTTACAGAAGTCGAACAGGAAATCGTAATCTTAGAAAATATTTGTGAACTGTATTTTAGCACAAGCAAATATGCGTGTGTAGATTTGCTCATGTGCAAATCTGTTGAGTGTTTACAAGTTCACTTTCCCTCCAACCACTTTTTTCCCAACCCTGGAAGAACTTCTACTTCTACCACTGTCAGGAGTAAAATTCCAAACTTTCTCATAGAAAAAGATTAGAGAAGAGCTGGTGAAAATCCTTAAAACATGCATGTTAGTAGGTTTGCAGACTCAATGGCATTCCAGCCCAGGAACTACTGCTTACTACTCCCTCCAGCCCCAGTATGTAGATCCGCGGAAAGGTGGTAAAATAAGGAAATTGCTATAGTAGGGATTGAAATGGCAAGTATGCATGTCATACTATAGTTGTAGCCCTGGCATAATCAGAGAGGCTATTATCAGAGCTCTTCCATAATGGGACTGCTGCCATAATCTGTCGCCACACTACATGGTACCAAAGGAACAAGTCGATTTTTTTACATAACAATTAGATTTAAGACGCAACCTGTCCCGTGGCAAGTAGATATTTTATTAAATTCCACACCCATGACTTCATGATCAATATTAAGGCCAACATCCAGTGTTCAGAGGGTGTCAATCCACCAAGTTTCTTTTCGCCTCAATTTTTGCTCGTTATCTTCATCTTTGTGTCCCATATCAATATGCTGAATTCCAAATATTTTATTTTTTGTAATTTCACTGTCTGTATTTTAAAAGACCACTGAAGCCGCTGCAGCCAGCATACCACCAGTGCTGGTGGTATGCTGCCCACCCTATTAGGAGTTTTCTGTTGGGCCAGCAGGTGAAAACAGCATTTCCGCCAGGTGGCCCAGCACAAAACTCACCACAACATTGATGCTGGCTCGTAATCGAGCCAGCGGCAATGTTGTGGTGCATCAGGTGCGAAAGCCCCTGTCGTGCATAACACTGCCCGTAATTCAGGCAGTGAAATGTGCGTCGGGGCTGCACATGGGGGCCTCTGCACTGCCCATGCCAACGACCCCTTTCCGCCAGCCTTTGCATGGCAGTGAGACCGCCATGCAAAGGCTGGCGGAAAGGGGGCTTGTAGCCCCCAGGGCAGCACTGCTTGCAACGCTTCCCTGGCGGATTGCGACTGCCGAGATTGCCAGGTGGCAACATGGCAGTGCCGGTGGTCGGACCGTGGACCATCTTCCACGGTCATAATAGGGCAGTCCGGCTGCCCTGTCTGTGCCGGTCCGACTGCCATCGCGAGTGTGGCAGTCTTGAGACTGCCACACTCGTAATGAGGGCCCTAGTGTCCTGATTTTTAATCACATTGATGGGTTATTTTTATCTATCTTTAAGACATTATTTAGCAGAGGTAGGTGAGCCACTAAAAGCTTGAGCCAGATATCTGTCACAGCTCAATGTGGTCTTGGACCCTCCAGCCCAAAACAAGCCAAGTTTTCACTGAACATGATGATGCTTAGTGATTATAGTTGCCAACCATGTGAACCAGGTGTGAATCCCTGGCATGGCGCAGCATACTGTGAATTCTGACAAATATACCTGTGTACAAACATGTATTGTAGTCTGTGTCTGTTGTGAACTGCTCTTAGTCTCTTGAGCAAGATTTGTGCTCTACATTGCTGCAAATAAAAGTGGGTTCTGCTTTTCACACGATCTAATATGCCAACAATAAAAGACGACACATTGGGCCTTGGGTGCCAGAATGTGATACCCTTCTAGAGAGTGAATTCCATAGTGTGAAACTGGAAACTCTGGGATCAATCCCACCTTCCCTGCTTGACCAATATGTATGACCCTAGGAAAATACTTTATTTAAACAACACTCCATTATCGCATCTAAGAGCACCTTGAAACTTGTAAGTTCAGGGAGTACGCTGTTGAAACACATCCCTAATGTTTGAGTTAATTGACTACAATGTTGCTCCTTCTATTATAATAGACTATAATGATAAATCTAGGCCACACATAGGGCATACAAAACTTCCACATGTCTCTTACTTCACTAATGGCATTGTCATCAGGGTAGGAGCAGAAATACTTCTCAATTCATGTTTGAAAGCTCTACTTTTAATAATTAATTTTCAATGAATCTGATTTACTTAAGTTAAACTCATCCAAGTGTTAAAGGAATACGCTGTAACAGGTCTGGAGACACAACTCCACGCTGAATGGTTGAAACGTAGTGTTGGTTTGTTAATGGAGACAAAAAATCATGTACGACAATGATCGAGTCTGTCCTCGGTGCCTCTGTGTCTTGGGTGATCTCTTTTTGGACAAGTCTCCTGTACTCTCCCTCGGTTGCTGAAAGTCAACCCCAGGACAAAAGAGAAGCAGGAGGCCGTGAAATTTTGTCCTGATATTTATCCTAAAATCCGTCACCGCTTATTGCCTCACATGTGGTTTTTCTATGTTAGTGTACTGGCATTCCATTGATGCCGGTATTACCGCATGCCAACAGATTTAGTAAAAGAGAATGCATCACACCAACAGTCAGTAGGAGTGTGACCCTTGTGCACCCATTTGTTAATATCGTCACCCCAAGTGCGTCCTTTAGTTTGAAAATCAAGTATCAATAACACTCATACAACCAGGGCCGGCTTTAGGACTTGTGACGCCCTGTGCGACAGTTTAATGTGGCGCCCTCCATCCCATGACCTCCTCGGTTTCACTCACTACAGCCCAGCAAATGTGCCCCTCATCTCTCCATCGTTGCCCGTTCACATACATTCAAGTGTTTTAAAGCAATTATAAAGGCTAGCTTTACTAATCCACTCAGCTAGCCACATAAAATATAGGGGCATATTTAAGAGCCCCTAGTGCCATTCTAACGCCACATTAATGTCATTTTTTTAATGCTAATGTGGCGTTAGATGGCCAAAAACGCTGTACCATATTTATAAAGTGGCGCAGCTTTGTAATTCTTTGAGCTACATTATGCCTGCGCCAGGCATAATGTATGCAAAGGTGGCATTCCCCCATTAGGGGGGCTAAAGTAAATGGTGCAAGAAATCTGACAGATTTCTTTGCGTCATTTTTTCCCTGCACTTTTAACGCCTGCTCAGAGCAGGCGTTAAAAGGAAGCTTCTGTTGGTTACAGTAGGCCTCTGGATGCTTTTTAGGATTGGCATAAAAAAAAATTACGCTAATCCTGCAAAGCGCAGGACTAGCGTAAAATTTTTGATTCTAGTGCCCTAACTACCACCATGTTGCGCCATTTTTTAAATACAGCGCACAAGTGGTGGCATTAGGGGAGCGCTAAGGGGCGCAAGAAAAGTGGTGCAGCACTGTGTGCAACGGCACTTTTTTCAAATATGCTCAACAGGGCAAGGCTTAATTTGTAAATAAAAAGGTGCCGGTGTCCAAAGCCCTTCTCTTAAACACAGGGCTGCTGCAATTAAATGTGTGAACATGGAATACAGAGGCAGGGTACTACTGAAGCCATCTCAGGCCTCTTTAATCCAGTTACAGGCACTCCCTAATTCAACATTAATTTGATTATTATTTAAATAATGATTGTAACTTTTCATACAGTGGAGGGTGTCATCCCATTTCATAGATATATCACCTATATATCGCACCCAGAATATTACATATGTGTAGCCTTTGTCGACGTTATAATACCAGGCTTGCTCCCTCTCAAAATACCATGATTGACATAAAAGGGAGCAAACCTGGATCCCATTGCTGTCTCACATTTCTGATTGTACAACTGTTCCTGATGTACGAAAATAATATGTTGAAGTGCAAACTCAATGATTTCAACAATCAGATATACATTTTGCCTAATATTCACCGATTTGGAAGAAAAACTTACTTAATTACCTAAGGGTCATGCAAATGATCTGTGATCATATGTATGGTTTTGGCATAGTTTGCTAGCAAGCAGTTATTTTCCAGTGGGTTGTCACATATTTTCTCAAGTACATCCTTATAATATCTCAAATATGAATATATATTACTAACCATGGGTGATAAAAAGAGATCTATATACTCTGACATTCTCCCTGCACGTGAACAGGTTGAAGAGATAATCGGTGTATGAGTGACTTAATTCCTATTTCTAGTTCCCATAATCCTATTGTAAACATTTCTTTGTGATGTTGCTTTTTATTTTTCCTTGCTTTTTCCTAATTATTTTGGGAACTGTATGCTGCTGTTTCATGGCTGCTGTTTGTTACTGCTTTGGTACTGCTTGAACCTGTGAATGAGTTTGCTTGTGTAAAGTACCATCTGTCATGGTAGGCAGTACTGCAACTGGTGGGTGTAGGTGAGGGACTCTGCACACCAGGTAGCCTTTCAGACTGCCCACATTACTCCAAATAACTCCTTAATCATCCATGTGTCACTTTAATATATATATGACAAACAACATCTAAAAAGCAACACTTTAAAGATTGCATTTCTTCTCCTTAACCTGAAGTCTGGCCCATCAAGCAGACTGTTCTAAACCATAAAGACTTTTATGACAAAATACTTTGATTTCATTCTAGATGAAAACTTAGACCTCAGGGGCACACCAAACTTATGGGTAAGTCTGACTTTCCATCTTCAAAAACTTCAAAAAGTTAGAACACATTTTCTTCCCATCAGATTCTGAACATTTCAGGTGAGGCAATGATAACCTTCTCTATTTGGCGATTGCTTTACCCCCCTCAATGACCTTCTGAAAAAACAAACCTGACTCACAAACTGTGGTTCTTTATGCTGCTTCCAAGTTACTCACCACCACCTACCTCTTCTGAATGCTTTCCATATGTGAAAGATCAGCAGATACTCGTGTCTATATACTGCAAAGACCTAAGATCTCTTTTGCTCCATCTTTTCAGGAAACTGATCCTGCTTCACAGATACTTGCCCAGCAATGTTCCTTGCATTCTAATGTTTAAGTCTCTGTCAACATCTGCAGCTGCCTTTTGTAGCTCATGGTTTCTTCATTTCATCCCAGTATAACTCTTAGCTCTTTGTGCTCCGAGTGCTGGATGAGCTTAGAATATGGATGTTCTACTCTCCGTTGATGAACTTGTTTTTCTCTCTATATTACTTGACACATTGTTCTATAGTGATGTTGGGCCTCATTCTGTTTCACTGAGAGTGACTTCCTAACCATGTTCTTCCTTACCTTTAAGTTTTATCTCCCCTCCTATGTTTTATTTGTAATTTTTCACCTTCTTGCTAGGATTTCTTAGTTGTAAACTTCCTTTTCTAACTAGCAATTAGACTCTCGGGTAGTTTTTTGTATGGCTACTTTTACTGTATGGTACCTTGTCAATTTACACTTTTTTTAAAGGTTTAATGGTGTGCATGCAGTTATGGTATTTTTCACCACCTTTGACAAAAAATACAACGGATATGGACTTAAGTCAACTGTTTCCTATGTGGTCTAATATTTAGGGCCTGATTATGAGTTTGGTGGTCGGAAAACCCGACAGCTAGACCCGTGGTGAGGAGATTGCCGCGGACCTGGCAGTCTCCCCATCTGCCTTATTACGAGTCTTCCACTGGGCTGACCGACGGAAACCAAGGAGCATCACTTGAAAATTGCAAGTAAAATCACTCTTATTGGTAAAAAAAACTGTGACTCCACACTCATGCACTAAATAAAGAAACATGCTGCCTAGGTGGGCAGGTATTCAGTACATTGTAACTATATTGGTGAGGCCTAATCGTATAATGCCGGGCATGTTTTTTGTTTACATGCAACACAGTGCATTCACTTGTTTCCCACACATACCGGTCTCAATTCCTGCACAGGCCCCATAGGTGTTAAAGAGAGTGGGGGACGTAGTCCTTGTAGTCACACACTGCAGGATTGCCGTAATGTGAACAGCACGGTGATGCGCAGAGCATCACTCATGTCATATCGCGCTACCATGTGATGTGGTGTGTGCTTGGGCTCTTATTACTAATCCCCAAGGGTGTAGCTAGGTCAGTAAGATTGGGGGTATGCGCACTTCAGATTTTCCAACAATCACGCTGGCATATAGGCCCTCATTACAACCCTGGCGTAAATCCCACTGACCGCCGTGCCGACAGCCGCCAACATACAGTGTCCGCGGCGGAAATCCGCAACGGGTATTATGACCCACACTGAGAATTCCGCCACTATACAGACACCCACACAAGTCCACCACACCAAACGTCAGTGATAAACTGGTGATAGCAAAACCCACACCGCTACGCCAACAGGAATACACCCAGAGTATCACGACCCACGAATCAATGTGGCGGTCATTCAACCGCAGTAAACCATTGGCGATACACACTGCCTCGCTCAAAATGCACACACACTTAAAAAACTACACCACATTGGACAATTCAAAATACACACACCTGACACACATACACACACCACACTCACACCACCATAAAACACACATTACCCACAACCCCTTACAACGATAATTTTTGAAGAAGCAGAGAGAGAGAAAAGCCAAGACCACACCAGATTCCAGAGGCACACAACACCATCACACATACACCATCCACGCACATCACACCACACACCCCAACACATCACCCCACACATCTCATCAACCATCACCTCACACATCACTCACACCACATCATGGCACCTCAAAGACACCCCAGGTTTTCTGAGGAGGAGCTCAGGGTCATGGTGGAGGAAATCATCCAGGTAGAGCCACAACTAGTCGTATCACAGGTGCAACAGACGTCCATTGCGAGGAAGATGGAGCTATGGCGGAGAATTGTCGACAGGGTCAACGCAGTGGGACAGCATCCAAGAACAAGGGATGACATCAGAAAGAGGTGGAACGACCTACGGGGGAAGGTACGTTCCGTGGTATCCAGACACCAGGTAGCCGTACAGAGGACTGGCGGTGGACCCCACCTCCTCCCCCACAACTAACAACATGAGAGGAGCAAGTCTTGGCAATAATGCATCCTGAGGGCCTCGCAGGAGTAGAAGGAGGACTGAACTCTGGTAAGTCATGTCTTTACTATTATATCTCCCCCACCCTACCTGCATGCCATCACTTACTTCCACCCTCAGCCTCACCCTCACTCCCATGACTCCACCATCTCCCACACACCCCACCATCACGCCCCACCACTCCTACAACCAAGCCCTGCATGCAACAACAATGCAGGGACATCCATCAAAGACATGCATGGATACCCATCACCAAAGCATGTCCAATAGAGAGACTCACCCAGGGCACACAATGACTACTCACACAAGGTCCAAGGCAATAGGGCAAGCACAGTAATAGAGGGGAAACACACCCATTGCACACACAGATAAAATAACAATGCATTTACACCCCAACAGGACCCCTACCCAACGTTGCCGGACAGGAGGTGCCAGCTATATCCAGTCCTCCCACAGAAGAGGCCCACAGTGACGACAGCATCTCTACACGCCTGGATCAAGATGACCAGCCTGGCCCATCAGGGACCTCTGCACTGTCGGTTACCCTGCCACAGTCCCAAGCCACCACAGAACCTCCCCCCTCAGGAAACACCACCACAGCACCCACCCAGCGTGCCCATGCCACTGTCCCCAGGACACATCAATCAGCAGTGTGTCCACCACTACAGGGACCCCAGGCAAACCCACTAACCCAGGACGATCAGGAACCTGGGGTCAGTGGCAGTTAACAAACGGTTCCGGGGGACGGAAGCACAGGACAACTGGGAAGCTGTGAGGACTACTGTGCGACAGGTGAGGACAGGCCCAGGGAACCGACCCTCTACGAGGCACTATCAAACATCATGGGAGCATACCACCATTCCCAGGAGACCATGGGCACGGTACTGGCCAAGTTTCGGGAGACCCAGGGGCTGCAGGAAGGACAATACATGGGGATTAGGGAGGACCTCACCAACATATACACCATCCTGGTCACCATTGCAGGGGTGCTGGCTGACATAGGCAAGACCATGAGGGAGGCAGTGGCACAACAAAGGGCCCCTGACACTAGCCAAATCGAGGAACAGCCGTCCACCTCCGCTGGCGCTATTGGACAGGAGGCACTGCCACAGGACCAACAGGCCACCAGCACCCCACCACCTGCAGAAGGAGAACCACTCCGCAAACGGTCCCTGCGACCCAGGCAGAAGACAGAGAACATTGCCAAGACTCCTGCCAGGAAATAGGACCCCCCTGCTTGTCACCCTTCTGTTCCACTATGTCACCCTGTCCACCTTGAACTGCCATTACTCCCCTTCCTATGCCCCATTGGACAAAGCACCTGTGATACCAAGAGGCTGGACTCTACTATGGACCTTCCTCCACCATCACCCAACCCCTTCCACATTCCCCTATACTCATTAGTCCCTAAATAAACACCCTTTAATCACAAACCAATCTGGAGTCAGTCTGATCTTTCACAAATGTATTATTACAACATCAGCAACAAATAGCAATGTAAATGTTCATTTGCTCATACCAATGTAATCTGGAGTCAGTCTGTTCTTTCACAAATGTATTATTACAATATCACCAACAAATATCAATGTAAATGTTCATTTGCTCATACCAATGTATGACAGTTGTTGGGCAGCAGTATATATAGCAGAAGGCAGAATGAGGTACCCAGATCTGTGAAATGGAAAGCCAAAGTGAAATGTCAGTGTCCATAGACAGAGGTGAAGAGGCTGACTTATACAATGTCCTACAGTATTCAGAAATGTGAGGAGCAGTGACAGTCTCTTACCTGTGTGTCACTGGAAGTAATGCATGATGATGTTTGTTCAGATGTCAATATCTTCTTCCTCTGCCTCCTCTTCCTCATTGTCCACAGGCTCCACTGCTGCCACAAGACCATCATCAGGCCCATCCTCCTGCAGAAAAGGCACCCGGCGTTGCAATGCCAGGTTGTGCAACATGCAGCATGCCACGATTATCTGGCACACCTTCTTCGGTGAGTAGTATAGGGAGACACCTGTTAGATGGAGGCACCAGAATATGGCCTTCAGGAGGCCGAACGTCCTCTCAATAATACGCCTAGTTCGCCCATGTGCCTCATTGTAGCGGTCCTCTGCCCTTGTCCTGGGATTCCTCACAAGGGTCAGTAGCCATGAGAGGTTAGGGTAACCAGAGTCACCTGCAAATGTCGAGGGATACCGGTTAGACACACACTAACCCTTAGGAACTACCCCATACCCAGACACTTACTCATACTGTGTGGGGACCTTGGCCTCACCTATTAGCTACACTCGGTACCTCTGGAGTTGGCCCATCACATAAGGGATACAGGTATTCCTCAAAATGTAGGCGTCATGCACAGAGCCAGGGTACTTGGCATTCACATGAGAGATGTACTGGTCCGTCAAACACACCTTCTGCACATTCATCGAATGGTAGCTCTTTCGATTTCTGTGCACTTGTTCATTTCTGCGGGGGGACAAATGCCACATGTGTACTATCAATGGCACCAATGATGTTGGGGATATGTCCCAGGGCATAAAAGTCAGCTTTCGCTGTGGGCAAATCCTCCACCTGGTGCCTCTGGAGTTGCCCCATCATATAAAGGATGCTGCTATTCCGCAGGATGTAGGCGCCATGCACTGAGCCAGGGAATTTGGCATTAACATGGGAGATGTACTGGTCGGCCAAACACACCATCTGCACATTCATCGAATGGCAACTCTACCGGTTTCTGTACACCTGTTCACTCCTGCGTGGGGGGACCAAGGCCACATGTGTCCCATCAATGGCACCTCTGATGTTGGGGATATGTCCCAGGGCATATAAGTCACCTTTCACTGTAGGCAAATCCTCCTCCTGAGGGAAAACGATGTAGCTGTGCATGTGTTTGAAGAGGGCAGACAACACTCTGGTCAACATGTTAGAAAACATTGGCTGAGACACCCCAGATGCCATGGCCACTGCAGTTTGAAAGGAGCCACTTGCCAGGAAATGGAGCACTGACAGGACCTGCACTAGAGGGGGTATTCATGTGGGATGGCAGATAGCTGACATCAGGCCTGGCTCCAATTGGGCACACAGGTCTTGGATTGTGGCACGATCAAGTCTGTAGGTGATTATGATGTGTCTGTCTTCCATTGTCGACAGGTCCACCAGGGGTCTGTACACCGGAGCGTGACGCCATCTCATCATCTGCCCCAGCGGATGTGCCCTATGGAGGAGAATGGTGAGCAGAGGGTCATGTACCACATAGGTTGCACAAGTGTGTTTGCAGTAATGTAAGTAAATCTGTGTGTTGTGTATTTTGGCCGTATATCTGCCAAATTGTGCTGTGACGCAGTTAGGTGCCATGCCATGTGCCCCCCCTGAAATGGAGGCTGCCTGACCTGTGAGGAGGGACAAGGGAAATGAGGTAACTGCACTGGGGTTGTGCAACGTCACGGTAGGCGGTCAAAGACCACCGCGCAATTTAGCATTGGTTATCATTGGGCCCATGGGTTCCAGGAGCCAATGACGATGTAGGCCGGTGGTGACGGTACGCACCGCCGCGGATGTGACCGCCATTTTCTATTTGTTCACTCACTAGATACCTGACCTTCAACAGGAGAGGACCTACACTGCAAGTGCTGCTGTGACCTGAGTCTGGAAGCGACAATGGCTCAAGTGTCTGGGGAAAGGGCCCCTGCCTTCACCGCGGAGGAATTGGACAAACTGGTGGATGGGGTCCTACCCCAGTACACGCTACTCTATGGTCCTCCAGACAAACATGTGAGTACACTGTGAGCATGATGCGTGGGCAATGCCTGTTTGGAGTGGTGTGGATGGAAGATACATGTGGGGGGGGGGGGAGGCGAGGCTTGCATGTCAGGATGGAGAGTGTATGTGCATCAGGGCATGGGTGGAAACTGGTGGGCAATGAGTCTGACGGTCCGGATGAGTGAGTAATTTCCTTTCCTCCTGTACCTTTCCTCTAGGTGAGCGCCCACCAGAAGAAAGGTATTTGGCGTGCCATCGCCACGGAAGTGCGGACCCTGGGGGTCTATCATAGACGAAGCACCCACTGCCGCAAGAGATGGGAGGACCTAAGCTGCCGGAGCAAGAAGACGGCGGAGACCCAGCTGGGCCTGGCCTCCCAACATGGAAGGGGTGCCAATCGCACCATGACCCCCCTGATGTTCCGGATCCTGGCGGTGGCATATCCGAAGTGGGATGGGCGCTTGAGGCCATCACAGCAGCCACAAGGGGGTGAGTACAGTGTCATTAAGCTGACTCTGCGCGCTTTACAAAGTGTCTGGGTGGAGGTTGTGGGCTGTGGGTTCCCTTAGGCCAGGGCGAACTTGGTAGGGTAGGTCCCTTGTTGGGCAGGCTCTGAGGCACTCCAACCCCAATATTTTTAGTGGCCATCTACAACTGGGCAGGCTCCTGTGGATTCCAGGTGTGCAGAAAATGGTGTTAGGCCTAGTGCCCCATGGTCTGGTGAATTTTCAACTAACTGCTAGTGCATGGCCCAGTGCATAGGGCTGCTCCCTATGTGTTGTGTCCGCCAACGGTATTGGTGTTGCTGGCATTGACCATGTGTGTTTTCTGTTTTTCCCCCCTTCTTGTTTTGTCACCCTGTCCTTGTGTGCATTAGCATCATCTGGCGGAGGAGCTGAGGCACTGGCGACTGAGGGAGCTGCATCCCACATGGCCCTGGAAGGTGAATCTACGGATGGTGAAGGCACCAGTGGGACAGAGGGTGAGGGGAGATCCATGACAGGGACATGGGGATACCAGCGACAGCGACTCCTCCTCTGATAGAAGCTCCCTGGCGGTGGCGGACACCTCTGTGCCCACCCCAACAACAGGTACAGCCACAACCCCCCTACCAGTACCACCCTCCCAGCAGCCCCTCAGCGTGTTTCCTGTGCCCACTCACCCAGGATGGTGCGCATCTCCTTCGTCTCAGGCACCTCAGGCCCTGCCCCAGTCAGCCCTGCTGCCCTCAGTGAGGAGGCTATTGACCTCCTGAGAGCCCACACTGTTGGGTAGTCAACCATTCTGAATGCCATCCAGGGTGTCGGGAGGCATTTGCAGCAAACAAATACATACCTGGAGGGCATTCTTTCTGGCGTGGTGGCCCAACAGAGAGCATTTCAGGCTCTGGCCTCAGCACTGATGGCAGCCATTGTCCCTGTGTCCAGCCTCCCCCCTCCAACTTCCACTACCTAGACCCAATCCCCTCCACCTCAGCCTATCCCAAGCACACCATCAGACCACCATGCACACACATCAACACACAAAAGTAGCTCAGGCAAACATAAGCACCACACATCCCACAGGCACTCACACAAGCACCATACCCATGCACACATACCAACATCCACTTCCTCCACTGTGTTCCCCTCCTCCACGTCTTCCACCTCCCTCCCAGTCTCGTCTCCACTCACACCTGCATGCACTACATCATCAGCCACTGCCTCCATCACCAGCACGCCCATCACTACACACCGCTCATGTGAAATCACCACCCCCACTACCATTCACACATCCCCTGTGTCCTCTCCCAGTGTGTCTGTAAGCCCTCCTGCCAAAGTACACAAACACAGGCACACACCCACTCAACAGCCATCCACCTCACAACAGCCTCCAACCCATGCACCTTCACCCAAACTCAGCAGACGTACACATCCTACGACCACTACCTCTTCCTCCACTCCCACACCACCTCCATCTTCCTGTCCCAGTGTGTCAAAAAAAGTTTCCTAGCAAACATTAACCTCTTCCCTACACCCCCCGTCCTTCCCCTAGGGCCAGGATGTCTAGATCCCAGCCCAGCACCTCAGCCACCAAATCTGCATCCGCTGTGGTCCCTGCTACTCCAGTACGGTCTAAGGGGGCACCCATCAGAGCTGGCAGTGTACCACCGACAGAAAAGAAGGACCACCCTATTCCACCACCTGCAAAGGTCAAAAAGGGGCCGGCTTCTAGCAGGGGACAATCACACCACCCACCCAGCAAGGCCTCGCCCAAACACTGAGTGGACAGTGCCAAGGTCCCTGCAGTGACTGTCAAGATGGAGAAGGGCCACAAGCCAAAGGGCACATCACCTCTGGGCACGATGTCTCCTGGTGAGGGGCTGGTGACCACCATATCATCAGGGATGGCAGCCACATGCACCACTGTCACCACCGCCGCTCCGACCACTACCTGCACCACCACCTGCACTGCCACCTCTATCGCCCCCTGCTCAGCAACCTGCACCGCCGCCTGCACCGCCACTGCCACAACGTCAGTCTGCAACATCCTCCGAAAGGATCAGCCATCCGAGGCTGGTGGAGACGGTATGGTGTCTCCATCCACCGAAACAGTCACTTGCACCACGGCCAGCACTGGCAGCATCTCTGCCGCAAACACTACCACCTGCACCACCATCAGCACTGCCTCGTGCACAGCCGATGCCACTCTGTCAGACGTCAGACCCATCCCCAGTGTGCAGCCTGACGCAGGTGACTTCCTGGACCCTGGACACACCACTTGAGACACCACCTCCAGCACTGACACGAACCAGCAATTGGCAGCCTAAGTCGCCGCAGGATGAAATGTGGCTCTGCGTTCATGGAGTACCATGCTACCTGTTCCAGGTACATCGCGTGGCTGAGACACCCAGGTGAGACAAAGTCAACTGCCACACCCCAGGTGCAGCATCACTGGGCACAAAGCCCCTTCCAGAACCAGTGGAGAGATACATCCACTCACCCTATCCTTGGCAGGATGAAGGACTCTGGGCACAAAGCCCCCTCTAGAACCAGTGTAGAAATGCATCCACTCACCCAGTCCTTGGCAGGATGAAGCACTATGGGCACAAAGCCTCCTCCAGAACAAGTGGAGAAATGCATCCACTCACCCAGTCTTTGGCAGGATGAAGCACTCTGGGCACAAAACCCCCTCCAGAACCAGTGGAGAGATGCATCCACTCCCCCAATCCTTGGAGGATAAAGCACTCTGGGTACAAAGCCCCCTCCAGAACCAGTGGAGAAATGCATCCACTCACCCAGTCCTTGGCAGGATGAAGCACTCTGGGCACAAAGCCCCCTCCAGAGCATGTGGGCAAACCACCCACTTGAGAGACTGTGGCTTTGCACTCCCCAGGGCCAAGCAGTGGTCAGTGAACCCACCTGAGAGACTTAAGAGACTGTGGCTTTGCACTCCCCAGGACCAAGCAGTGGGCATGGAGCCCCCTCGAGGAACAGTGGCGTTGTACAATCATCCGGCTGAGGTGCCTACCTCCCCTTCCTCCTAAGGTGCCTTTTTTTTCTCGACCTGATGCCCCTGCAGTGTTCTGTCCATTTCATGGGACAGTGTATGGACTTGTGTACTTGCTGTAAATATTTGTGTATACTGATTATTTGCTGTTCTCTTGGTCTATCTGATTGTTAGAATATTACACTAGTTAAACTAATTTCCTTTTGTCCTTGCTTTCTTCCAGGGGGTGACGGATGTATCTGTGATTTTATTGGATATGTGTGTGTGTATGTTGGTGTGGGTGAGGGGTGGGGGTGTTGCGTGCCGCTATGTGTGTCACTCTCTTTTCCATCCTCCCCTCCCCTGTGTGCTAGGTGCAATACTCACCATCGTTGTCGCCGCCTTCTTTCCACTTTGTGTTGTACTTAATAGATACAGCAACATGGGTAGGATCTTCAATTCGTGCTCCATGGCGTCCTGGGTCATCGTGGAATGTCGAGAGGTGAGTGGTTTCCCTTCAGAGTACTGTTTCCGCCGTACTTTTGATGGTGTTGGTACCACCCTGGAAAAGCTGGTGGATTGGTGCCTTGTAATAGTGTGGGCGGTACATTCTCTTCCACCTGTCTGATGGCGGTTACCGTCGCGGTGTTTGTTGCTACCGCCGTGGCGGTATGAGTGTTAAAGTGGCTCTCTGTGTTGGCGGTTTCCACCATGGTTGTGATCCCATTTTTTTTACCGCCGGCCTGTTGGCGGTATTACTGCCACTTTAACACCGACCGCCAGGGCTGTAATGAGGGCCATAATGTTAAAATGCATTATAACACAAGCAGAGCACACAGCAGGGGCTAAAGAGGGAGCAGAAAGGGAGAGGAATGCAGACTGTAGGAAGACTAAGGCCACCACATTACGAGCTGTGGGGTTTGGCAGACGCCAAACCTCCATATCGCTGCCTGGTCCGCCAGTGCAGACGCACCGTTGTGGCCAGCGATGAGCACCTCCAACCCGGCAGCAGACCTCAGCCTGCCGGCTGGATTACAAGCTGAAGACCGCCAGGCTTTCCGTGGTTGTCACACATGCACACACCCCTCCATCCGTCCACACACTTACACACGCATGCATTCACATACACACCCCTCTGCATACGCATACATTCACACAGACACCCCACTCACTCGCTTAAATGCAGACACACACCCCCATTCACTCGTAAACATGCAGACACACACCCCATTCGCTTGCACATACACACACAAACATTCACATTCAATCACATACACGCACACAAACATTCACATTCAATCACATACACGCATGCATTCACCCCTCTGCATTCTTGCATTCACACATGCACACACAAACACTCCCAACCGTTCAGTTACGCACCCCCCCTGATCTGCACACAGACACCCCCACTCACTCACTCACATGCACACACTCGTACACCCTCATTCGCACACATACACGCACACAAAACACATGCACCCAACACTCCCCCCCACTTTCAGACGATCACTTACCTTCTCCGTCAAGCAGGTAGTCTGGGAGGGGATGGGTCCTGGCGGTCTTGCATCACCAGCACCACCACGCCAGCAATACTCTGCAAAGCCGTATTATGGCTTGTGATACTGCGGGCGGAGTCTTGCTGCTGTGGCGGTGCTGGCGATGCAACTGTCTCTTCGGAGTAGGACTTCCGCCCACACATGGGCGGAAGTCCTCCAAAGACTCCTAATGTGGCGGTCAACAGACCACCAGCACTGGCTGTCTGTTAGCTGCAGCGGCTTCGATGGTCTCTCAAAAAGACCACCAAAAGAAAATGAGGGCCTGAGTGAGAGAAAACACATTATTTTGTCTAATACCCAACATTTTTTCAGTCTTTCCTAACAAAGTGGGAGAGTGTGTGTCTGCGTTTTTGTCTGTGTGTAAAAATTCCTGGTGAACTCCAACAGACACCACACCAGAGCAACCTGGACATGAAGGTAGGCATCTTGGAGATCCAATATGGCCAAGACAGCATCCTCAGGACGGCGCTACATGCAGCACTGCCCTGGCAGATTAGGACTGTCAGCACCGCCAGTCCCTCAAGTGGTGGTCATAATGTGGCGGTCTGACTGCCGGCAAAGCGGTCGGATCACCAATTTGGCCGTGGTCAGACTGCCACCACAGCCCTGGCGGTCAGAAGACCACCAGGTTTGCAAGTAGGGCCTAAATGTGTAATAAATCTGATGAACTCGTCTTGTTTATTTAGTCAAGGAAAAAAGTGAGGGGTAGTGTCAGAATGACGGGCGCAAGTAGGAGTGGGCACTAGGACCACTCACACATTGCCCACCAACTGGGAGGAATGGTCTGGCCACCGGACACTACTTATGGTTAGGGGGAAGAGAACAAACACACGTACTGGGCACCCAGAGAGGACGCACATCCCTGCATGCACAGACCAAGGTAAAAGAATAAAGCAGCGTGTGATCACACCCTTACCGGTCTCTCTGTGTCCTCCTTTGTTCCCTTTCTAAATTATAAATATAGTATCTTCTCTAGGGTTTGATGTTCTTCTGGGAGGGTTGGTGGAATTCAAAATAAACTTAATTTCGAAGTTATGCATGTGGAGCCCTACTATACCAGGGGTGAAGGCACTCGCCGTTGACGTCCCCTGAATCTGTTGAAAGAGGGTGCCTTAAAACTCATAAAAATTCTCGTCAGAGTGAGTCTTCCACAACTCAGTATGGAATGGCACGGTGTTTTATATGTTCGTGTTTCTTGAAAACCACCTCATCAAGTACCTGTAAAGTCTTCTCCTTGGGTATGCTTGTGTATAGGCTCTCAATATATAGGCTCACTAGCAGATTCTTACATGGGTTGAATTCAATTTCCCTCAATGTAGCTAGGAGGTCTTTAGTGTCTTGGATGTGTCAGTGTCCCCTGAACTATTGGTCTGAGAAAAAAGTCACAAAATTGTGACAGGGGTTTTGGGTAGGTGTGGGTGATAAATTCTGCTCCTCCAGTGGAGTTGCCAGCGTTTTTATCCAGTTGTCAAGGAGGCTCAGGTAAACATTATTAAGCAGGAGCCCAAAGATGGAGTGGTGTTCGCCCAAAAAATACCCTCAATGGAGTTATCACTTATCTAGCAAAAGGAATATGAGAAGAGTTGTCAAACAAGTTTAATCCTCTCAGACTCTAGAGTTGAGACTAGCAGTTTTCCAAGCTGACGGCCTGATGGAAGGAAGTTAGCATTTTAGTGTTCAGTGTTTCCAGCCCGAGCAGCAGAGACTGCATCATATGCGCACTCTGGTAGAAACGTACACTTCAGCTGATGCCAGTCACATGGGAGGAGTGTTTCTTCATAGTTCCTGCCTGAGAGGACTTTTTGTCATAAACTCCTCATTTTTGGTCTCCGTCTGCCCACAGTTCGTTGGTGTGCACACCAGGTGTGTTCTCCATTCCGAGTAGTGTTTTCCTCGTTTTGTGTACCGTGCAGAACAACTGACTGACGCTGAATTTTCCTGAGGGGAGTTTCAAGTGTGAAGAAGTATTACTAGAAAAGTAAGGACAAGAGAGCAGAACTGAAGATATTCAAGTAAGCAAACTATAATGATGCTAATAGGAAAGACTCCTTTTTGAGCATAGTCTGAAGATAACAGTGGATTTATTGTGCAGAATATTATGAGACTCACAGACTAATACTTCTTGGAACAGTGAGTTCACTAAAATTGAATAGAAACGGACTGAGGATATTCTACTTTGGAGCACTAACTGCCAAAAAAAAAGCCTATATGAGAGAAGCTAAATCCTCTGTCAATGGTATTACATATAGCAAAATACCATAGGAGCAGAGAGTGAAAGTGAGAATTCAATGTAGATAAATGAATGGCTGAAAGAACTTTGATGTCTAGAGAAATAAATGTTTAGTACTGTGTCATGAGAAAATAACTAATTGACTGCTGTACTGTTGATTGTAGATAACGTGCCATTCTGAAGATTCACCTCAGCTGAGATAAGTCAGAAGGAGAGTGGGTTAGAAAGTTCAGAATATGGCACAGCTGACTTCGGAGGCAGTCTCTCTTTGTTTTCCCAATCCCCTTTCCTCCGTGTGAAGACATTGCATAGCGAAAGAGTAAATTCATTTTTCATATCTGCATAGGTGAGTGAGGAGAAATATTCTCTACTCCTGTGAAAATCTGACTGAAAGTTAGCAGCCCTGACACCACTCAACATTATGCATGTAACACAGAGTTCTGGCCAAATTCTGCGTTTTTTTCTCATGTGTGGCTTGCCAACTGTAAGTTGGTGAGCGAGGTTTTACATTCCTTAGCGCAATTTTTAGCCAGTAAGAGGGCAGAAAGCTAGTTTTCCCCAAAGCAAATAGTCCCAACCGTTCACAGTAAGAAAGCTTCCACTTGAGTTGAAAATCTAGTCAAGCTGCAGCAAGATC
This sequence comes from Pleurodeles waltl, assembly GCF_031143425.1. NCBI lineage: Eukaryota > Metazoa > Chordata > Amphibia > Caudata > Salamandridae > Pleurodeles > Pleurodeles waltl. The sequence goes on along the minus strand of NC_090445.1, from coordinate 740,950,766 downwards.
AGCTCAATAATCAGTGCACTGTGGTGCTTTTCACACTAAATTTTCAGAATTTTCAGAGCGAAAGAAGCTCCAAGCACTACAAATCAGTGCAATGTACCTAATTCTGCCCATTTGCAGAAATCTGCATAATCTCACTGAATTTTTATGTAACTCAGGAAGTTCCACCCACCCCTAGTTCTAGGACTGAACCTATACATGATGCCATTGGGCAACCTGGACAGGGAAGCCTGTTTTTGTGTATCTTCAGCAGAATATAAAAATAAGGGGTTGCTGTTTTCTTCTTTCTCAAAAAATCTCCTTTTTGGAAGATCCAGCTCCCTATTTCTACTTCTTCCACCATGTCATGAATAGTCATCATCAGTTCTGGTGTTGGATCAAAATCAATCTTACTATAATTTCTTTCTTTTCCCAAAGGGCACCACCATATTTACAACCACCCCTCTTACAGACGCCACAATACTTTTGGTGGAAAGCCCTATGAGCAGTACCCACCACCAAGCCTTTGTCCATCCTCTTAACCAGTTCTGGTCAGTTCTTCCCACTGTATGTGAAGCCAGCCTGACCAAAGAGACAAAGGGGAGGCAGGACCAGGTAATAGCTTCATCTGCCAGTGACAAGGTAAGCATCTCTGGAAGCTCAGGAAGGGGCTGGGCACAGAACTAAGGCAATCATGTCAAGAAAGAGTCCACCTCCCCACACCCAGAGCCCTTTATCCATTGTCTTGGAGCAATACATGTCTCACCACTCAGGTGCCATCAGGGTCCAGGTGACAGCTGGACACTGGCAGGAAAGCCTTGTGGTTTGAGGCTTACTAAAAGTGTTGTTTCCAACATAGTAATACAAAATCCAGCTTGACCTCTAAGTTTAAATTTTAATTAGAGGTTATGTTCAAAAACTATACAGGGCAACCCAATATCCCCCCAGGAACTGGGTAAATCAGTTGGAAGCAATAATTCAGTGCATAATCAAACAAGGTTTTAAAAAGTATCCTCAAAAATAGGCATTTGCTGGAACCATCTTTAACAGAATCTGTGAAGCCTCTTTTTGCTTTTAAGAGAGGAAAACATTTGGGAGACCACCTAGTCAGGGCTTATACCATACCAGAAACAATGGCTATGGCTTTAAGTAGTGTTTGGCTCCTGCATATGGGGCCAGATGTAGGAAAGGATTTGCAACTCGCAAACGGCAAAAACTGCCGTTTGCGAGTTGCAAATCGCATTTTCCTATGCAGAAATGCATTCTGCGAGTCGGACCGACTCGCAAAATGCATTTCAGAATCGCAAATAGGAAGGGGTGTTCCCTTCCTATTTGCGATTCCTAGTGGTATGCAATACCATTTGCGACCGCATATGCGGTCGCAAATGGTGTTGCAGTTACCATCCACTTCAAGTGGATGGTAACCCACTCGCAAATTGGAAGGGGTCCCCATGGGACCCCTTCCAGTTTGTGACTGGACCCAAAAACTTTTTTTCAGGGCAGGGAGTGGTCCAAGGGACCACTCCCTGCCCTGAAAAAATACTGAAACTAAAGGTTTCGGTTTTTTTTTTAAGTGCAGCTCGTTTTCCATTAAGGAAAACGGGCTACACTTAAAAAAAAAAAAACTGCTTTATTTAAAGCAGTCACGAACACGGAGGACTGCTGACTACAGCAGGCCTCCATGTTTTCGAGTGCCCATAGTCGGTATGGGGCCGCAAATTGCGACCCACCTTATTAATATTAATGAGGTGGGTCATTGCGACCCCATACCGACTCGCAGACGGTGTCTGAGACACCGTTCTGCATAACATTTTGCGAGTTGCAAATAGCGAGTCGCTAAGACTCGCTATTTGCAACTCGCAAAATGCTTCTTTACTACATCTGGCCCATGGTCACTTTTCATGCGGAAACTGTACAGCTTACTCACTACGAAAATGGTTACATTTTGTGTTTCGAATGACAAAGTATGGCATTTGAAACATCTGTCTGATTGTGGAACAGAAAATGGGATATACTACATTGAATGTCCTTGTAAATTATATTACATTGACAAAACCACTCAGGAAGTGCAGAAATGTATTATACAACATCAGTCTTGAATACGCTGTGATGTTGTTAATGCTCCATTAGTTCATCATTACAACTGTATAGGACATGCCTCGAATGCCATGCATTGATTTGTTTTAGAGGTTGTGAAATGCTCTAAGAGGAAGCACAATGTGAGTCTCTTGCTAGCAATGAGGGAAAACCAATGAATATGGCTGGCTGACACGATAAAGGAAGGGTTGAACCTGCAAGTAGAATGGTACACGTTAACCACCCTATGACCTATGATTCATTTTTCATCCTGGTGATGGTTCAATCTTTGACCTGTACTGAGGCTTGGTTTGTTACCTACATTAGGGATTCTGTCCCCTTCTCTTTGGGTTACTGAAATTGATGAGAACGGCCTATTTTACATCATGATTACAGGAGCACATGACCTGACTATTGATGTGGAGTATGGTGCTTATTCATTGTTGGTTAAAAGAGAGTTTTCTGGTTTTTTTTTACTAATGTAGTTATTTTCTAACATGTCCTCCACACTGTCTGAAGAAATTATGTGGCCCCAGGTGACTTGTATGAAGATTTGTTTTACTGATGATTTATTCTCTTTGGGTATTGAGAGACTTATACAAAAAAGTTGATGCTTTAGTGCATTGCAGTATAATTGTTTCCAATCATCAATATTTTTGGTCTATATTGATTACACAATGGTCTGATGTTTATGGTAACTTTATCTTACATTATCATGTGGTTACGTTTTTTAAACCTAAGTAATATATACCTTTTCTTAAGAGGTAACTTCTTAATAAACTTCTTAATAAAGGATGGTGTCTGCATTTATTTTAAGGTGGCTGCCACATTTCAGTATTAGATAATGTGACTTGCAGTGACGCATTGTATGAAAGTGCCCCTTTTGGCATGATTACCCCCTACCTTTTGCCTGATATTGATGCTGACTTGACTGAGAGTGTGCTGGGTTCCTGCTAACCAGGCCCCAGAACCAGTGTTCTTTCCCTAAACGGTACCATTGTCTCCTGAATTGGCACACCCCTGGCACACAGCTTGTAAAAGTTACCAGTGGTACCAAGGGCTCTGTGGCCAGGGAGGGTCCCTCAGGGCTGCAGCATGTATTGTGACACCCCAAGGGACCCCTCACCAAGCACATGCACACTGCCATTGCAGATTGTGTGTGCTGGTGGGAAGAAAAAGGTAAAGTCGACAACGGCATCCCTTCCAGGGTGCCATGCCCACTAACCACTACCTTTGGCATAGGTAAGTCACCCCTCTAGCAGGCCTTACATCCCTAAGGCAGGGTGCACAATACCAGATGGGAAGGGATAGCTGCATGAGCAATGTGCCCCTACAGTGTCTAAGTCCATTCTTAGACATTGTAAGTGCAGTGTGGCCATATTAGATACATGGGCTGTGAGTTTGACATCACGAACTCCACAGCTTCATGATGGCGTCACTGAAGGCGGGGAAGTTTGGTATCAAACTTGTCAGCACAAAATACCCACACTGATGCCAGTGGTGGATTTATTTTACAATGCACCCAGAGTGCATCTTAGAGATGTACCCTGTATTTTAACCAACCCTTTAGTCAAGGCTGATCAGTCTGTGCCAGCCTGCCACTAAAAGACAGGTTTTTGACCTCATGGAGTGTGAGCCTTTGTGCTCTCTGAGACCAAAAACAAAGCCTTTTCTGGGTAGAGGTGCTTCACACCTCCCCCTTGCAGGAACTGTAAATCTTGGCGGTGAGCCTCAAAGGCTCAGGCCTCCTGTTACAGTGCCCCAGGCACTCCAGTTAGTGAAGATGCCCGCCCCCTGGCCAAAGCTCCACTTTTGGTGGGAAAATTAGGTGAAACAGGGAACAGTGACCACTCCAGTTAGGACCACCCCTAAGGTGTCCAGAGCTGAAATGACCCCCTCCCTGCAGATTCCTCCAACTTGGTTTGGAGGACAGGGACCAACAGGGTTAGGAGTGTGCACCCCACCCTAATGGGGGTGGGGACAGGAAGGGTGTCGCTACCCTCGGGGACAGTAGCCATTGGCTACTGCCCTCTGACCCCTGTAATGCCCCTAAATCTAGGATTTAAAGGCTCCCCTGAACTTAGCTCAGTTTCCCCTTACTCTAGCCCATGACATCCCCCTAGCTGGGCATCTGGGGCAGACAAAAACATGGAATAGGCTGGTCAGCAATTTCTACTGGCCCAATATGTCCTAAAAGGTGAAGGAGTTTTCTAACTCCTGTGTCACCTACCAAGCCAGTGATAAGGCAGGTTGCCACCCAAAGGCTCCCCTTTATTCCACTACCTGTGGCCAGGGTTCTATTTGAAAGGGTTGGTGTGGACATTGTGGGCTCACTTGAACCACCCACAGCCTCAGGAAATCAGTACATACTGGTACATACTGTAGTAGTGGATCATGCTACCAGATAGCAAGATGCAGTGGACTATGTGCTTGGCCCCCGCTCAAGGATAGCTGAGTACATGGAAAAGGCACCCAAAAACTTTGAGGCCAGCCAACAGCTCCAGAAGCAGTGGTATGACCGAAAGGCTGCACTGATGGAGTTTACACCAGGCCAGAAGGTATGGGCTCTGGGGTCTGTGGCTCCCAGGGTACTCCAGGACAGATGGAGTGACCCTTACCCTATCCTAGAGTAAAATAGTGAGGTCATCTACTTGGTAGACCTGGGCACTAGCAGGACACCCAAGAGGGTGAACCATGTGAAGTGCCTCAAACTCTACTGTGGCACGGCTGATGTAACCATGCTAATGGCTACTGATGAGGATCAGAAAGCAGAGAGTGAACCTCTCCCTGACCTTCTCTCTCATGACCCTAACGATGGGTCAGTTGATGGTGTTGTCTACTCAGACACCCTTGCTGCCCAACAGCAGGTTGACAGTAGGCAAATCCTATAGCAGTTTCAGGGCTCTTCTCCTTGACCACTGGACAGACCCACCTGTGTACCCATGATGTGGACAAAGGAGACAGTTTAGCTGTCAAGACCAAGATCTATCAACACTCTGACCAAGTAAAGGAGAGCATCAAATTGGAAGTCCACAAGATGCTGAAGTTATGGGTTATTGAACCCTCTGACAGTCCCTGCACTAGCCCAGTGGTCTTAGTACCCAAACCTCATTCCAAAGATGGAAAGAAAGAGATGAGGTTTTTGTGTGGACTACAAAGGTCTCAACTCTGTCACCAAGACAGATGCACACCCTATAAGAGCAGATGAGTTGATAGACAAATTAGGTGCAGCCAAGTTCCTCAGTACCTTTGACTTAACTGCAGGGTATTGACAAATCAGAATGGCATCTGAAGCAAAAGAAAAGACTGCATTCTCTACACCTAATGGGCATTATCAGTACACAGTTTGGTTTAAAGAATGCCCCTGTCACCTTCCAAAGGTTGGTGAATCAAGTCCTAGTCGGCCTGGAGTCCTTCAGTACAGCATATCTTGATGATATTGCTGTCTTTAGCTCCTCCTGGCAGGATCACCTGGCCCATCTGGAGAAGGTCATGCAGACTGTGCGATCAGCAGGCCTCACTATCAAGGCATCTAAGTGGCAGATTTGGCAGGGCAATGTTGTCTATCTTGTAGGTGAAGGCCTAGTGCAACCCTTACTGCCCAAGATCCAGACAATTTTGGACTGGGAAGCTCTAAAAATCCAGACTCAAGTCAGGGCATTCCTTATAGGAGGTTTGTGAAGGGGTATGGATCCACTGTGACCCCCCTCACAGAACTGACTTCAAAGAAGATTGCCAAAAAGGTCAACTGGACTCCTGACTGTGAAAAGACCTTTGACACCCTGAAGGAGGCAATGTGCTCAGCACCAGTTCTCAAAGCTCCAGACTACTCTAAGCAGTTCATTGTGCAGACAGATTCCTCTGAACATGGGATAGGAGCAGTCCTGTCTCAGACCAATGATGATGTCCATGACCAGCATGTTTCTTTCACTAGCAGGTTACTCCCCAGGGAGCAGCGTTGGAGTGCCATTCAGAGGGAGGCTTTCACTCCGGTTTGGTTCCTGAAAAAGTTGAGACCATACTTGTTTGGTACTCACTTTATTGTTCAAACTGACCACAGACCTCTCATATGGCTAATGCAAATGAAAGGTGAGAACTCTAAACTTTTGAGGTGGTCCCTCTCCCTGCAGGAAATGGACTTTGCAGTGGAACACAGGCCTGGAACTGCCCATGGCATTGCAGATGACCTTTCCAGGTATTTGCTCTTAGAAAATGAAGACTCTATTGGGAAAGGTTAGTCTCATCCTCGTTTGTCTGGGAGGATGTTGTTTAGGAAAGTGACCCTTTTGGCATGGTTACCCCCCACTCCTCACTGTTTGCCTGATATTGATGCTGACCTGACGGAGAGGGTGCTGGGATCCTGTTAACCAGTATCAGTATTCTTTCCCTAAACTGTACCATTGTCTCCACAATTTTCATATCCCTGGCACACAGTTAAGTCCCTTGTAAAACGTTATCAGTGGTACCAAGGGCTTTGTGAACAGGGAGGGTCCCTGAGGGCGGCAACATGTATTGTGCCACCCTAAGGGACCCCTCACCAAGCACATGCACACTACCATTGCAGATTGCATGTGCTGGTGGGGGGGGAAAAGGTAAAGTCAACATGCCCACAAACCACTACTTACTGTATGGGTACGTCACCCCTCTAGCAGTCCTTACAACCCTAAGGCAGGGTGCACTATACCACAGGTGAGGACATAGGTGCATGGGCAATGTGCCCCTACAGTGTCAAAGTCCATTCTTAGACATTGTAAGTGCAGTGTGCCCATCATAAGTACATGGGCTGGGAGTTTGTCATCACAAACTCCACAGCATCATGATGGCTTCACTGAAGGCTGGGAAGTTTGGTATTAAACTTCTCAGCACAATAAACCCATAGTTATGCCAGTGTTGGATTTATTGTACAATGCACCCAGAGGGCATCTTAGAGATGCCCCCTGTATTTTAACCAACCCTTTAGTGGAAGGCTGACCAATCTGTGCCAGCCTGCCACTAAAAGACAGGTTTCTGACCTCCTAGGGTGAGAGCCTTTGTGTTCTGTGAGGCCAGAAACAAAGCCTGCTTTGGGTGGAGGTGCTTCACACCTCCCCCTGCAGGAACTGTAACACTTGGCTGTGAGCCTCAAAGTCTCAGGCCTCCTGTTACAGTGTCCCAGGGCACTCCAGCTAGTGGAGATGCCCGCCCCCCCAGACAAAGCTCCACTCTTGGCAGCAAGTCCAGTGGGGAAATTAGGTAAAACAGGAAAGAGTGGCCATTCCAGTTAGGACCACCCCTAAGGTGTCTAGAGCTGGAGTGACCACCTACTTGCAGAATACTCCATCTTGGTTTGGAAGACAGGGACCAACAGGGTTAGGAGTGTGCCCCCCCTCTCTAAAGGGAGTGGGCACAGGAAGGGTGTAGCCACCCTCAGGGTCAATAGGCCTTGGCTACTGCCCTCTGACCACTTTAACGCCCATAAATCTAGGATTTAGGGCTCCCCTGAACCCAGCTCACGGGATTCCTGGTGACCTCAATAAAGAAGAAAGAAGGACTGCTTAGCCAAACCCTCGGCAGTGAAGACTCCAGACGACAACGACTTGGCCCCAGCCCTACTAGCCTGTCTGCAGCTTCAAGGACTCTGCTACCAAAAACAGACACATCCAGCAGGATCAGTGACCTCTCCAAACCTCCAGAGGACTGACTGCCTGTCCACCAGAGGACCAAGAATTCCTGAGGACAGCAGTCCTGTTCATAAGAAAACCTCCAAAAGGTCTCCAGAACTGCCCCGGATCTGCAAGTCCTGCCCACTCTCCACCCTACGCCCACAGCCCGTATCCAAGTGACCCACTGGTCCAGAGCAAGTCCGCAGGTGATTCTGACCTTGTATCCACCTGGGTTGATCCCTGTTGGCCAAATCGACGACGCCTGCAGCCTAAATCAAGAGGGCCCCCCTGACCACGAGAGAATCAGACGGAGATTCCTGATGCCTAAAGGTACCCTGCAGCCCCCTGGCCCTGGGAAATCTGACCAGCAGTGTTCAGCAGGCTGCCCTCCTTCTTGTCCAGCCTGTGGTTTCCTGGAACCGACCCCCTGGACCCAGCCTGCAGCATCTTTGTGACCCCTGGGGTCCCCCCTGATGAAAAATATTGGGAGCCAGACAGTGTGTTTGTACCCTGCACCTGGCCGCCCCTGTGCCGCTGAGGGTGTGTATTTTGTGCTGACCCCCCATCACCCCCTCCCCCAGTGCTCACCTAAACCCCTCAGGCCTGCCCTCTGAAATGGCAGATACTTACCTGCCAGCAGATCTGTTTCCGAGTTCCCCAGCCTCCATAGATGCCATTCTAAATCTAAATTCAACTTTGACCTCTGCACCCTGCCAGCCCCGTTTTGCTGGTGGTGTTATTTTGGGGTCATCATGAACCCCGACCATCCTAATCCCCAGAGACTGGAACTGTAAGTCGAGTACTTTCCTCAAGACTGCATTAACACTTTTCCCTCCCAGGACTGTTCTGAAATTTTTTAAATGAAAAGTGTTACTTGCCTGTAAACCATTCTATTTGCAAAATCTAAACAAAGTCTTTGATACATATGCTTGATACTTACTTGAAAATGTACTTACCTGCAACAAGATCCTTTGAGTTCTAGAAATAAAGTAACAATATAGATTTTTCTAATATAAATACATTGGCCTAGAGTCAGTCATTGAGTGTGTGCAACAAATACTTTGTACTACCATCTGATAAGCATAACTGCTCGAACACACTACCACAAAAGAGAGCATTAGTATTATGTACTTTAGCCTCTGTTAAGCCTCTGGGGAACCCCTTGACTCTGTGCACAATATATCTCATTTTGACATAGTATATACAAAGTCAGCTTCCTAGAAACGTGTTCCTACTCGCGTCTTTATTGCGCAGGGTTCCTCGTTATTAAAGTGGGCAATTATAAACACCAGTGGCGGCCCGTCCTTTAGGGCGGAGGGGCCACGCCCCCCCCTACCTTTTGCCCCCCATGAAGAGTGTCTGTCAGGCTGAACAAAGGTCAGCCTGACAGACACTCTTCATGTTCAGGTCAGGCAGCCAGGAGCAGACATGTGCGATTTGCGCAGACTCCTGGCTGCCAGAGCTGAACTTTGCTGGGCTGAGGAGATCAAAGCTCCTATGGGCGTGACCTCCTCAGCCCAGCAAAGGTGCCTCGAGGCCCTCCCCTGGGTGACGAGGAAAGCGTCACCAATTGACACTCTCCCTGGGCGCTTCAGTTTAAGCCCTGAAGTGCCCAGGGCGGGTGTCAATCAGTGACGCTTGTCACAGAGTGGGGTGGGGTCAGCAGTCTCACTGACCCCATCCCACTCTGTGACAAGGCTGGGACTGCTGCCTTCCCTCATTGGCTGACCTAAGGTCAGCCAATGAGGGAAGGCAGCAGTCCCAACCTTCCTGGGACCTGGAGGCCGAAGGTAAGTGTATTTGTGTGATGTTTCAAATTGAATTCTTGGTGCGTGCGTGCATGTTTGAATGGTATGAATGTTGTTAATGGATGTGCGTGCGTGCCTGTGTGAAAGAATGAGTGTGTGTGATGTTTTAAAATGAATGTTTGGTGCGTGCGTGCATGTTTGAATGGTATGAGTGTTGTTACTGGATGTGCGTGCGTGCGTGCGTGTCTGTGTGTGAAAGAATGACTGTGTGTGTGTGTGTGCCCCGCCCGACCCCCTCCCTCCTAAAGCTGCCGGCCGCCATGAGATAAACACGTTGCCTGTGCCGTCTGGATTTGACTCTTATGTAGTTAAGTATTATTCTTCACTCTCGTTTGCATTTTTAGCTAATTTCCCAATATATGATGGTGCCCACATTTATTGTAAGATGACCACCGAGTCTTAACGAAAGTGTGTGTCCTGTATGTGTTCCCTGTGTGATGCCTAACTGTCTCACTGAGGCTCTGCTAACCAGAACCTCAGTGGTTATGCTCTCTCTGCTTTCCACATTTGTCACTAACAGGCTAGTGACTAAATTTACCAATTTACTTGGCATACTGGTACACCCATATAATTCCCTAGTATATGGTACTGAGGTACCCAGGGTATTGGGGTTCCAGGAGATCCCTATGGGCTGCTGCATTTCTTTTGCCACCCATAGGGAGCTCTGACAATTCTTACACAGGCCTGCCACTGCAGCCTGGATGAAATAACGTCCACTTTATTTCACAGCCATTTACCACTGCACTTAAGTAACTTATAAGTCACCTATATGTCTAACCTTTACCTCGTGAGGGTTGGGTGCAAAGTTACTTAGTGTGTGGGCACCCTGGCACTAGCCAAGGTGCCCCCACATCGTTCAGGGCAAATTCCCCAGACTTTGTGAGTGCGGGACACCATTACACGCGTGCACTGTACATAGGTCACTACCTATGTACAGCGTCACAATGGTAACTCCGAACATGGCCATGCAACATGTCTAAGATCATGGAATTGTCACCCCAATGCCATTCTGGCATTGGGGGAACAATTCCATGATCCCCCGGGTCTCTAGCACAGAACCCGGGTACTGCCAAACTGCCTTTACGGGGTCTCCATTGCAGCTGCTGCTACTGCCAACCCCTCAGACAGGTTTCTGCCCTCATGGGGTCCAGGCATCCCTGGCCCAGGAAGGCAGAACAAAGGACTTCCTCTAAGAGAGGGTGTAACACCCTCTCCCTTTGGAAATAGGTGTGAAGGCTGGGGAGGAATAGCCTCCCCCAGCCTCTGGAAATGCTTTGATGGGCACAGATGGTGCCCATCTCTGCATAAGCCAGTCTACACCGGTTCAGGGATCCCCCAGCCCTGCTCTGGCGCGAAACTGGACAAAGGAAAGGGGAGTGACCACTCCCCTGACCTGCACCTCCCAGGGGAGGTGCCCAGAGCTCCTCCAGTGTGTCCCAGACCTCTGCCATCTTGGAAACAGAGGTGTCTGTGGCACACTGGACTGCTCTGAGTGGCCAGTGCCAGCAGGTGACGTCAGAGGCTCCTTCTGATAGGCTCTTACCTCTCTTGGTAGCCAATCCTCCTTCCTAGGTAGCCAAACCTCCTTTTCTGGCTATTTAGGGTCTCTGCTTTGGGAATCTCACCAGATAATGAATGCAAGAGCTCACCAGAGTTCCTCTGCATCTCCCTCTTCACCTTCTGCCAAAGGATCAATTGCTGACTGCTCAGGACGCCTGCAAAACCGCAACAAAGTAGCAAGACGACTACTAGCAACCTTGTATCGCCTCATCCTGCCGGCTTTCTCGACTGTTTCAGGTGGTGCATGCGCTGGGGGTAGCCTGCCTCCTCCCTGCACCAGGAGCTCTGAAGAAATCTCCCGTGGGTCGACGGAATCTTCCCCCTGCTAACGCGTGCACCAAAAGACTGCAACACTGGTCCTCTGTGTCCCTCTCTTCCTGACGAGCGTGGTCTCTGGAACTCAGCAACTCTGTCCAAGTGACTCCCACAGGTTAGAATGAAGAAGGGGAGGGGTCTTCCTTCAATGTCAAATTAGAAAATGTGTCCCTCAAAGCAGAATCCATTTCTAAAATGAAGCATTTCATCGTTGAAAAGAGCCGTTCACAGGCCAGAGTGGTCGAGCAGCTGAGATCATAAGCATTTCCTTCCAGAAGACTGCCACCAAAACAGATGTGGTGTCTCCTTCGCCGCTTTCCCACAGAACCTACTGAGCTTGCACCGACCCTCCTCCAGTAGGAGGCCTCCCTCTCCCATGGAGATTGGATGCAGAGAGAGAGGGCCATGCCACCAGAATGAATGGGCTCCCTCGCTGCCACTCCCAGAACGTTAGAGACCCACCATCCTTCTTATGGCTGAGTCTCCACAGCATCCCTCACAGCGCCGAGGAACCGCACGGTTACAGCTGCCCTTCCTGGGCAGAGTTACATGACTTACCGGAGAGCTGTCGGTCTCCTTGAGGCACGCAGTGGCGGATATGACTGTCCGGATCTGCAAGCTTTGGGAGGCAGAGGAGACTGCATGGAGGAGCAGCTGTGACTTCAGCCCTGAGAAAAGAGTGTGAGAGGAGGCTGCACCACTGCACTGAGGATTGTTAAAGGGGCAGGCACCAGCCATAGGGAGGAGTAAAAGAATTCCAGGGACACGCTGCTGTTATAATTCACATGAACCTTAAAGCAAAGCGTTTCATGAATTACACTTTGTTTAGACATACACACCTACATTCTTGTTGGCAACAAATGGTGTCAGCTTAGCGCTGAAATGAATCATTGCAGATTCATTCCAGACAGGGAGCAGAACACCAGAAAATGAGGAGGAGGAAGGCAAAAAGACTGGTGATGTCCCTACAGAAAGAACCACTTCCAACAACCACCCAAATGTAAAGTGGTCTCTAGATTCTTAGATCTGGCCCTGGGATCAGCCAAGAGGCAAATAGCAATGGCCTGTAAATCTACATCGGGCCTGGTGGTGGGAACTTGGACGACAAATGTAACTCAATGGGCTAGGCTTGAGGAGAGGGCACTTAGGGAGGACGCCTGGGGGGTAGGGAGACACCCAACAGTGGCACTGTGGGCATAGCTCTTGGAGGCTTGGGAGCAACCGGATGAAGACTTCGAGGGAGATCCTGATGGGCAGGGGGACTCAATCGAGAGGGATGGTACTGTCTCTCCCAGAGTCACAATTTGGAGCGTGGACACACGCCTCAGCACGGGAGGACAAAGAACTACTAATATCTTCTCCAGCCTGAGTTATGGAACGGGTGCCAATGGACTCTCCACTCGCTCCAGGGCTCTGGCTTGTCCATCCAGCCACAGGGGATCTACCCCATGGACTATGGAGTGATCACAGGACCACCATCGCCTACATCCCCTTCTTATTAACATTTTTCACTTTCCCTGAACTAACAGAACTGAGCGATCCCTACACCAGTTTGATTGTTTTAGTTCCCTTAAAGTTCCACGCATATAAGATGCTACAGTCCTTTTTGTACTGGCTTTTATGACTTGACATCTTGTTTTACACAATGGCTTGGCGAGAGCAGTAACAATCGTTGAGATTTTTTGTTACCTGTGTGCAAAGCACTATTTGATAAGATGATTGTTTGGGCGCTGCATGACTACTGGTAAATCGGAATGCTCTGATTATTGTTGCCATTATATAGTATGCTTTTCACCTTGAATGATGTTTTTGAAGAGACTATTGATTTCTTTCACGGATGATGCCACATGTACTCATCTTAAATGGGAAAATGAGGCTGGAATCTTCATTTAAACGTGCATTTTGGAAAGGTGTTCTTTTGATAGTCATTTGGAAGAGCTGTTCAGTAACAAATTCCAGACATAAATAATGCTCAAACACTGTCTTTCCGATGTTTGTAATATGCTGTACAAGAGAACCCATTCGTATGACCTTTTGAGAGTAGTGCTTTCGGGGTTAACAAGGCTGTAATGTCTTAGAGGCCATGTACTAATATAGGGTTGGCTGACTGTTCAGTCTGGTCTACTATGACGACAAGTTTGAATTGGGTAGTAGTTCAGTGTCTACTACATTGCTCATTATTGAGTAACCTCAATTCACAATATTCTTGTCAGGAGGTTACAATAACGAGATACTCAGAATTTTCACACAGCTCAATGCCTTTCAACAGACTGTTCAAGTTAGACTGGCATACCTATGCCTGATGACCCAAAATACAGCTTTGGTGACGCAAGGGCTCGGGTCCCACTTCCTTTATGGGACTGTACAACATGTAAAGGGTGGAAAGTCAGTCTCTTCAACATATTCCCACAAATATAACTGTGAAGATAAACAGGGTTCAGAATAATTGTGTGTGGTACGTAATCACATGATGACATAGGACCAAATCAAAAGCAATGAATCCTATTACAATCACACCTGCTGCCAAATTTGTTAAGGTTGTAACAATTTTCTATAGAGCTATATCAATACCAAACATATATTTAGAAATCTTAACTAGGGTCTTTTAAAAAAGAATAGAAGATTTCTTATACTCAAACTCGTCAATAAAACTAAGACTGATTTTTATCTATGGGAGGCATAGCAAGGAAAACGTGAATGCCTTGCTGGACCTCCTAGCTGGAAATTTAGATTTGTTCTGTCTAACAGCAGCCATTGGCCTTGATGGTGAATATCCCCTTGTTATAGTTTACTCTAGATTTTTGTTTGCCATGATGAGGGATTTCAGTTTCCCAGTGGTGTTTGAATTTAGATAAAAATATTTTGAAAAATTGGAGGGTAAAAGAGTTAACTAATGATAAAGCATCAAAAGCTATTTTTTTATTTCAGAAGGGGACTAGATAGGGATGTCAACCCTCCTCTCTACTCTTTAGTTTGGTCCTGTAACCTCTACTTGCTGAAATTTGGAAAACATTAACTGAGGGGATAATAAGTGAAGAATAAGTATGCAAAAGGTATGCATGCACAGATGAAAAGCTGTTGCTCCTATTGTTTCCAGAAAATTCTGTGATTCATATTTTAGAAAGGTTTGTGTTAGACCTGAAAGCCTTAGGGTGGTCACCCCTAACGTTTTGCCTGCCTCCCTCCACTTTTGAGATACTGTTTTTGCTGGTTTTTAGACTCTGCGCACTTTACCACTGCTAACCAGTGATGAAGTGCATATGCTCTCTCCCTTTAAACATGGTAACATTGGATCATACCCAATTGGGCTATTTAATTTACTTATAAGACCCCAGTAGAGTGCACTATATGTGCCCAGGGCCTGTAGATTAAAAGCTACTAGTGGGCCTGCAGCACTGATTGTGCCATCCACTTAAGTAGCCCCTTAACCTTGTCCCAGGCCTGCCATTGCAAGTCCTGTGTGTGCAGTTTCACTGCCAATTCGACTTGGCATTTAAAAGTACTTGCCAAGCTTAAAACTCCCCCTTTTCTACATATAAGTCACCCCTAAGGTGTGCCCTGGGTAACACCTAGGGCAGGGTGCTGTGTAGGTAAAAGGCAGGGCATGTACCTGTGTAGTTTACATGTCCTGGTAGTGTAAAACTTCTAAATTCGTTTTTACGCTGTTGTGAGGACTGCTCCCTTTATAGGCTAATATTGGGGCTGCCCTCATACATTGTTTGAGTGGTAGCTGCTGATCTGAAAGGAGTAGGAAGGTCATATTTAGAGGGGCCAGAATGGTGATACAAAATCCTGCTTACTGGTGAAGTTGGATTTAATATTACTATTTTAGAAATGCCACTTTTAGAAAGTGAGCATTTGTCTGCACTTAAATCTTTCTGTGCCTTACAATCCACGTCTGGCTGGGTTTGGTTGACAGCTCCTTGTGCATTCACTCAGACACACCTCAAACACAGGATACTCAGCCTAACTTGCATACATCTGCATTTTGAATGGGTCTTCCTGGGCTGGGAGGGTGGAGGGCCTGCTCTCACACATAAGACTGCCACACCCCCTACTGCGACCCTGGCAGACAGGATTGGACTGAAAGGGGACCTGGTGCACTTCTAAGGCCGCTCTATGAAGTCTCCCCCACTTCAAAGGCACATTTGGGTATAAAAGCAGGGCCTCTGCCCCTACCAACTCAGACACTTCCTGGAGAAGAGAACCTGAACCAGAATCTGCATCCTGCCAAGAAGACATGCCTGGCTGCTCAAAGGGCTCACCTGTCTGCTTTCTGTGATTGACTGATGGCTTGCTGTTGCCCTGCTGCCTTGCTGCACTCTGGCTGTGGTGAAGAAGTGGTCTCCAAGGGCTTGGATAGAGCTTGCCTCCTGTTCCCTGAAGTCTCAGGACCCAAAAGACTTCATCTCTACAAGAAGGACTCCTTGTGCGGCAAAATTAGACCCACAGCCGGCCAGAAACAACGCACAGCCTGCATCGCAGTGAAAATTTCACCGCACGCCGAACCGGAACGACGCAGTCCGACTTCCCAACGAGAAGATCGATGCAGTGCCAGCGTAGCACCTGGAACTTAGACGCACAGCCTTACCGGATCGACGCATAGCCAAGCCGGAACAACGCAGCCCGACTTCCAGAGAGGAATCGATGCAGGGCCTGCCATGCAGTAGAAAATTCGACGCAACACCTACCACATCGACGCAGTTCCAGTGACTTCGTCCTAGCAGCGCCGGACATCCATGCATTGTCCCCAGGGCGTCTGAAAACCCTGCAACCCGAAGAGGATCCACGACCGAGCGCCGGAAATCGACGCACAGCCGTCCCTGCGTGAAAACTAAATGACTCATCACCGTGTGCGGCCCAAGAAATAGACATACACCCCTTTGTTTCCTCGCATCTCCTCCTTTGCGGCCCTTTGCGGAGATTTTTCACGCGAACCAGGTACTTTGTGCTTGAAAGAGACTTTGTTTTGCTTTTAAAAGACTTAAGACACCTTATATCACATTTCAGTGATATCTCTACATTTACTTTTTGCATCTTTGATCGTTTTGACCTGCATTTATCCAGATAAATATTATATATTTTTCTAAACAGTGTGTGGTGTATTTTTTGTGGTGCTATGTTGTGTTATTGGATGATTTATTGCACAAATACTTTACACATTGCCTTCTAAGGTAAGCCTGACTGCTCAGTGCCAAGCTACCAGAGGGTGGGCACAGGATAAGTTGGATTGTGTGTGACTCACCCTGTCTAGAGTGCGAGTCCTTGCTTGGACAGTGGGTAACCTGACTGTCAACCAAAGACCCCATTTCTAACAGTTTGGCACTTAACAAATCAAACACATTTGTTGTGGCCATTTACATGGTAATTTGTTTGGTGGTGGAAATAACCAGAAGCCTATAGAAAATAATATGGTATACTTTAAAAGGGATTCTTAATAAGGTTAGGGATGAAATAGATAGATGGCCTACATTTTATCTTACACTCCAGGGCAAAATATGTGCGGTCACATGAATGTTCTCCTCAAGGTTTTTAAATCTTTGAACATATACGGTGCGATGTTTTATAAAAAGGACTTAGAAATCATATTTTCATAGAGAGTCAGGGGGAAAAACACGTTTTCATGGAAAATGCTTCACAGCCATAAAAGCGTTGGGATATTTAGGTACTCAGACCCTATGAAATAGAAAAGAACAAACGTTTCTGGATGGATATAGAACTGTGCATGTTAGCTCCCCTTCATATTACCTCTGCAATATGAGTTAAGAAACGCTAGAAAGAAAGATGCAACTGCAGGTCATTTAAAGAGCCCTTAAAGAAGTGGAACCCTGAAATTGCATTGTTAAACCTGGAGTTTTCCATTTGTCAAGATTATTTACTGCCGAACTGCTTTTTGAAAGAATAGATAATGTATTTTCATTCTGGAAATCGTGAAGTAACATGGGGATACACACTTTCCCACACATATGTGAAAACAATGAGACTATGGGCCTCATTTGGAGGTTGGCGTATGAAATAGATAGATGGTCTACATTTCATCTTACACTCCAGGGCAAAATATGTGCGATCACATGAATGTTCTCCTCAAGGTTTTTAAATCTTTGAACATATACGGTGCGATGTTTTATAGAAAGGACTTAGAAATCACATTTTCATAAAGAGTCAGGGGGAAAAACACGTTTTTATGGAAAATGCTTCACAGCCATAAAAGCGTTGGGATATTTGGGTACCCAGAACCAATGAAATAGAAACGAACAAACTTTTCTGGATGAATATAGAATTGTGCATGTTAGCTCCCCTTCATATTACCTCTTCAATATGAGTTAAGAAAAGCTAGAAAGAAAGAAGCAACTGCAGGTCATTTAAAGAGTCCTTAAAGAGGTGGATCCCTGGAATTGCATTGTTAAACCTGAGTCTTCCATTTGTCAAGATTATTTACCACCGAACTGCTTTTTGAAAGAATAGATAATGTATTTTCATTCTGGAAATCGTGAAGTAACATGGGGATACACACTTTCCCACACAAATTTGAAAACAGTGAGACGATGGGCCTCATTTGGAGGTTGGCGGATTATGACAAAAAAATAAGAGCTGTCCTTTCTGCCAAACTCACAGTCCCGTGTCCCATTAATAGGTAGGGGACCGCACAGGGTTTGCTCAAATGGCAATACTGAAATTCTGACCATTGCCCATTGAGTTACATTTGTCGTCCAAGTACTGGAGTCTAACTCAAATGCATCATCTTGGTCTGATACCTAACAAATATTGAGCCTGCAGATGTTCATTTGCCAGTCTTTCGCTCCTTATGTGGCAAGCAAAGGCATTAGTGGATTTAGGTCTGAGATGTCTGAAAGGATAAATATAACATTAGATTCAGCGATTAAACATGTGGTATTCTGGCACTCTTCAATTATTGTAGGTAAACTCTTGCTTGGCTTTAGAAATAATGTTTGATACAACCACTGACCTCTGCTCATGGGGTAATTATTCATGTTAAGAAGAACATAACTGGATATTGAATTTAACTGTTTTGCCCTTTTATGAAATAATCCTACGAAAAATGTTAGTGAGATTATGTACTTCTGATTATATTTTGTCTAGTACCTTATACTTATATGATTAATTGACAGATGATTCATATAGTTGTTTTAGCTACCTACAATGATTGCACTTATGTTTGCAAGTTTTTCTCTCTTTTTTCTCCCCATGAATCTTCCTGTTTCCCTACAGTAGTTATTATTTTGTATATTGATGAGTTATAATGTTGTGTTGCCGGAAACATCACAAACAAATAATAAAGAAGAATAATCCAGTGTGCTGGGTCTTTTTAATTAGAGTTGCTATATTCTTTCCATTAAAACATGTATTTATCTCTAGGCACGTTTCGGACACTCCCCTTCCAAGGTGCATATCATCGGCCATAGTCTTGGATCACATGTAGCTGGGGAGGCTGGAAAAAGAAGACCTGGTGTGAGCCGAATAACTGGTTAGTACAGAAAATAATTATGGTAGAATTCAGTAGAAAATATTTGTTCTTAATAAAAAGACACATATTTCACTAGCAGTCAGTGCATATTATATCACCACACCTCATCTCCCTTTCCATCCTCACAACTCCGACATACTTTTGTAACATTAGAGTCTATAAGTGCCCAGCTTTATGCTCTGCTGTGTTATACCATGGTATGGTATGTTATTTTAGCTCTGATTATGTTTCACTTTATTTGTTTATTTATTTTGGAACTAGAACTTGGGGTGCCAACGTGCTTTACAACATGATAAAGTATAACATAGAGTACGTGGAAAATGGGCAATTTGCATTGTCAGTAGTAATAACAGCATATCCGTACAGGCGAGATAAATATTCAGCATTGGGAAACACATTTTGCAATGTGTGAAGTCATACGTTACCTTATGCTATGCTTCTTTACACAGTTATTCCTATTTTACCAAAGTGAGGTATGTTATGCTAGGTTTGGGTGATTTGTGTGATATAAGATGTTAGTACCAAAGTGCGCCTAATACAGAGGCTTTGTTGTTGAATAAAACAAAAGCTATATAATGTTATAAAAACTCGGCAAGCTTTTATTTATTTTTTAGAAAAGAAAGGCTACATTTTAGTCCTTTTGCTGGAAATGGTACTTTGTAGGAGACAGACCTATAAAGTCCCTCAGAGATTTCTTCCAATCTAATTTGATAGGGAGTAGACTGGGTAAGTAACATGACATGGGACCACCACGGATCTATCCCTACCTGCCTTTACCAAGCAGGGATGTATAGGGATTTCTCTGGCCTTCTCTAACAAGTGTAATCTGTTTGATAGGGAGTAGACAGAGTCAGTAACGTGACATGGGATCACTACGCATCTAGCCCTACCTGCCTTTACAAAGCAGGGACATATAGGGATTTCTCTGCCCTTCTCTAACCAGTGTAATCTGTTTTTCCCACTTGAGGCCCTGTACTTCCTCCACTGCATGCACTCCTGTACGTGGATCTAAACAGTTGGCAGTCACTTATACTGGAATGTGCATACTAGCTGGCCCATGTGTTCACATATCATATTGACTTGTGGCACAATAGCTTTAGACCAAAGTGTCTATATTCTGGTAAAAAAATGTGAAAATTCCTTTCACTTATCTCGCAATAAACACATGCTCAGATGACTGTGTGCCATAACCCCTGTCAGTATCACAAATGTGGCAATACATTCTTCAGAGACCCACTATAGAACAACTAAATTCCTTGAAGTGGGGGCTCATGCATAGAAGGAAGTAGCGTTCTACTCCTTCAACCGGCAGCTAACCCCAACTCCTTCCCCTAAACGTACTTCCTCTAAAGACTCCTTACTCGTTCAAGCCACGATGTCCCCTTCCATAGCCACTGCCATATGAGTGAGCTGTCAAAAGGTGGTGATGCATGCAGCCCCTTTCCACTACCTGCTAGGCTGATGGCGCCCCCATGCACACTCTCATTACCCTTCTATTTGCTTGCTGTGAAAGGTCACCAGAAAACACCTCCTTATTCCCCTTTGCTATCAATGTTTGTTCTTGGAAGCTTCTCAACGTTCCCTGCAATGGAGAGACATTTTGGCTTTCCACTAGTTAGCACCAGAGACCCCTTGAACTACTCCAGTGTTTCTTCTGGTCGCACTCACAAGCTTTTAAGGAATGATTCTTCACACAACATAGCCCCAACTACCCAATCGTCCTACTTGAACAGGTGGCTACTAGAAAAAAACTTTAGGTGACAAGCAACTTAAATCTACAGAATCCAAAGGCTCAAAGAGATTATCGTAATGCCTGCACAACCAAACAACAACCAGGAGGGAACAGGAGAATGTGTAAAGTTATTTATAAGTCGCCTTAGTACGTATGTGGCATCCTTATTAATACAGTGCTGCATAGAGGTCTCGACACAACAACCTCTCAGTAGCCAACATGAATACATTCTACTGCTTGTGCTTACCTAACAGAACTTGATGACATCCAAACATTCTGCCACAAGAAGAACACCACACATCTTCACCCTTTATAAACTTATCCATCAATGAAAGGAAAACTAAATAACGTGGCAAAATACATCCCACAGAAAAAAATATACAATTGCTGCAATACGATATTCAAACAATACAACAATATGCAACTAAGTCATTATACAATTTGAAAGAAGGGGAAAACTATCTCCCATCTCTACCAACCATCTTAGCATCAGAATCTTCAGGCATGCTTCCGCATCATTGCTCACAACTTCAGCAGGCCTTTCAGAAAAAACACCCCAGTAACCAACAACACTAGTTTGTGAACCGCCCAGCTCATTAACCTCACATGACCACATATCCTTTTCACTGCAAATATCCTTCCTTTCATTATCACCATCCTCCTGTCCCTTGCCGAACAACTCAAATGCCAAACACAACTATCACTTAGTGTCGCAGAATTCTCCAAACACTAAACAAATTGTAAGGATTCAGATAAAAACAACTTTCACAGTTAGGAACCTTTCCACTTTTTTTCCTTAACTTACTCTTGTTTCTTCAAACAAATATCCCGGACACCGTGTTTCGAATCATAGAACTTCTTGTAAGTCAGTTAAACCTAATTAATGTTGTCCTTTACGACTTCCGGAGACCATATCATCATTCTCACTGTACTTAGTGGAAGGTCCTCTACTTTACAACAGGACACAATTATTATAGCTGGTAAAGATGACTTTCGCCGATAAAACACAACATTGTGTTTGCTTCAGTCTCTCATTTCTTACCACTTTCAACAGCCAACTAAATAGTGCCTTTAATCACTTTATTAAAATGCGCATTTGCATCATTAAGAACTGGATGACACACAGACGAATTGAGAAGAGTCATCCCATTCCGGCTAAGGTACCCCTCTGCCAACCATGATTGTGGCTCATTATCACTCAAGACCTGATTACGACCTTGGCTGAGAGGATTACTCATCCCAAACGTGACAGATATCCCGCCTGTCGTTTTACAAATTCCGTAGAATATAATGGAACTTGTAATAC
This sequence comes from Pleurodeles waltl, assembly GCF_031143425.1. Classification (NCBI taxonomy): domain Eukaryota; kingdom Metazoa; phylum Chordata; class Amphibia; order Caudata; family Salamandridae; genus Pleurodeles; species Pleurodeles waltl. Next base: position 740,928,865 of record NC_090445.1, on the reverse strand, counting down.
AGCGGACGGGATATCCGTGACGTTTGGAATGGAGAAATCCCCTCTGCCAAGGTCGTTATCAGGCATTCAGTATTTTCCTTCCAAACTATCTTTCGGTATTTCCCTTGGCAAAACTTCTCTCATAAATACTCAATCCAAGAATGTTACACCAACTCAAATTCGTTCTTTGGAGCTACCTCCATCTCCAGCTATTCGCTCAAGTAACCAATGAGAACATTGACATACTTAACTTCTCCCATCAAAGTTTGAACAGGACTCATAATCTATATGGCTACCATTTCCCACACCATTTTGGTAGTCTCATTTGGGGTCACGGATGGTCTCATAGTGTGCAAAGTTTTCTTTAAATTAGTAAATTGCAAATAAATCCATACAACTCCCTGCCCTTTCGGCCGGAGCTCGCTCCCCTGCGCCGACAGCTCCACCTTGCTGCGACGCCTCCCCCATCCCCGCCCACGCGACCGATCGCGAGTTCGGAGCCCCAGTCCTCTTCCCTGGTGCCCAGCAGCGCTGGTATGTCCCATCCCAGGTCTGTGCCTCTGTTTCTGAACACCGTACTTTCCGCTTCTTACTCTCTGTGCCTCTGTTTCTGAACACTGTACTTTCCGCTATTTACTCTCTGTGCCTCTATTTCTGAACACTGTACTTTCCCCTTTTTACTCTCTGTGCCTCTATTTCTGAACACTGTACTTTCCGCCTTTTACTCTCTGTCCATCTGTTTCTGAACACTGTACATTCCGCCTTTTACTCTCTGTGCCTCTGTTTCTGAACACTGTACTTTCCGCCTTTTACTCTCTGTGCCTTTGTTTCTGAACACTGTACTTTCCGCCTTTTACTCTCTGTGCTTCTGTCTCTGAACACTGTACTTTCCGCCTTTTACTCTCTGTGCCTCTGCGCCTTCCCTCTGTTTCTGAACTTTATATTTTCCCTTTTTTGCTCCACCATTCTTAGCGTCCCTGTTGTTCTGACTGCGCCCTCCCACTGTTTATAACTCCATCCCCCCTGTAGCCTCTTACCTTCCGCCGCTTTTCTGCATTATTTTTCCTTGTACTTCCAGCCTTTCCCACTGTTTTCCTCCTCGCCGGGCCATCTAGACCCTTGTGCGATCCCCCTGCTCTGTTTACTCCCTGCCCCCTCCTGCCCCATTCGCTCTCCCGTTCCCGCCCGCCTCCCAGCTGCCCCTCCCTCCCACCTCCCTCTCTTAATGGCGGTCGCTGCGCGGCCCAGGTGAGAGAACCCTGACCTTTCGGCCCGAGCTCGCTCACCTGCGCCGACAGCTCCACCTTGCTGCGACGCCTCCCCCCATCCCCGCCCACGCGACCGATCGCGAGTTCGGAGCCCCAGTCCTCTTCCCTGGTGACCAGCAGTGCTGGTAAGTCCCATCCCAGTGCTCTGTGCCTCTGTTTCTGAACACCGTACTTTCCGCTTCTTACTCTCTGTGCCTTTGTTTCTGAACACTGTACTTTCCGCTTTTTACTCTCTGTGCCTCTATTTCTGAACACTCTACTTCCCTATTTTTACTCTCTGTGCCTCTATTTCTGAACACTGTACTTTCCGCCTTTTACTCTCTGTCCATCTGTTTCTGAACACTGCACTTTCTGCCTTTTACTCTCTGTGCCTCTGTTTCTGAACACTGTACTTTCCGCCTTTTACTCTCTGTGCCTCTGTTTCTGAACACTGTACTTTCCGCCTTTTACTCTCTGTGCTTCTGTCTCTGAACACTGTACTTTCCGCCTTTTACTCTCTGTGCCTCTGCGCCTTCCCTCTGTTTCTGAACTTTATATTTTCCCTTTTTTGCTCCACCATTCTTAGCGTCCCTGTTGTTCTGACTGCGCCCTCCCACTGTTTATAACTCCATCCCCCCTGTAGCCTCTTACCTTCGGCCGCTTTTCTGCATTATTTTTCCTTGTACTTCCAGCCTTTCCCACTGTTTTCCTCCTCGCCGGGCCATCTAGACCCTCGTGCGATCCCCCTGCTCTGTTTACTCCCCGTCCCCTCCCGCCCCCATTCGCTCTCCCGTTCCCGCCCGCCACCCGCCTCCCAGCTGCCCCTCCCTCCCACCTCCCCCTCTTAAATGCGGTCGCTGCGCGGCCCAGGTGAGAGAACCCTGACCTTTCGGCCGGAGCTCGCTCCCCTGCGCCAACAGTTCCACCTTGCTGCGACGCCTCCCCCCATCCCCGCCCACGCGACCGATCGCGAGTTCGGAGCCCCAGTCCTCTTCCCTGGTGCCCAGCAGCGCTGGTAAGTCCCATCCCAGTGCTCTGTGCCTCTGTTTCTGAACACCGTACTTTCTGCTTTTTACTCTCTGTGCCTCTATTTCTGAACACTGTACTTTCCTCTTTTTACTCTCTGTGCCTCTATTTCTGAACACTGTACTTTCCGCCTTTTACTCTCTGTCCATCTGTTTCTGAACACTGCACTTTCTGCCTTTTACTCTCTGTGCTTCTGTCTCTAAACACTGTACTTTCTGCCTTTTACTCTCTGTGCCTCTGCGCCTTCCCTCTGTTTCTGAACTTTATATTTTCCCTTTTTTGCTCCACCATTCTTAGCGTCCCTGTTGTTCTGACTGCGCCCTCCCACTGTTTATAACTCCATCCCCCCTGTAGCCTCTTACCTTCCGCCGCTTTTCTGCATTATTTTTCCTTGTACTTCCAGCCTTTCCCACTGTTTTCCTCCTCGCCGGGCCATCTAGACCCTCGTGCGATCCCCCTGCTCTGTTAACTCCCCGTCCCCTCCCGCCCCCATTCGCTCTCCCGTTCCCGCCCGCCTCCCGCCTCCCAGCTGCCCCTCCCTCCCACCTCCCCCTCTTAAAGGCGGTCCCTGCGCGGCCCAGGTGAGAGAACCCTGACCTTTCGGCCGGAGCTCGCTCCCCTGCGCCGACAGCTCCACCTTGCTGCGACGCCTCCCCCCATCCCCGCCCACGCGACCGATCGCGAGTTCAGAGCTCCAGTCCTCTTCCCTGGTGCCCAGCAGCGCTGGTAAGTCCCATCCCAGTGCTCTGTGCCTTTGTTTCTGAACACCTTACTTTCTGCTTCTTACTCTCTGTGCCTCTGTTTCTGAACACTGTACTTTCCGCTTTTTACTCTCTGTGCCTCTATTTCTGAACACTGTACTTTCTGCTTTTTACTCTCTGTGCCTCTATTTCTGAACACTGTACTTTCCGCCTTTTACTCTCTGTCCATCTGTTTTTGAACACTGCACTTTCCGCCTTTTACTCTCTGTGCCTCTGTTTCTGAACACTGTACTTTCCGCCTTTTACTCTCTGTGCCTCTGTTTCTGAACACTGTACTTTCCGCTTTTTACTCTCTGTGCTTCTGTCTCTGAACACTGTACTTTCTGCCTTTTACTCTCTGTGCCTCTGCGCCTTCCCTCTGTTTTTGAACTTTATATTTTCCCTCTTTTGCTCCACCATTCTTAGCGTCCCTGTTGTTCTGACTGCGCCCTCCCACTGTTTATAACTCCATCCCCCCTGTAGTCTCTTACCTTCTGCAGCTTTTCTGCATTATTTTTCCTTGTACTTCCAGCCTTTCCCACTGTTTTCCTCCTCGCCGGGCCATCTAGACCCTCGTGCGATCCCCCTGCTCTGTTTACTCCCCGTCCCCTCCCGCCCCCATTCGCTCTCCCGTTCCCGCCCGCCTCCCGCCTCCCAGCTGCCCCTCCCTCCCACCTCCCCCTCTTAAAGGCGGTCGCTGCGCGGCTCAGGTGAGAGAACCCTGACCTTTCGGCCGGAGCTCGCTCCCCTGTGCCAACAGCTCCACCTTGCTGCGACGCCTCCCTCCATCCCCGCCCACGCGACCGATCACGAGTTCGGAGCCCCAGTCCTCTTCCCTGGTGCCCAGCAGCGCTGGTAAGTTCTATCCAGTGCTCTGTGCCTCTGTTTCTGAACACCGTACTTTCCACTTCTTACTCTCTGTGCCTCTATTTCTGAACACTGTACTTTCCGCTTTTTACTCTCTGTCCATCTGTTTCTGAACACTGCACTTTCCGCCTTCTACTCTCTGTCCATCTGTTTCTGAACACTGCACTTTCCACCTTTTACTCTCTGTGCCTCTGTTTCTGAACACTGTACTTTCCGCCTTTTACTCTCTGTGCTTCTGTCTCTGAACACTGTACTTTCCGCCTTTTACTCTCTGTGCCTCTGCACCTTCCCTCTGTTTCTGAACTTTATATTTTCCCTTTTTTGCTCCACCATTCTTAGCGTCCCTGTTGTTCTGACTGCGCCCTCCCACTGTTTATAACTCCAATCCCCCTGTAGCCTCTTACATTCCGCCGCTTTTCTGCATTAATTTTCCTTGTACTTCCAGTCTTTCCCACTGTTTTCCTCCTCGCCGGGCCATCTAGACCCTCGTGCGATCCCCCTGCTCTGTTTACTCCCCGCCCCCTCCCGCCCCCATTCGCTCTCCCGCCCGCCTCCCAGCTGCCCCTCCATTCTCACCTCCCCCTCTTAATGGCGGTCGCTGCGCGGCCCAGGTGAGAGAACCCTGACCTTTTGGCCCGAGCTCGCTCCCCTGCGCCGACAGCTCCACCTTGTTGCGACGCCTCCCCCCATCCCCGCCCACGCGACCAATTGCGAGTTCGGAGCCCCAGTCCTCTTCCCTGGTGCCCAGCAGCGCTGGTAAGTCCCATCCCAGTGCTCTGTGCCTCTGTTTCTGAACACCGTACTTTCCGCTTCTTACTCTCTGTGCCTCTGTTTCTGAACACTGTACTTTCCGCTTTTTACTCTCTGTGCCTCTATTTCTGAACACTGTACTTTCCGCCTTTTACTCTCTGTCCATCTGTTTCTGAACACTGCACTTTCCGCCTTTTACTCTCTGTGCCTCTGTTTCTGAACACTGTACTTTCCGCCTTTTACTCTCTGTGCCTCTGCGCCTTCCCTCTGTTTCTGAACTTTATATTTTCCCTTTTTTGCTCCACCATTCTTAGCGTCCCTGTTGTTCTGACTGCGCCCTCCCACTGTTTATAACTCCATCCCCCCTGTAGCCTCTTACATTCCGCCGCTTTTCTGCATTATTTTTCCTTGTACTTCCAGCCTTTCCCACTGTTTTCCTCCTCGCCGGGCCATTTGGACCCTTGTGCGATCCCCCTGCTCTGTTTACTCCCCGCCCCCTCCCGCCCCCATTCGCTCTCCCAGTCCCGGCCGCCTCCCGCCTCCCAGCTGCCTATCCCTCCCACCTCCCCCTCTTAATGGCGGTTGCTGCGCGGCCGCGCCGCTGGCGCGCCGGAGGCATGCCAGAGGCAAGCCCGTCTGTGCCCATCCGCGCCCGAGCCACATCCAGCGCCAGTCCCCCTAGTCCTGCCAGCCAAAAGCCCCCTAGACTATACTACCACCCCCACTCTCTCCTCTCCCTCAACCCCGGATCAACTGCTGTCAAACAACCCCCACTCACACACAAGGCATCTTCTCCTGCCACACCTGCCTTTTCTCCTGCTCCACACCCGATGCACTGCACCACAACACCAAGCTCTTCACCCCCCACACAACAACCCCCGCACCTACCAACACACCCCACAAGCCCCACGCCACAACCACCCCCACTCTCAACAATACCACAAACACCCACACAAACACTATCACACACCACAACAACCACACCACTCGCAACCACCTTTACTGCCTACTACTGAACGCCCAGTCCCTACACAAACATGCCATAGAACTCTGGGACCTCATCACTTCACACTCACCCGACATCGTCTTCCTCACTGAAACCTGGACAAACCCCACATCTGAGCCAGACATAGCCATAGCCACCCCGGAAGGCTACAAACTCCAATGCAGAGACCGCCCCAACAAGCCAGGAGGCGGCATCGCCATCCTTCACAGAGACACCATCAAGGTCACCACCAACACCCTCGACACCCTCAACAACACAGAACACATGCACTTCCTCATCCATGTCAACAACACCACCACCCTCAGAGGCACACTCATATACAGACCCCCAGGACCGCACCCCCCTTTTTGCGACACCATCGCAGACGCCATCAGCACACACGCTCTCACCTCCACAGACTACATACTCCTCGGCGACTTCAACTTCCACCTAGAAAACCCTCACGACCACAACTCATCTTCCCTCCTAGACAACCTTTCAAACCTAGGACTCAAACAACTGGTCACAGCCCCCAACCACTCAGCTGGACACACACTCTACGCAATTTTCACATCTAGCCAACACATCACCTACACCCACACCACCACACTCCAATGGACAGATCACCAATGCATCCACTTCTCCTACAGCAAACCTCACAAACACCACCAACATTACACCACCCCCTACCGCATGTGGGACAAGATCCCCACGGAACACCTAATCTACCAACTGACGCAAACCCCCCTCCAACATAACCGACCCCAACACCGCTGCTCACAACCTCAACGAATGGATCACCTCATGTGCCGATAACCTTGCCCCCTCAGAAAAAACATCACAACCCGAAACATCAAGAACGCACCATGGTTCACCACTGAACTCCATGAATCCAAACGCAAATGCCGCAAAGCAGAGAAAATCTGAAGACAAGAACCCACCACCACTAACTTCACCACCCTCAAAACCACCACACGCATCCCACCAACTCATACGCACCGCCAAAAGAGCACACTACTAGGAACGCATTGACAACAACTCACAAAACAGCAAGGAACTCTTTACCATCATCAAAGAGCTCTCCAAACCCAAGGCCAACAACCTTGACCCCACGCACACAAAAACCCACTGCGACTCCCTCTCAGACCACTTCCACCGCAAAATTCTAGACATACATAACAGCTTCGCACCACACACGCCCCCCTCTCACACCACTCACCCCCCTCACACAAACCCACCACACACACCACACAACCTACTCACCACCTGGACCCCCACCACCGACGAAGAAACTGAAACCACTATGAACTCTATTCACTCTGGCTCCCCCTCCGACCCATGCCCCCACCATATTTACAACAGAGCCCGCCCCGCCATCGCCCCCATACTCTGAGCCACAATCAACAGCTCCTTCGAAACCGCCACCTTCCCAGACCTCTGGAAACACGCAGAAGTCACTGCACTCCCAAAAAAAACCAAAGCCAACCCAGACGACCTCTCCAACTACCGCCCCATCTCCCTCCTCCCCTTCCCAGCCAAGGTTACGGAAAAAATTGTCAACTCCCGCCTATCCCACTTCCTCGAGACAAACAACACACTCAACCCCTCCCAATCTGGGTTCCGCAAGAACCACAGCACAGAAACCGCCCTCTTAGCATGCACCGACGAAATCAGATCAAGAGTCGACATGGGTGAAACCGTAGCACTCATACTCCTGGATCTCTCTGCAGCCTTTGACACCGTCTGCCACCACACACTCAGCACATGCCTTCACGACGCAGGGATAAGACCCAAAGCCCTGGACTGGCTCACCTCCTTCCTCACCAACAGAACCCAAAAAGTCCGACCCCCACCCTTCCAATCGCCTGCCACCAAAATCACCTGTGGAGTCCCCCAAGGCTCCTCCCTCAGCCCCACACTATTTAACATATACATGACCCCACCAGCCAACATCATCAAACCCCATGGAATCACCATCCTCTCATACGCCGATGACACTCAACTCATCCTCTCCCTCACCCGCAACCCCAACACTGCCAAATCCAACCTACACAACGCACTCATCGACATCGCCACATGGATGACAGCCAACCACCTGAAACTCACTCAAGCAAAACCGAAATAATCCTCTTTGGCCCACACAAAAACACCTGGGACCCCTCATGGTGGCCCACCACGCTAGGCACTGCACCCACCCCGCCAACCACGCACTCAACCTCAGCATCATCCTGGACTCCTCCCTCTCCATGACCCAACAAATCAACGCTCTCACCTCCTCATGCTTCAACACACTCCGCATACTGAAAAAAACATTCAAATGGATCCCCACAGAGACCTGAAAGACCATCACTCACACACTCATCAGCAGCAGACTTGATTACGGAAACGCCCTCTATGCTGACACCACTCTAAAACTCAAGCGCAAACTACAGCGCATCCAGAACTCAGCAGCACGACTCATCCTTGACCTCCCCCGACACGAACACATCTCTCCACACCTCAAATCCCTCCACTGGCTCCCCATAGACAAAAGGATCACATTTAAGATCCTCATCCTCGCACACAAATCACTCCACAACACAGGCCCTGCCTACCTCAACGAAAGAGTACCTTCCACACCCCCACACGAAACCTCCGCTCAGCCGACCTCTCTCTCGCCTCTGTCCCCCGCATCAAACACACCACCACAGGGGGCAGATCCTTCTCCTACCTTGCACCCAAAACCTGGAACGCCCTCCCAAACCACCTCCGCAAGACCCAAAACCTACTTCTTTTCAGGAAAAGCCTCAAGACCTGGCTTTTCGAACAGTGATCCTCCCAGCCTCTTCCCCCCCCACCCCGTCCCCCAGCGCCTTGAGACCCTCGAGGGTGAGTAGCGCGCTTTATAAATCTCTTTGATTGATTGATTAAACATCTATACCAGGCTTCCAGTACAGTGCTTTAACCCTCTCCCGCTTTGATTCTCCCAATGCCAAAATGGCCCCATGACACAGATTTACAACCTTCTCTTTCAGTTCACTAGAAGGTAGAACTTTCTCTCCTTATCACAAATCCTTATTACAAATCCTGAAACAACACATAAGTCATACCTCACAAAATCATTTCACTGATTTCGCACAATCCTTTTTGTCCACCCAGCCATCTCTCCTGTTCATAAGGACTCGCCCACTCCCTCTTGTCGATAGGCATTGTTCTCTCCATTTCCAGAAAAGTCATGTGATAAGCATCCCACTCATTATACCGAATTTCCCGAATTTCTTTTGCTGGTAATGGTAGCCTATTTAAACAATCCATCACTCTATTTTGTGTTCCAGGAACATAACATGCATCATTGATGAAGTCCTGCAGTCTCATGGACATTCCAGCAATTCTACTGAATGCTTTTAATAGTCCATCACTAACAAGTAACTTCCCCTATGGTTTATGATCCATTCTTACAACAAACTTTGTAGCCCAAATAAACACAGGGAAATGTTTCAGTCCCCATACACATGCAAGTGTCTTCCTTTCAAAGACAGAATAAAATTCCTCTACTGGAGTTAATCAAAACCAATTACATTTTCTTTGCCATGACTATCCACCTATGTGAGGACAGCCCCAATACCCTTATTACTAGTGTCCGTGATAATTATGTTACATGCTTCAAGGTCAAATCCTTGAATGGAAGTTTTATGTTAGGCCTGGGAGGAAAAACTCTGCTCCACTGGCAGAGTTTGCGGAATTCAGCAACTCCGCATTCCACGGGCAAAGCGGGGCTACCGATAGACTTAGTACGCTGCAACGTAGTGGTGGTTTTTTTCTGTTTTTCCTCCATTGGCATGCACTTACTGTCATTTCGCACGAGTGAGAAGTGAGACAAGAGACTTTCGGTCTCTTGCGAGCACAAACAAGATTTTTTTACCCACACACAATAGTTAGTGCCACACCAGCGACTTCTGACGCGTCTTTTGTGATGTAGGCAAGCACGAGTGAGCGTGATCGACTGCTGCTGCCAACAGACAAAGCTGAAGCTGCTAAAATCTAAAACTTTGAGTGAAAAATCTTCTCTAATTGACCGGTCACATTGATATTGTTCTGCAAGGAGTACTTTTTTATCCCAACAACAGGAAGTGCCCCAAATATTCCAACTTCCTGTTCCTATCCAGCAGGCTCTTCCCACTGCTCTGTCCATCTCCTGGCCACTTTTCACTTGGATTTCGAGCTAGAAGAATCACTTTTTTTGTCTCCTGGATATATCATTGGATTTAAGTACCTTGTTTTATTTGAGATTTCACAAGTAAGTTAAAAAACATTTGTATAACTGTGTTGTACATCTTGTTTGTTTGATAGAGGGCATGCACCAAGATGTATCTATACTGTTATTCGATTTTTATAATTTATTGTGGTGGGTGGCCTGCATTTTGGGCCTATTTGTAGTTTTACTTGTAGTTTTTGTTCTGCAAAAAATGTTATACAGTTCACTACATTTTCTCCATGTTTTGTTTTGTAAATGTGCAATATTCATTAAATTCACTGTGTTAATGTTAAGTGGCCTAGCCTGCAAATGGAACAGGCCTTCCAGCTGTAGGTCCATTACTGGTCATGGGTGCATGATAAAACAACTGTTTGTGGTGTCTGTGCAACTGAAACATCATGGATGGCATTGGATGAAAGATAACAAATAGTTGTTTGGCGGTATTTCACATTTTTTTCTGCAAACAGTGTATGGTGGGGTTATAGTACTTGATGTCTTTGTATGATGTGTATTGTTGTAGTAAAATTCTTAGTCCCTTTAATTTTTGTTTCTGGAATTACTGACTTAATGCTGTTTTTTCTCCTGTACCAATGTCTTCTTTGTCTGAACAGTGCATGAGAGTGTTTGTCATAGGCCACCAATTGTCTTTGTTCCCCATGTCATGTGGTCAGAGGCCCTTTTTGTATAGTCAATTATAGTCCTATAACTATATGTGTTTTTTGTTTTCTATCCATCCTGCTTGTTGTTTGACAATGTGACTGCTGGCCATTTTGTGTAGGCAGCCAGTAGTCCTGCATGTGTTCTTCTTTGTTGTGGTGGCCATGCCTCCTTTCTGGTTGCTGTTTGACCATGTGGCTGGCACCCATTTTGTGTAGGCAGCCTGCATGTGTTCTTCTTTGTTGTGGTGGCCATGCTTCCTTGCTGGTTGTTGTTTGACCATGTGGCTGGCGGGCCATTTTGTGTAGGCAGCCAGTGAGCTATAGGCCTGCATGGGTTCTTCTTTGTTGTGATGGCCTGCCTCCTTGCTGGTTGTTGTTGTTTGACCATGTGTCTGGCAGCCATTTTGTTTAGGCAGCCAGTGTGCTTTAGGCCTGCATGTGTTCTTCTTTGTTGTGGTGGCCATGCCTCCTTGCTGGTTGTTGACTATGTGGCTGGTGGCCATTTTGTTTAGGCATTCAGTGTGCTTTAGGCCTGCATGTGATCTTCTTTGTTCTGGTGGCCACACCTCCTTTCTGGTTGTTGTTTGACCATGTGGTTGGAGGCCATTTTGTGTATGCAGCCAGTGTGCTTAAGGCCTGCATGTGTTCTTTGTTGTGGTAGCCACGCATCCTAGCTGGTTGTTGTTTGACCATGTGGCTGGAAGCCATTTTGTGTAGGCAGCCAGTGTGCTTTAGGCCTGCATGTGTTCTTCTTTGTTGTGGTGCACATGCCTCCTTGCCGGTTGTTGTTTGACCATGTGGCTGGCGGCCATTTTGAGTAGGCAGTCAGTGTGCTTTAGGCCTGCATGTGCTCTTCTTTGTTGTGGTGGCCACACCCCCTCGCTGGTTGTTGTTGTTTGACCATGTGTTTGGAGGCCATTTTGTGTATGCAGCCAGTGTGCTTAAGGCCTGTATGTGTTCTTTGTTGTGGCGGTCATGCATCCTTGCTGGTTGTTGTTTGACCATGTGGCTGGCGGCCTTTTTATGTAGGCAGCCAGTGTGCTTTAGGCCTGCATGTGTTCTTCTTTGTTGTGGTGCACATGCCTCCTTGCCGGTTGTTGTTTGACCATGTGGCTGGCGGCCATTTTGAGTAGGCAGTCAGTGTGCTTTAGGCCTGCATGTGCTCTTCTTTGTTGTGGTGGCCACACCCCCTCGCTGGTTGTTGTTGTTTGACCATGTGTTTGGAGGCCATTTTGTGTATGCAGCCAGTGTGCTTAAGGCCTGCATGTGTTCTTTGTTGTGGCGGTCACGCATCCATGCTGGTTGTTGTTTGACCATGTGGCTGGCTGCCATTTTATGTAGGCAGCCAGTGTGGTTTAGGCCTGCATGAGTTCTTCTTTGTTGTGGTGGCCATGCCTCCTTGCTGGTCGTTGTTTGACCATGTGGCTGGCAGCCATTTTGTGTAGGCAGCCATTGTGCTTTAGGCCTGCACATGTTCTTCTTTGTTGTGTTGGCCATGTCTCCTTGCTGGTTCTTGTTTGACCATGTGGACATTTTGTGTGTTATTCAGGCCTAGTAGATCAATGCTTATTACTGAACGTACTGTATGAGCAGTTTTTTTATTTTTTTATTTTATTCTATACTTTTTTGCATTTTTCACCTCCACCACTTCTTGCCTCTCAAATCCCTGTGGTTTTTCATGGTAGTCCCCTTCCCCTAGTATGTCAGCAATTGAAACCTATTTTAAACAAATTGTATGCTTTTTTTCTAATTTGTTTCACAAATTTTATTTAATTTTATTTTATCATAGCAGTATAATAATAATATTTAAATACGTTTTAACTTTTTTCTTGGTTTTAGAATTTTTAAAAATATATTTTATTTTTTTATTTTTTCCATTTTCCCCATTTGCCCCATGTCTGCCATAGGTGTACACTTGCACTACATTACATTATTCAATGATTATTATTCCATTTCTCACCAGCACCTCCCTGAGTGTCACGTGCCAACTTGATGCAGACAGAAAAAGCTAACAGTTCTATTCTGTATGTTGCAGTTGTTGTTCTTTCTTATCCTTCATGACTGTACATGATAATGAAAGTTAATGTTGGTGTGGTTTTACAAATGGATACACTGTATTTCATAATTATTTATAAGTTTAGTTAAGTAAACATTAAATTATATTGTTACTACTACTAATACAACTCAAACAATGCCACATTTCACTGATCCTTCTTGCATGTTTGCTTTTAGGTGCACGAAAAGAAAGAGAAATCACCCACAGTACTGCCAGAGAGAAGGCCTGTGCAAAACGTGACGCATGACCACACAGAACCACACCAACATTTCTTCAACTTGTGAAGCTAAGTGGTGCTGCCAACTGACAGCTTCAAGATGCCCCCAAAGAAAGCTGCTACCAAGAAAGCGGCCAGTGATAGGAAGGAGCTTCCCACCACGGGGATGTCACCCCAGACCTTTCTTGGGCAAAAACGTGTACCTGCTGCACCAGCCGCTGGGGAGCAAGCTGGGGGCAGCACTCCCGCATCAGCAGCCCATTCCAAACTAGGCCCATTCCCATGTCTGGCACAGAGGCAGCCTCTCTAACCACTGGAATGCCGACAAGCAGTGACGTTGAATTGGACTTATCTCTTTCTCAAAGTAGTACCCAATCGTTGCCAGTCAGGCCAGTGGACAACAACAGCCGCAGCCAGCAACAGCAGTTCCTCCCAAAGTAAGAGCACATCAGGATGTTGAGCTTTATGTAGAGGAAGCCTGAAGAAGCCCCTCTTTCACAAGACCCACTGTCTTATTCAAGCCCCCGTTCTGATGATCAAGACTCCACTTGGATGCCACCTCAGTCTGATACATGCCAGGAGAGGCAAGGAGTTAAAAGGAAGGTTCCTGAAAGCCTTAGAGTCATGGATGAAAAGAGAAGGATGACGAGTCTGATGATGAGCCGGTTATCATGGATGTTAGCCCATCCCCAATGGAGTCAAATATTACCCCATCTTCTTAACCAGCTCTGAGGTATGTGGCACAGATACCACCAGCTCCAGCTCCACCAGCTTCCATATGTTCAAGGTCCCAGGTCAACCTACATCCACAGCCACCTCAGGAGAAGAAGGCACTGCAGAGAGGCAAACGTCATCCAAACAACATCCACCTACCACCACTTCTTCAGACATTGGCTTTGGCCCCAGAGTTAGAAAGTTGACCTCTCCAGTTTAGGACATCTTTGCTCTTAGTGAAAAGGAACCAAACATTGCCATGTGCTCCATTTACTGAGCAAGTGTTAGCCGGGGTAAGCTTGGTACACACTATGGAACTGGAAGCCAAACAACCCATTTGAGAAAACACCACGCAAGTCACTGGGAGGTGCACTTTAGTGGCCAAAAGTCTGCAAGTGGTGTTAGTGAAGGTGTTGAAAGCAGAGAATCTGGTCCAATGATGGTGTAAGTGGTGGGTGGAGAAGAGGGTGACATTTTCTTTACGCAAATCAACCCTGTCCCCAGCAGTGCTGTAGTATTGTCACCCACATCAGCAACATCGCAATGGCACAGAAAGACTCAGAGTCAGGTCGAAACACCAAGGCAAGAACATACAGTGGCTGCCCCCCTGAGACGTACATTGAGCCTGCCACCACCTTCTAAGTCGCCTGCATCAGTGGCTCCAGTAAAGAAAAAAAATCCAGGCTACTATTACTGCCATGTTTAGGCAGGAGGGGCAGTATGAATGCAACCGCCCAACAGCATGTTTGTACAACGGGAAGCTGGCTAAAATGTTAGCCATGAACCACTTCCCTTTTTCTTTTGTGGAAGGAGTGGGTTTTCTAGAATTTCCTGTGGCTATCTACTCGAAATGGAAGGATCTATTTCGCCAGAGTTGCTGTTCCAGCACTACATCATGATGTGTTGGAATTGGGTGGACAAACTTTGCAGCAGAGTGCTGTCCACACAATGCACCTGACGACAGACATATGGACCAGTTACCAAGCCACTGATTACATGTGCATCACTGCACACTGGATCTCACTTGTGAGGGTTAGAGAAAAGATATCTGCAGGTGTTGACATGGCTGCAACAGTAGCTATGTTCGCCATGGAGAAATCCCATATAGTTGCAAACATCATAGATGACTTCAACAACAAGGTCTTTGAATGTCTTTGCCCCGGAGGGCTTAACATTGGATTTGTTGCCACGGACAATGGCAATAATACTGTTAAGGCCATGTCAGATGATGGCTATTTCAGGGTCCTGTGTTTGGCGCACTGTATAAACATAATTGTACAGGACTTCCTAAAAAAAGAACCCCACAACTTACTGTCCACATGCAGAAGAATCAGCACCCGTTTTAGCCATCCTCTTAAAGCCCGCAAGCTGTTGAGGATTATCCAGTGTGATAATAGAATGGCCTCATACAGGAGGTGCCAATACGTTGGAATTTTACTTATTATATGTTACTTCTGTTTGAGCAGTACAGACCAATCAATAAATATGTCATGCAAAGAGGGGCTGCAAGTGTGAAAGGCATGATCATTGAGATGGAACCTATGGGGCCTGGTCAAATGCCTGACAGAGATGCAACTTCCTGTTGAAATTTTCACACAGGAAGTCCTCAAGGATGACTGTACCAAGTGGCAAGGTATTCCATTAGTGAAAATGCTGCAGAAACAGCTAAAGGAGGTGTCTGAAACGTACACAGGTGTGGATGAAATAAAAGATGCGTATGAATTGGCGGAGAGCTTAATCTTTCGCTTATCTGTTAATACAAGGCTGTAAAGAGACATTGTATTATCCAAACATTGCATCCACAATTCTTGACCTACGGTACAAACAATTACTGCCCATTTTCATCCTTTTTTCTGATGGGGATGTTTCAACCTACAAGACATGGATTGCTGAGCAAGCCAGAGACCTAGGAGAAGAACGGTTGCAAATTAGAGGCCCACTCACAAGCAGAGTTTCTGGGGTGCAGTCTACAACTTCCATAGAGCCTTCAGACAGTGCTGTTGGCTCACAGCAGCCAAAATCAACACCAGCAACAAATACAGGAACAGGAGCATCAGTCCCAAAATCTGCTTCATTTGATTGGTTTCTAAAGGCAGGGCTTAAGTCCACTGCGGAGCGAAGGGAAAAGAGCTTGAGCAAGGTGGAGCACCAATGAATATTAAAAGGATGGTCCAGGCTGACCTGGATGACCCAACAGAGGTTTATCTAGATCAAAACCCATTGGTGTATAGGTATGAGGAGAGGCGACAATGGGCAGTACTTAGCAGGCTAACAATAAAGTATCTGGCTTTCCATGTAGCCAGTGTGTTCAGTGCTGTTGGTGCAGTTGTCACAGCGAGAAGGACAAGTCTCTCACCCCAAAATATTGAGAGATTGACCATGATCAAAATGAATCAGCACTTTATATCACCAAATTACAGCATACCTGAAGTACAACAGGAGGTGGATGAGGGTGATGATTGGTCAGACTCAGGTCATAGTAGTGTGTTAGCTGACCAACATATGGGCGAACCACCTGAGTTTGAGGACGAACTCTATTTCCCTGACTAGACCTGGGGCACCGTAGAACTTTCTACTGTCTACTAATGGTGAATTGCTTTGAGAAAAAAAAATAGCTAGCAGGGGAAACCTTATTATTGTTTATTATTTGTTTCTGTCTAAATGCCTAATGGAACGCAGCTGTTTCAGGCACATGTTTGGCTGAATTGTAGTTGGACCAGTGTGCATTGAAGAAACCTCCAAGCCCCCAAAAATCACTTCAAGGACATTTGAGAGGCAATGCCTGTCTCCATTCTGTGCCTGTCCTTCCTTTTTGTTCATTAGCAGGACTGCCCCAGATATTTGATTTACAACTTACTGGACAATGTGTGTTTTGTGTCCTGAATCAAAGGGGGTCATCAGTGTGCTACTATGCTCGATTGGAACAGGTAAGTAATGCTATATGCCTCAACGATTGGCATGGGGGATACTTGTTTCAGTATTGAGATGGTTCGCATGACTTATGCCAAGTGGTGACAGACAGTGAGAGTGGGTGTTAATATTGTTTAAATATATTACGCTGGCTTGTGTTTGTGTCGTGATTGATTTACAATATTGGTGGCATAAAAATAATAATGGGTGATAAAAAAAATTCTGAAGGTTATTTTCTTTCACTTCCCCTTTGACAATTAGTGAAATTTGTTTGCTGGCGTTTTCATACTGCTTTTGTTTCTGGTGCTTTGCTTTCTGGTTTACATTTGTCAAAGAAGACCCGACAAGTCCAATTAGCTAACAAACAAAATTCTAGTCGGGAGACTGTGACTTTCAGGAGCAGTTGGTATGGAGTTGGACATAATATTCTTTAATCAGAGTATGGAGGATGATGGAAGGAATCAGGTTGTGATTTGACAACTTAAACAACTGCCAAAAGAAGGAAGTTATCAACTTCATGGAAATCAACATGAATGATGTGGAGAATGAGTCTAAGAGGCCTACTCCAATCTGTGGACTGGTGGTGACAGGTGTGTCAATTACATGATGTGGGAAATGCAATGCTGCTGTGTGTCTGCTGGCTGGCTCAACCTTGAAACTATGTGGTTTGGTGGGAGCCTGTTGTAGGAAACTGGAGGAAACAGACATTTGATATATGATAATCTTACATTATGCAGTGCTCTAGGCTAAATGATATGATGAGCATGACAGTTTTGAGTTTGATCATCCCGATACATGCTGCCACTTGTCTGTGATTATTGGTGAATGATCGCAAATGTCTTTGCTCTTGCTCTGCCACCTCTGAGTCTTCTTGGTACACTACTCCTCATGAAGCTTACCTTCCATTCCATCCTTGTTGAGTCTACAATATCATGATAATCATTTCTGTTTTACAGTCCGCAGACCTTCTCTTCTCCTGCACCATAACACTCATGCTTACCTTATCAGACCGCTTCAGGCAGGCACCCAAGAAGATTGACGGGGCAATCCAAGAAGATTGCAGATGCCCAACCCAATTTGGCATTACAGACTAGTATAATTTTTCTTTCAATATTCTTTTTTTTTTTAGAACTGTGTGTGTTGGCTTAACCCCAAGATTAATTACGTGTACTATTTTGCAAATGTAGGTGACAAAACATTTTTAGATATATGCAACTTGGGTCTCACTGGGGCTGACAAAATGTCTACTACACCACCATGGTACCTTGAGAAGCCATGCAGCCCTCGCTTCATCCATTCAGGTAAGAGAATTATAGAGCATTGTTGTACTTTTAGTTCAGGCAATATAATTGGCAATACCAAATCTGTCTGCCCCGCTCCTATGGGTCAAATTTTGCAGAATGCACTGCGGAGACTAGGAGATTATTAGGACAAGGTTACCTAACTGCATAAATAATTGTTATACACAATCAGCAGATTTGTAAAACATGTTGCGCTAAAAGGAATACGCTATCAGCAGATTTTGAAATCACGCTGCGTAAAGGCAGCAATGCGCAGTGAAACACCCTAAAAAAAAGATTTTAGGCATAAAGAACTGTTAATAACTATTTATTTTACCCCATCCCTAACAAAAATAATAAATACCCACCCCTTCCACCCATAACTGGCCCACCCCATCCAGAAACAAATGTCCCTTTCCCCAACCAATGTTCCAAAAAAACCCTGTCCATTTGTCCATGTTTAAGAATGACAGAAAAAATGAAAAGTCCAGCAAAAACCATTCCCCCCCTTTCCACTCACAAAAAGTCTCACCCACCAAAATAAAAGGTTAAAAAGAGGGGCAGAGGAGGGCACTAAAAGAGGGGTCAGGATTCTTCTGAGGAGCCCCTTCATTCGTGCCTGATGGGCATCTAACTGCACCAGCCTCCGAAGGACGTGGCGTTGGAACGCGGTCTCCGAGAGGGGGGCAGCAGGGATGATAGGGTGGTGGGCGGCTGCCCTGGCACTGTGGCGAAGGTGTTCCTGGGCTGGAGGTGCTGGGGCCCGGCTGGGACCCTGAGTACTGGCAGCAATTGCTGCCCCCTCATCTTCCTCTTCCTCAAGGATCAGTAGCATCTGGCACTCGGCCCGTACTGCCTCTAGCTTCCTCCACCACAGCTGGGCTGCTATTTCCTGCTGCAATGGTGGACCAGCAGAAATAGCTATTTCAAGAATGAAAAAAGAGAAATTGTGAACAATGCTCTGAGCAAAACACTTGTAATCATGTAGTGTAGTGGCACAGTAACAGTACCTTTGGTAGTCACCTCAGGACATTCAATTTTAAGCGATAACTGTCACAGCCATAATATGCACCATGCAGCACAAGTATTCTTCTCTCTCCTGTTGTGCTAAATTAATGGTGGAATTGCTAGCTCAGTTGGCGCCCTAGTCATACTTGTTACTGTCTGCAGCTGGGGCAGCTATACTAGAAAATTATTTTATTTCAATGGCCCTGTTCTTCTTTGTACCTGTACTACAAGGTCAATCAATCATGCGTACAGCTTGTCTGCCATAAGTAGGTGGTGGGAAAGCGATGCACCGCAGTACAGCGATTGAAGGAGTAAGGAATAGGATATAGATTGTATTTGGCACATTTGCATCGTCACAGACTATCCCATTCCGGAAAATCAAGGCACCCTCTTATGAACCACTTTCTCACTGTCCCCATACCCCTCCTCCATCACACTTTGTAATAACTACTTTTTTCCAAAATAATACATTTGCTCTGCAGTAAGGAAAGGAATCTTCTTAACGTACTCAGCTGCAGGCTAAGGTAGAGGGGATTAGGATTGGTAGGTAGACTACACACTTTACTGATCAATCAATTCCTCATCATCATCATCATGTGCCTAAGGTTTGGCTAGCAGTGTGATTCACTGTGGTTGGCAAATGTTGAAAGGGAAAATTTAGAGCATACTTCCTGCCTTGATTGAAAAAAACTGTGGGTGAAGGGAATATTCTGAAATACCATACAAACCTTTGCATCAAACGCTTGATAAACCATTCTAAGCAAGTAAAGTAGGTTAGAAGAATGCCCCTACCCAGAAGAGCTCCCTTGTTTCTTCATTCCAAGCATTTATTTGTTCATCATTGCAAATGTGTTCTTCTAGTACTCTTATTCTTCATCCTTGGCTTTGAAACACACCATTTAAGCTAAGTCTTACATTCTCTCATCCAGTACTTCGCCATTTAAAACCATCTAAATTCCAAACATGGCTCTCTACTAACCTTTCACCAACAGCCATTTACCCCATAACCACCCATGCATCCTTTCATCCATTCACTCATCCAAGATATCTAACCCACCGAGGAGTCTGTTCACCCATCCAGACATGGAATTCTTTTACCCATAGCCTTTCATCCACGTGGGCTGGCATCCTTTCATGGTATCCCCTTTCATCCATCCTTCACCAACCCATGCATCCTATCATTCTCCTCACGTCGAGTGAGTCAACAACACTAGAACACCCTTGTAGTGACTATATTACTAATTGTCAATAAGCAAGCAATAGAACTTACTACCGCCCGCCACTGCCACAGCAAAGACTCCCCCCTCATCCGCCCTTGCAGCTGCATCTGCACTGGCACAGTCGCTGCTGGCCCCGGCACTGGTGGTGTAAAACATTACATAATTTAGATGCCACATACGCCTCCCCCTATTGTTTTTTTGTAATAGCAAAATACAACCGCAATACATCAGTATTTTTCGGTTACAGATTCTCTTCTATCAAAATATCAGGTGGGCATTTGGTTGTTTAGCAATTTTATAAAAGCCAGGTAGTCAAGTAAATAAAAATGGTAATGGAGGGGCAGAACCAGCTATTGATGAATCTGAGTTTTTCAAGAGAAATAAAAGGGTGGAAGAATTGGTCAATGAAGGACATATGGTCTTGGTTGGATAATGCACTGGGGCAATCCTCCTCATACTTCCAACCATGGCGCACTGTTGTCAAAAGTTAGTATAATAATACTACACACACAACATTGGTGGGTACAAACAATTACATGACCATGTTCAAAAACACCTATTTTTCATCTTTTTAATGATTGAGCTGCAGCCTGGAGGATGAAAAAGAAAGCCTTATCATGAAACATGTGTAGAATACCTTACATGAGCATGCAATCTTCAGTACATGTTTTCTCTGAGCCTTAACACTACTCCACAAGATAAGATACATAAGGGGAGGGGGAAAGCTCACTGACAAAGCAGAAGAAAGAAAGCTAGAGGCAGGCTAGAACAGGCAGACAGTTTGAAGTAAAGAAACTTGAAATATAGAAAATAAGTAAACAGGATAATGGAAGAATAGGAAGAATTTACAAAACAGGTAAATCAAAGTGGAGTTGGAAACAAATTAGGGGATGAGCACAGTAAAAAGGTAGAAAATAATTCTAAGTCTGGAGCGGTAACAGTTAGGGAAATAAATATTAATATTAACAACAGGAGAACTTACTGGGGCCAGCAGAGCCATCTGTCCCAGCACTTGTGGGGGGGGGGGCACCTTCAGCTGCCTCGCCTGCCTCACCACCAGCCCTCTTCTTGCCCCTGGATGCTGGATGATGTAAGAAAAGAATTTAGAAATGATTAGTGGTACTGTTAATAAATAATATCTCCAATATTATTTTTTTAAAGGAAAAGGCAAACGCAGTAACATTTCTACATCAGAGGTTCAGAAAACCCATATAATAATAATAATACTTGTATCATGGACCATCCTATTGCAAATTTCCTAACCCTATTCCAAATTTCTTGAACTATATTTTGGAATTAGTAATACATTATAATGAAAGTTTTTTACTGTTCTTATCTCATTCTCAATCTCTCAGTCTTAGATTGGATGCATGCAAAACTATTACACATCACTGGGAAATTGCTTGCCAGTTGGTACTGTACGAGCTACAAAAAATAAAGGCACAGAGAAGTGAGAGAACATGCAAACTCACTGATACTAATATTAACAATGACTATCTTAGACAGGGCACAGGAGGTGTCTCTGCATTACTTCTTAATCAACCCAAGCAAGCAGCAAAAACAAGTACAATTAGGTAGCGCCAAGCATCTGTCTAAAATCTAGGTGACGACCACATAATATTATACTTGTAACATAAAGTTATCTTACCTGTGTGTGAGCAGCATGCTTGCTATTTGGGAAGAAACTATTAGCATTAAACAGAGCTAATAATTAATTATTACTCACCGAGCCCCGCAACCTCGACGCCTAGCAGGTCAGTCTCCCGACTTAGGATGTCGGCCCACCAGTGCATCAGCTATTGCTGGGTGCGCTGGACCCCAGAGCTACGGCACATAGCCCCACGCATCCTCTCCCAGTGTTGCTGGCACTCCTGGAGGCCGTAGCCATAGCTGGTCCTGCAGCCTGCTGTCAAGGTGGAGGGGAGGTGGTGCTACACATAGAACACCAAGGCAGCCACCTGCACCTCAGAAAATATGGAGCAGGCTGCACCCCTTGATGTTCCCGCCACCCGCAGGGGAGGCAGCTGACACTTGTGGTTGGGGGCCTGGTGCTGCTACTCCCCTGTTTTGCCATGGTGCAGGGGACTTGGAGGGGAAGAGATAAGGAAGGATTAGGAAAAAGGAAGGGGAAAAAAAGTAAAGCAAAAAATGAAAAAGTAAAAAAGTTCAAAAAACACAAAACAATTAGGAGAAAAATTAAAATATAATAAGAGAAAGAGAAAAGGTAATATAATGAAAAGAAACTTGGGGAAAAAAGGTTTTAAAAGAGAGAGATGGGAGGGATATAAAGGGATAGAAAAGTAAGCCCCAGCACCATAACAAACAAAAAAAACAAGATGGGCGTGCCCATGCGAACCACGTGGGACGGTTCACGCGAGAATTCCAATGCAAGGACGTACTTGGCGTTGCCAGTGACGTTAAACATCACGCGAATGGGCGCGGCAAGAAACTCTGCCCGGTAGTGGAGCGCTGCAGAATTTTGTTTTTACTTCACTGAGTTCTGCGTACCGTGGCTACGCGGATTCCGCCCAGGCCTATTTTATTGCAAATGTTATTCTTAATTTCTGAAAATGCACTTAAGCAATCATCCCTTCAAACAAACTTTACTTTTCCCTTTGGCAAATGTCTAAACATAGAAGTCTTCTCTGCAAATTATTCAGCTCATCCCAAAAAGAAGCATAATTCTTCTTTGTCCATTCCTCACAGCCTCACCCAACTGCTTCACAGGAGAAATACTTTCAGAGCTTATCTAGTGCCTTAAGTAAGTCACAGAACTAGTAGCAAACTTGCATTTTGTTTACTCTGCTGTCAAAACTCTCACAATACCTTTCACAATTTATGCAAAGAAAAACAGAAGCTGTCCATGCCAGGCCAAAGGGCATTATTACATATTGGACATACCCCCACAGGAGTAGTGAACACAGTTAAATTCTAGCTTTTCTAATGGAAAGGGGCCTTGTGAGACACAGAAGATAGATTCACCATGGAAACCCACTTCAAATGTTTTGTTTTAGAGAGAGGTTCATTTATCTTTAGTAATAGATACATATTCAGTTAAATGTTGTTATTCAAGTCCCTCAAGTTGATACATAGTCTTATCTTTCCGTTGACCAGTGCAGCTATGATCAGAAGATTCAGTGAGTTCAATTACTCCAGAATTTTCCTTTTTTCAATTTTCTTTCTTGCTACAATAATAGAACATTCCTTACTTTTGTATAATTGGTTTGGCATTATCCTTAGCTGTGATTTTATATTTAAATCCAGCCAATGTCTTTATCCTATCTGAAAACACATTAGTGTAGTATTATTTACGCAGGATCTTCCTCATACCTGCATTATCATCCAGTCTCAAAACCTGGTCTCTACTGTTTCCCATACAAATTCTATACCCTAACATCAGAACTGATTCACCGGTGAAGCCATCTGGTCGCATAACAGAGGCATTTCATTCATTACATTCTCATTTTTTTACTCAACCTTTCTTTGTTGACTATTCTTTAGAGTGACTCAGAATCTGCTACCAGATTGATCACTACTCCTGCAGCCACAAGATGGCTTATTGCACGTATTATGACTTATCTCCAAATCTCCATCACTCACTAATAGCACACATTCATCTTCCCCCTGAATTCTCCTCCTCAGCTGTTGAACTCTGTTGTGACTGTGTAACACCTTCACTCTAGGACTCCTGTATTTCCTCTTACAAGCTGTAGCAAAGTGTCACTTCCCAGTTTAGTTACATCATAAGTTATCATAGCACAAATTTCTTCAACTTGTTTTGTAACTTCCAATGCTGCTTTAACAAACCTTACTGACACTACTGCTTTCCCTAGTATTGCTAGCACATCCTTCAATGCTACATCCACAGTAGTCCATAACCTTTCTTGTACTCTTTTGTTCCTTGTACGCATAATAATTTAGTCACTTATTAATTCCTCTTGAGGTAATCTGAACCTAAAAGGTGTAGCCAGTTTATGTACTGCAGACACATAGGGCCTCATTATGACCCTGGCGGTCACTGGACCGACATGGTCACGGCCGGACTGCTGCCAAAGTGGCGGTCCGACCGTGACATTACGACTGTGGCTGAGCTGCCACGGTCGAACCGCCGACACCGCAGGTCTTGGCGGTTGTAATCCTCCAGGGCAGTGCTGCTTGCAGCACAGCCCTGGGGATTATGAGTCCCCTTTCCGCCAGCCTTTACCTCCATGTGGAAATGGGGTGCTTGGGGCCCCATGGGGGCCCATTCACTGTCCATGCACTTGGCTTGGGCAGTGCAGGGGCCCCCATGGACAGCCCCGTCGAATTACGGACAGTAGAAAGCGCACGGGTGCTGCAGCACCCGCTGCACCACCACATTGGTGTCGTCTCCATTACAAGCCACGTCTATGTTAAGGCCCTTTTCACCACACGGCCAGAGGACGGAAACGCTGTTTCCGCCCACCGGCCCTGTGGTGAACTCCTAATAGGGCCGGTGGTGTTCAGGTCGCACAGGCGACCTGATGGCAGTACGAGGTTGGCGGGCGGCTGAAACTTGTATTATGGGCCGTAGTCATCAGTTATCTTCCTTTGTTCTTGTTTCTTATGATAAAATTTATAGCGGTTGATGGCTACAAGACCAGTAAGCCTTAAGGTGGTCTTCTTTCAATCGTTTTGCTTTATTCTTCCTATTTTTGCTAATCTTGTTTTTGTTGGCCTTAGGACTCTGCATATTTTACCAGTGCTAGCCAGTCCTAAAGTGCTTGAATATTTAATTTACGTGTAAATCAATAGTAATGTGGTACTGCGTTTATTCAGGGCCTGTAAATGAAAATGCTACTAGTGGGCCTACAGCACTGATTGTGCCACTCACTTAAACAGCCTTTCTACCCTGTCCCAGACCTGCCATTGCAGCATGTAAGTGCAGTTTTAAGCTGCCATTCAACCTGGCAAATAAACCTTTTGCCAGGCTGAAACTTTCCTTTTTTATACATGTAAGCAAGTAAAGAAGTTTATTGCACAGTTGTTAAAAACCATTGAAAAACAGATTGAAGACAATCAAATCAATAAACTATGGACACTAATTAAAACATTCAATGTGCAAAAGTGCAGTTTTCCCACTGGCCTAAAGGATATCTTATTTAATTTGATCAAAAAAAGAGCTGTGTAACAGAGTGTCATGGGATGATAATTAATCCTGTCATAATAATAAAACAGTTTAAAATAACATAAGTTGCAAAACATTAGATACTGAGAATTAAAGTGATAGTCTTATATTTAGTTTCTATTAGAATGTCACCGTCATTGTGTAAAGGGCCAACCACTTTACTTCTACAACTATTCACCAGCGATAGCTTGAGCACTAGCTGGTCTGTATAGTCACATGTGCTATAATACTAGGTTTTCCTCCAGCCTATAAGTGAAAAAAATTGCTCTTCAGAGATGATCTGGTCTGGTCGGTGGATTAATTGCATAAAATAATTATCATCGAGTTGATCAAGACAGTGCCTCATGACATCACAATTGGTCAATTTTAATATGAAGCCTCTTCCAGCATCTTAGCTGCATATAGTAAACATTTCATGAATCTGCTTGCAAGCTGTGATCATTGCAGGGATAAAGAAGCAGAAATTGCTCCCTGGCATGATCTTATATGTAACTGAATGAAGACCAGCCGTACCCAGAAGCGTCTCTGCACCAGTAATGGCTCACAGATACAACTTATGTGCAGTAGAGGCTCTGATGCTGGCCCGCAGAGTCTGCAGACCTACTCTGGGTAACCAGCCAAAGTGGTACTCTTTGAAACGGATTATGCGGCAACTTATCCGTAGTAATTCTGATTTGCTGTAGAGTACCAGCGGAAAGTCCAGAAAGCTTGATATTCTGCCTTCGTTGTATAGAAGGGGGGTTGAACTAATGGTGGCAAGCCTGTTTACTGCCTCCATGTCAAGAACTCTCTAAATTATTTTTGCCTGTTTCAGCAGTATTCTACTTAACGCTTTAGGAGGAATGGAGGATTCCAAGCTATCTTTCGCCATCAGAGTTTCAATCAAGGCTCTCAAGTATTTGTGCCATCCTAGTTTCTCAGCAGTAAAGATTTGCCAAATTGTTTGTTTCAAGATGCCATTGATTGCATTCCTCACTTTTAAATTGTATGCCAGAAAGCATGCTTTTAGAATCAGGTTTTGCCACGGTAGATTATGTTCCAATCACAAGCACGCAGCAGGAGCAGAGTTTGGAAGGGCAAATACTGAGCGATAGCATTTATATTGAGTTTGATCCAGCCATGACTTCAGGCGGTCTCCAAGTGTAAATGCGCCATACATCAAAGTTGCCATTAGCTCACTATTGATGACCTTACAGATTGTTGACAAATTGGGTCTATTCATTTTTGTAGCAGCTTGCTGAAAGTTCATATCAAAGTCGCACAGGTGTTTTTTCTGAGATGCAAGGTGGGCAGTATAACTGCCTCATTCGGTAAAACAAACACCCAGGTATTTGATGGTTTTTACTCTCTCCAACTTCCTATTGTACAATTACCAAGCCCCTTTGCTATGGACTTTCCTGCTTCGTACTAAGGTCTTGCTTTTAGCGCTGTTTATTTTAATGTTATTTAGCCTGCTGTAGGACTCCACGGCAGTCAGAGAGCGCTGAAGGGCAATCTGGGTCTGATCAAAGATGATAGCATCATCAGCGTATTGGAGACACTGTGGGGGTGATTCTAACCCTGGCGGGCGGCAGAGGCCGCCCGCCAGAGTTCCCCCCTCCAGAATACCGCACCGCGGTCAGAAGACCGCTGCGGTTATTCTGGCTTTCCCACTGGGCTGGCGGGCGACCGCCAAAAGGCCGCCCGCCAGCCCAGTGGGAAACACCCTTCCCACGAGGATGCCGGCTCCGTATGGAGCCGGCGGAGTGGGAAGGTGCGACGGGTGCAGTTGCACCCGTCGCGATTTTCAGTGTCTGCAAAGCAGACACTGAAATTCTTTGTGGGGCCCTCTTACGGGGGCCCCTGCAGTGCCCATCCTGTTGGCATGGGCATTGCAGGGGCCCCCAGGGGCCCCACAACACCCCATACCGCCATCCTGTTCCTGGCGGGCGAACCGCCAGGAACAGGATGGTGGTATGGGGTGTCTGAATCCCCATGGCGGCGCAGCAAGCTGCGCCGCCATGGAGGATTCATCTGGGCAGCGGAAAACCGGCGGGAGGCCGCCGGTTTTCCTCTTCTGACCGCGGCCAAACCGCCGTGGTCAGAATGCCCTGCGGGGCACCGCCCGCCTGTTGCCGGTGCTCCCGCCGACCCTGGCCCCGGCGGTCAAGGACCGCCGGGGTCAGAATCAGCCCCTGTATTTTCAAGCCCACCATTCTCAGTGGAAACACTCTCGCTTTTGCCAAAAGGCCGTTGATGTTGGTTGAAGAGTGGGGGGCCAGAATGCAACTTTGCTTCGCCCCCCTTGATGTTGCAATCTTGCCCATCTTGACCCAGCTGGATGTAATTCGTTCTCACACCCATGTTGGTCCATAGTAAGCCTCTGTTCACATGATTAAAGGTGGTGTAAAAGTCTATAATGCTGCGAACAGAGAAGGAGCACCTTTTTCCATTGCTGCTTCTGACAGAGCAGCCATTGTTGTCAGATTGTCCTTGGTCCCACATCCTTTCTGCACCCCTATCTGGGTACATGGAATTAGCCTATTGACCGTTGCCCAGTGGTCCAGCTCTTTAAGAAATACTTCAATGAATGCTATGCCATCCATGTCCAGCAAGGCTATAATTGTATGGTTTTCTGGTTGTTCTTTAGGACCCTTCTTGTGAATGGAGCCTCTCCAACTTTCTGGAATGGTGTTAAAAAGGAGGTAGTTCTTGAATAGTGGTAACAGTAAATACGCCCACTCAGACTAGCTGATTTGAAAATGATAACTGGCAGGCTATTTGGGCCTGGAGCACTTGAGGCGCGCATTGACTTGATTTCTGTTAGTATTGTGTCACATATGTGAATTAGTGATTCATGCTCATTGGTTCATCTACCCTCCGCATCATGGGTCCATGCTCCTCTGGAGCTGCTACATCATCTGCTGCATAAAGGGCAGAAATATATCTAGACCATGATGCTACTGTGATTTTGCTATGCGGTGGAAGTTTGTTTGGATTCAATAATCGATGGACAAGGAGCCAAAAATCACATGGATTTGCAGATCTTGCCGCCACAAACAATTTTAGCCATTGCTTCACTTGCCACTTTTGTTTCAGCTCCCAATATTTTTTGCCAATACTGCTTCCTAATTTGAAGCAGGGTGGTTCACGTTTGTTGATATCTTCTCGAGACAATTGTCTTACTGTGACATTCAACTTTTTTTTCGGGTGTGTAACGTGTTCATTTGTTTGGGGGCTATTGTGGAGAAACGTTTTAGTGTTTAAGGGGACTAAACAAAATTGAAGATTGTCCTGAATAGTCCTGATGGATATGTGTCAGGTATCAGCCATTCTTTAACCTCATTTCCAATCCTCCAAAGACACCCTTTAAGTTGTTCACATTTATCTTGCTGGTGCTATAGTTTGCATCTGATATTCTTAACTGGAGTTACTTCATCCTGGGATACTAATAGACTCAGTGGTCCATTGTAGTGACCTAACTAGTTTGGATCACATGATCACTGACCAGATCGCATGATCACTGACCCTAGTGAGAAGCATTGAAAAAGATTTGATTTTCGAGAAGTGCTGTCCTGAGACCCAAATGCAGTCCAGGATTGACCTCTGATTACAGCAGATTCGGTTCTACGAGGCCGGTTGGTCTGGGGTTATTCTTCCATTGATACTGCGAAGGCCCAATTCGTTCACCAGAGTTGCAGCTACTGCACCAACTTTGTTAGGTTTACCAGTGGTCTTTTGTAATGGAATGTTCCCCTTTCTGCATCATGTTTTTGTTGCCAGACTGACGTGTTAACCCCATCCAGTAGGCTTGAGTTGAAATCGTTGGCCAGGATCCATATTGCCTTTAGCTGTCTCATCCACTGATCACTCACTATAGCAACAATTTTTTTTAGTTGTGTTTTCTTCTTCATCAACAGTGAGTTGGCATAAATGTTACCAAGTTGGGGGAGGTTTAAAATCCAGTTTGGCTAAAAACAAAATAGCCTGCACCTATATGGAGAGGGGATATCTTAGCGTCTAAGCATTTACTTATATGTATAGCCACTCCGTCCGAAGGATGACCCCCTTTTAGTGATGGCTGGGCTGCAGCAAATATTTCTTTCAAGTCTTCCCAGAAACTGACCATTGTCTGCCAGGTCTCCTTTAGGTAGACTATATTGATTTGGATTTAAGGACTGCATTCCTTATGGTTTTGTGAGCACATCATCAAGTACTCCAATGTTCCAAGAGCACACTGTGAGGCCTGCGTTCAACTTGAGATTCAACCATTGGGGGAGCCAAGAAGGATTTATTTTAGGTATACTTACTATCTGTTTAGAGGATCCCTTTGTAGTGACTTTTCCCCGCTTCTGAATATCCCTTGAAAGGAATTATCTATGAGCTCTGCTTTTCAGGCAATTTTTAAACAAATCTTTTCTCTGATCGAACTTCCACTGACAGATGTTTCTCAAGTTTTCTTCAAGCCATTTGCACAAAAGTTTGGGCATCTAGTTGTTGGAGGGTCAAATAATTGTATGCCCCACCCCTCTAAGGTACCCTTATGATACATTATTTGTTATCTTAATTTATCCTAAAGGCTATCCTTGTCCGATCATTCACTTCTTGGTTTTGGCCTGGTGTGAATGCCACTGATGCTATGTTGTGGAGATACTTTGGAGCCTGGCAGCACTGAGTATAACAGAAACAAGTTACTTCTGTTTTAAATATCAACTATGCCTCTTTAGACATATTCTGGATAAAAGATAAGGGCATGCAGGACTTCATAATCATGCTGCAAATTCAGATCAAGCTTAAGTGAGTTTCTTGTTTGTATTACCTTTACATGTAATTTGTAACTGGAACTGATGTAACTGATCCTTCAGTTGTATTTATTGGTATTTCGAATGGCTTTATGCTCCACCTAGACTGGAAATTAGGCAGTAGGGTGGCTTACTTGTTCTACTTGGAGGTGGTCTGAGGCCTTTGTCTCAATTTTAAAATTAATAACCTCCCACGGAGTAGTGCGGCTCGGTCTGTTAAGAGAACTTAAGTTCTGCAAGATCTGCTGTTCATTGTTTGACCTATTGCTGATTCCTGTTAAATTCTCAGTTTGCATAGAATCTGAGAATGTTGAAACATAACTCTCCTGCTTGTGCCCAGTGATGTTTATGGCCTCATGCTGCAAGGGAGGGGCACTTGTGTTAGATGCGTTTATGATTCTTACGTTCACTTCTGAATCCTCTTTGTTGATTGTAGGGTTAGTGCTTGACCCATTGGGCTTGACCCATTGGGCCAGTAACAGCTCCCCAGCTGCTCCCCAGCCCTTCTGCCTGCTGCTGACAGCTCCTCCCTCATTCCTGAGCCTAACCGTGACAGCTACACCGGCATTCCTGAGCCTGATTGTGACAGCTCTGCCTGCATTCCTGAGCCTGATTGCATCTGTTGCCACCCCTGCTGACGCCTCCTTTGCGCCACTGCTGCTCCCATCTTTCAGCCTCCCACCCGGCTCCTCGCACCTCCCAGGACACATAATGGAGGCCGCAGTGCATCTCGGTGAGAAGTGCCTGACCCACTGGGCCAGTTACAGCTTCCCAGCCTCTCTAGGGCCCTCATGCCTGCTGCTTACAGTTCTGCCCACATTCCTGAACCTGATTGCGACAGCTCTGCCTGCAATCCTGAGCTTGATTGCGACAGCTCCGCCAGCATTCCTGAGCCTGATTGTGACAGCTCTGCCCGCATTCCTGAGTCTGATTACATCTGCTCATGCCCCTGCCAATGCCTCCTTCATGCCACTGACGCTCCCACCCTCCCGCATTCCACCCCGGCCCCTCCAACCTCCCAGGACATATAATGAATGCCCCAGCATGTCTGCTCAGCAGACGCATGCAGTGGGTGCGCCGCCGGCACATTAAAGGCAAGCCCGTCTGCAGCCATCTGCACCTGGCACACGCCCAGCCCCAGGACCCCTGGTCCTTCCACCCCCCACTGCTACTCCACCGAGGAGCTCCAGGCTCTGCTTCACAGCCATCAACAACTGCTTCACGGCCCCCCCCCCCCGCTCAACAAAAGGACTCTTCACTATCCTACACTGCTGTTTCTCCTGCAGCATGGGCCCACCTGCGCACACGAACGCCTCTGAGGCTGCACGCAGAGCTTTCACCTTCCTGCCTTCACTTCTGCACCCAAGAACATTACCTGCGGCATACCCCAAGGATCCTACCTCAGCCCAACCCTGTCCAATATCTACATGACCCTGTTCGCACACATTGTCAGATCCTACCAACTCAATATAGTCTCCTACGCCGACAACTCTCCGAAGACCCCCACAAAGCTAAAGCCAACTTCCGCAACACCATGACCAACTTGTGAACATGGATGAAAAATAGCTGCCTCAAACGAAACACTGACAAAATGAAAGTCCTGATTTTCGTATGGGACCACAGCTGGTGGGCAGTAGAACTTGGACCAACACCCTCTCCATCAAACCACTCCCAAAGATTTGGCATCATCCTCGACTGCCAACTATCCATGAATCAACAAGTAAACTCAGTTGCCTCCTCCTGCTTCTACATCTTCCATATGCTCTACTCAATCTTCAAATGGATTCCTACTGACACCAGAAAGACACTCACGCATGCCCTGGTCACCAGCCACATCAACTACGGCAACGCTTTCTACACCAGTGTCCTCCCAGCTACTTAAAAGACTCCAGACTCTTTAGAACACCGCAACCAGACTCATCCTCAACCTCTCCAAGCGCTCAAGCATCACCCCACACCTCAGGAACCTTCAATTGCTCCCCGTCCAGAAGAGATGCCAATTTAAAATCCTCACACTCGCATACAAGGCTCTCCACTCTCCACAATCTATGGCCTATGCTGCACCTTGCTAATCCTCGCACATACCCCTGCAACCATCGCTGCTGCAGCGGAGGCTGATCCTTCTCCTACACAGCAGCTATGTCTTGGAACACCCTGCACCACCACCTCTAAAAAGCTCCCTTTCTTGCGGACTTCAGAAGGAGACTCAAGATGTGGCTTTTTGATGGATACATGGATACCCAATGCTATGATTGATTGATTGATTTTTACCATCAGGACCCCTGCCTCCCTCCTCATGTTTAATTATCTGATTGAACTCCTGGGGGCCTGTCTGATTTTGAAGATAGAATAAATTCTTTGGGCTCTGTCTGAGGGATTTTGATTTCTTATTCAGTTTTTAAGATGTTTTTTGTTTTTTTCTTGAGAGTACAGGAGTTTACAATGGTAGATCTGAGGTCTCACTTTCCTTTAATTGAGGTGAGAGCTTTGCTTGCTTAATAATTGCTTCCATTGCTACCTTACTCTTGGGCAGACCCATCTATTGTATAGGAATTAGTTGTGCGGGTAAATCCTGGTCTTGATTTGTTTACTGGTTTGCATGGGATGGTGATTGCCTTACTGTAGTTTTTAGGCACTGTATTAATGATGTCATTATGTCTGGAAAGCAGGCCAGTTTATCCATAAAATGGAGACGAATGCAAGGTATTTCTAATGACTTGGCTGCGAGTTTACATGTATTATTAGTTTTTTCAACTTGTGAAGCTTGGATGCAGTGTCCTTAGTATGAGTGGCCAGTGTTTGTAGCAACGAGATTTGCGCATCAAATTTGTCTGCGTGCTTGATAGCTGCCTGCTATTTCGCAAGCATTGTTTTCTCTACCAGTACCTACCACAGCAGTGCTTGGTTAATTCTATTAATGCTCTTCAGGTCAATGCCTTCAGAAGTGGCTAACATGTTGGCTGCAACCCGATGGGTCATATTTTCCACATGCTTTACTCCAACATTCGTGGGGGGGGGTTGTGTGTCTTCTAGGTTGGAAACTTCTTGTGAATTCAAGGAGAATGGATTCTTTGCTTTTGGACTACACCCAGCTAGTCCCAGCCTCCCTTCCAGCATGGCACGTGCCTGCTCAGCCCAAGGCAGTGGATCTTCGCTGCTAGAGGGGGGATTCGGAGTGGCTTCATCAACCTGAAAAGGCAAGTTTCCTGCACCCTTTATTATAGCTTGATCCTTGCCACCAGAAGACTCTGGCATTAGCTCATGCGCTCTTTTAGTTTGTTACTAGTAATCTTAACCACTGATGACAAGGGATACCACGGATTTGCTGTTTGACTACCAAATAATGATGATTTTAACTAATTCTTAGGACTCAGATTTGATTGCTGTAAGACCAGTTGGCCCTCTGATATCGCCAAGGGCATTCTTCTTCTTGGACAATTTCATCAGCCCTTGCAAGGTCATCATAGGTGTAATTGAATGTCTTGCCACATTTTAAGGGAATGTTTTCCAAAGGGAACAAGGGTATTGGTAGTTCATGATCACTGAAATATCATAGGAGTGGCAAGGGATTTGCGTACTTAGCGTCTTTTGGTCACTTTGAACAATGCCAGATTGTGCCCAGTTAGAGGTGGTGACGCTCGTAGGACTTTCTGGAGATAGGAGGGCCCTGTGTTGTGCATGGGTTATTTTATGCATGGCATTGGTGCTCATTTTCTTTGAGGACTTTTTTAAGATATTGGTTTTCTTTTTCCATGAAGAGCCTGCTCCAAAAGGGAGCTGCAAGTTCTCATTGCTAGTCCTGAGATTGCTCACCGGTGGTTGCCAGGAGCGTTTTTGGTTCATTTATTCACAATGCCTTTAAGTCCCTTTGCTAATTTTAGCACTTATTTAATGATGTTTAGGGCTATATCTCAGACAGCTGGAGATGGGGAGTGGGTGAGCACATCAAGGGAAGCAGGCTGCACCGAGATCTAGCTCGGCTGCATCTGCATCACCTGGGCTCTAACCTTTGGAGAGGCACACTAGTGTTGCACCACACTTCACCATCAACTTTTCCCCTTAATCCGGAGGCTTCTTCACTCTTGCTTTAATATACCTACTGCTGTTTTTCACTGACCAAGCCCAAGATCCGGGTACCAATGAAGTCTCTGTACCACCTAGGGTGCTGTTAAGGGGCCTTTAACAAAACACCATGTGGAAATCAGGCACTTCAAGGTCCCTACCAAGTACTTTTCCCAGCGCACCTCGGTGACTTAAGTCCGTTCTCTATTTGCTATGGTGTGCTCAGAGCAGGGCAACATTTTTAGCATGTAGTCCTCTGGGAAAAGCAGTGAGGGGGGATAGAAAAAAGAAACAATGTTTGGATTTTTATTCCAAATACGTGGGGGAGTGGAAGTCAAGCAACCTGCACCAACACCTAGGATGGCCATCTTCGTGCACAATGCCCTTCAACCCTCCTGTGCTACTATTGAGAAAACTTGCCACCTCCAAAAGCCCCTCACCTCCAGGTCAGGCTGCAAGGCAGGGCAGACAAGAAGGCAGTAAGGCAGAAGCAGCTACACTGCAGGAAAACAAATTAAACAGGAGATAAGCAAGCATACAAGCAAGCATGCAAGTGTGCAGAGAGCAGTCCCCCCTAAGGGGCACAAGCCACACTGGCCTAATTCCAGTTACCTCCATGCTGCTTGAAGAGCCTGCAGCCTGGAGCCCTTACTGGCATGCCGCCGTCCACTGCTATTTGGCTGATGAAAGTCACCCTGCACTGAGTCCCTTGGGGCACAATGGGAATGAAAGATGTTACGGAGATGCTTTTCACTGCACTCACCCAGCATCCGCGCTTGCCTTCCTCCTGCCCGCTGAATTCTCCTCAGATCTGTCTTCCTGCGAGCTCAGTTCTTCCCTGCCAAAATGTTATACATGTAAGTCACCCTAGGGTAGGTCCTACACATGCCAGAGGGCAGGGTGCCATATATATAAAACGTAGGACATGTCCTTTTAAGTTTCACATGTTATAGTAGTGAAAAACTCTTAAATTTGTGTTTTACTACTGCAAGGTCTGCCTCTCCTGTAGGATAACATTGGGTTACCTTATTACATTGAATAAGTGATACTCTTCAGTTGGGAGCAGGTGGGAAAGTCAAGTTTAGTCTCTAAAGAATTGTAATGTAATGTAAAACCTCTTTAATGGTAAAGATGAATTTTAAATCACAATTTTGAAAATGCCACCTTATAAAGAAAAGGTAGCATTGTCCTGTCCTAACTGTTTGGTTCCTGCAGCCTGTATGCTGGGTCACATGACTAAGTGTAGCTGGCAGTTAATGTCTGTGTATTGCTCAAGACAGTGAGTCAAAGGGGGGGATAGGTGTTGTCAGGATGGGCCATGTAGGAAGCTGGCTCTTTATATAGTATACCACAAACAGGTATGCTATGTAAGGAGTCCAGGTATCCCCTTAAAAGTGGACAAGACTTGCTTTAAAAATCCTAAATGCTCTATTTGTGGTAAGATGGTAGAGCAGCTTAACTTAATCAAAGGGGAGTTGGACATTTGCTGAATACACACAGTCAATACATGAAACACACACACACAAACTCAGTAAGGAAATCCACATCAAATTAAATAAAAATAACACACATTTTGATATATTTTGTAACAACAAGTATGTTGTTATTGGATAAGTTCTTTCTAAGTTAGCAGTTTTGAAGCATACAGCAAATACACTTGCATTGACTTTAATACTGTAATATTATCCTATGAGGAAAGAAACATATACTGCATAAGGGTACTTGGCAATGATCTATAAGATTGTTCTTCTGCAGTTAAGGTAAGCATGGCAAGAGGTCCAAGGCAGCACCAACAGGTCACTTCATGAGGCACTGGGGTGTCCTAGTGCAGAGGTGCCTTACAGTGTCAGGTGCTCTAATGTTATCCCATGGAGAAGAAACATATACTGCTTACTGGTACTTAGTAGCGACTTACGGGACTGTTCTTCAGGAGTTAAGGTAAGTATGGAGCAAGGTCCAAGGCAGCACCAACAGGTCACCCTGGTCAGCTCTGGGGCCTCCGGTGCAGAGGTGCTTTTCCATGTTGGGTGCCCCATTAAAGTCCATGGGGAACGGTCCAGTTAGAAAGATGCTGCAAACAAGAACTGGGGGGGTTAGTCCAGGCGAACCCACAGGGTGTTCAGGGCTTGAGGGTCTTGGGCCCGCAGAGACACTATTGATCCATTTGAACCCGGGCTGGGTGGCTGGTGTGCAGTGGTGTTATGTCCGGCGTGGCTCACAATGCTGAAGAATCTTGTTTTTTTTGTTGCCTGTGAAAACAGGCTGCAGGTGTGGATTGGGGAACCAGTCCAGCCAAGCCCAAGGTAGGGGCTCAGCTATGGAGGGTCTGAGGACCCTGTGGGCACTGTTCGTCCACTTCTCCTCTGGCTCAGGTGAAGTGGTGTTTTTAGGTGTCAGTTCCAGCTTTTCCTGCAGACAGAGGCGGCAGGCGGTGCTGGAGTTGGGGCAGTCTGGCTAAACCCAAAGAGGGCTCAGTTCTTGAAGGTCTCTGGGTGCCAAGGGCACCATCCGTTCTTCTGGACTCAGGTTTTGGGGCTCTGGTGCAGATGCTTTTGGTCCAGCAGATCACAGCGGTCACAGGCACTCGGTTTTTAGTGCTGCAAGATGCAGGGAAGTAGCTCCGCTACTCCATGGGAAATGCTGACTGTTCGGTAAAGTTCTGTCAGTCCGCTCATACTTTTAGAGGTTGCACAGCACTAGGATGAGTCATCCAATTGTCGGGAGCAGCAGACAGGCCGGTAGGGTTGGCACCAAGTCAGTCGCCGGTCCTCAGTTCTTGCTTCTTCAGCTCTTCCTTGTCCTTCTTTGGAGTTAGTCAAATCTGAGTTGATAGTGTCAGGGGGTCACCATAACACTGAATTTAGGGGTGTTAAGGGGAGTGGGGAGTAGTAGCCAATGGGTAATTTACCCCTGGGGTCACTACACCCCCTAAATGACCATTTCCTGTTGGGGTTGGGTATCACCCTTTCTTAAAGCTTCTAATTCCACCACACACAAGATGGTGGAATTATTTCTTTCATGTTCACTTCAGGCAACCCACCCTAGGGGTGTGACTCGCCTGTAAGGTAAATACACCTCCTGGTTATCTAATTCCCCCCTGCCTAGGTGCCAAATGGGCCTGAGGGCAGTGGGTGTCATCCTCCAGGTCTGGGGGAAGCCAGGCTTGCATATCAAAGGTGGTATGCTCTTTGAAGCTCCCTGCCTTGACATGCTAATTTACTAGCTTGCCTGGTGAAGGAGATGTAAGCACCTCCTGCCAGAGCAGGCATTGTGACAGACCTCAGAGAGCAGAGCTCTCACTTTCTAGGGAGTCAGAAACTCGGATGTGGTGGCAGACCGGCCAGGACCAGTCAACCAAGCACTTTAGAGGGCTAGTAGGTTTTAAGAGGTACATCTAAGGTGCCCTCTGGTTGAGGTATTAATAAACCCAACTCTGGAATTAGAGTGGCTGTAGGGGTGACTTACATATAGCCCATGCATTGTCTTTGGCATGGCACACAGGAGTGTGCCATGTTGTGGTTTCAATCGTAGTTTGCACCATGTCACTCAGTCTGGCAGTCTGTGTGGTATTTGTGTGTGGGTCCTGTAGGGTGGCATAATATATGCTGCAATCCTTAGGGACCCTCTTCAGTACCCCTGACCTAGGTACCAGAGGTACCATTTATTAGAGACTTACAGGTGTACTAAATCCCATGCCAATGAGGTTACAATTGGACATCACATAGTTTTAAGGAAAGAGCACTGACACTGAGGTCTGGTTGGCAGGCCTCAGTGCACTGTCAGAGACGAAAAGCAGCATATAGTAGCAAAAAAGGGGGCAAAAAGAGGGGGACAACTGCAAAACAATTCCAGTTTCCTACAGGCCATCGCTGTCAGGAAGAGGGGGAGGAGCTGTCACCTACCACACCTGCACATCACAAAGAATCTGACTCAGCACACTAGTCTTTTGTGCTCCCAGATAAACTGAAACCAGGGCAGGGAGGAAGAAAACTCCAGGCACATCTGTAGGGGGAGGACTCTAGAAGCTTTTCCCACTTCAAAGTGGGCACAAGGTAAAAATAGTGATCCCTCAGACCCAACTCTTCAGATCACTTGTGGACTTGTGGATTCAGCCAGAAAAAGGTCTGCCCAGCTGTGAAATATATCTTGCTCCTCAAGCTCTGCCTTGCTGACCAGGGGCTGGTATGGTGCCCATCGCCTTTGTTGCTATACCAGGGTTCTTCTGCTGCTGTGAGCTGCCCTGCTGAATCCAGCCTGTCTGTGTGGACCCAGGACTCCAGGGAATCGCCAAGAGTCAGTCGGTTGGACCCCTGTTTCAGCCACAAGGAAATAACAGGCTTCTTCAATGTTGATGCAACTCAATGCATCTCGACGCAGCTCACCACCGACAACCGCCCACCTCAACACATCTTGCCCTCCATTCCAATGCATTGCTCTCTTTGTGGCTTCTTTGATGATGACGCTACTCAACACTGACACTGGCCCAGTGTGACGCATCTTGTTCTCAGCACTGATGCATCACAGTCCAAGCACTCGCAAGCTCCCGTCTACAGCTTCATTGACTCCGCCGCTGCACAACGCATCTTGACACCGGACCACGCATCACAGTTCCTCTTCGACGTCAAATTTCCAGGCCACAAGTTTCTTAGGGCCTGATTTATACTTTTTAGTGCCACATTTGCATCATTTCTTGGTGCAAAAGTGGCGCAAACTTACAAAATATCATTGAATTTTGTAGCTTGTGTCAAGAAATTATGCAAATGCGTCGCTAAAAAAAGTATAAATCAGCCCCTTTGTCTGTGGACTGAATTCAGTCATGTGTCTGGCCCAGGCTCCATTGCGGTTGGCCTGAACGTGAGACTCAGACCTGATCCTCAGCGACCAGATAATCATGATTGGCGCTTTTTTAAAACTTAGTGCTTGATTTCTTCAAAACATCTAAAACTGCATATCTCTAGTTCTACTGATTAGATTGTTACTGTTTTGGTGTCAAATAATTTATTAAAATGTACTTAAATCTTCTACATTGGTGAGGGATTTTTCTTGTGTCGTGTTTTCACTTTATTACTGTTTGAAATGCTACATACATACTTTACACATTGTCCCTAAGTTAAACCTGACTGCTTGTGTGCTAAGCTACCAGATGGTTAATCACAGGTTATGTTACAGTTTGCTTCTGTTTCACCTGGATAAAAATTGTGATTGTTGTTTGAGTAGGGTATGACACTCTCAGTCAAGAGCCCAGTTTCACAAAGGCTATGGAAATTGTTGGTGAACAATAAGCCTTTAAGTCATCTAATGTGTTAGCGTAAATATCAGTCTCATTCTCACTCCTGGTCTTCTTCTCCATCTAATTGCATTGTCTGATACCTTCTGGTACACACGAAAGTACGGGGTTCTCTAAAAGCGGACGTCGCGGATATTAGCGTAGTCCTAGGTTGTATTTATTCCTATTTGGAAGGGTAACGTCAGTGGAATGTCAGTTGGAAATTACCGAGTGGAACAGCGAGGGGAGGGAAGAAGGGAATTTCCTTTTACGGACTAGGTGGTCTCACACACTATATAGTGTCATGCTTCATCATTTGACCACCTAGACCCACCCAGGTAGGACAGTGCCACCTGGGCGGACTCAACCTCACTGTTAAAGGAACAGGAGGGAGTGCGTAAATAAACTTGTTTCTGGAAAGATCGGGATCCAGCTAATCTACTGAAAAACTAAAAACACCTAAGCAGACACCTGTGAAGAGCAACAAATTTAATGGTGGTGTCTGTCTGGTGTAGTTAAAAAAGGGGGGTTGGGACACCTCTGTGAGGACAAGGACTCACAGGGTCACCTAACTAATTACTAGCCAACATGTTTCTGCCCTCAAAAGTGAGCCAATGAAGGTCTCGGGGCATTCGTCAGGGCCTAGGATCCCTACGTCTCACGTTGGAGGAAAATACTCTATGGGGAAATCAAAGAGTGAGAAAATGAAAAAAGAATGATCTACATTACCCAAGGAATTACCTTGAGGCGGCCCTTTTCTTAGAGGCAGCTAGCCTCTGGTATCCAGGAGGGGGAGTGTCCCCTTATAGTCACACATACATCAAAGGGGACGCTCGCCGTGCGCCTACTTCGTCCTCTCCTTGGACCGCTTGTGACCCAAGGTAATTCCTTGGGTAATGTAGATCATTCTTTTTTCATTTTCTCACTCTTTGATTTCCCCATAGAGTATTTTCCTCCAACGTGAGACGTAGGGATCCTAGGCCCTGACGAATGCCCCGAGACCTTCATTGGCTCACTTTTGAGGGCAGAAACATGTTGGCTAGTAATTAGTTAGGTGACCCTGTGAGTCCTTGTCCTCACAGAGGTGTCCCAACCCCCCTTTTTTAACTACACCAGACAGACACCACCATTAAATTTGTTGCTCTTCACAGGTGTCTGCTTAGGTGTTTTTAGTTTTTCAGTAGATTAGCTGGATCCCGATCTTTCCAGAAACAAGTTTATTTACGCACTCCCTCCTGTTCCTTTAACAGTGAGGTTGAGTCCGCCCAGGTGGCACTGTCCTACCTGGATGGGTCTAGGTGGTCAAATGATGAAGCATGACACTATATAGTGTGTGAGACCACCTAGTCCGTAAAAGGAAATTCCCTTCTTCCCTCCCCTCGCTGTTCCACTCGGTAATTTCCAACTGACATTCCACTGACGTTACCCTTCCAAATAGGAATAAATACAACCTAGGACTACGCTAATATCCGCGACGTCCGCTTTTAGAGAACCCCGTACTTTCGTGTGTACTTTGAATTATAGGGAGCTAAGTACGGAGTGTTCCTCCATAGTTATCCCCCCTCCTCCCTCTTCCTCTCTCCATGTGTAATGATACCTTCTGGTCACAAGGATGCAACAAAATACCCTTTTTCTTTTCCAGAGTAACTGTTTCATATTCAGTCTTATACGCATAATTACAGAAATATCCATTGCATTCTTGCCACTTCATCTATGGTTCTCTTGGAGCTAGGAGGAAAGGATTTGGCAGAGTTAGTATTTGTACATTGTGCCATGAAGTGTCCAATTGAC
Source organism: Pleurodeles waltl (assembly GCF_031143425.1). NCBI lineage: Eukaryota > Metazoa > Chordata > Amphibia > Caudata > Salamandridae > Pleurodeles > Pleurodeles waltl. The sequence continues at coordinate 740,887,927 of NC_090445.1, read as the reverse complement.
AAAAGCAGTATGCCTAATTGAGAAAAAAATGTATTCCTAGCAACACACAGCAGAAAGATCCAGACGCGCTGAAAATTAACTAAAGCCAAACTCTCTTTAGTCTTCTCGCGTTGAGACGTCATACATGCTCACTGTTGCTGTTACGCACGGATTGGTACATTTCACAGTGGTTCGACCTTGCCTATGCAACCACCTTCGCCTTACCAGCGACACCCTTCTGATGCCTCGTTTCTCCCGGCAGCCCCAGCACAGTTTCACCTTCCAGGTGGAATGACAGCTTCTAACGCCTGTACTGACACTCTTGAAATGTGCTTGCGCTTTAACTATTTCTCATATTCAGTTTGAAAGCATCCACGCCACATCGTAAACTCCTCTTGCCATGCCATGGTGGGTTCTCTGCAGTGCCGTACTCATAGCCACTTGGTAGTTATAAGCCACTTTAGCACGTATGTCACATCTTTAATAACACAGCTCGGCCATAGTAGTCTTGACACAACGACCTCTCAGTCACTGACTTATTCAAATTCCATAACAACATGAATTCTACTGCTTATGCTTACCTCACAGAACTTGATGAAATCCAAACATTCGGTCCCATGTATAACACCACAGCGTGGATCACTGGTCTCTTAAAAAAATAAACCTATGAGAAGATGAAAAGAAAGCTCTAAAATGGAGGAAACCTCAACTTCTCTAACAACTTTAAATGACCCCGATAGACTTCGTAACTTTGAGATTGTTAGCCTTTGGAGAGCACAAGGCCAACACACTAAGGGCCATATGTACGAACACATTTTCCCATAGACACAGAATGGGCAAAACTGCTTGCTACATCTGGCCCTAAGAGCGTGGTAGTACAGAACTTTCTGGGTTACTTGTTTGCCCCGTTTCTATAGCAGTGAGTTCATGAGGATGCCAAGAATCCGCGAGACCACTTCATAAAAATATCTGATAATGAAGGCAATCACTAACTGGAGAGACAATCTCCTGCAAAGTCATTTTACATGTTCATCGAGTCACTATAATACAGGTAACTAACTATTAGGAAAAGTTCCTCTTGAGCAGGCCTCATGCTGGTAAACGGCATGAAACGAGTGCCTGCTAAGTCATGGTTGCTACGGCAGAGGATTTAAGTTTTAAGAGGAGAAAGGCCGCTCAAGCAGATGAAACACATAAACAAGGGAATGAAGAGCAGGGGCAATGACTGCGGTAACAAAAAAATAAATAATGTTTGGGGACAGAGAAACAGGAAATGGTGAGAGTGAACAATGCTTTTACTTCTGAGATTGGGCAGAACCAAGTTAAGGCATTGTGTGCAAATATCAGTTTTTCTTCTCATTACATTGGCTCGCATAGATAAAACAAGCACTGGCATAGCCAATAGGTCTCTGCTTTGGAACCTTATAATTTAGCCATGCAGCACATTATTCTGGGTGCTACAACATTAATGTTAATCACAAACCCATTTATGCTCGCATCTCACCAACAATCACATTTATTGTTGTTGCCGATAATGGACTTGTTACTTGTCACAAGATGGACCATCTACTTAAGGTATTTTGTATGTCTGGCACCAGCTCCACAGATAACAAGAGGCAGGGGATGCAATATCACCGGTGATACGCGTAGGAATATTTTTCTGTGGCCAGAGCAGTAATTGCCAACGCGCCCTGTTTCCACTATGGCCGACGCCCACACTACCTCCCTGGTGCGGGTCACGACCAGTGGCCGACACCAGGGAGGGGGTTAATAAATCCTCGGGTGCGTTGCACCCGAGTATTATTATTATTTTTTTAATACCCGGGAGACACAGAAGCTTTTCTGGGTCTCCCCCCAGCCGCCCCTTTGTGACTTCAGCTCGCCGCGAGGTGCGCTGACGTCACCTTGTTGATTTCCCCATCGGAGCAGGAAGACGGCTTTCCCCACATTCGTAAAGGCCTCGTAAGAAAGGGGAGACTCTCCCCTTTCTTACGAGGCCTTCCTGAAAGTGTTTCCTGGCCGGGGGGTCGGCCCCCTCGGAAAACGGGCCGCCCCCCCACCCCCGGGGGCATATTTAAAAAAAAAAGTAGGTGTCGCCTGAGGGGGCGCGATCGCGCTCAATCGCGCCCCCCCCCAGGGGCTAAATTTTATTTAAAAAAAAAAAAAGAAATGGACAGGGGGTCGCCCGTGGGCAGGGCGATCTCCTGTGGGGGCAATATTTTGTTTTAGTTGTTGTAGGGTTTCCCTGGGGGCCATTTTGGCCCCCAAGGAAACCACACAACTACTAAAAAAAATATATTATATATATACATATATATATACATATATATATATATAGATCTCTATATATATAGATATATCTATGTAGATATATATATATATATATATATATATATATATATATGTTGGCCACCAGTTGTCTTGCAGTGGCAGCTTGCGTCTTCAAAGCAATGCACATACTTCAACTGACGCATTTCAACTGTAGCTTTTAGGCAGCAATAAAAAAGTCAAGTAAGTATTGTGATTATGTTTCTGCTACAAAAGGCTCAGACTTTTGTCTAGTGGCAGTTTTAGTGCCATGAAGAAGCGCAGAAGGTTTATATGCCCACTGCAAAGAGCAAATCTGTATTTTATGTAAATAGCTGAGTACATTAGTAAAGTCAGCCATTACCTGAGCTATAATATAAATGAAATGTATGTGGACGGTGGGGGGCGGCAGGGAGAGATGAAGGGCACTTTTGCTTGGTGGTAATGAGGGAATCCGAGGACGAGGGAGTTGGAGCACCAATAATGATTGTTGGACTGGGCACAGGAGGTGCTAAAGACTGTGACGAATGGTATGTGACAAGGTGTTTTTTGAGTGTCTTGAAAGAACGTGCTGATTGAGGGAAGAAGCGCAGGTAAGGTGGCCTCGTATCTCACACACACCATCGATTCTGTGACTGTCTACGTAGGCTAGTGTTTTAGAGCAACAGTTTAGCCAATAGCAGAGATGGCATCTTGATGGATGACTGCTGCTGTCACTCGGGTTATAGAGGACAGCTCTGACTTAGGATCAGAGACTGAGACATCAGATACTGAGACAGAATCTGAGGGATAGGACAATGGCGCAGACTCTGGGAGTGATTTTTCAGTCAGAGGAGTCCCATTTGATAACTCCTCTTCCAGTAAATTATGAGGGAGGTGATGAGGACAGTCCTGCTGTCCCTTCGCAAGCACAGTCTGTGCAACGGGGTAATAGTGGGTTAGCCCAACCCAGAGAGCAGGTGAATGCGGCGGCAAGCAGAGAGAGAGAGTGCTCTCTTGGGAGCTCCCCAATTTAGTTCAGCCCCAAATTCCACCGCCCAAATCGTATTGTGGAGACATCAAAATTATCAATCACAAAACAAACTGGTTTTGTAAGGCAGGCACCTGTGTTTTTGGTCCTGGGTTCGGCGGCCATATAGAGAAACATACTAAACCCAAACATTTCTGGAAACTAGACATCCGGAGGAGTCCACAGAGGTGTGACTTGTGTGGATTCCCCAAAGTTTTCTTACCCAGAATACCGTGCAAAGCTGAAATGTTGAATAAAAACTCTATTTTTCTCGCATTTCTGTCACAAAAACTACAGAAATATGCTGGGATCCACAAAATTCCTACCACCCAGTGATTCCTCACCTGTCCTGATAAAAACACTACCCCACTTGAGTGCCTATACCTAGTGCCTGCGTCAGGAATGGATCACCCCAGGGTCAACAGCTGCCTCATGTAAGGACCAACATTGACCGTTGTGTGATCTATTCCTGTCACGGGCACCAGGCCTACCCACACAAGTGAGGTACCATTTTTATTGGGAGACTTGAGGGAACGCTGGGTAGAAGGACATTTGTGGCTCCTCTCAGATTCCAGAACTTTCTGTCACCGAAATGTGAGGGAAAAGTGTTTTTTTAGCCACATTTTGAGGTTTGCAAAGGATTCAGGGTAACAGAACCTGGCCAGAGTCCCACAAGTCACCCCATCTTGGATTCCCCTACATGTCCAGTTTTAAAAAATGCCAAGGTGTGCTAGGTTTCCCTAGGTGCCGGCTGAGCTAAAGGCCAAAATCCACAGCTAGGCACTTTGCAAAAAACAGGTCTGTTTTCTTTGGGAAAATGTGATGTGTCCACGTTGTGTTTTGGGGCATAGCCTGTCGCGGGTGCTAAGCCTAACCACACAAGTGAGGTACCATTTTTATCAGGAGACTTGCGGGAACGTTGGGTGGAAGGAAATTTGTGGCTCCTCTCAGATTCCAGAACTTTCTGTCACCGAAATGTGAGGAAAAAGTGTTTTTTAGCCACATTTTGAGGTTTGCAAAGGATTCTGGGTAACAGAACCTGGTCAGAGCCCCACAAGTCACCCCATCTTGGATTCCCCTAGGTGTCCAGTTTTCAAACATGCCAAGGTTTGCTAGGTTTTCCTAGGTTCCGGCTAAGCTAGAGGCCAAAATCCACAGCTAGGCATTTTGCAAAAAACAGGTCTGTTTTCTTTGGGAAAATGTGATGTGTCCATGTTGTGTTTTGGGGCATAGCCTGTCGCGGGCGCTAGGCCTACCCACACAAGTGAGGTACCATTTTTATCAGGAGACTTGGGGGAACACTGGGTGGAAGGAAATTTGTGGCTCTTCTCAGATTCCAGAACTTTCTTTAACCGAAATGTGAGGAAAAGGTTTTTTTTTTGCCAAATTGTGAGGTTTGCAAAGGATTCTGGGTAACAGAACCTGGTGAGAGCCCCTCAAGTCACCCCATCCTGGATTCCCCTAGGTGTCTAGTTTTCCAAAATGCACAGGTTTGGTAGGCTTCCCTAGGTGCCGGCTGAGCTAGAGGCCAAAATCTACAGCTAGGCACTTTGCAAAAAACACGTCAGATTTCAATGTAAAAATGTGATGTGTCCATGTTGCGTTTCCTGTCGCGAACGTTAGGCCTACCCACGCAAGTGAGGTACCATTTTTATCGGGAGACTCAGGGGAACACAGAATAGCAAAACAAGTGTTATTGCCCCTTGTCTTTCTCTACATTTTTTCCTTCCAAATGTAAGACAGTGTGTAAAAAAGACGTCTATTTGAGAAACGGCCTGTAATTCACATGCTAGTATGGGCACCCTGGAATTCAGAGATGTGCAAATGACCACTGCTTCTCAACACCTTATCTTATGCCCATTTTGGAAATACAAAGGTTTTCTTGATACCTATTTTTCACTCTTTATATTTCAGCAAATGAATTGCTGTATACCCGGTATAGAATGAAAACCCATTGCAAGGTGCACCTCATTTATTGGCTCAGGGTACCTAGGGATCTTGATGAACCTACAAGCCCTATATATCCTCGCAACCAGAAGAGTCCAGCAGATGTAACGGTATATTGCTTTAAAAAATCTGACATTGCAGGAAAAACTTACAGAGTAAAACGTGAAGAAAAATGGCTGTTTTTTTCAGCTCACTTTCAATATTTCTTTATTTCAGCTGTTATTTTCTGTAGGAAAACCTTGTAGAATCTACACAAATGACCCCTTGCTGAATTCAGAATTTTGTCTACTTTTCAGAAATGTTTAGCTTTCCGGGATCCAGCATTGGTTTCATACCCATTCCTGTCACTAACTGGAAGGAGGCTTAAAGCACCAAAAATAGTAAAAATGTGGTATAACCCAGTAAAATGCCAAAATTGTGTTGAAAAATGTGGTTTTCTGATTCAAGTGTGCCCATTCCTGCAAGGTGGGAAGATGGTGATTTTAGCACCAAAAACCCTTTGTTGATGCCATTTTCAGGGAAAAAACCACAAGCCTTCTTCGGTAGCCCTTTTTTTACAATTGTTTTTAAAAAAACGTAATTTTCACTGTATTTTGGCTAATTTCTTGGTCTCCTCCAGGGGAAACCAAAAACTCTGGGTACCATTAGAATCCCTAGGATGTTGGAAAAAAAGGACGCAAATTTTGCGTGGATAGCTTATGTGGACAAAAAGTTATGAAGGCCTAAGCGCGACCTACCCCAAATAGCCAAAAAAGGGCTCAGCACTTGGGGGGGAAAAGGCCCAGCAGCTATGAGGTTAACAGCAATAGGGGAAGGGGTACATAGTCAAATATGTGCAGGGATGCTTTCTTAGGTATGAAGTAAACAGAAACGTACCTAGAATAGCCAGAAACGAAAGTACTGAACAGAATGTATGTGAGGTTTTTTGTGCGGTTCGTGTGCATACCAAACAAGGGCACATGTTTAGAGTGTATCACAATAGACAATAGCCTTAATTTCACCCCTATAGATACAAATCGAGATTGCGTTCTGGAGGTTCCATTCCAAAGTAAAATCTTACATGATACATGAACACATTATTGTCACAAGTAACGGCCAACAGATCAGTCCTTCCTATCCATTACATAATTAGGTGCACGTAAGTCGCTTTTAATTAAGGAAATCTGTTAATAAGTATCACAACCCAACCACGAGGTAAGAGAGAACAGGTTCAAACAAGCTGAAGAAATCCCCAGTGGCCTTTGGTGAGATAAGCCAGACCACGTAGTGCCCCCTACCAGAATAAGGAGGCAAACCACCATCCAGCTTGCACCATTAATGCTCCCCAGATGGGTTCTCGGTTGATCAGTTAATAGCATTGCTGGCTCTGCTCTTCTGCACCGATAAGCAGATAGGGAGCATTTCACTAGATTCTGAACTCTAGCAAGTCCCTACTTTCTGGTCGAACAACCTTAAATTTGCAGAAGACTGGTAAACCAGTGTTTAGAGATTGTACGTTTTCACAAGCCAGTCCTTAAATCGGTAACGAGCTGAACAAACATTCACTTATTATATTCCAAGCAATGGCTTACAACCGAGAGGATTGTAGCTAATGATTACAAGTAAAAGCCAGAGATGGATTTGGTACAGCCCCTCTGCCGACCGTGAGATGCCATTTGAGCAGCTGTAAGTTTCGGGACATACATACGTGACACTCTTGTTGGTGTAAAAGGTCATTTATTAGAACAGGGTTTAAACATCATTACTTAAACATTTAACTATATCTCCTTTTAAACAGACTTTAACTTAAACAATTCCCTTTCCTTTATTTTCTCCTTAAAATATCTCCCTTCAATTTCCCTACCGTATCTACTCCCCTATTCCTCCCATGCCTTCCCTGCCTGTAGCCTACCCCTCCCCGCTCTGATCCTTCAAATCCTTGTTTTTCCCCCTGGAAGGGTGGACAAGCCCGCACCTGGCTCTCCACCCTCCCCCATCTCCTGCCAACCAGAGAAACCCGTGAGGCGTTTCGCTGCCCCACCCTCTCTTATTTCCGGGTACACAAATTTGTACCCCATACGCTTTCTAACATCAGTCTCAGTTCTGTGATATAGTATACATTACCCAACTGTGATAAATGGACCCCGTCGTCGCGAAACAAAACTTGTTCTTGTTCTTTTATGTCCCCGTGTCTCAAAACTTTGATCCCCCGGGCCCAGCAGAAAACTCTCATAGCTCTGTTCAATTTTTTCCGGGCCCGCTCTATGGCTCCATGATTGATGGCCCCTCTCCAAGCCCTTCTCAGCACAAATTCCGTCCATATCAAACATGTTCTGCATAGTTTTTGTTTTAAAAGTTCCAAATCCCTCTGCAACAGTTGAATCAAAGTGAGCCCCGATAGCTTCACCAGATCATTCTCCCCCAGATGTATCAATAACAAATCTGGGCACCCCCACTGAGGCAAGTTACTCGTGATAAATGGAAGCAGGCTCCCCCACCTCATACCACTCTTGCCCCACCAACGCACTTCATGGCTTCTGCTGGGCAGTCCCAATGATCTGCCGTAAATTTGCTTCTCTGCAAATTTCGCCGCCCAATGCACAAAAAAAATGGCCAACCAACCATGTCGTCATCTTTCCCTTCTCTGGCCCAGCCACGCAACCTGTAAAGAAAAAACATTGTAACAACTGCCTGGATACACAAACCCCCCCCCCCTATCTCTCCTCTTCTGTCTGTTCCGTATTATTCACGGCCTAACGTATCTCTCGCAGCACCTCGACTTCCATCTCCCTATGGCCTTGATCTTAGCCCAATCCCAACCCAAGTGTGCCGCCTCCGTTGCCGCGCCAATCCTAAAAGAGTGCGTTCCATAGTCACCTGCGCGCCGCCCTATCCTTCCAAGGGCCATTCTCATAACTTGTAAAAGTTGGTAACTAGTTAGCTTCTTTCCTGATGCATGCATGAAAACCCCTGTTTCACCTGCCCCTGGCCATCTGGCTTTGAAACTAACCCATTCCTCAACCCGGCAAGCTAACTCCACACCCCCTTTTCTCAACCATATCCATTTGCCTTTCCCCAGCTGGTCAGTTTTTGACCGTCTTAGCCATATCCCCAACCTGTCTTTATGCATGCATACCTCTTTTCTCCTTACCCCGATTTCTTTACCCACCCCCAACAACTCTGATACTCTAAATGCGCCAAAAAACATCCACAACATACATAAGCGAAATAAACCCACCTCGTATTCATCCCTACAACAGACTGGTAGCACCTGTACCAACTCTACCAACATTTCAAACTAAATGGGTTCCCTTGCTGGCTTGTCTCCGCTCGCTCTAACCTTGCTCCATCCCCTCAGCATTTTACCCTGTAAATCATTGCGCGCTGGATCATAACCGAAAAACAATTTGCCATAAAAGGACACACCAGCCAGTTTCCCCCCAATTGTAGCTGGAGATAAAACCTCCCCGATCGGAAAAAGCACGAAACGTCTAGTCCTGGCTTCCAGCATTGGCAGGCTTTGTGCCCAGAAATTGCCCCAAAACTGTTCAAAAGATTGAAACTCCAACCATGCCATTCTGTAATTACGCCGCGTGGATACTGCTAATGACATCTCCACCAGCCCCGTGATCATCATGCCCCCCATTCCCAGATGTCTGCCGGGACCACAGTCTTGTTCTGATCCGCTCCAGGTGCCAACTCGCGGAAACGCCGCCACTGTGAACAAGATAGTGAGTCTGCAATCTCGTTGTAAATCCCCGGTATGTGTGCAGCTTTAAAAATAACATTCAAAGACAAACATAAAAGCATGAACTGGCGCAACAAGCGCAAAACTCTGAGGTCCTTTGCTCTCTGTCTGTTTACCAACTCTACCACTGCCATATTGTCTATCTGAAAAATCACTGTCCTGTTAGCTAATTCTTGTCCCCACACTGCCAGTGCCACTAAAAGGGGAAAAAACTCCAAAAACGCAATGCTTCTCCCTTGCTGCATCCAAGATGCCGGCCATGTCTCCGCACACCACCTCCCGTCCCAATACAAACCAAAACCTGATGCTCCTGCTGCGTCTGAGAAAATTTGTACTTGCCATACCGTGTCCGACTCCCCAAAAGACATCGGCACTCCGTTGAAATGTCTCAGAAAAATCTCCCATACTCTAATGTCTTCTCGTAACGTCAATGATACTCGTATCCTGTGGTGCGGAAGTACGGCACCTGACATGGAAAGTCCCAAACGCCTACAAAAAGTCTTACCTCCCCTAACTACTCTGCACGCAAAATTCAGGTAGCCTAACAGCCTCTGAGACATTCTCAGATCCATCTTACGCAAAGTGCGCACCTGCGCCAGGCAATCCAGCATTTCTCCCACTTTTGCCGCTGGCAACCTGGCGACCAATTCTTTTGTATCCAATTCAATGCCCAAAAAGGTTAGAATCGGCACGGGGCCTTCTGTCTTCTCCAGAGCCAAAGGCACACCTGCCTGTTGCGCCAGCTTCTGTAAAGCGTCCAGAGCCCGCCCCCACGCCCCAGATGCCGCAGGCCCTACGAATAAGAAATCGTCCAGGTAATGCGTCACCCACCTATGTCCACTCACTCTTACAAAAACCCATTGTAAAAAGGTGCTGAAAGTTTCGAAAAGAGCACATGATATGCAGCAGCCCATGGGCAGCACCCTGTCCACGAAAATGTTGCCATCCAGCTGTATGCCCAAGAGGTCAAAATCTGCTGGATGAATAGGGAGCAGTCTAAAGGCTGATTGAATGTCGCATTTTGCCAATTCCGCCATCCTGCCACACTTTAAAACTAACTTTATTGCATCATCGACTGACGCGTAAATTACTTTAGAGTCCTCTTGGGCAATATAATAATTGACAGACGTCCCTTCCGGCCAAGACAAATGATGAATCAACCGAAATTCCCCTTGTGTTTTTTTGGGTACCACTCCCAAGGGGGATATCATCAGTGTGTCACTTGGCCACCCGGAGAATGGTCCTGCTATTCTGCCTAACCTTACCTCTTTTGCCAGTTTGTCACGCACTATCTGCGGGCGTTCCTTTGCTGACCGCAAATTGTCAGCCCATCTCCGTTGCCGAGGGCCTTGGTAACCTATTCTAAAACCTTCTCTAAAACCCCATTCGAGTAAACGTGCTTTATTCATGTCAGGGTATATATGTAAACATGGCAACAGAAAATCCAGTCTAACTGGTGTAGGCCCCTTTTGGCGCAGGAGTGCCATGCGCCCCTCTCCCTCTAGCAGCCCTCCACTGTTCAGCTGGGCTGGACAGGCAGAAACATTGGGTGACTGGATGACGGCCCCCTCACTTGGAGCAGTCATGCTTGAACCTGCATTGTGCCCTGGAACAAAAACCTTTGTTAAAGTTCCAACAAGCCCCCACCGTTGTCCCTGTTGTCTTAGTGGTATTGCCCGCCCCTCCCTGGGCGGGGCGAGCTTGAAAGGGCTTGTAAGTCACTGGCAGGCCACTCGCAGTGTGAGTGGACGCCGCTGTCTGTGCTGATGCCATCCATTGCATCCACAATTCGGAGTCCACGTCACCCCACAGTTTCTCCGGATTGACACTCACCCGGGCCCTGAATTCTTCATCGTAACTGAGCCATGCGAACCCTCCAAAATGCATTTGGGCCTTCCTAATTATATCCATGTATTTAAAAAGTGCAATGGCCCTGTCCGGGAATTTCTCGCAGTATATACTGGCGAATATCAAAAAGGCCGATGTCCAGTTATCCATTGTTATCGGCACCCGAGGCCTACGTGCTAGTTCCCATTCTTCCTCCTTGGACCCTTCCTTTGCCTGTATGTCCTTATGCAGCAGTTTAAACACGTCTACATATTTGTGTTTCCATATTTTGTTTTTTGTTTTTTCGGCCACATGCGAACCTAGTGGCATGGCTAAACCCATGTACGGCAGTCTCTTTCTGTGACCTCCCCCTTCCTTGTCCTCTACCGTCTTTTCTCCCGTATCCTCCTTCCCCGTTGTGGCCGTACCACTCGTGGCTGTGCCTTCTTTATCCTTGTTCTCGACCGTCTTCTGAATGTCGCTATCACCTGCCTTCTCAAAAACTGACCCGTCTCCTACCCCAATGGACCTACTTGTGTTAGCCTCCTTTATTATCCCACTCCCTTCGCCCCACACTGACCACCAATTCTTACCTCCAGTGGTGTATCCCAAACTCCTTGGTATTCTTTTTAGGCTTCTGCCTCGCGTCGTAACTTGCCGACCACCCATGGGGCCTTCCAGCGGAGCTGGCACCTGTAAAACAGAGCACGAAGAGGTTGCGCCGCTCTTGCGCCCTCGCCCGCCCCCCATTGTAACCGTGCTTACCTCCCAATCACGTATTTCGCCATCCTCCCATTCATTCCCTTCCTCCTCATAGTCCAGTTCAAGTTCATCATCTCCTTCCCATTGGCCTTTGCGCTGGCCGAAATCTCTAGTATTAGTTGATGTACTCGCACTTGCTTCCAAACCCGCATGACGCGTGTCATCGGGACGGTGTCCGTGATCCCTCGGTGTGGAGAAGGCCGCCGCAGACCCCTCCAGAGCTTCGTGCCAACGCATTTGGGCCGTATTGCACCCAGTCGGCGTATTCCGTCTCTTGCCAACCTCTTCCGTTGGCATTGCTGCCCTTCTGCCCCCGTGACTGTCTGCGTCACCGGGTTTCACCACGCCCACTGCCCCTTCGGCCGCTCGAGCCTCTTGTCTCTGTTCTCCCCTTGCCTGTGGCACCCATACCCAGGTTCCACTTCCTTGCCCTGGTTGCTGTGGCCCCGCCTGCCCCTTGGCTTCTCTGGGTTTTGGGGTTGTCTCACTTTGGGCCTGTGCCTCGTCCCTGTCCTTGCAGAGCTGCGCCCACCTGGCCTCTGTCTCTGCCACTGCCTTACGCTGTTCCCTTATTCTAGCCTCTAAATCCCACGTCTCTGCCTGGTCCCAGGCCCCCTGCATGTGCGGGCTCAGGTCCCCCACGGTACCTGTTTCCTGTGCTGCCTTGACTTTCCCTCCCCTGGCCTGGCGTGGCGCTGCCTTGGCCCTTCCTGGCCCACCCCTGTGTCTTCCGGCATATTTGCCTCTTTTCTTTACGGGCGCCCCAAAAAACCCAGAGCTGGGGCCCTCCCCCCTGTGGAATGACAAATCTAAGGGGGCAAAATCCCCACTGGGCCCCGGTATGGGTTGCTCTGCCTCCTTGCTATGCCTTACGTCCCCGGCCTCCCCCACCTTGTGTCCCCCGCTGCTTGCTGGGTCCGCGCCTACTTGCGCGCTAGCTGTTGCTGCGTCCTGCGTGACCTGTGTCTCCCCGCCAAACATCAGCGGGCTCTGCGTCCCGTGAAGAATTTGCTGCGTAACCGCGCCCTGCCCGGGGGCTACAGAATCATCATCCCTTTCCCCATCAGAGTCCTGTGACTCGCATGCCGCTATTGCGGCCGCCACCCGCCCCGATGCCGCCCTGCTGGGGCGTGTCATCCCCACCCAGGCCTGGTCTAGGACCCCAGGTCTAAGTAAATCCGCCCTGCCTGCCTCGCCTAAAACGCGTAGCGCGGCCCTTACTGCTTCCGCGTCATGGCCGGTGGCCATGTTGCCGGCCGAGACCTCGTTTGTTGTAGCTACCACGGGCTTATTGGCTGCTTATGTGTCTCTAAATATAATTCTCCGTGATTTTTTTTTTTTTTTTTAATACCCTATTATCTATTTCGGTCTATATCTTATTACTATTTTTTTTTTTTCCACCTTGTTGTGCCACAAACTGTCTGGCAGTGCTGTCCCCTGCCTTGGGGAGGTCTCCAGCTGCCTATTAGGATGCCTCCAAGAATTTGTGAAGATTCTTAAGAAAAATAATTTTTTTTTGCCCAAAGGGCCCTTCTCTGTAGCCTAGCGTTCCTTAGTTGCCCAAGGGGCCCCGCGTGGGGGGTGCCGGCGCCTCCGCGACAGCAAAGGCATGTGCCTGCTGATTTGTGCCGCGCGTCTCCCGGTGGTGTTGAAACTTAGAAAAAACCCCGGGGGCCGCCTCCTGCAAGCGCGCGTCTCCGCGCGCTACCAAAATCTGCTAAAAGGGGGCCGGCCTTCCCCGATTCCCGTGCCGGTTCCCAAAATATAAAATTTTCCTCTCCGTTTTTTTTTTTTGTTCAATGGAGCCGCTTCCCCCGTCCAACGCGTCGGGCTCCCAATGCGCAAGGGAGCCGGCCTCCCCCTCCACCGGTGCCCTGAAAACTGTAAACAGCCCCGCGAGGCGGTGTGCCTGCCTGTGAGGAAAATCCCCCCAGCCCTGACCTATGGCCTAACTACCCTATACTCCTTACCTCTAACCTCCTAGTTAAAACGACCCTCCCACGCTAAGTCGGCACGATGAAGAGGCCGACCCCACCCTCCACCCCCCTTATATTTCCTAACCTAAACCCACCCCCACTTACCTTTTACCCAATGGGGCGCCTTGCGCGCCACTTCCTTTTCCCGAAACTGCCCGCGGAGAGACTAGACTGCGTCTCTCTCTCCGCGGGCCCCTCCATATGCATGCCGTGCAGAAAAAACGCCAACACATTCCTTCCAGTCGCAAGATGGGAAAGGTAAAACAAAGGCCAAAAACCACAGACGAAATTACCGCAAGCGACCTCTTAACAGGGGAAACAATAAATGAGGCATACAACATGGCCTGAACAACCCCTATCGCAAAAGAGCATACTTTAAAAGCTCTGCTGCGGTAAAACATGCACATTTAGTGATGCCAATATTGTTCCGGTGAGGTGATTCAACCTCCACTGCCCACAGCACAACATTTTCCATGGACGTATGTCTGACGTCTGCCTCATGTAAAAACTGTGTAAAGGAAAGAAGAAAGCGTGTTTGCAAACAGATCCTAAAAGTATCTTTAATAAACTCCAGGTAGGACTCCACCGAGCGATGAGATTCTTACCTGGCACAGTTTATGGGAGGCTCATTGGTCCCTTGTTAATCATCAGTGCGGCTCTGCAGAGAGCTGCCCCTATGGTGCTCCACGGCATTGCTTTAACTTCCTCGGTAGCAAAAAAAAATTAAACATGTAGCTCAGCGTCCGTGATGCGGTCGCTGCGCAGAGAAAAAAAAGCCGCAAAGTTTGTGTAAACACGGAAACACACACGACTCCAAAAGTACACACGCTGCCTCCTTAAAGGACACGCTGCGCATTACCTGCCTTATTACTGTTGATTTACGGAGAGGATTTCCACGCTGTCAGAAGCGAGCAGCTGGAAGCAGCGACGGGCGCCGAAGATGACCAACAAGCGAGGAGAGAGCGGAAAGATAAAAGTAGTGCGCCGAAGCAAAACATATGAGCGATAGGGAAAGGATCCCTGTAGGAGGGGCAGTCCCCAGGACGGCTTTATGAATTGGACCCAAAGATTTTGAATGAAGTTTTAAATATGTTTGTTTTATTCTCATTCATTGCTCAAAACGTGCCTTAATGCAGTTTTAATGATATCCTTTGTAGTCATTTTGGATGTACTGAGAAACAGATAAGTCCTTTTGTAATAAGTGCTTTTATTTAAAAGTGTTCAATCTTCTAGGAACAGTGTGTGTGTGTGTGTGTGATATTGTGAATAACGAAAGTGACTGGTTTCTGTTACAACGGTGCTCACATTACAAGGATTGTTAGTAACCCAAAAGCAATAACTCTACTCTTTGGCTCCTATGTTCTTTTTGACAATAGTGCAATCTGGCAGGAAGGTGCCATCTCAGATTCTCAAAACCTGTAGGCCTGCTGCGTGTTTCAGAATCAACAATGTAAGAAAATGCAGAAAATATAAATTGAAGAGCATATGAAAATATATATTTTACTACACAAAATAATTCCTGCTGTGTTAATTGCATAATATTCCACCCACTACCGAAATTAACACGTGTTGAATAACAATATTGTTTGCCCTTGCAATTAATTTTTTACATTATTTTTCTTCTAATGGCCTAAAATGAAGTAACCAGACAGTGAAATAAGTCTGAACATGACATGTGGTTGTATACAACACAATAAATGTCTAAACACAAGAAAGCCAAAAATAAGAATTTTTATAAAATGTAGAAAGCAAAAAGTATATTAGCACCCTGATGGTGTTTTGTGTAAATAAAGGTCAATGTCAAAGCATGTCATCCAGTCCAGATGCAAGGTAAGAAATTACCAAATAGAAGTCTTGTGAAGAATTTATAGCCCCCAAGTGGGGTAGTAATCCTGGGCCAGAGAGTTGACCTCCCACTCATACGCAATCAGACACATGGTGACAGTGGCACATGTTAGAGAATATAGAAAATTATGTAAAGTAAATAAGATGGAGTTAACTTGAAAATGGCCGAAATTCACACTGTGGCAAAATGTAACGACATATGTGCAGCAGGGCGAGTTACAACAAACACAGTACATTACTAGATTTTTTTAAAATAAAGGTGCCAAACCTTATCTGTGAGAAGTGCACAACACCCTGAGTGCAAGATAGAAGAAAATGGTAGGAGAGTCTCAGAATGTAGGTCTGCAACAGTGGTTCCCTTTCCTTTCCTCCTGCAATAAAAAACAGACTTATAAACAGCTTAAAATCAAAAGCATCCTAACATGGAGCTCAAAGAACAAATAAGCACCAAGTGAAAAACAGCTAAAAACGGCAAAATGATCATCTTTTTCCTTTATGCACTTTTAATTCTTCTTCCAAATTTTGGTCATTGAGGCTTTCGGTGTCTAAATCTAGAATATATTTGGACTCTTTTCTGCGTAACGTAAGGACACAAGTGCCCCCTCGAGTCTTCAAGTGAACCTGCTCCATAACAAAATATGTCTGTTTGTTTTTTATCCCCATAGTGTCTGTCAGAGATCAGTTTGCCTAGCACTGTATCACTTTTTAAGATATCCCAGTTCGTTTGTGTCAGTTTGCGCACAGCCCTGGAACCGCTGTTGTATGTGGTTATCAACTGAGTAGTAGTCTTACTGTCATCGTTAGCTGTACTTGTGGTGTCATCAACTAGAAACTTATTGTGATTAACTTGGGTGATCCTTTTATCTGATAGAGACTTCTAATTGCAGATTCCTTACCTTAGAATTTCCCCCAGGGGTCAGACTGGATCCGGAGATTTTTCTTTGAGCAGTACTCCTGTGCACTATTAGGGGGTGTCGGTTGACTCCACAGGTGTTCTTGTCATCGTGGTCGCCGTGATGATGTCACAGTTGTATATAGGCTTAATCCTGGTGTGCTGACGTCAGTTCTCTTCTTTCCGCGCCGGTCCAGAAAAGAGCTACCCCTAGTCATTTTAGATGCTGTAACTGTGATTCGTCTGCTTAAGAGCCAAGTTCCTGTTTCATACCATTGTTGCCTTCGTTGTGATAACCGTGAAAATCTGCTGAGTATATCTCGGGAGTATTTTGCGACGTACTCGCGATGGGAAAATACGTTTCTGAAAACCCGGGCTGCACACCGAGATATACTCAGCAGATTTACACGGTTATCACAACGAAGGCAACAGTGGTATGAAACAGGAACTTGGCTCTTAAGCAGACGAATCACCGTTGAGTTTTAGTGATACATGGCAAATTTGTATATTCAGCCCTGACAAAGTCAATGGGGTATCCCCCAGCGAAACACGTGTTGGCTGTCGGGTCAGGATTGGAACATTATTCAAGGCATTTGCTGCTGATTAAACATTCTGGATTGGCTGTGGGGTCAGGATTGGAACATTACTCAAGGCATTTGCTGCTGATTAAACATTCTGGATTAAACTTGGAAATTGTTCTTCCTGGATTCATTTTGGACACTGAAAGGAAAGCCTAAGAATTTTTGGAACTGTACTGAAGATTGTCTCGCCTCTTGATTGAAGTGTTTGTATTTTACACCATCCCAAAGACACAGTGTATGGTACTTCAAAGGACAGTTCCAGTTACTTTGGCGGATATTATTGTACTTACTAGTATACTTATGCTGATTTAACGAGTGCCTCTAGTTGTTTTCTATTGATTAACTTGGGGAAGAAAATGTTTTCTTCTGCCAGTCTAGTGCTGCGGTCCATGAACACCACATGCCTTTTGGGCTGATACTCCCATGCTCTCTGGGATACGGTCACATAAGTGCTGCCTTGAGTTCTGAAGGAGGCACAGACCGTTCTCTCCAAAGCCGTTACGGACGGGAGAGATGCAGCAACAATCATGATTCGTTGTGGATTGAATACAACCTACTTGACAGATCAGTTGCATCGACGATGGCCTTGAGGCGCCAAGCCTTGTTGAGGACGTTTGGCTTTTCAGGGGATGTCCAGCAATCCTTGACAGACATGCCCTTTGATGGCACCCGTCTCTTTGGACTAAAAGTGGACTCAGCGCCCAAGGGCTTTAAGGATTCCCGGGGGGCTACAGCTCGGTCCCTTGGCATCGTAGCTGCTCCTAGCCCTCCACAGTCTGCTTTTTGCTCCTTTCGTGGCTACGGAAGGGGCACCCAACCACGTTCCTTTCCATGCGAATTCCGACCCGCATGCGCTGTACAGCCTCTGCGTGGCAGCAGACATGGGATCCCACGAGCTCGTGGATCAGGGAGCCAATGGTCTGCCTAGTCTACCCCCTCGCCCTCCTCTGCCTCCAAGCCTTCCTAGTCCATCGGAACATCCAGGATCAGTTGGTGGCAGGGTCCACCATCACCTGCCCCAGGGAATCCTGTCTAGGGACAGGTGGGTGCTACAAATTGTCTGAAGGGGCTACTCCCTCCCCTTCGAGACTTCTCCTCCGGTCATGCCACCATCATACAATCATCTATCAGAGCATCACTTGGCATTTCTCCATGAGGAGGTCACAGCTCTCTTGGCCAATGGAGCCATAGATAGGGTCCCTTCACCAGAAGTAGGTTGTGGTTGTTATTCCCACTACTTTCTGGTGCCCAAAAAAGGACAAGGGCCTTCACCCTATCCTAGACCTCCGGTCCCTTAATCTCTTCTTCAAGGAGAAGTTCAAAATGCTAACCCTAGCTCAGGTCCTTTCTGCCCTGGACCGTGGAGACTGGATGGTAGCGTTGGACTTGCAGGACACCTATTTTCACATTCCCGACCTGCCGGCCCACAGACATTACTTGCGATTTGTGGCAGGTCATGAGTACTTTCAGTTCACTGTGCTCCCCTTTGGCATTATCAGCACCCCTCGGGTGTTCACGAAAGTGATGGTAGTGGTTGCAGCTCATCTGCGCAGGTTAGAGGTTTCAGTCTTCTCCTACCACAACAACTGGCTGTTGAAGGCGAACATGCCCCAGAAAGCTATGCCCCACCTCCAGACTACAGTGAACCTCCTGCATTTGCTGGGGTTCTCTATAAAAGTGCAGAAGTCACATTGACTCCCACTCAGATGCTTCCTTTCATTGGAGCTGTTCTGGACACAGTGCTGTTTCGGGCTTATCCTTCCAAAAAGCGAGTCCAGGATTTGCAGGCTATGATCCCGATGTTTCAGCCTCTATCCTGGATTTCGGTGAGAATGACTCTGAGGCTGCTGGGCCTCATGGCTTCCTGCATCCTGCTGGTCCAAAATGCTAAATGGCATATGCGGGCTCTGAAGTGGCACCTGAAGTACCAGTGGGCGCAGCATCAGGGGAATCTCTCTGACATGGTCCAGATCTCCCAGGGAACTGTGAAAGACCAGCAGTGGTGGCTGTCGAATCACAATTGGATCAACAGCAGACCCCTCCCCCTTCTGCAACCAGATCTCACAGTAGTGACAGATGCGTCATTCCTGGGTTGGGGCGTACACATGAGAGAGGCAGAGATCAGAGGCCTCTGGTCTCCGGCGGAGTCCGGGCTCCACATCAACCTTTTGGAGCTCTGAGCGATCCGACTTGCATTGAAAGCATTCCTTCCCTCTCTCAAAGGGAAAGAGGTGCAAGTGTTTACCGACGACACCACCACCATGAAATCAGGTAGCAGTGCGGGGAGGATGGGCGGGTCAGTAAGGAATCTGCAACTAGAATATGTCTCTGCCAGATATATCGTTACCGAAGATAAGTAACTTGTATGATAGCCTGGTTTAGAACCCATGTGGGGAAGCATGTCTCTCTGAATCTGCATATCATCATATTCTCCTCTGCTAAATATGCCTCCTGTGTATTAAAATTCCTTTTTGCTCTGAGGAGTTCCTGTTAGGAATACTCCACCTCAATGAATTAGGATGGTAACTGAGAGCATGTAGTAGATTATTCTCTGCCGTGGGTTTCCTATGTAAGCTTGTAAGGATCTTATTTGCTTGTATTTCTACAGCCACATGCAAATATTCAACTCTCTGCTGATGTTGGCCGTACATTCCAGGTTTAGTTTATTGACCCCATGTTTGTTGACAAAATCCAGGCCAGATCTTTTATTGCCCTTCAAATGATGAAGAGGTCATGAATGTACCGAGGCCAAAGTACTGCATTTTGCAAATTCTCTGATGTACTGAAGTCCCTGGACACCTGCTCCTCCCACCAGCATAGGAAAATACTTGCAAAGCTGGGAGCAAAGCAGTTGCCCATCGCTGTCTCAAGACATTGTTTGTACAGAATACCATTGAGAAGAAAAATATTGTTGGTTAGGCAATATCTGATCATCTGGATACATTTCTATGTGTGTGCATAATATCTCATATGCCTGGTTTTAAAGAAATATCTAGAAGCGGCAATCCCAGTTTCATGATCTATGGTCATGTACAGTGAGCCAACACATGTTTGGTGTGAGAGACACATGATGGAAAACTCATTCCCTTAAAAAAAAAAAACATACTTGGAAATATTTTCTGGTACACTATATAATGAGGATACAATGGGTCTCCAGGCAGGGTTGGTTCTGTTTTGTGGATTTCGGTCTAAGTAAAGCACTGGTACTTTGGGAAAACAATTTTGAGAAATAGGAACTCCTCCCAATTTAGAAGTCCCTGGTCTTTCCAATTCTCAAACAACTCCCAAAGAGTAGTGACAATTTTGTTTGCTTTTCAGTAACTTGAAAACACTTATTGTCACTCAGCTGCCTCAAGGCTTCCTGTATGTACGTGTCCCTGGAGACAACAACCACATTACGACCTTTGTCCACAGGATAGATGATGATGCCGTTATCATCTACTAATGTTTTGATGGCTTTCTGTTGTTGTATGGACAGGCTCCATTGTTGGCTATATTTAGTCTTTCTCGTGCTTTTAAGTTCTAATATCATTTTATCATGAAAAGTATTTATTGCATCATGAGGCAAAAGGGTGCTGAAATTTGCTGGGGCATGAAGAATAATATACAAAATCCAACTTATACAGAAAAGCTCTTATATGAGCTTCACCTATGTTCATTGAGCTATTGGATTCAAGTTCTTGCAATGTCAGCAGCATTTTAATGTCCCCAATGGCTGAGTTTGAGGTATCTTTCCCATATGATGTTACAGTGCCTAAAGGGAAACGCTCCCCACTATTTTTCATATGATGCCATTTTTTTAATTTACGTTTTCTAACTAGTTTAAATAAGTCAATACAGGTTTCCACATAGGTAAAGCTCGAAGATGGGCAAAAGGAAAGACCTTAGAGCAGAATAGATTTTCCAACCTCAAGTTGGTGTTCTGTCAGAAAGATCGATGATGGGTCTATTTACTGTGTCAGTATCCATTATTTGCCTGCTGAAGAGCTCTGCTTCGTGCTTCACATGAGAGCTTGCTTTTTTGCCCTGCTGTCTTTGATTCCTTTGTTGGTTCCTGGAGTGCTATAGAGTGGAGTGCTGTAGAGTGGAATAGTGTATAGTGGAGTGGAGTAGAGTGGAATACTTTACTATTTGCACAGAGTGGAGTGGCATAGAGTGGAGTGCCATGTAGTTGAGTTGCATAGAGTGAAGTGGGGTAGAGTGGAATGCCATAGACAGGAGTGGCGTATACCGAAAGAGGGTAGAGTGTAGTGGCCTAGAGTGGACTGTTATAGAGTGGGGTGCCATAGAAGGGTCTGCTGTAGAGTGGAATACCATAGAGTGGACTGGTGTAGAGTCCAGTGGCGTACAGTGGAATAGCATAAAGCGGAATAGCATAGAATGAAGTTGCATAGAGCGGAGTGGCATAAAGTGGAACAGCATACAGTGGAGTGGCGTTCAGTGGTGTAGTGTACAGTAGATTGGCTTAGAGTGGAGTGGCATTGAGTAAAGTGGCATGGAGTTGAATAATGTAGTGTGGGGTGGCATTTAGTGGATTGGGGTAAACCGGAGTGGAGTCACATACACTGCAATAACTTGAAAAATTTAGAGTTGAGTGGCATAGACCAGAGTGGCATAGGGTGAAATAGGGTACAGGGTTGTGGCATACAATGGAGTGGCGTAGAGTGGAATATTTTAGCATTGAGTGGTGTGGAATTGAGTGGTGTGGAATGGAATAGCATAGAGTGGAACATCGTAGAGTGTAATGCCAGAGAGTGGAGTGGCTTCAAGTGTAATTGCGCAGATTGGAGTGGCTTCCAGTGGAGTGTCATACATTACATGGCGTAGAATAGAAAGGTATACGTTTGACTGGTGTACAGTTGAAAAGCGTAGAATGGAGTTGTGTAGAGGATAGTGACGTACAGTGTAGTGATGTTGACTGGAGTGGTGTGTGGTAAAGTATAGTGTAGTTTAAAGAGACGTAATGTGGAAGTGGATGAACTGATGGAGATAAAAATTTCAAAAGGGTCATTTTTGGAATTAGGTGTAAATAGGTGAATTGCTATTAAAGTTATAAGTGACATAACATCTAATTATGCATTGGCCTGTGGTGTATCACAGTAACTTTGAGGTATACCATGGTATATGCCGATCACAAGGCAGTATATCATTGGCTAACATTTGCGTTTACAAAAGTAAAAGGCAGCCATGTAGTTTTCACCACGCTTTGGCTGTGTTCTCGGTTAGGGCCTTACATATAATTAAGTAGGTTTTATTGTTCTTCCCTACCTATTTCCATTTTATAACAGAGGTATTAGATAAGGAAATGTATTTATATTTTTCTGGTAGACCTATCAGCTGTAGAGTGGTCTTACCTCAATCTTAGCTGAACTCATTTTGATTTGTCTTAGGACTCCCTCACTAAAGTGCTGTGCTCACTCCTCTAAGGATGGTAAAATTGGTTTACACCTGATTGGCATATTTAACTTACTTATAAGTCCCTTGTAGAGTTGTTTACCTTATAGCCAGGGCTTGTAAATGAAATGCTGCTCATGGGCCTGAAACACTTATTGTGCCACCCACTTAAATATCCCCTTAAAAAATTACCCAGGCCTGTGCGGCAGCATACAGTTTAAAACAGGCAATTCAAAGTAGCAATATAACCTTCTTGCCAAGCCTCAAAATCTCATTCTATTGCATACAGGTCACCTAATGAGGCCCTAGGTAGCTCATATGGCAGAGTGCATTGTTATAAAAGGGTTGGACATGTATGTTTAAGTTTTACATGTCCTGGCTGTGAAAAAGTCCTAAATTCATTTTTTGCAACCACAAGGCCTACCTGTCCCATAGGATAACATTGGGATGCATTATTACATTTAATAAGTGCTAATTTGTGAATGGGAACTGGTAAGCAATTCATGTTTGGTATCTTTGAAATTGAAATTAAAACTCCCCTTTAATTGTAAAACTGGATTTTAAATTACTATTTTGAAAATGCTACTTTTAGAAAGTTTGCATTTTCCTACCATTACCCTTTGGTGCCTGCAGCCTGCCCTAGGTCACATGACAGGGGTGTAGTTGGACTTTGTTTATTCCTCCTAGACAGTCACACAGTAGAGCAATTAGGTGTATCTGAATGGGCCATCTGCTGGCAGATTTGGGGTGGGGGCTGAGCACAGCCCCACTTGCAACCGAATAGACTGTGCTCTGCATTCACACAAGGGACTTGTCACCAATGCATTCTCCCTGCAGCCAACTTGGAGCCAGGGCAGGGGAGTCTGAAAAATCCAATCACTTCAAAGGGAATCTTCCAGAAAATTCTCCTACTTCAAAAAAGGCACCTGGCATAAAAATACAATGCTCCTAACCACTCTTTAGTTCACCTTCTCAACTTGCAGAAGGACTATCAGAGGACTACCTGCTGCTGTGGCCTCCTGTGTACTCCATAAGACTGCTTCGCTGTACCTGGAAGGACTGCATAACTGCCTGAACTCTATCTTGAACCCTCAGAGGCCTACTCTGCTGTTTAAGCCCTGCTTCTTCACTCAAACTCAGAACTGCCAGAGTGACAGCAAGGGCTAGTTTGGTTATCTCCTGTTCAGAGCCACAGGGACATAAAATGCTCCCACCATCTTGAACCCACACTTGGACCTGAGTGAGTCCTACAGCCACCTAAAGTGGTGTCCCTTCAGTCCTGGACCCTTGTTGGTGCCAAAGGTGCCCAGATAGTCAGGATCCAAAATTTATGGCATTCCCTGCTCTGAGAACCAAGGAAGACTGGAACCCACTAGCTCATCAAAACGCCCAAGATGCATCACTGGTCGGCCTGACTACAGGTAGCCCCTGCTACTTTTTTCTCTATAGCAGCAAATCCTTTTCCATGATGCCTTGGCAAAGATATATTTTACCTCCTGGAACTCTTATTGGCTACAGCCTCCAGCTTTGTCCCTCTGAAGATTTTCAGCTTCCAAAACAGAGGATAAGTCCAGACATAAAAATCTTCAAAGCAACTTCTTCCGATGACTCCACGACGACAACACCACCTCCACAGACAACACCTGTAGCCTTGCCCTGCTGAAGTTTACCTTCTCAGAACTTTGTCTTCAAATTTCTTTCAAGTACGAAAGGAAGCACTGACCATTATGAATCCTCTTCTTGTACCTGACTCGCTCTCCATTGCAATGGGCCTTATTTGTTAACTTTCACCCGGCCTCACGTGACTAGACGCCCATGTTTGGTGCTTTGATCATTTACATGTTAGTTTTCACCTTAAACTTTAAAAAATCCAGGTATAATAATTGGATTATTGTTGTTATGGTGTCAAATAATTTATTAAAACTTATTTTATTTTTTTAAATTAGTGTAGGATATTTTTTGTCTTGGCTTTTCACTTTATTAAAATTTGTGTGCTGCATAAATACTTTACATATTGCCTCTAAGTTAAGCCTGACTGCTTTTGTGTCAAGCTACCAGAGGAGTTAAGCACTGGTTAATTTAGTGAATGTTTTGGTTCACCCTGACAGGAATTATGCCTGTAACTTGTACAGGGGTCACCCCCCTTCAACCAACAACCCACTTTCTCACATTGGTGTTCAGCAGTGTGGATGAACATGAGTTTGTGCAGTGCCATATTAGTGATTTGTACAACACCTCTTTTTAAATTCTTTCTCATTTTCCATTGGTTATGTTCTCCTCATTTAAATTTAAGTGACCTACCTTCCTTTGTTACCTTGGAAATGGATCTGATCAACTTTGACACTATAAGCAGGGCTGAGCTGCTGAAGCTCTGTAAGGAGAGGGGTTTCAAGACAGGCAGGAAGTCTATCAAACTAGTTCTCCAAGTACCCTAAGAGCCATTGGGGAAGTCCAGAGGTGGTAGACCATCCCAGAGGAGGATGATGAGGATGGGGAGGCAAACTTGAGTGATGAGGAGATTGAGGACCCTCACCTAGGTCTAGAGCAGCAGAATGTGCACAACCCACCCCTAGAAGACACCCAGGATGCCCATCATTGGACAGGGAGCAGGGTGTCTGCCAGTGGACTGTCCCAAGAGGAGCTGGAGGACAGAAAGGCTGAGATGGAGCTCAACTGCGCTGGCCAAAATGAAGCTAGAAGCAGAGGAGCGGAAGGCTGAGGGCCTTGGCAAGAGAGAGACTATCCATGAAGGAGAGGAGAATGTCAATGAGACCAGTCTCAAGGAGCAGGCATCAGACCCAAGCAGGCAGAGTCCAGCAACTTTGGTGGGAGTGTACCTGCAGTGTTCACTTGAGAGGTGAGGATCCGCATTCCACAAGACCTGGCGCCCAGTTGTGCGGTGGGAGACGGTATAAACAGGTGTTTTTCTGCATGTAAGGTAGCTCTGAAGATACAGAATGTTCCAGAGGAGTACTGAGGTGGGTAGCTTATGGAAGCACATGCCAACAGTGTGGAGGGACACACTTCGCATACTTGAGGAAGATGACCAGATAAATATGCCCCCATTAAAGCCATACTTGTTGCTACATTTGGGTTGACATGTGAGAAATGCTGTCAGAGGTTCAGGGACAGCACAAACTCCCAAACCAGTTTTGTGTGGATTTCTTAGGTTACTCTAGCAAGGCACTGAAAATCTGGTTGAGAGGGAGCAAAGCTGATGATTATGTTGGACTGTACAACTTGATTTTGAGGGAGCACATGCTCAATACTTGTTTTACGAAGCTGCACCAGGACCTAGTGGATAGCAGTCTAACTGCTCCAAGAAGCTTGTTGAGGAAGCAGACGTCTTTGTCAGCACCTAAGTGTTCCAAAAGGCACATGGGGGACTCCTAAAACTGTAGTCAGGTTTCCCACCGGATGAAATAGGGGGGAGATAAAAACAAGAAAGATTTTTCTCAAGCCCCTTAAACAGGAGGAAAGGGCCCTGTTCCATGTATGGCCACCAGAAGGATGATTTTACTGATAAGAAAACTGGTAGGCTCGTCCCCCAGGTGTTATGTGTATTGCAAGTATGGGCACACAAAGGGAGATCCCAAGTGTTTCAAGGGGGCACACCCTCTGGCGGTGGCCAGCCCCCATGCCATTGTAGCACTTGGTGAGTATATGGCCCAAGTTATTGTGGAGGAGACAGCTGTGGGTACCTTAGTGACCCTGGGTGACAGAGAGATGGTGCTGAAAGACCACATGCCTTTTAATACTTCCAAGTACGGGCAGTGGGTCACTATCAGTGGGCAAAGGGTGAAGGCTCCATGGGACATAGGAGCCAATATGACTATTGTCAGGAGTCTTCTGGTATTCCCAGAGCAAGTGAGACCCAGTACATTCAACCTAGTTGTAGTAGCAGAAATCCAGGAGAGCCACTATCCTGTGGCTCTGATTCCCTTTGAGTGGGGGTTAGGGGTCTCAGGTCTTCTGAAACTTGCCGTGAGCCCTGCCATACCTGTGGACTGTTTGCTTAGGAATGACCTGGAGCACACTGCCTGTGATGAAGTGGAGCTTAGGTCACACCTGGAAATGTTAGGGTTGCTTGAGTGGGTCTGTGTGACCACGAGGTCTGTGGCTGCCCAGGAAGGGAATCATGGAGGACTGGAACCTGGAAGAATGGCCCAGACAGCTGTCAAGAAATTGAGGGGCAGAGGGCATGGGAACTCAGCCCCTGAAACCCCCACAGTACAGATAGATGAGGTACCAGAGGGTGTTTCTCCGGAGCCTATCGGGGACAACATTTCCTCCCCTGGAGACCTGCCTGAACTTGCTGGAAGGCAAATGGAGCAGGTATCACCAGGGAGGAGCTTTGCAAGACTCAGAAAGAGTGCCCAACCCTTGATGGCATGAGACGCTAGGCTGAAGCCCAGGTAGCAGGTGATACCGCTGGAGATCACCTTATGTACTGGGAGCATTACCTCCTGTATATTGAGCCAAAGGCACCTGTGCATGGGACAACACATGTTAGTAGTCCTGTGATGCCAGAAGACCTTTATACTGGGGCTGAGGTTTGAAATTCAGCTGGCAGGACATCTGGGACAGGACTAGTCCCATCTGCCAGGCCTGTGAGAAAACAGAAAAATCTGAAGGCTTCCCTGATTTCATTCCCGGTCATTGGCATCTCCTTAGAAAGGTGGGTATCAACATTGTTGGACCCTTGAACCCCTAGACAGCCTTAGGCAACAGGTTTATACTGGTTTTGGTTGACCATGCCACTTGGTACCCAGAGCCAATACCTCTGAGGCCTATGACATACCTGCAGTGGCTAGGACCCTAATAGGGGTTTTCACCTGAGTGATGTTCCCCAAGATAATGCTGTCTGACATGGGCATCAGCGTCATGTCTGCATACATGAAGTCCATGTGGAAGGAGTGTAGGGTCACATACAAATTCTCCACCCCCCACCATCCACATAAAGATCCTGAAAGGCATGATTAAGGGCCTGAGTGAGCCCATGAGGCAGAAACAGAAAGTCCTTTTACCATGCATGCTCTTTGCCAACAAGGAGGTAGCACAGAAGGTAGGTGAGTTTAGCCTATTCAAACTTCTGTATGGTCTCCTTGTTAGGGGACCTCTCAGTCTGGTATAGGAGTGCTGGGAGCAAGCACCCAAGAAGCCCTACCAAGATGTGCTTAGCCCCAGGAACCAGATGGTAACATTTTGGAAGAAGGTTTCTAAGAACTTGGAGGTCAACCAGGATGTTCTGAAGCAATGGTATGGCCCACCCCTAATTTTGTTTTTCACTACTGTGAGGCCTACATGTCTCATAGGATAACATTGAGTTACCTTATTACCTTAATTAAGTGATAACATTTGATTGGGAACATGTTAACCTTTGATTAGGGATACCTAAGCATTTCATGTTTGGTGTCTATGAAATTGTAATTTAAAATCCTCTTAATTGGTAAAGTCAGATTTTAAATTACAATTTTGAAAATGACACTTTTAAAAAGTGGACATTTCCTGCGCGTGCTGTTTTGTGCCTGCAGCCTGTCCTGGGTCACATGACTGGGTGTAGTTGGCAGTTGGACTTTGTTTATTGCTCTCAGACAGCCACACACTAGAGCTAGATTAGGTGTGTATGAAAGGGCCATCTGCTGGGAGGATGGGGGCAGAGTTGGGTGCAGCCCTACTTGCAACTAAACAGGCTGTGCTCTACTTCATACAAAGGAATGTCACCATTGCACCTCTCCTACAAACACGTTGTAGCCAGGACAGGGGATGCAGGAAATTCCAAGCACTTCACATACTACTTTGTATAGACTTTATAGACTACTTCACCGAAGGCACCAGATTTAACATTAAGGCCCATATTTATACTTTTTTAGGGACGCATTTGCGTCATTTTTTGACGCAAAATCGGCGCAAACTTACAAAATACCATTGTATTTTGTAAATTAACGCCGATTTTGCATCAAAAAACGATGCAAATGCAGCGCTAAAAAAGTATTATTATGGGCCTAAGACCCTCGGACCAATATAGGACTCTCACACCCACTCTTATGTTCACTTTCTGGACATGTAAAATGACTCTCAGAGAACTGCCTGCTGGTGTGGCCTGATGTGTACCCCACAAGACTGCTTAGTTGCATATTGAAGGATATGGAACCTGCCTTGAACTGTTAGAGGCTGGTCCTGCCGTGCTTATTCACCTGATCCCAGGACTACCAGAGTGACTCCAAGGCCTTGTTTGCTGTCCTTCTTTTCAGAGCCACACGGACATAAAACGCTGTCATGATCTTGACCCTGCACCTGGATTCAGCCTGAGGGAGTCCTAAACCACCCCATGTGATGCCCCTCCACTCATGGGCCCCCGGTGGTGGTGCTGAAGGTGCCCGATATCCAAAATCCAAAACTTGCCATTTAGGACATAGAAATAAGCATATACAGAAGTGTAAAGTCCAGACAACCAATGGCAATAATGTTAGTGGTCCATCACCAGTATGAAAATGCAAATATGTACTTATTATAGAGATTTTAACGTTTACAATAAGTACATATTTGTATTTTTTTCCACCAGTGGTGGATGTGCTTAATTTTTACAGAATTTATCGATTCTTCGAAGTGGCTTTCGACCAATCCTTTGAAGTTATTTAAGTAAATATTCCTCCTGATGTTTGGTAAAAATCTCTGCTTATAATTTATCATTTCGGTGGCCGCCTTTTTTGATTTGTTCAGAAACTATGCCCTTGTTCAATTAATTTTCCCTGTCCTGATAATGACCCGTTTACTTTTCTGGGTTGAATCTCATTCGACAATTGCAATGGAATCATACCCCTAAAAATGTAATTAGTAGATTTGTTGAAAAAAGTTAATTGCTCATTTCCATTGTCGCTTTTTCCTTTACACATTTTGTATTTCATAATTTGCTGTAACTGTGTAATCACTTGAGCATCGAGCATCTTTTTACTGCAAACATGATACATTGTTTATCTTCTAATGAATAATACCAATTCAATATGCTTTGTCGAACATCAGTACGTCGGCCTCTTGTTTTGCCTATTTTTTGATTATTCTTGTTTTGAACAATTTACCTTTTAACTGTTTTAAATATTTCTTCACTTGGAACCCCTGTTGCACATTTGTATAGTACTGCCCCTGGTCCCAGGTATTGTTTGGATGTCCCTGTTGCATATCATTGCTTGAATAGATTACACATTGACTCTACATTAAAACTGACTGCTTATGTGCCAAACTACCACAGGGTCAAGCACAGGTTAATTGAGTGAGTTTTTTAGTTGGCTGTGACAGGGATTGTGACTGTTGCTTCAACACAGGTCACCCCACCAATAAACCAATTTTTCACATTTTTATATAGTTTTATATCTAAAATTATAAAGTAACATCCTACTACCTACAAAGTACTGCAGTACAGGAAAAAAAAAAATAATAAAAAAAAAAATACACTGTAGTGCACTCTATTTGTGAAATATAGTGTAGTACAGTGTTTATTTGTGTACATTTTTTTTAAACTTTCCTAAGTAGTGCAGTACTTTCTAAGTAGTACTGTGGCACTGTGTTAATTTTTTCTTTTTAAAAAGTAAATGTTTGAAAATTCAAATACACTGTACTACACTATATTTGTGAAATATAGTGTAGAACAATGTATTTTAAACTTTTTAATATATTTTCTATAAATTATTTTAAGTACTATGGTACTTCCTAGGTGCTATTGCAGTACTCTGTGACTTTTTTTTTTAAAGATAGAGGACCAGATGTAAAAAAAAGCCATTTTGCATTTCTTAAATAGCGACTTCATAGAAATCGCTATTTAAGAAATGCAAAATGCAATCTACTAAGATACTGATTTCCTAATTACAATTCCTACAAAGTAGGAATCGCTATTAGGAAATTGATATTAAGAAATCCCATTGCGTTTGAGTCAATGGACCAATTTTGCATTCCCTACATGGCGATTTCTCATTAGAAAGTGAAGTCAAGTCAATGGTAATTGCATCTCCTAAATGCCCAAGTCACATTTAGGAAATGCGTGGAACATCAGAATAGGAATCACACATAGGAAATCCCTATTTGCGATTTCCTACTCTGGGAATCATAAATTGCAGGGTAGAAATCACAATATGCGATTCCTTAAATGGCTTTGTACATAGAAAAGCCCAGTTTGCATTTCTTAACTGCCCGAAATAGTGATTCAGACCATTAAGAAATGCAAACAGGCTTTGTACATCTGGCCCATAAAAACCTATAAATAATTTTATGTACCTGTTACCTCATTAATAGAGTGATAATAAGTAGGAAAACATATCTTAACCCTTAACCAGGAACACAGCCAATGTGTTGGTAAAACAACATGGGTACTTTTACTTTTGTAAAAGCAGACATTACCCAAACATATGATTCCTTGTCATCGCCATGTGCCACGAAATACTGCAGTAATTTTGCGGTATGATGGAAATTAAATGGCATCAGATATCACTAAGATTAAACTCCCTTATAACTTTAAAAATCCTTAAAAATCCTTACCGTACTTACCTGTACTACAAAAGCAATCATCTGCACAGCATAATATAGAGTCCTGCCAAATTTCATGAAAATCTGTTCAGTGGTTTTGGCGCAAGGTCCAATACAAACGTTTATGGAAAGTGCATTGGGAGAAATACTCTTCTTACTTTGCACTCCCTTGATGAATCAACAAGAAACTTTCCATCATCAGCCAATGTAGAAAAAGCTATGGATCCGGAATGTTTTGTGGAGATTCGTCAAACAAAGACAAAGTTATTAGCTAGCGAATATCCAAGGAATTCCATATATATATATATAGAAAGAGAGAGAGAGTGTACTGGTGATACATGATCTAGCTTTCTGACAAATTTGATGAAATTCCGTTAATCGGTTCAGGCTATAGTCATGTCTAAAATCCCTACGGGAAACTGTATGGGGAAAACAAGTTTTGAACATTTTGTGAAGATTTGTCAAATGGTGCCAAAGTTAAATTACAGGATTGCTTCCAAACACATGAAGCAGCATTTCTCACTGCTCCCTGTGTGCAGGAGCAATAAGACCGCAGGTGAATTGAGGCTCCTTCCGGGATTTAGACCCAATCTAGCACTGATGCTTATGCATCATTGCTGGATTGGATCTCAATCTCTCCTGAAGTGGCTGTGACAAGCAAGATCTTTGTAGTGCTCTCCTTGTGAGGGCAGAGCCCATCCTTTATACTTTTTATTACTATGATTTTGCAAATGCACAAAATGACCTTGAAGTGCCCAAGGCCGTGCATGGCATGGGGTTGGATGCCTATGGGGGGTTGGCCAAAGGTCCTGGCCATGGGCCAGACCCTGTGGCCAAACCCTGCTGTGCACGCCCAAAGGCTGTGTGTGGTGAGGGTTGGATTAATGTAAGGTAATTTAATATTTCTTAATGTTAAAAACCCTTAGAAATTCACTGAAAAAACACAGGTTACAGGGATGTTATAGTTAGGAAATAGAATTAAAAAATCCTTAGAAATTCACTAAAGAAACAAAGGATAAAGGTACATTATGGTTAGTTTCAGATTTTACCCGCACAAAACCATAGAATTTCAACAGTTATTGTTATCGAAAGACACTATAACTCGTGCTCCAAGATAACAATAACTTGTGCCCTCACCATGCATTGCTATTCACAACACATATTACATCAGTAATTACATCGTCTATGGCATCATTGATAATTTCACAGCAAATTGGCAATACATTTATTGATGAGAAAACTGTGCATGGTGGGGGCTCTATGCTCTTCTTCTGTATGACACTAAACTCTATGCCACTATATGCCATCCCACTGTACAGGTTTACACTCTATGCCACTCCACTCTACACCACTCCACACTTAGCTGTTTGACTATATGCCAGTCCACTCTATACCACTCTACTGTACACCACTCGACTCTACACAAATGTACACCACTACAATCTACACTTCTCCAGCCTTGCCACTCTACTGTACACCACTCAACTCTACACCACCTTAAGCCACTACAGTCCACGCTATTCCACTCTATACCACTCTACTGTACAACACTCAACTCCACCCCACTGTATGTCTCTACACTGCTCCACTGTTCACCACACTGCTCTACGCCACTATAATCACCAGTCCAGCATACATCCCATACTCTCTGCTTCTCCATTCCACGCTATTCCACTCTACAGTACGCAACTGTACACCACATCTCTCTGTGCCACTCCACTCCATGCTGTTGTACTCTACGCCACTCTACTTTATGCCACTCTACTATAAACCACTCAACTCAACTCAAAGCTACAAAACTCAACTCTACTCTACAACATTCCACTGTATGCTATTCCACTCTACTCCATTCAACACTGTGCTACTTTATGCCACTCCACTGTACGCAATTCCACTTCACGTCATTCTCCTCTGCACCAAGCCACATTAAGCCACTCAAGCTTACAGCACTCCACTGTAGGCCATTCTACTCTAAGCTATCCCACTTTAAGCCACTCCACTGTATGCTACTTCACTTGTACTCCACTCTACACAGCTCCACTCTATGTTGTTTCATTCTACACCACTTGACTTTACGCCACTCCATGCCACTCAAGTCTATGCATTCTACACTGTCACTCCACTCTACTCCACTCTACTATATGCTGCTCTACTATATGGCGCTATACTATATGCCTCTCCATTGTACACCACTTCACTGTACGTCACTCAGCTCTATGCCACTCTACTTTACGGCCCTCCACTCTAAGCCAATTAACTCTACGCAACTCCACTCTATGCCACTCCGCTCTCTACTACTGTATTTTGTGCCACTCTACTCTATGCCACTCCACACCACTCCATTCCATGCTATTCCACTCTACGCCACTTGACTCTATGCTACTCTACACCCCTTCACTCTATGCAACTCCACTCTACACCACTTTACTCTACAGTATTCCACTCTAAGTCATTCAAGTGTTGGCCACTTTATGCCACTCCACTCGATGCTGTTTCCCTCTATGCCACTCAACTGAACGCCACTCCACTTTACAGCACTCCACTCTAAGCCAATCAGCCCTACACTATTCCACTCTACACCACTCCACTGTACCCACTCCACTCTATGCCAGTCCCCTGTACACCTCTCCCATGTACACCACTCCACTTGATGCTATTCTACTATACAGCCATTTCACTCTATGCCAATCCACTGTACACCAGTCCACTATATGCCACTCCACTCCACTCCATGCCACTGAACTATATGCAGCTCCACTCTACCTCATTCCGTTATGTGCTGTTCAACTCTATGCCATTTCACTCAACGACAATCTACACTATGCTATTTCACTCTATGCAACAACACTGTACATCACCACACTGTATGCTTTACACTCTATACCACTCCTTTCTACCCACTCACTCTACTCTATGCCACTGCACTCTATGCCACTCCACTCAACATTGTATCACTTCACGCCACTCCACTCTACACCACTCTACTGTACTACACTCCACTGTATGCCATTGCACTCTACATTACTTTATTCTATGCCATTCCACTGTACGAGACTAAACTCTGTGCCACTGTATACCATTCAACTGTATGCGATTAGACTCACCACTGCAATGAACACTGCTCTGCTTGATGCAACTCCATACTATACTATTCATATCTGTGCCACTTCTATCTGTACCACTCTACTATGCGCCACTCAACTCTACAGCACGGTACACCAGTAAACTCAATACTATTCCACTCTATGCCAATCTACTCTACACCACTTGACTCCACATCACTGTATGCCACTACACTCTTTGCTACTCCACTGCAAATCATTACTCTGTATGCCTATGTACTGTACGCCAATCCATCATACGCGTCTATACTCTCTGCTACCCAATTCTACGCTATTCCACTCTACGCACTCCTCACCACTCTACTCCGTACCACTCTACACCACTCAGCTCTAAGCCTCTCCACTTTTCCTCACTCCACTCCACTCTACACCACTCCATTCTATGCTATTCCACTCTACACCACTCCACTCTAGGCCATCCTACTGTATGCCATTCCATCATACTCTATTCTAATCTACCTCACTCTCTTCCCAACCACTCCACTCTAAGCAATTTCGGTCTATGCTATTGTGCTCTACTCCATTTCACTCAATGCTATTCAACTGTATGCCACTCCACTCTACACTACTGTACTCTATGCCACTCAACTGTACGCCACTCAACTCAAAACCACTGCACACTACCCATCTCCACTCTACACCATTCTACCCTACCCTATTCCACTGTATGTCACTCAACTCTACGTCACTCTGTGCCACTGCAGTGTTTGGTATTCCACTCGTCGCCACTCCACTGTATGCAACTGCACTCTAGACCATGCCCCTCTACACCAAGCCACTCAACTTTACGGCACTCCAAAGTACACCATTCTACTCTAGGCTATTCCACTCTATGCTACTCCATTCTATGGCACTCCACTCTATGGTACTTCAGTGTATGCCACTCCACTCTACACCACTCCATTCTGCACTGTTTCTTACAATGCCACTTGACTTTACCCAACTATGCGACACTACAGTCTATTCTATTCTACTCTACATCACTCCAGTTTACGCCACTCTACTGTATGCTGCTCAACTATATGCAGCTCTACTCTATCCCTCTCAAATAAATGCTATTAAATTCTACGTCACTCTATGTCTCTCCACTCTATTCCACTCTATGACACTTGGCCCTATGCTACCCTACACGCCTCCACTGTACCCCACTCAACTGTACACTACTCCACTCTACGCTATTCCATGCTAAACCACTCAACTGTACATTAGTCTATACCACTCCACTGTATGCTATTTCACTCTGTGACACTCCATTCTACACCATTCTACTCTATGCCACTCCAGTGTATGCTTCTCAACTCACCACTGTAAGCCACTCCACTCTAAGCCAATCCAGTCTACACTATTCTACTCTACCACATTCCACTCTTTGCCACTCCACTGTATTCCCCTGTACTCTACGCTGCTGCAGTAAACACTACTCCACTGTATGTCTCTCAACTCTATGCCACTCCATTGTATGCCACTCCACTCTGCACCACTTCACTCTATGCTATTTACTCAAGGTCACTATACTTTACACTGCTGTAATGCATCACACTCAGCTCAATGCCACTCCATTCTACACCACTCCACTCTGTGCCAGAGTATGCCCCTCTACTGTACGATATTTGACTGTACACCACTCAGATGAATGCACTCCATTCTACTGTACTCCACCGCACTCCACTGTAGTCCATTCTATGCCACTCAACTCTATAAAACTCCACTCTACGCTATTCCACTCTAAGCCACTTCACTCTATGCCAAGCTATGCCCCTCTACTCTATGCTGTTCCACTGTGCCACTCTACTGTATGCCACTCCACTCTACCCTGTCCACTCCACA
Source organism: Pleurodeles waltl (assembly GCF_031143425.1). Lineage (NCBI taxonomy): Eukaryota > Metazoa > Chordata > Amphibia > Caudata > Salamandridae > Pleurodeles > Pleurodeles waltl. Next base: position 740,852,215 of record NC_090445.1, on the reverse strand, counting down.
CCACTGGACTGTACTCCAATCGACTCCACTCTACACTGTTGCACTCTATGCACTCTACACCATTTTATTCTGTCACTCGACTTTATGCTTCTCTACTTTGTCATTCCACTCTATGCCCCTCCAATGTTTGCCATTCCACCATGAGCCAGTCCACTCTACCCTATACCATTTTTCGCCATTCCATTCTACGCAATCTCATTATATGCCACTCCACTCTACACTATTCCATTCTGCGCCATTCTATTCTACGCAATCTCGTTATATGCCACTCCACTCTACACTATTCCATTAAAGGCCAAACAACTCTACGCCACTCTTTGCTATTTTACTCTATACTACTCCACTTTATGCCACTCTAGTGTATTCCACTCAACTGAAAACCACTGCACTCTAGCCAACTCCATTCTATGCCATTCCACTCTATGCTACTCCACTCTGTGCTGCTCAACCCTACACCACTCATGGTACAGTATTCCACTCTATGCCACTCCACTGTATCAACTACACTCTACACCATTCCCCTCTACACCAAGCCACTCTACACCACTCCACTCTATGCCATTACACTTTTTCAGAACTCCAATGTGCACCGTTCCATTCTATTCCACACTCCACTCTAGGCTACTTCACTGTCTAACACTCCACTATACATTACTCCACTCAATGCTATTTCATTCTACGCCACTTGACTTTACCCCAGTCTATGCCACCTCAGTCCACACTATTCTACTCTATGTTACTCCACTTTATGCTGCTCTACTGTATGCACTCCACTCTATGCAATTGCATTCTATGTCACTTGACTCTATGCCACTTTAAGACACTCCATTCTATTCTATTCCACTCTATGCCACTTGACTCTACGCTACTCTATGCACCTCTGCTGTACCCCACTCCAGTGTACACCACTCCACTCTACACCATTCCACACTCTACTTCTCAACTGTATTCCAGTCTTCCCTGCTCCACGTTGTTTCACTCTATGCCACTTCAATCTACGCCACTCTACTCTATGCCATTCTAGTCTATGCCACTCCCCTGTATGCTGTTCCAGTCTAAGTCAATTCACTCTATGCTATTCCAGTCTTTATCACTCCACTCTAAACCACTCCACTGTATCCCACTGCACTCTACACCACTCCACTCTATGCTATTCCACTGTATATCTGTCACAGTGTCCTTTCCTCTGGATCTACGCGTCGCTGAAAAAAAGACCCACTTTCCGGCGTCACCAACTCAGAAAGCTATTATAGCACAGAGTTATGATGAAGCCAGTCAGGGGGAAGGGAATTAGGGTAGGGAACAGCAGGGAGAGAGATCTAAAAAGTAAAGGTTAGAACAAATATGCATTTACTCATTCATAGAAATGTAACTCATCAATAGACTCTTGACTAAATGCGTCTCCGAGATATCAGATGGAGACCCCTTTTAAAATGAGGGCAAAGCCCCGTCTTGGAAACATGGAACAAGGGTAAACTACGACCTCAGAATCAAGAGATGGCAAGAACTTTGGACTACGAATATACTCAGAATATCAATCCTGTAACATCTATGTCTTCACAACATAAACCTTTGATCATGACTTAGAAAATCTCACAGAATTAAATATGCTTTTCACATCTTAAGCTTTTCAAAGAACAATGAAAACTATGATTTACTTATCTCCAGAAGTACTTTCACATTCACAACAATAAATGCCAAAAAGTTTTACTCATTGAACTTGAAGCACTTTACTTAACAATACTAGGAAGCGCTTTTACTCAAGTAGCCTGAATCACTTAGATTGTTGTGCCAAGAACCTTTTACTCCTGTGAATTGAAGCGCTTTGATTGTCGTGCCAAGAGCGCTTTAAACCTGAGGACTGAAACGCTTAAATTGATATGCCAAGAGCGCTTTACATCTGTGAACTGAAGCGCTTGAATTGTTGTGCCAAGAGTGCTTTACATCTGTGAACTGAAGCGCCAGAATTGTGCCAAGACCGCTTTACATCTGTGAACTGAAGCGCTCGAATTGCCGTGCCAAGAGCGCTTTACACCTATGAACTGAAGCGCCTGAATTGTCGTGCCAAGAGCGCTTTACATCTGTGAACGAAACGCTTTGAATTGCTGTGAAAAAAGCACTTTACATCTGTGGATGGAAACGCTTCGAATTGCTATGCACAAAAGCGCTTTACATCTGTGAACTGAAATGCTTTGAATTGCTGTGTAAAAGAGCGCTTTACATCTGTGCTCTGAAATGCCTTTGATCGTTGCGCCAAGGCCGCTGTACTCTAGAAACGCTTTTCTTGTTATGCTAAGGGGCGCTTTAACTTTTGGAAGTAATGACTTACTCCAAACTTGGATTCAGCAAGGCCTTACCGCTACGAGTATGACCTACTAGTTTTTGAATGCATCATGGAAACAAGGATACTTTGGTTGGACGACACTCTGCCATTCAGGAACTCTGCTCTTCTACAGAGAAACCCCCACGAGGTCTGGCTGCATCGAAGTCTTCAAAATAGTGAGCAACGTGCTTGGGTGTGGCTGGGCTTTATAGGCCTGCCACACCCCAAGATGGCTGCTGCCTCTAAAAACATGGGAATTGTAGTCCCTTCATAGAATAGCACTGATAAGTGCATCTTGTTCACCACTGTCCTGAACCTGCAGCTCTATGAGCTTTGCCACAGGGCAGACGACGCTGATGGTCACCTTTGGAACAAGATGGGATGACAAGTGGTGCGCATAAAGCGCCGCAGAGTCGCGCAGCGGAGTTTCGGGCGAGACCTGGACTGCGCCTGGCCTTATTCCCGATAATATCACTCCATTCTATGCCACTCCACTTTATGCCACTCTACTGTATGACAGTTAGTTGCCACTCCACTCTACCCAACTCCACTATATGCCACCCCACTCTGTGCCAGTGTAGGATATTTCAATGTATGCCACTGATGTGTATGTCACTCCACTCTACACTACATTTTGCTAAACTCCAATCCACTCTATTCCCCTTTACACCACTTCACTCTATGCAACTCTGCGTCCCTCCACTCTAAGGTATTCCACTCTGCGCCACTCCTCAACCTGCCACTCCAAGCTACTCTAATTCCACTCAAAGCCACTCGACTTAACTCCACTCTATGCCACTCCACTCTACGCTAGTTCACTCTATGACACTCCACTCTATGCCACTCTACTCTATGCCATTTTACTCTGTCACTTCACTTTATATCTTCTACTTTTTCCCACTCAACTCTGTGCCCCTCCACTGTACACCACTCCACTCTAAGACAATCCACCCCATTCTATTCTGCTCTACGGCACTCCACTCTTCTCCACACTACTCTACACCACTCCACTCCATACTATTCCATTCTGTGCCACTCCACTTTACTTCACGTTATGCCACTCAACTCTATGCTATTCAACAATATGCCACTTGACACAATGCAACTCTGTGTTCCTCCACTCTATACTATTCCAATTTATGTCCTTCCACTGTACGCCAGTCCACTCTCCACAGTTCCACTCTACGCCACTTGAATGTACACCACTCTACGACACTCTACACTTTTCACTATGCATCTTGACACTCTATGCCACTCCAATGTATGCCACTCTACAATATGCCACTCAAATCTTTGCCACTCCACTGTACTCCACTCTACAGTTTTCCACTCTATGCCACTCCACTCTACTTCAGTATATGCTATTCCAATCTATGCCACTTCACTTTGTGGCACACTAGACTACTCCACTGTATCCTACTGCACTCTATGCCACTTGATTCTGCACAACCCCACTCTCGGCTATTCCACTGCATGCCACTCCACTCTACACCACTCCATTGAACACCACTCTATGCAACTCTACTCCATGCCATTGTACTCTAAACCACTACATTTTACGTTTCTCTACTGTATGCCACTCAGCTCTGTGGAATTCTCCTCTACCCAACTCCACTGTTCGCTATTCCACTCAACCCCAGTCAACTCTATGCCACTGCACACCACTCTACTGTATGGTATTCTACTGTACGCCACTACAGTGTATGCCACTCCACTGTATGCCAATCCACTCTACGTTATTCCACTCTCCACCATTCCACTCTATGCCACTCTGCTCTGCACTGTTCCACTGTATGCCACGCCACTCCACTCTAAGCCACTTCACATTATTCCACTCTATGTCACTCTATGCCACTACACTCTATGCTTTTTTATTCTATGTCACTCCACTATATGCCACTCTACTGTATGCCATGCAACTTCAGTCTGCAGCACTCAACTCTGTGCTGTTCTATGCTATTCCACTCAACTCTATACAACTCTGCGTCACTCCACTCTATGATATTTCCCTTTTTGCCATTCCATCGCAAGACTCTTCACCTTAGGCCTCTCCAATCTACGGCACTCCAATGTATGCCATTCCACTGTATGCTACTTCACTCTAAGCCACCCCTCTCTGCACTTTCCTGTCTCCTGAGCCAGAAAGGGCTGGTGGGGACCCCAATCCCCCGACCCTTAAGGGGAGGTAGTGCATTACCCTTCTCCCAGCACCAAGAGTGGCCCGGGTACCCCACCCCTGGAGCCATCACTTAAATATACAGGAGGGTGATGCACAACCCACCTCCCAGTGCCTGAAAAGGCCTGAAGACTCCACCCCAGAGACCAAATTTCATAAAAAAATCAGGAGGGGGCCATGTGGTGGGAGAATTTTTAAAGCTTCTGCCAAGTGAGAGCAAACATCCCTTCACTGCCTGTGCTCCTGCAAGCAGGAAAGGCATGTTTGCTCGGACACAGCATGAGATGTAAAAATGCTCCTGCCAGGTGGAAGTATACATGCCCATGCTGATGTGGGCAGGAAGGCTACTGTGTCCCATGGTGGCCTTCTTGAGAGACAGTATTTAAGCCAGCCTTAAGTGGCTCAGAGAGGGGTGCCATACGTCCCTGTCCCTTTTAACTTCAGTTTGGCCCCAGGGGATAGAGTAACCGGGGCCTTTTAAGGTTTGGGGAGGGGAGCTGCATATCCCTCTTCTCTTTTTTGTGCAATTCAGCCTTGGGGATGGAGACCCTGGGGCCTTTTAAGGCTCAAAGGAGGGGGCTGCACAGCCCCTGTCTCCTTTTATTGTGTAGGGGTTACACAGCCCCTGTCTCCTTTTATTGGGTAATTTGGCCCCTGGGTGAGGTCCCGGTGCGGCATGCACCCGATCCCCTCATTTTACACATTGGCTCCAGGGTAGGGGGTCGCTGGGGCCTTACAGAGGCTTGGGAATGGGGACATGCCCCCCTCCCCTAAAAAAATATTTCACATCACCCCCAGGGCCTTTGTCCACACTGTTTTTTTTATGACTAGCATGGTAGTCAGAAATGTCCTTTTTTGAATTTTGTGGCATATTTGTGGATCATCTTGAATGTGCAGCAATTTTTAAAAAACAATATTTTTTGGCCCCAGGCCTAGGGAGCCAGGGCACGCCTACCCTGCCCCCTTGTGTCATTTTTTTACCATTTTGTTCAAGAGTCTGGGCTGAGTCCTGAGTCCAATGATGGCTACTGTAACATCCTGGTTGATGTGATGGCAGCCAAACAGTTCTCTCCATGGGATCTGTCAGCTCCACGGATCCTTGTGTCATGATATATACAAAGCGTTGGACCATTAATTATCCAGAAACTGCTAAACAGAGTTACAACAAATCACAAAAATCACTCTTTCTGGACCAAGATCTAGTTTCTGCCACATTAGGTGTAAATCCGTTCAGCAGTTTGGGCTGTAGCTATGTCTAAAGTTCAAACAGAAAAATGAAATGGAAAACACATTTTGGGACCCCCCCCGTTTTCTTGGCCCCACTTGACCGATCCCCCTGAAAGATTCCAGTTGGGAGCTTAGGTGGAAGAACATTATTTTTGGAATATTTTATGAGGATTCATCAAATGGTGCTAAAGGTATTAGGAAAATGACACCGAAGTTATTAAGAAAACAAGAAATCCTTTTAGAAACGTTGTCCTAAATATAATTATCCACTGGTGACCGCCACTGGGTAATTATAGTTAGGTCTGCTCTTCCATAGAATAAGTGTGTTTTGTATTGCTAACAACTTTGGCACCGTTTGATGAATCTCCATGAAGCTTTCTAAAAAGGTACTACTTTTTTACTAGTTTGTGCATGGTAAGTTTTGAGGTAATCTGTCACGCGAGGGCCAAGATAAAAGGGGGTCGCTAAATGCATTTTCCATAGAAGTCTTTAAGGCAGGCTAAATCAGAAACCGCTGAATGGAATTACAACAAATTCGTCAGGAAGCTGGATCTTGGTTCGCAGATTGTGTTTTTTGTGATTTCATGTAAATCCATTCAGTAGGTTTTTTTAAAAGTTCAACTCACTTTATTAGGTTTTTGTGAAAAACACACAGGCACATAACAATTAATTAAGAGGATTATGTCAAAGCGAAGTCATTAAGGATCTGTGAAGTGGAGTTTTTGACAAATTATCTAGTTTTTGAGAGCTGTAGCGGTGTCAGCAAAAATCTTTTGCGGATGAGGGGGGGGGGTATGAACTTTGTCATAGAAAGTTACGCTGTAGTAGTGAAGGGCGAACAAATGGAATTTTCAGGTTCAAGCCACCTGAGGGGATCTGTCAGATCTTGAAGCAGCCAGCAAGCAACTTGTGTAGAAAGGAAAGCTGTTTGGTATAAAGCCCTTTTTGGTAGTCTGCACCCCCCTTATTGGATGCTTCTTCTTAGTTCAGTAGTTTTTGAGAAATTAAGGGTAAAAAATAATTGTATATTTTGGCAATTGGGCTCAAAGAATTTCAGAGACTCTTGCGTGATCGCCAATTTCAGTATTTAAGTATTTTGACTGGCCCAAGAAGCTTTATTTTCCTTGGGAGTCAGATTCCAATGAGAGCAAGTATTCTGATTGACTGCCAGTAACAAGAGAAAAATGTTTCTGACAACCATTACAGAAATCTGGGGCTTAGTCCCTAGTCCTGAAGTTGTAAAAAAAAACATAAGGATGGCCAGGCCACATTTAAATCACTAATGCCCTTAGGAGCCTACCCCCTTTAGATGAGGGTGACAGTGTGCACCCTTCCCTGAGCCTTCCAAGACCCAGAAGAGCGCATCTCTAGGGCCGAAAACTGTTTATATGGGGGATGTGTGACTTTCCTCCCCAAGCCACGAGGGGCCACGGGGAGCCCGCCCCCTGGGTCCAACATTAATTTTTATGTGGAAGGTGGCAGAGTCTCCGACCCCCCTGGGCCTCTAAAGGCCCCAGTGAGCCCTACACCGGGGTGGAAAATACACAAAATGGGTGTGGGGCCATGTGGCTCCTCTCCCCAAGCCTGAAAAGGCCCCGGGGAGCCAACCCCTGCTGACTTTAAGGGAGGGGGACCGCACCGCAGGGTCAGGCATGTCATAAATGATGTCATGATGTGAGGTTGTGAGCAGTGCATTGCGGCAGCACACTGCTTATGCTAACTATAACTGGTGAATTTCAGTGTATTTTTTTTAGTTCAAAACGTTAATGTTATCACAAACACGTTCACCTAACTGTAACTTTACTTTAACCTTTTGTTAGTGAAAAACATCTCTCTCTCTCTCTCTCTATATATATATATATATATGCATATATATATATATATATATATATATATATATATATATATATATATATATATGTGTGTATATATATATATTTTTTTTTTGTTGTTGTTTGTTTTGCCAATAACTTTGGTGCTGTTTCACAAATCTTCACAACATTTTCAAAACTAGCACACCACTCACCTCAGTTGCTATCTTGAAGGTTTCTGGGTAATCCGTCACGGGGGGACCGAGAAAAAGGGGGTATCAAAATACTTTTTTCCATGCAATTTCCTTAGGGAGTTTTAGACATGATTACAGCCTGAACTGATGGACAGAATTATACCAAATTTTCCAGAAAGCTAGCTTTTGGTCCAGAAAGCGTGCTTTTTGTGATTTGTTGTAAATCCGTTTACCAGTTTTGGAGTTATTGAAGTAAAAGTGTTAAGTATATCTAGGACCCCTCCACGGATTCGAAAGTCCCCATGCTGATATTTGATTGTCTGCCAACCAGGAAGTGTTGGCAGCCATTTTGGGACTCAGACTCAGCTGAGCCCAAAAATAAAGTAAAAAAAGAAAAGGGGTCAGGGTAGGAATACTCTGGCATCCCCATGCCCTACCAGGGAAAAAAAGCATTTTTTACATTTTTCAACTGAATACAATGGTAGATCTGTATTTAGCCGGAGAAAAATTGAAAAAAAAAACAGGTACCTGCACTTGTTCTTTTTTCTCAGCCCCTGGGCGGGCAAGGTCCCGGGGGCACACGCTCATTTGCAAAAAGGGGAGGGGTGTGCATGCGGCCCTCCTCCCACGGCAGTTTGAGCCCCAGTGAAGACCACCTCACTGGGACTTATTTTTAAAGTGAGTAGGAGGGGGGCCGCGTGGCCCTCCTCCTTTGGCCTTTAAAGGGGCCAAGGGACCACTACCTTCCTGGGTCTTGTCACACTAAAAGGAGGAGGGCCACCCGGACCTACCGCCAATGTTTAAATTGCCATGGGGACTGCCACTTCCTCAGCACACAAAACTACTGACAAGAGGGAGGGGGCCGTGCCACCCTCCCTCCCAGGCCATATTTGGCTCTGGGGACCACCTGCACCCTGGGACTGTCCCTGTGCAGACTAAAGGAGGGGGGCTGTGTGCCCCCCTCCTGCAGCTATTGCTGGCCCTGGGGACCACCACCCTCAGGGGGAGCTTCTTAACTCTCGAGGTACCTTTGCTCAGAAGATAGTAGTTTGCTTTCACTTAGCGGGAGTTTTACCAGCTCCCACCAAGCAAAAGTAAATTGTAAGTCTGCTCCAAGTAGGCGGGAGCTGAAAAACTACTCCCGCTCACTGGGAGTAGACTTTTCATCTGTTTACATGCCCGCTGTCAAGCGGGCCAGAAAAGATATAAAAGGATTACACACACACTCAGACAGCAGCATTTTTAGCTTCTCGCTGTGTGCTGGAGCAATGCCGTCTTCCGCTGGAGGCGAAGAGCCATCATGGATCGTGGGCCTTGATACTCCCCCTGCAGTCCCTAGGAGATCAATAAATATAGTGACTGTGACAAGTAGGTTCTTTCTTGTGATCTCGTGTTGAGACCAGAGTTCGTTGTTCTCTGTTTTAACCACTACAAGTATGCAAAATGACTTAGAAGCCCACCCGTTTAGCCCCGCCACATACACATTAGTGGTAACCAACTTCTTACCGCCTTTTTCCAGAATGATGGACAGCTTAGCAAAAGAAGGCCCCATCAGCACATTTCCCTCTGAATTTGGAGATGCATTTTTAATGCAGAGGAATATGAGGAATATGAGCATGTCTCCAGCAAGGAACCACTTACTACATATAATGAAGAGGAAGTGCATTTGTTTGGTGGAGATACAACTCTTTGTAGTCTCATCGTCTTCTCTACATGAGTATTCATGTTATTTCAGATTTCTTTATGAAGCCGCTCGAGGAACAATTACATTGCCAAAATCACAGACATACAAAGTCACTCGAGACATTACCTCGGGGTCCTTTACACAGCTGTAGTGTGGAATATGCACTATACATTTACTCAACGTGGTAGCACTTGCTAATTAGCTAGTAGAAAGCACTCCAGTTGGGGAGACATTATGTGCAAAACTGTGGCCTTTTTTTGAATAAATAAGCAGGACAGGAAGTATTCTGGCACCGATGCTCATTTCACAGAAATTAAACATCAAATCCCCCCAGCATGCTTTGGGGGGTTTGGCCACAGGGCCTGGCCATAGACCAAGTCCTGCTGCCAACCCCCACTGTGCACTGCTTTGCATGACCAAAAGCTGTGCATGGCCTTGGATGCCAACCCCTGCCATGCCCAGCCAACCCCTATAAGCCCTGTGGCCAGCCCCCTATCAGAACCCAACCTTGCCCATGTGCAGTAGCGGTTGCCCACAAGGGCTGGCCTGCATCCATTTTTTGCAGCCAACCCCCTAGGCACCCAAACCCATACTGTACACGACCCTTTGGCCGTGCAGGGTGGAAGTTGGCCAGAGCCTCTTCGGGTGTAAGAATAGGTTTGACAGGGTGCATCTGGGTGAGAGTGGCTGCCAGAGTGTCTGTCTGGGTGTGGGAGTGCTTACATCATTGTTTTAGTGGGTGCGCCACTTTGTGTGTGGGTCTGTAAGTGGGTGCATGAGGATGTCAGTGAGTCTGTGAGTGACTGTGTGACAGTTTAAGTGGGTGTGTGAGTGGGTGAGTAACTCAGTGGGTCTGTGAGTGGGTGCGTGCGGGTCTGACAGGGCTGTGAGTGAGTCCATGAGAGTCTGAGTGAGTCTGTGAGTAGGTGCACGAGTGTCTGAGTGGGTCTGTGAGTGGGTGTGTAAGTGTCTGGGTGGGTGTGTGAGTGGGTCAAAGATTGAAAGAGATAGATAGCTAGAGAGATAGATAGATAGATAGATAGATAGATAGATAGATAGATAGATAGATAGATAGATAGATAGATAGATAGATAGATAGATAGATAGATAGATAGATAGATAGAGAAAGAAAATGAGAGGGAGAGAGATTTATTTTAGACTTTGATATATTACGTACTTAGAATGAGATATTTCTGTGCAAATAAAAAAAATAAAAAAAAAAATTTAAAAAGAGTAAGATTACCTTTCAGTATGAGCCTTAAAGATTTGTAGTTAAAAAAAAAGGGGGAATCGAGGCAAGCTGGACTCGAACCTTCAACCCACAGTGTGACGGTCTGGGACCTTCACTCTGAGCTATTGTCTTTTTTTTGTTTTGTTTTTTACCCCTTTATGGTCTATCTGGGACTGCGGGAGATCCCTTTTAATTAATTTATTTTTATTTTACACAAAATGCCCTTATGGGCTAGCTAGCGCCACAGGGAAAGCCTTAAGGCTTCCCTTGCGGTACCAGTGCTTCAGCAAGCAGGGAGCTGCTTTAACAGGAGCTCCCTGTTTGCTGAAGCATTTCATCTCTACAAGGGACAGATATAAAAGCTCGACTGTTTGACAGCGGATTGTTTGCTGTGGCTTGGCTGCAGCTAAAGAGCTAAAGAGCTAAAGAGCTGCAGCCAAGCCACAGCAAACAGCCATGTCCTGGGGTGGGAAACCTGTAACAAAGCAGGAGCTGGCCCTGGGGGGTGACGGTCCTCAAGGCCATCAGTGGCTTCGAGAGGGGGGCCGTGTGGCCCCCTCCAATGTGAAGATAGCCCCGGAGAGGTTGTGGTCCCCTTAGCTCTTGTGGTGGGCTCCCAAAGGGAGCTCCCCAGGGCTAAAAAGCATTTTCTTAAAAAGAATTGCCTTGATTCGTGCTGGATCTGCAGACCTGGTAAAAAAAAATTACAAACGCTTCATCTTTTTGAAGCTCCTGGGTGGGTGTTTATTTGTAATGGGGGGAACAAAATATGTTTAGGGGGGTCGCATGCCACAGTGCCCCAGGGACCACCACCTCACTGGGAAAAAATATTGTATTTGTGTGGGGGAGACCCGTCGGCCTCCCATGCAGCCCAGAGGACCACCATCTTCCCGCTGCCAGAAGGCAAAGTTTTAATCTGTCTTGTCTTCTCTGCACACAGATTTGCCTGCAGGGAAGACAGATTAAAACATTGCTCCAGCAAGCAGGGAGCTGCTATGAAAAGTAGCTAAATGCTTGCTGGAGCAGTGCCGGGTCACGCCAGGAGGCGGGAGGCTGTTGGGCCTGCTAGGAGAGGTCTTGAGGCTCCCCCTGCAGTCCCAGAAAGCCAGTAAAGGGTGAAAATTGAAAATAAATGTAAAAAACAATTTGGTGGAACCAAGGGGGAGGCCTTGAGGCTCCCCCTGTTGTCCAAGATAGCCCATAAAGGGCTAAAAAAATGGAACATAAAAATTAAAAAAGGATAGCGTAATGGCAAAGGTCACAGACCTTCACACTGAGAGTTCAGAGTTTGACTCCTGGTGTATTCATAGTAATTTTCCTTCTTTACTTTTTTTTTTCAAATGTTTAAGACTCATGCAGAAAGGTGATCTTACCCTTTAATTGACAAATACATTTTTCTTTTCAATATGGGCAGAAATATCTCATTCTAAATATATCATTCAACAAAGCCTAATAAACTCTCTATCTATCTCACTCTCTTTCAGTCTCTCTCTCTCTCTTTCAAACTCTTTCTCCCACTCACATACCCACTCCGACCCTCATGCAGTCAATCACAGACCCACTAAAGACACTCACAGACCTTCTCACAAACCCAATCAGACCCTTGTTCAACCACTCACAGACCCACTCACACACCCATTCACAGACCCACTCAGACTCTCACACACCACTCACAGACCCACTGACACCCTCATGCATCCACTCACCGACCTTTGCGGACACTGACGCACCCATTAAGACACTGATGCACACACTTTCACACCCAGACTGAGACTTTCACAGCCACTCTCATCCCCAGATATACCTTCTTATACCTATTATCACACCCAGAAAGACAGACTGCAGCCAAAGGGCTGTGCACAGTGTGGGGTTGGGTGGTTAGGGGTGTTGGCTGCAGAGTCTGGCTGCAGGCCAGGCCTTGTGGGCAACCCCTGCCATGCACGGGCAAAGGCCATGCTGGGTGCAAGGTTGGTTGCTGATGGGGGCTTGGCCTCAGGGCCTGGCCACTGGCTGCTTATTACCCCCAAAATTACAGCACTAACGACATTGTTGATAACATCATTGATAATATCAATGTAATATCTGTTGGAAAAGAGGATCCTTGGGGACTCTACAGATGGTCTTGCTGGCTTTCGACTGGAACTGAGGGAGGCAGACTCTCTGAGTTCTACCAGAGAGAAAGGATGTGATCCAGTCCAGGGCCTTGTGGTGGATCCTGGCGTTGTGGAGGCGTGCACAGAGGGTGTGGTGACAGACGGTGTCGAAGGGTTCCGGGAGGTCAAGGAGGATGAGGGCCGCAGTTTCACTTTTGTCGAGCACGATCCTGATGTAATCGGTTGCGGCGATGAGAGCGGTCTCGGTGCCGTAGTTCTTGCGGAAGCCGGATTGGGAGATGTCTAGCGTGCTATTGTCCTTCAGGAAGCGGGTCAGTTGGCTGTTTACTATCTTCTCGATGACCTTCGCTGGGACGGGAAGGAGGGAGATGGGCCGGTAGTTCTTGAGGTCTTCGGAGTCTGCTTTGGGTTTTTTGAGCAGGGCGTTGACTTTGGCGTGTTTCCCGCTCTCCGGGAAGGTGGCGGTCTCGAAGGAGCTGTTCATGATAGCACTGAGTTGGGGGACGATGATTTGGCTGGCTTTGTTGAAGACATAGTGAGGGCAGGGGTTGGAGGGTGATCCAGAGTGGATGGTGCTCATGGTCTTGGTGGTGTCCTCAACATTGGTTTGGGCCCAGGTGCTCAGGAGGTTGGTGTGGCTGGGTGCATTGGGGTTAGTGGTGGCCGCAGTGGTCGTGGGGATCGGGGAGGCGAAGCTGCTGTGGATGTCCATGATCTTGCAGTGAAAAAAGGTGGCGAGGGAGTCGCAGAGGTCTTGCGAGGAGGGGGGGGGGGTCGATGGAGCAGGACTTGGGGCTGGCGAGTTCTTTGGTGATGCTTAAGAGCTCTTTGCTATTGTGCACGTTGTTGTCGATTCGGTCTTTGTAGAAGGATCTTTTGGTAGTTTGGATGAGCTGGTGATGCTTGCGGATGGCTGTCTTGAGGGCAGCGTGGTTGCTCTCTGTTTGTTCGTGGCGCCATATGTTCTCAATTTTCCGACACTCCTCCTTGGAGGCCTGAAGGTCGGCGGTGAACCAGAGTGCTTTCGTGCTGGTGCGGTTGTTGGGTGGTTTCCTGAGTGGGGGGTGTTGGCGCAGTCGTCTAACCACTGTTTGAAGTTGAGGGCAGCAGTGTTGAGGTCGCTTGTGCTGGGTGGCGGGGCACGAGCGAGGGTGAAGATCAGCTGGTCTTCCGAGATCTTGTTCCAGCTACGGCAAAGGATCTGTTGCGGGTGGTTGTGAACAGTGGGTTTCTGGAAGGTGAAGTGGACACAGCGGTGGTCGGTCCAGTGGAGTTCGGTGGTATGGGTGAAGGTGATATGGCTGCTAGTGGAGAAGATGGGGTCAAGCGTGTGGCTGGCTGAGTGGGTGGGCGTCGTGACAAGTTGTTTGAGACCGGGGTTGGTGAGGTTGTCGATCAAGGCTGAAGAGTTGCTGTCGTTGGCGTTCTCTAGGTGAAAATTTAGGTCACCGAGGAGCATGTAGTCCGTGGAGGCGACGGCGTGGGCGCTGATTGTGTTAACGATGGCGTCGCAAAACTGTGGTTGGGAGCCTGGGGGTCTGTAGACAAGGGTTTCTCTGAGAGTGGTGTTGGCGTTGACGTGAATCTGGAAGTGTAAGTGTTCGGCGGCTTCGATGGTTTCATTGGTGTTGGTTGAGATCCTGATGGTGCTCCTGTGGACTATGGCAATTCCTCCTCCCGGTTTGTTGGTGCGGTCTCTGTGGGTAATCTTATAGCCTTCAGGGATGGCTATGGTGATGTCAGGTTCTGAGGAGGGGTTCATCCAGGTTTCGGTGAGGAAGGCGATGTCTGGGGAGGCTGAGGTGAGTAGGTCCCAGAGTTCGACTGCATGCTTGTGGACAGAGTGGGTATTGAGGAGGATGCAGCTGAGGTGGTTGTGGGTGGAGCTGCTGTGGTGCTTGGCGGCTTGGATGCAGGTGAAGCTGCACATCCGAGAGGAGAAGGGTCCATGGGTGTGCCTCGGTTTGGCTTGGACGCAGGCGGTGGAGCGGCCTGGGTTGAGGGTGTGGAGTTTGTTTGCCCTGTAGCAGCGACTAGTGATGTGGAGGTGCGAGGGCCAGGGGGACTGGCGCTGGGCGCGGGCCAGGTGCAGACGGGTGCAGATGGGCTTGCCTCTGGTGCGCCTCTGGCATGCCAGCTGAGCGGCCGCCATAAAGAAGGGGAGGTGGGAGGGAGGAGCAGCTGGGAGGCGGGAAAAGGGGGCAAATACGGGCATAAGGGGGGTGGGGCCGCAGAGACGCAGCGGCAGCAACGAACGGCTCAGAAGAGCCGAAAACAGGCAGGGGGGGGGGGGGTGCAAAGGAGAGCCAGCGGAAAGAAGGCTAAAAAGCACCGAAAAATACAGAAAAACACAGAATGGCAATATTTTTTAAACAGGATACGAGCGGTAACAAAACACACTCACAGCACTTACGGACCCCACTAGACACCAGGGATGAGGCGCAGGCAGGTGCCGGCAGGTGGTGGAGGGCCTTGAACTCGCTGCAGCAGCGAGGGCAGGGTGGAAGGCACGGGCACAGACTGGAGGAGCTGCGCAGCGTGTGGGGTGAGCCCAGACCCTAAAAGCATGTCAGGGGTCACTCCGAGCACCGCGCAGCGGCCGCCATTAAGAAGGGTAGGTGGGAGGGAGAAGCAGGTGGGAGGTGAGGGTGGATGGGGCCGTGAGGGGGGCAGGGACGCAGCGGCGTCAACGAACGGCTCAGAAGAACCGAAAACGGGCAGGAAGGGGGCGCAAAGCAGAGCAAGCGGAAAGAAGGCTAAAAAGCACAGAAAAATACAGAAAAACACAGAATGGCAATATTTTAAAAAAAGGATACGAGCGGAAACAAAACACACTCCCAGCAGTTTGGACCCCCACTAGACACCAGGGATGAGGCGCAGGCGGGTGCCTGCAGGTGGTGGAGGGCCTCGAACTTGCGGCAGCAGCGATGGTGGGGTGGAAGGCACGGGCACAGACTGGAGGAGCTGCACGGTGTGAGGGACGAGCCCAGACCTTATAAGCAGGTCAGGGGTCACTCCAAGCACTGCACAGCAGATGCCATTAAGAATGGGAGGTGGGAGGGAGGAGCAGCTGGGAGGCGGGAGGTGAGGGCAAACGGGGGCGGAGGGTGCGGGCCGCAGAGACGCGGCCATGAACGGCTCAGAAAAGCCAAAAACGGGTAGGAACGGGGGCGCAAAGCAGAGCAAGCAGAAAGAAGGCTAAAAAGCACAGAAAAACACAGAATGGCAATATTTTCAAAAAAGGATACGAGCGGTAACAAAACACACTCACAGCACTTATGGACCCCACTAGACACCAGGGATGAGGCGCAGGCGGGTGCCGGCAGGTGGTGGAGGGCCTTGAACTCGCTGCAGCAGCGAGGGCAGGGTGGAAGGCACAGGCACAGACTGGAGGAGCTGTGCGGCGTGTGGGGTGAGCCCAGACCCTAAAAGCAGGTCATGGGTCACTCTGAGCAACGCGCAGCGGCAGCCATTAAGATGGGGAGGTGGGAGGGAGGAGCAGCTGAGAGGTGAGGCCGAATGGGGGCGCGAGGGGGGCAGGGACGCAGCGGCGTCAACGAACGGCTCAAAAGAACCGAAAACGGGCAGGAAGGGGGCGCAAAGCAGAGCAAGCAGAAAGAAGGCTAAAAAGCACAGAAAAATACAGAAAAACACAGAATGGCAATATTTAAAAAAAAGGATACGAGCAGTAACAAAACACACTCCAAGCAGTTTGGACCCCACTAGACACCAGGGATGATGCGCAGGCGGGTGCCTGCAGGTGGTGGAGGGCCTCCAACTTGCGGCACCAGCGATGGTGGGGTGGAAGGCACAGACTGGAGGAGCTGCACGGTCTGAGGGGCGAGCCCAGACCCTAAAAGCAGGTCAGGGGTCACTCCGAGCACTGCACAGCAGATGCCATTAAGAAGGGGAGGTGGGAGGGAGGAGCAGCTGGGAGGCGGGAGGTGAGGGCAAACGGGGGCGCGAGGGGGCGGGCCGCAGGGACACGGCGGTGGCCATGAACGGCTCAGACGAGCCAAAAACGGGCAGGAAGGGGGGCGCAAAGCAGAGCAAGCAGAAAGAAGGCTAAAAAGCACAGAAAAACACAGAATGGCAATATTTTCAAAAAAGGATACTAGCGGTAACAAAACACACTCCCAGCACTTATGGATCCCACTAGACACGAGGGATGTGGGTGCCTGTGGGTGGTGGAGTGCCTCAAACTCACGGCAGCAGCGAGGGCGGGGTAGAAGGCATGGGCACAGACTGGAGGAGATGCACGGCGTGAGATGCGAGCCCAGACCCTAAAAGCAGGTCACGGGTTTGCAGAGGATTCTGGGTAACAGAACCTGGTGAGAGCCCCACATATCATCCCATCCGGGATTCCTGTAGGTGTCTAGTTTTAAAAAATGCACAGGTTTGGTAGGTTCCCCTAGATGCTGGCTGAGCTAGAGGCGAAAATCCACAGCTAGGCACTTTCCAATAAACACGTCAGATTTCAATGTAAAAATTTGATGTGTCCATGTTGTGTTTTGGGACATTTCCTATCACGGGCACAAGGCGTACCCACACAAGTGAGGTACCATTTTTATTGGGAGACTTGGGGGAACACTGGGTAGAAGAAAGTTTGTGGCTCTCCTCAGAGTCCAGAACTTTCCATCACCGAAATTTGAGGAAAAGTGTTTTTTTGTCAATTTTTTAGGTTTGCCAAGGATTCTGGGTAATGGAACCTGGCGAGACCCCCACAAGTCACCCCCGTTCTGGATTCCCCTAGGTGTCTAGTTTTGGAAACTAAACAGGTTTGGTAGGTTTCCTTAGGTGCTGGCTGAGCTAGAGGTCAAAATCCACAGCTAGGCACTTTGCAAAAAATAGGTCAGTTTTCGTTGGGAAAATGTGATGAGCGCACGTTGTGTTTTGGGGCATTTCCTGTCGCAGGCCCTAGGCCTACCCACACAAGTGAAGTTTAATTTTTATCGGGAGACTTGGAGGAACGCTGGGTAGAAGGAAGTTTGTGGTTCCCCTAAGATTCCAGAACTTTCCATCACCAAAATATGAGGAAAAGTGTTTTATTTGGCCACATTTTGAGGTTTGCAAAGGATTCTGGGTGATAGAAACTGGTCAAAAAACAACAAAAGGAGGGGCCAATGTGGGATATTCGGAGGACAGACTCCTGGTACCGTGTGTGAAGCTCCCAATACTGTACAAGTCAAAAAATTGCACATACGAGTCCAAAAAAGGAGGGTTTCTTTTAAACCTATAGGTTCTGCATACCAAGGAAGATAAAAATTTTGAAGCACGAGCCCTCACTCACCTGCCGGTGACATGCTTCATCATAGGGCTATGCTCCTCGTCAGGCCGGCGCTGCAATGCCTGACGGGCCCCACACGGGGGCTCTTTGCCGGAGATCTTTTTAGAGGAAAATGCACAACCGGTCAAAAACAAAGAATGAGGATTGGTAGAGAAGTGGTTAAAAATGTCTAGAGGTAAGATATGTTCAAATATTTAATTCAATGCTAATACCTCTGACAAGATTAAAAACAATAAATAGGGATATAGTAAAATAATGTCTACACTCCCCATAAAAAAGAAGAATTTCTAATTACAGCTACTAGCTCTCACATTGGGGAGTAGTAAGAACTAAAGAAGTAAACAAAGGGTCCCCTGTGTTACTCTACATCATAGGTCAACATGTTTCTCGCTGGTTTTTAGTCAATACATGATCTTATGCGATTCGTCAGGACCTTAAAGACGTACCTAATCCTTTTAACACTTGGACATCCCATACTAGGGAGAACAAAGCCCTCCAAAAATTAAATGTAGGGCCTCATCGGGGAAAGCATCGAGTTGAAGCAAACCACTGTGGTTTTTCAGTGGATCCGACTGTGCCGGACGACCTACTTTCATTAATGCTCCCCGGAACTAGGGATAGAAACTGGTGACAGCCACACAAGTCACCCCATCCCGGAATCCCCTAGGAGTGTAGTTTTGAAAAATGCACAGTTTTGGTAGGTTTCCCTAGGTGCCGGCTGACCTGGAGGCCAAAATCCACAGCTAGGCACTTCCCAAAAAACACATCAGATTTCAATGGGAAAATGTGATGTGTCCATGTTGCATTTTCTGTCGCGGGCATTAAGCCTACCCACACAAGTGAGGTACCATTTTTATCATGAGACTTGGGGGAACACAGAATAGAAAAACAAGTGTCATTGCACCTTGTGTTTCTCTACATTTTTTCCTTCCAAATGTAAGACAGTGTGTAAAAAAGACGTCTGTTTGAGAAATGCCCTGTAATTCACATGCTAGTATGGGGACCCCAGAATTCAGAGATTCAGAGATGTGCAAAAAGTTCTGTTTCTCAACACCTTATCTTGTGCCCATTTTGGAAATACAAAGGTTTCCTTGATACTTATTTTTTAATCTTTATATTTCAACAAATGAATTGCTGTATACCCGGTATTCAATGAAAACCCTTTGCAAGGTGCAGCTCCTTTAATGGCTTTGAGTACCTAGGGGTCTTGATGAACCTACAAGCCCTATATATTCCTGCACCCAGAAGAGTCCAGCAGACGTAACGGTATATTGATTTTGAAAATCTGACATGGCAGGAAAAAGTTACAGAGTAAAACGTGTAGAGAAATGGCTGCTTATTTTCTGTAGGAAAACCTTTTAGGATCTACACAAATGACCCCTTGTTGAATTCAGAATGTTATCTACTTTTTAGAAATGTTTAGGTGTTGGGGATACAGCACTGGTTTAACACCCATTTCTGTCACTGACTGGAAGGAGACTAAAAGCACAAAATATAGTAAAAATGGGGTATGTCCCAGTAAAATACCAAAATTGTGTTAAAAAATGTGGTTTTCTGATTCAAGTCTCCCTGTTCCCGAAAGCTGTGACGATGGCGAGTTTAGCACCGCAAACCCTTTGTTGATGAAATTTTCAGGGTTAAAAAACACAAGCTTTCTTCTGCAGCCCTTTTTTCATTTAAAAAAAAAATGTTTTTGCTGTATTTTGGCTAAATTCTTGGTCTCCTACAGGGGAACCCACAAACTCTGGTTACCTCTAGAACCCCTAGTATGTTGGAAAAAAAGGATGCCAATTCGGTGTGGGTAGCTTATCTGGACAAAAAGTTGTGAGGGCCTAAGCACGAACTGCCCCAAATAGCCAAAAAACAGGCCTTGCACCTGAGGGGGAAAAGGCCTGACAGCGAAGGGGTTAAGTGAAATTCTACTTCCTAACTATAACACCCCTGTATCATTTAGTTTTCTCAGTGATTATATATATATATATATATATATATATACACACACACACACACACCTTACATTTGCCTTAAACATACTTACCTTGCCTTGTAAAGGCATGTGTGAAAAAGGCGTATTCGTGGTAAAGGCATGCGTGGTAAAGGCATTGCGTTGTAAAGAGATTTCATGGCAAAGCTGTCTTCGTAAAGGGTTTGCGTAGTAAAACCATCTTTGTATAGGCTGTATACCGTTCTAGTTGTTTGCTTGATGGAAAGTGGTAGCCACAGGAGGGAAAGTAGTACTGAACAGCAGTTTATTGGATCTTGTGGAGGTGGGTAAACCAACATTATTCTGAAGGGCAGTTGAGTTATAGTCATTATATTGAACACAAGGGCTCTCAAAAATTGTTGCTACATGAGTTTCAAATGGCTTATGTTTCTTCAGGCTTGGATCCGGCCCAGCCCTATTTCCAAGGCACACCAGTAGAAGTCAGACTGGATCCCTCGGATGCAGCTCTTGTTGACGTCATCCACACTGACTCCGGTCCATTCATTCCAAATCTAGGTATGTTTTTGTAACACATCAGGTTAAGAATTTGATTTTAAAAACTGTGCTCTTCAGTTCTTTAGTATTTCTGCATTGATCACCTCTTTTGTAATTTCAGGTCTTGGCATGAGCCAGTTAGCAGGTCATCTCGATTTCTTTCCAAATGGAGGAGTGCAAATGCCAGGGTGTAAAAGAAACATTTTCTCTGAAAATATTCACGTAAATGATATCTGGGAAGGTAAGGAATGTGTGTGTGTCAATGCAAAAGGGATATCTCTACTAATTTAAGGATAAGAATGTAAGAGTGTGTATGATACGAGCACATTATCAGAAAGCCTCATGGCCAAATATTAACAATCTCCGCAGTTCATTGTACATAGCAGAGAAATAACCTAATAACCACCCCGTGCAATAATACATATGTACTGCGAAAATCTGCAAATTATGAGCTGAGAACGTCCTTTATCATGTAGCACCAATATGGTTTTAAATGTAATCCACAAGACCACTGACATCCATTAGCTGCAACAGTTGGCTCTACACTGGACAGCCGTTGAACACACGCTCACCTTTTGCCAAAACAATGTTTTACAATGGTAAAGCATGCTTACAGTTCAATATGTGATATGGGGGAGCACATAAATCAGTATGAGGCGGATCCCTCCAATACCAGGCTCAACTCCAAAGGAATTGGATCTCACTCCTACTACTTAATCTTCAAGAGGGGCTCTGAAGCAATCAGATATAAAAACACTGTAATAGTTCATCATTTCAAAGCCCGATCCTAGTGCATCCTAATACAGTCCTTCGGTCTCATCAGAGCAGTACTTAATTTGTGCCTATGTTTGCTGGTGCTCGGCACTTATATTTAATTGTCAACACCAGCACTTACTTATGATAGTTACCATGTGATGGCACTGTCTGTCTATTTCGAGCACAGCACATCAGTTTAACTATTAAATACACATTTAAAAAATAATGGTAAGGAGTTCAGGTCATTCTTACTGCTTTGGCTAGCCTTGAACCATCCAAATAGTCACATTTGTAAGAGTGTGATCTTTAATAGGGAGCTTTTATACCGGCATGTGGCAGCAACGCCAGGTCCTGTTGGTAGTGCAAGATACACTGACCTCCTGAGCAATATCTGGGGCCGTGGCACTTATTTATTTATAAGTTAAATATGGATAAATACAGACAGAGATGTTAAAAAATATATACCATAAGACCGGGAGCCCTATTAAGAGATATAACTACTAGTGAAGCCCTATTGTATATCGATTTTTATTTGGTCATTTGAGTTGCGTATTTACAAAAGCTTTTTCTCCCATTTATATTTTCAATGGTGAACTCTTTCAGTAAATACAAAAATACACCCAGTTCATAGAAAGTTTTGAATGCCACAATTCAGTATAGAAGTAACCACATAGCTATGATAGGTAATACTGATCCTTAAAGGCTCTCTGTAGACATAGGCCCTCATTATGATATTGGCGGTAACTGCCGCCAACTGCCACGGCGATGGCCGCTCAACATACCGTCGCCTTGGCTACCAGCCGCCAACCGCATTATGACCGTAGAAGGCTGGCGGAATTGCATCGACAGTCATGGCGGCTGACGGCGGTAAGGTGGCGCTGCTGCCAGCAGCAGCGCCACGCCAGCAAAACACCACCTACCATATCATGTTCCATGTTACGGCCTGGCGGTGTTTTGCTGGCGGATGCTACTGCTGGCAGCAGTGCCACGTCCCATCTCCTGCCGGAAGACCCCCTTTAAGCAGGTAAGTCGGGTTCCCCGACAGGAGAGGGGGGTAGGGAGTGTTGTGTGAGTCTGTTTCTGTATGCATGCATGCGGGTGTGAGTCGAGTGGAATGCGTGTGTGAATGACTGAATATGAGTGTACATGTATGTTGTGTGTTGTGCATGCGTGTGTGATGCAATGTATGTTAGTGTGTGTTGCGGTGTGTGGGTATGTATGTGTGCATGCGTGGGTGGATGTGGGTATGTGTATGTGTGTATGAGTGTGTAAGTGTGCGCATGTGGGTGTGTAAATGTGCGGGGGGATCGGGAGGGGATAATGGGGGAGGACCCTGGGGAGGGGGACGGGGAGACCCCTATCAGTGCCAGGGGAAGAATTCCCTGGCATTGATAGTGCCTACCGCCATGGTTTTCATGGCAGTACGAGTGCCCTGAAAACCATGGCGGTAGGCGGGGTCATAATCCCGAGGGTGGGGTTGTGACGGCCACCGGGCTAGAGATCGAAGTCTCCAGCCCGGCAGCTGTTACCACCCTGGCAGTCAGAATGGTACATTGGCGGTTTGGCTTGAGCCAAACCGCCAATGTCATAATTTGGTGAAAGGTACCGCCAGCCTGTTTGCAGTACCTTTCACCAATATATCACCGTCCGCCAGGGTTGTATTGACCCCCATAGTCTTGTACAATGGGCCGCACTACAGAAGTTGAGTGGATTTCATTCCTCTCAAGGGAACAATAAGAAAGGCGTAATCTGGAGAGAACATCTACCTTAGCTCTGGGAGTATATATTTGGTGTGAGTTACCACAAACTACCAGACAACTGAATAATATCTGATCCCTATCTTTACCCAAGTATATGCATTATTTTTCTCATTCTAGTTTCTTTCAATCTCAGTACAGAAACAGGCGAACCAAACACAGTCTGACTTCATAGAGCACAAGAAGTGAATTTAATCAAAAATGGGTAGAATTAACAAATTAGATGCATCCCTCCTTGACAGGCTTCCAGATAACCCCTGAGAGCCCAACTGCTTTTCAAAAGTTAAGAGGGACGCAGGAAGGTTTGTAGACACCTGTGGGACTAACTTGCAAATTACAATAACCCTCCCTATTTCTTAAAGGGTAAATTTCAAGTTGTACAATTAGGGCCTTAGTGGAAGAAGATTAAGCTCTTGCAGGCTTGAAGGTTAGCTATCACTCTATCAGTAGCTGGTTCTCGTCCAAGAAATCCTTCCAGGAGGCTACTAGTAATGCTCTGCCAACACACAGGATTTCTCGGCCATCTTGGTCATCTCATGGAATCCACCAACTGATCTACAGAATGTAGTCTACTCAGGATATTCTTTATGGGGAGTGACTGAACCACTTCTCTGGTTGCTCCTTAGGAGAAATGAGTCCAGGATGTCTGTGTGTGTGTATTGCTGGGAGATTATAAATTATCACTAAAAGGCCCCCTGAAGAAAATGGATTAACACATGAAAATTGGTGCTACACGCTAATTCTAAGCCTTTTTCCTTGACCTTAATGATCTGTTTCTGGATTTGTGTTGTTGAACTTAGCTCTCTCTGCAGTGTCTTCCTTAAACGTTTTGCCTTCACTCTCCTCTTTTCTAAACCTATTTTTGTTGGCTCTTAGGATTTTGTGTACTTTACCACTGCTTATCAGTGTGTGTGCTCTCTCCTTTAAACATGATAACATTGGCTGAAACTCAAGTGGCACATTTAGGTGCTACAACCAGTGCCCAGGGCCTGTAAAGTATATGATACTAGTGTGCTTGCAGCGTTTATTGTGCCACCTACTTCTGCCATTGCAGCCTTTGTGTGCAGTTTTAAATTGTTATTTTACCCTAGCAAAAAAAAACTGTTTGCCAAGTCTAAACATTATTTTTTAATGCATGTAAGTTACCCCTAGGGTTGGGCTTGAACTGAACTGTATTTTGAAAGGTGGACCTGTACTTTTCAGTTTTATATGTCCTATGTTTTTCATTATTGCCTATCTCTCCAATAGAGTACCTTTTCACATTTAATAAGTGGTAAACTTTGATTGGAAGAATGTGGGGATGTTGAGTTTGGTGCCTTAGGAATTGTAATTTTAAATCTCTCTTTAATTTTAAATGCCACTTTTACAACGTTGATATTTTCATTTCCTAACTGTTTAAAGCCTGCAGCTTGTACCCTGGGTCACATGACTAGCTGTAGCTGGAGGCTGACCTTTATGTATTCAATGATACAGTGGGCCATCTCTAGCAGGATGGGTGAGCAGAGCCGTGACTTCCCATACCTGCATTTCAAAGGTGCTGCCTCAGCATTCTCAAAAAATGTTTCACACTAGTGTATTGTGTCCCCAGACAATCCAGGACCAGGGCAGGGAGGAAGGAAATTCCAGACACATCTGTGGGGGAAAACTCCAGATGCTTATCCTACTTCACAGCTAGCACGAGGTATAAATATTGGACCCTGGGGGCCTAACTCTTCAGATCACTTCTGGACCTGTGCAAGACCCAGAAGAAGGACTGTCTTCTGCTGGAAGGATTGCCATCCTGCCCTGCTGCCCTTCTGCACGAATGACTGTCCGGCTGCCTCAGGAAGGAGGCCTGAACCTGCACCTGGAACCCAGAACCACCAGAGTGACTCCAAGGGCTAGTTGGCTGACCTGTTCTGAGCTGCATAGACACAACAAGCTCCAGCACCATTGAACCCTGCACCTGGACTCTGCCTGATGTGCTAGGGGACACCAAATCTCTGTTGCGTTAGCCACCTTACCGTTCTGGAGCTGCGGGTGAGAAAAAAATAATAACACGGCTATTTCTGGCATTTGGCACAAATTCTGAGTCACAAGATTAACATAGAGTAACCAAAATTCTGCCAATTCCACTGGCAGAACTGAATATTTTGCCCACCCCTAAAGTTAATTTAGTGACTTTTGTGGTTGACCTTTACAAGGATTGTGGGTGTTTCTTGGTTAGGGCTTCAAGCCCACTTAACCAATAACTCATGCAGTATTACTGTTCGAATGCTGTTGTTATACCGATTTTATAGGAGCCGTTGATTTCTATCAAATATCTATTAAGAGCACACTCATAATATGGACCAACCTAGAAGAAACTAAATTTCTTACCATTTTAGGTATCCACTTAGTGATCATTGGTACTCTGATTGATAATCTGCCAACACATAGGCCCTCATTACAACCCTGGCGGTCAGTGTTAAAGCGGCGGTAACACCGCCAACAGGCCGGCGGTAAAAAAATGGAATCATGACCACGGTGGAAACCGCCAACACAGACAGCCATTTTAACACTCCGACCGCCACGGCAGTAGCAACAAACACCGCAGCGGTAACCGCCAACAGCCAGGGGGAAGACAAGGTTCAGCCCAATGTATTACAAGAGGCCTATCCGCCACCTTTTCCGGGGCGATACCAACACCATCAAAAGCACAGCGGAAACAATATTCTGAAGGGAAACGACTCACCTCTCTACACTCAAGGAAGAACCAGGATGCCATAAAGCCCGAGCTTCAGGTCTTCCCATGCTGGTGTATCTGCTCATACACCAGGAGCACCAACTCCGGCGACGACGACCACAGTGAGTACTGCACCTAGCACACAGGGGGGGGAGGAAAAAGAGAGTGACACACACACGCAACACGCAACACCCCCACCCCCACCCTCACCCCCAACACCATACACACAAACACATGCAACAACATTACATATACACCCTGTAACCCTCTGGAATAACGCAAGGACAAAAGGAATGGAGTCAAATGAGTGTAATATTAGAAATACTTAGAAATACATTCAGAAATCAAAAACTGTATTTACAATATATACAATATATGCAAAAGGTGGGACAATGCCCATTCAAAAATTGTCCGTGGACCACTGGGCCAAAACACATAGGCCAAGCCCACACTTGACTCCTGCCTCAATATGGAGAGAACACTGCAGGGGCATCAGGTCGAAAACACAGAAGGCACCTCAGGGGAACGGGGAAGGGGAGGTCACCTCAGCCGGAAGATGGTACAATGCCACTGCTCCTGGAGGGGGCTCCATGCCCACTGCTTGGTCCTCGGGAGTGCAAGGCCACAGTCTCTCAAGTGGGTGGTTTGCCCACTGCTTGGTCCTGGTGAGTGCAAAGCCACAGTCTCTTAAGTCTCTCAAGTGGGTGGTTTGCCCACTGCTTGATCCTGGGGAGTGCAAAGCCACAGTCTCTCAAGTCTCTCAAGTGCGTGGTTTGCCTACTGCTTGGTCCTGGGGAGTGCAAAGCCACAGTCTCTCAAGTCGGTGGTTTGCCCACTGCTTGGTCCCGGGGAGTGCAAAGCCACAGTCTCTCAAGTGGGTGGTTTGCCCACTGCTTGGTCCTGGGGAGTGCAAAGCCACAGTCTCTCAAGTGGATGTCTTCCCTACTGGTTATGGAGGGGGCTTTGTGCCCGGTGTGCTTCATCCTGGCAAGGAGGGGCTGAGTGGATGCCTTCTTCCATTGGTTCTGGAGGGGGCTTTGTGCCCAGTGTGCTTCATCCTGGCAAGGAGGGGCTGAGTGGATGCCTTCTTCCACTGGTTCTGGAGGGGGCCTTGTGCCCAGTGTGCTTCATCCTTGCAAGGAGGGGCTGAGTGGATGCCATCTTCCACTGGTTCTGGAGGGGGCTTTGTGCCCTGTGATGCAGCACATGGTAAGTGCAAGGTCACAGTCACTCACCTGGGTGTCAGACCCACACGATTTTCTGTGGGCAGGATGCATGACACTCGATGGAGGCAGGACTACTGTCCATCTGCCGGTGGGGACGGCTGTACAATGGTGGCAGTGCCGGTGCTGGTGTCGGTGCTGCCAGTGGTGGGGGGATGCTCCAGCCCTTCCCCTGCAGCCTCGGACAGCTGCCCACTGGGGCTGCTCTGCTGGCAGTGGTGCTGCTTGCGGCGGTGCAGGTGGCGGTTCTTGGGGCGGTGGTGCCACGGTGCAGGTGGCGGTGCTGCCAGTGGTGGGGGGAGGCTCCATCCCTTCCCCTGCAGCCTCGGACGGCTGCCCACTGGGGCTGCTGCTGCTGCCAGTGGTGCTGCTTGCGCCGGTGCAGGTGGCGGTGCTGGCCGCGGTGCAGGTGGCGGTGCTGCCGGTTGTGGTGGTAGACTCCAGGCCTTCTCCTGCAGCCTCGGGCGGCTGAAGTGCCCTGGCTGGTGTTATGTGCCCCTTCCTGCCCTTGGCAGATGGTGGTGCCTCTTTGCTTCTGCCAGCTGGAGTCTTTGCCTTGGCCTTGCTGGCTGGTTGTGCCTCATTCTCCTTGCTGGATGCTGTCCCCTTTTTGCCCTCGCCAGGTGGCTGAACCTTCTTGGCCATGGCAGGTGTTGGTGGCACACTAGCTGGGCTGACGGGTGCCTCCTTAGAGCCTCTCACAGCTGCAGAAACCACAGCGGACGTGGACTTGGTGGCTGAGGTGCTGGGCTGGGTTCTGGCCACCCTGGCCCGAGGTGTAGGACGGGGGGGGGAGGGGCAGGGAAGAGGTCAATGTTGGCTAGGAAAAGCTTCTTAGGGACATTGGGGTGGGAAGAGGGTGAGGGTTTGGGAGTGGAGGAAGAGGGAGTGCTTGTAGGAGGTGTCAGTCTGCTGTGTTTGGGTGCAGGTGCATGAGCTGGAAGTTGTTGTGAGGTGGATGGCTGTTGGGTGGATGTGTGCTTGCGTTTGTGTACTTTTGGAGGAGGGGGTCACAGACACAGTGGGAGAGGACACAGGGGACGTGTACATGGATGTGAGGGTGGTGACTACTAGTGAGGGGCGTGTTGTGATAGGCGTGCTGGTGATGGAGGTAGTTGATGAGGATGTAGTGCATGCAGGTGTGAGTGGAGACGCTACTAGGAGGGAGGTGGACGACGAAGAGATGGGGGACACAGTGGAGGCAGTGGATGTTGGTGTGTCTGCATGGGGATGGTGCTTGTGTGAGTGCCTGTGAGATGAAGTGTGGTGCTTGTGTTTGCCTGAGCCACTTCTGTGTGTTGATTTGTGTGAATGCTGGTCTGAAGGTGTGCTTGGGATAGGTTGGGGTTGAGGGGATTGGGACTGGGTAGAGGAAGTTGGAGGGGGGAGGCTGGAGACAGGGACAATGGCTACCATCAGTGCACAGGCCAGAGCCTGAAATGCTCTCTCTTGGGCCGCCACGCCAGATTGAATGCCCTCCAGGTATGCATTTGTTTGTTGCAAATGCCTTTCAACACCCTGGATGGCATTCAGTATGGTTGACTGCCCAACAGTGAGGGATCTCAGGAGGTCAACAGCCTCTTCACTGAGGGCAGCATGGCTGACTGGGGCAGGGCCTGAGGTGTCTGGGGCAAAGGAGATGCCCACCCTCCTGGGTGAGTGGGCACGGGAAACACGCTGAGGGGCTGCTCGGAGGGCAGTGCTGGAGGGGGGGGTGGCAGCTGTACCTGTTGGTCAGGTGGGCACAGAGGAGTCCGCCACCACCAGGGAGCTTCCATCGGAGGAGGAGTCACTGTCTGTAGTGTCCCCTCCTGTCTCCGTCGTGGTGCTCCCCTGGCCCTCCGTCCTACTGGTGCCCTCACCATCGGTGGATTCAGCCTCCAGGCCCATGTGGGATGCAGCTCTCTCCATCGCCAGTGCCTCTGCTTCTCCGCCAAATTATGCTAATGCACACAAGGGCAGGGTGACAAAACAAGAAGGGGGGGTGAGACAGAGGATACACTTGGTCAATGCCAGCAACAACACTACTGTTGGCGTTCACAACACACAGGGGATCAGCCCTATGCACTAGGCCATGCACTACCATTTACAAAGCTAGTCACCAACGCCTTTGGCTGCACACCTAAAACCAACAGGACCCTGCCCAGTAGTAGATGCCCACTAACACTTTTGGGGTTGGAGTGCTTTAGAGCCTGCCCAACAAGGGACCTACCATGTCAGTTCACCCTGGCCTACGGGCACCCACAGCCCACATGCCCCACCCAGGTACAACCTTAACGTGCGCAAAGTCATGATTCAGAATCTGTACTCACCCCCTTGTGGCTGCTGTGATGCCTTCAAGTGCCCATCCAACTCCGGATAGGCCACCGCCAGGATGCGGAACATCAGGGGGGTCAGGGTACGATAGGCACCCCTTCCTCGTTGGGAGGCCAGCCCCAGCTGGGCCTCCGCCGTCTTCCTTGCCCAGCAGAGTAGGTCCTCCCACTGTTTGCAGCAGTGGGTGCTCCGCCTGTCAAAGACCCCAGGGTCCGCACCTCCTTGGCGATGGCACTTTAAATACCATTTTTCTGATAGCCATTGATCTGCAGGAAAATATGCATAGAAAAAAGGGATTAGTCATACCGTCTGGACTGTTACACTCATGGCCCAAAATATCCCTCCCATCCCCTTACGCACAGACATTGACCACCAGACATGCAGCACTCTGCCCAGGACCCCTCAGCCCCCACCCCACGCGAGGCTTACACACAGCAATCCATACATTCATGGCCCACGCATCATGCTCACAGTGTACTCACCTGTTTGTCTGGAGGACCATAGAGTAAAGTGTACTGGGGTAGGACCCCATCCACCAGTATCTCCAACTCCTCTGAAGTGAAGGCGGGGGGCCTTTTCCCAGACACTCAAGACATTGTCGTTTCTAGACACAGGTCACAGCAACACTTGCAGTGTAGGTCCTCTCCTGTTGAAGGTCAGTTAGCAAGTGAGTGAACAGATAGAAAATGGCGGTCACGTCCACGGCGGTGCGTACCGTCACCGCCAGGGTACATCGCCATTGGCTCCTGGAAACCATAGGGCCCAATGATAACCAATGCGAAGTTGCGCTGTGGTCGTCAACCACCGACCGCAACGGTGCACAATGCCAGCGGAATTACCTCATTTCCACTTGTCTCTCCTCACAGGTCAGGCAGCTGCCATTTCAGGGGGGCACAGGCCATGGCACCTAACTGCGTCACAGCAGACATTGGCACATCAACTGACTTTCCTATTCACATGCTGTTTCTGTAAAGAGAAAAATGCATTTTTAATTTCACATATGTGTGAATATAACCCTCTGCTCACCATTTTCCACCCTAGAGTTCAACCGCTGAGGATGAAGAGGAGATGGAGACATCCCCCCGTGTACAGACCCCCGGTGGATCTGGCGACAATGGAGGACAGACACTTTGGGCCAGATGTATCAAGAAGGCCTTTTGCGAGTCGGAAATAGTGAATTTTAAGAAATCACTATTTGTATCACATTTGCGAATCGGTAATAGCGATTTCTTAAAAATCGCAAATGCTATTACCGATTTGCAAATAGCGATACTGGCCCCATTCGCACCTATGGGCCTATAAGCCCATATCTGCAAATTGTGTGCATTTCCAAAATTGCGATTTCTGAATTAGAAAACTCAATTTTGGAAATGCATAACTCCAGGGTGCTGGGGGCCAGGCCCCCTCTGCTGTACCCCAAAATAGTTTTTTGCAACATGTAAGGTGCACACATGCCAAAAGGGCATGTGTGCTTTACATGTAAATTTGAAAAATGCATTTTAAATGCATTTTTAAAATTTGCACATGGTTACCACTAAGTTCAACTTGGTGGTAAATAGCGATTCCTAAATGCCAAATTCACATTTAGGAATTGCTTCTTACATGTGCTTAGAAATCGCAAATAAGGAATCCTTATTTGTGATTTCTTATTTAGAGAGTCGCAATTTGCGTTCAGAATGCCTTTCATACATTCTGAAATGGCTTTTTGCATTCGCAAACGGGCATTCGCACCGTTTGCGAATGCAAAAAGCTTTCATACATCTGGCCCTTTATCCTTTCCTACAGACTTGATAGGGCCACAATCCAAGAACTGTGTGCCCAATTGGAGCCAGACCTAATTTCAGCAATCCGCCAGCCCACAGCCTCTAGTGCCCACAGCCTCTAGTGCAAGTCCTGTCAGTGCTCCATTTCCTGGCAAGTGGTTCCTTCCAAGCAACAGTGGCCATGGCATCAGGGATGTCTCAGCCAATGTTCTCCAACGTGTTGACCAGAGTGTTGTCTGCCCTGCTGAAACACATGTGCAGCTACAACGTATTCCCCCAGGTGGAGGATTTGGCCACAGTGAAGGCTGACTTTTATGTCCTGGGACATATCCCCAAAATCATTGGTGCCGTTGATGGTACACATATAGCATTCCCTCCCCTAGAGAAATGAATAAGTGTTCAGGAATAGAAAAAGCTTTCACTCTCTGAATGTGCAGATGGTGTGTTTGGCGGACCAGTACATCTCCCATGTGAATGCCAAGTATCCTGGCTCTGTGCATGATGGCTTTATCTTGAGGAATAGCAGCATTCCATATGTGATGTCTCAACTGTGGAGGCACCGGGTGTGGCTAATAGGTGAGCCCATGGTCCCCACCCAGTTGATGTAAGTATATGGGTGTGGGGTTGTCTCTAAGGGTGAGTGTGTGTCTAACAGGTATCCCTCGATATTTGACGGTGATTCTGGTTACCCCAACCTATCATGGCTACTGACCCCAGTGAGGAATGCCAGGACAAGGGCAGAGGAATGTTACAATGAGGCACATGGGCGAACAAGGAGGATCATTGAGAGAATCTTTGGCCTCCTGAAGGACAGATTCTGGTGCCTCCATCTGACAGGTAGATCCCTGTTCTACTCACCCAAGAAGGTGTGCCAGATCATCGTTGCATGTTGCATGTTGCACAACCTGGCCTTGAGAAGCCAGGTGCCTTTTCTGCAGGAGGATGAGCCGGGAGATGGTCTTGTGGCAGCGGTGGAGCCTGTGGACAGTGAGGAAGAGGAGGCAGAGGAAGAAGATGTGGACAACAGAAGTTCACTCATTCAACAGTACTTCCAGTGACACACTGATAAGACAACTGTAACTTCACTTTCCATTGCAGTTTTGTGTTAGACATTGGACATGGCAGCCTGATTTCCCTATGTCTATGGCCACATACTGTACCCTTTGGCATCTCTATTTTCAGATCTCTGTGCCCCACTCTGGCTCCTGGTGTGTTTACTGCTGCCCACTACAGATCATAACTATGTATATATATCTGTACATATGAACTGCAATGTTTACAGCTTGTTCAACTAATACATATTTCAATCATTTGACAGACTCCATACTTGTATTTGTTCCAAGGCTGTTTATTTAAGTGCTAATAAGTAGAGGGGGATGTGCAATGGGCTGGGGTGATGGTGGAGGAATGTCCACGATAGAGTCCAGTCTATTTGTATCACAGGTGCATTGTCCAAGGGGGCATAGAAAGGGGAGCAATGGCAGTACAAGATGGACAGGGTGACAGAGTGGGACACAAGGGTGACATTAAGGAGAGTCTTATTTCCTGGCGGGGGTCTTGGCAATGTTCTCTGGCTTCTGCCTGGATCGCAGGGACCGTTTGCGGGGTGGTTCTCCTTCTGCAGGGGTTGGGGTGCTGGTGGCCTGTTGGTCCTGTGGCGCGGCCTCCTGTCCACTAGCACCAGCAGAGGTGGAGGGCTGTTCTTCGGTGTGGCTAGTGTCAGGGGCTCGTTGTTCTACCACTGCCTCCCTCATGGTGTTGGCCATGTCTGCCAGCACCCCTGCAATGGTGACCAGGGTGGTGTGGATGTCTTTCAGGTCCTCCCTAATCTCCAGGTACTGTCCCTCCTGCAGACGCTGGGTCTCCTGCAACTTGTACAGTATCTGGCCCATGGTCTCCTGGGAATAGTGGTATGCTCCCAGGATCCCCGCAAGTGCCTCGTGGAGAGTGGGTTCCCTGGGCCTGTCCTCCCCCTGTCGCACAGCAGTCCTCCCAGCTTCCCTGTTGTCCTGTGCCTCTGTCTCCTGAACCGTGTGCCCACTGCTACTGACCCCAGGTCTCTGATTGTCTTGGGTTTGTGGGGTTGCCTGGGGTCCCTGTAGGGGTGGACACAGTGCTGACTGATGTGTCCTGGGGACAGAGGGATGGGCCCGCTGGGTGGGTGCTGTGCTGGTGTTTCCTGAGGGGGGACGGCTCTGTGGTGGATTGGGACTGTGGCAGGGTAACCTACTGTCCACAGGTCCCTGATGGGCCAGGTTGGTCATCCTGATCCAGGGGTGCAGAGCTGCTGTCATCACTGTGGGCCTCTTCTGTGGGGGGACTGGATGTTGGTGGCACCTCCTCTCCAGTGACGTTGAGTGGGGGTCCTGTGGGGATATAAATGTAGTGTTATTGTATCTGCGTGTGCCATCTTGTGCATGGATATGTTTCCCTCTATGGTTGTTATTAGCAAGGCACGTTTGGGTTGTGTGAGATGTTATTGGTTTGGCTAAGTGATTGCCACTAGTGTGCATGCTGCGGTGATGGGTGTCCATGCAGGCCTGTGATGGGTGTCCATGCATTGGTGTTGCATGCAGGGCTTGGTATTGGGATGAGTGGGTTGTGATAGTGGGGAATATGTGAGGTGGTTGAGTGATGGGGGTGAGGGTAGGTGTAGAAGTTTGTGATGGCATGCAGGTATAGTGGGGAATATAGTAGTAAAGATTTGACTTACCAGAGTCCAGTCCTCCTGCTACTCCTGCGAGGCCCTCAGGATGCATGATCGCCAAGACTTGCTCCTCCTATGTTGTCAGTTGTGGGGAGGAGGTGGGGGTCCACCGCCAGTCCTCTGTACGGCTACCTGGTGTCTTGCTACCACGGAACGCACCTTCCCCCGTAGGTCGTTCCACCTCTTCCTGATGTCATCCCTTGTTCTGGGGTGCTTTCCCACGGCGTTGACCCTGTCCACTGCTCTCCACCATAGCTCCATCTTCCTTGCAATGGACGTCTACTGCACCTGTGATCTGAATAGCTGTGGCTCTACTAGGATGATTGCCTCCACCATGACCCTTAGCTCCTCCTCAGTGTCTTTGTGGTGCCATGGGTGTAGTGTGACTGGTATGTGTGAGGGTGTGTGGGGTGATGTGTTGGGGTGTGTGCTGTGAGGTGTGTGGATGGTGTATGGTTGATGGTGTTATGTGGCTCTGATTCAGTGGGTGCCCCTGGCTTGTCTCTCTCTCAGTTGGCAATATTTGTTTTTGTTGTAAGAGGTTGTGGGTAATGTGTGTGTGTGTTTTATATTGGATTGGGTGTGTGGTGTGTGTATGTGTGTCAGGTGTGTATAGTTTGAGTTGTCCAATGTGGTGCAGTTTTGTTAGTTTGTGTGTATTTTGAGCGCAGCGGTGTGTACCGTCAAAATGGTTTACCGCGATTGAATGAGCGCCGCGGTGATTCGAGGGTCATGATGCTGTGGGTGTATTTCTGTTGGCGTAACAGTGTGGGTTTTGGTACCGCCAGTTTATTACTGATCTTTGGGCTGGTGGACCTGTGTGGGTGTCTGTATAGTGGCGGATTTCTCTGTGTGGGTCATAATACCCATAACGGTATACCGCCACGGTCACGGTATGTTGGCGGCCGTCAGCACGGTGGTCGGCGTCATTTACTGCCAGGGTTGTAATGAGGGCCATAGTATTACGTAGCAATCGTTGTCACCTGTCTCATGGAATCCACCCACTGTTCTACAGGATGCAGACTACTTAGGATTTACTCCATGGGGAGCAGCTGAACTGCTTCTCTGGCTGCTCTTTAGGATAAAAGAGGCCAGGATATGTTTGTATGTGTAATGCTGGGAGATTGTAAATTATCGCTAAAAGACCCCTTGTGGAAAAGGGAATAACACGGTGTTACAGCACAGATTGCGATGTGTAGTACCATAACTTCAAGCCTTTTTCCTTGACCAGGATGATCTGTTCCTGGAGTCATTAAAAGCAGTATTACCATCTCAATACCATTGTAATATCAATTTGGGTTGAGCACTCTGTTTCTACCCAAACCCGTACTAGCAGCACACTCATTATATGGACCATAAGAAGCAGAATTTCTTACTATATTTAGTATTCCTTATTGAATACAACTTTGCTTTAAGAATATAGGGAGTCTGGGGGAATTCTTGGGACTCTGTCTTGTATGACCCTATCGTCAAAACATTAATCCCATCTTTGGGTACCCATGGAATGCTGTTTCATCTAGATATTTGGCCAGTTTTCATTGGTGGGAACCTGCCATGGTGTAGAAAGGCTTTGCATTACAAGAACTATATAGACAAGGATCAAGCAGTTTACAATTTGGAGTCAAAGTATGCTACCAACTCTTTCCAGCCATCCTTTAAACACATGCTGCCAATGTTGAAGGACAGGACTTCCACCCCAGCATTCTACGTGGCAGGAGGGCTGCTGCAGTGCCATAAATGTGCCTGGAGGAGCTACAAATGTGTTCCCCAGGTAACCCTGGGTGGGGCACGCCCGGGTGCATGCCAAGAGCGGGCCCTGATAAAGCTGTGCTGGGCCCGCTCTCTTGACCCTGGGACAGAGTGACTAGGGCCACCTAGAGATTGGTCATTGTTAATAAATCTATACTTCAACTCTACCTTGAATGGTGAGTTTTCAGTTATTGATCCTTTGATATTTTGGAGTTTATTGCCAAGATGGGTAAGCACAAAGCTCGAGCTTGTATCTCAGTACCTGCCTCGGCCTCTGCCGGACAACTATGGATGCTTTCTTAACCCATGCCGTAGATATTATTAACAAGGAAATTGTATTGGCCGAACGCCGCATCTCCCTGTCTGCGTTAGCAGCTTCAGAAGAAGTGAAATCCACAAGTTTGGCATTCCCGGTGGCAGGATCTAGACCTTTCATTGAACCGAATGAAGGCAAGGAGTTTATTGAACAGGACTCTAACATCTTGGGGTTCAATGCCTCGTCTCGGCCGCAGCCGTCCCCTAGAGCCAGACGTTATGGTGGTTACTTCATTGGACAAGGGCCCGGGTGGAAAAAGAGAGAGATCTGAGGCAGTAACTAAATCTAAGCAGGCAATGGTCAATACAACTCATTCAACCAGTGAGATAGCCACCACAAGTCTGGGATTGGAACACCTGGCCTGTATTTTAGATTCACGGGATGACCCTTTTTTGTCGCCCTTGATTCCAGGCTAAAATCCATTTTGGAACTTTTAGATGCTATTGAGTTGGAACTAAAAAAACTTTTCTTGGGACAAAAATATTGTTGTGTGAGGCGGTCAGCACCATGACAGTACCCTCCTCCGCAAGTACATCGGCAACAGGCCCTGCAATTAGGGAGGTGGCCTGCACTCAAGTCATTCTCTCATCCACTCTGACCCATATACTCTGACAGTGTATTCAGCAAACCGACCAGCAAGTTACTCTGGAAGTGCGACTAGGTGCCCTTTGATCCCAAACCCATCTAAAAATTCCAACAATCCATCATTAGGCTCCGAGAAGCCTAGGAGGCCTCCTGATACCCCAAAGTATCGCCATGGAAAGGAGTTGGGCTTCACAAATGAGGGTCTTAGAGATTATGGGGGTTATTACAACTTTGGAGGAGGTGTTAATCCGTCCCAAAAGTGACGGTAAAGTGACGGATATACCACCAGCCGTATTACGAGTCCATTATATCCTATGGAACTCGTAATACGGCTGGTGGTATATCCGTCACTTTTGGGACGGATTAACACCTCCTCCAAAGTTGTAATAACCCCCTATATCTCTCCTCCCTGTCATATTCCACCAGAATGCACACCGTATATTATTGTTGGCCAATGTCCCCAAAGCCAACTCTATATACTCAGAGTCACATGCCACCTTTAGGAATAAAATATTGCATTGCTTTGAAACTCATGTGCGCAGGTCCTGTGATCTTTCAGGGGAAATTGTCTCCACAAGGAGGGTTACTTGGAATGGTCCATTGTCCAAACTTTAAAGGGAGACTGTGTGCTAATCAACTTCAGAAGACATAGCTTAGTTCAGGCTCTTTTGCACTCCCTTTGTTCCAATAAAAGTAATCAGGAAGGTATTAAACCTTACCCGTTGGGCCTTTTCTACCCTCCC
The DNA here is from genome assembly GCF_031143425.1 of Pleurodeles waltl. Taxonomy (NCBI): domain Eukaryota; kingdom Metazoa; phylum Chordata; class Amphibia; order Caudata; family Salamandridae; genus Pleurodeles; species Pleurodeles waltl. The sequence continues at coordinate 740,815,070 of NC_090445.1, read as the reverse complement.
AGGGTTCATAGGCTCCTGAAGCAAGGCGCAACTCAGTGTCTCATAATCCTCATTAGGATCTCCCCCTTCCCCTTTTCAATAGGTTTGATATCCTGTCTTCTCTAGAGCAATTAGAATGACTGCCAAACAGGGGTTGTGTCCAGGAAAAGCCACATTTTTCACTTTCTACAGTCTCTCTGAGTGATCCCTTGGCGCTGGGTGCAATATCTTGGAATATTGCTGGTCTCTGCACAAAGCAGGAGTTCCCAGAGTAGCTCAATACAGTGGACCATTACCACATCATTTGTTGTCTAGAGACATGGCAAGTGGACACCCCTTACATTAAAAGTTCTGTCACTTATTATCTGCCTGCCACCCCCTCTATTTCAGGATGGGCTAAGGGGGGGTTGGCAACTTTTGTGTCTGTCTCATTGGTGGATTCTAATGTTTCTGAAATGGCTATTTCCTTATTCTGTCATGTATTATTGATCACTTTACAAAGGCCTTTCGATATGGTATTGGTGAACGTTTACTATAATAGTTTTCACCATACAAAGACCAGCATTGTGGATGACTTGGAAGCGTCTTTGCACAAAATCGTGAGTGCTCATGTTAAGGAAGTGATAATGGCCTGGGTTTAATACTTCAAAATTGAAGTTTGCATTTTTCGTGAAGCCTCATTATGTGGTAGTTGTGATAAATGTAATCATGCTATCGCACATTTTAAGCACACGCCCTATGGCAACTCACTGAATAGGGTGTTCTCCGCATATAATTTGATATTACTTTTAGATCACTTGCAGTCACTTGCAGTCGAGCCCTCTAAAAAGTCCCACTTTTATGGGATCAAAATCATTTTTTTTATTGATCATGAACTCATTTCTAGGCAGTTACTATCGACAGTAGTCGTGTGCGAAGTCAAGGCTTCATGTTTAAGTGATCATAATCCACTTACCGTGGAACTCAAGTTCGCCCCAAGAAGGGAGACAAATATAACTCCTCACCCCCAGAGAGAATACAGCACCAATAAAGGTTTGAGTATTAAATGGGAAAAGGTAGACAAGAAAGCCTTCCATAGAGATTTGTTATGGCACAACCAATTAGACATTGACACAGTTTTGTGTGAGGATCTTAATCCCTCAGAAGTTATAGCTGCATACACAAGGTTAAACAGCTGTATGGCTGATGAACTTATTAAAGTGGCTCGGAAAAGTGGGTATAACCCGAAGTGGTCAAACAGCCCCTCCTACAAAGCCCATAAGCTTCTAAAACTCAATTCACAAAAAATGCCCATGGGACCAGACAGAAATAGCTCAGGCTAGGAAACTGTATATGAGGCAACCTGTAAAAGAAAGGTTGACATTAGGGTGAAAGCCTGGGAGGAGGTGCTAAATTCGTATAGCCCTTTGGCTGAGGTTGTACCAATAGTTGATTGTGTTATTACTATAAAAAAATGGGTGAATTATTTCTCCAGTGTCTTTGGCCCTAAAGAATGGACTTCCATTTTGGGCTCAAATAAGGAAGTCCCCTTCGATCAAGTTGCCAGTCATGCACTTTGTAGTGCAATTACAGTTCAAGATGTCAGCTCAGCCATTCAGAGAAGTCCTTCAGGCAAGGCCCCGAGACCCAAAAGAGTGCCAGTGGATGTTTTTACATCTTTTCTGGAGTTTTGAGCTCCTTTATTAACTAATGTTATTAGAAGTGCCATAACACCTGGCAGCAGGTTATCATTGTTCCTATATTCACCCCATTTCTCTTTTGGACAGCACAGTAAGGATCTTGGGTAGAGTCATACTTTCCAAATTGAAAACCTGGGCAATAGGGACTCAGGGGCTTTCCGACCTACAGTTTGGTTTTCGCCCTGGCCTGGGGACAGTGGAACGGTCTTTAATTCTCTTCCTAATCATTTAAAAATATACTAAGGCTATGAAAGTTTGTATCCATCTTGCTTTTATGGACCTAACACGCGCCTTTGATATGGTAGACCGTTCAAAGCTATGGTCCACTATGCTGAATCGGGGGATTGACAGTGCCATAATTTCCCTCCTTAGTAGGCTCCATGGTCAGGCAACAGCTGGAATCCGCTACAGCAAGGGAGGGAATCTTACAAAAGAGTTTCCATCACTCATTGGGATCAGTCAAGTTTGTGTCTTGGCCTCCTTTTTATTTTTCATTTATATTAACTCCTTGGGGGAATATTTGACTTGGGCTGGAAAGATATTCCTGAGGTGAATTCCAGAGAAAGACCCGGTCTGTTTTATGCAGGCAATGCTGTCCTCGTTGCTTGAACAACTAACACATTTCAGCTCCTTTTAGATGTTTTTAATACTTTTATGGATAGCTTAGGCTTTAGGACCAATTGCTCCTAGTCCTTTAGGATGAAGTGTGGCCCAAAACTTTCAAAGACCAAAAAGTTTTTACTCAGTGGTGAGAACATTTTGAAAAAAAAACATTTTACTTATCACAAGATCCCGTTTGATGTAGAACTCAACTGGACGTTTTTACTTAATGTGAGAGTGATACAGTTTCAACAGACAATAAATGCTGTTTTTAGATTCTTTAAATGGTTGGGCCACAAGCCGGCAAGAGAAATACTCTGTATTTTTAAAAGTAAATGCGTGCCGGTAGCCACTTTTGGGGTGGGAGGAAGGGACCAGCCCCGCAGTCCACCCAAGTTATTTTCTGTCATGAAGAGGTTGGGCTCTCTAACACAGCAGATTACATTAGGCTGCAGACTTTGTTGCTGTATCATAGGATATGTAGAAACCCTGATGCACAGAACTATAATAAGGGATTGTATGACCCTTGATAAGAATCAAGATATTCTGTGGTTAAAATACATTAAAACAAGTTTTGAAAGACTGGGTACCCCTGCTTTTTATAATAACCCTGACAGTTTAGTTTCCATCTCCTCTAGACAAATTAAAGAACTTTTCAAACAATACACTGGTGTGGCATGGCTTGATTCCATACATGGTGTGACTGTCAGTAGTCCTTACGATCTCCCAGTGCAACTGGCACTTTACTTACAGCTCATCACCAATGAAAGAGATAAGTTACTATTGGCAAGATTTCACCTTGAAACAATTCGCTTTTTGGCAGCTTTTCCCCAAAAAGGCACTTGGTTTCCATCGCTTTCTCCTTGTCACTGTGAAATGTCAGCGGAACAAAGCACATTGCACTTTGTAATGTTTTGCTCTTTTTATTCTGCTCAAAGACAACAGTTTCTGCGCCCAGTACTACGCGCATTAGGAACTAAGGCCCTAATTACAACCCTGGCAGTTGGTGTTAAAGTAGCGGTAATACTGCCAACAGGCCGGTGGGAATTACCGCCAAATTATGACCATGGCGGATAGATCTCTGATAGACAGCCAATGTACCACACCAACCGCCAGGGCGGAAACAACGGGCACCATGGTGGTAGCCGCCTACATCCAGGCGGAAGTCAATGTTCCACCCACCATATTATGACATAGGAAACCGCCACCTTTTACGGGCGGTACCAACGACATCAAAAGCCTGGCGGAAACTGAGCTCAGAAGAGAAAGGACTCACCACTGGACACAGAGAACAACCACACCACCATGGAGCCTGATCTACATGTCTTCCCCATGGTCTTCTACGTGCTGCTCCACCACAAACACCAACAACGGCGAAGATGACGACGGTGAATACAGCCGCCTAGCACACAAGGGAGGGGGGCAGGAAAAAGAGAGTGACACACACACCCCCAACACCATACACACAATCAGCTGCAGTACTAAAACATATTTACCCCATACCTCTGATGAATAATGCAAGGACAAAACGATTTAGAAAAAGTGAATGTAATGAGAGCAACAAATCAAGATAAATAAGTGAGGCAAGATAATAGATATATACACATATACAAAAAAAGGGACACAGCCCAGTCCACAATGTACGTCGTCCACATGGCCACAGGCCACATTCCAAGGCCACACATGGCACCTGCCTCAACTGGAGAGAACACTGCAGGGGCATCAGTTTGGAAATAGGCAGGCACCTCAGTGGGATAGGGGGGCACCTCAGCCGGCAGATGGAACAAGACCACTGATCCTGAAGGGGGCAACATACCCTGTGCTTTGCCCTGGGGAGTGATAAGCCTCAGTCTCTTGAGTAGTTGTCTCACCCTCTGGTTCTGGAGGGAGCATCGTGCCCTGTGCTCTTGGTCCTGGGAAGTCTGGCGTAGGTGGGTGTCTCGTATGCCTGTGTGCTTGGGATAGGTTGGGGTTGAGGAGAATGGGATTGGGAAGAGGAAGTTGGAGGGTGGAAATAGGGACAATGGCTGCCATCAGAGAGGAGGCCAGAGCCTGAATCGACCTCTGTTGGGCTGCCAAGCCAGTGGGAATGCCGTGCAGGAATGCATTAGTCTGTTGCATCTGGGATGCCAGCCCCTGGATGGCATTCACAATGGTTGACTGCCCTATAGAGATGGATCTCAGGAGGTCAATAGCCTCCTCACTCAGGGCAGCAGGGCTCACTGGGGCAGGGCCTCTGATGCCTGGGGCGAAGGAGATGCCCAAACTCCTGGGTGACCAGGCACGGGCAACTCAATGAGTGGCTGCTGGGAGTGCGGAGCTGGTACAGGGGATGGCGGCTGTACCTGTAGTCGGGGTGGTCACAGAAGTGTCCTCCACCATCAGGGGTATCGGAGGAGGTATCTGTGTCAGAACTGTCCCCTCCACTCTTCGCAGCTGTGCTCCCCTCACCCTCCGTCCCACTGGTGCTCTCACCGTCGGTAGACTCTGCCTCCTGGGTCCTGTGGGATGCAGCTCCGTCCGTCGCCGGTGCCTCTGCTCCTCCACCAGATGATGCTAATGCACATAAGGACAGGGTGACAAAACAAGAAGGGGGCGAGAAGAGACAAAGGGTACACTTGGTCAATGGCTGCATCAACACCACTGTTGGTGTACACAGCACCATCACACACAGGGAATACGCCTACACACTAAGCATTGCACTACCAATGATATTGCTAGCCACCAAGGTATGGGGAGGGGCATACACCGGAAATTGCAGCACACCTGGGACCCAGCAGCCCTGACCAGTGGTGGATGCCTACGAGCTATGTAACAGGATTATCCCTTCAGAACCCTAGCCACCAGGGGACCTACAATGCAATGTCAGGCCTGGCCTAGGGGCACCTACTGACACACATCCACCACCCAGACACCACCCCATCAGGCATTAGTAGTAATGATGGGCACTGTACTCACCCCCTTGTGGCTGCTGTGATGCCCTGAAGCGCCCATCCAACTCTGCATAGGCCACCGCCAGTATGCGGGCCATCAGGGGGGTCAGGGTTCGACGGGCACCCCTTCCTTGTTGGGAGGCCATCCCAAGCTGGGCCTCTGCTGTCTTCGGTGCCCAGTGTCTCAGTTCCTCCCACTGTTTCCGACAGTGGGTGCTCCACCAGCCGTGTAACCCTAGGGTCCACACGTCCTTGGCGATGACGCCATGTATCCTTCTTTTGATGGGCGCTGACCTGCAGAGGAAATACACACAGGAAAATAGTATTAGTCAGACAGTCCTACCTGTTACACGTATGGCCCACCATACCCCTTCACATCACCATTTGCACACACATGACCCAACACACAACCAATACGCCGCCCAGAGGATATCCACCCCCCCTTACAGGAGGCCTGTCGAGACGGGGCCACTCACCTGAAAAGCAGGATATCTGCAGGGGCGATGGTATGCCCCGACCTCCTGGAACACCTCTCGGCACTTCCTGGTGGACACGGCAGGTGTCCCAAAAAGAAAGGGGGAGTGGGAGAGAAAGAGACAAAACACTACCACGTCTTGCTGGTCCAGCCAGGCACCCTGTATCTTAGGGGGCAGGTCGTTGTTGATAGAGTGATAGTAGAGTTAGTGCACTCAACTTCCCTGAATCTCTCTTTCTGATATGGGCACGGGAACGGTAGAAGAACACTGGGATGCTCCAGCACTTTTCTTGGATAATAATAACTGTTGGCACAATTACTAACACTGCATTACTAAAAACCAAAACTGAGTACTGCGACACTAGGGCTGGCTTCTCAGAGATTCACTGTTGCACACCACAATTAGAACTGTGGTTGCACTCATCATGCACAAGAAAGACAAACAAGGGCATTCATTATATCACGTATAACTTTCCTGCATGCATAGGGTTGTTGCAGCAGATGTGTTAATAAGAGAATATACTAATGAGTTGCATATATTGACTAATGAGAAAATTTGATATTTGATTAACAGTAATTGAAAATAACGTGTATTGTGCAAAATGTGCCCACAGGAAGTGGTCACCATCTGTGTTAACAGTATTAAAAATTGTGCAATGGTTTAAAAATATTGTATTAATATATTATAATTAACGTTATAAACTATGTTTTGTAACGCCATACGTTTTGGCTTCGTCAGAGGCCTAGTCGGCACTGGGCCTTGCTTGCTGAAATGTGGAGATGCGATAAGCTGCCGCAGACTGGAACTGGAGAAGAACACCTTGAACTGTACAGAGTTCACCATGAAGCATTGCTAGTAAAATCTGCAAACTCACCAGCGGACAAGAGACGATCAGAACAAATTGATACAATTATGTGTAGAGCAGGCTAAATGTACTTTCCCAGGACTCGAACAATGGAGCTACAGACTAAGAGCTAGGAGAAACAATTCTGTTACCTGAAGAACCGGATGATGTGCTCATCGACAAGAGGACCAATCATGTTAGTGGAATTTGACTCTTGAAATAAGTAGACAACTGGTAAACAAAAATAATTATAGGTTAGAGTCATAACCCCTGATAAGGTTGACCAATGGGCAAATTGTGGGACGGACTGAGAGACCCTAATAAAAAGTCATGACATGAGGGAAAAAATCAGAACGGAGGGCGGAGAATGGAGAGGCGAAAGTGATGACGTCAGGAGATGCTGTCTGAGGTGCTGAAACTTGGGCTTCCTTTTTTGAGCCTGAGCCTTGCTGATGACTGATGACCTGGGGACGAAGACTGACTTGTTGCTAATCTACCTTGGAAAGGTAGCTATAACTGACCAATTAATGCCTTTTCTTTCTAGGTACCAACTGTGCTGTTTTAGAATGTTTTCTTCTTCTAGATAGATTTTTTCCAAATTTATGATTTTGACTAAATCGTTTTCGCATGAAGCCCCACATGCTGATGCTAATTTGAGGTTAGGCAGGCTGACAAGGGCGACTTAGGGAGACTTAGACTGACTGACTTATATTGCTGACTTATTCGATTGCTCATGAATTACTATGTTTTGTTTAATGTTGATTGCATATTATTAAAGTGCGGAGAATTCATTACTTCTGTTGCTAATAAAGTTTGGAAATCATGATATTGCTGAATAAAGGTTGTTGACTAGAATTGTAACTAATAGGGAATAAAACAAACTAACTTCCATATGAGTGATGGTGGTTTTTGATTAGATTAAGTTCATGGTAATTTAAGTTGATTGATTTGATTTGTTGTAGATGTTCTTTTACTCACTATACTCGACTAGGATATCCTATGCGATCCGAAAGATTAATTGACCTATACGTGTCCCCTTGTAAGTTTACTTACTAAGGACAAGGCGCGCTAGCAGGGTTAAACTAAAAGGAACTAAAACAATCCAAGAAATACAAATGTCCAATCTGGGTTTAAACAGTTAGGGTGGCACAGTTAGGTTTGGTTTCACTGTGTGTGTGAAAAACCCTTCAAAAGCAAATTCCTCAAACCTGAAACACTGGCATGAATGATACAATTTAAATCCAAGAGTTGTGCTATTAGAGAAAGAAAAGTCATGTAAATGCTCTTTTAAAATTGCACTGTCACTTTTTGTTGTACTTGAGCTCAAGCAGATTTCCTGAAGCACATTTAGGCAAGTAACTATAATAATAATGTAAAATGTTCAGAAATGCATTTGTCTCTTCAAGATAAGCACTCTGCCAAAATACGAGTTCTGAAATACACCAGCTGTTCTAGGAAAGCGCGGCGCTCAAAGAACAAACTCCCTGGAGAATACTAGTCACATAGCTGCAGTCTTTTCCGGAGTGCTGGAGGAATGCATGGTGTCAGCTGGTACAGGAACGGAGAAAAGAATTGCCTCAAAAGTCCTGAACACGAGGATGACAGCAGGGGCTGGACTGCCAAATTATATGCTGAGATCAGGAAGCAAAACAAAGCCAAGCAGGGAGGCATGCTTCACTCTGCTATTTATAGCCAATCAGGAAAGCAGTTGAGTTTCTACATGTGGATGAGTCACCACACCCAATTAGAAGCACATGTCTACACCTGCTCACATTAGCAAACAAGCATTGGTAAAACAAGCACTGATAAAACCAATTGTGTAAAAAAGCACATTATGTTTACTTAGAAACATGAAGGTTTAACCAAGAACAGAAATATGATTTAACCCTAATCCCTGGGGATGCTGACAGATAATGCAGGAGGCACCTTGAGGATTCCTGACAAGGCCTTCACACACCACTTCATGCATTCATGCCACATGCATCGTGCCCACAGTGTACTCAACTGTTGGTCTGGAGGCCCATACAGAAGTCGGTACTGGGGTAGGACCCCATCCACCAGTCTCTCCAACTCCGCGGAAGTGAAGGCAGGGACCCTTTTTCCAGTCACACTGGCCATGGTAGGTTCCAGAGACAAGTCACAGCAGCACATGCAGTGTAGGTCCTCTCCTGTTGAAGATCTGGTAGCAACTGAGGAATTAGATATACAATGGCGGTCATATCGGCGGTGGTGCATACCGTCACCGCCGGCGTAGATCACCATTGGCCACTGTAACCCATAGGGCCCAATTATAACCAATGAGGAGTTGCACGGCGGTTCCTGACCACCTCCCTCAATGGTGCACAACATCAGCGGAATTACCTCACTTCCACCTGTCCCTCCACACTGGATAGGCAGATGCCTTTTCACGAGGGGCATGTCCTGGATAATTGCTGTGTCACTATTTAAATTTGGACATACTGGACAATTCACACTGACCCATTACAAGTTAACAGCATGCAATGTTCTGTTGTAGCCCCATTGTTCAGTTTGTGACCGGCTCCTAACTCTTTTGCCCAATAGATTGCTACCGCTACAGATGAATAGGAGATGGAGACATACCCCCGTGTACAGAACCCTGGTGGACTTGGCTACAATGGAGGACTGGCACATCATCCTCACCTATAGACTTGACAGGGCCACAATCACAGAGCTATGTGCCCAATTGAAGCCTGACCTGATATCTGTCACCCCACTGGGATCCCCCCTCTTGTCCAAGTTCTATCTGTGCTCCATTTCCTGGCAACTGGTTTGTTCCAAGTGACAGTTGGCTTGGCAGCAGGAATGTCACAGCCAATGTTCTCAAATGTGCTGACCAGAGTGTTGTCTGCCCTGATTAAACACATGTGCAGCTACATTATATGTCCCCAGGTTGAAGATTTGGCCACAGTGAAGGCCGACTTCTATGTAATGGGACATATCCCTAACATAATTGGGGCGATTGATGGAACACATATTGCATTTGTCCCCCCGTCAAAACGAACAGGTGTTCAGAAATCGTAAGAGTTTCCACTCTATGAATGTCCAGATGGTGTGCTTGGCGGACTAGTCCATCTTTCATGTCAATGCTAAGTATCCTCGGTCGATGTATGATGCCTTTGTCCTGAGGAGTATCAGCATCCAAATGTGATGGTCCAACTACAGAGGCACAGGGTGTGGCTAATTGGTGAGCCCTGGTCCCCACCAAGTATATGTTGGTGTATGGGTATGGTGTGGGCCATATGAGAGAGTGCGTGGCTAAATGGTGTCCCTGAATATTGCAGTTGACTCTGGTTATCCCAACCTATCTTGGCTGCTGACCCCTGTGAGGAATGCTAGGACAAGTGCAGAAGAGCGTTGTAATGAGGCACATGGGTGAACCAGAAGGATTATAGAAAAGACCTTTGTCCTCCTGAAGGCCAAATCCAGGTGCCTCCATCTAACATGTGGATCCCTGTGCTACTCACCCAAGAAGGTCTGCCAGATAATAGTGGCATGCTGCATGTTGCAGAACCTTGCACTGAGTCGCCATAGCACCTGGTGTGATCAGTGCAGCCAGCTACAGGTCATTAACATATGCTCATTTACTGTACAGTTGAATTGCAATGTTTGTACCTGGTTAAATGAGTACATACTTGAAAAATTGGACATACTCCACACTTCTTGTTTTTCCAAGGGTGTTTATTGAAGTGCTAAAATATTGAGGGGCAAGTGCAATGTGATGGGGTGATGATGGAGGAAAGTCCAGGGTATTGGTCCAGTCTGTAGCACAAGTGCGTTATCCAAGGGGACATAGGAAGGGGAGAAATAGCAGTTCAAGGTGGGCAGGGTGAAAGGGTATGACACAAGGGTGACAATCAGGAGAGTCTCATTTCCTGGCAGGAGTCTTGGCAAGTGTCTCTGGCTTCTGTCTGGATCGCAGGGACCATTTGCGGGGTGGTTCTCCTTCTGCAGGGTGAGGGGTGCTGATGGCTTGTTGGTCCTGTGGCGGGGCCTCCTATCCACTAGCGGCAGTGGAGGTGAAGGCAGTTCAGATGTCTGGCTAGTGGCCGGGGCCCGCTGTTGTGTGACTGCCTCCCTCATAATATTGACCATGTCTGCCAGCACCCCTGCTATGGAGACCAGGGTGTTGTTGATGGCCTGCAAGTCTTCCCTGATCCCCTGGTACTGTCCCTCCTGCAGCAGCCTGTTCTCCTGCACATTGTCCAGAATTTTCCCTATTGTGTCCTGGGAATGTTGATATGCTCCCAGGATCTCTGCAAGTGCCTCCTGGAGAGTCGGTTCCCTGGGCCTGTCCTCCCCCTGGCGCACAGCAGTACTCCCAGTTTCCCTGTTGGCCTGTGCCTCTGTCCCCTGAACCGTGTGCCCCCTGCCACTGACCCCAGGTCCCAGATTATCTTGGGTATGAGGTGTGCCCTGGGGTCCCTGTAGAGGTGGACACACTGCTGATTAATGTGTCCTGGGGACAGAGGCGTGGGTACACTGGGTGGGTGCTGTGGTGATGGGGGAGGCTCGGTGGTGGGGTGTGGCTGGGCCTGGGTAACCGACTGTCCGGAGGTCCCTGATGGGCCAGGTTGGTCATCCACATCCAGAAGACCAGAGTTGCTGTCATCATTGTGGGCCTCTTCAGTTGGGGGACTGCATATTGCTGGCACCTCCTCTCCGCTAACACTGGCTGGGGGACCTGTGGGGATGTAAATGATGTGTTATTGTTTCTGTGTCTGACATATTATGCATCCGTGGTTTGCCCTCTTTGGTTGTATTTGTCCTGGCAGCTTTCACTTGTGTAAGTTGGTATGTGGTGGGCTAGCTGATTCTCTCTAGTGTGCATGCTTTAGTTATAGGTGTCCATGCAGGGCTGTGAGTGGTGTCCATGCTTTGGTATGGCATTCAGGGCGTGGCATTGGGATGAGTGAGATGTGATGGTGGGGTGTGTGGGACGTGGTGGAGTGATGGGATTGAGGGTGATGGTGGGGGTATGAGATGGCATGCAGGTAGAGGGGTGATAGTAGTAAAAAGAGTTGACTTACCAGAGTCCAGTCCTCCTCTTACTCCGGCCAGGCCCTCAGGATGCAGGATTGCCAAGACTTGCTCCTCCCATGCTGTTAGTTGTGGGGGAGGTGGTGGGGGTCCACCACCAGTCCACTGTACAGCGAGATGGTGTCTTGCTGCAATGGAACGTATCTTCCCCCGCAGGTCGTTCCACCTCTTCCTGATGTCATCCCTAATTCTTGGGTGCTGTCCCACAGCATTGACCCTGTCCACGATTCTCCACCATAACTCCATCTTCCTAGCTATTGATACCTGCTGCACCTGTGCTCCAAATAGCTGTGGCTCTACTCTGATGATTTCCTCCACCATGACCCTTAGCTCCTCCTCTGTGAATCAGGGGTGTCTTTGTGGTGCCATGGGTGTTGTGTGAGGTGTGTACGTGAGGGTGTGTAGTGTAATGTGTTGGGGGGTTGTAGTGCTTTTTCTCTTATCTAGTTTCTAAGCACTAACATAACACAACAGAAATGCACTTCTGAGGTCAAAGAAGACTTTTATTGTTGTTAATTCTTCCCCAACCACAATATTTATGAATGACGAATTAGTAGCTTTCAAGTCCGCGTTAATCAAACAAAATATATCAGTTTGCAATATACACAGCAGGTTATATATAAGATATTGAATGCAAAGCAAAACAAATACTTCACCGTGTGGGAACTATCTACAGCTTCATCTTTCTAAGGTCTGCAAGCTGATGACCCCTGTCAGCCGCGAGAAAGAGAGATTCATCTACCCACACGGGATTGCTGGCAGCCTGCGCCAAGCTCCAGCACGAGGTCCGGCAGATTCGAATCTGACTCTCTGCAGCCTGTTACATTCGTTACAAAGGTGTGCCCCCTCCTCTCAGACCTGGGAAACTGAGCAAGCCTTTTGGAGACTGGCCAGGTCTCCAAGACTACTCCTGTTCCCAAGCTCAAGCGAAGAAAAAACAACACCCATGTACTCTCTCTTATCATGTCTAGTCTACTGTGAGAAAAACATCTTGGTTCTCTCGTGCAAAAACACAGCTTGGAAAAATACAGCTTGGATTCTCAACTGCAATGTCTAACTCCACGTTAAAGGCAATAGGCAGCTAACCTAAATATCAAATGCAATGTCATGTTAAAGCCAACAAGCATCTAAGCTGAATACAAAATGCAATGTCTTATATCATGTCAAAGCCCATAGGCAGCTGAGCTGAATACAAAATGCAATATATAATATCATGTCAAAGCCAATAGGCAGCTGAGCTGAATACAAAATGCAATGTCTAATATCATGTCAAAGCCAATAGGCAGCGGAGCTGAATCCAAAATGTAATATATGATATCATGTCAAAGCCAATAGGCAGAATACAAAATGTAATATATGATATCATGTCAAAGCCAATAGGCAGAATATCTAATGGCATGTCAAAGTCAATAGGCAGCTAAACTGAATACATCATGTCAAAGTCAATAGGCATGCAATGTCAAAGCCAATAGGCGGCTCAACTGAATACAGAAAGTAATGGCTAATGCCATGTCAAAGCCCATAGGCGGCTCAACTGAACAAAACATACCATGTGCTACTGTGAACATTGAGCAACTAATATGCGCAGTGGTGAAACACAAAGTCATTGGTCAAAACAAACTTTATCAAATGGCAGTACATTCCGCCCTTTGACCAATGAATTTTTGTTTCACATATCTCTTGTTTCAAACAAAAACAAAAAACATCGGCACAAAACAAAAAAAAAAAACATTATCAGCAAGTCAAAGCAATCCCTGTAAAGCAATAGAAGTGAATTAACACATTGATCTCATAACCTTTCACATCAGATACATCTACACAGAAAAGACTGGTCAATTTTTTTTTTTTTCTCTGAATGAGTCTCTAATTCAACAGTGTTAGCAATTTGATGTTCCATGAGTTCTACTCATGTAAAGATGCACGGTCCACCTGAAAGGTTTGCTGGAAGGTAAGCAAAAGTCAGAGTTCCATATGAGAGGGAAAAAAAAAAAAAAAAACACAGCTTAGTTCCAGTGGAAGAATGCAATCAAACAAGTTGAACTTGAACTGAAGGCGCAGTTTGCGCAAAATGGATCCATGGTGCTGGCACTTTACTCAGCCAGGTTCAGGTTGGGGATTCGGTCCCTTCCCCGACCCCACACGCACACACCGGAAGGGGGACCACACAGCACACTCAGGGACAGTGGCGAAACGTGGTAGGATCTGCAAAAGAAACAAGTATGACTTTTCTTGCAAATAACATTTTTCATTTAAACTGCACCCTTCCTCTTTCTTTCCCTGTTTTATAATCAGCAGGACGTTTTTGGGGCCCTTTGTTACATTCGCTGCAGGTTCTGGAGGATCACTTGGGGCTTCAGCCCACACATCAGCACTGAGGTTTTTATCTGCTGCGCCACAGCTTCCCTTTTCTTGCACTGTCAGAAGGGCTGGGGCAGACTCCTTCTTTACCAAACCTCCATTCACTGCACTTTTGCCAATTTGGGCCATTCTGTCTCCAATTTGTATGAATGAATCAGATTCTTTTCTAGGTATCAGCATAATTTCGATTTTTCCTTGGTAATCTGCAGCAATCACTCTCCCTAAAACCTGATCAATTTGCCATTTCTGTTCTGGTAACTTTCCTCTCCCCAACTGCTCTGTGACTGCTTGCATGACAGATTGCTTTTGTGCGTGCTGCACAGTTTTTATCAAATCTAGGGGAATGTGCATCTCTCTCATCTCTGCCCACCTGTAAGTGGCTTTTTCTCTCAGCTGTTCACATTTCTGGGGCACCCACTTAGCCATCCCCACTAAGGCAGAATTCTGGGTGTACACTTCTCTCTCTGAATTTTTCTCATTAACATCTGCAAGGTAATTGAACCAGTTAGGTGCTAAAACATTAGCAATGAACCAAAAATCAGCGTAAAAATGACACATCTCACGTAGCTCTTGCTTTAAAATCTGACACACATTATACAACGCTGTTCCTTCTACTGTGCCAGAAAACAACATTTCAGTCAATGAATCATTAGTAAAACAAACATGCTTTTTATCTTCAGTGGACACGAATTCAAATGGTGCACACAATTTCATTGGTAACTCTTTTATCTGTGGTACTCTAGCCCTGTCTTGCAAGTACCAGATCCATTGTATGATTCTAGTTAGGGGCACTATTTTCTTTCCTTGTTCTTGAGTTACATGTACATAAGTATTTCCTTCTTGCACTGCGCAGAAACCTGAAGTCTGCATTATTTCATTTGCCAAATCACAAGCGCGCAGCTGCATATAATTTTTCACAGTGACCATATACAAAAGTGTTAGGATTTCACTCAAATGAGGGCTATTCTTTTTCCAAAAATCAAACAAGCTAATGAAACTCGGTGTCTCTTTCTCTAAAATCTTTCGTTTTACTTGTGCATTTTGCAACGGTAACTCGTAAATCACATTCTGAGCTCTCTCGTCCTTGTTATCAGTTAAGGAATGCATTTTGTCTGCCAAAAACCCTGGCTCACACGAAAACTCAGTGCAGCTCGGAGCTGTCTTAACCCCCTCATTACTGGAATGGGACAAGAAAGATTCTTCAAAAACAGCCTTTTTATAACTTTCAGTCGGGCTAATTTGCTCACGTAAATTCCTATTTTCATGTTCCAACTTCCTACATTTCTCCTGCATTTCTCTGTAAGCAGATAAAGGTATCCAGACCTTTCTGTCATCATTACTTCCAAAAGACACGTTTTCTACATATGTACAACAGGAATTATTTCTCAAAGCATTATCAGGCCTTTTAGCTACACATGCATTTTCTTCTGTAATTCCCCAAACAGAAAACAATTCACAGTTTTTCGTAGCACCATCAGGCAGTTTATCAACACATGAATTCTCAGACATGGTCTGCCGTGCTACTGTGATTCCCCAAACAGAAAACAATTTCTGTAATTCTCCAAACAAAAAAAAAAAACAATTACACTTTTAAAGTGTGCACTTAGAAATCTACCAACTCGTCAACACCCTCTTAATCACCTCTTAATGACCGGCCCCACTTCTGGTACCAATTGTAGTGCTTTTTCTCTTATCTAGTTTCTAAGCACTAACATAACACAACAGAAATACACTTCTGAGGTCAAAGAAGACTTTTATTGTTGTTAATTCTTCCCCAAACACAATATTTATGAATGACGAATTAGTAGCTTTCAAGTCCACGTTAATCAAACAAAATATATCAGTTTGCAATATACACAGCAGGTTATATTTATAAGATATTGAATGCAAAGCAAAACAAATACTTCACCGTGTGGGAACTATCTACAGCTTCATCTTTCTAAGGTCTGCAAGCTGATGACCCCTGTCAGCCGCGAGAAAGAGAGATTCATCTACCCACACGGGATTGCTGGCAGCCTGCGCCAAGCTCCAGCACGAGGTCCGGCAGATTCGAATCTGATATATTTTGTTTGATTAACGCGGACTTGAAAGCTACTAATTCGTCATTCATAAATATTGTGGTTGGGGAAGAATTAACAACAATAAAAGTCTTCTTTGACCTCAGAAGTGCATTTCTGTTGTGTTATGTTAGTGCTTAGAAACTAAATAAGAGGAAAGCACTACAGGGGGTAAACATCCTTTATGCCGAATTTTTTATAACGAAGTCCTGGTTAACGAAAGCGGAACAACGCTTTCTTTAACCACGACTTTGTTATTTTGTGCCTTAACCACGCATGTCCTGAACAACGAACATGCATGGTTAAGGTACAAACAAGGGAGTCGGCTGAGGAGGACGACGCAGATGACAAGGTGACGACTCAGGTAAGTGGGGGGTTTTAGGTTTTGGGGTGGGGTTGGGGGGTGGGGCGTTTTTGGTTTTGGGGAGGGGGTGGGGGGTCGGGGTTTTTAGGTTTTAGGGTGGGGTTGGGGGGGTGGGGCGTTTTTGGTTTTGGGGAGTGGGTGGGGGGTCAGGGGGTTTTAGGTTTTAGGGTGGGGTTGGGGGTTGGGGCGTTTTTGGTTTTGGGGAGTGGGTTGGGGGGTCATGGGGTTTTAGGTTTTGGGGTGGGGTTGGGGGGGGTGGGGCGTTTTTGGTTTTGGGGAGTGGGTGGGGGGTCAGGGGGTTTTAGGTTTTAGGGTGGGGTTGGGGGGTGGGGCGTTTTTGGTTTTGGGGAGTGGGGAGTGGGTGGGGGGGTCAGGGGGTTTCAGGTTTTGGGGTGGAGTTGGGGGGGTGGGGTGAGGGATGTAGGGTGAATGGTGCCTATTGCTAATGATTTTATCAGGAATGCCTTTACAACGAAATATCGTTGTTAAGGCATTCGTGGTAAAATCATTAGTAGTAAAGACGAGGTCGGTGTTCCGACCTCGTTGTTAAGGTTAGTAGTAGTTTAAGATTCGGTGTTCCGTCATATAACCGTGTTGGGGTGTTTGATGTGGGGTGCGTGGGTGGTCTATAGGTATAGGTAGTGTGTGGCTCTCGTTCCATCTATGGTTTTGATGTCTCTCTGCTGGGCATGGTTTGGAATGGTAAAGGGTTGTGGGTAATGTGGGTGTGTGTTTTATAGTGGTGTAGGTGTGTGGGTGTGGTGTGAGTATGGGTGTCAGGTGTGTGTTATTTAAATTTTCCAGTGTGTTGTTGTTTTGTTTGTGTTTGTCGATTTTGAGAGCAGCGGTATGTACCGCCAATGGTTTACCACCGTTGAATGTCCGCCGTGGTGATTCGTGGGTCATAATGTGATGGGCGTAGTTCTGTTGGCATAACGGTGTGGGTTTTGATACCGCCAGTTTATCACTGACCTTTGGTGTGGTGGATTTGTGTATGTGGCTGAATAGTGACGGATTGGTGTGTGTGTGTGTCATAATATAGTAAACGGATATCCGCCGCCGCAGCGGTAAGTTGGCGGCAGTCAGCACGGCGCTTAGTGGGATTTACCGCCAATGTCATAATGAGGGCCTAAGTCATATGCTGCTGATTTTACTTATTTGCACCAGTTGGATAATAAAATGGTTATATATGCTCTTTAAAATTTTGCATTATGTGCAATAAAGTTACGCTCTGGATATTGAGGTCTGTTTTTAATTTCAAGATTTCTGTATTTTATTGTTTATTTGAAATGTTCTGTGTGTTCTGTAATTTTTTTGACTTTTATGGCTCAAAAGAGCCAAATAAAGTTTTTATGATGATGATGACCTTTGCAATATTAAATCAAACATTAAGAAAGCCAATGGAACTAGTCTTTGGTCTGGCTCCAGACAACATTAGCGGTCTACCCTGCCTCAATATTTCAAAAGAAGTAGAGTAGGAGGAAGTACAAAGAAAGAGCGGGCTTTGGGTCAGCTTTATTCAGCCATTGGCTTTCATGTGTTTTCAGTTTTTCGTTGTATGGTTAGTTGTGATGTCCCATCACATTACTGAAGTTTTTAATATCAACCAACTCTGTCATTTTATCTACCAACATATTCTCAAGATAAGTTGATGTGGAGTTATGAATAATAAACCTATACTTCACTGTATATACTTGCCTTGGCAATTTGTTGGTAGTCGATAGAGTGGAATCTCTATTTGTGCAGGTCAATATTATTGCGCTCCTTATGGTGACATGCAAACATGGACCTTCATAATGGCCATGGAACTTCAAACATTGTCACTTTGTACCGTTTGTGTTCCTATTATGGTTTGATGATGTGGTATCAGGTAGTCCTTGTGTTAAACTGCATTTGTGACATAATTTATAACTTGTAATTGAGAGACAGTGTGTGCTCTTTGAAGTATTTCCTTACCTGACATGATAACATTTTAACTTTTGATTTAGGCATGTTCATTTAGGCAGTGAAGAGATTTGTTTGCCATACCCTGTCATAAACCGTGGTGCTATTCACTGACTGCTCATGCATGTTCATTTGGCCCTTTGACAAAAGCACCTACTATGGAATATTTTGCTGTGTATGTCTTATAAGTTAAGTTCACCGCTTATAATTCAAACTTCTGACTAATTTTCATAACACGCTTATTTGCCCATTTTACTTCTGCTAATTCAGACTGTTCAGTAAAGAGATGCTACCTCCTTGGTTCTATACTGTTGTAGATGAAGATATTGCTTCAATATGGGATTCACTTTCTAGGACAGTTGGGACAGCACACACAAAGTTGCCCAACTACTGTCTAACACTTAGGCAGACCTTTTGGCTTTGAAAATGCTTGTTTTATGAGTGAAAGTGTTTCTTCATTGATTGCTCAGTTTGTGTGCATGGTTGTGTAGATAGCTGAATGCAAACAAATAGTCATGGTGCAGTGTGTCCATGGATGAATGAATGGGTAAATGACTGAGTGTGTTGGTGGATGAATAAGCACTGAGTGGCTTGAGGGATGAGCTAGAGCACGGAATGATAAATGAGTGAATGGTTAAGTGCTTGGGTGGATGAATGGGTGAGTATGTGCATGGATGGACAGCTGGAAGAATAGGTAAGACCGTGGATGATGAATACTTAAGTGGTTGAATTAATTAATTCCAGGATGGATAAATTGTCTGTGCATCCAACCACACGTATGCATTTAGCCCCCAATATGTATATATACACAATCCACTTCAAAACATGCTCATTTCTTCATGGTTTATTCATGGTTCCACAAACTCATATAGCTGTTCTTCCTTCCAGCCATATAAACCACCCATGCATATAACAATCTAAGATCATTTATTCTTCTACTCATTCCTGTATCCATGTATGATCCTGCTCATGTATCCAGTGACATACACTCAAAACACATGCATTATCCATTTACCGGACTGCATGCATACAGTATGTGAGGGGAGGTCAGCCTGCATCAGGATTATCTTTGTTTGTTTTGTCCCTCTGTGTGTTGCATTTATGTACATGTGTAGTTGAATGTGTATTGCTGTGTGTTTGGTTGCATGCATGTAGGTATGTTTTACTTTCCATTGGTCATGTACATAGGTATATTTTTGTTTTCATGGGTGTTTCTGTGTGCCTATGTGTCTATATGTTTGTATAGATTGGTGTCCCCAATAATGTTGCCTTTTATGTGTATGGGTGCCTAGATATTTTCCTAGGTGTACGAATGTGAACAAGAACACATGCTCTGTGTGTGTGTGTGTTTGTATTTGTGTGTGAGTTGTGTACGTGCGCATCTGTGTGTATGTTGAGCTGTGTGCTTGAAGATACCTGTAGGTGTTTGACTCATGAACACTGATATCTGGTCTATGCAATGGGGTGAATGTTTTCTTTTTTTATGACCTTGTACTGTATGTAGGCTTTGTCAATGCTTGCTATGTAGTAGCAGTTTCGTAAAGAGACCCATATTCTTGCACTCCAAATTCATGGCATATAGGCGGTCATTATGACATTGGTGGTCAGGTGAAAGCCACGCCGGCTGTGGCGGTAGTACGATCGCCAGGCCGACAGTAATGACTGCCAAATAATGACCAAGGTGGTGATCCCTCCCATAGACAGTCAATGTACCACCCCAACCGCCAGTGCGGTACGACCACTAAACACGGGGGTAGGCATCTTCAGGCAGGCGGAAGACAATGATCCGCCCACCCTATTATGACATAGCAGACCGCCAGGATTTCCGGGGTGTTAGCAGCGCCACCAAAAGCCTGGCAGAAACACATCATATAAAAGGAAACACTCACCTTCACGGACACATAGGAGTCCGCGGCCGAAATGGAACCTGAAGTGCAAGTCTTCCTGATGCTGTAGCACGCCATGGCCGTCCACAAGCACCAACGCCAACGAAGACGGTAAGTACAGCCGCCTAGCACACAAGGGAGGGAGGGGAGAGTCTCACACACACACACGCACAACACACACTATACACACACACCACACACCCAGAACTATCTGTAGAGTAAACAACAGCAACATCAACCAGAAGTAAAGAAAGCCAGGACACATACCTTAGGTACAACCTCTGTATTTCGCTGGACCTGTGCCCACAACAACTCAGACAACTATATACAAAGGGCCACTGGCCAGTCCAGTGTCAGCTATTAGCCACAGGGGAGCACCCAAGGCATAACTTGACTCCTGACAACCCACTGGACAGGGGCATCATGGAGATGGTAGGCAGGCCCCTCAGGTGGCAGGGGGGGTGGTTTGTGGGGGGGTCCTCGGGCTTGGGTTTGGATAAGTCCTTGACCTTTTGTTTAGGAGGCGGAGTGGCCTTGGAATGGGGGGCGGAGTGCCACCCTTCTTCACCTTAGTGGTAGGAGTACTCTTAGGGAGAGGAACAGGAGTAGATTTGGAGCTGGTGATACTGGGCTGTGGGGGTCTGTGACGGGCAGGACGGGGGAGGGAAGAGATCAAGGTGGGTAAGGAAAAACTTCTGAGGACCAATGGGGCGGGCTGTAGGAGGAGGTATGGGAGTGGAGGTAGAGGGAGTAGTTGTTGAAGGAGTAGGTGTACTGGACTTGTATGCAGGAGCATGGACAGTGTGGTGTGTGAGGTGGATGGCTGTTGGGGGTCTAAGTGGGATCTTTTGTGTCTTTGGAGGGGGGGCAGACAGGGTAGGGGAGAACAAATAGGACGTGTGGATGGATGTTGTGGTGGTGTCTGCAAGTGAGGTGGATGTGCTGCATGAGGTGGTGGTGGTGGTGACTGCGCGTGTGGGGTGCATTTCTGCAGGTCTGCTGATGTGGTGACTGAGAGTATGGCTGTACAGGTGGCAGGATCAGGGACTGTTGATGCTGTGCATGCAGGTGTGGGTGCTGATGTGACTGTGAGGGAGGAGGAGCAGGGGGAGAGAGAGGAGGCAGTGGATGTTGTGTCTGCAACTGTGTGTTGGGTGTGTGTCACAATCACTTCCTGGGACTAAGAATGGCCCGAAAGAACCACAGTTACAAAGCATTGCCTGGGTACTACAGCAGTTAGGAACTGAAACACAGCCATCTGCACACCTACTGGGACAAACTAAGCCCTGTCTGCCATGGGAAGCCAGCTACCTAGCAATACCAAAAATGCATACCACCCTATATAGCGAAGCAAGGCCAGGCAGTAATGGCTAAACCAACACATTGGGGCATCCACTGACTAGAACCATACACCTACATCCCATGCCAGGCAACTAATAATGAATACCACACACACTGTGCTCACCCCCTTGTGGCTGCTGTGCTGTGCTGCCCTTAAGTGCCCAACCAACGCAGGGTTGGCCACCGCCAGTATGTTGGCGATTAGGGGGGTCAGACTCCGACAGGCGCCCCTCCCTCATTGGGAGGCCATTCCCAGCTGGGCCTCCGCGGTCTTCCGAGACCAGCATCTCAGGTCCTCCCACTGTTTCCTGCAGTGGGTGCTCACCAGCTATGGACCCCCAGGGTCTGCACGTCCTTGGCGATGGCACAACACAACCCCTTCTTCTGATGGGCTCTGACCTGCAGGGGAAACACAGACAGTAGGACACCATGAACCATACCATCCAGCCTGTCACTCAAATGGCCTACATACAGCATTTGGCCCTCACCAAGCACACCCATGAACAGTACCCCTGGATTCATATTGCCTGCAGCCATACCCCCCAATGACACACTGCTTAGCACACACTTACATCTACATGCAGCCATGTCACATGCAACGTGCCCATGATGTACTCACCTGTTGGTCTGGAGGCCCATACAACTGCCCATACAGGGGTAGGACCCCATCCACAAGCCTCTCCAACTCCTCCAACGTGAAGGTTGGGGCCCTTCCCCTGTTGCACGGGCCCTGGCAGGGTCCAGACACCGGTCATAGCAGCACACGCAGTGGAGATGTCATTGTGTGGAAAGTCAGGAATCATGTGAAGTAGTAGAAAGAAAATGGCGGTCACATCCGCAGCGGTGAACACCGTCACTGCCGGCGTTGATCATCATTGGTTCCTGGACTCCATAGAGCCCCATGTTATCCAATGAGGAATTGGAAGGCGGCGCAGACCGCCTTCCGCCATGATGCCTAATGCCGGAGGACTGAGGTCACTTCCACCTGTCCCTGCATAAAGGACAGGTGGTTGTTATTTCCTACTGCTACTACTCATGTATTGAATTAAAATGTGTCGGCTGAACACACCTACACAATTCTAGAGCTCATACATACATGCTTTGTGTACTCTGATGTTGTGTGTCCATAGGTCCTGTAGTCACATCCATTTCACTTTTGGCTCACTTAGATACCAACCACTGGGGAGGAATAGGAAGAGGAAGCAAGCACCCGTGTAGAGACCCTTTGTGGACTTGGCTACACTGGAGGACAGGAACATCATACTCACCTATCATCTGGACAGGGTCACAATCACAGAACTGTGTGCACAATTGGAGCCTGATCTGCTACTGCTATCTGTTGCACCACAGTAATTCCCCCTCTTGTACAGGTACTGTCAGTGCTCCATTTCCTGGCAACTGGTTCTTTCAAGTGACTGTGGGCTTGGCTGCAGGAATGTCACAGCCAATGTTCTTGATTGTGCTTGGAAGGTTTTTGGTTGCCTTACTCAAACACATGTGCAGCTACATTGCATTCCCCCAGGTTGATGATGTGCCCACTGTGAATTGTGAAGGCTGGATTCTATACCATGGTACACGTACTACATGTGATGAGGACCATTTACGGAACCCATATTGCCTTAGTCCCTCCCAGGGCAAATATACAGGTATACAGGAATAAGAAGAGTTTCCACTCTCTCAATGTCCAGATGGTGTGCCTTGCTGACCAGTACATCACCCATGTCACTGCCAAGTATTCTGGATCTGTGCATGATGCCTAAGTCTTGAGGAATAGCAGCGTTCCACAGGTGATGTCACCACTACAGAGGCATAGAGTGTTGCTTATAGGTGAGCTTGAGTCCCCACCCAATGTATGTCAGTGTATGCCTACTGGAGTCACACCCCATGCCATTGTGCATGGCTAATGTGTGTCCCTCACTTCTTCCACATGACTCTGGCTACCCAAACCTGTCCTGGCTCTTGACCCCTGTTAGGAATCCGAGAACAGGGGGTGAAAATAGGTACAATGATGCTCATGGGTATACCAGGAGGATTGTGGAACACACCGTCTGTCTCCTGAAAGCCAGGTTCAGGTGCCTCCACTTGACAGGTGGATCCCTATGCTACTCCCGTGAGCAAGTCTGCAAGATTGTGGTGGTCTGCTGCATGCTGCACAATTTGGCCCTCAAACGCCATGTGCCCTATCTGCAGGAAGAGGGAGGTGACAATGCACATGTGGCAGCAGTGGACACTGAGGACAGTGAAGAGGAGGAAGATGAGGAGAATGTGGACAACAGGACACATATCATTCAGCAGTAGTTCCGATGACACTCAGGTAAGACTGTTGATCTATACATGTCTTCATTTAAGTGATGTGCTGTGTGGCTGTAGTATTATGCCAGTCACTACCTGTGCATCACAATTGACTGTCACCTATGCCTTCCCTTATTGCAGATATTGTTGTGGTTACAACAGTGTACTGATATGATGACTACAGACTGCTGCTACACATTTGTTGGATGGACTCACACATTACAGGACATTTGCACAGGATCATGCAGTTCAATACAGTTCAATACATTGCACATTTCTGTCTGATAAAGCACTATTACTCAAATTGTGTTCAAGGCTGTTTATTTGAATAACAAAAAGATACAATGGAAAGGGCAATAGAGTGGAGTGATGGTTGGGAAAAGTCCAATGTAGTGACCCAGTCTGTTTGTAGCACAGGTCCAATGTCCATGGGGCCATAGTAAGTGGAGCAATGGCTGTTCAAAGTGAACAAGGTGAATCAGTGGAACATAAGGGGGACATTCTGGAGGGGCTCATTTTCGGGTCGTGGTCTTGGTCTTGGCAACTGCCTCTGGTGTCTGTCTGTACCACAGGGAACGTTTGCAGGGTGCTTCCTGTCCACTAGTTGCAGTAGATGTGGAGGGCTGGTCAGTATGCTGGCTAGTGGTAGGGGCCCGCTGGTGTGCTGTGTACTCCCCAATGATGTTCGCCATGTCACTCAGCACCCCTGCAATGGAGGCCATGGTGGTATTCAAGGCCTGCAGTTGTTGCATGACCTCCTGGTGGTGTTCCCCCTGCAGCCGCTGGTTCTCCTGCATGATGTTGATCACCTGACCCATCCTGTCCTGGGACTGTTGGTATGCCCCCAGGACATTTGTGAGTGCCTTCTGGGCAGTCGGTTCTCTGGGCCTGTCGTCCCCCGGTGCACCGCTGTCCTTCGACTGTCCCTGGCCCCCGGTGCCTGTGTCTTCTGAATGGTGTGCCCACTCCCACTTAAACCAGGATCTTCATCGTCTTGCCTGTGTTGTGTGGACTCGGGTCCCTGTACAGGTGGGCACACTACTGTTTGACGTGTCCTGAAAACAGAGGTGTGGGCGCGTTGGTTGACCGCTGTGGTGCACTGCAGACAGTGAAAAGCGCAACTGGTGCTGTTGCACCCTACGTACCGCAACATTGCCGCTGACTCCATTTTGAGTCGGCCTCAGTGTTGTAGGCTGTTCCCCACTGGGCCAGCAGGCGGAAACACCGACCCAGCCGGGAACTTGTAATGGAGCCCGCGGGAAGGAGGCTGCACTGGCGGTAACCTGACTGCAGGAGTTTGACAGGCGGGCAAACTCAAAATGACCCCCTAGTGTTGTTATGGCCCAACAAATAATTGTATTGGAAAGCAAGCACACTCCCTGGTGTGGCAAGCTGGCAGGCAGCGACTATTAAATGGGGGAGGGCTGAAGCCACTGCACTTTGTCGGAAAGAGGTGCATGGGTTGCAAAAACACCCCATTGCAGCCTCATGGGATAATCTCACGATCTTCAGGGAACACCTGACAGCAGTGCCACCTCGGACTAAAGACACATCACAACACCTGACTAAATAAGTACTCAGATATTAGAGCTCCTTCCTTACATTATCCCCTCACTACCTGCCTCTTTTCTCTATTTCCCTCCTGCTCCCTATGGCTGCCTCTCCCTGCCACATGGCCACAAGATAGGGTACAGTAGGTGCTGGGTAAACTACCCTCCCAGCCTGACTGCCCGCACCACTATTAGGACTGCTGGCAGACTCAGTATCGTAAAGGCGCACACAAGGTCCCTTAGGTTCTAAGACGGCTCATAGTTTGGCTTGGTTATCATGTTCATTGCACAAACATTGTCCAGATATATATTTATGTGTGCATGGATTAGGGGCTGAATTGTACAATGTTGGTATGTAACCTGCTGGCATGTGCTGTAATGGTTGTGCTGTTTGCCTTGTTCACAGTATTGAATAATACAAAATCTCAATAAAGATGATTTAAAATAAAAGGATATATACGGTACCAAAACAATACTAAAGACAAAATACAAAACAATAAAGATCCCAAAAAGAATTAGAACAATGGAGTGAAATATAATAAACAATGGGAAACCAAAATGATAAAAATCCAGTAAGGAGAACTGAAGATATGATTTTTCAAATTTTTAAGTAGGAATAGCACCAAAAAGCACAATGCACTAATGAAACCAAATGGTCACTGTCGACCGCATCATAGGCACAGTTTGAGGCTGAACTCAAAGGAGCATGGGTTGGACACACTAAGCAGATTCACCATGGTAAAAGATTTTACCTTCTTACATAGGGCCTGAATAATAATTTGGTGGACTCTCTCTTGGCCTGATGAAGGACTTGACGTCCACCAAGCCGAGACTACTCCGCCTGCTAAATTTAGAAATTACTGCCAAACAGGTGGTCATTTCTAAAGCATTGGTTTGGGCAAAATAAGTACAGTCTGACACCAGCCAAGGGTTCCAGCACCTTAGGAACAGCACTTGAGGTCAGGACTCACTCAAACAGAAGCTACCAGCATGTTCCAGGGCAGGCCTGTTTGAAACTGTTCAGCTTCCAGGAAAGTGGGTTTCTTGCAGTTTTGGTATGCCTATAGCTAAACAGGAAGTCGGTCAACTGACCCATGGAGTCCACTTCTTATTCCTGGTTACAAGTGAAAGTAGGTCCAGCTCTTAGGGTTTTCCATAAATATGTCAAAAGCAAGGGCAGTCCTAATGTCTTCCACAGGTCTAGTAGTGTTCTGAAGATAGTGCCCAGGGATGCCTGGCACTAGCCTGTGGGTTAGGGTAGCCCTCTGCCCCTCCTTGACCAATAGAGAAACCATTCCCAAGTTCCTTTGTATCCTACTGCAAACAATTACAAAGTGCCCCTCTCTACCGACATTCCACATGAAAGGACCATTTTTCCCTTGTGCAGAGCTCCTGTGCCCACCCTAGAGTTGTGACTCGGGAAATGAGCAACTCCTCCTCTGTGGTCACTCAAAATCAGTTCTGGGGGAAGCTCCTCTTCAACTGGGATTGGTGTCTGGCAAAACAGTGGGCAGGCCCAGCCATTAGCTGCATTTGCCTATAATAGGATAGACATCCTTTCAAGATAATTAAATTCTTGGGCTCAGCCCATATGTTAATTCTGTCAGATGCAGGTTAAACTTTTTTTTAAAACATATTTTACTGGCATTTGTCATAACTGAACGGAACAAGTGTATAACCCTGGATGATTCAACAATTGAGATACACATCAGACAGTGATAGTACGATACATGTATCAAAGACAGATGATATTAGTGACAGGTGTCCAAGGTGAGTCATTGTATATGATCATCCAGTTGTACTCTCCCTGCACCAACA
The DNA here is from genome assembly GCF_031143425.1 of Pleurodeles waltl. Taxonomy (NCBI): domain Eukaryota; kingdom Metazoa; phylum Chordata; class Amphibia; order Caudata; family Salamandridae; genus Pleurodeles; species Pleurodeles waltl. Next base: position 740,787,891 of record NC_090445.1, on the reverse strand, counting down.
ATCGAGCCCCTCCTCCCACCCCTAGCCATTGTGTCAGATTACCGGAGTGTATGTTCCAATGGCATGAATCTATGTTTCATTATCAGCTGTTTAATTGTTCTCATATTCCCCACTCTCATTCTGTACTAAGAATGTAATGGATGTGTCTGGGGAGTCCGAAGTCGGCTCTTCCAGACAATCCACCAAGTGGTTCCAAGTTCGGGCTGTGTCTGTTGGGCAGCAGCCTCTTACTGCCTCTTGATGCAGAGCCCCTCCTTCCACCTCTGACAACTTCACCAAAGTATCCTTCCAATTCTCTAGTTGTAGGAGTAAATCACTGTAAATTTCCCAGAACACCAACTTAGAAGAAAAGATGAATAATATGAAGCCCAGAATAGACTGCACGACACCAACAGTGGATTCCTGGACAAGAGGACCTGTAGAAGAACGGGACCAAGAAGCACAGCAAAGTCCAGGAAGGGCAGGAGCCCCTACCCATCAGACTGAAGGTGCAAGAGGTGAGTCGATGATGAAAAAGGAGAGTGAACACTGCACCCAAGAAGAAGTCGACACACTCACACAAAACACTTCAACACTACACAGGGCAGACAAAATCACACTTACTGGATACATCTGGGTCCTCAAACCTTGCCACTTCGCCCATGGTGTAGGGGGAGGTCCACCTGAAATATATGGATGGAAAACCATGGTTAGTATCACATCACTGTCACTACTAGTGAACAACATATGGCAGTATGTACTATTTCAAAAGAGGTAATTATCCAGGTTGTGGACAGTGCAACAGGCACACCACTACAAATTCACAATGAGGCTGACACTCTGGTGAATAAGAGCTATACATCTGCACTCTTACACTGTGCCTGAGACTCATGTAGTGCTGACGTGCATCTATTTATATTGATGCATTACCCTTATGCGTTGAATTAACAATAAATCACCATTGCGAAGGTGGAAAATACGCTAAGGGCCCATGGGTCATGTACTTTGTGTTTGCGGATATTTCCTACGCATTTGTGTCATTGATGTTTACTCTATTCTTGATTGTGTGTTTTTGACTTTTGTTAATGTTTGCACCCTGTATCAACGTACAAATTGTATGTGTTGGGCTGCAGTATGGCATTTTGTGTATGGCCACATGTTGTAGTCCATTGTACAATGTGATTTGTGTGTGAATGGTGTGTTACACCAATGTGTGTGTTACAGAATCAACAGCATGCAAATGTATACACATCATGCATATGTCTGTATGTGTGACAACAGTGTATCCATATATGGATGGCAGTCAGTACTATGCAAGAGTAATGGTATGTGACAGTAAATTGTGTTCACTTATGTGCTGTGTGTAGTTGTCCTGCAGAGCATCACATTTCATACATCATTCACAGCTCAGGCATTGTTGATGATGGCTGATGAATGCAATCTGGCAAATGTTACCCAACAAATGTTTCCATTTGTTGATCTTGTGTATATGGATGACTTGCGTGTGGACTACACATATGTCTGACATGTGTACATCTTTGTGTATACTGTGATTGACACACTCTGCCTACATTCCAACAATATCATGCATTGAACACAATAGACAGTTGAAAGTCATAACATTTTGCTTTGTATTCACAATTACTTTGTGGTGGACCTGTAGCCCTAGCTGCATATGTTCTCATCCATTCTGATGTGCATTCCATAGACATGTCCATGCAAAGTGTGAGGTCATGTGTACCCAGTGACAGATTGGGCCCCATGGCAGTGGCAGGGGTGATTTCCAGGGATGTACTGTGCATGCTCCATATCTCCCATTGCTTGTCACACCTAGGCTAATCATGTTGAGCATTGTCACCAATGATGTCCCGCCTTGTCACACATGCTCCATGCAGCCATTGCAACTCTCACACTGAGTTGTGTTAGTGGTCTGTTCAAACATTATAGTCTCACCATATTTTGACATCCACTGCTTCATGTGTGGGCCCCTCATATAGCTCATTTTTAGACATGTTGTTGTTCTGTGTGATGAGCTATTGTTATACAACTTGGCAACGTGGATGTAATTAATATGTTGTGGTTCATAAACTGTGCTTTCAGTTGACATATTCAAGTGATGGAGCTAATTGTGATGTGTGTGGTGGTAGCAGTTCACTCTTGCACTTCACATGTGATGTTGCTACAGTACTCTTCAGATTTGTATTTGTGACATGCTCCCTGAGGTTAGACTCATAATCCTAAAGTGCATGTTTAAGAGATTGAAGACACCAAAGCCGGATTATGTGAATAAGTGAGGTGTTTATTGACAAAATGTACAAGGTGAGTTACGTGATGATTATGTGAAAACGTTCTGTACAATGTGCAGTCTACAGCACATCCCAGCAGCTGTGTTGTGGTCTTCCCCCTCATTTTCTTCTCCACCATCCTCCTCCTTCTCCTCCTCAGGCAGGTCATCAACCTGCTCATATAATGGTACATTCATCCGCACACATAAGTTGTGCAGGATAGCACAAGTCAATATGATCTTCCAGACCATTTGTGGGGCATAAAGGAGACTGCCTCCTGTGATGTCCAGGCACCTGAATCTGGACTTCAGAATGCCAAATGTCCTCTCCACAATGGTCCGTGTCCTCCGATGTCCCTCATTATATGCACAATCTGCTGCTGTTCTTGGGTTGTGAAATGGGGTCATTATCCATGGCTGTATGCAATAACCCAAATCCGCTGCAAAAGATTACAGGAGTAATTTGTTGTTAGGGCTTACAACAGGTAAGTCATGTAGCATGGCAGTTATTAGGAGCTGGGTGTGGCCCATATGTATTTGTGCTTTGGTGTGAGTTCCTATCCTTGTGTGATCTTTCCTCAGCACTAGGTTGTTGGATATGACAATCTTGTGTTTGGGTCAATTACCTGGAATATTTGATTTTGATTCCACACTGATAGTCATTATGTATGTTCCATGCGTTGTGTAGTGTACCTTTGTATCAGTGTGCTATCACTAGTGGGGACATGACACATCCAAACAACACAATGGGGTCAGGTGTGGTGGCAACATGGTAGCACTACAGTGCCTGGACATCCCATCCATTTCGACATGTGTCATTGCAGATGATGTGTGACACTTTGGGCCTGTGAAATTGGTTAGTGTGAATGCACTACATGTCTCCTAAATTGGCTGTTGTGTCCTGCAACATTTCAACTATGCTGAATGTTCCTTGGCAACCGTTTGTTGTCCCCTGCGCCAGTTGCTCATGTGTAGACGCGCACCAACGCTACCTGCACTACACCAGGGTACTTCGCTATCTGCCTTGTGGAGGTGGGTGTATCTGTGCAGGACGGTACACCGCCATGGACAAATGCTTTTTTTGATGGCCAATTGGCTCTTTCTGTGTGTGCAGCCGTGTGCAGCATGCATTTGTTCCACATTCATCTGAGTTCATAGCACAGTCTACTTCCTTTTTGCAACCTGCATACTGCACCCCCGGGGTGGTATTTGTTGTTGGCACTTCTTCAGGTTGTAGGGGACAGTTACATGTGAGTCTGCACCATCATGCGATGTATCTTGTGGTGACAGACCTGCAGCAAGAAACATTGCACACACCTTACATGCTATATACAGCATGGGTGGGTGGCCAATTTATAGTGTGGCTTCAAGTAATGATGAAATGGTCATCTGCCAAGATGTACATACAGTGCAGGTCATGACTATGGAAGTGTGGGCTATTACATTGTTCCCTTGGTGTTCCTGAGTGGTAGCTAATGTTTGTGTCAGCCACAAGGTGTCCAAGGGTGTGTATCCCATTGTCACAGGATGGTCGACATCACTAGCAGTGTCTCTCCTATCTTCCAAAACATTACTGTGCTTTTCTACTGTCGACACATGCACAGTGCAGGCTATGGGATGTAGCTCAGCTACTTAGCAAATGTGTCCCTTGGCACAGTGCATGTGAGGTCAGTGATGTTCTGTTGTCTCCTACTGGGTCCGACTATGACATCCATGATCTGCACTGTCTGACTGTGTCTCTGCCCCCTGTTAGGCCATTTATTGTATCTGGTACAGACATGATGGTGTTGTGAGTCAGTGAGTGCTGCATGTGAGGTTGCACTACAGTAACTGTGGATCTACTTCTCACACTTCTCGCACAATGTATGTGATGGGCAATGATCTTGTATTCATCTGTGTGTGAGCCAATGTGTCAGGCAGATGTCTGTGCACACTGTAGGTCAGTTAGGTATGTGTTGATGAGATGCAGTTGATATAGGCGCAAGTTGTATGGTGTTTGATATTTGTTCTGGCTGTGATTTGCATGGCATGACTTGAGACACCTGAGCCTATTTGGAAGTTACATGACATGGGCATGGTGTATGCCTTTGACATGTCTGTGCTATTGTTTGTTTGGTGTAGTGTGTGTGATGTGTACGTAGTGGCAACCTGAGGACACTTGTGGTGGTCTGTGTAGTTTTCCTGTTTTCAAAGGGTACAGGTCTGCACTTGTCCTTCCTGTGGTGTGCTTGTCAAGTTGTGGGTGTGTTACATACATAAACTTTCGAGGCCAGCTTGCTTTACAAGGTACTATGTATACCTCTAGGTAAGGAGTGGTCTTTCCTGTGGAAAGCACCAGGTGACAGAGTGATAAGGCAATTGCAAGTGCTTATCCCACCGCTGCCACCAATGTAGGAGGCTGGCCCAGTGTGTGGTGGATACCTAAGGTACTTACACCTTAGACCACGTCCAGGGATACCTTATTAGTGTAGTGTAGGCAGTGTCCAGAAGCCAGGCTCTCAAGAGGTAGCTGTGGATCAGCACCCAAGGCATATCTAGGAGACATACAAAGCTCATGTAATACCACTGTAGTCACATAGTACTCACACCTGAAAGAAAACACTCAGGGGGTCATTATGAACATAGCAGGAAAACCCGCCGTGTTCATGCTGGCGGTCTCATCACAGACCGCCAGCCCTCTTAAGACCCCGCCAGCTGAATAATATACATTCTGCTGGGCTGGCGGGCGGAAACAGAATGCAGGGCCGGGACATTCTGGCTGCCCTTCTGATCCATTTTGTAGTACTGCATGGGCTCCTTCTTCTAGTTTTGTGTCCCCATCCTGTGGGAATCCTTGGGTGCTGCCTGTGCTTCTGTGCGCTCTCTGTGTTCCTGAGGGCCCCCTTTGACTTCGCCTCCTGGGTAGAGTCCATCTGGTCCTTCCTGGTCCCGGGCAGCTCCACTTCCCGCTAGCCGTGAGTTTTGCATGTGCCAATGCTTGTTGGCAGAATCCAAAGATGCAAACCTGACTGCAATCCTCCTTCTGGCATGAGAAATCACCTGCACCCCTCAGGAACTCGACTTCATCTTCTTGGGTGCAATGTTGACTCTCCTTCTTCATCGTCGACTCACCTCTTGAGCCTTCAGTCTGGTGGGTAGGGGCTCATGCCCTTCCTGGACTTTGCTGTGCTTCTTGGACTTCTTCCACAGGTCCTCTTGTCCAGAAAACCACTGTTGGTGTCTTGCAGTCTCATTTGGGCTTTGCATTATTCTTCTTTTCTCCCTGTGGGAGCCCTGGTTGTTCCCGATTGCTGTGGGGAGGCAAGTAACCTCCATGAAAAGAGCAAAATCCCTGACGAAGGTGGTGCTGTAATGCCAATGTTGGGGCCATAAACATAAAAAAAGTCTGCAGTTGTGGAGACAGTGGTGGGCTCTGCTGTGGAGGCTGAGCTCCCATCTTATTGCTGCCTTTGGCTGTGGGCCATCTGCTGGGATGGGACATGCCCTGTCACCGTACTGTGGGCCCTTTTTATCCTTTTTGGCCTGCATGGGGTGTACTCCCTGACCCCCAGGACTCTGTGTAGTGTGGTGACATGCTTCCCCGGATCACATGTCCTCCGACCCTGAGGCTCTGTGGATACTCTGTGTGTACTTGGGGAGACAGAACAGGACTCTCAGAGGCCATTTCACTTGCTACCAGGCCCTTGTCAACAGCCCTGTGCGGACTGACCTGAGACTTGCTCCTAATCCCCTGGTCTGCACAGTGAGATGAGCACAAGTGGCCGTTGGACCGGGACAGCAAATGTTCTGTTATAAGGGGGAGCCTGAAATGTTTGGCATTTCACATGGGGCTGTTTGAGTCTAAGTGAGTCACTTTCAGCCGACCCGCCTCAGTGCCCCCCGCTGCGGACATGTTGACTGTCCTATATTCCCCGGCATAGCTCCTGCCTTAATTTGGCCCCACCCTCTGCCAGCAGTCTCCGTGGAGCATAGCCAACACTGCACTCCTCTTTGACCCCATGAATATACTCTGAGCCTCCCTGGTTTCTCCTCAATTGCCTTAACCTAGTGACCATGATATTCTTCGGCCTTACTGTTGTACAGCAACTGTTGGGAAGCATGTTCGGTTTCCTGCACCCTGTTTTTCATCCCACATGTTCATCATAGTGCAGCTGAGTCAGGGGTGCATGCTGGGCACCTTGGTGTCCCTCTCTCCCCTAACAGCTATTCCTTCCCACGCTTCAGAGTTCACCATGAGCCTTACTCAATCCATGAAGGGGTCAACCCAACATAAACAAGTAACCGCTTGACAGGGTAAGTCTGTTGACTTGCCTACTCATTCAATGGAGGACTGTATTCCACCCACAAAGTCAAATCCCCCACCAGACAAATTGGACATTATCCTGCAGGAAATCTATGACTCTAGGACAGCCATAGAACATTGCATTGATATGTTGGCAGCAGATCTTGGTCCGCTACGTGATGATCATTGTAAACTCGCTGACTAGGTTAAAATAGCTGAAATTACACTTTCCTTGTTGGTTCCCCCAATAGACATCCCAAGCAGCCACAATTGCTGATGTTTGTAGGCAGATTATGATCTAGCAAGACAGAGTGGAGGATGCCAAGGGCCGCGCACGCCTCAATAATGTGCACATAGTCGGGATGCTCGAGTGTAAGGAGGGTGCCTACTTCACTCAGTTTATCAAACAATGGTTATATTCGGCTATAGCTCTGCAGGGGCTCTCGGCCATGTTCACTATGGAGCAGGCAAACATGCTGGCAGTGGGCCACAACTACAGGGAATGTGATGTCTTGCTGAGGAAGGCCGGGAAGAATGCCTCAATAGTGGTGGACAATGTGATTGTGTCCCTCTTTCTGGACTACAACCTGGAGGTACAGATCTGATTGGTGTCTTTTTTGGCAGCCAAGAGACAACTGAGAGTGGAAGGGCTGCCTCATGCACTAATGTTCTCTGCACACCCTACGAGTTGTCCACGTCCTACGATCCCTATTTTGGGCACCTCACAAGTTGTGTGGGACTGGCTGGAACAACACTACCCTAACCCATGCCATCTTTACTCATCAGAGTTGCACTCCAGGAGGATGCGTGAACTTTCACAGCGATATTGTGGACCCTTTTGAAGGCCTACTTCTAGGGCAGTCCCTTCTCCTCAACAGGACCTGGAGGGGTAGACATGGTGTGATAGAAACAGTGCCCAATTTCAAGATGCAACAGGATCAGCCCCCATCTAACTCATCCACAAGTGCTGACTCTCTCTCATATTCAAGCATGGCACTGTTTTCTTCTGTGGCACCACAAACTGCAGATACTGTGATTTAGTATTTGGCAATTATACCAACCGTTCTCTATATCACTGTGTTTTGACAACCAGAGCAGACAAGTCCCCCCGTTCCTTATGCTCCCCAACTCTACCCCATCCCCCTATTTCTCCTCCTTCTCTGCCTATATCCTCACAGTATCCCAGGTTGGGATTGTAATGCTGCTTGATGTTGCCTTTTCTTACTGGGAGGATTCCCTAACACACGCTACAATGTTTTTCATCCCCTTGATACCGGCTAATGCATTGGTGGGGTGAACATGTCCTACGCAGGCTTCCTACTGCATTCATATTGTACTCCCTGAAATTATGCTTATTGAGTCTTCTTTATGGCACAGTTGTCCAGACTAAAGTGTTGACCAGCCTACCCCACATCAACTGCACAATGTACCTTTTAGTTCTAATGAGTTTGTTGTTTGTTCCAGATTAGTCAAACAATTGTTTTTCGGTTGACAGAGTAATGGAGAAATGTTGTTTCCTTGTTTTCTATTGTACATGCTCCTACGTCTCCTATTTGGTCATTATTAAAGTGAGGGCACCCCACTTTTGCATGCTTATGTTTGTTTGATATGTTACCAGTCTTACAACATTACAAAATACTGACCTGGAATGTCAGAGGCGTTGAATCTATTCAGAAACACCATAGAATACTGAAACAGCTCCATTGCCGCCAGGCGAGCATAGTCTCTTTGCAGGAAACTCATTTGTCTGCACCCAAAGCACTCAAGTTGCAGACAAAGTGTAGGGGCCAGGTGTTTGGGCCTACTACTTATTTGGGATTTGCCCAGGGAATGTTTGGCAGGGAACTGCTAGTACTGGGCAACTTGTATGCCCCAAATTCAGACCAGGACACCTTCCTACACAGATATCATCAATACTGGAAGAGTAGTCACATTTTCCTTGCCTGATAGGGGGAGATTTCAGTGTAATCTTAGACATTAACCTTGATCGTTCTCAGAAGGCAAAGACCCTCTCCAGTTGGGTGTCCAGTTGGTCTTTGATATTTGGCGGGCCCCTAACATGGAAATGTGGGAATACACGTTCTATTCTCGCCCACTTGGCCTAAATGCCCGTTTCGGCTGCTTTCTCCACCCCATGAACATGTTGGAGATATTTATTCACACGACTTACCTGGGTAAAACATTCTCAGACCATAATCCTCTTGAGATAGAGATAGCCAGGGTTAGAGTTCTAATGCCGATCCCCACATGGCGCATGCAAGCCATACTACTAAAAGATGTAGTTTTCAGGGGTACCTTAGCTGCCAGAATAGACATATATTTCCACATCACTTATAGAATGTTAACAATTTAAGGTGGTAATCGGGAGTGTCAATTGCCACAATTGCCACAATTACCTTCCTGCACGATCTGAGACTACCACAGGTCTCTGCAGTAGCTTGTGCCAAACTGAAAACTCCGCTGATGCTGGTTGAAATACACCAGGCTGTTAGTGACATGGCAGGTAATTCTAATCTGCATTTGTCTTCTGCTTGATCCCCTACCTGGAGGGGATGTACAAAGCTTCATTAATACAGGCTCATTGTCACCCAGTACTAGGCAGGACCTGGTCACCTCTCTACTTAAACCCGGCAGAGTCCCCACAGACCTTTGTTCCTACAGGTCACTCTCCTTTCTGACCTCAAAGTATAAAATACTGAGTAAAGTGCTGGTACACTGTTTACTCCCTTTCCTACCCGACTTAATTCACATTGACCAATGCGGTTTTATTCTGTGCAGAAGTATCTCCTTAAATATATGTAGACTGTATCAAATAATGAAGATAGCTCACAACCGTTACCCAAATGCTGGCTGCCTTTCTTTAGACCTTCAAGAAGCATTTGACTCACTAGGTTGGGGCTATATGTGGTGGGCGCTGCAGAAATGTAACATTCCACCCTCCTTTATTGCCTGGGTTAAACTCCTCTACACTAATCGCACAGCGAGAGCCAAAACAGGGGCACATGTCTCCTCACAAGATCTTATTTCCCGGGGGTGAGACAGAGATGCCCACTCTCATGTTTGTCCTAGCAATGGAACCCTTGGCACAGAAACTTAGACAGGAGGCTAGAGGTTGGGGTATCTAATGAGGACCCCAAACTCCATGCTGTGTAATTATATGCAGACAATATGGTCGTATATACTTGGGACCTGAGCACAGATTTTACATCTATTTCTACTATACCTCAAACCGTTGGTGTCAGACATCCAGGTCAATCAAACCGAATCACATGCATTTTCATTCCTGAGCACTGTCACCCAAGACTCGGTGTCACTAGATTCACAGACCATTCCTGTAGCACACGAAACATTTTGAGATTTGGGCATACAGGTCTACAGCTCAACTACAGACCTATTGGACAGGATTCTTCTTAGACCCATTAGTTCCTTGAGAGCACAGGTGAAATTCTGGATCCCTTTGCCCCTAACCCTGACAGGTCGATTGGAGCTCTCTAAGATGGTGATGCTGCCAAAACAATTATACTGTTTTGTGAACCTACCAATTGTAATCACCTGGGCTGTCTGCAAGACACTGAACTCTTTATTGCTGGATCTTATTTTGAGCTCAGGGAGACAATGCGTCAGTCTAGTTAAAATACAGCTCCCGCCGGATGAAGGTGGGCTGGTTGCACTTGACTTTAAATGCTACTGCACTGCTTTGCCAGCTGCAGTGGTTATCTTATTGGTTCACCGGGATTCACCTGCAAGAAATCGGTTATTTGCCACGTAGTCAGGAAAACCAAAGAGATTGTTGCTGCCTGGAGTATTGCGCCCTCTGGGACTCCTGTTATTGCTCAGTAATGCTGTCACATACTGGAGGATGTCACTCTGTTACATACGCACCACCACGAACTACGCCCCTAATATGGTTATATGTTGGAACCACGGGTGCCTAAACCACCCGTGGCTCAACAACGAGGGCGGAACAACGACTTCATTCTAACCACTAATGCCTTTAACACAAATGCGTTTACAACAATTTTACCGTGGTAAACGCATTCCTGGTAAATGCATTAGCAATCAGCATGCACGACCCATCATGCTTCCACCCCAGCCCCCCACCCCACCCCTTAAACCTACACCCCAACTCCCCCTTCCCCCTAAACCCTAATCACCACCAGCTCCCCACCCCACCCAAAAACAAAAAATACCCTGAGTCTCCACCCCGCTCCTAAAACATAAACACCCCAACCCACAACCCACCCCTTAAACCTAAACCCTGCCCCCCAACCCTAATCACCCCCAGCCACCCACCCCACCACAAAAACTAAAAATACCTTGAGTCCTCACCCCTGCCCCTAAAACCTAAACACCCCAACCCACCCCTTAAGCCTAAACCCTGCCCCCCAAACCCTAATCACCCGAGCCCCCTCCAAAAAACAGCCCCAGTTCCAGCCTAACTTACCTCCTCCTTCATCGCGTCCACTCCCCCTCCCTTTTTCTGTACCTTAACCATGCATGTACGTTGTTTAGACATGCGTGGTTAAGGTACCAAAACCAGGAAATCGTGGAAAACAAAAGTGTTGTTTAGCTTTCGTTTTTCACAACCTCGTGGTTCCGGACTCGTTCTTCCGGGTGTTTCCCTACTACACTATGTCCAGATGCATTGGTCACCAATGGACTCTGAGCCTAATGCACATACATTGGTTCAGGCTGTCCATGAAATGGGTACTGGCATATATCTTGTTAAGAGGTTATACAAGGGGCTATGTGCCCACTTACACACTTCACTACTTCCTCTGAGTGCACAGGTGGAGACAAAGCCCATCGTGTTTTTAATGATAAAGAATGGCACTCCCTGACAGAATACCCCAGATTGATACTCCGGAACACATGGTTTATATTCATACAATTTTCGCTGTTACCTAGGGCCTATTTGACGCTATCCAAAGGTATTCCCCACAATTTAATCCTCCTGTCCTAGATACCAAGCAGATCAAAACAGACTTATTACATATGTTGTGATCGTGTCCCAGGATATTTCCATACTGGCAGGAGAGCAAAGATTCGCTCACGTCACTCATGGGTCCTCACACTGGGACACTGCCACACACTGTCTGCTATGCCTTTATCCTAGCCCTAATACTGCGAAGGCTGGGATGCGCTTCATTGACCTAGCTCTCCTCCTGGCCAAACAGCAGATAACATGCCATCGGAAATCCTGTACTGTACCCACCCTGGCGGATTGGTGAGGGGAGCTTTTGTACTGGGACTCAGCTGAAAGTTACGCACTGGGGAGGGAGGAAATCCGTGGGTTGCATAAACACCCTATAGCCATAACGTGGGATGCACTCCTGGATCAATTCAACTCCCAGGCTGAGGATATCACTTGAATTTGCCATAAACAGCAGTGCGCGCATTCTTATGCCATCGCCTTTGGTCATTCCCCCTTTAGCTAGTTCACAATTATGGCCAGTTGTCCCTTAATATTCTGAACAGGATTACCTAGCTCATAGCCACTATGGCCCTCATTATGAATTTAGCGGTAATCACCGCCGACCGCCATGCTGACGGTGAACAGAAGACCGCCAGTGGCAGTGGACTGCGCACCACCAAATAATGATGGCAAAAAGTTAAACCTTCAAAAATCCTGCAACCTCCACCCCACACCAGGGTCTGCGACGGAGAAAAGGCAGTACACCCCACCCCACCACCGCCATGCAGACAAATCCTCCGCCCACCAAATAATGATGCATAAATCAGCGTGGTGGATAGTGAATGCCGAAAGACCATTGGCGGTACGCACCGCCACGGCCAGTAATGGGACCCACTAATAACAAATGCACACATGACAAGTCTGAAACCCACACACCTGACACACATCCACAACAATATAAAACACTCACATACACCCCCCAATCCTTTGCATCACCAATGGCACGACTGAGATTGACAACACAACACACATACACTGAACCCAACATCACACAAGTCACACCAACAAACAAACCACCAAAACACATACATACCCCAAACACCATCACAAGCCACACACACAACCACACAGCAGCACCCCCCACCTATACACCTACAACACACCACCCACAAAACACACCATGGCACCCACTGAGCACCCCCGCTTCATAGACAGGGTGCTAAGGACCATGGTGGATGAAATACTCAGGGTCGAGCCACAACTATTCGGGGCACAGGTGCAGCAGACACCCGTGGCCAGGAAGATGGAGCTATGGCAGCGGATAGTCAACAGGGTCAATGCAGTGGGAAACCATCCACGCACAAGGGACGACATCCGGAAGAGATGGAACGACCTGCGTGGGAAGGTTCGGTCTATGGCATCCAGGCACAACTTCGCCGTGCAGAAGACTGGTGGTGGTTCCCACCTACTCCCCCCCCCGAATAAACCGACTGGGAGGAGAAGGTCCTGGCTACCCTGCACCCGGAGGGCCTCACCGGACTCACTGGAGGACTGGACTCAGGGAAGTCAAATACAATAAATGAACAGTAACCACACCTGTAATGCATGTATCACCCCATCCCTCTCACTACCACCAGGACCCCATCCCCTATGCAGTCCACAACACTCACATCCAAGTTCCCTGCATGCCCACAATCCCACAAACAGACCTCCAACCAGTCCCCTGTGCACAGTCACCTTCCCCTGCATGGAATCCCAGTGGCACTACAGCACCCACAACGCACCTCCACCCCCCACAAAAAATGCAACTGAATGTACACGAAGGGACCTGGCATGCCACAACAGGGGAATGTAACCATCAAATAGTGCAGAGCAGTGCAGCAAATGCCGATAAAGTACTTGACACCCACCTGTCTATTCCCCCAGACACATGCACCACCACCCATGCCACCCGGATGGAGATGTCAAGGAGTGCCAGCCCTCCACCTGAAGAAAGAGGCCCTACTCAGGATAATGCAGAGGAATGTCTGGAAATAGAGGAACTCCATGGCTCATCACACAGTCCTGGACTGTCACCCTCCAGAAGCCCCACCCAGGATACCACTGACACCCCAACCACCCAGCCACCATCATCAGCTCTGGCCAAACAATCCCACTCCAGTGTCTCCCCACCACGGACTGGCAGCCCACATGTATAGAGGCCAGAGTCTCCACCCACCAACAGGCAGGATGATGAAGAGCCAACTGCAAGTGGGACTTCCAGACCTGTGCAAGGGACACAGACACAGGGAGCTAGGGCCAGTGGGAGGGCATCAGTGGCCCAGGGAGTGGCCAGAGGATGGATGCTGCACCATACCCAGGAGCATACCACCATATCCAGGACAGGATGGGCCAGATCCTGGCCACCCTGGAGCAGAATCAAAGGCTGTAGATAGCACACCACCAGGAGGCCATGGAGCAATGGAAACAGCTCAATGCCACCATGGCCTCCATTGCAGGGGTGCTGCAGCACCAGTACCACAGCCAGCCTGAGTCCTCAACCCACCTGCAAGCCCCTACCACTAGCCAGGACACTGCCCTGCTATCTACATCTACAGCATCCACTGGACTGGTGGCACTGCCAGAGAACACACAGGAAACCGGCACCCCTAACACTGCAGCCCAGCTGCACCTTCACAAACGTGCCCTCAGACCCAGATATGCCACTGGAACCCCAGCTAAGACCAAGCCCAGCATCAGGAAGTGACTCTGCCCTCAACTGTCTTCCTTGTGTGCCACTGAGCTACCTTGTTGACATGCTACTGATATCACACTATCTTCCAATGGCCACATGGACCAAAACCCAGTGCTACCAACAGCTGAACATATGTACCTGAGTATGTATTTGCACCATATGCCCACTCCCTTTCACTGTCCCAACACCTATGTATATTTTGTCATTCAGTAAATACACCTATGCACTCAAATCGTATGTCCCCGGTCAATATGAGATATGAATTGTGAATGTGTATGCATTACCCAGTTAATATCATAATCACACCTTTATTGCAGGAGGGGATCCAACACACTGCAGTGTCTGAAGTATGTCACACTGTACATAATATTGGGTTCCCTGACACATCCCACTTCAGTCATCATTTAGCATTGTCACTGACAAAAGACACCACAGTACTTATCAGACAGTAAGTGTGCAGTGAATACATCAGCATAATTGAACAGTATCTTAGAGTCACTGGAAGTATAGGCAGATTAGGTGCGTCCTGGAGTTGCTATCTTCCCCCTCTTCTTCATCACCATCACTCTCATCCCCTCTCTGAGGTTGCATGGCTGGTTGGACAGCACCCTCCTCTTCCAGAAGTGGGATAGCTTTCCTCACAACCAAGTTGTGCAGCATACAGCAGGTCACCAATATCTTACACACATTATCAGGGACATAGCACAGGGATCCCCTCTGAGAGATGGAGGCAACTAAAGCTAGCCTTCAGGAGACCTATAGTGCACTCAATCACCCTCCTAGTATGTCTCATTCCTCTCTGCATCTGTCCTGGGATTCCTCACAGGTGTCAGGAGCCATTGCAAGTTTGGGTTGCCAGAATTACCTGCAAAAGTGGGAGAAACAGGACTTGAACAAACTGCCTTTACTAGCATACAGCCTGCCTGTCAGCTATGTACTAATCCATTGTCATACACACTCATCTTTGAGCCAACCTCTGTCCCCTTGTTGTTGTCCCATCATGTGTGGCACAGTGCTGTTTCTCAGGACAAATGAATCATGGACTGAGCCTGGAAACCTGGCATTGACATGTGATATGTACTGATCAGCTGTACACACCAATTGAACATTCATGGAGTGATAGTTCTTGCGATTCCTATAAACCTGTTAATTCACTCTTGGGGGTATGAGAGTTTTGTGGGTTCCATCAATGGCACCTATCACATGGGGGATATTAGCGAAGGCATAAAATCTAGATTTTATGGCGGTAAGTTCAGCCCTTTGGGGAAACGGGACATATCTTTGCAAGTGTTGAACGTAGGCATCCAAGAATTTGGACAGGATGTGGCTGAACATTGGCTGTGAGACCCCTGCATCCATGCCCACTGTCACCTGAAATGAGCCCGTAGCCAAAAATGGAGCACAGATAGTACTTGCACAGTTGCAGGGATGGCATGCTGATTTCGATTTGCCGGTTTCAGAACAGGATCCATTAATGCACAGAGGTCATGGATTGTAGCTCGATTGAGTCTGTAGATGATAATGATGTTTCCAGTTCTACCAGGAGTCTGCATAGAGATGGGGCCCTCCCTCACAACATTGGTGGGTACCTATGGGGGAGGAAAGAACACATTCTGAGTGTCAACTTATACTTGCATTCCATGATGTGACTGTATTTTTCAAAATGCGACACGTAGGTAACACACACAAATGGAAAGAATGATGTTCACCGTCAGGCAAATATGAGTTAACTCTGTCATAATGGCATCACAGTGTGGACACGCTTCCAAAGATCAGTACATGTGTGGATTATAGAATGATGTCAGCAAGCAACAAAGGGGAGAGAGATTGGGGCCCTGCATGAGGCCCCTGGCCAGGCTATGGAGACGTGGTGGTAGCAAAATGGCAGCCTCCTGCCATACAGGTGTGATTGTGTGGAAGTGACTTTATTCCGCTGGCGTTAGTTGTCATGGCCGAAGGCGGTGTTCACCGCTGTGCACCTGATAATTGGATTACATGGTTGTCAGTGGGGAACCTGGGCCAATCATGATCGCTGCCGGCGGTGACTGAGCACACCGCCGCGGTGCCTACGCCATTTTGTCCGACTCTTCACACTTGACTCCAGATTCCTGTGAAGGCTAGTACTCCACTGTGTGTGCTTCTGTGTCCTGACTCTGGTCCCTGAGTTGGCACGTGTTACAGGGGAACGGGCCCCGGCCTTCACCGGGGAGGAGCTGGAGAAGCTGGTGGACGGGGTCCTACCCCTGCATGCGAAGTTGTATGGGTGACCAGAGGAGCAGGTGAGTTGGCATCTGTCATCCTTAGATGTGTGTGAGTGTGGCGGATGCCTGTTTGTATGTGGGTGCGATGTGTGAATCCCCAGCCGTAATTTGTCTGGCATGTTCTGCCTGTGAGTAGAAGACATGCATGTCAACAATGGCCGTTCCACATGTCATTTGTATTCAGTGCACACATACTGACGTCTGTTTCTTTTCTCTGTGTGTCCCATGCAGGTCATCAAAAGAAAGGCCTGTGGCAAGCCATCGCCAAGGAGGTGTGGACCCGGGGGGTCTACAACTGGCGGAGCACCCACTGCAGGAAGCGGTGGGACCTGAAGCGCTTGGCTAGGAAGACCGGAGAGGCCCAGACGGGGAAGGTCTTCCAACGAGAAAGGGGTGGCCGTCGGACCCTGACCCCCCTAATGGCCCTCATTCTGGCAGTGGCCGATCCGGATCTGGATGGGCACTTGAGGGCAGCACAACTGCCACAAGGGGGTGAGTAACAACACTGTTGTGATACTACTTTGATGGATGTATTTGGATGCTGTGGGATGTATGCATTGTAGCGCCAAGCACTTAGACAGGTGTGTCCCTGCAGTCCTGTCCTCTCCAAGTCCTTGGGATGGTGTAAGGGCTAGTTTTGGCAGGATCTATAGGCCTATGAGGGGTCCCCTTTATGTCATCTGGTATTCATTGTGGCCTTATGGACTTGTAAGTGCATTGGCTGGGCATGGTCTCTCCTGGGTGTACTTCACAAAATGTCTCAGGTTTGTGTTTCATGAGGGTTTTTCAGTGTATTCTTGGGTCATGCCCACTAGTCAGGGGCACAGTCATTACATATGTTGTCTGTGCTGAGGGTACGTGCGTGACCTGGGTGAGAGTGTGTATGAGCAAAAATGTACATATATTCAGGATTTGACATAGTTCTCCCTTGTTTTGTTTCCCCACCCCTGTGATCTTGTGTCCTTTGTGTACATTAGCATCATCTGGGGAGGGAGGTGAGGCACTGGCGAGTGGGGATGCAGCAGCCCACGGAGGCAGAGTCGAGAGATGCCAAGGGGACCAGTGGGTTGGAGGGCGAGGGGAGTACCACGGGGGAGGCAACTACCACTGGAGGTAGTGACTCTGATACCTCCTCCAATGGCAGCTCCCTGGTGGTGGCGGACCCTACTGGGCCCACCCATTCTTTGTCATCTTCTGCCACCCCCCATACCATTACTGCCCTCCCAGGTGCTCCCCACCCAGTTGCCTGTGCCCACTCACCCAGGAGGGTGGGTGTCTCCTTCGCCCTAGGCACCTCATTCCCTGCCCCAGTCAGCCCTGCTGTCCTCATGGAGGAGGCTATTGACCTCGTGAGAACCATCTCTGTAGGGAAGACAACCATCATGAATGCCATCCAGGGGCTAGCATCCCAGATGCAGCAATGCAATGCATACCTAGAAGGCATTCATGGTGCCATGTCTGGCCTACAGAGATCTTTTCAGGCTATGGCCTCTTCTTTGATGTCCGCCAGTGTCCCTGGACTTTCTGTCCCCCCTCCCACCACCTCTACCCCTTCCAGCACCCTACTCCCTTCACCCATCTCAATCACACATACAGACAGCCATGCACACAGATCAACACACAAGAAGCACACTGAAAAACACAAGCACCCCACTTCCCACCACAGGCATGCACACACCCAACATACAAAAGCACACATAACAACATCCACTTCCCCAGTGTGTCGACCCCCCCTCCACCCTGTCTGTCACCTCACCATGCACAACCACACGCACTGCAGCCTCAATCACTGCTGCTTCCCCCATTCGTGCAGTCACCACAATATCTGACATCCAGACATGCACCCCAGACACCACACTTGCACTCACCACGACTACATTGACAGACACTTGCAGCACAATCACCAGACCTGCAGACACCCAGACAACATCCATGTACACTGGCAGCCTGTCTTCTCCCACTGTGTACTCCCAAAACACTCATACATTCGCACACATCCACACCACACACATCCACCACACATAAGCATACTTTACATGCACCTGCACCGACGTCTGGGACATTCTACACCTGGTAGAAGCACTCCCTCAACTTCCACTCCCAGAACTGTCTCCAAATCCCTTCCAACTGCACCTAAGAAGCTTTTCCTCTCCCGCGTTGACCTGTTTGAACCTACTGGCCCAGCCTGTCTTGTCCCTAAACATGCCCATGTGCTTGCCCAGCCCACTCCTTACTCATCTGAGTCCGCCCCAGTCTGCCCTTCCCATTCCAGTGCCCCTTCCCCAGGGAGGAAGAGGCACCATGTTGTCCCAGGTCCCTCTGCCACCCCCCGGTCTAAGCCCACTCCCCCTCCTTCCAAGGGCAAGCCCAAACCCCCTCCACCGCCCAAACCTAAGCCCAAGCCCCCCCTTCCAGGTGTAAGTCCCCACCCCCTGCCCCTGTTCCCTGAGGTGCCTGGCTCCCCCATTGATGCCCCTTTCGAGTGGAGTACCCTTTGCACATGTGGGAGTCAAGTTTGGCCTATATTGGCCCTTAAGGGAATTTCAAGGTGACCGGCCAATGGCCTTATTTGGTCATAACTTTTTTTCATGTAAATAAAATTTAAGTGCCCAGTAGTGCTGTTGGCACAGTATAGTGACGTTGTTCTGCGTTTCACTGTGGGGGTGTGGTATGCACATGTGTGTACTTTGGTGCAGATCTTTGTTGCCTTGTGTCTGGTAAGTACATCTTGTTTTGGTATGCATGGTTTGGGATGTGGGAGGGGTTGGGAGTGTGTTTGCTTTGTGTAACTGTGCCCCTTCTTACCATGTGTACTAGGCTGCGGGTCTTACCGTCGTCGTCTTCGCCTTCGGTGACTGTCCTGGAGGAATATGGCAAGGAGCAGCACTGTCATTATTTCCAACTCTCGCTCCATGTCTGCGTCGGCGTTTTCTGTGTGCCTCCGCTGAGTGTTTCCTTTTATATTGTTCGTTTCCACCATGTTTTGCCTGGCGGTGGTTCCTGCCCTGGAACCGCTGGTGGTCTGGTGTTTCCTTATTTGGTGGATGGGTAGGTCCTTTCCGCTGGCCTGTGGGCGGCCGCCTCAGTAGTCGTTGGGAATACAAAGATGGTGGAGTGTGGATGGACCGCTATTTGTTTTTCATATGCTTCATTATTTGGTGGTCCGGACCGCCAGCCTGTTGGTGGTAGTTACTGCCACCGCCGGCGTGGCGGTGTTTACCGCCATGTTCATAATGACCACCCATGTTTTGTGCTGATACTTCAGTAGACATAGACTCTTTAAGGTGGTCACTGTTCAGGGGAGAGAGCGGTTGTTTAATACTTGGATGATTTTCTTCCTTCCTCTTCATCATGATGCTGGATATGAATGTATGTCGGAGCAACGCATGCTGGAACAACGCATGCCTGAACAACGAGGTCGGAACAACGACCGCATTGTTACCACTAATGCCTTTACCACAAATGCCTTAACAACGATTTTTCGTTGTAAAGGCATTCCTGGTAAAGGCATCAGTGATAGGCATGCATGGTTCCAGCATGCGTCCCCCCTTGCCCCCCACCCCTCCCCCTAAAAATTACCGCGACCCCCACCACCCCCTCCCCTAAAACCACGCCAACCCCCCAACCTTGCTCCTAAAACTACCCCCACCTCGTCCCTAAAATTACCGCAACCCCCACCCTACCCCCAAAACCTAAAACAACCCCAACCCCCACCCCATCCCTGAAACCTAAAGTACCCCAACCCCCACCCCTAAAACCTAAAACCACCCCACCCCTAAAACTATCCCGAGCCCCCACCCTGCCCCTAAAACCTAACCCCCCTAAACCCCCACCCCGTCCCAAAAAATTACCCAACCCCCAACCCACCCCTAAAACCTAAAACCACCCCAACACCCACCCTTAAAACAACCACAACCCCCACCCCATCCCTAAAACCTAAACTACCCCAACCCTCACCCCACCCCACCCCAAAACCTAAAACCACCCCAACACCCCAACCCTAAAACTACCCCGAGCAACCACCACACCCCTAAAACCCCTCCAACCCCCCACCCCGCCCCTTAAATTACCCAACCCACCCCTAAAATTACTGCAACCCTTCACCCCGCCCCTAAAACCTAAAACCACCCCAACTCCCACCCCTAAAACCTAAACCACCCCAATCCCCCATCCCACCCCTAAAAACCTAAACCACCCGACCCCCCACCCCCAAATACTAAAACTACCCGACCCCCCCACCCTGCCCCTAAAACTAAAAATACCCCTCCCCCAAACCTAAACCGCCCGACCCCCCACCCTAGCCCCTAAAACTAAAAATACCACTCTCCTGCCTCCCCCGCCCTAAATCTAAACCACCCGACGCCCCATCCCCTAAAGCTAAGACCCCAACCCCCCACCCCGCCCCTAAAACTAAAAATATCCAGACCCCCACCCACCCCGCCCCTAAAACTAAAACCCCCTGACCCCCCACCACGCCCCTAAAACTAAAATCTCACGACCCCCCACCCTGCCCCTAAAACTAAAACCCCGACCCCCCACCCCTGCCCCTAAAACAAAAAATACCCCAACCCCCACACCCACCCCTAAAACTAAAAATACCCCTCCTTCCCCCACCCCTAAACCGCCCCGACGCCCCCTCTGATAAAACTAAAACCCCAACCCCCACCTTTGCCCCCAAAACCCCAAACCCCATCCCCCACCCCTAAAACTAAAAATACCCCGCCCCAAAACTAAAAATTCCCCAGCCCCCCCACCCCGCCCCTAAAACTAAAACCCCACCCCCACCCCACTTACCTCACTCGTCGCGTCGTCCTCCTCAGCCGACTCCCCTGTTTTGTACCTTAACCACGCATGTGCGTTGTTCAGCACATGCGTGGTTAAGGCACAAAACAACAAAGTCGTGGTTAACGAAAGTGTTGTTCCGCCTTCGTTGCCCACGACTTTGTTGTTCCGGAGTCGGCATTAAGGGCGTTTCCCGCTGGATATACCCTCCTGGCCATAGTACACTGTTCATTAGAAGGTACACGCTCCGGGCCAGATGAATGAAGCCAGTTTTCATTTCTTAATGAGCCGAATTGCTATTTTGGGCTGTTAAGAATTACCAAATGGGCTTTTCTTATGTACAAAGCCCTTTAAGGAATCACAAATTGTGATTTCTACACTGTAGAAATTGCAATTTGCAAGACCCAGATCAGGAAATCACAAATAGGGTTTTCCTATTTGCGATTCCTATTCTGATGTACCATGCATTTCATAAATGCGACTTGGGTAGTTAGGTGATTCAATTACCATTGGCTTGAAGTCGATGGTAACCAGGTGCAATTAAAAAAAAGCACCCCAAAGTGCTTTTTAAAATTTCATATGGGTGCTCTACAGGTGCACTCCTATTTTTGGGGTGCACCAAGTGAAGTCTGTTACCCATTACCATCCTTTGTTTTGCATTTCCTGTTAAGAAATCGCTATTGGGAAATGCACAACCGGTCCAGTGACTCAAATGAAATGAGATTTCTTAATAGCGATTTCCTAATAGCGATTCCTACTTTGTAGGAATCGCTATTAGTAAGTCGGTATGTTTGTACATTGCATTCTGCATTTCTTAAATAGCGATTTCTATGGAACCGCTATTTAAGACACACAAAATTGCATTTTCGTACATCTGGTCCTCCATGTGTTTTTTATATATATGTTTATATTCACAGAAAAAAAGGTTACAGGTTCTGAATTCCTCATACAAAAACATAGAAATTCAGCAGTTATAGTTAGAATTCTTTTAAGTAACTATTACTTGCGCCCTAAGGTAACTATAACTCGTGCCCTTGCCATGCACAGTTTTCTTATCAATAGTTTTATTCTAAGTGTTGCAGCGATAATATCAAAGATGCCTTACAAGATTTCATCAGTGATATAATATGTGGAGTAATTAGCTGTGCCTGGCGAAGGCGCGAGTGTCTGAGTGGGTCTATGAGTGGGTCTCTAAGTGCATGTGTGAGTGAATGAATTAGTGTATGAATTAATCTGTGGTTTTCCTTTCAAATTTTTCCATATTTGCGAATAATTTGTGAAAATTCGCAAATTTTTGAGAATATGCAGCATAGTGATGCAAAATTATTTTAAAACAGTAATTTGACCCTAAAACACACCTATATCACACCCCGGGGTCAGGGTACTTTCACCCTGATCCCTTAGACCACTTTGAATTTGGATTTTCACCCCGGTGACTGGGTCCTGTGAAATAAAATGGCGGCCGCAACTTTCTAGTCAGGTTGCGGTCAGCCAAATTGCAACGCTTCTTTTTGCATGCGTTTTCATGAAAAATGTGCACATTTTGCAAAGTATTTGTGAAATGTTCATAAAGTCATCGCTGCCAGAGATATATACTTTTATTTTCCCTTTAATATCTCAAAAACTACTGAACAGATGTACCCCAAATAAGCGAAAGCACGATATGCGTACCGAAAGCTAGGTTTCTGCCAAATTTGGTGTAATACCATCCAGCTGTTTGGGGTGTAGACGTGTCTAAATGGGAAACACAACTTTTTCCACCCCACCTTTTTCTCTGCCCCCGCTTGACAGATCACCCAGAAATTTTCCGTGAACAATAAGAATCACTGCAACACTTTTTTGGGTAAATTTTGTGAAGATGCATCAAACGGTGCCAAAGATACAGGCAAGTCAAAAACACTTTTTCTATGGAAACATGGTCCTAACTATAACTACCTAGTGGCAACTGCCACTAGGTAATAAATATACATGTGTAAAAATACATATATATATATATATATATATATATATATATATATATATATACACACACACACACACACTTTTTCTGGAAAATTTCGTGAAGATTCGTCAACTGGTGCCAAAGATATAGGCAAGTAAAAAAATGCCTCTCTAGGGAAACATGGTCCTAACTATAACTACCTAGTGGTGAACGCGGGGGCCGCATCCCCTCACCCGCACCCAGGGACCACCACTTCCCTGGGGCAAAATGCATTCACTTTGTATAGTAGACCCATTGGACTCCCCCACAGCCTCGGGGACCACCACCTCCCCAGGCAACATGAAAATAATAGGAAGGGGGTCTGTTTTGGTACCCCTTTGACCCGGGACCACCACCTCCCCTGGGCTATGCACGTTGAAGGGCAGAGGCGATTGGCCCCCATCATGGAGCCAATAATGGCTCTGGGGGCCACCACCCCTCAGGGCCGGCTCCTGCTATGTCTCGGGGTTCCCACCCCTGGGGCATAGTTGTTTTCTGTGGGTTGGCTGCAGCTATGACAGCTGCAGCCCATTCACAGCAAACACTCTGCTTTCTGACCATGGGACCTGTCAAACAGCAGAGTGTTCATCTTTGTTCCCTGCACGCAGGTATGCTTGCAGGGAACACAGATGATAGCATTGCTCCAGCGACCAAGGAGCTGCTGTTAAAAGCAGCTGCCTGCTTGCTGGAACAATGGGACCGATGGGGAGGCCTTGAGGCTCCCCCGCAGTCCCAGATAGCCCGTAATGGGCATATAATAAAATACATTTAAAAACTGTTCAGGGGTTGCTCGGGAGGCCTTGAGGCTCCCCGTGGTGCCATATAGCCCATAGAGGGATAAACAAACATATATTTAAAAGGAAAAAAAGCTTATGTGTGAAGGTCGCTCACCTTCACACTGAGCTTTGAGGGTTCCAGTCCAGGTGTATCCCTTGTCATTTCCCTCCTTTTTTTTTTTTTTTTCAACTGGAAATGTTTAATGCTCATACTGAAAGGTGATGTTACTGTTTTTAATCGAAAAATACATTTTACTTTTCAATTTGTGCAGAAATATCTCATTCTAAGTATGTCATCCATCAAAGCCTAAAAAAACTCTCTATTTCCTTCTCACTCTCTTTCTCTCTCTCACTTTTAATCTCTTTCTCTTGGACACCGACACACCCACTAAGACACTGATGCACGTACTCTCACATCCAGACAGAAACTCTCACAGCAACTCTCACCCCAAATACACCCTCTTACATCTATTCTCACACCTAGCGAGATAGGCTGCAGCCATCTCCCGCCGCGCACAGCCAAATGGCTGTGTGCAGAGTTGAGTTGGGTGGTTAGGGGGGTTGGCCGCAGGGACTGGCTGCTGGCCAGGCCTTGCGGGCAACCCCTACTGCACACGGGGAAAGTCCGTCCAAAATGCAAGTTTGGGTGCTTTTAGTGGGTTGGCCTCATGGGCTGACTGCAGACGAGGCCCTGTGTCCAACCGCCGCCATGCATGGCCGAAGGCTTTGGGCCAGCTGTGGTTGGATTACCGTATAGTGATGAAAATGACTACACGTAAAAAAAACATAGAAATTCACTGAAAAAAACAAAGGTTACAGGAATGTTATAGTTAAGAAATAGAATTAAAAATACCTTAGGAATTCACTGAAAATACCCAAAGGTTACAGGGACATTATAGTTAGGTTCTGAATTTACTCGTACAAAACCATAGAAATTTACCTGTTATAGTTAGAGTTGTCTAAAGTAACTATCACTCGTGCCCTAAGGTAACTATAACTCACGCCGACACACCATGCACTGCTAATTACCCCAAAAATTACAGCACCCATGACATTTTTGACAACATCATTGATAAAGTTACTGTAACATCTGCAGTAAATGTATTGATCACATACCTGTGCATGGCGGGGGGTGAGTTATAGTTCCTTTATATAACTATAATTATAACTATATATAAATATATAAATATATATCTATATATATATGTTTCCGTTTAGCAGTCGCTATTGGGTAGTTATAGTTAGGACCCTTGACCTCAGGGTAGGTCGCCCCCCTGTCCCTGCAGCGCCACCAGCTCTTGTGTGTTGCCTTCTCCTCCTTCTGCTTGCTGATCCGCCTGTTACCCCCTCTGCCTTCTGTATCCTGTGTGCTTGTGATCCCCTGTTTGCATTCTGTACCCCAGTGTGATCGCGCCCCCCCCTTTTGCATCCTGTATCCTTGCGTGCTTGTGCTCCCCTCTCCCCCCTTTTTGCATTTTGTATCCTCGTATGATTGCGCCCCCCCCCCCGTTTTTTGCCTTCTGTACCCCTGTAAGACTGTGCCTTCTGTCCCACTCGCCGTTTTTCCCCCCCCTCGCCGTCCGTTTTTCCCGCTTTTTTGAGCCCGCCTCGTCCTTTAGGCCTCTCTGCGCCGCTTTTTTCCGCCTTCGCCTTTTGCCGCTTTTCCCGACTACCCGCCCTCCTCCCGCCTCCCAGCTCACCCCGCCCCCCCGGCTACCCCCTTAAATGGCGGCCGCTGCGAGGCAGTGGTGGTGACCCTTGACCTCAGGGTAGGTCGCCCCCCTGTCCCCGCAGCGCCACCAGCTCTTGTGTGTTGCCTTCTCCTCCTTCTGCTTGCTGATCCGCCTGTTACCCCCTCTGCCTTCTGTATCCTGTGTGCTTGTGATCCCCTGTTTGCATTCTGTACCCCAGTGTGATCGCGCCCCCCCCTTTGCTTCCTGTATCCTTGCGTGCTTGTGCTCCCCTCTCCCCCCTTTTTGCATTTTGTATCCTCGTATGATTGCGCCCCCCCCGTTTATTGCCTTCTGTACCCCTGTAAGACTGTGCCTTCTGTCCCACTCGCCGTTTTTCCCCCCCCTCGCCGTCCGTTTTTCCCGCTTTTTTGAGGCCGCCTCGTCCTTTAGGCCTCTCTGCGCCGCTTTTTTCCGCCTTCCCCTTTTGCCGCTTTTCCCGCCTACCCGCCCTCCTCCCGCCTCCCAGCTCACCCCGCCCCCCCGGCTACCCCCTTAAATGGCGGCCGCTGCGAGGCAGTGGTGGTGACCCTTGACCTCAGGGTAGGTCGCCCCCCTGTCCCCGCAGCGCCACCAGCTCTTGTGTGTTGCCTTCTCCTCCTTCTGCTTGCTGATCCGCCTGTTACCCCCTCTGCCTTCTGTATCCTGTGTGCTTGTGATCCCCTGTTTGCATTCTGTACCCCAGTGTGATCGCGCCCCCCCCTTTTGCTTCCGGTATCCTTGCGTGCTTGTGCTCCCCTCTCCCCCCTTTTTGCATTTTGTATCCTCGTATGATTGCGCCCCCCCCCGTTTATTGCCTTCTGTACCCCTGTAAGACTGTGCCTTCTGTCCCACTCGCCGTTTCCCCCCCCCCTCGCCGTCCGTTTTTCCCGCTTTTTTGAGGCCGCCTTGTCCTTTAGGCCTCTCTGCGCCGCTTTTTTCCGCCTTCGCCTTTTGCCGCTTTTCCCGCCTACCCGCCCTCCTCCCGCCTCCCAGCTCACCCCGCCCCCCCGGCTAGCCCCTTAAATGGCGGCCGGTGCGGGGCAGTGGTGGTGACCCTTGACCTCAGGGTAGGTCGCCCCCCTGTCCCCGCAGCGCCACCAGCTCTTGTGTGTTGCCTTCTCCTCCTTCTGCTTGCTGATCCGCCTGTTACCCCCTCTGCCTTCTGTATCCTGTGTGCTTGTGATCCCCTGTTTGCATTCTGTACCCCAGTGTGATCGCGCCCCCCCTTTTGCTTCCTGTATCCTTGCGTGCTTGTGCTCCCCTCTCCCCCCTTTTTGCATTTTGTATCCTCGTATGATTGCGCCCCCCCCGTTTATTGCCTTCTGTACCCCTGTAAGACTGTGCCTTCTGTCCCACTCGCCGTTTTTCCCCCCCCTCGCCGTCCGTTTTTCCCGCTTTTTTGAGGCCGCCTCGTCCTTTAGGCCTCTCTGCGCCGCTTTTTTCCGCCTTCGCCTTTTGCCGCTTTTCCCGCCTACCCGCCCTCCTCCCGCCTCCCAGCTCACCCCGCCCCCCCGGCTACCCCCTTAAATGACGGCCGCTGCGAGGCAGTGGTGGTGACCCTTGACCTCAGGGTAGGTCGCCCCCCTGTCCCCGCAGCGCCACCAGCTCTTGTGTGTTGCCTTCTCCTCCTTCTGCTTGCTGATCCGCCTGTTACCCCCTCTGCCTTCTGTATCCTGTGTGCTTGTGATCCCCTGTTTGCATTCTGTACCCCAGTGTGATCGCGCCCCCCCCTTTTGCTTCCTGTATCCTTGCGTGCTTGTGCTCCCCTCTCCCCCCTTTTTGCATTTTGTATCCTCGTATGATTGCGCCCCCCCCGTTTATTGCCTTCTGTACCCCTGTAAGACTGTGCCTTCTGTCCCACTCGCCGTTTTTCCCCCCCCTCGCCGTCCGTTTTTCCCGCTTTTTTGAGGCCGCCTCGTCCTTTAGGCCTCTCTTCGCCGCTTTTTTCCGCCTTTGCCTTTTGCCGCTTTTCCCGCCTACCCGCCCTCCTCCCGCCTCCCAGCTCACCCCGCCCCCCCGGCTAGCCCCTTAAATGGCGGCCGGTGCGGGGCAGTGGTGGTGACCCTTGACCTCAGGGTAGGTCGCCCCCCTGTCCCCGCAGCGCCACCAGCTCTTGTGTGTTGCCTTCTCCTCCTTCTGCTTGCTGATCCGCCTGTTACCCCCTCTGCCTTCTGTATCCTGTGTGCTTGTGATCCCCTGTTTGCATTCTGTACCCCAGTGTGATCGCGCCCCCCCTTTTGCTTCCTGTATCCTTGCGTGCTTGTGCTCCCCTCTCCCCCCTTTTTGCATTTTGTATCCTCGTATGATTGCGCCCCCCCCGTTTATTGCCTTCTGTACCCCTGTAAGACTGTGCCTTCTGTCCCACTCGCCGTTTTTCCCCCCCCTCGCCGTCCGTTTTTCCCGCTTTTTTGAGGCCGCCTCGTCCTTTAGGCCTCTCTGCGCCGCTTTTTTCCGCCTTCGCCTTTTGCCGCTTTTCCCGCCTACCCGCCCTCCTCCCGCCTCCCAGCTCACCCCGCCCCCCCGGCTACCCCCTTAAATGACGGCCGCTGCGAGGCAGTGGTGGTGACCCTTGACCTCAGGGTAGGTCGCCCCCCTGTCCCCGCAGCGCCACCAGCTCTTGTGTGTTGCCTTCTCCTCCTTCTGCTTGCTGATCCGCCTGTTACCCCCTCTGCCTTCTGTATCCTGTGTGCTTGTGATCCCCTGTTTGCATTCTGTACCCCAGTGTGATCGCGCCCCCCCCTTTTGCTTCCTGTATCCTTGCGTGCTTGTGCTCCCCTCTCCCCCCTTTTTGCATTTTGTATCCTCGTATGATTGCGCCCCCCCGTTTATTGCCTTCTGTACCCCTGTAAGACTGTGCCTTCTGTCCCACTCGCCGTTTTTCCCCCCCCTCGCCGTCCGTTTTTCCCGCTTTTTTGAGGCCGCCTCGTCCTTTAGGCCTCTCTTCGCCGCTTTTTTCCGCCTTTGCCTTTTGCCGCTTTTCCCGCCTACCCGCCCTCCTCCCGCCTCCCAGCTCACCCCGCCCCCCCGGCTAGCCCCTTAAATGGTGGCTGCTGCGAGGCCGCGCAGCGGGCGCGCCGAAGGCGCGCCTAAGGCAAGCCCGACTGCGCCCGTCCGCGCCTGGCCCGCGCCCAGCGCCCGAACCCCTGGTCCCCGCCTGACCTACGACTCCGCCATCCTCACCAGCCT
Organism: Pleurodeles waltl; assembly: GCF_031143425.1. Taxonomy (NCBI): domain Eukaryota; kingdom Metazoa; phylum Chordata; class Amphibia; order Caudata; family Salamandridae; genus Pleurodeles; species Pleurodeles waltl. The sequence continues at coordinate 740,758,999 of NC_090445.1, read as the reverse complement.
CAACCCCGGCCGCACGCCGGGCTGCTACCGCGCCACCCCGAAACGGACCCACGGATCCTTCACCTGCAACAACTGCCACTACTCCTGCCATCGGACCCACTCCGCTCCCGCCGAGAACAACGCCCCCGGAAACAACCTCCACTGCATCCTGATCAACACCCGATCCGTCCACAGGCACGCCATCGAACTGTGGAACCTCATCAACTCTACGAACCCGGACATCGCCTTCCTCACCGAGACCTGGATGAAACCCACCTGGGCACCCAACATCGCCATAGCCATCCCCGACGGCTATAAAATCATCCGGAGAGACCGCACCAACCGCATCGGAGGAGGCATCGCCATCGCGCACAAAAACTCCATCTGAGTCACAACCGACACCGACAACTCATTCCCTGACGCTGAACATCTCCACTTCACGATCCACAGCGACCCCAAGACCACCCTCAGAGGCACCCTCATGTACAGACCACCAGGACCTCGCTCCAAGTTCACCTCACGCACTCTCCTCCACCGACTACATCCTCCTAGGAGACCTCAACTTTCACCTAGAGAACCCCACCGACAAGAACACTACCGCCCTCCTGGACAACCTCGCCAACCTGGGACTGAATCAGCTTGTCAACACCCCCACCCACTACGCCGGACATACGCTCGACCCCATCTTCTCCTCCAGCAGACATGTCACCTTCAACCACACCACCGAACTCACCTGGTCGGACCACAGCTGCGTCCACTTCAGCTTCAAGAAGACCACCGTGCATCACCACACTCAGCAACCACCAAGAAGACACTGGAACCGTATCACCACGGAACAGATCGCAGCAACCCTCTCCCAGAACCAACCCACTAGCACCACCGACCCAAACGAAGCCGCCAACAACCTCACCAACTGGCTCTCCGACTGTGCAAACCTCCTGGCCCCCCTGAAGACTCAAGCCAGCACCAACAACCACAAGAAAAACTCATGGTTCACCCCCGACCTCAAAGACTCCAAGAAAGAATGCCGCACCCGAGAGAAGATGTGGCGCCTCAACCAGACCGAAGAGAACCTCTCAGCTCTCAAGGACGCCACCCGCCAACATCACCAACACCTCCGCGCCGCACGAAAAACCGCCTACCGGAATAGACTGGACAACAACGCCCACAACAGCAAGGAACTTTTTGGCATCATCAAAGAGCTCTCCAACCCGGACGCAGAAAACAACTCCATCCCTCCATCACAGGACCTCTGCGACTCCCTCGCGACCTTCTTCCACCAGAAAATCACCAACATTTACAACAGCTTCCTGATCGCCGACACGAACCCCCCCCCAGAACCCACCAACGAGATCACCACCATCCTCAACTGGAGCCCAACCACCACCGAGGAGACCACCCGCGCCATGAATTCGATCCACTCCGGCTCCCCATCGGATCCCTGCCCGCACCACATCTACAACAGGGCCGACGACATCATAGCACCACACCTTCGAGACGTCATCAACGCCTCCCTCACCACCGCCACCTTCCCGGAGAGCTGGAAGCACGCAGAGCTCAACGCCCTCCTGAAGAAGCCCACAGCAGACCCCACCGATCTCAAAAACTTCAGACCCATCTCTCTCCTGCCGTTCCCCGCCAAAGTGATTGAGAAAATTGTCAACTCGCAACTCACCATCGCCCTGGAAACCCACGACACCCTCGACCCCACACAGTTCGGTTTCAGAGCCAACCACAGCGCCAAAACCGCCCTCATCGCAGCCACAGACGACATCAGAGCCCTGACCGACAAGGGTGAGACCGTGGCCCTCATACTACTGGACCTCTCTGCAGCCTTCGACACGGTCTGCCACCGCACCCTGATACGACGCCTCAGTAACGCCGGCATCAGAGGCAAGGCCCTCGAATGGATCATCTCCTTCCTCTCCGGCAGGACCCAGAGAGTCCGCCTCCCCCCCTTCAGATCGACAGCCACGGAAATCATCTGCGGCGTACCCCAAGGATCTTCCCTCAGCCCCACTCTCTTCAACGTCTACATGACCCCCCTGGCAAACATCGCTCGCAACCACGGACTCAACCTAATATCATACGCCGACGACACCCAGCTCATCCTTTCCCTCACTAACAATCCCACCTCAGCCCGAACCAAACTTCACGAAGGAATGAAGGAAGTGGCGAACTGGATGACAGACAGCCGTCTGAAACTGAACGCAGACAAGACGGAAGTCCTCATCCTCGGCCCCACTCCCACTGCATGGGACGACTCCTGGTGGCCCCCCGCCCTAGGCAGCACTCCCCAACCCACCGACCACGCACGCAACCTCGGCTTCATCTTGGACTCATCACTCTCCATGACCAGGCAGGTGAACGCGGTGACCTCGGCATGCTTCAACACCCTCCGCATGCTCCGCAAGATCTTCCGCTGGATCCCCACCGACACCAGGAAGACCGTCACCCACGCCCTCGTAGCCAGTCGCCTGGACTACGGGAACACCCTGTACGCCGGCATCACCAACAAACTGATGAGAAAACTCCAACGAATCCAGAACGCCGCCGCAAGACTCATCCTGGACATCCCTCGCCACCACCACATCTCCGGACACCTGAGAAAACTCCACTGGCTCCCCATCAACAAGAGGATTACCTTCCGACTCCTGACCCACGCACACAAAGCCCTCCACAACCTCGGACCCAAACTGATCAACAGCCGCGTCTCCTTCTACACCCCCCGGCGCACTCTACGTTCCGCCGGTCAGGCCCTGGCAGCTGTACCCCGCATCCGCAAAGCCACCGCCGGAGGAAGATCCTTCTCCTTCTTGGCAGCAAAGACCTGGAACTCGCTGCCCAGCCACCTTCGCGCCATACCTGACCACCTCTCCTTCAGAAGGCAGCTCAAGACCTGGCTCTTCGAGCACTGAACCCCCCCCAGCGCCTTGAGACCCTTTATGGGTGAGTAGCGCGCTTTATAAATGCGAATGATTGATTGATTGACCGTGTTTCCATTCGAAAAGTGTTTTTTGACTTGCCTATATCTTTGACGCCGTTTGGCGGATCTTCACGAAATTTCCCAAAACAAGTGTGCAAGTGATTTTTGATGCACATGGAAAGTTTGGAGGTGATCCGTCAAGGGGGGGCTGAGAAAAAAGGGGAGGTGTCAAACAATAGTGCATTTCCCATGTTAATTCTCATAGTAGTTTGTACATGACTACAGCCCGAACCGCTCAACTGAATTACACCAAACTTGGCAGAAAGCAAGAATTTGTTCCACAGATTGTGCTTATTGTTATTTGGGTTAAATCCATTCACTTCATTTTTTTAGATGTTTTAAGGGGAATTACATTTGTATACCTAGGGCCACAGATCCTTTGTGATGTTTTCGTGGCAATCACGATGTATTCACGAATGCGTGTGGCAACAGAAATGCTGTGATTGGCTGGCTGCAACCTGACGAGAAAGTTGCAGCTGCCACTTAAGGTTACGGGACATGGTTCCCTGGGCTGAAAAATAAGATATACAGGGGGTCATTCCGACCCTGGCGGTCCATGACCGCCAGGGCCGGGAACAGCGGAAGCACCGCCAAAAGGCTGGCGGTGCTTCCAGGGCCATTCTACCGCCGCGGTCAGAAAAGGGCAACCGGCGGTTTCCCGCCGGTTTACCCCTGGCCCAGGGAATCCGACATGGCGGCTCTGCTTGCAGCGCCGCCATGGGGATTCCGACCCCATTCCCGCCAGCCTGTTCCTGGCGGTAACTACCGCCAGGAACAGGATGGCGGGAACGGGTGTCGTGGGGCCCCCTAACAGGGCCCCATAAAGATTTTTACTGTCTGCAAAGCAGACACTGAAAAACGCGACGGGTGCCACTGCACCCGTCGCACCCCTTCAACTCCGCCAGCTCCATTCGGAGCCGGCTTCATTGTTGAAGGGGCTTTCCCGATGGGCCGGCGGGCGGTCTTCTGGCGGTCGCCCGCCGGCCCAGCGGGAAAGCCAGAATGGCCGCCGCGGTCAGAATGACAGTGTTATAAGGGGTCTTGGTGGAGGCACCCTGACCCTAGGGGTGTGACATAGGGTTCTTTGACTTTCAAAATGTGACATTAAAATTTTTTCACCACCCTTGATATTTGCAAATACGTCGCAATGCTCAGCACAGTCCTTACTGTAACGTCACGAAAAAAATCATGAATAAATTTAAAAAATGTTTTTTTTAAAGAAACATTCATGCACTAATTCCTTCACTCATAGTAGCACTCGGACACTAAAGCACCCACTCACAGACCCACTCAGGCAATAATGCACCCATTGAGACACCCACTCACAGACTCATGCACCCACTCATGGACCCACTTAGACATTGCACCCCCACTCACAGATCCACTCAGACACTAACACACCCACTGAAAGACCCACTGAGACACTAATGCACCCACTCACAGACACACTCAGACACTGATGCACCCACTCACAGAACCACTGAGACACTGGCGTAGCCACTCACAGACTCACTCAGACATTCACCCACCCACTCACAGACCTACTCCGACTCTCACACACCCGCTCACAGACCCATGCAGACACTCACACACCCACTCACAGAGACAGTCTCATAACCACTCTCACAACCAGAGATTCCCTCTCACACTCTCACACACACATAGACCTTCTGACACCCACTCTCACACTCAGACAGACACTGTCACACCCACTCTCACACCCAGAGACACCTTCCCACACCTATTCTTACATACAGCGAGACATGCCCTGCGTCCAACCCCCACCGTGTATGGCCAAAGACCGGAGGTTGGATTAACATATAGGCCCTCATGACAATGGGCGGTGTTAAAGTGGCAGTAATACCGTCAACAGGCCGTCGGTAAAACAAATGGGATCACGACCACGGTGGAAACTGCCAACACAGACTGCCACTTTAACACTACGACCGCCATGGCGGTAGCAACAAACACCGCGGCGGTAACCGCCAACAGACAGGCGGAAGACAATGTACCACCCACCACATTACAACCCGCCTGTCCGCCAGCTTTTCCGGGGCGGTATCAACGCCATCAAAGCACAGCAGAAACAGTGTTTGTAAGGGAAACCACTCACCTCTCGACACTCAACGAAGAACCAGGATGCCATGGAGCCCGAGCTGCAGGTCCTGCCGATGCTGGTCTACCTCCTCATCTACCAGGAACACCAAAGACGCGACGACGACGACGGTGAGTACTGCACCTAGTACACAGGGGAGGGGGGAGGAAAAAGAGAGTGACACACACACGCAACTCGCAACACCCCCACCCCAACACCATACACTCAAACAAATACAACAACATTACATATACACCCCATAACCCCCTGGAAGAACGCAAGGACAAAAGGAATTGAGTCAAACCAATGATATTTTAGAAATAAGCAGATATACTATAGATTTTGAAAAAACAGTATTTACAAAATATACAATATGTACACAAGGCCATACATTGTCCTTCACAAATGTTCGTGGGCCACTGGGCCAAAAATCATGGGCCAAGCCCACACTTGACTACTGCCTCAATACGGAGAGAACACTGCAGAGGCATCAGGTCAAAAACACACAGGCACCTCAGTGGGATGGAGAAGGGGGGGCACCTCAGCCAGAAGATGGTAATATGCCACTGGTCCTGGAGGGGGCTACATGCCCACTGCTTGGTCCTGGGGAGTGCAAAGCCACAGTCTCTCAAGTCTCTCAAGTGGGTGGTTTGCCCACTGCTTGCTCCTGGGGAGTGCAAAGCCACAGTCTCTTAAGTCTCTCGAGTGGGTGGTTTGCCCACTGCTTACTCCTGGGGAGTGCAAAGCCACAGTCTCTCAAGTGGGTGGTTTGCCCACTGCTTGCTCCTGGAGAGTGCAAAGCCACAGTCTCTCTAGTGGGTGGCTTCTCCACTGGTCCTGGAGGGGGCTTTGTTCCCAGTCTGCTTCATCCTGCCAAGGATAGGGTGAGTGGATGCATATCTCCACTGGTTCTGGAGGGGGCTTTGTGCCCAGAGTGCTTCATTCTGCCAAGGATAGGGTGAGTGGATGCATATCTCCACTGGTTCTGGAGGGGGCTTTGTGCCCAGTGTGCTTCATCCTGCCAAGGATAGGGTGAGTGGATGCATATCTCCACTGGTTCTGGAGGGGGCCTTGTGCCCAGTGTGCTTCATCCTGCCAAGGATAGGGTGAGTGAATGGCTTCTTCCACTGGTTCTGGAGGGAGCTTTGTGCCAAGAGTGCTTCATCTTGCCAAGGATAGGGTGAGTGTATGCATATCTCCACTGGTTCTGGAGGGGGTTTTGTGCCCAGAGTGCTTCATCCTGCCAAGGATAGGGAGAGTGGATGTATATCTCTGCTGGTTCTGGAGGGGGCTTTGTGCCCAGTCTACTTCATCCTGCCAAGGATAGGGTGAGTGGATGCATATCTCCATTGGTTTTGGAGGGGGCTTGGTGCTCAGTGATGCAGTACTTGGGGTGTGCCAGTTCACATTCCCTCACCTGGGTGTCTGAGGTATGTGATTTGCAGGGAACAGGTAGCATGATGGTTCATGGAGGCAGGGCTAGACTCCATCCTGCGGCGGCTAAGGCTGCTAAGTGGTGGTAGTGCCGGTGCTGGTGGGGGTGCTGCCAGTGGTGGTGGTAGGCTCCAGCCCGTCTCCTGCAGTCTCGGACGGACGCCCACTGGGGCTGCTGGTAGTTGTCCTACTGTCAGCAGTGCACGTGGCTGTGCTTGCGACGGGGCTGATGGCGTTGCTGGCCGTGGTGCAGGTGCCGGTGCTGCCAGTGGTGGAGGGAGGCTCCAGTCCTTCTCCTGCAGCCTCGGACGGCTGCCCACTGGGGATGCTGCTGCTGACAGTAGTGGTGGTAGCGGCGGTGCAGGTGGCGGTACTTGCGGTGGGGCTGGTGGTGGTGCTGTACGCGGTGCAAGTGGTGGGGCTGGCGGTTCTGCTGATGGGCACCAGTCTTTCACCTGCATCCTCTGTCAGCTGAAGTGCCTTGCCTTCGGTTTTCTGCCCCTCCTCACCTTGACAGATGCTTTTGTGCCCTTGGCCCTGTCAGCTGGAGTTTTGGAGGAGGCCTTGCTGGGTGGGTCGTGCTCCTTGCCCTTGCTGCATGCTGTCCCCTTCTTCAGCTTGGCAGGTGGCAGAATGGTTTGGTCCTTTGCAGGGGTTGGAGGCACACTGGCTGTCCTGACGGGTACCCCCTCTGAACCTCTGGGAGTTGCAGGTTCTACATTGGACGGCGACTTGGTGGCTGAGGTGCTGGCCTGAGTTCTGGACACCCTGACCCGATGGGAATGACGGGGGGCTGGTGGGGAGGGATAGAGAACAGGTGAAAGTTTGTCAGGAAAAGTTTTTTAGACACACTGGGGTGGGAAGAGGGAGAGGGTTTGGGAGTGGAGGAAGAGGGAGTGGTTGTAGGAGGTTTCTGTCTGCAGAGTTTGGGTGAAGGTGCATGGGCTGGATGCTGTCTTGAGGTGGATGGCTGCTGGGTGGGTGTATGCTTGCGTTTCTGTACTTTGGGAGGAGGGGTCACAGACACACTGGGAGAGGACACAGGGTATGTGTGCATGGTTGTGGGGGTGGTGACTGCCAGTAAGGGGTGAGTAGTGATGGGTATGCTGGTGATGGAGGTAGTGGATGAGGATGTAGTGCATGCAGGTGTGAGTGGAGACGATACTGGGAGGGAGGTGGACCAAGAGGAGGAGGGGGACACAGCGGAGGCAGTGGATGTTGGTGTGTCTGCATGGGTATGGTGCTTGTGTGAATGCCTGTGGGATGATGTGTGGTGCTTGTGTTTGCCTAAGCCACTTCTGTGTGTTGATTTGGGTGAATGATGGTCTGAAGGTGTGCTTGGGATAGGCTGGGGTTGAGGGGACTGGGACTGGGTAGAGGAAGTTGGAGGGGGGAGGCTGGACACAGGGACAAGGGCCGCCATCAGTGCTGAGGCCAGAGCCTGAAATGCTCTCTGTTGTGCCGCCAAGCCAGATTGAATGCCCTCCAGGTATGCATTTGTTTGTTGCAAATGCCTCTCAACACCCTGGTTGGCATTCAGTATGGATGACTGCCCAACAGTGAGGGATCTCAGGAGGTCAATAGCCTCCTTACTGAGGGCAGCAGGGCTGACTGGGGCAGGGCCTGAGGTGTCTGGGGCGAAGGAGATGCCCACCCTCCTGGGTGAGCGGGCACGGGAAACACGATGAGGGGCTGCTGGGAGAGCGGTGCTGGTAGGGGGGTGGCGGCTGTACCTGTTGATGGGGTAGGCACAGAGGTGGCCGCCACCACCAGGGTGCTTCCATCGGAGGAGGAGTCGCTGTCTGTGGTCTCCCCTCCTGTCCCCATTGTGGTGCTCCACTCGCCCTCCATCCCACTGGTGCCCTCACCGTCGGTGGATTCGGCCTTCATGCCCATGTGGGATGCAGCTCCCTCCGTCGACGGTGCCTCTGCTCCTCCACAAGATGATGCTAATGCACATAAGGACAGGTTGACAAAATAAAAAGGAGGGGCGAGAGACAGAGGATACCCTTGGTCAATGCCAGCAACACCACTACCGTTGTCGTACACAACACACAGGGAGCAGCCCTATGCACTAGGCCATGCCCAGCCAGTTACTAAGATAGTCAACAGCCCATGGGGTACAATGCCTCACGTCAACAGCTGCACCCCAGAAACCCACAGGACCCTGCCCAGTAGTACATGCCCACTAACACTATTGGGGTAGGTGTGCTTCAGAGCCTGCCTAACAAGGGACCTACCCGGCCATCTTCACCCTGGCCTAGGGGCACCCATAACCCCCAGCCCCCACCCAGGTAACTCTTAATGCGCGCACAGCAGGAGTCAGATTCTGTACTCACCCCCTTGTGGCTGCTGTGATGCTTTCAAGCACCCATCCAACTCCGGATAGGCCACCCCCAGGATGCCGAACATCAGGGGGGTCATGCTGCGACGGGCACCCCTTCCTCGTTGGGAGGCTAGCCCCAGCTGGGCCTCCGCCATCTTCTTTGCCCAGCGGCACAGATCCTCCCCCTTTTGCGGCAGTGGGTGCTCCGCCTGTCAAAGACCCCCAGGGTCCACACCTCCTTGGCGATGGCACGCTAAATACCCTTTTTCTGGTGGGCGCTGACCTGCAGGGAAAAGACAGCAGAAAAGGGAATTAGTCAACCGTCTGGACCGTCACACTCATGGCCCACCAGATCCCTCCCATCCCCTGACGCACATACATTGACCACCTTACATGCTGCACTCTGGCCTGGATGCCTATGCCCCCCCCACATGTGGCTTACATACACAGCACTCCCTACATTAATGGCCCACGCATCATGCTCACAGTGTACTCACCTGTTTGTCTGGAGGACCGTAGAGTAACGTGTACTGGGGTAGGACCCCATCAACCAGTTTCTCCAACTCCTCCGCAGTGAAGGCAGGGGCCATTTCCCCAGACACATGAGCCATGGTCGCTTCCAGACACAGGTCACAGCAGTACTTGCAGTGTAGGTCCTCTCCTGTTGAAGGCCAGGTAGCAAGTGAGTGGATAGATGGAAAATGGCAGTGACGTCTGCGGCGGTGCGTACCGTCACTGCTGGCGTACATCGCCATTGGCTCCTGGAACCCAGAGGGCCCAATGATAACCAATGCAAAGTTGTGCGGCGGTCATCGACCGCCTACCGCGACGGCAAACAGCGCAAGCGCAATTACCTCATTTCCACATGTCCCTCCTCAAAGGTCAGGCATCTGCCATTTCAGGGAGCCACAGGGCCTGGCACCTAACTGCGTCACAGCAGACATTGGCACAGCAACTGATTTTCTGATTCACATTTTGTTTCTGTAAAGTAAATAAATCAGCATTAGTGCAATAGATGTGGGAATAAGACCCTCTGCACACCGTTCTCTTCCATAGGCTTCCAACGCTGAGGCTGAACATGAGATGGCAGCATCCTCCGGTGTACAGACCCCTGGTGGACCTTGCAACCATGGAGGACAGACACATTACCATTACCTACAGACTTGATTGTGCCACAATCCAGGAACTGTGTGCCCAATTGAAGCAAGACCTGATGTCAGCTATCTGGCAGGCCACTGGTATGCCCCCTCTAGTGCAAGTCCTGTCATTGTTCCATTTCTTGGCAAGTGGTTCATTCCAAACAACAGTGGCCATGGCATCAGGGATGTCTCAGCCAATGTTCTCTAACGTATTGACAAGAGTGTTGTCAGCCCTGCTGAAACACATGCACAGCTACATCGTGTTCCCCCAGGTGGTGGATTTGGCCACAGTGAAAGCTGACTTTTATGCCCTGGGTCATATCCCCAACATCATTGGTGACATTGATGGTACCCATGTAGCATTAGTCCCCCCCCGGAGAAATGAGCAAGTTTTCAGGAATAGAAAAAGCTATCACTCTATGAATGTGCAGATGATGTGTTTGGTGGACCAGTACATCTCCCATGTGAATGCCAAATACCCAGGCTCTGTGCATGACTCCTTTATCTTGAGAAATAGCAGCATTCCATATGTGATGTCTCAACTCCAGAGGCACCGGGTGTGGCGAATAGGTGAGACCAAGGTCCCCACCCAGTATATATTGGTGTGTGGGTATGGGGTTGTCCCTAACGGTGAGTGTGTGGCTAACAGGTATCCCTCGATATTTGCAGGTGACTCTGTTACCCCAACCTCTCTTGGCTACTGACCCCAGTGAGGAATGCCAGGACAAGGGCAGAGGAACGTTACAATGAGACACATTGGCATACAAGGAGGATTATAGAACTGACCATCCTCCTGAAGGCCAGGTTCCAGTGCCTCCATCTGACAGGTGGATCCCTGTACTACACACCCAAGAACGTGTGCCAGATCATCGTTGCATGTTGCATGTTGCACAACTTGGCCTTGAGAAGCAGGTGCCTTTTCTGCAGGAGGATGAGCCTGAAGATGGTCTTGTGGCAACGGTGGAGCCTGTGGACAGTGAGGAAGAGGAGGCATAGAAAGAAGATGTTGACAGCAGGAGCAACATAATTCAGGAATATTTCCAGTGACATACAGGTAAGACATTGTGCATTCACTTTACATTTCACTTATCTGTTGGACATTGTACAAGGCAGCCTCTTACCCTATGTCTATGGCCACTGACTGTACCCTTTGGCATCTCTATTTTCAGATCCCTGTGCCCCACTGTGGCTCCTGCTATGTATACTGCTGCCCATCCAAAGGTCATTCCAAAGTATATTTCACTGCACATTTGAGTTGCAATGCTTTCATTTGGTTTTACTGATACATTTGTGAATCATTTGATAGACTTCAGATTTGTATTTGTTCCAAGGGTGTTCATTTAAGTGCTCACAAGTATAGGGGGATGTGCAATGGGCTGGGGTGATGGTGGAGGAAGGTCCAGGGTAGAGTCCAGTCTCTTGGTATCACAGATGCATTGTCCAAAGGGGCATGGGAAGTGGAGCAATGGCAGTTCAAGGTAGACAGGGTGACAGAGTGGGACACAAGGGTGACAATCAGGAGAGTCTTATTTCCTGGCAGGGGTCTTGGCAATGTTCTCTGGCTTCTGCCTGGATCGCAGGGTCCGTTTGCAGGGAGGTTCTCCTTCTGCAGGGGGTGTGGTGCTGGTGGCCTGTTGTTCCTGTGGCGGTGCCTCCTGTCCACTAGCACTGGCGGAGGTGGAAGGCTGTTCATCGGTTTGGCTAGTGTCAGTGGCCTGTTGTTGTGCCACTGCCTCCCTCATGGTCTTGTCCATGTCAGCCAGCACCCCTGCAATGGTGACCAGGATGGTGTAGATGTTTGTTAGGTCATCCCTGATCCCCAGGTACTGTCCCTCCTGCAGCCACTGGGTCTCCTGCAACTTGGCTAGTATCTGGCCCATGGTCTCCTGGGAATGGTGGTATGCTCCTAGGATGTTGGAGAGTGCCTCGTGGAGAGTGGGTTCCCTGGGCCTGTCCTTCCCTTGTCACACAGCAGTTCTCCCAGTTTCCCTGTTGTCCTGTGCCTCTGTCCCCTGAACCGTGTGCCCACTGCCACTGACCCCAGGTCCCTGATCGTCCTGGGTTTGTGGGGTTGCCTGGGGTCCATGTACAGGTGGACACACTGCTGAGTGGCGTGTCCTGGGGACAGTGGCATGGGCCCGCTGGGTGGGTGCTGTGCTGGTGTTTCCTGAGGGGGGAGGCTCTGTGGTGGTTTGGGACTGTGGCAGGGGAACCGACTGTCCAGCTGTCCCTGATGGGCCAGGTTGGTCATCCTGATCCAGGCGTCCAGAGCTGATGTCGTCACTGTGGGACTCTTCAGGGGGGGACTGGATGTAGCTGGCACCTCCTCTCCGGTGACGTTGGGTATGGGTCCTGTGGGGATGCAAATGCAGTGTTAATGTATCTGTGTGTGCCATCTTGTACATGGGTGTGTTTCACTGTATGGTTGTGATTTACCTGTCAGCTTGGCCTTGTGTGAGTGGTGATTTTGTGGACTGGGTGAGTCTCTGTAATGGCCATGCTGTGGTGATGGGTGTCCATGCAGGTCTGTGATGGGAGTCCATGCATTGGTGTTACATGCAGGGCTTGGTATTGGGATGGGTGGGTTGTGATATTGGGGTATGTGTGAGGTGGTGGAGTGATGGGGGTGAGGGTAGGGGTAGGGGCTTGTGATGGCATGCAGGTAGGGTTGGGGATAAAATAGTAAAGATTTGACTTACCAGAGTCCAGTCCTCCTGCTACTCCTGCGAGGTCCTCAGGATGCATGATCGCCAAGACTTGCTCCTCCCATGTTGTTAGTTGTTGGGGAGCAGGTGGTGGTCCACCGCCAGTCCTCTGTACAGCTACCTGGTGTCTTGCAACCACGGAATGCAACTTCCCCCGTAGGTCGTTCCACCTCTTCCTGATGTCATACCTTGTTCTGGGGTGCTGTTCCACGGCGTTGACCCTCTCCACGATTCTCCGCCACAGCTCCATCTTCCTAGCAATGGAGGTCTGCTGCACCTGTCATCTGAAGAGCTGTGGCTCTACCTGGATGATTTCCTCCACCATGACCCTTAGCTCCTCCTCTGAAAACCTGGGGTGTCTTTGGAGTGCCATGGTTGTGGTGTGAGTGTTTGTGTGATTGTGTGTGGGGTGGTGTGTTGGGGTGTGTGGTGTGAGGTGCGTGGATGGTGTATGGGTGATTGTGTTCTTGCCTCTGATTTAGTGGGTGCTCCTGCCTTGTGTCTCTCTCAGTTAGCAATATTTTTTTTTCGTGGAAGGGGTTGTGGGTAATGTGGGTGTGTGTTTTATAGTGGTGTGGGTGTGGTGTGTATGTGTGTCAGGTGTGTGTAGTTTGAATTGTCCAATGTGGTGGTGTTTTGTAAATGTGTGTGTATTTCGAGCGCAGCGGTGTGTACTGCCAATAGTTTACTGCGGTTGAAAGACCGCCGCGGTGATTTGTGGGTCGTGATACTGTGGGCGTATTCCTGTTGTCGTAAAGGTGTGGGTTTGGATATCACCAGTTTATCACTGACCTTTGGGCTGGCGGACTTGTGTGGGTGTCTGTATAGTGGCGGATTTGTCAGTGTGGGTCATAATACCCGTGGCAGAATACCGCCGCAGGCACGGTATGTTGGCGGCCGTCAGCACGGCGGTAGGCACCATTTACTGCCAGGGTTGTAATGAGGGCCATAGTAATTAAAATTACTTTACGTTAAAAAAAGAAATAGAAATTCACTGAAAAAAATAAAGGTTACAGGGACGTCATAGTTAGGAAAAATGATTAAAAAACATAGAAATTCACTTAAAAACCAAAGGTTAAAGGGCCTTATAGTTAGGTTCTGAACTTACTTACCATACAAAATCAGCAGTTATAGTTTGTTATTTCAAGTAACTATGACCCACGCCCTAAAAGTAACTATAGTTTGCGCCGTCGCCATGCATTGCTAATTACCCCAGATATTACAGCACCCATGACAACTTTTATAATGTCAATAAAAGTATCAATGAACCATTAGCAGTTAAATTATTGAAGAAAAATCTGTGAATGGCGTGGCGGGCCCAAGTTATACTTACCTTAGTGCACGAGTTATAGTTACTTGAAATAACTATACAACTGCTGAATTTCTATGGTTTTGTGAAACTAAATTCTGGACCTAAAAATCAAAGGTTATATGGACGTTATAGTTAGGTTCTGAATTTACTCGTTCAAAACTGTAGAAATTCAGCTGTTATCGATACCTCAGATAACTATAGCTGGCGCACCCGTAATGCACTGCTTATGACCTCACATCTTACATCACTCATGACATGGTCAGTGACATCACTGATGACGCCCCCCCACATGTTACAATACAGCCCTGGGGAAGTGGCGGTTCCCGGGGAAGCGGGAGGGGGCCACAGCCCCCCGCATCCAAAACAAATGGGGAAGCGGGAGGGGGCCAGGAGACCCCGTCCACTTTTTTTTAACAAAAAAGTCACTGTGACTTGGCCCACCCTGGGGAAATAGACTAACAAAGCACAGGAGCCTGTGCTTCAATTTATTTTTTTGATTTTTACGAGTGGATTCGCGGATCCACCACTTTTATTTTTGGACTTGACTTCCACCGAGTCCCAAGATGGCTGACAACACTTCAACAGTTTCTGTTGTTGAAGTGTTATAAGCCAATCAGATCTCAGCAAAAGATCGTTAGGGGTCACAAATCCTTAGTGTTCCTAGATATAAAAAATAGTTTCCCCCTTAATTTCTCAACAACTACTGAATGGAATTACACCAAAATAAAACAAATTTGGTGTATATCCGTTTAGTAGTTTTTGCGCTATCTCTGTTCAAAATCCCTATGGAAAAGTGAATGGGGAAAACTGTTTTGGGATCCCCCTTTTTTCTCAGCCTCCCCCCTGTATGGATCACCCCAAAACTTTCCAGGCAGCAGCTGACGGAACTGACAATTTTTGGGGGAAGGTTTTGTGAAGATTCGTCAAATACGTCCAAAAATATAGGAAAGTAAAAAAATGCTTTTTGTATAGAAACGTGATCCTACCTATAACTACCTAGTGGCGACCACCACTAGGTTTTATATTTATATATATATGTATATATACATATATATAAGTATATAGAGATACATCAGACTCATGCCATTATGTTTAATCCACTGTAAAAGCAAAATCCATGCAAGGGCGCAGTGAAGCACCCACCATACTAGGTTTTGTGGCAGAATAACATTTTTATGGCCATTCTTAACACTCACAAACTGCAACCAAAAGATGTATAATAGCCTGATATTATTACAGTGAGAAACAAAAAATATTTAATGGAAGTTATAGGCAAATGGAGAGAGTCCTTTCAAAGGAAAGAAAATAGAATGCAAATACTGAAGGAAATGAAGAAAAAGAAGCATGATGGAAAGAGGGCACAAAACACTAGGAATAAGCAAAAAAGTTGTAGAAGAAGAATGAAGAAAAAAAGGATGGGTGGAAAGAAGAAAATAAGTAGAAAAATATAAAAATGAAAAGTAGAAGGAGAGAAAGATCGAATGAAAGCAGAAACCATAATGAAATTACAGAAAAAATAAATTTGAGATGAAAGGATGGGCATTTGAAGGAAAAAAGAGGAAGAAAGAATTAAAAATGTAATGCTACAAGAGGAAAAGATGGTAAGTAAGTGTCAAGAAAAGACAGGAACATGAAAAGAATAAAGGAATAAAAAACAAAGAAAGAGAAGAAGGGACCGATAGAGTAGAGAAGACTGGGCAGTAGAAAAGAAAGATGGAAAGAAAGAATGGAAGACATCAAAATAACAGAAATAAGATTGAAAGATGGGAAGAAAGAAGTGTTAGCACGTCAGCCCTTATTTGGTCTTTTGTTGTTTAATTTATAAGGGGACACGTTAGAGGCTTCAATAGACCTGTTGACTATGCTTAGAGTGATTCCACTATAAGTCCTTATTCAATGCAAATATAAAATCATAATCAATAAACAAATATATCTCTGGAATCAATGATTGTCATGCACCATAACCCAGTTGGCCATAAATAACCACACCTTTAGTTAAAGTTAAAATGTTTATTTCACTAGATTAACAATGCTAATATCAAGTAAATTAGTTGCAAAACCAGATGGTAGACATACACAAACAACATTGGTTGACCAAACCTTCTAAAGAATCTCAATTTAGCTAAAGCATTGACTATCAGACATTCAAGAATCACCGTACATATTAATAGCAAGAATAACTGCGCAATAGATATGGCATACATCTAGATTCAGCAAATGAACAACATCAGCTCTTTTTTGTAATAATTTGTTAGCATTTGTGATGTCTCCCTAACTAACCTGATTAGAATATTGGGGGTTATTCCAACTTTGGAGGAAGTGGTAATCCGTCCCAAAAGTGACGGTAAAGTGACGGATATACCACCAGCCGTATTACAAGTCCATTATATCCTATGGAACTCGTAATACGGCTGGTGGTAAATCCGTCACATTTGGGACGGATTACCACCTCCTCCAAAGTTGGAATAACCCCCATTGTGTTTGCACTTCATGCAAAGCAATTTTAGTCAAAAGTTAAGTTGAAAAAACATCTGACTATGGCTCTAACAAAATAGTGGTTGGTACATAGAAACAACTAATAAAATCTACAACCAAGACAATAGCATTTTGTTATACCTCTCCTCAAATGGATCATCAAGTTGCGATTCTCTTCTTCGGTTGGACATCCGTCTGGTCAGCTTCACCAAAAAGGCAATTAAAGAGATGGCTCAGACACAGGGGACTCTAAGCAATCTGAACCAATTAAGAAGCAATCTCCTAGGGACAGCATTCACTCTTAACCATTAAGGTATAGAATTAAAGTTATAAATAAAGTCATCACAAACTGTTCAGCTTCTCAAACAGAACCTCTCTGGGGAAAATCAAAATTATAAAAGTTATAATCTCCTAAAGAACTTCCCACGTTGCAATTGGTCAGAAAATCATATGTTTACAGTCAATCCAATAAGAATTAAACCCTAAATCTAAGATATAACTAAACAGTCTTTCACACGTCGATGATTGGCTCCTCTTCTCCTATTCCCATTGTCAGGTAACTTTTTTGTATCCATCCGTAGTCCAGTCAGTGCATCCATTGCTGGTTTCTGGAAACATCGCTGTCTCACGCATGAAATTTTACAAAGTTGCGACTGTTACTGTAAGGTATTCTAGCAAGCAGTTCTCATGAGAACGTTAAAGACATCTGTTAAATGTTTGGTCAACACAGTGTGAACAATAAATGCATTTGTTTTCTAGACATACATTCTCACGATTTGTATTCAGACATTGCAGTTTAACATGAGGTTGGGCAAACTAGGCCCAAACCTTGCTAATTTAAGGCCTACGGTTAATAAGCAAATACATAACATGAAATCATTAATATAACATACTACTACAAATTTTCTCTACGCATACACTTTGAATAATATTTAATGTGCATTCTCCAAAAGCATTAAGCACATTATTTCTCTATTTATCTAATTCTATGGAAATTCATAACTCATAATATATCAAATTCATTAGTAATAAATTCAGCGGTCACAATCCCTCCTCTGATGACTAAATATGTCATCGCCCTTTACATGATTCCATACAAATTTTTGTTCACCTAAATTTGCTTTCCCTATAATTTTATTTCTTCTATCCCTTTTTGAATTTTTCCTAAAGAACTTTTCCATATTAATTTCTTCCCTCCTCTGATCATTTTTCAATTTTCTCATTTTAATCACCTGATACAGTTTTTAAATTCCCCATGTTCCCATTATGCAAATCACAATAATCAATACTACCTGTAATATTTTTACAATTATCCCTCTCCCGATGTTGACAAGCCAATTTCCCACAGAAGCAAAACCTTTGCCAACCTTTTCCCAAACTCCAGATTCTTTGAGTTCATTCAAATCATCGCTATTGTTAGTTACATTGTTAATTAAGCCTCTAATTTCTTTACTATTATTAGGTGTAAGCGTGCAACAATGTTGCGAGTTCAGCATTTTACAAACTCCGCCTTCCTCTAAAGGATGTCTAACGCAAGGCGGTTCTGAAGAGTCATAGATCTTACCGCAGCCATTTTTGTATCCAGTAGGATCATGGCTCCTGAAAATTTTGTCAGCATGTTATCCACAATATTAGACAACTTTTGAATTTTCACTGAATTCAGAATAACTCCCACTGAAGGAATCATTGCTCCAAATACATCTCCAACTATGCCAGAATAAGATTCTCTCTTTTTTCTATCATGATGTAATTCAGACATCTTAGGTACTTTGTTCAGGTTCCCAAGTTGGAAAATCTTTGGGAAGACTATCCCAAAGTAAGATGTGCCATACCATCCTCATGGAAGACGGTAATACGCATTTGGTCCACAGATGTAATAAACTCCTGGAATTGCTGGGCCTTGTCAATTTAACATAAACGTCCATTTACTCTGAAACAGAAACCCATCTCTACACTCACTCATTCCCAGAAATAATGTGTCAGTTCGAGATTCAGGCCTCTATACACAAAACGTCCCTATGTGTTGTGCATCTAAAGCTAATTTCCCTTGTGTCTTTATTTAGCTAAATGCATGATCATTTCTAAATGTCCTTTTCTCTAAGCCCTTCTCTAACTTCTCCTTTAATGCATTTCTCCTGTCATCTGTCTGATCTAAGAAGCTCTTTTCTAAAGGTTTCAGCAAGAATGTGAGGTTGGTCCTGTAGGCATAAGCTTTGCCAAATGTCAATGTAGATACAAATAATCCTCTCCCTGACTCTATATTATTTTTTTTAGCTACTCTACTCAGGTACTTAATTATAGGAACAAACAAAAACACAATGTCATGATTTGAACAGAAATATTGAATGTACTCCTGTTGATAGAATCTTGTTAGTGAAAGACTACAACTTATTCCATAAGTAAGAGTCAAACTATGGTAAGTAACTCCTTCCTCCACTGATAAAGGAATTTGCGTACACACATAACATTCCCTTGCATTCATTGTCTCAACATACTCATCCAATAAGTGATAGAAAACATTAGAAGAAAGATCTCCTTGATTGCTGTCTCCGTGCAAATATTTCTCATCTATCCTAAACTTGTTTAATTCTGTAAGTGTAACACCCTATCAATACCAAACACCCCATCATGCACATGATCGCCAAACCAATTCCTATGTATTTACAGCACCTACTGTTCCTAACCTGCTGGTTTTGGTTACTGATGATCTGTAAAGAATCAGAAATTAGAAAAGAGAATTTATAGCAAAAAGCAAATACAAAGTCTTTAATCTTCTTTCACAGTTATTTACAGCTTTCAGGCTTTCTTCCAGGGCCCTTTGTCGAAAATAGGTAGCTTGTCAAAATCGGTTTAGCAGCTTGTCAAAACAGGTGATTTCAAAAATCTAATTCAGTTACTTTCAATTGTCTCCTTTTCTTTTCTCAGTTCACAACTTTACAAAGTTCAGTTCATTGATCTTCTACACATGCCAAAATATTGGCCTGGAATTTCTCGATCAAAACAAAAAGACAAAAATTCACTCTGCCATTTACTTGTCATTGCATATGCCCATTCAGCACCTGAGTACCTTCTATTTGCAATTTGCTTTCTTTTCAATCTGCGATCTCCACTTGATTCTCTATAATTGCTTCTTTCCTATTTGGTTGTGATTTCAGACACTTATCTCCTTTCAGTGGTCCTCTTGTCTTTTCACTGTTGGACTTGTGAGTTCTCTCTGTTCTGCAGGATTTTCTCTTGATGTACCTGCTACTGGTTCATGAGGAGTCAGATTGTTTTGGCTTTGATCCGCCTCAACTTCTTTCTCCTCTGGGGTCTTTTGTTTGCTCTGTTTGTCTTTCAAGACCGTCTGCTTCTGGGAGAGCCCTCCTCTGACTAGACTCTCCTGTTACCTCAGTTGAGGTTGGATTACTGTCACTCTCCTGTATGTCTTCCGCTTCGTCTCTCACATGAGTGTTTGAACCACTCTCTCTGTTTCTCCTGTTCCCCTCTCCAATTCTAGAGTTGGTCTGGAAGTTGCTGGTACTCTCAACAACCCTTCCCATTGTCCAAAGGACATTATACTTTCCGAGTATGGCTTGCGTGGATCCAATTCGAAAGTCAAGCGCACTTCAGAGCTGTAGTAGTAACCAGCACTACTTGGTAAGGGCCTTCCTACCGAGGCTCAAAGCAAGTCTTCCTCACGTATTTTCTTATCACAACCCAGTCTCCTGCTCTCAGGGTGTGGATTTGATTTTGAGATGGCTACAGTGTGGTGGCTTCCACCTGATGAGAGAAAGAGCGAACCACATCAGCCAGGCCTTTGCAGTAGTCCGACACCATATCATCTGTTATGTTCACAAGAGCATTTGCAGGAACCACTGGCGATCTCATTACTCTGCCCATGAGGATTTCATGCGGCGACAGTCCAGTTTTTCTGTCGGTGTGTTTCTCATACTCATCAGAACTAATGGCACTAAGTCTGGCCATTTCAGGTTTGTGGACACACACGTTTTCACCATTCTTGACTTCAAGGTACCATTCATCTGCTCAACAAGTCCTGAGGCTTCAGGGCGGTAGCTACAATGCAACTTCTGCTCAATGTTTAAAGTTGAACATAGCAATTTGATTACTTTATTGCTGAAGTGACTTGCCCTATCTGATTCTAAAGAGACCGGAAAACCAAAACGAGGTATCAGTTCTCTAACCAGTAACTTCTCTACTGTGAGGTTGTCATTTCTTCATGTTGGGTAAGCCTCAATCTAGTGACTAAAGATACAAACAATCACCAGCACATATCTCAATCCTCCACACACAGGCATCTCAATAAAATCCATCTGCATTCTGCTAAATGGACTTCCCGCTCTTCCAATATGGCTCATGTTGACCGCAGTCTCTTTACCGACTTTCATCTGTTGACAGATGATGCAATGATGGCAAATTGCTTTGGCAACCTGTCTAAATTTTGGATTGAACCACAACTGCTTAAAGGTACGAATCATGGCATCCCTTCCAACATGTGCTTGACCATGATAATATCTAGCCATTTGAGCCAACAAATTGTTTGGCAAGACACATTTTAAATTTAGCTAATTTTTCTATTCTTCCCTGACAACATTCTCCTGAAGTGTTTTTAGTTCTTCCAATGTGTGAATTACATGTAAAGCATAACTGGTACAATTTTCTTCTTCCGATAACAATTCCCACTTGTCTTTGAACGATATACAGTTGAATGTGCAAAATGTTGCAACTTGATCCGCTTATCTATTTCCAATTGACACAAACTCTTGAGATTTCAGGTGTGCACTGCACTTTACCACAGAAATAATTTCAGGCAGGTGTATGGCTTGTAAAAAGTCATGGATTCTTTCACCATTTCTAACTGGAGAACCAGAGGAGGTCAGGAAACCTCTCTGTGACCACAGCTCGTCAAAGTCATGGACTGTTTCAAATCCGTATTGGCTATTGGTATAAATGGTAACTTTAAGCTGTGCAGAAACATGGCATGCTGTCGTAAGGGCTACCAACTCAGCCACTTGTGCCGAATACACTCCTCGAAGCCAGGACGCTTCGAGTAGACCAGAAATGATGCACACAGCATGTCCTGCTCTCACTGTTCCCATGTTATCTCTTATACAGGAACCACCAACAAAAATAATTTGGTGATTTTCTTCCACTCAGGTATCTTTAATGTCAGGTCTTGGTTTTGTGTACAAATCAGTTACCTCCAGAGAGTCATGTTAAACTTCTTTCAATTTGTCAACTTTAATATTTTCCTTTAGAAGCAAAGTTGCTTCGTTAAGCACTGTACACCTTTTCAATGTTACATTGGGGGAACCCAGGATGACAGTATACTGAGTCAACCTGGCGTTCGTCAGGTGCTGTGTCTTGGTTCGGGTAAGCAAAACTTCTATGGAGTGAAGGACCATAACAGTTAAAGGATGTCCCATGACAATGCTCTCACTCTGAGTGAGGCTCAGTCGAACAACAGCAACAGTACACAGACAGCCTGTTAAA
Source organism: Pleurodeles waltl (assembly GCF_031143425.1). NCBI lineage: Eukaryota > Metazoa > Chordata > Amphibia > Caudata > Salamandridae > Pleurodeles > Pleurodeles waltl. Next base: position 740,737,055 of record NC_090445.1, on the reverse strand, counting down.
ACTGCTGCAACTTGGTCCATAGTAGCTGAACAATATGCTACTGGTCGGTTTACACCACCATGGACTTGTGTCAAAACAGACAAAGAACATGCATCACGCTCATGACAAAACAACATGAAGGGTTTTGTGTAGTCAGGCATACCTAAAGCCCGGGCTTTGCACACACTCTCTCAATTCAGTAAAGGCTTTCATACACACCTGATCTAACACTAAGGGATAAGCAACTTCTTTGCGAGTCAGCTTCTGCAATGGCTTTGAAATGATGGAAAAGTTGGGAATCCACTAGCCACAATAACTCGCTATTCCCAGAAACATTCTAACATCTCTCTGTGAAGCGGAGGGATTTATCTGCAATATGGCTGTAACCCTTTCTCTGGAAATCCTTCTAACTCCCTTCTCTATTTGGTCTCCCAAGTATTTCACTTCTTTCTGACAGTACTGTAATTTTGCTGGGGATACTTTATGTCCATTCTTCTTTAAGTGATTCAATAAGGCAGTAATATCATACTTGCATGCCTCTTTTGTCTTTGATGCAACCAGTAAATCATCAATGTACTGGACTAATGTCGATTAGAAAGGCATTTACAATGACTCCAGATTATTTTTCAGGATCTGGTTGAAAATGGAAAGTGACTCTGAAAATCCTTGAGGAATTCTGCACCAACAGTAGACTCGATCCAAAAATTGTGAAACAGAAAAGAAATTGACTATCCTCATGAAGAGGTACAGAAAAGAATGCTTGCGAAAGGTCCACTACGGTGAACCTATCACCATCACATGGGATCTGAAACAATATCACTGATGGATCTGGCACTACTGGACAACATGTAATCACAGTATAATTTATTTTCCTCAAATCCTGAACAATCCGAAACTTCCCACATGACTTTCGCAAACCCATTATCGGTGAACTACATGGGTTGCTCAGCACTTCTTTAAAAAAAATACTTGTTTTACGAATTCTGCATCTATGGGAGCAATCCCCTAAGCTGTGTCCCTTGTCATGTGGTATTGGGTTATCTGGGGAAAAATCACATTGGGCTTGAATGGGACCTTAACTGGCTCAACTCCTTTGATTAGGCCAATGTCTTTTCCTGTAAAATCCCTCACTTTCATTTTAACTGTTCCCTGTAAGTCAGAAGGAAGCTCTCTCACTGTAAAGACTGGAAAGAAACTGATCAAAGGGTACTCCTCATTGACTGTGTCACAATCTGTTTCTGCAGGCAGATCATCTTCATCATCACTGTTTGTCTGGATGGCAATTCCATCCTTTGAGCAAGTAATCAGACATCTTGTTTTGCACAGCAAGTCTCTCCCTAATAAGGATACTAGACTTGAATCACAAACTACAAATTTATGTAACCCTTTAAGATTGCCAATTTTAACCTGAACTGGTTCTGTGAAATACTGATTGGCAACTCCTACAATCTGCACTGTCTTCCCTGAAAGTGGTAATTTTGGAACTTCTGCAGCTCTCATTGTAAAGCGTGTAGCTCCTGTGTCAACTAAAAATGATACTTTGTGACCCATGACTTTTCCCTTCACACATGGACCCTTCTGATCTACTTATAATGAAGCTGCTAACAAGCATTCTTCCTGATCTGAACTTTCACTCACCCAATCATCATTCACTTCATCCTCACTTTGTACTGGGAATTGGTGTATTGTGTTATTATTCTGGTTAAACCTTTGACTCGTGACCTGCTGAGGAAGCTTCACCTGCTGCTGCTCCATTGGCGCTTGAGGTATTTGAATTTGTTGCCTAGTTCCTATTTGCGCTTGAGGTTGCATTTGCTGTGACTGGGGCACCTGCAAACGTGGCACTTGCACTTGTTGCATGGGCTGAAAACTCTGCATCGGGTTCACATTATTTTGGAAATTCAGATTTGAGCTCTCATTCTTGATCCTCTCATATTTGGGAAATAATTGATTTTGTTTGTTCCTGACTCAACATCGCACACTCCAGTTTCCAATGTCCGAGGCTTCTACAAACGTGAGATGGTAACATTCTCTGTATTCAAATCAGGACCACAGTTCACATTTCCACTTCCACTCTACCTCTGCCTTTCGCTTGGTTCTGCAATCACATGTTTCCTAGCTGCTGCTGTGGAAAAATTCCCTGCATTCCTGTTTGTGCCGCTTTAATCTGGATCCCCATCAACTTCTTTTTCAACTCTTTCTGCTTCAACTCAATCTCATCGCTACAGTACTTGGCATACTGCAATACCTCATTAATCGGCTTTGCTTGCCAATATATCAAATTACTCTTAATCATCTGGCTAATTTCAGATCTCAGTCCTTCAACAAATCTGAACATAAAATGAATCATATCTTTCGGCTCAATTGTTTCTGTCCCACTGAAATGTTTGAATGCCTGCAACAGTCTCTCATAGTATGTATGTATTGACTCCTTTCCTTTCCTTCCTGAGCTGTCCTGTCTATTCTCTGCCAATCAATGTTCTTTGGTGAAATTCTCCATCTTGTTGGCCAATCTACACTCCTTTTGCACTCAACCCATAAGTCTGCTGGAAACACTATTTCTAAAAGGGTGTTTAAATCTTCCCACAGGCACTTTGCGAGTTTCACAAACCTGTCTGTTTGCTGATACCACTCCACTGGTTTCTCTCTCAACCTGGGGTAATCATTTATAAATGACAATATGTCACTCGTGCTTCAACGGACATGGACAAAATTCCCTTACAGAATTTCTCTCATTGGTAATATTTTCACTAGGTCTTCAGCCTGCTGCACATTCGCAGTAAGATTCCCAGAATCCTTTTTCCTCTTGTCTCTTTTCTTCACCCATCTGACTTCCCACTTGTCTAATGCTCTCCATGTTTGTATGTTCTGTATTAATTCCCTAATGTGAATTTTCATTCCCAGTGAAGTTGCATGTTCTAAAAGTCTTTTGAGTCAAACTCTAACCTGTAACTCCTCTTTAAGTGCTTTGTTTTCTCAATTTCTATGCCAGATTTTGCACAAGTAACCCAACTTGTCTTCTCTGTATTAGTCAATTCTGTCTAACCCCATTGTTCCTTCCATCAAGTCTTCTGCTTCTAATCTAAGCCTGGTCAAATGAGGGCACTCCCTCCACTAGAATCAGCTTGGGTGCTACTCAGCTTCTCTAACCATTCAGTTAACTGATGAGCTGTCAAGCCGTGTAATGAAATGTTATTATTACTCACACCTGAGTCTCGGGGTTTCTGGTGTCACCATGCTTGGATTGGGACATGTCTCGAATCTCCCCTGACTATTTAGCAGAGTCCTAAACGAACCCAAAGCAATTAACGGACCTGTTCCATGATATGTCGGTCTCATGGTAGTAATCATTCTTGCGTTTTTATTAACCCTCTCCCCTTCTACGCTCAGATTTAGGGTTTTCTGCTCATTGGTCCTGTTATTTCCCTGGGTGAACAATTGTGTGATTGGACCTGTGGTAACTGGTACGGACACTGCATCTGGACCGGATCTGACATTTGACTCTCTTGGGTACATTACTCCTGATTTCTGACTTATCAATGCAGACATTTCTGTTTGTGATCCTGATATGGGGGTGTATCTCAGGATGGTCTGTGCTTGCATTGGGGGCATCAAATTCAGTGTGGACTCTATCTGGATCAAAGTTGGTTTCTGATAAACTTGTCCTGTTGGCACTACTAAGCTTGTTGCATTATCTACAACTGGCACATCTGGGTAAATAAAGGGTATGTCAAACTGCAGCATATGCCTTTGAATCGCAGAAGTATTCGGAACACTATGACTAACGTGTATCTGGCTCTGTGTAGGTTCAATTGGTATCAGGGCTGTAGGGTCTACGCTAGTATTTGGACCTTTCTCATGTGCTGTATATGGTGGGGGATGATTTCTACGTAACTGTAAAATGAACTCGCCATTGTCTGAGTTTTCCTCATAGGCTAAGGACTTTCTAGACTCTGTCGATCTCTGCTTTTTGTCCTCAGAAGGATATGAATCCCTCTTCTTTGTATTCTTTCTGGCTTTGTTCCCATTCTCTTGGGTAATTGCATGAAACAGCTTAATTCCCTGTAAAGTTTCAGTTCTCCAAAATTTCTGAACGCTATCCCATCGCCTCAGCTAAAGGTTCCTTAACTTTCCTCATTCTCCTATCAAACTTCAATTGCTGTTGCGGTCTAGCTACTAACTCCCAAATAGCTAATGCTTCGAACTGTGCTGGTTTCAGAGGAGGTTTCAAGTCATACAGTACTCTTCTCAAAATCACTAAAATCCTCAAATTAAATGTTCCATGGGCACGGAATGCTAAGCTCCCGTCTTTCTCCGTTTCTTTGCACCATTGTTTCAGCCAAAGACACGGCACATCACCTTGTTCTTCAAATACAATATAGGCGGGTGTACCTTCTGGCGGTGTAATTTCTCTTATTCTATTTGGAACAAACATATCTCCCCTTAGGGCACTCTTTAAAGCTTTGAAAAAATTAATTTCTGTAATTTTTACGATACTCACAATCAAATCAGGAAGTGACTTCAGTCCCAAAATCCTTTTCGTCTACCTTCTCAACCAATTACACTTCACGGTTGTCAACCAATCTGTTCGCGACTCGTCTCACTAACCAACCTATCCCAGCCTGCTCCAATGATGTTACACTCACAAGTACAGCGGCTGACAAAGTCCTTTGGTTTGCCCTCCTAAACTCAGATCCACACAAACTAAATGCAAAATATTGTGAGCACTAAATAAAACTAAATACACACATTTGCCTGTTTACTACATCTGGGTAACACAATCGCTTCAGAAACCTTACAGATTTTTCTGTGTGGCCTTATGCTGTGACAGATACTCCTTCTATCTCAGTTTCCCTGACTTGCAAGCAAAATTCGACCTACAAATTTCACTCTCAACTGATCATTGGTTCCTCCTGGTGCACATAGAACTGACCAAATCTCAGTCAAAAACCTATCACTCACTTTAGCATGCACTCTTGAGATTGTCAACCAAGCCCAATTGACCTATGAAATAGACAAATAACAACATAAACCAAGTGTCTCATACACCTTTTCAATTCTCCAGAGTCTTAGACCACGGAGAATCTGTGTACAAGAAACACGTGGACAATATTCGAGCACAAAGCGCCACACACGTGTGAAGTTTGACGACTTCCCTACTCTCACACTTCGGAGTAGGCAAACTCCTTAAACAACTTCATCTGGAGTACGCAGACTCCCTAAACCCTCACAAACATCACGATTCTCCTGAGATTTGCTACAACTGTGAAAGTGCAAAACTTATTGCATTCACACTCTCACTAGAACGCCAAAAACATCTTCAAGCAAGCTTTGGCAAACTCCAATGTTTTAGGAAAGTCATGGTAGGTTCTTAGGTAGACATTTTCTTTTCTCTTTGTATCATCGAATCTGGAAATCTTAACCTTTACCAATTTCTTTACGGAATCTGCAAATTATATTGATCTCTTAAGGAGACTACCCATAAACCATGCAACTCATTTACCTATTTCTAAGGAGGAGAAGAACTTTATGATGGCCTCTTAAGGAGACGAACCATGCAACGGAACTTATAATGGCCTCTTAAGGAGACAAACCATGCAACTGACTTTATGATGGCCTCTTAAGGAGACAAATCATCCTACTCTGCTAACATTTCTGTTAGTGCGTCAGTCCTTATTTGGTCTTTTATTGTTTAATTTATAAGGGGATGCATTAGAGGCTTCGATAGACCTTTTGACTACGCTTAGAGTGATTCCACCATATGTCCTTATTCAATGCAAATATAACATCATAATAAAAAAAATCAACAAATATATCTCTGGATTCAATGATTGTCACGCACTATGACCTATGTTCCCTTTAGGCTGAGTGTGTGTGCGCACGCGCAACCTTGCCTTTCCCGGCGCCCAGACTGTCTCTGGGAGCGCCTTGGCCACTTCCAAGACCAAAAGATATAGGCCCTCATTCTGACCTTGGCGGGCGGCGGAGGCCGCCCGCCAAAGTCCCGCCGTCAGGTTACCGTTCCGCGGTCGAAAGACCGCGGCGGTAATTCTGACTTTCCCGCTGGGCTGGCGGGCGGTCGCCTTCAGACCGCCAGCCAGCCCAGCGGGAAAGAGGCTTCCACGATGAAGCCGGCTCAGAATCGAGCCGGCGGAGTGGAAGCTGTGCGACGGGTGCAGTTGCACCCGTCGCGTATTTCACTGTCTGCGCAGCAGACAGTGAAATACATGTAGGGGCCCTCTTACGGGGGCCCCTGCAATGCCCATGCCAGTGGCATGGGCACTGCAGGGGCCCCCAGGGGCCCCGCGACCCCCCCTACCGCCATCCGGATCTCGGCGGTCCGACCGGTAGGGGGGGTCGGAATCCCCCGCGGCGGTGCAGCAAGCTGCGCCGCCGCGGAGGATTCAATGGGGCCGCGGTACACTGGCGGGACCCCGCCAGTGGTGCCGGTCCGACCGCGGCTTTACCGCCGCGGTCGGAATCCCCATTGGAGCACCGCCGGCCTGTCGGCGGTGCTCCCGCGGTCCTCCGCCCTGGCGGTCAAAGACCGCCAGGGTCAGAATGACCACCATAATAACAAAAAGACATTTCGACAACGTGCAGCTGGTTTGAAAAATCCTCTTTTGTGTGTGGCAGGCTGTACTGCACAAGGTCAAGGACACACACCAAAGACAAAGAGGCTTCTCCTTCCTTTAATTCAAGAATGGAGCATTTCAGGAGGACGATTCGGGGCAGTGTGAAACAAACACCTTGAACTTGATTATATTGCTTAAATACTTTTTTTTAACCGAGCATCTTTTTCATTCATTATCATATCAGAGGTCCTTCAAATACGTGAGGTCAAGATGCCTATGAAGCAGGGCCAGTTTTACGGGTTAGCTATGTGTTCAACAATTTTCAGGCAAAAGTAAAAATGTCAAGGTAACTCTGGTGATTCATGTACCTGCTGGAGAGAGATGGAGTTTTGTCTGTTGGTAGTTTTGACTCCTCTATGGTAGCGCCGTGGGTTAATGTGCCTGCTGCAAAGAATTGCATCATGCAAACAGAACTGTATTTATATGGATAGCTCAGTGAGTTACTGCTTTTGTTACAGAGATTCTTTTTACTTGCAAGTCATAAGTTACAATCTAAATATAACACAGTGACCTATGAATTATCAAAGCTATTTGCAAACTGCATGTCTAGGTTAAAACTGTTTTTTCCCCAGTTTTTCATTATTCTATTCTTGCTAAAAAAGGGTTTTAAGTGGAAATTGGCTTTTATTAATAAAGCTAACCCAAACTACTGGGGCCAATTCCCCTCCACTGGTACGTTTTACATCCTGAGCTTGTGCTTCTCCAGACCAAACACACTTAAAATATCCTGCCTACTAGTATGGATGACATGTGATTCCCACACCTTTTAATCCTCATTGTCGTATGTAACATTTTCTGTAGACTGATTTACACACGTATGATTCATTGTCTCTATATTATGTGTGTGTGTGACGTAAAGTGCTCTAACATTCTACACTGGTGTGAGTAGTGCTATACAGCAAATGAAGGTGTGTGAGAGAGGGGCATTCAAGAAATGAAGGATACTGTTGGAGGGTGGGAGGTCATGGGGGAGTCACCAAAAAAGATTGTCACACGTGCGCCATCGCTATGGAAATAGTGTGATGATCATCGTGGAAACATACCATATATACCATAAGCTCAATGTTTGATAATGCTGCATTTTAGAGATTTGTACTTTTCTCATTTCCGTTAAGACAGTTGGCACTTTTTCTTTTTTTTTGTAAACAAAATGTAAACAATTTGCAAAGGGTTTAATAGTGCCCCATCAATTGATGTGTGAATTCATAGTTTGAATATATGATTTTTTAAACAAAATATATAACGTTTTTTTTATTTAAAATTAAAAAACTGTTTTTATCTTAATGTAGAATTATTAGTTCTTGGCATTGATCTGGGCCAGGCTCTGCACATTTGCCAACAGCCACAGCTAGAGCTGGAAGAGCACAGCTCCAAGATCTGTTTGTGCTGTGTGCCTCTTGAGAAGGGGCTGGGAGGTGTGATCAGTCAAGGCTAAAAAATTAGGGTTTTGCCTGAAAAACGAATCATGTTTCCCAAACAAGTCTCCCAGAAGAACAGGAGTCTAGTCCAAGTGAGTCTAAAACTCCAGATTCCTGCCCTACTCCTACTTTTAGCGCTGATATCACTGAAGTTCAAATAAAGACAGCTGGCAGGACTTAAGGGCACAAGGCAGTATTTGAGTAGGTCTGATAAGGCAGGCCCTGCTTAGAGCATCTCAGTTATGTCTAATCCAATGCTGAGGCTTTGGTCGCAGCCTCTCTCCTGAGGGTGCCCTTTACTCAGCCACCCCACCTCACCCTGTTACCTCTTTTCTCCCATTGCCAGCAGCATCTCACTCATGCACTATCTTCCCTCCACTCCTCGGATTCCATTATACGTAAGGGCATCAAAGAGGGGGCAGGGTGAGGACAGCACATGTGTGTGGTCTTGGGAAGCGTTTCAGTGTCTTGTGGCAGCACCAGACCTGTAGAGGGCAGGTTAGGGAGAGCTCTGTTCTTGCAATAGTGAGCCGAATTAAGGAGAATTTTGGCCTTGGGATGTAAGGTAAGCCTTTCATCTGAGGTCAATAGAATGAGCACCAAAAATTTGGGTAACAGTTCCTCAAGGTATAACGTTTGGTTGTACGCTTCTGTGCCAATAAGAGTGAGTAGCCAGGCATACAATAATCTTTACCCATATGAAACAGAGTTCCAAGAATCAGTCTGCTCTCACTAGAGGGCAGGAGTCAGCACTGGAGGTAGAGTTTGGAAGGCTGAGGCTCAGAAAGGGGCATGTCAGCACAGGGGCAGGGGTTTGAAGGACTTGTAGACTGGCTTGCAAGGATCGCAGAGAAGAAGCATGTCAGTACTGTGGAGAACTCAGAGTGAATGGGGACGTCAACACTGGGCTCTGGAGGGCTCAGTGAAGGAACCTTAGCGCACATGGATAGAGTTAGAGCTCTGTGAAGAGGGGAGACTCAGCACATGGGTCCTGAAGGCAGACTGTACTCCTACACACCGCTCTTCAAGTGTTCCATCTGGTGAAATGCAGGGCATGCATGTGCGCACAGTGAGTTTTAATTGGATAAAGGGGCTTTCTGAGGCCTGGCACAAGCTGAGGTTACCCCCAGATGCATTGTGGCCAATGGGAGACGGCTTGCAACCCAGGCCCCATATACCTATAATGGTTGAAAGCCGGCAACCTGAGGTAAGGAGGTGCAAGAGTTTGGGTCATGTCGCATAATAGCCAAAGGCTACTCAGAATGGGGGAGGTCATAAGCGATGAGGGTTCTCATCGAGTGCACAGGTCAAACATTAATTCACCGGGTTTGAGGAGGAGCTTGTCACGAGGTAGAAAAGAAATAGGACAAGGGGACAGGGTGGAAGTTGATAGATAAGATGAAAAGGCAACGGAAATGAAGAAAAGCAGAAGATTGGAATGCAGTAGTTCTGGATAGAAGGAAATTGGGAGGAGGAGTGGGCAACTATGAAGGAGTGATATTGAGGAAGGAAATAAGAAGGGGCACAGAAGGGTACAGTGAGAATGGGATATGAAGTACAGAGAATAAAGTCAGGAGAGTCCTAGCATTTGAAATGGACAAAGCATGTAGGAAAGCCAGAATAAATATAAAGATGAGCGAGTAGAGAAAGGGAGAAAAGAACAGGGACTGGAAAGAAACAAAGGTGCCAGATAGGAAAGCAGAATAATAGGAAGACAGGATTAATTAATAGCAAGATGGTGAGGGAAGAATATTTGGAGGAGAGGATGAGGGAAAGAGAAAGACCTATGGAAGTTATATAGTAAAAAGGAAGATGTGAATAAGCAAGAAATGCTGAGGAAAAGAAAGTAAGGGGTGTGAAACATAAAAAGGAGAGAAAAAGGAGGGAAAAAGGAAAAAAGAAGGATGGACAATAAAAACAAACAAAAAGTGATTGGTAACCAGAGGGGAGGCAAAAGGATTGAAAGGGACAACTAGAAGACTATCAAGGCAACACAAGCGCACTAGTTCAATAGGTTAATCTCCTAGGTAACAAAAATCATTAGTACAGTAGTTCAGTGGTTTTGCACATGATTGCTGCCTAAGAGCTGTCATCCGGGGGGTTGTTTTGTAGCTGTGTTCTTCAAATGTAACAAATTGAAAACTTGAGTAAAACAGATTTTCAAAAAAAGGAGATTGGGAGACAAAGATGACAACCAAAGAGGTCAGAGATAAGCAACAAGATGAGTAGAAGAGATGCATAGTCAAGATGTTGATTTGATAGAGAAAGGGTAGAAGGAGGGAGATGACATGGAGATTAGAGAGAGTTTGGGGAAAAGAGAATGGTAGGATGTAGACTGAAGAGAGAGGAGGCATGATGAGGGAGTAGTAGAGGAGAAAGGAATGGGAGAAAGAAAAGTGGTGAAGATAAGGTGCAAGGAGACGAGACAAAAATGTTAGAAAAAGAGAGGAACAATGTAAGGACAAGCAAGAGAGATAGGCTGGAAGCGGACAGAGATAAGAAAAGGTGCGGAGAGGAGATAAGAGATTCATGACTATAGCAAAGTGACAGGAATGGTAGGTAGAATGATTATGGTCGCAAGATTCAGTATCACCGTTGCTCAGAGGTGCAAGGAGCTTACTGCGACCCTGTAATGGATCTCTTTTAATACCAAGCCAAAGGTGAGGGAAGGTCAATTTTTTCTGGTTTAAATTAAGGCCGATGATACCTTTGCTGTGCCACTGAATTTGGTAGCTTGCAGACGGCACATACTTGCATATTAAATTGTTGCTTTCTTCAGTGCATGCCCCCTTGACTGTAGTGCACGAAGCACCTTTATTGCCGCACATAAAGGAATATAATTAGAGGGAACATTGACTATGACCCATTTGGCCATGAATAACCACACCTTTAGTAAAAGTTAAAATGTTTATTTCATTAGATTAACAATGCTAAAATCACATAAATTAGTCTCAAAACCAGGTGGTAGACATACACAAACAACACTAGTTGACCAAATCTTCTAAAGAATCTCAATTTAACTAAAGCATTCACTATCGGACATTCAAGAAACACCGTACAAATTATTAACAACTATAACTGTGCAATAGAAATGGCATAAATCTAGATTCAGCAAATGAACAACGTCAGCTCTTTTTAGTAATAATTTGTTAGTATTTTCGATGTCTCGCTAACTAACCCTCCGATTAAAATAGCATGTTTGGACTTCATGCAAAACAATTTTAGTCAAAAGTTATAGCTCTAACAAAATATTGCTTGATACATGGAAACAACTAATAAAATCTACAACCAAGACAATAGCATTTTGTTATACTTCTCCTCAAATGGATTGTCAAGCTGTGAATCATCAGTTAGACATCCATCTGGTCAGCTTCATGACAAAGGGAATGAAAAGGATGGCTCAGACACAGGGGGCTCTAAGCAATGTGAACTAATTAAGAAGCAATTTCTAAGGGACAGCATTCACTCTTAGCTATTAAGCTATAGCTAAAGTTAGAAATAAAGTCATCAGGAACTTTTCAGCTCCTCAAACAGAACCTATACGAGAAAAATCAAAATAGGAAAGGTGCGCTTCTCCTCTGTGCTGTCAGGCTAAGTTAAAATCTCCTAAAGAACTTCCCACGTTGCAATTGGTCAGAAAATTGTACGTTGACAGTCAATCCAATAAGAATTAAACCCCAAATCTAAGATATACCTAAACAGTATTTCAGACGTCGATGATTGGCTTCTCTTCTCCTGTTCCCATCGTCCAGCTCGTCAGGTAACTTTCTTGTATCCATTCGTACTCCAGTCACTGCATCCATTGTTGGTTCCTGGGAAAATTGCTCTCTCACGCATCAAACTTTACAAAGTTGCAACTGTTCCTACAAGGTATTCTAGCAAGCAGTTCTCAAGAGAAAGTTAAAGACATCTGCTAAAAGTTTGGTCAACACAGTGTGAACAATAAATGCATTAGTTTTCTGGACATACATTTTCCACGATTTTTATTCAGACATTGCAGTTTAACACGAGGTTGTGCAAACTAGGCCCAAACCTCGCTAACTGAAGGCCTACGGTTAATAAACAAATACATAACATGAAATCGTTAATATAACATCCTACTGCAAGTTTTCTCTACACATACACTTTGAATAAGAATTAATATGCATTCTCCAAAAGCATTACGTGTTCCATGGCGGCCACTCAAATTGTCACATTTTCCAAACCTCACATTATTTTCTCTATTTATCTAATTCTATGCAAATTCATAACTCATAATATATATAATTTAATTGTAATAAATGCAGCGTTCACATAAGCATACAAGAAAGAAAGAAGACAGAATGGAGGAAAGAATCAATGAGTTAAATAAGTGCCTGATTTAGATTTTGACATATGGGTTACTCCACCACAACATTGGTAAATGTGTAGTTTGTGCCTAAAGTCCTTTAAACTAATGCTGTAATGGCAGTTACAATCCAGCAGGTGGTGATGATTGTGTGCTGCTCATGAGTGAATGACAATTACAGCAACCAATGGCTGAGTGAGGAAAACCGTTTGCCCTTCTCAGTATGGATGTGTCTGCCTTTCAAGACAGCTAAAGCTGTTTATGACTAGGCTTAAATCCATAGGACAGGTACAGTGTGGGTAGCTGTAACTTGTCAGCCTTTATTGCAACATCACTTTGGGAACCAAATAGTATTTTTCGTCTATTTTCCTACCCTCGTACTCTTTCTGCCCCAGTCAAAGTGAAGTTTTGTCTAGATACTTCTAAAGTTGTTGCTAGAGATTATAGGCTAGATGTGCATTTCTTAACAGTCCGAATTGGTATTTCAGGCCATTAGGAAATGACAAATGGCCCTTTCTGATGTACAAAGGCATTTAGGGAATCGCAAATTGCGATTTCGACTCTGGAGATATCACAATTTGTGATCCCCAGAATAGGAAATCTCAAATAGGGATTACCTATTTGCAGTTCCTATTCTGATGTACAAAGTGTTTCCTAAATGTGATTTGAGCATTTAGGAAATGTAATTACCATTGACCTGAAGTCGATGGTAACCATGTGCAATTTAGAAAAAGCACCCGAAAATGCTTTTTTTAAATCGCAATAGAGCACACACATGCCCCGTGGGCATATGTGTGCTCTACATGTGCACCCCTATTTTTGGTCTGCACCAAGGGGGGCCTATTGCTCATTGCCATCCTTGGTTTTTCACTTCCCAAATAGTTATTTCCTAATAGGAAATCGCTATTTGGGAAATGCAATTCTGGCCCATTGATACAAATGCAATGGGATTCCTTATTTGCGATATCCTAATAAAGATTCCTACTTTGTACTTTGTAGGAATCGTTATTAGGAAATCGGTATCTCGGTACATAGCATTTTGCATTTCCTAAATAGCGATTTCTATGAAGCCTCTATTTAGTAAATGCAAAATTGCATTATAGTACATATCTGCATGAGATGCTGCATTTAAATCACTGTTTCTTCATTTTCTAGGGATGTCTGACTTTGTGGCTTGCAACCATCTGCGGAGCTATAAGTACTATTCTGAGAGTATCTTAAACAAGGATGGTTTAATTGGCTTCCCCAGCTCCAGCTATGACTCATTTAAATCGGTAAGAATTTATTATGAAACCATATCGTTTAGAAGAACGTTCACATATGTAATGGGCTATCTGGTGAACCCACTACAGAAAATGAACAGGAAGGCTATACAATTCAGGGAACTACCCATTATGATTTCACAGCTGAGACACAGAGATTTCAGGGGCGAGTTCTTGGTCTCTTTCTGGCTTGCTGCAGTTGCCATAGAATGCTCAGAAGGAATTCTGCCCTCCTTGGCCTGGTCATTCCTTGCATCATGGGTAGAGAGGAGATTGAGAGAGACGGCAGGGCTTTGCATGACAAGCACACACAAAAAGTTTGTGACTGCTTGCCATGTAATTTGGAGACCGCAATTTAGTGTGTCAAGTCCTGCCTTTTTTTTTTGTTTGCTTTCTTGTGTGTGATTTTTGTATGCTTTAAAGAAAAGTCTGGATTTGAGAAATGGGTTGCACCTTCCCACTGTGATAGTCTGTGCTGATGTTTGCAATGGCACTTGCCTACCCTTTGGAGCCACAGACACTTAGAAGCTTTCTTCCAAGTGGCTGCTGTTCATATGGTCCTGAGAATTTGTACCAAGCCCTTTTTATGGTAAAAATGTTGGAACAAATATTGGTGGAATAAAACTTTTGGTTTGATTGTGTCTAAACCATAGCCTCCTACTTCCACCGCAAGATTGCAGACATCCATGACAGCTTCAGCACCCAGACCCCCCGGCAACCACTAACACCACAGATTCACCTCCGACCAACCTCCTGCTCTCCTGGACCCCCATCAATGACAACGACACCATCAAAATCTTGCTCTCCATGTGACCCCTGCACTCACCACATCTACAACAAAGCAAGCTCTGTCATCGCACCCCAACTACAGAAGATCATCAACAGCTCCTTTGAGTCCGCCACCTTCCCGGAGAGCTGGAAACAAGCCGAGATCAACGCCCTCCTCAAAAAACCCAAAGCAGACCCAAAGGACCTCAAGAACTTCCGGCCTATCTCCCTGCTCCCCTTCCCAGCAAAAGTCATCGAGAAGGCTGTCAACAGACAAAAAAAACACTTCCTTGAGGAGAACTTCACCCTGGACCCTTCACAATCCGGATTCCGCAGCAACCACAGTACCGAAACCGCCATCATCGCAGCCTCAGATGACATCAGAACCATACTGGACAACGGCGTAACCGTGGCCCTCATCCTCCTGGACCTCTCGGCCACGTTCGACACCGTCTGCCACCACACCCTACGCTCATGCCTCAGCAATGCAGGAATCTGCGGCAGAGTCCTGGACTGGGTCACCTCCTTTCTCACTGGCAGAACCCAGAGAGTATGCCTCCCCCATTCCACTCGGAGGCCACCAAAATCATCTGCGTCGTACCCCAGGGCTTGTCCCTCAGCCCGACCCTCTTCAACGTCTACATGACCCTGCTCGCTAACATTGCCCGATCCCACAACCTCAACATCACCTCATGTGCCGATGACACCCAGCTGATCCTCTACCTCACCAAGGACTCCGCCAAGACCAACCTCCATGAAGGAATGAAGGCCATCAGCGAATGGATGAAGAGCAGCTGCCTCAAACTCAATTCCGACAAGATGGAGATCCTCATCTTTGGCTCCACCCCCTCTGCATAGGATGACTCCTGGTGGCCTGCCACTCTCAGAGCCGCTCCGACTCCCACCGACCACGCACGCAACCTAGGATTCATCTTGGACTCCTCACTATCCATGACCCAGCAAGTCAACGCCATCTCCTCCTCCTGCTTCAACACCCTCCGTATGCTCTGAAAGATCTACAAATGGATACCCCCTGAAACCAGAAGAATAGTCACCCAAGCCCTCGTAAGCAGCAAACTGGACAACAGCAATGCCCTCTACGTAGGAACCACGACCAAACTCCAGACGTGGCTGCAACGCATCCAGAATGCCTCCGCACTACTCATCCTGGACACTCCACGCCACTGCCACATCACAGACCACCTGAGAAACCTGCACTGGCTCCCACTCAACAAGAGAATCACCTTCAAACTCCTCAACCATGCTGACAAAGCACCGCACAACACCGGACCAGAATACCTCAACAGATGGCTCTCCTACTGCACCCCGACCCGGCATCTCTGCTCTGCCGACCTCGCCCTCGCAACCATCCCACACATTCGCAGAACTACAACCAGTGGTAGATCATTCTCGCACCTCGCCTCCAAAACGTGGAACACTCTTCCCACCCACCTGCACCAGACCAAAGACGTCCTTACCTTCAGGAAACTTCTCAAGACCTGGCTCTTCAAGCAGTAGCAGCACCTCTGCACCCTTTTGCCCTCCCCCCCCCCTCAGCGTCTTGAGACCATCACAGGTGAGTAGTGTGCTTTACAAATTCCTGATTGATTGATTACTTTGTTTCAAAATGAGTTGTTGTTCTTTTGTTGCCTTAGAGCAAGTAAATATTGTCCCACCAGCCCTGGCACTGATGTGCACTTCTTTTTAGGTGGACATGCACATTCGATCAGTCAAAAAGCAATCACTCAGAGTCAGGGTCGTTGTGAGCCCCCATCTTTAGCAGCCAAGGAGGGGGCGGGGGTTACTGATGGGCCTCTTCTGTCTGCAACTCGGCAGATAAAGACTCATCATAATGAGCGTGAAAGGTTGGTGAATATGTGAGTGAAGGTTGGCTATAAGGATGGATAAGTGTGAGTGTGAGGGTGGATGGATGAGTGAAAAGATGGAGGGATAGATGGATGAGTGAAAGGATGGCTGGCTGAGAGAAAGGGTGGATAAAGGATGATGGACGGATGAGTGAAAGGAGGGATGGACGGATGAGTGAAAATTTGAATGTAAGGATGGGTGAGTGAAAAGGGGGGTGGCTGGATGAAAGGGTGGGTGGCTAAGGAGTGAAGAGTGAATAGACGAGTAAAAGGATTGATGGATTGATGAGTGAAAGGATGGCTGGAAGGGGGGTGGATGAGTGAAAGGATGGATGGCTGAGTGAAAGGATGGATGAATGGTGAAAAGGAGGATGGATGGAGTGTAAGGTGATTGAATACAGTCAATAGGCAGATGGATGGATGCGTGAAAGGATGGATTAATGGATAGATGGATGGGTGGATGAAAGGATGGATGGATGGATGGATGGATGAATGGATGGGTTTGATGGATAGGTTTGGAGGTGGATGGGAAGGTTTCAATATGGATGGGCAGAAGGATGGATGGAAGAATGGAATGGTGAAAAACTGAAATATGGATGAAAGAAGGAATGGATGACAGAATGTATATGTGAACTGGTGAATATCAGCGTGTGGATGGAAGGATGAAAGGATGATTGGATAGATGCTTGGATGGAAGAGACAAAAGATCTGTTCTAGGGGGGTTATGATGACTCGCTTTGCTTGCATGGTGCAATGAGAGCTTTGGTTCAAAGTGAGGGGGCATTTTCATTTTCTGCCTACTCCCCGGCTCACAGTGCTAGCCAATTACTGAAGTAAGCTGACCAACTGCCCATGCCTTCAGATCTGGTGGATAGTACCACAATGTGAACGATAAATGAACAGCTCTATGGATATAGAAACATGACCCAAAGGCCGTCAGTGCATTTATTTATGCATATATTTTTTATTTATTACTTTTTAATTACGAGACTGGCCAGATCAAAAGAGCAATACGAATAAGAAAATGCACAACCTATATCTAGCATATTCTTTCATTCTCCTGCTAGGGTATTGGCTTTCCATGTCCGTCTGGAGGTTGCCCAAGGATGGGGCACTATGCTGACACTTTCAATGGTGTTACAAAATCGAGCCAAAAGTTTTATTTAAACACAGGCGATGATAAAGACTTTTCACGTAAGTGACACGTTTCTGTATTGAAAATAGTTGATTTAAAATCTGCTACGGGCCTGACTTGTTTTCATGTGCATGTATTGTCTTTGCTTTATTTTCCTATGCCTTCTTTCGTTTTGAAGACTAATTGCTATTTTATTTTGTTTTATAGCAATATTTGTTTCTTATTGTTTTACCAAATTTGTGTGCTAGTCTATGTGTAGTCTAGTACTTTTCCCCCTTTTGGTTGAGTTCCATCTGAGAATTCACCCTTGATATCCAATCTGCTCCTCCACCCCTGAGAATATGATTTTGTGAATGTTCTCCTCTTCTACATTTGCTTGCCATTACCTGAGCAGAGTCCTCACTGGTGCATTCTTCTGTGACATTTGAGATGCTGTGTACCCCTCCATGGACGTCGATCGCCAAAAAAATAACACCATAGCTCATTTGACCTGTGATTACATCACAGAAAGTGACTTCACATGACATGCAGCGTCAGTGAGATCACGAGTGCTATCATTCATCCATTAACCTTGATGACATGGCATTCCAGAAAGTGATACCAGATCCTTTTTGGTTCTCTTATTGTGCAATAATTAGCAGGCTAACCCTTAAAAACACAGTTGCAGCCACCATATAAACAACAATACAACTGTGCACTATATATCATAAAGTAGATGAAAACGTATAAACTAATTAATTCAGAGAACAACTCCGCCTCCGGGAATGGACAGAGACGATAGATAAACCCCGAGAGCAGAAGGAAAATAATACACAGCACAATGAAAAGCAATCTCGGGACTGGCACAAGTACCGACATAAAAGCAGCCACAACTGATAAAATCCAAATTACCGGCACAGGAACGCCTATACCACACCATATATATGCAAGTCACCACAGAAGCAGTAAATTACTAACCCTACACATTTAAATCGCACACTTTAAAATTCTCTGCCTCTAGTTGCCTAGGGAACTAAACTATGCATTCTTCTAAGAGCATATCAACCAGATGAAAAAAGCCTAGTTCTGTGCTATAAGCGCATGCTTTACAGTGTGTTCCATCTTTTGTTCATTGTGCTGTGTATGTTTTTTATCTGGGGTGTCAGTAATATGGCTTTCACAACTTTCAGGTAGACAGTGACTTCAGCACTCCAACTAGATATTACACTTTTTACCCCGAACATACTCAAATAGTAGTGCAAGATCAAGGGTTCCAAAAACCAGTGTTTGTTGCCCCATGCCTGCTGGTGGCCAGGGCTTAGAAGCAACCATACGAAAGGCGTTATCAATCAGTTAGGGATAGCAAGTGTTAGCGCATCTGACCTTATTCTGTTTCTTATCGTTAGATTATGAGGGGACGCGTTAGAGGTTCGATGGACCTTTTGACTGCGCTTAGAGTAGTTCCCACCATAAGACTCAGTTCCCATACCAATCTATACCAATACCAATCAATAACATCAATGTTCTTGGGAGTCAGTAATAACCACGCCTTTATGTAAACGTTAGAAGGTTTATTTCCCTATATTAACAATGCTAATATCACGTAACTTAGTCTGAAAATCAAGTGGTAACCATACATAAACAATACTGGTTGACCAAATCTTCTAAAGAATCTCAATTGAATCAAAGCTTGGATCACTACATTTTCTATAGTTACAGTACAAATTAATAGCAAGAATAACTGTGCAATAGAAATGGCATACATTTAGATTTAGCAAAGAAAATACATCAAATGTTGTTAATATTTAGCAGGCACGAATCAGTGGGTATCCTAACTAACCTTCTGATTAGAATGGCATTTTGGGCTTCATGCATAACAATTTAGTCAACACAAATTTAGAAAAATATCTTATGGCTCTATCAAAATTAGCGGTTGGTACCTAAAAACAAAAGCAGATAGACATAGCAATCAGTAACATCATCTTATACCTTGCCTCAGTATGGTTCAGCAAGCTGCGACTGTCTTCGCCAATTGGACATCTGTTTGGTCAGCAAGACATCGGAATTCAGAATTAAAGTTCAAGATAGAAATGTCTCTTCATGCAGTTCAGAAAGAATAACGGCTAATGGCGCATCTCCTCTCGGGACGGTTTAGAGAAAATGCATCTCTCTCTCCTCTCGGTGCAGTCTGGCTAAGTTAGATTCCCTAAAACTACTTCCCACATTGCGATTGGTGAAAGAATCGTACGTTTACGTTTAGTCCAATGAAAGTAGAACCTCAAATCTAAGAATTTACTAAACCGTCGTTCACATGTCGATAATTTGCTCCTCTTCTACTGTGCGCATCGTTGGGCTCGTCAGGTAACAAATTTATATCCGTTTATAATCCAGTCAGTGCACCCATTGTTAGTTCCTAGGAACATCGCCTTTACACACACTGAGTTTTACAAAGTATCAGTAGCTAGCACAACATGTTCCAGCAAGCAGTTCTCATGGGAAACAATTTTAGCTACTAACATTCGGTCAATGCAATGGAAAATTACAATTGAATTCTCTAAGCAGACATTTTATGATTCGTCCAATCAATGCAACTTGACATGAGGCCGTGCAACTAGGACCAAGTCCTCGCCAAATTAAGGCCTACGATCAATAAAGCAAATACATAATACATGACCTTTAATATGACATGCTACTACATTAATCCAAACATGAGAACGGCATTCTACATTAATAAGCTGTTAATAAGTACACTTCGTGATTATTGCTTATCACTCAAGTAGGCACATTTTCAAACTCGTATTAGTTTTCTATATTAACTCATTCTCTATGCAGATTTAACATTCAGAATACATGAATATTCATTAGTAAAATTTCAGTGTTAACACAACTACTACCCCTTTCAATCCTCAAATAATGCCCATGAATTTGGCTCAGGGAGTCTCATCAACTGTGTACAATTCTAATCTTTTCAGTGGAATTCTTTGGCAGGAACATTAATAGGGCAACTTTAAAAACAAACATCTCAAGGCACCACAGAGAATCCTCTGGTGAGAACACCACCATGTTATCCAATTGCTTTAGGTATCATTAAAACAGTGTCTTTCTGTGGTTAATAAAGTTGAGCGGAAAGATGTCTGTTTCATGTTCCCTAGTGTTGCCTCGTTTAATGTGCTAAGTCAATCAAGCCTTTGTATCTTCTTTTTCTGGGTCCTTGCTATCTTCAAACCTTCATTTCAGTTGTAACTGGGATTCTAAAAAATAAACCTCAAAGTTGGGGTCCCCATGCCACCTTTATCCAAGCCTCTCTGGATTTTCTGCATTGCAATTCTTTTCCTTTCCATTCCCCTTGTCATTTTGGTCGATAGGGTGTATACATCTTTGAAGTATAATTTCTGTATTGCCATTGGTAGTGCCACAAAGTAATCCAAAAGCCTAGGGAGAAATATTATTTGGAAATCCCTACCCAAACAATAGTGAGAGTGGTAGCTGGCACCAAAATGGGACTGCCTGTCTAATAACAGTCATTATTCTACTGAGGTTGCCTGTCATCAGCTTTTCATATTTGATAGACCTGTAAGCCTTAAGGTGGCCTTTCTCCAATGATTTTGCCTTGCTCCCTCCTCTTTTTCTGAATTTGTTTTTGTTGGTCTTAGAACTCTTTGCACTTTACCACTGCTAACCAGTGCTTAAGCACTTGTGCTCTATCCATAAAACATCGTAAAATTGGATTACACCTGAATGGCAAATTTTATTTACTTATAAGCCCCTAGTAAAGTAGTATACAATATACTCAAGACTGCTAAATTAAATACTACTAGTGAGCCTGCAACACTCAATGTTCCACCCACTTAATTAGCCCCTTAAAATATGTTCCAGGCCTTCCATTGCAGCCTGAATGCAGTTTTAAACTGCCATTTCGACTTGGTGATAAACCCCCTTGCCAATCCTTAATCTCCCCTTTTATCACATATAAATCACCAACTAAGCTAGGCCCTAGACAGTCCATAGGGCAGGATGTATTGTAATTAAAAGCTTGGACATCTACTTTTAATTGTCATGCCCTGGTAGGAAAAAAAAGCACAAATGTGTTTTTCACTACTGTCTGTCCTAACTCTCCCTTAGGATAACATTGGGTTAACTTACTATATTTCATAAGTGCTTCTTTTTGATTGGGAGCAAGTAGGAATGTCATGTTTTGTGCCGGGAAAATTGTAATTTAAAATCCTCTTTAATTGTAAAGTCGGATTTTAAGCCACAATTTTGAAAATGCCACTTTTTTGACCCTTGGCATTTTCCTGTCCAAACTATTTGGTGCCTGCACCCTATTCCTGAGTAACGTGACTGGGTTTAGTGGGCAGTTGGATTTTGTATATTCCTCACAGACAGTCACACAGTAGAGGAATTAGGTGTGCTTGGATGGCCCATCATTGGCAGAATGGGAGCAGAGCTAGGCACAGCACCCCTTACAAGTCAATAGGCCATGATGTGCCTTCACACAAACAACTTCACAATAGTCCATTGTGCCTGAAGAGGGTGGAGTCAGGCATCGGTAGGCAGGAAGGAAATTCCAAGTACTATTTAAAGTTCATCTTTAGAAACTTCTCCTACTTCAAAGAAGGCACCAAGTATACAAAAAGGACCCTGAGACCTACTCCTCATTTCACTATCGGGACCTGCTGAATGACTCTTAAAGGACTGCCTGCTGCTGTGGCCTGCTGTGTACTTCAAAAGACTGCTTTGCTGCCTGAAGCCTGCCCTGAGCCCCTGGAGGTCTGTCCTGCTGCTATACCGTGCACTTCTTGAAACAAGGACCTACAGAATCACCCCAAGGGCTAGTTGGCAGGCCTCCTGATGAAAGCCAAAGGGACAGGAAAAGATCCAACCATCTTAAACCTGCACCTGGACCCAGCTTGAGTAAAAGTCCTACCCCTACAAGGTGTGCCCATTCAGTCCTGGACCCTTGGAAATGGTGTTTAATGAGCCCAGATAACCAAAAACAAAACCTGGGGCTTAGAAAGCCTTTAGGAAATAAGTGCTCAGAGAACCAAGAGGAGACCTGGACCTAAGGTGCATCACAGTCAGCCTGCCTTTGCAGCAGCTCCTGCTGCATTCTTCTTTCTCCGCAGCAGCAAATGCTGTACAGTGGCTCATCTCAAAAGGGTTATCCTGCCTCCTGGAGCCCACATCGGCTACGGCCTACAACTTTAGCCCACTGGAGAGTTCTGATTTTCAAAGAAGAGAATAAGTTTGAATGTAGAAGTCTTCTTTGCAACTTCGTCCAGGCACTCCCAAGCGATGATGCCTCCTCCTCGGTCATTGTCTGCAGCCTTGCCCAGCTGCACTTTATCTTCTCAGACATTTTTCCTCAAAAATTCTAAGTGCTAAGGTAAATGCAAACCGGGCACAATCCAATTCTTATACCCGACCCGCGCTCCATTGTGGTTGGACGTAACTTTCAACTTTGGCCCATTGGCACTTTGATATTTTAGTCAATATTGTTCACCTTAAACTTAAAAAAAATATAACTCCAGTTCTACTGAATGGATTGCTGTCATTTTGGTGTCAAATAATTCATTAAAATGTATTTTATTTTTCAAAATTGGTGTGGGATTTTTCTTTTGTTGTGTTTTCACTTCACTACTGTTTGTGTACAGCATAAATACTTACATATTGGCTCTAAATTAAGCTTGACTGCCTTCGATCCAAGATAACAGAGGGTTAAGCACAGGTTAATTTAGTGGCTTCAGTGGTTCACCCTGACAGAGACTGTGGTGTTTGCTAGAGCAGGGTTTTCACCCTACCCAACCAACAATCCAATTTCTCACAATATTTATGATTTATCTGCTCTCCTATGTTTGTATATATCTCCCTTTTCCATTTAATAGAGATAAGTGGCTGCATCATCTTTTTTTCCTGTAACTGCATTTGGGAAATGCATAATTTACCCTAATTAACATTGAATCCCATATGCTTGCCTGTAGTCTTCAGTATGATCATTATCTTTGATGAGCTGTTTTCTGGGTCCTACAGGTGTAGAAGTGCATATCTGGAGTATATACTTAATAGTAACTGATTTTTGCAGCATAGGCATCTAGTGAAAATGCGGTGGCCCGGGTTGTCGGCTTGCTTCAATATATATACAAAGCTTTATGAACTAAGTATAAAGATTTGATAGGCATAAAGTATTGAAGTAAATCATCTGCTCTGTGGTGTGGTGCCAATAAGACTCCTTTGAGCATCTGAGACATACTTGATCAACTCTCTGGTGGTGAAACACATCCTTACTCATAGAGTTTAGACTAAATGCAACTTGGCCAATGCATAGGCAAAACAGTGGCCTGGTCCTCTTTGGAGGGATAAGATAGGGCCTGTCTTAAGAAAAGCAAAAGACTGAAATTTGAACAGTAACAGCTTTATTATGCACATTACTTCCAACAGCATTTGCTTAGTTCCACCACATAATACTGTTATTCAGTCGTCAGAGTCAATTAACACGTTCCACCAACTCTTCCTGGTGTGTCAGTTTTGACCACACCATAAGAAGCCAGTTTTGTAATGTGCAAATCAACTTCCCTCACTGTAGCAAATTTTGACCTAGATGGAAAAAGGGGAATAGGATAAAAGGAGGATTTTCCCTACAAATTATCCAATGATTTTCTTCTCCATTGATTCACATACACCTCTAACCCCTCATTATTTACATGGGCGTCTTTCTCATAAGTTTGCTTGAGCTTTTTTTACTTTTGATTCACCTGGTATATTGTAATTTAGGCGCTGGGGAATTGTTTTCTTCGGCTGGATCATATTAACTTCTTTTCCAGTACCTTTATAAGGATTTCTCTCCAGTAGATATACAGCATTTTGTCTAGTGGCTAGATGGCATATTTAAAGACCCCTTGCGCAGCCGGTGCGTCACTTTTCCCCCCATATAAAAAGTGACGCAAAGACGGCGCAAGGGGCTTGTAAATAAGCCCCCAAGTGCCATCTCCTGCAGGCTTGCATGTCTTTTACTAATTAATGCACCTCTGTTTTTTATGTTGGTCGATTAACTAGTCTGTATACTCATATGATCATTTGGACAAATTTGCCCAAAAAGTCAGGATTGCCATTCTTCAAAACCCATGAATTTCTGGAGTGACCCGAAATGTCCTACTAATAAATAAATTAAAAATAATTTGTAATTTGATCTGACGAAAAGTGAACACCATCAGTAACCTCTGTCATAATTGTTACATATGGCATCATGTAATCAATATGTTAAATGATTTTACATGACCAATCATCTTAATTCATTTCCATATTTCATATTATATAACACAATGTTGAAAATATAAACTTCTGCACTATTCCTGACTTCTTTACACTGACAATGTACTTTTATTTTAAGGCTACCGGTACAAAGTGTCTGTCACAGTCACTGGGAGTTATAGTGTTGTAGGGTATTTGGAAGTGTCTCTGTATGGGCACAACGGGAACACCAAGCTGTATCAAATTTTCAAGTAAGTTTATTTCCCATTTAATAAAGAATCGTTTAGCAATGTGAAAAGGGAATGAAACCAATTTCCATTTATTTCTATTGACTACTGATAACTAGCAAAATGCAGAAACCAGATAAAGGGGGTGCTTCTGACCCCGGCGGTTCAGTACTGCCGGGGCCAGGGTCGGCGGGAGCACCGGCAACAGGCTGGCGGTGCCCCGCAGGGCATTCTGACTGCGGCGGTTTGGCCGCGGTCAGAAAGGGAAAACCGGCGGTCTCCCGCCGGTTTTCCGCTGCCCTTGGAATCCCCCATGGGGGATTCTGACACCCCCTACTGCCATCCTGTTCCTGGCGGTTCGCCCGCCAGGAACAGGATGGCGGTAGGGGGTGCTGCGGGGCCCCTGGGGGCCCCTGCCGTGCCCATGCCAATGGGCAAGCTAAATTAAGCTTGACTGCCTTCGATCCAAGATAACAGAGGGTTAAGCACAGGTTAATTTAGTGGCTTCAGTGGTTCACCCTGACAGAGACTGTGGTGTTTGCTAGAGCAGGGTTTTCACCCTACCCAACCAACAATCCAATTTCTCACAATATTTATGATTTATCTGCTCTCCTATGTTTGTATATATCTCCCTTTTCCATTTAATAGAGATAAGTGGCTGCATCATCTTTTTTTCCTGTAACTGCATTTGGGAAATGCATAATTTACCCTAATTAACATTGAATCCCATATGCTTGCCTGTAGTCTTCAGTATGATCATTATCTTTGATGAGCTGTTTTCTGGGTCCTACAGGTGTAGAAGTGCATATCTGGAGTATATACTTAATAGTAACTGATTTTTGCAGCACAGGCATCTAGTGAAAATGCGGTGGCCCGGGTTGTCGGCTTGCTTCAATATATATACAAAGCTTTATGAACTAAGTATAAAGATTTGATAGGCATAAAGTATTGAAGTAAATCATCTGCTCTGTGGTGTGGTGCCAATAAGACTCCTTTGAGCATCTGAGACATACTTGATCAACTCTCTGGTGGTGAAACACATCCTTACTCATAGAGTTTAGACTAAATGCAACTTGGCCAATGCATAGGCAAAACAGTGGTCTGGTCCTCTTTGGAGGGATAAGATAGGGCCTGTCTTAAGAAAAGCAAAAGACTGAAATTTGAACAGTAACAGCTTTATTATGCACATTACTTCCAACAGCATTTGCTTAGTTCCACCACATAATACTGTTATTCAGTCGGCAGAGTCAATTAACACGTTCCACCAACTCTTCCTGGTGTGTCAGTTTTGACCACACCATAAGAAGCCAGTTTTGTAATGTGGAAATCAACTTCCCTCACTGTAGCAAATTTTGACCTAGATGGAAAAAGGGGAATAGGATAAAAGGAGGATTTTCCCTACAAATTATCCAATGATTTTCTTCTCCATTGATTCACATACACCTCTAACCCCTCATTACTTACATGGGCGTCTTTCTCATAAGTTTGCTTGAGCTTTTTTTACTTTTGATTCACCTGGTATATTGTAATTTAGGCGCTGGGGAATTGTTTTCTTCGGCTGGATCATATTAACTTCTTTTCCAGTACCTTTATAAGGATTTCTCTCCAGTAGATATACAGCATTTTGTCTAGTGGCTAGATGGCATATTTAAAGACCCCTTGCGCAGCCGGTGCGTCACTTTTCCCCCCATATAAAAAGTGACGCAAAGACGGCGCAAGGGGCTTGTAAATAAGCCCCCAAGTGCCATCTCCTGCAGGCTTGCATGTCTTTTACTAATTAATGTACCTCTGTTTTTTATGTTGGTCGATTAACTAGTCTGTATACTCATATGATCATTTGGACAAATTTGCCCAAAAAGTCAGGATTGCCATTCTTCAAAACCCATGAATTTCTGGAGTGACCCGAAATGTCCTACTAATAAATAAATTAAAAATAATTTGTAATTTGATCTGACGAAAAGTGAACACCATCAGTAACCTCTGTCATAATTGTTACATATGGCATCATGTAATCAATATGTTAAATGATTTTACATGACCAATCATCTTAATTCATTTCCATATTTCATATTATATAACACAATGTTGAAAATATAAACTTCTGCACTATTCCTGACTTCTTTACACTGACAATGTACTTTTATTTTAAGGCTACCGGTACAAAGTGTCTGTCACAGTCATTGGGAGTTATAGTGTTGTAGGGTATTTGGAAGTGTCTCTGTATGGGCACAACGGGAACACCAAGCTGTATCAAATTTTCAAGTAAGTTTATTTCCCATTTAATAAAGAATCGTTTAGCAATGTGAAAAGGGAATGAAACCAATTTCCATTTATTTCTATTGACTACTGATAACTAGCAAAATGCAGAAACCAGATAAAGGGGGTGATTCTGACCCCGGCGGTTCAGTACTGCCGGGGCCAGGGTCGGCGGGAGCACCGGCAACAGGCTGGCGGTGCCCCGCATGGCATTCTGACCGCGGCGGTTTGGCCGCGGTCAGAAAGGGAAAACCGGCGGTCTCCCGCCGGTTTTCCGCTGCCCTGGGAATCCCCCATGGGGGATTCTGACACCCCCTACTGCCATCCTGTTCCTGGCGGTTCGCCCGCCAGGAACAGGATGGCGGTAGGGGGTGCCAATGGCATGGGCACGGCAGGGGCCCCCGTAAGAGGGCCCCACTGGGTATTTCATTGTCTGCCTAGGAGACACTGAAATACGCGACGGGTGCAAACTGCACCCGTCGCACATGCCCACTCCGCCGGCTCCATTCGGAGCCGGCTTCCTCGTGGGGAGGGGTTTCCCGCTGGGCTGGCTGGCGGCCTTCTGGCGGTCGCCCGCCAGCCCAGCGGGAAAGCCAGAATGGCCTCCGCGGTCTTTCGACTGCGGAGCGGCCATATGGTGGTTCCCTCCAGGCGGGCGGCGCCCGCCGCCCGCCGGGGTCAAAATGACCCCCAAAGTGTTGTCTGTTTGTCAAGGGTGCGGAATAGGAGCCGTGAACTGGTAGGTACAATAGTTATATGTGACTCTGGTCTTATATGAATAATGAATTATCAATTGAACCTGGATTGTAGTCAGGCCTCTGGCATTGCTCCACAGTGAAGCTTTATAGGTGGACAAAGCAGCACCACTGAATGTTGAACTGCTAATGGGAATGGCAAGACAGAGTGATAATAAAGGAAAGATATGAGACAAATGGGTCAAGCTTAGGGTCGGTCGTTGGCCTAGCATTATAAATGATTATGTCACCCTACATTGGTACTGAAAGATGAAAAAGAGGTAGCCTCTTTGTAAAAGGTTATTGAACTGTTCAAGGCAGTTGATACCCTGCAGAGAGTGGATAAGATGATGGGTGACGTTAGAAAGCATAAGATGTGACAGATAAATCCATCTGTTACTTGAAGCCAGCTACCTTTTCTTGGTAGAGGAGGTTTTAAGAATTGTATCATTTTCGAAGCCATTATTCAGGAGAGACATCTCATCAAGGGGATATCTAGTTCAATTATTTTTAAGATTCCAAATGGTGTGATTACACGGTATGGCACCAGAGCGATACTGTAAACGATAGTAGGGAGGTACAACTAGCAGGAAGTGTACTCCTCACTGGTGCGGCTTAACCAAATGTACCGTGTCCAATTATAGAGCCACAAATACAAAGGAATAAAGATACATCAGAGACATCAAGCTGGAACAAGGTCCGGGCAAGAAACCTGATGATGAGAGATACAAGTACTTAAAAGAATCATATAGCTAACTATGTCTAAATAGGTCACACAGTCCAAGGAGACATTGCCAATCAAATGCATCTTCAGGAATCCTTATGGTTGTTGATGAATGATTTGGTTAATACAAATAAATGCTTTTTCATTTTGTGTATGGTCCATATAAATCTTGATTTTTCTGGAGGAGTGATCAGTAATATATGACAGACAATTGTAAATGCCTCAGGGGTTTATATATCCTGTAATAGATGAACATATTCAAGGGCAGATATGACTCTTGTTCCATTGCAAAGAGAAGCTCAATTGTAACATAAGGATTTTTTATTTTCACAAAATGTTGCTAGGTGTCAAGATTCTGCCATCCTGCTACTAGATGTCACAAACGGGGCCCTTTTATGAACCTGCCTTTATATCAGTATAGGTCAATGAACACATCAACACTTACCATACATATTTACGCTTCACCTTTTAGTCCACGTTTCTGTTCCATCTCCGTGATGCATTATGGTCCTTGTAGTTCCCTCTGTCATCAGAACCTTCCTAGATCATGTCCTGGTGGTGGATTCTTGTTCACTATATTTATTCCTGGGTATTACTGTTATTCTGACCCCTTCTGGACCCTTCTCTGTGATTGCTCTGATCCACACTCAGTTCCAGGCTTTCCTGATCCTGGTCTTCCCTTCTCCACATCCCAGTTCAACCTTTCCTTCATTAGTGGTTCCCTGATTCCCTGCACCTGGTTAAGTCCTTGGACCTGTCTTTCTCCCTGCTCCTGTGCTCCTGTGCTCCTTCCTTGAGCCTCCAGCTATTTCAGCCATGTGATTGCAGAGTGCAGCAGCTTGCAGCTGACTTTAGTTGAGTCTCTTTCTCTTCTGTTGTGTTCCTGCTGCTATCAAAGGCTTGTTCTTTGGTTCTTTGGTCCTGTTTACCATATTCCCTGAACCCATTTTCCTGTTTTTGCTTGTTTGTAGTATCTGTTTCTATCCCTAGTTTTCCTGCACCTCTGTTCCTGTTTTAGCCATAGTTTACATTCTCCTGTCTGCAGTCGTCTGCCTGTTATATGAGACTCATTGCCTTGTATTCTGTGCTCCTGTTTATCTGCATATTTCTGTCTTGCCTTGTTACAGTGCAGATCTTTCTTAGCCTTATTCTCAGAATTTCAGTCCTGTTTCTGACCTTGATCCCAGCCCTGTTTTTGCCTGAGTCTGTTCCTTTTTCTGGTCCCTGTGGTCTGCCTTGTATTGGTATCCTGATTTCCATTGCTTCTATGGGTGCCAGTTAGATTCCAAGGCTTGTGTCTTTGGCACAGAGAACCACTCTGCACACTTTCTCCATAGGAGCTGCTGAGTGTCTCCCAGACCTCTGTGAGATTAATCTGCTCCTTGCTATTGTACTAGAAATTTTCACGACACAGAGAGCTAATTTTTGAAGAGCTGACAAACTGTCATTTATGATAGTTTGTCTATTGTTTCCTTGCTTTACCTTCTGTTGTTCTTGTGTTTTCCCTGCAGACTTCTAGTTCTCTACTCACTGCCTGTTCCAACCTCTTTCAGTTTTCACTTCTGTGTTATTTCCCTTCCAGCCTTCAGGAACACTCTTGTTTATTTTACATCACAGTTTTGCCCAGATAGTCCTCTGACTGATTACCGTGCTAGTTTCCTGCTAGTCCCCTGATACTAAGTGCAAAGAAATGCATGATTTGTAAACTAATTAAAACATGTCTGTGAGAAAACAGGGCTGATTGCAGAGGCCCCATAACTTTTTGCCCCCATTTTCCTCTTTTTGCTGGTGTTTTCCTGACTTTGATGGTGCCCTGGGTACTGCTAACCAGTCCCAGGGCCTGTGCTCTGTGTAAAATGGATATGCAAATTAGGCTAATTATAATTGGCTAAGTTAACCTACCTATAAGTCCCTAGTATATGGTAGGGCATGTAGGTTTAGGGACCACAGCATAGGTGGTGCACACCTAGGTGCATTGCTGAGGTGTCCAGTGTCATTTTAAAAGCAAGCCTGCCTTGCTGGCTGCTTTTAAATTTAAGTTATATGCAAATTCGACTTTGGAATTAAAGGTACTTCCAAAGTCTTAAACTACCTTATTTTTACATATAAGTCACCCTTAAGGTGTGCCCTATGTGCCCCTAGGGCTGGGTGCCATGTAACTATAAGCAGGGACTTTATAAAAATAGATTTATAAGCCCTGGTGAGGTAAAAACAGCCAAATTCGTTTTTCCCTCATTGAAGTAAATGGCCTTCATAGGCTAGAATGGGCAGACTTTATTTTAAATTTTAAAGTCTCCTTAAATGTTGCATACCAAGAATTTGGTATCAAATTAATTGTTGTAATAAATCCTACAACTTCCAGTTGTTGGATTTAATATAACTAGTTCAGGTAAAAAGTTTAGACTTTACCTAAAAAGTTGCCAATTTCAGCTCTGCATTGTTTTTGCTGCTGTGCTCTGATTGGCCAGCCTGCAGCAGCTTCTGCCAGGCTGCCTTGATGAGGTGTGAAGTGGCCAGGCTTCACACAAAGGAATGTGCTTGGGGGAGAGAATCTCCCCTCAGCAGATGGTGAGGCAGGAAGGGGGAGGGCGGCCAAACTGGTCTTCAAAGGCAGAGAAGGACATTTGGAGCACCCAGCAACACCCCCACATCCTGCAACCCCAGACAATTAGGTGCCCCCTTGATTAGATTAGGAGAGGGCAGGAGAGGGGTGTGTTTATGATTTTTAGCCACACCAGTGGGTGGGCTCAGCCAGATGTAACCTCCAAAAATCAGATTCAGCCATGTTGGATTTTTAGAGACTGTTGCCTTTTGGGATGGATTTTTGCCACACTTCCCAGGAAGTGGTCATCACAGGGGAACGACCTTGTACCTGATTGGAGAACCAGGGCCCCCCTGCTTTTCACCCAGGAGCAAGAATAAAACTGGCAGACCTGCCCCCACACCTCAGATCCCCACCAAATTTCAAGAAGAAAGAACTTAAGGAGAAGAAGGACTGCCCTGCTGGACCCCTGGCCTGCACCTGGAACCTGCACTCAGAAGGACTGCACCAGCTGCACACTTGGGCTTCACCACAAGAAGGACTTTGCCTGGCTTCAACTGGTTCAAGGAGGGACTCCCTGTTTGCTACAGGTGAAAAATTGCTAACCAGAGTCCCCTGCACCAACTCCTGAAGAAAGCGACCAGCTGACCACTGTCCAGTGGCCAAAAAGGAGTTTGCGCCAGGTGCATTCTGGGAGTTGAAGTCCGCACCCCCCAAGGACCATCACAGAACTTCTGGACCCTCGGGGTGAGCTGTGGACCCCAAAAGAACCTTAAAAGAACATCTGGGTGAAGCCCCAGAAGTTTGGAAAAGATTTGAGAATTTTTGGAAAAAAGCTCCAGAGAGGGACCGACCCGCCGCGGAAATTCTAGCCGGCTTGCCTCAACCGCGACCCGGCCTGACTTCGTGGTTCGTCCCGGTAAAGAAAAACATCCAAAAAAGAGACTAAGTCCGAACGTAAAAAGTTGACCGGGACCTCCCAGCCATCGTATCCGAGAAGGGCTCCATGGACGTCGGATCAAGATCCAGGTTTACCCCGGTGGAAGGATTTTCATCTCGAAAAAACGACTAAGTCCGAAGGTAAAAGTCTCCACCGAGGAAACCCACATCGCGTATCCGGACAAGGGCTCCAGGAGGTCGGATTCAACTGGCAGGTTCGTCCCGGTGAAGAAAAACTTCAAAATAAAGACTAAGTCAGAAGGTAACTTTTTAACCGAGGCCTCCCGCGACCTGTAGCCGAGCAGGGCCCCATCGCGGTCGGCCTGAAAGTTTGACTTTGCCCCGGTCGAGGTGCAACCAGATGACCCGATTGGCGCTTTTTGTTTCTAAGCGCTAGAAAAGTAATAATTCTTTAAAAATTCATATCTCCGGTTCCCCTGAACCGATTTTAATCGTTTTTGTGTCATTTTAAAGATAAAAATATAAACTATTTTTATAAATTGGTTTTGGATTTTTAAACTGTTTCCTGTGTTTTATTTAATTACTGTTTTGTGATATTTGAATGCTTTACACTTTGTCTCCTAAGTTAAGCCTTGACGCTCGTTGCCAAGCTACCAAGGGTTGAGCTGGGATTAATTTACTGAGACCTAACTGTACCTATGTGGAGGTTAGTGGCTTGTTGCTAGGTGTAGGTACCTACCTGCCCTACCAATAACCCATTTTCCAACATAATTGGAAGCAGCGACGGGATCCTGTACTTGTGTTCAATATCACGTTACAGTTTTAGGTAAAACAAATTAAAAATCCTTTAAATTGTCCTAGTGCAAAAATTGTTTTTAATTTTTAATTTGGATTAATTTAAATTATTGAATTTTTGTAATTTTTCTAAATTCTTGTTTCCAATTTTTGCAAAAAGTTTTTGTTGACACAAAACTAGGGAACCATGGAGCTTGATCTGGCTAGCCTACCCACACTGACAGTAGTCCAGCTTAGGGGGTTGTGTATTGAAAGAGGGTTGCCTGCAACCACTGATCTCAGGAAGCAAATCCTGATCACATCTCTGACAGCATGGGCTGAGGCCCAAGAGGTAGAGTCAGAAGAAGCTCCAGAGGAGGGAGAAAGAAGGGAGGATGCAAGCTCTAACCACTCAGGGGAGGGAAGGCATCTGAGCCTAAGTGAGGATGAGGAAGAACGGTCCTCAGTAAACACAGTCACTTGGGGCAGATCCAAAGCTAGTGGTGAGAAGGGGGTCCTTTCAGGAGGAGAGAACCCATCCATCAGAGAAAGAGAGCTGGAGGCCCAGCTAGCATACATAGCTTTGGAAGCAGAGAAGCTGGCCCTAGAAAAGAAAAAGTGGGCATTCAAAGAGAAAAGAGATGGAGGCAGCGATAAAGAAGCTGAGGTGTCCATGGGTGGGGGAGTTTGCCCCAGATTACCCAAGGGGGTGGTTCCTGCTTATGTAGAGGGGGATGACATAGATAAGTGGCTGGGGGCCTTTGAGAGGGCACTCCAAATGAGAAGGGTTAGGCCTCAATACTGGGGTTCCCTTTTGTGGGAGTTGGTCCCCAACTCAGGGAGGGATAGGCTTCTGACCTTAAGGGGGGAGGAGGCTGATTCATACCCTAGTATGAAGAGGTGCTTAGCCAAGAAGTTTGGTCTGACCCCAGAGCAATATAGAATGAAGTTCAGGGACACCCAGAAGGTCAGTACCCAGTCTTGGGTTGTCTTTGTGGACATTTCACTAAAGGCACTAGAGGGCTGGATTATTGGTAACAAAGTAGATACTTATGAGGGGTTATACAATCTGATCATGAGAGAGCACATCTTGACCAATTGTACCCAAGAAAGGTTACGCCAGCATCTAGTGGACTCTAAGCAGACCAACCCTAGAGAACTAGGGGAGGCAGCTGATGAGTGGTTGAGAACCAGGGTGGTTGTCAAGTCCCAGGGGGGAGACTCCAAGAAGGGGGGGACAGGTCCCCAAAAACCTAAGGAGGGAGGTGGTAAGCCCACCACAGAGACTCCCCCTGTACCCCAGTACCCTAAGAAGGAGGAGAGTAAATCCCACTCCCCCTCTGACCAGCAGAGACAGTTAGACCCAGGGTTAAAAAAGCTCTTGGACAGTAGGGCTTGCTTTGACTGTCAGCAGACAGGTCACTTCAGAGGAGATGCAGCCTGTCCAAAGAAGGTGGTTAGCACTGGGCTGTCCAGTGTAGCCATAGAGGAGGATTCCTCAGATGATGAAGTCCTCTTAGCATTGAGCTGGGAGACAGGACCAGATGGTAAGCTGGTGATCCCTGAGGGTGGGAGTAGGCACTTCCACCACATTCAAGTGAATGGGATCCCTACCACTGGCCTGAGAGACACCTGTGCCAGTCACACTATAGTGAGTGACCGGTTAGTGACCCCAGACATGTATGTCCCAGGAAAGACAAAGAAAGTCAGGATAGCCACAGGGGAGGTCACCTCCAAACCTGTAGCCATAGTGCCCCTAGAAAGGGAGGGTATCCTTGACTGGATTAGGGTGGTAGTCAGTGCTGACCTTCCCCTAGATTGTATCCTGGGCAATGACCTCCCAGAGGTGAGTCTGGTCACAGATGGGGTGGTCGCCCAGGGCGCCCCCCCAACCCAAAGTCCTGGGGAGTCAGTCCCTACAGTTAGGAGACAGGGGTCCCCAAGAAAAGGAAAGAAGAAAAGGAAGGGTAGGCCACTCTTAAAGAGAGTTCCAGGGAGCCAAGGGCCTTCTGCCCCAGTAAGGGGGGAGCCCAGAGTTGGCACTGGTGAGGCCTCACCTGACCCCAAGGAAGTCCTGAGTAGTCAGGCAGCTGTCCAGATGCAAGGTGTTGCCCCTGCACTGACAGAAGGGAGAGTGGAAGGAGGGTGTCTGCCACAGGAGGTGGTAGCCCCCCACTCTAGACAGCAAGAGG
This sequence comes from Pleurodeles waltl, assembly GCF_031143425.1. Lineage (NCBI taxonomy): Eukaryota > Metazoa > Chordata > Amphibia > Caudata > Salamandridae > Pleurodeles > Pleurodeles waltl. The sequence continues at coordinate 740,702,090 of NC_090445.1, read as the reverse complement.
GGTGCCAGGACCCCAAAGATGCCCCTAAAGCAGCTCAGCCACCTGTCAGTGGAGAGCTTAGGGTGTGGTTCTGGGTACTGACAGCTGTCAGTAGCCTCTGCTGGGTGCTAGCCTTCCTGGCAGCAATGTACTTGGCCTGGGAGGCAGACCCCAGGGCCAATAGCAAAGTAGGCCCCCTGACCCTATTGGTCATGGTGGGGTTGCTCAAGTGTTGGGTGACCTCTTTGGGTAAGCTAGGTGTTGCCCTAGCAAAGTTTGGAGTAGGGGAGGTGGGCACCTCACTACCCAAGTTGGCAGAGAGAAAGGAGGAAGACCCCCCTAGAGGAAAGTTTCAGTTTGAGTTGGGTCCTTTTACTGTTGGGATGGCTTCACTACCCAGAGGGAGTGACCCTGACAGGAGGGTGTAAGGCAGAGTAGGCCCTGCAAAGGGACAGCCAGTTTTCTTCACTGTCTTCCTCGCCTAACAAGCCAGGAAGACTCTCCCAGGGTTGTGCTGAGTCTCCTGGGCGTGTGGGCTGGGGGGAGGTTGTGTGAGAAAACAGGGCTGATTGCAGAGGCCCCATAACTTTTTGCCCCCATTTTCCTCTTTTTGCTGGTGTTTTCCTGACTTTGATGGTGCCCTGGGTACTGCTAACCAGTCCCAGGGCCTGTGCTCTGTGTAAAATGGATATGCAAATTAGGCTAATTATAATTGGCTAAGTTAACCTACCTATAAGTCCCTAGTATATGGTAGGGCATGTAGGTTTAGGGACCACAGCATAGGTGGTGCACACCTAGGTGCATTGCTGAGGTGCCCAGTGTCATTTTAAAAGCAAGCCTGCCTTGCTGGCTGCTTTTAAATTAAAGTTATATGCAAATTCGACTTTGGAATTAAAGGTACTTCCAAAGTCTTAAACTACCTTATTTTTACATATAAGTCACCCCTAAGGTGTGCCCTATGTGCCCCTAGGGCTGGGTGCCATGTAACTATAAGCAGGGACTTTATAAAAATAGATTTATAAGCCCTGGTGAGGTAAAAACAGCCAAATTCGTTTTTCCCTCATTGAAGTAAATGGCCTTCATAGGCTAGAATGGGCAGACTTTATTTTACATTTTAAAGTCTCCTTAAATGTTCCATACCAAGAATTTGGTATCAAATTAATTGTTGTAATAAATCCTACAACTTCCAGTTGTTGGATTTAATATAACTAGTTCAGGTAAAAAGTTTAGACTTTACCTAAAAAGTAGCCAATTTCAGCTCTGCATTGTTTTTGCTGCTGTGCTCTGATTGGCCAGCCTGCAGCAGCTTCTGCCAGGCTGCCTTGATGAGGTGTGAAGTGGCCAGGCTTCACACAAAGGAATGTGCTTGGGGGAGAGAATCTCCCCTCAGCAGATGGTGAGGCAGGAAGGGGGAGGGCGGCCAAACTGGTCTTCAAAGGCAGAGAAGGACATTTGGAGCACCCAGCAACACCCCCACATCCTGCAACCCCAGACAATTAGGTGCCCCCTTGATTAGATTAGGAGAGGGCAGGAGAGGGGTGTGTTTATGATTTTTAGCCACACCAGTGGGTGGGCTCAGCCAGATGTAACCTCCAAAAATCAGATTCAGCCATGTTGTATTTTTAGAGACTGTTGCCTTTTGGGATGGATTTTTGCCACACTTCCCAGGAAGTGGTCATCACAGGGGGACGACCCTATACCTGATTGGAGAACCAGGGCCCCCCTGCTTTTCACCCAGGAGCAAGAATAAAACTGGCAGACCTGCCCCCACACCTCAGATCCCCACCAAATTTCAAGAAGAAAGAACTTAAGGAGAAGAAGGACTGCCCTGCTGGACCCCTGGCCTGCACCTGGAACCTGCACTCAGAAGGACTGCACCAGCTGCACACTTGGGCTTCACCACAAGAAGGACTTTGCCTGGCTTCAACTGGTTCAAGGAGGGACTCCCTGTTTGCTACAGGTGAAAAATTGCTAACCAGAGTCCCCTGCACCAACTCCTGAAGAAAGCGACCAGCTGACCACTGTCCAGTGGCCAAAAAGGAGTTTGCGCCAGGTGCATTCTGGGAGTTGAAGTCCGCACCCCCCCAAGGACCATCACAGAACTTCTGGACCCTCGGGGTGAGCTGTGGACCCCAAAAGAACCTTAAAAGAACATCTGGGTGAAGCCCCAGAAGTTTGGAAAAGATTTGAGAATTTTTGGAAAAAAGCTCCAGAGAGGACATCGGATCAAGATCCAGGTTTACCCCGGTGGAAGGATTTTCATCTCGAAAAAACGACTAAGTCCGAAGGTAAAAGTCTCCACCGAGGAAACCCACATCGCGTATCCGGACAAGGGCTCCAGGAGGTCAGATTCAACTGGCAGGTTCGTCCCGGTGAAGAAAAACTTCAAAATAAAGACTAAGTCAGAAGGTAACTTTTTAACCGAGGCCTCCCGCGACCTGTAGCCGAGCAGGGCTCCATCGCGGTCGGCCTGAAAGTTTGACTTTGCCCCGGTCGAGGTGCAACCAGATGACCCGATTGGCGCTTTTTGTTTCTAAGCGCTAGAAAAGTAATAATTCTTTAAAAATTCTGTCTAAGGTATGTACGGAGGCTTAAAGAGGAAACAGAGCTGTACTCTAAAAGCCTAATTTAAAGAAAGAATGCAATGGAAAATCTTCCAATATACATCAGGTTTACTTCCATACTCCGGGCCCTCTTATAACTCCAGAATACAGACATGGTGCTGGCGGAGCCTCCTCTGGATCCCCTATCAGCATTGCCAAAGATCAAAGCAAACTTCACCAAACATTGTGCCATGTCAAGTCACCAGATCTAAAAGTGACTGGTGAAGAGAATTCCATGGCAGCCTGACATAGAAAGGATATAGGACTTGCATGAATGGGTAAATGTTGAGGGACTAACATGCTTGAAACATCTGCTATGATAGGCAAGTAGGTATTTTTTCCGAGGTCTTTTCCTCAAAGCGTCCCTTTCACTAATGGACGCAGATCTTTGATGAAGACATCTGTTATGCCATGATGGAATTCTCCGAGGCCCTCATTATGGGTTTGTCATTAGTGCTGTGATTATTATCATTACTGACATAAACTAGAAGTGGGTGAACCACTGAAAGCTTGAGCCGGGCTCATGCCAGATGCCAAGCTCTGGCTCACCTTTAGGTTTTCTTGGACCATGGAGCTCAAAGCAAGCTAAGCTTGCTTGTGGTTTCTGCTGCCACCCGAGCTGCCACATCACATGCCAAGAATCAAAGAAAAGCAGTACTTTTTGATGTAAAACAGTTACCCATCTAGTGGCCGAATTGCACACTGTGAAACAAGAAATTCCAGCTGCCCTTCTTGTGTGAATTGTGTGATCCTCACCAGATGGTTTTTTTCACAGAGACTGCTTTTTCTTCATTATTACATATGAGAGCTTTCCTATATGTTTGAGATTAGGATGTGTGCTTAACAAAACCTCTCAAATATAGGGTACTCAAGACAGCTAACGCCTTTTGGTTCACAAATGGAATAGACAGTGGGGCAGGGAGAGGCAGTATTGTTTTTAAGTAAAATTTTATAAAGTATCACTTTTAATAACTACCTCTCAAAGTAGTGGTGTAATAAGATGACCTAAGGCAAAACTATTTGCATATTAAATAAATATATATTTTTTTAATTTTGAAGAGACATGTCATATTTTAACATGATGTTTGTAAAAATATTTTTAGGGCTCGCCCGTGCACGGGCTCTTAAAACTAAGTCGTACCCTTAGATTGGCCCTAGCTCAGCTCTTCCCTTCAATTGGTTGTCTTGCCCAATGTTAACACAAACTTACATAGATGTGTTCAACATTGACCACCCACAATAATTATTGCCTATTACAAACTTTTGGGGAATAAAATGTGGAATGTGATGCTATTTTCTGAGACATTTTTCCTTAACAAATATCAGCAGGTTAGACCTGCCAATCTTTTTAACACAAAACAAAGTTACCATACATATCATAATTTATTGGCCCGCTCGTAGCAAGAGTTCAAATGTGATAGTCGCTGCACGTTAACCTTGAGGAGGTTAAAAAAAATCTGCAACATTAGCACATAGAAAATCTGTACCTAAATTCTTAACCATATTCTCCATAGTTTGCACTTAAATGGGAGATGGGTGGGACTAATGGGACTAGCGTGCTATATTTTTCATTAATGTCTACATAGCTGTGCATTTCAGCCCACTGCAACAAGTAGTTAGGCGATCAAACAGTGTTTCACTTTTGTCTTGTTGGTATGGAATAACCCATTCATAATGAACGTGTGTGTGTGTGGGGGAGGAAGCGGGAGGGGGCAAAGTTTCAGTTTCTAATAATCCAATAATTTTAGCGTTGTTGAACTGTTCGTCTATAGGTTTACAATGTAATCTGGAAGCCTCAAATGAGAATGCAGAGATTTTTTTTGTCTCAAAGACTAAAGTAGTGGGTTTTAAAGGAAGAAAAAACTGTTTCCCTTTGAGTTGGTACGTAGATGGAACACCATTACAAGTGGTAAAATATTATACATACTGAGGAAAAGTATTCTCTCAGAGTCCTGATAATAAACTTTACTTTATTCATCTAGGAAATAAGGCATTAGGGCATGTGGGTACCCTAAATCAGTTTTATTAATCTTCAGGGAGCAGACATTTTAAGTTTTTATTAAAAATATCCGGAGTAAAAACTCATACAACTTACGCACGAGTACACACCTATAAGGCAATGGTCATTTTTTAATACATATAAAGGAAAGATCCTTTATAAATTGGCTACAGTAAGTCGAGCAGTCCCTGTGCAAGTCCTGTGGTTAGAATGTGATCCTATAAATTAATTTGTTTCTACAATGGCAAAGATAGGGCTGTTGGCCTATATCTTATTTCATGCAACAGAAAGTACCCTTAGAGATGCATTAACTTCGCTTGTGATATTAAGGAAAGTCTACAACTTTATTGAAAATCTAAAACTGTTTTTAAATAAATTGGAATGCAAGATGGAATATTTATATGCTTGTCTCCTGCACAAATTAAACTATTTAAAAATAATTATATTGCAAGATTAAATCACCTAGGTGACAATAATCATTGCTTGAATTTAAAGCTATATAAATTATCGCAGGCTCTTTTAGACAATAAACGCCAACAGTATTATTTATCACTCACTTTAGATCACTGTGTGAGGCAGGTGGTAATGTTAATCAGGTTGGGGGTGTTACCACTAAAAGCCTACAAAAGTCATTGGTGCAATTCTAAAGGCTTGTGTGAACTGTGTTAAGCAGGTATTTAAGATTTTAAACAAGCACTTTTTAAAATCATAACTGCTACCTTTAGATCTCACATTTAGCATAAAAAGACAGACAAATTGATCAACTTCATAATGTTCCTATAAAATGAATATGTATTCCATAATGTTTTTACATTCGTAAGTCTCTTTCTAAACGGTTTTAAATATTTTGTCTGTTTGAAGAAATGAAGTGATGTCATAGTTGTGGTAATATTATTTCATATTGTTGATTCCTGGTGGGGAATGTTTTGACATTTTTGGCTTTGTCCAATAAAGGAATGACATCTTTAGCAATGGTAAAAGTGCAAATGGCTTATGTCTACTCAGTTGACGGTTCAGTGTTTCTGTTTGTGCAGGGGAATAGTGAGAGCAGGAAGCACCTACACTGCTTTCATCGATGTTGAGGTTGATGTTGGACCCCTCAAGCATGTTGGATTTCTCTGGAACAGTGACTCTATAAATCAGTTCTTTCTGAAACTGGGCGGAAAAACAGCAGTTGTGCAGTATGGAAAAGATGGAAAAAAGTATGTATCTCCGCTTTTAATATACGATTACAAAGACCTTGAAATGGCAATGGTGTATCTCTGTTATACTGAATTAAATTAACTTTATTGTATCCACTACCTCGACCAAACCAAGATAAGCAAGGTGACCATAGATGGAAGTAAGAGTAGTAATTGCATTCTAACCATACAAGACTATCTAACTAATGCCACGCTTCATGCCCCCTCTGGGAACTATGTCTACCCAAAGTTCTTCTCCAGTCACAGATTCCCTAGCAATGATTCCACTATACCTATATCCCCCCTTGTACTGGCTTATCCTGTTGCTGTGTTCATCCCATGCAATATTATGTGAATGTCAAATTATATCGTTTGTTTAGCAGGTCTCACTTTGGCCCCTTATACTCCTTCTATTGTTATGTAACTACCCTAATAAATGTAAACTGCTCTGTTACATTTGTGAGTCTGGTTCGCGTTACATAAGAATATGAATAAATAAATAGCATGGCGGTATAGATGTAGGGGATGAAGTGTATGCAGTATTATTGTATGTCGGGATTTCTAATCTTGGTATAGTGGCATGCAACTTTTGGCAACCAACACAGCTAAAGCTGTCTTGAGCTACTGATGTCCATATGCCACTTTGATTAGTCACGGTACTAAGTAAAACAAGCATTGGCAAAGCAATAGGCCTCAATTGTAGGGCCTATTGGCTTTGCCGATTACTTCTGACAGTGCTACACAGTACAGGAATCTGTAAGGCATTGACAAATTGAAGAAAAAAAAAGAAAAAGTGATGGTCATGTCATTCTACTGAATGTGTGTGCCAGTGGAATTGCGTGGGCACCATTTGCTTTAATTTTTATTTACCAATTCAAAATTGCAGACACCACTTATGCACACAGACAAGAGAGAGCAACATGGAGATGAAATGGGGAGAGAAACAAACAATGGTGACAGCTGGAAAACACATACTTGTGGAGTGCTTAAGCAAAAAGAAGTGGGAGAGAGCAGCTCGGGGGGAGACAAGCAGATAAATGAGAGATAGCAACAAGGATCAGCAGGGGTTACATAGGAACATGAGGGAGACAGCTGGAAAACACATGCACTCTTGTGGAGTGCTGCAGCAAGAAGAAAAAATGAGTTCACTAAAAGTGAGCAGTGGAGAGATACAAGTAAAGAGGATATGCCCAGGGGAGGACCAAGCACAAGATGATCAAGCCAATCCTCGAATAAGTAGCAAGCAAATGAGAGTGACAATAAAGCGACCCATTGGTACCCAATGGGTAGGCTTTGAGCCCACTGGCAAATCTTGGTAAGCTGACAATAGGCCTTTTGCAACCATACAGCTTGTGTAATTGGGTAGGCCCAACCTTCATGGAGACCGCTTAGACTATGCACTATACAATTTTCAATTCTTGTTATGACATGTCTGGCAAACTGTAGAAACTGAAGTTCTGGAATCAAATATATTAATGCTCACTGAATTTGTTGATAGCTATGTGTTGGACTTTTTTTCCTTATGCAGGTTCATACCCAATCTTTTTGCCTCCTGCCTCCTACTTTTTTCTGACCTGTTGTTGTTGGTTTTTTAAATCTGAGCACTTTACCACTGCTAAACAGTGCTAAAGTGCTTATGCTCACTGTGTAAATTGTATTGTTGATTGGTTTATCCATAATTGGCATATTTGATTCACTAGTAAGTCCCTAGTAAAGTGCACTAGAGGTGCCCAGGGCCTGTAAATCAAATGCTACTGGTGGGCCTGCAGCAGTGGCTGTGCCACCCACATCAGTAGCTCTGTAAACATGGCTCAGATCTGCCACTGCAGTGTCTGTGTGTGCAGTTTTAAACTGCCCATTCGACTTTGGAAGTGTACCCACTTGCCAGGCCTAAACCTTCCCTTTTCTTACATGTAAGACACCCCTAAGGTAGGCCCTAGGTAGCCCTGTGGGCAGGGTGCAGTGTATGTTTAAGGTAGGACATATACTAATGTGTTTTATGTGTCCTAACAGTGAAATAATGATAAATTCATTTTTTGCAGTTGCAAGGCCCATCCCTCTCATAGGTTAACATTGGGGCTGCCTTTAAATATGATTAAACTGTAGATTCCCTTTGGGAGCAGATAGACATGTGGAGTTTGGGGTCTCTGAGCTCACAATTTAAAAATACATCTTTTAGTAAAGTTGATTTTAAGATTGTGTGTTTGAAAATGCCACTTTTAGAAAGCAAGCATTTTCTTGCTTAATCCATTCTGTGACTCTGCCTGTTTGTGGATTCCCTGTCTGGGTTAGTTTGACAGCTGGGCTGTTTGCACCTCTCTCTAGACAGTGACACAAAGGGAGCTAGGGTGTAGCCTGCATATCCTGATGAGCCATCTGTGCTATAAGGGAGGGAATGAGTTGTCACTTACACCTGAAAGGTTTGTGCCTGCCCTCACACAATGCAGTCTCCAACCCCCTGGTGTGTGTCTAGGGCCTGGCCTGGGCAAGGCAGGATTTTACAAACAAGAGAGACTTTCCTTTGAAGTAAGCCTACTTCAAAGGCCAAAATGGGTATAAGAAGGGCACCCAAAACCACAGACTTTAGATCACTTGTGGACATCAAGAGGAACCTCTGCCTGGAGAAGAGCTGAAGAGCTGAGGAGAAGTGCTGCCCTGCCTGTGCTTTGTGGAGCTATCCTGCAGTTGCTGCTTCTGCGTGATAAAAGGGGACAAAGACTGGACTTTGTTGTGCATTCCTGCTTGTGAAGAAATCTCCAAGAGCTTGTCTTGAGCTTGCCTCCTGTTGTTGAAGTCTCAGGGCCATCAAAGACTTCTCCTGCCAGCACCTGGACTCTCTGCTGAGACTCCTGCCCTACCAAGCGGTGCCCTATCCAGTTCCTGGGGCCTTGACAGGTGAAGCTGGCAGACCAAGATTGAAAATCCACGCACAGACCACCGTGCAGGGAAATTTCCGACTCAACCTCCGAGACGTGGCTGAAGAAACGACGCGCCGCCGGCTCCGTGGCTGAAATTGACGCAGCGCTTCCAGCGTGGCTGGAAGATCAATCCACATAGCTGGAGAAACGACACGCCGCATCGCTAACGGAGGCTGGTAACATCGCAACCCACACATCGTGGTTTTGCTAACACCATGCAGCAGGATTTTTGACGCCAACCTTGCTGGGAGCAGAAAAATGATGCAACGCCTGCCCAGACCTGAGTGTTGCCTGGATCGACGCATCGCTCTCCTGCAGAGAGGAAAAACGATGCATGCCGACCCGACTGGAGAAGAAGAAACGACGCATGGTCTCGCTTGCAGGTAAGAAATCGACGCACCACTTACCTTTTTCGACGCACACTCGCCCTTGAGTGTTATTTTGACACTACCTAGGTACCTTTCAACAGTGTTTCGCTTGTTTAAAAAAGGATTTAAGACTCTTTTGCTTTTAAAGTTAATAACTTGACTTGTGTATATTGGAGTTTTGTCATTTTGGTCTTGTTTTGTTTAGATAAATATTTTCTATTTTACTAAACCTGTGTAGTGTCATTTTGTAGTGTTTTCATTGAGTTACTGTGTGTGTTGGTGCAAATACTTTACACCTAGAACTCTGAAGTTAAGCCTGCCTGCTCGTGCCAAGCTACCAAAGGGGTGAGCGGGGGTTAGCTGAGGGTGATTCTCTTTTACCATGACTAGAGTGAGGGTCCTTGCTTGGACAGGGGGTAACCTGACTGCCAACCAAAGACCCCATTTCTAACACTATGGATGTCAAATTAAAGACACTCTGCACTCCTGGGACTCTCAGATTGCAGAACTACCTCTTCCACATCTCAAGCACCCAAGCCGACTGAGTAGCATGCACTTTTTTGGCACAGTTCCATCCCTTTAGTATTAATCAAATAAACCATGGCCAGCCATTATGCAACAGAAGATCTGATGACGAGAGCCTCATTTAGAGAATATGTAGGTGTGGAATTGTAATATATTTTTAGCTTTACATGTCAAAGGTCAGAAGGTATGTTGTGTTTGTTAACACCATCAGGGGGTGAAAGGCTATGCATTGTCACTTTGACTACCATGACTTTGATGAAATTATGCCAATGTTAGTAACAGCTGCCTTTCTTATGATTTGCTGAAAGCATGCCATCTTCATCTAGTGTATTCCTTCTGTACTGGATGCTAAATCTCAGAACAAAAACCTTAGAGTGTGCTTTTTCTTAAACCTTGTAGTTTGTCATGAGTTAGAGGTTTACAAGCACCAATAAATTTGGTGTGCAAAGAAAATAGAATACATTTTAATACCAGGTGCGGCTCATGGGATGGAAAAGGGATGGGGCGGTGTACGGCTGGGGGAAGGGGAGGGAGGAGTGACAAACAAAAATTAAATAATGTGATTTTAAAAAAACTACCTTTTTGTGCCGCACCCCGCCTCGCCGCTCCTCGATTGGACTGCAGGCACAGGCTCCTAGCCTGCCCTGAAAGCTGCGTTAGGATTGGATGGAGTGCCCAGCCAGGGTGATCCATGGGAGACTGAAAGACTCTGCCTGCTTTCTCCAACCCAACAACGCAGTGCTTGTGTTGCTGGGTTGGAGAGAGCCTAGTGTGCATGTGTGTTTGGCCGGCCTGAGACGGCCAGCCAACCAGGGATGCCTACTGAGGGGGACTGCTTTGCACTCCCCCTCTTCCCTGTCACAGCCCCAAGGCCCGTCCCTTTTACTATAACATGATAATAAACTTAGTTTATTATCGTTTTATAGTAAACGTTGTGCAGCTGTTGCTCCTTGTGGGGGGAGCGCAACACTCCTCCACCCTAATGGAGGAGCCACCCCTGTTTAATGCACATACACACACATACGCATACACACAGACACACACACACACAAACACACTATGGAGTGGTGGTCATAAGAGCATTTGTTTGTAAGATGTGAGAGATAAGTCAATGTGTTGCATAAAACACATTTTAAATATTAGCACATTCTCTCATCAAAGACATCTATCTATCTATCTATCTATCTATCTATCTATCTATCTATCTATCTATCTATCTATCTATCTATCTATCTATCTATCCCCTTTTTGCTTGGTCGCCTTCACGTTTTTGCTAGGTTTTATTGTTTGTTTTTTTACTCTGTTCACAGGGACTCTTCCCAATGCATGTGCTCTGACCCCTAAAACGTGTAAAAAGTGGCTATACTCCTAATTGTCATATTTAATGTACATATAAGTCCTTAGTGTATGGTACCAAGTATGGCCAGTGCCAGTAAGTTAAATATCACTAGTGAGCTGCAGTACCCATTGCACCACCCACTAAAGGACAGTGCAAACTTGATTGCTTGCTACGATTGCAGCTTGGCTGTGCAGTTTTAAAAGTGAAATTTGACCTAAAAAAATATTGCCATTTGACAGGCCTTACCCTTCCCTTAAATATGAAAAAAACACTCCTAAGTAAATCTTACTGGCCAGCTAGGAAACAGCTACAAGCTTCATTATTGGATGTTTTCAAATATTAATTATAAACCCAACTCACTGAGGAAATTGGACTTGTATTAAATGTTTTGAAAAAGATAATTTTAGTAAGTTACCTAGAAAGTTATATTTTTCCTGCCAAATTGCATGACCTCCAACTTTCACCAGGAGTGAATAGCCCCCTTGATGAGGTGTAAACTCGCTCCCAGAGCTGAGACAAAGGTCTGGGGTGTGGGGAAGCTCCACAGGCAGGATGATCATCTGAGCTGTGCCCAGGAACTTGATTAATTTCACAGACCTACCATGTCACAGGCAAATGTTAGCTGTCACCTGGGTAGGGTCCTTCTTTGTTCACCTAGTCAGGAAGGCACCAATCCCAGTGGGAGAGGAGCTGCCCCTTGATTTGGTTTGAGGTGATCACAGAGGAGGGCTTGCCTATTTCCCTGGCCACACCTCTGGGGTGGGCAAACAGGCTCGGCACAAATGAAGAAGGATATCACCATCTTGGATTTAGGCAAAGAAGGACACTGTAGGATTATTTGCAGTATGGCACACAGGAACTGCTGCAAACATGGGTAAAGTTAATCCTGAATTTCTCTTTCCCTGTTGATTAGGAAGGTGCCTGGAGTCACCCCACCCCCATCCAAAGAGTAGTGGCAGGCATTAATGTGGCACCCCCAAGCACCCTTTTCAAAACACTACTAGACCTGTGGAAGAAAGAAGGAATGTACCTGCTGTTGAGACCTGAGAGAAAACCTGAAATGCTGGATCTGCTCGTATGTGTACAGGGACAAAGGAGTGGACTCCATGGGTCAGTTGGTAGACCTCCTGTTAAGCTACAGGGACTCAACAAGCTGCTAGAAGCCCTTTTTGTAAATTGCCCAGCTGACCAGTACCAACTGGACCTGCCCTGGACCCTGCTGATGCCTTCTGCTGGAGTGAGTCTTGACCCCAGGTGCTGTTCCTGAGGTCCAAGGACACTTGGCTGTGTCAAAGTGTACTCCTCCTAACAACCTGAGAAACCTGGGACTTAGAAATGTTTGACTCCAAAGACACCCATAGGACTGGGACAAACCTGACAAGTCAATCCCATGAAAGTGCACTGAAGCTGGGCTAAATAATCAGATTGCTCCCACTCAGACCATTTCTGCAGCAGCAAAGTTGTTTCAGCGATCTTTCACGGAGAGGGTATCCTGAGTTGTGGAGCCCTGTTTGGCTGCAGCTTGCAGCCTTGCCCCGCTACAATTCACTTGTTGCCCACTTTCTACAAAACATTGGTAGATATAGGTAGAGTTAATCACTTGTTGTTATAATGTGCCTAGATGTCTGGTTCCTGGTATCATGTTACATGAGACATATGTCAATTGGATGCCATTTTCACGGCCGCTGTTGCACGCAGATTTGGGAAAGAGTGCTCCTGCAGTGGGACTACATACCCCAGGTTACCTCTGGCCGCCAGGAGGGGCTGCATGAGACTGTGCGCTTATTGCGCTTCCAGTTGCCCACAGCGCAGGACATTTTCACAGCTGCTGCTGCCCACAGGTTTGAGAAGGACTGCTCTTAGGGTGGGATTACATCCTGCAGGGTACAACTAGCCGCCAGGAGGGACCGCCTAAGACTGCGCACTTGTAATGCTTCCAGCCCCTCCTAAGCCCACTCCCCAGGCAAAGACCAGGCCAACAGCGGGCCCATCTGTGCCCGTCAGAGCCCGGAGGAGAGTGGGCTGGACCCCATCTCTTTAAAGTGACCCTTTCGAGGGTAGCTTGTATTGCGTATGCTGGATGCCTTTTTTCTTGGGAAAGCATTACATGTTTGTTCAGATTGTTTGAAGTCAGAGTCATTGGGAGAGGTTGATCGTCTTTTTGTGTGTCATAAGCAGCCTAGGATGGGGAAAAAGAAAGTGGTGGGAGCATCCTCTGCTGCGTACTTTTCACCTAAAGGCACCTCGATTGATAAAATGCTGGAAAGAGCAGTTGGTGTCATCAGCACTGAGATTGCTCTTACGAAAAGGAGGCTGTCTATGAATTCGGGCACTAATGCAGCTAAGTTTCTTGCAGAGGAGTCCGCCCCACCCCCTTCGATTCTGTCTCCCTCTAGTTCCTCCTGGAGTTCATTGGGTGTGGCTACATTACATTCATCACACAGTGGAGCTGATCATTGACCACCTCACTTTGTACTAAAAAGGCAGCTGGTGATAAGAAGTCCAACCATCTCACGCATGTTTATGTGTGATGCACAAACACAAACTAATCAGAGCGAGAGTACCCAGCTCATGGAGGGCTATTACCAAAAAGTGGAAGAATTCAAGCATAGACTGATGGACCCATTATGTCAGCTTTTCAAGGCTTTAGAAGCCCAGCTTGTCCTTAAGAAAGCTCAATGGCCTCCCACTTGCCGTACTGAGGTAGCCACACTCACCAATTTCCATGGTCCAACAGAACCTAGCTTGAATCAGGGTAATTCACTCGACAGGACACCTGAGCACAATTAGGGGTAGTATTGGACCAGCTATTCTGGTGGGAAGGGGATGTATCTAGTCCATCTCCAGAGACCTCTAGCGGAGTCATCAATGTGGGGAAATCAGGTTGGAATATTGCCCAAGTCATCAAGTTGAACCTGGTACCGAAGCGGAAACTCCAAGAGCTAGTGGTTATTTGTACATTGGGCTCCTGTCTGCCCTTATGTGTGTATTGGAGTTCCCCTCTTGCGTGATAACCAGAAGGAATCTTGTGAGTTCTTGGTTGGCTAGACCACTTCAAGTGCTTCCCCTTCCTACTGGTTAGTGAAATTTTGATGGTTAGGAGGGTAGGGTGGATTGGTAGCGATCCCATTCAAGTCGGGGTGATTGTATCATCATAAACTTTTGATCCCCTCAACTTGTTCAACCGCTGCTATTTGAGGACCTGAGTTATGCCCTTGGAAAGATGTTTTGCTGTACTGCAGACTAGGAAGAAATACACAAATACTGAAAGGAATTTCGTGTATGCAACCCTCTCAGTCTGAGAAATACATTTATCGAGGCACTTTGCAAGGTTTGAATAAAAAGGTCAATTATGTACAACATAAGTGCACATTTAAAGAAAGTCACTGAAGTGAAAGAAAAGTGTACTGCTTTACTTTAAACTGAGAGGAAATACGAATAAACGGAATTCCACTGATGCAGAGCTCTTATTCTGAGCAATACATTTATTAAAGCACTGTTTTAGGTTTGAATAGGGGAAGCACGTAGGGGAAATGCAGCAGCATGAATACACTTCCAAAAAATAATCACAGCAGTAGAATAATAATGCTCATAAAAACAAACAATGAAAGTACACTACTTTAATCATGGATTATATATCTGCACATACAGTGATTATATATTCACGCACAATGCAAAGCTAGAAATAATAATCAAAAAGAATTCATCACCATGGGGCTCGCTTGCTTCATCTCCTTGCCAGCAACTGGCCGTGAACCCAGTTGACCTTGAAGAGAGAGAACTACCCTCGGGGGAGAGTGGTGGGCACAGGCGTCCCCGTCCCGACCAGAGTTCAATAATTTTCACAGTCTCCTAGTTTCCTCCTCTTATATACTTTAAACAACTTAGAGAATTCTAGAAATCCCTCCTCTCAACCAGTGAGCTGTTGTTCAGTCGCTGGCCAACAGATTGGTTTTGAGAAGGGTACGTTGTAGATTGGCCACATCCCAAAGTGCTCTTCCACAACCAAACCGTTCCTTGCTGTACCATAAACATCATCCTGGAACATCCTGGTAATCCTTACCTAACTCATAGCCCTTGGTGAGAAAGATCGCAGAGTGAAAACATGAGCGAAAAACACATTGCATAACTTGTGCGCGGCACAAATACCTGCACCTCCTGCACCTCTAACGTGATGATGGCTAAAGCTAAGTTAAGTATAAAATGGAGTCAGTGGTCAAGATGGAGCAGTGATTAAATACAGATATTACAAAAGATCTCCATCTTTGTGGTACCCTTGGGTTTCTTTTACAAGCCTTGTATGTCTCCGTGGCTCCATCAGGCCCCACAGAGGGAGGCCACCTACTTTGCCACATTCTGAAATGGGCATTTCTCCTAGAAGTGAAGGGGATGGAAGCCGCATCCCAAGGCTTTGCAAAGGTCCAGTTCCAGTCTCCCGTTGCAAACCAATATGAAGTTATATCAGATGAAGGCTGACCATACACAAAGCCTCTTTCAGCCCCGTCAGTGGGGGTCTCTTTTTGACTGTGTTCCTCAGACTGTTTAGATGGAGGGACCCCTGCCAGGGAATTGATTTCTTTGAGCCTTCTGAGTTAAAATGTGGCAGGCCTTAAGGAGAGGACATCCGACCTGGACTAGCTGAACTTCATTAGTGGCTACGATATTATTGTATTTCAAGAGACTTGGGGCCTGATTACGACCTTGGCAGAGGGGATTATTCCATCCCAAATGTGACGGATATCTTGTCCACCCTGTTACAAGTTCCATGAAATATAATAGAACTTGTAATTGGGATGGAGTAATCCGCTCCATCAAGGTCGTAATCAGGCCCTTAGGCTCTTACCCCCTGTCATGTGATGGGTAAACCTGTTATTTTATCCCTGCAGTGCCTTCTGTGAAAGGGAGGGCCAAGGGTGGCTTTTCGATTTGGCTTAGGCTACATCTGAATTTAAATGTGACTGTGATTGAATCGAGTAGTGGTGCGTTCCAAATTTTATATATTAAGGACAAGTCGAGCCTTTTAAAGTTTTACTTGATTAATTTATTTAACAATGGTTTTATTATTCCTACTTGTGTTTATAATAGAGACTTGTTCTGTTCCATAGAAAAATTAACTGCACCCAAGGATACAGTTGCAGCACCACCTTATTATATCCTATGGGGGGATTTTAATACAAAGCTAATTTTATGTTGTGATTAGTTGCGGCTTAACAGTTTTGGAAACTGAGAAGCTCTTAGCGAAAATAAACGGATGAAGTTGGGTTTCTGTTTAGCAGAATAAGATTTAGTAGATTTTATTTCCTGTTTTAGAGGGGAAGAAAGCAACATTCCATCAGGTGTTGGGCAGGGCTCAACTCTTTTCAACAGAGATTTCCTCCCTTATTTTCAAAACGGCTCAACACTAGAGACCCAGTAGGGTGATCATAATTCCCTGGTGGCAGCTGCTGTCTTTCCCATCAATAAGGTAGCTCCCCCGGCCACCACAGTTGAAATCACCCAGCATTCAAGCAACAGTTTAAGAATAATATGCTTCCTAAAGAAGCAAAGATCAATCTTAATATTCCAGTTGCCATATTTTTTTCTTTATTTTGGGTTGTCTAGCTGAAGGTAGGGAGCCATACTCAGTTCGCAGTTCAGCTCCTTGTGCATCGGTATCAAGCATTATTTATTTAAGCCCATTAGACTAGCCCCAAAACTTCTGTGTTGGTTCGATGTAGCTTGCTTGGAAGCAAATCATCAACTATGTATGGCCCACAGGACCCTAAGGTAGTTGCAGAGGCAAAGAGACATTATGGTGGTCATTACAACCCTGGCGGTCGGTATTAAAGCGGCGGTAAGATCGCCAACAGGCCGGTGGTAAAAAAAATGGAATTACGACTGTGGCAGAAACTGCCAACAAAGACAGCCACTTTAACACTCCGACCGCCACGGCGGTCACCGCCAACAGACAGGCGGGAGACGATGTACTGCCCACAGTATCACAACCTACCAATCCTCCACCTTTTCCGGGGCGGATTCACCGCGAACAAAAACACGGCGGAAACTGGACTTCGAAGGGAAAACACTCATCTCTGCACACCCCACGAGGAACCAGGATGCCATGGAACCAGAGCTCCACATTTTTCCAGCCTTTATCTTCTTGCTCCTCTACCAGGAGCACGAACGCCGGTGGCGAAGACCATAGTGAGTACTACACCTACGACACAGGTGAGGGAAAAAAACAGGGACACACACATGCAACGCGTAACACCCCCACCCTCACCCACGACAACACACACACTAATACAGCATGATACAATACAGTTACACCCCCCCGGAAGAATGCAAAGACAAAAGAAAATGAGTGTAACCTTTGTAATCTATTAAAATCCTGTACGCAAAAATATAAATACACTATAAACAAATACATACACCAAGACTACAAGTCCAGGTATTGCACCATTTAAGTCCGTGGACCACTGGGCCCACACTGCATGGGCGAGGCCCACACAAGATACCCGAACATGACGGAGAGAACACTGCAGGGGCATCAGATAGAAATAAAACAGGCACCTCAGGGGGGAGGGAAAGGGTGGGCACCTCAGCCGGTTGAGTGCACGATGCCAAATCCACGAGGGGGCCACATGCCCACTGTTCTATCCTGGGAAGTGCAAAGCCACAGTCTCACAAGTCTCTACAGCGAGTGGTTTGCCCACTGTTCAATCCTGGGGAGTGCAAAGCCACAGTCTCACAAGTCTCTACAGTGGGTAGTTTGCCCACTGTTCAATCCTGGGGAGTGCAAAGCCACAGTCTCTCAAGTGGATAACAGTCTCCAATGGTTCTGGAGGGGGCTTTGTGCCCAGAGTGCTTCATCCTGCCAAGGACTGAGGTAGTGGATGTAACTCTCCATTGGTTCTGGAGGGGGCTTTGTGCCCAGAGTTCTTCATCCTGCCAAGGACTGAGGTAGTGGGTGTAAATCTCCACTGGTTCCGGAGGGGGCTTTGTGCCCAGAGTGCTTCATCCTGCCAAGGACTGAGGTAGTGGATGTAACTCTCCACTGGTTCTGGAGGGGGCTTTGTGCCCAGAGTGCTTAATCCTGCCAAGGACTTAGGTAGTGGATGTAACTCTCCACTGGTTCTGGAGGGGGCCTGGTGCCCAGAGTGCTTCATCCTGCTTGTGGCAGACTCAGTAGCGTCAGTGCTTTTGGCGCTCATGGGCCTGCGGTGCTTGTGGCGGCTGTGTCCTTGGTAGTGGTGCTGTTGGTGGCGGTGTCCTTGGCAGCGGTGCTTGTGGCGGCGGTGCCCTTGGCAGTGGTGCTGTTGGCGGCGGTGTCCTTGGCAGCGGTGCTTGTGGCGGTGGTGTACTTGGCAGTGGTGCTGGTGGCGGCGGTGTCCTTGGCAGCGGTGCTTTTGGCGGCAGTGTCCTTGGCAGCGACTCAGCTGCTGGCGGTCCTGTCTGGGCCAGCGACTCAGCTGCTGGTGGTCCTGTCTGGGCCAGCGGGGCTGCTGCTGGCGGTCCTGTCTGGGCCAGCAGGGCTGCTGGCGGTCCTGTCTGGGCCAGCGACTCAGCTGCTGGGGTCCTGTCTGGGCAGCGGGCTGCTGCTGGCGGTCCTGTCTGGGCCAGCGGGGCTGGTGGCGGTCGCTTCCAGGGCAGCGGGGCTTGTGCTGGCGGTCCTGTCTGGGCCAGCGGAGCTGTTGCTGGTGGTCCTGTCTGGGCCTGCGGGGCTGCTGGCAGTCGCCTCCTGGGCAGCGGGGCTGGTGCTGGCGGTCCTGTCTGGGCCTGCGGGGCTGCTGGCGGTCGCCTCCTGGGAAGCATGGCTGGTGCTGGCGGTCCTGTCTGGGCCTGCGGGGCTGCTGCTGGCCGGATCCTGGACAGCAGGGCTGATGGCGGTTTTCTCCACCGTGCTGATCCTCCCAGACTTGCTGGGTTTCTTGTGCCCCTTCCCCACCTTGGAAGGTGTCGCAGCTGACTCCACACTCCCACCTGTACCCCTGGGAGCAGCTTTGGTGGCTGTTGTCTTCCCCCTTTCCCGCCGGGCACTGGACAACTTTTGATGCTTGACAGGTGGGGGACTGTCCGTGCTGTCGCTCCTTGCCACACTGGCTGCCCTGCTGCCTGGTGCACTCCAGAATCCGGTGACTACTGGCACCACTGGTCTCACCGCTGTTGTGGCTGAGGTGCTAGGTTGGGACCTGGAGAGTCAGGCCCTAGGAGACTGACGGGGTGGGGGAGGTGAGGGAAAGAGGTCAAGGGTGGACAGGAAAAGTTTCTTAGGAACACTGGGACGGGTGGCTGGAGGGGGTTTGGGAGTGGAGGAAGAGGTTGTGGTTGTAGGAGGTGTCCGTTTGGTGACTTAGGGTGAAGGTGCATGCGCTGGAGGCTGTCATGAGGTGGATGGCTGTTGGGTGGGTGTGTGGCTGCGTTTGTGTACCTTGGGAGGTGGCGTCACAGACACACTGGGAGAGGACACAGGGGATGTGTGAATGGTAGTGGGGGTGGTGAGTGCACGTGAGCGGGGTGTGGTGGTGGGTGTGCTGGTGATGGAAGTCGTGGCTGTAGATGTAGTGCATGCAGGTGTGAGTGGAGACGAGACTGGGAGGGAGGAGGGAGACGAGGAGGCGGGGGACACAGTGGAGGCAGTGGATGTTGCTATGTCTGCATTTGTGTGATGCTTGCTTGAGTGCCTGTGGGATGTGTGGTGCTTATGTTTGCCTGAGCTTCCTTTGTGTGTTGAGGTGTGTGCATGCTGGTCTGATGGTGTGCTTGGGTAGGCTGAGGTACAGGGGATTGGTTCTGGGTGGAGGAATTTGGAGGGGGGAGGCTAGAGACAGGTACAATGGCTGCCATCAGTGCTGAGGCCATAGTCTGAAAAGCTTGCTGAAGGGCTGCCTGACCAGAATGAATGCTTTCCAGGAATGCATTGGTTTGTTTCAACTGCCTCTCTACACCCTTGATGGCATTCAAAATGGTAGACTGCCCAACAGTAAGGGATCTGAGGAGGTTAATGGCCTCCTCACTGAGGGCAGCAGGGGTGACTGGGGCAGGGGCTGAGGTGCCTGGGGAGAAGGAGATGCCCACCCTCCTGGGTGAGCGGGCACAGGGCAAAGGCTGAGGGGCTGCTGGGAGGGCGGTGCTGGAGGGGGGTGGCGGCTGTACCTGTAGATGCGGGGGCACAGATGGGGCCGCCACCACAAGGGAGCTCCCATCAGAGGACGAGTCTGTATCACTGGTGTCAGCTCCAGTCCCCGCCGTGGAGCTCCCCTCGCCCTCCGTCCCACTGGTGGCTTCAGACTCCATTGTCTCGCCCTCCAGGGCCATGTGGGATGCAGCTCCCTCCTGCTCCGGTGCCACTGCTCCTCTGCCTGATGATGCTAATGCACACATGTACAGGGAGACCACAAAAAGGGGGGGGGAGACAGAAGAAAGACATGTTCAGTGCATGCATTACCGCTACCGTTGGCGGACACGACAGACACAGAAGCCCACTGCACTATGTCACGCACTTGGGGTCCACTATTCAATCCCTGGGACATGGCCTACAAGGCTATGGCCGATATCTGCACACATGGATGTCACAGGAGCCTGACTAGGTGTAGTTGGCACTGTACCCGGGTGGGGTGGGGTGCCACAGGGTCTGCCTGAAAAAGGGGACTTAACTAGCACACTCGCCCTGGCCTAGGGAAACCCACAGCCCACCTCCCCCACCCAGACACCTCCACTGCGCGTTGAATCAGCAGAATGAGTGTGTACTCACCCCCTTGTTGCTGCTGTGATGCCCTCAAGAGCCCATCCAACTCCGGGTACGCCACCGCCAGGATCCTGAACATCAGGGGGTCATGGTGCGACGGGCACCCCTCCCACGTTGGGAGGCCATCACCCAGCTGGGCCTCCACCGTCTTCTTGCTCCAGCGGCAAATGTCCTCCCATCTTTTACGCCAGTGGGTGCTCCGTCTGTGATAGACCCCGAGGGTCCGAACGTCCTTGGCGATGGCACACCAAACATTCTTCTTCTGGTGGGCGCTGCCCTACATGAATTGTACAAGGGAAAAAGAGAAGTTATTACCAACTGCACCGTCACAGTCATTGGCCCGCATCCCTATCCTTGCCATGTGGCACATGCACTCACCGTCATTTCATGCATGCATCATTCTCCCCACCCCTATGTTTCATCCGCACCACTCCAGACAGGCATTGCCCATACAGCATGCTCACAGTGTATTTACCTGTTTGTCTGAAGGACCGTAGAGTAGCGTGCACTGGGGGAGGACCCCATCCACGATTTTCTCCAACTCCTCCGTGCTGAAGGCAGGGGCCCTTTCCCCAGACGCACAAGCCATTGTCGCTTCCAGACTGAGGTAGCAGCAGTACTTGCAGTGTAGGTCCTCTCCTGTCAAAGATCAGGTATCGAGTGATTGAACAGATAGAAAATGGCGGTCACGTCTGCGGAGGTGCGTACTGTCACCACCGGCGTACATCGTCATTGGCTCCTGGGACCCATAGGGTCCAATGTTAACCAATGCAGAATTGCACCGCAGTCTTCGACCGCCTACCGCAACGGTGTACAACGACAGCGCAGTTACCTCACATCCCATTGTCCCACTTTACAGGTCAGGCAGCCGCCATTTTAGGGGCCCACGTGGCTTTATTTTAACTGCGTCACACATACCTAGGCCTTGCCTCAACACTCATACAGGCAAAAATCGGGTTATGAATGGTTTTCTGAGTAAGCTGTGTTTCCGTACCTCTGAGTTGGTTGACTCTGTGTTCGCTGTTGTCCTTCAAAGGCACCGTCCGCTGGGACATGTGAGGAGATGGCGGCATCCTCCGGTGTACAGACCGCTGGTGGACCTGTCGACAATGGAGGAAAGACATGTAATCATCACTTACAGGCTTGATCGTGCCACAATCCTGGAACTGTGTGTCCAGTTGGAGCCAGACCTGATGTCAGCTGTCCGCCATCCCACAGGAATCCCCCCTCAAGTGCAGGTGCTGTCAGTACTCCATTTCCTTGCAAGTGGGTCGTTTCAAACTACAGTGGCAATAGCATCAGGGATGTCCCAGCCTATGTTTTCCAACGTGTTGTCCAGAGTGTTGTCTGCCTTGCTGAAACACATGCGGAGCTACATCGTTTTCCCTCAGGTGGAGGATTTGCCTACAGTGAAAGGTGACTTCTTTGCCCTGGGACATATCCCCAACATCAGAGGTGCCATTGATGGGACACATGTGGCCTTGGTCTCCCCACGCAGGAGTGAACAGGTGTACAGAAACCGGAAGAGTTGCCATTCGATGAATGTGCAGATGGTGTGTTTGGCCGACCAGTACATCTCCCATGTGAATGCCAAATTCCCTGGCTCAGTGCATGACGCTTACATCCTGCGGAATAGCAGCATCCCTTATGTGATGGGGCAACTCCAGAGGCACCGTGTGTGGCTATTAGGTGAGCACCTGGAAGCAAGTCAGTGGGAATAGTTGTCTGGGGATATCCCTACAGGTGAGTGTGTGTCTAAACAGTTGTCCCTCGCCATTTGCAGGTGACTCTGGTTACCCCAACCTGTCATGGCTACTGACCCCAGGGAGGAATCCCAGGACAAGGGCAGAGGAACACTACAATGAGGCCAATGGGCGAACTAGGAGGATTATAGAGCGGACCTTCGGCCTCCTGAAGGCCAGGTTCCGGTGCCTCCATATGGCAGGTGGTTCCCTATTCTACTCACCAAAGAAGGTGTGCCAGATCATTGTGGCCTGCTGTATGCTTCACAACTTTGATTTGCGACGACAGGTGCCTTTTCTGCAGGAGGATGGTCCAGATTGAGGTGTTGTGGCAGCTGTGGAGCCTGTGGACAGCGAAGACGAGGAAGCAGAAGAAGAGGACATCGACAACAGGAACTCTGGGATCCTGCAATACTTCCACTGAGACACAGGTAAGAAGACAAAGCTGCCTACTACATGTACTTTAACACTACTACCTCTCTACTGTCTGTCCTTTTCACCCAGTGTATGGTCACTGAGTTGTCACTTTCCCTTAAGATTTCACAGATGTGGGTCCCACTGTGTGACATCTGCTTTGTTTCCTCATGGACTAGAGCTGTGTGACATAGGTATGTTGACATTACAATTGAAAGAGCATTATGTCACTGTCATTGCTAATACACTATTTCGAAATCACAGACAGAATCCAGATTGTTTTGTGCTTTAAGGCTGTTTATTTAAGTGCTCAATATTGGAGGGTGCTGTAAAATGGTGAGGGGTGATGGTGGAGGAATGTCCATGGCAGAGTCCACTCTATTAGTTTCAGAGGTGCATTGCCCAAAGGGGCATAGGAAGCGGAGTTGGGACAGTTTGAGGATGGACAGGGTGACTAGGTGGGACAGAAGGATGACATTCAGGGCGGTCTCATTTCTTGGCGGGGGTCTTGGCATCATTCTCTGTCTTTGTCCTGGATCTCAGGGACCGTTTGCGGGGTGGTTCTCCCTCTGCAGGGGGTGAGGTGCTGGTGTGGTGGTCCTGTGGCGGTGCCTCCTGTCCACTAGCGCCGGCGGAGGTGGTGGGCAGTTCATCGTCCAGGCTAGTGTCAGGGTCCCCTTGTTGTGCCACAGTGTCCCTCCTGATGTTGAGGACTTCCTTCAGCACCCCTACGATGGTGCCCAGGGTGGAATTGATGGATCTGAGTTCCTCCCTGAAGTCCAAATACTGTTCCTCCTGCAGCCGCTGGGTCTCCTGAAACTTAGCCAGTACCGTTGCCATCGTCTCCTGGGAATGATGGTAGGCTTCCATGATGTTGGAGAGGGCCTTGTGGAGAGTGAGTTCCCTGGGCCTGTCCTCCCCCTGTCGCACAGCATCCCTCCCAGTTCCCCTGTTTCCCTGGGCCTCTGTCCCCTGAACAGTGTGCCCACTGCCACTGCCCCCAGGTCCCTGTTGTTGTTGGGGTGGTGGGTTAGCCTGGGTTCCCTGTAGTGGTGGACACACTGCTGCTTGACGTGTCCTGGGGGACAGAGGTATGGGCCCGTTGGGTGGCTGCTGTGCTGGTGTTTCCAGAGGGGGGAAGCTCTGTGGTGGCCTGTGACTGTGTCAGGGGAACCGACTGTCCCGAGGTCCCAGATGGGCCGGGCTGGTCGTCTGGATCCAGTTGGACAGAGCTGTTGTCATTACTGTGGGCCTCTTCTGTTGGTGGTGTGGACATGTGTGGACCCTCCTGTGCGGTGACGTTGGGTAGGGGTCCTGCAGGGGTGTAAAAGCATGATTATTGCATCTAGGTGTACGAAGGTGTGCAATGGGTGGGTGACCGTGTACCCCAGTGCTTGCATTCCTGTGTGGGACCTTGTGTGATGATGGTTTAGGGGGGTGTATGGGTATGTGCCGTGGCGATGCATTGGTGATGGGTGTCCATGCTTTGTTGTTGCATGCAGGGTTTGGTGTTGGGATGTGTGGTTTGTGATATTGGGA
The DNA here is from genome assembly GCF_031143425.1 of Pleurodeles waltl. Taxonomy (NCBI): domain Eukaryota; kingdom Metazoa; phylum Chordata; class Amphibia; order Caudata; family Salamandridae; genus Pleurodeles; species Pleurodeles waltl. The sequence continues at coordinate 740,677,756 of NC_090445.1, read as the reverse complement.
CATTTGTGAGGAGTAGGAGTGATGGGGGTGAGGGCGAGGGTGGGGGTATGTTTTTGGCATGCAGGTAGGGTAGGGGATATAGTAGTTAAGGTTTGACTTACCAGAGTCCATTCCTCCAGCTACTCCTTCGAGGCCCTCAGGATGCAGAATCGCCAAGACTTGCTCCTCCCATGTTGTTAGTTGTGGGGAAGGAGGTGGAGGTCTGCCGCCAGTCCTCTGAACCGCAAGGTGGTGTCTTGAGACCACGGAACGAACCTTCCCCCATAGGTCGTTCCACCTCTTCCTGATGTCATCCCTATTTCTTGGGTGCCATCCCACTGCGTTGACCCTGTCCACTATTGTTCACCATAGCTCCATCTTCCTAGCTATGGAGGTGTGCTGCACCTGTGATCCGAATAGCTGTGGCTCTACCTGGATGAGTTCCTCCACCATGACCCTGAGCTCCTCCTCAGAGAACCTGGGGTGTCTTTGCCGTGCCATGGGGTGGTGTGGGTGATGTGTGGGGGTGTGTGTGTTGTGATATGTTGGGTGATATTTAGTGGTGTGGTGTATGGGGTGCGTGGATGTTATGGGGGTGATGGTATTGTGTGGCTGTGGATGCTTGGTTGTAGATTGTAGTGTCTCTCTCTGGCCTTCTGTCGCAATTTTTGTCGTAGGGGTTTGTGAGTGATGTGGGTGTGTGTTCTATATTATATTGGGTGTGTGGGAGTGGTGTGTGTATGTGTATCAGGTGCGTGTATTTGGAATTGTCCAATGTGGTAGCGTTTTGTAAGAGTGTGTATATTTTGAGCGCAGCGGTGTGTACCGCCAACGGAATACCGCGGTTGAAAGACCGTCGCGAGGATTTGTGGGTCATGATAGTGTGGGCGTATTTCTGTTGGCGCGATGGTGGAGGTTTTGTTTTCGCCAGTTTATCACTGACCTTTGGTGTGGTGGAGTTGTGTGGGTGTCTCAATTTTGGCGGATTCCGAGCTGTGGGTCATGATGGCCGTGGCGGAATTCCGCATCCGCTGCAGTTTGTTGGCGGTCTTCTGCACGGCGGTAAGCGGCTTTTACCGCCAATGTTATAATGAGGGCCTATACGTTTACCCTCAGGGGAAGGACACATTTTTTAATGTGCGAGGTTTGGGATAAATTGCAGTTGGCCGCAGCTGGTAAGAACAGTAAGCAATTTTGGGTTACAGTTAATAACCTTAGATCTAGATATTCACCACCAAATCTGCTTTTATCTTGTTGTTTAGCAGGCCCGACTTGGGTAACCCACTTTAGTAATTAGTGTTAGGCAGAGCACAACCTGGCCATAGTGTACTCTTTCAGTGCATAATTTCAAAATTCCCTCAATCCCTGCAAATGTCAATAAGCGAAGTAGTGGATTCAATTAACAAACTTTTGGGTAGAAAGGCACCTGGCCCTGATGGGGTACCTATGGATTTATTTAAAAGTAATGATGAACTCTGGGGCACTGTGCTTACAAGTGTATTTAATAGTTCATTTAGCTCCAAAATTCCCAAGTCTTGAACACTGTTGATTATCATCCCCATTTTTAAGAAAGAAGTCAAGCATCTTCCAAAGTGTTACGGCCACATATTGCTTATCCCTTATTGATAATACAGTGAAAATCTTTGGTTGAGTATTTTTTAAACAGGTAAGTGATTGGGCAGACCAAAGGAGTATTTTCTCACCATTGCAGTACAGCTTTCAGTCTGGGCTGGATACAATGGAGCAATGTTTAGACCTGCACTTGATCTTGGGTACATATACGATAGCTAGACAAAGCCCACTGTACCTAGCTTTTATGGACCTGTCCTCAGCATTCGATCTAATAAACAGGACAAAGTTATGAGTTCTGCTGCTGGACATGGGAGTAGAGGTCAACATTATAAATTTCCTCTATTCCTTGCACAAAAATTTGGAAGCCAAGGTGAGATATAGGTCAGCAGGGGAAACCACTGATACCTTCTGTTTAGTTAGGGGAATGCGGCAGGGGTGCTTTTTGCCACACCTCCTTTTTATTTTGTATGCTAACAACTTATACCCACATTTGGGAGTTGTCCAAGCATTATTGTACGTCTATGACGCCGTCCTGATGGTGCGCACTACAAGAACCCTTTGTGATTGGTGGATGTATTTGTTTTATTTATGGACAGGCTGGACCTATCTATCAATTTTTGGAAATCCAATATCATGGAGTCCGGGCACGGGAAGAAAAGTTTTCCTCTTTATCTTCTAACAGTTGGACTTTGAGCAGCATTAACTCAGGTGGTTCCTGGAATCCCCAATTAACCATCTCACGTATGTAACTAAGTAGGGCAGCTAGGGCGATCTTAAATTTTACACTTAAAATTCTTAAGGGTTCCCTATATCTTTTTTAAATATATATAACTATCAGTATATCCCTGCCGCCGGGATATGGCGCCGCCAAAATCCAACAGCCTTGCAGGTAGAAGAAAATCTAATTTGTAGGCTTCTTCTCAAACTCCCGTTATCAAATTCACACATTACTATTCGCTCCAAGTTGAACTTGCCTTACGTTTCTGATACTGTTAAAATGGTCCAGCAGCTTTTTATGAGTTAATATATAGGCGAATGATAAAGTCAGTTTTAATAGAGACCTATTGTTAGACTGTCTCCAGCTAGATAGATGTTAATATATTCCTTGGCTGAAATATGTAAGCAAGTCTTTCACTGATCTTAGCTTGCTAACTTTTTCCATGCACCACTCACTTTAAAAAAACCTGACAAATCAATTTTTAGAAATAGTAATAAGAAGTTCACTTTTAGTCAGTGTTTAAACCAGGAGTGTACCAAAGTAACAGTGAAGAAATATTTATTTCCTTTGGCATCCCTAGGCCCAGCTTTGTATTTTGCTTTGGCCTTAGCCAAGAGGGAAAAATCTCTCCTTTTTCATTTTAGAGAAGGTATAGTTTGGAGGCTGTTATGTGTTTATGAGGACACACAACAATGGAATTCTAGATTAACTGTCTGCCCTTGTGATGGAATTTCTTCTCAGTACACGCTGAATTTTCTGTTCTACTGTAAATAGTATACAATCTGTTTTATTCAATTTTTAAAACCGTTTTAAAGGACTCTGGTATATTGAGCTATTACAGCTCTTAGGAAGCACGGAATGTGTGTTAAGAATGTGTTATTTTCTTAAGGTGCCGTAAAATCAATGGAAGGATAAATGAATGGCAGAAAATGTGTATTCATCGTTGAGTGGAACCACCCACAATCTTTTTTTTCCTAGCGTGATTTGGTCATTTCATAATGATGTTTTATTTTATGGAAGTGATCTTCTGGATAGGTATGCGATCGATCTTGCTTGTGTATTTTTGTATATTCTGACACTGTATTTATCTGATTTCAATGCTTTCTTTTATATTTTTTCCTAAACCCCAAAAAAGACTGGTGAACTTGAACTTGGATGCCAGCGTGTTTGGTGTATAGTAAATTCTATGCTAACGCAATATGCCATGCAGGACGGAGCCAGTGTCGAGTTGGTTCCACGCTTTAAAGTTTTTATTTCATTTCAAGATAAAGTTCACTTTAAAAAGAATATTTAATGGAACAATTCGTGGTTGTGATTTTGCATGCACAGTGCCGCAATTTCCCTCATGTAAAGCCATGGATTGATAGCTGTGGACACCTGCCTAGTGAAAGCAAATTACTGCTTTTGTATTTTGGCAAATTAAATATTTGTATCCCTAAATGTACATTTTCTTTTGCTTCTAGATCGACATTCTGTGGCAGCGAGACAGTGAGAGAGAACATTCTGCAGACGATGATTGCCTGCTAAAATAGAAGGAAATTGTACTGCTGATGTGTATCAACACAAAGAAATAAAGCAATGTTGTCTTTTATTTTGGGACCTGTTAATATGCACTATGTTTAGGTCTTGGTTCAGCGGTGCTACAAGTTTTGGCTATTGCAAAGAGATGTCCTAAAAAAATTAATATGCTTGAAGAGCAGAGATGTATAAAAGTGTTTCTCACTGCTTTCTTTTCATTGGTTAAATTGTTTCTTTAAAGAATGTCTAAACGGTATGCCTTAACCTTCAATGCGTTAAATATTTATTCAGAACACAACACCTTGCTGGTAATATAATATTTGTTTTTGTCACCCAGCTATTACTAGAACAATCGACCATTTTAACCTGTGACTTGCCGTGGATCTGCTGTAGGGTTTTTTGCAACAGACCTTCCATCTACCATAATGTATTTTGCTGCAGTCACAGAGCTCTAGCTAACAGTCCACAATTAAGATTTTTTTAAACTCTTACTGCCGCCAATGATCTATTTGATAGCATTAATGAATATTAAGGAGTACATTATAATTGTAATAAATCGTCTTTCCTCTCGTTATGCTCTTTGCTTTCCTTTTGACACACATTGTTTGGGTAGTGCAATGAAGTACATTAGGGCCTGCACTGAGTCTCCATTTTAGTTTTACGTTTTAGTTTGACATTTTTTTCTAATGGTAACTTTTTACATGTTTTACACAAACACAATAATGTACTGAGAAGTGATTGTACATGTGGCTTATTTCTTAGTAACCATTGCTATCATGTTGTTTGTAAACTCTGTCTAAGGCTAGGCACATAGAATGCAATACCCTTGCATTATGTTGTCTGGTTGGAGACAACTCTGAGACTCCATACAAACCATTTTATTATCTCTGCATCATTGACTCAGTGCATTTTGAACGGTGCTTTTATAAAATAAACTGCCACTGTGCTACATTTGACAGAGGAGCACGGAATGATGGGATTATCATGGAACACAGTGCACTGTGACTGAGTTGCAGCCGTGCTTACTCTGACCTCCATCCTGCAAAGGGCGATAGCCTGCTCTACTTCAGACTGGCTTCCTGGCACATCATACACAGGTCTATAGTTTTTAAAGCAGTATACCGTGGCATTGCCACAGTAGACAGTCGTCTCTAGTCCAAGCATTGGCAAAGATGGCTGGCCTAACTTATAACTGAATGTGGTTCTTCATTGATTGATATGTTTAGATACTTACACTAATCATGCAGGCACACGTATCAAAATGGACAGCTGCATGATATTTTTGATGAAAAATCGAACCTGCTTGGAAATTCCAAAGCTTCCTCAACGTACCTATCATCCTTAGAGTCCCCCACATCAGCATCCTAAAAGTAAAAAAAACCTCTGAAGAATATCCCTATCATAACATTGACAGATTGGATTGCTTATGTTGAAGTGTTTATAGGCGCTCTTGCAGATTTCCAGTGAACAGCATCAAAAGAAATGTGTATCAGTGGCTAGATTTCTGATTGCAGTATGAGGACTAGATTCCTGGCTCTTTCGCTTGGCAACTATCCGTGATCTTAGGCAAATAGATGTTTTCTCCCTGTCTCTTTATTGTATTACCTTCCTAGGAATGAGGCTACATTGAAAAGGTCTAAGGCACTCATTTGGAAATTTGTAGACAGCCTGCCAGCGCAGTACGTCAATGAAAGTTATTGAGGTTATGGCCTCTGCTTGACTTGCAGAGGTCCACCTGCCATATTTAGAGAATCTTTGAGATCTCTGTATCATCTGTGGTAATGCCCAATTGTAGCTCAATTGGTGGTATTGTTGATCTTTGTAAGCAGGTACCATGCCCTGCATTTTTCTTTTCATAAAACAAAAAAAGCTATGGTCCTGACATGCGGAAAGTCGTCTCCATAAATCTTTGGCCCAATGTGCATTTTTGCTATGCGGAACTACTTTCCTTTCATGGTGACTCTAAGCGCTATGCTAGTTCTAGCAGATAAAGAAAAATAAACCTGAGTTTCAGAGGTGGTGCGCATCAGAGTTTATTGTCTGTCAGAAGTACAGTAGTTAGAAGATTGTGTCCTCAGGAGAAAACAATCCTGACACCAGTTCATGAAAGCAGAATGAAATGCTTCGGGAAGTCTGCCTGAGGCTTCTTTGGACTAATTGGAATCTGGTGCTGTGCTCATCTGGATCTGTGATCTGGCTGAAGTTTCTCTCCTAACCAAGTGGTCAGTCCTTGAATCTTATCAGGGAGTGGAATTTCAGACATAAGTAGAAGAATGCCTCACATAGATTATGTGTATCCCACATGTTTCCTTATGGACATATAATGTGAGAGGACGTCAATTCAGACTACATTATCTTGGTTATATGTTGATATGTGTTTTAATCAACCTTGACATGATGGAAAATAGACATTTGACCCACACAAATGTCTCCTTGTTGGTTGCGTCTGTGTCATTGATCAAAGGGCTTGACGCTTTCACATTTCTTGAAAGATAAGGTCAGGTGACATCTGTATCTAATAGCAGTCATGACAATGATTCTGCATTAATCGGGAAAGACGGCAACTGTCATTGTTTGAAAGAGGGTAGATGGCAACCTCCATTAGTCAAAATGAAGTCAATGCCTACATAGGTAAGCAAGTTGGACAGGTTAACTAAAATGGAAATTATAGCTAAAATGGAATCTGTACTGCATGTGTTTCAGAACCTAAAACTAAAAGAAAGAAACCTAAAAGCAAGTGATTAAAGTAATAACATTATGGAGGGAAACAGTACTACTTTTCTAAGTGACGTGAGATGAAGGTTGATGAGAACGAACTTGTGATAAGTTTCCAGGAACTCACTTTTTTCATAGAAGGACTTTGTGAATGAGTTTTACCTGACAATGAGCCCCACTTCACCTAAGTTTTCAAATTGTTTTGGCTAGATACAGCATCCCGTATAAGAGAATAATAATGTACCACCGGGAGGCAAATGAGCAAGTAAAACACATTAATTGTATTATTTCTTTATGTTCCAAAAGATTTTTGTTTTGGAGATACCAAACAACATCGATAAATGCCAATCTCATATAATACAAGTCATACAGAAGCATGTCCAAACATAACAGTATATGGTTACACAGAAGCAAAGAAAATTAAGATGAAAGAATATCCCATCATGCACTGAATAAAGAAAAGTATCCTCAATGGCAAAAAGGAGACATGATTCTGTATGGCGTAGAAGGGGAGTGAGAAAGAAACAAGAAAAGGGAAAATCTAAAAGCTCTCAGGAGGAAGGGGGAAAAGAAGGGAAGAAAAGACAGAGAAAGAATGTGTTGCACACACTGAAGCAGGAGTAATATTGCTTGTGTGAGGTAGTGTTTACAATAGTTTAGTTTTTTCTAGATTAAAAAATAAAATTTTGATCATAATAGTTGGGAAGATTTGGCACCAAAATTACCGTAGTGGATGAAGTTCTCAGCACTTCTGACGAAGCAAACCCAAGCCCACCAAGCTTGATAAGCTTGATATGCGATATTGTTACGATTTTTCAAAATTGCAAGAAGGGTCTAGATGCTACGTAACAGGTCTCAAGCAGTCACAGCTTTCAAGGTCTTTGTTAGGTGATAATCATAGGACCAAGGGAAATAATCATATGATTTACAGTCAAGTCTATATTGAAGATTTTATTTAAAAGTACCTTAACTATTGCTCCACGATGGTATGATGTGTTTACAGTAGAAAAGTAATTGGTCTGGGTTGCCACTGGATTCACCACAGTGCCAACACAATTTGAGTCTATTAGCCTCAGTATGTGAAGTTTCACGGGAGAACAAAAACACTTATGACTGATTTTGTGTTTACATTGTAAAGCAGAGGGGAGATTTTGTGACTTAGAGGAGAGTCCCATCTTTTGTTCCAAGTGGATAGCGATGAAGGGTTGTTATCCTAAAGAGTGCAGCATTTAGTCCATTTACTTTGAATATGTGTATTATTTTGGGTATATGGTTGTCTAGAAGCTTATGCATTAAAAATGCAGTGTAAGGCTTATTTTTCAAAGTTAGAAGGAAAGGAGATTGTTCTGTCTTTCTGAGATCAACCTAAAGTTTTAAGAAATTATAAAAATCCAGTGGTTGAAGATGAGATATCTTTGGTATCATGGCAAAAGAAAGCAGGTTTGTATTAGAGTCAAGGTATGTAATAAATATAATGCAAAAGCAGCCCAGCCCTTCAAAAATAGTATTTTTGAGTCTCTACAAATGCGCAGATTGAAGAGACTGAGGCAAAGTCAAATTGCTTTATTTTAATTTTAAAACAGTTATCAAGGTTTCTAACAGCTATCAGTCTATCCTTGATGATCAAAAAGGAATAGGAAACTTTAAATTGTTTTATTAAAGAATATGTAATGGAGATAGGGGTCTGACCTGTTCTTTTTCCATATCCGTTCATGGGGGATGACTTTGAAAAATTCAGCAGGCTCACAGTACCTATGGTTAAAGGTGTTTATTTGAGACCTGATACTTTTAACCACGGTTTGGTTTTAGTTTTCATGTAAATAGCACTTCAACACTTATACTAACACATAATTCACTCACACTGTGCAGTTATACAGGCACACCTTGATTACTTTACTTTAAATTGTTAAACTTAAGTTTCCAATAAATGTGATATATTACTCACAAACCTCATCGTTACAGAAAGTTCTTTATGGTACAACCACTGTCGTGGAGGTTAATTCACATCCTCCCCCCAGAGGGACCAAAATATTTTTTGATATATTGTTTTGTCAACAGTCTTTTTTAAATTCAATACTTAGATATTTTGAAATCGAAAGTTACCATTTACCATTAGCTTGATGGGTTTATGTGAGGTAAAGCAGGTTTAAAGAGAAGACTTTAATTTTCTCTCTGTTTAAGAAATAGCCTGGTACGTTTATTAAATTATTAGTTGTCAGGATCTCTGGGACCACCACATCAGCATCACTACAGAAAATGAGCACATCACCCACATAAGCTCCCAGTTTTTGATCACTGTGGGGAAAAGAATGCATTTGATAGCAGTGTTGCCTCTCATAGTGTGGAGTAAGTGTTCTTTAGTAAGGAGACATAGTGAAGGTGACAAGTGGTAGCCTTGCCTGGTGCTTTGGGTGAGATAGAATTCCTTCGATATTGGGACATTTATTTTGATGTAAGCTGATGGTTCTTGATAAAGGGATATTGCCACGCATACAGATTGTTCACCTAAATTATATTGTTTCAATGCCACGTGTAGGAATGGCCAGGAGACTTTGTCAAAGCCTTTCTCTTCATCCAGAGCTGTGATCATGGAGGGAGAGAGTATCACCTTAGCCTTTTCAATGACATGGTAAAATATCTGCATCTTATGTGCAGCTAACCTTTCCTTTACGAAGCCAGTTTAGAAATGGCATACCAGCAAGAGGAACTTTTTTCCAAATGAAGAGCTAGTATTTTACCATGCATTATATAGTCGATATTTAGTGAAATCAGTCTGTATTTTTGTGCTCTAGAGGGTCTTTGATGTCCTTGGGAATCACCACAGTAAGTTATTCTGACGTTATACCCATGAGTTTGGCTGATGTTTAAAAATGGTCAAAAGGCTTGACTAAATGAGGTAGCAAAGCCTCTTGAAAGGTTTTGTAGAAGGAAGCTGGGAAACTGTCAGGGCCAGGAGTCTTCCTGCCTTCGAGAGTTTTGATGACCTATAAAAGTTCAACATCCTCAATCTTTTTTATTAAGGTCTTTTTGTAAATACCTTGAAAGGCTTGGCTGATTCAAATCATCAAGCTATTTTTGGCAGATATCAATTTTGCATATCCTGTTTGGAATGTAGAAGTCCGTATTAAAGGATTAAAAGGAGCCTAATATTCCACAAGTAGATCCCCATGTTTGTGTCTCGTGGATGAGACGTGGGTTGAGTTTCTTGTGTCTTTCAGTATTGAAACCAAAAATGTATCTGCTTATTGTGTTCTAAAATGTTTTTTGCTTTTGTTTTGTTACACCAGGCAAAAGATCTCTCACTCAGATCCTTCTTAACTTTGTATTTAAGTAGTTTTATTCTACTGTTAATACTCTGTTCCAGAGAAAGGGATCTTTCAAGTTCAAGATTTTTGATTTGCATTTTTAGAGCATTTATACTTTTGATTTTCTTCTCTATTATTTGTAGTATAGAAACTCGATTCTATCTCGCCCCTGATAGTTTCTGGAGGGAGATCTGTTTTTTTTTCTTGAAAGAAGATTTTAATAGATTGAAAGATCTGATCTTTAGCATCTGGGTCCTCAATAATGGCTTTGTTCTTTCCCCAAGTTTTATTTTTGGAATACGGAGTAGAGAAAAAACACACATAACTTTAGTACTTCATGGCACTGCAGGGAACTACTTTGTGTTGATGTGTTCCTTGTGAAAGGGTTGTATGTCGTAATTCGTAGTGAAGTCAGCCAGTGGCTTAAGTTGGTTGATACATTGCACCTTAATGCATGCTGGAGTGGGTGGAAGAAAAAAGTGAACTAATGGGTGAAGTTTGGTTGAAACCCCTATAAGTAGCTATGTTAAACACATCATTTAGGTAAAACCAAAAGACCTAAAATAGCTAATCAGTCTGGCGCAAGCCTCTTGTCTTTGAGAAAGAAAGGAACAAAGAAAGAGAGGAGAAAAGAAACAGAAGGAAAGAAAAAGAAAGAAAAAAGAACAAAAGAGAGAAGGAATGAAAGAAGGGAAGAATCAAAGACGGCAAATAAAAGAAAGAAAACAAAGAAGGAAAGAAGGAAAAAAGGAAAGAAAAAATAAACATGTAAAGAAAAAGAATGAGAAGGAAGGAAGGAAAAAAAGAAAGGTAAAATGAAAGAAAGAAATAATAAAAGAGAGACAGAAAAGAAGTAAAAAGAGGATAACAACAGCTTCAAATGTACACAGTCTGGTATGTTATGAAATCGTTGCAGTCAAAAAAGCAAAATACTCCAAAGGAATTTACAAAAGCACTGGAAAGAGATAGGATCTGATAAAGATGGAATGAGTATCAGAAGCATCCTGCTATCACATCAGACTCCAAACACGAAGGGAACACTAAAGTAATTATAAGGTAGAAACAAAGCCTCTGGCACTGAAAGGAACTTGTGTGTGTGTGGATGTGCGCCTTGTGAGAAAGCAAAATGCAGTCACTCTAAGTGAAATTAACCACTAGCATACATAGGCGGACTGAGTGCCTCATGCTGCATGCTGTAGTGATCAGAACCAAAATGTGAATGACACAACAGACCAATGGATTAAAAGAAGTGACTAAAGCCCCTATATGTAATCATATTATACATATTTTTCTTTTTTTTTAAACTGTTTTTATTGAGTTTTGGTAAATTAAACCAAGAACATACGTACAGTGCAGATATTAGCAAGACAATACATCATCATTACAGAGGAGTACCAGCGGGCCAAATGCAACCAAGTTCAAGTCATGTAAGAGTCACAACCACTGTACAGACATAACCCACCATCCCACCATCCCAACTCAAAACATTGTGAGACCAAACATGAAACAGCTTATGCAAGTAGGAATGTGTCGAACCCATAGTTTTCCACCCCTTGCTCAGAGGACACAGCGAATGTCCCCAACACCATCATCCTCCGGGCAGCTAATTGAGCTCATGTTCCCCACCACCAGTGAACCGTTCCAACAAAGTACCCCAAGTCGCTACATCAGCGAATGCCTTTTCATCGCTTCGTGTCAGGAGCATATGCTGCTCCTTGGCTGCACCCCATTACAGTAAATCCCTTAGCCTGCTGGAGACCATCGAGCTCATGACGCTCATCCAACCAATTGCTACTCTATGCCTGGCAAGCACCAGCGCAAGCTGCACCAATTTGTATTGAATGCCCTTACTGCGCGCCTTCTGCACTACTCCCAAAATACATGTCAACGGCGCTGCCCTTAACCCCAATCCTGTGGCCTCCTCAATCGCTGCTACCATTTCCTGCCAAAAGTCATATACTGCCCTTCAGGTCCAAGACAGATGAAGGAAAGAAGCACCAAACGCACCACACCTAGGGGAGCACACTCTACGGTTCAGTCGATCTTGTTTAGTTGAAGGGGTGTGAGATACGTTCTATGCACAAAGTTAAAATTAAGTAGCTTAAACCTATGATTACATGACACCGTACGCACTGAAGAAAGAGCCAAATCCCAGTCAGCATCCACTATGGGTTCCCCCAGGTCAAATTCCCATGCCTTACATCCCACACTGATCACACCTGGTTGATCCTCCATTAGGGCTTTATAAAACCGTGTAATCAAATGCGTCCCCTTACCCCAATTAATCAGACTGCTCATCATCGATGAGGCCTCAGGGGCAACCGGGAACTCACTCCAGATCTCACGTGCCACATTCTCGATTTCCACATATTGCAGAAACTGACCAGGACCCAGGTCAAACAAATCTTGAGAGTCAGTAAAAGAGAGAAACTCTCCACTAGGGCAAAGCTCCCTTGCCACCTCACATCCTCCCAGTCTCCAAACCTCTACCGACATTAACTTCTCCATATCCCGAAATGGGGCCAAGTTCCATAACTTCAACTCCCTATCAAAAGGGGCTCGTCTGAGTACATGTTTAACTACCTGCTCCCAAATCCCAGCAGTGGTCTTGATCAGGTAGGGCACAGCAGAGTCAGAGCTACCCCCGACATCAATATGTGAACCAATAACCGCCCGTCGCACAGTCCTGCATACAGCCTCTTCTCCCAGTTATCAGTATCCGTCATCAACTTGGCAGCATATTGCAAGTGTGCTGCCTAATAGTAGTGTCTGATGTTAGGTATTGCTAACCCGCCCCCTTCAAGATCCTTCTGCAGCACCGTCAACGCCACCCTACTTCGCCGACCGGCCCACACAAGAGAAGTCAGTAGACTATCCAAAAAAGAGTTCTGAACCAAGTATAGACACCGTGACAAAAACACCATCTTAGCCACTGCATTCCTGCCCATCACAGAGAGAGGCAACCTGTTCCAAAAGGAGACCGAGCGTTCCAGGTCAGCTACTACTCGCTCAACATTGTGTTTATCATGTGCAGCCATAGAGTGAGTGACCCATATACCTAAGTACCAGAAACTCTCAACCTCCCACCGAAGTCCTGCATGGGCAGATCAGCACATGAAACCCGCGAAGGGACCCCAAGGGGAACAGGAGTGACTTATTTCTGTTGACTCTGAGTCCATAGACCACCCCCGAAAACCTCCAAACTCCGCAGCGGCACCGAAACATGAGTATCCCATACATAAACCATTGCATCATCCGCAGACAGGGAGATTACATGTGTAGACCGTCCCACCTGGATCCTCCACGGCTCCATCTCCTCACTAAGCCAGATTGCTAGTGGCTCCACTGCCAGAGCAAACAAGAGAGGCAAGAGCGGGCATCACTGCCTCTTGCCCCTACCGATATCCCAGGTGTTCGAAAGCTCTCCCCCACCCTTCCTTTGCAGTAGGAGCCGTATACAGCAACCGCACCCAAGCACAGAAATCGGGGCCATACCCCATGCGCTGCAAGACCTCTAAAAGGTACCCCCACTCAACTGTGTCAAAGGCTTTTTCCAAATCCAATCAATCAATCAATCAAGTAACTTATAAAGCGCGCTACTCACCCGTCAGGCTCTCAAGGCGCAGGGGAAGCTACTGATAAAATAGCCATGTTTCGAGGCGTTTCCTGAATGTCAGGATGTCCTGGGTCTGGCATAGGTGGAGCGGTAGGGAGTTCCAGGTCTTGGCGGTGATGTGAGAGAATGACCTTCCTCCGGCAGTGGTGCTGCGGATGCGGGAGACGGAGGCGAGGGCGAGGCTGGCGGAGCAGAGATGGCAGGTGGGAGTGTGGAAGGTGAGTCTGTCGTTGAGGTAGGCCGGACCAGTGTTGTGGAGGGCTTTGTGTATGTGGGTAAGAAGTTTGAAGGTGATCCTCTTCGTTACGGGTAGCCAGTGTAGGTCTCTGAGGCAGGGTGAGATGTGGTTGCGGCATGGGGCGTCAAAGATGAGGTGGGCGGATGCGTTTCAGATTCGTTGCATTTTCGTTTGGAGTTTGCCCATGGTTCCTGCGTAGAGTGCGTTTCCGTAGTCTAATCGGCTGCTGATAAGAGCGTGGGTGACTGCTTTCCTGGTTTCTACGGGAATCCATTTGAAGATCTTGCGAAGCATGCAGAGGGTGTTGTAGAAGGAAGAGGAGATTGCATTGACCTGCTGAGTCATGCTGAGTCCAGGATGAATCCTAGGTTGCGTGCTTGAGTGGTGGGTGTGGGTGCGGTTCCTGGGGAGGTAGGCCCCCAGGAGTCGTTCCAAGTTGAGAGGTCGGTGCCGAAGATGAGGATCTCTGTTTTGTTAGTGTTTAACTTGAGGCAGCTTGATTCCATCCAGTTGGCGATGCTGTAAAGGTTGTTTTTTGCGGTTGCAGGGTCTTTCGTGAGGGAGAGGATCAGCTGGGTGTCGTCTGCGTAGGATACTATGTTGATGTGGTGGGTTCGTGCGATGTTGGCGAGTGGGGCCATATAGACGTTGAAGAGCGTTGGGCTGATGGAGGATCCTTGGGGAACGCCAAAGATGGTCTTCGAGGCTTCGGACAAAAATGGCGGAAGGCGGACTCTCTGGGTTCTGCCGGAGAGGAATGAAGAGATCCAGTCGAGAGCCTTGCCACGGATCCTGGCGTTGTGGAGGCGTGAGTGAAGGGTATGGTGAGAAATGGTGTCGAAGGCTGTGGAGAGGTCCAGGAGGATGAGCGCTGCGGTTTCGCCTTCATCGAGCATGGTCCTAATGTCATCTGTAGCAGCGATGAGTGCGGTCTCAGTGCTGTGGTTCTTGCGGAATCCGGATTGGGAGGTGTCGAGCGCCTTGTTGTCTTCCAGGAAGCGAGATAGTTGGCCGTTCACGATTTTCTCAATGAACTTTGCTGGGAAGGGGAGGAGGGAGATGGGCCAGTAGTTCTTGGGGTCATCTGGGTCCGCCTTCAGTTTCTTCAACAGGGCGTTGACATCAGCGTGTTTCCAGCTCTCCGGGAAGGCGGCTGTCTCGAAGGAGCTGTTGATGATGACGCGGGGGTGAGGGACAATTATATTGCTGGCTTTATTGAAGATATGGTGTGGGCAGGGGTCCGAGGGGGAGCCGGAGTGGATGGAGACCCTCGTGTTGACGGTGTCTTCATTGTTGACGTGGGTCCAGGTGCATAGGAGGTTGGTGTTGCTTGGTGCGTTGGGGTCATGGGTGCCTGTGGTTGGCTGGTGGGTCTGGGGGTTGAAGCTGTTGTGGATGTTTTCGATCTTTCGATGGAAATAGGTGGCGAGGGAGTTGCAGGGACTTCAAGGACACTAGCGCCAACTCAGTCTCCACATCTTCGGTCTCATGCAGGATATGAGCCAAGCGACGCAGATTATAGGACGTAATACTACCAGGGATAAACCAACATTGATCCTCGTGCACTAGACCCGGAATCACCCCAAGGAGCCGGGTGGCCAAGATCTTACATAGTATCTTAACATCACTATTTAACATGACATGGTAAGCGGGCGATACGAGGAGGGGTCTCCAGGGTCCCCCCCCGGCTTGAGCATCAAACAGACAAAACCCTGACGCATGGTGTCCGGCAATATACCACGCACTCGAGCTTCCTCAAAGATCTCCAGGAGATTTCCCCATAGAGACAAGGAAAACGTTTGATTCAACTCAACAGGAAAACCATCACTACTGGGGAATTTGGACTTAGTCATTGCAGCCGCTGCCTCACTCACCTCCTCTACAGAGATGGCAGCCTCAAGGGCATCCCTACTCTCCAACCCCAACCGCGGGAGCCGCATCTGCTTAAAAAAAAAACCACTCTCTCCTCAGATGGGACTGCACCATCCCTCGACACCCTTTGGAGATGCGTCGCCAGTTCTCGTAGAACGTCTGTGCGCTTCATGAGCATTTCACCATCAGCATTCCTGATATGCAACATAGGAGGAGCCTCCACCTCCCGTTTCAGAATCCACGCCAGGAGTTTGCCAGATTGAGCTCCCTCCCGATGCAGTCACTGCCTATACCCTTTAAGTGAAATCCGACTCAAAGTATCCCAACAACTATTAACCTCCTTGTATAGCCTGAGTTCTTCTCGATCAGCCATTCTCACGTCCGGTGGCTGCTGTTGCAGATCCCCCAATTTCACCTCCAGCGTTGTAAGATTCCGATCCATTTGTCTGCGTACCCCGTGCACCATGCCTATACACTTCCCATTATGACTGCCTTCATAGCCTCCTGTTCCAGGCCCCTATTCTGTGTCGTACTCCAGTTCAATTCCATGTACTGTTTAATGGCCTCACCTACCCGTTCGCGACACCCCCATCAGTAAGAAAAGCCACAGGCATAGGCCAACTACGCGCTAGACAGGCGGCTGCAACACCCCACTGTAACTGCAACCACACTGGCGCATGATCAGATAAGAATCTACCCATATGCGTGACATCCAGTACTTGTGAGCTATTAAGACCTCCCAGCAGAAACCTGTCCAATCGGGTATGCGTATTGTGTGTTCTGGAGTGACAAGTGTACTCCCTGCCCTCTGAGTGCCGCTCTCTCCAACTGTCCCATAGTCCCAAATGTGTCATCACTTCCCTAAGGGGCTTAGTTCCCAGCTTTAGCGGAAGGCGGTCCAGATCACCGTGCAAAACACAATTGTAATCCCCCACCCAGACCAAAGGCCCATCCACACTGTCCACCAAAATCTCAGGTATTCTGGTGGAAAAGGAATGATCAGTATTAGGTGTGTGTGTATTGAGGATAACTATGGGTAAACTGTCAAAAATACCTTCCACCAGGACATATCGGCCCTCAACATCCACTTCACTGTATATGTGGGTGAAAGGAACCCCCGGAGCCACCCATACAGGCACACCTCGTGCATAGGAGAAGGAAGATGAAAACATCTGACCCGCCACTTCTTGGACAGTTTGTGTGCTTCCTCCTCAGTCATATGTGCTTCCTGAAAGCAGGCAATATGTACTTAATGCCTCCTGAGAAATGAGTGTACCCTATAGTGCTTGGTGTAACTTTTCAATCCCCTGACATTCCAGGTCAACATGATAATTTGACGACCCATAGTAATACTGAATTGCCCTCCCTCCCGGAACACCTACCCCTGTGGCCTACTCCCATGGGAAGACAAGGAAAGGACATATAGCACATCCGCCCTCATACCTGCACTGTTGAATAAACTTCAAACTTTGGAAAACTTGATCACTCAACCCCCCCCACAAACCCCCAACCCCCACCCTAGATATATAGCAAATCAACCATAACTAACCATACTGTAATTCCATTCCGTAGATGCTGCCAGGACAACAGCCTAACTCCCAACTTACCATGTCTTAAGTCCTACCACAAATGTGGAGTGACCACCCCGGCATCAATCCACTGATGACCTGAGTACCACCCCAGTCTTGGTTCATTGAGTATTAAAGGCCCCCCAATGGCTAGCGGAGTTATGAAGGCCACAGTTCTCCCCAGAGCAATACTTCCATTATTGACACCAGCCCTTCAGGGAAGGACGCAATGGCCCCCTGAATCAGAAAAATCATAGTCAGAGTTGCGCAGGAATCCCCACAGCTTCTCATCCCAGTTTCACATCCAGACCCCCGGCCAAACCAGGAGAAACTACTGCCATTGCTCTGTCCTGTTGTATCTCCATTCTATGATCAGAGTCCACAGCCGACCTGCCAGTGCCAGCATCCACCAGCTGACCCGCTTCACGTGACCTCCAATCCGGGCTTTCCGCTCCAGAGGACCGAAAAGTGACACCTCCAGCTCCCTCGGTGCTCCCTGGAAACACCTTATCCCACATCTCCAGCCATCACCACACCTCCTCCGGATAATCTAAGAAGTTTGATCTCCCACCTGGGATCACCTTTAAACATGCCAGATACAGAAGCATACATCGAATGTTCATGGTTCGGAGTTTTGCCTTGACCTCAATGAATTCCTTTCGAGAACTCTGCACCTTGTTTGTGTAATCAGGATAAAGGAATATCTTGCAGTTCTCATAGATTCCATTGACGGACTCACGGGCGGCCCGCAACACACAGTTGCGATCCTTATAGTTTAGAAAACGGGCAATAATGGTCCTGGGCGACGCGCCAGGCGGGGGAGGCGCAACAAGGGCCCTATGAGCACGCTCCACTACCAAAACCTTGGATAACCCAGAAGGATGCAGCACATCTTTGATCCAGCTTTCAACAAAATATTCTGTGGCAGACCCCTCTGCACACTCCGGGAAGCCCAGCAGCCTGACATTGTTCCGCCGGGACCTCCCCTCTGCATCCTCCAACCTCACCTCCAGCTGTCTGACTGTGGAATTGGCCTGCACCATTTGTTTCCGCAGGGCCCCCACCTCCATTTGTAGCTCCACACTGGATCCCTCCACCACCTTGACCTTATTGGACACCTTCTGGAGGTCCGCCCGAAGCAGATTAACCTCCACTGCCACAGTCTCTAGCTTACCCTCAAGTGCCACCCCTGAGCCCTGGATGGCCGCGAGGAGCTCCACATGTGAAGGCTTCTCTGAATTCGCTGGCACCCTCACATTATCTCCACTCCCATCCGATCAGGCTGAGCATTGTGGCAGGGTCACCGGGGTAGTATACTGCTCCATGGTGTTCCCCTGCAATGGATATGTCTGCTTGTGCCGCCCCATCCTGTCCCGCCTCTGGACCAGGGCTCCGACCAAATCCCTGTTTTGGTGGGGGGCCGCTGGTGAAGTCCAGAACACAAAGTGCCACTGCCCTCTGAGCCACCAGGCACCACTATCCACCACTTTTCCCAGGGTGTCCAGTGCATAGGCCGCAGGTGCCCCCAGTGGGAGAGGATTCCCCTCAAGGTACTCACAGGTAGGAGCCAAAAGGATCAGGAAGGCAAAAAAAAAATGTAGGTTCAAGAGCCTCTTCTGCTCATGTCCATAAGGGTGCGCACAATCCAACCACTGCAGGTCTCCAAATCCCAATGCGACCCCCCTGGGCTCCAGCCGGCCCCCCGGTGTCCCAATGGGACGCCGCTGCCCGTCTCCAGATGCGTACGATCTACACCACAGTCCAGGGGCCGCACGTCCAATAGGCCCATCCAAGGCAGCAGGGCGGGGAACGCTGCCTGCCTTCCAACTTATCACCACGCAACAGGCCCAGCAGCCAGTCTCCGGGCAGCCCACGAGAGGACTTCGCCCACCACCTCCATGCATTGCAGATTCCCGCGGTGATCACCAGGGCCCAGCCGCCGCCTTTGGATCCTCCAGGGGCGCCGCTGCCCATCTCGTCGCCCAAGAGGCCCCATGCTCAGGAGAGGGGCCAACGAGACAGCAGGTCCTCCAATCCAGCAGCGCCCTGGATGCAGCCGTCCGCTCCTCCAACTTAAGCTCACCGGGCCTGGCCGCCACCTCCAGCGCGTCCCAGGAGAGGTGCGTGCTCTCCGCCTCTATCTGGTCTCTACCGGTGCCAAAATAAGGACCGCGCTGTGCGTGGACTCACAGCACGACATCCCGCTGCAAAAAGGGGGGTCCCCAGAGCATTGGGTACCCCAGGATCCTTGCCGGATTTTACCGGGAGCGGGAGCTCACTAGGAGCACGTCCCACCAGGTCATGTTCCTTGGCCACGCCCCTCAGGAATACCTTTCTATTATACATATTTTAGTAAAAATGCCCGACTCAACAAATCCCATTCCCACACCACCCTCCCATTCCAAAAAGAAAATCAGGAAACAGTGAAGGCCTAGACTGGCCACATGAGATTAACAAGTGCTCAATGCAAAAAGGGCAAGAAAATCACATAGATATACAATAACTACCATGTCAATGCGAGAACAGCAAAAATATCTCTAGAAATATTACATCCTAATAAATAAGTGTGCTGCAGTTTAGTTTCAAAAGAAAACAACACAAGGTACAGCACAGAGTACAAACAGCGGGAAAGACAACAAATATGGTGGACAGAACACATGACTAGGACAATATCATGGCAAGTCATGACATTACTAAGACAAAATGTGTGGTAGCACGCTAAGTATACAATCATGCAGTAATATGACAATAATAATGTTCCAAATTCCAAATGTAGGGGCCATAATGATTATTACATATCCTCATCCAAATCGGCCACAACCTATTAATATAGAGCAATGCAAATGTAGAGATGATAACAGAGTCAATCAGTAGCATACATATACATTCAGACTATAAATAGACCAGGTCTTGACATTTCTAATCTCTAATAGATAGTAGTGTATAAAAAGCCGCTATATTAGCATTCCAATCGAGTCCTGCTTTATAATTATACCAAACCAGTCTGACAAGGGTGTTAGGGGACCAAAAATAAAAACGTAGGTTCCAAACTATTAGTTGTACAAAAGTAGATATATTCAAGATATAATGAGGACATCTTTTGGTTGTTTGTTGGTGAAGGTTATTATTTAGTGAAACAATCAATGAGACATATGTGAATCCATCAATCCTTTCATAAAGGACTCTACATCCTAAGGTTTATCAATAATCTTTGGGCAACTATCATGTATGAGTCTCATTTTTACTGGACCCATAAAGAAGAGAAGGTTCATTGCAAGTCAGATCTCAGAGCCAAGAATTTTGTTCTTGGTTGACTGTCGGTTTAGCGTAGCCGTGCAATATTCCAATCTTATAATCCTTCTAATCCAAGGATCGTCTTTTCCTCATTTGTTCCAGTATAAGTTCCATTTATTGATACTGTAGTGGTCTAAAAATCATTCGTCTGGGGCTGAAATGGGTTGTAGAGATTCTGGAGGGGAATCTGTGCACTCTCTCATTTCAAAGCCTTTCACAAAAGAGATTCCAAAGTCTGAAGAAGCCATGTTTCAAGAAAGGCAACACAAGATCAGGCTTCTTGTTCCACATCTCTCTTTCACAGGATTTTAACTTCTGTGCCATGAAGTTCGTTTGTTTCATAAATAGGTTCTGTGTACTTTCTGTTGTCCTAATTCTCTTTTCAGCTTCCTCAAGTCTGTTTGCCAAAGCTTGGACATCTTGTTGCCGACTGAACATTTCAGACTGTAAATATTCTGGCCCTCATTACAACCCTGGCGGTCGGTGATAAAGCTGCGGTATTACCACCAACAGGCTGGCGGTAAATACCGCCAAATTATGACCATGGCGGAAACAGCTGAGACAGACAGCCACTTTAACACACTGCCCGCCAGGGCAGAATCAACAGGCACCACGGTGGTAACCGCCTACAGCCAGGCGGAAGCCAATGTTCCGCCCACTGTATTAAGACAGTCCAATCTGCCCCTTTTCTGGGGCAGTACCAACGACATCAAAAGCCTGACGGAAACAATGCACAGAAGTTAAAGGACTCACCTGTAGAGACTCAGGGAAGAACCACGCTGCCATGGAGACCGAGCTGCACATATTCCCAATGTTGATTTACCTCCTGCTCCACCAATGACGGAGAAGACGACCACGGTGAGTACAGCCGACTAGCACACAGGGGAGGGAGGAAAAAGAGAGTGACACACACACGCAACAGCCCCACCCCCAACACCATACACAGAAGCAGATGCAGTAACATAACATATTGACCCTGTACCCCTCTGGAATAATGCAAGGACAACTCCAATAGATAAAAGTGAGTGTAACAAGATAAAATAGTAGCAATACGTGCATCCAAATAAAAAAGTATATACATATTCACAAATGAAGGGATACTGCCCAGTCCTCAATGTTCGTGGGCCACCGGGCCACATTACAAAGTCCAAAGCCCCACTTTACTATTGCAAAAAAACAGAGGGAACACTGCAGAGGTATCAGTTTAAAAATAGGCAGGCACCTCTGTGGGACGGGGAACGGGTGCACCTCAGCCGGAAGATGGTAAAACGTCACTGGTCCTGGAGGGGGCAACATGCCCTGTGCTTGGTCTTGGGGAGTGCAAGGCCACAGTCTCTCAAGTGGGTGACTTGCCCACTGCCTCTGGAGGGGGCAACATGCCCTGTGCTTGGTCCTAGGAGTGATAGGCCACAGTCTCTTGAGTGGGTGACTTGCCCACTGGCTCTGGAGGGGGCAACATGCCCTGTGCTTGGTCCTGGGGAGTGATAGGCCACAGTCTCTCGAGTGGGTGACTTGCCCACTGGTTCTGGAGGGGGCATCATGCCCAGTAAGCTTCATCCTGGGGAGGATGGGGTGAGTGGATGGCATCTCCAATGGTTCCGGAGGGGGCATCTGTAGGAAAGTACCATCTTGCCTGGCATGTTACCCCCATTTTTACTGTGTGTATGTTTGTTTTTACCTGTGTCACTGGGATCCTGCTAGCCAGGACCCCAGTGCTCATAAAGTATGCCCTGTATGTGTTCCCTGTGTGGTGTCTAACTGTATCACTGAGGCTCTTCTAACCAGAACCTCAGTGTTTATGCTCTCTCTGCTTTTAAAATTGCCACTGCAGGCTAGTGACTAATTTTACCAATTCCGATTGCCACACTAGAACACCCTTATAATTCCCTAGTTTATGGTACCTAGGTACCCAGGGTATTGGGGTTCCAGGAGATCCCTATGGGCTGCAGCATTTCTTTTGCCACCCATAGGGAGCTCAGACAATTCTTACACGGGACTGCCACTGCAGCCTGAGTGAAATAACATCCACGTTATTTCACAGCCATTTTACACTGCACTTAAGTAACTTATAAGTCACCTATATGTCTAACCCTTACTTAGTGAAGGTTAGGTGCAAAGTTACTTAGTGTGTGTGCACCCTGGCACTAGCCAAGGTGCCCCCACATTGTTCAGGGCAAATTCCCTACGCATTACACGCGTGCACTACATATAGGTCAATACCTATATGTAGCGTCACAATGGTAACTCCGAACATGGCCATGTAACATGTCTAGGATCATGGAATTGTCCCCCCAATACCATTCCGGTATTGGGGGGACAATTCCATACATCCCCGGGTCTCCAGCATAGAGCCCGAGTACTGCCAAACTAACTTTCTGGGGTTTTCTCTGCAGCTACTGCTGCTGCCAACCCTCAGACAGGTTTCTGCCCCCCCTGGGGCCTGGGCAGCCCAGTCCCAGTAAGGCAGAACAAAGGATTTCCTCTGAGAGAGGGCATTATACCCTCTCCCTTTGGAAATAGGTGTGATGGGCCTGGGAGGGTTAGTCTCTCCTGGCCTCTGGAAATGCTTCAAAGGTGCAGATGGTGCCCTCCTTGCATAAGCCAGTCTACACCGGTTCAGGGATCCCCCCAGCCCTGCTCTGGCGTGAAAATGGACAAAGGAAAGGGGAGTGACCACTCCCCTGACCATCACCTCCCAGGGGAGGTGCCCAGAGCTCCTCCAGTGTGTGCCAGACCTCTGCCATCTTGGATGCAGAGGTGTGAGGGCACAATGGACAGCTCTGAGTAGCCAGTGCCAGCAGGTGACGTCAGAGACCCCTCCTGATAGGTGCTTTCCTTTCTCTGTAGCCAATCCTCCTCTGAGGGCTATTTAGGGTCTCTCCTGTGGGTATCTCACCAGATAGCGAATGCAGAAGCTCACCAGAGTTCCTCTGCACTTCCCCCTTCAACTTCTGCCAAGGATCGACCGCTGACTGCTCCAGGACGCCTGCAAAACCACAACAAAGTAGCAAGAAGACTACCAGCAACATTGTAGTGCCTCATCCTACCGGCTTTTTCTACTGTTTCCTGGTGGTGCATGCTTTGAGGGCTGCCTGCCTTCACCCTGCACTGGAAGCCAAGAAGAAATCTCCTGTGGGTCGATGGAATCTTCCCCCTGCCAACGCAGGCACCAAACTTCTGCATCACCGTCTGGGTCCCCTCTCATCCTGACGAGCGTAGTCCCTGGAACACAGGAGCTGGGTCCAAGTGTCTTCGAGAGTCCAGTGGCCCTTCTGTCCAAATTCCGTGGAGGTAAGTCCTTGCCTCCTCACGCCAGACAGTAGTCCTGTGTATTGTGTGAACTGCAGCTGCTAGGGCTTCTGTGCACTCTTGCAAGACTTCCTTTGTGCACAGCCTAGCCCAGGTCCCCAGCACTCCGTCCTGCATTGCCCAACTCGCTGAGTTGGACTCTGACTTCGTGGGACTCCCTTTTGTTGTGCTGAGTCGACCGCCATCCTCAGATCTTCTGAGCGCCTGTTCAGGTGCTTCTGCGGGTGCTGCCTGCTTCTGCATGGGCTCTCCATATTGCTGAGTGCCCCCTCCATCTCCTCCTACAAGGGGCAACCTCCTGGTCCTTCTTGGGCCCTGGCAGCACCCCATACATTCAACCACGACTCTTGCAGCTAGCAAGGCTTGTTTGCAGTCTTTCTGCATGGAAACAATTCTGCATCCTCCAGCACGCCGTGGGACATCTTCTGACCAAAGGAGAAGTTCCTGACACCTTCCGTTATTGCAGAATCTTTGGCTTCTTCCACCCAGAGGCAGCCCTTTTGCACCTTCATCCGGGGTTTAGTGGGCTCCTGCCCCCCCTGGAAACTTGCGTGACTCTAGGACTTGGTCCCCTTCTGTTACAGGTCCTCAGGTCCAGGAATCCATCTTCAGTGCTTTGCAGTCAGTTGTTGTCCTTGCAGAATCCCCTATCTCGACTTTACTGTCTTTCTTGGGTAGTAGGGTAACTTTACATCTACTTTTCAGGGTCTTGGGGTGGGGTATCTTGGACACCCTTAGTGCTTTCTTACACTCCCAGCGACCGTCTACACACTACACTAGGCCTGGGGTCCATTCGTGGGTCGCATTCCACTTTTGGAGTATATGGTTTCTGTTGCCCCTAGGCCTATTTTTCCCTATTGCATTCTATTGTGTTCTACAGTGTTTGCACTACTTTTCTAACTGTTTTACTTGCCTGATTTGGTTTGTGTGTGTATATTTTGAGTATATTACTTACCTCCTAAGGGAGTATATCCTCTGAGATACTTTTGGCATATTGTCACTAAAATAAAGTACCATTTAGTAACTCTGAGTGTTGTGTTTTCTTATGATAAAGTATTAAGTCATATAAGTGGCATAGTAGGAGCTTTGCATGTCTCCTAGTTCAGCCTAAACTGCTCTGCTATAGCTACCTCTATCAGCCTAAGCTGCTAGAACACCTCTATTCCACTAATAAGGGATAACTGGACCTGGCACAAGGTGTAAGTACCACAAGGTACCCACTATAAGCCAGGCCAGCACCTACAGCATTGTGCCCAGTGATCTTCATCCTGGGGAGGATGGGGTGAGTGGATGGCACCTCCACTGGTTCTGGAGGGGGTATCGTTCCCTGTGATGCAGATCTTGGGGAGTGCGAGATCACAGTCTCTCAGCTGGGTGTTATACCCACAGGATTTGCAGGGGGCAGGCTGCACAATAGCCCATGGACGCAGGTCTACAGAATGTCCGCCAGCAGTGACTGTTGTTCAGTGGTGGCAGTGGTGCTGCTGCTGCTGGTGGTTGTGGGGGGAGCCTCCAGCCCATCCCCTGCAGCCTCAGATGGCTGCCCACTGGTGCTGCTGCTGGTGGTGGTAGGGGGAAGCTCCAGCCCATCCCCTGCAGCCTCAGACGGCTGCCGACTGGTGGTGCTGCTACTGGTGGTGGTGCTGGTGGTGGAGCTGGTGGTGGTGGTGGAGTGAAGCTCCAGCCCATCCTCTGCAGCCTCGGATGGCCGCACCACCATGGTTGGTGGTGGTGGCTCCGACTGAGTCCCAGCACCAGGCCCCTTGTCCTTACTGCCTGCTGGTGCAGGCCCCTTGCCCTTCCTGCCAGCAGCTGGGGATGGCTCCTTGGCCCTTTTGGCAGCAGCTGGGGCTGGGGCTGGCTCCTTGCCATTCCTTCCTGCAGCTGGGGCTGGCTCCTTGCCCTTCCTTCTTGCAGTTGGGGCTGCCTCCTTGCCCTTCCTTCCTGCAGCTGGGGCTGGCTCCTTGCCCTTCCTTGAACTACTTGGGGCCGGCACCCTTTCCGTCTGGCTGTCTGGTAGCCGGGATCCTTTCCCACCTGGAGTTGCTGGGGACACTACTGTGCCTGTGGACTGGGTGGATGAGGTGCTTGCCTGGGTTTTCACTACCCTGGCCTGATGTGAGGGACGGGGGAGAGGGGTAGGGAAGAGGTCAATGGTGAAGAGGAAAAGCTTCTTAGGGACACTGGGGTAAGAAGAGGGAGATGGTTTGGGAGTGGAGGAAGAGGGAGTGGTTGTAGGAGGGCTGGATGCTTTTGTGAGGGGGAAGGTTGTTGGGTGCCTGAGTGCTTGCATTTGTGTACTTTGGGGGGAGGGAGCACAGACACAGTGTGTGAGGACACAGGGGACGTGTGCATGGATGTGGGGGTGGTGACTGCCAGTGAGATGTGTGTTCTGATAGGTTTGCTGGTGATGGTGGTAGTGGATGAAGATGTAGTGCATGCAGGTGTGAGTGGAGACACAACGGGGAGGGAGGTGGATGAGGAGGAGGAGGGGTCCACAGTGGAGGCAGAGGATCTTGTTATGTCTGCATCTGGATGGTGTTTGTGTGAGTGCCTGTTTGATGAAGTGTGGTGCTTGTGTTTGCCATGTCCACTCTTGTGTGTTGTCCTGTGTGCTTGCTCGTCTGGCTGTGTGCTTGGGATAGGTTGGGGTTGAGGGGAATGGGATTGGCTAGAGGAAGTTGGAGGGTGGAAACAGGGACAATGGCTGCCATCAGAGAGGAGGCCAGAGCCTGGATTGGTCTCTGTTGGGCCACCAAGTCAGTGTGAATGCCCTCCAGAAATGCATTGGTCTATTGCATTTGGGCTGCAACCCCTGGCTGGCATTCACAATGGTTGACTGCCCAACAGAGATGGATCGCAGGAGGTCAATAGCCTCCTCACTCAGGGCAGCAGGGCTTCTCTGGGGAAGGGCCTGAGGTGCCTGGGGCAAAGGAGATGCCCACCCTCCTGGGTGAGCGGGCACTGGAAACTCGCTGAGGGGCTGCTGGGATGGCGGTGCTGGTACGGGGGGTG
The DNA here is from genome assembly GCF_031143425.1 of Pleurodeles waltl. Classification (NCBI taxonomy): domain Eukaryota; kingdom Metazoa; phylum Chordata; class Amphibia; order Caudata; family Salamandridae; genus Pleurodeles; species Pleurodeles waltl. The sequence continues at coordinate 740,651,037 of NC_090445.1, read as the reverse complement.
GCAGCTGTACCTGTAGTTGGGGTGGGCACAGAAGTGCTAGCCACCACCAGGGAGCTTCCATCGGAGGAGGTATCTGTGTCCGAACTGTCCCCGCCAGTCTCCGCCGTGGTGCACCCCTCGCCCTCCCTCCCACTGCTGCCCTCACCGTCGGTGGACTCTGCCTCCTGGGTCCTGTGGGATGCAGCTCCCTCCATCGCCGGTGCCTCTGCTCCTTCGCCAGATGATGCCAATGCACATAAGGACAGGGTGACAAAACAAAAAGAGGGAGGAGAGACAAAGGATACACTTGTTCAATGGCGGCACCAACACCACCATTGGTGTACACAGCACACTCACACACAGGGAACAGCCCTACGCACTAGGCAATGCACTACCAGTTACAATGCTAGTCACCAGGCCATGGGGAGGGGCTCATACCACCAACTGCAGCATCCTGAGACCCAGACACCCCTGCCCAGTAGTGGATGCCTACTAGCTAGGTTGGAGGAATTTCACATCAGAACCCTGCCCAACATGGGACCTTCTCTGCAATGTCAGGCCTGGCCTAGGGGCACTACAGGCCCACATCCTCCACCCGGATACCACTGCACCAGGCGTAAGTAGTAATGAAGGGCACTGTACTGACCCCCTTGTTGCTGCTGTGATGCCCCCAAGCGTCCATCTAGCTCCGGGTATGCCACCGCCAGTATGCGGGCCATCAGGGGGGTCAGGGTTCGACAGGCACCACTTCCTTGTTGGGAGGCCATCCCCAGCTGGGCCTCTGCCGTCTTCCATGCCCAGTGTCTCAGGTCCTCCCACCGCTTGCGACAGTGGGTGCTTCGCCTGCCGTAGACCCCCAGGGTCCACACATCCTTGGCGATGGCACGCCATACACCCTTCTTTTGATGGGCGCTGACCTGCAGAGGTAATACACACAGTGATAGCTATTGGTCAGACCGTCCTGTCTGTTACAATTATGGCCCACCATGCCCCTTCCCATCTCCATTAGCACAGACATGGCCCAGCATACATGCTACATGCTGCCCAGGGCCCATCCACCAACCCCCCCCACACACGAGGCCTTCACACACAGAGCTCCATGCATTCATGCCCCATGCATCATGCTCACAGTGTACTCACCTGTTGGTCTGGAGGCCCATACAGCAGTCGATACTGGGGTAGGACCTCATCCACTAGTCTCTCCAACTCCTCCGAGGTGAAGGCAGGTGCCCTTTTCCCAGTCACATGCGCCATGGTAGGGTCCAGACACAGGTCACAGCAGAACATGCAGTGTAGGTCATCTCCTGTTGAAGGTCAGGTAGCAAGTGAGTGAACAGATAGAAAATGGCGGTCACCTCCGTGGTGGTGCGTACCGTCACCACCGGCGTACATCATCATTGGCCACTGTACCCCATATGGCCCAATGATAACCAATCAGGAGTTGCACAGCGGTTCCCGACCGCCTCCTGCAACGGCGCACAAGGTCAGCGAAATTACCTCATTTCCACCTGTCCCTCCATACTGGACAGGCAGACGCTATTTTGGAGGGGGGGGATCCCAACTGCGTCCCAGTTCACAATTTTTACATTCTAGACATATGCCACCCCAAAATTGTAACAATCACAATATGCATTGAACTGTAGTGGTTACAATGTACAGATGATGACCAGCTGCCCACTCTTTTGTCCGATGGATTGCAACTGCTGCAGATGAATAGGAGATGGAGACATCCCTGTGTACTTGGCAACAATGGAGGACAGGCACATTATCCTCACCTACAGGCTTGACAGGGCCACAATCACAGAGCTGTGTATCCAATTGGAGCCTATCCTGATATCTGCTATCTGTCACCCCACTGGGATCCCCCATCTTGTGCAAGTGCTATCAGTGCTCCATTTTTTGGCAACAGGTTCCAAGTGACAGTGGGCTTGGCAGCAGGAATGTCAGAGCCAATGTTCTCAATAGTGCTGACCAGAGTGCTGTCTGCCCTGATTAAACACATGTGCAGCTACATCGTTTTCCCCCAGGTGGAGGATTTGGCCACAGTGAAGGCTGACTTCTATGCAATGGGACATATCCCCAACATCATTGGTGCGATTGATGGGACACATATTGCATTTGCCCCCCCTCACCCGGCAAATTGAACAGTTCTTCAGAAATCAAAAAAGTTATCACTCAATGAATGTGCAGATGGTGTGTTTGGCGGACCAGTACATCTCCCATGTCAATGCTACATATCCAGGCTCGGTGCATGATCCTTTTATCCTGAGGAATAGCAGCATCCCAAATATGATGACCCAACACCAGAGGCACAGGGTGTGACTAATAGGTGAGCCCTGGTTCCCACCCAGTGGATGTTGGTGTATGGGTATGGTATGGGCCATAAGGGTTAGTGTGTGGCTAACAATTGTCCCTCAATATTTGCAGGTGACTCTGGTTACCCTAACCTATCATGGCTACTGAACCCTGTGAGGAATCCCAGGACAAGGGCATGGGAATGTTACAATGAGCCACATGGGCGAACAAGAAGGATTATTGAACGTACCTTTGGCCTCCCGAAGGCCAGGTTTCGGTGCCACAGGTGGATCCCTATGCTATTCCCCAAAGAAGGTCTGCCAGATATCATCGTGGCATGCTGTATGTTGCACAACCTTACCTTGCGACGCCATGTGCCTTTTCTGCAGGAGGATGAGCCTGGAGATGGTCTTGTGGCAGCTGTGGACCTTGTGGACAGTGAAGATGAGGAGGCAGAGGATGAGGATGAGGACAACCGAAGTGCAGTCATTCGTCAATACTTCCAATGACACACAGGTAAGACAGTGTTATTTCACATTTCATTGACAGTTTGATGTGTGACATTGTCACTGGCAGGCTGTGAATTCCTATTTCTATGCCCACTCACTGTACCAACTGGCATCTCTTTTTGCAGATGTTGGTGGCCTATCCGGAGTTGGATGGGCGCTTGAGGGCATCACAGCAGCTACAAGGGGTTGAGTATAGATGCAGAATCATGACTTTGTACGCGTTAAAGTTGTACCTGGGTGGGGGATGTGGGCTGTGGGTGCCCCTAGGCCAGGGCAAACTGGTTGGGTTAGGTCCCTTGTTGGGCAGGCCCAGAAGCACTCCAACCCCAATAGTGTTAGTGGGCATCTACTACTGGGTAAGGTCCTGTTGGTTTCAGGTGTGCGACCAATGGCGTTGGGCAATGTACCCCATGGGCTGGTGACTAGCTTTGTAACTGGTAGTGCATGACCTAGTGCATAGGGCTGATCCCTGTGTGTTGTGTACGCCAATGGTAGTGCTGTTGCTGGCTTTGACCAAGTGTTTCCTCTGTCTCTCCCCCCCCTTTTTGTTTTGTCACCCTGTCCTTGTGTGCATTAGCATCATCTGGCAGAGGAGCAGAGGCACCAGCGACGGAGGGAGCTGCATCCCACATGGGCCTGGAGGCCGAATCCACCGATGGAGAGGGCACCAGTGGGACGGAGGGCAAGGGGAGCACCACGACAGAGACAGGAGAGGACACTACAGACAGCAACTCCTCCTCCGATGGAAGCTCCCTGGCGGTGGAGGACACCTCCGTGCCCACCTCAACAACAGGTACAGCCGCCACCCCTCATACCAGCACCGCCCTCGTGAGGTACTGGGTTTTTCAGAACCGGTACTGATCCGGTAACCCAGTGGTGCCAGGGTACACCCAAAGACCTCGGGTACTTTCCTGATTCAGACCACAGAAACTCAATGTCAAAGATCGAATTTATTGGCTGCAACCAAGTAACAAGCGTCCTAGAAGTACAACAGCACGGTTTGTTTGTTCTCAGGAGACTGTGTTTCAATGCAAAGTCAGGTTTCCTTATATACAGTTTTTTAAGCTTCAGGCAAACATTCTTTACATTTTGGTTGGTCATTCACATGTTTTCACTACAAAGGAAAAAACAGTGTCATGATGAAACCTCATATTTCATGTCATCCAACCCATAATGAATTACCTGGCAAGGCCTAGTTTTTTACATCAGATAATTGTGGACCCCCAATAAAAACGGGCACCTCCCCCTCGTAAAGTAAGAAGAAGAAAAGAGCAGGTGCAGGTGTGAGCAAGATTAGGCAGGGTGTGTGAGCGATAATAAGGGTTTTATGGCATGGTGTGCCTTGATGCTATCTGATTCGGCCACTGGGAGAGGGACTGACCAAACAGGTTTGGCCTGAGGCAATGGTTCCAGCTTGCCCAGGTCAGAGAAAAGTCAATCAAGGTGTACGTGTCCTTGGAATCAAATCTGACTGTATTATAAGCCTATGTGAGGGCAACTTTTAAAAATGGCTGCCGTGTATAAAATGGGAGCCACGAGTGCAGGACGAAAATTGCGATTTAGAGGTGAAAACGCTGCTGGAATTGAGCGAAAATGCTCATGCTTAGTGTACTAGTCATTATCGGTCTTTTGATACTAAAATCGTACTGCTGTGGCAAAGTAAATTACATGGGTCCAGAATTTTTAGAACCACACCCGCAGCAGCCCCTCAGCGTGCTTCCCGTGCCCGCTCACCCAGGAGGGTGGGCATCTCCTTCGCCACAGGCACCTCAGGCCGTGCCCCAGTCAGCCCTGCTGCCCTCAGTGAGGAGGCTATTGACCTCCTGAGATCCCTCACTGTTGGGCAGTCAACCATACTGAATGCCATCCAGGGTGTCGAAAGGCATTTGCAACAAATAAATGTATACCTCAATGGCATTCACTCTGGTGTGGTGGCCCAACAGTGAGCATTTCAGGCTCTGGCCTCTGCACTGATGGCAGCCATTGTCCCTGTCTCCAGCTTCCCCCCTCCAACTCCCTCTAGCCAGTCCAAATCCCCTCAACCCCATCCTATCCCAAGCACACCTTCAGACCAGCATTCACCCAAATCAACACACAGAAGTGGCTCAGGCAAACACAAGCACCACACTTCATCTCACAGGCACTCACACAAGCACCATCCCCATGCAGCCACACCAACATCCAGTGCCTCCACTGTGTCCCCATCCTTGTCCACCTCCCTCCTAGTAGCGTCTCCACTCCCACCTGCATGCATTACATCCTCATTGTAGGAAAGTACCATCTTGCCTGGCAAGTTACCCCCATTTTTCACTGTATATATGTTGTTTTAGTTGTATGTGTCACTGGGACCCTGCCAGCCAGGGCCCCAGTGCTCATAAGTGTGCCTGAATGTGTTACCTGTGTTATGACTAACTGTCTCACTGAGGCTCTGCTAATCAGAACCTCAGTGGTTATGCTCTCTCATTTCTTTCAAATTGTCACTAACAGGCTAGTGACCAATTTTACCAATTTACATTGGCTTACTGGAACACCCTTATAATTCCCTAGTATATGGTACTGAGGTACCCAGGGTATTGGGGTTCCAGGAGATCCCTATGGGCTGCAGCATTTCTTTTGCCACCCATAGGGAGCTCTGTCAATTCTTACACAGGCCTGCCACTGCAGCCTGAGTGAAATAACGTCCACGTTATTTCACAGCCATTTTACACTGCACTTAAGTAACTTATAAGTCACCTATATGTCGTAACCTTTACCTGGTAAAGGTTGGGTGCTAAGTTACTTAGTGTGTGGGCACCCTGGCACTAGCCAAGGTGCCCCCACATTGTTCAGGGCCAATTCCCCGGACTTTGTGAGTGCGGGGACACCATTACACGCGTGCACTACATATAGGTCACTTCCTATATGTAGCTTCACAATGGTAACTCCGAATATGGCCATGTAACATGTCTATGATCATGGAATTGCCCCCTCTATACCATCCTGGCATAGTTGGCACAATCCCATGATCCCAGTGGTCTGTAGCACAGACCCTGGTACTGCCAAACTGCCTTTCCCGGGGTTTCACTGCAGCTGCTGCTGCTGCCAACCCCTCAGACAGGCTTCTGCCCTCCTGGGGTCCAGCCAGGCCTGGCCCAGGATGGCAGAACAAAGGACTTCCTCTGAGAGAGGGTGTTACACCCTCTCCCTTTGGAAACTGGTGTGAAGGCAGGGGAGGAGTAGCCTCCCCCAGCCTCTGGAAATGCTTTCATGGGCACACATGGTGCCCATTTCTGCATAAGCCAGTCTACACCAGTTCAGGGACCCCTTAGCCCTGCTCTGGCGCGAAACTGGACAAAGGAAAGGGGAGTGACCACTCCCCTGACCTGTACCTCCCCTGGGAGGTGCCCAGAGCTCCTCCAGTGTGCTCCAGACCTCTGCCATCTTGGAAACAGAGCTGCTGCTGGCACACTGGACTGCTCTGAGTGGCCAGTGCCATCAGGTGACGTCAGAGACTCCTTCTGATAGGCTCCTTCAGGTGTTGCTAGCCTATCCTCTCTCCTAGGTAGCCAAACCCTCTTTTCTGGCTATTTAGGGTCTCTGTCTCTTGGGATTCCTTAGATAACGAATGCAAGAGCTCATCCGAGTTCCTCTGCATCTCTCTCTTCACCTTCTGCCAAGGAATCGACTGCTGACCGCGCTGGAAGCCTGCAAAACTGCAACAAAGTAGCAAAGACGACTACTGGCACTCTGTATCGCTGATCCTGCCGCCTTCTCAACTGTTTTCCTGGTGGTGCATGCTGTGGGTGTAGTCTGCCTCCTCTCTGCACTAGAAGCTCCGAAGAAATCTCCCGTGGGTCGATGGAATCGTCCCCCTGCAACTGCAGGCAACAAAGAACTGCATCACCGGTCCCCTGGGTCTCCTCTCAGCACGACGAGCGAGGTCCCTTGAATCCAACAACTATGTCCAAGTGACTCCCACAGTCCAGTGACTCTTCAGTCCAAGTTTGGTGGAGGTAAGTCCTTGCCTCCCCACGCCAGACTGCATTGCTGGGAACCGCGACTTTTAGAGCTACTCCGGCCTCCGTGCACTTCCGGTGGAAATCCTTTGTGCACAGTCCAGCCTGGGTCCACGGCACTCTAACCTGCATTGCAAGACCTCCTAAGTTGTCCTCCGGTGACGTGGGACTCCTTTGTGCGACTTTGGGTGAGCACTGTTTCACGCTTCCTTGTAGTGCCTGTTTCGGGCACTTCTGTGGGTGCTGCCTGCTGCTGAGAGGGCTCCTTGTCTTGCTTGACGACTCCTTTGTCCCCAGACGCAATTGGCGACATCCTGGTCCCTCCTGGGCCACAGCAGCATCCAAAAACCCTTACTGCACGATTTGCAGCTAGCAAGGCTTGTTGGCAGTCTTTCTTCAGGAAACCACTTCTGTACGACTCTCCACGGCGTGGGGGATCCATCCTCCAAAGGGGAAGTCTCTAACCCTTGTCGTTCCTGCAGAACCTTCAGCTTCTACTGTCCAGTAGCAGCTTCTTTGCACCCACAGCTGGCATTTCCTGGGCATCTGCCCATCTCCGACTTGCTTGTGACTTTTGGACTTGGTCTCCTTGTTCCACAGGTACCCTCAACGGGAAATCCATTGTTGTTGCATTGCTGGTTTGTGTCTTTCCTGCAGAATTCCCCTATCATGACTTCTATGTCCTTTGGGGAACTTTAGTGCACTTTGCACTTACTTTTCAGGGTCTTGGGGTGGGCTATTTTTCTAACCCTTACTATTTTCTAATAGTCCCAGCGACCCTCTACAAGGTCACATAGGTTTGGGGTCCATTCGTGGTTCGCATTCCACTTTTGGAGTATATGGTTTGTGTTGCCCCTATCCCTATATGTCCCCATTGCATCCTATTGTAACTATACATTGTTTGCACTGTTTTCTAATACTATTACTGCATATTTTGGTATTGTGTACATATATCTTGTGTATATTTGCTATCCTCATACTGAGGGTATACTCTGAGATACTTTGGCATATTGTCATAAAAATAAAGTACCTTTATTTTTAGTATATCTGTGTATTGTGTTTTCTTATGATATTGTGCATATGACACTAGTGGTACTGTAGGAGCTTCACTCGTCTCCTAGTTCAGCCTAAGCTGCTCTGCTAAGCTACCATTAGCCTATGCTGCTAGACACCCTATACACTAATAAGGGATAACTGGGCCTGGTGCAAGGTGCAAGTACCCCTTGGTACTCACTACAAGCCAGTCCAGCCTCCTACATTGGTTGTGCAGCGGTGGGATAAGTGCTTTGAGACTACTTACCACTCTTGTCATTGTACTTTTCATAAGAGAAAAATATACAAAACAAGTTCAGTGTATGTACACCTAACCAAAAAGTTTTGCATTTCTTTTCTCACTTCTTTTCTAAAGTGCTGAAAAGTACTTCTAAACTTTCAAAAAGTTCTTAAAAAGTTTTAAAAGTTTTTTTTCTGTCTTTCTAAAAGTTCTGAAAACTTTTTTCTCTTTTTCTATCACTTAAACTCTTTTTAAAAATGTCTGGCACAGGCCAAAATGTTGATCTGTCCAAACTTGCATATGACCACCTTAGCTGAAAGGAGCAAGGAGTCTCTGTGTAGAAAGAGGTTTGAGTGTAGGGAAGAATCCTTCCTTGGAATTATTGCTTAACATGCTTAGAGAACAAGATAAGGCCAAAATGTCCTCATCTGTTGAAAAAGTAGCTAATGGTTCCCAATCTGATCCAGGGACTCCCCTAGGGAAAGATTCAGGAAAGAAACTTCCTAGCCTGCCCATTACTAGACAGTCTAGCATAGTTGGTACTGAGGTTGAGTCACACCATACAGATAGTGTTGTCTCACATCATAGCAAAAGCATTCATTCTCACCACAGTAGAAGTGATGTTTCTGTTAACCAAGCTGTTAGGGTGCCTTCTGTAAGGGATAGGTCTCCTTCTGTCCATTCTCACCATACTTCTGTTTCAAGACATGTCCCTCCCACCCACCCTGATGACAGATTGTTAGAAAGGGAGCTCAATAGATTGAGAGTGGAACAAACCAGACAAGCTCAAGAAGCAACAGCTCGATTTGGATAGGCAGACCTTAGAAGTAGAGAAGGAGAGACAGAAATTGGGTTTAGAAACCCATGGTGGCAGCAGCAGTATTCCCAATAGTCATCCTGCAAAAGAGCATGATTCTAGTAATCTGCACAAGATAGTTCCCCCTTATAAGGAGGGGGATGCCATTAACAAGTGGTTTGCTGCACTTGAGAGGGCCTGTGCTGTACAGGATGTCCCTCAAAGGCAGTGGGCTGCTATCCTATGGCTATCATTTAGTGGAAAAGGTAGGGATAGGCTCCTTACTGTGAAAGAAAGTGAAGCCAATGATTACAAAGTTCTTAAGAATGCACTCCTGGATGGTTATGGCTTAACCACTGAACAGTACAGGATAAAGTTCAGAGAGACCAAAAAGGAGTCTTCACAAGACTGGGTTGATTTCATTGACCATTCAGTGAAGGCCATGGAGGGGTGGTTACATGGCAGTAAAGTTACTGATTATGACAGCCTGTATAACTTGATCCTGAGAGAGGATATTCTTAATAATTGTGTGTCTGATTTGTTGCACCAGTACTTGGTGGACTCTGATCTGACCTCTCCCCAAGAATTGGGAAAGAAGGCAGACAAATGGGTCAGAACAAGGGTGAACATAAAAGTTCATACAGGGGGTGACAAAGATGGCAACAAGAAGAAGGATGGTAAGTCTTCTGACAAGGGTGGGGACAAATCTAAAAATGAGTCTTCATCAGGCCCACAAAAACACTCTGGTGGGGGTGGTGGACCCAAATCCTCTTCTAATCAAAACAAAGAAAAGAAACCATGGTGCTATTTATGTAAAATAAAAGGCCATTGGACAACAGATCCCAGTTGTCCAAAGAAAAGCACCAAGCCTCCTACCACTACAACCCCTACTGCTACACCTAGTGTCCCTACTAATAGCAGTGGTGGTGGGAGCAAACCTACTAATAACCAATCCAAGGGAGTAACTGGGCTCACTTTTGGTAACTTAGTTGGGGTTGGTCTTGTTAGGGAGACCACAGAGGCTGTGTTAATCTCAGAGGGGGCTACTGATTTAGCCACCTTAGTTGCCTGTCCCCTTAATATGGATAAGTACAAGCAGCTACCCCTAATAAATGGTGTTGAGGTTCAGGCCTACAGGGACACAGGTGCCAGTGTCACAATGGTGATAGAGAAACTGGTCCACCCTGAACAACACCTACTTGGTCACCAGTACCAAGTAACCGATGCTCACAACAACACACTTAGCCACCCCATGGCTGTTGTAAATCTCAACTGGGGGGGGGGTTACTGGTCCAAAGAAAGTTGTGGTAGCCTCAGATTCACATGTAGACTGTCTACTAGGAAATGATTTGGAGACATCAGCTTGGTCAGATGTGGAGTTGGAGGCCCATGCAGCAATGCTGGGCATCCCAAGGCATATTTTTGCTTTAACCAGGGCTCAGGCCAAAAAGCAAAAAGGACAGGGAAACTTGGATCCTGAAACAATGGACCAAGTGCTCCCTAAAGCTAGGGCTAGTAGAAGTAAAGCACTTACTACTATCCCTCCCTCTACAGTGGATTCTACTTCTGAGGAAGAAGAATTTCCACCCTGTGCAGAACCTACACCAGAGGAGCTGGAAGCAGACACTGCTGAGCTTTTGGGTGAAGGGGGGCCTGCCAGGGAGGAGCTGAGTGTGGCACAGCAAACCTGTCCCACACTAGAGGGTCTAAGACAGCAAGCTGTCAAACAGGCTAATGGGGATGTCAGTGACTCTCACAGAGTTTACTGGGAGGACAACCTCTTGTACACTGAAGCAAGGGATCCTAAACCTGGAACTGCCAGGAGGTTAGTGATTCCTCAGGAGTACAGAAAGTTCCTCCTAACTCTAGCCCACGACATTCCCCTAGCTGGACATCTGGGACAAATGAAAACTTGGGGCAGACTTGTTCCCTTGTTTCATTGGCCTAGAATGTCTGAGGACACAAAGGAATTTTGTAAGTACTGTGAAACCTGTCAAGCCAGTGGCAAGACAGGTGGCACCCCAAAGGCACCCCTTATCCCACTGCCTGTGGTTGGGGTTCCCTTTGAAAGGGTAGGGGTTGACATAGTTGGCCCCCTTGACCCTCCTACTGCTTCAGGCAATAGGTTTATCTTAGTGGTAGTGGACCATGCCACAAGATATCCTGAAGCAATTCCTTTAAGGACCACTACAGCACCTGCAGTAGCAAAGGCCCTCCTGGGAATATTTTCTAGGGTGGGCTTCCCAAAGGAAGTAGTATCAGACAGAGGAAGCAATTTCATGTCTGCTTACTTAAAGGCCATGTGGAAGGAGTGTGGTGTGACTTACAAGTTCACTACACCCTATCATCCACAAACAAATGGACTGGTGGAGAGATTTAACAAAACTCTCAAAGGCATGATTATGGGACTCCCTGAAAAACTCCGCAGGAGATGGGATATCCTTTTACCATGCCTCCTTTTTGCCTACAGGGAGGTACGCCAGAAAGGAGTGGGCTTCAGCCCCTTTGAACTCCTTTTTGGACACCCTGTTAGGGGTCCACTAACACTTGTCAAGGAGGGTTGGGAACAACCTTTAAAAGCTCCAAAGCAAGATATTGTGGATTATGTGCTTGGCCTCAGATCAAGGATGACTGAGTATATGAAAAAGGCCAGTAAAAACCTTCAGGCCAGCCAAGAGCTCCAAAAGCAATGGCATGACCAGAAGGCTGTTTTGGTTCAGTACAAACCAGGGCAGAAAGTGTGGGTCTTAGAGCCTGTGGCCCCAAGAGCACTCCAAGATAAATGGAGTGGACCCCACACAATTGTTGAGAAAAAGGGTGAAGTCACCTACTTAGTTGACTTAGGCACTGCCAGGAGTCCCCTTAGGGTGCTCCATGTCAATCGCCTGAAACCCTACTATGACAGGGCTGATCTCACCCTGCTCATGGCAACTGATGAGGGACAGGAAGAAGACAGTGATCCTCTACCTGATCTCTTTTCTTCCACAGAACAAGATGCTCTAGTGGAAGGTGTAGTTTTGGCTGATTGTCTTACTGCTGAGCAGAAAGACCATTGCATAAATCTCCTGGGTCAGTTTTCTGAACTCTTCTCTACTGTGCCAGGTACCACTTCTTGGTGTGAGCACACTATAGATACTGGAGACAGCTTGCCTGTCAAAAGTAAAATCTATAGGCAGCCTGACCATGTCAGGGACTGCATAAAGCAAGAGGTGCAGAAAATGTTAGAACTGGGAGTGGTTGAGAACTCTGAAAGTCCATGGGCTTCTCCTGTGGTACTTGTACCAAAACCTCATTCCAAAGATGGAAAGAAAGAAATGCGGTTTTGTGTAGACTACAGAGGTCTCAACAAGGTAACCAAAACTGATGCTCACCCTATACCCAGGGCAGATGAGCTCATTGATACACTGGCATCTGCCAAGTATCTAAGCACTTTTGATTTGACTGCAGGGTATTGGCAGATCAAATTATCAGAAGATGCTAAACCTAAAACTGCATTTTCAACCATTGGAGGCCATTACCAATTCACAGTAATGCCTTTTGGATTGAAAAATGCACCTGCCACTTTTCAGAGGTTGGTGAACACAGTCCTGCAAGGGCTGGAAGCTTTTAGTGCAGCATATTTGGACGATATAGCTGTCTTTAGCTCCAGCTGGGATGATTACCTGGTCCACCTATGGAAAGTTTTGGAGGCCCTGCAAAAGGCAGGCCTCACTATCAAGGCTTCAAAGTGCCAGATAGGGCAGGGGAAGGTGGTTTATCTGGGACACCTTGTTGGTGGGGAACAGATTGCACCACTTCAGGGGAAAATCCAAACTATTATAGATTGGGTTCCCCCTACTACTCAGACTCAGGTGAGAGCCTGCCTAGGCCTCACTGGGTATTACAGGAGGTTCATTAAGAACTATGGCTCCATTGCAGCCCCTCTTAATGACCTCACATCCAAGAAAATGCCTAAAAATGTATTATGGACAGCAAACTGTCAGAAAGCTTTTGAGGAGCTGAAGCAGGCCATGTGCTCTGCACCTGTCCTGAAAAGCCCTTGTTACTCTACAAAATTCTATGTCCAAACTGATGCATCTGAATTAGGAGTAGGGGCAGTCCTATCACAACTTAATTCTGAGGGCCAGGATCAACCTGTTGCTTTTATTAGTAGGAGGTTGACCCCTAAAGAAAAGTGTTGGTCTGCCATTGAGAGGGAGGCCTTTTCTGTGGTCTGGGCACTGAAGAAGTTGAGGCCATACCTGTTTGGCACTCACTTCATTGTTCAGACAGACCACAAACCTCTACTTTGGCTAAAACAAATGAAAGGTGAAAATCCTAAATTGTTGAGGTGGTCCATATCCCTACAGGGAATGGACTATACAGTGGAACATAGACCTGGGAGTAGCCACTCCAATTCAGATGGACTCTCCAGATATTTCCACTTAGACAATGAAGACTCATCAGGTCATGGCTAGTCTTATTGTCCTTCGTTTTGGGGGGGGGGGGGGTTGTGTAGGAAAGTACCATCTTGCCTGGCATGTTACCCCCATTTTTCACTGTATATATGTTGTTTTAGTTGTATGTGTCACTGGGACCCTGCCAGCCAGGGCCCCAGTGCTCATAAGTGTGCCTGAATGTGTTACCTGTGTTATGACTAACTGTCTCACTGAGGCTCTGCTAATCAGAACCTCAGTGGTTATGCTCTCTCATTTCTTTCAAATTGTCACTAACAGGCTAGTGACCAATTTTACCAATTTACATTGGCTTACTGGAACACCCTTATAATTCCCTAGTATATGGTACTGAGGTACCCAGGGTATTGGGGTTCCAGGAGATCCCTATGGGCTGCAGCATTTCTTTTGCCACCCATAGGGAGCTCTGTCAATTCTTACACAGGCCTGCCACTGCAGCCTGAGTGAAATAACGTCCACGTTATTTCACAGCCATTTTACACTGCACTTAAGTAACTTATAAGTCACCTATATGTCTAACCTTTACCTGGTAAAGGTTTGGGTGCTAAGTTACTTAGTGTGTGGGCACCCTGGCACTAGCCAAGGTGCCCTCACATTGTTCAGGGCCAATTCCCCGGACTTTGTGAGTGCGGGGACACCATTACACGCGTGCACTACGTATAGGTCACTACCTATATGTAGCTTCACAATGGTAACTCCGAATATGGCCATGTAACATATCTATGATCATGGAATTGCCCCCTCTATACCATCCTGGCATAGTTGGCACAATCCCATGATCGCAGTGGTCTGTAGCACAGACCCTGGTACTGCCAAACTGCCTTTCCCGGGGTTTCACTGCAGCTGCTGCTGCTGCCAACCCCTCAGACAGGCTTCTGCCCTCCTGGGGTCCAGCCAGGCAGAACAAAGGACTTCCTCTGAGAGAGGGTGTTACACCCTCTCCCTTTGGAAACTGGTGTGAAGGCAGGGGAGGAGTAGCCTCCCCCAGCCTCTGGAAATGCTTTCATGGGCACACATGGTGCCCATTTCTGCATAAGCCAGTCTACACCGGTTCAGGGACCCCTTAGCCCTGCTCTGGCGCGAAACTGGACAAAGGAAAGGGGAGTGACCACTCCCCTGACCTGTACCTCCCCTGGGAGGTGCCCAGAGCTCCTCCAGTGTGCTCCAGACCTCTGCCATCTTGGAAACAGAGGTGCTGCTGGCACACTGGACTGCTCTGAGTGGCCAGTGCCATCAGGTGACGTCAGAGACTCCTTCTGATAGGCTCCTTCAGGTGTTGCTAGCCTATCCTCTCTCCTAGGTAACCAAACCCTCTTTTCTGGCTATTTAGGGTCTCTGTCTCTTGGGATTCCTTAGATAACGAATGCAAGAGCTCATCCGAGTTCCTCTGCATCTCTCTCTTCACCTTCTGCCAAGGAATCGACTGCTGACCACGCTGGAAGCCTGCAAAACTGCAACAAAGTAGCAAAGACGACTACTGCAACTCTGTAATGCTGATCCTGCCGCCTTCTCGACTGTTTTCCTGGTGGTGAATGCTGTGGGGGTAGTCTGCCTCCTCTCTGCACTAGAAGCTCCGAAGAAATCTCCCGTGGGTTGACGGAATCGTCCCCCTGCAACCGCAGGCACCAAAGAACTGCATCACTGGTCCCCTGGGTCTCCTCTCAGCACAACGAGCGAGGTCCCTTGAATCCAGCAACTCTGTCCAAGTGACTCCCACAGTCCAGTGACTCTTCAGTCCAAGTTTGGTGGAGGTAAGTCCTTGCCTCCCCACGCCAGACTGCATTGCTGGGAACCGCGACTTTTGCAGCTACTCCAGCCTCCGTGCACTTCCGGTGGAAATCCTTTGTGCACAGTCCAGCCTGGGTCCACGGCATTCTAACCTGCATTGCACGACCTCCTAAGTTGTCCTCCGGCGACGTGGGGCTCCTTTGTGCGACTTCGGGTGAGCACCGTTTCACACATCCTCATAGTGCCTGTTTCGGGCACTTCTGCGGGTGCTGCCTGCTGCTGAGAGGGCTCCTTGTCTTGATCGATGCCCCCTCTGTCCCCAGACGCAATTGGCGACATCCTGGTCCCTCTTGGGCCACAGCAGCATCCAAAAACCCTTACCGCATGATTTGAAGCTAGCAAGGCTTGTTGGCAGTCTTTCTTCAGAAAAACACTTCTGCACGACTCTCCACGGCGTGGGGGATCCATCCTCCAAAGGGGAAGTGTGAGAAACTGGGGCTGATTGCAGAGGCCCCCTAACTTTTTGCCCCCATTTTCCACTTTATGCTGGTGTTTTCCTGACTCTGATGGTGCCCTGGGTACTGCTAACCAGTCCCAGGGCCTGTGCTCTGTGTAAAATGGATATGCAAATTAGGCTAATTATAATTGGCTAAGTTAACCTACCTATAAGTCCCTAGTATATGGTAGGGCATGTAGGTTTAGGGACCACAGCATAGGTGGTGCACACCTAGGTGCATTGCTGAGGTGCCCAGTGTCATTTTAAAAGCAGGCCTGCCTTGCTGGCTGCTTTTAAATTAAAGTTATATGCAAATTCGACTTTGGAATTAAAGGTACTTCCAAAGTCTTAAACTACCTTATTTTTACATATAAGTCACCCCTAAGGTGTGCCCTATGTGCCCCTAGGGCTGGGTGCCATGTAACTATAAGCAGGGACTTTATAAAAATAGATTTATAAGCCCTGGTGAGGTAAAAACAGCCAAATTTGTTTTTCCCTCATTGAAGTAAATGGCCTTCATAGGCTAGAATGGGCAGACTTTATTTTAAATTTTAAAGTCTCCTTAAATGTTACATACCAAGAATTTGGTATCAAATTGATTGTTATAATAAATCCCACAACTTCCAGTTGTTGGATTTAATATAACTAGTGCAGGTAAAAAGTTTAGACTTTACCTAAAAAGTTGCCAATTTCAGCTCTGCATTGTTTTTGCTGCTGTGCTCTGATTGGCCAGCCTGCAGCAGCTTCTGCCAGGCTACTTTAATGAGGTGTGAAGTGGCCTGACTTCACACAAAGGAATGTGCTTGGGGGAGAGAATCTCCCCTCAGCAGATGGTGAGGCAGGAAGGGGGAGGGCTGCCAAACTGGTCTTCAAAGGCAGAGAAGGACATTTGCAGCACCCAGCAACACCCCCACATCCTGCAACCCCAGACAATTAGGTGCCCCCTTGATTAGATTAGGAGAGGGCAGGAGAGGGGTGTGTTTATGATTTTTAGCCACACCAGTGGGTGGGCTCAGCCAGATCTCTCCTCCAAAAATCAGATTCATCCATTTTGGATTTTTAGAGACTGTTGCCTTCTGGGATGGATTTTTGCCACACTTCCCAGGAAGTGGTCATCACAGGGGGACGACCCTGTCCCTGATTGGAGAACCAGGGCCCCCCTGCTTTTCACCCAGGAGCAAGGATAAAACTGGCAGACCTGCACCCACGCCTCAGATCCCCACCAAATTTCAAGAAGAAAGAACTACAAGGAGAAGAAGGACTGCCCTGCTGGACCCCTGGCCTGCACCTGGACCCTGCACTCAGAAAGACTGCACCAGCTGCACACTTGGGCTTCACCACAAGAAGGACTTTGCCTGGCTTCCACTGGTTCAAGGAGGGACTCCCTGTTTGCTACAGGTGAAAAATTGCTAACCAGAGTCCCCTGCACCAACTCCTGAAAAAGTGACCAGCTGACCACTGTCCAGTGGCCAAAAAGGAGTTTGCGCCAGGTGCATTCTGGGAGTTGAAGTCCGCACTTCCCAAGGACCATCACAGAACTTCTGGACCCTTGGGGTGAGCTGTGGACCCCAAAAGAACCTTAAAAGAACATCTGGGTGAAGCCCCAGAAGTTTGGAAAAGATTGGAGAATTTTTGAAAAAAAGCTCCATAAAGTGGCCGACCCGACGCGGAAATTCTAGCCGGCTTGCCTCAACCGCGACCCGGCCTGACTTCGTGGTTCGTCCCGGTAAAGAAAAACATCCAAAAAATAGACTAAGTCCGAACGTAAAAAGTTGACCGGGACCTTCCAGCCATCGTATCCGAGAAGGGCTCCACGGACGTCGGATCAAGATCCAGGTTTACCCCGGTCGAAGGATTTTCATCTCGAAAAAACGACTAAGTCCGAAGGTAGAAATCACCACCGAGGAAACTGACTTCGCGTATCCGGACAAGGGCTCCAGGAGGTCGGATCCAACTGGCAGGTTCGTCCCGGTGAAGAAAAACTTCAAAATAAAGACTAAGTCAGAAGGTAACTTTTTAACCGAGGCTTCCCGCGACCTGTAGCCGAGCAGGGCTCCATCGCGGTCGGCCTGAAAGTTTGACTTTGTCCCGGTCCTGGTGCAACCAGATGACCCGATTGGCGCTTTTTGTTTCTAAGCGCTAGAAAATAATAATACTTTAAAAATTCATATCTCCGGTTCCCCTGAACCGATTTTAATCGTTTTTGTGTCATTTTAAAGATAAAAATATAAGCTATTTTTATAAATTGGTTTTGGATTTTTAAACTGTTTCCTGTGTTTTATTTAATTACTGTTTTGTGATATTTGAATGCTTTACACTTTGTCTCCTAAGTTAAGCCTTGACGCTCGATGCCAAGCTACCAAGGGTAGAGCTGGGATTAATTTACTGAGACCTAACTGTACTTTTGTGGAGGTTTGTGGCTTGTTGCTAGGTGTAGGTACCTACCTGCCCTACCAATAACCCATTTTCCAACAGGAAGTCTCTAGCCCTTGTTGTTCCTGCAGAACCTTCAGCTTCTACTGTCCAGTAGCAGGTTCTTTGCACCCACAGCTGGCATTTCCTGGGCATCTGCCCATCTCCGACTTGCTTGTGACTTTTGGACTTGGTCCCCTTGTTCCACAGGTACCCTCGACTGGAAATCCATCGTTGTTGCATTGCTGGTTTCTGTCTTTCCTGCAGAATTCCCCTATCACGACTTCTATGTCCTTTGGGGAACTTTAGTGCAATTTGCACTCACTTTTCAGGGTCTTGGGGTGGGCTATTTTTCTAACCCTTACTATTTTCTAATAGTCCCAGCGACCCTCTACAAGGTCACATAGGTTTGGGGTCCATTTGTGGTTCGCATTCCACTTTTGGAGTATATGGCTTGTGTTGCCCCTATCCCTATGTGTCCCCATTGCATCCTATTGTAACTATACATTGTTTGCACTGTTTTCTAATACTATTACTGCATATTTTTGTATTGTTTACATATATCTTGTGTATATTTGCTATCCTCATACTGAGGGTATACTCTGAGATACTTTGGCATATTGTCATAAAAATAAAGTACCTTTATTTTTAGTATATCTGTGTATTGTGTTTTCTTATGATATTGTGCATATGACACTAGTGGTACTGTAGGAGCTTCACTCGTCTCCTAGTTCAGCCTAAGCTGCTCTGCTAAGCTACCATTATCTATCAGCCTATGCTGCTAGACACCCTATACACTAATAAGGGATAACTGGGCCTGGTGCAAGGTGCAAGTACCCCTTGGTACTCACTACAAGCCAGTCCAGCCTCCTACACTCATCCACTACCTCCATCACCAGCATGCCTATTACTATACGCCACTCACTGGCAATCACCACCCCCACATCTATGCACACGTCCCCTGTGTCCTCTCCCGCTGTGTCTGAGACCACCCCTCCCAAAATACACAAACGCAAGCACACACCCACCCAACAGCCATCAACCTAACAACTGCATCCAGCTCAGGCACCTGCACCCAATCACAGCAGACTGACACCTCCTACAACCACTCCCTCTTCCTCCACTCCCAAACCTTCACCCTCTTCCCACCCCAGTGTCCCTAAGAAGCTTTTCCTAGCCAACATTGACCTCTTCCCTACCCTTCCCCCTCATCCTTCACCTCAGGCTAGGGTGGTCAGAACCCAGCCCAGCACCTCAGCCACCAAGTCCACGTCCGCTGTGGTTTCTGCAGCTCTGAGAGGCTCTAAGGAGGCACCTGTCTGCCCAGCCAGTGTGACACCAACACCTGCCAAGGCCAAGAAAAATCCGCCACCTGGTAATGGCAAAAAAGGGACAGCATCCAGCAAGGAGAATGAGGCACAACTAGCCAGCAAGGCCAAGGCAAAGACTCCAGCTGGCAGAAGCAAGGAGGCACCACCATCTGCCAAGGGCAGGAAGGGGCACACAACACCAGCCAGGACACTTCAGCCATCCGAAGCTGCAGGGGAAGGGCTCGAGCCTCCCCCTACCACTGCCAGCACCGCCACCTGCACCGCGGCCAGCACCGCCACCTGCACCGCCGCAAGCAGCACCACTGCCAGCAGCAGCAGCCCCAGTGGACAGCCATCCAAGCCTGCAGGGGAAGGGCTGGAGCCTCCCCTCACCACTGGCAGCACTGCCACCTGCACCACGGTCAGCAGCGCCACCTGCACCACCACAAGCAGCACCACTGCCAGCTGCAGCAGCCCCAGTGGGCAGCCGTCTGAGGCTGCAGGGGAAGGGCTGTAGCCTCCCCCCACCACTGGCAGCACCACCTGCACCTGCACTGCAACCACTGTACAGCCGTCCCCACGGCATATGAACTGTAGTCCTGACTCCATGGTGTGTCATGCATCCTGCCCACAGAAAATCGTGTGGGTCTGACACCCAGGTAAGTGACTGTGACCTTGCACTCCCCCTGTGCTGCATCACTGGGCACAAGATCCCTCCAGAACCAGTGGAAGAAGGCATCCACTCAACCTGTCCTTCGCAGGATGAAGCACACTGGGCACAAAACCCCCTCCAGAACCAGTGGACGAAGGCATCCACTCACCCTATCCTTGCCAGGATGAAGCACAATGGCACAAAGCCACCTACAAAACCAGTGGAGAAGCCACCCACTTGAGAGACTGTGGCTTTGCACTCCCCAGGACCAAGCAGTGGGCAAACCACCCACTTGAGAGACTGTGGCTTTGCACTCCCCAGGACCAAGCAGGGGGCAAGCCACCCACTAGAGAGACTGTGGATTGTACTCCCCAGGACCAAGCAGTGGGCAAACCAACCACTAGAGAGACTGTGGCTTTGCACTCCCCAGGACCAAGCAGTGGACAAAAACTACCCACTTGGGAGACTGTGACTTTGCACTCCCCAGGACCAAGCAGTGGGCATGGAGCCCCCTCCAGGAGCAGTGGCGTTGTACCATCTTCCGGCTGAGGTGCCCCCACATTTTCAGTCCCCCTGAGGTGCCTGTGTGTTTTTGACCTGATGCCCCTGCAGTGTTCTCTCCACATTGAAGCAGGAGTCAAGTGTGGGCTTGGCCTATGTGTTTTGGCCATGTAGGCCACGGACATTTTGAGTGGGCATTGTCCCACCTGTTGTATATATTGTATATATTGTAAATACTCTTTTTGATTTCTGAATGTATTTCTAAGTATTTGTAATATTACACTCATTTGAATCCATTCATTTTGTCCTTGCGTTATTCCAGAGGGTTACGGGGGGTATATGTAATGTTGCTGCATGTGTTTGTGTGTATGGTGTTGGGGGTGAGGGTGGGGGTGGGGGTGTTGCATGTTGCATGTGTGTGACACTCTCTTTTTCCTCCCCCCTCCCCTGTGTGCTAGGCGCAGTACTCACCGTGGTCGTCGCCGCCGGCGTTGGTGCTCCTGGTGTATGAGCAGATACACCAGCATGGGGAAGACCTGCAGCTCGATGGCGTCGTGGTTCTTTCTTGAGTGTTGAGAGGTGAGTCGTTTCCCTTCAGAACACTGTTTCCGCCGTGCTTTTGATGGCGTTGGTACCGCCCCGGAAAAGGTGGCAGATAGGCCTCTTGTAATACAGTGGGCAGAACCTGGTCTTCCGCCTGGCTGTTGGTGGTTACCGCCGTGGTGTTTGTTGCGATCGCCATGGCGGTCAGAGTGTTAAAGTGGCTGTCTGTGCTGGCAGTTTCCTCTGTGGTCATGACTCCATTTTTTTTTACCACCAGCCTGTTAGCGGTGTTACCGCCACTTTAACACCGACTGCCAGGGTTGTAATGAGGGCCTTACTGCCAACACATCCCATTACTCCCCACATTTGGTGGGCAAAAATACACTCAGTTTTTGGTTACGGCTCATAAACCTCCGGGCATATTTTTATTAAACTATACAAACATTTTGCAGTAAAGACCACATATAATTTCCAATAGTTATACGCAGTAACCCTTAATATTTACAGCTTTATTTAGATGTGTTGATGACTAGCCTTAACAGAGATGCTTACACATCCGATTTCCTGGCACTATCTAAACATGTTCCTGCGTATCACAATTTATGCCCACAAGTGAGATTATGACTGGACCCAATGGTGTCTCCTGATCTAGAATCTCTCTTTCCCATCTATTAGGCCTAGACCCAAGAATTCCAGCCGCTCATTCGACTCTTTGCACCTACTACCAGAAGAAACAGGGATCAAGTGCAGCCTTTACAACATGCACAAGATCATGTAGCACTTGTAGCAGTTTGCCAATTTTCTGCACCTTAGAAAGCCCCATTGCTGCCGCCGCAGAGGCAGCTCCAATACAAAATGAGTGAAGCCCAAACTCAGAAGGGTGATAGCCAGCTCCCCACAGGGCCCTGTTAAGGATCCTGGAGAACTGGTACCTGGTCAGAGGAGTTCTGTCAGCACCCTGAGAGCTAGGAATGACTCTATGTTAAGTACGGGGAAGCACACATTACCCAGGACCCTATGCAATAAGATGTGGTCACCTACACCAACCTGGTCTGTCTTGGAGCAGAGATGTTAACCTCCAGAGCCCCAGTTTTAACTCCCCTCCAGTGTCGTCCTTGTTTCTGGCTACCGACTCATCACCCTGAAGGGCCCAATAAAAAGTAAATGCTGCCCTAAGGAGGAGGACCTCCCCTGGTGACCTACAGATATCTCCCAGGGGCCCCAGAATTGCCACAAATGCGGCCCTGTCAATGGGGTGCCTGAAATCCAGCCTGGCCCCATCTAAACCCTGCCAACCCCTCTAGCCTCTTTGAACCAAGAAGTACTTGGTCCCGTCAGTGTGTCCCAGCAGTTTTGCAAAAAAGCATATTGCTGCGGTGTGGCACCTGGTGTAAGTCACTGATCACCCCTCACCCCTTAGGATCCCTAAGAATGCTATGGTAGAAGTAGAAGCAAACCAATCCGCCACCCCTATGAGCCCCAAGATGTAACAATAAGCCCTAAACGCCCCCTCATAAGCACCCCTTGGGCACTAAGCTGGCTGCTATGAGGTCTGGTGAACTTGGGCATCAAGCAGCCACAGATGGTCCGGGAAAGGCATAAGGGAGTCCGCTGATCCTGGATGATAACACCTGAACGCCTGCATTTTGAAACGAGACAATGTATCAGTGATGTTGGTTAACACGACAGGGACATGCTTGGCTTTGAACAGCACATTTAACTTAAAACACAGCAGTACAATTTATCAATTTACATTAAAAGTCGCAAAATCATTTTGCATTTTGTTGCCTGCTGATTGATGCAGTCTACCACTGTCATATTATCAGACCAGAACACGACTACCTTATTACTGAACTGCTCTGGCCAAACAGACAATGCCACCAAGATTGGAAACAGCTCAAGGAAACCTATGTTAGTATCCAACCCAGATTGCACCCACTCCTTGGGCCACTGCTGTGCTCACCATGCTGTCCCCAAAGTGGCACCAAATCCCTCGCTATCTGCTGACCGGGACACGCCACCATCCCATTGAATTCCGTCAGAACTGACTCCCATGTTTTCATATCTTGCCTGACTTCACTACCCAGTCTGGTCTGATGATACTTTACCTTTATGCCAGACATGGCTTGGGCAGTGGGCCGAGAGAAGGGGTGCCCCATTGGAATGATCCACAAGGTGAAGTTCAGTTGCCCAACCAAGACTTGTAACTGATGTAATGTGACCTTCTTAACTCTCAGACATGCTTGCAAAAGTGTGAAAAAGTGTTAACCTTCTCCAAGGGAAGAGTGGAGGCTCCTGCCACAGAATACTACTATCTCCAGGAACTCAATCGTGATCGCAGGCCCCAGTGTCTTGCCCTGTGCTAGCGGGACCCCAAGCTCTTCCATTAATTCCCGAAAAGTTTGCAAGGCATTGGCACATTGCCATGTTCCGGGTGTTTCCAGAAAGAGAAAACCATCTAGGTAGTGCAGTACCCATTGATGGCCTGACCTCCCCCTGAAGACCCATTCAAGGAACATGCTGAACATCTCAAAATAGGCGCATGACACAGACCAGCCCATAGCATACACTTGTCAAAATAAAACGCATTCTCAAATTGGAAACCCAGTAGATGACAATCCTGCGGATGCACCAGGATTAAACGGACAGCAGATTCAATGTCAGATTTTGCCAACAAGGTACCAGGTCCCAGCTCTTGCAGGATCCGGATTGCCTGATCAAGGAATGCATACTTGACTGAGCATAACGCATCCTCAGTAGCCTCATTCACTGACTGACCCCTGGGAATCAATAGATTATGTATCAATCTAAACTCACCCGGCTCTTTTTTAGGAACCACCCCCAAGGGGGAGCAGAGGAAACCATCAAGCGGAGTCGAATCGAACGGACCTACCACCCTACTAAGACTCAACTCCTTCAGGATCTTTGCCCTGGCCATCCCCGGATTAGACCTGAGTGACTGTAGGCTTCTCCAATAGGGGGAGTCCACATAACCCTCCACTGGGATCCTGAAACCTTCCTTGAAAATCTTGTATAATGTCTGAGTTGCCAAATAATTATTGTAGGTATTGAGCTATGAGACCATTCTTGTAAATTTTACCGGTGAAAGAGGTTTGTCAAAACCTAGGTGGTCATTCCTGTTTCTTGGTGACCTTTTCCTTAGACTTTCTAAAACACTTGGATTATGGATGGGATGCCATACCACAGAACTAGCAACAATGTTTGAACCTACAGGTCCTTGCTAGTCAGGTACAGGTATGCCTGTTGAAATCGCAACAGGCACCTCTCTTTGGCCACCCACCACCCCGGGGCTGCTAGTGGACCTCAAACTAAAGGGCTGGCTGGCGGTAGCATCAGTGCAGTGAAGTTTCATGTAACAGAGCCATGTGATGACCTCTATCTGGTCCCATGCAAGAGTGATTCTAGTAGACTTAATCCTCCTGAACTCCTTATCATATTCTTTTCAGGCCGACCCACCATACTCGTCATGAGCACACACAATCCTCTTTTGATAGCATGCAAGTTGTGCTCCCAAATAATTAAAACGCTCAGTCAAAATGGCTTGGTCAGTTGAGAAGCCTCTGACCCAATTCACCAGTGTTTCCTCAACCTTCTTCTTGTATGGCTAATGGCCAGTCTCTAGCCTGTGTACAGTCCTTGCAACATTTGGCTTCATCCCCTTCGGACATACCTACCAGCAACTTAAAGATATCTACATACGCCCCTTCCAAATCTTTTACTTTACTTCCATTGGAACATGCCTCCCTAGCTGCTCATGTATGGCCCGCTTGCTCAGAGGTGGCCCCTGAAACCCTGGCACATAGGTGACCCTAAGTGATCCCTCCTGACCCCCAATGGGGCTGCTGTACCAGCTGGAGTCAGCCCACTGGCCCCTGCAGAGGCCCCTAAAGCCACCACACTCCCTTGGGATCCCTGAACACCCCTAGCACCATCTGGGTGAGCCACCAGGCACCTAACCCTTCCCAAATCATTGCTGTCTCTAGTACCAGTAAGTGGGACAGACCGCATCCCCACTTCGAGAGCCAAGGTGACACACTTGCTAAATTAGTCACCAAGCCTGAATGGGTAGGACCCCCTGCGGGTGTAACCCCAATAGCCATACACCTGTTGCCATTCGGCACAATGCCACCACCTCCTGCAGGTCCCATTACGGCTGTGAAATTACCATGAACTGCAAGCTGGCCTGAGTCACCCAACACCAGGGGTCTGACCCACCGGCGCAACCTCCAGAAGGGTAGTATTCTGGACCCCTGACGTACCAGGGTGACCTGCTGCCTGCCCCTGCAAATCACCCTTATGTTTGCCCTACGCAAACGTGCCCTTTTTGGAACTACGGAAATGCCTCCTTGGGAGGCACTCCTGCTCCTGTAGATCCTGCCACCTGTTCAACAGGCACACCTTATCCATGGCATCCATTCTATGCACCAACGTTTCTAGAAGCCCTTCAGTCCGTGAGCGCTTGTCCCCTTTTTGCACACCACCAGACACAATTATATCGCAAGCCAGGCAAAAAACAAGAAAGGGTAGCGCAAACCAATCCAGCAAGAATGCTAAAATTTACCCCATTATGTCACTGCTCAGACTACCCTTTAACTGGTCCCTAAAACAAGCACCAGGTAATTGTTACAAAATTCCCTCCCCTGGTAGCTGTGCCACTGCCTTGGATTCCCCCTTGGAACCTAGCACCAATGAACACAGCTTTCTCTCAATAAAAAGCAATACTAAGCCAAGAAGAATATGATACAATCTGCCAAGAATGCCAAACAAAATGCCAGCTAAATGCCCTAAAACATGCAACAAAGGAGTTGCTTCCCAAAAATCTAGCCAGCCCACCAGTCATGGGCACCAAATTAACTTCAATAAACTCCTGCGAAATCACTCCCAAATTAGGTGTCCCCTCTGCCTCTGGCAAAATGTTTTTAAAAAAATGCCTGCTGCTCAAGCCCACAATTGCCCCCACAAAGGCCCCCTCACTTAGAGTGCCAGTGGTCCCCAACCGGAGCCATCACTGAGCACACTAGCAATGAGATCAAGTGAGTGGTGCTCAAATGCGTACGGCCCTCGGGCAGGGGACGGCTGCACTGCAGCTGTGTGCCTGATGCAGAGTGCGGAGCAGAGCATTCAACCTGAAAAATAAAAAGAATGGACACAAAGAAAGTGCACAAAGAAAATCCCTCAGTGGCCCTGAGGGAGAGAGTGGTGGTATCCTTGTGAGTGAGGTGGCAAGCAGGAGCGACAGACCCGCTCCCCACCTCGTGGTCCCTTTAATGAGAGAGGCGATGCAGCAGTGGCAGACCCTCAATGCCACCATGGACACCATTGCAGGGATTCTCAAGGAACTGACCACCATCCTGCGTGAGTCCTCCACCCACCAGCAAACCTCTTCCACTAGCCACACCCCAACAGTGCCCTCCACTACAGTGGTAGCTAGTGGAATGGAGGCCCTTCCTGAGGACCCGAAGACAACCAGCACCCCTCCCCCTGTAGCTGAGGGACCCCCGCACAAGCGAGGACATCCAACCAGACATCCTGCAGGTTCTAATGCCAAGACCAACACCACCTCCAGGAAGTGATTCTCCCTTGTGTGCCACAGAGACACCCTGTTGACTGTCCACTGTCATCTCTTTGTTCTCCCATGGCCCCCTATTCTGGACCCGGACTAAAAACACTATTGAGCACAGCTACAGTCTACGTGCTTTATTGCATGAAATACCATTTACTGTGGCATTACATGTTTAACTGTCAACCCATTGTCCTGCCAAAGTTTGCATAAGTGACAGAAGGGGGAGCAATATGCAGCTTGGATGATGGTGGAGCAGGCAAAGGCCGGACACGTGTCAAGGGAGGCAACAGGTGATGCAGGACCCAGAGTGCACCACACAAATGCCCTGCAAGTAGAACAAGACAGGAACAACATTTACTATTGGATTGAAATATGCCCCCACAACACACGTGCACCACAATAACAAAGTCCCAAAAGTGAGTTGGCAAGTGTCAGCTCTGGCCACATGCCCATGTGAGACACACATTACCAAGACAACCATCCCCAATGGTCCCTCCATCACAGCAGACAAAACTGAACTTAAGGCATGTTCCACAGCCAATACAGTAATGTTGCACTGCCTCCCAATATGCACTCTTAGGGGAAGTAGCAATACTGTTGACACCACAATGTGTAGCTCACATATTGTAGTTGAAGTGGCAGTACAGGGTACAATGGAAAAGCACAAACATGTCACATATGAAGCAAAATAACAGCAGGAAGATGATTGAACTGAACTGTGCACAGTAACAACCCCACTCATGGTGAAATGTGACCCCCCCACAACCTACTCAAAAGCAGAGCTGAACCCAATTCCATCAGTGGCAACAGACACCAGGAGGGCCAATGTCACAAGGTAGCCATGAGTACAGGGCACATAACATACATCTGACAGCACTGTCATCTCAACTCTGCTCTGGAGTCAGCTGCATCCTCACGATCTACATCCTATTCACTCCCCATATCCCCTTCATCAGCCACTGGTCCAGCTGCCATCTCCTCTGCATCCAGCAATGGGATGTGACATATCAGGGCCAAATTGTGTAGCATGTAGCAAGTAACCACAATCTGGCACACTTTCTGTGGTTTGTAGAGTAGGGCACCTCTGGAGATGTGTAGACACTGGAATCTGGCCTTCAGTAGGCCAAAGGTTCTCTTGATCACATGCCTTGTCCTACCTTGGGCCTCATTGAGATGGTTTTCAGCATCTGTAGTCTGATGTCTCACAGGTTTCAGTAGCCAAGGAAGGTTGGGATAGCCAGAGTCACCTGAGTGCACAGAGGTAGGAACCATGTAAAGACCGGGATGGAGATAGGGCATGGTGTGAAGGGAGTTGAGTATACAGGGGCCCACATACTATTGGATACATACCGAGGAGTCAGGCCCGGTCCCTCTGCAGTGGTGCCATCATGTGTTGGGCATTGCTGTTCCACAAAATGTAGGAGTCATGCACAGAACCTGACACTTGGCAGTCACTTGTGAGATACTTCGGTCAGTGAGACACATCACCTGCACATTGATAGAATTGAAGTTTTTACAGTTCCTGAACACTTGTTCATTTCTCCTGGGTGGCACCAAGGCAATGTGTTTTTCATCTATGGCCCCTATCACGTGAGAGACTATGCAAAATCGTAAACGGCACTTTTGACAGTGGCTACATCAGCACGTTGGGGGAACCTGATGTAGTAGGGCAGATGTCTTAACAGGGCAAACAGTACATCCCTCAAAATTTTACTGAACATCGGCTGTGACATCCCTGCTTCCAACCCAACTGTCATCTGGAACGACCCTGTTGCAAGAAAGTTGAGGACTGACAACACCTGTACTGTGGGAGGGATTGCATTGGGATGATGGATGGCAGATAAAAGATCAAGCTCCAACTGGGTCACCAACTCTATGATTGTCTAATGGTTCAGGCGAAACTTCTGAATAATGTGTCACTCTTCCAGGGTGGCAAAGACGACTATGGGCTGGTATATAGGAGCATGTCTCATCCTCAACATTGCACCGTATCTAGGAATAGGAGGGGGAGAAGTCAGAAAAAGCTGCATAGACTGGGGGGACACAGTAAAGTTGTGCAAAAGTTAAACTTTTCACCCATGACGCAGCTAACATTCAGACCCTATTCACAACATACACGCATGCACAGGACAGATGGAAGTGACCTCATACTGCCGGCGTTAGACGTCATGGCTGGAGGCGGTCACAACCGGCGTGCAAATCTTCATTGGATAAAATGATTGTCTATGGGAGACTGGAGCCAATGATGATCGCTGTTGGCGGTGACCGTGACGTCCGCAGTGGACGTGACCACCATTTCATGTGGCAATGCTCACAAGCACTCCACTGTGTGTGCTGCTGTGTTCTGAATCTAGTAGCAAAGATGCTACGTCCTGCAGTGATAGGACCCCAGCCTTCTACAAGAAGGGAACTTGAGAATCTTGTGGACGGGGTCCTACCCCTATATGGACAGTTGTATGGGGCAGCATGTGAGTCTAATGTTACCCTCCTGTCTGATAACGATGTGTATGTGGATGTGAGGCATTGCGATGTGTATGTGGATGTGAGGCATTGGGACGTGGCAGATAGGGTGGATAGATGGAGATGGGTGAGGAGTCTGACTGTTAGTGGCGTGTAGACATGTGAATGTGGCCATGAGAAGTGTGAGATGTGTGCTGTCCACTGCTGTCTCTGTGACGCCACTCTACATGACTTTTTTCTTCTATCTGTGTCACCCATGGAGGTCAGCACCCATCAGAAGAAGGGGTTTGGGCAGGTCATCACCAAGCAAGTGTGGTCTCAGGGGGGTCCATGCCAGGCAGAGCACCCACTGCAGAAAGAAGTGGGAGGACCTGAGACTCTGGGCCTGGAAGACTGCGGTTGCCCAGCTGGGAACATCCTCCAACAAGAGAGGGGTGCCAGTCGGACCCTGAGCCCCCTAATGGCCCGCATTTTGGTGGTGGCCTACCCTGAGGTGGATGGGTGCTTGAGAGCAGCACAGCAGCCCAAATCCCTGCCCCTTCCTTGCCCCTGAGGTGCCTGCATGCCCAATTGATGCCCCTGCCCAGTGGAGGCCAGCATTTTGCAGTCAGGAGTCAAGTTGGGCCCTCATTCTGTGCCTAGTATGGATATAATGGACTTGGCCTTGGGCCCCATTGTACATAGTTTCTTATGTTGCTTTTTATGTTTTTATATTAGAATATTTACAGCACTGCACCATTGGTGTAGATGATTACAACATTGTCCTGGCATTCCTTCAACACGTATGTGTTGTGTATGTACTATTGGGCGTATGTATGTGTGTTGGTATGGGTGTTTGTTTGTGTGTGTGTCTGGGTGTGGCTTGCCGTGCTGTGTGAGTACTAATATTCTTCCCTCTAGTGTGTACTAGGTGGGTGTACTTATGGTTGGTGTCTTTGTCGCTGGTCCTGGAGTGCAATAGCCAGCAGGAGCAATGGGAAGACTTGCAATTCGCGTGCCACAGCGCCTGTGGCCATGCCTGTGTTCCTGAAGGTGAGTGTTCCCTTTTCAGTGATTCGTTTCCGCCAGGTTTTTCGTGGCGGTGCGACCGCCCCAGAAATCCTGGTGGTGTGCATCCTCGTAATAGGGTTGTGGGAAACTGCCTCACCGCTGCCCTGGATATGCCTGTCTCGGCAGTCCATCCGCGGTGGTGGTTGGGGTGGTGACTCAGCTGTGTTCTGTTGGTTCTGTCCCAAACTCATAATATGGTTGTCCGATCCATAGGGGCCATGGCAGTGCGACTGCCACCTCCACCGTGGCCGCCAGACACGTAATGACCACCTATGCCCTATAAACAATCTAGAAGAAACAGAAAAAGGCCAAACGGAAAGCAACCTCCCTGCCCATCACAAGGAGTCTTCCTTTGCTGCGAGTGAACATAACCTCTCCTCTGTAATGGTGAGTAGGGGTTGGGCACCATTAAACTCTGCCACATGGTGGTTGGTGGAGTTTTTGCTGAACTCTGCACTGCAAGCTGAGGGCATGGTGGCAAAACTCTGCAAAAGTTTACTGTCCACGCCTAGTTTTGGATAGGGGTGTGCTGACTCTGCAGGAATCTGGTGTTTTTTTTATGTAACTCCGCAGAATTCCATGGAGTAAAAATCTGTGATTTCTGCCCACCCCTATGTAAGACCCCCCCCCCCACAGTACATGGAGATTAAAAAGCCTTTAGGAGCAGGGTAGCAGCAGGCCACACAGGATTTAATGCTGTGAATCAGTTTAAGGCTCTGGTGGCTCTCTGCAGATAAACCCTCTGGATTTGGAGACATTTTGTTCTGATGCAGTTACTGGTGTGCTTCTGGTCAGAGCACTGTTACCCACACATATACACTCACAGTAGCTAATGGCAATGCTCACATTCCCCTTAACACATTCAAACACATGCATCATGAAACGTATGCACTCACGCTGAAACAACTTTTCACCAATACTCCCTTCAACCTATGCCTGCTCAAGCCCATGAACTTTAAACAAAACATCTCAGAATGGACAAATGGACTAAGATCATAAGAAATACCCTTAAAGGACCTGGAGAGCTGCTAAAAGCAATCAGTATACTGAAAATCATGAACTGCATGCCACTCTCTCGCACTTCTTCATTCATCACACTATGCACCCTATAACACAATAACAGCACCTCGGTGGTCATCACACACAACATGGAAAAACTTGACATATTACAGGGGTGCAAATTATAGTTAGCTGAGGAAACTATAACTGCTGAATTTCACTGTTTTTGAATGTGTGAAATGTGAGCCTAACTATAGCTTTGTAGCCTTTGTTTTTTCAGTTATTTTTTATGTTTTTTTAATTATGTTTCCTAACTATGACATCACTGTAACCTTTGATTTCTTCAGGGAATTTCTATATTTTTTTATAGCATAAATTAATTTTCACGACTGAAGGTAATGTACGTTGGGGTTTGGCCGCAAAGGCCTGGGCAGCGGGTTGGCCCTGTGGCCAACCCCCTATAACCACCCAACACCTGCGGCCAGGCCCTGCAGCCAACCCCCCTAACCAGCCAACCCCATGCTGTGTGATGGGAGTTGGATGTGGCCTGTCTCTCTGGGTGTGAAAATAACTGTGAGAGGGTGTATCTGGGTATGAGAGTGGCTGTGAGGGTGTCTGTCTGGGTTAAGAGAGTGGCTACATAATTGTCTTAGTGGGTCTGTGAGTAGTTGTGTCAGTGTCTGTGTGGGTCTGTGAGTGGGTGCATGAGGGTCAGAGTGGGGCTGTGAGTGTGTGTAAAAGGGGCTGGGTGGGTCTGTGAGTGGGTGTGTGAGTGTCTGAGTAGGTCTGTGAGTGGGTGCATAAGGGTCTGAGGGGGTGTGTGAGTGGGAGAAAAAGATTGAAAGAGAGAAATTGAGAGAGTGAGTGGGAGAGAGATTGGGAGTTTTGTAGGCTTTGATGAATGATATACTTAAAATGAGAAATTTCGTGAGAAATTGAAAGGAAAAATGTATTTGCCAATTAAAACGATTGAGATTATATTTCATTATGAACCTTAAACTTTTGAAGTTTGAAAGAAATTAAAAAGAAGGAAAATGACAACAGTCACACCTGGAGTAGAACCCTCAGCTTTCAGTGCAAGGGTATGCGACCTTAACCTTTAGGCAATAGGTGACTCCTCACTGTGGTGCTTCAAGAAATACCTATGAATATCAACCCATGCATGTGATTGCAAAGAAGCGTGAATGTTCAATCACTAGGAAGGTTTACCTGTTAAAATACTAGATAATAAACAAACACACTGCCAAGCCATGATAGGATTTGAACCTTCAGCCTACTTAGTGACATAACAAGACCTTGTCAATTAGCCTAGAAGTGACTCTGTTCCATTCTGCATCCAAACATAACTATAACATTCACACCAAGCATCTTGCTAGTCTTACTTTTTGAAGTCATTGTATGGAGAGATCATTTGAAAGACTATGGGCCTCATTATGACCCTGGCGGTACAGAACCGCCAGGGTCAACGGGGGCGGGAGCACCGCCGACAGGCCGGCGGTGCTCCCTTGGGCATTCCGACCGCGGCGGTAACGCCGCGGTCGGACCGGGACAACTGGCGGTCTCCCGCCAGTTTCCCGCTGCCCAAATGAATCCTCCAAGGCGGCGCAGCATGCTGCGCCGCCTTGGGGATTCTGACACCCCCTACCGCCATCCTGTTCCTGGCGGTTCGCCCGCCAGGAACAGGATGGCGGTAGGGGGTGTCGCGGGGCCCCTGGGGGCCCCTGCAGTGCCCATGCCAATGGCATGGGCACTGCAGGGGCCCCCGTAAGAGGGCCCCGCTAGTATTTCACTGTCTGCATAGCAGACAGTGAAATACGCGCCGGGTGCAGTAGCACCCGTCGCACCTTCCCACTCCGCCGGCTCGATTACGAGCCGGCTTCATCGTGGGAAGGTTGTTTTCCCCTGGGCTGGCGGGCGGCCTTTTGGCGGCCGCCCGCCAGCCCAGGGAAAAACTTGTAATACCCTCTGCGGTCTCTGGACCGCGGAGTGGTATTTTGGAGGGGGGAAGTCTGGCGGGCGGCCTCCGCCGCCCGCCAGACTTAGAATGAGGGCCAATATCTCTTTCTTCCATCCCATGATGGGATGGAACTGAGAGAGAGAGAGAGAGAGAGAGAGAGTGACAGGACCGAGTGGGAGCCTCAAGGCCTCTGTGGTCCTAGCTGATTCCCTGCGTCCTGCAGGAGTCGGCATTGCTTTAAATAGCAGCTCCTGGCTTGTGGGAGCAATGTTTTCATCTGTTTCCCTGCATGCATATTTGTCAGAAAGCAGACTTTGGGCCTAATTACGACTTTGGCGGAGGAGATTACTCCGTCCCAAATGTGACGGATATCCCGCCCGCTGAATTACGAGTCCATTATATCCTATGGAACTCGTAATATAGCGGGCAGGACATCTGTCACATCTGGGACAGAGTAATCCACTCGGCCAAAGTCATAATCAGGCCCTTTGTCTGCTTTTGCTTGGTGGGAGCTGTCAGCTCTCAGCTCCCACCAAGCAAAAGCAAACAGCTATGTCCTGAGGATGGGTACCCTGGGTCTCCAATTCAATAGTATGCTGGGGGGCGCACATCCCCGCTCTCCGGGAACCACCACCTCCCCGGGGCAAAATGCCTTACTTAGAGATGGGAGGGGCCTGCGGATCTCCCTGTGCCCAAGGACCGCCACCTCCCCAGGGCTGTTTGGATTATATGCAGAGGACCGCACAGCCCCGGGGACGACCACTCCCTGGGTCTTTAATTCAATAGTATGGGGGGGCTGGGTGACCCCTCCCTACCCAAGGGACAACCACCTTCCCAGGGCAAATTGCCTTACTTATAGTAGGGGGGTCCTGCGGACCCCTTGTGCCCCAGGGACTGCCACCTCCTTGGTGGATTATATGTAGGGGGGCACACAGCTCCCCTCCCCCAGCCCCAGGGACCACCACCTCTTCTTGTCAGAAATTAAATAATGAAGGGTGGTCTGTTGCGGACTCCCAGCCCCAAGGCCCACAACATTTCCGGGGCAATTCAAATGTTGGAGGCCAATAATGAACCTGGGGACCACCACCTCCCAGGGCCGGCTCCTGGTGTGTCCTGAGGTGCCCATCCTGGGGACATAGCCGTTTGCTCTGACTTGGCGGGCGCTTTGTCAGCTCCTGTCAAGTCAGATCAAACAGTCCGCTCTTGCCTCCTGCATGCAGAGGTCTCCTCTGTTTCCTTGACTGCAGACTTGAAACGATTGCTGTCACAGACAGGGAGCTGCATATTTAGCAGCTCCATGTCTGTGACAGCAATGCTGGCTTCCACAGGAGGCGAGGAGCAGGTTGGGACCATGGGGGCCTTCAGGCTCCACTGTGGTCCTGAAAGCTGCTGACTGGGTGCCCTGGGTGGCACCCAGGTGACATGGCCTGGCCCTGGGTAATGGGGTCCCCGAGGCCAAGATCGACCCTGGGAGGCCCAAAAAAATAAAAAGTTAAGTCTTCACCCTGGGGGATGGGCTCCCCAGGGCTGAGATTGGCCCAGGGAGGGGGGGCGACGCAGCTCTGTTACCCCCAAAAAACAGATATTTTAAGACTGCCCCCTGAGGGGTGGGGTCACTGGAGCCGAAATCAGTCAGTGGAGGGGGGGCTGCATGGCTCCCCTCCCCCAGTTTGAAATAATTTGTGCATATATCCTCAAAATAAAGAGGCAATTACACCCTACAGCTAAAAAGAAAGACTCTGGTTCGGTCGAGATTTATGTCTTTGTAGACTCGTTGGGCTCTCTATAGGAGGATTCTTGTTATCACAGAATTTTGGAGAAAGATGGAAGAGTCACAATCACATTGCCAGACTCACACAAGGTCACTGGAGACATTTCCTTATGGTCCACTATGCACCTGTAGTGTATAATGCACACAGGACATTTACCCAAGGGGTCAAAAGAACTCCACTTGGGTAGATTTGAGGTGAGGTTCCTTTATGGTCAATTCACTCCCACAGCTACTAACACACCCACACAGATAATCACACACCCACTCACAGCTGCACTCAGACACTCACTTAGACACTCATGCAGCTACTCACAGACACACTCAGACACTCATGCACCTAGTACCAGATGCACTCAAAGACTGACGCACCTACTCACAGACCCACTCAGACACTGACACACCCACTCACAGACCTCCTCAGACACTTATGTACCCAATAACATACCCACTTAGACACTCTTGTATCCACTCAGAGCCCCACTTAGACATTCACGCACTCACTCACAGACCCACACACCCACTCACGGAGATACTCTCACACTCACTCTCATATTCCTTTCCTCAACATCAACAGTGGAATTTATTTTTTCTCCATACCTTATTATTCTATTTCTGCCGATTAACAATTCATCCAAGACTTTCCCAAAAAAGGTTTCAGCTCCTTCACAGCACTCTCTTACACCAGTTTTTGACTCCATCTGTTTTACTTCATCCAAAATCTGATCTATTTTAAGATCTAGCATCTACTTTGTGTTTTATTGCTCTCTAACACTCTGCTTCTTCATCACCCACACTAGCAATCACTTCTTGAACTTTTTTGATTCAGATTATTGTAAGTCTTAATTCCTTCAAATTTGAAATGCATTATGTCTTTTTCTTCATCTTCTTCCTCTTGTTGTTGTTGTTCTTCTTCTTATTGCACATGCTTCTTCTTGCTTCTTATTTCTGATATTGAAGACAACTCTTATTTGTAAATAGGAAATGTATGATTACTTTCTAAATTGTAAGTCAACAAATACATTTTCAGGAGGTTCAATATGCCATTGTTGGATATATGTTCAATCAACCTTGTGGTAAAACATTTGACATAAAGTGCATAAAATGTTAGGTATTTTTTAACATTCACTATACAACAAGAGGCTTGCGCAAATAATGTGCAAACTAATAAAAAAGTGTACGTTTGTCAGTGGTATCACTCCAGCAATATTTCCATCTTTCTACACTGTAAATCAGATTTGACAATTCCTACTGCTTCAGTTCATCGCAGTATAAGAGCCAACAGTCTGTTCGTTCCAGCTACACATGCTGTCAATGAGACAGAACTTGTATAAGACACTAAGGTCCTGATTACAACTTTGGAGGAGGGTGTTAATCCGTCCCAAATGTGACGGAAATACCACCCGCCGCATTACGAGTCCATTATATCCTATGGAACTCATAATACGGCGGGTGGTATATCCGTCACATTTGGGACGGATTAACACCCTCCTCCAAAGTTGTAATCAGGCCCTAAGGCCCTCATTACAACCCTGGCGGTCGGTGATAAAGTGGCGGTAATACCGCCAACAGGCCGGAGGTAACCAAAATGGAATTATGACCACGGCGGAAACCGCTCAGACAGACAGCCATGTTACTAGACCGACCGCCACAGCGGTATCAACAAGCACCATGGCGGTAACCGCCAACAGCCTGGCGGAAGACAATGTACCGCGCACACTATTACGACTGGCCTATCCGCTGCCTTTTCCGGGGCGGTACCTATGACATCAAAAGCATGGCGGAAACACTGCACAGAAGTCAAAGCTGCACATATTTCTGATGCTCGTCTACCGTTTTCTGCATTATGACCATCAATGCCGGCGACGACAACCACAGTGAGTACTGCTGCCTAGTACACAAGGGAGGAGGGAGGAAAAAGAGAGTGACACACACACGCAACACACACACACCCACCACCGCCCCCAACAACATACACACAACCAGATGCACAAACATTACATATTCACTGTACCCCTCAGGAATAATGCAGGGACAAAATGATTTGAAGAAAGTGAGTGTAATACGATAAAATAATATGAATAAGTGTATCAAAATCAAAACGTATACACATATTCACTAACGTAGGGACACTGCCCAGTCCTCAATGTCCGTGGGCCACAGGGCCACAACACATAGGCCAAGGCCCCACCACACTCCTGCAACAACACAGAGAGAACATTGCAGGGGCATCAGGTCAAAAATACACAGGCACCTCAGGGGGATGGGGACTGGGAGGGGCCCCCAACCGGAAGATGGTGCAATACCACTGATCCTGGAGGGGGCTACATGCCCACTGCTTGGTCCTGGGAAGTGCAAAGGCACAGTCTCTCAAGTGGGTGGGTAGCCCACTGCTTGGTCCTGGGGAGTGCAAAGCCACAGTCTCTTAAGTGGGTGGGCTGCCCACTGCTTGGTCCGGGGAGTGCAAGGCCACAGTCTCTCAAGTGGGTGGGTTGCCCACTGCTTGGTCCTGGGGAGTGCAAGGCCACAGTCTCTCAAAAGGGTGGGTTGCCCACTGCTTGGTCCTGGGGAGTGCAAGGCCACAGGCTCTCTAGTGGGTGACTTGCCCACTGGCCCTGGAGGGGGCAACATGCCCTGTGCTTGGTCCTGGGCAGTGCAAGGCCACAGTGTCTCAAGTGGGTGGGTTGCCCACTGCTTGGTCCTGGGGAGTGCAAGGCCACAGTCTCTCAAGTGGGTGGGTTGCCCACTGCTTGGTCCTGGGGAGAGCAAAGCCACAGTCTCTCAAGAGGGTGGTTTGCCCACTGCTTGGTCCTGGGAAGTGCAAAGCCACAGTTTCTCAAGTGGGTGGGTTGCCCACTGCTTGGTCCTGGGGTGTGAAAGGCCACAGTCTCTCTAGTGGATGGCTTCTCCACTGGTTCTGGAGGGGGCCTTGTGCCCAGTGTGCTGCATCCTGGGAAGGATGGGGTGAGTGGATGGCTTCTTCAACTGGTTCTGGAGGGGGCCTTGTGCCCAGTGTGCTTCATCCTGGAAAGGATGGGATGAGTGGATGGCTTCTCCACTGGTTCTGGAAGGGGCCTTGTGCCCAGTGTGCTTCACCCTGGGAAGGATGGGGTGAGTGGATGGCTTCTTCCACTGGTTCTGGAGGGGGCATTGTGCCCTGTGATGCAGATCTTAGAGAGTGCAAGGTCACAGTCTCTCACCTGGGAGTCAGACCTATAGGATTTGCAGGGGCCAGGATGTACAACAGCCCATGGAGGCAGGACTACACACTGCCCGCCGGCAGTGACGGCTGCTCAGTGGTGACTGTGGCGGGGCTGGTGTCGGTGCTGGCAGTGGTAGGGGGAGGCTCCAGCCCATCCCCTGCAGCCTCGAACGGCTGCCCACTGGGGCAGCTGCTGCTGGCAGTGGTGCTGGCAGTGGAGGGGGGAGGCTCCAGCCCATCCCCTGCAGCCTCGGACAGGTGGTGCTGGCAGTGGTGGGGGGAGGCTCCAGCCCATCCCCTGCAGCTTCGGACGGCTGCCCACTGGGGCTGCTGCTGCTGGCGGCAGTGCTGGTGGCGGTGCTGCTGACAGTTCTGGCAGTGGTGGGGGGAGGCTCCAGCCCATCCCCTCCATCCTCAAACGGCTGCCCACTGTGGCTGCTGCTGCTGCTGGCAGTGGTGCTGATGGTGTGCTGGAAGTGGTGGGGCGAGGCTCCAGCCCATTCCCTGACGCCTCGGATGGCTGAACCACCATGGTTGATGGTGGGGGCTCCGAATGAGTCCCAGCACAAGGCCTCCTGTCCTTCCTGCCTGCTGGTGCAGGCCCCTTGCCCTTCCTGTCAGCAGCCTGGGATTGCCCCTTGCCCTTCCCTCCTGCAGCTGGTGGTGCCTCCTTGCCCTTCCTAGACGCTGCTGGTGGTGCCTCCTTGCCCTTCCTAGATGCTGCTGGTAGTGCCTCCTTGCCCTTCCTAGACGCTGCTGGTGGTGCCGCCTTGCCCTTCCTTGATGCACCTGGTGCAGGCACCCTTTCAGTTGGGCTGCCTGGTCCTCTCCCACCTGCAGTAGCTGTTGACACTACTGTGCCCCTGGACTGGCTGGCTGAGGTGCTTGCCTGGGTTTTCTTCACCCTGGCCTGACATGAAGGACGTGGGGGAGGAGGGGTATGGAAGAGGTCAATAGTGGAGAGAAAAAGCTTTTTAGGGACATTGGGGCGGGAAGAGGGTGAAGGTGTCTTCTGTGTTTGGGTGCAGGTGCATGGGCTGGATGCTGTTGTGAGGTGGATGGCTGTTGGGTGTCTGAGTGCTTGCGTTTGGGTACTCTGGGAGGAGGGGGCACAGACACAGTGGGAGAGGACACAGAGGACGTGTGCATGGATGTGGGGGCAGTGACTGTCAGTGAGGGGCGTGTAGTGATAGGCGTGATGGTGATGGTGGTAGTGGATGAGGATGTAGTGCATGCAGGTGTGAGTGGAGACACTACTGGGAGGGAGGTGGACGAGGAGGAGGAGGGGGACACAGTGGAGGCAGTGGATGTTGGTATGTCTGCATCTGGATGGTGTTTGTGTGAGTGCCTGTGGGATAATGTGTGGTGCTTGTGTTTGCCTGAACCATTCCTGTGTGTTGTCCTGGGCGCATGCTGGTCTGTCTGTGTGCTTGGGATAGGTTGGAATTGAGGGGAATGGGATTGGGTAGAGGAAGTTGGAGGGGGGAGGCTAGAAACAGGGACAAGGGCTGCCATCAGTGCGGAGGCCAAAGCCTGGATTGATCTCTGTTGGGCCGCCATGCCAGAGTGAATGCCCTCCAGGAATGCATTTGTTTGTTGCAAATGGGCTGCCAGCCCCTGAATGGCATTTATAATGGTTGAGTGCTCAGCAGAGATCGATCACAGGAGGTCAATAGCCTCCTCACTCAGTGCAGCAGGGCTAACTGGGGCAGGGCCTGAGGTACCTGGGGCGAAAAATATGCCCACCCTCCTGGGTGAGTGGGCACGGGAAACACACTGAGGGGCTGCTGGTAGGGCGGTGCTGGGACGTGGGATGGCGGCTGTACCTGTAGTTGGGGTGGGCACAGAGGTGTCTGCCTCCACCAGAGAGCTTCCATCGGAGGAGGTATCACTGTCAGAACTGTCCCCTCCAGTCTCTGCCGAGGTGCTCCCCTCACCCTCTGTCCCACTGGTGCCTTTGCCGTCAGTGGAGTCGGCATCCTGGGTCCTGTGGGATGCAGCTCCCTCCGTCGCTGGTGCCTCTGCTCCTCCGCCAGATGATGCTAATGCACAGAAGGACAGGGTGACAAAACAAAAAGGGGGGAGTGACAAAGGATACCCTTGGTCAATGGCGGCAACAACACCATTGTTGGCATTCACGACACACACACACACACACACAGAGAACAGCCCTACACACTAGGCATTGCCCTAACAGTCACAATGCTAGTCACCTGCCCATGGACAGGGATACCTAACACCAATTGCAGCATACCTGAGACCCACAGACCCCTGTCCAATTGTGGATGCCTACTAGCTTGCTTGGAGGAGGTTTACATCAGACCCTGCCCAACATGGGCCCTACCCTGCAATGTCCGGCCTGGCCTAGGGGCACCCACAGGCCCACATCCCTCACCCGGATGCCACCCCACCACGCGCAATTAGTATATTAGTGTACTCACCCTCTTGTGGCTGCTGTGACGCCGCCAAGCACCCATCCAGCTCCGGATAGGCCACCACCAGTAAGCAGGCCATTAGGGGGTCAGGGTTCGATGGGCACCCCTTCCTCGTTGGGGGGCCATCCCCAGCTGGGCCTCCGCCGTCTTCCATGCCCAGTGCTCAGGTCCTACCACCCCTTCCGACAGTGGGTGATCCACCTGCCGTAGACCCCCAGGGTCCGCACATCTTTGGCGATGGCACGCCATATACCCTTTTTTTGATGGGCGCTGACCTGCAGAGAAATACACATAGGAAAAGGTATCAGTCAGACCGTCCTGCCTGCTACACTCATGGCCCACCATAACCCTCACATCCCCTTATGCACAGACATTTCCCACCATACATGCAGCACGCTGCCCAGGGCCCTTCCACCAACCCTCCCTACACAAGGCCCTCACACACACCACTCTATGCATTCATGCCCCATGCATCGAGCTCACAGTGTACTCATCTGTTGGTCTGAAGACCCATACAGCATTCGGTACTGGGGTAGGACCCCATCCACCAGTCTCTCCAACTTCACAACGTTGAAGGCAGGGGCCCTTTCCCCAGTGACACGAGCTATGGTGGTTCCAGACACAGGTCACAGCAGCACTTGCAGTGTAGGTCCTCTCCTGTTGAAGGTCAGGTAGCAAGTGAGTGAACAAATAGAAAATGGCGGTCACGTCCTCACCACCGGCGTACATCACCATTGGCCACTGTAATCTATAGGGTCCAATGGTATCCAATGAGGAGTTGCACGGCGGTTCTCGATCGCCTCCCGCAATGGCACCCAGCGTCAGCCGAATTACCTCATTTCCACATATCCCTTCGTACAGGACAGGCGGCCGCCATCCCGGGGGGGCAGGCCATGGCAACTAACTGCGTCACAGTACACATAGGCACCATTTGGGCCTATCCCACAGTATACTGTTACAGTCACAACATGCAATGCAGTGTAGTATTTGGAAATATGGAATACTGACCAGCTGCTCACCGTTTGCCCCCTAGATTGCAACCGCTGAGGATGAATAGGAGATGGAGACATCCCCCCGTGTACAGATCCCTGGTGGACTTGGCAACAATGGAGGACAGGCACAATATCCTCATCTATAGACTGGACAGGGCCACAATCACAGAACTGTGTGCCCAATTGGAACCTGACCTGATATCTGCTATCCGTCAGCCCACTGGGATCCCCACTCTTGTGCAAGTTCTATCTGTGCTCCATGTCCTGGCAACTGGCTCCTTCCAAGTGCCAGTGGGCTTGGCAGTGGGAATGTCACAGCCAATGTTCTCAATAGTGCTGACCAGAGTGTTGTCTGCCTTGATTAAACACATGCACAGCTACATCGTTTTCTCCCAGGTGGAGGATATGGCCACAGTGAAAGCA
Organism: Pleurodeles waltl; assembly: GCF_031143425.1. Classification (NCBI taxonomy): domain Eukaryota; kingdom Metazoa; phylum Chordata; class Amphibia; order Caudata; family Salamandridae; genus Pleurodeles; species Pleurodeles waltl. Next base: position 740,609,224 of record NC_090445.1, on the reverse strand, counting down.
GATTTCTATGCATTGGGACATATCCCCAACATTATTGGGGTTACTGATAGTACACATGTTGCATTTGTCCCCCCTCCCGGAGAAATGAACAGGTGTTCAGAAATCGAAAGAGCTTTTACTCCATGAATGTGCAGCTAGTGTGCCTGGCGGACCAGTACATCTCCCACGTCAATGCCAAGTATCCTGGGTCTGTGCATGATGCCTTTATCCTGAGGAATAGCAGCATCCCATATGTGATGGCTCAACACCAGAGGCACCAGGTGTGAGCCCTGGTTCCCACCCAGTAAGTGTTGGTGTATGGGTATGGTGTGGGCCCTAAGTGTTAGTGTGTGTCTAACAGTTGTTCCTCGATATTTGCAGGTGACTCTGGTTACCTCAACCTCTCATGACCCCTGTGAGGAATCCCAGGACAAGGGAAGAGGAACATTACAATGAGGCACATGGGCAAACAAGAAGAATCATAGAAAGGACATTCGGCCTCCTGAAGGCCAGGTTTTGTTGCCTCTATCTAACAGGTGGATCCCTGTACTACTCACCTAAGAAGGTCTGCCAGATCATCGTGGCATGCTGTATGTTGCACAACCTTGCCTTACGTCGCCAGGTGCTTTTTATTCAGGAGGATGAGTCTGGAGATGGGCATGTGGCAGCAGTGGACCTTGTGGACAGTGACGATGAGGAGGCAGAGGATGAAGATGAGGACAACAGAAGTGCAATAATACAACAATACTTCACAGGTAGGACATTGCAAATACACTTTACATTGACAGTTTTGTGTTTGACATTGTCACTGGCAGGCTGGTTTCCCACTTCTATGGCCACTTACTGAACCCTTTGGCATCTCTATTTTCAGATATTTGTGCCCCACTATCACTCATGGTGTGTTGACTGCAGCCAAATACAGGTCATTCCTATATATACATTACTGTACAGTTGTATTGCAGTGTTTAATGCTTGTCAACCAAATACATAGTTCAATCATTTGACAGACTCCACACTTGTATTTATTCAAATGATGTTTATTTAAGTGCTTGGCTGGGGTGATGGTGGAGGAATGTCCAGGGTAGAGTCCAATCTATTTGTATCACAGGTGCATTGTCCAAGGGGGCATAGGAAGGGGAGCAATGGCAGTCAAAGGTGGACAGGGTGACAGAGTGGGACACAAGGGTGATAATCAGGAGAGTCTATTTCCTGGCGGGGTCTTGGCAATAGTCTCTGGCTTCCTCCTGGATTGCATGGACTGTTTATGGGGTGGTTCCCCTGCTTAGGGTGGGGTGCTGGTGGCCTGTTGGTCCTGTGGCGGACCTGTGGTGGTCCTGTGGCGGGGGCCTCCTGTCCACTAGCGGCAGTGGAGGTGGAGGGCTGTTTGTCGGTTTGGCTAGTGGTAGGGGCCTGGTGGTGTGCCACTGCCTCCCTCATGGTGTTGGCCATGTCTGCCAGCACCCCTGCGATGGTGACCATGGTGGTGTTGATGTCCTTCAAGTCATTCCTGATCCCTGTGCCTCCTGCAGCCGCTGGGTCTCCTGCAACTTGTCCAGTATCTGGCCGATTGTCTCCTGGGAATGGTGGTATGCTCCCAGGATGTTGGTGAGTGCCTCCTGGAGAGTCGATTCCCTGGGCCTGTCCTCCCCCTGACGATCAGAAGTTCTCCCAGCTTCCCTGTTGTCCTGTGCCTCTGTCCCCTGAACCATGTGCCCACTGCCACTGACCCCAGGTCCCTGATTGTCCTGTTTGTGGGGTGGCCTGGGGTCCCTGTGGTGGTGGACACACTGCTGATTTACGTGTCCTGGGGACAGAGGTATGGGCCCACTGGGTGGGCACTGTGGTGGTGTTTCCTGAGTGGGGAGGCTCTGTGGTGGTAGGGGACTGTGCCTGGGTAACCGACTGTCCGGAGATCCCTGATGGGCAAGGTTGGTCATCCAGATCCAGGCGTTCAGAGCTGCTGTCATAACTGTGGGCCTCTTTTGGGGGGACTGGATGTTGTTGGCACCTACTCTCCGGTGACGTTGGGTATGGGACCTGTGGGGATGTAAATGCAGTGTTATTGTTTCTGCGTGTGACATCTTGTGCATGGGTGGGTTGCCCTGTATGGTTGTTTTTGTCCTGGCTGCTTTGCCTTGTGTGAGTAGTTATTTTGTCGGCTAGGTGATTCTCTCTAGTGTGCCTGCTTTAGTGATGGGTGTCCATGCAGGTCTGTGATAGGGGTCTGTGCATTGGTGTTACATGCAGGGCTTGATATTGGGAGGGGTGAGTTGTGATGATGGGGTGTGTGTGAGGTGGTGGAGTGATGGGAATGAGGGTGAGGGCGGGGGTTTGTGATGGCATGCAGGTGGGGGGGTGATAGTGATAGCGATTTGACTTACCTGAGTCCAGTCTTCCTCCTGCTCCTGCCAGGCCCTCAGGATGCATGATTGCCAAGACTTGTTCCTCCCATGTTGTTTATTGTGGGTTAGGAAGTTGGGGTCCACCGCCAGTCCTCTGTACAGCTATTTGTTATCTTGCTGCCACGGAACGTACCTTCCCCCGTAGGTCGTTCCACCTCTTCCTGATATAATTCCTTGTTGTGGGGTGCTGTCCCTCAGCGTTGACCCTGTCCACGATGCTCCACCATAGTTCCATCTTCCTTGCAATGGATGTCTGCTGCGCCTATGATCCGAATAGCTGTGGCTCTACCAGGGTGATTTCCTCCACCATGACCCTTAGCTCCTACTCTGAGAACCTTGGGTGTCTTTGTGGTGCCATGGGTGTAGTGTGAGTGGTGTGGGTGAGGGTGTGTAGGATGATGTGTTGGGGTGTGGGATGTGGGGTGCGTGGGTGGTGTATGGGTGATGGTGGTGTGTGGCTCTGGTTTTGTCTGTAGTCGTGGTGTCTGTCTCGTGCCAATGGTTTGTAGCCGTAAAGGGTTGTGGGTAATGTGTGGGTGTGTTTTATAGTGGTGCGGGTGTGGTGTGGGTATGGGTGTCAGGTGTGTGTTATTTAAATTGTCCAATATGGTGTAGTTTTGTATGTGTGTGTGTATTTTGAGCGCAGCAGTATGTACCGCCAATGGTTTATCGCCATTGAATGTCCGCCGTTGTGATTCGTGGGTCATAATGTGATGGCCGTAGTTCTGTTGGCGTAACGGTGTGGGTTTTGATACTGCCAGTTTATCACTGACCTTTGGTGTGGCAGAATTGTGTATGTGGCTGAATAGTGACGTATTGGTGTTTGTGTGTGTGTGTCATAATATGGTGAACGGATATCCTCCGCCGCCGCGGTATGTTGGCGGCAGTCTGCATGGCGATAAGTGGGATTTACCGCCATTGTCATAATGGGGGCCTAAGTTTTGCTAGAACAAAGTTGTATGTTAGAAATACGGTCAGAATCAAATGTTTAACTTGTTAACTCAAATGGGGGTGCATTTACTTCAAAAGATAATGTCCACCCTGTTTAAATTGTCCTTGTCAGGATATGTACTGTTATGTAGCATTTGCAAGTACAATGACCAGGCCCTTCATGGTTATTGTAGACAGCTAATGAAAAAGATCAGATGTGTAGTCTGCTATATCTGAAAAAACTTCAGTGCTTGCTCGATAAAAACTATTATCCACAACGAATGTGACAAAAAGGTCCAGTTGGTTTCACTGGGCCAGTTGTGAAGGTTTCACAGGCAATTATGATTGGTTCAAAGAATGTCCTTTGTCAATTGATTATCCCTTATATATTTTGCTGTACTGTGATGAATTGGTTATTCTAGTGCTAGACATGTAACAGATATGTGATAAGAAAAATGAAGTATAAAAATTGTGAAGGAAAAGTGCTTTGTTAAAATATGTTACCCGATGCCCTCTAAGCCGGATGCTGGTGTCATCTATTTAAAGTTTGTCTTTTTTGCTGGACCTTAAAGCTAGGGAATTTAGAGAGGTTAAGTTTCCTCTAAAAAACTGGCATTGACTTTCTTTGTCTGATTGAGGGACAAGGCTTCAAGCCACTGTTTGACTTGTTAGGAATTTTAGGTAAGGCATCTAGGGCCAGATGTAGCAAAAAATCAATTTGCGACTTGCAAATTGCGAGTCCTTGCGACTCGCAATTTGCAAGTCGCAAATTGCTATGCAGTACGGTGTCTCAGACACCGTCTGCAACTCGCAATGGGGTCGCAATGACCCACCTCATGAATATTCATGAGGTGGGTCGCAAATTGCGGCCCCATTGCGAGTATAGGCACTCGCTAACATGGAGGCCTGCTGACGTCAGCAGGCCTCCATGTTAGCGACCTGCCTTTTCAATAAAGCATTTTTTTTTTTTTTAAATGTAGCCCGTTTTCCCTAAGGGAAAACGAGCTGCATTTCAAAAAAATCCGAAACCTTTTGTTTCGGTTTTTTCAGGGCAGGGAGTGGTCCCTTGGACCACTCCCTGCCCTGAAAAAATAATTTGGGGTCCATTCACAAAGGGGAAGGGGTCCCATGGGGACCCCTTCCCGTTTGCGAGTGAGTTACCATCCACTTCAAGTGGATGGTAACTCCGACTCCATTTGCGACCGCGTACGCGGTCGCAAATGGAGTTGCATACCACTCCGACTCGCAAATAGGAATGGAACACCCCTTCCTATTTGCGAGTCGCAAATGCATATCGCAAAAGGGTTGCTACATCTGGCCCCTAGATCCATCCAGTCATATAGTTTTTCACCAGCAGTGTACCAGATGTCCACAGGGAGAGAAGTGGGGTATTGGGAGTTTTGGGGGTAGGGGATATGTTTTCCTCTTTCATATTACAAACAAATTAGAAATTAACTATGTTGGTAGATCTGTATCAGCATGTGTACATTGTTGTTGGTGGGTGAATTCTATATTGTACTATGAGGATTCCTTGAATGAAGAGTTGTTCCAAAAAAGGCACCTGCCATGTTCAGATCTAACCTTGTATTCTGCTGTCTCAATTTTGATTCAGCTCTATTGTAAGCCAAAGTATTACTGTACACTTCTTTTTAGGATCATTGATGTTTTTATTTTACTGTTTCCATTTGCAATTGTGTTTGATTGCAGTAGTTTTAAATAAGATGCTTACTTTAACTGTTTTATTGGTTTTCAATTTGAAGTGCACTGTTTGTGTTTTAATGCTTGCTCTGTTTTACAAATACAATTTTAGGGCAACAAATGTCCTAATTAGCACAGCCCTTTGGCTTTGTTGTAAGCCAGTGGCACTACGTGATTGACAAGACCAAATACTTAGGTACAAATAAATCCAGGTGACCAAGATTCTGTTAAGAGTCATACGTCCATAGCACACTGAGTGGAGCATAAATCTCGAGATTTATGCTCAATATTCTACGTAAGGTCTTAGATTCTTAAGGTGTCCTGTCTTCTCAATTCACACACTATTCTTGCATTAGCCATTAATAATGCTTAGTTACTTAGATATTCCATGGAATGAGTAGTTAGCATAAGCAAAGAGTTTATTAAGGAACTTCAACTGGATGACATTCTGCTCACCAAAACCAACAAAGTCTCTGGTAAGGGGTTGCTATACATATGACCAAACCAAAAGGATAATTACATCATTTCAGTAATATCTCATTCTTCAAAGAGGACATACAGTGAACCACTATATTCTTAAAGTTGTACCTGGATGCAAGTTAGATATTCCCTGTCAATGATCTATTGTAAAGTCAAAATGGCAAATTCAGCCTGCTTTAAAGTCACTTCTAGAGAGGCATTCAGTATGAAATATGATGTAAGACCGCCTCAATCAATTTAACCTAAATATTGTTTTCTTTTATCAAATATATTGCATGTGTAACAACACATGCTATTTTCAAACAATTATAAAAAGTATATCAAGGCAGAGGCCTTATATTACGAGAAATAATAATTTTAGAAACGGAATGAAGTGGGGATAAGCCCAGTAGTATTTTACACTATGGGGTAAAAAAACTGAAAAACGACATACTGATGTTCTAAACTCACTGCTTATTAGACTAGTGTTTTGATAGAAACTGTATCTGTGTTCTTTGTAGGATCAATTTTTAGAGTAAAAAGATCATATGGAATCTGCAAATGGAGATAACTTGGCATTGTTAATCAATTGCTGTGAAAGTATGAAGTACAGCTACCTTACTGCTTAGGTGAGATTTTACTAACAAGTCTTACATATAAATGTAGAGTTATGGACTCTAGATATACGTATCGAATAAAGTCTAAGGATGTTAACTTAAACATTTTAGAAATAAATTGCAGTTCTATTATCCAGATGAGATTCTACCAACGAGTCACATATTTGAACTATTAGTAATGTATGGAGGCCAACAGACTACCCATGCATATTGAATACAAGTGATAATCCGGAAATCACTAGAAGCGATACCTTGCGATAGTGATAATAATAAGGTTTTATAGAAAAATAATTAAAAATAGGGCTCATGAAAATATCTGTATTCCTCCTGTTTGCGAACTAACTGAATCATGTGTACTAGTTGAAAAAACAATTAGATTAATTTAATACGCTGGGAAAAGGCTGAGGGTTCAAATGTATTAACGATGTAAATATTTAGATCTGTAGTAGTGTATGATGTTGTTTATCAAGATAGGATTTCTGTGAATTGATGAATGTCCTCTAATGGCTTCCACAATGTCTAGTCATTATGGATCATATTATATGTTTCTTATTACAGCAATGAAAAAGTGTTTATCTCAGCAAAACATGTGTTGGCTATAGTGGTTTTACTGATTTTGAAAGGTCCAACAAGCATTGGTGATCAACACACAGGATTAGATTTGAAATTATGCAATTTGAGCATTTAGATTCAAAGGCTTTACTCTATTGAGAGGATACCTAAAGGCCATCATGTAGCATTTGTGAGAATAGTTTAAGCAATAAGCGGCTTCATAGGGTGGGTGCTGACTTGATATCACTAGGTATTCTGCCAGGGGCTCCTGCTACCAGAGGGTTGTTGATTGCCTAGGAATGATGTCAGGTTATTTCCACAGGTTTCCAGTTGCCGGTCTATGCCTGCAATGTTCCATGAACAGATCTTTAGCTCTTCTTGTGGACCATTTGATTTATCCCTCCTGTGGTTAGGAATAAACTGGTGCTGTAAGCTCCAGGAAGTGACAGTGTACTGAGGGCCATGCCAGGGTGATCTGTGTTCCTGTTGAAGTGTTACTGGAAACAATCTGTCATCCCAAGGAGTTTAAAAAGTTGGAGTTACTGTTGAAGTTCCTTGAATTCAGTACAGATCCTGGAGCTTGTCTTTGTGGCTGTTATTTCTCTTTTATTATATACAGATACTTGGGTTTGGCAAGTATTGTGAGATGGATGCCCAAGATCTGGTTCCCTGGCCCAGATTTATTTCCACCAATGTTGTTGTGGTCCAAATGCCGTGTGTAATCTCCAGTTTGAAGTTTCCATTCTTGATAAATTGCACACATGCATTTATATCTCTTAACTCCTCAAACAAATGTAATATTTTCAGAATGTTTTAATTGTTTAATGTACCATAAGATCCTTGAAGACTTGAATGGTCCGGATCTTTTCTGTATTGTAACTGATTTTCCATTGCTATTTGACTGACCAACAATGGAGGAGCTCTTAAGTTGTCACATGAAATTTTAGGCAACAGTTAGGAAGTCACTGGTTTAAAATTATGTCTGGTATTGACACTGAAAATCTGATTTTGAGTTGTGTTTTGTTGAATGGGAGGCTCTTCAGCAGTTGGTAATGATGGTGAAGAGGATTTACTTTCACTAATGGTTTTAGCAAGAACTGCAACTCTATTGGCTATTGTTTTTGCTAGATCTAATTTATCTAAGTTGTTTGAGAGGTGATGGCAAGGAACAATTGATGTGTCTTTTTTCGGTAATAAGATTTTTGTGTGAGCCAATGGTGACATGGGTGAAAATTGGTCATCGTTTACTAACTAGCTTATTTCATGTGATTAGCATCCTGTTGCTTAGGTTGAGAAACTAAGAGGCTTAATTTTTTCTTCACTCTCAACAGCCTTTTAGCTTAAAGATTTGTCTTATTTGCAAGCTTGATTGAGGTTACGTTTTTGCCCCTAGTTTGTTTAGTGAAGTCTTTATTTTTAATCTCAGTTGTGTAGGTGACATTCGGTGCTTTATTCTGAATACATTTCTTTTGTTTCTCTTTTTCAGTTGAAATTTGTTGATGAGACTAGTTAGTTTGATGACTCTAGGGCCGCTGATTATTAAAGGTTTGACCAGCATTGTTTAAGTGACAGGAGGAATAACATCTGAATATTGTGATTGAATTTTGGTAAGAAGAAACCCTATAGTGCCGGCAATTTTGCAACATCTTTTGATTTATGCACTCATTGTCTAAAGAGTTATGGTGCTTGATGGACAAAGCAGTCTCCGACCAGTGAAATTAGTGCTTTGTAAGGCCGGATTTGTTTGTTGCAATTTTCTTGATAAGAATACAATTAAATGCACTGTGGCATTCAGTCCTGAGAAGTTTGTAAAATCTGGTTCTAAGTTGATCCCCTAAGTTGTCGACTATTTTTGATTATGCGGATGTCACAGCACCCATTGCTTGGAGAACTGGGTACAAAGGAGGTGCATGCAGATTACCTAAGTGCTTGGGGAACGAGATAAAACAAATGGGCATTATAACTATTAGGAAGCTGAAAACGCGTATGAGTATGTGATTATCGTGGGTGTATATGTAGGAAGTTATTTCTGTCACTTATATAGAAACAAAAAAATTAATCATGTGGGTCTCTGATTTAATTATAAGGTTACTTTATTATTGTTTGTGTCACCACTGTCCAGATGGCTTTCTTTGTATTTTTCCTTTATCCCTTTTTGTCTGTTCTCCCTTACATTGGTCTTAATTATTTCTTCTGTTCTTGTCTCTTTCTCTTCAGGAATGTATTTTCTGTGACATTTTTCTTGTTTTTCTTCTTCTCTTATGTAGATTTCTCCAGTCTCAGAGGCACCGTTTGAGAGCTCATTGAGGTCAGAGGAAAGAAGGAAGAAAAATACAGAGTAGGTAAGTAGGTATGCTCTCTCAGTTAGACTACTTACACCTGGTGGGAAGGAGAGGGAGGAGAACAGTGGGACTGGTGAGGTAGGTGACTATATAACTTTTCTCCTTCTGTGACTTCAAGTGTTCTTGGTGGATAATAGGATGGCGAGAGGTAGAAAAATGAAAGAAGGAAAAGTAGTAACGTTTCTTCTATCATTCATATATCTGGTGTTTCACTTCCCTCCGTTTCCCCTCCCTTGTATTTTTAATATAGGAGTATAATTGTGGCAAGAACGCCCGTATCTGAAGCAGCCACCTCCCTCGTGGGACGTGGCAGGTGATCGCGTCCTTCTCCTGAGTCGGCTCGACTCTATCAGGTTAATGGGATTCCCTCGTCTTCTCTGGCTCTCCTTCCTCCTCGTCACTCGACGGGAGCAGGGAGTCCCTCTCCACACTGCACGCCCCTTTTGGATCTCTGTTGTCTTCCTCACGCTCTTCTTTTGCCACGTCGCCCCTCGGGTCCCGACAGCCTCCGTCTTCACTCCGCGCATCTCTTCTTCTTCCACCGCCCTCTCTGTCCCCCCCCCCCATCCAGCCTCTCTCGGCTTTTCTTCTCTTCTAGTCCCTTGTCGTCACTTCCTACTTCCGGGTTAGGAGGCCGGCTGTCTCTCCTATTGGTGCCCCCGGGGTACTCGTCTGTCGGCCCCACTCTATAGGTGGGACCGTCTGTAACAGACACGCTGTTACAGTGATGTTGGCATGTTTTTAGTAGGGTGACCACCTGGCATTCAGGCAAATTCTGGACAGGACTGTAAAAAATTCAGGACAAAGGGTCAAAATTCAGGACAAAAATTCAGGACAAAGGGTCAAAATTCAGGACAAAAATTCAAGAACAAACTCAGTTTTACAGACACACGCAAGAGAGGCCATGTCTCACTATGTTGTCAGTGCATTTATTTACTCTTTTTTTAACATAGCACTATTTATTCACTGTGGAATGTTTGTGATTCCCTCCTGGTATGCTACATTCAGGTGTCACATTACGTCCTTGTACAGTAGTAAATTAATGCCCTTCAGTACTGCGGCAAGGCCATCATCCCTACCCAAATCTACCCGATCTTTCCTGAAGAGAAAGTAACAGCAAAATTTTGATTATGTTTCTGAACATTTTAAAATCCCTGGCAAACAGTTTGGGAAACATTAAGGTAATTAACCTTATACTAGTTTAAACAAATTGAACAAAAACAACTGGCTTACCCCAACCGTCCATGGACTTTCAACTTAACGAGGCAGGGCAGATGGTGTGGGCGACAGTCTCACACCTAATGTCAGGATGTGATGTACCCATAACTTGTCTGTGGTCTCACAGCACTAGAGTATATGTCCGGGACTCTACATTTATCTCAGAAATGGAAGCCCGGACTACCAATCAAAGATAATAAAAGAGGAGGATGAAATCTAGAGCAAATGGGAGATCCACGGCAAGTAATTCAAAGGGTTGTTGCCAAGAACTGGGTAAATAAGGAAGAGAAGTACAAGGTGGGACAATTCCTCAAATCAGACAAGATGGGTTCACCAAGACTATTCAAAGGTATTGGGAACCTGGGCAGTTGTCTCTGCACACAGGAGCGAAACAGAAGGGGCACTGTCAAGTGGTTGAACAAGCAACACCCATCCACCTTGGCAAACTCTTCTGGTGCAATGGTCCGCTGTTAGTGCTTTTGAAGGGTGAGCAGCGGCCAGACCCCTTGCAAGGTTGTGCAAGGCAATTGCCCGCTTTGTCCATGTCTTTATATGGTTTTGAAATTAAGCAAAAGCCAAACTAGAGATCTGGGTTATTCCTAAGTGTCAAGTACACATAGAATCTTCAAAATATTTGGGATGTAAATTGCACAAACACAATCTACAAATTTTAAAATGTAAATAGTGTTTCTTTGACATATGGCACTGTTTTTGCCTTTATATACATTTAGATCTCAGATTGAACTGGGAACCAGTTACCTTTTGATACCTAATGATTAATATCTACCATTCTTACACTGATTTCCAGGAAGAAAATCTTGGCAGAGGGAAAGGTCCCTCCAAGCCCAGTTTGCTTTTTGGTCTTCTCTTCTGCTTTCTGTAGCGGCCATGTGGCACTAGTGAAGATGGTGTGCTACCCCAATGATAGTATTATTTTGCAAACCTTCCTCTGCTCGTCCTTCATTCCTTCTGCAGACAGGCCACACATCTGATTTGGTCACTGCGGCGCCATCAGGAGCTCTTTCCACTCTAAAGCTAACTGTGACTGCGGGTGGATTAGGTCTTCTGGACTTAGAATGCTATTCTTCAGCTGCACAGGTCCAATGGGTGGCTCGCTGGCTTTCTGCCCACCTCCCTGCATGAGATGGGGTTTACCAGTAAAGACTTTTAAGAAAGGCTTAATGCACTGCTCATTGTTTCCTACTGACCATTCTACGGATCACCATTCAGGGTTATCATGCACAGCTTTCTCTTGCCTTGCCAGAACCTGTACACCACTGCACTGACACTCTACTCTGCAACTCTGCACTCTACACCCCTCTACTCTATGCCACTGCACTCTAGGCACTATACTCTACTCTACACCACTCTACAATACTCCACTCTGCACCACTCTACACCACTGCACTCTATGCCACATGAGTCTACTCTGCACTCTTACACTGCACCACTCTGCATTACTGCACTCTCTGCTACTCTATTGTATGCCACACTACTCCACTGCACTCTATGTAACTCTGCCCCATGCCACTCTATGCCACTGCACTCTGCGCCAATGCACTCTAAACAACTGCACTGTACGCCACTGCCTTCTACTCTGTACCACTGTACTCTACGCCACTGCTCTCTGTGCCACTCTACTCCACTCTACATCACTGCACTGACACTCTGCTCTGCAGCGTTCCACTCTCCACCACTGTACTATACACCAATGTACTATGTACTACTGCATTCTATGCCACTGCACTCTATGCCACTCTACTCTGCATCACCCCACTCTACAGCACTTTGCTCTACTCTGCACCACTCTACACTATGCCACTCCACTCCCTGCAACACCAGTCTACTCTGCAATCTATGCCACTGCACCACTCTACACTACTGCTCTCTCTGCTACTCCATTGTATGCCACTCTACTCCACTGCACTCTTGCCACTCTACTCTGTCCCACGCCACTCCATGGCACTGCACTCTAAACCACTGCACTCTACGCTAACGCACTCTAAACAACTGCACTGTACCCCACTGCACTGTACTTTGCACCACTGGGCTCTACACCACTGCTCCTATGCCACTCTACTCCACTCCACACAACTATGCCACTAACTTTAAGCCATGCTGAATAGCATCTACTCTGGAGTACAACATTGCTAATGGCTAAAACACATTAGCAAAGCCAATAACTCTTTCGCAGATGAGACCTATTGGCTTTGCCAATGTTTGTTACTACTATGAGGTACCGAGGTACCTGAAAGAACTGTGAAAAATACAATTACATGATAATAAAGGCTGCTACAAAATGAGCAAATACATTTCGGTTAAATAAAAAAAAAGTGCTTCTCAAATACAGATTTGAATAATATACAGTTTATACCTAGTACTAAAACATTTTATAACACTCCATTAAAACCACACACCCCACAGCTCACTTTGGAACACCATTACAATACCTCTCTAAAAGAAATATCTTTGTCACCAGAAAACTTCAAGTGACTCCTTTTAGTAAAGTCAATGCAGGATTTCAAGCCCCTTTGTATTTGCAGATTTACCAGTTGGGCACATTTGCATGTCTTTAGGGAAGGAGACCCCCTGGCAAGAAGGTCTGATTCTTATCTGTCTGCCCCTCCCTCAGAGCACTGGAGACTCCTTGCCTTCCTGTCCAGCTGGGGAGATTGATCTGCCCATAATTTCACCCTGCCTCCGTTGTCCTTTAGGTGAAAGGCTAAAATTACGGACAAATGCTGTCCGTGAAGCCTTTCATCACGGACAACGGACGGCAGGGCGAAATTACGGACAGTCCGTGAAATTTACGGACGGGTGGTCACCCTAGTTTTTAGGTCAGCTAGGCCATTTAGGTGCTCTAAACTTTATGAGCTGTTCAGAGAGCTTGCAAGAGAATTGTTAACATGATGAGTAACATTACATTTTTGTGTGGACGCAGGAAGCATTGCTGAGGAATTAACTACATGAATTGAATCCAACTCAAGATAAATACAGTTGGGTTGATGTACGGAGTCTGATGGTTCAGGTGAGGGATCTACTCCATGAACTGAGTCTGAATCAGAGAAGTTGTCTAATGATTTTGCATCATCAGGGATTGCACTGTCTGTGGCGCCCTTCTTTGTCAGCTGGTCTTGTGCACCACCTTTCAATTTTTAAAGTGGTGAAGCGAGGTACTGCAACTCACCCCTTCTTCCAGCTTTACTGTGAAATGGACAAGATATCATGTTATCAAGTGAACAATCTACAATGCCCACCTACATTTGTAATATGTGCATTAGCAGTTCAAAGTATGTTGCATTTGAAAAATGAACATTTGTGTTTCAAACATAAACTGTAGGGAATATTTTATAAGTAAAGCATTTTACTAATACAACAGTCTCACTTTGCACTAGGGAAAGATAATTTTAAAAGGCACAGTTCTTTCAAAGTTGAAATTCAGTACATGCTTATTTTTCTTATTATTATTATTATTATTGCATATGTTTCTTCAAATGTATCAGACTAAACATGAATATTGAAGACAACCCTTATTGTAAGTAGATATATAATAATTTTAAATGGTAAGCCAACACAGAATTTTACTGAAGGCTCACTATGCCATTGTTGCATGCATGTTCAATAAACCTGGTGGTAAAGCATGAAATAAATTGCATAAAATGCTAGGTATTTTTGAAGACACACTACACAACAATGCAAGGCTTGTGCATACAATGTTCAAAATGAAAAAATAATAATTACAGAGTAAGTCAGTTTGGATTTAAATTTGTTGGTTGATAAGGCATTCATATGGTTTACAGTAAATTAAGCATTACCCATGTTTTTCGGCCTTCCTCTGCTAAAGTATTAAAGTAGTTATAGCACAAGTACAGCAGATTTGTAGAAAGCACAAATTGCAAAAGATTCTTTTGATGCAGGACTCAGATCCGACCTGACTGCCGATGTGGTCATTCTTTTAGTAATGGATGAGCTGAGGATGATAACAAATTATTGTGGAATAAGAATACTGAAATTAGTTGAACTGTTGGCAGTTTTCAAATCTCTCAGTCATCAGCTATTATGTTATAGACAAGCTGAATGCCAGGAATCTGAGTCAAGGAACAGTTCCCTTGTAAGCTCAGAAAGGGCAAGATGCATTTACATGCAACAGAACCACTAGAGGAAACATATATTGAGTGTGACAGGATAAAACGTTTACCAGCTCAAAGGTCTCTTGATTGCAAGGGTATGTGCACAAAGAGGGTGCTGTGCAGGGATTGGATGTTGGGGAGAACAGCCCCCTGGCATTTGAGGTATTACTTCAAGGTTAACAGTCACTTTAAGAAACCTAGGCACAGATTTGCAAGAATATGGCGCATCAGTACTGATGCGCCTGACTTCTTGCTGTCCCCTAGACGCCACCTAACGACACCATGGGTGCACCGTAGACTTCATTGTGCCATTTTTGCGGGTCTCCTAATGCCGAAACGAACCCCAAGCATACATTATGCCTGGCACTAGCATAATGTGGTGCAAGGGGTCACAAAGTGTTGCAATTCATGCACTGCGCCACTTTGTAGTTTTAGTAGTATAAAGAAACTGGGAACATTTACCTCAGTGCGTAGCAACACTGCATTTGGGTTCTTGTGACTCCGTGTGGTTGTTACTCAGTCTAGTTTGGACACCGTCTTTCTTTATCCCCCACCTTTGTTTTGTCTCTTTCTTTTCTCTAGCTTGTCCCTGTACTAGCTCTGCAGTTTCCCCTCAATGCTTAAGTAGTTTGTAAGATGTGTTTGGGCTGTACTTGCCGCATTTCACCTAACTGTTTGCCAGCTGAGTTAGGATTCCTGAAGGTGTCCCAATACTTCTTCTGGCTCATCATAGCTTCATCTATGTCTATGCAGGGTTCACTGAGTACCAGAATAGGAGGCATATTTATACTCTGTTTGCGCCGGAATTGCGTCGTTTTTTTTTACGCAATTCCGACGCAAAACTAACTCCATATTTATACTTTGGCGTTAGACGCATCTAGCGCCAAAGTCCATGGAGTTTGAGTCATTTTTTCGCGTGGACACCTACTTTGCGTTAATGGTATGCAAGGTAGGCGTTCCCGTCTATTGACTCCGAGGCATGTGCGCCGCATTTACACTGAATGACGTCCAGCTGCTTTTGCGCCGTTTTTTAGCGCCTGGACAAGGCAGGCGTTAAGGGACCTGTGGGCTCGGAAGGAGCCCAGAGGTGCCCTCCCATGCCCCCAGGGACACCCCCTGTCACCCTTGCCCACCCCAGGAGGACACCCAAGGATGGAGGAACCCATCCCAGGGACATTAAGGTAAGTTCAGGTAAGTATTTTTTTTAAAAAAAATTGTGGCATAGGGGGGCCTGATTTGTGGCCCCCTACATGCCACTATGCCCGATGGCCATGCCCAGGGGACAGAAGTCCCCTTGGCATGGCCATTGGGCAAGGGGGCATGACTCCTGTCTTTGCTAAGACAGGAGTCATTTCAATGGGGGTTGGGAGTCGAAAAAAATGGCGCAAATAGGGTTGAGGCGAAAAATTTGCCTCAGCCTGACTTGCCCCATTTTTTGGCGCCCAAGCTCCATATTCCCCTACGCCGGCGCTGCCTGGTGTACGTCATTTTTTTTCACGCACACCAGGCAGCGCCGGCGGCTAACGCCGGCTAATGTCATTGAATAAATACGGCGCCCGCATGGCGCTTCAGAATGGCGTTAGCCGGCGCTAATTTTTTTGACGCAAAACTGCGTTAGCGCAGTTTTGCCTCAAAAAGTATAAATATGGCCCTAGGTGTTAAGAAGACCCAGACTGAGCCAAGAATGGTGCCATGATGTGCTACCAACCACTGAATTGGTGTGTCTTCCCTATCTACTCTTTTTTCTTTCTTTCTTTCCCCAGGGTCTGCATTGTGTGCCTTAAAGTAGCTCCAAGCACAGATTCTCTTGGAAGGGTGGGGTTCACATTAAATCTATCGTCCATCCCATTGCAGTTAGATACCAGCCTTTTCACTAAAGGCTGGTTCTAGCATGGAGCATGTTCTTTCTTTCTAATCGTATATAAATATTAAAAATAGTTTCCTTCACATCAACTTGCACAGAAGCATCATTAAGTGTTTTTATGGTTTTCCCCCCCAACCCCTTTTTTTTCAACCTGTATCTTAGGCCCTTCATACCTCATCTGGATAAGATGGGTGCTCCTTCTTCATGTGCATGCATGACAACCTGAACCTGTTATTGAGCAACTTACACCAGTGCTACAGGCCATATATTGAGGAATGGATTAAAAGTGCCTGAAAGAAATACCTCTGTTGGACAGAGGACTTGGCTTCTAAATATTCACCTAGTATCTGGGGCATAAAACCGTGGCTGTTATGAATGAGAGTTGTTGTATGTTGGATAATGCTGTGAAACGCTTTGGGGTACAATTAGATCCTGAACTAACATTGATTACTCAGATATCTAGCATTATGTAGCATACTTATCTCTGAATACATTTCTTTTGTTTCTTTTTTTATTGCATAAAGCTTGGATAATTAAAGTTGCCATCCAAGCTTGTGTAAACAACTTTAAATCTATATACGTCTTCGAAGTAAATCAGTTTTAAAAAACTGCAGTCTATCCAAAAGGCCTCTGTTTGGATAATTTTCAGCATCAAAATGTTTGAGTGAACATCTGGTAACATCAAGGAGCTACATTGGCTCCTAGTAGGTGAACGAATTGCTTTTAACTCTCTTTGCTTAAAACATCACAAATTTGTCAGCTCTCGTCCAACCTTTCCAGAGAACAGAATAGCTAAATACTCTCTATCTGTACCCCTGCATTATGCTGCTCTCAATTTGCTTTCCTTCCTTAAACTTAGGATGACTCGTTGTGGTGGAACAGCTTTTAGATTTCAAAGTCTAAAATTATGGAGTACTGTTCCTCCTAATTTGAAATTTGTATCCAATTTGTTGTACTTTAGACAAAAGGAAAAAAGTGTGCCCTGTAGACCAAGGGGATTATTTCTTACTGCTCATAATTGCTGTTGTTGCCTCGTCCTTTAGGGACAGACCCTCTATAGTGAGGATGTTTTTGTGCTCCATAAATGTGGGTTCAGAATAGAATAGTACCATTTTCATTTACTACTATCAGGTATCTGCACCAGACCTCTGCTCTGGGTAGCTAGCTGTTTTCAAACAATTACCTTTGTGGGTTTGTAAAGGTCTTTCCCTCAACAAATGTAATGTGTGCAATGATGTTCAAATTCATGGCTGTCTGAATGACCTTCAGCCATCTCATGAAGATACTAAAATTTGTTAATAGATTGGAACTTTAAGACTATCCCTTGCTAACCCTACCATGTATGTTTCTCGCCTCACATTTTTGATTATGTGGGCAAAAATCTGTCAATCAAAAAACTATGGCCACCTCTGTATAAAAAACGAAGTGTGAAATTGAAAAGCAAAATGTCTTGAGTGTTCTTATTTCTAATACTGCAAGGGATCACAGTATAGGTATCAAGTGATGGAATGTAAAATGTGATCCCTTTTACATAATTACACAAATGTTCTGCAAAATGACAGAAAGTGCAAATCCAGCATTTAGCAGCAATTATTTTAGTGCAAAATGAGTCATTGAGACGAATTTGAACACGAGGATGCATTTTGAGCTAAAAAATTGAACTAAATTGCACATGATATGAACAGAAGCCTCTCACATTCTGGTTTTTCATGTTGTTCCTGTGCTTCCATAACAGGATTTTTCCCTGAACAGATAAAAAATTCCACATCGTGGCATAATGGCATATTTTCAGGCATTTCATAAATTTGCTATGGACTAGTGTCAAGTCACCAATCGGCTGTGTGATATGCATATTGACAAATAAATTGTCCTATGCAAAGGTGAAAAAGAGACATCCACTACTTTACAATCCGGAGACAATGCTGTAGCCTGTTTCCCGCTAGGCAGGCAGGCAGAAATCGGGAGTTTGGTGGATGGGCTTTCCCGTCTCCAGGTCACGCTTTAAAGATTTGTGGTCAGCAACCTCTTCATTCTGCAAGGCCAGACCAGAAGAAAAGCAGTATTACATTTTATCGATTATGCAATAGCATTCATTTTTCCTGTCTGTACATTCTTTAACAGGCCTAACTGCAACTTTCTAAAGTATATATGCATCTGTAATCAAGAATCAGGTAGCACAGTTATAGGAAGTAATATATGATTCATGCTCCTCATGTTGGCATCAGTGTTAGAAAAGGGAGTCATCTATTTAGCAATATGTATTATCTCAAGGCGCTATTCATACATTCATAAGGTACAGGCACCAAAGACCCTATCTGCATATGGTCAACGTGCAACATGTAATAATATTTACAAACACAGGCCCAAATTTATACTTTTTTAGCACCACATTTGCGTCCTTTTTTGAGGCAAAAGTGGCGCAAATGTACAAAATAATTGTATTTTGTAAGTTTGCGCGGCTTTTGCGTTAAAAAATGACACAAATGCGATGCTAAAAAAGTATAAATATGGGCCACAGTAACTAATATATCCCTTTTTAGGTCATCATGTTGGTAACCTAATCTAAGCACTCATTTCTGAAAACACATTTGTGTCAAACACATTAAATGGAAAGTGCTTTCTGATACCCATTGTTTGAACTTTAAAATGCAATGAACGAGCCACCACTAAATTATCGTACAGTAAGGTATCAAAGAATAATACTATAAAATCTTGAAATTTTGCTTGTTGTGTCATGGTGTTATTAATAAGGGTTTGTGCCTCATCCTGTTTAACCTTTTTTCTTTTTCTTCTCCAACCATTCCTGAGCCCGCGCCAGACACTTTGAAAAAGGTAATATTTCATCCTTATCAACATTTTTACACGTCCCCTTTCAGAACAAGAAGTCTAGACAAAAATAAAAATATATGCATTCAAGTTTGAGCCATCCTGTTCTAGATACGTGTTCGAAACACTTTAAGGACTAAATGGAAAGTAAATGGATTCAATTTTGACACTTTCACAAACTGTTTTTGAAAAAAATAAGACTTTACAAAAATTCAAAGCACCTCAAAACTCAAATCACCTATGTAGGAAGACCCGTAGCACTGTGTCATATATTAACGTTATCCACAGCTGAACGGACCTTCATTTCCACACTCCATTTAGAAGTGGGGTGCTGCCACGTTTTAGACAATAAAATCTCAGCTGCTTCTGTCATCGCAAACACTTGATGCAGCATCTCATCTGCCACAGGGCCTGGAAACATAATGGTGGATATCCCCCCTACTTAGGACAGACAATCCATCACTTTTATCCCATTGATTTTGCTTAGGACATGTGATCAAAATTAAAGAATGTTGTAGATGCATTAGGAGAAGAACTATTTTTTTATTTGTCTGAATCAAATCTTAACTTGTCAGAAAAAGGGAAAAATGGTGAGTGGGAAGAAACAACCGTTAGCGTTGATAACGCGTCCAGCCCTTATAAATTACCTGTACCTGGACACGTTGGAGGTCGGTGAAATCTTTTAACCGAGTCGGGCTCTCCTCATCCTCAATAGTCGAGTCACTCAAATCAATAATCAATAACCGTTGTAATCGATAATCAATACTCAATTAATAGATCAATATAATACATCAGAAATCAATAACAGTTGATATTTCTGCGCACCATGACCTTTCAGTCATGAATAACCACACCAGTTTATTAAAAGTTAGTGAATTTATTTCCCTATATTAACAAAGCTAGCACGATATATATGTGTCTCAAAACCAATTGATATATGTATATGAACATTACTAGCTGTCCATAACGGCGGAAGAAACGCAATCTACGTAAAATCTGAATAATGATACACTCTGTTATAGCAATGCAAATCACCAATGTGACTAACTGTATTTGTCTAATTGCATACATTCGGTCAGCATAACAAGATTTCAATTCTTCATGATACATTGAATGAATACCTCGACTAACCTCTAATTAGCATTGGCATGTGGGACTTCATGCAAAACGAATTTAGTCAACACAAATTTGGAAAAGTTCTAGCTAGGATCCTATCAAAATAGCAGTTGGTACCTAAAAGGAAAAGAAAAAAAAACACAATGCATAATACATTTATCCTTTCATATTTACCAAATACAATCAGCATTCAAGAAAAGTCTTCGTCCTTCAGGTACCGGTTGATCAGCATGGGGCAAATTTCAAAGGGGCAAAGTTAAGGGCAAGCTTCCTTGCAACGGCAAGGAGAATAGGGCAAAGTTACTGCATGGGCAAGGCAGGGCAAATCAAAGTTAAAGTCTCTAGGGTGAGAATTCTTAAAGTCTCTTTCTCTCAGATAGAGAAAAGGGCATCAGGGTGTCGTCCAAAATGGAGTCTGGCATCAGGCTTCAAACTGGCATCGAGGAAAAATGGCTGACTTCTCTTTGTCCGGTGGGTTTAAGTAAGAAACATTCCAAATTCTGTAGGGTCTTCCATTGGAGGGTTCATAGGTTGGCTTCAAATTGTCCAATCAAAAATTGTCTTTTACTAGCGCCCATTTATGCATTCACTGTCCTTGGCGCCTTGGAACACAAATTGTATCAAGGTTTGCCAATTATTTTACTATCTGTACCTTCATTGTCCGCACCTGCAGAGACTGACCTTGTATCAAAGGGGATGTAACCGGCCTAGCACGAAACCTTGGAGATAAGTGTACCAGCCAGTTTCTACTGGAAAAATACAACTTCAAGCAAGAATATATTTCATTAATTCAAGGAAAAAAAGAATCACGCAGTTAGAATTTGAAACCAAGCAACTAGGCCAAAGCCTGTACTAAATTTAAGCTAAGCAAAACAGTTTTCAAACAAGAAATCATGGCATACATTTGCGATTATGACGGATTAATAAATTTTTAATACTTCATGATTAATAAAGCTCGTTTATAATGATGGCGAACTGCCCCGAGGGCACAATTTCCCTTGTACTTTATTTCTTTTACTTAAAATCACACTTCAATATATATGTCGGTTACACAGTATACATGAATATATATCGAACCCTCTTTTTCTGCGTCATCAGCGTCCACCTTTGCTGAAAAGTGCATCTGATTGAGGAGTATGCATTTCTTTTCCAAAAAGCACATTACCTCAGTCTGAGAATCGAGATTAGACATAGAAACAAGCGGAGACTTCGTACAGAGGTGAAAGAAAAACATATTTGCACTACTGTGTATCTCAAGTTTAACATAGCTTTAGAAGGTCTCAATGTGGCTACCAAAACCAGTTTTACTACTGAGCTGGCGATTCATTAAAACCACACTTGAATTATAATATTTGCAACTACCCACATTTTATTTAAGACAGTAGTAATATTTTGCAGTTGTTTCAGTTTAGTGTATTCACTCTTTCAGTGTTTCAAACTTTACACCATGGTTCCTATAATACTTTACCAGAGTTCAGAAGATCACCCTGCAATCTTTAGACGAGTTAATTTCAATTGTGGTCTGCTAAACCATGAGACTAATAATTCATTTTAAAATATTTGTTCAAACAGTACATATTGAAAACCTTTAAATATAGTTACCAATGCAGTGATTACGCCCAGAGTAAACTGGGTGATATTAGTAGAGCATATCTCATTACTGCTGTAGTGCATGGCTTACCTTAATGTGTCACAGTAAACACTGAAGAAACTTTGTTTTTTTATTAAATGTGTAAATGTGTTTAGTGTGATAAACATATAACTCTTGCTATATCTTATTATATATATGCTTAACTGAACATAAAGCATGGTATTTGAGACAGTATCACCTGCAGTGTGTGGCAGTTCAAAAATAGTTTTGGCATTTCCAGTTGGTCACTTTCTGCAGTGATTATGTGACATGAGAGAATAATCCTTGGTTTATGCACATGATCCCTTTTCATCAGTTGTTGAGCACTTTTTAAGCTGTTCTGAGCAGAGAAAATTGTAAAAATATCTATTGCTTTTTTATAGCGCTTTATTGCACAGGCATCTCAATGAAGTCCATTTGCATCCTGCTGAATGGACCCCCTGCTCTTCCAATGTGGCTCAAATTTACTACTGTTCCCTTCCCTGCGTTCATCTGTTGGCAAATGACGCAGCGGTGGCAAACTGCTTCAGCAACTTGACGGAATTTGGGGTTAAACCAATCAGTTTTAAATAACCTAATCATGGCATCCCTCCCAAGATGAGCTTGTCCATGGTAAAATCTGGCTATCTGTGTCAAAAGGCTATTTGGAAGAACGAATTTCCCTTCACTTGAAACCCATAATTCATCTAGTCTCTTTACACATTGTGATTTAGTCCACGAGAGTTTTTCATCCTCACTGACACCATTCTGTAGGGATTTCAATTCGTCCATTGTATCTATAACTTTTAGGGCAAATATTTCGCTTTGTTCAAGTTCTGGTTCACTTATCAAATTCCATTCATCCCTGAGCAATATACAGTTCAATGCGCAAAACCTTGCGACTTGATCCGGATATCCATTTCCTAGGGAAACATAGTCTTGTCCCTTCGAGTGTGCACTGCACTTCACCACTGCTACTTCCCCTGGTAACTGAATGGCATGTAACAATTCTCTTATTCTTTCACCATTTTTCACTGGTGATCCTGAAGAGGTCATGAAGCCTCTCTGTGACCACAATTGTCCAAAATCATGCACTATTCCAAACCCGTATTGGCTGTCAGTGTAAATGGTAACTTTCATTAGTGCAGAAAGTTGGCATGCTCTAGTAAGAGCTACCAATTCTGCTACTTGTGCAGAATAAACCCCTTGAAGCCAAGAGGCTTCCAAAACACCTGTTACAGTACATACAGCATACCCTGCTTTCAATACACCCAGTGCATCTCTTAAACATGAACCATCAACAAAAATGATTTGATCATTTTCTTCTAATTTGGTATCTTTGATATCAGGCCTTGGTTTGGTGCAAAATTCAGTCACCTGAAGACAGTCGTGCTTGATGTCTTCAGCGTTCTCAATTTCAGCATTTTCACTGGGAAACAAGGTTGCTGGATTCAACGTAGTGCACCTTTTCAGCTGCACATTAGGTGATCCCAGAATTATTGTTTCGTACCTTGTGAGTCTAGCACCAGTCATGTGCTGTGTTCGGGAACGTGTCAAAAGTATCTCGACTGAGTGAGGGACCATGACTGTTAATGGGTGTCCCATCACTATTCCTTCACTCTGAGTGAGGCTGATACCAACTGCTGCTACGGCGCGCAAACACCCTGGCAGTGCTGCTGCGACTGGATCCAAAGTAGCTGAAAAATACGCTACTGGTCTATTTATGCCACCATGGGCTTGGGTCAAGACAGACAAGGAACATGCATCACGTTCATGACAAAACAATGTGAAAGGCTTTGTGTAATCAGGCATACCTAAAGCTGGAGCCCTGCACATGCATTCTTTCAATTCAATAAAAGCATCCATCTCATCTCCTTTCAGCTCAATTTCATCCAATGCATCCTTCTGGGTCAGTTTCAGTAAAGGTTTTGCTAGAGTTGAGAAGTTGGGAATCCATTGGCGACAGTAGCTCACCATCCCCAAAAACTTCCTCACCTCCCTCCTCGTCTTTGGTGGACTCATTTGAAGTACACTTGTTATTTTTTCCTTCATTATTCTCCGTGACCCTTTCTCTATTTGATGACCCAAATATTTCACTTTCTTCTGACAGAACTGCAATTTTGAAGGAGACACCTTGTGTCCATTCCTTCCCAAATGGTTCAATAGGGCAATGGTGTCGGCTGTGCAGTCACTTTCTGTCTTGGATGCAATCAGTAAGTCATCAATGTACTGTACTAGGGTTGACTCGAATGGCAATTCTAACGCTTCCAAGTCTTTCTTTAGAATCTGATTGAAAATTGACGGTGACTCCGAAAACCCTTGAGGAATTCGACACCAACTGTAAACTCTGTCTAAGAATTTGAAACAAAAGAGAAATTGGCTGTCCTCATGAAGAGGCACCGAAAAGAATGCTTGTGACAAGTCGATGACTGAGAACCACTCGGCATCGCAAGGGACTTGAAACATTATCACAGCTGGATTTGGTACTACAGGGCAGCATTTAATTATGATGTCATTTATTTTCCTCAAGTCCTGCACAATTCGGACCTTTCCACTTGGCTTTATTAGTCCCATTATTGGTGAATTACATGGACTGCTTAACACTTCTTTCAGTACTCCCTGTTTTACAAACTCGTCAATGAGTTGGGCGACTTTCATGAGGGTGTCTTGTGCCATATGGTATTGTGGGGTCTGGGGAAAGGTTACATTGGGTTTTACGGTCACTTTCACTGGTTCCACTCCTTTCACCAATCCCACCTCTTTTCCTGTCATATCCCACACTTCTTTTCCGACTGTTTCCCGTAATTCAGCTGGAATATCTGCTTCAGTGATCATCGGAAAAAGGGTAATCAGAGGATATTCTTCATCAACAGTTTCCATCTCATCCCCTTCTACACTGTCCTCTTCTTCCCCATCACTGCTCGTCTGAATTCTAATTCCATCGTTCGAACACGTTATTGCACATCCCAATTTGCACAATAGGTCTCTCCCTAACAGTGATATCGGGCTTGAGTCACATACCACAAAATTATGCGACCCTTGATAGTTACCAATTCTGACTTGTACTGGATCTGTGATTGGGTTCGTCAGGTACCTATTTGCTACTCCCACTACTTGAACTGTTCTCCCTGAAAGTGGCAAATTTGGTACTTCAATGCTCCTAACAGTGGAACGTGTAGCTCCTGTGTCAACCAAGAATGAAACACGATGGCCCATAACTCTTCCCTCCACATACGGGCCCTTTTGATCAACTTCCAAGGATGCTGCAAGCACACAATTTCCCTCCTCATCTGAACTTTCACTCTCCCATGCATCGTTTATTCCATTCTCACTGTGTAACGGGAACTGATGTACTGTGTCATTTTGATTCATTCCTTGACCCGTGACCTGTTGAGGAAGCATTGCTTGCTGCTGATTCATTGGTGCTAAGGGTATTTGCATTTGCATTTGCTGATTAGGTACCATAGGAAACTGCTGTTGCATTGGCTGCAATTGTGTCATTTGCACACGAGGCATTTGCACCTGTTGCGGTTGCATGGGTTGTAGACCCTGCATCTGGTTCATATTGTTTTGAAAATTTGGATTCGGACCTCTCAGTTTCGGTCCTCTCATAGTCTGAAATGCATTGACATCATTGTTTTTCTGACCTACACCTTCCTGCACCATCATTGGGCACTCCCGTTTCCAATGTCCGACAATTCCGCACGTGTGACATGGCATCACCTTCTTCATTGCCTGTATACCATTTGGAATCATAACGGTATTCAAATCTGGACCATTATTCACAAAACCTCCTCGACCTCTGCCTCTCATCTGTGGCTGAAACATAACATTTCCCTGTTGCTGCTGCTGCGGCATCTGTTGTTGAAACCCTTGCAAACCTTGTAAACCTGTCTGAGCTGCTCTGAGCTGCATCACCATCACCTTTTCCTTCAATCTTTTCTGCTTTGTCTCAATCTCATCACTGCAGTACTTTGCATAATTCAACACTTCATCGATCGACTTTGACTGCCAACAAATCAAATGCGATTTAATCATCTGGCTAATTTCGGGTCTCAGCCCTTCCACAAACCTGAACACAAAATGGAGCATGTCTTTTGGTTCAATCGTTTCCGTGCCACTGTAATTTTTAAACGCTTTCAACAACCTCTCATAATACGCGTGTATAGATTCTTTAACCTCTTGAGCGGTCCTGTCAATCCTTTGCCAATCCACATTTTTCGACGCAACCTTGGTTTTCAAGTGCTCGATCACCTTGTGGTACAAACTCATTACCATAGGTGATGGCGCACGTGTGTCCCTATCTCTCTCTGGTTCACTCGTCGGCCAACCTACAGCCCTTTTACAATCTTCCCACAAATCAGCCGGAACCACAATTTCAAATAAGGTATTCAGGTCTTCCCAGAGACACTTCGCGAGCTTCACAAATCTATCCGTTTGTTGATACCACTCAATCGGCTTCTCTCTCAATTTGGGAAAGTCATCCGTAAAGGATTGAATATCGCACCTGTGTCATGGTACATGCACAAGTTTTCCCCCTGCTGTCTCTCTCATTGGTAACATGGTTATCAGATCGTCATTCTGTTGTTTTTTCTCACTTCGTTCTGAAGTGTTTTCCTTCTTTTTATCCTTTTTCTTGACCCACCTGCTTACCCACTTGTCTAAACATCTCCAAACCTGTGCACCCTGCAGTATCTCTTTAAGGTGTGTTTTCATCCCTGCGGATCTCATGTGTTCAAAATCTTTTATCTCAAAGTCTAACCTGTAACTTCTGCTCAGGTGTTTGGTCTTACCTATATCGATCTCGTTTCTGTCTGCAATTTCTTGTAACTTCTTATGTATGTTGCTCACTTCTCTTGTAATCCTAGGGCACATGTATCTTAGTTCTTCCTCTGTGTATGATTCTAATCTGTTCAAACCCATTGTTCCCTCTACCAGTTCGTCTGCCTCCATACCCAACCTTATTTTATTCAGGTATTCTTCTCCCTTCCCGCTTGATGTACTCTGTGGGGAGTTCAGGCTGTTGAACCATTGTGTCAACTGTTGCGCGTTCAGTCCCATTAATGTAGCAGTTACATCAACTGCCATCGACGGTTTCTGTAATGTTTCAGTCTGTGAGGTTAACGGTACTAATAGTGGTGGATGTGACCTTACCACGGTTGACGGAGCACAAATTGGAATTGGACTAAACTCCGACAAGGACCCAGATCCATTTGGCAGTGCCGCTATCGGAGTTGTCTCTGGAGTGGTTTCTATGCATCTTCTCCCTGTCCCATTCTGTATCATTAACCCTTGGTCGCTGGTGCTTGAATTTGCCTGTATGTACAGCGGTACTGGTGGACCTACAGTGATAGGTAGAGATATTGCATCTGGATTCTGTCTGTTCCCCGAATTCTGTGGCATGTTAATCCCCACATTGTGGTTCATCATTGCTGGCATACCTAACTGGCTTTCTACCACTCGCACTTCTGGTGTCTGCTTTTGGGGCATCGAGAACTGTGTTGATTCAGCTTGAATCAATGTCGGTCTCTGATAGTTTTGTCCTCCCTGCGCCATTGAATCGGAAGTCATTCCCACATTATGCTCATCGCAATAGTGCCTTTGGACCTGTGGCTGATAGTTATCAGCAGGTTTCAATGTTGGCACGTCTGGGTACATCCTCTGAACCCGTGGTATTCGTGGTGAGAAAGGCATGTCAGAACTGCTCGGCCTCTGAGATCTTCTCAAATTTGGCGTCACATTATCCTGTATTGGTTCTGGAGGGGCAGTACTAATGCTTGAGCCTTTTTCGCTTTCCACATATGGTGGTGGGCGATCATTCAGTAATTGTATAATGAACTCCTCATCATCTGACTCGTCTCCCCTTTTCGAGTTTCTATTGCTCTCTCCTTCCCTGGACTGACTCCTGTTTGTCTTACAGGTGGCTTTCCTTCCTTCCGTCTCCTCTTCCTCGGCAATCGCTGGAAACAATTTAATTCCCTGCAATACGTCTGATCTCCAAACCTTTTGTGTGCTGTCCCATCTAGCATCCGCTAGGGTCTTTTCTACTTTCCTTATTCTTGTCTCAAATTTCTTTTGTT
The DNA here is from genome assembly GCF_031143425.1 of Pleurodeles waltl. Classification (NCBI taxonomy): domain Eukaryota; kingdom Metazoa; phylum Chordata; class Amphibia; order Caudata; family Salamandridae; genus Pleurodeles; species Pleurodeles waltl. The sequence continues at coordinate 740,581,402 of NC_090445.1, read as the reverse complement.
GTTGATTTCTAGCTATTAGCTCCCAAATTGCCAATGCCTCAAACTGTGCTGGCCTTGGGGGTACTTTCATGTCGTATAGCGCAAACCTCAGATTTTCTAAAACCCTTAGGTTAAACGACCCGTGGATAGGGAACGCTACACTTCCATGTTTTTCTGTTAATTTGCACCATTGCTTTAGCCAAAGGCACGGCGCTACACCCTTTTCTTCAATGACGATGTAAGCTGGTGTACCCTCAGGCGGTGTTTCTTCTCCTACATTTGCTTTAATATAAACATCTCCCCTCATGGCACTCTTAAATGCTTTGAAAAATGTCATCCTTCCGTCTTTTGTTTTTCTGACAATATGTAATCAATAAGTGACTTTAATTCCCGGAATACTCTTCGCTTGCCTTTCCCCTTCCAATTGCGCTTCACGGACTGCGTCCAATCCGTGCGCGACCCTTCTCACCAACCGACCTATCCCAGCACGGCTCCTAGTGACGTCACACTCACACACTGTGGCTGACAAAGTCCTGCGGCTTGTCCTCTTTTCATTCGGCTTCACTCATAAACTAATTTCTGCAATATAACGCGAGCACTTAACCAAAAGAATAAAACAGATCTGTCGGTTTACTACAGGAAGGGTAACACAACCGCTTCAGAAACCTTAGGGATTTTTCACTAGCCTCGGCAGTTATTCCATCTTTCTCGGTTTCCCACTTTCGCAAGCAAAATTTGACCCGCAAACTTTACTCTCAACTGATCAATGAACTATTCTAGTGCACTTTAGAATTCGTCAAATCTCAAAGTCGAAGTTTTCTTTCACTCTGCAACATTCATACCGACTTGTTGACCACGCCCGATCAACCTATTAAACCGACCAGATCACAACATCAAACAAGTGTCACATACACTTTTCAACATACTCCGGAGTCTCTTGACCTCGCAGGGCCCGTCTCAACATCAACAACCACGTGGACAATTTTCCTGCTCAAAGCGCCACACACATGTGAAGTTCGACGACTTCCCTACTCTCACACCTTTTGGAGTAACACTCCTCTAATATCTTTTAACCCCCCTTAAAATCCTCACAAACTTCTCAATTAATCTGCGGCGATAAGCTGTGCAAGCGCGAAACCCTAACTTCACTCATACCGTCACTAGAAACGCTGAGACCGTTCTCATACCTGCATGTTCCTCATTCGCAAGCTCCGAGATCCCGGGAAAGTCATCGGGGACTTAGGGCATCATCATCTCTCCAACTTGTTTTATCAAAGAAAATTCTAACCTTACTCTGTCTATTGTTCGGATGGGGTCCCAAAGGGCTAAACCATCAATCTCTGCTACCATCTACTGATAACGCGTCCAGCCCTTATAAATTACCTGTACCTGGACACGTTGGAGGTCGGTGAAATCTTTTAACCGAGTCGGGCTCTCCTCATCCTCAATAGTCGAGTCACTCAAATCAATAATCAATAACCGTTGTAATCGATAATCAATACTCAATTAATAGATCAATATAATACATCAGAAATCAATAACAGTTGATATTTCTGCGCACCATGACCTTTCAGTCATGAATAACCACACCAGTTTATTAAAAGTTAGTGAATTTATTTCCCTATATTAACAAAGCTAGCACAATATATATGTGTCTCAAAACCAATTGATATATAGCTGTCCATAACGGCGGAAGAAACGCAATCTACGTAAAATCTGAATAATGATACACTCTGTTATAGCAATGCAAATCACCAATGTGACTAACTGTATTTGACTAATTGCATACATTCGGTCAGCATAACAAGATTTCAATTCTTCATGATACATTGAATGAATACCTCGACGAACCTCTAATTAGCATTGGCATGTGGGACTTCATGCAAAACGAATTTAGTCAACACAAATTTGGAAAAGTTCTAGCTAGGATCCTATCAAAATAGCAGTTGGTACCTAAAAGGAAAAAAAAACACAATGCATAATACATTTATCCTTTCATACTTACCAAATACAATCAGCATTCAAGAAAAGTCTTCGTCCTTCAGGTACCGGTTGATCAGCATGGGGCAAATTTCAAAGGGGCAAAGTTAAGGGCAAGCTTCCTTGCAACGGCAAGGAGAATAGGGCAAAGTTACTGCATGGGCAAGGCAGGGCAAATCAAAGTTAAAGTCTCTAGGGTGAGAATTCTTAAAGTCTCTTTCTCTCAGATAGAGAAAAGGGCATCAGGGTGTCGTCCAAAATGGAGTCTGGCATCAGGCTTCAAACTGGCATCGAGGAAAAATGGCTGACTTCTCTTTGTCCGGTGGGTTTAAGTAAGAAACATTCCAAATTCTGTAGGGTCTTCCATTGGAGGGTTCATAGGTTGGCTTCAAATTGTCCAATCAAAAATTGTCTTTTACTAGCGCCCATTTATGCATACACTGTCCTTGGCGCCTTGGAACACAAATTGTATCATGGTTTGCCAATTATTTTACTATCTGTACCTTCATTGTCCGCACCTGCAGAGACTGACCTTGTATCAAAGGGGATGTAACCGGCCTAGCACGAAACCTTGGAGATAAGTGTACCAGCCAGTTTCTACTGGAAAAATACAACTTCAAGCAAGAATATATTTCATTAATTCAAGGAAAAAAAGAATCACGCAGTTAGAATTTGAAACCAAGCAACTAGGCCAAAGCCTGTACTAAATTTAAGATAAGCAAAACAGTTTTCAAACAAGAAATCATGGCATACATTTGCGATTATGACGGATTAATACATTTTTAATACTTCATGATTAATAAAGCTCGTTTATAATGATGGCGAACTGCCCTGAGGGCACAATTTCCCTTGTACTTTATTTCTTTTACTTAAAATCACACTTCAATATATATGTCGGTTACACAGTATACATGAATATATATCGAACCCTCTTTTTCTGCGTCATCAGCGTCCACCTTTGCTGAAAAGTGCATCTGATTGAGGAGTATGCATTTCTTTTCCAAAAAGCACATTACCTCAGTCTGAGAATCGAGATTAGACATAGAAACAAGCGGAGACTTCGTACAGAGGTGAAAGAAAAACATATTTGCACTACTGTGTATCTCAAGTTTAACATAGCTTTAGAAGGTCTCAATGTGGCTACCAAAACCAGTTTTACTACTGAGCTGGCGATTCATTAAAACCACACTTGAATTATAATATTTGCAACTACCCACATTTTATTTAAGACAGTAGTAATATTTTGCAGTTGTTTCAGTTTAGTGTATTCACTCTTTCAGTGTTTCAAACTTTACACCATGGTTCCTATAATACTTTACCAGAGTTCAGAAGATCACCCTGCAATCTTTAGACGATTTAATTTCAATTGTGGTCTGCTAAACCATGAGACTAATAATTCATTTTAAAATATTTGTTCAAACAGTAGATATTGAAAACCTTTAAATATAGTTACCAATGCAGTGATTACGCCCAGAGTAAACTGGGTGATATTAGTAGAGCATATCTCATTACTGCTGTAGTGCATGGCTTACCTTAATGTGTCACAGTAAACACTGAAGAAACTTTGTTTTTTTATTAAATGTGTAAATGTGTTTAGTGTCATAAACATATAACTCTTGCTATATCTTATTATATATATGCTTAACTGAACATAAAGCATGGTATTTGAGACAGTGTCAGCTGCAGTGTGTGGCAGTGCAAAAATAGTTTTGGCATTTCCAGTTGGTCACTTTCTGCAGTGATTATGTGACATGAGAGAATAATCCTTGGTTTATGCACATGATCCCTTTTCATCAGTTGTTGAGCACTTTTTAAGCTGTTCTGAGCAGAGAAAATTGTAAAAATATCTATTGCTTTTTTATAGCGCTTTATTACGTTTTCATTATCTTATACATATAAATTATAGTATACAAGACAAATCAGTTCTCATTTTTCTGTTTGTAGTGAGCCAATCTGTTTTTCAGTAATAAACTATAGCTTCACATTTGTGAGACATATGTTCCTTTTCTTTTTATATGTAGTGCAAACTCGTATTTAGATTTATTTGGTAATGTTGAATACAGTTTGAAACTCTTGGTTTTCAGATGACCTAGCTTTATGCCCAGTCCCTTGTTGGTATACTTTAACCTATTTAGTGGGTAGTCTGTCCTCTTGATATGCATAAGGCACTATCATCATTACTATCAGTATTTCGGTTTACAATAAACCAAAAAAGTACAAAATATCATTGTAATAAAGTGAATCCACACCAGATGAAGATATGTGGTAGGAGGTATTTATTACAGCCTCAACCAACAGCCAGCATATCAACTGTCATGCAGAGAACCCTGCATGACAGAACCTCAGAACAAGCTGGTTCCATGCCCAGTGTTCTGGCATGGAGCCATGTTACATCATTACACTTCTTCCTCTTTACATTAGAACAGAAATAACATGAGAACAAAAAACACATTTGAACAGAAAGAAAAAGAGGGTAGAAAGAACTACACAAAATCACGCAAATGTAAACGAAACCTGCGTGTTCTGACACTCCTACAAGTATTATCAGACCATAAATCAATGTCAAAGGGAAAACGATAAGAAGTATCATCTCTCCTGTCGGCCACACCACACCCCCCAAAATGTGCTACACGACTATGATTCCAGATGCGACCATCATCCGTCTTGACAGCATTTTTAAACAGCTTAGTGATAGTTTTTGGAGAGGTATATTTTGACCAATTTTGACACCCAACAGGAGCTTTGACCTTTACTTTATCTCCAACCTCAAAATTTGTAACTTTCGCATTATTCCTTTTATCAACATAAATCTTACTTTTGCTTTGCAGAGACACTTCTTTGTCTCTCCATTCCCCAATACCATTGTTTTTCAAACCCTTCCCAGCAACCATCCAGCCAGGACTCAAACAAGTATTTGGAGACCTTCCCCATAGCAGTTCAAAAGGAGTCTTCCCCGTTGATGCATGAGGAGTGTACCTGTAATCTGTTATACGACCCTGCAGTTCTTTTCTCCAATCTAAACAGTTTACCTTTGCTAATTGTATACTCTCCTTTAAAGTCCTGTTAAATCTCTCCAAAGCACCATTCGCCTCTGGATGATATAACGCAATTTTTTTATGTACAATTCCACATTTTACAAAATACTCCTCCATCTGAGCAGAACAGAACTGCGGACCATTGTCAGAAAGAATAGAGTTAGGAAAACTCTCGCGTTTGAACACAGATTCTAAAAAACTGATCACAGATTGAGAAGTGATCTCTCTCACCAAACTCACCTCCACCCATCGTGAATACAAATCCAGCAACACCAACAGGTAAGGAGTCTGATGTTCTCCGTGCAATGGCCCCACAATATCGATAGCTAATTCATCCCATGGACTTTTTGGTAAACTTCTACAAACCATAGGTGAACATCTTGGTTTGAGTACCTTATCACTAGCTTGACAAGGTGTACACTCCCTAACAGTACGTTCCACCATCAAATCTAATCCAGGCCTCCAGAAATCCTGACGGATGCGCTCTTTGGTTTTAGAAATGCCCATATGCCCTTCATGAGCCATGTTCACGATGACTTCTCTCAAACTCAATGGGGGAATCATTCTTGTGCCCCTCATTAGAACACCATCAACAACGGCTAACTCATTCGCAACTAACGACCAAGGTTTAACCAGACTTCGAGACTTATGCTGATCCAAAAGAGACATCACAGAACACAATTCACTATCCTTTTGCAACTCATCCCTCCATTCATCTTCCTTTACAGCCCCCAGCGTAACATCACAAACTCTTATGCCACACTCAGCATCACATTGATCATTTTCATCCTGAGATTTATCATTCTCTACCACCTCCACCAATCTCGACAGACAGTCTGCCGTTACATTTGTCTTTCCCGGAATGTATTCAAACATGAAGTTATACTCCTGTAAGGAAATGACCCATCTCCTGATCCTCGAGGAAATCGAGTCCAAACCCTTCTTCTCAAAAATTTCTTTCAGGGGTTTATGATCAGACCTGACTACGAAAGAAGATCCCCACACAAATTTTCTGAACTTGTTTATGGCCCAGAAAATTGCCAACGCTTCCTTCTCTATAACAGAATAACATATCTCTGCCCCTTTCAAGCATCTTGAAGCACAAGCTATTAGCTCCTCTTGGCCCTTCCTGATCTGAAAAAGAAGAGCACCCAGCCCCATTATACTCGCATCAGTAACAATGAAAGTGGGATTCCCAGGTACAAAAGCTTGTAAGTTTGGTGCATTCCTGAGATCATTTTTTACTTGTTTAAATTCTGTACCACACTCTTCCGTCCAAACAAACTCTGCATTCTTACACATCAACTTCCTTAGATTTACGGTCTTATCTGCACAATTTCGTATAAATTTGTTATAAAATTCTGCCATACCTAAGAATGAAGAAACCTCATCTTTTGTACACGGTTCTTTTAACATTTCGATAGTGTCCACCAAATCCTTTTTAGGACTCACCCCCTGCCGTGAAATATGATGACCCAAATAGTCCAGTTCAGTGACTCCAAATTTACATTTGCTTCGCCTAAGAGATAACCCAGCATCAAGCATCCTTTTAAGCACAGCATGCACCCTCTCATCATGTTCTCTCACGTTTCTCCCACATATTAATACATCATCCTGGTAGCACTTTACGCCTGAAATGCCTTTAAAAAGATCTTCCATAATCCTCTGGAATACTGAGGCCGCAGAAACCAGCCCAAACGGCATACGCAAAAACTTGAAGGCACCCATTGGCGTAATAAAAGCCGTTAATTCTTGACACTCTTTACTCAACGGAACCTGATGGTATGCTGATGCCATATCCAGAGTGGTAAAATAGCAAGCACCATCCAACGATGATACTAATTCCTCAATATTGGGAAGTGGGAACTTGTCAACCACCACTTCTTTATTTATGGCACGAAGATCCACACATAGACGGATTTCATTATTTGGTTTACGTGCCACAACAATGGGAGCTAACCACTCCGTTGCCTCTACAGGCTGTATAACACCAGTGGACAACAATTTATCTATCTCTCTTTGTACAGCGTCTTGGACACAAATGGGAATGCGTCTAACTTTTGCCACAACTGGTACTGCGCCCTGTTTCAACTTAATATGGTGATTGTACCCCTTTAAACACCCCAAGGTGTCACTGAACAATTCACCAAAAGCTCTCACAAACTTGTTTTCGTCACCCTCAATAGATTGTACCTGAACAGATGGATGTGCATTAGGATTGAGAATGACACCCAAACATGCTTGATGACTCCAGCTCAACAAATTATCACCCCTCTCAGCAACATAAATCCTAGCATCAGTGAACCTACCATTGTACTCAATGCAGTCATCAAAATAACCTAATAACTTAATTGGCAACCCACCATAACCCGTAGGTTTAATATTAGGTTTGAACAGTTTCTTCCTTCCTTGAAAATTCTTCATAAAAAAATCCTTTGAGAGAAACGTGATGTGAGAGCACGAATCAAATTTCATTTTGACTCTAACATCCCCCACCAAAACCCACTCAGAGGGATGTTCCACCTCACTCTCACTAACTTGAAAACTGACTTCCTTTATTTCTGATCTAGAATCTCTCCTATTCCTCATCCTACAATTTTTTCCAAAATGTCCTCTTTTTCCGCAAACATTACAAGTAATCCTATTAGCAGGACACTCACTTGCATTAGCCATGTGTCCAAATCTTCCACATCTGTAGCAATTTCCTTGAAAAGGTGTTGCAAACCTCCTATTCCCCTGTGTCTTTCCTGCGCTATTTTCTATTACAACACCTTTCTCATGGACACCCTCATACTTTTTTTCCTTCTCATCTTTTTGTATGACTTGACACTCCACTTCTTGTGCTTTTACACTGACCGTGTCTTCTTTATGTGCTTTACTTAGTTCTCCAACACACTTTAACATATGCTCTACCCTTTTTGCAATACTAACAACCTCATCCAACGGTGGCTCGTCCTTTAGCCAGAGTTCTTCCCTCACTTTATCACTGCAACACCTCAGCACAAACTGATCTCTAATCCTTTCTTCTACCAACGCCCCAAATTTACAACTTGAAGCCAACTTCCGTAAAGCCGTAATATATACACTCTCCTCTTTCCCTTGCTCCCGCAAACCAAAATGGTACCATTCCATAATAGTACTAATCTTTGGCAAGTAATGTAAATCTAGTTGTCTTGCACATATTTCATATTCATTCAACCCCCTCTGATCAGCTTGCGACAATGGAGGTAGATTTTCCAACACCTCCTGTCCTTCACCCCCTAAACAATGTAACAAAAGTGCCTGCTTCCTTTCACCACTCAAATTCGTACCACACACCCTGGCATAATTCTCAAAAATCTTTTTCCATTTCTTCCACTTAATAACCGGTTCTCCTGGATCTGACAAGAAAAACGGCGGCGCCGTAACATTCTGCATACTCACAAGAGGTGTAAAACACTTCTTCCCCACAATATATTCCAAACCCTACTAGTTGCTAAAAGTACTTAAAGTCCAAAAGGTGTGCCAGTCACTGTATGTCCCAGCACGATGCCGCTATATCAAACACGGGTCATCAGGTGTGTTTGTCACCGCAGAGACGACCTTTTCAGTTTAATTAATTTTACAACGCCCAATACTTGTATTCCACAAGTGCAATAAAGTTTCCAAAGAAATGTATATTCCCGTGACCACAAACCAATATAGTGATCCTTATCCAGTCTCCGTCTAAGTTTCAACTTCCAATAGACCGTCGATGTTCTTCTTCGATGTCCTCCAACAATTGCGCTGTAAAAAAAAAAAAATTTTTGACAAGTAAAAAAAAATTCCTTCTTCCTCATCTAAGATGGCCGCCACAAAACATTTGGTCCGTTTTCTTCAGGCAGTTGGGCTTGCTTTCTCTTTGAGCAATCTCGGATCGTTTTCCTCACTCAAAATGGCCGCAACCAAACATCCAGTCCATTTTCTTCAGTCAATCTGGCTTGTTTTTCTCCTTTCACCACACTCAAGATGGCCGCCAACAATTCCCACATCTTTCAGTCCTTTTCCAATTGCTCACTGACCTTCTGACGTCGTGAAGCATACAGAGACCACTTTGATCCTCAGTAAATGCTCAAACAGCTTTCCACAAAGCCCCTACAACCGCAATTTCACACTTTTCTCTGCTAGAACATGCTGCAAGACGCTCAATCCTCTCCCAGCACGTCTCTGTAAGTTATCTCAGTTTTTCTCTTAAATAATCCAAGCTCTTCCTTCTTTGTTGTTGTTGAGGCTGTCCCTTCCTCTGTGTTCCTTTCTCCGCCCAAGCGTCGCCAGTGTAATAAAGTGAATCCACACCAGATGAAGATATGTGGTAGGAGGTATTTATTACAGCCTCAACCAACAGCCAGCATATCAACTGTCATGCAGAGAACCCTTCATGACAGAACCTCAGAACAAGCTGGTTCCATGCCCAGTGTTCTGGCATGGAGCCATGTTACATCATTACAATCATTCAATTTTAAAACACAATAAAATCCAAGCATATCCATTAACCTTCATCACTTGACAATTTACAAGATTAAAATACCTAAACATGGCATGTAAGACGCATACTAAAATTCTTAGGAATCAGCCTAAAAAATGTAGAATCACATCCTTGTTCTCCCCATAAGTGCCCCACTAGTGCATGAGTCATAGCAAAGCCTGCACAGCAGACTCCGTCACAAGCAATATCTGCAACCTCCGTTCAATCCTCTCGTTCATAGATAGTGTGCAATTGACTTTGCTTCTAGCGTTATCTGGGACACAGTCCTGATCATGTGCTTGGTGGCTCTTTCTTATTGGTTTTGAATTGACTGTCATTTGGCGGTCGGACTAAAGAGGCAGTCCGACTGCCAAATTACAACCATGGCAGTCGGGCCACCAGGGAACCGCCAGCTCTGTCAGTATCAGAGATCCTGTGCCCACCACGCTGCCAGCTTTGCATTGAGCAGTCAGGCTTAATTTAGAAGGCAATGTTTAAAGTATTTGTGCAATAAATCATACAGTAACACAGTGAAAACACCACAAAAATACACCACACAAGTGTAGAAAAATATATGATATTTATCTGATTAAATTCAGATCAAACCAGTAAAGATTCAATAAGCACAAGTTGAGATATCACTTTTGCAAAATTAAAAAGAGTCTGAAATCTTAGAAATCAACAGTTGTCTCTTGTTTACACGAAGAACCTAGTTTGCTCACGGAGACCCCAGAGGAGGAGATGCATGGAAAAATAGGGTGTGCGCTGGATTTCCTGACGCGGCACAGACGATGCGTCATTTCTTTCCATGCTGCAAGGGGCTTTGCGTTGATTTCCAGCATCCATTCTTGGTTCCTCACTGCGATGCAGGGATCTTTTTGGCACCCAGGGACCATGCGGGGAAACCTTGGGCATGTGGCAAGATGTCACAGGCATTGCGTTGATCCAGTAGGCGATGCATTGAATTTTCTGTCGCACGTCAGGTGCTGCATTGATTCTTCACTCTGGAAGTCGGGCTTTGTTGTTCCTCGGTCGCAAGCGGCTGTGCATTGTTTGCGGCAGGCTGTGCGTTAATTTTCGGCGCACAAGGAGTTTCCTGAGGAGATGAAGGGGGTTATTCTAACTTTGGAGGAGTGTTAATCCGTCCCAAAAGTGACGGTAAAGTGACGGATATACCACCAGCCGTATTACGAGTTCCATAGGATATAATGGACTCGTAATACGGCTGGTGGTAAATCCATCACTTTTCCGTCACTTTTGGGACGGATTAACACCTCCTCCAAAGTTAGAATAACCCCCGAAGTCTTTTTGACCCGGAGACTTCAGAATAACACGAGGCTCAATCCAAGCCCTTGGAGGGCACTTCTCAGCAAAGTCAGGGGGTAGCAAGGCAGCAGGGCAACAGCAGGGGAGCAGGCCTTCTCAATAAAGCAGTTCAGATGAGTCCTTTGGGCAGCCAGGCAGTTCCTCTTGACAGGTTGCAGGTTCAGGTCCAGAAGTGTCTGAGTTGGTGGGGTAAGAGTCCTAGTTTATGTACCAAAAATTGCCTTTGAAGTGAGGGAGACTTCAAAGAGTGGTTTTGAAGTGCACAAGTTCTCCTTTCAGTACAGGTCTGTCTGCCAGGTCCCCAGTAGGGGGTTTGGCAGTCGATTGCACAAGGGCAGGCCACTAGCCTTTGAAATGTAAGCATCAGGCCCTCCACACTTCCAGCCCAGGAAGACCCATTCAGTATGCAGATGAGTGCAGGTGTGACTGAGTATCCTGAGTTTGAGGTTGTCTGGGTGAAATGCACAAGGAAGCTGACAACCAGCCCAGCCCAGACATTGATTGGAGACAGACTGTAAGGCAAAGATGGATTTTAAATGCAGAGAAATGCTCATTTTCTAAAAGTGGCATTTCTAAAATAGCAATTTAAAATCCAACCTCACCAATAAGCAGGACTTTCTATTAACATTCTGGCCATACTAAATATGACCTGGTTACCCTGTTGTGTATCCATTTTAGAAATAGCTCCATGCACGATAGTTTGATACATTAGGCCACTGTGCACTTTAACCTAGATATATTTTATTCGGCTTCGCTTTGTTATTTTTACAATAATCAGTTTTACGGTCTTGTTTCATTTTCATCTATCTAACTGCTTTTGCTTAGTTCAGCACTGTGTTCTCAAACAAGACATTCTTGATAACTCTGTGCTTCATTCAAGGCTACAGTTTTTTACATTGCCGGTGAATGTGGTAGAAGTTTAGTCTCCAACATTCGTAGAAAATACACATCCTTACGTAGGGACACTTTCTTAGAACATCAGCTGTGCTATTATAAAAACACTTCTTAGTCCCATTACACGTTAAGAGGGAGATTCCAGCCAGGGAACTGCGACTGTATGCTGATTGATAAATGCATCGCTACAAGCATACTACAGGCCTTTGCTCAGGTATGAGGGTTGATGTCCTCCTGGGGGAACCTGAAAGGCAGAATTAGAGCTTAACATGCTGTGCTCAGATTATGACTTAGATAGGAAATAATCCATCGATCATAGTGACAACATGATAGCGTTATTCTTATGCTTCAGTCTTCTTGTCACCATTTTAATACTGTCATGTTGTGTTGTCCTGGTTATTGAAGCTCACGCTTTGCTATCTAAGATGCTGTTGTTTTATTAAACCAATCATTGAAACATATACTGCCTCTGTCTGTCATTTATATATGATACCATATTGTGAATGAAAGAACCGGATGTGACCTGAATGACCACGACTTCCCTGAGAAGCCTAATATGTCATGTGCTTGGCTGCCTAATTATCCCTATCTTCTGGTAGAGATGAGGCACTGCTAGTAAGCCGGAGCAAACCCCGGATCTGGAGCGACAGGTGTCTCCCACCGTGGGTCGGACTCAGTCTCCCACACCGTGGACGATCTTGCTGCTCAAAATCCAGTAGTCTCATTAGAATAATGAGAGCCTACGCGACAACCCCTTTATGATCAGAACCTACCACTCAAACAGTATATGAGGGTAGCCATAATGCTATGAAAGGCACAGGCCTTACAGTAGTGGAAAACGGATTTAAGAGTTTTCCACTACCAGAACATATAAACTACACACGTACATGTCCTGTCTTTTACCTATTTAGCACCCTGTCATATAGGTTTCTTAGGGCCTACCTTAGGGGTGATGTATATGTAGAAAAAGGGAAGGTTAAGGTTTGGCAAGTACCTTTAATTGCCAAGTCAGAGTGGCAGTGAAACTGCACACACAGGTCTTGCAATAGAAGGCCTGGGACATGGTTAAGGGGCTACTTATGTGGGTGGCACAACCTGTGCTGCAGGCCCACCAGTAGCATTCAATTTACAGGCCCTGGACACATGTAGTGCACTTTACTAGGGACTTATAAGTAAATCAAATATGCCAATTGGGAATGAACCAATGTTACCATGTGTTCTTTCGGAGAGAGCACATGCACTTTAGCACTGGTTAGCAGTGGTAAAGTGTCCAGAGTACTAAAGCCATCAAAAATGAGGTCAAAAAAGAAGAGGAGGAAGGCAAAAAGTTTGGGAGTGACCCTGCAGAGAGGTCATTTCCAACAAGCTGATTGCTCAGCTTAATTATCAATCCCTCTGCCTTCTCGGATATTCCAATGTTATTGATGCTGTTTTACCATGCGTGCCTCTCTGCTTCCTCAGTTCTCTCCTGCAGTTCTCTCCTCCATTGTTTGTAATGAAGCCATAGACAATTGTTTCTCTGCAAATCTGTCTGCGAGTTTGCCCTTTTATGCACAGTCACCCCCATTTGTTCCTACTTTTTGCTGGTTTTCAGACTCTGCACATTGGGGCACTGCTGTCCAGTGTCCAGTGTATGTGCTCTGACGCCTAAAACATGTAAAACCTGGCTAATCCCTGATGGGCATACTGAACGCTCCTAAAAGTCCATTGTAAATGGTGTAGAAACTGCACCCTTGGCATGGAACGTTAAACGTCACCTGTGGACTGCAGGATTTATTGTGCCATTTAGTAGTGTCAGTTTAGGACTAGCATTGTAGCTGGACTACTGCAGTATAAAGGTTGCAGTGCGGCCTGTTAAAAGAACAAATTTTGAGAGTTTAAAACCTCTTTTATAAATATTAGTAAGTCACCCATATGTTGGCTTTGTAGCCCACAAAATAGTATTTGAAAATGGGACATGTAGAAAAGTATAGTTACCATGTCCCTACTGTGAAAAATGTGTAAATGTTATTTTCAGTGTGGCAGGCCTAGCTGTCCTATGTGGAAAATCAGAGTACAGATAAAAAAAACTACTGTATCTAGGGAATGGTACCAGCAGAAAAATACCTAAGCTACTATTTGTAATAATAATTAAAACAAAGGTTTAGTGTAGCCCAGTATTTTCGCCATCTTGAAAAGTCCCGGGCAGATTGCACTTTGGGTCTGTTTACATTAAACCAAACATAAACTACAGCAAAAATTAGGTCCTGGGAGCCTTTACGCCATTGATCAAATAGGAACTAGGAGTGTCTTATGGTGTCCTCCACCCAAAGACTTGTGAATCCTACAAAGCTCGATCCTCGCTTGGCCTTCCTCAGAACTTATGAAAGAATAACATGTGGACTGAACCTGTTGCACTTGGTATCTGTGGTTGAATCTATTTCTACTTGAAATCCAAGGATAGAAAGAGCTCTAAAGATGAAGCATAGATGGTCAGACCTTGCACTGAGCTAAGACTACCATCCACCCACCAGATCATAAGAGACACTCTCATGTAGCAAGAGACACCTTGATTAACCATTTTGTATTCCATCTTCAAAATATTGAACTTGACCCTTGCTGCCATGATGTGAAACTCTGCCTCTTCTGGCTTGGGATACAACAGAATTTTGGCGGGTGACTCAGAAATGCGATTCTAGGCCAGAGAGTAAAAGATAGAAATTGGTCTATTGATTTCCTTTTAGATTGTGTTACTTGACTAATACAGGCAATATAATTCTAACATATTCCAAGATGCAAAGTTTTCATGAATATTTTTGGTCTATAAACAGAAGCCTCTTGCTAGGGCAGTCATGCTTGTTAAAACAATGCAGCATTCTCAGAACAGTTTACCAGTTGATTGAAAGATTCCTTGTGAAAGGTCAACAATGCATATTAATATCACACACCTGGTAAGATGAGAGCAGACGACAAACAAGTGTTAGAATGCAGTTCATAATTACAAGCCCTCGGCTCAAGATCTTCTAAATTTGAAAACAGACAGAGGAACAGGAGAAAGTGAATCACTGTGGGATCCGCTGAACTGTTGTGAAACTCCCATGTTGCTGGTGCTGGTTCAGCTGGGGGGGGACTATGTCCAACCACTAGACAAAATAAGGTAGGGCACAGCAAACAACACGGTCAAAAGCGCCTGGCGAATCCCGCAGCACGGAATTTGTTGAACTGTTGTATACTCCCCTGTTGCTTGTGCTGTTTGGGATGGGGTGGTAATATGTTTCCCCAGTCACCTACAAGAGAAGGCAAGGCGGGGCCCAGCAAATGACACGCTCAAAAGTGCCTGTTGATTCCTGCAGTCTGGGACGCACTGAACTATTGAGAAGTCCCATGTTAATAGTGCTATTTGGCTAGGGTAGGACTACGTCCCCCAGTCACCCATGAGGTAAGGCAAAGCAGGGCTTGGCTTGGCAAACGACACGCTCAAAAGTGCCTGGTGATTCCCGCAGCACAAGACACACTCAACTGTTGTGAGCTCCCCTGTTGCTGGTGCTGGTTGCGTTGAGGTGGGACTATATCTCCTAGTCACTCAAGAGACAAGACAAGACAAGGCAGGGCCCAGCAAATGACACATTCAAAAGTGTCTGGTGATTCCTTCTGTCTGGGACGTGCTGAAATGTTGTGAACTCCCTTGTTGCTGGTGCTGTTTGGGGTGGGGTGGGACTACGTCACCCAGCGCCCAGTCACCCGCGAGGCAAGACAAGGTGGGTCATGGCAAATGACCCGCTCAAAAGTCCCACAATGAGGGCAAAGACAGGCCCGTCTACGCCCGCCATCTCCCAGGTGAGGCTGGCCTGGGCCATATCTGCTGGTTTCTGCACACCATAAAGGTACTGTTTGTCTGTTACTGGTTGGAGGGTGTTGTTTTACCGAACCCTCTTGTTTCCTAGATCTATTTAGACTGTTCAATGGAACCTCTCCTTATCTCTCAATTCCTCTCAGTCACTGGTCTCGTTATGGGGGAAAAAGAAAATCAATGGGAGTAGTTTTGTCCCTACACTCCCTGCTAAACCTACCTCCATTGACCGTGTGCTGGAGCGAGCTGTGGGATTCATCAACACAGTAATCAATCCCACTGAAAGAAGACTTTCCCTAGATCTTGGCCCAGGGTTTGGGACTGGTTGTTTGATCTCTTCTTCTGAGGGCCTTATCCTTGAGTCCAAGGTAGTATGACATCATAAGCCTACCCTCATAGCCACAAGCCTCATCAACACCACAACACCTAAGATATTTAGCTCTATATCCCCGGTAAGCTGTGTTCCCACTTCCGCAACCCCTAGGAAATCTGAACTTGGTACCTAGTCCAAGAACCCAAATAACAGCATTATTGCACCACAGGTCATTCTTCTGCCTGTTGTGGACTTGGTGGCTCATAACCCCACTAAGCTCTTGCCAACTCCTGTCGAAAATTTGAATGAGTGTAGTTAGGCTTGTCTTATGGGCGGATATTTTGAGAGGCTTAAGGCACTGTTGAAGGCTGAGATATTACCCCTAATCTCTCATCTCAACTCTATTGAATCCAAATTAGCACTACTATCACCACCACCTCCCTTATCCCCCCCTATATATCAAAGAGCAATGTATCCCAGACGGGCGAGTCCTCACAGCTGACTGTCACCCAGCTTTCTAGTGCGAATTCGGTATCAGTGGCTCATAATTCCACACTTAAGGCTGCAGAACCACCCAGTGACACTATTCAAGACAACCAATCCACCATGTCAAAGACATTCAGCTCTGCCCCAGGGCATACCTCTGCACTGCTACTGCAGGAGAAGGACCTACTCCAACGGACCTGAGTACGAGAGGGATTCCGGTGGATCCTTCGCCTTCTGCATCTGACCAGGCCTTTGTCAATCTCCCACCCAACGCTTGCCCTTATGGGGCAGTTCTTATTGGGGTATCCCGGTAAACAACCTTTATGCCAAATTTTTTATAACGAAGTCCTGGTTAACGAAAGCGGAACAACGCTTTCTTTAACCACAACTTCGTTATTTTGTGCCTTAACCACGCATGTCCTGAACAACGAACATGCATGGTTAAGGTACAAACAAGGGAGTCGGCTGAGGAGGACGACGCAGATGACAAGGTGAAGAATCAGGTAAGTGGGGGGTTTTAGGTTTTTGGGAGGGGGTGGGGGTCAGGGGGTTTTAGGTTTTGGGGTGGGGTTGGGGGGTGGGGCGTTTTTTGGTTTTGGGGAGGGGGTGAGGGGTCGGACTTTGCTTCTAGCGTTATCTGGGACACAGTCCTGATCATGTGCTTGGTGGCTCTTTCTTATTGGTTTTGAATTGACTGTCATTTGGCGGTCGGACTAAAGAGGCAGTCCGACTGCCAAATTACAACCATGGCAGTCGGGCCACCAGGGAACCGCCAGCTCTGTCAGTATCAGAGATCCTGTGCCCACCACGCTGCCAGCTTTGCATTGAGCAGTCAGGCTTAATTTAGAAGGCAATGTTTAAAGTATTTGTGCAATAAATCATACAGTAACACAGTGAAAACACCACAAAAATACACCACACAAGTGTAGAAAAATATATGATATTTATCTGATTAAATTCAGATCAAACCAGTAAAGATTCAATAAGCACAAGTTGAGATATCACTTTTGCAAAATTAAAAAGAGTCTGAAATCTTAGAAATCAACAGTTGTCTCTTGTTTACACGAAGAACCTAGTTTGCTCACGGAGACCCCAGAGGAGGAGATGCATGGAAAAATAGGGTGTGCGCTGGATTTCCTGACGCGGCACAGACGATGCGTCATTTCTTTCCATGCTGCAAGGGGCTTTGCGTTGATTTCCAGCATCCATTCTTGGTTCCTCACTGCGATGCAGGGATCTTTTTGGCACCCAGGGACCATGCGGGGAAACCTTGGGCATGTGGCAAGATGTCACAGGCATTGCGTTGATCCAGTAGGCGATGCATTGAATTTTCTGTCGCACGTCAGGTGCTGCATTGATTCTTCACTCTGGAAGTCGGGCTTTGTTGTTCCTCGGTCGCAAGCGGCTGTGCATTGTTTGCGGCAGGCTGTGCGTTAATTTTCGGCGCACAAGGAGTTTCCTGAGGAGATGAAGGGGGTTATTCTAACTTTGGAGGAGTGTTAATCCGTCCCAAAAGTGACGGTAAAGTGACGGATATACCACCAGCCGTATTACGAGTTCCATAGGATATAATGGACTCGTAATACGGCTGGTGGTAAATCCATCACTTTTCCGTCACTTTTGGGACGGATTAACACCTCCTCCAAAGTTAGAATAACCCCCGAAGTCTTTTTGACCCGGAGACTTCAGAATAACACGAGGCTCAATCCAAGCCCTTGGAGGGCACTTCTCAGCAAAGTCAGGGGGTAGCAAGGCAGCAGGGCAACAGCAGGGGAGCAGGCCTTCTCAATAAAGCAGTTCAGATGAGTCCTTTGGGCAGCCAGGCAGTTCCTCTTGACAGGTTGCAGGTTCAGGTCCAGAAGTGTCTGAGTTGGTGGGGTAAGAGTCCTAGTTTATGTACCAAAAATTGCCTTTGAAGTGAGGGAGACTTCAAAGAGTGGTTTTGAAGTGCACAAGTTCTCCTTTCAGTACAGGTCTGTCTGCCAGGTCCCCAGTAGGGGGTTTGGCAGTCGATTGCACAAGGGCAGGCCACTAGCCTTTGAAATGTAAGCATCAGGCCCTCCACACTTCCAGCCCAGGAAGACCCATTCAGTATGCAGATGAGTGCAGGTGTGACTGAGTATCCTGAGTTTGAGGTTGTCTGGGTGAAATGCACAAGGAAGCTGACAACCAGCCCAGCCCAGACATTGATTGGAGACAGACTGTAAGGCAAAGATGGATTTTAAATGCAGAGAAATGCTCATTTTCTAAAAGTGGCATTTCTAAAATAGCAATTTAAAATCCAACCTCACCAATAAGCAGGACTTTCTATTAACATTCTGGCCATACTAAATATGACCTGGTTACCCTGTTGTGTATCCATTTTAGAAATAGCTCCATGCACGATAGTTTGATACATTAGGCCACTGTGCACTTTAACCTAGATATATTTTATTCGGCTTCGCTTTGTTATTTTTACAATAATCAGTTTTACGGTCTTGTTTCATTTTCATCTATCTAACTGCTTTTGCTTAGTTCAGCACTGTGTTCTCAAACAAGACATTCTTGATAACTCTGTGCTTCATTCAAGGCTACAGTTTTTTACATTGCCGGTGAATGTGGTAGAAGTTTAGTCTCCAACATTCGTAGAAAATACACATCCTTACGTAGGGACACTTTCTTAGAACATCAGCTGTGCTATTATAAAAACACTTCTTAGTCCCATTACACGTTAAGAGGGAGATTCCAGCCAGGGAACTGCGACTGTATGCTGATTGATAAATGCATCGCTACAAGCATACTACAGGCCTTTGCTCAGGTATGAGGGTTGATGTCCTCCTGGGGGAACCTGAAAGGCAGAATTAGAGCTTAACATGCTGTGCTCAGATTATGACTTAGATAGGAAATAATCCATCGATCATAGTGACAACATGATAGCGTTATTCTTATGCTTCAGTCTTCTTGTCACCATTTTAATACTGTCATGTTGTGTTGTCCTGGTTATTGAAGCTCACGCTTTGCTATCTAAGATGCTGTTGTTTTATTAAACCAATCATTGAAACATATACTGCCTCTGTCTGTCATTTATATATGATACCATATTGTGAATGAAAGAACCGGATGTGACCTGAATGACCACGACTTCCCTGAGAAGCCTAATATGTCATGTGCTTGGCTGCCTAATTATCCCTATCTTCTGGTAGAGATGAGGCACTGCTAGTAAGCCGGAGCAAACCCCGGATCTGGAGCGACAGGTGTCTCCCACCGTGGGTCGGACTCAGTCTCCCACACCGTGGACGATCTTGCTGCTCAAAATCCAGTAGTCTCATTAGAATAATGAGAGCCTACGCGACAACCCCTTTATGATCAGAACCTACCACTCAAACAGTATATGAGGGTAGCCATAATGCTATGAAAGGCACAGGCCTTACAGTAGTGGAAAACGGATTTAAGAGTTTTCCACTACCAGAACATATAAACTACACACGTACATGTCCTGTCTTTTACCTATTTAGCACCCTGTCATATAGGTTTCTTAGGGCCTACCTTAGGGGTGATGTATATGTAGAAAAAGGGAAGGTTAAGGTTTGGCAAGTACCTTTAATTGCCAAGTCAGAGTGGCAGTGAAACTGCACACACAGGTCTTGCAATAGAAGGCCTGGGACATGGTTAAGGGGCTACTTATGTGGGTGGCACAACCTGTGCTGCAGGCCCACCAGTAGCATTCAATTTACAGGCCCTGGACACATGTAGTGCACTTTACTAGGGACTTATAAGTAAATCAAATATGCCAATTGGGAATGAACCAATGTTACCATGTGTTCTTTCGGAGAGAGCACATGCACTTTAGCACTGGTTAGCAGTGGTAAAGTGTCCAGAGTACTAAAGCCATCAAAAATGAGGTCAAAAAAGAAGAGGAGGAAGGCAAAAAGTTTGGGAGTGACCCTGCAGAGAGGTCATTTCCAACAAGCTGATTGCTCAGCTTAATTATCAATCCCTCTGCCTTCTCGGATATTCCAATGTTATTGATGCTGTTTTACCATGCGTGCCTCTCTGCTTCCTCAGTTCTCTCCTGCAGTTCTCTCCTCCATTGTTTGTAATGAAGCCATAGACAATTGTTTCTCTGCAAATCTGTCTGCGAGTTTGCCCTTTTATGCACAGTCACCCCCATTTGTTCCTACTTTTTGCTGGTTTTCAGACTCTGCACATTGGGGCACTGCTGTCCAGTGTCCAGTGTATGTGCTCTGACGCCTAAAACATGTAAAACCTGGCTAATCCCTGATGGGCATACTGAACGCTCCTAAAAGTCCATTGTAAATGGTGTAGAAACTGCACCCTTGGCATGGAACGTTAAACGTCACCTGTGGACTGCAGGATTTATTGTGCCATTTAGTAGTGTCAGTTTAGGACTAGCATTGTAGCTGGACTACTGCAGTATAAAGGTTGCAGTGCGGCCTGTTAAAAGAACAAATTTTGAGAGTTTAAAACCTCTTTTATAAATATTAGTAAGTCACCCATATGTTGGCTTTGTAGCCCACAAAATAGTATTTGAAAATGGGACATGTAGAAAAGTATAGTTACCATGTCCCTACTGTGAAAAATGTGTAAATGTTATTTTCAGTGTGGCAGGCCTAGCTGTCCTATGTGGAAAATCAGAGTACAGATAAAAAAAACTACTGTATCTAGGGAATGGTACCAGCAGAAAAATACCTAAGCTACTATTTGTAATAATAATTAAAACAAAGGTTTAGTGTAGCCCAGTATTTTCGCCATCTTGAAAAGTCCCGGGCAGATTGCACTTTGGGTCTGTTTACATTAAACCAAACATAAACTACAGCAAAAATTAGGTCCTGGGAGCCTTTACGCCATTGATCAAATAGGAACTAGGAGTGTCTTATGGTGTCCTCCACCCAAAGACTTGTGAATCCTACAAAGCTCGATCCTCGCTTGGCCTTCCTCAGAACTTATGAAAGAATAACATGTGGACTGAACCTGTTGCACTTGGTATCTGTGGTTGAATCTATTTCTACTTGAAATCCAAGGATAGAAAGAGCTCTAAAGATGAAGCATAGATGGTCAGACCTTGCACTGAGCTAAGACTACCATCCACCCACCAGATCATAAGAGACACTCTCATGTAGCAAGAGACACCTTGATTAACCATTTTGTATTCCATCTTCAAAATATTGAACTTGACCCTTGCTGCCATGATGTGAAACTCTGCCTCTTCTGGCTTGGGATACAACAGAATTTTGGCGGGTGACTCAGAAATGCGATTCTAGGCCAGAGAGTAAAAGATAGAAATTGGTCTATTGATTTCCTTTTAGATTGTGTTACTTGACTAATACAGGCAATATAATTCTAACATATTCCAAGATGCAAAGTTTTCATGAATATTTTTGGTCTATAAACAGAAGCCTCTTGCTAGGGCAGTCATGCTTGTTAAAACAATGCAGCATTCTCAGAACAGTTTACCAGTTGATTGAAAGATTCCTTGTGAAAGGTCAACAATGCATATTAATATCACACACCTGGTAAGATGAGAGCAGACGACAAACAAGTGTTAGAATGCAGTTCATAATTACAAGCCCTCGGCTCAAGATCTTCTAAATTTGAAAACAGACAGAGGAACAGGAGAAAGTGAATCACTGTGGGATCCGCTGAACTGTTGTGAAACTCCCATGTTGCTGGTGCTGGTTCAGCTGGGGGGGGACTATGTCCAACCACTAGACAAAATAAGGTAGGGCACAGCAAACAACACGGTCAAAAGCGCCTGGCGAATCCCGCAGCACGGAATTTGTTGAACTGTTGTATACTCCCCTGTTGCTTGTGCTGTTTGGGATGGGGTGGTAATATGTTTCCCCAGTCACCTACAAGAGAAGGCAAGGCGGGGCCCAGCAAATGACACGCTCAAAAGTGCCTGTTGATTCCTGCAGTCTGGGACGCACTGAACTATTGAGAAGTCCCATGTTAATAGTGCTATTTGGCTAGGGTAGGACTACGTCCCCCAGTCACCCATGAGGTAAGGCAAAGCAGGGCTTGGCTTGGCAAACGACACGCTCAAAAGTGCCTGGTGATTCCCGCAGCACAAGACACACTCAACTGTTGTGAGCTCCCCTGTTGCTGGTGCTGGTTGCGTTGAGGTGGGACTATATCTCCTAGTCACTCAAGAGACAAGACAAGACAAGGCAGGGCCCAGCAAATGACACATTCAAAAGTGTCTGGTGATTCCTTCTGTCTGGGACGTGCTGAAATGTTGTGAACTCCCTTGTTGCTGGTGCTGTTTGGGGTGGGGTGGGACTACGTCACCCAGCGCCCAGTCACCCGCGAGGCAAGACAAGGTGGGTCATGGCAAATGACCCGCTCAAAAGTCCCACAATGAGGGCAAAGACAGGCCCGTCTACGCCCGCCATCTCCCAGGTGAGGCTGGCCTGGGCCATATCTGCTGGTTTCTGCACACCATAAAGGTACTGTTTGTCTGTTACTGGTTGGAGGGTGTTGTTTTACCGAACCCTCTTGTTTCCTAGATCTATTTAGACTGTTCAATGGAACCTCTCCTTATCTCACAATTCCTCTCAGTCACCGGTCTCGTTATGGGGGAAAAAGAAAATCAATGGGAGTAGTTTTGTCCCTACACTCCCTGCTAAACCTACCTCCATTGACCGTGTGCTGGAGCGAGCTGTGGGATTCATCAACACAGTAATCAATCCCACTGAAAGAAGACTTTCCCTAGATCTTGGCCCAGGGTTTGGGACTGGTTGTTTGATCTCTTCTTCTGAGGGCCTTATCCTTGAGTCCAAGGTAGTATGACATCATAAGCCTACCCTCATAGCCACAAGCCTCATCAACACCACAACACCTAAGATATTTAGCTCTATATCCCCGGTAAGCTGTGTTCCCACTTCCGCAACCCCTAGGAAATCTGAACTTGGTACCTAGTCCAAGAACCCAAATAACAGCATTATTGCACCACAGGTCATTCTTCTGCCTGTTGTGGACTTGGTGGCTCATAACCCCACTAAGCTCTTGCCAACTCCTGTCGAAAATTTGAATGAGTGTAGTTAGGCTTGTCTTATGGGCGGATATTTTGAGAGGCTTAAGGCACTGTTGAAGGCTGAGATATTACCCCTAATCTCTCATCTCAACTCTATTGAATCCAAATTAGCACTACTATCACCACCACCTCCCTTATCCCCCCCTATATATCAAAGAGCAATGTATCCCAGACGGGCGAGTCCTCACAGCTGACTGTCACCCAGCTTTCTAGTGCGAATTCGGTATCAGTGGCTCATAATTCCACACTTAGGGCTGCAGAACCACCCAGTGACACTATTCAAGACAACCAATCCACCATGTCAAAGACATTCAGCTCTGCCCCAGGGCATACCTCTGCACTGCTACTGCAGGAGAAGGACCTACTCCAACGGACCTGAGTACGAGAGGGATTCCGGTGGATCCTTCGCCTTCTGCATCTGACCAGGCCTTTGTCAATCTCCCACCCAACGCTTGCCCTTATGGGGCAGTTCTTATTGGGGTATCCCGGTAAACAACCTTTATGCCAAATTTTTTATAACGAAGTCCTGGTTAACGAAAGCGGAACAACGCTTTCTTTAACCACAACTTCGTTATTTTGTGCCTTAACCACGCATGTCCTGAACAACGAACATGCATGGTTAAGGTACAAACAAGGGAGTCGGCTGAGGAGGACGACGCAGATGACAAGGTGAAGAATCAGGTAAGTGGGGGGTTTTAGGTTTTTGGGAGGGGGTGGGGGTCAGGGGGTTTTAGGTTTTGGGGTGGGGTTGGGGGGTGGGGCGTTTTTTGGTTTTGGGGAGGGGGTGAGGGGTCGGGGTTTTAGGTTTTGGGGTGGGGTTGGGGGGGTGGGGCGTTTTTCGGTTTTGGGGAGGGGGTGGAGGGTCGGGGGTTTTAGGTTTTAGGGTGGGGTTGGGGGGGTGGGGCGTTTTTGGTTTTGGGGAGTGGGTGGGGGGTCAGGGGGTTTTAGGTTTTAGGGTGGGGTTGGGGGGGTGGGGCGTTTTTGGTTTTGGGGAGTGGGTGGGGGGGTCAGGGGGTTTTAGGTTTTGGGGTGGGGTGGGGGGGTGGGGCGTTTTTGGTTTTGGGGAGTGGGTGGGGGGTCAGGGGGTTTTAGGTTTTGGGGTGGGGTTGGGGGGGTGGGGTGAGGGATGTAGGGTGAATGGTGCCTATTGCTAATGATTTTATCAGGAATGCCTTTACAACGAAATATCGTTGTTAAGGCATTCGTGGTAAAATCATTAGTAGTAAAGACAAGGTCGGTGTTCCGACCTCGTTGTTAAGGTTAGTAGTAGTTTAAGATTCGGTGTTCCGTCATATAACCGGGTATCCCTGCTACAAAATGGGTTGAAGGAATCTAGTGACAAGCTACTTAATAAAACTCTGGACTGGCTTGTGTGTCACAAATGATTAGTCTTTCACCACGCCAAAGACATCCTGATGGTCCAGAGATGTGCTTAGATTGGACCAGATCCAGCTGATACCTTGGGCGACTGTGTAATTGTGAATTTTAGATTTCTGTTTTTGGCACATAACCTATTGTGTGGGCTCAGTCTCCATGCCACAATGAGAAGTAATACTGCCTTGGTCACTTTAGGTTACTTCTACAAACCCCTGCTCTTCACACGCAAAGGTTTGCCTATTCTTGGGACCCTCAAGTTACTTATGTTAAAAACACCCCAGGGGACCAGCAACAGTTTTATCAGTTTTTATCAAATGTCCCTTAAACCCCACCAAATTGAACATCAATCCAAAGGCCTACAGCATCTATATTCTCCATCCCTACTGTTAATAGATTTGATGCTCTCGCTGCCCCAAACGGACTTTTGACAAAGACTAGTCAAATTACTGTTTTGTGCACCCAATCAGAAGCTTTCCCCTCCATGGACGACCCAGAGATGGCCTGCCCACATCCAGTATGGCCCGATCATACACTATATTTAGCTGTAACATTGGGGGACTTAAGGAGAAAATTAAAAATCCTGACTAGTTGGTCTTCATTGCCAAGTCCTACATCATATCCTTACAGGAAACCTGGGCCACCTCCACAATATCTTGTAAGGACTAATTATGCTACTTCAGTCCAGCCCCTCCTTCCTTAAGAGGCAGAGCCAAGGAAGGGCTTTCGATCTGGATCAGCCTGAGCCTAGAAGTTGAAGCTACGGTTATTGAGTCTGGGAGTTTGGCCTCTTTAGTCCTGTTGATATAGAATAAAATATCAAGTTTTTTTCTTTCTATATAAGTCATTTTTACCATAATGATTTTGCCAACATTGTCTGTACCACTTTACACAGTTGTCTACCTTTCTTTTAAAATTGCAGTCCACAGGTGATGCCACAAAGTCCCAGCCATGCTATTTTCTGTGTGGAGATTTCAATGCCAAGATGGTGGATCACATCTTGGTATCATGGGCCTTAGTGGATGAATCCCTCAGGCTACCCAGAGATAATAGGAGAGAAGAGTTGGTTAGACACATATCTGCACATGACTTAGTTGATCTTACTAATATCCTTAGAGGGAGCAAACCACTTCAGCCATCTTTTAGAGGATACAGCAGTGAATCGATCATAGATTATGTGTTCATTACTAAGAACTTCTTGCCCTGGTTTTCTAAGGGAGAGGTTGTGCAGACAGAGTGGGGGACCATAATGCCCTTTTAGCCTCAGGGAAAATACTGGTAAATAGACATTTGTGCCCCACTAAACTAATTACCATCACTCAATATTCTTCAGATGGCCTAAGGCTCGCCTGACATCTTAAAAACCCAGGAAACTTTCTGACCTTATTACTGACGTAATTTCAAGGTTTAGTTCTAAACTGTTTGGCTGACGTAAGTGGGGTTGGCTTGCTAACCCACTACAATAGCCTGACCCAGGGAATTAGACACTTCTTGCTCAAACCCTTTTGGCTCGATGAGGAAGGGGCCCAATGGTTTGATGAACATTGCTCAGCAGCCAATCGTAGACTGAGGAAGGCGCTGACGGCTATCCCCAGTGTTGGGCCAGAGGTTCGAGATGCTCCCTTGGCTTACGAATCCTCCATGAAAATTAGGAAGGAAGCTTTACACAAGAGAGACTGGGAACGTCTGGTGTCTGCAGCAGTAGGGAACAAGAGTAAGATTTTCTGGGACACAGTCAAGAAAATCAGAAAATGAAATGCCTCAGGAAGCCCTCTCCTGCAGTGCAATGTTTTGGGGTCTGATTGAGTTTCACACTTCAGCACCGTATACCCTATTGAGGAGAACAAAGTACAGCACTCACTGCCTCTTCTCATATCCCTACTAGAAGTAGAATTGGCTATACGCCAGTGTTCGGGTGGGAAAGCCCCAGGACCAGACAGGGTTCCAATTTACCTTACAAAATGTAAAGTTGATTGGTGGAGTCCTTTGATGACCAACGTTTTTAACCAGTCCTTCAATTCAAACCTCCCCTGCTCTTAGGCTTTGTCCACTATTATGCCTATTTTTAAAAAGGAAGTTTGCTCATCCCCTAAATGCTACAGACCAATCTCAACTAATCAGCAGCACAGTAAATATCATAGGAAGGTGGTTTTTAACCGTCTTGCCACAAGGGCCCAAGAAAAACATATTCTCTGCCCATTTCAGTTTGTTTTTGTCCAAAAAGAGTGCAGCAATGTCTTACCTTAATATATGACCCCGGAATTCTCTCTTAAACAAGGAGTGAGTCAAGGCTACATCATGACGCTGTTGCTTTTCACCATTTAAACAAACAGCTTGCGTTCTCATCTGGCCATGACACCTGTGCCTATTCCCAGGATGACTTGCACCCAGGTGCTTGCCCTGTTATATGCTCATGACGCGGTCCTACTGGCGCGCCCTTCTAATGTGCTGCGAGCAC
The DNA here is from genome assembly GCF_031143425.1 of Pleurodeles waltl. Lineage (NCBI taxonomy): Eukaryota > Metazoa > Chordata > Amphibia > Caudata > Salamandridae > Pleurodeles > Pleurodeles waltl. The sequence continues at coordinate 740,554,212 of NC_090445.1, read as the reverse complement.
TGGTGGACCACTTCATCTCCTTTATGAGTCTTGACCTGGTTAATAATTTTGGAAAGTCCCACATTATGGTGTGTGAGCCCAGTAAAATTAACATCTCCAGGCTCATCATTAGGGGCTAGTCACTAAGTAGTGTGAACGACTATAGCTATTTGAGAGATATTTTTAACTCAAAGGGCTCATGGCACTCAGTTCAATAATTCACAGCTTAAGCTCAGTACGACCGATGCACTGTTTAACTCCCCCAGAGGCATGGGGAAAGGGGCAACCAACAGTCCCTTAAAAGCCTACAACTCCCAGTGAGTTCCTGCTGCTACATATGAGGCGTCTCTTTGTAGAGCTATAATTTTGGATTACCTCAGTTTAGAAAAAGGACGCACAATCCCCTGGTTAGATTACATTTTTTTGTGCACTGGGACTGTCTGATTTATTTACAACCACGTTGACAATGAAAAAAGATGACAAATTTATAGTTAAGCAACACTTTTTAGAATTTTGCACAACAAGAAGGCTGGATTTTGAACTGCCTAATGATTCGGTATCAACCTTTTACAGATCCTTCACAACCACTGAACCACTATGTTTCTGTCTTTACCCCCTACAAACTGGGAGAGGTCTCTTCTCTTCCGCTTCAGAGCAGATACGGTTTGGTGGCTGTGTGCCTTTTGGCCCAGTAGCACCATGGGGGGTACAGTCTCATCCTGTCATTGAGATGGCTCAGCAGAGCAAACGCTGCTGCCTTTTATGTTCTTTTGTAAAAAAATTAATCCTCACTTTAAATACTTTCAGAAACCATTATTGAATAATTTGGGTCACCGTAAATGCAGATAAGCACTATTTTATTTACAATCATTTAGTAGCCATGATATCTGTCTGAGGGACAGCTCCTTTCTTAAAACCGCATTGAAATTAGGAAAGTCATTGGAAGGTTAGCTTTTGGCATGGTCCACTTTTGTCTGCTGTTAAAAACAAGGCCTTCACGTTTAATTAATTGTATTTGCCAATAGCGCTTACTTCTATGTTATCACGGAGCTCTCGCTCTCTGATAATTAAACTATATTTTGCATGAATTTTATTATGACCTTCTATGTCTAATTTACTCATCTGACTGGTATTTTAGAAATCATAAAATCATTGCCAATGCAGAGTTCAAGGAACAGCTAACTATCTGCCGATCATTTTATGTCTTGCTGTGACTAATGATGCTGCTATTACACAGTTAGGGGCATATGTATGAACACATTTTCCCGTTGACACAGAATGGGAAAAACCCTTTGCTACATCTGGCCCTTAGTGCTATGGTTTTTATACAATTGTTAGTATTTTTTGTCTTTTGCATGTTTTTAATATGCCATGCATTTTCTTTTATGGTCAAACTTTGGCCGAATAAAGATCTTTTGAATTTGAATCACTGTGCAGTTCTGCTATAATTAGTTTATTAAGGGCAAAGCCAGCTAATAATACTTGTAATTTTCCCTTAACTGTGGCTCAGAAACATAGGTATGTTGAACAGCAGTACCTAGCATTATTGGTCTGCTTTGCGGGAAGTCAAGCAGACATTGACAGTGCCTTAAATTAGAACATGATCTTGTCCACCTTGGAATTGACAGTGTAATACCCTAGAACATTATCACATAGCCTTGATACATTACCCATGAAGCATTCAATCTAGAAACACTAATTATAGTAAGTACACTGTTGCTATCAGTGTATATGACAGCAGTAAAATAGTAGCTGCGAAGCTCAGACCCATAGCAGCCATCCATATATTGCACACATATCCAGTATTGCACACATAGGGCCAAATGTACAAAAACACTGGTTGCAAATTGAGACCAGCATTTTTGCTACCAACATGGAATTTTATGAACCAACCTATGCACAAAATTCTGAATTGTTGTGGGTCGCAATTTAGTCTACCCTATCATTTTTATAAGGTAGGTTGCGAATTGTAAATCACTGTGTTTGGTGCCCATCACAAGGAGGATGACCTTCTGGGGTCAGCAGACCACCGTGTCTGTGATCACTATTAATGTAATTTTTTAAAATGCAGTTTGTCTTATTTAAAAAAAACACAAAGGGCTGCGTTTGAAAAACAAATTGAGTGAAACTTTTTTAAAGTGTGAGAGCAGATGGTGGTCCCCTGGACTACTGCCTACTCTTCAACAAATGTTTTCTGTTTTTTTACATTTGCAAAAGGGTTGCAAATGGATTACACCTACGCCTGGATGGAACTTCAATTATGATGTAGTAATCAGAATAATTTCAGTAATTCTGTGTTACTCTTTGATGATAATGTGATTATATCTGCTTGTGTAATTAAGAGTAATTTTGAGGAGAAAAGTTCCCACCACAAGAGTACATCAACCAAGCCTGAGCGACTGCTCACACTTCTGTTTATGTTTTGCTGCTTTTAACTCTATTTATTTAGTGCAAAATGCATCCTCAAGTCAATTTTGGACTCAAGGGTGCATTTATTATGTCCCCCATTTTGTCATTCTGTGACTTGTTACTGAATGGCAAAATGTTTTTTGTACACTGCAAAAAGAGTTTTTGCAGTCAGAAACTCTGATTCGGATTGTTGCAACAAAGAAATGTTTTATTCTATTCTTAGAACCTACTGAGAATGAAAATCTGTATATTGAATGCCAGTGACCCCCAAACTTTCTATGGAGTCAAGGAGTCACTGAAGGCAAACTTATATCTGGAATATGGCGCTTATGCTTGTTAAATTGGGTCTAGGACCTTTCTTCAATGTTCCATAACAGTTGGTAGATTTTTTGAATTATGCCACTGCTGTTCTGAAGTTTTAATTTGCACTGTATCCGTTTTGCTGCTCAGTTGATTAAGCCATAAATGAAACAAGTTTCCCTCTACTTGCTAACATCTTCACTCAAGAAGTGTCCTGCACGTCACTGAGAAATCAATACAATAGAAAAAGCCTTCAGTTCTTGATACGTCTTGGCAGCCTGCTACATTGCCCCACAAAGATAGATAAAAAAACAACAAATTAGGATAAAAGGTCAAATAAGCATGAGGCTGCAGGGGAGGTGGAATGCAAAAGAAGATAAGTTAAGAGGGTTTGTTTAAGATGCTGGTTTGACCTGGACCTGGTACATTATATTAATATAGGGCTTCTAGGATAGTAAACAGAAAGGTACCCTTGACATCTGAATAACATTAGTTGTATGAATATTCTCTGTGTTTCAATGACATTTAGATGAAGAAAAATGAAATACATGCCACTGGGCACCTGCCATTTGAACAGGTGAGACGCTATTGTCTTTGTAGTTAGTGGTGATTTTGGGGCAATCACAAAATTGCCATAAACCGGCATATTTATGTGAAAATATCTCCCTTTCTTTTAGGATAAATTTGGAAATGTCTATGCTGAATTTCAGGTAGATGACGTAGATGCACTCTGAGTTTAGCTCACCACTTAATACAACAACTGGCTCTGCACTTTCTTCATTTGAAAGCATTTCTTTAGATGCCAACCTATTTCAAACTGCCATTCAGGAGAAGCATTAGAACCTTGCCCTCCTGTAATTCTGTCCAAAGCCTTGCAAACCATTAATCCATTAATAATGCTCTTCTGACTAACTCACTTCAAAATGTTTGGTTCCACCCTGCTGAAAACATGCTCAGTTAGTGCATCATCTAAAAATGTCATCTGCAGACACAAAGGTTCAGTTCAATTACAGGCACATTTCCCTGCTTCCCGGACTGTTTAAAATGCTTGAGAAAATAGTAAATAGTCATCTTAACTGTTTTCTTGGATAATCTTTTGCATGATTCTCTGTCTAGGTCCAGGCCCTATCATAGCTTGGAAACTGTCCTGCTTGAAGTCACTGAGTTTATAAAACAGAATCTTGATCAGGGGTGCTCAGCAATAATGGTTTTATTAGGTTTCTCTGCAGCCTTTGACACTGTTTCCCATTGCATACAGATGCAACATTTAGCTAGCAAAGGCATTGGCAGTACAGTGGCTAAGATCTTTTTTATCCAACTGGTTTCATATCAGGCCATCTTTCTCCTTTCTGGTCTGCTCCGAATCCATTGAGTTCTGGGGTTCTGTAGGGTTTGGCCTTGAACCGCACTCTTTTCAATGCTTATATAGCCCCCCTTGCTGAGATAATATTGAGCTTCTGGGACTTAAGGTGGTCTCATATGCTGATGGCACACAGCTATTGTTTTCCTTCTCTGAGGCTAACAATGCATTACAACATTCTTTCCAATCGTGCCTTGTGAGTGTAGCCGATTGGATGAAGTGCAGTCGTTTAAAACTTAACACTTCAAAAGTTTTTCTCTTTAACTGCTCCCTTCTATCTAGTTCAGTGTTTGGTAGCCTGAATATTTTGCCCCTCTCTCCCTTCTGGAGGAGACTAGGAATCTTGGAGTTAGATTTGATAAGGACCTTTCTTTTGCCTTGCAGGTGAAGGTAGTCATTAGTTCCTCCTGTGCCATTCTAAAAAGCCTTAAAACATTATTGAAGCTAGCTTCAGAAGTCAGCCGGAAACTATTGTGCAATCTCTGATTATTTCGCTCCTTTATTACGCCTGTTGTTTGCATCTTGGTATTCCAGATTATCCCCTGCAGTGCCTACAGTTGATTCAGAATGCCACTCCATGACCTCTGCTGAACATCTGTCTTGGAACATTTAAAGTTCTTACACTAGCTCCCTGTACATCAGTGTATCCTTTTTAAATGTCTATCTGAGGAACATAATTCAGACTTAAAATCCTTCAAGATCTCTTAAATAATCCAAGCTGGAGTTACATACTGTATGCCACACTCATTTGAGTGGCAGGTCCTTTTCTTTTTTGGACCCAGATCTTTGGAGCACCCTTCAATTTAATATTTGTGCCCCCTCCCCCATGAAGTTTTATTGAAAAAACAACTGAAAACATGGCTGCTCCAGGCATGTAAACAGCTATGTGCAACATTCTCATTCATGTATTCAGTTGGCAGTGCTGGAACGTCTATTAGACAGCTTTGCACTTTATGAATGGCATATTCATTCATGCATTGTCTCTTTCCTCTTTTCTTATTTCTCCTGTGTGCTGGTTCCTTACCCATAAACTCTTGAAGACTTGTTTCCCAAGCAAGATGTGACTTTTCTTCACCCCCAATCTTAATTTCATGTTAAGGAGACTGTATTTCAGTGGTATCTTTCAAATGTATCATTATCAGTGAATTGGTTTATAACTGTATGTTGATGGCTGTCATGATACAGAACAGAAGTGTTGTGATGCTTCAAAACTAACCTAAGGAAAAAGCTTGCCTTTTGGAAAGATGGATGCTCATGTGGGCAGAGAACACAATTGACTACTGCATTGGTCCTCGGAGTGGCAAAGGTACTCACCAGCAAATCCAGTTATGCAAACCTAATATGACTATTATTTTTCTAAATATAAATTATAATGCTAATGAATAATAGAAACAGCTGCTTAAAAACAATAGTCACAATCAATTGCCATTGCCTCTGTGCTCTTAGAAAGTGCTCTCCTCAGCCTCCAAAATGCTACTTTCCTTTTCCCCAATGTAATATGTACACAAAGTCTTCTGTTACATGATTTTGGAGCACATCTTAGCGAGTTGAGGACATGCCCTTCTGCCTTACTGAAGTGGTGTGCTTCAAAAAGTTTCTTCAATTTCTGAAGTTGTAATTCTTATATATTCATACAAAAGTGAAAATTGTATCATGCAACCTCATCATGAAACATCTAGTGCATAAAAGGAAGTCAGTTAGGGCACATTTGTCTTGGTCCTACTCTCTCTCTTTGATAGAAATTGAAGCAGACAGTATCCTTCTGTCAGCTTACACATCCTCCCTTGTGATAATACATGACAAGCTTTACCCTGGCAGCAAATGCCTTGCAAGTGTTGTTTCACCTATGAGTAGGTACTGTGACAATAGTGATCATCCCCAGTACATGTACTGGAACAGCAGCCATAAGCTTCACATATTGTGATATGTCCTTGATCCCCTCCAGCAGGTTTTTTATCTGGAACTGTTAGCATTAGAATGTCTTCAGTGGTTGTAGTTCTTGAGCCCAGTGCCAGTATGCCTGTAGCCATAAGCGCCACAGCGAGTCCAGAGCTTATAACATGCCTGTGATCATGAGCACAGCTAGCTCTGTGCCTCCACTCATTCACTTCATCAACAAGTATTGTGCCCTTTCCCCGAGTATTCCAGTATTTATTTAATCATAATCCTGGGAGCAGGTGATAGGTCTGTAGTTATTGATTCTACAATTTTATTTCATATTGAATGTTACTTTTAATGAACAACTCACAAGCTCCTATGGGTAAGCGAACGGTTCATTACTGGAAAAGATTTTAGTGCTAAGGGGTCAGGCTGAGTCATGAATGAGTGTTCCTTCAATACAATAAGCATTGCCTGCTGGGGACTACTTCTGTTCCAAAAAGACTCATTTTTCAGAGACCTCTGCATTAATGGCCGCAACCAGCAATAATGAGCGAGCTACAAAACATTATTGATGTTTGCTCATGCTGCCTAATAAACAATCACTTATATAAATTGTGCAGAATATTGGTAAATAATAATGATAATCTTGGAGCCACAATTTGACAGGAACTCCTTTCTCTTCTGTTCAAAGCAGTGAGAATGCATCTAAATAAAAAGTACATTGCAAAGATTTTCTTTTTGGCTTTTCATCATTAATCTGTAGACTAAACAGCACGTACATTGACACATCTATGTTTTTCTTGACTCAAATTCCAAAGCATGTTTATGAATACCTGGAAGCATGAGGAAAATAGTTTACTTTTACCGTCTCATGTGGCCCACCAGTTCATGCAGTCTGTCTCGGTATAGGAATCAAGTTCCTCAATTGTGATCCCTGGGCTTTCATCAGCTGGCAGGAACAAGGAGGAAAATAACAGAGGTTAACCATCTTTCCATCTCACATTTAAACATGGCATTGAAGTAAAGACCCCCATTCAAGGAATTCTCCACGATCACTCCGCAGAAGGTGTTGCTGTGTAAAACCCAGATTTGCCAGCATAATTAGTGGAGATATGAAATTCAAAGTACGCTATGCACTCTGGTGTGCCTATCATATTTTGCAGGAAGGTGGAAATCTCGAACTATGACACTTTACATTGGCTGGGATTGCCCAGTATGCATGATTTTGTGGTGTTGGCAGGCAGTATGCACCTATTACAGCGGGATCAAATGACTTCACTATACCTTACACTTTTCTGCATCATCTGGGAGATCGGGTGTAATTCAATCAGTCTGCATCTCACATGGCATTGAAGTAGAGACTCTCATTAAAAGAGATCCTTGAGAATCACTCTGCAGAGGGCACCCTTGTGTAAAAATCAGATTTGCCACCATAATTAGTGGAGTCGTGAAATTCAAAATACTCTACACACTGGTGTGCCAATCATATTTTTCTGCAGGTTAGAAACGAGATAAGTAGTGAGTAAATACATCCTCACCTAATCTACTTGCTCACACCAGTGCTCATTTCCAATGCTCATCAATGGTACTTAATGGTTAACAGCAGCAATTATGACAGTTCTCCACATGGTGGTGCTGTCTGTCTATATTTGTGAAAGCCATTCGGATAACAATTAAATGTACATTTAAGAAATAATTCTAGAACATCCAGGCCTGGCTTGGTATTGTCCATCAGTGTCATATTTACAGGAGTGAGATGTTTAGAAGGGAACATTCACACTGGCTTGTGGCAGTGATGGGAGTCTCAGTCTGTACTACAACATGAAATGGCCCCCTGAACAATAACATGGATTCTGCCACTTACTTATTTACAAATTGAGCAATGGCTCACATTGTTTGTTCTCTCTATGTAAATGACAATACCATGGTGTAGGAATTAATACATGTCATGGCTTAGAGAGGGTGAGGACTCTAATTTGCAAATAACATATGAGTGCCCATACCTACAAGTGAATAAGCAAACTTGATTTAAAAACTAGATCTGTACTTCAAATAACATATTATGAAACTGGTCCTTCCTTAAATTCTCAGAAACTACAAAAGTACAACTCTACATGTTCAAAATACAAACTTCAACAATAGATAGGCAGAGGGAACTCAATACTAGGACCACAACTTTAGAATGTTCTTCAACTTTAGCTGAGCTATGGATTACATCTACTCAGTTCAGGAAAACTACTGAAAACCTGGCTGTTCCTACAATATTTTTCATGATGAAGTAGTGGGACCAAGAATTAATTATATCGAGCCCAGACAGACTACTGATGAGTGACATTGTGCTCTGTAAATGGCATTAACAATATGTAAATTACAGACATGTTTTTGTTTTAATAAACTCACACATGCTTGTGTTCTATATATAAATTATACATGGTGTGAAGTGCCCATGGAGCATTATAAAATTCACAAAAACAATGTGAAGTGAAAATAATAGCTCATCCAGTAAAAATATTAATAGGAGAAATCTACCTACATTTCTTTAGGTCCTCAAGATATAATTATTTTCTTCCCTACACAATTTTACAATAATTTTACTACAAGGGAAATATCGGTGCAAATCTTGTACTTTTACTTTCTCAATCATCAACCAACCTGGGATAAGCACATTTTTGGATGCAAACCAAAATTTGCATTGCTAACCTCTAATTCGCAACTCTCTGTAATATTCCTCAATTTTTTTCAAGAAGTTCATGGTTTAAGTGTGCATATGTTACTTATTCCTTGAATCCGTTATAAACATGCAATGCACGCTTATGCACATATCTACTGCAATCTTATGAGAATTTAGGAAGTTAGGCAACTGTCAAGGGCATTGTTGTCATTCAGTTAGTTCTGTCAAAAATCCTAAATTTGCAGTTGCCACTATGGAAATGGCAAATGCAACTTTGGCTAATGTAATTAGCCAAAGCTATTGTTAGTCAGAATTTTTGAAGGACTATAGCCAAACAATATTCAAGGGACCTAATATTGAAGCGTCCTTTAGGTTCATTTAGGCAGGGTGTGGGTCCACCACCCAATATCATGGCTGGGTGGAGAAATTAAGCGAATCGTGACACAGGTGAAATCTGCCCTTTTTCTCAATCTCCTTGCAGAATGATGCTGGGTCACAAAGAGCATCTAAAACAGGAAAAACTGGCAAACATTTGGGGTCTCGTGTAGTTTTTGCATTTCTTTTTAGCCATCAAACCCACATGAGGGAGGGAGAACTACATGTGCAACAAAATTCCAAACTTCTCGCAAACCATGCACATCCCGGTTGATGGATGGTTCATTGGCTGCCTGTTTCTTTTTTCATTCCTGGCATGCTGAAGGGGACTACAGAAAGTTTGGCAATTCACACTGCAATCTTTTGCCATATATTGCAACACATTTTCTGCAATCTGCTTCCATATACTGCACAGCCCTCCCCAGGATATGTTGTTTTGCTCAGAGGTGGGCTTATCTATTTGTAGAAAGGCGTGAGGCAACTGATGGAAATAAGGGCCACCAGTGTGCATTTCTGCTCTTGAAGATGGAATGGGAGTGACTGACTAGGGACTATTTTGACTAGGGGTGGGCAGTGAACTATGCTCCACTAACGAAGTTTGCAGAGTTTTTCCCACTCTGCACTCCGCTTAGAGTGTGGAGTTCCCAAAAACTCAGCGGAGTGGATTTTTTTTTTCTCATTCGCACTCAACAACATTAAGTTGGTGTGCTCAAGTGAGAAAAATCTTACTCAGACCACCTTCCAGCGAGATTTCTCAATGCGGGTGGTCACGGATGGTCGCTACCACTTGCGTTGAGAAACCTTCCATTCGTGTTAAGTAAGGTGCAGTTCGATTAGAAAATCTACTCGAGTGGCAGAAAAAAAGCAGCTCCCTCTTGTGCTGTGCATGGTGCTGTTTGCGCCAATTTTTCAGCGCAGGACAAACACCCACAAAAATCAGCATGAACGGCGTGACCTAATGCACCCCTCTACCTGCAGAACTCCATGTAGTGCAGCAGAGTTTTTTGGTCACTTCTCGGATTTCTGCATAGCGGAATGCTGCGAACTCCGCCCAGACCTAGGCCCTCATTATGAGTTTGGCGGTAATTACTGCCGGCCGCCGTGCTGGCGCCCGCCAAAAGACTGCTGGTGGTGGTGGTAACCATACCACCGTATTATGAGTACAAAAACACAACCCACCAAAAAACAGCCAATTTCTTGAAACCGCCAGGGCCGAAGACAGCAGAAAGCCGGAAGTCGGACACCCGCCACTGCCATGCCAACAATAGACCGCCCACCAAATTATGACCCACAAATCAGCACTACGGTCATTCCACGGCAGTTCACCATTGACAGTATGGACCGCCTTGGTCAATAATGGCACCCACCAACAACAACTGCACACATAGGACATCACGAAACCCTCACACCTGAGACACATACACACACTCAACACACCCACACACACCACCATAAAAAACACACACACACCTCCGACCATTCTTTGCAATGCCAATTTGACACCAGCCAACGCCCGGACACTCACTACGCCCACAGACTATAAACCCATCACACACAAGTGCACAGGGGTATGATTGGGAGTCATTGTCATTGGTACAGGTGCAACTTGTGCCGCATCCCATGTGTTAATGTGGCAGCTAAACCTACAGTCATTTTCTTCAATGTATCTCCCATGCAGGTTAGCACCCATCAGAAGGGGATGTGGTGAGCCATCACCAAGGAAGTGCGGACCATGGGGGTCTATAGCCGGAAGAGCACCCACTGCAGGAAGCGGTGGGAGGACCTGAGACACTAGGCCCGGAAGACCGCAGAGGCCCAGCTGGGGACAGCCTCCCAACGAGGAAGGGGTGCACATCTGATCCTGAACCCCCTAATGGTCCGCATTCTGGTGGTGGCCAATCCGGAGTTGGATGGGTGCTTGAAGGCTGCACAGCAGCCACTAGGGGTGAGTGCCAGCACTGTTCTGATTGCTCTTTGTACAATGTGGCTGGGTGTAATAGGGTGGGTAGCAGGTAGTTTCAGGGTCATAGACAGGTGTGGGCATGTAGCTGGCTGCCTAAATCAGTGGGATTGTGCAGTAATCTGGGTATGGGTGGGAATGTGGCCATGTAACGGGTCCTATGGGTAGGCCTGTGGATCTGATGTACCACCACTTTGATTTGTCACATTGCAGTGGAACTGGATCACTCCCAGATTGCCATTGTTTGCCTGGATGGGGATGTAGGGACTGGATGGTGATGTGGTTGGCCAGTATAGCGTCAGTATGTCAGTGTAGTGTGGGAACTGGATTTCCTATCATAGGTACTTTACTTCATGGAGTTCGTAATGGTGAGGGATAGGTTTTGGGATGTGAATGACTCCATTTGTGCATACGTTATATATGTACAGTTATTGACAGCCTACATCTCTTTCTTTTTCCACCCCACCCTCTCTGTCATCTTGTCATCTTGTCTTCTTGTGCGCATTACCATCATCAGGTGAAGGAGAAGGGGCACCGGCGAGTAGGGATGCTGCAGCCCACGGGACCCAGGAGGGACCAGTGGGTTGGAGGGCGAGGGGAGCACCACGGGGGAGGCAACTACAACTGCTGGTAGTGACTCTGATACCTCCGCCGATGGCAGCTCCCTGGTGGTGGCGGACCCTTCGGATACCACCCAATCTTTGTCATCTTCCGCCACCCCCTGTACCAGCACTGCCTTCCCAGTAGCTCCTCCCAGAGTTGCCAGTGTCCGCTCACCCAGGAGGGTGGGCGTCTCATTCGCCGCAGGCACCTCTGCCCATGCCCCAGCCATCTCTGTAGTGCAGACAACCATCGTGATTGCCATCCAGGGGCTGGCATCTCACATGCAGCAATGCAATGCCTACCTGGAAGGCATTCACTGTGCCATGTCTGGACTACAGAGATCTTTTCAGGCTCTGGCCGCCTCTTTGATGGCAGCCAGTGTACCTGGTCTTTCCGTCCCCTCTCCCACCACCTCTGCCCCTTCCAGCACCCCTCTCCTGTCACCCATCCCAAGCACACATGCACCACACATCCCACAACAAACATGCACACACTACACCTACAACTGCAAACACAACAACATCTACTTCCCTCACTGTGTCCCCCAACCCCTCCTCCCTGTCTGTCATCTCACCATGCACACACACATGCACTGCACCCTCAGTCACTGCTCCTGCCCCAATTAGCACAGTCACCACAACAGGAGTCATCCAGACATGTATCCCAGATGCCACACCCGCACTCACCAGAACAACCTTCACAGACATTTGCAGCACGCTCACCACACCAACAGACACCACCACAACATCCACCTACACTAGCTGCATGTCTTCTCCCACTCTTTCTACCCCCTCTTCCCAAAACACACACATGCTCACACTCATCCACTCAACATGCATTCACCATACACAAGCAGACTCAGCATGCACCTGCATCCACTCACAGCAAGCCTACACCACCTATGACCACTTCCTCAACCTCCACTCCCATACCCATCTCCAAAGCCCCTCCAACTGCACCTAAAAGATTTTTCCTTTCCTATGTAGACCTATTTGAACCCACCTGCCCACTCCGTCTTGGCCCCAAATGTTCCTGTGGCCTCCCCAAATCCAGTCCTTCACCTTCAAGCTCCACCCCAGTCCTCCCTTCCATGTCCCCTGCCCCTTCCCCAGTGAGAAAAATAATTTATAAGTGGCCTGATCCCTCTCCCACCCCCCCAGTCCAAGACCACTCCCACTCCTTCCAAGGGCAAGCCCAAACACCCTCCTCCTCTGACTCCTAAGCCCAAGTCCCCCCTTCCAAACCTGAGTCCCCATCCCCGTCACCCCCTCCCCCTGCCCCCTGAGGTGCCTGCCTGTACCATTGATGCCCCTGCACTGTGGAGCCCATGGTCGTGGTAGGAGTCAAGTGTGTGCCTTGTTGGCACAACGGACATTTACTATGGACTTGCCCATGGCCTTGTTTGTACATAGTTTATTATTAGTTCTCATTTAATATATCAGGCCAAAAGGCATGTTGGTGCAATGATATTCCGTTGATCTACATCTTGATATGGGAGGGTCGTGTACAGAGGTATGTGCATCCATTGATTTATTTCTCTGCATGTGTCAGGTAAATATATTTCTGTACGGAATGTATACCTTGTTTGGCCTGTGTTGTGGGGGAGGGTGTGTGTGTATGGGTCCTGGAGATGAATCACAAGGATTAGCACTGGGAAGATCTCGAGTTCACGCTCCATGTTGTCTTTGGCCTCGTCTGTGTCCCCTACGGTGAGTGCTTTCTTTTATACGGCTCCTTTCCGGCAGGTTTGTGTGGCGGTGGTTCTGCTCCGGAAATTGTGGCGGTGTGGTGAATCATAATATGGTGGGCGGGATGGGCCTTTCCGCCGGCCTGAAGATGGTCACTGCCATTGGCGGCGGTCGTACTGCACTGGAGGTACAGGCAGTGAAGTGGCTGTATTGCTCACAGTACACCACCGCACTCATAATACAGTGGCCCGCACCGCCACCTTGTCTGCAGTCTGCACTGTCACTGCCTAGGAGGTGGTCCAACACCGCCAGACTCATAAGGACCACCCTAGTATTGACCAACTATATCGGGACACTTCTAACTTAATAGGCTGATGTTATTTAACAGAGATGGCCATACTCAGGGTGTTTCCTTCCACCCCCGTAATATAAACAGTCTTGGCAAAAAACTCTATGGCATTTAAGCCACCATGTCTTTTGATGCCACCAAATGGGTACATCAAAAGGTTACAGTAAATTGGCAGTGTCCATTAATAGGTTTTGCATGCTGGGAGTAGTTATTTTCCCTGTCATGCCAGCAACATTGATAGGCAGCTTCAAGGCAAGGAAGACTACCAAGAGTTACATGTTGGTCTTTATCTGTGTTGATACCACCACAAATGATGATAGACAAGCCACACTAAATTAGAGGCAGGATTTCTGGGTTGTGGCATGGCTGATGCTAGTAGCTTCTTTACCCTCATGCCAGTGAACGTAAATGATTGTTAATTGGTAGTTAATTTCATAATCTGCTCTTAACCTCAACTATAGCCAATAACTGAAGTAGTGAGAAACAAAATAGTGCCTACGTACTTCCACCAAAAACATTTATACCCTTGTACATTATTTAAAATAAAATCACATATGAATACCAAGCAAAAATACATACATCTCTTCTGACAAATTGTGTGCTGCCTGAAAGCAGTTTCTGTTCTGCTTGATTTTTAGATCTGTCATTCTTGATCTTCTTGTCTTTATGCTCAACTGAAAGGACACTTAATGAAGGAGCACCCCCTGTATCACTGAGTTGCAACGAAGAAGCAAGTCAAGAATGAAGGTCTATATTTATGTATACCCTTCTCTAACAGCTACAAAGGTGCATACCATTTCCTTTGTGTGCCACAATGGATTGCCGCAATATTGAAAAATGATTACATGAATGTTAAGTAAGAATTTTGTAAATAATTGAATCCTAGTGACTTTGAAAGCCCTTTTTGAGCTTGTGAGGTAAAGAATTTATCTGATGTTCCCTCCTCTAAATAATGTTATTTGAATAATTTGTGGAACATATGGGAGATCATGTTCTAAAACATCTCATCTTTCTTTGTGATACATTTCACACTGATAGCCCCACTTACAATGTTAAGGTGAGATTTCATTATCAACCGAAGAAGAGTCTTAGTTTACATCTTTTTATCTCAACTTCCCAAAATTGTTTGTCTTTACAAGTGAAGTAGCAGAATCTAGTTCCTAAATTGGATCCCCCATACCTTGCTATAGTTTTTAGTTCTAGCCACCAATCTGTTCCTGCACTACCTGAAATGCTGAATTTTGTGTGGCAAGCCTTTTGACATGCCAGCAGCTCTATCCTTTTCTTGTTTTGAGAGAGCATTATGCCAAACTGTGTGGTTTAACAACTTTATACATTCCAGCTAAGAGCATTTGCTGACAACCCTTTGTTCTAACAACAGGAGCGAGGACTGCTTAACTGGGAAACGTCTTTTCTGGAAATTGGTGTATGATGGAAGTGCTTGAGTTGCCACAGTTAACACTGTGTCTGCAGTAAGTTGCTCCTCCATTCTACATGCCCCCTAAGTGCACAGACTCAAACAGTTCTACATTGACTGGATCTCTGCTTCCAATGTCACTATTGCCTTTTCACCCCCAGTGTGTCTTTCAGTGGACCCGATGGCAACCATTTTGAATTAACAAAGATGATTATTGATGATGTCAGTTGTGACACTGGGGATCACTCTCTTTGTTATCGAACTGCAAACTGGTATGAAGTCTCACAATACTTCTTTAAAACTGTGCAGCCCTCTACTGGCCTTATGCAATACTGCAATGAATACAGCGAAAATTCACTTGTAATAATTGTGTTCATGTCTGTCGCACAATGTACCCCAGCTTGTGATAAACTTATATATTTCGTCAAATACTCTTGAACAAACGCTTCATTGTACCACTTGAATTCCAAAGGGCACACATAATCTTTTTGGAAAAATTGTTTAAAACTGATGTGTCCTGTCCAATTATTGCATGCCAGCTCTGCCATTTATGCATGGGACCCATCATTTAAATTAGTAAAAAACACAGCTTATATATGAATACAAAGGCAGCCGAGTCATGAAGTCAACATTCTCCTCAAAGGTTTTTGTTCCCTAAGGCATGGTCTGAAGAAATGGGACATCAGACTTGGCCTGCTGGAGAATGTGTTTACAACTTCTGATGGTTAGACAAAGGAATACTATGATCCTGATTAACTGGAATCTTTTCTCCTCTTGTGAGACAAATCTGCTCTGGATGCATGACCCCACAATCTCTTGAAGAAGTGTGATGCTGACTGCTCCTCCTCAAACCTAACTCCTGAGTTGTCACCCCTCACACGCTACAGCTCCACGTTATTGTGTGTTCCTTCAACAAATGCTCAAGAGGGCAGAGAATTTGTGTTGTACAAAAACCATGTCAAACCTGGCTCTAAACTAAAAGACTGCCCTATGCTCTTCAATAATGGGCTATGCAGGAAGCTGGCATTGACACTATCCTGTTCAGAGCTCATTCCATGAGAGGGGCCTTGGCCTCCAAAGCCTTTTCTCTGGGAGCCTGCTTAGATGACATTCCTAATGCAGCAGTCTGGTGCTTGGATTTTATATTTAAGAGTTTTTTTTTTTTAACTAGTGCAATACCTGGCATCGCTTGTGGTGGAGAAGCTTTAAACCAGCCTAATCCTCCCCTCTGGTCCTGACGTAGAATGAAAAATATCCTAGCTGTCCAACAGAAAGTTTCTATTAAGGACACTGGGGTGAAGATTAGCCCACCTTTAAGATTGGATATTTTTTCTAACCGCCCAAGGTGAAAGGGTTATAGAAGGATATGTCACTCAAGGAATATTATCTGAGTTACATGTAAGTACTCGATTGTTCGGTTGTGGATTGTTTCTTGTTTTTCATTATGACGGTACAAGTTGTCTTAATTTGTTAATGCACCTGTGGATCATGTTGATATAATGCATTCTTTTTGGGGATCAAATCTAATGTGGTTTTTCCTCAGGAACAGATTGCATTAAACAAGACTGAACCTCAAAACTATTGGCTGTGTTCACATGAAGAAAGAAGAGGAAGGAACGTCCAATGGGAGTCTACAAGGGAATTGCTGGATGTGGATTGGATGAAGTTACCACTGTGTTTTCTCACTGTTTTTATGGGAGATTATGTTTTCCTTGCATAATGTTTTTAAACGGCTGCTGGTAAATAAAAAAGTGAAGAAAGAATAGTCAAATCCACATCTTTTTGTCCTTAATAGAACTGAAACTTTACATTACAATAGCTACTAAATGTCTAATTCTTCATCAATTCACTTTTAAAGTGATTACCCTTTTCTGATTCTAATGAAGTTGTCAATCTGAATCTAGAGAACAACTGCCTCAACAGGAGCTGAGCTACAGTGAGATTTCTTAGTTGGCTAGCCTTCCATCCATTTAATTTTTTTCAAAAAGCAAACAAAAAGACATCTCTATGAAGTCAATCTGCAATCTGGTAAAGGATCCCTCAGACTTCCAAATGAGTCACATCAGTTTTGTGATAACATTTAACTGTTGACAAGTAGCACAATGCTGACAAACATCTTCAGCTACAGCTCTGAAAGGAGTAAGACAACATTTCTTAAAAGTGTTCAACATTCCATCATACCTAACGAGTAGTTCCATGCAAACATCTTGGAATTCACTGGTTCTCTCTCCCTTCTAGAGTCACAATCATGACTGCTAGTTCTAATAGTTCGTATCAGAAAATGAGTTTTTTGGCCGTGAGCAGTATGCTTTCCTGATTACATTTGTGTCATAGGAGTAGTCCTCATTGAACAAAATCACATTGTTTTTGTGCTAATTTGGTTTGTGTTTTTCATTTGCACTGAGAAGAAGATGTACAAAAGATATTATTTGGCGATGATTTGGAAAGATGAAATGACCTTCATCGCAGGTAGTGCACTCTTAAGATTTCTAATGGATGATTAAATGTTAGTCCTGTTAACGAAAGCATAATGTTTATTGGATGGCATATAATATTTGTCCATTTGTCTTGCTCTGCCAAGCCAGAGATGTACATATTATTTCTCCTTTTTCTGTCTTCGACATTGGTTACCTTTTGCAATAGGTTCCATATTTCCTTCCTCCAGTCTGGTACTCCAATCTGGTACTATTAGGAAACGTTCTTCCAGCTTGTCAATCCATTACTCTGATGATTTCAATTGTCACTTGAATCTTGCCAATTCTTCGCGTATCATTTTAAAATCCATACTAGTGGATGCTTTAGTAGTTTCCAAATCTTCTATTGCAGATTTTATGCACTTCAGTTATAGAATGAGGGAGTCCAATGTTGGTGCCTCCATGCTGGATAGTGGTGATTGTCATGAAGGCTTAGTAGCTCCACTTGCAACTGCCTCCAAGAGGAGGCGCTGCATTGATGATTTAATTTAGGGTGGATATAGCTAGGAACTGACACAGTTGAGGAGATTTTTCTTTCTCTTATTTAGTTGGAACTATCTTTCCACATGAATTATGGAGTTGCAGTTTTTTTATGGAGAATCAGGAGGTTACTTGATGCAAAGTCGCCTGCAGAGCACAGTAGGTGCAGCATTTCTGCAGCAGCTGAAATTTGAAAGTACTACATCTGATTGTCTAGTTGTGAATACCACCAAATGCCTCAGCAGGTGTCACTGATGTGCAATTTTCAAATATTTGGAAGTTGGTGATTATGAAGATGTCTGCCTCCATCAGGGTTGTCAACTTCATCAAAATGCAACTGTCTCGATCCAAGATGGCTGCTCCATATATCAGGTTAAGAGAGGGTTTTGCCTGATTATATGGCCCCTAGGGGAGAACAAATTAGTGAATCACCCCTTTCACCGCCAAGCTTCTCAGAGATTATTTCAGCTGGGTGCATGCTATTGCAGGCATAGCTATTCACCACTTTTTATTCTGTGGCATCTCCCTGGGGGTCTCGTTGTTTGTGAGGTAGCTTGTAATTTCATCTGAAATGGCAGTATCACCAACACTTATGGGCTCCATGGAGTCCAGGAAGAGCCATTAGCCACAGGGATGTAATGTAGTCCTGTGCTGCATGGCCCTCAGTCTCCTTTTGCTATGTGAATGTGGCCACCATATTATGGCAGTTTGGTCCCAAATTCTCCGAATTGTGAAAGAAAAGTTATACCCATTGTTGCAAGAGTGTTCACCTCAGCATCTTCACCCTAAACTGAGTTGGATTTTTCCAAATAGAACCAGCTAATCCAGCAAATCAGACAATGTTATCCTTTTGTAGGTGACTAGGCCTTGGAGCTCATTCAGATGCTGGCCATCATGCTCGGGGCCAAGCTCCGCTTTCAGAGACAATATTCTCAAATAATGTATACAAATCTATCCAGTGCACTTTCAAAATTGTGACAATCCTTTCAACCTCTGTGTACCACTTTTAAGTTCTTCTCTAAGCAATGGAAATGTTTTGTAAATCTCAGAAGATCAGATGTCATCAATAGTACGTGCACATATGATTATCTGTAAATGTCTCTCAATGGATAACTTCACTTCACGCTCAGAATCACTCACACTGGTTTCTTTTTCCTGTTCAGTTTTCTTCTATGTTTGTGATTTCCCCCTTTCTTTGACTAAGTATCTCTAAAACCTTTCAAATTCTCCCACACATTTATAATCCTTTTAGATCTCCGACAAATGCTTTCAAGGTCATAAGCCCTATTGTTGTATTGTATGTCGGACAGTATTACATAAATTGGCTGGCAGACAAGAGGAGACATTTAGCATGGTTGTGGTTCTGACCTTTTCAACTAACATATGCTATTATATATGACATACCTGTTGACACTCTGGTGGTCATTCTGACCTCGGCGGTAAAAGGCGCCTACCGCCGGTCAGAAATCCTCCATAATCCCGCCGCGGTCGCGGAAACCCGCCACGGTCATTCTGACCCGCAGAAGGCAAACCTCCGAAAATCCGACCGCCACAACAGACCGCCAGACCAGCGGTCGGCGGAAAGGTGGAGGTGACCAAACCTCCACTGCCACGCCAACAGAAATACGCCCATCCCATTACGACCCACGAATCCACACGGCGGTCATTCAAACGCGGTATTCCATTGGCGGGACACACCGGCGCGGTCAGAATACACACAAACGAACAAAACTCAGCCACATTGGACGATTTGAATCCCACACACCTGATACACATACACACACCACTCCCACACACACAATACAATATAAAACACACACCCACATCACCCACAAACCCCTACGCTTAAAAAATCGGAAAGAAGGCAAGAGCGAGACACCAGCATCCAAAACATAACAGCCACAGCCACTCAACACCATCACCCACACACTATCCACACACAAAACAACACACACCACCACACTCAACTCACTTAAATACACATACTCCACCCCACACATCATACACACCACCCCATGGCACCCCAAAGACAACCCCGCTTCACAGACGAAGAACTCAGGGTCATGGTGGAGGAAATCGTTCGGGTAGAGCCCCAGCTGTTCGGCACACAGATACAATACACCAGCATTGCCCGGAGGACGGAGCTATGGCAGAGGATTGTCGACAGGGTGAACGCAGTGGGACAGCACCCCAGAAATCGGGAAGACATCAGGAAGCGATGGAACGACCTACGGGGGAAGGTGCGTTCCATGGTATCCAGGCACAACATCGCCGTGCAGAAGACTGGCGGAGGACCCCCACCTCAACCCCCACAATTCACATCATGGGAGGAGGAAGTCTTGAACATCCTGCATCCTGACGGCCTCGCAGGAGTCGGCGGAGGAATGGATACTGGTAAGTTGAAGCTTCAATACTGCTTCCCCCCCACCTGCATGCCAAATCAGACCCCAACCCTCACCCCCATCCTCGAACCCCACCCTCACCCCCACCCCCATCCTCACCCCCACCCTCACCCCCACCACCATCCTCACCCCCACCACCATCCTCACCCCCACCCCCAGCACACCTATTCCCCGCCAATGTCTCACCATCACAACCCACACATCCCAAAACCTAGGCCTGCATGCGTCCACTAAGCATGGACACCCATCACCAAAGCATGCCCAATGCATATACACATCCCCCCCACAAGCCACCCTCACCAAAGCCCCCACACACGAATGCCAGCACTTGGGGACACGAGAACCCACAGATACACCCATATGCGACCCATTTAAACTATAACCATACCTCTATACCCCTGCAGGACCCGACCGTCAACACACCGCGGCGGAGGGGCCAGAATTATCCACACCCCCCACCCAAGAGGCCGTCAGCGATGACAGCAGCTCTGTCGACCTGGACACCGATGACCAGCCCGGACCATCGGGGACCTCTGGACAGTCGGTTCCCCTCACACAGGCCCAGGCCACTACAGACCCAAACCCCTCTGGGAACACCAGCACAGCTCCCACCCAGCGGGCCCATGCCTCTGTCTCCAGGGCGCGTCAATCTGCGGTGTGTCTACCACTACAGGGCACCCAGGATAACCCACCACCCCAACAACAACAGGGACCTGGGGGCAGTGGTAGTGGGCACACCGGCCAGGGGGCAGAGGCCCAGGGAAACAGGGCAACTCGGCGGGCAGCTGTGCGACAGGGGGGGGAGGAGAGGCCCAGGGAACCCACTCTCCACGAGGTCCTCACCACCATCATGGGAGCATACAACCGCTCCCAGGAGACGATGGCGACGGTACTGGCCCGGTTCCAGGAGATCCAGGTGCTGCAGGAGGAACACTATTGGGGGTACAGGGAGGACATCAGAGCCATCAACACCACCCTGGTTACCATGGTAGGGCTGCTGCAGGACCTCGTAAACAGCAGGGCGGACACTGAACAACACCCAAGGGCCCCTGCCACTAGCCTGGACCAAGAACAGCCATCCACCTCCGCCGGCGCTAGTGGACAGGAGGCCCCCGCACAGCAGCAGCCCACCAGACCCCCACCTCCTGCAGGAGAAGAACCACCCCGCAAGAGGGCCCTGAGATCTCGCAAGAAGACAGAGTAGGATGTCAAGACCCCCGCCAGCAAAGGATACCACCTGATGTCATCCCACTGTCCCACATTGTCACCCTGTCCATCCTTGAACTGCCCATGCTCCATCTCTCCACAGGCCTCTGGACAATGCACCTGTGTGACTGTTACTCTGGACTCTGCCATGGACATTCCTTCACCATAGCCCCCACCCACTTGAAACCACCCATCCCATTTTGAGCACTTCAATAAACACCTATTTTGCACCAAAATATCAGGAGTCTGGCTGTGATTTCAATAGATTGTAATTGACATGACAGTGCAAATATGTCCTTGTACATGGTGAAGTCAACAAACAGCTGCCACAAAGCTGTAGTCCATGGGGAAACGAAGCACAGGACTCGTAGTGGGGACCCCAGATCTGAAATAGGGAGGGAAAAGCCAAAACTCAGTCATCATACACTGGGGCAAATAGACAGGCAGCAGAGATGCTGGAGAGTAGTTAACATTTACTAAATTATCTTTGAAATGTTACCTGTGTCCTATTGGAAGTACTGTTCAATGATTCTGTCCCTGTTGTCTGTTTCAGCCCCGTCGTCTTCCTCCTCGTCACTCTCCTCAGGTTCCACCGCTGCCACAACACCACCGTCTCGACCATCCTCCTGCAGGAAAGGCACCTGGCGGCGCAAAGCCAGGTTGTGAAGCATGCAGCAGGCCACGATGATGTGACACACCTTCTTAGGTGAGTACATTAGGGATCCACCTGTCATATGCAGGCAGCGAAACCTGGCCTTTAGGAGGCCAAAGGTGCGTTCGATCACCCTCCTAGTACGCCCATGGGCCTCATTGTACCGTTCCTCTGCCCTGGTCCGGGGATTCCTTACTGGGGTCAGTAGCCACGACAGGTTGGGGTACCCAGAGTCCCCCACTAGCCATACACGGTGTCTCTGTAGCTGTTCCATCACGTAAGGGATGCTGCTATTCCTGAGGATGTAGGCGTCATGCACTGACCCTGGGAATTTGGCATTTACATGCGAGATGTACTGGTCAGCCAAACACACCACCTGGATGTTCATTGAATGGTAATTTTTTCTGTTCCTGTACACCTGCTCCCTGTCTCTTGGGGGAACCAAAGCCACATGGGTCCCATCAATGGCACCAATTACGTTGGGAATATGTCCAAGGGCGTAGAAATCACCCTTCACTGTAGCCAATTCGCCCACCTCAGGGAAAATGATGTAGTTCCTCACGGATTTCATCAGGGCAGACAACACTCTGGATAACACCTTCGAAAACATGGGCTGAGACATCCCGGAAGCAATTCCCACGGTTGTCTGAAATGACCCACTTGCCAAGAAATGTAGTACTGACATGACCTGCACCAGAGGGGGAATCCCTGTGGGTTGGCGGATGGGGGACATCAGGTCGGGCTCCAGCTGGGCACACAGTTCATGGATAGTGGCACGGTTAAGACGGTAGGTCAGGATAATGTGGCGTTCTTCCATTGTCGACAGGTCCACCAGCGGTCGGTACACGGGAGGATTCATCCGTCTCCTCGCCCAACCCAGCGGACGGTGCCTAGGAAGGACAACATGGAGCACACAGTCAAGCAACCCACAGGTACGTACTCACAGCTAGCACAGTATACGATTCTCTATGCAGTGAATGGCGTGTCTGAGTGGCTATGCAAGGCCTAGGCCTGTGTGACGCAGTTGAAATTGAGCCATGTGGGCCCTGGAAATGGCGGCTGCCTGACCTGTGAAGTGTGACAATGGGATGTGAGGTCAATGCGCTGGCGTGGCACACCGCGGCGGGCGGCGGGCGAAGACCGCGGCGCGAAGCCGCATTGGTTAACATTGAAGCCTATGGGTTTCAGGAGCCAATGGCGAAGGGCGCCGGCGGTGGCGGGACGCACCGCCGCGGTACGCACCGCCGCAGACGTGACCGCCATTTTCTATCTACTTATCCACTTGCGACTTGAACTTTCACAGGAGAGGACCTATACTGCAAGTGTTGCTGTGACCTCGGTCTGGAAGGGACAATGGCTGCTGCGACTGGGGAAAGGGCCCCTGCCTTCACTGGAGAGGAGTTGGAGAAACTTGTGGATGGGGTCCTCCCCCAGTATGCGCTACTCTACGGTCCTCCAGACCAACAAGTGAGTTTAATTCAATATGGATTTGGGGCCACTGGCTGGCTTGGGGGCCTGGCGGGGATGGGGGGCATGTTGGGGCTGGCGGGGGGCCTGGCGGGGGGCCTGGCGGGGATGGGGGGCATGTTGGGCATGGCGGGGGGCATGGCGGGGGGCCTGGCGGGGATGGGGGGCATGTTGGGCATGGCGGGGGCATGGCGGGGGGCATGGCGGGGGGCCTGGCGGGGATGGGGGGCATGTTGGGCATGGCGGGGGGCATGGCGGGGATGGGGGGCATGTTGGGCATGGCGGGGGGCCTGGCGGGGATGGGGGGCATGTTGGGCATGGCGGGGGCATGGCGGGGGGCCTGGCGGGGATGGGGGGCATGTTGGGCATGGCGGGGGGCATGGCGGGGATGGGGGGCATGTTGGGCATGGCGGGGGGCCTGGCGGGGATGGGGGGCATGTTGGGCATGGCGGGGGGCCTGGCGGGGATGGGGGGCGTTGGGCCACTGGAAAGGAAAATGCTGAGAAACTTGAACGTGGTATTTCTCCCTCCCTGTACGTGTCACATAGGTCCGCGCCCATGAGAAGATCGGGATTTGGCGTGCCATCGCCAAGGAAGTCCGGGCCCTGGGGGTCCACCATCGACGGGGCACCCACTGCCGCAAGAGGTGGGAGGACATCCGCCGCGGGACCAAGAAGACCGCCGAGTCTCTGCTGGGGATGGCCTCCCAACGTAGGCGGGGTGCCTGCCGTCAACTGAGCCCCCTGATGTTCCGGATCCTGGCGGTGGCCTACCCTGAATTGGATGGGCGCGTGAGGGCAGCACAGCAGACACAAGGGGGTGAGTACAAGCATTATCTACACTGTTGTCGCGCAGTGGAGGTGTCTGGGTGGGGGAGGAGGGCTGGGGGTCCCCCTAGGCCAGGGCGATATCTGTAGGCTGGGCACCCCCGTAAGCCCCTGTGTCCCCAGCCACCACCCTCAGTAGTTTGTCAGTACAGCCATCCCTGGGCCGTGTCATCCATGGGTGCAGTTGTCAACTCTAGGCGTGTAGGCCATGTTCCACGGAATGCGTAGCGTACCCCAAGTGCGCAACTTAGTGCAGGGGGCATCTGTGTCTGTCATGTCCGCTAACTGTACCGGAGATCCATGTACTCAATATCCCTTTATTTCTCTCTCCCCCCCCCTTTTTGTTTGTCTTTCTGTGCTTGTGTGCATCAGCATCATCAGGCGGAGGAGAAGTGGCATCGGGGCAGGAGGGAGCTGCATCTCACATGGCCCAGGAGGGCCATGCCACAGAGTCAGACTGGACCAGTGAGACGGAGGGCGAGGGGAGCTCCACGACGGGGACGACTGGACCCTGCAGCGACACGGACACGTCCTCGGAAGGGGGCTCCCTTGCGGGGGTGGCACCATCCGTGCCCCCCGCCATTACAGGTACAGCCGCCACCCAGCGCACCATCTCCGCCCTCCCAGCAGCCCCTCAGCGTTCGCCCCGTGCCCGCTCTGCCAGGAAGCCGGGCATCTCCTTCGCCCCAGGCACCTCAGGCCCTGCCCCTGTTACCCCCGCTGCCCTCAGTGAGGAGGTCATTGACCTCCTCCGAACGCTCATTGTTGGGCAGACTACCCTTTTGAATGCCATCCAGGGGGTGGAGAGGGAGGTTCATCGCAGCAATGCGTACCTGGAGGGCATTCATTCGGGTCAGGCTGCCCATCAGCGATCGTTCCAGGCTCTGGCCTCAGCACTGACGGCAGCCATTGTCCCTGTCTCCTGCCTGCCTCTACTAACTCCCTCCTCCCAGTCTCCTGTTCCTCTGCCTGTCCCACCCACACCATCAGACCAGCCTGCACACACCTCAACACCCAAGAGAAGCTCATCCAAACATAAGCACCACAGATCACGCAGACATTCACACACGCAACATTCCGATGCAGACATGCCAACAGTCACTACCACCTCTGTGACCCCCACCTCCTCGTCTCCCTCCTCCCTCCCTGTGACGTCTACACTCACACCTCCATTCACCTCACCATCAGCCAATGTTTCCATCACCAGCACACCCTCCACTCCAGTCCGCACACGTGCAGTCACCACCCCCACTGCCATTTACACGTCCCCTGTGTCCTCTCCCACTGTGTCTGTCCCCCCCTCTTCCACACCACACAAACGCAGCCACCCACCCACCCAACAGCCATCCACCTCACGACAGCCTATCCCTCCTGCACCTGCACCCAAAGACAGCAAACGTGACTCACCTACAACCACATCCTCTCCCTCCACTCCCATTCCCACTGTACCTACCACTCTCCATTGTCCCAAGAAGCTCTTCCTCGCCACTACTAACTTCTTTCCTGACCCTGAGCCCCCCCCTCCTTCTCGTCGGGGTAAGAAGAGCACCTCAGCCACCACCAGCCCTGCAGCCCCCTTGACAAGGGTGCAGGGGTATTGGAGCCCGCCAGCCCGCATGTCTGGATCTTCGCCCAGCAGCAAGGGGACAGCCAGCCCACCCCCTGGGAAGAGGAGCAGAAGGCGGAAGGGTCGCCGCAGGAGCCCGCCTTCTACATCCCCCCCGGACACCACCCAGAGACAGTCACCAGCCACAGCTCCAAAGGGAGGAAAGGGCCACAGGCCCACGACTAAGGAGGGCAAGGGCAGCAAGTCGGAGAGGTCAGACAGCAGGCCTGCTGCCCAGGAGGAGCCCACAACCCCCATAGCCGCTGCCCCGGGAGGAACCGGCACAGCTGCCCCGGGAGAGCCCACCACCCCCATAGCCGCTGCCCAGGGAGGACCCAGCCCAGCTGGCCAGGAGGGCCCCACCACCCACAGCCCAGGTGGGCAGTGAAGGAGCACCATCCCCGCTGGCCAGGAGGGCACCACCAGGCAATTAGCAGTTGGCCATAGACCGGCCGCCGTCTCCAGAACCGCTGAACTGGGCCCCGCCGTCTCCAGAACCGCTGAACTGGGCCCCGCCGTCTCAAGAACCGCTGAACTGGGCCCCGCCGTCTCAAGAACCGCTGAACTGGGCCCTTCAAGGCAAGAAGCGCTGAACTGGGCCCCGCCGTCTCAAGAACCGCTGAACTGGGCCCCGCCGTCTCAAGAACCGCTGAACTGGGCCCTTCAAGGCAAGAAGCGCTGAACTGGGCCCCGCCGTCTCAAGAACCGCTGAACTGGGCCCCGCCGTCTCAAGAACCGCTGAACTGGGCCCTTCAAGGCAAGAAGCGCTGAACTGGGCCCCGCCGTCTCAAGAACCGCTGAACTGGGCCCTTCAAGGCAAGAAGCGCTGAACTGGGCCCCGCCGTCTCAAGAACCGCTGAACTGGGCCCCGCCGTCTCCAGAACCGCTGAACTGGGCCCCGCCGTCTCAAGAACCGCTGAACTGGGCCCCGCCGTCTCAAGAACCGCTGAACTGGGCCCCGCCGTCTCAAGAACCGCTGAACTGGGCCCTTCAGGGCAAGGAGCGCTGAACTGGGCCCCGCCGTCTCAAGAACCGCTGAACTGGGCCCTTCAAGGCAAGGAGCGCTGAACTGGGCCCCGCCGTCTCAAGAACCGCTGAACTGGGCCCCGCCGTCTCAAGAACCGCTGAACTGGGCCCCGCCGTCTCAAGAACCGCTGAACTGGGCCCTTCAGGGCAAGAACCGCTGGCCCTTTGGCAGACGTGGCAGGGCAGGATCTATCTCGGGCAGGGCTGCAGGATGTCCTCTGGCCAACTTGCCTCCTCCAGTGGCAGTGGGGTCTGTTATGGACTGTATGGACTGTGGCTTTGCTCTCCCCAGGATGGCCCAGTGGGCAGGCCACCCACTGTATGGACTGTATGGACTGTGGCTTTGCTCTCCCCAGGATGGCCCAGTGGGCAGGCCACCCACTGTATGGACTGTATGGACTGTGGCTTTGCTCTCCCCAGGATGGCCCAGTGGGCAGGCCACCCACTGTATGGACTGTATGGACTGTGGCTTTGCTCTCCCCAGGATGGCCCAGTGGGCAGGCCACCCACTGTATGGACTGTTTGGACTGTGGCTTTGCTCTCCCCAGGATGGGCCAGTGGTCATGGAGTCCCCTCGTGGATCTGGCGTCGTGTACTCAAGTGGCTGAGGTGCCCCCCCTTCCCTTCCCCCTGAGGTGCCTGTCCTATTTTCTTTCTGATGCCCCTGCAGTGTTCTCTCCGTGGAGTTCTTGTCGTGGGACTGGGCCTTGCCCCTTTGCACAGGACCCCTGTGATCCACGGACAGTGGTTGGACTACATTTAGTAGCTGTATATATTTTGTACATAGTTTATTTATTTATTGGGATTAATGGTGTACATATTTCAATATATCTGCCCGTTTATGATCTCTTCTTTTGGTCTTTGCATTATTTCGGAGGGGGGTGGTTTGTGGGTTGTGACAGTGATCTGTGGGAATGCATTGATGTGTGTGTTGTAGTGGGTGTGGGTGGGTGGGTGTGTGCCGGTAATCTTTTCCCTCCCCTGTGTCGTAGGTGCCGTACTCACCGATGTCTTCCGCGCCGCCGGGCGTGCTCCTGGTATATGAGCAGGAATAGGAGTGCGGGGATGACCTGCAACTCTGGCTCCATACTGCCGGAATCTCGCGTGGAGTGCGTAGAGGTGAGCGTTTTCCCGTTCGTAGTCTGTTTCCGCCGTGTTCTTATCGGCGGTGCTCCCGCCCCGGAAAAGGTGGCAGATTGGTGGGTCGTAATAGGGTGGGCGGTACTTTGTCTGCCGCCGGGCTGTTGGCGGGAACCGCCGCGCTGTTTGTTTGTACCGCTGTGGCGGTCGGAGTGTTAAGTTGGCGGGCTGTGTTGGCGGTTCCCGCCAGGGTCAGAATTGCATATTTTAGACCGCCGGCCTGTTGGCGGCTTGGCCGCCGCTTTATCACCGACCGCCAGGGTCAGAATGAGGGCCTCTGTATTTCTCATTCTCTATACTGGAATGCACATCAATATGTCACTTGAGCTGCATTTGTAATGAAAGTTGAGCAGCACTCTGAATTATTCAGTACAGTTTGCTAAAAGAGTAACCTTTAAGATTATGCAATAGCCTTCTGTAGTTCTGATTACATTCAATATAATGGTTTATAACTGTACTATGAAAAGGCATGTGTAAGTCTCATGTGGTTCGGCTACACACTTCAACAATCATACACTTATTTTATTCAATACATTCATATCATACTTGTTCTAAGGACAAGAAATAAGTCAGGTGCAATTAAACCGGTTATTCATGTAGAGGCATTGTACATGAATATTGAATGTCTACTTGTGGTATAAATATGTGGAAGATTGAGTTTACAGTTTTTAAGAAATGAGTATGTTGGGGTGATCGCTTGTGCAAGCAATAGTCACAATCCCTGTCAGAGTGAACCACAAAAGTCACTAATTTAACCTGTACTTATCCCTCTGGTAGGTTGACACTAAAGCAGTCAGATTTAGAGGCAATGTATAATGTATTAATGCAGCCCACAAAAAGTGAAGACACAACTAAAAAAAAAACACAACAATTTAGAAAAATAAAATCAATTTTAATAAAGTATTTCACACCAAAATGACAAAACACCAATTAGTAGAACTGGAGGTATAAACGAAAGAGAAAAAGTGATGAACAAGTGCAAAGAGATACCATGAAGAATGAACCAACCGAGAAGGGTAGATGAAGTTACAAGAGAAACATATATCAGAGAATAGGAAACCAGAAAGAAAATAGAAATGTGAATGAGAAATTGCCATGAATTACAAAACTAAATCATAGAAAAAACAAAAAGCTTACCCAATAAAAGGGAGACAAATGGGATGGACATCCAATAGGAGAATGACTAGACAACATATGCATAACGAACAGTAGAAGAATGCTAATAGCAGCAAACAAAAGACTTGGGGATAAAAAGAGAAAACATCACTGATAAAGGACAAAAATATTACAACAAAATAAACAAACAATTTATAAATCAGAATGTACTTAAAAAAGAATTGAAAATATAGAAAGAGCTTCAGGAAAATTCAGTGTCCATAAGTTCTCTCTTATGTAGATGAATATATTCTTTAAGTTTTGCAGGAGAGTCAAAAGAGGTGGTTTTATCACTGTGATCATGAAAATGAATGGATGAAGAAGACCATATCTTGCGTTCTTAGCTCAAAATAAGGGTCACATTTTTAAAAATTGCTCATACCGAGCTGATGTGATCAAAGAAATATCTTGTGAGAAGAATATCCTATGGCCAGACCAGGTCAGTTGTTTACACAGCTTGGAGGCCACTAGACCCTGCATCCGATCAGTATATTGGAGGAAAAGAATAATTATGCCTGTAGTTTTGGTGTTAGAGTTAATCGCAGAAGATCTAGGGCCAAGACGACAGGCTCTTTGAATATTAATTGGAGAACTGCTGGAGAGACCTACTAACTTTGGTAAGGTCATCTGTAGGAAGGCAATTATGTCACCACTTCCTGCCCCCTCCAGAAAGCCATAAACTCAAAGATTTTTCCATCTGTTCTTCAGTTTGTCTTTGGAGGAAGGCAACTTTCTGTGTCAAATTGTTCACTTTTGAGGTGACATCTCAACACTCCGAAATTTGTAGTTCAATGTCCGAAACCCTAGACTCCAGAGTTTACCATCCATCTTCCAGACGTTTGAGAGAAAACATAGTTTCCATCATGAAGGGTTTTAGCATTTTCATTTCAGCCATTAAATCTTTCATAGTAATGATAAGGGAAGATTTCCTTGGATAAGCTGGATCTTTTTTGAGTTGTTTACCACCTCCACTATTGTTCTCCTTGCAAGGAACAGAAGGTCAATTAGAAATGGAGACATTTTTTGAAAAACATTACTGCTTTCTACCATTTTGAAAGTGTAAAAAATTAAAGAGGATCGTAATACCACTGGCAGTAAGGCAGAGTGAGTAAAGGGCTCCACTGGCTCAAAGAAATAGCTAAAGGTGACACTTCAGCAGTGGAAAATGTATCAAAATATGTTCAGTCCTCTGATATGGGATTAAAGTGAAATAAAAACAATAAGCAGAAACCTCATGAATTAAATTATAGCATATGTAAATGTTGTTTTCCAAAACAAGGGTAGGCAGGGGCCAAAGAAGCAATTATGACAGGAACGGCCTCACCTAAAATAGGTGAGCACTCACAATCCTGTCAGAATGATAAATGATGAGAGAAACACAGACCACATTTTTCTTTTCTACAAATATGTCTTCCCCCTAACTAAATCACTCTAGTTATTTGCCAAAAGGTTTATCTCCCAGGTATATTCTCCTTCTCAACTATTTCTGTTATCCCCCATCTGGTCCAATCCTAATATCACTATATCTAGGAAAGTTCTCAAATGGCCTTCCTGGCTAGCCTCTGCTATGACATCATTTCCCAAATATTTTCTAATAGTTAATTTATCTCCTTTGAGGAGTTGCGTAGCCGTTTTTATACTCCTCTTTCTCATAGACACAAATATTCTCTTCCCTTGGATATTCTTTGACAAAACAATGTTTCCACCTCTATTCAATCTATTGGTGATCTTACACCCTCTCATGACCTTCCTGTGGATATTAAGGCTGCTTACATGTATAAGCAGCTTTCTCTTTCAGATCCTGACAGAGCCAAAACCAAATCTGAACTTGCCTGAGAACAAGACCTTTAATCTACTTTTCCAACTGCTTTATGGAACAAATCAAGGCAAATAACACATTGTAGTGACTTTAGAACAGGTGATGTGGGGGTGTAAGCGCGAGGGTGAAAGGCATTCAATATAGAATGCACTGAGCGCGTAGGATGGGAGGAAAGGACAAGGGATAGTTGGAGGCCCGACTGCGCTGGGGTTAATGTACGATATTTGAACTACGAGGATAAACCTATAATGTTGAAACTTTTGTCATTTTCCACTCACTTTATGTGGTGACGGGCTGTTTAACCCTAGGCAAGAACCCAGCTTGAAAAACACAGTATGGCCGACTTTTCTATGAAGCGACGTGTTTCCAGATGGACTTCTGAATCAGGTGTGCCTTGTTTACGGCATGTGTTGTAACTATTAACTCCTCTCAATTTTTTTTTTAAAACACAAAGAAATACTACAATGCTGGAAATTGGAAGTGCAATGTTCTAATGGCAGACATATTGGAATTGTCAACTTACCAGAGTGCACAGTGTTTTTTTATGGCAGACATCTTGGAGTGGTGACGATTTTTGCAAATTTCCAGCAATAAGTCTTTTTATGCATCAGAGTATGCTCTTTCCAGCAGTTATAGGAATTATACTTGAATTTTCATGTGTACAGTTTCTGATCATCTTTATAGCAGTTTTTAATTAACATTGTTTTTTATAAAAAAACAAATTGGGGGGGACATTTTTGAGAAAGAGTTTGTGAAATTTGCGGTGATTATTTTAAAGCAATGCAGTCTGTAAATCCTCCGCCACCAGGTGAGCCAGCTATTCCGTGGAAACAATGGCATGATGCGTTCGAAACATATCTTGGTGCAATTGGAGCATCGAGGTTTAGACCTGAAAGAAAGAAGTTTTTACTGCTGCACACCTTAGGGTTTGAAGGGAGATCTGTGTTTAAGCATTTACTGGAAGTCGTTTTGAAAGACGGAGAAGAACTGTATGAATACGATGAAGCTTTAAAGAAGCTGACGATGAGATTTGACGCACCGCCTAGTTTAGTAGTGGCAAGACACAAGTTCTTTAGAAGAGAACAGAAGGCTTGTGAGGATGTAAATACGTATATTTCAGTGTGAGGAAATTGTCATCAGAGTGTCACTTTGGAGACCAATTGATACATGATCAGTTCATTTGTCACTGCGCTGATAAATCTATCAAACAAAAGCTGTTATCTTTGGAAGATCCTTCATTAACGGACAGGATTAGAATTGCTAGGAGTATCGAAATTGCAATTAAATCCGCAAAAAAATTAGAAGACAAACATGATGAACATGTCAATGCCATTGTACAGAGAGATGACAGGCGAAAAGTGACTAAAAGCACACCCAGCAATGTTGAGCAAACCAAACAAAGTGTTTTTTTAGGCAAACAGGTGTATGTTTCAGATGTGGTTATTTGCCACATTAGAGAGGAGGAAAAATGTGTCCTGCAAGAAGTGTCCAAATTAGATCTTGTGGTAAAATTGGTCATTTTGCTAAAGTATGCCAAACTAGTAGGCAAAAAATCACTAATGTGACAGTTGTGCATGATGAGCATGAGGATGAGATGGATGAATTGATGGGTGAGATGCAAGAATTGGTGTTGGTAGTTGAAGATTCGGATGTAAAGAGTGGTAACCCCAAACTTTGCGTAGATCCACATGTGCATTCAAATTGGTGAGAAATAAATAAAATTGCTTGTTGACTCTGGAGCCAGGATCACGATGATAACACAGGACTTATTCAAACAAAAGTGGGGCTCACGTGAACTGATTCCTCCAGACAGATCATCCATTTCATATGAAGGAAGGAAGATTAAGTTTCAAGGCTATTTTAAGGACATACTAGTGTTCAAAGGGAGGAAAATGTACGGGAAAATGTATGTAGCAGTGAAGGGATTGAATGTATTAGGATGGTTCCATCAAGGGTTGTTTGGAATGGTTTTACGTCCAGAAACAAGTGTCGTTATTAGAGATGCTCCAGAAATTGAGAATTTGATAAACAATTTTCCAAAGGTTTTCTCTGGTGAGTTGGGGAAGGTAAAGGGATTTAAGCATAACATAAAAGTTAAAGATAATGCTTGCTCTATCAAGCATAAGCTACATGGAGTGCCTTTCATTGTGAGGGATGAGTTAGAACAAGAACTGGAGAATTTGCGCATGAAAGGTATTATTGAAACTATTGAGTCGTTGATGTGGCCTTCTCCCTTGGTCGTACCGAGAACAAAAATGGTGAGCTTAGGGTGTGTGTGGGCCTGAGAGCTCTCAACAGAGAGAACTGGGTTGACTCCCATCCTCTTCCCAAATTTAGCGAAATGCTATCCACCATATCCAAGGCAAAGTTGTTTACTAAACTTGATTTAGTGTAAGCTTATCATCAAGTAGAACTAACAACTGATTCAAGACACTTCACAGCTTTTGTATCTCCTTGGGGGACTTGTGAATATTGCTGTATGCCATTTGGGCTTGCGACTGCAGCATCAGTTTTTCAGTGAATAATGTGTGTGTTACTCAAAGACATAAGTAAGGTTTGTGTGTTCCAGGATGATGTGTTGATTCATGCTGGCGACTGTTGTGAACATGATGACATTCTACGTCAGGTCCTGAAAGTCTTTGATGCTGCAGGGTTGGTATTAAAAAGGGAGAAGTGTCAGTTTTTAAAACTGTCGGTTAAATATCTGGGTCATATCATTTCAGCAGAAGGGATACACCCTAAGCCGGGGCTAGTTGAAGCAATTGAAAATGCTCCTCCTCCTCATGACAAAAAGGGGGTTAAGGCTTTCTTAGGATTGTGTGAGTTCTATTCAAGGTTTGTTCACAATTTTGAGACTCTGGCCAGACCAATTTCAAATTGACTGAACAAAAAAAACTATTTTTTGTGGAACTCCGATTGTGCCATTGCGTTTGCGGAGATCAAGAAACAATTATCCCTGGTTAGTGTCCTGAAATCATATGATCCAAATTTCAAGTGTTGTTTGACAGATGACACAAGCAAATATGGAGTAGGAGCAGTATTAACACAAACAAGTAATGGTCACGAACATACGATTTGGTTTGCGTCAAGGGCGCTAAGAGAAAATTAACTACATTATTGAAAAGGAGCTGTTGGCATGTTGGTGGGCGATAGAAAAGTTCAAATGTTATCTTTGGGGTAGACACTTTCTTTTGCAAACAGATCACAAACCCCTTGTGTTTATTCTCAATAGTACCAATCTTAGGAGTAGCACTCCAAAGATTGCAAGGTTTGCTTCCAGACTACTGCAATTTGGCTTTACAGTAGCACACACTACTGGTGGAAAGAATATAAGGGCTGATTACATATCCAGGTATCCTATGACTGAAAATGTTGAGGACAATCTCAAGGTGGATGATGATGAGAGTTGTTTGATTGCAGCTGTTGAGTTTGGCTAAATTAATTTGTTTACAGAAACGGAATGGAAGGATGCCTCAATGGAGGATAGAGTGTTAGGCAAGGTCATGTGCTATGTTAAGGAAGGGTGGCCTCATAAAAAAGTTTTAGATCTAAATTCTCAACCATTTTTCAAGGTGTCAAATGAGTTGACAACAGAGAATGCAGTATTGATGAGAAACGATAATTGTGTTCCTCCAATGACCATTAGGGATGTTATTTTGAAAAATGCATACAAAGGACATTTGGGATCCACTCTAACAAAGAGGAGGGTGAGAGAGTACTATTGGTGGCCACAAATGGACAAAGATATTTATTCAATGGTTAAGAATTGTCCAGTTTGTTCCACAAGTGACAAATCAATGGAGTCATGCACGTTTTGAGATATTAAAGAGAAAATAAATTTGTATATCTCTGGCCGCAATGACTTTGCAAATATTTTGCGAGTACTTCACGAAATTTGAAATATTTTTGTGAATATGCAAAACTTTGCAATTGTCTGACTGCAACCTGACTAGAAAGTTGTGGCTGCCATTTTATTCCACAGGACACAGTACCCGGGGCTGAAAATCCAAACTGAAAGTGACATACGAGGTCAGGTTGAAGGTACCCTGAGCCCAGAGATCTGATATAGGTATGTTTTAGGGGCAAACTGTGGGTTTGAAATAATTTTGCATCATTATGCGCGATACTTGAAAAAATTCACAAACTATTGCAAATTAGGAAAATATTAGAAGAAAAACCACAGACTCATTCATACACTAATTCATTCACTCATACTTGCATCAGATACTCATGCACCCACTCACACCCACTCAGACTCACACACCCAATTTCAAACCCATTCAAACACTCATGCACCCACACACAGATCCACTGACAGAGACAGGCCCTGTGGCCAGCCTGCGCTGTTCATGGCAAACGAACGTGTGTGGCGCAGGTTTGAGTGGTTGTAAGGACTTGGCTGCAAGGCCTGACTCCAGGCCAGGCCTTGTTAGCAACATCCGCTGCGCACAGCCAAAATCTGTGTGCAGCGGTGCTGGAATAACATATAGTAATTAAAATTGATTTATGCTAACGTATCCTTAGAAATCCACTGAAAAAATCAAAGGTTACAGGGACATTATAGTTCGGTTCTGAATTTACTCGTACAAAACCATAGAAATTTTGCGGTAAGAGTTATTTTAAGTAACGATAACTCACACCTTGAGGTAACTATAACCATCAGAAGTGTCAACTTTTTTTCCAGCAGGTTGACTATCTAGGTCACACCATATTCACAGAAGACATAAAACCACATTTTGTAAAGTAGAGGCCATTGTAAAAGCGCCTCCACTCATTGATATGGATTCTTTGGGATCCTTCTTGGGTTAGTGTGAATACTACGCCCATTTTTACCAGGATATGCTCTAGTAGTGCTGCATTTCAGAACTTTACTCACATCTACATTTGAGTGGTTTACTCAAGTCAAGGGGGCATTTGATAAGGTTAAAGAAATACTGTAAATGCCCCTGTGTTAAACTCCTATGTTCCTAGTGGCAAGTCATTCATTGCTGTGGATGCTAGCCTCAAAGGAATTGGTGCTGTTTTTGTGGTCAACGGGTGGCAGGAATTAAAATATCATAGGATTTGCCTCTAGGATGATTAAGGAAGCTGGAATAATGTACTCTAATTTTGAACATAAGAATCTTGCATGTATTTGGGCAGTATGGTAATTTACAACCAGATTTTTATATTCTTTCAAATCATAAACCCCTAGTATTCCTATTGAGTGGGAATGGGTTGGACAAGGCTTCAGCCTGCTTGGTGAGACTTATGTCATATTCCTGTAGTTTTGACAGAACTGTGAAGTATATCCAAGTGGGCAAGAACTTCAGGGTGGATTGCCTGTCTTGCCTACCATTGCTGCTATTTAAATCTGAGGATGATGATGCTGAGAAAGAATGTGGCTGCCATAGATGCCGTACAGGTGTGTGTTGGTTCCATTTCTGACAGTGAATGGTTGCCAGCCACTGGGAGTGATAAAACTTTATTCAACGTGTTTGATTTTATTGAGAAAAGCTGGCCTAATAAAAAGGGGCTATCTGGGGAAATGAAAACTTTTGTTCAGGTTTTGTCTGAGTAATGATTTCTTTGTGCCACCTACAATGTTGTGTGATCACATTGTCAAAATTGCTAATAAATGACATTTGGGCATTTCTGCCACTTGCAAAAGCTTTGCCAGAATTAAGGGTGGCTGGGATGGACAATCAGATAGCTGGTCACATTAATAAATGTCCTCGGTGTGTAGTGTTGGACAAACACTGGAAATATGGCACTAAGCCCCTTTGTCCTGTGACTCTGCCATCCAATGCTTGGGACAAAGTGGCTTTACATTTTGCTGGACCTTTCCACTTATTACCTTCAAACATTACATTTATAAGAGTGTTAATTGATTACTTCTCGAAGTGGATCTACTTTTTTTGTGGATTCTCCTAAAATGAAAATGCCCTACAGTTTTTAAAGATGACTTTTGGGGTTGAAGGAGCATCCAAGTGTTTTGTTACTGATAATGATTCACACTTTGGCCCTCATTACAACCCTGGCGGTAAATGTCGCTGACCGCTGTGCTGACGGCCGCCAACATACCGTGACCGCGGCGGTATACCGTTACAGGTATTATGGCCCACACAGACAAATGCGCCACTATACAGACACCCACACAGTCCGCCAGCCCAAAGATCAGTTATTAACTGGCAGTACCAAACCCCACACCGTTACGCCAACAGAAATACACCCACAGCATCAGGACCCACGAATCACCACTCAAAATACACACACATTAACAAAACTACACCACATTGGACAATTCAAACTATACACATCTGACACACATACACACACCACACCCACACACCCAACCCAATATAAGACACACACCCACATTACCCACAACCCTTTACGCGGAAAAAAAAATATTGCCAACTGAGAGAGAGACAAGCCAGGAGGACCCACTTAATCTGAGCCACTTAACACCATTACCCATACACCATCCACGCACCTCAGAGCACACACCCCAACACATCACCCCACACACCCTCACACATACCACTCACACTACACCCATGGCACCACAAAGACACCCCAGGTTTTCAGAGGAGGAGCTAAGGGTCATGGTGGAGGAAATCATCCGGGTAGAACCATAGCTATTCGGATCAAAGGTGCAGCAGACTTCCATTGCAAGGAAGATCGAGCTATGGCGGAGAGTTGTGGACAGGGTCAAAGCCATGGGACAGCACCCCAGAACAAGGGATGACTTCAGGAAGAGGTGGAACAACCTACGGGGGAAGGTGCGTTCCGTGGTTGCAAGACACCAGGTAGCCGTACAGAGGACTGGCAGTGGACCCTCACCTCCTCCCTCACAACTAACAACATGGGAGGAGCAAGTCTTGGCAATCATGCATCCTGAGGGCCTGGCAGGAGTAGCAGGAGGACTGGACTCTGGTAAGTCAAATCTTTACTACTATATCCCCCACCCTAACTGCATTCCATCACAAACTCCTACCCGTACCCTCATCCCCATCACTCCACCACCTCACATATACCCCACTATCACAATCCGCCCATCCCAATACCAAACCCTGCATGCAACAACAATGCCAGGACACCCATCACAGACCTGCATGGACACCCATCACCACAGCATGCACACTAGTGACAATCACATAGCCAACCAAATCACAACTCACACAAGCCAAAGCGGCCTTGGTAATAACAACCATAGAGGGAAACACACCCATTGCACAAGGTGGCACACACAGATACAATAACACTGCATTTCATCCCCACAGGACCCCCACTCAACGTCACTGGAGAGGAGGTGCCACCAACATCGAGTCCCCCCACAGAAGAGGCCCACATTGATGAGAGCAGCTCTGCACACCTAGATCACGATGACCAACCTGGCCCATCAGGGACCTCTGGACAGTCGGTTATCCTGCCACAGTCCCAACCCTTTACAGAGCCTCCCCCCTCAGGAAACACCAGCACAGCACCCACCGAGCAGGCCCATACCTCGGTCCCCAGGTAACCCCACAAACCCAAGACAATCAGAGACTTACGGTCAGTGGCATTGGGCACACGGTTCAGGGGACAGAGGCACAGGACAACAGGGAAGCTGGGAGGACTGCTGTGCGACAGGGGGAGGACAGGCCCAGGGAACCCACTCTCCACGAGGCACTTGCAGGGATCCTGGGAGCATACCACCATTCCCAGGAGACCATGGGCCAGATAATGTACATGTTGCAGGAGACCCAGCGGCTGCAGGAGGGACAGTACCTGGGGATCAGGGAGGACCTCAAAGACATCCACACCACCCTGGTGACCGTTGCAGGGGTGCTGGCAGACATGGCCAACACCATGAGGGAGGAAGTGTCACACCAACGGGCCCCTTACACTAGCCAAACCAAAGCACAGTCCTCCACCTCTGACGGCGCTAGTGCACAGGAGGCCCCACCACAGGAACAACAGGTCACCAGCACCCCGCCCCCTGCAGAAGGAGAACCACCACGCAAATTGTCCCTGCAATCCAGGCAGAAACCAGAGAACATTGCCAAGACTCCCACCAGGAAATAGAACTCTCCTGATTGTCACCATTGTGTCCCACTCTGTCACCCTGTCCACTTTGAACTGCCATTGCTCCACTTCCTTTAGACAATGCACCTGTGATACAAATAGACTGGACTCTACCCTGAACTTACTTACTGAATGCCATCCAGGGTGTCGAAAGGCATTTGCAACAAACAAATGCATACCTGGAGGGCATTCACTCTAGCGTGGCAGCCCAACAGAGAGCATTTCAGGCTCTGGCCTCTGCACTGATGTCAGCCATAGTCCCTGTCTCCAGCCTCCCCCCTCCAACTTCCTCTAGCCAGTCCCAATCCCCTCAACCCCAACCTATCCCAAGCACACCTTCAGACCAGCATTCACCCAAATCAATACACAGAAGTGGCTCAGGCAAACACAAGCACCACACTTCATCTCACAGGCACTCACACAAGCACCATCCCCATGCAGACACACCAACATCTGCTGCCTCCACTGTGTCCCCCTCCTCCTCGTCCACCTCCCTCCCAGTTGCGTCTCCACTCACACCTGCATGCACTAGATCCGTATCCACTACCTCCATCACCAGCACGCCTATCACTACATGCCGCTCACTGGCAGTAACCACCCCCACATCCATGCACATCCCCTGTGTCGTCTCCCACTGTGTCTGTGACCCCTCCTCCCAAAGTACACAAAAGCAAGCACACACCCACCCAAAAGCCATCCACCTCACAACAGCATCCAGCTCATGCACCTGCACCCAAACACAGCAGACTGACACCTCCTACAAGCACTCCCTCTTCCTCCACTCCCAAACCTTCACCCTCTTCCCGCCCCAATGTCCCTAAGAAGCTTTTCCTAGCCAACACTGACCTCTTCCCTACCCCTCCCCACCTTGTCCTTCACCTCAGGCCATGGTGGCCAGAACCCAGCCCAGCATCTCAGCCACCAAGTCCACGTCCGCTGTGGTTTCTGCAGCTGTGAGAGGCTCTAAGAAGGCACCCGTCAGCCCAGCCAGTGTGCCACCAACACCTGCC
Source organism: Pleurodeles waltl (assembly GCF_031143425.1). Lineage (NCBI taxonomy): Eukaryota > Metazoa > Chordata > Amphibia > Caudata > Salamandridae > Pleurodeles > Pleurodeles waltl. The sequence continues at coordinate 740,513,907 of NC_090445.1, read as the reverse complement.
AAGGCAAAGAAGGTTCTGCCACCTGGCAAGGGCAAGAAGGGGACAGCATCCAGCAAGGAGAAGGAGCCGCAAACAGCCAGCAAGGCAAGGTCAAAGACTCCAGCTGGCAGAACCAAGGAGGCACCACCATCTGCCAAGGGCAGGAAGGGGCACAGAACACCAGCCAGGGCACTCCTCCCACAACCGCCAGTACCGCCACCTGCACCACCGCAAGCACCGCCACCTGCACCACCGCAAGTAGCACCACTGCCAGCAGCAGCAGCCCCAGTGAGCAGCCATCCGAGGCTGCAGGGGAAGGGCTGGAGCCTCCCCACACCACCGGCAGCACTGCTGCCAGCGCCGCCACATGCACCGCCACCAGCACCACTGCCAGCAGCAGAAGACCCAGTGGGCAGCCGTCCGAGGCTGAAGGGGAAGAGCTGGAGCCTCCCCCCACCACTGGCAGCACCGACACCAGCACCGGCACTGCCACCACTGAACAGCCATCCCCGCCAGCAGATGGACTGTAGTCCTGCCTCTATGGAGTGTCATGCATCCTGCCCACAGAAAATCGTGTGGGTCTGACACCCAGGTGAGTGACTGTGACCTTGCACTCCCCAAGATCTGCATCATAGGGCACATAGCCCCCTCCAGAACCAGTGGAAGAAGGCATACACTCACCATATCCTCGGCAGGATGATGCACACTGGGCACAAAGCCCCCTCCAGAACTAGTGGAAGAAGGCATCCACTCACCCTATCCTTGGCAGGATGAACCACACTGGGCACAAAGCCCCCTCCAGAAACCAGTGGAAGAAGGCATCAACTCACCCTATCCTTGGCAGGATGAAGCAGACTGGGCACAAGGCCCCCTCCAGAACCAGTGGAAGAAGGCATCCACTCACCCTATCCTTGGCAGAATGTAGCACACTGGGCTCAAAGCCCCCTCCAGAACCAGTGGAAGAAGGCATTCACTCACCCTATCCTTGGCAGGGTGAAGCCCACTGGGCACAAAGCCCCCTCCAGAACCAGTGGAAGAAGGCATCCACTTGAGAGACTGTGGTCTTGTACTCCCCAGGACCAAGCAGTGGGCAGACCACCCACTTGAGAGACTGTGGCCTTGCACTCCCCAGGACCAAGCAGTGGGCAAACCACCCACTTGAGAGACTGTGGCTTTGCACTCCCTAGGACCAAGCAGTGGGCAGACCACTCACTAGAGAGACTGTGGCCTTGCACTCCCCAGGACCAAGCAGTGGGCAAAACACCCACTTGAGAGACTGTGGCCTTGCACTCCCAGGACCAAGCAGTGAGCATGGAGCCCCCTCTAGGAGCAGTGGCGTTGTCCCATCTTCCTGCTGAGGTGCTTCCCCCTTCCCCGTACTCCTGAAGTGCCTGTATGTTTCCGCCCTGATGCCCCTGCAGTGTTCTCTCCGTATTGAGGCAGGAGTCAAGTGTGGGCTTGGCCTATGTGTTTTGGCCCAGTGGGCCACGTACAATTTTTGTGTGAACATTGTCCCACCTTTTGTATATATTGTAGACATTGTAAATACTGTTTTGTTTTCTAAACGTATTTCTAAGTATTTCTAGTATTACACTCATTTTAATCCATTCCTTTTGTCCTTGCATTTTTCCTGAGTGTTACGGGGTGTATATGTAATGTTGTTGCATGTGTTTGTGTGTACGTTGTTGGGGGTGAGGGTGGGGGTGGTGCTTTTGTGTGTTGCATGTGTGTGTCACTCTCTTTTTCTTCCCCCCTCCCTTGTGTGCTTGGTGCAGTACTCACCGTGGTCATTGTCGCCGGCATTGGTGCTCCTGGTATATGAGCAGATACACCAGCATGGGGAAGACCTGCAGCTCGGGCTCCATAGCGTCCTGGTTCTTCCTTGAGTGTCGAGAGGTGAGTAGTTTCCCTTCAGAAAACTGTTTCCGCCGTGCTTTTGATGGCGTTGGTACCGCCCCGTAAAAGCTGGCGGATGGGCGGATTGTAATGGAGGTACATTGTCTTCCGCCTGGCTGTTGGTGGTTACAGGAGGAGTGTTTGTTGCTGCCGCCATGGGGGTCGGAGTGGCTGTCTGTGTTGGCGGTTTCTGCCGGGTGCAGGATTCCATGTTTTTTTTACCGTCGGCATGTTGGCGGTGTTACTGCCGCTTTAACACCGACCGCCAGGGTTGTAATGAGGGCCTTTGTGTTTAAGGAAATGAGAAAGTCTTTTAATTAAATTGGATATTAAACATTTGTAAGTTGCTTTGTACAGTCCCTCATCGAATGGTTAAGTGGAAAGAGTCAATAGCTTGCTAAAGAAGGAGTGCAAATAGCACTTTCTTTGGTTCTTAATGTATCAGAGATTTTGGACGAAAATGTATGGGCATATTTAACTACACCACAATGGAGTCTCACCCGTTGCTTTATTGAGAAGCAGGGAAACCAGATACAATGCAGTCTCATTGAGGTAGCTAAATGCTGTTACTAACAGTAAGGAGGATGTGAGGCATATCTGCTGAAATGTCATGACAAAAAGAGTGTTAAAGAAGTAGCAACTTTACATAAAGATATTTTGATGAGAGGAATAATGTGAAGGAAAAAGAGTTTAAGGAAGGTGGATGAGTGCTTATAAAAATAAATCAGTCAGGGTACTGAAAGGTGAATCCAAGATTTCTAAACCAGTCAAAATGGTTAAGGTAAAAAAAACTTCAATACTTTTGTGTGGGAAAGGATGGCGGCACAGGAGCAGTGTGATACCCATCACTGATATCCAAGTGGAAATTTGTTTCTGTACCTGTTCTGACCATGATTTGTCAGATTCTATGCTCATTCATAATGTGTCAAAACAGGCTACTGAAGTTAAGTCCAAACATGCTGCAGAAGCACAGGAGATACACCCTGATGCTGAGGCTTGTGAGAACAGGTTCGGTGGTGATATGGAACGTTGCATAGTTGATTATGACCAAGTGGTCATGAGGGTTCGCAGCTCACTTGCCATTAAACTAGGTAACATGATTTTGTCTTATCACAGTTTCAGTCCATATGAAAGCGGGCTGATGTAGTATGCACGTGTAGTTCTTTGCATTGCTTGTATCACTGCAAATGGTTTCTAAGTTGTCGGTCTGATATTTATTAAAGTAGCTTGTTCTTCATCTCATGGTGTTCCTGAGTTTATGGATTCAGAGATGGTAGTGTTGCTTCATGTGCCATTCTACAGGGCAGCAGGCCTGCAAAGTTTGACAGACATTCATTAAAGAGGTGCAAAGTTATTAAGAGACGCAAATCCAAAAAATCCACATCTCTGGTCACCCATTGTTTGGTGAAGGGAGAGAGTATTTATCTATCTATCTATCTATCTATCTATCTATCTATCTATCTATCTATCTATATATATATGTTAATCAAAATATTGTGGCAACGCACTCCGTTAAGGATTAGTTCTTCATTTTCAAGTTTATTCAGGGCAAAGAAAACAAACAATGTGTTTCGACTAAACAGTCTTCTTCCTGGTTTGTCAGTCCTTTATCTCTGTCCCTTTTTATAATAACATGATGCAATGACCAGTGCAATGCATTGTGGACATTGTGGTACCCTACAAACAATAAACAATTACTTTATATATTTCAATAGATCTAATTCACATAACACATCAATTATAATCAAATAAATATATATGTCTGATCACATTATTATTATATTCAACTTAAATCAAGGGAAAGAAAGGTGCTTTACAACATTATATCTACAAATTAATAATTTGTTCTTGTAAATGGAATATGGTTCATGGATGATAATTATGAATTAAATGATGTGCTTATTCAATATATATACAATCATTTATAAATAGTTTCCAAATTAATTCTTTATATTGAGTCTAATACCACCATACTTGTGATCACTAACATATTACTTCTTTCATATTCATTATCCATCATGTTATTCATAGATTCATAGATGAACAAAAAGTTCCTCATCGGAGAACTTAACTAAGAATCAACGAATGGCATTAAAAAATTTGATGACTAATAATAATATTATAATTAAACCAGCAGATAAAGGTGAAAATATTGTGATCCTTAACACACATAGTTATATTGCTGAAGCTTATAGACAATTGAACAATGAGTCTAATTATAAAAAACTCACTCGTAATCCTATAAATCGAATGATTTATCAACTGCATTCAAAATTGGATGATTGACATCAACAACTGTTACTTAACTCTGATGAATACATATTCTTGAAAAAGGAAAACCCAACCTTACCCACAATTTATTTCTTATCAAAAATTCAAGCAGCACCGCTGCGCCCCGTCAGGTGGTGTCGGTGGACTCCGCGGGCATCGTTGGCGTTGTGCTCGCCGTGATGACGTCGCAGTCGTATATAGGCTCCGCCCCGGCGTGCTGACGTCAGTTCTTTTCTTTCCACGCCAGCCTAGGTGCAGATCCGGAGAAGAGCTACCTCAGTCATTTTTTGACTACGTCAACACTTTTGTCTAATTTTTGACGAGTTCGTGGATGCGTCGAGGGATATCCCGCAAGACCGGATTCAAGCCCTGTGACTCCTGTCACCGAACTAAGTCGGTGACAGATCCACACCTCGTGTGTCTCTGGTGTCTGGAGCGCTATCACAACCCTATGTCGTGCTCCAAATATTGGGCCGTGAACCTGAAGGCGTTGAGGGAGCATCCCTAAAGCTCATGGCGGCCTGACACTTGACTCTGCGGCCTTTACGGTCCCGTTCAAGAGGAAGGTCTTGAGACCGGCAATGGAGTCACCACCACTCTTCGTTCTCCAAGTCATTCGGATCACAAAAAGAAGAAATCGAAGAAGGACAAGCGTTCTTCGACTTCACCCCGTAGATCGAATGATACGATGCAGGAAGAGTGTCAACGCTCTAGGCCTCCATCAACGGAGCCTTCCTCTGGGTCGGCTCTGCGCTTTCCCGACTTCCCGGGAGCGCGGAGCCACCCCCGCCCAACTTAAAGAACTTTACAAGGCCATGTGCCTCATTTTTAGGCAGACTGACCCACCTTTGGAGCCTTAGGGCATGGGTGGGTCGTTTGGGGCCCCCTCAGTTTCAAAGCCGTCGGCTTCTGCCTCGGCTCCGGAAGGCCCCTCCAGATCCAATCGTGGATCCGTCCCGACGCCGGTCGTGCCACGGCGACCTTCCCTGGCGTCGGGTCAGACGTTGACGCTCCCGACGTCGGTTGGGCCCACAATCTACATCGATCCCATCCTCATACTCGATGACCCAGAGCCGGAACAACATTGATCAACGCCGATTCTGTTCTCTATGGGCTCTCCTGGGCCCAGGGTTGATCCTGACCCTTATTCTTGTGGGTATGGATACGGGGAGAGTATGGACTGAGTGAAGGATTTGGGTGATGCCAGTGGTTTAGACACCTCCCCTGACACTGGTATGCTCTCTCCTCCTAGCATGGCTACGGAGGAGGGTGCTTCTTATTCTATGGTAATGAGAAGGGCGGCTGAGGTCCTGGACCTCAAGATTCCTTCTGTGGAGGTTAGGCCTAACATCCTAACCGATGTGCTTCAGCCGGGGTCTTCCTCTTCCGAGCCCTTTTTACCCATTAATGAAGCACTGACAGACGTCCTTTTGGGTACTTGGTCCAGACCCAGCACAGGGGATCCTGTGAATTGGACGATTGCCAGCCGCCATCGGCCTGCGCCGTTAGACCTGAAATTCCTGACCCAACACCCCATGCCTGAGAGCCTTGTCATCCAGGCTTCTTCTACATCTGGTGCATTCCCTGTCGCACCCTCGGATAGGGAATCAAAAAGACTGGATAATTTGGGGAAGAAGTTGTTTTCTTCCAACAGTCTAGCGCTGGGGTCCTTGAACACCGCATGCCTTTTGGGCCGTTATTCCCATACTTTCTGGGATACGGTTGCACAAGTGCTGCCTGCAGTTCCGGAGGAGGCCCGGACTGTCCTGTCCCAAGCCATAACAGATGGGAGGGATGCAGCTAAGCTCATGATTCGTTGTGGACTGGATATGACCGACTCTCTAGGAAGATTGGGTGTATCGACGGTGGCACTGAGACGCCAGACCTGGTTGAGAACATCTGGCTTTTCAGGGGATGTCCAGCAATCCTTGATGGACATGCCCTTTGATGGCACACATCTCTTCGGAGAAAAGGCGGACTCAACTCTCTATCGCTTTCAGGATTACCGAGCCCCGGCCCGATCCTCCCAAAAAGGGAGTTTAGGAACTCGGGCTATGATACTGATGTTTCAGCCTCTGTCCTGGATTTCGGTGAGAATGAATCTGAGGCTGCCGGGCCTCATGGCCTCCTGAATTGTGCTGGTTCAAAATGCCAGATGGCATATGTGGGCTCTGCAGTGGGACCTGAAGTTCCAGTGGGCGCAGCATCAGGGAAATCTCTCTGACAAGGTCCAAATCTCGGAAGGGACTGCAGTGGTGGTTAACGAATCAGGATTTGGTCAAGGGCAGATCCCTCTCCTTTCACCAACCAGATTTTACGGTCATGACAGATGTGTCACTCCTGGGATGGGGTGGCCACATGGGAGACGCACAGATCAGAGACATCTTGTCTCCGGCGGAAACCAGGCTCCATATCAATCATCTGGAGCTCCGAGCGATTCCACTAGCATTGAAAGCATTTCTTCCATCCATCAAGGGGAAAGCAGTGCAGGTGTTCACAGACAACACCACTGCCATGTGGGATTGCAACAAACAAGGCGGAATGGGGTCGTGGACCCTTTGTCAAGAGGCCCTTCGTCTCTGGACTTGGCTGGAACATTAGGACTACCCTGGTAGTTCAACACCTGGCAGGCTCCTTGAATTGCAGAGCAGATGAACTCAGCCGACGATGCATGGTCGACCACGAATGGCGTCTTCATCCGGAGGTGGTGCAAAGTCTCTTCCTGCAGTGGGGGGAACCTTGGTTAGACTTGCTCACCTCCATAGAGAACGAGCAATGTCAGCTGTTTTGCGAGTTGGAGTTTCCAAGGCGGCACTCGCTCGGCGACGCTTTTCGTCGCGAGTGGAATTCACGCCTCCTGTATGCCTTCCCACCAATACCACTTCTGCCCAGAGTTCTGAAGAAGATCAGGCAAGATCGGGCCCAAGTAATACTGGCGACTCCGGACTGGGCACGAAGAGTCTGGTATCCTGAGCTTTTGAACATGGCCATAGCTCCTCCGATCAGACTGCCCCTTCAGGAGGATCTTCTGTCACAGCAGCAGGGGAAGGTCCTCCACCCAAACCTGTCAACTCTGGGACTTCTTGTGTGGAGATTGAGGGGCAACAGTTGGCGTCTTTTGACTTGCCACCCGAAGTCTGTGACGTTATCTTGGCAGCCAGGCATCCCTCAACCAAAACTTTATACTCCTGTCGTTGGAAGAAATTTGTGGCATGGTGCATCGACAATTCTGTCGATCCTCTATCTGCTCCTCTCTCTCAAGTTCTTCTCTTTATTCTTTCCCTTGCCAGCAGGGTTCCACCTTGGGCACTCTTAAGGGATATCTCTCTGCTATCTCTGCTTTCTTAAGGTTACCTGATCAGCCTTCCTTATTTAAATCTCCCATTGTTGGGAGGTTTTTTAAAGGTCTCACACATCGTCTTCCTCCTATCCCAATCATCATGCCCCAATAGGATCTCAACTTGGTCTTAACTTACCTTATGTGTACCCCGTTTGAACCGCCTCACAATTGTCCTCTAAGGCTCTTAACTATAAAGACTGTCTTTTTAGTTGTGATTACTTCTGCCTGCAGAGTTAGTGAACTCCAGGCTCTGTCATCTAAGCCACCTTTTCTGGCCATACATCCTGACAAAGTGGTGCTTCGCACGAGGGCTCCTTTTCTACCTGAGGTAGTGACACCCTTCCATGTCGGACAGTCCATCACCTTGCCTACTTTTTATGCACACCCACTTCCCTCTCATGAGGAGGAGAGACTCCACTGTCTGGACCCAAAAGAGCTTTGGTATTCTATATTGATCGTACCAAAGACTTCCGGGTGGACGAACAAATCTTTGTGGAATATGTGTGTGCAAAGAAGGGAAAGGCGGTGCAGAAGAGGACCATTTCATGATGGGTACTCTTATGCATCAAAATGTGCTATGCTCTGGCTAAGAAGCAACCTCCCAAAGGTTTGCAAGCTCACTCCACCAGAGCTACTGCTGCTACCACAGCGCTAGCACGGAGTGTTCGAGTCCTGGACATTTGTCATGCAGCAATCTGGGCATCTCTGCACACGTTTACCAAGCACTACTGACTGGACAATCAGGTCCGAAGAGATGGCTAATTTGCCTGTTCGGTCCTGCAGGACTTTTTGGTGTGATCTTGGTTCGTAGGCCCACCACCAGAGATGGTATTGCTCGGGTGTCTATTCAACGGTAAGGAATCTGCAACAAGAAGTCTCTACCAGATATTTTGTTAGCGAAGGTAAGTAACTTGTACAAACATATATATATATATATATATATATATATATACATATATATATATATATACACATATACTCTCTCCCTTCACCAAATAATAATGAAAGGCCGACAGTCTGGATCATCTAGTTTCCAAATTTGCTTGTGATCTTCTGTGAAGTACACATTTCAACTCTCACAGGGCCTTTGTCATGTGTGTGTGTGTGTAATGCAAGACTACTTTTCATTCTGATTACAAGATGCTTTCGCCGACTTCTCACAAAACAAGAAGTCCAACTTCCCCTATGCAGCAACTATTTATGATTATTACTATGCTCCATATGGACATTATATTCTATGAATTGAAGATTTTGCCTTCCATCACTTGCTAGTCTCATGAGAGATCTGAGACTCCATGGGACATGTAGCTTTACTTTGGTCATTAGCGTACCACAACCCTCAAAGACGGAAATCTTATTTTCAGGTGCCACCAAAACTCATCACATCTATCCTTCCTCTGCTTGTTCTGAATACACACTTGTTTGGGATATTTGGATTAGTACATCACAAGGGACAGGTGCGAGGAGGTAAGCACGTCCTGTGCCTCACGCTGACATGGGTTCTGTCTTATTTCAACTGGGATGTCTTAAGAGGAAAGAATTAAAAGGTGGAGGATAGAGTTGAGTCCTTGTTTGCAAAAGGAAATTAATAGTTCCACTGAGATGTCTTCTCTTTTCTGAAATAGTATGTTTATTTCTTTATTAGTGAAGTCTGTTACATGACCCCCAGGGGAGCGACCTTCAAAACAAATCCTGTCCTAATCAAATTCCCTGGTGCCCAAACCAGGAGGAAACCTTTTAAGAATTTAGAAATGCTCTTATTAATCTGCTCTGAGATGCTCTGATTTCGCCTTGTATATGAACAAACCCCAAATAAATTAGCTGGCAACAACCTGGCATTTGTAAGCATGCCAAGGTGCCTTTGTATTCTCCTGCATTCAATAATGGCCATCTTACATAGAACAGCATTTGAAATTTGAGACATACTTGCCTTGGTTCAAAGGTATGCTTTAAGTTTCCATTGCTGATACCTTTAATTGGCAGAGGATTCTGGAGCTGTTGAGGGCTTCTTAGGAATTCACTATTATATTTTTGTTTGCACTTATGGCTGCAAATGCCTGTGTCTTCTTGAATGATTCAAACGCTGTTACTTGTTTACAGACTTTGACACGGAAAAACCTCATTGGACAAGGCTCTTTCTAGGGGATTACCCTGAAACTTTTCACTTTTTCCCCCCAGTTTTTTTCTGACTCTCTTTGCGTGGCCTTAGGACTCTAGGCACTTTTCCACTGTACCACAGTGGGAAAGTGCATGCACCCTTCCTACACATGCCAGGAAGGGGCGCTTACATGATTGGTTGAGGTGCTGTACCCAGGAGTGACCTGTAAAAAGGTACACCACATACCCGGGGCGGGTATAGCCATAGCTAGTAGGGGGACACTTCACTAAGTGTGCCACCCAACAGAATGGCCTGTCAAACAGGTATCAGGCCTGCCATTGCAGGCCTGTCGAGGTGCAGTTGCACTTAGTGAAGATCCCCACATAGGTTTCTCCTATCCAGGACATCAGCTCTTTTCATAGGTTTTACTGATTCTCTTTTAGAGGCCTTAGTTCCCTGGGCACTTTCCCACTATAACTATAGTGTGAAAGTGTGCACGCCCTGTCTACATATGTCAGGAAGTGGGCCTAACCAGTGTGTGCACCTTTGGGTCAAGGGTGCTGTCAAACTGGTGCTGAGCCTGCCATTGCAGGGTAGTGTGTGTGCGCTTGCACAATGGTGTTTTAACATGTGCTAAGCCTGCCACTGCAAGCCAGTGTGTGCGCACTTGATGTTTTTAACCTCTTCGCTGACAGGCCTTTTCCCCCTCAGGTGCCAGGCCTTTTTGTGGCTATTTGGGGCAGTTTGCGGTTAGGCCCTCACAACTTTTTGTCCACATAAGCTACCCAGGACAAATTTCGTCCTTTTTTTCCAACATCTTAGGGATTCTAGAGGTACCCAGAGTGTGTGGGTTCCCTTGGAGGAGATGAAGAAATTAGCCAAAATACAGCTAAAATTAGAAAAAAGGGCAGCAGAAGAAAGCTTGTGGTTTTTTCCCTGAAAATGACATCAACAAAGGGTTTTGTGGTGCTACAATCACCATTTTCCCAGCTTTTAGGAACAGGCAGACTTGAATCAGAAAACCAAATTTTTCAACACAATTTTGACATTTTACTGGGACACACCCCATTTTTACTCTTTTTTGTGCTTTCAGTCTCTTTCCAGTTAGTGCCAGAAATGGGACCCAATGCGGGATCCTGGACAGCTAAACATTTGTGAAAAGTAGATAAAATTCTGAATTCAGCAAGGGGTCATTTGTATAGATCCTTCAAGGTTTTCTTATGGAAAGTAACAGATAAAATAAAAAAATATTGAAATTGATGTGAAAAAAGAGCTATTTCTGTCCACATTTTCTTCTATAACTCTTTCCAGCTATGGCAGATTTTTAAAAGCAATATACCGTTATGTCTGCTGGACTCTTCTGGTTGCAGGAATATATAGAGCTTGTAGGTTCATCAAGAACCCTAGGTACCCAGAGCCAATAAAGGAGCTGCACCTTGCAATGGGTTTTCATTGTATACCGGGTATACAACAATTAATTTGGTGACATATATAAAGAGTGAAAAATAGGTATCAAAAAAACCTTTGTATTTCCAAAATGGGCAGAAGATAAGGTGTTGAGAAGCAGTGGTTATTTGCACATCTCTGAATTCCAGGGCCCCCATACAAGCATATGAATTACAGGGCATTTCTCAAATAGACGTCTTTTTTACACACTGTCTTACATTTGGAAGTAAAAAAATTTAGAGAAAGGCAAGGGGCAATAACACTTGTTCTGCTATTCAATGTTCTCACAAGTCTCCAGATAAAAATGGTACCTCACTTGCGTGGGTAGGCCTAATGCCCGCAACAGGAAACTCAACATGGACACTTCACATTGAAATCTGAAGTGTTTTTTGGAAAGTGTCTAGCTGTGGTTTTTGGCCTCTAGTTCAGCCGGCACCTAGGGAAACCTACCACACCTGTGGCTTTTTGAAAACTACAAACCTAGAGAAATCCAGGATGGGGTGACCTGTGGGGCTCTCACCAGGTTCTGTTACCCAGAATCCATTGCAATCCTCAAAATTTGGCAAAAACCCAGCACTTTTTTCTCACATTTCGGTTGTAGAAAGTTCTGGAATTTAAGAGGAGCCACAAATTTCCTTCCACCCAGCATTTCTCCAAGTCTCCCGATAATAATGGTACCTTACTTGTGTGGGTAGGCCCCAAAACACTACGTGGACACATCAAAATTATCAACTACAATACAACCTGTTTTTGCAGGGGGCACCTGTGTTTTTGGTCCTGGGCTAAGCAGCCATCTAGGGAAACCTACCAAACCCAGACATTTCTGAAACTTAACACCCAAGGGAGTCCAGGGAGGGATTGATGTGCGTGAATCCCCCAGTGTTTTCTTACCCAGAATCCTCAGCAAACTTCAAATTTAGCTAAAAAAATCTCATTTTTCACACATTTGAGTGTGGGATCACTGAACCAGCACAAATTTCCTATCACCTAACATTCCCCTCAGTCTCCCGATAAAAATGATACCTCACTTGTGTAGGTGGGCCAAGTGCCTGTGACAGGGAAGAGCCAAAAACATCTCGAAATTGAGGGGAGCCAAAGCGGATCCAAAAGGCAGTTTGAGAAAAAATGTTTTTAGGCTGACAAGTGGGGCTGCATTTTTATCGGTATAGATGCGACAATTCTGGGTGGTAGGAATTTTGTGAATTTCTGCAGATTCCGAAAGGTTCCATCACAAAAATGTTGGGGAAATGTGTCATTTCAAGCAAAGTTGGAGGTTTACAGGGCATTGTGGATAGAAAAGTGGTGCGGGGTGCATGTGAAGCACACCACCCTGGACTCACCCAGATGTTTAGTTTTCAGATGTGTCTAGGTCTCGTAAATATTTCTACATGGCAGCGTTCCAAAGTCCAAAAATTGCAGCCCTCACCATTCCAAGTGGGACGATTTTGAGAGTTAGACAAGCTCCCATGGCCCAAATGTAAAACCAAAACCCAAAATAATCAAATGCCCTCTTGCTTGCCGTTGGGATAAGATATTTTAGTGTGCAGGGGGAGAGCTGAAAGACTGTTACCCCTTTTAGTTGGGGTGGGGGCATAACCATGCCCATACGTGTTGGTAGCCACCACCTGACTATTTTTTTTTTTTATTCCCTGGCATCTAGTAGGCTTTCTGCCCCCCCAGGGGAGTGGATCGGGGGTAGGCAGAACTTTGTCCCCATTTATTTGGTGTGGTGATATTTTGAAAATAAATCTTCCCTGGCCTCTTCTGGGCTTTCTGGGGCAGATGGGCATTCCAAAAACAGGCCAATCTGCCCCCAAGGGCAGCAGAAATAGCCAACAGTATTGTGCCCCCCTGGGGAGCAACCCTTGCCTAAGGGGTCGCTGCCCATCGATAAAAAATAATAATAATAAAGAAAACCCCTGGTGCCAAGTGGTTTCTGCCCCTCTTTGGGGCAAAACAACCTAATTAAAATAGGTTGATCTGCCCCCAAGGGGGGCATAAATGGCCTAAAATAAATTTGCCCCCCAGGGAAGCGACACTTGCCTAAGGGGTCGATCCCCTCATGTGTAACTGACATAAAAAAATCACTCGGTGTCTAGTGGTTTCTGCCCCCCTTGAGGCAGATTGGCCTCATAAAAATAGGCCGATCTGCCCCCAAGAGGGGCAGAAATGGCGCAAAAACAATTTGCCCCACCCCCCGGGGAGCGACCCTTTCCTAAGGGGTCGCTCCCCACGTGTAAAAAAAAAAAAAAATGGTGTCTAGAGATTTCTGCCCACCTAGGGGCAGAAAAGTCATTAAAAAAGAAAAGACCCCCAGGGCTCAAGGGGTCGCTCTCCTTCATTGTAGATATTAAAAAAATCAATCTCCCTGGGGGTCACTTCACGATTGGGCTGCAGAAATGCTCACACAGATATGAAAGGAAAGCAAAGGCCTTTCCTTTCATGTCTCTCTGCTCGCTTTCACACCACAATTGGAACAGAAATGCACGCATTTCTCTTCCGATTAAGCTGGAAGGTATAGGGGCGACTTCTGAGGAGGTCAACGTGCGAACGCGTGCTGACGTCATCAGATGTCACTGGGGGGCAGGGGAAGCGATTCCCCTTCCCTTCCTGCACATGGTAGAGGTGTGGGAGGCCCACTAGCCCCCTCTGTGGGCCGGATGCAGGATGAGCTGGTCTCGTCCTCAGCACACAGCAACCGTGGCCGAGGGTGAGACCAGCTCGTTCAGGGCACTGGAGGGGTTAAATGTAGTAAAGAATACCCATATGTGTTTTCACTACCTCTGATGGTTGCTTTCCCCAATGGATAACAGAGGGGAATGATTAGAATCACTCCCATGCAGTCGAGCAGCCTTGTGATGTTTATTATCATTATATTTGCAGTGATAAACCCCTTCCTATGGTAAGGGTTGTGTTGTCATTAATAGCTGAGAAATGCTACTTCAGGAAAGTGGGCATTTCTCTGCTCTAAGGTTTGTTGTGTGCCTTTCTGCCTGGCTCCGGTTAACACCAGAGTTTGGGGGAGCACATCTATACATTCTCCAGAGACAGCTATAAACAATGGGCACACAACTGGAACGATAGACCTCTGCCATTTGATGGCCTGGCTGGATAGATTGGAGAGAGAGGTTTGACTCATGGCCTCTGGGAATCAGATCATGGCCTCACTAAAGATTAAGATCTGCATTCCCACGGCCCAGTGGCAGACAGGACTGAAATTTAGGGGAGACATCTGTGGTTCAAAGAGAGAAGTTTCGAACCACCCCAACTTCAAAAGCACACTACAGTATAACTGCTGGTGCCATATTGCAGCAGGGTAGAGATACACTTGCAGGGACATGTATCCGGAGACCTTGGACTGTGTGGTGCACACTGCCAGAGGAATCTGTTGTGAACAAGGAGGATTACTACCCTTGGAAGGGACTGCATACCCTTCCTGATTCGTGGCTGGCCTGGGCAGACTGCTGCTGCTGTCTTGAACCCTAAAGTGTGCTCTCCAAGGGCTTGTCAGCTTGCCCCCTGTTCTCTTGTGGAGGTCTCAGGGACATCAAAGACCTCCTGTGAAGGACCCACACCATTTGCTAGTGACACCTGAAGAGCGGTGCCCTTTTAAGTGCCCACATCGCCTGCTCAACAAGAACTACCAAAAACAGCGGTTCCTAACACTAATATAAGTATTTCTCAATGAAGTTCAAAGCACAATCGCATTCAATAATGGAACAAGAGCCACACAACAGTTTGCTACCCCTTTTACTCAATGTAGAAAGAGGAAGGCAAAAGTCAATCAATGATACTTGAAACAGTATGTTTATGTAAGGTTCACAGAAATGTTTGTAAGGTGTCCTAAGAAAATAGTGAAACACAATCACAAACAAGTGCATACAATAATCATCACACAAAAAACAAGGTTTCCATACAAATCAACAAAATGACCTAACCAATCCAAAGTCCATATATTCAACCTATTTCATCTCAAAAGATCACATTGTAGGTTTGTTTCATGCCTAGTCAACGACGTTTCGACCCTCTAACTGAGGTGGGGTCACATCGAGGCTAACAGATATAGGATATCTACAATAAAGATATAGATGATTAGACAGCAGAACCTTGGGGCAATTAGATAACTGTGCTAAGCCTCAATATTAAAGACATGGTCTCCACCAACCTGATAGCGGGAAAGAAAGAAACCAACTAAGGCCCATATTTAAACTTTTTTAGCGCTGCATTTGTGCCGTTTTGTACACAAAAGCGGCGCAAACTTACAAAATACAATTGTATTTTGTAAGTTTGCGCCGCTTTTGCATCAAAAAATTATGCTAATGCAGCGCTAAAAAAGTATAAATATGGGCCTAATTGTTAGACCACAAGTGGAGTTAAGAAAAGTCTTACTTACAAGGGGGCCTTGGCACTGTACAAACCAGTTAGGAAAAGTAGTTAGTATATCTACAAGCATCTTGGTGATAATGATATCTCACATGGAGGAGGAAACTTACACCCAAGTAAGACAGTGACAGCTGTGTGCTAGAACTTAGCAGATGCAAAGAGATTGACAGACCTGTCTACATTTCCACATCAAAAACGAATAGTGTAGTAAGGTTAATCAATCTTGTATTTGTCGAAGGAGAACAATTACAGCATGGAGCTCACCTTTAAGGCATGGGTTTGCGGAATAAGAAGAATTCTAGTCACAGGTCGTATGGATAAAAATGGGTTGCGCAGTGTACACAAAACGGTGCTCTATTTACAGACACTGGACAACTGGTTAATAGCTAAAAAGTTCTATAAAGGAATTAAATTATCTAGCTGACCTCAAATCACCTCAACAATTCTAATTAATTAAATAGAAAAGTGGTCATGAAGAGAAATTGGTCCACTTTATTACTTTATTACTCCAATTGCCAAATGGAGGGATAAACCTAGCGAGCGCAGGATGGCATCTCACCACATCAGTAAGGAATGGGCTTAATGTACGCAGAGTATCAACCAGAGATAAAGATGGATGTTAAGGATGAGGTGTGAAACACAAATTGTCATAGGAGGAGGGTGGGGCTTACACTGTGTCAGGCCTTACTGGATGACGAAGCACTTAACTGTAGGGTGCAATGAGGAGGAACAGTAAATGGAAATAACTGAATCACACCCCAAGAGATGAAGAAGATTAGAAACATGTACCAATTAGAATGAGTAGAAACTCCAATACATTTTAATATTAATTCACAGAAAGAAAAAAATGAAGAAAAGAAACATGTCCCAATTAGAGTGATTAGGATTCAAATACCCATCAATAATAATTTACAGTTGCACTCCGGCAAAATCTAATACAATGCAGCTAGTCTTCCTAAAAATGTGTCCAAATTAGTCACAACATCCAAAATACATAAAGACATATCAGTATTAATATATCACCCTTGTCAAACACATTACAGATACATTTTGCCTGTAAAAACAGAGAGAGAGAAAAACAATGACCACACATATGAAGATGGAAGTTTAACATATGCACACAGTTTGTAAGTAGTCCCTGAGAATGATCTGACGGGGATAAGGGGGTGAATCAACATTAAGTATAACCATAAAACCAAAAAAATCAGGAACACCTCCGGCTTTGCTTTCTCTATGAATAAGTCTGAAATTGCCTTTCTGGATCTCATTGTTAGACAAGGGGAGAGTATTCTATGCACCAGTTTATACCGTAAACCTACAGATACGATCACTTTGCTCTCATATAATAGTCATCACGAGAGCTCTCAGGGATGGCCTCCCATTTGGTCAGTTTCTGCACCTTCGTAGGAATTGTTCACTAAAGAAGTACTGCTTTAGAAAAGCATATTCACTACAAGATAGCCTTCTGTGCAGAGGCTACCCTAAGAAAATCGTAAGGGCCGCCATGAAAAGTGTGTTGTATTGTCCTAGAGAAGAGTTGCCTTATTCCAAAGAGAAAAGTCCATTAACAAAAATGCTTTGTGTAACCTCCATTTGTCTGCAAACTAAAAAAGTTTGTAAATTGGTGAATAGTATTTGGAACATTTCACAGAGTATTGATGACAAATTAGAACCACCAATGTTTGCCTTTAGGAAGGGCAAAAGTATTAAAGATCATATGGTTCATTCATCCAACAAGAATGTGACCCTAAGGAAGCTTTGAGATTAGATACAGTCTGGGGCCTTCACCATAGCTAGACCACTATAGTTGTGGGAAGTGTGTATCTTGTGCCTTTAGATTTGACACCAAAACGTTTGAGAAAGTTTTGTTAAGAATAGATTTAAAATTCTTCTCAAACTGTAATTCTAGAAAAGTTGTGTATGCAATATGGTGTCCCTGCACACTGATTTATATAGAGCAAATGTCACAACCAGTCAAGGCTTGCATTGGTCAACATCAGAGCCAGAGCAGATGTTCTGTCACCACTGCCCTGATAGTATCACATTTTCTAGAGAAAAAGTACTCAGCGGATGACTTGAAGTGGCACGTAATTGACACTGTAACAACTCCACCAAGAGGCTGTGATCCCACAGTGATCCTCAAGAAAATATAGGTGAAATGGATTGAATGCTGCAACTCGATTAATCAAGGACTCAATACAACAGTGGAATGGCACACATTTGTAGCAGAATTAAGGTACTTAACAGATGTCCTCATTAAGGTTGACTGTTGCCTCCTGCCATGAGGGCCCTAGTAATACCAGTAGAAGTTATGCATGGTTTTATGGTTATTCTTGATGTTGACTCACCCCATTGTCCCTGTCAGATCATTCTGAGTGAGTACTTACAAACTGTGTGTATATGTTAAACTTTGACCTTCATGTGTATGGTCATTGTTTTTTCTCTCTTTGTTTTTAACAGGCAAAATGTATCTATAATGTGCAAATAGTTTGACAGCGGTGATATATCAATACTGACATGGCCTTATGTATATTGGGAGTGGTGACTAATTTGGATACATTTTTAGGGAGACCAGCTGCATTGTGTTAGATTTTGCCGGACTGGTACTGTAAATTATTATTGAAACGTATTGAAATCCTAATCACTGTAATTGGGACATGTTTCTATTCTTCATTTTTTTGGGGGTGATATACGCTTCCTTTTCTTTCTGTGAATTATTACTGATTCATATTGGAATTCCTACTCACTCTAATTGAGGCATGTTTCTATTCTTCTTAATCTCTTGGGGTGTGATATGGTTCTTTTCATTTTCTTTCTTCATTGTTCCTCCTCATTACATCCTACAGTTAAGTGCTTTGTGATCCAGTAAGGCCTGACACGGTCTAAACCCTGTCCGCCTCCCATGACGATTCACATTCCACTCCACGTCTTCAATACCCAACTTTATCTCTGGTTGAGACCCTTACAGACGCGGTGAAATGCTATTCTACTCTCACTAGGTTTAACCTGCCATTTGGCGTTAGGCAAAATCAAGCGGACTGATTTATCTTCATAGCCGATTTTCTATTTAATTAAGCAGACTTGCCTAGGTGAGCTTGATCATTTAATTCCTCGTGCATTGCTACTTTATAAGAGTATTTAGCAATTAACCAGTTTTCCCGTGTCTGTACTACAGAGATACTGTATGTTCACTGCAAGGCCCATTTTTTCCATATGGTTGTGACTAGAATTCGTCTTATTCCAGAAGCTCATGCCTTCAAGATGAGCTCCACCCTGTAATTCTTCTCCTTTGACAAATATAAAATGGGTTGACCCTAATACACTATTGATCTTTGATATAGAGTTATAGAATGGACTGTCAAGCTGTTCACAACTGCTAGGATCTAGCATGCGGCCGTCCCTGTCTTACTTGGGGGTGAGTTTCCTCTTACATGTGAGATATCATTACCAGCAAGATGCTTGTAGATAAACTAATTACTTTTCTGTATTGATATGTGCAGTGCCAAGGCCCCCTTGTAAGTAAGACTTTTCTTAACTCCACTTGTGATGTATCACTTGGTTTGGTCTTTCTTTCTCGCTATCAGGTTGGTGGAGACCATGTTTTTGATGTTGAGGCTCTGCACAATTATCTAATTGACCACAGGGTCCCCTGGCTAAATATGTATATCTTTTTTGTAACTGTCCTTTATCTGTTGATCCTAATGAGACCCCACATCAGTCGAAACATTGTCGACTAAGCATGAAACAAACCTACAATGTGACCTTTTGAAATAAATTAGGTTGGATACATGGACATTGGATTGGTTAGGTCATTTTACTGATTGTATGGAAACCTTGATTTTTGTGTGTGATGATTATTCTATGCACTGTTTTGTGATTGTGGGTGTCACTTTCTTCTGGGGCCACCTTACAAACCTTTCTGTGAATCCTTACATAAATATTCTGTTTCAAGTATCATTGATCAGCTTTTGCCTTTCTCTTTCTACATTGAGTAAGAGAGGTAACAACCTGTTGTGTCGCTCTTGTTACATTATTGAATGTGATTGTGCTTTGAACTTGTTTGAAAAATCCTTACTTTAGTGGTAGTAACCACTGTTTTTGGTAATAACTGTATGGCCCTGGTTCTTACTGGATAGGGCAGTCTTTGCTGATGTGTATAAGGAAGAACTAACAGTGCGGAGTGAGCGTGAAGCTAAGAATTTTACCTAGAGATTGCGTTGCCTGGCTTGGAGCCCCAAAAGCATCGCCGCATCTGGGGGAATGGCCCATGCATCGTGGAGCCTCAGCACACATAGGAGAGTCGAGTTGGTGGTGAGCAGCTTCGCGGTTTGCGGGACCCCGCGAAGCCCGCTTTGTCAATCATGCCGCCTCTCTCTCGTTCGTCACACTGGCTGCATGCTCTATGCGTGTGGTGTCTGAATCACAGGTTGCGATTGTCGAAGGTGGGGGTGTAACCATAGTAGTGCCTTATTCTACCCCTTGCAGCACTACTGAACTTGGGCCTGTGGGTGTGACCAAAACTGTCTGGTGCAACCCGTATCAACACACACCGGGCCTTGCACCTCATTTTCGGGGAGGTACCGAATTTGTATCTTTTAGATTGTGTGTGATTGGAACTGTCTGGTGGGACTCGTATCAATGTGCACCAGGCATTGTGTCTCATTTCCCAGGAAGCACAAGATTGGTAACTCTTTATCGTAAGTGATCCTAACTGTTAGGTGCGACACATATCAATGCGCACCATGGATGCACAGAATTAGCAACTCACGTGTGAAGCCGAAATTGTCTGGTGTGACTCGGATCATCGCACACCAGATGTTGTGCCCAGATTGCTGAGGTGCAACTCTGATCAATGTGTACCTGACAGGCACCTCTACCTTCCAAGAGGCTCCCCTGCTACAGCACCCCCTGCATCAATCATTCCTTTTGGGACCTCTGTGCAGTGAACTACCTGCCCTCTCCTCACCCAGCCCTGACTACATTGTGAGCCAGGTAGGATTGCTCAGACCGGGCCTGGGTGGTGAGAGTAACTGACTAGGCTGGAGGAACGCTTGCAAGAGCGATTCAAAGCAGGTCAGGAGACTTTGTGACCCTTCCCTCCCCCGGCCCTTTAATTGAACGATCTATTACCCTCAGCTGCTTCTGCTCCGCATCCTCTGGGTGAGCATCCTGAGTGGTGACCATCCTCCTTTTGTTTGTCATCCACCTCCTAATCAGACCTGCTACCTACCCCCCCATCTTCTTTCCTGGGACCTCAACTAAGTGTGACTCTGGCTGAGAGCAGCCTAATCTTGGTGGGGGTGATCTCTTTCTAATCCATGGGCATGGGTAGTTGGGATGAGATGGAGGGTAGAGGAAGGTTTGGCTCACAGAGTTTACATTGTGTTACCAATTGACCTGACAGATATCTGTTGCACCACAATACAGTGCTGAGTGTGTGTGAATATGCTCCATACAGACCTGCCTGATATCTGAAGCACCGCACAACGGTGCTGAGTGAATGTGTACATGTGGGAGTGCTTCCATGAAGACAGCCTGCTTGTGATTACATTGACCAGTGGTGCTGATTTGCACGTTGATGTCTTCCCAACTGGGTACTATTTTTGACATTGGTTCTACCTGTGCGGCCTTGGCCCATTGGTGCTGCTAAAAGTGTTGTCATGATCTGTATGTACATATTCCTGATATTGTTGTGATCTGGGGTGCGTCCTATAACTGTGTGGAATTGCATCATATTAATTGCCAAGGTGGGCCTAGTTCTGACAACGTATTGCACTACATAGGGCTGCTGGGGGGGTAACGTAATATTTCTCCCAGTTGCTTATGCTACTGATGTCATTCTAACATGGTTGGGTTCAGTACTGCTACAAATGTTTCCAAGTGTGATTCATTCCCTGAAGTCATGATGTTTTTGTTGTGTTAATTAATGTGTGTTGAATACAAACTGTGTTTTCCCTCCCACATGTGTGAGGTCTCTTTTGTGATGTTGAGTGTATGTATTGTGTGATAATGTGGTACCAGTGCTTTACACATTGCCTCTGTGATAAGCCTGACTGCTTAGTGCCAAGCTACCCAAGGGTAAGCTCAGGTTATACAGTGATTGTAATCACCACACCCTGACTGGAGTGGTAGATTTTGCTTGGCTGGGGCCCTGCTTCTGCCAACCAGAATGTGCCGCCTCCAACAAACCTTAATGCTGGAAGTGGAGGATGAGTGACTCAAGCAAAATGTGGTAAAGAGAAAAACAATTATTCACTTTGGGCTCATTTGTAAGTACTAACATGTCTGCTTTTTTAAAATAATTCACAGTGGGCTAGGCGGATACAAGCACATTTAATTTCACACAGATTCTGAGCTAGAGCTTGAATTTAAGAAATGTATATGCCTAAATAGGGCTTTGTATGTGTCAGTAAATTTTGGGTGGAGGGTACCCCATTTAGTACCCCTCTAGACTTATCTTTACTTATTAACCATAGGGTGCATGTCCGAGCCCGAGGTTTCCTGACACATCCTCAACAACAGTTTAGCTATGACCCTGGCTACAGCCATCATCAACCACTTGTTGGAGCCTGGCATATTCCTGGTAGAATCAAAACTCCATATACAAAATCGATCTAAAAAGTATGTTTTGACCCCAAACAGTCAGGTATCACCCAATCTGAAAAAGAGATGTTAATAGTTTCTTATTTTCCAGCACAGAATAAAATGATCTGCTCTTTGAGACTAGAACAAGTAGGAGCACAGAATCTGTCCTAATCTTAATGTAAAATGGCATCAAGACCACTATGGATTCAAATGGAGTAGCAACACTCCTGCTATTTGATATTTCTGCAGCCTTTAATTGCATCACCTCACTCTTCTCCAGAGAATGGAATTGTAAGACCTGACATCGTTGGCATGGTATTCCCCCAAACATTTTGCTTCCCTCCTCCTATCCTTCTGAATCAGTTTTTGTTGGTTTTAGGACTCAGTGCAGCTCACCAAAGCTAACCAGTGCTAAAGTGCTTGTGTTCTTTCTGTAAAACATGGTACAATTGGCCTATATCTGCTTGGAACATTTAATATAGTGATAATGGTACCACATTTACCCTGGGATTGTAAATTGAATGGCACTATGGGGCCTGCAGCACTCATTATGCTACCCACTAAAGTAGCACTTTTGAATACGTCTCAGGCCTGCCATTGCAGCCTGTAGCGCAGTTTTAAACTACCATTTTGCCCCAGTAAACTAAACCATTAAAGGCCTAAACTTTCATTTTAATACTTGTAGGCCACCCCTAAGGTAGGTCCTAAAAGATCATAGGGGAGAGTGCATTGTAATTAAAACATGTAGGATTACGTTTCACATGTTCTGATAGAGAAAAACTCCCAAAGTTGTTTTTCACTACTGTAAGTCTATCTCTCACATTTACTAACAGTGGGGTAAATTATTATTACATTTAATACGTGATAAATTGGATTGGGAGCACAGAGTTATGAACTGTAATTTTAAACCCTCTTTAGTGGTAAAGTTTGATTTTAAGTTACAATTCCAATAAATGTCACTGTAAGAAATTGAGTTGCTTGTTGAGGGGGGCATAACCCTTTACAAGCATGACCACAAACCTTGTCAGGATGAAGTCACAAACAACCCTAAATTATATTGTGTTCAGTCCTGGGATATCGTGGCATAGAGCAGTAAGGCTTAAATCAGAGGCATTATATACAGTATT
This sequence comes from Pleurodeles waltl, assembly GCF_031143425.1. Taxonomy (NCBI): domain Eukaryota; kingdom Metazoa; phylum Chordata; class Amphibia; order Caudata; family Salamandridae; genus Pleurodeles; species Pleurodeles waltl. The sequence continues at coordinate 740,490,782 of NC_090445.1, read as the reverse complement.
TGTGCAACACTTACACCGGTGTAGCATGAAAATACTACACAAAAAAGGATCCTGCACCACATTAGAAAAATAAAGTATATTCTAATAAATAAAACAAGACCAAAATGAGAAAAATCCAGTCAGTAGAACCAAAACAATTTTAAAGATTTAGGTGAAAAAGTAGCTCCAAAAAACACAAAGCACCAACTGTGGATATCTGTTTGCGCCAGACTGAGACAAAGTCACTAGTTCAGACTGACCACAGATGAGCACAGCCAGCTACAAGAACCCAGTTAGGCCAGCTGAACAAGAGAACCTTAAATCTTGGCTCCAAAGAGTTGCAGAGTCCCGCGTTGAGGATGCGTCACGCATATTGTCTTGTGTTGTCATCAAGGATCTCGGTGGGGGCTTGCAATGAAATGTCCGGCATCGGGAATATGACTCACAGCTGAGATGATGCGTCTGTTTGGAGGAGCTAAAAGGCTACAATGTGAGGTCCTGCATTGTCGTCAAAGATCCTGTCAAAGAGAAACTTGTGATGCAAGGGCCATGAGTTGGCAATGGAGCTGTTAGGCTGCAGTGCAAAATCCTTGAGTAGTGGGAAAGTCCAAGTAGCAGAGACGAAGCATTGATTCTGCTCAGGGGTGCACCACGCAGCAGAGGAGATACGTTGGTTCTGCTTGTTGCACACATGGGCTGGCAGAAAACCTTCAGGCCCACTTCCAAAGGTCCAGTACTATGATGGCAACACTTGGCAGGTAGGACTCACAGTTATAGAGTCCAGGTGCTGGTTACAAGAGACTAGCCCTAGAAGTCACTCTTGACAGTGAAAGTATAGCTATCCTGTGATAAGTGTTGGTACTGCACCTCTGAAATATAGTCAGCCTGTAAGAGCTGTTGGCGTTGCATCTCTGATGGTATAGCCATCCTGTGAAAAGTGTTGTTATAGCTCCTGTGCAAGTAGAGGTGGTCCTGGGTACAGGTTGCAGGTCCAATCCTTTACACTCAGGCAGCAGGTCAGCGCAGCAGGCAGAAGTCTTTTAGGGCAGCAGTCCAGGAGAGTGGAAATCTTTTCAGCAGCACAGCAGTACTTCTTCCTGGCAGAGTCTTCCAAAGGTCCACAAGTGTACTGAAGAATTGGTGTCTGAGATCCAATATTTATACCAGGTGTCTCCTTTAAAGTAGGAGAAGCTTCCAAAGGTGCCCCTTTGAAGTGCACAGCTTTCCTACCCCTCTATCCTGGCTCCAGACTAACTACAGGGGGTATGCAATCCCTTGTGTGAAAGCATCACACAGTCTATTTGGGTGTAAGTGGGGCTGTGTCCAACTCCATCATTCCATTCCACGAGTGATGGCCCATCCAGGCACACCAAAGCTCTGTATTGTGTGGGACTGTCTAGAAAAAATACACAAAGCTCAACTGCTAACTGCACTCAGTCATGTGACCTAGTGACAGGTTTCGGGTGCTAAATGGCCAAGGCAGGAAAATACCAACTTTCTACAAGTGGCATTTACACAATGGTAATCAAAAATCAAACTTAACCAGAATGGAGGGTTTCCCATCACAATTCCAAAGACACCAATCATGAACTGCTTGCAAATTCTCATTTGTAAGTTATAGCTGATTAAATGTAATAAGGTAGCTCCAATGTTATTGTAATGGAGAATTGGGCCTTGTAGCAATGAAAAATGAATTTAAGATTTTAACACTATAAAGATATGTAAAACCTGAAAGTACACATTCTACCCTTTCAATGCACTGCACCCTGCCCTGTGGGCTGTCCAGGGCCTACCCTGGGTGTAATGTATGTGCATTAAAAAAGAAGGGCTGGTCCTAGCAAAAGTGTTTATTTTGCCAGGTTGAAATGGCAGTTTAAAACTGCATCCATAGGCTGCCATGGCAGGCCTAAGACATGTTTAAAAGGGCTACTTAAGCGGGTGTCACAATCAGTGCTGCAGGCGTACTAGTAACAGTTAATTTACAAGACTGTGGCACGTGTGGTAGAACCGTCCTAGGGACTTATATGTAAATTAAATATGCAAATTGGGGATAAGCCAATGTTATCATGTTTTAAGGAGTGAGCACATGCATTTTAGCACTGGTAGGTAGTGATAAAGTGCACAGAGTCCTAAGGCCAACAAAAACAAAATGAGCAAAAATGGGGAGGAAGGGAAAATGTTTGAGGGAATACCACCGTGAGGTTGACACGTCTAACTCCTACTTCTACAAAGCTTGCATTTTTTTGTCCTAGCCATTAGTGCCTTCTGCCAGTGTCCTGGGGCAAATTATGTTCAATCCTCTATTGTTGGGGGTCTTTGTGTTCCTTCCAGGCAGTGATATCAAGGCGGCTGAGATTGGGCCACCCTGCAGGATATATATGTTCATAGACACACACACACATCTGATACCAGGCCTGCCTGCTATTTGTCCAGTGCAGATAGTTTGGAGCCTTGACAGGATAAAGGAAAAACTTTCTAGAATACATTTGCTGGTAGGACAGGAAATCCCCCACACAAACACACAAAGGCTGGCAGCAGGTATAAATATTGGACCTCCAGAGCTACTCATCAGTGCACTCCTGGACCTGTGGACATTACAGATGAAGAACTACACTGCCACCTGAGGACTGCCCTGTTGCTTAAGGAGTGCCTTACTGTCTGAAAAGGAAGACTGGACTTGCTTACCTTCATCCCAGGCTATACCAGAGTGACTTCAAGGGTCGGTTGTCTGACCTCCGGTGTGAGCCACAGGGACACAACAATCTTTAGGGGCCTTCTGTTAACTGCCCATGTCATCTACTGTAACTGGATCTGCAACTTGATGCACCTGAGCCTGGCCTTGGACCTTTAGCTGGCACCCCTCTTGTTTAAATGAAGATTCCATCAAAGAATATTGTGAAGTGACATGAAGTCATGTAGGAACTCGCCACACAACGGAGAGCTTCATTTGAATCATGGCTGGGCACCACAAAGCCTTGCTGCATAGCTGAAACCTTCATCGGAACTGATATTGAGCAATGCAAAACCCTGCAATGCCTCACCGCATTACTGAGCTTCAACAGAACTGACACCAAGCACTGCAAAGGCCTGTGAAACTTGCTGCACAGCTGAAAGCTTTATTGGAACAGACACCGAGCAAAGTAAAATCTGGCAAAGTAAAACAAGGGTATAGCATACAACTCCCAGCAGGCCAAACGTGGTCCTGTGCCCAGCCTGCGCTCTAGCGTGGTCAGCCTCAACTTACAACTTTGGCACAACCTTGTGCCTTGTGACTTTGTTGTGACCTGGTAACCTCAGTTGGCTCCTTCTGCTTCTCTGCATCATTTATACTTAAACCTCTCAAATTATATATGTTGGGTCCTACTGACTGTTGTTTTATTTTTTTTAATTGACTCTTTTTCTAAATTGGTTTCGATTTTTCTTATAGTGTGTTTTCACTGTATTGTAGTTTGTATGCTGCATACATACTTTACACATTGCCCTTACGGTAAGCCTGACTGCTTTGTTCTAAGTTTGCAGAGGGTTAAGCACAGGTTAGTTAAGCGACTTATTTGGTTCACCCTGGGAAGGATTGTTCTTTTTCCTTGAGTGAGACTTTCAACCACCTCAACCATTAACCCAATTTCTTACAGACATCAATAGGGATTCAAAGCACAATCCTTCATTAGATTGGCTCCTTCCTGACTAACAGGTACCTGAGTATGTTATGCACTATCCTTTTCTGCTCCAACTCTTTTGCCTTAAAAAGGTAGTCCCATTAACGTCCACTATCTCTTCCTCTTCTTCAATGTCTATGATACTTGCAGGAAAAGAGATTTTTCTCCAAACCCCACTAGTTCCAACTAGGTGAATGACACCCCCATTATTCTAAAACATAAAAGCCCTGTCAATTTGGATTCCTCTGAAATAAAGCAATTTATCCTAGATACCAATGTTACCTCTAAAGCAACACATCAGAAAGTGAGATATTAGCCTATGACAACTGGGCCACCTACCTCCTGTCCACAATTTGGCCGAAAAAGCTTGCCTCATCTTCTTTCCAATCATTCACAGAGACTTGGCATAATGAATAATTTCAACCGCTCTCTGATCCCTCTAATTGAAAAGATGTAATTGTCAAATCTTTTCTTCCCTAGGATTTTCCCAAAAGGTATAAACCACCACCAGGCTAGTACTCCGTCCTTAGTGCTACACAATGGTGAATGTCTTGGAGTATCTGACCAAATGTTTAGGAAACTACAGAGAATCCAGAATGCACCAGCGACACAAATCCTCAATCTGAGTATCATGTCACCCGTTTCTTCTACTCTTCCATATCTACACTGTCTCTCTTTAGCCAGAAGTGTCACGGTCAAAGAAATATGGATTGTTGATTTCACTGTTGCATTCACAGCCCAGGGCCTTACCTACCTAACTAAAAAATATGTACCTATTATCAAGTCAGACGACTTTAATACAGGTTGGCTCCTCAGGTGTCTGCCCCAACCGTTAACAAATCCAGTACTCGTGAAAAATCCAAGACAAGGGTACCTTTGGGCATGAGGAAATTGGAATGCTCTCGACTACATCAGGGGAATAAATGCCACAATACACTGGTTTGTTGGCTGTCAGATGAGTGGATTTTTGGCACATTATTGATTTCGTTGAGTACTGAGTATTTACCTGACTAATTGTACTCCTGCAAAGGGGGCGCGATGTTGTTTCTTGAATATATGTGTCAGTTTCCTTTGAATTGTAAAACCTGACAATTTTGGCGTGCTGTCGTTTTTCATGCCAGTTTTTCTCTAGCAATATTCAATAAAAATATGAATTGCATACAAATTAATATTACCCTGCAGTCCTGGACGTGGTGTATTTTCTTAATGTCAGGTTTTGGTCATGCACAGCAAATGAGCCAAAGGCATTCCCTTTTCTGTGAACCTGGAAAAAAGCTTTCAGTATCTCACTTTGATTGACAAGAAGCGAGCGTAATAAGGACTGTAACAGCCTAGTTGTAAAATCATTTGGACAACTTCAATGTTGCTAGCATTGGAAGATGACCTATATACTGTGTGATTTACACTGGAGATAACTAAGGTCAATATAAAGTGAAGTTTATTGTAAATGATTAGATAAAAATAAATTATGTGTATAAACATGACCTTTAGTCAAGCTGCTGATCAAAGGCAAACATCATTAAGTCTGGTTACCACTTATGTTGTTCTTTACACTAGAGTATTATTTTGAAGATAGTTTTGATCCCTGGTGCCCCAGTCTTTTTAGTATTTTCCGCCTGATGGGAAGCTGGAGTTTGTAACTTGAGTGACGGCAATGTCATGATTGCACCGCAATAAATATAAAATGAATTATACAAGAAAGTTCATGTTCAAAGATGTTTAATAGTGTTTAAGGTTTCTTAAAACAATGGAGTACGGAAAAACATTTATTTCTGTTTATTTTCTGAAATTTTTAGTCCTTCTAAAGTGGTTGGGTCCATAGTCTCCACTCCAACAGTTTCAATTCAGCTTTTGAAAGGTTAAACTCCACATTATTCTTAGAAACCACCAGGACCTGTGACACACTGGTTTGCCTAGCTATAAGCTTAACACACTTTCTTCAGGTTGTGTTAGACCTGGCATCCTTGGTGTGGTTTCCCCTGTCTTTTTGCCTCTGCATCCTGTATTTTTGACCATGTGCTGGATTTCGTTTTTTCTGGTTTTGGTACTCTGGGCACTTAACCACTGCTGATCAGTGCTAAAGTGCAAGTGCTCCGTGTGTAAATTATGATTATGATAGGTTATCTATGATTGGCATATTTTTATTACTAATAACTCCCCAGTATAAGGAACCTTGTGTGCAAAGGGACTGTAAATCAAATGCTACCATTAGGCCTGCAGCACTGATTGTGCCATGCACATGAGTAGCCCTTCAAACATGTCTCAGACCTTCCATTGTGGTGTCTGTGTGTGCAGTTTTAAACTGCCATGTCGACCTGGCAAGTGCACCCACTTTCCAGGCCCAAACCTTCCCTTTTAGTCCATGTAAGGCTCCCCTAAGGTAGGCCCAAGGTAGCCCCATGGGCAGGGTGCAGTGTATTTACAAGGTAGGACATGTCCGGTGTTAGACTTGGCATCATTGGCATGGTCTCCCATAAGCTTTTGCCTTTACTTCCCAGGTTGCTTCTGTTTGCTGACACTGTCTTTGCTGTTTTGTTTGCTCTGGACACTTTACTCCTGCTGACCAGTGCGAAAGTGTAAGTGTTCGATGTATAAATTATATCTGTACATTGACTATTCTATGATTGGCATATTTTATTTACTAGTACGTCCCTAGTAAAGTGCACTAGAGGTGCCAAGGGCCTGTAAATCACATGCTACGAGTGGGCCTGTAGCACTGGTTGTGCCACCCACATTAGTAGCCCTGTACACATGGCTCAGAACTGCCACTGCAGTGTCTGTGAGTGCAGTTTCAAACTGCCAATTCGACTTGGAAAGTGTACCCACTTGCCAGGTCTACACCTTCCCTTTTTATACATGTAAGGCACCCCTAAGGTGTGCCCTAGGTAGCCCCATGGGCAGGGTGCAGTGTATGTTAAAGGTGAGACAGGGGCTTATGTGTTTTATATGTCCTGACAGTGAAATACTGCCAAATTAGTTTTTCACTGTTGAAAGGCCTATCTCTCTCATAGGTTAACATGGGAAGAAATCTCTTTCCCAGTGGTGAGAGGATCCGAGAACAACTGGCTAACTAAACAAGAAGAAGCCTTCCTGGTACAAACCATTCCAAAAGTGCCTTACTTTTATATTCTCCCTAAGGTACATAAAGGGAAAACCCCTCCCTCTGGAAGGCCTATTGTCTCTGGAATTGGCTCCATTTCGGAACCCCCCTCTCAGTTCTGTGACTTCTTACAACCCCTAGTCAAACAGATCCCAACCTACTTAAAAGACACTACTGATGTCTTGGTTCTGTTAGACTCCATGTCCTTTGACAAAACCACAGAACTTCTGATCACGCAGGACGTGGAATCTCTCTTTACCAATATCCCCCAGGAAGCTACCCTGGGAGTCATCTGTGACCTACTGGAAAAGACTAGAGGTAACTCACGAACACCGGAGGAATTCATACTAGATCTGGCCCACCTAGCATCAACAAGGAACTACTTTGAGTTTGAAAATACCTTTTATCTACAGACACAGGGGACACCTATGGGCAGCAGGTTTATCCCAGTCTGGCCTGTCTTTATGTAGATAGTCTTTGAAAAACAAGTGGTTCTCCACAATGATAACCTGTTCCTGGGCAGATCAAACTGTGGAAACACTACATTGATGATATCTTACTGATCTGGACAGGCACCAGGACGAAGCCGAGGCCTTTTCGAACTGGCTCAATACAGCAAACCCCTTTTTGAAATTTGCAATGACGATAGGCAATAATCAATTTCCTTTCCTAGGCCTACTCATTTATGAGAAAAATTGAACATTAGCCGCAGAGGTTTATTACAAATCTACAGACTGCAATAATCTGCTTCAATTTCAGAGCTTCCACCCGAGGCCCCTACGGGAGAATCTTCCGGTGAGCCAATTCTTACGTTTGAGACGAAATTGCTCGGATCTGTCAGACTATAGAAAACATTCACAAAGGTTATCCACAAAACTGCAAGATATAGACTACCCTGCACACCTTGTTAGGAGAGCAAACAAAAGGGCACGGAATAACAATTGAGATCAATTGTTAGAACCCCGCCAAAGCAAACCGAAGACCGAACAGATAGTGTGTGTGACAACATTTAACCCTCTATCTACCAAAATCCAGAAAATATTTAGGGATGACTGGGAAATCCTGACCTCTTGTGGCCTTCCATTTCAACAACCTTTACATGCCTATAAAAGGGCCACAAACATACGAGACATGGTGGTCCACACAAGACCCACCATGAAATCTTTCAAGAACCAGACAACACTATGGCAATTACCACCTCCAATGGGTCACTATCCCTGTGGAAACTGTGTGTGCCGGTTCATGAAGAGATCCACCACGGTGGACTTAGGTTTAAAAACACCATGGATATTGAAATCTCTCACGAATTGCAACACTAGCAATGTGATTTACATGATCAAGTGTCCCTGTCAACTTAAGTACATTGGGATGACAACCAGGAAGGTGGGCACCCGCATCTGTGAACATAGGAGTACCATCAGGTGCAAACAGGACACCTCCAAACTAACAAGCCACTTCATCACGAGTAACCATTCCCCAGACGAGCTGAAATGGAGAGTTTTAGACAAACTACCACCAACAACAAATAACTGGACCCAGAAACGTTTTTATTACGAGCAACAATGGGTCTGGAGGCTACACTACCAATGGACTGAATGACAACATTCCGTGGTCATTACTGACATTACTAAGTGATATGATACACAACCAGCACTCATTGAGCACTACCAGTGCTAACTCATCCCTCTTATTCTAACACCTCCACCCCCCCAGCCTACCTCCTAGCACCTTCACAACTTTATCACCGCCTTCCCCCTCCCACCGCACCTGTTCTACCTTCCCCCTCCCTTTCTTCTTTTCTTCCCACTTATTAAGTGTTGTTGATCTTTAATCCTCCTTCTTCTCCCCCTCCTCCTCTGTTCTCTTTTTCTTTTTCTTTATATCTCCCCTTGTGTGTATTTACACCCCCCTCCTCTCCTCCTCCACCAATTTTCTACCCCTCCTCTGCCCCCATATGTCTCTCAGATCTTTCAATCTCACTATCTCTAAAAAACCTTTTCTTCTTCTTTTCCCCTGTTCTTTTCGCTATCTCTCCCCTTGTGTGTTTTCACACCCCTTTTCTCCCCCCAGTCGTCCCCCACACCCCCATGTGTTTCTCAGATCTTTCAATCCCTCTATTTAAAAAAAAAAAAGCTTCCTCTTCTTTCCTTCTGTCTCTCAGATCTTTTCATCTCTCTATCTCCAAAAATGTCTGCTTCTTCTTCTTCTTCTGTCCTTTTTCGCTTTTTCTCTCCTTGTGTTTTTAATACCCCCTCTCTTCCCCTCCCTCACCCTTCTCTCTTTTTCCCCCGCACACCCCCCCTACAACGCCCCCACACCCCCCTCCCCACTCATTGCCCAGAGCCCACCAGCCACCCTGGTCAGTTACTTTCACTGTGATCGGGTCTGCGCATACAACGCTCGGCACGCGGAGCAGGGAACTACGTTTCCCAGACTCCTTGGCCCACAGTTCAACACGCACCGCATAAGAAACGCAATACCAACGTCCCGACGCCCACCAAGCCCCGGGATCCGGTTGGGGCTAGCGGTCGGGGACATGTGCTCTCTCTCTTTTCCCCCCCTTTATTTACCGTCCCCTCGCTAGACCTGTTAACACAAGCGGTTTAGAGAGGGGAACGTAATAGGTGCTGAGCGAGCGCCTCCTTAGGAGTTGTGAGTCTTTTGTGAATCGTCACACAGCGGTGACTCCCATGGCACAGATAAGACCTGGATATTTTCTTAAAGTTTCTTAATTGGTTGTTTGTCCCCATTTGGGTTATATAACTGGATATCGCTGACTTGAGAATACTCATGACCAATGTTCCCTCTAATTTTTTTCCACTGTGTGCGGCAGTGTGCGGTCTCTGTGCGCTGCAGCCAAGGATACGTGCGCCAAGAAATTGACCATTCATGCGCGCGCAGCGCAGAACTAGCCAAGATCTTTGGCATTAGCCTCTCCATACCACTAAAGCAAAAAAGGGATATCATTGCTCCATGCAATAGGGCATCAAGGCAGTTTTGTGACCTGGTTGCACACCCCAAGGACATGACCTGTTAAGTGCCACCTACACCCCAGTTAGAGAAAACAGAGGAACATTGCCCACGGCCTTTAAACGCTGTTTTCATTGACTTCAATCCAGATTCAAATATGAGCATTTTCTGCAATAGGAGAGCACGACTATCGCTCTAAAAGGCTTATTTGATCTGAGAAAGTGATAATGCATATAAACAACTATGAAGTATGACAATGATGGAAAAGTTGATAACAGCACACTTCCTACTGTTCTGAGGCATTTCCTAGCTCATTAACCATTAATTTTCAGCATAAATATCACTTGCTCGCTTGTATGCTAAAGTACGCCAAATGATGTTTAAAACACTCCCCGCGGCATTTAAACGCTGTTTTCATTCACTTCAATCCAGATTCAAATATGAGCATTATCTGCCTTAGGGGAGCACGTATATCGCTCTAAAAGGCTTATTTATTCAGGTGCGCGCTTGCCGAAGGGGCCTGCGCGATGGGGGAAGGAAAGGTGCGCGCGCGCTTGCACGCGTGCCTTACAGGGAACATTGCTCATGACACATGTGTACTTTGATGCTTACATTTATGTTATGACATTTGTGCTTGAGTCATGAAATTATTGGATTTTGGCTCTTACATTACCCTGTGGGCATCAGCTATGTAATTAACCTCAGCCCCCAGGCGGCCCTCTTAGCATAGGGCATCTATGGCTACCATTTAGTGGACCAAATCATGCCTTCATAATACCTACTGGCTGTTTCTTATTCTGTTCTGCCTTATCTTCCTTTACAGTGTGTGACTATAAGGGGACACTCCCCCTCCTTTTGACCTGGGGCCAGTAGCCTTTCCGGTTTATGGTAAGAAAACTATACCTTTCCCTTGGACACGTGTTACTCACATTTACATTGCATGACTGTTTGCTTGCTGTGTCACCGCTTTGTGTGCTATGCAGTGTTGTGTGTCACGTATATGCATAAAGTTGTCCCTGTTTTGTTTCCTTTAGGCCTCCATAGGGTATGTCCCCACAGGTAGGCCCCTTATCTTTATCTTTATATTATCTGCACTCCTTTTAGCGGAGTAGTCCATCGTTTGTAATGCATGATAATGAGGGATCCTAGGCCCTGAAGAATGCCCCCAAACCTCCTTTGGCTCTTAGTACCAGGCAGAAACATGTTGGCCAGAATTTTTTAGATAGGTGACCCAGTGAGTCTTAATTCTCACCTAGGTGTCCCATCCTTTGTTCTTAACCACACCAGCAGACACCACAAATAAAGGTGTACTATCACACCGGTGACTGACTAGGTGTTTTTACTTCTTTCCTAGTATAGCTGGATCCCATATTCTTCCAGACAAACTGAATTTACTCACTCCCTCCTGTTCTTTAAACAGTGAGGTTAAGTCCACCCAGGTGGCACTGTCCTACCTGGGTGGGACTAGGTGGTCATATGATGAAGCATGACACCATATAGTGTGTGAGTCCACCTAGTCCATAAAGGAAACTCCCCTCACCATATAATCTTCCACAGCACCCGACACGGAAACTCATAGTGTGAGTTTGAGGAGCCCTAGGTGAATTCCCTTGCCAGCTGCTCCATCTTATAAGTGGACCCCATACTCTTTGTGTTTATGATAACATGGGGGGCTGCCTTTAAATATTATTAAAGTGTAGATTCCCTTTGGGAGCAGATAGACATGTGGAGTTTGGGGTCTCTGAACTCACAATTTAAAAATACATATTTTAGTGAAGTTGGTTTTTAGATTGTGTGTTTGAAAATGCCACTTTTATAAAGTAGGCATTTTCTTGATTAAACCATTCTGTGACTTTGCTTGTTTGTGGATTTCCTGTCTTGGTCAGTTTGACAGTTGGGCTGTTTGCACCTCTCCTCTAGACAGTGACACAAAGGGAGATGGGGTGTAGCCTGCATATCCTGAGGGGCCATCTGGGCTGAGGGAGGAAAGGAATGTTCACTTACACCTGAAAGGGCTGTGCCTGCCATCACACAATGCAGTCTCCAACCCCCTGGTGTGTGTCTGGGGCCTGGCCTGGGGAAGGCAGGATCTTGAAAACAACAGAGACTTCTCTTTGAAGTAGGCCTACTTCAAAGGCAGAAAGGGGTATGAGAAGAGCACCCAAAACCCCTGAAAATCAGTTTACTTCTGGAACCAAGAGGTCCATCTGCCCGGTAGAAGAGCTGGAGAAGCTGGAGGAGGAGCAATGCCCCTTTGCCTGTGACTGTGCTTTGCTGGGTTGGCCTGCAGTAGCTGCTTCTACCTGAGAGAGGACAAAGACTGACTTTTGTGTGACTTCCCAATAGTGAAGAATATCCAAGGGCTTGAATTGAACTTGCCTCCTGTTGTTGAAGTCTCAGGGACAACAAAGACTTCTCTCTGCCAGCACTTGGGCTTTCTGCTGGGAGTCCTGCCTGCCGGGTAGTGCCCTAACCTGTCTCTGGGCCCTTGAAAGGTGCAGCTGGTGGAAAAGGCCAGAAATCCATGCAAAGACCTCCGTGCGGGGAAACTTTTGACGCATCACCCGCCTCGCAGCTGATAAACGATGTGTAGCCGGCCTCGCAGCTAAAATCGCAGCTGGGAGATTGACGCAATGTGGCTGGAGGAACGACGTGCAACACCCACAGCGGGTGCTGTTTACAACGCAAGCCCCCACACAGCGTGGTTTCTTGACACCGTACAACTGGATTTCAAAGCAACGTTGCTGGGCGGGGAAAATTAACGCAAAGCCTGTTTGGACTCAAGGTGTCCGTCCGGGGATCGACGCATCACTCTCTTGCAGGAGAGAATAAATGACGCATGCTGGCCCAATCGGAGGAGGAATGACGTATGTTCTCGCTTGCGGGTGAAAAATCGACGCATCGCTGGCCTTTTTTAACACACACTCACCTTTGTGGCTTTATTTTGACGCTACCCAGATACTTTTGTGGGCTAACAGCGTTCTCACTGCTTTCTAAGGATTTAAGACTATTATTATTTTTAAAATTAATTTCTTGACTTGTGTATGTTGGATTTTTGTCATTATGGTCTCATTTTGTTTAGATAAATATTACCTATTTTTCTAAACCTCTGTTATGTCATTTTGTAGTGGGTTCACTAAGTTACTGTGTGTGTTGGTACAAATACTTTACACATTGTTTCTGAAGTTAAGCCTGCCTGCTCGTGCCAAGCTACCAAGGGGGTAGAGCTGAGGTGTGCCCTGCATATCCTGATGGGTCTTCCTGGGTTAGAGTGGAGGGAGGAGCTGACACTTGCACCTGAATAGGGCTGTGCCTGTCCTTACACAGTACAGTCTTCACCCCCTAGAGTCTGTCTGGGACCAGGGCAGGAAAGGTAGGGTCTTGTGTGCTACAAAGATTTTCCTTTGAAGTTTGCCTACTTCAAAGGCAGAAAGGAGTATAAATATTGGACCCAAACCCCCATACTTTTAGAACACTTCTGGATCAAGAGGAGGCTCTGCAAGGAGAAGAGCTGTGATGACGAGTACTGCCCCTTTGCTGTGTGTGCTTTGCTGGGTTGGCATGTAGTTGCTGCTTTGGCTTTGGAGAGGACAAAAACTGGACTTTGCTATGTATCACGCTTGTGAAGTTTCTCCAAGGACTTGGACTGAGCTTGCCCCTGTTAGTAAGTCTCAGGAACATCAAAGACTTCGCCTGTCAGCCCTGGGGTTTTCTTGCTGAGGACCCTGATTTGCCAAGAGGTGCCCTCTCCAGTTCCTGGGTCCTTGGGAGTGACGTCTGGCAGAGAAACAAGAAGAACCAGGCACTCTGACTCCGGACAACTTCAGAACTGGTGCAGCTGTTTAACTCTGTGCCACTGCCTGCACCCGAAGCTATGGTCTACGCTATAATGCAAAGACCATGACTGACACTGCAAGCTCGATGCTGCCACTGCACCTCTGAAGTCATGCAACACAGTGAATCCTGAGTGCTGTGTTACCACTGTCCATGACACCCAACTCTGCTGCGGCGCCTGTGACCCCGTGGTGTGACCACGACACTGCAAAATCGCCTCATTGGGACACTGTACAAGCTTCAGCGATGCCTCGTCTCCATGATTGTGTCACATCTTTGACACTGCTTAGTTTCTAAGGTACTGTACCTGGGGTCTTTGCAACTCCATGGCTGCCGCCGCACTCCCTCAAGAGTGGCATCGGACTGTTGGGAACAACTTTGTCACAATGCCATGACAGCACCAGTTGGAGCTATTGTGTTCCTAAGTGGTTTTATTAGGATTCAAGCATTTAAAATTCATATCTTTGTGTGTGCTGGATTTTTGTCATTTTGATCTTGTTTTGTTTAGATAAATATTGGCTATTTTTCTAAACTGATGTGGTGTCCATTTGCAGTGTTTTCAATGCGTTACTGTGTGTGTGGGTACAAATACTTAACCCATTTACTCTGAGATAAGCCTGACTGCTCGTGCCGACCTCCTAAGGGGGGAAGCAGGGGTTATCTTAGGTGTGTGACTTCCTTACCCTGACTAGAGTGAGGTTCCCTACTTGGACATGATGTATACCGACGGCCAACTAGTGACCCCATTTCTAACAAGTTACATTATCTCTTTGGAAACATTATTTAAAGGTCATATAGTAGGTGGCGTTGGATGTGGCTTTTATCTCTTGTAGGACACTGTCTTGCATAGTGCTTGCTGGGACGGGGATGTCTCCTGCAGGGTATATAGACATACTGTCATATAAAACACCTTCTGCGTAGCACTCAAAATTTATAAATAATCACCTGTCACCAATAGTAAATTACCATATATTCAATCACAAAGTCACAATAGTAAAACATGATGGGTACACTGAGTCATGGGTGGCACATACGTAAATTTGAAAATTTAATGAATAAATGAATGAATGTATGTATGTCTATACATAAATGAAAAAACTCATACTGAAAAACTATAAACTAACAATCAAACAAATACACATATACGCCATAATGACCACACATATGACAAGAATTAGAGAATCACTAATGAAATCTATAAACAAAAAACACTAATCATCACAAACAGGATCAAAGATAATACAAAGTCCATAATGATTTCATCCATAGTATGATCCTTGTTTTTGTTGCGAAATTTTAAATTCTTGGTGTGATCCATCCAAACAAAAGTACTGCTTGTAGTTGTGAAATTGAACCAATGTTGAGATATGTAATCCCTGGTAAAGTCCAACCAAGGGAAAAGTTGTTTCTGGTTGTAGAACACAGCCTAATTAAGACATTCAGCCCAGCCGACACGTGTTTCGTCCTGATACGGACTTTCTCAAGGCTGATACAGATAATAACAAAGATACAAATGTAATTAACCTGTAACAAAACTCCAAAACACTATATACACTAGAAATCCAATCATCTTGTTCCAATCATAACATTCTATATTAATGAGGGTGTTGAATTAGTCACCATCAAGATGATATAAAAGAAAGAAGCAAATAAGTCACATGCCAGTATGCACCCCAGATATAAAAAGCCATGAAAAAAACAAAGTGAGACCCACAAGTTTCTAGGTAAGTGTACCTGGTGATTAGAGATCGGAAGAAACTGACTGATGCCCAAAATTAGTCTGGGCGAGTTTCCATGCAAAATCATAATTGGTAAAATTGTCACACAAAACAAAATGGTAAATTTATGGTAAGTACCTCTAGTACGTTACGTTTTTCCAAAAAGTTGGCTGCTAATTGCCTAGAAGTATATAGGACATAGTAAGAATTTAACTTATAATGTATCTGGTTTAAAGTCACTGGACCTATAACATACTCAGACAACTGACCTGTGTGCACAACACAATCCTAGTGATGAATCCTCTTGCAAAACAACGACCAAAGCGTAAGGTCAGGGAACAACCCGCTCATCTTAACAGGGCTCCTTATGAGGCCCCCCGAGAGTCACTCTAAAATGTATCAGAAATTATTTCTATTAGTCAATTAATTAATTCCACTCATGGTCTGATGCCCCAATCAAATCAGCAATACTATTACATATAAACAATTCCTCATACTGATCAAGAATAACTAAGGACCCATAGGAAGATAATATTACACTGACAATATAAATCAGTTGTGTAAGGAAAAAAAAAAACTGCCTCTTAATGATATAATCACCCTTCCGCAGTGTAACCACAGTGCTGCATGTATATTGTGTCAGAAAAACAACCCAATAGTTAAATGGTCATGAGCAAGGCATTACCTTCAAAAATCTCTTGGCTTTGCCGGCAAACTGACAGCATGTCTGCACCTCCGTAACAGCCGCCGCTAGTGGCCCGGGTCAGTGAAAATCCTCATAAAGAGGAAAAAATAGAAGGACCACAAGTTGCAAACTAAGTCGATGTAGGCGTCTTCAGTTGCTATCGCGTGCGCCATCTTTGAATTAAACTTCACAATCTTGAAAGACCTGTTCGAATTATCAATCTATGTTACTAATTCTGATAGTGAAAACATGTACGACATACTGCCCTGTCCTAAGTCTCTGAATGAATGCGAAAGGGGTATCCTTACCTTTTATTTTGGTCCTGGGGGCACACTAATCTAGTGTAGCTACAGGTGCTTAGGCCTGCCCATTACAGTATAAGGTCCTGAAACCTGTGCTGTGACCTGGAGTGGTGTACCAATCATGTCCTCATAGAAGACAGTGGACTACTGTCCCTGGTCTAGGTGTTTCACATAAAGTGGTGGAGGCAGCGCACCATGTTTTATGATTCATACATTTTTCACTGTGTCAGTGAGAACGTGGTCTACTGATCGCTCTTGTATAATGTTCCACTCTTATGTGATACCTTAAGTCCTTTTACTTAAGGCCCAAGTCAAAAGAAAGTTGGTGTGTATATAGTGACCATGCAATGTGCTATACATATGTGGTAATAGGAATCTGTGTGTCTGTATGTCTATGAGTTTGTGTGTCTGTGTGTGTGTGTGTGTCTATATGTGTACGAGTCTATGTGTGTGTGTGTGTGTGTGTGTGTACACGAGTCTTCTTTTGTGTAGGGTGTGTGTGTGTGTGTGTGTGTGTGTGTGTGAATGAGAGGATTTGAGTATTGAACCCAGTGGGTTTAGCTGGGCACGAGATGGAGAGTGAGGATATTGCTGTGAGGTTATTTTAGCAGCTTTGTATCAGCATGTTATTTTAGCCATAAACCTGCAGCTTGTTACCCTTTAGCCTAGTAACAATTTATTTTTCATTAATTTTATTTCCTAAGCAGAAACTTCATTCTGTGGTGATGTTTTATTTCTTTAATCTTATACACTTTTAGCCCGGAAACCGTTTTCATTCTTTCTAGTCTGACATTCTTGTTCTGTGTTCTGCTCAGGGATATACCAGATATTGTTGTCAGTATAAAGTGGAACACCACTATCTTTGCCACTTCACGAGAAACATACATCCCTCTGCCCCCATATGTTAGAGGGAGAGTTCAAACAGACAATTGCATGCAAGAGGATTCTCAATAGACTAAAAGCTCTTTTAGCTACTTCCATATTCAGGTATGGGAGGGGTGCCTTCCTGGGGATACTGAAAGGCGGATTAGGGCTAACACTGCTGTGCTCTAGTAGTACTTTAGTGGTGTAGGCAGGAATTCCAACACCTAACATTCTGACACTGTGGTGGGACTTATCACTTTCTTTGTCACCTCATTGTTATTATGTTTCATTATCCTAATCATTGCAGTACATGACATTATGGCCCTCATTCGGACCTTGGCGGGCGGCGGAGGCCGCCCGCCAAAGTCCCGCCGTCAAAATCCCATACCGCGGTCGCAAGACCACGGCGGGTATTTTGACTTTTCCCCTGGGCTGACGGGCGGCCGCCGAAAGGCCGCCCGCCAGCCCAGGGGAAAACGACCTTCCCACCATGAAGCCGGCTCGTAATCGAGCCGGCGGAGTGGGAAGGTGCGACGGGTGCTACTGCACCCGTCGCGTATTTCACTGTCTGCTATGCAGACAGTGAAATACTAGCGGGGCCTCTGCAGTGCCCATGCCATTGGCATGGGCACTGCAGGGGCCCCCAGGGGCCCCGCGACACCCCCTACCGCCATCCTGTTCCTGGCGGGCGAACCGCCAGGAACAGGATGGCGGTAGGGGGTGTCAGAATCCCCAAGGCGGCGCAGCATGCTGCGCCGCCTTGGAGGATTAATTTGGGCAGCGGGAAACTGGCGGGAGCCCGCCAGTTGTCCCGGTCCGACCGCGGCGTTACCGCCGCGGTCGGAATGCCCAAGGGAGCACCGCCGGCCTGTCGGCGGTGCTCCCGCCCCCGTTGGCCCTGGCCGTTCTGTACCGCCAGGGTCATAATGAGGCCCTATATCTAGAACGCAGTTACTTCAATAAAATACATTGAACCAATTTCTGCTTCTGTTTGTCTTTGCATGCATGAGACAAATGTAACTGAGACAAAAGGATGAGGTCTGTTACACCACGATTTCCCCTCAGAAATGAGAATGTCATGCGTCCAGCTGCCACAAATCACTGCCACTTTCAGGTGCTGGTGAGGTACTGTTAGGTGGCAGAAAGGGTTAGGCTGACAGTTATCACATGGTGTGGCATTGGACTCAATTCTCCATAACCTAGTGGTGCTGCCACCCGATTCCAGCAGTTTCTTTGGAACATTGACAGACAACAGGTTAATATCTTCCTAGCCAGTGTATGTATATCCCTGGTATTCCCACAGCAAAATCCAGCAATTATAAGTTTTCAACATGGAATGGGGAATAACTAAATGGACATAGGATACAGGACCATTTTTCGTTTATCCCCCATTCCGGAGACAGATCCACTGACATTTGACATCTGCCCACAGCAGACAGAAAACATCAGAGGGAGGGACCGATTGTGATGAAACAACTCTCCGGATATAGGTCCGAGAGCATCAGAAACCCCCTCTCCTGCCACCTATCAGTTGTCACTGTATGGGCCATCTGCTGGAAAGGGCGAATAATCCACAGGTCCAGATTGGGGCTTAGGGAACATGTCCAATCACCCTCCGAATAGTCCTCTCCTACAGCTGGCCTATTAAGCGGATCAGATGAGGATGGGAGGTGGGCAGATCTCTATCTCTCATCAAAAGAGCTCCCAGATGGTACCCTTTGTAGGTATCAATGTCCTCACCCAGTTGGAATCTGTATCTAGTGAATGTATAAAGTGCTGGAGGTGGACTGCCAGGTAGTAGAGTTCCAGATCAGGAACCTCCATACCTCCCCGTTCTTAATCCCTTTTTAAGGTCTGTAAGCTAATTTTGCACCATTTCCCATCCCAAACAAGGTCCTTGAGAAGATGATCAATCTCTTGGAACACCCGATGTGGGACTTAAGTCATCACCCCTTACATGGCATATAAACACTGAGGTACGATAACCATTTTTATGACAGCAATTTTCCCCAGCAATGAAAGCTTCAGTGTGTTCCAAAAGGCAATTGAGAGACGTAGACTCTCCACCACTCTGACAAAATGTAACTTGTTGTTCCCCATGAGCAATATTGATCCCCAGATACTTAACACAATCCACCTGCCATGGGAGGCCTGCATTTGGTAAGCACTCTGACGGCACATCCCTCAAGCGCCCCAGGGTAAAAAGTACCAATTTAGCAGCATTGATCTGTAGACCGGAGAATTCCGAGAACTCCTGTAGGATGTTATCCAGGCAGTGAAGGTAAAGCATTGCGTCATCAGTGCAAAGGGAACCCACGTGAACTGTGGCTCCCACCGTCATCCCCACCCATGCAGTATCTGATGTAAATGGAACCCCAATGGTTCCATTGCCAGGGTAAAGATCATAGGTGATAGGGGGAACTCCTGACATGTACCACTATGCAAGTGCATTGTGGATGACACGTAGCATCTTGTACGTACCCAAACAATGGGGGAATTCTCCAACAAGTTGATCCACCTAATAAAGGTTTGGTCAACACCCATTTTGTCCAGAACCTGCCAGACATATTCACATCGTAGGCAGTCAAATGCCTGCTATATATCTAAGAAGGCCAGGGCACAGGGATTATCTTCCAATTCTGGGGCATGCAGGACGTGCGCCAAGCGTCGTATATTGCGCAGCATGTTTCTGTGTGGGATAAATCCTGACTGGTCTATGTGGACCAACCAGGGGAGATAGGACAGTAGCCTTGCTGCTAATACGTGGCTAAAGAGCTTCTGATCCACATTAAGAATTGAGATTGGATGGTGGGAACCTGGCTCTAGAGGATCCCTGCCAGGCTTTAGAATAAGCACAACTTGGGCCTCTCACATAGAGGGCGGGTGGCTTCCCTCGCAGAAGGCCTCATCATATACATGCAATAATTTTTCTGTTAGAGTATCTGAGAATGCTTTGTAAAATTCTCCAAGGAGTCCATCCCCACCCAGAGATTAGGCCGTCTTCAGGGTAGGTATCACCACCAATAGCTCTTGGCAGGACAAGGGGGGGCCCAGCAGGTTGCCCTCTCCAGAGGACAGGGCCAGAAGCCCCAAGCCTCCCAAATAATCAAGAAGGCCGTGTAACTTGAGCTGCCCACGTGGAGTGGCATATTGGGCTTGAATATGAGCTTCAAAGACTTAATTGATGGTATATAATGTATGCACTACTTGTTCCTGCACATTTTGGAGAGCAAGTATCTGTGTATGTGCATTCTCTGACCGGATTAATCGGGCTAGAAGGTGGTCTGCCTTATCCCCCTCCATATACCATTGTCTCCTACTCATGTGGTGAATGTGTTTCTCCAGTCCGTCCCATATTTCACAGACCTTACGTTGCTGTCTGTCCTATTTCCCCAAGGCTTCCGTACCTGTAGCTAGTGTCACCTCAAGCTTCTCTAATGTTGCTTTTTGGCGAGTCAGGTCGTCCTCTAAAGTGCGACGGATACCAACAGAGTATGCTTTCCCCACGGAGCACCACTTTCATGGCATCCCACTCCGTCGCCCTACGTTCCCCCATAAGCTGAGTCTCTGATTGCCCCTTCTGTCGTTTTCTATTGACTTCAACTCATCTCAGAACCCTCAATTTGAGTCTCAGGGACCTGTGTCAGCTGTGAGAATAATTGGGAGCCTCCATCGAGAGAAGCGCCGACTGTAATGTGCCATCCAGTGCAAACAGGATTCGTTCCTGTCCCTCCGCTATGGAACTCTCAGTTGAGTCTTTTGTTTTCCATCGGTTCCATCCTGAGAGTCTCACTCCTCATTGCCTCAGTTCTCTCCATCCAGAGTGCTGCCAGTCATGGTCCAGTGACTCTACCCAGGTCACCACCTTCTGAGGTGTTTTGAAAATAGAGACCTTCCCCTCATGTTGAACCTGGAGTCAGGGGGAACAGTAGACTGTACTTAATGTTTTAGTCAGGTAGCCTCCTTTTTATGGTCAGGAAAGTGTTTCTAAGATCTTTTATTTGTTTGGTGTTTTCTGGCTAGATCTGAATCTGTTTGTCCTCAAATACTTTAGGGCCAAGTGTCTGGATGTGTTGCAACATAGCGTCTTGATCCCTGTATTTAAATAGTTGTGCAATAAGAGCCCTTGGGAGCCATGGGGATGCCAATAGTGCTCTATGGGCTCATTCTGTAGAAAAGAAGTTGGAGAGGCACTTTGGTTTTAAGCTGTTAACAATCCAACCTTCTAAAAAGAGCTCAGCCGAGAGCCCCTCTGCTTGTTCTGGTAATCCCAGGAACCGCAAGTTATTTCTTCATGACCGGCCTTCTGCGTCCTCTACTCTTCCCTCCATGTGAGTGATGCTGCATTTTAGATTAGATCCCACCTCTTGCAACATTTTAATTTCCAGTTGTAGAGATGCCACATCTTCCTCTGGTGATGTGACTCTATCCCCCACCTTGTGCAGGTACAGCTGGAGATGGTTAATGTCTATGGACATGGTGCCCATCTTCATTTCAAGGGCCTGTCGGAAGCCCTGTATTGCCGCCAAACTTTCAGTGGTGTCTGGAGCACGATCTGGAGGGTCTGTGTTTTCCCGCAGAGGCTCCTTCTTTATCACGGTGGCCAGTGCCAGGGGCTGTGTACTGAGTTATCAGATTGGCCTGGGGCACCTTAGATCCTTTGTCCTTTACCATTTTGTTGTTGTTATTGGAAAGTACTTAAATCTGTTTTTTTGCGCTGTGCTCCTCACTGGTTCAGACTCTGCAGGGCTATGTATCTCTCACAGCGGGATTCACCTGGCACTGTGTGGCCTCCACAGATCCCCCCGCTTGCTGGTTATGCATTGGATGTCACTCCTCACCCCCTGAACAGAAGGGTCCACTTCTCACCATCCTGTATTATAGGTCCATCCAGGGCCCCCTACCCCCTTATCTTGCTCTCCAGTTCCAGTAGGAAGGGGGCAAGGCCAAGCCGGCAAGGTCCACTTTCGCAACTGTAGACCCTGTGTGTTGGTGCCCTTATTTTATCCAAGTAGCCCAGCATCCCATGTAAGGGGAGGTGTCAACACCCTCCTATCTTTGTTGACCCTACTGGGTCCTCCCCAGAGCAGATTCCTTGTTGCTCCTCCTTCTTTCTGTTTTCCTTTTCCTTCCCTTTATTGTTTTTGTTTTAAGTTCTTGAGGCCTCAGGGTTATCACTCACTGATGTCTTGGGTGTCAGCTGTCAGAGGTCGGCTTCCCTAGGGCCTCACATCATCTCTGTGGGGGTGGAGCCATCGATGTGTTGCTGCAATTCGTCCAACAGCAGCGGGTCTAAGCAAGTTCTATGATCCGATGGGGTGGGGCCCGTCCCGCTGGTTCCCCCACCAAGGTCTCACAGGAACCCAGCTGCCATTCGTGCTCTTGAGTGGCTCCACTCTCCAAAAGTCAGGCCTTCACTTGTGTCCCCCGTGGGTCGGCTACCTCCCTCACTTTTTCCATCTTGCAGCAATCACACTATGCGGAGCATAATCAGACCACACCGGAGAGAGCCCCCCAGGAACAGGTCGGGCCGGGGAGACCACTCCACCTCCAGGTCTCTGAAATGGTGGATTGCCACTCCAGCGCAACCACCCTTCAGCCATCCAGGCGACCACTAAATAGTTCATTGAGGGGGGCCCCCAGGACCAGCTAGGGCTCTGACCTAATCTTCCACTGCTGTTCGCAGCATCTCTGTGGTCCTCACCTCCGAGGCCCATCACTGCTTTCCCAGCCTCCTCATTTGTGCGGTCTGCTGCGGCACACCTGGTCAGTCTCCGGGATCCAGGTCCAACGTTGCAGCCCCACAGACAACTAGCGAGGCATGACCAGTATTTTTCTGGGCTTGTGTCTCATGGTGTGCCAGGATGTTTAATTCTGCTCTGGGAGCTGTGGGTAGGCACGTCAATTTGGTAATTTTGGTTGGCCACGCCCAACTCATGTGGCTAGATGCTTCCTTGAACCTAAACCTCACTGCTTGGCTTGGGGATGAGAAGGTGATAGGGTTGATAGTGATAGGCAAGGATGGTCCACTGAAGGCCTGGGTGTGCCTGAAGGGAGCAGTATGTGCTGCAACTGTCAGTGGAATGGGCAGTGGCCCTGCCTTCAGCCAGTGAAACTGACTGTATCGACACAGCCAGGTAATCTGCTTCATGCAGCAGTTTCCCTGGTTGTGTATCAACACGGTTTGAATCCAGTCCTGGAACTACTGGGTTATAGTTTGTGGAGCAGGTATTACAGGATCCAGAGATGCTGGGCTTCCCATAATATTGAGAGGTAGAATTCCAATGGGAGTTACTGCGTCAGGTTAAATTCCACCACTCATAATGAGGAGCATATATTGCTCATGAGACAGCACTAGATGCTCTGATCAGGTCATATGTGCTTCACAAATGCATATAAAGTGGGGAAAGGGCACCCTACATCTATTGGGTATTGGGATGAAGCATTTCAGGGTGGGTATTTAGGACTATAGGACCCACATTACTGATGGGTTTCAGTGACCTGGTCTGCACCATTGCACACTATCAACAAGGTGACCCAAGCGTAGACCAGGTGAATAGGCCCTGTCACAATAAATGCTCTGACTTTAGAACAGCCACAAATGTATAGCTACCCAGGCATTAATGAAAGACTATGCCAGACTGGCCATACTGGGAATCAGGTGTTTCCCCAGGAGGCCGCAAGAATGGGGGGGCACTTTTGTAGCAGTGCAACAGTTTTAAAAGCACTGCAGAGTTACTGGTATAACCAACAATTTTCAGGCAAGAATAAAAGTGCCAAATTACTCAAGTGAATAATATACTTGCTGGAGAGGGATCAGAGTTTTGTCTAGTGGCAGTTTTGAATCATCTAGTTAGTGCAGAGGGTTAATATGCCTTCTGCAAGGAACATGTGTTGTGCACATTACAGAACAGTATGTTATGTGCAGTGCTCAATGGGATACTGCTTTGGTCATAGAGATCATTTTGTTACTGTGCAGTTCATAAGTCACAATCATAATCCAGCAAAGTTAACTGCCATCAAAGAGTTGCATTTAAGCTGCATGGTACGGGTTAGAAAGTTATGTTTTTCCCCTGTCTTTGATTAGCCTAATTTTGCTAAAAAAAGGGTTTGCTTGTGTAGAATTAAATTGTGATTAGTGAAATCAACCCTAACCTTGTGTTACGTTCTGTATCCTGAGTTTATGCTCCCCAGACTGCGTGCTCTTAAAAAATGCCTACCAGTATGGGAGACATGTGAATCCTACACCTTGTAGTCACCTTGTAGTCACCTTTGACTTAGGTAACATTTCCTATACATTGATTTACACACCTGTGATTCATTGTTGATGTATGTGCGTTATGTAAGGTGATTCAACACCCTAACTTGGCAAGAGAGGCACTATAAACCAAGGGTCATATGTATGAAGACATTTTCCCATAGACATAGAATGGGTAAAATCCTTTGATACATCTGGCCCCAAATGAGATAAATGTGAGAGAGGGGCTATGGAGAGGTGAGAGGCACTATTAGAGGGTGATGGTGAGGGAATCATTGAAGAGCCATCAATAAAGATTGCTGTATCTGTGCATTGTAAGGTCATCATTTACTATGCTTTAAATACTAAGACAATTGAAAATAATTAATAATGTGTTGTAGCATACACAGTTTTTGCCATTTTTTCCACATTTTCTTGGGGGAGAGAACCCCTCAAGGCCCATTGTAGTGGTCTGGCTTACTCACTATGCAGCCTATGAGGGCTGGTCTGACTAAATTGCCAGGGTTGCATTGGGTTCCCATTCCGGCCCTGGTGAAAGGCAAGCCAGCTGTTTGAAGCAGCCAGTCTGCCTTTCACCATGCAAGTAGCCACATGGCCTACTTTTCAAAGGGGGAGATCTCCCTTCAGGGAAATGGAGTGAGTGCCTGCACCCACCTGCAAAGGGATGCATATAGGGGTTAAAAAATAAAAAACTTTTCCGTCTTACAAGGGGCACCCTTGGGAAACAAGTCACTGACCATGCAACACAGTCAGTGCAGCCTATGGCAGTTCCTTTACCTCTGCCACCACATCTGTAATGCGGCGTGAGCAACGAAGCAAAGTTTTCCCTTATTTGCATGGGGCGACTTCCCCATGAAAATGAGGCAATGCCCACTCAAGAATGCACCAGCGCACATGTAGCAATTAAGTGATCTCCATTACAGTACTGGATGTATAAACATCTGTGGCTCTTTTTGTAATACCAAAGTGCTGTAAGGGTGTAAAAAGCAGACTTACATGCCTGTTGCGTCCCTGGAGCACTTAGGGCCTGATTTAGATGTTGGCGTATAGGTTACTCTGTGACAACGGTGATGGATATCCCATCCGTCGAAATATAAATCCCATTATTTCCTATGGGATTTATATGTCAGTGGACAGGATATCCATCACCGTTGTGACAAAGAAACCCATCCGCCAAAATCTAAATCAGGCCCTTAGTCTAATGTGGCCCTAGGTTGTGATAAAAGCACTCTGCAATGGTGTTTAATAACTGTGTGATGGGATGATGCAGTGCAGGAAGTGGATTTAGCACACTTTGGTGGGGTTAAGGACTGTGGAAACAAGTATACACAATCCAGTTATTCTGTGGACCACAGAACCTGGGTATTAGCCCAGTTTACACACATTACTATAGTCAGTCATTGTTTTTTCTCTTGTTTTTTGTTTTATATTGAAGGAACTCGACCTGAGGGCATTGAAGTGCTTTACATGAGCACCAGATTACACTACACAATGCCAGATTATTTTTTGTGTACCTGAAGATTAAGGGCCTGATTTAGATGTTGGCGGTAATGGCCCAACCATTAAAAAACATGTCAGATATCCCATCTACCAGCTCGATTTAGATGTTGGTGGCACCATAGGTGAAAGACCGTCGACTCCACCAAGATTGTTGTCGGCAGCAGGGATAATAGGGGCTGACGGCGGGACTCCAGCCACCTTTACCACTGAGCAGATTTGCATGTATTTTACCACTACGCCAATGGTGGTGGTCTAACCTCCATGTCTGTGTTTTCAGATTAGGGGTAGAGGTGCCCAAAACTCACCTGTTGCCGCTTCTGTTTTCGACTGAACACGACTAAATAACATCTTCCGTCACTGTCCTTTTGGTCCAGCAATGCTCTCTCTCTGTCAGCAATCCGTCACCAGTACACCACTTGGAGGACCGTAACATCCAAATAGACTCGGTGGGAACCCGCCAGACTGATGACTATGAAGAGAACTCTGTCCTGGCGGCCTTCAACTCAGCTGCAACATATCTAAATATGTTGGGCAGAACACCATGGACTTGTTTGGGTCCGCCGCGGATTGGTGGTAACACCGCCAAGATCTAAATCAGGCCCCAAGTGTTTTGTCCAGTATCACAGGATGTTGTCCCCAATTTGAACTCTAACCTCGTTCTCTTTTTCCAAAGTGGGCAGCTCTGGCTTTAAGGACACATCTCCTTCCTTTACTGTGTAAATCTGGAAACAGCGGAGGAGCGAGCAAAACAAAAAAACAAGCCTTGCCACATTAACCAGCTCACTTGCTTCATGTCATCTGTGAATCGACAGCTATAATGTCTGTGCATTTTACTGGCTTCCTGTTAGGTCCTTTCAGAATTTGTAATTGAGAGATTTTTGGATGCTTTTAGAACAAGCATTTGCAATGCACTAGGGTCTCGCATTTGTCCAAATTACAGCTATTGCCAGTTGTAAACTCCCAACCGGATTTTTCTTGCCACATTAAAAGAAAAAAACAGCACGATCACGCTGCTACAGTTCACTCGTAATGAAACCTATCGGCAAAATATGTATGTACACAACCGGCAAAAGTGCAATTAACTGTGTAACAGGGTCGATATTATGCAAAGCGCTCGACTTCTGCCAAGCGAGATCGTGCTGCGAAAATAGAAAAAAAGTAGTCCACAAACCTGATGGGAAACAGCGAGCCTCGCATGTTTTCTGTACTTGGTCGCTGCACTTGAGGAGGGCTAGCCACGAAAAAGGCATGACATATGCATGCCTTCGACTAATGAAAGCAAGCAGATTTTATTAGGCAAGCCCACGAGCCAATGAAAAACACTGATGTGACGTCGACAGGGCTCCGAGCCCTTTTCTAAACACTAAAGCATCTTGCATGCAACGCAGGCTCGACCCTAAGAAAACTCGAGGTGACTTCATCGGACATGAAACTTGTGACCGAGAGTCTGCACACACATTTTGATCAGTAAACACATATCACTCAGCTGGGAAGATAACTCGGCGACATAAACGCTCACTAGTGACGTCTCTTCTGAACTGCAAGTCAGGATCTGGCGAGTCCAATCTCGACTTTTATTCTCCCAAGATCGATAAATTTAAACTTGTTATTCACAAAAATTTGAAAGCGCAGCAGTGCAAACTAGAGAGCCATGTAAGAAAAGGAGTTGCTAACGGAGTCTACCTAAGGGTTCATCAGCATAAGTGCCTGCTGCGTGCAGAGGCGGCTTTTGGGCGGTGCGAGCGGTGCGACCGCATGGGGCGCCGACCTCAGGGGGGGCGCTGTGTTTATCAATAACTTCCGAAACTTTCGATTTAAATGCACCTACTGAAAAGTTCCTTGTGCGTTTAGCAGTCAAGAAACAATTAAAATGTCGAGATGCCTCTTGTGATTAATGTTCCTGGTAGAGAGAGAGATGGGAGTTTTGCCTAGTGGCAGGTTTGACTCAACAATAAGTAGCATAGAGGGTTAATATGCCTGCTGCAAAAAACAGAACTATGGGGCATATTTAAGAAAAGTGGCGCTGCACACAGTGCAACGCTACTTTTATTGAACCACTTAGCGCTCACCTGACGCCACCATGTTTGCGTCATATTTAAAATACGGTGCACCATGGCGGTAGTTTGGGGACTAGCGTTAGAATTTCTAACGCTAGTCTAGCGCTTTGCAGGAATAGTGTCAATTTTGACGCTAATCTTGCAAAGCACCCAGAGGCCCATTGTAATAAATGGAAGCATCCTTTTAATGTCTGCTCTGAGTAGGCATTAAAAGTGCTGGAAAAAAATGGCGCAAAGAAATTTGTCAGATTTCTTTATGCCATTTTTTTTGCCCCCCTTATCGGGAGAAAGCCCCCTTTGCATACATTATGCCTGGTGCAGGCATAATGTAGCGCAAAAGATTACAGAGTGGCGCAGCGATCTTGGCCTTCTAACGCCACATTAGCTGAAAACAAAAGACACTAATGTGGTGTTAGAGTGGCATTAGGGGGTCTTCAATATACCCCTATGCCAATGCTTAGTTTGTGCTTGTTGTTTCTGGTGCGCAGCACCAGCACTTATTTTTTAGGGCCAGCGCTTATTTTTCTGCCTCAAGCTTTTACAGCAAGAAAAAGACACATATGGGAAAGACGGAGGAAGAGAAAAATGAAAAAGCGTCACAATGGGAAAAGGCAGAAATCCGCAAGACTGAGCAGAAGGGTCAGGGAGTGCCTGTAAATGGATTGAAGAGGCCCAAGATGGATTCAGGATTATGATGCCTCTGTATTCCGTATTCACACATTTAATTGCAGCAGCCGCGTGTTTAAGAGGAGCGCTTTGGGCACCGGCACCTTTTTATTTACAAGTTAAGCACTGCCCTATGGGGCATATTTGAAAAAAGTGGCGCTGCACCCAGTGCTACGCCTCTTTTCTTGCGCCCTTTAGCACCCCCCCACGCCATCATGGGTCGTCATATTTAAAATACGGCGCACAATGGCGGTAGTTTGGGGATTAGCGTCAGAATTTTTTATGCTAGTCCGGCGCTTGGCAGGATTAGCATAAAAAATGTTGACGCTAATCCTGCAAAACACCCAGAGGCCCACTGTAAACAATGGAAGCCTCCTTTTAATGCCTTCTGCGAGCAGGATTTAAAAGTGCTGGAAAAAGATGACGCAAAGAAATCTGTCAGATTTCTTTGTGCCATTTTTTTACCCCACCCTCCCCCAACGTCGGGGATGCCTCCTTTGCATACATTATGCCGGGCGCAAGCATAATGTAGCGCAAACGGTTACAAAGTGGTGCAATACATGCATTGTGCCACTTTGTAAATATGACGCCACGTTTTTGGCCTTCTAACGCCACATTAGCTTAAAAATGTTACACTAATGTGGCGTTAGAATGGCACTAGAGGCTCTTAAATATGCCCCCACAGGGCATATTTGAAAAAAGTGGCGCTGCACACAGTGCTGCACCAATTTTCTTGCGCCCCTTAGAGCTCCCCTAACCCCACCATGTGTGCGCTGTATTTAAACTATGGCCAACATGGCGGTAGTTAGGGGACTAGTGTCAGAATTTTTTACGCTAGTTCGGCGCTTTGCAGGACTAGCATAAAAAATGTTGATACTAATCCTGCAAAGCACCCAGAGGCATATTGTAACCAACAGACGTCTCCTTTTAACGCCTGCTCTGAGCAGGCGTTAAAAGTGCAGGAAAAAAACAGCGCACAGAAATCTGTCAGATTTCTTTGCACCATTTTTTTGGCCCTCCCTAACCGGGGAATGCCACCTTTGCATACATTATGCCTTGCGCAGGCATAATGTAGCACATAGGGATACAAAGTGGTGTAATGCATGCATTGCGCCACTTTGTAAATATGGCACAGCTTTTTTGGCCTTCTAACGCCACATTAGCGTAAAAAAAAATGACACTAATGTAGAGTTAGAATGGCGCTAGGGGCTCTTAAATATGCCCCTACATTTTATGTGACTAGCTGAGTGGATTAGTAAAGCCAGCCTTAACAAAGTGCTCTAAAACACATGAATGCATGTGAAAGGGGAAAGATGGAGAGATGAGGGGCACATTTTCCGGTTGGTAGTGAGTGAATGCGAGGAGGAGGTCATGGGGTGGGGGGCGCCACAATAAACTGTAGCACAGGACGCCACCAGTCCTAAAGCCGGCCCAGGCTGCGTGTCCGTCTATCTCTGCTCTGTATTGCTTTGGCTGTCCGACAACCACTTGGTCTTTCGCCCATATAACCTAGTCCATTTGTTGCGGTGATATCTCGCGTGCTAAAAAATAATTTCACACTGGGCAAACAATGCAAGTCTGAATGTTTCACGTCAGCAGACTTCTCTGATAACCGGCAGTGCACCACACTAACATATTTCTGTTTGAATAACATACTAGTTCGAAATTCTGGAAATAAAACTTTACCCTCTTACCAAAGGTCTGAAAACGCACCCAATTGTTCTGTCGGTCGCCTCCTCCCACCTGCTCTCTATTTAAGCTCAGCAGCCGAGGCTGGCTGCACACAGGAGCAGCCGGGACGCAGAAGGAGCGGAAGGTAAGCGCTTGTTTCTGGACGCAGCATCACCGTGCGCGTGATCGCAGTGACAAGACGTCCAGGGTTTGTCAGTTGTTGGAAGTCTGTGCGTGCGATCCTGCGCCGATCTGCAAATGAAGTACATGTGAGAGAGGGTCAGGTGGGCCTTCAAATTAGCTATAATCGGACGAAACCTGCAGCTCTGAAATTTGTAATCTGTAACAATGACTAGCATTCAATCTACCACTTCTATGTCATGCTAAAATCACCCTGAGATGCGAAGATGTCTCTGAAATCGGTGTGCAAACTTAAAGTGACTACATTTGGTGACTTGTTTCCTGAGGGCGTCTGTTCTTCTATGTACAACAAAGCATTACTTGTTGTAACTTTTTGAATGGGATCTGCTTGTTATAGATATATGTGTGTATATATATATATATATATATATATATATATATATATATATATATATATATATATATATATATATTAGGAAAACAATATATTTTGTGCATCATTCGGTTCACTTTATATCAATGTGTATTGAAATGGCAGTAGTCGATAGTCCTCAGAACCTGACGCATAATTTGCCTTTAATTCTGTAACAAACCCCATAATTATCCTTGTCCGGCACATCTGCCTTTAATTTTGCTGCGCAGGTTTGACAATTATTTATTGAACGTTGGTGCTTCATGGCACTTATTTCAGGTATTCCTACCAAAAATACATTACCTCCAGCACAAATACTTGACATATGTTTTCAGTCAATTAATGTGCCTCGAAATGTTAAAGTTTCACATTACGCATTTAAAATATTTCCAACCCTTAGAAATCAGCGCCTCTCTGCATGAGTAGAGTGTTTGTTTCCTGTTTGGGCTGCAGGACAAGTGATCTTCGAGCCACTGACTGGACGAGGTGCGTGAGGGGAGAGGTGTTTCACCGGGGAGCGGTGGTCATACCATAGACCCATGGGCATAAATAGCAAGAGGAGGTTAACCTATTGCCTCCTGCTAGAAGGGCTGTTATTGTGCTGAACTGTGCCGAAGAGACGATGGTGGCTTAATGGTGTCTTATCATAGAGCAACAATGTTATAATTCAATATTTTTATTTGGTCTGTTATCTTGAAGTGCTATAATGTAAAATCCTTAGTTTTCAAGTTTCGGTAAAATTATATTTGGTGTCAACAGTTTGTAGCTGTTGCACAGCTGTATTGTAATGAATCATAATAGTAAAATAAGTTTAAAATAAGAAACAGACGTCATATGTAAAATGGCATTCATCATTCTTTTTTGATGGTGCAAAACACGTGGACATTTTAGGACGGATCAAAATCGTTAATTCGTAAAATGTCTGCCTGTCCGAAGACGACAAGAAACCGATATCTAGTAAACAGTGGCCATTTGGTAACCAAGCAAGGTTTAGGGACTGTAAGATTGACCACTGGAAATGGCTGCCAATATGGACTGAAGAAAGAGAAGGTTTTGAAAAGTTTACTCTTAAAGGTATTATACTACAACGCACGTACTGAGAAACATACTTATTGGTGTCTTTTCTCTTAATCTCTTTCTCTCACTAGATGCTGGGAATCTGGGCCATTTCGCTTTTTCTGCTCGCAACAGTGAAGGGTGAGATTTAGCATCTGCTACATTAGTCTTTCCGAACTCTTTATTTCTTGCAACCATTTGGCAACAATAATACTTTCAGTAAATATTTCCTACAGTTTAATGAAACATTGCATTCCAATGATGTAAGGACAGTGGGCAGGTTTAGTTACAGAAGGCGTTAAGGAGCATGAGTTAGAAAGAAGATCAAAACATATTTGCAGGCTTAGTAGAACGATGGGAACTGAACAACAGATGCATGGCTCTATTACCTCTATGTCCCAGTCCTTACTTATCAGGTGAATCACACTCCTGAGACAGGAACATTCCACTTTCAAATGTTATGAAGTCTCATCCACCAGTGTTTAGTGCTATGAAAGGGTCAGATATTCCCAGGACCCTCTGTTTGTGTCCTGTGTCCAATAGGGACAAGGGTGCTGGAATAGAGGCAATTGCTGGAATCCGTTCCTCACTCCTGCCCTTCTTAATACACCTCTTCCAGGGTTCAAGGAGATTTAGGAGTGCAACGGCAGATTCAGCTTTTGGGATTGTCAATTGACTAGGTATGCAATCGAATCTCTGGGTCAATAGTGACACTTGAAGTTGCTTCCACTATTGGACAGTCATAAGCCATTCATGGGTGTTTGGGAAATGATGATGGGATTTTGTCTTTTGTGTTTGGTCGTCTTCTTTGTCCCTGTGCTGCACTGGCCTATTTGATGCCCATGGACATAGATTGTTTGTGTTTGTGACTCTGGTATGGTTTCTGGCCTCTCTGAAGCCTCTCTGATGGCTTGGTGTGCCTCATAAGTAAGAACTAAGAAGAGGGACATAGAGGTAATGCCCCAGTTATCTCAAGTAATCTTGATTACTTCTAGTTCTACCTTTTCTTGTCATAGTCCTCATGGCTTGCTGACGGAACTCCACAGAATCCAATGGAGTCTTTATGTAGCTCTGTGCAATTCCTGAGTGTGAAACTCTGTGAGTTCTGCCCACCCCTAATTGTGACAAAATGGAATAGGACTAAGACTATTGAAAATTACAATACATGATCAGGAAACTACCGCTGCAGATGTAGTGGCACCTGGTCCAGCAACATGAGGAGCCTGCACACCTTCATTAGGACTACGTTTGTCAACCTGTACCCCACTGTTACTTATTGCTCTCATGTTTTTATGTATCTGCAGTATTCTTTATAAAATGTCCTGGTGCACAAGGGACTAGGGTTGTGCTTTATAAATACCAGAAACAATAATTAGCTCTTCAGTGAATATGATTTCTATAACTGGGGCTATATAGTCTATGTTAGCCTAGTGGGCTACATTCAGTCTGACTCAGGGAACCTCAGAATTTGTCTGATCTCTAGCTTATATAAAAGACATTTACTACACAGTATTTCAATATGTTTGTGAGGCATACATGTGGTGTCTGACTTAGAGGTTGACAGAGGGGGGATTCTGTTATATCAGTTGCGGACTATCCTTGCCTCGAACTCTTGGTCCGCTGGTGCGAAATAGAGGTTGGCAGACAGTACATTTTAATCCATCAGCAAAAACCTTCCTTCACCAGCCTGAGGGAGTAGAGGCCATCAGAGGTAAGATATCTGACCATTTGCCCTCTTTAGCGTGGACAGTTGGATGCTTTTTTTTCCACTGTCCCTCACTATCAGGTATATCCTGAGCCAGAGGTGCACTCTTAATTCTGTTGAGTTCATGTGCTCAAGTCAATGGTGACTATGTGCTCAAGTCAATGATGATTAGGGAACCATTTTCAGGTGTCAGGTTAGCATCCACTTCATGTGAAATGTCATTTTAGGAACCAATAGTTTTTAAGGGCCAGATGTACAAAAATACAATTTTGCATTTCTTAATTAGCGACTTCAAAGAAATCGCTATTGAAGAAATGCAAAACGCTATGTACAGGAATACAGATTTCCTAATAGCGATTCCTACGAAGTAGTAATTTCTATTAGGAAATTGGTAATAAGAAGTCCCATTGCATTTTAGTCAATGGGCCGGTTTTGCATTTCCTAAATAGTGATTTCTTATAAAGAAATCGCTATTTAGGAAATGCAAAACCAGGGATGGCAAAGGGCGAAAGGCCCCCCTTGGGGCACCACAAAAATAGGGGTGCACGTGTAGAGCACACATACGCCTAAGAGGCCCCACTTTAGGGTGCTTTTAAAAAAAATTGCACTTGGTTACTACTGACTTCAAGTCAGTGCTAACTGCATCTCCTAAATGCCTAAGTCGCATTTAGTAAATTCTTCGTACATCAAAATAGGAATCACAAATAGGGAATCCCTATTTGCGATTTCCTATTCTGGGAATCGCAAATTGCGATTTCTACAAGGTAGAAATCGCAATTGGGATTCCCTAAGGGCCTTTGTACATAAGGAAAGGCCGCTTTGCATTTCTTAACGGCCTGAAATACCGATTCGGACTGTTAAGAAATGCGAAAGAGCTTTGTACATCTGTCCCGTAGTCTTTTGAAACAGATGCAGTAGGTAGCCAGGATCCATTTCAGGGGCCCTTTTCACAAAACCTACTGGTAACAACTGACATTTTTCAAGGCAGTTACTGAACTGGGGACACCAACTGAACCCAATGGCTTCAGCAATTCCTGGGTTCAACTACAAGTTTTATTACAATATCTGCACAATCACAGTCCTTAGAATATTATGGTTCGTAGAGTTCCACTGTCAGGATGACCCCCATCAGCTAGCTGAACTGCACCCAAAAAGTGGTGTCTGAAGACAGACCATCTTGGAATGCAGAAGATTTGATATGAGCACACTTAGCAGTGGGTCAGGAATCAAGCAGATGTACATGCTGGGCAGTTAATTTTGCAAAGTTGCGACACAGATGATGTGGTCTTTAGTGGTTTTATCTTCTGGCCTGCCGGGTTGCAGAAGTGTTATGACTCCTGGGTATTCCTGCCCTATTGTGAGGTCCTCCACACAAATTCTTTAGTCAGTTGGACCTTGTGCAAGTCTTTCTGGGATCAGGGCAGCCCTTGTCCTGCACAAAGGAATCCATTCCTACACTCAGACTACAGGGAGGACTGTTACCCTGCAGACGTTCAGCTCCTGTCATAATATTTGCTCTACACTAGTGCATAGAGTTTCCATTAAGTCCAAACGACATATCTGCTAAATTTTCAGATTGGCTATGTGTGACATTTTCATGGTTTCAGTGTACATAAGAGTGATATTCTACAGCCAAGTGTGTGACACTCCGAGTGACTTTCTTTCCAGTAAAATGAAGCGATGAAGTCCATATAAAAGGATACATATCACAAATGAACGCCTTTTTAACAATGCACAATCCTAAAAGATATTGAAACTGACTGCAAAACCACTGAAATGGGAGGTCGCTAACCTACCGACATTAACCTATTTCCAGTTGCTGTGCAGCACTATATCTCTGCTCCCAATGAAGTGTCGAACTCCCCGACCTGTCTACGCAAAGTGCCTACTGACCACTGATCAGTCCTCCAACCAACCTCACTGCACTTCACTGCTGCTCTCTGTAGGCTTGGTACTGAACAGGCTGGTATGTGAGCAAGAGAACAGTGCAAGTAGATTTCAGAGCGGACCTTTGCTTTAGCTGTGGCCTCCGTGAGCTGCTTTTCACCTCCATGTAGCTGGGCCTTCCCCATTTCTGTGTGGCTTTCATCCTTCTTGCACCTCATCCATATATGTTAGCAAGATCTGTGGCCGTGTTTGCTTCCAATTTATTTTGCCCTGTGCTTTTATATTGTCCTAGTAAAGAACTGAAGATTGTGCCCCCGATTGACCCCAGTATGGTTTCCAACTGTTTGCCCAAAGGTTAGAAAACGTCCTGAAATCTTAAATCAAAATGAAGAACTTAAAGGTAAATACAACAAAAACTATGACCTTCAGCAATCAGCCGGCTGGGCAACCATAATCCTCCTAAATGATTTTCCTTGGAGGGGTAAGCTGCTATTAATATTAGGGTTGTACCTAGACTCAAAAGCCAATGTATTTCACCAGAAACAATACATAGTGAAAAAGGAATGTGCTAATCAGTGCATTAAGTACAGTAGCAAAAAAAAATGGATGGTCCCTCTTATCAGTCACTGTTAGCAGATGCATTTAACTGAACTATGGGGCATAAGTGTGCCATACGACGTCTTCAAAAGGGCGACGAATAAAGCAGTCAGGTTTCAGTCTGACTGAAGGACATAAATAAATTTAGTTTGCAATCTCACGCCGGGATGGTGATTAAAACTTTTGACACCTTGAAACTGGTAACATACTCAAGCACCCCCTTCCCATCACAAATAAAGCGCAGACCAATGACCTTGGTTTTTGGCAAATTACCAGCACTGGTTAGTCGACCAACCTGAGATCACAGTGGACCCACAGAATGCAGACTTTGTAAAAGGAGAATTTTAGCAATCTGGGCTGCACTTGTCCTAACCTGCACAATCTCAGATTATTATTATTATTAAAAGAGTTTTAATGACAGAGGCATTCGAACTCGCATAGAAGCAGTAATAGTGAGTCTCCACCCAGGAGATCGCAGCTAAACTGTAAACTTGTGAAATTTCTGTCAATGGCTCCCATTTGATGTATTTTAAATCAGTTTCCCTCTATAAGCCAACAGCGTGGTCAGGTGAAGGATTTGACAACAGCAGTTTCGTACATCCTGCCAGGGTTGTGATCTCACAAATCAAACTTATGCTTCCCTGGCTCTGCCTGTAGGTGGGCTGTGTTGATTACAGTTGCACTAATGTAGATTTGTATCTGTTTTTAAAGTTATCTTTTAAGTGTCACTCCATTAAGGAAGTTATAGAGTCTTCATGTTTACATCACACAGTCGTGCTTTCGCACCTTAATTTATTTTATCTTTTATAAGAATGAAGTTGTAATAACCGTAATATTGTTATGGTTTTATCTAACTGAAACAATCAAATGATTGATATATTGGTGTCCTTGTGTGGCAGAAAAGATTGTGACTGACTGCATCAGGAGTTCCTCCCTTCCATGACTGCCTGTGCCTCTTCTCAATGTGTGGTGTTGAACAGCTCATGTGATGACACTTGCTGACCACTGGGCTTTGGTCAGTGATACAGCGTGCTACTGTGCCTCTTCTCAATGTGTGGTGTTGAACAGCTCATGTGATGACACTTGCTGACCACTGGGCTTTGGTCAGTGATACAGCGTGCTGCTGTCTCTCCCGCTCTCCGTTACCTTAACAACTCCAGCCAGCGACTGAAGGCTACCCTTTGCCTTGCCAACAGACACTGCTGAACTGACGAGTGTAACAACCCAAGTCAGCTTCAGACGTTGTACTGAATGAGCTGCACTGTCCACGCATGCCAGACACTGTGCTTTAGCTACATCCTTACGTTAGCGATGTTGTCACGGCTGACCCTTTTCTTAAAAGCATCAGATAGGTCAGAGAGTACTCCGGCTGAAGTGCTGCATATTTCCAGTGCATGTGTACATAGATGCTATATGTATTATAGGTGCTGTTTACTGTGCAACAGAACTTACCGACAATAGAAAGTCTCACATCTTTTCAAAAAAGAAATAACAGTGACTCAACAATATATTTATTCTATTTTATTCTGGTGTTATCTGTATCTGATGTTCTATCCCACACCAGCTTCCAAGACTATGGGCTTGATTTAGAACTTGGAGGATGGCTCACTCCATCACAACAGTGATGGATATCCCGTCTGCCGAAATCTAAATCCTAAAATCTAAATCTAAAATTTAAATACTATTATAACCTATGGGATTTTGATTCCAGCAGACGGGATATCTGTCACTGTTGTGACTGAAAAAATCAGTGACTCCTATGCCATAGGAGAAAGCTTCTAAGGCAAGGGGAATCATATGCTTGTTTAGTTTTCATAAACAAAATCTAGCTTTGGGATTTTATTTTGAAAAAATAAAAGAAGAAAATGAAAATCATAATTCCATTGTACTTACAGGAACCACCCTGACTATGGTTCCTGTAAACGCAAGTGACGTCTGCTAGCTGGTGGCCATCCCTAATGCCCTCATTATGAGTGTGGCGGTCTGAGGCCCGCCCCACTCACAGTGATGGTCAGACCACCGCAGTCCAGGTGGCCGACCACCCCAATACAACCCTGGCGGTCGAACCCACCTAAAGACCGCCATTCCTGCCAGGAAGATGGTTCCTGACGTGGTGACGATGGCCTGAGTTGTACTCAGCCAGGGATGGACTGAACTCAGCACGCCATGGAAAGGCTGGAGGAAAGCTAGTACCGGGGGCCACAGGTGGGCTCCTGCACTGTCCATACTCCTGGCATGTGCAGTGCAGGATCCCCCTTGCCCAGCACAGTCAGACTGTGCACTGTCTGCTTTGCAGACAGTGCACATTCCGAGGGTGCTGGAGTACTACGATGTTGGCCTTGGCTACCTGTAGGGAGTCAAGACCAATATCTTAGCACGGTTCCTATTGGGCAGCCCGGCGGGAACCACATACTACAATGTTCCCACTAGTCAGCCCAGAAGGAATATTGTGATATGTGAGGGGGGACGTCACCACCATTGTGGTGGCGTCCTCCCTGCGAGTTTGGCGGTCACGTGGTGGGCCCGTCAAACTTATAATGAGGCCCTAAATTTGGTGGGCAGAACACCCTTGCAATGGCAGGAGTAAAGTACTCCATCTAGGCGAGGATATTAACACCAGTGCCAAAAGGCAAAATCAGGCCTTTTCTTCAATCAATCACTCAAACATTTATAGAGCGCGGCAAGTCACCAGTGAGGTTCTTGAGGCATTATATCCTTTTTCTAGACTTTGGCATTTGAACATAGGACTCTTATAGATAATTGGCTTTTTATTAAAGGCTTTAAAAACTCTCCTCTAAAATCATACAAAATCGTTGTATGTACCCTGCTGCCACTCATTTCATGTAAGCACCTTTATTAAACTAATGTTGGTTACACTTCTACATGCTGTAACCAGGTGAGTCTAAAATAACAAGATTCTTCTTTTAATTTACTAAGTCCCCATTCCCAAGAGTAAGCCTCAATACCAGGATCTTGTATATATGTCTGCATTTGTCACTTCTATAGTGCAAAACTAGCCGTAAGGCAGCAAAGCATTCTAGACAGTCATAGGTGAAGAAACAGTCACTGTGAGATTGGGGTGATAGCTATTTTCCAAGAGTGAAGGTGTACTGTTACCCAATGGCGATGTTGTGTTCTTTAAAGAGGGTTGTCTTCAGCTCTGTCCTGAATTGGACTGGAATTAGGGCAGTCCTGAAGAATAAGTGAACGTCATCCCTGATCCAGGATGTATAGATACGAAAGCCTGCAACGTTGGGTTTTTTTTATGCACCTTTATGTCTTCAGTCTCATGGTGTCCTGGCTGTAGGTGTGCTGAGAGCCAACGCAGATGGTGAGGTTGTCAGACAGTTAGACAGGGGTGCTAACTGTGATAGCTTTGTGGATAACCTGCGTGTTTTTGGTAATGGTGTGTGCTAGTAAGGGGAGCCTATGGTGTTCCAGTAGGCTGAGGGTGATATGGGCATATTTCTTCAGGCTCCTTATGAGCCATGTTGTGGCATGTAGTCTGCCTTTAAAGGGGACTAATGTGGAGTCAAGAATGCCATGGAGCAGGGCATTGCTGCCATCAAGATGCAAGATTCCCACACTGCCAACTCAAGTACATTGTGGCATTGCTGATGCCGGCTGTTGCTTCTAATTCCATAGGACATGAAATCGTTTTTGAGTCAGATTTTTTGCACTCATGTTAATGCCTAGATAGATCAGCCTGGAAATAAGACACCAGGCTCCAAACATATTCCTCCTTCCTTTCAGGCCCTTGAATGGAATGCCTGGAAACTGTGAGGTTTCTTTCTTGGTAAATAATTTGTATTCATTGGCTGCAGTGTGTGCAAAATATAAAGTGGTTTACCTCTTTGTTAGTAGGTACTATAACTAAGTCCATCTTAAAGGCATACCCACAAAATACCAATATTGCCATGTTATTCCTTTAATGGAAATCCAGGGTTACCTCATTCAGCATTGAGTAATTGTTATAGACAATATAGCCATTAGAAGTAGGTAGGTTTACCCCAAGATTTTTAATAAAGGTTTAGGTATTTAAGTTATATTACTTTCGCCATCTCTGACAACTCTACTGCATTTCATGTTAAATGGAAAATTTCAGATTTTGTGATTAAATAAAATCAAAACATGAACCAAAGCCATACCCCCTCACTGAAATTGGAAAGGAGGTAGGCGGGTCACTCAAGTTACCCATAATATTGTATGTGAAAAGGGTTAGCTTGTTTTCATATCCCCAAAGTGTACGTCTCCATGTGGGCAAGTGTACTGAGCAAATGATTCAACTACAAACGTGAGCCATAAAAAGGACAGGAGATGTCCTTGAATTGATCCCATCTCTAGCTGGTACATCTCCACCAGATAAACACTGGCCCTAACCTTGGCAATTGAACTAAATAATCAGCAAGATCAGCTGCAATAAAATTGGGACTTTTTTAAATTGCATTCAAAACAGCCTCATAAACCCTCAGTCAACCTGCTCAAAGTCCTAATCATCAGCTAATGTGACGTATATTTTTATCTATTTATGTATTTGTTTCATCATGGTGGCACAGTTCAAAAGGAACCACTGTACATAGAAACAAGCCATGACAGAAAGGACAAATATGCTGTTTGGTTGGCTACATAAATGATTATGTGAAATGTATATACTAAACTGTTTTCATAGGGGCCATCAATATGTAGGAAGATAGGAGGGATAGTTAAGCTGGCCCAATGTGGCTGGTCTGATGAGATATATTGGCCATGGTATCTTTTTTAGACACCTTTGGTGTCTGGACAAAATATTAAATAAAAAATATTGTAATACAGAAATATCGTGTCAAGAATATCAGGTCCTCGCATATATCAGGGTAAGTAATATCGAAGTCAAAAATATAATTTTGGGTGTTGTTTATAATATTAATTAATGTAATAAAAGATGTAGGAAATATCTTTGTATATGATATTGTTTTTTCAGTGTAAAATTATATATATTGTATTAAATTGTAGTTGAATGTTTATGAATGTAAACTAATGATTTTTTTAGATTTTGAATTATTTATGGTATTGCTGAACTTTTAATGTTTGTTTTAATGTATTTTAATTAGTTGTAGAAAAGTATTTTAGTGGAGGGATGTTGGATTAGTAGGGGATAAGGGAGGGGAGATATTTGTAAAAAAATTTTTTTAGTAATTGTTTGTAAGGTAATCTTTTGTAATATGCATTTTTTAAAATTTTATTTAATGAAAAATTCAATTGACATATTTACTTTTATTGAAAGGATTATACAAATATTGATATATAGTTTATTTTTCTAAACAAAATTACAAATTAGAAACAATATTACATTTGGAATTTTAAAGATAGTTTAATAAAATATGTTAATATTTTTAATGGTTTAAAAAAATGTAAACAAATTTAAAACGCGAAAATAATTAGAATGTTAAAAAAGTAGTTAATTAACTTATTTTTTAATTCATAAAATGTGTACACAATTTATTTTATTTTAGAAAGTTGCTAATTTGTTATATTTTGAATTGTGATGTATTAAAAACGTTTTTGAATGGTAAATAACATTTCTACAAGTAAATGGTTTATTAATAAGTTCATTACAAATATTTAATCGTGAATTTATATATAAATGTTAGCCGTTGAAAGTAGTGATTTACTGTTTAAAGATCTTTACAATTCATACATTTACTATAGTTTGATATTTTTCACTATTAATAGTGTATTGTGGTTTTGCGAAATATCATATTTTAATTAGAAGTTGGAATTACTTTTGGATAAAAAGTAGGTTTTACTTCTTAAAGCTTTTTTATGTTGGTTTAGATCGAGGTAGGAAAAGTAAATGTCACTCCTTTAGTGTCCAACACGTTCTCCAAGTTGATTTATATTGGAGTCAGAGTAGTAAATGTTACCCCTTTAGTTTCAAAAACCTTCCTAAAATTGGTTTAGTTTGGAATGGGAAAAGTACATTTCACCTCTTTAGTGTTTAACACCTTCCTTAAGTTAGTTTACATTGGAGTGGGAATAGTAAATGTCACTCCCTTAGTGTCCAACACCTTCCCCAAGTTGATTTATACTGGAGTGGGAACAGTGAATACTAACCTGTAGTATCCAAAACCTTCCTCAATTTTTTTTAGGTTGGAGTTGAAATAGTAAATGTCACCTCTTTAGTGTCCAATACTTTCTCCAAATTGATTTGCATTGGAGTGGTAATGGTATATGCTACCCCTTTAGTGTTCATCACCCTTCCCAAGCTGGTTTATATTGGAGTGGAAATAGTAAATGTCACCCCTTTGGTGTCCAACACCTTCCTTAAGCTGGTTTAGATTAGAATTAGAGTCCAACACCTTCCTTAACTTAGTTTAGATTGGAGTGGGAATAGTAAATGTCCCTCCTTTAGTGTCTAACACCCTCCCCAGGTTGGTTTAGATTGGACTGGGGCGAACAAATGTCACCATTTAGTGTTCAATGCGTTCCCCAAATTGGTTTCCATTGGAGTGGGAATAATAAATGTCACCCCCTTTAGTGTTCAACACCTTCCCCGCATTGGTTGGTGTATGTTGAAGTGAGAATAGTAAATGTCACCCATTTAGTATTCAATATTCAACAAGTTGGTTTAGATTGCAGTGGGAATAGTAAATGTCACTACTTTAGTGCCCAACACCTTCAACCAGTTGGTTTAGATTTGAGTGGAAATAGTAAATGCCACTCTTTTAGTATCCAACACCTTCCCCAAGTTGGTTTAGATTGGAGTGGTAATAGTAAATGTCACCCCGTTAGTATTTAGCACTTTCTACGAGTTAGTTTAGATTGCACTGGAAATAGTAAATGTCATTCCTTTAATATCCAACACCTTCCTCAAGCTGGTTTAGGTTGGAGTGGGAACAGTAAGTGTCATCCCGTTAGTGTCCAGCACCTTCTTTAAGTTGGCTTAGATTAGAGTCG
The DNA here is from genome assembly GCF_031143425.1 of Pleurodeles waltl. NCBI lineage: Eukaryota > Metazoa > Chordata > Amphibia > Caudata > Salamandridae > Pleurodeles > Pleurodeles waltl. Next base: position 740,447,788 of record NC_090445.1, on the reverse strand, counting down.
GAGTGGGAATAGTAAATGCCACCCCTTAGTGCCCAACACCTTCCCAAAGTTTCTTTAGGCTGGAGTGGGAATAGTAAATGCCACCCCGTTAGTGTCCAGTAGTTTCCCCAAGTTGGTTTACATTGGAGTGGGAATAGTAAATGTCACACATTTAGTGTCCAACACCTTCCTTAAGTTGGTTTAGATTGGAGTGGGAAGAGTAAATCTCACTCCTCTAGGGTCCATCCCCTTCCCAAGTTGGTTTAGGTTGGAGTTGCATTAGTAAATGTTATCCCTTTAGTATCCAACACTTTCCCCAAGTTGGTTTAGATTAGAGTGGGAATAGTAAATGTCACCCTGTTGAAAAAAAATGTAAATGCATTTTTATATATTTTGTTATTTGTTAGTATTATATGTTAAATAATTGCATATATTTAAAAATATTTTGTTTGTACTTTATACATTTTGCTACATTTATTACAATGTTGTTAGATATGTTTACTTTTTACATTATGTTTGTATTTATTAAATAATGTAATATATTTTTCATTGATTGTTATGGGTATTTAGTTATTTTAATAACATTTTTGTAGTATATATTGTGGTGTTCGATATTTTTGACATTTAATATGTTTTGTTATAGGTGACTATATTTCTGCTTCTGATATTTTTGTCATCGATATTTGTAAAAAACAGGGTTGTTGTCAGCAATAGCTCTGTGCTCGATATTAGTGTTTGTGTAAGTTATGTTTAGGGAGGTGGTATTTTTGTTCTCTATATAAAAGTTCCTATATTTCTGTATATTGATATTTTTGGTATCAATATTATGTCAGTGATTCAGCTCCTTTCAAAGCAAGTGGGAGTAGTAGGTGTCAGCGTTGTTGGGTTTCTAGATAAAGAAGATATGGTTCAATAGTGGTCTTTAATGGTGATTGGGGGAGTAACCCTGAGATCGACTTTGAGCATTCTAGTGCTTACACTCAATTAGGAAGTCTGAGTGCAAACATGAATGGGGGGGTTGGGGTTGGGAGAGATAGAATGTGATAGCATTGAACTGAGTTAAAAAGTAATGGGAGGAGAAGTCCTTGAAATAAGGTGGTGCTGATGAACTTGTGAAAGGTTAGTAGGTAACACTACATTTTAGTTTGTTGTTGTTTATTATCATTTATATTGAACTTTTCTAATTGATTCTTAAGGAATGCATGGGTGAATAGGTAAGCGCCTAGTCCCTTGGGACTCAATGAAATATTTGTTTTTGTGGATTTGTGTGCCACAAAGTACCCATAGCACTCCTTGCAGCCAGGATCATCCAGAGAAAACAAAAATTATGCAAACATTTCAATCTTAGCATTTAGGGCCTCATTACGACTTTGGCGGTCTGACGGTAGGACCTCTGCGGTGATGGCTGCCAAAAGACCGCCATGTTGGCAGTGATCCGACCACTGTATTAGGAGTCACACAACGAAGTCCACCAGAAACAGCCAAAATCCCGAAACTGTCAGGACACTGGAGGACGGAAAAGAGGCAGTTCCACCACCAGCACTGCCAGCCTAATCAAAAACCTCCGATCATATTACGATCCACAAATCACAAGAACAGTTCTTTCATGGTGGAAAATCAGTGTTGGTGTGAACCATGGTGGTCTGAACTCTCATCAGTCAGACCACCACACCACACCACATTGGATAGTTTGAATACTCCACACCTGACACACATCCACACACTGACACTCCGACACACTACACTATATAAGACAACCCTACACAACCCATAATTCTTTGCATCTGGAACAACACACACAGCCAGAGATAAGCAAAAATGTATAGATAGAGCAAAGTAAAAAATAGTCACCCCTACACATTTCACTCAGTACTCATTCCACACCTGCACAACACACACAACACACAATTTTGTATCCCACTCAATACACAACAAACATCACCCTCTCCTATTACAGCACCCACACCTCATCACTAAAAATATATCCCCCCATTTTTCACCATCTCACCGTCTCTTCCACCTCTACCATGTCCCCACAAAAACATCCACATTTTACTGACGAGGAGTTGAGTGTCATGGAAGACGAAATTGTCAGAGTAGAGCCATACCTTTTTGGAGCACAGGTCTGGCAAACATCAATAACCAGGAAAATTGAGTTGTGACAAAGGAGAATCAACAGGGTGAATTCTGTAGGTAGTTACCCACCCACACAGGACGACATAGGGAAGAGGTGGAACAACGTCAGGGGGAAGGTACGCTCCATGGCAGCCAGGCCCCAACCGGCAGTGCTCAAGCCTGGCAGTGGACCCCCACGTCTTCCCCCAAGTGGAGTGGAGTCTGGTAAGTCACTGAACTAAAACTGTCAACAAACTGCATTGTTCTGCATGCTCACTGACCACCTTGTGCCACCTTAACAGCCAACCCACTCACCACCCCTGTGTCCAACTGTCCAAATATCCCTCTCTGGCAACCCATATGTCAACTAAACTCAGTTGGGGCCACAGTGTCTGTGTATAGCATGGGTAGTACAGTGACTGATGGCACTTCAAGTCCCAGCAGGCACTGTCCCACCTTTAAGAAAGCAAGAACAGTGTACCACATTTTAAAATGTCTTGTATGTGAAACCAACAATCAATGTAGCACATCCTAAATGCACCACTTTTTAACTGTCCATGTAAAGGACAGCATTGCTATGGCCCACTACCAGTACAATCACAAGGAAAGTGCAACAAACTGGCCTTTGAGAAAAGCTTCCTAACAATGTCAAATACTCACCTGGGGGTGGGGGAAACTATATGGCAAATTAGATGTACTTGCAGTACATCTATACAGAGGACCACGTCAAATGGTAACTCCCATACTGTTTGCCAGCTCTGTCACCATTGTGCATTGTCCAGCTGTTAATTAAATCAATGCTGCCATACACCTTACAGGGAGAGACATGTACAATGTCATGACTTTACTCAGACAAGATATGAGGGTATCAGCAGTCATCTAAACACCAACATACTCCAAGAGCTTGGAGCATGCTGTATGCAAAAGCATCTCAGTGTCTCACATTGCTCTAACCCAGATTTGGAAGAAGCTGTCATTGTCATATCCGGGGACCATGTAAAGGCAGTGTGTGCATGTCACATAGCATGTCTAGCGGTCAAAGTTAACATCGCTTGTTGCATCACTTACAAAAACTGTGTGTTCCACTTCTCCTACAAGTAACCTTGCCATTCTCAACATGGAGAGGACACCAGACACTGACACTACCCCTCTGGATGAAGGCCCCAGTGAGGAAAATAAACCTGGATGTTTGGACACTGAGAACGAAGCAGGCCCATTGGGTCCTCAAGACTGGTCAGTCAATAACTGTCAGCCTCATCCTGCCCACATTGACTCCTCCCAGCCCTGCTGCATACACATCACAGGCAACCATTCTCCCCAAACCTCTGTCCCAAGGACATTGTCTTCATTGTGTGCCCCCAGTACAAGTACCTGAGTCTTCTGTTGTCACCCCTGACAATGATGGTCCTGCCACCAGTGGGAGTGGGCACACTGTACCACGGGCACAGGTACGTAAGGGTAGGGTGCGTAGGAGAGATGGTCGGGCTAGAGGATGGTGGTTCCAAGGGACAGAACTGACCAGGACACTATCTCCCAAGTCTTGGGAGCCTAACAACATACCCAACGCGTGATGGGCCTTGTACTGACCATGATGGGGAAGATCAGACAGCTGCAGAGGGACAACCACCAGGAAGCTATGCAGCAGTGGCAGGCCCAAAATGTCATCCTGGCTTCCATTGCTGGGGTACTGAGGGACATGAAGACCACTCTGAGTAGGCTTGGTACCTAACATCAGGCCTCTTCCATTAGCAATGAAACATCAGTCCCTTCTACATCTGTGGCTGCTAGTGGAATGAAGGCCCTGCCAGGGGAAGGCAATGCCACAGACACCCCATCCCTTGTAGTAGAAGCCCCCCCGCAAACGTGGACGTCCACCCAGACATCTAGGAGGATCAGATGCCAAAACCAAACCCACTGCCAGGAAGTGAACCTCTACTGATTGGTTCCCCTTGTGATATTTAAGAATAAGGGTTTACCCACTTAACCCCACAAGACCTGGGTAATGAACAGCGTGGTACACCCCTAGGGAAACTCTTTTGCTCCCCAAACAACGACAAAAAGAGAATCCATTAACCTGTGTCATTAACTATAGACCGCAGGCCAACAAGGTACGGTCAATCATAGAGAGAAACTGGAGAATCTTGGCAAGATTAGAGATAGAGAAATCTTTGTTTGAATTTAAAAGAGCTCGCAACTTGAAGGAGCACTGGGTGAAGGCTACATACCCAACAAAAAGAAAAAGAGATCTCAGAGAGTTGTTACAATTACCCCCCTTACAGGGTCATTATAAATGTAAGAACTGTGTAGCGTGCCAATTTACAAGTGAATCGAAGGAGGTAATTTTGAAGGGAATGGTACATCGACAAGTGAATTTTTCAAATTGTAACACAAAGAATGTAATTTATTGTATCAAATGCCATTGTGACCAGATTTATATAGGGCAGACATCAAAACGGGTTAAACAAGGATACTTCAACACTGATCTAGGATTAAATGTGTCATCAAGAGTGCACCACTGGTGGAACACTACTGTGAACTGAACCACCCATCGGAAGATATATGGCGGACTGTACTGGGGGTGATTCAACTTAAAGGAGATGGATGATTGGTATCGCAACATTTGATGAGGAAGGAAGTACGATTCATTGAGAAGTTTGGAACAGCAAGACATGGTTTGAATGATCAAGATTAAATTTGGGCACTACTATAGTTAATCTTATTTTTGTTTCCGTCTCTGAATTCAAAAAAGAAGGATATAACCTGGTCTCTTGTATATAAGAGTATTTTAATTACGTTAAGGTATGTTCATGCAAACTGAATCACAGGTTCATATAAGTGTCACTAACCTTTAAGATTCTATTTGGGAATAGAAATACGTTCTTTTATAATTCTCCTCCCCACCTTTTGTTTCAGCAATCCCTAGGGTTTTCTAATAACACAAATGGTGCTATTAGTGACATTTCTCATTATGAGTTATTTAACAAGGCGATGAGATACCCCTACAAGATGGCCACCAAATAATAAACAATGTAAATGTTAAAGATGGCCGCTATGGCTTTAGTTATAACGAGTGAATTAAAGTTTGGCACATTATCACTCGTTCTTTACATTTGGGCTAGCAACAGAATCAGGGCAAGTAGGGTTTAATGTACACTCAAGGGGAAATTTTGCCCCCGTTGATATAAGAAAAACAATTATTTTATAGCCCATACCGGTCATACTCTCAAGATGGCCGCCGTTATCGTGTTTTTTTAAGCATGTCCAAGCAAGTCTCTGTTTTCCTTTCTTCCCCCCTTTTTATCTCTTTTTTAACTTGTTTACAGTTATATGGGAGTAGAATCAGTGCAAGTTGGAACTTGTTCTACATATGTTAAACACACGTTCATTCTCAGGCCGATATTGAAAATACTTTAAAGATGGCCGTTGCTTAATGTTTATAAGCGTCAATCTCGCGAGTAGCCGGTTTTTCAGGCACTCCGATCTACGGGGGAGCATTTTCACGTGGGCTCACCTGTTCAGCCTGTATTGTTTGCCACAAAGACGTGAGCATTCAGGACAGTGCCCTTGGGACCAGTAAGTAGTTGAACTTTGTTAAGATTAAGGGGGTCATTCCGACCCTGGCGGTCCAAGACGGCCAGGGCCGGGGACCACGGAAGCACCGCCAACAGGCTGGCGGTGCTTCCCAGCCCCTTCTGACCGCGGCGGTAAAGCCGCGGTCAGAAAAGCGAATCCGGCGGTTTCCCGCCGGATTTCCCCTGCATGGGCTGAATCTCCATGGGCCATGGAGATTCCGACCCCCTTCCTGCCACCCTGTTTCTGGCGGTTTTTACCGCCAGGAACAGGATGGCGGGAACGGGTGTCGTGGGGCCCCCTAACAGGGCCCCATAAAGATTTTCACTGTCTGCAACTGCACCTGTCGCACCCCTGCAACTCTGCCGGCTTCATTGTTGCAGGACCTTTCCCGCTGGTCCGGCGGGCGCTCCTTTGGCGGGCGCCCGCCGGCCCAGCGGGAAAGCCAGAATGGCCGCCGCGGTCTTTTGAACGCGGAGCGGTCTTTCGGCGGCCAAGTCAGAATGAGGGCCTAAGTGTGTATGGCCTCAGAGGATATTTTTCCCTTGTGTTTTCCAATTAAATGAGGATCTTATGGGTTTGTATTATTTCTAGCTCACTTATGTGATGTAGGAATTCAGTCACACCAATCAACAAAATAACCCCATGGCAGGGTAAGTTTAGTTTGTAATTCAACAGGTTTAGGTCATTTTGTAGCCCTAAACATAGAGTTTTATTTAAAATGTACAGAAAAAATTCTTAAGGTTGAAAATACTGGCATGTGACACAAGGGTGTTCTATATAGACCTGAGGAGCACATTTATATAGGCACTGCATGAACAGCATGCTATAATACAAGAACATGCTTATGGGTAGTTCTGACTATTCATTTGGTTTTTGTTTTGTTGCACTTGTATATAAGATTCACACATGCGATGGTGTTTTGGTGGTAGTAGGTTAGATTTCAATGAGTTATTGTCATGTAGTTTACACTTATGTTTATCTTTATTAGGGGTGGTTCTCTCCAGTAGTCCTGAGGAGGCCCAGAGTTGTAGGGGCCGAAGCACGTCGACTGCATATTCTTGGGAGGTTGTAACCAATGCTGAATTTTGTCTTTAAAGAATTTATCTCATCTTTCCCTCTGTAAATGAGGATGTTGTAGGTCTGAGATTTATTTTGCAACCATCCCTGACATGTGGATCTTCAACATAATCTTTACGGACACCACATGGATCCTAGAATAAGAAGATGACGTTTGGACTAATCATTGTTGGCTTTTGTTTATTGTTTAGTTGTTTAGATTTTAAGTTATCTCTGGATGTGAGACACTAACCAGAAGGTTTTGAAATGTTTACTTTGGTCGATGTATATAAAAATGACTGCTGCAATTTGAACAGTTGTCCTAGTTGTTGGGATGGAGTAAGATGCTGTGAGTAAAAAGCAATTAAATTGCATGAACAATGATTTATTTATTGCATCATTAATGGAATTTATGTGTGTATTTATTCCTACAATTTGACCACTCCTTTTTAAGATATGGTTCCCCTTGTGAACAGATACACACTGTTGACTATTCTGACAACTATCCCCATTTTCTTAAGGACACTGGACTTGTGTTTCCAAATGTTGTTGTAGCAGCTACCCTGATTTAATCTACCATGACTGAACCCTTTACTATTTACTTTGTGTTGTTTTTGATTCCTCACACTTATTTGCTGTGCACTCTCCAATAAATCCTACTTAACCACAGATCATGTCTTGAGAATGCCAATTAACACATAGAGAGGTACTGCAGCTACCTGTAGTGTTTCAGCGTATGTGTCGTACACTACCAACACACAGACTTCTGAAGTTTGGGACATGTCAGTCTTTCACTATCCCAGGAAGCAAACAGATTGCTTCAATGTATTATCAGCTAAAGCCTTATCACATACCCATACCATAGCTCCAAAATGTCCATACTCCATGAAATAGACAGAGGTCAATACTATGTCCCCAGTCATGTAACCTTTCACTTACCATAGTCAGGTAACTGTAGGCTTACCACTCACCTTTGTCAGTCTTCAGACAAGTTAGTCAAATACAAGTTGTTCAAGTTGGTTCACATACAACACAAACCATTATGATGTTAACGGGTCTGGTTGCCATATTATGACGTGTGTCAGAGACATATGAACACACACATGGCACCCTTGGCCCCCACCTCTATTACCAAACAGGTCTGTAGTGTGGAAAAGGACACTACCATCCCACTGTCCTCACAGTCTGGGCATAGAACTCACACACATCAAATTTCATGCCAGAGAGTACCTGGTTAAATCCATGCTCACGTCACATGACAGTCTGCAAATCCCATCTGCCTGTGACACTGTCTGATATTGCCAAATGAGGATGAGGAAAACAGTCAATCTACAATCTATAATTGACTAACACAAGGTATAGTCCACATTGATTAGTGAACATTACACTGCTAAATCATATGTACAAATGTGACTTTGATCATTCAATTTTAAAACATTAGACTATGTACATCACTGTTCTGTCCACAATTCCAAGTAACAATCTGCATGCATATCTGAGTCATGGGCTTTGGACCCACTTATTACCTATCAGAGAGTCATAATAAGAACTTTATCTCTCATTCCTAACCTCACCAATACCCCCACTGAATCACTTTTCTGACATCACATTTCATACCTTGAGTCAGTTGATGTAATGATTGGTGAGATCAGCCCTGATGTCTCCAGCTTCATCCTCATCATGCTCATCCTCACTTGGCAAATCTGCATTTCCACCCACAGGATCTGCTGGCTCCTCCTCATCTGGTATGAATGGTATCTGACATCTCTAGGCAAGGTTGGAGAGCATGCAGCAGGCAACAATAATTTGACAAACCTTGTAGGGTGAGTAGAGGAGGGCTCCTCCAGACTGTCAATGCTGCAAAATCTTGCCTTCAGCGGCCCAAAAGTGTGCTCCACCACATGTCTTCTCCTTCCGTGGGCCTCATTGAAGCAGACTTCCCGTGTCATAATTGGGTACCTCACTGGTGTCAATAACCAAAGTTGGTTTGGGTAGCCAGAGTCCCCTGTAGGGTATAGTTACACCAATCGAAACATTGATCTTGGCCATCCACATGGTAGCAGAAAAAAAGGTACAGACACACCTAACATATATGACTTACCAACCAGCCAGGCACTCTCTGTGTACTGTCGTGTCATCAGCAGTGGGATATTGCTCTTCTGCATGATGAAGGAATCATGGACTGACCCAGGATATTTTGCACAAACTTGTGAAATGTAGAGGTCAGCCAAACAGACCACTTGGACGTTGATGGAGTGGACTTTTGCCTTTCATATATACCTGTTCATTGGCACTTGGGGGTCCCAAGGCTACATGAGTGCCATCTATGGCTCCAACCACAAGTGGAATGTGTTCCAAAGCAATAAATCAGCCCTCACATGGGCCAAATCCTCACGTTGGAGAAATGCACAGAGTCAAGCCTTCAAAACCAGACTGAACATGGGCTGAGACATTCCTGCAATTAGGGACATTGTATTTTGAAAGGCCCCAGTGGCCAGGAAGTGTAGCACTGACTTGACCTGGACAGTGGGGGGTATGCTATTGGGATTGTGAGTGGCAGGCATCAGATCTGGCTTCAACTGACAACAAAGATCCATGATTGTCTGCCTATCCAGGTGGTATATTTGGATAACATGTTGTTCTTCCAAGGTGTGCAGGTCTGCTAGTGGACGGTATACGGGAGTTTGTCTTGCTTTTCTCATAAGCCAGGGTAACTATGTGGGGCAACACCAGAATGTATGCGAATGACTCAATATATACATCATAAGTATAATCACACCAACGTCATACATAAATCTACATTATGTCACCTGAAATAGTGAAATAGTTGTACTCAGCACATGTTCTTTTAATGGAGAAACATGTCACTGACAGTAGAAGCAACATCAACATACTTAACATGTGAAACATATTTAGAACATATATACTATGTTCATATTGTCATTACTCTGCTGTCAATACTATTTCATGTATATAACTCAAGAGACATCATTTATTTTCACATCCTCTACATATTACATGCACATTGCTACATGTTTGCATAAAGCCAGCAGTTAACACATTATCATAAATACAATTTGTGGTAAATGACGCAGCTTTTACATCCTTAACGTACATATATGAGCCTTAAAATGACAGCTGCCTGACTTAGTGTACTGGACATCAGGAAGTGACGGTAGGTCACAACCACGGTGGACATTGCAGTTGGAACACATTGCTGCCTTTGGTGGACTTGGGCCAATGGCGACATCTGCCAGAGGTGACGGTCCTGTACGTGGTGGACATGACCTTCATCTTCTGCTGAATCTCTCACTTAACTTCTGACACTGCTGCCTGCAAAACCTCCACAACCTGAGCTGCTGTGTACTGCCTCTGGGAGCAATCATGCTCCTGCCTTCTGCCTGGAAGAGCTGGACATGCTTGTGGAGGGGGTCCTACCCCTGTATGAGCAGCTCTATGGTGCACCAGAGAAACAGGTAAGTGCAATGCAATATCAATGGTTGAAATGTAGAGTGTATGATGATGTAGATGAAATGTGCTGGAATGAAGGATTGAGGTAATCTGTGTGGGCAGATGGACATGTGCACATGTGCATAGAAAGATTCTGAGCCCTGATACATAGTAGGGAGTGTGTGATGTATGTACCCTGATCCACAAACATACTTTACAACATTATAATTGATGGTGGTGTTTGAAATAGTTGTTTACTTATACCATGTTAAAGACAAGCTTGTAGTCTGTTCATATGTTTCTTGTCAACACCGGGTACTGGATATGCATGTTGTATGCCTGACTCCACTTACCGCACTTACCGCATGGCCTGACTGCAGATGGACTTTCGGCAAAGAAGAGGATGTTGGAGGAAGTGTATGTTTGGCTGCTTGCACTATCTTTTGTTTTCACCCTACTTGTTTTAGTATGGTGCATGTGGACATGACTCTTTCCTCTTGTCTCTGTCACCCATGCAGGTCAATGCACACATGAAAAAGGGGATCTGACATGCCATTGCCTAGAAAGTGCAGACCCTGGGGGCCCACAGTCGGTGGAGCACCAACTGTAGGAAGCGGTGGGAGGACCTGAGACGCTGGGCCTGGAAGACCGCAGAGGCCCAACTGGGGATGTGGTAAGTGCAAAAGATCAAAGATCTCCTATGAACACACAGATGTACAGTCCTCAACATTGGTACACAGGTGTACACATTATATTGTGTATAGGGACATTTTACTCACCTATGCTATCTTTTCTGTACAAAAGCAGATGATGATGCTCATGTGGCTGTGTCATATGTGCACCACTATACTGCTTTATACACCCTGCTGGTTGTTCCTTGCCACCTACAGATCCATATTCCTAATATCCTGATGGCAAGTGGCCCAGGATTTTGCCCTCTGTCCATTTCAATGCCCCTTGATCCATGTCCATGTGCAACATAGGGTCTGACAAGTTTAAGACAGTCCTACTTTTCATGAGGTTTCAGATGAGTGACAACTTAATGTGAGGCGGTGATGTCCATCTGACATTTCACATACCGTACTTGCTAAACTTACTCAGAGCTGTTAGGAGGTGTACCCCTTTGGTAAGTGAGGACTGTACATTGGCACCTGTTATGTCTCATCAGAGTGGACATCCTACATATTGGAAACCATGGAGGTAGTTCTAGAGTCCTATTGCACGCATACATTGACAGCAGAGCTCTGACTGTTAGTACCATGTTCTTTGGATGGTAAGTGGCTACATAGCTATTTCCTTAGCCAATGTGTTGTGAGCATGCTAAATAGGTCAAGACATCTTATTAACACGTAGAATCTTCACTGGTTTGTGTCAACATAATGTGTACATTGTCATAAATCAACATTGTGATGTACGTTTAACATACTTTCTTTTGCTATTTTGGATATATTTTGAATGCTTTTACTATGGAAACCTATTGTGTGCTTTGACTACATTGTGTAGTCAGTCATTTGGCTTTCTCAAGGTATATGTCTCTATCATGGTATTTTCAGATGTGGTTTGTGTCATTGGCATTTTCCTATACAGATGTAAGACTACTCATGTCTGAAGTGTGGATAGTGATGTTGCCACTCAAACATTAGGCTATTGATGTTGCCACTCATCATGATACGTTGAACAGTATGGTCTTCGTGCACATGACAGGTGTCCATGGTATTTAAGGAATAGGTATGCTCTCTGTGGTTGTCTGTAGGTAAATGGTGTAGGCCAAGTATGCCCCTATAAGTGTACATGACTTTGTTTACAGATGGAGAATGACTAAGATGAGTAGGTCCACTAAGTATGGATCATCCTTTTCTACATCACTATTTGAACATGTGTTGGTGACGTGTTTAGAATCTATCATATTCCAAATTTTGATATGCCAAATAGAGTAGGTGCATGTTTGCAATTTTCAATTGTGAAGATTGTGAACTCTGTGACATGAAATGGTTTTGGCATGTATGCAATATGCTTTCTTGTGTTTAGCATATGATACGGTTCCTGTCCTGTGACACGACATCAGGTAATATTGTAAGTATGTGCAGATTTGTTGTATGTGATATGTGGAAATCAATATTACCACTTTTTCCCATAGCTTGTTTTTTGGTTGACTATGTTGCTGTGGTTACGGACCCAGATTCATGTTGCTAAGTCTGCTTGTAATGGAATGGTTAGTGTAATAGCTCTACTGATATGATGGTATTGTAGATACGAGATAGGTGGCTTATGTGGTGTGTAACATTGTTGTTAACTAGGTGCGTGGATTGCATCTTGTTGTGATATGATGTTGGCACAAAACTGGTTCTACCTGGGGGTGTAGTATACCTAGATGTAATGTTCATGATGTGTGCAGTGTGATGTAAGTATGAAAAGAATGTGATTACCCTATCTCTCTTTCTGTTTTCCAGCATCAGCATTGGCAGGCGAAGGAGATGGGACACAGCCGAGAAGGGAAGCTGCTGGCCACGGGACCTCACATCATGATACCACCGACACAGAGGGACCAAGTGGCCTGGAGGGTGAGGAGGGTGCCACGGGGGAGACAAGATCAATGTCATCATCTTTGGAATCCTCCTCCAGTGGACACTCCTTGATGGTGGTGGATCTATCTGGGACCACCCCAGCACCATTTCTGTCTGCCACCCCACTTTCTACCACCGCCCTCCCTATAGCTCCCCACCCACTTGGCCATGCTCGCTCACCCAAGAGGGTGGGCATCTACTTTGCCACAGGCACCTCTGTCCCAGCCCTGTTAGCCCTGCTGCCTTCAGTGAGGAGGCTATTGATCTCCTGAGGTTGATCTCTGTGGGTCAGTCGACCATCTTGAATGCCATCCAGGGACTGGCAACTCAAATACAACAGAGTAATGGGTTTGTGGAGGGCATTCACAGACCACTGGCTGGCCTACAGAGATCCTTTCAGGCTCTGGCCTCCACACTGACAACAGCTAGTCATCCTTTGTCTACTGTCCCCCTCCACCTTCCAATTACCAATCCCAAACCCCTCTTCCCTGTCCCAAACAAAGCACACAAACAGACAGACATACATCCACCTCAACATCAAAGGGTAGCTCAAACAAACATAAGCACCACAGGACACAACACCTGCATGCACAGAAGCAACATTCAGATGCACACAAAGCAACAGTCACAACCTGCCCTGACACCCCCACGACACCCAGCATCACAGACAGCACACCTGACACACCTGCAGACACCACACCAACATTCACAGATCCAGCCACTACACCAATCTTACCCACAGACAGCACCACAGCAGACCCTCAGACATCCACCCCAGTCACCACACCCACAGACACTGCAACCACTGACACTCCTCCACATATCCACCATACCTGCAGTCACCACCCCAACAGACAGCCACGCACCCACCACAGCATCCCCCAGCACCTCACCCACCCTCAGCCCAAAACACATAAACACCCTCACTCACCCCCCCAATGGACACCCACTATCCACACGCATACCTCCCACAAACATGCACCCAATACATCCACACCAACAACACTTACGACCACTCCCTCTCCCTCCACACTCAACCCCTTTTGCTATGTCCGTCCCTGTGTGTCTAAAAAATCTGTCCTTTCTGAGTTTGCCCTTTTTCCTTCTCCTCTCCCCAGTGAAACCCCTAAACGTGCTGTTTCTCTCCCCAAATCCATCCCTTCCACCTCCAATGCCTCCCCTACCCCTGTGCAAGTACTCATGCCCCTCCCCCTGCCAAGAACTCTACCCCTCCTAAGAAGAAGCCAATCCTTCCCCAAGCCCAAACCTAAATCTCCCCTCCTAAGCCAAGTCCCAACCCCCCCTTCCCAAGCCTAAGCCCAAACCCCCATCCCCAACACTCCCCAGATAATCCCTGAGGTGCCTACCTGCCCCCTTGATGCCCCTACATGTGGAGGTTACATGGTATACAGGAGACAATTTCGGGGAACAAATATGTGCCTTTGATGCACATATCATAGACTATGGACTGGCCAGTGACCTTTGACTTACATCTCAAAAATATATTAGGAACAACCTGCTGCTGGGTTCCTGGTTACATCCTGCATTTCTTTCCTAGGTTAGAGTTGTTCCTGGATGACATTGGTTGTGTGTCAGTATGTGTGTGTGTCTGGTGCATGGTAATCCTCTATGGTATAGCCAGTATGTGTGGCTGTGTGCGGTGCTTTTGTCCTCCAGGGAAAGGGTGTGTGTTGTGTGATGAGCATGTGCTTGTTGCAACCATGTTATTGTCATGGTATTGAGTGGTGTTTGTGTTGACATGTGTTTGTTGCTGTGTTGTGTTGCTTTGTGTGAGTGTGTGTGTTTTGTGCATGGTATGTTAGGTATGATGTGCTGTGTGTGTGATGTGTGTGTGTAGGAAAGTACCATCTTGCCTGGCATGTTACCCCCATATTTCACTGTATATATGGTGTTTTAGTCCTTGTGTCACTGGCACCCTGCCAGGCAGGGCCCCAGTGCTCATAGTATGTGCCCTGTATGTGTTCCCTGTGTGGTGCCTAACTGTCTCACTGAGCCTCTGCTAACCAGAACCTCAGTGGTTATTCTCTCTCTGCTTTCCAAATTTGTCACTAACAGGCTAGTGACTACATTTACCAATTCACATTGGCATACTGGTACACCCATATAATTCCCTTGTATATGGTACTGAGGTACCCAGGGTATTGGGGTTTCAGGAGATCCCTATGGGCTGCAACATTTCTTTTGCCACCCATAGGGAACTCTGACAAATCTTACGCAGGCCTGCCACTGCAGCATGAGTGAAATAACATCCACGTTATTTCACAGCCATTTACCACTGCACATATGTAACTTATAAGTCACCTATATGTCTAACCTTCACTTAGTGAAGGTTGGGTGCCAAGTTACTTAGTGTGTGACCCCACATTGTGCAGGGCAAATTCCCCGGACTTTGTGAGTGCGGGGACACCATTACACGCGTGCACTATACATAGGTCACTACCTATGTATAGCGTCACAATGGTAACTCCGAACATGACCATGTAACATGTCTAAGATCATGGAATTGTCACCCCAATACCATTCTGGTATTGGGGGGACAATTCCATGATCCCCGGGGTCTCTAGCACAGAACCCGGGTACTGCCAAACTGCCTTTCCGGGGTTTCCACTGCAGCTGCTGCCAACCCCTCAGACAGGTTTCTGCCCTCCTGGGGTCCAAGCAGCCCTGGCCCAAGAAGGCAGAACAAAGGATTTCCTCTGAGAGAGGGTGTTACACCCTCTCCCTTTGGAAATAGGTGTGAAGGGATGGGGAGGAGTAGCCTCCCCCAGCCTCTGGAAATGCTTTGATGGGCACAGATGGTGCCATCTCTGCATAAGCCAGTCTTCACCGGTTCAGGTATCCCCCAGCCCTGCTCTGGCGCGAAACTGGACAAAGGAAAGGGGAGTGACCACTCTCCTGACCAGTACCTCCCAGGGGAGGTGCCCAGAGCTCCTCCAGTGTGTCCCAGATCTCTGCCATCTTGGAAACAGAGGTGTTGGGGGCACACTGGACTGCTCTGAGTGGCCAGTGCCAGCAGGTGACATCAGAGACTCCTTCTGATAGGCTCTTACCTGTCTTGGTAGCCAATCCTCCTGTCTCGGTAGCCAAACCTCCTTTTCTGGCTATTTATGGTCTCTGCTTTGGGGAATTCTTCAGATAATGAATGCAAGAGCTCACCAGAGTTCCTCTGCATCTCTCTCTTCGCCTTTTACCAAGGATTGACCGCTGACTGCTCCAGGACGCCTGCAAAACTGCAACAAAGTAGCATGAAGACTACCAGCAACATTGTAGCGCTTAATCCTGCCGGCTTTCACGACTGTTTCCAGGTGGTGCATGCTCTGGGGATAGCCTGCCTTCACCCTGCACCAGAAGCTCCAAAGAAATCTCCTGTGGGTCGACGGAATCTTCCCCCTGCTAACGCAGGCACCAAAAGACTGCATCACAGGTCCTCTGGGTCCCCTCTCATCCTGACGAGTGTGGTCCCTGGAACACAGCAACTCTGTCCAAGTGACTCCCACCGTCCAGTGACACTTCAGTCCAAGTTTGGTGGAGGTAAGTCCTTGCCTCCCCACGCCAGACTGCAAAGCTGTGCACTGCGTGATTTGCAGCTACTCCGGCTCCTGTGGACTCTTCCAGGATTTCCTTTGTGCACAGCCTAGCCTGGGTCCCCAGCACTCCTTCCTGCCGTGCACAACCCTCTGAGTTGTCCTCTGACATCGTGGGACCCTTCTTTGTAACTTCACGTGGACTTGGGTTCACTCTTCTTCTAAGTGCCTGTTGGGGTACTTCTGCGGGTGCTGCCTGCTTCTTTGAGGGCTCTCTGAGTTGCTGAGCGCCCCTCTGTCTCCTCCTCCAAAAGGCGACATCCTGGTCCTTTCTGGTCCTCAGCAGCACCCAAAAAGCTCTACCACAACCCTTGCAGCTAGCAAGGCTTGTTTGCTGTATTTCTGCGTGGGAACACCTCTACAAGCCACACCGTGACGTGGGACATCTGTCTTCCAAAGGAGGAGTTCCTAGTCCTCTTCTTTCTTGCAGAACTCCAAGCTTCTTCCACCCGGAGGCAGCTTCCTTGCATCTTCATCCGGGGTTTCCTGGGCTCCTGCCCCCCCGGACACTGTCGCGACTATTGGACTTGGTCCCCTTGCCTTGCAGGTCCTCAGGTCTGGAAATCCATTGTCAGTGCACTGCTGGTGTTTGTTGTTGTTGCAGAATCCCCCTATCACGACTATTGTGCTCTTTTGGGGTAGTAGGTGTACTTTACTCCTACTTTTCAGGGTCTTGGGGTGGGGTATCTTGGACACCCTGACTGTTTTCTTACAGTCCCAGTGACCCTCTACAAGCTCAAATAGGTCTGGGGTCCATTCATGATTCGCATTCCACTTTTGGAGTATATGGTTTGTGTTGCCCCTATACCTATGCTTACCTATTGCAACCTATTGTAATTCTACACTGTTTGCATTACTTTTCTGACTCTTACTTACCTAATTCTGGTTTGTGTACATATAACTTGTGTATATTACTTACCTTCTTACTGAGGGTACTCACTGAGATACTTGTGGCATATTGTCATAAAATTAAAGTACCTTTATTTTTAATAACTCTGTGTATTGTGTTTTCTTATGATCTTGTGCATATGATATAAGTCAGTGGTTCCCAACCTTTTGACTTCTGTGGACCCCCATATTATCAGTACTGGAGCCCGGGGACCCCCACTGAATCATTATTGGAACACGTGGACCCCCGAGGAGTCATTACTGATAGCTGGGACCTAAATATTATTAAATGTTTTAAGCAGCTGCGGACCCCCTGAGGAGGCTTTGCGGACCCCCAGGGGTCCCCAGCCCACAGGTTGGGAACCACTGATATAAGTGGTATGGTAGGAGCTTTGCATGTCTCCTAGTTCAGCCTAAGCTGCTTTGCCATAGCTACCTTCTATCAGCCTACGCTGCTAGAAACACCTCTCCTCTACTAATAAGGGATAACTGAACCTGGCACAAGGCGTAAGTACCATTGGTACCCACTACAAGCCAGGCCAGCCTCCTACAGTGTGTCTATTGGTAAGTTGTATGATTGTGTGATATTGTGTGTTTTTTCCCTGTTGTTTGTATGTTGTCTTTTATGTGTGATGTGTCCCTGGGTAGTGTCTATTGTGAGTGCTTGCCAATGTGTTGACGATGGTGCGGTTGTGGTGTTGTTGTGACGTGTTGTGGTGTTGTGTGGTATTGTGTGAGACTGGGCCATTGCTGTGTTTCCATGTGTAAGTGTGTGTTTTGGACATGTGTATGTGTGTGTGTGTGTGCGCGTGGTGGCTGTAGTGTGTGTACTGTGTATGTGCGGTTGTGTGTGGCCTTACGTGAGTGTGCATATGAGTTTACAGTTACATGTGAGTGTCGCCCTCAGACCCCTTCCCGATGTTATGTTGTGTAAGTGTACAAAAATGTACAATATACAACAGTATCAGGTAAGTTGTGTACTTACGGTTGCTGTCGTTGTTGGTGGCGGAGATTCTGAAGTCTTTTGGTGAGCAGGCGCAGCGGGATGATGTTTAGTTTTTGTTCCATGGCAGCCCCAGACAAGTATGGCTTCCTGAAGGTGAGTGTCTCCTTTTATAAAGTTTGTTTCCACCTTTCCATGGCGGTGCGACTATGGCGGAAAGCTTAGCGCTGTGCTGCCTTGTAATATGTCCAGCAGAAGCATGGTCTCCGCCAGCCTGCAGGTGCCTTCCATCTTCCATGGCAGTGGTGGTGCTTTGGCTATATTCCACAGGGGATACCGCTAAAGTCATAATTTGGCGGTCATCTCTGCCAGCCTGTTGGCATTATGACCGCCATCACCAACATGGCAGTCCTCGGACTATCAACCTCGTAATGAGGCCCTTAGTTCTGTTGATGCCAGGGTATTCAACCAAAGAATTCTGATTTATTATTTTTTCCCAATAACATGTTGATATCTCAATCTCATCATTCATATATATGTATATTTAAAAGTAAGGTTACAGTGGATTTAAAGTTAGGCGTGCTAATATATTCTTAGCTTGCATTAAAAACAAAGGTTAAAATGACATTGTAGTTAGGTGTTGACATGAGGACAGAGCTAACATTAGAAAATGAAAAACCACGAAATGTGGGTTATAGTTTAATGAATTAACTATAACTTGTACCTCGTCATGCACTCCTTATGTTCTCACCATTTACATCACTCATAACATGTACAACATTCATGACATCACTCATGACGTCCCTAAAGACATCATTAATGATGTGACTCATGACATAATTGAAAACATCATCCATTATACTGTTATTCTCATTACTTCATAAACTCTTACATCATTTAAAAAAAAATGAAGTTGTTAGTAAAGGGCCTATAGCCTAGAGTTAGTGTCTACATGTATGAGTGCATAGACTGAAAATGACATAACCCCAAAAAGCAAGTTTGATTTTCCATTTTGAAAGTTATATGGTCCACCGTTTATAAACCAGTCAAGCTTGGGGTGCAAGTAGTACTCCATGTTAAATGAGATAAAAGCTGAGTTCACCTCACATGTGTTACAGAGGCATGCTTCAAAGTGGGTTGCATTTAAAGCCTAAGCCTCGTATATGATAACAGCCAAAATGTCTGTCAAAGCTCTCTTGACAATAGATTAGCAAACATTGCTGTAGATTTTGAGGCATTGTAGATTGATGAATTATGCAGAATGTAAGGTTGATCCACTGATGGGTGGTTTAACTTGCAGTGGAATTGTAAGCATGGCTTTAAGGTTGTAGGCCACTGTGCTCATCTTAAGCATATGTGTTGTGTATTTTAGCAAACTACTGACGGTTTTCCTTCGAGCCTGGCAGATTGTGTTTAATGAGGGGCAAATACATATCTGTCAACCTCTTGACTTAAAATTGCGGGGCATTAGTAAGGTGAACTTTTTAAGTTGAATAAAGTACACAGTCTTTTTTTAGAGGGTGTTAAAGGTTTAAAAAGAGGGTGACTCCTTTAAAGTCTATGTAGACATTTTGTTTGTTAGGTGGGAGAATAGCAGTAAAAAGAGTTTAACTCATGAAAGGACAGATATGGTGTGTATCCAGCATTTGGTCAAAGGTTATGTCCATAATCTCTTGACTTGTGATAGGAAATTGTGCGCAGGTGTAGTGTGTTGAGTTCTATTAAATAAGAATTACTTAACATACTTAAAGCCCACAAAACCTATAGGATGCTATAGCAATAGCTGGGTGATGTCAATAGTGATGTCATCAATATTGTCATTTGAAATGTCATCAGTAATGACAACAATGATGGAATTTAGCATGTCATGAGTGTTGTAATATTTGAGGTCATATGCAGTGCATGAAGAGGGCACATGGTCTCATTTGTTCACCAATCTATAATTGGAGAATTTCAGTGGTTCTTTGGTTTTTAAACATTAGATTTTGTGTCATCTTACCAGCTATCACATCTCTTTAATTGTTTTCAGTGAATTTCTGTTTTTTATCATATCAAAGTTGAGCAGAGGCACAACTAGCTCATGTAATCTGCAGCAAACACCCTGCTTCACATGACCTTTATCCGGGTCCGCCAACCAACAACCTGCCGGCACCCAACCTCCAGCTAAGCACGACTCCAGCTGCACCTACCCAGGGGCTCAGCCTTCAACTATGAGGGGGGCCAGGCGGAGCCCTCTCCTCAATAATGAATTGCACCAGGGACCACCACCTCCCCGGGACACAGTAGTTTTAGAGGGGGGCGTGTGCCCCCCCTCCCAGGCCATATTCACCCAAAGGGACTACCACCTTCCAGGCCCCCACACCTCCGGGGACCACCACCTCCCTGGAGCTTTTATTTTTTTATATGTGGGGGTTGTGGCCTCCCCGCCCTTCCCTGGGGACTGGCACCTCCCTAGGGCTTTCAATTTCATATATAAAGAGGGGTTCGCAGCCCCCGTGCCTTGAGGACCACCACGTCCCAGGGCAAAGCTTGAAAAAAGTGAAGTGCCCTGGGGACAGCCTACCCCCAGGGCTTCTAGTTCAATATATGCACCTCCTCATGACCCAGGGACTCTCAACTCCTGGAGCTTCTCATTAAATTCATGCAGGCGGGCCATGGCCCCCACCAAGCCTCGGGGACCACCACCCCGGGGTATTCTCGTTGGAGTGCGGCCCCCCTCTAGGAGCAACTAATGGCCCTGGGGATCGCCCCCCTCCCGGGCTTAGAGCTCATTCAAGTAACTAAAGCTTGCGCCCTAAGATAACTATAACTCTCACCTTTGCCATGCACAGCTAATTACTGCACATGTTATATCACTGATGACATCATCTATGCCATCTTTCATATTCTCACTGCAAAATTTGCAATACAATTATTGTTGAGACAACTGCATGCCGAGAGGCTTGAGTTATAGTTACTTTAGGGTGCAAGTTTTAGTTACTTGAAAGAACTCTAACTTTAACTGCTGAATTTCTATGCTTTTGTATGAGTAAATGAATTACCTAACTATAATGTCCCTATAACCTTAGGTTTTTCACAGTTTTTTTTTTATATATATCTAAACCTTTGTTTTTCAATGCACTGCCAAGAAAAAAGATACAACCACCCACTCGTCTTTTCAGTGGCAAATTATTTTCATTATTTTGTGACAGCCATTTTAACGCCCAATGCGTTTCGGAGAATCAATCTCCTTGATCACGGGTAACAATTACAAATGCAAAACTCCATTTTTAAACACACCACCCTTGTGTATAATCAGCAAATTCCAGGGAAGATATGTTCTGGTGGTGCCATTGCCAGTAATGGATAAAGTGTAGGTACTAGTATAGAGTTTTAGGGAGGCTGGAACAGGAGGCAGAACATTTTCAGTAGTCAGCTCAGGCTTGGAAACGCCTGCCTCAGAGGATTAGATCATTCTTAGGCCATTTAAGGTTTTAGAAAGCCATTAAAACATTCCTCTTCTGCTCCCAATGATTCAGCCTGTGGTCAAAGTTGTTTGAGCGGGTTAAAGCTTAGGCTATGTAAACGTCTAGGTGTCTAGAGAACACGTTTCTGAGCTTTAGAAACCCATACACAGTAATTTATTGAAACATCAATGGAGTTTTATTGACTCTTGTTTTTAAGAATCATTTCTATAATTATATCATTTTATTGGTCATAAAACTACCAACTTCTGGTGAAATTGTTCTACATTTGCCACATTTGAACACTCGGGTGAGACATGAACTTGAGATTGTTCTCCTCAATCACACCACTGAATAATTTAGCTTTAACTGATAATTTTATAATGCGGAATTTGCATTTAAATACTTTGGGCCTGATTAGGAGTTTGGTGGATTGGATTACCTTCCTCCGAACTTCTGACGGTGGCGTTGCCGCCACACTGGCTACCACCCCGCTAGACCCATTACGACTTTCCCGCTGGGCTGCCGGGTGGAAACCAAAGTTTTCGTCTGCCAGCCCAACGGGAAAGTGATGGCAGCATTGTTGTCGGACCAAAATCGAGCTGGCGACAATGCTACCACTGCAGGGAGCCCCAGCACCCTTGCAATGCTCAATGTCTGCAGACAGTGAGCATTGCAACTGTGCTTAGTAGGGGGACCACCATGAAAAGGCTGGCAGAGAACGAGGTTGTATTTAGCTAGGTGGTGCTGCATGCAGCGCCCCCCTGGCTGATTCTGACCTCCACCACCACCAGCCCGCAGGGATCATCGATTCCGGGGTTGATGGCAGTACCCTGGTGGTCTGACCTCCAGGGTCAAGACGACAAGCTCTGTAATCGGGCCCTTTATGTTCAGTACTACATTTTTAGGGCTGTATGAAATACATATGGGACATGATTTGTTGGTGGACAATTGTTTATTTTATTGTTATTGCACATAAAACATCTGCTCTGCCTCGGAGGTTCCAGGAGGGTTGAGACTGCTGCCTTCCCTCATTGACTAACCTAAGGTCAGCCAATGAGGGAAGGCAGAACTCCCAACTTATCACAGAGTGGAATGGGGTCAGTGACACTGCTGACGAGGTGTCACTGATTAACATTCGGCCTTGGGTGCTTCAGGGCTTAAAAATGCCCGGCGCCCAGGTCTGAAGCAATCTTGGCGAGGGGGGAGGGCCTTGAGGCACCTTTGCTAGGCTAAAGAGGTCAGTCCAGCAAAGCTCAGCTCAGGCAGCCGTGTTCCTGCACAAAAAGCACATGTCTAGCTCCTGATCTGAAAATAAAGAGTGTCTGTCAGGCTGACCTTTGCTCAGTCTGAAAGACACACTTCTTGAGGGGCAGAAGATGGGGGGGGGCGTGGCCTCTCAGCCCCAAAGGTTGAGGCAGAATCATCAATTAAAGTGATAGTATCACATCTGCTCCTCCTTTTACAAAGCTCCTGTTTTCCGCTCACCCTGTTCCGCATTTACCAGAGGCCCTCTGCCTCACCTTATCATGCAATCCCTTGAATTCACTGTGGTCTCTGCTTCTCCTCCCAGCATCTACATTTATCACATGCTTTCTGAATCTCCTCTCCCTAAAACCACAACCATCAGAGGCTGCCCCTCCCATCCTTCTCTTCTGTTCATGGAATTTGTTTTGTTTCTCCTTCCTTCTCACCTCCCCCTCCCTTCATTCACACAGTGTCTGTCCTCATCCTGTGCCTTTATTCACTGCAGGTCCTTTGTCTCTACTGGCTATGCTGTGTCTGTGCCTTCATTTCCCAAAGGTTGTCTCTCTCTCTCTCCCCATGTCCCCCCTTGCATTTCACAATCTCATCGCCTTTTCACTATGTCTCTCCCGCCCTTGCCATTCACTGAAAACTTTGGTGACTTATTTTTGAAGATGTTCAGTTTGCTACTGTTATGTCCTAATCCTTAGGCCCACATGTTAGGTAAAACATTACACAGACACCAGAGTGATGGTTACAAGATCTGGTCACAAGCACATGCACTCTGGCTCTTTCGTTGACAGGGTCATCTGACCGGTGACGCCTCTGTTGGGTGGGTATTAATGCCAGCCCTCAAGGAGTGGCTGGCAAACTAATATGTGCTGAAGAGTACATGTGTGTCCAGTAGGACACAACATTCCTCCCAAACTTTATTGAAAATAAAAAAATCCAACCTGTAAGAATAAAACCAAACACACTAGACACCAACATAGTCTCATCCTCGAAATACAGTCTGCAAGATGGTAGTGGACAGGTGCAGCTGGGTGCACCCAGGCATCTCTGAATGCATCCATGGTTTAACCAGCTGCCAGCTACTACTGGGCACAAACACTGCAGAGATGGAGTCCGGATGTTTAGACAGGCGGTTGATTGGGTCAATGTCCACTCACACACTGGTGGTCAGTGTTGCGTGCTCTTGCGGTGAGTGTCAAAACTGTTCAAACTTGGTGCATCAGGAGCATTGGTGAGGTCAGCCTCAGAGGTCTCTAGTAAGGCATCCTGACTCCATGTAGGTGAATCCTACAAAGACCAGGGAGACATTGGCAATGCTTGGATGTGTTCCTCTGAAGCTCCGGTGCTTCCTGATATCGTGTCGTGGAGCAGCTTCCAGGCCATCTCTCATGCAGGGATTCCATTGAGGTCCTTCTGATGCGTCGCTATGGGACTGCGTGAACTGTGATAGGCTGCATAAGGGCCGCCTCAGGATCGCCAACAGGAGCCATAACAAAGTAATTGCAACCGCAAAGGAAGATGATTCATGGTCGATGTGCTTGCAAACAGGGCCTAGGTGCGATGGGCAATGGAATAGTCTTTGGACTATTGGTCCCACAGGTTGCCAGGAGTGCCTCATTGGTCTCTTGATGTTTTGCGGGGTAAGGCTCCACCCTGGTGATGAGATGCTCCTTCTTTGGATCGGGTGATGCACATGGCAGTGATGGTGTGTTTGCCATTAGATGACCTGGATGACAAGTTGTGATGACTTGCTGGAGTGAGGGTGACTTGAGGATCTTCACAGCCTCATGGCTCGCTGCATAGTTGGTGTGGTTCTCCTTCAGCATGTGCAGTTGCTAGCAGGGATGTGATTTGCATCAAGCAGCTGGTAATAGGTGACTGGGCAGTCGCATAGTGAAGAGTGGGCAGATATGCAGTTCATGCATACAGGTGGCTTCCTTTGGTACTCGCAATGGACTGTCCCCAGTGATGTCTTTGCACCCCAGTGGCTGGCTTTTGTTGGTAAGTGCACTCTCAGGTAGTGGCACAAGTCCCCCAACTCTTCAACATGTGATCTTTTGCTCTTTCACACCTGTGGTCACCAGGTCTTACCATGTGACAGGTCTGTCACATGATCCTCTCTCCTCTACCTTTCATTCTTTCTTCACAACATGGCATTAACTTTGTGTCAGTTGTGACGGTTTCTGTTGAACCTGGAGATAATTGATAACAATCTGATCGTTCTTGTAGTGTTGCACTGTCGCTAGTGTGTTTTAGAAAAGGACAGCACTCAGACTCTGATTCGGTTCCTGTGGAAGTTGATGGTAAACTATCCAGTGCTCCAGTTCTTGTGAAAATTGACCTGTTCATGTGCAGACGAGGTGACATTTAATGGATGTGATG
Source organism: Pleurodeles waltl (assembly GCF_031143425.1). Classification (NCBI taxonomy): domain Eukaryota; kingdom Metazoa; phylum Chordata; class Amphibia; order Caudata; family Salamandridae; genus Pleurodeles; species Pleurodeles waltl. The sequence continues at coordinate 740,422,533 of NC_090445.1, read as the reverse complement.
TGGTATAGAGGAAGGATATATCTGGCAAATGTGCTTGTTCATGTGGTACATGATTGACTGCACATCTGGAGGCTATTTTGTTGGATAGTCAAATGGATTTCATAAGGGTTGTCTGTTGCAGACTTGGGTTACTGTTGTGTTCGGTGTGTATCTGTGTCATGTATTCCTTTGGTTGGCTTGCTACGGAAGCATGCGTGGTACATCTTACATCTGTATTGTGTGGAATACCCTGATGTCCTTGCTTTGAGATGAGTGGGGTCTTGGGTCCCATATAAGTCAGTTGGTGAAGTGTGTCAATGGAGGACTGATGGTGATTCCTATGTTTTCTTTCTCTGCCAACGTAGCACCCTAATTTTCGGAAGTTTGACTCCCATCATTCCAAAACTTGGAATTATTATGGACAGTGAAACAGATTGTCTAACAATATTTGGGTTACACTGCACTGGACAGCTTTCTGAGGAGGTTAGCCTCACTGAAGGTGAGTATTCTCAACAGGGTATGGATCTAATAAAGTTGTACAGATTAAGATCAACTGTAAAAGGATAGCAACATTTCCTTCTAATTACTTATAAAAGGAGAGCTTGGCCGCAGAATAAGAAAATGTTGCTTACTTTCAGCAGTACAAAGAGCTATTGGTGTTCTTGAAAGCTTGGCACAGAGGTGGGGTGAAAGTCTCAACTGCAAGAGGCTTATAAAATGTTAAGTAAAGCACTGATGTACATTGATGGCTCTGCAGAAGAGGACTGTTACTGTTGAGCTGTTTGGTCTAGGATTGCTTTCTTGATCACATTTTGTATGAGGAACTGGCCTATTATCCCAGTTTTCATTAGGTTTTATTTTGAGTATGTCCTATACAGTAACTGGATACTGATTATTTGCAGCTTTGCAGTGGTCTTCTTTATAGTTATTTTGTTTTAGACATGTAACTTCCCATGTTTTTTGACCTGGTGTATTAAGGAACGGGTAGACAATGGACTCCCATTCTCTGGGTCCCTTGTATGATATGAGAAATTTCTCACCTTCTATCAACAATCTTGTTGAAGAATCATTGATTCCCGGATGTAACACCCATTCTTGATTTGGTAGTTGTGGAATCTTCCTGCCTCTAGTAGACCCTAATTGTTTTCTTCCCTTTTTAAAAAAAAGTTTTTAAAAGGCTGAATTTGTCCTAGGGAAAACATGTCTGGTATCACCTGCCAGTCACCGTCCTTCAAATTGGATGAATTATTATGTTCCCTTCCTGGTGTGAAATTGGGGATTGTTGAAGATAAGGATGTGATATCATGTTTTGTGGCTAGTGTGACTCATATTGATAACATAGTGTTTGTGAGATGATTGCAGCACACATTTTGAAGCCCAAGGTTTCTCGAGAGCCATATCTAGCCCCAGAGGGGCACGCTGATCCATGTGGTCCCAATGTTTATCTGAGCCTCTCCTTGACATTTCACTAGTTCCACTTGCTCTCTTCATGCTTGCTGTGATGTGGGGTCCGGCCACGTCTTCCCTTCTTCGTGTTGTGATGGGGGCAGCTTCCCACTTGCGGTGTGCGACTCTCCTCTTGCCTGTGATGAGCCACTGATGATTCCGTCTTGAAGCAGTGTGGGGGAAGGACACTCCCCACTCAGTCTCTGGCCGACTGTGGGGAAGTGCTAGTGCAGTTATGGTGGCTCCAATCTCCTTCCTGCATTCGAGCTATGCAGGATCCCTCTTCTGGGATCTCCTTGAAGCTCCACTCTGTGGACAGCGGGTAACCTCTTTTCTGCCTCCTTTTCACTCGAAGGCTACTCCGTCATGGCATCGGGCCCTGCCTAAGTATGGGTGTGCTTGGCATGGTCGATCATTTCTGTGAGACATTGTCATTGGCGGGCCAACAGTGGCCATTCAGTATGGGGGTGGCTGACTGATACGGCCACTTTCATGCAGGGTGCCTTATTTATGCAACCTTTTGGCACTGTCTCGGCTCTTGCAGTGATGAGCTGAAGACCATTGGGGCAACAGTGGTATTGAGCCACTGAGTGTTCATGGGCAGCAAGGCTGCTGTGGGAAATGGAACTAACTCCTCCCCAAGTGTCAGCACACAGTCATCAAGTGGGGGCATCACAGTCACTAGAAGCCCCTTTTTTTCTCCATGCCATGTGTACACCTTCTATCCTGGTGTCTCTGGTGTGGTGTGGAAGCATAGGAGATGAGGAGCTGTGCTGGTCACTTCCCACCTCTGGAAATTCTGTGAAGGGAGAAAACGTGGCCACAGTTCAGGCTTGCTCTTTCTTTATTTTTTCATGACACTAACCCAGTGTCAGTCATTCTGGGTGGATGCATGGTTTGGGAGCCATCTGCTTGAACCTCTTGGATGGCTGCAGTCACTCCCTGGTGCTGGTGCAGTGAACAAACCTCTAGGTGGCACTGCAGTGCTTTTCTTCTGCCACAGTAGCTTAGATGAAGGGCTCTCCCTTTCCCTTTGCGGGATAGCCCTTTTGTCATTGTGCATTCCTTTATCTCCTGGGGCCTCTTCTCTGGTTCATGTAAAGTTTTAATTAACTGGACCTTGATTAATAAATTCATTTATTCATAATGGCATTCTCTTGCTCTCCATAACTGAAAAGATTAACAGGAAAAGTGAAAGTCCTAGTAATGTATGTGGAGAGGGATGGGAAAATGACGGGATGTTAAGAGGGCAGATAGGGGCTATGCCAGGGTTGTCAAAAGCCATTGTAAACTTTCTACAGAAGAGAGGCAATTTGTCTAACTTTACATCAAGTATACTCACCCTCAATCCTGCTGAATCACTTGCCAGGCTTGCAGAGATTGGCTGGTCACGATGACCTGGTGCCGTGGAGGGCCGCGGGGATTGTTACCGTGGGCGACCTTGACCAGGATAGGGCTTTGATGTCTTTAGAGGCCATCATGGACACGCACAGCATGACAGCGGGACACTTCTTAACGCATCAAGCATGTTGTGGGAGCAGTGTGGGGGTCTGAGAGGCAGAGCCACCCCAGTCTCAGCTCCGTCAGGTACTCCTCACCTTAGGTGGCGCACGTCATGCCATCTCGATCCTATATGGTACTCTGTTGTCCAGCAACCTAGCAGGTGTCAGTAAAACTTGGATTAGGTGGAGCGAGGGGAAACTTGGATTAGGTGGAGCGAGGGGCTTCCCCGTCCCTTGTCCAACAAAGCGTGGACGCTCCAAAACGCAAAAGTCTCTCGGAACCCTAGGTTTCACTGTACACAAGTCAGCTATACAGGCAAGGCCTATCTATCCCTCCGTTGTATTAAACCACTATTGCCCATATCCCTGCCATCGTGCACGCATTGTAAATTGAGGGAGGCTGCGTTTTACCACATGGACTGGGACTATTCTTCTCTGCAGCGAACATGGGTAGAGATCAAGAATACCGTACCTGAACTATCGGGCCATCCTTTGGTTCCTGCCTCTGAGTCTTGCCTCCTTGGCCTTCGCCCCAGAGCCAATGGTGATAAACAGTTACGTCGATTCATTGACTTAGCGTTCGTCCTTTTAAGTGGCAAATCGCAATGAAGTGGAATGCCTCCGCACCTCCAGATCCTGGCAAATGGTTGAACACACTGCCATTATGGGATTGTGCCGAATCAAGTGTTCTGCATTCTCTACGTGCTAGGGGGATAGCGGGGTGGGGGTTGGGAACTGGGACATTTACCATACGAACGTTGAAGTAAAGAACGACATGTCAGGGGCGAGTGCACATGGCTTATGAAAGCGCATTTCCTGACCACATCTCACACGAGCATGATGAGTCCATAGTGGCTCACGCCCGCTTCCCATCCCCAGGTCTGCCACCATCACACTCTGCCATGCACGACCTGACGTCACATGCCACGTCCTTCGGGTCCCCAGCGCCGCATGAAAGGAATCCACTTTCTCTCTCTCACCGCCCGACCCTCGCTGTCCCCTGCGGTGGGAGCTTTATAATCAATGTTTCATCTTCTAATATGCGCCGTTCTGCATTGCCACACGTTCTCCATCTGCAGCTCTTATGTCTGTTATGTATGATGACCCTTGCTTGTTTAATGTACTTTGTGTGTCTGGCTTTACCTGTTATTGTTACACAAAAATAAATACCATTAAAAAAGATTTCGTGAAAGCAGTAGCTGGATAGTGGTGGGAAAAGATGTGCCTAATTAATAGTTATATCACTTTTACACTGTTGCGCAGGAGCTGAGGTCTGTTATGACCGATTAGGATGCTTCTCTGATAAAAGTCCGTGGGCTGGGACGGCAGAGAGACCAATTGGAGCATTACCCTGGTCGCCAGAAAAAATAAACACTCGTTTCCTCCTCTACACCCAGCAAAATCAAAATGGCTTTCAGGTAAGTCTTTTTTCCATTTTTTTTGGCGAGGTTTATATGATACCTGAACTATTGGGGTCTATGAGTAACTCCAGGGAAGGCTTGAAGACGCCTTTCTGTCTGCCCCACTACCGGGCCCTGTGAGGTATACCAGTTGAAAGGTGTCCTAATGGAAGATTATCCCATGCATTTTAAAGAGTCAGGACATGTAATGGAATATAGTGGAATAAGTGGGGCCAGTGCCAAATTTGTGTACAAAAACGTGCCGGTACTCAAAGCCCTCGTCTGAAACACGCGGCTGCTGCAATTAAATGTGCGAGCACGAAATACCAAGGCAGCGTAATCATGAAACCATCTCGGGCCATATTAATAAATTCACAGCCATTCCCTGCCCCTTCAGCTCACTCTTGCAGCTTCCTGCTTTTCCCCTTCTGACGCTTTTTCGTTTTTCTTTTCCTCCGTATTTCCACCTGTGTATTTTGCTCGTAGTAAATGCTTGAGGCAGAAAAATAAGTGCCGGCCTTCAAAAATAAGTGCCGGTGCTCAGCACCGGAAACAACAAACACAAATTAAGCACTGGGTGGGGCCCTTTCACTAAGGCATTTTGGAGTAAGTAAAGTAACACCTCTTTTACTTACTCTTCCATGCGTTTATAAACTGTCCCCAAAACATCTAAAATTTTAATATCAGGGAATATTCATAAACAGAACAAATAGAAAGAACTGTGCCATCTTTGTACTTTTACTAATATGAATTGGATTTTTTAGGCCCGATTCACAAGAGCATGTAAAACGATGTAAACAAGCACTCTCGTTGTACTACTTCCTATGCTCATAAATGTTTTTGTGAATCAGCCCTATAACGTTTTCCGTAACCAGAGATAAGTATTAAATGAGAATACCTCACCAGCAGCAACCTCTTGGTACATACCTACTTGGAAACCCCAGAGAAGAACACATGCTTAGAACCCTCAGTACATCGCAGGAACATGATACAGGTTAAGATATAGAGAAAGGGCGCACATATTCTGACAGAGGCCTACCTGACAGTATGCAAGTATCTCTTGGTATTTCAATAGCACATACATAGCTAGACAGCAGTGTATCACTACGTTGCATGGGGAGTTGGGAGATGATGTAGAAGATCATGTACAAAAGAACACTTCACGTTTTTAGGTACAGGAAGGTTAAGCGATTTGTCCAGAATCAAATTATGTTGAGCCAAGCATTGAGGCTTGGATTTTAACTTGTGTCCCGAGGTTTTAAAGTTGGCAGATCTAGCCATTAGGCTACAGCTCTTGAGAAAGTCCTTTGGTGGGTCTCAAATTGATAGCAGATGAAAGGCTAGCTGGAAATTCTCCCCAATGAGCTGTGATTAACACCAAATCAGGATGTTCTAAATGCCTTTTCAGTGGGGGATGCCATTAATATAAAGGAATGGGGTTTGTGACCACAACATTTGCACTGCATTGCAAATGCACTTCATTGCAGTACATTGATAATTCGTTTTGAAGGATGTTGACTGGTAAATCACAACTGGTCTGATAAACAGATTTTGTCAGTGTCTATGAGCACAACATCCTGGAGAGATGAACACGCCTGCCATGGAATGTTATTGCACTCTTTAAAATGTGTTCTCCATCCATTTAAGATGTGACGTTATGGCCAGAGCTACAGACTTTGGAACTGTGGAACTGTATCAGCTGAACATCCTGTGATTCTGGGCAAATCACTTAATATCCTTGTGTCTAAAAAAATGATGTGACCTTGTGTAATGTAAATGGTGTTCAAGTAAAGCACTTCAATACCTTCTGGTCGAGCTTGCGTTATATAAAATACTGCACAAAAAACTGAGGAAGAGAATCTACACAAGCCTTAGTTCCACCTGCAATGGAAAGGCAGCAAGTGGTGTTAGTAGTTTACACTTACTTTCTCTGAATAGTTAGAAAAAAGTTTTGCACTGAAACTCTACCTTGTCAGCCTTGATCCAATCCTAATCAGTGTTGTGTTCACTATAGGAAATATCAGCAAAAAATGCAGCATCAATATCATCTTCAAACTTCAAAACCTCCAGGAAGACACGGTTCATCACTCATGGCTTCGTAGACAAAGGAGAGGAAAGCTGGCTATCAGACATGTGCAAGGTACGTGCTGGGTGTATGAGGGCACAGTCACTAAAATGACCATTGGGTTAAAATGTTCAGTGGTGGAGAATAGGTAGAAAGGAATGTGTGGAAGTTCTAGCTTTATAAGGTTTGCTTTAGTAGTGGAAGGTACTATAACCAGCGAGAAAGTTTACACCCAAGACGAGTATTAGATATGAGAGGCACATGTGAGAGATTTTAACGATTTAGGAGAAATAGGGAGAGAGAGGGCACCTTACCAAGATTCCAAAGCCCATGCATGGTTTTTAGTTTGAAGCCTACCAAACAGCACAGCTGTCTGGTTTGCTTATGTCTTCTTGGGGACAATTTGAAAGCTTCCCTGGGAATGCAGTCCGCACATTGCTTACTATTTACTTTTTCTTTTGTCAGTCACAGGTTGTTTCTTTCTATTGTTTGGCTTTGTTTTAGGCTGACCAGCTTGAGTTAATCCCTCCTGTGGAACATAGCCTGTTTACTGTATTCTTCTGTGAGTGCTCGCTTTTGTAAACAGGCCTATCATTTTTGTCCTATCTTGTCATATTTGCTGTGCATTTGAAGACAAAGGTCAAATGTAAGGGTCTGTCATCTGAGGGGGGCTTGGTGTTTACTTTTTCCTCTGACTTCAAAGTGAGACAACTTATCTGGCAATCTGGATTTGTGAAAGGAAAGGCTTTTTTCTAGCACACAAAATGTAAATGGCTGTAAAAGAACTGTGCAAATATTTCAGAATATATCAGGATTAAGAAAGCACAAATGAAGCACTTTTTTTGTAATTCTAAAGTGTGTTAGAAACAAATATTTTAATACAATGAAAACAAATCAGTACTCTCGGTGACACAATTTCCACACATCATTGTTTCTATGCTGTATAGTTTTTAACAGTAGGACTATATGTCTGTGCACATGTAATGATCAATTCAATTGAAAATGTGTTGTCTGTAATGGCAGTGCTATACTACACCATACATACTCTACGTTACTCAACTCTACGATACTCTACTCCACTCCATTCCAGTCTACTTTACTCTACTCTTCTCCACTCTATGTCACCCCAATCTATGCCACTCCACTCTACACCAATCCAGTTTTATACAGTCTACTCTACTCCCCTCTACTCCACTCTTCGCCACTTTACTCTAAGATGCTCTACTTCACTCTATGCACTCTAGGGTTCTTCACTCTATGACACTCCACTCTATGGTGCTCCACTCCATGCCACTGTGTTCTTTAACACTCTACTCTACAACACTCCACACCACTTTACTCCACTCTACTCCAGTCTAATACACTCTACTCCATTCTGTGCTCCTCCACTGTACACCCCTCCATTCTATGACACTACTCCACTCACTGCCACTCCACTCTGATACTCTACTTCACTCTGCTCCACTCTACGCAACACAGACAGTGCCTTTCCATGCTACTTAACTCCACTCTATGCCATGCAACTCTACTCCACTCTATATCACACTACTCCACTCCATGGAACCCTACTCCACTATGCCTTCCATGGACTTTACTTCACTCTATGCCATGCTACTCTACTCCACAACATACTACTCCAATTTACACCACTCCACGCCACTTTATGCCACGCCTTTCTAGGACACTCTATGCCATTTCACTCCATGATACTTTACTCCACTCTACATCCACTGTACATCCCTCAACTTTATTCCCTCCACTTTACACCACTCCACTTTATATTCTACTCTATACCACTCCACTATAGACCACTCTACTCTACTCTGCTCTACACTACTCCACTCTACTCTACTCTACATTACTCCACTCTACTCCAATCTGTGCTACTCCACTCTGACACTCCATTCTACAACACTCAACTCCAGTCCACTCCATTGTACACTTCTTCACTGTACACTTGTCCACTTTACACCCCTCAACTTTACACCAGTATACCACTCCTCTGTACACCACTCCACTCTACACTGCTCCGCTCTACTCTACTCCATGCACTCCACTCTGCTCCATGACATTCCACTCCACTGTACGCCCATCCACTTTATGCTTCTCTACTCTAAACCACTCCACTGTACACCACTCCACTCGACTTTACACAACTCTACTACACACTGCTCCATTCTACTCTAAAACTACTCAACTTTACATTACCCACTCCAAAACACTCTACTCCGCTCAACACTCCATAACACTTTCATTTATGACACTTTACAACACTATATTCTGCGACACGCTGCTCTATGACATTTTACTCCATGATACTTTACTCTATGACACTCCACTATAGGACAGTCCTCTCCATTCTCTATCACTCCACAATCCTCTGTTCCACACTACACTCCACAACACTCTATGCCACTTCACTCTGCAACGCTTTACTCCACTCTGCAACACTCCACTCTGCAATACTCCACTCTGCAATACTCCACTCTGCAATACTCCACTCCACAGCAGATTCAGGTTTTTTGCAACATGTTTATTTGTTTTCAAAAGCAAAATCAAGATACACGAATCCAATCAGAACACAATACATTTTGATTCAATTGCAATTTCCAAACATAATTATTAAAGTCATACATTTAAAACGAAAATTGTGCACTGGTTCTTAGTAAAATAATAGTGTAAAAAGTCAATTAGATTTAAGAATACATTTAAAATAGAAACAATTATGACTTATTATGAAGACTATAAGCATAGTACAAGCTTAAAAGGCATAAGGTTTCTAGCTAACGTGATCTACAGTAAACTGTAAGCAGGAAAGAGGAGATGAAAAAATATGCTAGTTATTTATATATAAATAAGTAGAGTATTAGCACTTTTGTATAAATGCTATATGAGCTATATAATAAAAAGTAGGGTAAACAGGTAATTAGGGTACTTCGGTTAAAAAAACAGCATAATACGCAAACCTTGAAACATTCATGGAAGTTTGGTAAACTCAAAGTTCAAGTAATTTATCTTACTGTTTTTAGAGAGAAAAATATTTAAAGGAAGCCAAATTGTGTCTTTTCATCTTATCATTAATATAAACAGCATATGCTGTTACCACCTTATCACTGACACATATACGAATAGTGTTCCCAAAAAAAAAATACATTAACGATTTGGCTAAAATTTATATAAAGGAACTCACATCTTTACTGAATCTTCATTCATCAATACCCCATTGTAAACTGAGAATGGAACTATGTCTGATTTCATTAATCATAGGATGTTCTTCTGCAATTTTTAACTACTATTGTGATTGTGTGACTGCAAACAAAGACTCATTGAGATTACTGACTTACAGTGAGGTAACAAATCATTGAGATTTGTCATTTGAGTTGAAGTCGGCATCTGTTAAAATAATTATGAAAAACAAATTATTGTCCTTCATGGATCTTATAAAATTGCACCGCTAGGAGCGAAAGAGGCTAATAACACCAAATCTCTGGAGGAACTCTAGGGTCACTGATTTGTTAACACTCCAGAAGCATAGACACGCTCATTACATAACAGAGTTGTATTCTAGAGTAAAAAAAGAATACTTAGGCTCTCATACTCTCGGTGACAGTTGGACCGCTGCACTCCAGGCAGTCCAACTGCCACATTACAACCTTTGTGGGTGGACCCCCCTAAAGACCGCAGTCCCCGCCAGTAACATGGTTCCCGAAGTGGTGACGGCAGCCTGAGTTGTACTCAGCCCAGGCCGCGCTGAACTCAGCACCACCTGGCTGATTACAACTCAGCTTTCCGCCACCCTTTCCATGGCAGGGACGCTGCCATGGAAAGATTGGTAGAAACCCAGTGCTGGGGGCCACAAGGGGGCCCATGACCTGTCCCTGCCCATGCATCCTCAGAATGCGCATTGTCTGCTTGGCAGACTGTGTGCATTCTGTGCACATTCCGAGGGTGCTGTGTGCTATGATATTGGCCTTGGCTCCCTTAAGGGAGTCGAGACCAATATCGTAGCACTGTTCCCACTGGGCAGCCCGGCGGGAACCACGTTTTAAAATATTTTCAGCGGTCAGCCTGTAGGGAACATTGTAATATGCTTGGGGGGACGTCACCACCCTGGCAGTGGCGTCCCCCCGCAAGTTTGGTGGTCCTTTAGTTGGGACCTCCAAACTCATAATGAGGGCCTTAGTCTGTAACCTGGACCCAGGATACAAATTAAAATATATGCAATTTCATCTTAAGTTGATACCTATAGCTCAATTTGAAGGGTCTTGGAACACTTATTGTTTACCCTAAAAGGCTTGCGCTTATGTAGTTATAAGGAGGAGTTGATTGAGCATTTAATCGGTCTGGCCCTCATTACAATCCTGGCGGTCAAAGAACGCCAGGGCTGTTTTGACGATTGCACCGCCAACAGGCTGGCGGTGCAATCTTGCGAATTACGACTGCGGTGAAAGCGCAGCGGTCGCACCGCCGAGACCGGCGGTTTTCCGCCATGTTGGTCCAGGTGGATGGAATCCTCCAGGGCAGCGCTGCCCAGGAGATTACGAGCCCCCCTCCCGCCAGCCTTTTCATGGCAGTTGGAACTGCCATGAAAAGGCTGGCGGAAAGGGGAGTCGCTGGGCCCCTGGGGGCCCCATTAAGCTTTTCACTGTCTGCATAGCAGTGAAAAGCGCGACGGGTGCACCGCTGTCAAGATTTGTGGAAAAACAATGGGTAACAACCTCCTTGACAGATTTGGAGTCAATTAAATTAAATATGCACCTCAGATATTTTCTTCCTCAAATCTAATAAACTAGAACACAAAGGCCCTCATTACAACATTGGCGGGCGGCAACAGCCACCCGCCAAGTTGTAACCGCTGTGTGGTGGCCATTACGACATCCCCGCTGGGCTGGCGGGGATGTCGGCCGCAACACAGGAGCCGGATCCAGAATGTCAATGACGGGGCGCTGTTTATCAGTTTTCCTGGTTTATTATAACATATGTAATTGTCATTTATCAAATATAGTGATAAGTAGAAGGTTCAAGTTGAATTTAAAGTAGAGTGATGGAAATCACCATCGGTGGACAAGGACATCTAAAGACATGAATAATCAACACTCCAATATATGTAGCTACATAGTTGCACTCTATGCAAAAGTGATCAATCACACAAGGAGCCCCATATTTTTCAGTTTTAGCTTGGGCAAACTCTGGCTCTATGAATCCCACATTCAGTTGACAAGCAGTGATCTATATTACGTAGACAATCATCCTAAAGAGCCAAGGGAGATGCCGCTTGGCAATACTTTGCAGCATATATTTTTTATAGCAAGGGCCCCAAATCCATGAGACTCCATTCATAACGTGCATATCCCTCTACTTCGATGACACCCAGGAGCACCACCTTAGGAAGGAGTGTAATCTGCCACACAAGAAGCACCATTAGGATCCACGAGGTCTCAGATCAGTTGTGTTAGATGACTGTGCATCCTAACATTACATGAAGGAAATTGCACACTTGGTGTAGGCACCTGAGAAAGTTCGGTGTAGAAGCTTTACCCATTTTCCAGAGGTAGTCAAGAGTATAATAGACCGAGTGGATATATGTAAATTGAAAGAAACGTAGTTTGGCAGATATGGCGATTTTACGTGATGCCCTTAGTGCTTCAAGACATTCATCATCATTCAATGGTTCGAGATCTCTAACCAGTGTAGACTTGAGGGACAGGAATGTAGCTAGTATTTACTATACTTAAGGAACAGAAAGTGACCTCGTAATTAGTAGGGTGCAGTATGTATGTTAAATGTCCTTGGCCTCTAACAGACCAATAAACAATTTAGCTTCATGGGACTTAATATCTGCGGGCGGGCTCAAATTGGACTTGTAAATGCCAAAGGCATGCCACAGGTGAAGGTATTTATAAAATTGTGCTTTATGTGATGAAAATGCTCCACTCAGCACTCAGGATTTGATATGCACTTTAGTCCAGACATCACCAGATCTGGAAATCCCAATACAATCCCAGTCCCAACAACCAGGATATTGGTCTGTCTGGGCCAACTAGTTACCCTTCTACAGTGATGTCTCCAAGCCTGTGTGAGCCTGTGCTCCCACCTAAATCACTTCTGGACATGGTCCTAGTTGTTCAGCACCACTCTTGTGACAGGGGAAGGGCTGGTGAACAAAAACCACCATACAACATGGAGATGGGATCAATGGACAGTAGGCCTTTGTGCTTCATCCATTGATCGCCAGGAACTGGGAGCCCAAATTGAATGTTAAACAATGCCAAGCAGCCATCGTACATGCACCAGACACACTTATTTATAGCTCATTGTAATGTGCCCCATACCCAAATTAATGTACTGGAATTCTCTTGTATCATACAAAAGAACCATGGGGTATATCTAATGGACAGTTTTCTGAGAAATAAAGTATTAATTGGACAAGCAACATTTTATACAGCATGACTCTACCAGTTGTGGAAACAGAGAGGTAAGTCAATTCTGACCGGTTCTATTGATAGGAACTTCAAATTGAGCTCCAAACTTCATTTTGGCTTTGGGAGCGATGTGCATTCCCAGGTATATGAAACTGTAAGTGGCACCATTAACTGTGAGTATCTGTCTATTCCCCGCATTCAACTGTATAAAAACGGTCTCGTCCCAATTAATCACCATCCCAGACTTTATACAAAGATCTCCAGCATTTTTATAGGTCAGTGACCTGCATAAATGGGACAGGGCAAAGAGAAGTATGTCATCAGCACACAGGAGATGAAATATCCAACATCGCCACCCAACCCCCCAGTCCAGCCCCTGCGACTCAAAGGTGCTGGTCATTCAATAGCCTGGGTAAAGAGAAGGGGCACCCTTGCCTAGCCCCTTGCCTAGACACAATGGTTCTGGCAGAACACCATTAACTTTCTCCCGGGATGTTGTGTCAGTTTAAAGAGACTTAATATATGACAGACACTGGTGGACCAGATTAATTTTGTGCAAGATATCAAACAAGTAGCCTCATTTTATGGAACCAAATGCCTTTTTGAAGTCTACCAGGATAATGGGGGCTGGTCAAGGAAGCTTCCATGCATGATGCAGCATAAACATGTTTGGATTAGCGTGTATTAATAAATAAGAAATTACCTTAGTAACGCTTATGGCTAAGGTATTAGCAAGCAGTTTATACTTGGTGGTTATAAGGAAAATTGAGGAAAATTAATCACATTTATAATGGATGTACCCAGATCTGGGGAGAACAGCCATATCAGCAATATCTACATTATTAGCAGGATTACTTTCATGTCAACCTCCACAAATATGTTCCTCATATGTGGGCTCACAATGGAGAACAATCATTAAAGAAATTCAGTTGGGCCATTTGACCTTGGAGCCTCTGAATGGCTGAGGCCTTCTCCCCCAGCATGGAGAACAAGGCCTCAGCCAGTTCCTCAGTAGGTCATGGGCTACACAGGACCCAGAGTCTAGGTTCTGCACTGGTAAGTCTCTAATGATATTATCTTTGACCTAAGGTTCTGGTGAGTTACATATAGTATTTTATAATAGAAAACAAGTATGTTGACAATCACCATGGCTATCTAATAAAGCAGATTTGCTGGTTTATCAAGGCATGGAAGAGATCCAGAGCATTTTTGGACATGTCAAAGGCCATAACACATATGATTTGATGGGATGCCTCAATCTGGAGAAGACGATTGATATGGCTATGGGCAAACGTGCAATCCATGTGAGGAAGTTTAGTTTCAAAATTGACCTTGGTTTCTTATTTGTCTTTTGGTTGCTTCATGAAATGATCCAGGGCACGTCCACACATGTTTGCCTTGAAGACTTCAAAGAAAATGCCAAATGCTGGCACTGTAACCACGTTATTTGGAAAGAATGTCTCTGCCTCCTCCTTAAGATACGCCACAAAAGTGGGAGTCAGTTAATGACCAGGCATTAAAGTGCCACATGCTTCACTGCGATCTTTCACTACGGTCCATAGTAAGCTCAATAGTGGCATGATCAGATAGACCATATGGCAGGAAATATGTGTGAGATCGCTAATAAAATTTGGAGGTGGGGCAAAGAAATAATGCAGGATGTGTGGGGGAGGGAATATTGAGTTAACCACTTACCTGCCAAATGTCACACACCCAGTGAGCCAGACGACTGTGGTAGCAGGGAGTTGCAGCAAAAAAGTCTGATTTCCAGTTCCACATTTGTCCAGCCCCTAATCCATAATGATTTTAAAATGACATCTGATGACTGTGTCACTTGGATGGGTCAGAGCCCCTAGGCAATCAGATCGTGAAATATAATGGATATGGTTTCGTGACACCCAAACTCGTTGATGAATGTCCAGGGCCTGCCAATCAACCTACAGCCTTTGTGTATCTGCCCTGTCTATCAGAGAATGATTTTGTGACCTATGATGAAGAAGAACTTCCACAACATCACCACTTCTATTGGACATTTTGTGAACTGAAAATGAATGCACAGGAGCAGCCAGAGTGCCCAAGGAATGTACATTTAAAACCCAACAAGTGGCTTCCCTGCAGCATAACAACAGCAGAGTAAGGTTACTTGGGGAACTGGAGGACAGCACCTCATTTGGTTCTGTCATTAAGCCCATTCACATTCAGGACGTTATTTGCAATCTTTGAGCGTCTGCAAGTGTGTCATCTGCTGACTGTGGTTGAGACATACCAGCACTCTGGCCTGATTGGGCCACATCTGTTGTCAAACTGCAAAAACTGTGACACAAAATGACACCCCTAACAAAACAACTCAATCGCTGACCTTCACCCAACTCTGCAGTTCTGCCCTATAATCATGTGTGGCCCTTTACACAACCACCTATACAACCTTGAAATATACAATAAACCATGAGGAGAAGGCCAGCCTGCTGTGTGACTCTACAGAACAAACAAAAAATATGCACCCACAACACTGATTCTCCTTAATAATACCCATATTACTACATGGACCCTGCCTTCCTAAACTGAGTCATCCTGGTATAGGAGAGCATTGGCAAAAAGTGGGGGGTCATGTGGCACATCTCAGACTGCATGAGAGACTCCCATTCCCACTGAGACCCCAGGGTCCGAGGCCCAACACCAGGCCCCAGAGCAGCAAGGCTGGCCTCCACTGCATTGGTGAAACACGTTCTGTGAGCAACACTCCCCACCCACTTTAGAGGAGAGGAGGACAGAACACAAGTAATAGGAACAGAAATTAGTAGGTAGAGGCCTCAGAGACAGAAGGACAGATGAGGAACACACGAGAGGTTTATAGTGAAGATGTGTACGGTGCAAGGCCTGACCCCCCACTAATTATTTAGAGGAAGAGTCTTTCTTCTCAAGGATGGGAAGAGCTTCATGTTCAGCCTTGCCTCATCTTCATGCTCAGAGTCTTGCCTTCTGGTCGGGTCTGTGAGATGCCTCTCAAGCACTGTCAACACCACCTACTATTTGCTGGTAATGGGGCATTGGGCCACTAAACTACCTTCCAGATGAGACCACATCAGTGGTCCACCAGTAACCTCCACCTCAGGAGACATCCTTCCTCTCCTCCAACCAGTCTCACGGAGCCACTAGAGTCTCAAAATAAAAATGCCTGCCCTCTAAGGTTTACTTTAAGTTTTTCTGGGTATATTAGACTATTGCTGAAGTGCATAACATGTAGCTTCTGTTTTACCACCAGAAAGGATCATTGCATATACCACCAGGAAAACATCATGTGGTCTCAGAAGATTACAACTTTTTGGTTGACCATACTGGGGGTAGCATGAAAGTCCTGGTAGTCACACTGTCAGAGGTCTATGAAGTGTATAGGGAGGGGGCCTCTGGCTTAGCCCCTTATGTTCATGTTCAGTGATGAGATACAGCAACATATTTTCTGGTGGGATTCGGTTTTGAGGCAGGTGAAAAGAAACTGTTCAGGTCGAAAACCTTTAGCCTCCTCCTCGATCCAAACAATCCTGAGGTTGTGCCTTGTGATCTCCTGTGGGTCTTCTGCCCTATCTTCAAAGTAGCTGTTATCAAATGCGTTTCTCAGTAAGGTGACAGTATCTTCTGTTGATACAGCCTCTGTGATTCAGTCAACAACATTATTCAAGTCCTGACAAAAAAGAGAGATGTCCAGGCCTAGCACACCCATTTTCCTTCTTGAGGGATTCAGATGTCCTGAATGGCTTTCACTGTAGCCATGATAGGGAGGGATCTTGGATCAGCTTCACCACTGCCAGCCAGCGGGGTGTGGCGCATGTTTTGAATATAGTCATGCAGTGGCGTAGCGTGCTGGCTAGTCTTGGCCTGCTGCAAGGGCCAGCCACTTTGTCCTTCCTCATTTCTTCCCTATTCAGTCAGATAATACTACTTTGGCTTACAGGGTTAAATCGCTCACAAGATTATCAGATATCCTTTTGACTGGCATATCCAGGTTTCTACAGAGAGGCTCAGGCTGTGTCTCCAGGTTCAAAAGTATTTTCCAAGGGCCTGGGAAGAATCAGGCCAGCCGGTCTAGAAGAAATTATGTTTGCACTAGGCCTGGGCGGTAAACTTTGCTCCGCGGCTGGAGTTCACAGAGTTTTGCTACTCCGCGCTCCAAGTATTTACTGGCCAGGCCCAGTTTATAATTATATGTGTCTGCAGTCGAACATGCTAAATATTATCCGCCTCGATCCAACAGGGCCCAAGTGAATGAAATAAGGACAGCATTTACAATGTGCATCAGCCGAGAGGTGGACAGATACTGTGGCATATTGAACATTTGCACACTGCTGTCTCTCAGACCAGACTACCGAGTTTTCTTAAATTCACAAGCCTGGCTGCAGATTAAGCTTTCAGTGTGCAGTTTACAGTGTATCAGTGGATAAGCATCAGCAATTTGCTGATGTGCCTGCCAAGACACTTACATGTGCTCGTCTGCGTCTGCATCTGATGGCTGCTCTGAGGTATAGCCGACATGCACCGAATGTACAGACAAGTGAAGAACACAAGGCCCTTGCTGGGATCAGGCCTGACCTCACCACACCCCGCACTCCTGGCTCACGCCACTCCACAAGAGACCCGAGGCTGAAATGTGATAAACACCCTGCCCTGTCTTCTCTTCCCACTAACACCGCTCTGTTCTTGGGACTGTAGGAAGCCGCTTCACGTACTTTAAACTCAATTTTGACAGTGCTTCAAAGCCGCATGTCCTCGCTGTATAAAGAAGGATCTGTGTTACTCACAAGATGGGCTGCACATAGCGATCTCCAGTCCATACGTATCTGTTAACCACAGAGCATTGAGAAAATATGTTAGTCTCAGTGTCTTTAAAAGCTGCAGGCCCTTTCGGATTTAGTAAGCGCTACATACATAAACGTATCAGAGGAAACAAACAGTGCGTGGCATTCACAAGAGGTAACACACAGGGAAGTGTCGTGCAGTCAAGGTTTATAATCTATCACCGGTAGCCTGTAACTACGCTATCGGATTCCGAGATTCATTCCCCATCACTCTACATATCTTGCACAAAGCTATGCCTTCCAACCCAATTTGTTCCACCTGCATCTAAAAGGTTAGGGTCTTCATCTGTGGCCTGCATGTATGTCTCGGGAATACTTGAATCGGAGCACAGTATCCATCTCATCCGCCCTCCAGGAGGGGTGCAGGGAATGGATGGGAGAGAGAAATTAGTATGACAGGTGGCACTGGCCTCCCTGAGCATGGAGTATCGATTGGAAATGTGTCCCATCAACGTGTCTCGAGCCCCAGAGATCCAGGGTAATTGCCCGCGTTCCGCTTTCCCTTCGAGGCGCGAACAAGGCATTTCAGCACATCCCTAACCTTAAGTAACCGCATGGCCGAATCGCCTGCAGGTTAACTCACCGCATAGAGCACTCCCCAGGAACGGTCGCTGGAATAAGGGTCATAAATGCGCCTGGGCAATGAGTTCAGTGATGTACGGAAAGTGAAATGAAACACCTTTCTTGGGCTTATTTTCAGAATGCAAAGGAATGAGCAGAAATGATCATCGTTTAAAAAGTTCTTTCTGTAGTGAAACAAGAAACTTCAAGTGGCATGTTTAGCATTTCTTCATTTGAGATCTCCTTTTAGGAAAATTCTGTTAATAAATGAGTGTTAATTCTTCTACTCCTTCAGTGCAGCTTTGGCGTCTTTTAGTTACAGTGCTATCGTGCTACCGAGTTTTTGCTGCGAACGATTTTTTAAACGAAGAGAACAAACATTAAATTCAGCAAATCGCCATTTAAAACACATTCACCAGTATGCATGTGAGCATGATAAATGCACCACAATGGAAGAAATGCCTATTTCTCCATGCATGTTCTACAGTTGTGTCCATTTACTACCTCCTCATGCTTTCATAAATTACATCCATGCTCACAGATTTACAGTGCTGGTGCAGAGGCAAAGACATTTCCTCAGTTGCAAAGAGCCCCGCCCCTATACAAATAAAGGAACATCCTTTCATGATAGTGCTGGCACTACATGTGCTCCAGCGCTAGCAATATTACAGAAGGGGTGCACAAGCATTTGCAGCCCCTTCTGCAATATCATTGTACCTGGGGAGAAGGCCAAAGGAGGTGCTCATGCCCTTTTGCGCCCCGGGACATAATTTATAATACAGCTACTGGTTGGATATCCCTGTAACCAACCCAATATTTTGCTTTGCATGCAAGCTTGCATCACAAGATTGCAACAATGTGTGTGGAGAATGAAGATTCTCCAAGTCTGTTATTAGAGAATCTGGATTTCATTTAAGACACAGAGGGTAACTTTAGGCATAAGTCTTTTATTGACATTCCAGTGCAGCACTTTAAAGAAAAACATTAACCATTCTTAAAATCCTAGACTTAGAATGTCTGTAGAGTCTATATAAATCTCAACACAGCAGTCATCTTACTCTTTTAAGCTGCTCACATTAAGGCCTGTTGCACTGGAAAAACAAATCGCAAAATCAGAGAACTCCTATGCAGGCGCGGCTGGTGCATGAGAAATTGGTGGGGCATCAAATTTGTGGATGAGAGTTTTATCGCGGGCGAGAAAAGCGAGTGAGCCCGATGGATAAAATGGGGGGTTTAAGAGGCTTCTTTTCGAAGAAATTTTTCGAAAAAGGGGTAGCAAATGGTGGATTTTAGAGGAAATTTGAGAAAGCAGCAGACACTCACAATTAAACGTTTCCTTGCTAAGAATTGCGCCTAGGCATTAATGCATCTGTGATAAATAACCCATACCAACAGAGAGGAGCATGGCACACCATGCACAGAGCAAAAATCTTCCTCCAGTCAGATTACGGTAAATTACCATCAGTCAAGCTATCCCGCAGCACTGCACAAATTCTGAAAATGGTAATTTTTCAATAAAGCAAGAACATGGACGCAATAAATAGATTTGGTAACAGTACATAAAAAGGAAACAAGCAATTTTTTAGGGAACAACAAAAAAAACACCCTGTCTTTATTGCGGTTCCATTGACTTCCACAGAACTGTCTTGGAATGTCTTTGACTATTGTACAGAGAGAGAGAGAGAGAGAGAGAGAGGTGCAACAGATGTGTTTAGAAACAGTAAATAACATTGAAGCTGCCAGGTGCACATTTTTGGTAAAATGGAGAGGAGACATGCTAACAAAACAGAGGCCTCAATTTATTGACCCTGTTCAAAGCTAATCGCACCGTGAGCAGGAAGGTATCATCAGCAGCACCATCCAAGTCAAATAAATATACAACGAGTAAACAACAGTAACCTTCCTCCATCCACCACTTGCCTCATGATCCATTCGCTCGTCTAAAGTGACCTCGTGTCTTTAAGCGCCCCGCTATGCAGTTTTTCATGTCAGGTCACAAATTTCGGCAAATCAAGTGAACGCTCTGTGAAGATCCGATCCTTGGTCAAATAAACGTGCAAGGCAATGCTGAATTGTAGTTATCTTCTTTATTCCTTGTCGCCCCAGCCATCCGCTCCCTCAACCGTCAAACTCTCATCTCCTCCTGTTTCGCGTCTCGAGAACACCGCGCTCTCTCCGATCACCACGGAGATAGCACGCGCTGTTCTCTTGACGCGCAAACATCACACATCTCCCTTTTTATATTTAACAAACATAAACAGAAAAATACATTTGACCCTAAACAAAAATTTGTTCTAAACGGAATGAAATAAATTTCCCATAACACAGTGAGAAACTAACTGACAAACTAAAACTCATACACCCTTTAACCAAGTACATAGTCTTTAAGACGTTTAGGATTGACTTTCCTTCTACTACTTCTCCTTGTTCCTTCACACCTATAATTTCACCCTCGATTGTGACTTGGAGATCTTGACAATACTTTACTTTGGTTCATTATTTCTCTTTCGATACGTGCTTCTGTTACCTCCTTCATCCGCACAACTCGGTTCAGATTCCAAATCCTGCCATCAGAGGTTTTTATGGCATTCTTGAATACCTTGACCACTGTCAAGGGTCTCGTAAATTTTGATCCGTCCATACACCCTAAGGGAGCCTTTATCTTCACCACATCACCCACAGCTATATTCACTTTGGACACCTTCTTCCTAGTATCGAACTCTTGCTTTCTTTTCTCCATGAGTCTTAGTTCTCTATTACGCCATGTTGCATCTGTCAAATTAAACTCATTTTTCCTCCATCCCATCCAAGCTGGGGATAATTTGGTGTTGGATAATCTTCGCTTAAACAATTCAAACTGAGATTTTCCCGTGGTAGAATGTGGTGAAAACCGATAAGCAGTAATCCTTTTCAAAAGTTCTGTTCGCCAATTCAAAGTGTTCACTTTTGCTAGCTGAATGCTCTCTTTGATATATTTGTTGAAACGTTCTACTGCACCATTCGTTTCAGGATGATATACAGCTGACCTTTTGTGTGTAATGCCACATTCCTTCATAAATTCTACAAACATCGTTGAACAAAATTGCGGACCATTATCAGATAACAATGACTTAGGGAAACCCTCTCTTCTGAAAATCTCTTCCAGAAAACTTATCATACTATAAGAAGAGACATCTCGTACATTTTTAACCTCCACCCACCTGGAATATAAGTCAATCAATACAATCAAGTAAGGAGTAGAATGCTCACCTGATAAGGGACCGACAATATCTATTGCAACTTCATCCCAGGGTTTACTTGGTAGATTCCTACAATGCATCGGTGCATTACGAGTTTTCAAAATCTTGTCACTCCGTGAACATTGTATGCAATCTCTGACCACACGCTCTGCTTCCAGATTCATACCAGGCCACCAAAAGTTTGCTCTTAAATTCTCCTTAGTTTTGACAATACCTAAATGGCCTTCATGAGCTTGATCCATAACCCTCTTCCTCAAGACACTTGGCGGGATCAGCCTAGTACCCCTCAATAACATACCACTTACCACCGCCAATTCATCTTTTATCAAACACCACACCTTACCAAGGGTACTAAATTTCCCATCTTCTAACGCCACACAGATCTCACTCAGTTCAACATCCTCCTTCAATGCCTCTTTCCACTCCTGCTCAGTTATTGCACCATACATAATCTCACTCATGTTACAGAAAACTTCACAAACATCACCCTCCTGCAACGATAAACCATCTTTCTCACCCTCCATAGCGTCCTCCCTCACTAATCTGGACAGACAATCTGCACTCACATTCAATGAGCCTGGTAAATACTCCACCCTAAATTTGAAGTCTTGTAGACCGATTTTAAAAGGAAAAATAAAAGAAAACTAAAGGATTAAAACAGGATTTCAGGATTTTTTCAGTACTAAACTTGTGTATAAAATGACATTGTGATTTGACTGCCTGCTGGATCGGTGATAGGCACACCTGAACTAAGTTACTTTGCCTGTCATACAAAGTGTGCGGTGACAGGCACACCGGAAGTAAGATCTTGTGCACCAAGAAGAAGGGACTTCAGGACCAGCGGAAGAACGTCACTTACAGGAGTACATTTCTAGATTGTGACTGTAGTACAAATAGGAATTATAATGCAGAATGTAACACCCCCTCTGTTTTTTTTAAGTAGTCCAGGAGATCCCACATATCCTTGGACTAAGTGGAAGAGAATGTTTGTTCATTATGCAAGAGTGTGTGGACCGACTCTGAGTGCAGAGAGGAAGCATGCATTATTAATGCATTGTTTAGGAGGTGAGGGACAGGAGGTACTTGAAAATTTACCAGACTTAAGTGCTGAAGAGTCAAGAAATTTGAATGAATATGAGGTGTGTATTAAAAAAATGGACAAACATTATGTACCTAGAGTAAGTACAATAATGGAAAGATATTATTTTGGAAAAAGAGAGCAAGGAAAGGACGAGTCGGTAGAGGAATACATAACCAGTTTAAGGAAGCTGGCAGCCTCGTGTAAATTTGGTACATTGGTGGACGAAAGAATTAGAGACCAATTTGTATTGAAGTGTTGTAGCGACAAAATCAGGGAAGAGCTGTGGTTAAAAGATGAACCACCATTAGAGGAGGTGGTTATAGTAGCAAAGAGGGTGGAACATATGTTAAAGTGTGTTAAGGAGCTAAGTGGAAATAAAGTTGTGAGTGGAGAGTGTACAAAGGTTGAGGAGGTGGTTTGCGAGGTGAAAGTCAAAGAATTTGGGGTGGAAAAAAAGAAAGAGGAGTTTTCAAAATTTAAAGGGGAGTGTTTTCGGTGTGGGAAAGTCGGACACGCGTCAGGAGAACAGCGCGTGCTATCTCCGTGGTGATCGGAGAGAGCGCGGTGTTCTCGAGACGCGAAAACATCACACGCTCCCTTGTGCGTCCACCAGTCTCAGTCCTGTGTTACAAGGGAAAAAACACACGACGGCTTCCTCACGTTTGCCTTCTCATGGCACCAGCCGCGCCTGAGACATATATCTGCCTGGTGACCTCAAGACATGCGTGACCCGCGGAGCCCGTCACGGTTGTCGTCCTAAAAGCACTCTGCAGCCTGGGTCTTACAGCTTTATCATTTTAAAAGTAAAACTACAAGTCAGAGGGTGCAGGGGGCTAAAAAGCCAGGGCCATTTTCAGGATATGGGGCGTATTAGCAGCTATCAACACCAAAGCCCTCATTACCGAGATGGTAGTCCCCCACCAAAGCACTCACCATGAAAAATACCCATATATTTCAGGTGAACACACTACTTTACCCCTCACACTGATTTCGCCGAAATTAATTATCCTACCTAGGCCTGATCAGATTCCACAGACAGCAATGACGTATTGTGCCATAGGAGCGTCATTTAGTATTATTTAAAGCGCCTCGAAGCGCAGCATCCAACAAGACTTACTGAAGAGCACCTGGTCTTCTCACTACTTTCACGGCGAGCAGGAGCTACCTCTGTTTAGGGACCACCAGAACAGCCCCTCTGTGCCTCTCACCCCAGGTAATCCTGGGCCCGCCCTCCGCGTGCCACAGGCTTCTGGGAGCTGTAGTCGAAGGCGCTTTCATTGTGCAGCAAAAATACAAGCCCCAGAACACACTTGTTTGCAGTTTACAACTGCAGCGCTGAGAGCGGCGCTGTGGAGACGAGGAGCCTGGGACACATGGGCACCCCTCATCACTTTACATGCAGTGAGAATGTCTTCTACATTTAGTCCGGACCCTGAGGGGAATGGCTTTAAGGTGAAGTAAACTCCAGCTATGTCTACCTATCCGAGGGCTCCATGTCCATGAGGCTGGTTTCTGTTTCGAGGCTTTTGAGCTTTAAACAGGTGCAGTCTGGGAGCTGTAGTCTTGGTTTAATGCACCTGAGCCAGTTACACTTTTCCCGTGGCCACTGCATGCAGATCATGCCGTGGTCAGCCAGCCTCGTGTACACTGCAATACTTTCCCAGCTACTCCCAGAATGAGGTGGGGCCATGGAGGCTTGTTCCCACCCACCCTGTGACGAAGGGCTGCAGTGCTACACAGCCTTGCTGATTGACAGCCAGCTTTGGAAACCGAGGGTTTATGCTGAAGCGCCCAGGCTGTTTTCTTTGACCGAGGCTTCAGTGCGTCATAAGAGGCAGTACCTTACAGTGTTGTGGGCTGCCGGAGGCCAGGGCTGAGATCAGGTAAGCCCTATAAATCCTGCGACGGCCAGCACATGCGCTGCAGCACATTTGTCTTACAAAAGTGCCTGTAGTTTTGCCTGACCCTCGCGCAGAGCGAGGGTCACACTGTTATGAATGATGCAGAAATTGAAGCTGGGACGGAGCCCTGCCGCCCTAATGAAGAAACCGCCACTGCTCCTATGACACCCGATCCAAAACTCTCCTCTTCCACTGAGTATCTGAAATTTAACAAAGTTATATTTTACTCTCATCCAAACTAAGGAAAAAAAGATTGTGTCAGTTAGCTTTTCCATTTCTCTTTCTCTTTTCTTTTGCATCCGCTCCCCCTTTCAAACAATACTCACCTGGGAAGGGAGGGACGGATAATGCTAGCCTCTGTGTCTTTAATGAAATCCCGATTCTCTCATCAAAAACTTGACATTGCACCCCTGATAAAATGTGCACCAAATTTACTCATGTCCTCCCCTGCTTCAAGCATACAGTTCCTTAACAATCGAGATACAGTCGCTGAACTTACTGGGTTAAATGGTCTCACAAACTAAATCAACAATTGAGTCACTCCATTCGTCAGAAACTCTTGCATCCTAATCTCATATTCTTTCAAATAATTAACCACACATAATTTTGGATGGTCATTAAAACTTGGATAGAAAATGGAAGAAGACATAGGGGCTGATTACAATCTCAGCGACATTGAATACCAATACGGCAGGGGTGAGGTTGCTGTCAAGGCGGCGGCCTCACCCCCATCATATTATGATGTTTCTACCAGGCAGATTGACGGAAACATCATATTATGATGTTTTTGCTGGTCAGCCTGGTTGAAACAGTGTGGCGGCATTAGTCTCATCTTCCTTAGGGAGCCAAGGCAAATGCTGTTGCACACAAGCATGCTCGGAATGTGCACTGTCTACACGGCAGACAGTGTGCATTCTGAGGGTGATGGCAGGGCCCACTGTAGTCCCCAGGACTGCCTTTCTGCCAGTGTTTTCATGGTGGGGACTATGCCATGAAAAGGCTGGTGGAAAGTGAAATTGTGGTCAGCACGGCAGTGCCGAACTCAGAACCGCAGTGGCTGACCACAACTTCGACCGCCGCCAACCCTTCAGGATCCCTGATCCTGGCGGAGGCAACAGGTCTCCTGGCTGTCCGCCACCAGGATCATAACCGGGCAGTCGGACCGCCAGGAGTGTGGCCGTCGGACTGCCACCATTAGTTTGGCGGTCCATGGACAGCTAAACTCGTAATCAAGCCCATAGTTTTTATTTTTCCTGTTGCTCGAAATAATACACCACCTGTATAATAAAATAGGTTACTTACCTCTAAAGCTCGAACATTAGAAACTCTTCCGAAAGATATTAAACATAACAAAGTTGCCAACTTAGAAGATAACCATTTTAATGATAAATATTTATTTCCTGGCCAACACTCCAATAACTTGAAAATCAAGTTCATATCCCCGAACAATTATATCTAGCTTTTGGAAGTCTCTGAAGTCTAATACCCTTCATTACCCTACAAACTAAATAATCTCTCTCTATTGATACACCCCCTACAGGACCATGGCCTGCCGCCACCCGTGACCTATGACAATTAATTGTTCTGTAACTCATGCCTTTCTCATACAAACAAGGAAGACATTTTGCAAGTTCTGTGGCAGAAGCCTCCACAGGATCCAAATCCCTTCCCAAGCACCAACATACCCATTTCTTCCATGCTCCGACATACCTCTTCCTGGTGCCTGGAGCCCGAGACTCTAAGTAAATCCTGAGTCTGTTCTAAAGGTCCTGCAAATCTCTCTCCTACCCTGAGCTCTTCCAAACAAGAAGGCTCAATGCTCCTTCCTTTACCAAAGGATGCAACTTCCCTTCTGGTCCGGTTAAACTGTCCTTCGACTCTGGAATCAAAAAGGGTTTTTCTATCACTGAATCCAACAAACCTGGAAACCAAGGTAGAGCATTAAAAAAAAAGGTCATCAGATCTATCCAACATCTCTGTTTCCTCACCATCAACAAAACCCTTAAAATCACTGCAAAAGGATGGAAAGCATAACCATGACCCTCCTACCAATCATGCTGAAGAGCATCCACTGCTTCTGCTAGCGGATTTGGTCTCCAACTGTAATAACGGGGCAACTGATACATCAGTCTTGATGCAACAAATGTATCTCTAAAGGTTCCCACACCTGCTATACTTTCTGAAATACAGTTTCTTTCAGTTTCCAGTCACTGTAACCTCTTAGATACCTTGAATTCCAATCTGCAACTATGTTTCTTAGACCTGGAAAATCCTGAGCTTACAACCCTATTTTCTGCTACGAACTAAAATATCAAATCTCTTTTCCAATCTGTGTCAGATTCCTCAACCTGCTGCCACCCAAACGGTTTATATACTGTACTACATTGTAAGTCTTCAATACCTTCCCAAAACTTTGCAAAGCAAAAAGTCCTACCTTCATCCCCAACCCATTAATATGTTCTTGACTCTCCTCACAAGACTATCTTCCATCTGTCTTGTGCCATCCTAGAAAAGCTCCCCATCCAAAAAGGCTTGCATCTGTCTGTATCACATAATCTGGATAGATCCCAAAAATTGACCAGCCATTCCAAGCACCTACATTGTTTAACCACCAAGTCAACTCCTCCTGTGCCTGTTCTGAAAGCAGGACATGATCCCCATACCATAAACCTTTTCTCAAGCCTTCCACCTTCAATCTCTTTAGTGCTCTGTAATGAAGTGGTCCTGGAAAAAACACCTGTATTGAAGATGAAAACAAACACATTATCCTTGCCAAGGTCCGCATTAAAATATTCCTTTTCTTCAACACCTGTTTCACCTCCATCTTTATTTTCATCACCTTTTTCTCTGGCAAACTCATAACTGACAAAATTCAATTCACTGAAAACCTAGAAACTCCAGTTCCTGGCAAGGTACCAACACTGACTTGCCCATCAGGAAACCCAACGATTCTAAAAGTCTTGCCACAAAATGTAGATGCCTTTGTCAACTCCTCTTGATCTTGTGACATGATCAAAAAATCGCCCAGATACATAATAAGTTGAATTGCCCTCTCTCAGAAAAGGTGCAACTGGTCGCAACACTTTTGTAAAGCACCAAGGTGCCAAAGCCAGACCAAATGGAAGGCATGTAAACTGATACAACTCTCCTGACCATCTGAACTGAAGAAACTTGTGACTCTCCATAGCCGTAGGAATGGTAAATGGTAAATTGTGCATCTTTTAGATCAAATTTTATCATTCAATTGTTTTGTTGTGACATATCCCTCATTAGATAGATACCCTCCATCTTGAAATGCCTGTAGACTAAATACCAATTCAGATTCAATAAGTTTTTCATGGACCGCCAGTTCTTGTCCTCCTTTTCCACCAGAAATATTGTACTATTGTACTATTGTACTATTGTAAAAGTGGAGAAGTGTGGCTCAATGGTTAGAGCAGCAGACCCTGAAGCAGAGATCTGGCTCAAGACCAAGGTTCAAGTCCCGCTTCAGCAGGTCTTGGGCTCAATTCCCCTTGACCAGATAATTCTCGCCTCGGTGCCTAATCTAATTCATGGGTCCCACTCTGCAACTCTGGGCAATAGCTTGCTTAATCTCCACAACGGCCCCAACAGTGCTTGGATGCCTGGCTTCACCCTGGGGGTGCTCAGGAGTGGGCACCTCACAGGGAAAAGCCAGGAGGGGTTCCATAGCGGTATGAGTACAGCACCTTGAGACCCTAACGGGTGAGTAGTGTACTATACAAGTGCTAATTTACATTTTACTCAGTACAATCTTTTCTTCCTCTGATACTCTTTCTTTTGCTCCTTTCATAAATATTTCTTGTACCTCTTTCGTTACCAAAACCTTCTGTTCCTCCTGAAGTACTATCTGCCTTGGTGCTTCCATCAGAACAGGTAATTCCCTGAATTCTATTTCATAGCCTTCTACTGTTTCTAATACCCGTTGATCATTTGTTACCATTCTCCAATTGTGTATAAACTTCCCTAATTGACCGCAACCTTTTCTTGGGAAGATTCAATAAATGTCTTCATACTTCTTTTGAGATCCTTGGGAAACCGAGCCCTTCCTCTGGCTTGGCATTATCTGCCACCTCTTAAAGGGTAAAATCCAGTTGCGGATTGAAACCCTCTTAATGTGCGTCATCCTTGTGACTGATACTGGGACTTTTGAAATGATCAGCCAGAGAAACACCGCCTTGTTCCAACCTGATCATAAACACATTTACTAAAAACTAAAACTGTGCCTTATCTAAACTAGTGAATGTTGACACATACTTTCTTACGCCCTTTACCAGATTATCACCAAATAAATACCGTTTTGATTCTTGTATTGGTTTTTTCTTTGCAAAATCTGCAAGCGTTGGATTTATTCTCATAAAAATCGCTTTACTCCTTTCCGCCATCAAATGCATTTGCATTTCCTAAGAAACATATCGCTTTCTGCGACCACCCATGTAAGAACTCAATGTCCACCTGGACCGATTTAGATCTGGCTCCCTTTGCCGTATCCAAAATTCTGGACAAAGGCCTGTTAGACCTGACAGCCTTAGGGTGGTCATCCCTAACGTTTTGCCTGCCTCCCTCCACTTTTTAGATACTGTTTTTGCTGGTTTTAAGATTCTGCGCACTTTACCACTGCTAATCAGTGCTAAAGTGCATACACTCTCTCCCTTTTAAATATGGTAACATTGGATCATACCCAATTGGACTATTTAATTTACTATAAGTCCCTAGCAGAGTGCACTATGTGTGCCTAGGGTCTGTATATTAAATGCTACTAGTGGGCCTGCAGCACTGATTGTGCCACCCACTTAAGTAGCTCCCTAACCTTGTCTCAGGCCTGTCATTGCAACGCCTGTGTGTGCAGTTTCACTGCCAATTCGACTTGGTATTAAAAAGTACTTGCCAAGCCTAAAACTCCCCTTTCTCTACATATAAGACACCCCTAAGGTGTGCCCTTGGTAACCCCTAGGGCAGTGTGTTGTGTAGGCAAAAGGCAGGACATGTACCAATGTAGTTTACATGTCCTGGTAGTGTAAAACTCCTAAATTCGTTTTTACACTGCTGTGAGGTCTGCTCCCTTCATAGGCTAACATTGGGGCTTCCCTCATATATTGTTTGAGCGGTAGATGCTGATCTGAAAGGAGTAGGAAAGTCATATTTAGTATGGCCAGAATGGTGATACAAAATCCTGCTGACTGGTGAAGTTGGATTTAATATTACTATTTTAGAAATGCCACTTTTAGAAAGTGAGCATTTCTCTGCACTTAAATCCTTCTGTGCCTTGCAATCCACGTCTGGCTGGGTTTAGTTGACAGCTCCCTTGTGCATTCACTCAGACACACCTCAAACACAGGATACTCAGCCTCACTTGCATACATCTGCATTTTGAATGGGTCTTCCTGGGCTGGGAGGGTGGAGGGCCTGACACTTACATGTCAAAGGACTGTAGCCTGCCCTCACACAAAAAACTACCACACCCCCTACTGGGACCCTGGCAGATAGGATTGTACTGAAAGGGGACCTTGTGCACTTCTAAGCCACTCTTTGAAGTCTCCCCCACTTCAAAGGCACATTTGGGTATTTAAACAGGGCCTCTGCCCCTACCAACTCAGACATTTCCTGGAGAAGAAACCTGAACCAGAACCTGCATCCTGCCATCAGGAACTGCCTGGCTGCCCAAAGGACTCACCTGTCTGCTTTCTGCGAAAAGGCCTGCTGCCTTGCTGTTGGCCTTCTGCCTTGCTGCTCTCTGGCTGTGATGAAGAAGTGCTCTCCAATGGCTTGGATAGAGCTTGCCTCCTCTACCCTGAAGTCTCAGGACCAAAAAGGCTTAATCTCTACAAGAAGGACTCCTTGTGTGGTGAAAATCGAGGCACAGCCTGCCAGAAACGACGCACAGCCTGCCACGGTGAAAAATTCACCTCATGCAGAACCGGAACGACGCAGCCCGACTTGGCAATGAGAAGATCAACACAGCACCAGCGTAGCGACCAGAAATTTGACCACGGGCCACTGGATCGACGCACAGCTGAGCCGGATCGACAAAGCCTGACTTCCAGAAAGGAATAGATGCAGCGCCTGCCGTGCGGTAGAAATTTCCACGCTATGCCCACCGGCTCGACACAGCCCCTGTGACTTCGCCCTCTCAGCTCCAGAAATCCACACATCATCCCCGGGGCATCCGAAAACCCCGCAACCCAAAGAGGATCCACGACCGAGTGCCGGAAACCAACGCATATCCGTCCCTGCGTGAAAACTAAACGACGCTTCGCCGTGTGCAGCCCGAGAATTCGACTCACACCCCCTTTGTTTCCATGCATCTCCTCCTCTGTGGTTCTTTGTGGAGATTTTGCACGCAAACCAGGTACTTTGTGCTTGAACGAGTTATTTATTGCTTTTTAAAGACTAAAGACACTTTATATCACTTTTACAGTAATATCTCAACATATACTTATTGCATTTTAATTGTTTTGACCTGCATCTTATCAGATAAATATTATATAGTTTTCTAAACACTGTGTGGTGTTGTTTGTGGTGCTATACTGTGTTATTGCATGATTTATTGCACAAATACTTTACACATTGCCTCCTAAATTAAGCCTGACAGCTCAGTGCCAAGCTACCAGAGGGTGGGCCCAGGATAATTTGGATTGTGTGTGACTTACCCTGACTAGAGTAAGGGTCCTTGCTTGGACAGGGGGTAACCTGACTGCCAACTAGAGACCCCATTTCTAACAAGGCCCAATTACATCAAGCGGTTGATCTTGGCATTGTTTTAGTGCCCGTTCTAGACCTTTTCTCAGATGGCACTATAATCTAAATAAAAAACGTATTAAGTCTAGATCCAAATCCAGTGCGACACATGCCTTGCTTTCCACTTCCAGACAAGAGCACTCTGCTTTCATCATAGATCTGGGCTCCTTTTCTAGAGGTCTTTTCATCCATAGTTTTATAAACTCACCAACATGCAGCATAGACTGCCTATCAGTGCTCCAGGAGTGTCTTATTAAGTCCGGACTAAACATATCCATCCCTTGTGGATCCTTTATAATGCTTTTCTCCTTACATTCCTTTTCCACCTTTCCATCATCCATGTCCCAACTATCATTGTCATAGTCATCTAATAGAAACTCATCATATCCATCTTTTTCCTCATCTTAATCTCCAGGTTCATAAGGTGTTACCTGAATCTCATTTGTGCCACGAAGAACACCCTTGTGTGTGTCACTTTGGACACTCTTCTTCTCTATGGCACTAAGTCCACCTCATTCCCAAGACACAAAACTGTCATCAACTTCTATATTTTTTCAGTTCTCTTACTTTTAACTGATCTTGTTTCACCAGACTTTTCATCTTTTTCAAAGGACCAATATTTATCCCCTGAGATGAGACATCAATTGTCTTCTGCTTCCTCCTAAATACTGATCCTAAAACCTCTTTTACAGAAGTTCTTACCTCTTCCTGTACCAACTATTTTAAAGATACCTCAGGGATCTCTGAACACTCTCCTTCCTCAGACATTTTTTCAAAAACTAATTTCTTTATATGCTGTACAAAATTTCCAAAGCTATTTGTAATATTAAAAATATTCTAAATTTAACCTATATATTCAGAATTTCACCCTGCACCAATATATATATATATATCTTGAGGCAGAATATTGCTTATTTCCTCTCACAACTGCTTGCAATATCAGGATGAGGCAGAAATCTGTTTATTTTCTCTCAGAACAGCTTCATATTGTGTTGCGTGCCACATACAAAAATGGTCACCGACACCTTCAATTTAGAATTATTGACGTGTTTTAAAAACCCAAAATGGCTGCCAGTGCTCTCGCGTCACTCTCTGTCTATACGCGATGCATGATGTCACGCATGGCGGCACGGGCCCTAGGCACGACGATGCAGAAAAACCTGAATGCAGGCTGAGCGACTTCACAGCTCGTGTCCTGAAAGTGGACGTGTATACAAAAAAGATTTACAAAATCACAACCAGGAGTACGGGGTTCTTTTAATGTAACGAGGGATGGATCAGTGGTGTATCAATTGTAATACCAGATCCCTCGTGGTCCTCAATTAGAGGCGAGGTATCAGTTAACTGTGGTGCTGTGGAGGGTCTGGAAGCCACAGGGGGTAAAAAAGGAAAGGAGGGGAATTTCCTTTACGGACTAGGTGGTGTCACACACTATATAGTGTCATGCTTCATCATATGACCACCTAGCCCCACCCAGGTAGGACAATGCCACCTGGGCGGACTCAACCTCACTGTTAAAGGAACAGGAGGGAGTGCGTAAATTAATTCTGGTTCTGGAAATGGAGGGATCCAGCTAGACTAAGAAATAAAAACACCTACGCAGAGACCGCTACGGCGCACTAATGTTCATACAAGGTATTTAAATGTTAACACTTCAGAACAAACACATAAATGTAGATATTATGTTTAACTTCCCATAAAACACATTCCACTGTCTGTAAATTGGATTTAAATACATCTCCTCTGAAGTGGGACTAAAACTACTAACTGAAACTACAATGTTATATTCAAAGATTTATCTATCTAGACAAACCTTCAACACACAATCTTATTTTAAATTAATAATCAACAATATTAAACAAACAAATAAGAGAAGACACTTAGCTGTCAAGGAGCAGCAATCAAAACAGGAAGACTAGAGGTATTCTAATTTCGGTCTTGGCATGAAATCTATCTTACAACCATGATTTTCTGGTTGTAACATAGATTCTCCAACCAAATTGTAGCATCCTTGTGACACAACTTTGCATATAAAACGAGCCATGCCCACAGCTTCAAAGAAATAGTGCCTTGCAAGTACAATAACTCCACATTTGACATCCCTCTTCTCCTGTGAATTACACACAATTGCGTAGTTATGCGTCAAAAAAATTGATGACAGCTAATGACATTTCTTTGCACCATCCATGTCATATTTAGAAAACGGCGCACCATGGCGCAAAGAAAAGGTTAGCGTAAAAAAAACGAAGCTAACCTTTGCGACATGTCGTAAAGAAAAACAACGCTAAGACTACAAAAGTGACATTAGCATGATTAGTGGCACTTTTTTTACGTTAATCGTGTTAACTCCATTTTTGCAGCATTAACATGAAAAAAAGCAACAAGAAAAGTAAATAAATAAAGGAAGCCAAGAAGGAAAATGCAGGCCAAGAGAGACCCCAGGGAGATCCCAATCAGCCCAGTACAAGCTAGGATGGACCAGGAAAATCCCAGGAGAAGGAGGAAAGGAAGTGGATGTGTCGCTTTAGTGAGGAGGAGAATTACATCTTGGTCAGAGAGGTGATGGGGCACCAACACCAGCTCTTCGTCACCTCCAAATTGCCAATAGCTAGGAAGGTGGCCATATGGCAGGCAATAATAGATAAAGTCAACAGTGTGGCAGAGGTGAAGAGGACTGTCACCGATTATAAGAAGTGCTGGCACGACTGCAAGCGGAGAATTAAAGAGAAACTGGCCAGAAACCGAAAGGCAGCATTGCAGACTGGAGGTGGAAGTCCAACACCCCAGGAGGACATTGATGACCTAGAGGAGAGGGTGGCAGTTGACATCCTGCAGAAGCTGGTCACTGAAATCGCAGGACAGTGCAGACTTCTAAGACCTACCACAAATGCACTGTGAGTTGCAGTGGGGGACAATCTGGAAATTTACAAATGGCATAAGGGAGAGGCACATAGGACACACTGATTGTATGCAAAAGGGTTGCATTGGGACACATAGAGGCAGAATCAAAAGGCCCTATCAACACTGTTAGTGATGCTCCAGCAGCGCCATCCACTCTGCCATATTTACATGGTGGTGCTAAGCCACTGTTTGTGGCATAACACCACTTTGCAAATATGGCCCCTTCTCACACAGCACTTTGCCTGGAAGGGGGCGTGCAATTGGTGTTGCTGTGGGCGTGCCACAACAACACCCATTGCATTTTGACGTCATGTAAACCTGAGGCTGTGCCAAAATCTAACACCACCCCAGGGGTGGCGTTAGCACTGCGCAAAGAGGAGAAATACTTAAATTCCTCCTCATGTTTTTGCTCTTCCTATGTGTGCTGCATCCTGCAGCACACATAGAAAGTGAAATGGCCATTGAAGATTGCAGGGGCCAACACAGGGTGCACTGTATATGCTTTAAAATGGTGCATTCCTGCACATTGAAAATTGATGGAGTGTGGCGCTGCCAAATGTGGCACGGCGTTGCACTCTGTCATTTTCACAGAAACCTGGGACATAATGGTCAAATACAGATGTGCACACACCTTCCTCTCCATATGCACCAACCATTTCTCAACCATCCCAGCAATCACTTCACTGTTGCCACTGATCCACCTGCCCATGTGGACAGCATGTTGTATGCTTGTTGCACAGGCTGGCCCAACAAGAACTGCCACACATCTCCATGCACCATTTGAGAATGGGCACAAAAGTGAGCATATACAATATATGGGGCATGTTTGTGATCATCATTTGTGCTGCTGTACAAGCTGCTTCCATTTCACCATGTAGCAAGGTTGCCTGAGTTGTGGGAATGATTGGTGTTGTGCACAAAGGGACACCTTCATGCGTAACAACAGCTACAAGTGGTATCAATGTCCCACTAGGGGCCCATTTTCACAAGCCCTTAATGCAACGTTAGCATTATACAGATTGTTGCCAATGTAGATACAAGCTGCTCATTCCCCTTGTCTACATCAACAAAGTCACACAATGCATGCATTGATTCACTTTGTATATCTTTCCACCACTATATGCCTGTGGCAGATATGATGTATGCAAGGAAATATTTCTTACGCTGGGAGGGAAGAACTAATGGGGCTGACAATCCATAAAGGTTGCACTGTGCTATCTAATAACCTCAAAGCCTGCCAAAGACAGATGACAAAGTGATGCAAGCATTGTAGGCAATGGTCCTCCTTGTGCTTTGCTGCACTAGTGGCATCATTTATGGTCAGGCACCAGTATAGTGACAAAACTCATATGACTACTGTGGTAATGTCCACCATAGTGACCAGTAATGTCAATAACGTGCTTCCATCCTGTCATTGGCTGGGGAAAGTGGCCAGCCAGGAAAATGGTGGTATGGGATCAATGCACCAGATACATTGAAAGTTTGTCCGATGTGTGATACACAATGTGATGCACAATGCAACACACAATAAACCACCACAATCTACAGAGTTACAGACTTGTCACACGCCCACTTCTCACTCCCATACCACCCTGAGTTCTTGGACTACACTAAACCAATCCCAGATGTGCTGACCTTTTCAAAGGCATCAGAAACTGAGTGGGTCATGCAGGTGTTGCATGGGAATATCACAAATATACACATGTAATGTCTATTACATGCAGGGTCAGGTGTGAGAGGGGCACATGGAAAATATGCTACATAAGGTATTTAAGGTGCCTCACCTTGGCATGTTAAGTATGACCTATCACTATCCATCACTCGAGTGGAAGTCAGTAAATTAATATGTTTGGGTAGAGCACTATGATGTCTGTGTCTGGATATACTGGTGCATAATTACCCATTTATGAAGAAACATGCAGCCCAACAGCTCAGCTTGCTCTGCTGTGCAGCATCAATTCAAATGTGCAGGGATGTGTACTTGTCAAAGGGAGTCAGTGCATCCCTCTACTAACCTTGTTAATGCCTAAATATATGACGGACCGCACCAACATTGCCACACAACCTGCATGGTGTAGACGTGTCCCACTTGCTGGTCCTAATGCACATCTGCAGGGAGGAACACAGCCTGCTAAATCTACTATCAGGAATGCTGTCTGCCACTTTCAATGTTTGACCATGATTGCAATACACATTGAAAGTAGTCCACAATAGGATTACTAGTATGTCTGTCCTTAGTACCACAACTACAATGTCACCCCTGATGTTATGTCACAACATGATCCATCCACACATCAATAAGCCTCAAAATGTATCCGCTCTGCCTCCCACTACACTTGTGTTGACAGAGTGATGCAAGTGGGTGGGCTTTCCACATGCATCCTCCTATCCACTTACACCCAGATTAATGGCAAAGTGGCAGTGCCCTGCTGCGCCACTTTTGAAATGTAGGGATGCACTGTATTTAGAGGAATATGTCTCACCCCTGCATTTCCCCCTGTGCCGGCGCTGATTGAAGCTGCATGTGCCAACGCAGGCATCCATGCACCGTAGTGTAAGGCTGTCTGAGTTGAGGAGATAGATTGTTCATGTGCAGGAAGGGGCACCTTCTTGTACAGAAACAATCATCCATGGCATTTTGCTAGTGCTATGTGTGCTGCAAAATGCAGCACACATAGAAAAAAGCAAAAAACAACTAAGAACAAAAGCATTCCTCCTCATTTTGCCATGCTAAGCCACCCCAGGGGTGGCATTAGTAATTACTGCTGCCACAGATGTACGATTTCCTGCAAATCTGGGGAAGTATCAAAAGCAATGGAGTTTGTGGTGGAACAGACACTGCAACACCGATTGCATGCCCCTCTGACACAGAAAATTGCGTTGGAGGGGCCCATATTTATAAGGAGGCTTAACACCACAAAAAGTGGAATCCCACCTCCCTGTAAATTTCGAGCAGTGAAAAGTGCCACTGGAGTGTTGCATAAAGTGAGTCTCTGGTGGTGATAGAGCCTTGTAAATCTGGCCCCTAGAGTCATGTGTTCTGCATCTTGCACCATACAAGATAACAATTAACCATCTCGTGTGTATGTGTGTAAACAGGAAGGTCTACCTTCCACCAAAACAACACTCAGTTCAGCAATGCAGCCATCCTTGCAGCTATGCAACAAGGAAACCTGAGATGCACGGATGATTGTTGTCCTGCAGGAAGGGAGAAAACCCAGTTTGCTCACATACACACAACATGGTTGAATCTCACAATGGGTGGTGCTGGATGCTGGAAACACCACACAAAGTGGAGAGGAGGATGCTTGTGGACAGCTCACTCCCTAGCATCTCTCCAACAACACACGTAGAGTGGCAAATGAGTCAGTTACTAACTAAAATATTCCACGTATTTCTGTACATCTCCACTTGTGATGTGAGCACACATCTAGAACAATGCCCAAGGCTTGCAAAGTAAACACAGTCAAGTCAATGAAAGGGGTACATATGTCAAAGACCACGATTAAACAATTAAGGTAGGGATCTGTGGACTGACTGTCAGATTGTGCAAATGGTGACTACACACAAATTATGCTCATGTGGCCCAGTGTGCCATTAGGGGTCCACAAATGTGTGCCTTGATGTGGGGGTCTATAGCATGTCACTGAGCCACCAGTAGCAAGCAAATGAACAGCCACTACAGTCAAATATTGCCCTTTCACTATCCAATTGCAGAGGATGATGCCTTACCTCCTGCAGACCTGCCTGTCCTGGATTTTACAGATGGTATGGATGACCAGCTGCCAACCATCAATGCTAACACTCTCCAGGATGTTCTGAGTTCCTTCGAGATTCCACCTCCATTTGCAGGGTGGTCACACACCGTTGCGGGGTCTCCACATGAACCACCCAACTACCAACACACAGCCTCGACCAGTCCTGCCACTGCCCTGGACTCTGAGGACCCAGACATTACCTTTCAGAGGACAGTGGTAGGAGTCCATCTGGAGCTGGCATAGCAGGTGTGGTGCGGGTCGGCATGGAGATCATGACAGGCAGCCTAGAGGGAGTGCAGAGGTGCCTCAGTCCAAATAAGGACAACTCTGCTGCCATCAGAGGCACCCACTCCCCGCTATGTGGACTCCAGCAGTCCCTGGCTGACATAGCTGCTGTCATGAGGCAGAGGCTTGACCAATTGCCCTCCCAAGGTGCTAGCAGCATGATTCATACCACGCTGGGGGCTATACAAAATGCCCTGGAGTCTATACTGCAGGACATGGCCTCCCTCAGTGAAAACATGGTTGCCTACCACCATGATGTGTCACGATCTGCACAATGCTTCTCACCTTTGACTGAAGGGTTTGAAAGAGCACCCGGTCATCTGCTGGTTCTGGATTGACCAAGATAGGGGCAACGTTTTCTAGTAGCCACGATGCTGCTTGACAGGAAAACGCCAAAGCAGACCATACCCTCCAGAAGGAGTCCCAGAGGAAAAAAAAACAAAAAATGGGAAAAACCTCAAGAACAGGAACTCCTGAAAAAGAGGAAAAAACAGGAATGAAACCTGGAAAAAAAGAGGAAAAATTCACAATCAGTGGAATAGGAACTGGAAACAAACGACGAACAGGAGTGAAGATCACCACCAAAAGTAAGTGTTTGCAACGCAAGGCAGATCAGAACTGAGTGACAAGGGAGTTCAGGACTGAGTGACTTATATGCTGGAGGACAGGAAGTGACAACACAGGAAAAAGAAACAACACCATCTTGGACTGGGAAAAGGCCCATAGAAGAGATTGGGAAAAAAGTAGCAGAATAAGAGAAAAATGGCATGCTGGGAAAAAGGAACAGAAGAAGACAACATGGAACCCTGCAAGAAGACAGCATGGAGACCAGAAATAAGAAAAAGAAGAGAGTACATAAAAAAACAGAAGAAAAGAAGAAAAAGAAAAAGTAAAGTAGTCCACCACCAACAGAATATAAAAAATATCACAAAGACAGGTAAGGATGACGTGACCGGGAGCATGAAAAATGCTTCCTGGCACGTGTCGCAAGAGCTGGGCAAAAACGGGGAGTTTCGGTCCGACCGCGCTACACAGAGACGCCGCGATTAATTGCGTGGTCACATGATGTAGCAGCAGTGTTGTGAAACCAGCAGTTCCTCCTTGCTGCAGTGATGCCTTATGCATTCTGAGAAATGGCAACTGCCGGGACCTTTGATTTCACATCACATCTCTATCACCTGATATGTTTGTGTCCCCTCAACAAGGCCAAAATCCCTCTGCCATACTAACAAAGTGGTGCCATGGAAGCATTGCACCACTTTCTCACCCCTTGCGCTACATTATGCCTTTTGCCAGGCATCATGTATGCAAGGTGGGTTTCACCCAGTAGGGGGGCCTAGAAAAATGTTGCTGGGGATTCTAAGAGCTTCGCACAGCTTGATTTATTTTTTCTCCTTTTAACACCTGCTCAGAGCAGGCGTTACAAGGGGGAACACCATTGGTTAAAATGGGCCTCTATGTACTGTTCAGGCTTAGTGCCAAAATATTATGCGCTAAGCCTAAAAAGTACATCAATAGCGTCTACAAATTTTACCCTAATGCACAATACCTTGTGGCATGGTGTGCCAAATTTCGAATGCGGCTCCTCACACATAGTGCCGGTAGGGGTGCGCTAAGGGGGACAGGAAGAGCGCTGCTGCACTGGGTGCAGCCTCATGTTTCTTAAATATTTACCTATCTGTGCACATGCCATTTTACATCTCCTAAGTACCAGGTAAACACTTACCATGCACATCTCATACACACGTGATGTGACCATGCTCGCTCACAATTATCATGATGGGTATATCATGTAAGTTAAACTACACACATCTTGTTTGCTACAATCTGTAGATGTCCCACATCCATCTGGAGAAGAGCTGAAATCTCTCTGTGTACTCAAGTTCCTTGCACAGCCAGTGCCTCACTTCATTTCTGAAGAGTAGTGAAGCACCAGTGGTGCAAGTATCTCATTGATAAGCCCCTTAAAGATCTCAACACATGCACATAAATTGTACCATGTCCAAGAAAATTAGTGCAACGTGTGGCACACAGTGCCGCAACATGTGCTGTGACAAGTATGTTGGCAACATCCATGCACTTCTAAAAGCCAGCACCTCTGATAGATATATCTTGACTGACATCAGTGAGTTTGTGGGCATAATTCCCTTTTTCTAAGACCCTCAATTCCATTGCAGCACGCATTGGCACCTGTGCATCAATCAACTCATTCCTCATCCTCAACATCACATCAGAAATGATGTTGATACCCAAGCATGGATGATGGTATCTTAATTGTCAATCATGCCATTTACACATGGCATTGCACACATCATACACTCTCACACACAGTCCTGGATCTAGACATGTGACATACAAGGTGACACCTACTGGCTGCATCGGAGTCTTCAAACCGGAAAACCTCTCCAACAGTGTAGGGTGGCGGTCCACCTGCAAGACATGACAGGAAAACATAGCTTTGTGACTGTTGAACAAATCAAAGCATGGACAACTGTCACACATTCAACTTGTTTAGCTGAGTGAGCTAGTCAACTTAGTGTTAGGAATGAGCAACTGGCAACTATTACATGTCTGTCAGAAAGACAGAGGGTCAGATTTAAAAGACCCTAGTGACGCTCCGGTTGCGTTTTTCATTGCACCATCTGTACAAGGAGCTGTAATGCCACTTTTTGTGGCATAAGGCCTCTATGTAAATATGGACCACTATGATGCAGTTTTCTGCATGAGAGAGGCCTGCAATGGGTGTTGCAGTGGGCGTCTCATCTCAGCAACCAATACTTTTGACTCTGCCCCAGGTGTACGAGGTATTGTAAATTGATGGCAGACCCAAACACAAACACCGCCCCAGGAGTGGCATTAGCATGGCAAAACAATAAGGAATGCTTGTATTCCTCCTCGTTTCTAGCTTTTTCTATGTGTGCTGCATTCTGTAGGACACATAGAAGAAGCAAAATGCCATGGATGATTACTTGTGTGCAGAAAGGGGCCCCTTCCTGCACATAAAAACAAACACTCTCTTCAATGCAGACACACTTGCACTATGATGCAAGTATGCCTTCAGCTTAATTAGTTGCTGGTGCAGGGCAGTGCCGTACTCTTGTAAATAATTCGTAGTCCTGCAGTTAAAAACTGACGCAGCGTGGCGTTGCTGATGTTAGCACAGCACCGTGCTGCACCTGTTGTCTTAATATCCGGCCCATAGTTAGCCCACAAAAACATGCACAGATAGGGGATGCAGACATACATATGTGTATCAGATATATATGTTAAACCTTTTTGAGGGACAGGATACTGTCCATTGGCCGAAGCTTAGAATTCTGTAGTGAATCTTTGCGAAAAACAAGCAAGCACTCAGATGCTTGACTCTTTTAAACTCATACTACACCACATAACTCCATCATGTGTATGCCATTTGTAACATGTCAGATGTCAGGACATCTGACATTGGTAACTATGGCATTATGGTTGCTCTTCGCATGTTTTGCACCATACATGCAGGTGCTGTACCTGCAAAGTGAAAATAGGCATTTTGATATCAATGGAATTGTCATGTAATCAACCTGCCTTACGCACAAATACAACTCCAAAAAAGGCACAGTTTAACCAAGCTAATTTAAGGGCTCTTTTTTCAGCTACGGCAGGAATACACAACTTGCATTCTTCAGGCCTGGCTCTGCCATCATGTGGCACCAAGCTTATAAACTGCCACAATGCTTGCACTGGCCAAATTTTGACATATGGTTAAGTAATACTTGCCTCCATCAGCAACATTACCTTTAAACACTAAGACATAGATGTTGCATTACGAGGCAATCACTCCTTCTTACATTTGTGTTCTTGTCGTGTCACTCTGCACATACATGACTCAAGGCACACACACCCTCCTGACTAACAATACTCCTGTATCTAGTTTGTCATCACTCAAACATTACTTGTCACATTTCCATAGTAGTGAAGCCCATGAAGGACATGTACATTTGTGCCTGGGAAACATGAACCCTTGCACCATTGCACATGTGTGTACAATTGTTGGGACTTTATTATGTATATGAAATATACAAGGTACACCGAGGGGAATATGCAGTTTGTCTGCAACCAGTGCATTTCTGACCTCTCATAAATGCAGGTTGGTTGAGACACAAAACTTTCTGTCCTGACCTATGTCATTACATGCTGCAGTTACCCTTATAGCCTACTGTCATGTTCATGCAAATGAGGATGTTGCAATGTAAAAGGGGTACTTACCAACAGGTCCACCAACCCCAATCACCAGGTGATCCAGGAGATCTCCTTCCTGGGCAATGAGGTCTGCCCACTTGTGTTGAGCTGGTTGTCCGTCCGCTCCACCGAAAAGATCCTGCACAGCTGGTAGAGCACCTTGCCCCACTGCAATTTCCTTGCCTCCGTTGGGTAGTCCATGATGAATCGGCCACCCTTAGCCAGCATGTTCAGGAGGTAGCAGCACACTAGCCAGATGAACCCTCCCAGTTCATCACCACTCATGCGATGGGCTCTCCCCTTCCCCGACATTTTGCAGGTTCTCTCCACTGCAAAAATAATGACCCCAAAAAAAGATATAACAATACCCTACCTAAACCCAAATATCCTAACAAACTACACTACCCCAAGATGAACATCCGACAATACATTTACAATAATAGGATTTACAAAAAACTTATAAATATCACAAATTGGACTTTGTGCAGACAGGACACAGCACAAAACTCTCTAAAACTCCCACTACTCAACCACCACAATCTCCACACAACCTCCCACAACCACAGATTAGAAGACTCTAAAGGAAAAGTGAAAGTAATTTCACTTTACCATGTGTGCAGCATGGAAGTCCTGTTACATCTGTTCCTGGGCATATGCATCACGTTTTTCTGATATGTGTCTTTCTTTTGATGCATGACAAGCTTGCGTGGAATTTTTCTATGAAGGCTGACAAGGCTTATCGACTTAGTATTGACACGCAGAGGCCAGATATAATTTTTGGCATGTACGTTGTTTGTAGGACAATGGCATGCCTCATAATTTTTTATGCATACCAGGCATGGATGGATTTTGGAGTGAAGGCTGAGAAGGCATGACAGTTTAGACACGCATGGTGCCTAGGCCATTGGCGTTCCTGGTTAGTATCCTTTTAGTGCTTTACGATGTAGAGAGAAGTACCGTATACGTCATTTTTTGTTTACGCATAATGCTCATGCCTGGATTTGGTGGAAAGGCTGACAGTGCACCCAGATTCACATGTCTTGTTACAGGGGCAATGCATCTATGTAGTTTGCATGATATGGCTAAATGTGTGTGCATGTGCATTTCATTGTGTACCAGTAACATAGGAATGTGTTACCATATGTTTGTATGTGTGTGTGATGCATGCTAGGACTGATA
Source organism: Pleurodeles waltl (assembly GCF_031143425.1). Taxonomy (NCBI): domain Eukaryota; kingdom Metazoa; phylum Chordata; class Amphibia; order Caudata; family Salamandridae; genus Pleurodeles; species Pleurodeles waltl. Next base: position 740,378,987 of record NC_090445.1, on the reverse strand, counting down.
CTATTTGCAAATGTGCATGTGTATGGAGACTCTTTGTCACATACATGTTTACACATGTGTACTGAGTGTACATACGTGTTGCTACTCATATTGTGGGTCTACCACATTGTCATGTCAGAATTCCGACTGTAATTTTCGAACCCACAACATAAGATAGGAAGGGCCATGTGCAATACATGTTCAGGTAAATGATACCCTTAACAAATCGTTAGCAAAGGTTGCTGTTGACTGAGGGTGGGATAAGATCCTGTAGGCCATCACAATGTGAGTACATGTATGTGCACACTCTGGTGTGTTGTAGGGAGCACACTTAATGATGCAAAGCAACACATGTAAAGTATATTTCCCCATGCATGCAAAATGTTGGATTTGGTGTGCTGGCGTGTCATTGTAGGTTTATATATGACATGTTTGTGAGGGAAAATATATGTATTGTGTCCGTTTAGTGATGCATGATACAGTGGTGTGGTTAGGGATTAGACACATACCAATTCTCGATTCCAACGGTGTCATATGTAGGCCATTGTCTTAAGGCTGTGTACACATATCAGTATAAAATATGTTTTACAATGTGAGGACATTTGTACTGGTCATAATAAGTTGTAAGTTATAATGTGACACATACACATTTTAGCATGTAAATTGTACTCATTTGTCCATCTCCAAGTAGACAGCACCAAGCCTGGTCCACCTAGCTGGGACATGTGTGGAAAACTTTAGGTCTTATGTGGTAACAACATAAAATTTGAATGTTCAATCTTTGCTGTTATTGCCAGATTGATAAAACTGGATACAATCTGTATGGAAGGGCTGCTCTTATGCAGTGGTGATGGCACCCTAGTCATCATTGCTCCTGTGGCACTTTGAATGGCCACACATTGGGTGGTGATCTGCCATCCTCATGGTGGATCATCAGCACTGAGATTCACAGTCCCCTGCAGATGTAAACATGCACATTTGTGATCCCATGGCCAAGTATGTTTTGTTACCTTTGTGGTTCTTGATGTCAGGCATGTCCTATCATGTACTAGGGACAGACAGCTTGTTTGTTTAGGAAATGTCTTATCGATTTCAATGGTTTTACATGACTAGCCATAAATAGTTGAGATTACTCCTAGGATGCTTGGTTAGCTCATTGATAGGTTGTGGAACTGGGTCATGCGTGTAGACCCAGGGTACAGATATTGTTCTCCCTGGGCTTCCCTTCTTTGTGGATGACCACTATTGAGGCCTGGTGCTGGTCTAACGGGACTACTCCCCACCTTTGGCTCTCCGCATACATCTGCTTCAGATGTGAGGCAAGCATAGTGTCTTTCAACTGATAGAATTCTATTAGTACGCCATTGGGCCCTGATGCTTTGCCTAGCTTTACATCACTCATGGCTCGTACAATTTCCTCCTGGGGAAGTTTGCCTTCTAAGGCTTCCTTATCCTCTGTAGGGAGGGTTAGGAGGGGGATGTCACCTAAGAACTCGCCTGCTTTGCCTTTAGTGCCGAAACACATTGCATAATTGCTTTTCCAATAGTAGTGGGCAAATGTTTGGGCTATAGATTCTCGATTACTAGCACATTCCCCTGAATCCTTCTGGATCTCAGGAACCTATCTATCCGCTGCCTCCTACCTGTCTAGCCACTCCAATATTTTTCCTGTCTTGTCCCTCATTTAATTGATGTGGTGCTGTGTTGCCCTATGTTGCATTTTAGCAGCTTCCTGGGCAACGTCTCGCTATTCTTTTTGCTTCAAGGGCTGGGTTGTGAGCTCCCTCTGATCCTTCCTCATCTGTAAAGCTGGCCTCAAGAGACAATAACTCAAATTCAAGAGCATTCAATTTGGCCCTTTTTAGTTTTTTCCCTTGTACCATCATGGAGATACCCATCCCCTTGACTACTGTCCTATAGGCTGCCCCAACATGAGTGCAGACTGGACTGAAGGGCTATTTTCCAGAAAATTATGGTTTGTTGCAGCTAAAATCCCTTCTCCAATATTTTGGCACTTTAAGGTACCAAGGGCTCAATATAATGTGGTTAGTGTTCAGCCTCTCGCCTGACCATACACCAGCCACAGGGTAAAATGGTCAGAAATACCCCTGGCTAATTTGGAAATCTCCCTGACTTTTAAAAGCTGGAGAGTTGCCATGAGAAAGTGATAAATTCAGGAGAGACTATCATGCACCTCCAAGTAAAAGGATAAAGTGCCAGGTTGCTGGCTTAAGAGTACACCATACATCCGCCAGTCCCTGGGCAGTGAGGAAGTCTGCAAATGGTTGTCTAACTGAGTGCAGGGGCCTGGGGTGAGCTTGGTGAATGCTATAACTCAGTGTTGCGTTAAAGTCCCCTCACATGAACAATTCTTCATCTGGAAGACTGTGTAGCAGAGCAGTCAGGGCTGGTAGTACCGAGTCATGAAGTCATATTGGAATAAATACTGAAAATATGTTTAAGATGCCCCCCTCCCAAGTCCCAGAGAGCACCACATAGTGACCCAGCTCATTGGGCCATATTTGCCAAATGACCAGGGACAGCATTCTCTGCATCAAGGTTACTACTCATCTAGAGGAGGTGGTATGAGCCACATGAGCAGCCTTTTTATACCCCAAATGGTCCAGGGAGTGACACGTTTTACCTAGAGGTGAGTGTCTCGTAGATGAATTACACCAGGAGAGTCTGGTTTGGTGTACGTGAGCACCAATCCCCATTTGACTTTGTCGCCTAGGCCATTGGCGTTCCTGGTTAGTATCCTTAGGGTTGACATATTAACTTTGGACATCCCACTGTATGGTTAATGGATCACACCCAGGGGAGTGCTGGGCCAACACTGGGTGGGGTTTAGACTGTGAGAGTGAATGTCATGTGTGTCTCGGCTATGCTGACTGGCTGTAGATATCTTGCTTGGACATATACTACAACAATAATCCCATTACCCCCTCTTTAATCATGAATCCCCCTCCCTCCTACAATGCGCTGCGGAATCCAAACTGCCCACCTCACCAGCTGCACATAGCACCTGTTGCCTCAACTAAACATACTGCTCACTACCACCTTCTGGCCCCCACCCAGCCTCTGACTGGAATGTCTTTACCAACTTTGTTTCTCATATCCTCTGTTTCAATCTTGCCCCCAATCACCGATTTAGGAACATTGAGGGCAGCTGCCAGCCCACCCACAAGATGCTCCGGGTGCATCTCCAGTGCCATATTTAGAGTCCCACGAGTCCCTCTTGTCTCCTCATGGGTCCCAAGATGCATTCCAGGGATCAGGACAATGCCCGGGGCTAGGCCAATTGTTTTTGCCCCACATCTTCAAGTGTATCACAATTCTCCTCTGCAGTGCTGCCACCATGGCACCTCTAAGGGCAGTCACAATGTCTTGACCCTCCTGCCACCTGACATCCATCCAGCCAATCCCGGCCATCTTCTGGGCTTGATTAAAAAGTGAGTTTTGCACGCTGTGACTAATCAAAGCTACATTGAATAAATCTTTTAATACTTGTCCCATTCCCTCTGAGCCTTCTTCACCTAGAGGAAACAGCGGTGCAGCCTCTGGACCTGAAGACTGAAATTGGGGAAGAAGGTAACCCAAGCGTTACCTGTATGCAATGGGGAGGGGCACTGCAAGCTGCTTGGAGAATCACATCCTGGTATCGGAAGTTGATGAGTTTTGCTATGATGGGACGAGGTTATGCTCCAGGCTTTGATGTTGCATCTGGGATGTGTGGGCTCGCTCTATCTAAAAGATTTTGGAAAGTCCACATGTTTGCAGCTGATTCAGGATGAGATCCTCCATGAACAGGTCCATGGCCATACCCTTGGTATTTAAAGGTACCACTAGTATCCATACATTATTTTAGGAGAGATACCCCGGGGCCCAATGATACCCATGGTGTGCCCCTATTAAACAGCTGCTCGGAGCAGGTGTTACAAGTAGCAGCAAAATATGACACAGTTGATTTTCTAATATTCCACTGCAGCATTTTGGCACCCCCCCTTTGATGTAAGGAGGCCAAGTGTCCTCTCCGCCACGCCACATTTCTGGTCCCTCTGTTGCCTTCACTGTAGGCCCACTCTGCATCCGTTGTAGGATTTCCAAAGGGTGTCATGACCCATGGCTGGATGCCAGAACCTCTCCCCTTTACAAATGAATGTGTGAACATGTGTCAATCATGCATATTAGTTATTTGCTAGGTGCCATGGCAAATATTTGTTTTGAGTGGAGTGGTGAATTAAACTTGCATCTGGTATTGTGTGTGTTCCTGTTTGGATGGATGGTTGCATAGGTATGTGGTGGTGCACTTTCCTGTCATGGGTTGTGCCTCAGGTACCTGGTGATTGTAATTTAAATTCTTGTCTGACAATTCACACATGCCAAATATATGTGGGGTTGTCTACATTTGAGCCTGGGCCCAAATTTAAGAGGATCTACCACCTGCCTGCACCACTTTAGCCTAATTTTACGTTCACTATTGAGGGCAAACAAAGTGCCATGTTTACAAAGTGGCACCATCCATGCACTGCAGCACTTAGTGACCCTTTGGGCCTCATTATGCCAGTGCAAGGCATCATGTATGCAAGGGGTGTGTTCCCCCATTGGGACAAATGCAAAAATGGTCCAGAGGAATACAAGAGGTTCCAATGCGTCATTTTTATCTGGTATGTTTGACATCTGCACACAGCAGGCCTAAGTAGGAGGCACACCATTGTTTCAATGTGCCCCTATGTACAGTGCAGGATTTGCACCATAAATGTGGCAATATTCCTACACAGTCCATCTATGGCATCCATTGTGTTGACACTATTGCACCTACTCTGCGCTATGGTGCATCATATATTGAATACGTCACACACTTAGGGGTGGAGCTTAGGGGCACAAGTTAAGTGGCACTACTTTAGATGCTGTCCAACTTTTCTGACATGTGGCCCTTAGTACCTTCACTTTAGATCTGCAGAAGAGTGATGTTGTGGAAGTTTGTACCTATTTTGTGTGTTGTGTCCCATGTAACAGGCGGAGGGCCCTGTGTGTTGGATGTGAATCCCACCCCTTTGCCCTTGAAATACCTCCCTTGCACAAAGGGTTGTTGTTACCAATTGCTGGTTGGCATACGTATGTGAATGAGGTTCATATGCCCAGTGTGGCACAGTTATATGGGATGTATTGTGATCTATGCAAGATTTTTCAGACAGCTGCGGGACAAGACAGGTCATGATGTGCTTTCAGCACTGCCCTGCATCGGAGTCCAGCCCTGCTAAGTACAATGTATCCTCATTCATATGCATTTCTGGCCTCTCCCTATACATTGGCTGTAGTTCATCTGCCACAGCCCACTGCTGGTACCCTTGTATCATGGTATTGAAATGTGGGATTTACGGGTATGTTTGTTGGTGTGCTGTGAGGTGTCTATTGCTGCACATGATCTTTCATTGATGGTGATGTATTTCAATGTGTTCTGCACTATGAAGCACACAAGGGAAAGTTGAACACAGTGAGTATATCTGTTATGTTTTGCTGATATGTAGATGGTGATGGGTGCACTTGGGTGGCAATTAATATTGGTGCTGCCTGAGGTTTCTACAGCATGGTAAATAAGGGACAGTGCCAATATGTGAGTTGTTTGACGGTTGAATGTCCGTTGCAATTCACTTAGCAGAGCGATTCCTTGGTAAGTATTATGTGTGAAGGATCTGTGTTTTGTTGTCAAAATGTAGACACACATAGTTGTTTGAAGGATGCTTTTGTATTCAAAGGGGACATTGCTCCACCTGTCCATTCTGTGATGTGTCAGTCAGGTGGTGCCAGGGACTTGTAGATATGGGCGTATGTGAGGGTGATGTGCATTGAATGCAGCGTAGTCTGGCATGTGCCATATGTGTTGTGGTCTATACATCTGTGTTTCCCTACCCATGTGTGTTTAGTGTGGTGTATGTATTGTTAGTACTACCAGTTTGGTGTGTTGTCTGTGTTATGATTTGTATGCTATCTTACCTGCAAGTAGGCCATTGCCATATTGTCCATCCTGGAATAGTCGGTTCATAGTAGAGTGCCTGAAGATGTAAGCATTATGGACACTGCCGGGATATTTTGCAAGGATGTTTGAGATAATTCCACGGTGGTCCATGATGGCCTGCACATTGATAAAGTGTATATGTTTGTGGTTCCTGTAAAGATGTTCGGTTGCAGCAGGAGGGACAAGTTGGACATGGATGCAGTCCATTGCACCCAGCACATGCAGGAAGTCAGCAATTTGATAGAAACCTTGCTTAGTCTCCTGCTGCAATTCCTGGGTGTTGGGGAACTGGACATTGTGGGGTGTGAGTCTGATAATGGCATCCAGGACCTTTGGGAGGAAGGCAGAGAGGGATGGTTTGGAGATCCCACTCACATGTTCCGCAGTCTTCTGGAATGAACCTGATGCCAGCAAGTGGAGTACAGCCAGGAGTTTGATCATGGGTGGTAATGCTGTATGACTCTGCACTCTTGCTATGATGTCTGGCGCAAAGTGGTGCAGAAGACATACAATGGACTCCCGCCTTGGATGGTAGAATCTGATCACCTCTTCTTCGCTAAGGGCCAGAATGGCGAAAGATTCTCTCCCACTCTATGCTGCCTTGTGGCTGCTGTGGTGATGCTTGCAGTTGCTGCAGTAAACCTACCTTGTATATCATTGTCATTAAATGACACAAGGTGAAGTGGTCCTCTCAAAAAATGATGCTAAGTCGCATATATTTTGAAACTAGACTGCTCTAGCGACCAAATATAAATATGCCGTTGAGTTAGTGCCACTTTTGCATCAGAAAATGGCGCAAAGGCAGCGCTAAGTTTTCTTAAATCTGGGCCAATATTAAGAACTGAAAAAACGAACTTCAGTAACAGATGTTAAACTGCACCAGATCATTTAACTGATTTAACACCCGCCGATCCGAGGGAGCCTGACGCTCATCCCTTAATGAGCGTGCCTCCCCGTTACAAGTTAGTCTTCAGCTGTAACGAGCTGTATTTCCATACTTGTGCAACCCTGCGGCAGTAAACTGCGATCACACTGCCGTGAGTTGACTACTGCTAAATTAATGTGATGGAAAGAAAAGTGGATGTCCTGAAGCACCTGTCAGATGGTGTAAGCGCTATAGAAAAACATAAAATAAACAAAAAAAATGAAATAGAGGCAAAACTGGCATGGCGCACATGGCAACTCGGATCACTCCAGTTGTGTAATGAATGGAGAACTAGTTATACAAACATCACACTATGGTGCCACAATTACAGACAATGTCTAGTGATTCAAACTCTTATAGATAAGGGTGCTTATGCCTTACTCTGAATTTCCCCGTTCCCTTCTGGTCAATTCAAGTCTTGTTTATTTTTGTTATGTTTTTTGGAGCCTAAGTGCATAGGAGAAAAGACTAAGTTAAAGAATGCAGCTGAGTCCCCCTGAGGTGAGTGGTTAACACGGTGGTTTCTTGTCCACATTGAGTGAGGCACTAGGGCCAGGTACTACATAAATGCAATGACCACAATTAGGAACACTGTATTGTGTATGTAGCACTAAAACATCCAAACAAACCTTGCTGCCTTTTCACTCCTCCACCCCTTGTTTATGACAGAGGATGCTCCAAGTGGAAGACGTCAACTGCATCTGTGTGGATTGGCTGGGTGGATCGCGAACGCTGTATTCTCAGGCCTCAAACAACATCCGAGTAGTTGGAGCGGAAATTGCGTACTTCATAGACATTCTGTCGGTAAGCAGTGTTATTTTGTATGCATTTCCATGTGACTCCTTTATTAACTTCATTGCTCTCACTAGGTGGCAAATCAACACCACTGAAATAGAAACATTACATGAACTACAGAACCTGTTTCACAGAGCCATTGGAAGTGAAATGTGCTATGATTTTCTATACAGATTAGCATGAATCATGCTGCTCCGTTGCATATTTTTTAAGTTGCGGGAGAAACCTTCACAGTCTATTGAAGGTTTGTAATATCAACAAATACTGCTCTTAGGGTGAATCAACATATTTCCCAAAAATATTAAGCTCATGTTGGAGGAAAAATGAGTTTGTTTATAAAAATATCTAGAATTTAAGTACAAAGTGAGCACAGGGAAGCTAATGATGACTGTGCAGATATTGCACTCAGAACAATTTTCTTTATCTGGAAGGTTCAGTTTTTCATGCAAGTGACAATGATGGCTGGTGGGACTTTTTTAACCCTCCACCTGGTGATCCTGATTGATTCCAATCCGTACAATGACGGGATGGATCCCTGGAAAAGATGTATTGATGCCTTTTTCTCTATTTGGACAGGGTCCATTGAGAGATTAAAAGAATTTCATAGCTAGGAGTTGGACCTGGCCCTTTTACGGGGTCATTCCCCAAGCTTTTTGCCTTTTCCTTCTTATTTTTCTGACCCTTTTTGGCTGACGTTATGACTCTGAGCACTTTACCGCTGCTAATCAGTGCTAAAGTGCATGTGCTCTCCCTTGTAAACATGGTATGATTGGCTTATAGCTAATTGGCATATTTAATTTATCCATAAGTCCCTTGTAAAGTGGTATCTCTATGCCCAGGGCCTGTAAATTAAATGCTACTAGTGGGCCTGCAGCGCTGCTTGCACCACCCACTGAAGTAGCCTTTCAATCCTGTCTCAGGCCTGCTAGCGCAGGGCCTGTGTTTGCAGTTTTCTGCCACAGGGACCTGGCATTTAAATTTACTTGACAGGCCCAGAACTCCCCTTTCATTACATGTAAGTCACCCCTAAGATAAGCCCTAGTTAGCCCTATGTGCAGGGTGCATGTATGTAGAAGGCAGGAAATGTCCCTAGTAGCGTGGCCTGTCCTGGTAGTGACAAACAGACTATTTGGTTTCCCACTGCTGAGAGCACTGCCTTCCAATAGGATTGCATTGAAAATGCCCTGCCTTATGTATAGGGGGTATTGTCTGATTTATGAGGGGTAGCGAAGGCATGTTTGCTATGGTTTTAATGGTAGTGAGAAATGCTGCTTAATGGTGTTGGTGGATTTCTTTTTATTATCATTACAGAATGCCACTTCTAGAAAGTGAGCATTTCTCAGTGCTTATAACTCTGGTGTTTGCAGCTTGACTCCAATCCACGTCAGGGCAGAGTGACAGTTGGGCTTTGTGCATACTTTTCAGACAGCCTGTACACTGGTAGGATGGAGATGTCACAGAGGTGCATCTTCATACTGAATAGACTTCCTGGGTTGGGAGAAGGGAGAGGGGGGCACGCCTGCATTTGTAAAGGCTGTGCCCTGGCCTCACACAAATGCGTCGTTTACCCCTAACTGATGTTTGGAGCCTGTGCTGGAGGAGAGAGGGGGCACTCCCAGAACCAGTTGTAACTGGTTGGAACCTCCTCCCCCCTCTCTGTGAATCACACTGTAAGCTGAGTATAAGTACAGGAGATTTTTCCCCACAATTGAGACATGAATGGACATTCTTGGGACATCTTCAGGACACAGAACGCTATTGAGTGAACTCACCAGGGCCTATCTTGGACTGCTGCTGCTGTGCTGACCTGTGACCTGCTAGGTCACTAGGAGAAACTGCCACCATCTGCATCCCTTGTGCTGGCCTGCTAGCCCAGTGCTTCCCCCCTCTTCTGTCTCCAGGGGCAGGGTGCTGTGGCCCCTGACCCCTGAGACTATCACCACCACGAGGAGTGCTCCCTGGCATCCCTTAGCGCCTGGAGGGTGCTTGATGGTGCTTCCAGCACAATGGGTGCCTCTTGGCTAATAAGCGCCGTACCGCATTCCCAGAAAATGCGTGCCTAGAGAAGCACTTCCCTGAGCCCTGCGAGGGAGAATCATTGCTGCAGCCCGGATTACTCGAGCGCATCGGAACCACGCATCTTGCGGGGCACCAAAAGGTGAAGAGTGGAGCTACTGTGCTCCTACTAGTACCCCTGGGGTGACACATGCAGTGAGGAGGGCCCACCGGGCACGGATCGGCACCTCTTTTGGTGCACTTTCATCACAGTGGCCCGGCAACAGCAGAAGAGCGGCTCGCTCATCGTGTCGGGTGCAGCCACTTTCCGAGTGGAGGGAAGGCCTCATTGGAGGGGCCCCCTGCTCCAACAGGCCCCAGTTGACCAGGGAGCGCGAGGCGACGAGGGAGTCCTCAATGGAGGCTCCCCCACTTTTTTTGCACCAGAGATCGCGAGTGGGTGGACACCTCATCGGAGGCCCCTGCATCGCCAGGTCTCTTCTTCTCCCCCCTTGTTTGCGAGGTTTGGATTCGGCGTCCCCCCCCCCTTGTGGAGAGGCCCGCAGAGGCCCGGGAAGGGGCACCCTAGAGGTTGTGGGTCCCAGGAGGGAGCCCGATAAAGAAAGAGAGGGTTGCGTGCCACCCCCTCCCCCAGGATCAACACACAGCCCCCATTTTGCGCAAGGACTTCTGGGGGCCCTCCCCCACCCCCTCCTTCCCCCCCACTTGTCCACATCACATCACTAGAGGTGCCTTGACCACATATAAACAGGTACTTTCAAAGCTCATGAGACTTCAAATGTTCCTAGTATGGACGTGGTGAATTAACTATGTTAACATGTGTCTTTTTGCATCATAAACTTGCTGATGTGGCTTTTAGGGGCCAGACATGCAGTTATGTGTTGATTACTTGCCATATGGTTTTATAATGTTCCTGATTTAGGCATGTATGATACTTTTATGAAAAGTGCAGTTATTTCTTTTAGATTTTGATTCCTGACTACTGCTTATGTTGAAGAATCCTGAGTACTTGTGTGTTCTATTGTGACTACTGCTTATTCTTGCAGAGTATTAGTAACCTGTGTAACATTCTGACAACTGCTAAGGTAGCAGGATATTACTGACATGTAATGTTTGGCCTAATTATGTTTTGTGCAATACAGTTTATTTTTACATAGCTCAGTGTTGTGTTTACTTTTTGGAGTATAAATAGCATCATGTGTGTTGTGCAAACGCTTTACACATTGCCTCTGGGACAGGCCTGACTGCTCGTTCCAAGCTACCAAGGAGGCGATCAGGGGTTATCTTGGACGTGTAACTCCCTTGCCCTGACTAGAGTGAGTGGGTTCTGCCTGGCTTAGGTGCATACCATAGACAACCAGAAACCCCATTTCTAACACTAGGTAAATTGTTGGAGCAATGAAATCTAATCTACAATGGAATTCAGTAAGTCAAACATTACTTTTCTGGACCTGAAGGTTGTCCATTCTGAAGGAGACAATTATACTAAAAAAACACATTGTGAACAAACTAAGCAGAGTAACTGTCTACTGAAGAGCAAAAGACTTAATCCCAGCCACCTGAAAGATAACTTGATTGCAGGGTTTCTGAGACTACGCCACAACATCAGGGCAACTTTGTGTAGAACAAGAATGATTATTTCTGTGAGTCCCAGTCTGGTGATAAATTCACAGACACAGTCAGGGCTGCCTTCACAGACTTGTAAAACAAACCCTGAAAGCAGCTTGATACTATAGCTGAAACTTCATTTTACAATAGAACCATGTTCCTCAATTTGAAAGAAATGAATGAAAAACAAAACTTGGTATAAGGAACTATGGCCCACATTTATGAGTTTCTTGTGCCACTGTTGTGTCACTTTTTGTGACATGATGGTGGCGCACACCACTAACTCATATTTATGAGGCCATGCAAAGCCACTTTGTGTGGCTTTGCATGGCCTCACAAATATGGAGTAAGGCAAGGCAGCGCAAACCGCTGTGTTGCCTTACTCTGTGCTATGGAGGTGTTCCATGGGCATTGCAGTGGCTGTTCCCATGCAACACCCATGGATTTTGCTGCAGCCCAGATTTGCAAGATCTTGTAAACCTGGGGATGCGCCAAAACCTTATGCCTTCCCAGGGGAGGTGCAACAAGGAGAAATATCACTATTTGTCTTTGATTTCTTTCTCGTCATGTCATTTACTTATCATCTATGTTGGTATTGTGAAATGATTTACATATGTTTCTCTAAGTAGCCTGACTGCTCTTTGCCACACTACCAGGCTGAGCTAAGGTTTACTAGTGTGAACCAGAGGTCAACTGCTGGGTAATGTGCTAATATTACATTGTAAAACTCCACAGTCATACCACATAATACTACCACCTTGCAACAGTGTGTCATGGGTGCATTCATCAACTGACTTTCTAGTAATGACACATGGCCCTGAATGGAATATATAAGATTCTGGGACCATTATTGATGTGGTTTTAGCAGTGATTAATTTAAGAATGTCTCACTATACCTTCCATGCTTCATATTTCTATAAACCATTTGTGGAGTGGACAGTCATGGGTAAGCATGTGTGAGACGCATTCAGAAATTATTATATTTTTGCAATGCGAGTAATGGTGTCTCAATTGACCAGTAAATGGCAATTCCATTACATATTCTTTTTCATTGCATTGCCTTATTTTTCGAGCTTTGGGGCATATTTATGACTTTCTGGCACAGGGCAGTGCAGCAGGTCACCTTGCTGCAAGGAGAAATATCACTATTTGTCTTTGATTTCTTTCTCGTCATGTCATTTACTTATCATCTATGTTGATATTGTGAAATGCTTTACATATGTTTCTCTAAGTAGCCTGACTGCTCTTTGCCACACTACCAGGCTGAGCTAAGGTTTACTAGTGTGAACCAGAGGTCAACTGCTGGATAATGTGCTAGTATTACATGGTAAAACTCCACAGTCATACCACATAATACTACCACGACCCTTTTTGGCTGACGTTATGACTCTGAGCACTTTACCGCTGCTAATCAGTGCTAAAGTGCAGGTGCTCTCCCTTGTAAACATGGTATGATTGGCTTATAGCTAATTGGCATATTTAATTTACCCATAAGTCCCTTGTAAAGTGGTATCTCTATGCCCAGGGCCTGTAAATTAAATGCTACTAGCGGGCCTGCAGCGCTGCTTGCACCACCCACTGAAGTAGCCTTTCAATCCTGTCTCAGGCCTGCTAGCGCAGGGCTTGTGTGGGCAGTTTTCTGCCACAGGGACCTGGCATTTAAATTTATTTTTACTTTAGGTGAACATTTCTTTTTCAATTTAAACTTCAAAAAATATTTTTTAGTTAATTTAATATATTTAAATATGTAATTCAAAATTAAGTTAATAGTGCTGGTACATTTGCTTATTTTAAAATAAATATATACAACTTATTTACAGTGTAATTTAACTTAATATTGGTACTGATGTTTTATAGTTAAGTATACTTTTCTTTTTTACTTTCCCTTATACTTTACCATATAGAGTCTGCACAGTCAGGACGTGAGTCAGTTGTGTTATCCAAGACAAATACTGTAATTGACCAAGACTCCTTTTTGTCATTATATAAGGTATCCATGATCTCTATCTTGCCACTTAGCCCAATGATACTGGAAATACAAAGGGGTCTACCCAATTCACCCTACTAGACCTGGGTAAAACCAAACCAAATATCTAAAGCAATTGGTCAATTAGTAGGAAAGAATATACATATGTAATTCACATTCAATGAAGCAATGAATCTATCATTGGAAACGCAATTTAATCACTCTTAATCCAATCATATTTGTTACTCCCAACAGTTAGGACAAACGTTTAATTTACAACAATATACTACAAAAGCATATGTAGACATTATAAAACAGTTACACAAAGTGTTCAGCATTAGACATAGATTAATGCTTCAACATTCCTCTCTTTATTCAGAAAACCATGTGGTAATCACTAATAACTAAACCAGGAATCCACATATGAGAGATGGTTGCCTTGTTTATCACAGTCCTAAATCATACTTATTTACATCCCTACTAGGGGGGCTGTGATACAAAGTCCTTGAAGGACAAATTAAATCTTTCTTGCAACCTATCAATGTATAGAAAGTCGACGCATTTCGGCCCCTTAACATATCGGCCTCCTCAGGACTAACGGAGAGAGACAAACCCCATGTCGAGAGATACTTATATGTATCCCAAGTTGCTTTATATTCGTTTTGTTCGATCGTAGCAACACTATCTCATTTAGTAGTTGACATGACACGTTTCTACTTAGTGTACTTATTCCTCCTTGTCGGCCGGGCGAGTACGCCAATTCCTCGTGTTAGCTCCATGATAGCATTGTCATCAGGATGGGGGCAGGACGGTTTCTCAGTTCATGTATAAACACTCTCATGTTTAATAATTACTTTTCAAATAACCTGGTGTACTAAGGTGAAATTTTTCTGTGAGCTAAAGAAATACACTTTTTTCTATTTTTAAGACACCTTCTCATATTCTAACATGATCTATCTTGCATGAGAGATGCCAAATATCCTCAAGGCTTGCCTCATGCATGGGCTGTTAGGGCCTTTTTGCCCTGTTAATTTGTTGGCTTGCCAACCCTTTACTATTAGGTGGATGCCACATGTACATATAATCAAATAATTGCAGTGGGTCTTGTTACAGCTGATGAAACTCTTGATTACAAAGATGTGCTATTATCATAATAAGAAAAGTTCAAAATTCTGTCAGATATATATTCAAAGCATACACATCCATTGCACCTGAAACATCCCTTCACTTTTGTTGATAACCAAGTCGCAACAGGTTTCTGGCTATGAGCCTGATTTAGATTTAGCAGCAGGAATACTCCGTCAGAGATGTGACGGATATCCTGTCCACCTTATTAAGATCTCCACCGGATATCATGGGATCATAATAAGCTGGCAGGATATCTGTCACGTTTGTGATGGAGTATACCCATCTGCCAGGTTCTAAATCAGGCCCTAACTCTGTAAATGCCACTAGGGCTTTTTATGTTTGCTGCTCTCCAAAATAGAATCCCCAGGTTGTCTAGAAGGAAAGATGTCAGATCTTTGTCAACCTTTATCAGGTTCCAATATTTCAATAATATTGTAAAAACCTTTTTATTTTCAACCCTAAACAGGGTAATGAAAAAAATGAATGTATCCTTCTTTTCATGGGACATAACCTTTGGTTTGTCATGCAGAAATTTAACACTAGGTCCACAGCTGTCACTCCTGTACAAAACATTCAAGATCTGAAGAGCAGATCTTCTTATTGTTAAAATTCAGATGTACTTCAACATTAATTCAATCGATATTTAAATAATGATGGTATTTTTTCAAAGAGCCCACAGTGTCATCGCATATCTAAAAAATACTGCCTAAACATATTACCACGAATACCACATATGTAGCCTTTGTGACAGTTTTCATATCAGGAATGCACCCTCCCGAACCACCCAATAAAGAGTTTAGCATAAGAGGGGGCAAACCTGGCTCCAATTAGTGGCCCAACATATATGACGGAACTCCAGAAATTTAACAATCATGTCAACATGTTGCCTATGAGTTGCCAATTTGGAAGGAAAAAAAAGTAGTGAATTACCTGGAGGCCATGGGAATGCTCTTTGAACCTATAAAAGCTTTTGACATCCATTGTTACTAGCAAATAGATATTTTCCTAAGATATGTCCCATAATTTCTTAAATAGATCCTTAAAATCTCTCAAATATGCATGAATGTAGATTACTAAGGATAGGAGATAAAGATCTATGTACTCTGACAATCTCTCCGTTCATGAACGAATTCCAAAGCTAATCAGTCTATGAGTGACTTCACTGTGAAAAGTGCTTGTCATGGAGCTGTACCACAAATAGAAGAAATACAGTTGTGGCTGACTTGCTACCTCCAGTTGTCAACATGAAATCTAAGTGATTTGTGGGCTGGAATCCAACTTCCACTCTGTCTCAATATATGCTTGCCACTTTGGCTTATTCATAGTTCACCTTTTCTTTTTGTTGCAAGAGCTCAGTAAACCCGTGCATAGAAAGTCTAAGACCAGAGTCAGGAGATTTGGATATCTCCCATATTGAGTAACTAACAAAATATGTTCCAGGAGTCATAAAACATTTCATGCTTCTGTGACCTGCTTGTGCTGCCCCTCCAGTTGCATATCCACAGTGCAGGTGGACTGGCAGACAGACTAGTGGCCTCACTATATCCTAAAATGCTCAGCGCCACAGCCTGACGGGTCAACTTTGAAGCCTATCAGCCTCCTCATAGGGACTGGGAGGTAAGAGCACACCTTCCCCTTTTCTTGACACTACTGTGGCATTGCACCTGTCTCCAGAGGCTGAGTGGAAATGTTCAGATGCTGAGGAGGGGAACAGATGGAGGTAGACAGGACTATACAGATGGCTGCTGCATGGACCATGGTCTACTAGCTATTCTTGACTCTTTGTGCTGTCCGTCCAGGACTTAGACAGTACAAACGGGCTGGGCTGTGGACTTGGAGCTCTGTTGCATGCTAACTTCAGCACCCGAAGACTAAGCTGCCCTGTGGCTTATTGTGACCACAAGAAGAGGCTTACTGGGTCATCCCTCTCCTCCTGGGCGATCGTCTGGCAGAAACTCACAAGGGCTGTCGTATTACACTGGGAATTCTGGATCACTAGGCTGCACAATGGGACAAAACAAAGGTAGTAGAATCCTGACACAGACCAAGACAGCTAAATACACAGCTCCTCCAATGAGGCCAATCAGCACTAGCCCAGGTCATGCCTCTGCCCTACGTGATATGGAAATCACTGACACAGTAATGATCCTGCAGGAAATCTGGGCTTCCTAAGTGGCTGTGACAACCAAGACTGGGGAGGTAGGGGGCAGATGTCATGGTCCTGTGACAAGATCTCAGCAATGTAGCTAATATAATATTGGAGGATGAAGGCCGGGTTTCAAATCTTGAAGACGAAATGGCAATACTTTAAATGGAAGTATCAAAGCTCCTTGCGACCACCAGAATGCTGGAGGGGAGGGTGGAAAATGCCAAGAATAGATCCAGACGTGATAACCTCTAATTTGTTAGATTCCTATGGGGGGGATGAAATCCTCCTCCTCTGAAATATTCCTGGAGGACTAGCTTGTATCCTGAATTCACAGCAGAGCACTGTCATAATTTGGAATTGAAAGAGCAAGCATAGCACTGTCACTGAAGCCCCCTCCTGGAGTGCCTCCATGGACCCTGATTGCACATATTTTTAAATTTTGGAGCAGATACAATACTGCTTGTGGCACTTAAGAAAGAAGAACTTGTATACCACTCCTCCTGTGTAATGATGTTTCCTGACTATATTAGACAGGTCCAAAATATGTGTAAATCATTGGAGGGGGTGAAAAAGAAACTTCGCTATATGAACTATGCCTCTCCTTCCCACCAAACTCAGAGTGGTCCACAGGCTGAAATCATTCTTCATCGACACCCTGGAAGTGGCGTGAGAATGGATGGCTGAGAAACGGGAACTCAGATGATATGAACCTCTGCCGCAGTCCCTCCGAAACTAGCCATCATGCTGAGGGAGACTCTAATCAGGTAGACACAGAACTCACGCATGCACAGAATGTGAATGTGCTGGAGAATCTTCAGACTGATAACAGCCACCCAGTTGCTGACCTGTATGATAACAGAGATCTACCCTTGCACAGGATGATTAGGGTGACTGAAAGGCTCCACACAATTGGGGCGAGATGGCCCCCTGAGCAGTGAAACCTAAGGAGACAGCGAAGGGCAAAACCACAGACTGTACCTGCTCTTAGATTGGGGTAGAGATGGGGGCACATTCTGAATCTATGACTGAAAGAGGAATGTGGAATACTTAATAACTGTCTACATTCCAAATGTGGAGGATGTCCAAGCACTACCTGTTTGTTGACTACTAGGATATTATATTAGCTGATGAAAGTTGTGGGTATAGGTTGAAACAGGGAGTAGAGAGAGAAATGGATGGGTGAAAGCCATTTCTGATTTTGGGGAGTGGGTCGTTTTGAGCCCACATAAGGAAATGTGGGGATAGGGGACCAGTTGGGGATGTTTTCTTCAGATTGTTGTGACACTGTCATCCACATGCATCCTCTACGTCATTTACAATACCAAAGAGTGGACGGAAAACAGCCCCTTAGTCTCCCTAGTATATTCATGACCCAGTGGCGACACCTGAGATAGAACTCACTGCATTGAGAATCCTCTCCTGGAATGTAAATGACTTGGCCAATAGAATTAAGAGAGAAGTAGTAGCTCAATATCTCTGAAGACAACCAGTGTACTTTGTGTTGCTACAGTAGACTCATCTCCTGCTATCGCACTGCAGATGTCCCCACCAGTTTCCTAATATAGCCCTGGCCCACACTGACTTCATTAAGGGATCTAGAGGGATGGTGATCTTAGTGAGAAAGAATCCTCTGTTTAAGAAAGCTATAAAATGGGCGGTCCTTGTGTGTAGGTATGTCAGAGTACGGGCACCTGGGGCCAGCATTTTGTACTGATTCTCAATGTTTTTGTTTCCCCCGAACTTCAACTACAGTTTTTGATGTGATAGTCCCTATACTACTGGAATATAGTGCTATAGGGTGCATAATAGGTGGCAACCTCAATGGCATCCTAAACAGGAGAAGAGATAGATCTGCACCCTACATTGTTACAACACTGGTGACTGCTGGCTTGGTGCAGTGCTCAAACACACCCTGGGCTTGATGGACATCTGGAAGCTGAAACACCCACTAGACAGGTATTATTCTGTCTTCTCCGGTCACCATAGAACCTTTTCTGCCTCAGGGTATTTCAGATCATTCCCCCCCCCCCCTTAAAAACATCCTGGGGCATAAAAGGGGGTGGCACTGAGATGTCCTCATCTGGAGGCTCAATGCTTGGGACCTGCTGGATGCAGAGGTGCTGAAGGGTCTGAAACTCTATTTTGTTGAAAACACCTACGGTGGAATCCCCAGTTACCCTTTGAAAACCATACAGTTCCATCCTCAGAGACCGGATGCAAAACTTAGTGGCCCAGAGTAAGAGATATAGGGCTCAGAAGGTTGAAGGCTTGGAAAGGGAGATCATGGATAGAGAATCTCTTTATCTGACCCTGGGTGCAGAGGAAGAGTTAAGGTTCCTTGAGTTATGGAGGGAGGAATATGGGAATACCACTAACGATCCACCAAAATTCACTACATTGTGTAGCAGAAGCCACTAAATGAGGTTGGGACAAGTCAAGTTGCCTATTGGCTTGGCAGAACAGGAGAAAGGAAGATAGAAATGGGTGGTAGAACTCCAGTCAGATGATGGACAGACATTCAGAACAGGCTGAGGCATAGCAACAGAGATTGCATTATATGAGAGACATCGGCAAGCAGCCACACAAGACATGTCTGACTTTCATAGTGAATTATACCAAACTAACTTTATGCCAAGGAGACCAACACAACAGAATCTACAGAGACAACATAACTGGTTGGATGTGATAAGCCAGAAGAAGGAACTGCTTGCCATATTATCTCTGGATGCAGAAAAGGTGCTTGACTGTGTTGCTTGGACATACCTTAATATGACCCTACATGCATTTGGATTTGGCCCCAATTTCTGTAAATGAGTGACACTCCTCTATGAGTTACCCACAGTGGGAATGAGGGTTGGTGAGAGTATTCTCTGCCCAGTTTCCCTTGGGACAGGGTGCTAGGCAAGGGTGCTTATTATCGTCCCTCCTTTTCACCCTTAAACCAATGACAAGTTGGATGAAGGTAGGAGCAGATATTACAGGAATTCCTGACGTGATAGAACAAAGGAAAAGAAATCTCACTCTATGCAGATGATATCCTGCTATAGCTTTCTGACCCAAAGATGTCCATTACTACTGCTATGTTCCAAGCCTCTGAGAAGTATTCAGGGAACTGGAGAAACTGGGGGATATCAAGTCTGTTTCTCCTTGGCATCTGGTACCAAACAATTGACTCACTGCAATCTACAGGTTAAGAGAGATGGGTTTCGATACCTGGGAAATGAGATAACTTTGGACAAGTTGTAGTTCCTAGAAAGAAACCTCGAAGTGGTCCTTAGAGATTATCAGGTGGACAGAGAGTACTGGAGACAGCAGTCACTGTCCTTGATGAGGAGGGCTGCAATTTTGAAAATAGTTACGCTCCCAAACTACTGTAGGTCCCTACAAAATACCCTGTTCACCATCCTTGAGTCTTATTTTGTCAAAATAGACATAATCACACATACTGTTCTATGGGATGGGGGCACCCCAGATCCTCCCTTCAGTCCGTGAATTTATAATCTGACAATGGTGGCACCATGCTGCCAGAAATTAGGGCATAGTGGTGGACAATGCAGTTGTGTAATATGAATGAATTGGGGGTTTGTTCCGAAACTTGACTCTGCCACAAGATTGGAATGGCTTGGAATGGAGGTCATCACATGCATACACTATTTGCTCATTATAAATGACAGGCGGCTACTGTTGCACCCCACCCATGTTACAGTAGAACAAGCAAAAGCCACTATGGAAAGAACATATGCTACCAGAGGTCGGGAAGTTGCCTGAATTCTGCCAATGGTATCTCATAGCAATCTCCATAATGGGTTAAAATCCTTTGAATCACCTCAGCAAGAGTATGACCCAAGAATCTCATGGTCATACAGCTACCTCCAATTATATCATGCCTTACAAACTGTGAAAATAGATGGGCCTTGGTTCCCAACACCAGTCCCTTGGAGAGCATAGTAATGGGAGAGGAGATAACTAGTAGTGTAAAGTGACCTACCATATGTATTGCACCATAAGAAATAATATATCAGACACACTAGTAACACTTAGGGTGACCTTGGAGATAGATTTGGGCCCCATGGATGATGTGGACTGGGAGATGGCCCTCATGCATCCCAGAGAGGTAGCCATTATGTCCAAGTTGAGATCAATCAAGTTGAAAATCCTGCACCAGACCTACTATATTAGAAGCTGGCTTTACAAAATGGGCAGCACTCCGAGCCCTCATTGCTTGCGATGTGGAGTGGGTGAGGGTGCATTCCTACATACCCTTTAGATGTTGCAAAAAACTAAGACTATGGTTTAGCTCTACAAGGTTTTTTTGCACACCCACGGACAACATTGGTGAACTTAGTTCAATGTGCCAATGATTGAATGTGAAAGAAGGGTTACCCAGCAGAACCCCACCCAATACATAGTTGAGTGCTGGCAAATGCTTTTGGGGTACTAACAGTCCCCAAACAAGGATCGAGGGATGCAGTGGTAATTTGAAATGCCAATTTCGTTCTTTATAACATCACACACAGAAACAGCACTAAGAAAAATACACTACATGATAAAAAGCATTTATTTCAACTGTCTTAGCCTGTTGCTTAGCACATTGAAACAGCATAAATGCATGTTGTGAGTACAGGACCACCCCCCACAGCACTTTTAAATAACTCTGGAATATTGGGACTAGATAATGCTGACTTGTCCTACTGTGAAAAAATGGCCAGAGACAACCTTTCTAGTCATATTTTGCAGCTCTTTAGCGCTACTCCGTGACGACCCAGGTGGCACTTAATAGACCTGATTGGGTGAGCATCATCATACAGGGGGTTTCGTAAGCCTAAGCTACAGATTTCAATACATAATTAACACGAGTGTTCACCATGTGGCTACCTATATATTTATGCATGTCTTGTCCATCTTAACTGTGCTTACTACCACGAACGTGATTTGACACCTGCACAGTGTGTTTATGGAAGCTACCTGCCACATCTGAATTGTAAATGACATTGTGACAACATTGACTATACTGCATACTGCGTATTTATCTATCATTTGTTGCCATTTTTGTATTCTTTACTAGATCGGTTTTAAAAGTGACTAGAAGACTATCACTGGTACCTATTTTTCATAGCTTATAAATTACTGTAGGATTTATCCTCACATTATTTTCTTTGAAACATTATGTGAGACCTAACTTGAAAGTGCATGGACACTTTAAGCTTCAAACACTAGGGTATAGTAAACATTAGAGTATCCAGGCAATATTGACAGTATTTGCAAAGTAGCACTAGGTGGCAATGTTGGACATCGAATTAATCTTGCAATATTTTATCCCTCAATAGATCGATTTCAATTTTGCGTTATCGACTTGTTAGGGGCGAGCACAAAGCGCTCCGTCCCTCTTCTAATCTCTCTTCAGGGGGATTTTAACCATGCCCATGTTAGTCAGTCACTTTCATTGGTTTGTGGGCTTGCCTTTTAAAATCCGCTTGTTTTCATTCGGGAAAGGCATGCATACATCATGCCTTTTTCCGGCGTTTACCCCTCCTCGAGAGCACCGGTAAACTATCGGAAACATAGGAGGCTCCATGTTTCCCGTATGGTTTCTGGACTACTTTTTCTCTTTATTTCGTAGTGCGATACAGCGCAATCGCGCTCTTTTAAAAAAAAAATTAATTTGGCAAAAAAAAGTCCGGTTACGCGTTTACAACGCTAATAGATCTAACTAGACGTAATGCGAGGCCCACGGCATTGCAAATGCTTGTTTTTATTTTGGCTGGGGGTATATATAAACTAGTACCAAGCTACGCACACGTGCTGCTATAAATCCTAGATTAAAAAGTCGATAGAATAGCAAAACCCAACATGGATGATTTTATTAGGTGCCTGAAGAGCACGTAAATTGTGTTGGGGAGCGGGATTGGAGGACTGGCCTTTAGGGCAACCAGGCAGTGCCAAAAAGGCTGGTCTCACAGGTTAGTGTGTGGACCTGTTTTTGGCTGTTTGTGGGTGTGTTTTGTGTTCTTCATGGCTGTTTTTTTCTATTGATTTTCCTGACATTAAAAACACAGTGCCTGCAGCAAGCTCAAATCCTGGCAGTCTGCCATACCTTGCAAATAACTTATGTAGCTTATATTTACAAGTTCCAAACTACCCCAGCTTTGCAAACACTGGCAGCTTTTTTTAACATTCACTAAGAGGAGCCACTTTTATTTTGGTGCCAGGCCTATTTTCTGTGCCTGTCCAACCCTGTTGGGTAGTGGATTAATAACAAGGTGAAACCCTGTTGGGTAGTGGACGCAACCCCCAGATTGTATTATACATTAAATTATTTTTCAGTGTTTAAAATTAAATACAAGGAATGCATCAAGCTTCTTGTTGGAAAGGACACTTGTGGTATTCTAGGCTAGGTATTCCAGCACTGACAAGTATGTCTTAGTTTTAATAGACATGTATTCGAGATGGCCTGAAATTGGGATCACATCTTCGGTAGAAACGCAAGTTGTCATAGACTTCCTTAATCAAATCTTTGATAGGGAAGGGTTCCCATCTTCCATCCTCACGGACAATGGTGTACAGCTTGTCTCTCGAGACATGGAGAGATTTCTTAGTGACAAGGGAATTACACATAAGAGGGCCTCTCTTTATCATCCCGAGACTAATGGTATGGTGGAGAGATTAAATAGGGTACTAAAAGAAACTATTCAAATGGCTCTTGTTAATAACAAGTGTTGGAAGTAGGAGATTTTGCATAAAATCAGGAATTACAGATTGACTCCTCATACAAGCACAGGTCTCACACCGTTTGAGTTGTTCAGGCGCAGAAAACCTAACACACAGATGTGTCCATCTTGGGTGAATGACAAAGTAGCTTTAGAACCAGACTTTGGGCTTAAAAAAGAAAGTAAAATGGATAGAGAGGTTAGAAAAGCTTTTGAGAGAAAGGCCAATTTTGACAGAAGGAAGGCAGTAAAGAAAATTGAGATTTCTGTAGGTGATATTGTCAAAGTAAGAAATCCTCGTTTTGGTCTGTCTAATAGTCATTCTAAATTCTCTTCTCCCCTCAAAGTGATAAAAGTCATGAAGAATGCTGTAAAAACTGAAGATCATAGGATATGGAATGTTGGGAGAGTGGTAAAAATCACTGGGGTGGGGGAAGATGTATCTGTGAAAAGTTATGGGAAAAAGAGTGAACAAAGAGATGACAATGTCAAAATGAGAAAGAGCTCTAGGATCATTAGACGTCCTAAATCGTTAGTGGACTTTGTATAAATCTATGTAACAATGTGAGTAATGGTGTAACAAAGTGTGTGAATGGTATAGTTGTATTAGTTATTTATTTCTTATTGTATTGTGTTAAAAAAAAATATATATATGTTTAGTTTTGGTTAATAAGGGGAAGATGTGTGGTATTCTAGGCCTAGAATGTATTGACACAGAATGCTGGAGTCTCCTTGGAGACAGCGACAGTTGGAGGAGAGGAGAGGCAGAAGGAGAACGAAGGAAGGATTAGCTGTAGGCTGAGGTGTTTCTTGTATAACTATATCTTATATTAAAGATCCTGCTTCTTACAAAGAAGACTGTGTTCAAGCGATCTTTCAACACTCTCTGCAGGGTATCCCCCAAACGTTTTGCCTTTTCCATCCATGTTTTGCTGAATTCATTCTCATTGGCTTTAGGACTCTGTGCACTTTACCACTGCAAATCAGTGCTAAGGTGCTTGTGCTCTCTCCCTAAAATAAGGTTTGTTTGTTATATACCCAAATAGCATATTTAACTTACTTATAAGTCCCTGGTAATTTGCACTACATGTGCTGAGGGCATGTAAGTTAAATGCTGCTAGTGGGCCTGCAGCACTGCTTGTTCCACGTACTTGAATAGTTCTTTAAAACATGTGCATGGCCTGCCACTCCAATGTCAACTTGCCATTTAAAGCCTCTTGCCAAGCCTTAAGCTCCCGTTTTATTACATAAAGGCGACCCGTAAGGTAGGACCTAGGTAGCACATAGTGCAGGGTGCCATGTAATTAAAAGGTAGGATACTTTTAAGTTTTACATGTCCTGGTAGTAAGAACTTCAAAATTCATTTTTTCACTACTGTGAGGCCTTCCCTAGGGAGGACCTGGCCTGGCAGTTCAGGATGGACTATTCCCATGGGGAAAAGGGTCAAGACTGATTTGCATATGTCTGGGTCCAAACTGGGATGGCGTAGTGAGCAAAAGAATTGATGGATTAATCCCAGATCTGTGACTGGGGTGAATGTTTGATTGGTTCCACATTCCTCCATCATTTGTGTAAGTTGGCATTTTCCAGCTCTTATCCATGTGTGCCTGCAGGCTGTCTCCAATACATGTTTGGGGTGGGGTGACAGCTGGACTTGTGTCCTCTAGAGAGTCACACACAAAGGGAGCTTCGGAGTGGCTGATGGGCCATCAACATCCTGATGGGCCATCCTGAGCAGGATGGGAGGGAGGACCTGGCCACAGCCTCACACTTAGATCTGAAGAGGCTGTGTCTTGACCCCACACAAAGGACTGCTTAACCCCCTGTAGGGAACCTGGAGTTAGGGCAGGATAACAGACCTCTGCACACTTCAAAGTCCTTCTTTGAAGTCTCCCCCACTTCAATGGCACCACTGGGTATAAGAACTGGACTTCTGACCCTACCAACTCAGTACACTTCGGACATGTGGATACTCTGCCAAGAAAAAGGACTGCTGTGCCTGCTACAAGGACTGATACTCTGTTGGACTGCTGCTCTGGAATAAATGCTTTCTTGCTGTACTGTCCTGCTGCCTGCGGCCCGTCTTGCCTGAGTGAGAAGGACTGGACCCAGAACACTTTAAACCAGAAGCAGAAAGACTCCAAAGGCCTACTGTCTTGCCTCCTGTTCTTTTGAAGTCTCAGGGAAACAAAAGACTTCCAACTCATCACCTACAGCACCTGGACTCCACCATCTGAGAGACTAGCTCTGCCAAGTGCTGCCAATCTAGTTCTGGGCCCTTGGAAATACATATAAAATGCTGCTTCAGTCTAGAATCCAAACTTCAATGCCATTGTGCTGCTCGGAACTGGTGCATCTCCATAGATGCATCACTGCTGTGGCAATGATCGAGAACACCGGATCGCTGTCAACGCTGGTGCATCACTGCTGCTGCAAGGATTGGGAACATTGTGTAGCCGATTGCATGGAACATCACCTTTATTCCCGATGCATCCTCTAGTTTGTGTGGCCCGGAGTTGACTAATTACCTACATCTTCAGGTACGATGCCCATGCATTGGCTCCTTTGCTCCTCGCATCTCATTCGATGTCAACACAACTGCAAACCAAGGTACTGCTTCGGTAGGCCAAGGTTGGCCCCTGCATCAGATCCACTCGCCATCGCTGTCAGCCTGATTTTTCAGATTTCACCCAGTCCAGTGTGACCAGGTAACACCTGTTGGTGCTTTATGCTTTTAAACACTACATTTCAGTTTATTCTTTATAAATTCGTACCTTGATTTCTACTAATTGGATTTATGTAATTTTGGTCCTGTTTTATTCATCAAATTAAGCTCTGTTTTTCTAACCAGGTGTGGTATCTTTTTGTGCGGTGTTTTCACTGTTTTACTGTTTGAAGTGTTGCACAAATACTTAACACATTGCCTCTTAAGTTAAGCCTGACTGCTCTGTGCCAAGCTGCTAGGGGGTGAGCACAGGTTAATTTAGATTATGTCAGTGGCTTACCATGACTACCATTGTGGTTCCTTCTTGTGCAGCATGCATACCTCTGCCAACCACAAACCCAATTTCTAACATTGGTGATCAGTGGTGAGAATAGGGCTTGTGTTTGTGCAATGCACTACAGTGTACACTACCATTCCACACAGAAGAGCATTGCATGTTTTTTTAATTCTCCTTTTCTCTTAATTGGCAATTTTTCTAAATTTGATTCCTGCTTTACCTTCATCAACTTTGGACTCTTTTTTGGTTTTGCACCTGTGATACCTTGTAAGAATGTCCATGGATCTTAACTGCATAACTTAGTACACTGTGCAGGAGCTGAAGGAGTTCTGCAAGGAGAGGGAATGAATGTGGACAGGAAAGCTTCCAAAGTGGATCTACAGATAGCCTTCTAAGCCTATGAGGACGTCAAAACGCTGCAAGCAACAACAGAGGAGGATAATGAGCTGCGGGAAGGACCCCCTCTGCCTCCAGAACTGAAATCAGGATGCCCAGGACAGGACAAGGAGCAGTGTGTCTCCTAGAGGCCTGTCACAGATGGAGTGGGCTATCGATGAAATTGAGAGCTACAGGATGGCTGAGGTGAGGAAGGTGAGCAGGGAGAGGGAAGCGAAAATCCCTAAGGATAAGCCAAACTAAGTATCAGATAACCCTTAAAGCCTGGGAGGAGGTCCACAGAATGCAAGCTGCACCACAGGAAGAATATGAGGAGGACTTCTTTGCCTCCCTGGAGAACGCAGAAGCCTGGTTATATATGACCTCTGAATCAGGGCCCCAAGAAGGTGATGGTCCTGAGAAGGATGAGGAGGAGGAGAAAAATAACATAGCAAAGGCTCCAGAGGAGAGGAGGAAGCCCACAAAAGTGGAATCTCCTGCTGGATCCAGTGCAAGAAGCAATGTTCCTTCCCACATCCTGTCTCCAGAGAAGCTGAAGGACAGACAGGCTGAAGAGACTGGTTACAGAGGAGAAGAGAATGGCCAAAGAGCTTAATCTCAAGGAGCTGGAGTTGAAGAGCAAGCAGCTGCCAAATGTCAGCAGAAATGCTGGCTGCGATACCTCAGTGACTACAGGGGAGCAAGAGGTCTGCATATCCATGGACTTGGTGTCTGACTTCAAGGAGGCAGATGACATAGGCAGGTGGTTTGAGGCGTAAGAGGTTACTCTAGAATTGCACAGGATCTCTGAGGGGGATTAGGGAGGTGGCCTATAGTGGCATGAGCTTAGTGATGTTAGGGACACCCTACTCACCATAGAGAAGGGGGACAAGCTGAGGTAACCCACCATGAAGGAGACACTTGTTACCATAGGTCTCTCGTCATGGGGGCGTGACTGCTAGTTTCAGCTGGCAGCACCACTGCGTGTAGGGGACTGAGTTGATCAAACACAGTCGGGTAGGTGTCGACCTAACCCTTTCGGCTAGCTAGCAGCACCTCACACAAACCCAAAAGTAAAGGTGATTTTTGACAGCCTGACGCATAAGACTCAGACTCCTTGGGGAGGTCGTGATGGAACAGATCTTGTCCCTTTCTCTCAGTAACACAAGTCTGATACATGCAAAGACAAGCAGGATTTGGTTCAATACATACACTACCAACTCAGTACATTTCTGGACCTTTGGATAGTCTGCCAGGAAGAAGGACAGCTGTCCTGCTACAAAGACTGCTACTAAGCTGAACTGCTGTTCTGGAAGAACTTCCTTCTTGCTTTGCTGACCTGCTGCCCTCCTTCACTGTGTGAGAAGGACCAGACCCACAACACTTGCAGCCAGATCCAGGGTGACTCCAAGAGCTTGCTGGCTTCTTCCGAAGTCTCAGGGTCACGAAAGACTTCCAGCTCATCACCTTCAGCACCTTGATTCTATCATCTGAGAGTCTTGCCCTGCCAAGTGATGCCAATCCAGTCCTGGGCCTTGGAAGTGGGTATACAGTGCTGCTACAGTCGAGAATCCACGTTTTGATGCTGTTGCACCACTCAGAACCAGTGCATTTCTATTGACACTGATGCATCAGTGCTGCTGAGAAGATCAATGACACTACATCACCGTTGACACCAGTACATCATCACTGCTGTGAGGATATGGAACATCGCATTGCCTACTACATGGGACATCAACTCCATTCCCGATGCATCCCCGACTTTGTGTGGCTTGAAACTGACACATCGCCCACATCCTTGGGATCGACGCCAACGCATTGCCTCCTTTGCTCCTCTTATCTTGTTCTAGACATAGAAACAACCACAAACCTAAGTACTGCTTCAGTGGGCCAAGTCTGGTCCTGCATCCGACTTGCGCTAAAACGCGGTCAGCCTGATTTGTCAAATTTGACCCGGTGCAGCGTGACTAGATAGCACCGGTTGATGCTTTATGTTTTTAAGCACTGCATTTCAGTTTATTCTTTCAAATTCACATCTAAAGTTCAAGTAATAGGATATTTGTCATTTTGGTATTTAAATAGAGCTCTATGTTTCTAACCAGGCATGGTATGTTTTTGTGTGGTGTTTTCACTATTTTCCTGTTTGAAATGTTGCACCTCTGAAGTTAAGCCTGATTGCTTTGTGCCAAGCTACCAAGGGGTGAGCGCAGCTTAATTTAGGGTGTGCTGCTGGCTGACCCTGACTAGGATTGTAGTTCCTGCTTTGCCAGGGTGCATACCTCTGCCAACCATAAACCCAATTGTATAAATGAAGTTTTAATTTAACTCACCACTGATTCAAAAGTACCTCATAGAGAGCTTGGAGCATATCCACCAAGAACATTTTGGGAAAGTGAGGGTGAACAGTGTGTCTCAAACATTTGAAAGATGCAACAATAGTGAAAACTCCTTAGAATTTAAATGTCATTTTACAGGGGAAGTTGGGAAGGTCCCACAATTAATTTCACTATAAAAGTGTGACAAAAGATGAATAGTTCAATTACATTTAGTCAAATGTACTAGTCAAAACTGCATGGACTTAAAGCAGACTCTGACATTGACATACACTACTCAGAGTTACAGGCAGGTTGTGAGAAAGGTGTTGTACAAAAGGAGCCTTTCGTTAGACATCAACCAGCAAGACAACTAGGCATGGTAAAATGTGTGTGATTGTGTGAGCCGGGGATGGGTCCATTTGCGTCCTGTGGCCTGGCTGAAGACAATAGTTCCATCTCCAGTTAGAGGAGCTACACATGGACAGACAGCAACATTGCCTCTAATGCCCTGAGTGGTGGTTTCACGGTTTGCGTCCAGGATCCTGCTCTGTGATAACATCTCTCTTTGATGCTGCTTACATGGTACCTCCCATTTGGATGCTACAGAGTTCTCCACTTCCAGAATTATGGACATTCTCCACTCTTTCACTTGCTGGACATTACTTGCATACAGTCCTCAAGGTGGCACCCTCTATGTGGCTAACATTGCTTGGACAAGCTTGCACTTTTCTGAGTGATGAATGTAGAAAGCATGAAAGCTTGCCATGTGTTCTAGAAATGGAAAAAATACTTGCAGAGTGACTGTTCGGCATTACTAAGGTGCATATACAAGTCAAGCTTTATGTTATGAAGCAGTTAAGAGACTGCCACATTTAAATGTACACTAGAAAGCCAAATCACCTCCTAAATAGTAATGAATGACAAGGGAGTGCCATTATTAGGCAATTTGGAAAAAGCAATGTGGATCAAGTATCGCTGGTTAGACCTTATTAGAATTTGTAAGATCATTATGCAAGGTGATTTTTGGATTTCACACTAAGATCCCTTTTTGAAAATAAAGTACAAAAGTATGCTTTGAATTCACATTGGGCTAGGTGTATTTGCAAAAACATGATAAGCTATAAATTCCACTTGAAATAGCCAATCACAGTTCCTCTACATTTACCAAGCTCTCATTTTGCTTCTTTAAGCTCTCTTTTACTTTCTCTATTTTTTCCAATCTCTCAATCGCTGTCCCTGCTGCCTCACTCAACCTTTTCCCCACTATCCCTTTCTGTTTGCTACTGCATCTATCTTCCCATTCCTGTCTCTCCTGCTCTCTCTTGCTTTTACTATTTACTATCCTTTTTTCTCTCAATTACACTCCTTTTCCAGAACCCTCGTCTCTCTACCTTTGCTTCGATTCTTCTTTGTACTTTGCAATATGTTTTATTCTCACTCTAGCCCTCTTCTCTGTAGAGCATGTATGGCAACTGAAACTTTCTCTTGAGTGTGCATCGCCATTAGCAGCACTGCCACCTTTTTTACCACTTTGCTTTTTGCTGTTCCCCATTCTCAGAACCCTACAATCATGGGGGCCTCCTAGAACATGAGAAGTCCCCTACTATCATTGAACAAAGAAAGTAGTGCAATGTGGCCATCATATATCCCTGCAGCTTGTAGTCAATTCATGTTGGAGAGGTAATCAGGCTCCATTGAGTTTATGGGGTTTAGGGCAGATGACGACCCGCTGACGTCCACCACACTATGTTTACAGTACGGTGGACTTCCACGGGCCATCCACAGTACAGGAAAAGAAAATGTTTCTGATAAAAACACCAGAAACATTTTTTTCCAAAATGAAAGTCAGCAGACAAGGGAAATACTTCCCATGAGTACCAAGTTTGATTTTTTTTGTTTTGCTGTATTGCTCAGCATGCTGTACTCACTGGTGGTACATAGCAAAACAAAAGTGAAAGCAGACTGCACTAATGGAATCTACGGGGATCCACAAGTGTCCTGCCACGTAGTGCTCCTACACTTCTTCTGATGATAATAGTACTCCACTTGTGTGACTGAGATATCCCTGTGAGGTGAAAGGCTCCCTAAGGCATCTAAGACACAAGGAAAGATTAAGATTTTGACTTGCAAGATGACAAGTGTGAGCAATGTGGATAGCTGTGGTATTTAGGCAAGGGCCCGGTCAGCACCCAGGTAAACCTGCCCAGCCACCAAATGTATGAAAATAATATACCTAGGGTAGTGTAGGGTGGGGGAGCCTGCATGGATCCCAATACTTTTTCCTACCCAGAATTCCATGCAAACACTAACCTTTGGATAAATCGCAAATCTTTCCCATATTTCTGTGAAGGAAAAATCTGGAATCTGTGAGGATCCATATAGTTCCTACCACCCATCGTTCTCAAACATTTCCCAATGAAAATGCTATCCTAAATGATCACCAAATATTATGCAATTAATACATTAATTACATTGGACCTCATAGCAGCAACATATTTGCTATGAACATAAATTAAATGAAGATAAAGCAAAATTTCAATGGAGTCAATAAGTTTCAAAAGGCAGATTCATACTACAAAGTTCTTAAATTACAATATACAAAAATTAGGAACTGTTACTTGATATTCTGCAGAGATGTCTGGAGAGGTCAATTATAACACAAATGCTTTCAGCCTCAGTTGCCTTGATTATGGTTTCCACAATACTTGGTTCAAGGAGATGGATCCCCAGCATTTTGACCCTGGAAGGGTTATCTGGACATTTGAAAACATAGGCCCTCATTTTGACCCTGGCGGTCTTTTGGTCGCAGCCAGACAGCAACATCTCCACACATACCGCCATGGCGCTATGAACCGCCGGGCCGGAGATGTGCATCCCCGACCCGGCGGCGCACACATGACCGCCAGCGTTATTATGAGCCTTCCTACCACCTTGCTTTCTGCAGCGGTACCACTGCCACGAAAACTATGGGGTGACAGGGGATTCATTCCATGACACTGGTAAAATTCTGCCCTCCCCCCCAGCAATCACCTAAACTCCCCACCCCCCTTAGAATCATAGTGCCCCCAAGCTGCCAAGCCCCACCAAAACCCTCCTAGAATCACAGCGCCCCCCAACTCACCAGCCCCAACACCCTCCCCGCAATCATGCACACACACACTCACATGCACCACGCATACACCCATGCATCACCACTTCCATACACGCATTTACTCACACTCATCCATACACACATTAACTCACACATACTCACATGCATACACACTGACATGAAGACACGCACTCACTGCAGCATTCATTTACGCATTCACTCACATGCACACAAGCACACATGCAGTGCTTACAGACGCATTCACACATGCACACACACATTCAAACTCACTGGCAGACACCACACACAACACCCACCTCCCCTGTTGGACGCCCAACTTACCTTGTCCAGCAAGGTGATCATCCGGCAGGGAATGGGAAGGGGCACTGCTACCGCTGGCAGCGCCCCGCCAGGAGGACACCGCCAGGCCATATTAATGGCCATAATGCGGCGGGCGGTGTCCTTCTGGCGGGTGGTGCAGGTGGTAGCACCGCCCAGGCGCCTCGCCCGCCAGCATGGCTACTGCTGGATTTCCACCCTAACTGTGACGGAAATCTGGCAGTGTCCATATTATGGCGGGCAGAAGACCACCGCCACCCTTTGTGACATGGCAGGCTATATTAGGTGAATTCATATTCACATTACTGCTAATAAGGATATTTGCCATACTTTGCAGCAGATACATTGACCTTACAAACTATCTGGCTCCTGCAAACCAAATGACGATCTGTAGAGCAGATACATTATCTCACCAGGCTACATTTCACAACAGGCCAGTGTACTCTGAAACAATGTCAGTCCAAAGTTGTACCTGACTTGTGATAACTCTGCCCCAGAACAACAGGCTAATCAAAGCACCACACCATATTGGAATCTGGAATTTCTTGATTGGACATTGCCTCTAAATAACTGGTAGGTTTAGCTAGTGACAACCACTTATGTATCAGAAATAGGAAATTCATGAAAGTTGCTGTCTTAAAAACTATATAACTCAATATCCTGTATGGTTGTGCAATCTTCATACAGCACATTCTTGTTTGACATAACAAATGTGAAAAGTGAGAAGGGAGCTCAGCTAATACTCATAGCATTTTCATCCTCTGAGCTATGACAGCTGGCTAGTGTTGATATGATCTTTCAAATCAGCTCCACGTTCACAACTCTATGGCGTCCCACAGGGGTCCTCCATATCCTCTCTATTATTCAGCATTTACCTAACCTCCTTACCAAACTTAATCACAACTATGTACATGACACCCAAATCATTTTTAAAAATGGATGGTCTGAAAGACCTCTACAGTTTGGAACTTGATAACTGCCTTTGGGCCACAAACACATGGATGATGAATAACCTCTAAAGCTAAATATAGCAAAGGCAAAGTTTATGATCTGCGGACAATTAAAAAAACATCAGCCTACCTCCATATGGTCTACAGAACATGAGGCGCCTTCAACAATATCAAGAGAAGTCAGAAACCATGGATTCAGACCTATAATTGATACCAAATGTTAACAGCATAAAACTGTGTGCGTTCTACACAATTAAAACACTACATTACCATGGGTAGCTCCTCCGCTACGGCAGAGGAGCTTGGCCCCCCCTGCTGAAATAAGCAAGGAAGCAGAAAAATAAAATTATAATGAAAGCATTTTTTTTATTTTATGTTTCTGCTTAGGTAGGGCAGGGCAGAGCCAGCATCCTGTGCATCAGCGGGTGGAGTGCTAGGGGCACTTTAAGTGTGCATGTCAGTTTGGCTGGCCATCCGAGGTCGGCCAAACCGACATGTGCACTTAGAACTCCCCACCTGGCTGTGTTGCACAGCTTGGTGGAGACCAAGCCCAGGCTCCCACTCACTCTCTAAGTTTGGGTGGGGAGGGGAGAAGGGCAGAAGCACCGAGGCGGCAGGACCGGCAGAGGCGCAGTGCCATGGCAGGGTTATTTTTATTTATTTATTCTTTATGATTGCCCACCTACCACCCACATGCTTCGCGCGCTGCCCCATTAGCCCTTCTTGCCAGGAGACACGCCTATACATTATGTTCTCCCAAACCTTGGATAGCAACGGAAACTGAAAGCCAACCTCACACTTGCAATCTCCAAACCTGCCTACACCAACAGCCTATAGGTGCAACCGCGTTCATCATACACAAAATACAACTCATCCAAAATGCTGCTGCAAGACTTGTTCTCTGCCTTCACTGAAGAACACAGATGACTCCAGTCTTCCAATCACTTCAGTGGCTACCTATACCACGAAGGGCAATGTTCAAGGCACTTTCTATTGTTCACAGAGCCTCCAAGTAAAAGGACCACTATACCTACAAGTTACAATCAAGCAATACAAACAAATCAGCACACTGTGCTCCAGGCTTGCACCACTCATCATCCGAGCTTACCATAAAAAATCAGGAGTAGGCACTGTTTTCTCAGTATAAGCTGCCAAGTTCTGGATCACATTACCAGTCAGCATTTGAAGCATGTACCCTTCATAAGAGAATTGAAAACATGACTATTTCCAAGACAACTACATAACCAAACATCCTGGCAACAGAACCTGTACAGACAGTTGCACCCTCAACTCAATCCAACCAGAAAAATGTTTCTGTTAAGCAGGTAAGTTAAGGAGAGCTGACATATGCTTTGCCAGGGTATTATATACTTATGTAAGTTCATACATAACATTTCTGACCCACAATAATACTAATAACACTCAGCAGTCACCTGCTAACTGTAACTTACACCTCTTACATTCAACTAAGGCATATATGCCACAAAGATTGGCCAGCACTAGTAAATCAGTCATCACTAAATGAACAGACATGGAAGAACTGAAGAGATCTGTCACACACAGCAGGTAATTGGGAGGACTTTAATCTAGTCCGTGACTGCAGGTCCCAAATATCTATACACTATGGCCACGTCTTCAGATCTCACAATGACACTCAGACATGGGATGATAATAACAATGCACATTCCAGCATTTGGCATTTTCTAAGCCATTGAAAGCCAATTTGCATGGCGTTGTGTAGTTTAATAAACACAAAGCAGTGCAAGGCAGTGAATATATTGCTGCCTTGCATTATAATGCACTGGAAGGCATTCCATGGGTGGACCATCAGCGTTCCAATGCATCGACCCCTGGATATTGGTGCATTCGTAACAAGATGCAATGTATTTATTTCTCTTTCTTACTTCCTCATTCAGTCTGCAGACATAGAAAAATAAATTCCTCTAAGGACTGTTTTTGTGCAGGAAGGGCCACCTGATCTTCCTCGACTTATCAGCGACTTATCAGCGACTTTCAACACCATATCCAACCATACCCTCATCAATAGGCTCAAAACAATCGGCATCCAAGGCAATGTTCTCAAGTGGATCGCTGTTGTGATACACACTTTAACCTGTTGTGCAATAATTATTCCAAAAGAAACAAATCAATAATCCAAAGATGAAGTTTAATTGCAAACAGGTACAAAAGCCCGCAACCTGTGCTGCCACCGTTGCTAGAGAAAAGCTTTAACTGCTCTTCCCAACGACAACGACAAAATGAAGCGGTTCACAAAGTATTCACAACAATACATTACACGTGCCAGATTAAAAAGATAATATTTCACGAGGCATATTTGAACATAATCAGAATAGTCCCAAAAGAACTGAGCTACAGCCTCAAGCACACTCATACCCCGAGTGCGCTCAAGCCGGAGCACCCTAACTCCACACTACAATACCTTCTCCCCCCTTTCTTTTTAACAATGAGACAAAGTAAAATAACAAAAGAACAAAACAAAGAAAACTCATGAAAAATAGTAATCCTTGAATTTGCTAGACATTCCTTCATTACGTTTCTCAGTAACAGCAATTGGCGAATCACTTGTAAAACTTGTTTGATGTAGAGTTTAAGTACAATTTGTTGATGATGAAGACACAACTTCATTCTCTGAAACATCAACCAAATCAGACACACATGCATCAGAATTGTAGCTACCACAACTAGTTTTTTGATCCTCAATGAATACAAAATTTGACAAAGAAACAGAATCCTTGGTAGCTAAACTTTTCCTTGCTTGAACAGGAGTAATTATGATCAGAACTATTTTACCCCACCAGTCTTTATTTTTCAAATCGCAGAACCCTTTGACACTTTTTAAACCTGTACAGGTGAGATGTATTTCAAAGACCCTTCTTCACTCTCACAGGAACTTTCAGAAGTACTCAATCACCTATCCCAACATTAACAACCTTAATTCTGTGTTTCTTATCAAAAAGTTCCTGTTAGCAAACTTGATTCTTTGAAACTGTAGTCTTTAGTATAGAAACATCTTCTACCCTGTCCGTGTTGAACTTCCTCATCCAATCTGGACAAATGGCACATCTTGGAAACCTCCTACATAAAAGAACAAATGGACATACCCCTGTAGTGCTTTGGGGAGTAATCAAATATGACCACATTTTCTGCTGTAAAAAGGTTTTAACATCAACCCCACTTGCCAAAGCAGTCTGAATTCCTTCTTTAAGAAATGTGTTCATACGTTCACAAGACCATTGGCAGGTGGCAAATATACCGCCACCCTAACATGTGTCATATGGTGTTTCTCAACAAACTCTTTCATTTTCTATGAAACAAAATGTATACCATTGTTGGTTACTATTTCTTTAGGTGCTCCTTCAACTGCAAAAATGTTAGTCAAAAATGTTATGATAGAATCAGTGTTTGGAGTGGATGTAAAATCTACATAGTCCCACTTTGCAAAAATAGTAAATCAATACCAACATATATCTTGTGAAACTGGAAGAGTTACAAAAGGTCCTGCAAAATCCAAAGCTACTTTCTGCCAAGCTCCTTGTGGCAAAGAACACTGAAAAGAGTAGTAGCAACAGTTTTCCAATGCTTATCCGAAGTACAACCATCTATAAATCTAGACACCTAAGACTCCAGACCTGGCCACCAAAAGAACTGCTTGAGTTTTGCAGGTACTGCTGAAACCTAAAAGTCCCTCATGTGCCTCTTTAATCGAACAATCTACAACGATCACCACGTAGTAATACACCATCAACAAAAGACAACTCATTAGACACCTGCACATAAGGACGCAAACTAGGTCCAACATTCCTCTCTTTCGGCAAACCATTATCTAAGAAAGACTTAACTTCTACCAAAGTTTTATCTTCTTGTGTGGCTGTAACCCAAATGTGTGATAATGGGCCAGAATCCTGTACAATGCCCTGCACTAACGCAACAACACAATCATTTTGATCATGATTGTCAACACCTGCTTCCAATGGCATTGGCAATCTAGAAAGACAATCTGCATGTACATTTCTGCCACCTGGAATATACTTGAGAACAAAATCAAACTCCTGCAACTTTGAAAGTAATCTCACTAAAGAAGAAGATGTTCTACCTGAACCGTTACCATTCAAAAGATGAAGTAAAGGCTTATGATCAGTGAACAAATCAAACTTCACACCCCAAATACAATTTTTAAACCTCTCTACTGCCCACAAACATGCTAATGCTTCACGCTCAATGGTACTGTAATGAGATTCAGAAGTAGAAAGTGAATGTGAAGCAAAAGCAGCAATTCTCTCATTATTACCCTGGTCAAACTGTGACAACACTGCTCCTAACCCAATCTGACTAGCTTCCACCATGATAACACACTTTTTCCCTGCAACAAAAGAAGAAAGCGCTGGCCAGAGACTATCATGTTCTTTAGTGAAATAAATGCCTCATATAAAGCTTTGGACAAATCATACTTAGACCCTTTTTTGAGTAAATTTCTTAATGGTTGCGCAATATAAGCATAACCCTTAACAAACCATGAATAATACTCACTTAAGCCCAAAACGACCTAAGAGTATCTTTATCCCTGGGAGGTTGTGCATCCTGAATAGCCATAATAAGTGAAAATTTTGGAGACATACCATCTGGACTAATGCTATGACCCAAATAGTCGAAATTTTCAACAGTAAATTTACATTTGTCAACTCGAAATGTAATACCAAATTCCCTGAATCTGTGAAAAACTTTATCTAAAATTTAATTATGTTTAGCAAGACTATTTGCAAAAATAACAATGTCATCCCGAACTCCAACAATGCCACCCAATACTGTATCCATCAACCTCTGAAGGTCACTAGCCGCTGAAGCTAAACCAAAGGGTAACCAAGTAAATTTTAAAGTTCCAAAAGGGATGATAAATGTAGATAAATCTTGTGACACGTCATCCAAAGGAATCTGATGGTAAGTAGGTTTAAGGTCTAATAAAGAAAAATGCTTGGCAGTACCAATATTTGCTAACAGTTCCTGTACTTTAGGGGACGGATGAGCTTCACAGATAATGCTTTTGTTGAGGCTACGAAGGTCAGCACAGAGCCTAATTCTATTGTATTTGTTTTGCACAATAACAATAGGACTTACCCATTGAGGTGGACCAGTCTCATTGATAACACCATCCTTCAACATTTTATCTAATAACACTTTCAACTCATCTCTGATACTTAATGGAACAGGATGCAACTTATGTGCAATGGGAACCGATTTGCTTTTAAGCTTTATAGAATTAATATAGTGTTTTTAGAAACCAATGCTGTCAGTGAATAAATCAGGATAAGATTTCAAAACACTTTCCTGATAAGATAAATTTGCAAATTGTACAGACAAAATAGCCACATCAGAAAATTGGACAGGTGAAGACCTGGGACCAACATAAAACCTAACTTAGCCAGATCTCTTCACCTAATAATACGTCGACCTTTAACTGCTACATATACCTTTGTTACTGCTCACCGACCCAAACAAGTAATTTGTTGTTCAAAATATCCCAGCATGTCAATGTCTTGGTCACTATACGCTTGAGGATGTACATCAGATTCTTTCAACATCACAAAATCTTTCCAATGTAAATTGAAACGAGTGTCCCAAATAATGGTGATAGGAGCACACAAATCACAAATCATTTGAATAGTAATGACATCCCCCAGATTCACTTGACAAATAGGGTCTTTTATCCTGCCATTCAATTCAGTATTAACATCCAAAGTTAAAACTAAACTGAAAAAGTCCCAAGGCATCTCTTCAACTGGCACCTCAACACTATGAACATTCATGACACATTTCCACATCCTACACACAGCATAGAAATGTCCAATTTCAGTTGAAAATTACCCAAATGTGATTTTGAACCACATCTGTAACAAAAAGAGTTACTTTTCACAGGGTGGATTCTAACATTAATACTTTGTTTGAGTTGCACTGAATCCATCTGATCAGTCATTGCAGAACTATCTATAGCCATTGCATTTGTAGAAAGAATAGAACACTCTATATTTTTTGCTAAATCTAGGACTTCATTTAGTGCTGGATCTCTACAGGTAAGCAACCTTTCTTGAATCTTCCTTGAATAACAGCTATAAACAAATTGATCATGCAAGGAAGTGTCCAATGATGCACCAATTACATGTGGAAGCTAAATGTCTCAAAACGGAAATAAACTCTGCAATAGGCTCATCTGCAGCTTGTATCTTTTTAAATAAGTTAAACCTTTCTAAACAAATGCTGGGTTCTTCTGAAAAATTATTTTGAAGACGTGCAATAGCTTCCGAAAACTCATCCGCATCACCACCAGACTCAGGACAATGCGGAACAACAGGCAAATTATCAAACAGTTGTTGCCCTTCTTGCCCCAAATGACTGTACAAAATGGCTGCTTTGAGTTACGGGTTCAAAGTCATCTGCACCAACAGCAATTAAATATTTCCTGAAGGAACGTAACCACAAGCACCACTGAACTGCTGGCTTGCCTGGATGTGGTAAAAAATAATTTATGTTGGCAAAATTCGAATTTGCCATTGTAAAATCACAATAAACGTTTGAAGTTAGAATAAATAGTATTAAAATGTGCCTGAATAAATTTAGAACAAGCATTTATAACAGCAAAATTCAACTGGTAGAAGTCATAAAAACCTCAATACCAATTTGAAAGGTGTGCCTGTCACCGAAAATGACATCACATTTGAATGAAACAGGCAGTGACAACAGAAACAGGTTTACCTGTTACCAAACAAACAAGTACCGTAGTGACGTGTGTAATTCAACACGCATACTTCGCAATGCACAAAAACCAGGAAGTGAGATGTGCTCAAACGTGGAAGAGCGCATGCGTAGGGGTGGACCGGCAATTCTCAACAATCAGGAAACACCCCAAACATCTGCGCATGCGCAATAAAAACAGGAAACAATCCAGGAAAAAGGATGAAATAGAAGTGATCCAGCCGGAGAATTAAATGCCAGCAGCTCCAATCTAGCAGGAGGATTAAATGTCATCAGCTCCGATCCAAAAGGAGAATTAAATGCCACCAGCTCAGTGAATAATAGTGGTGAAAAGGTCCCATACAAATGAACATTTAAAATGCCAAAAACCTGGTTGCAGGGTCAAACAAATTGTCGCCAATATGTTGTGATACAAACTTTAACCTGTTGTGCAATAATTATTCCAAAAGGAATTAATCGATAATCCAAAGGTGAAGCTCAATTTCATACAGGTACAAGAGCCAGCAACCCGTGCTGCTGCCGTCCTAGAGAAAAGCTTTAACTGCTCTTCCCAACGACAAGAAGAAAGCGGTTAACAAAGCATTTATAACAATACATTACACATGCCAGATCAAAAAGATAACATTTCATGAGGCGCATTTTGACATAATCAAAACAGACCCAAAAGAACTGAGCTACAGCCTCGAGCACACTCAGAACCCCGAGTGCGCTCTAGCCGAAGCGCACTAATTCCACTCAGAACCCTGATTGCACCCGAGCACGTTAACTTCACACTACAACAATCGCCTCTTTCCTTGAAGGAAGAAATCAAATGATCTGCCTACTACCCTTCACCTCAGAACCTAAGAACATGATTTGCTGCATACCCCAGGGATCTTCCCTCAGCCCAACACTGTTCAAAACCTACATCACTCCTCTCGCAGACATCTTCAGATCCCATGGACTCAACATCGTATCCTATGTAGACAACACACAACTCATCCTCTTGCTCACCGAGGACCACTTCATCACCAGAATAAATTTCCACAATACTATGACCACTGTCGCCAACTGGATGAAAACCAACTGCCTCAAGCTAAACTGAGAGAAAACGGAAGTACTGATCTTATGACACAAGAGCTGGTGGCTATCCGAGCTGGTCCCTACACCCAACCGAACAGATCACGCCCACAACCTCTGCTTCATCCTCGACAGCAAACTTTTCATGATACGCAAAATCAATGCAGTCTCCTCATCCTGCTTCCTCACCTTCCGCACGCTCCTCAGAATCTTCAGGTGGATCC
This sequence comes from Pleurodeles waltl, assembly GCF_031143425.1. Taxonomy (NCBI): domain Eukaryota; kingdom Metazoa; phylum Chordata; class Amphibia; order Caudata; family Salamandridae; genus Pleurodeles; species Pleurodeles waltl. Next base: position 740,337,575 of record NC_090445.1, on the reverse strand, counting down.
CCATCAACACCAGGAAAACCATCACCCCGGCCCTCATCACAAGCTAACTTGACTACAGCAAAGCACTCTATTCTGGCATCTCCACCCAACTCCTCAAAAGGCTTCAGATCATACAGGACACAGCCACCAGACTCACCCTAGACCTCCCTAAACAAAGCCACATCACCCCCGCCTCAGGAACCTCCATTGGCTCCCCACCCAGAGGAGATGCCAGTTCAAGATTCTCACGCACCGCCTACAAAGCCTTACACAATCAGGGACGGACTTATATCAACCACAGTGTAAACTTCCACAAACCCTGCAGACACCTTCACCCCACCTCCCTCTCGCACACTTTCCTTGCATCTGTCACAGCCACAGTGGAGGTCGTTCCTTCTCCTACATCGTCGCCAAGACCTAGAATGGCCTGTCGCTCCAACTACTAACTTCATCCTCCCTGACCGACTTCAGGAAAATCCGCAAGACCTGGTTTTTCAGCTGAGAACCTGCAACCTCGTCACTCAGATACCCTCAGGGGAGATAGTGCTGCACTATAAAAAACATACTGATTGATTAACACTATTATCTTAATACTCTTTCATCTTTTTATCCATTTCTCCTCAAAACTCATCTTCATAAAACCACATTCAAAACATCTCTCACTGACCCATGCTCACTCCTAAACACCTCACTCTGTCCTAAGTGCGCCAAGTATGCCCAGACATGGGTCTCAGGCTCTCTGTGCCACTGGATTCAAGCTATTATTTCTGATGAAGGGTGATGCCCAGAAATCAGTCCCAGGATGCTTGTTTCAGGTCCACGGAGGACCTGTCCTGCCACTTCAGACTGGACTGTTTCCGTGGGGAGCAGGGTCAAGACTAATTTGTATATGGCTGGGTCCAAACTGGGGTGGCATGTTGGGGAAAATATGATGGATTGGGATGCGATCCTGAGTGATTGCCAGTGTCTGAAATTAATTCAAGCATTCCATTGATCACCTTGTTGTTTTTCCACTTGTATCTAAGGGCTAGATGTACTAACATTAGAATGTTATGACTGTACGTATGAAACTCCCTTGAGTTGCATTGGCTGGCTTTAGTAATCCACTCTGCTAACCACATAAAATATAGTTCTGTTCTTTGCAGGAGGCATATTAACCCTCCTTGCTACTTTAAACACGAGGTAAAGCTGCTGAGAGACAAAACTCCTGTCTCTCTCCCTAGCAGGAACATTAATCACAAGAGGTATCTTGACATTTTAATTGCTTCCTGAAGGTCGGACGCAAATGGAACTTTTCAGCAGGTACTTTTAAATGGATAGTTTCATAAGTTATTGCTAAACATACTAAACACAGCGCCCCCGCTGAGGTCAGCACCCCCTAATCCAGGTCAGCACCCAGTGTGGACGCACCATTCGCATTGCCCTAAAGCAACAGGCCACCATGTCTGTAATTGCATTTTAATAAAGAAATCTTTTTTTAACAAAATGCAGTCTGTTTTACTTAAAGGAAAATGGGATGCATTTCAAAAGAAAAAAATTATCTTTGCAGTTTTACTTTTTAAGAGCAGGCACTGGTCCCTGGGACCACTGCCTGCTCTTAAAAATAGTATTATTTATGTTCCCTTGAGGACCCCTCTCACTTTGTGAATGGGTCACCATCAGTTTGAAAATGGTGGTAAAGTATTAAAACTTTGCAACCGGAATTCTGTTGCAAAACAGCAATACATACCATACTGATTTGCTATTTGGAAGGGATGCCCTAAATACGCCTGTTCCAATTGCAAAAGCAAAAAGTAATTTGGTAACAAGTTACCAAATTGCAGTTTGCATTTTGTACATTAGAAAAATGCATGTAAGTTCCTTAGGGAGTAATGCTTCTTTTTCTAATATAATAATTTTATTAGTTATGAACCTTTAATGTAGATATGGGTGAGCTTCTAAGTACTAAATAAGTCAATTGGCTACTGAGGTTGGGTTGAAATGGGGAAATATAAGTGTCAGGGAGGAAAAGAAGAGACTAATTGAAAGTAATAGGTTAGAGACAGTGATATGCCTATTTTGAGTGCAGAAGGTTCAGTGGATTTTTTTTGCTTTTCTTACCACACATTTCATTTTATTACATCAAATACCCATAATGATCTCTTAAATAATGACACTTAGGCTCGTACTTGAAAAAGAAGTATGATGTGAGTCTCGGTACAACACTTAGGGCACTCCACACCTGCACTCCAGTTTAGCTGAAGTAGATATTGACAGATTTGCATTATAAAAACTGTTGCAAGGGTTTGGTTTCCAATGTCAAAGTGCGGCAGTTGGTTTTTTTATGGACAAATCACATAGACTCATCTTTAAGGGGAAAAGGAAGCTGCTAGCTTCAGTTTCAACTCACATTTTGGAAAGATGCTCCTTTGGTGGCAAGATAGAAGATCTGTTCAGTGACAACTTCTGGACATGGTTATTGCTCATCCAGGTCCATTTTTATCAAGGACGAACATTGCCGTTGTGTCACACAAGGAGACGCAAGGCAATGCAAGCCCTTAATTTATATTTACTAAGCCTCGCACAGCTGCCTTACGTGGATCTGCCTGGCTTAATAATTCTGGAGTAACGCAAGGCAGTACAAGTAGCTGTCTTGCATTACTCTGTATTGGGAAGGCGTTCCAATGGTGGAGCATGGGTGTTCCAATGTATCCATGCATCCACTGATGGTTTTTGGCACATTCACAGAGTTACTAAGCCTAGCAAACCTAGGAATGCGTCAAAACGTTAAGCCTTCCCAACAGATGAGTAATGAAGAGAAATATTTGTTTTTCCCCTTGTCAGTTCCTCTTTCTAGGTGTGCTGCATTCTGTAATCCTCAGAGGCATTTTCTTCTTTCTACATGTGCTGCATTGTGTAGCACACGTAGAAGAGGAATATGCCACTGAGGATTGTGTTTGTGTAGGAAGGTATCCCTTTCTGCACAAAACCAATTCTGGCTGTAAGGCAGGCACCCTTGCTCTTTGGTTCAATGGCACCTGCATTGGCGCTTAGCAGCCACAAATGCACCAGCTCAGAGAGAGAGCAGGAATGCTCTGTATGTTAATACATAAATATTGTACAATCCTGCCCTCGCCATCTGACACAACGTAGCAAGTTGTCTCGCTGCTTTATGTCCATTCTTAGTAAATCTGTTTGGAAAGTGCTGGATAGGAAAACCTATTTCTATGACATTGTGAGAGTAATGCTTTGGAGGGACACCGGACATAATGTCTGAGAGGCCATTTATTAATGTTGTGTTGACTGTCTATCCAGTCTGCTCTATTACAATGACAAGTGTGAATTGGGTATTAGTACAGTGTCTTCTACAAAGCTTATTATTGAGTAATCCCAATTTACCATTTTCTTGTTAGCAGTGCAATAACCAGCTGTGACTATTCAGAACGTTTACCCAGCTCGGTGCATTTCAGACTGCTTAAGTTAGATCAGCATGTTTAGCCTGATGACCGTCATTCTAACTTTGGCATAGCAAAGACTATGTTACTAATTCCTTTATGACATTGTTTATTTAGCAAGGCTGTAAAGTCTGTCTCTTAGCAGATACCCACAAATATGATTGGGGTTAAGAATAATCCAGAATTTCTCAATTCAAAAGTTTGTGAGGCACATAATCACATGGTAACATATGGTGCAAAATAAAAAAAAAGGAATCCATAGTTATCACACCTATTACCAAATTTGGTGGGGCTATAACAGTTTCCTCCATGCATAAACCTACACTAATACTATGCTTTATTTCAAAATCTTAAAAGAATAGAAGGCTTTACACACTCAAACTCATCAATAGACCTCAAACTAGTTTCACACATTGGATGGATAACATGAAAGCCTTGTTGCATCACATAAATGAAAATGAAGAATGGTTCTATCTAATGACAGCCACACCCTTGATGGATAGCATGCCTTTTATATAGTTCTGGAATTTTTGTTTGCTACCATGAGAGGGTTTGATTTCTCAGTAATGTGTTTGAATTTAATTAAATTTAATTGAAAATAGCTATACAAATTGTAGGGTAAAAATGTTAACAAATGATAAAGGGTCAAAGGATTTTTTTATTGTAAAGGGGGACATAACAGGGGAGCCTGCTCTATCTCCTACTCTTTGATTCAGTCCTAGAACCTCTACTTGCTGAAATTGTGAAAATGAGTTAAGTAAGAGGATAATAACTGATGAACGGGTTTAAAAAATATTTGTACATGCAGGTGACACTCAGTTCCTACTATTGGTTCCAGAATCGTCTGTGATACATATTTTACTAAAGTTTGGCATTGAACCCAATTATTAGGATTCTGACTTAGTAAATCAATAGACATTGATTTGCCAATCTCGAAGTCTTTTTTAGGGGTAGTTACATAATCATTTATTTGCCCTCCATTTCCTTTTATGCGCTAGGGTAAAATAAGTGCCATCAACTTGAATGTTCTTCCTGAGGTTTTGTTCATATTTGAACATATACTGTGTTTTATAGAAAGAACTGAGAAATCAAATATACTTTTATACACTCAGGTAAAAAAGTAAAATTTTCTTTGAAAATGCTTCCCAGCCATTTAAAAGCGTTGGGGTGCTTGGTTTATCAGATCCATGAAGTAGAAAAGAACAAATGTTTCTAGCAGTAAATAGAATTGTGAATGTTAGCTCCTCCCAATACTATAATAAAAGTTGACAAAAACTAGAAAAAAGGTGCAAGCACAGGTCATTTAAAAGGTCCGCATAGGGATGGTATCCTGAAATGTCATTATTACACCTGGACTCTGCCATTCATCTACATAATTTACTGTGGAACTGGTCTTTTGGGAGAAATATCAGAGATACTTACTTTTCCACATACAAAGGAAAACAGTGAGATGTAGTGCCTCACTTGAAGGTTGGTGGATGCAGGTAGTATGACAAACGTTAACAAATGCCCTGCCTGCTAATGACACAATTTCTTTCCCATTAAGAAGTAGCTTAGCCCTCAGGGTCGTCTCAAATAGCAAGCAAGACAGTCACACAGTTGTCAGTCTTTCACGCCTTATGTGGGATGCATAACCTTAGTGGCCTTAAGTCTGAGATATTTGAAAGGATAAATCTACCAATGGAGTCAGACATTAAAAAGTAAGACAATGGAAACTCATTCTTGCCATCAAATACCTTTTGATGCAACCACTAGTCTCTGCTACTAGGATCATTCTTTACACTAGGAAGGACATACAATTGATTAAAGTGGAAAACTGGATATTGAACTTAACTGATTTGTCCTTACTTGAAAAAGTCTCAAGAAAAAGGAGATTGATGGAGGAATTAGATACTTATGATTTTATTTTGACAAGTATGTTATCCTTATGTGATTGTTTGAAGAGTTCTATAGATGTTATAACCAGTTAAAATGATATTGCCCTTACATTTGTAAAATGTGTAAAACCTTCCTCAAGTTTTTTTCTCTTTATTCTCCTCATGAATCTTCCCTTTTCTCCTCAGTAGTTATAATTTTTGGTAATGTATTTATGAGTTATGTTGTTGTGTTGCTGAAGAAATCACAATGAAATAATACAAAAGAATATACCAGTGTTCTAGACCTCTTTAACTAGATGAGTTGCCGTATTCTTTCTGTAAAAATTTTTGTGTGTTTTCTAACAGAGCAATTTTGGATACTCACCTTCCAAGGTGCATATAATCGGCCATAGTCTTGGATCACATGTAGCTGGGGAGGCTGGGAAAAGAAGACCTGGAGTGAGCCGGATAACCGGTAGGTACCAAAAATATGTAAGGTAATATTCAGTGAAAAATATTTCCTTGCAATAAAAAACGTACATTTTCTCTAGCAGTCACTGTGCCTTACGTCACCACACAATGTCCTCACTTTCCTTTCCATCCATGCGCACCTCTGTTATAATTTTGTAATATCAGACCCTGCAAGTGCCTGCCTCTTTTGCTCTGCTGTGTTATTAGATAGTACAATATGTTATTTCATCTTAGATTTTGTTTTATTTGTTTATTTTGAACCATTAACATGGTGTGACAAGATGCTGTACAACATGATACAGTATGATATAGCTCACATGAAAATCAAACAGTTTGCATCACAATTAGTATTAATAGCATATTCGTACAGATGAGAAAAATATTCAGCATTAGGGGACACATTCTCAAAGTCTGGATTCAGAGGTTGTAATATGTCACCTTATGTTATGCTTCCTTACACTCTTTTATGCCTGTTCTACTGTACTGAGCTGCTATACAACCTTTCTGTGATTTGTGTAACATCATCCCAAAGTTCCTCTACTACCAAGGCTGTTTTTCAAAAAACAAAATACATGTAATGTTATCAAAACTATGACTGTAAGCTTTTTTTTAAAAAATATACATTTTCGCCATTTTATTGGAAATAGTACTTTGTAGCTGATTGCCATATAAAGGGCCTCATTTCGTACAGAAAACCGCCACTCCGGTTTTCCGCCCGCTGGCCTTATTATGAGTTTTCCGCTGAGCCAGGGGGCAGAAACAGCTATTGATCTAGCCCTTCCTTTCTGAAGCAAGGGTGTAGTGGGTATCTCTGGCTATTGTTAACTAGTGTAATCTGCTTGATGGCGTATACTTCCTCCATTGCATGACACTCTTCTGTGTGTATCTAAACTGCTGGTTGTCATTTAATCGGGTGTGTTCATACTACCTGGCTAGTGTGTTCACAGAATAAAAGGACCCTGTTGTATGATAGGTTTAATACAAAGTGCCTCCATTCTGGTCTAAAAGTGTGAAAAATCTCCTTCACCTATCTCACAAAGAAGCACATGTAGAAGACGACTGTGTGCCATAAACGCTGTCAGCATCCACGTATGTGGCAATGCTTTTTTCCAAGACCCACTCTAGAACTAAATTCATCGAATGGTAATGTGGTGGCTCATGCACTGAGGGCGATAGGGCTCTCTTCCTCCAAAACCAGAAGCCATCCTTTGTACATTTCCCTACACCTATCCCTCTAAAATGCACATAATCCTTCCAGCACAATGTCCTCAATACCCTTACCTAACCACTGTCAAATCACACAGCTGTCAATTGATGTTGACACATGCAGCCACACAGGACCTCCTGCTAGGCCGGAGGTGCCACCACTCATGCTCTCATTACTCCTTTATCTGCTTTCCCCAGGGTCTTGATAAAAGCCCCCTCCTCCCCAGTGCAACTAATATTTGTTCCCTGGCAGCTTCTCAATTTTGTCTGTGCAGGAGAGATTTCTTGCTTGTCAGAAGTCATCACTGGAACCCCCTTGGACCATCCAAGACATCCTGCTATGTGCACTGCCGGTCTTTTCCTGTACCACAGCCGTTGCTGCACACAAACCCTCAAGGTCCTGGGGAGCACACTAACAGCTTTCACTTGTTTCTACCACATTGCCCTCGGTGGTACAACTGCCTAACTAGTACTCTTTTTCTTTACTCCACCTGCCAACCTCTCCATAGTCTTGAAAGTGTACTACAATGACCATGCAATCACTGCCACCACCACTCTACTCACCACAAAAGCCTGCTCCAGCCTCCTGCCTCTTTCGCAAGATCTGCCCCTGGCACCAACAGAGGACTTCTCCACCACTTTCTGCCTCCTGCAGAACAACACAGGGTCTCCTGCACTGACTCCCTATTGCCTCCTGTACTGACTTAGCCAACCTACCCTATGACCTCAACTTAGACCTCCAACAGATCCACCCAGTAGTCACTGTCCCAATCATGCCAACTGCATAAATTATATTCCCTTAACTAGCCAGCATAACGATCTCCAGCCTACCTACTCCACCTCACCTTTGAGCCAATGTGGTGTGCAGGGCAAGGCATGAAGGAGGAAGCCACTGCTCACCCACCCTAAAGTGCATGGATCAGTCCTCACTCTGACATCATATTTGAAATGGCCTGTTTACTTACTAGTAATTTTCATTGCTCCGGCTCCTAGTATTCCCCATCACAGTCCTTACTCCTTAAGGTCCTGCCCCTGACCAGATACAGTGTTTTTACCTACTCCAGTCAATGTAACTATGTAAAAAATGAAATGTGCACCTGATGCCATAAGGGTGTTCTGCCCATTCTGAGAAGTAAATGCATTGCTCACTCCAGCCAATGTTCTCAAGATTGAAACAAAGCTCCTTTTCCAGTTAGACAAACAGGGAGGAAAGATTGGGAAACTTAGGGCTGTGACAAGAAACACTAGGACTCGGGATAATAAAAATTGCTGTTAAGTAACCAGACCATTACCTCTTCATTTATATTCCTTTTCATTGTTATTATCTCTGGAGGCTCAAATTTATGCCACGGGAGCCACAGAAACTGAAATATTAAAAGATATTCAGCTCAAAATATTCTTTAATGATTCTTAGTAAACAAAAGAAGTACACATATTGTGAGTTATTAGCCCTCAACAAGTGAGATGCAAATATGTTGAAAAACCTCCCTTCACCTACAAATGATAATGTGACATAAACATGAGGTGAAGATCATGTAGCCTCATTACAAATATCTGTGATAAAGGCTCCTTCAAAACAATTCCAGGAAGCAGATATGCCTTTAGTTGAATGACTCTGGTAAGAGAACCCCCTAAGTATTGTAAAATGTGGAGATGGTAAAACCAGACCTGCTAATTCACTGTGTGTCACACAAATTTGCTACCTTAACATGGTGACCTGGTAAGGAGCAGAAGACACATAGGGCCGTATTTATACTCCGTTTGCGCCGAATTTGCGTCGTTTTTTTCGACGCAAATTCGACGCTAAACTAACGCCAACTAACGCCATATTTATACTATGGCGTTAGAGGCGTATAGCGCCAAAGTTCCCGGAATGTGCGTCATTTTTTAGCGTGAACCCCTTCCTTGCGTTAATGATATGCAAGGGAGGCGTTCCCGTCTAAAAAATGACTCCCAGGCCTTTACGTGGTATTTATACTCCCGGGCAAAAGAGACGCCCGGGAGTGGGCGTGGCTAAAAACGGCGCATTTGCGCCGCTTTTTAACGCCTGGGTCAGGCATGGCGTTAAGGGACAAGTGGGCTCAAAATGAGCCCAGAGTGCCCTCCCCTGCCCCCAGGGACCCCCCCTGCCACCCTTGCCCACCCCAGGAGGACACCCAAGGCTGGAGGGACCCACCCCAGGGACATTCAGGTAAGTTCAGGTAAGTATTTTTTTTTTTTTTTTAATTATTTTTTTTGGCATAGGGGGGCCTGATTTGTGCCCCCCTACATGCCACTATGCCCAATGACCATGCCCAGGGGACAGAAGTCCCCTGGGCATGGCCATTGGGCAAGGGGGCATGACTCCTATCTTTACAATGATAGGAGTCATGTTGATGGGGGATGGGCGTCGAAAATAAATGGCGCAAGTCGGGTTACGATGATTTTTTCGACGTAACCTGACTTGCCCCATTTTAAGACGCCCATGCGCCATTTTCCCCCTACGCCGGCGCTGCCTGGTGTACGTGGTTTTTCTCGCGCACACCAGGCAGCGCCGGTCTGCTTGCGCCGGCTAACGCCATTCAATAAATACGGCGCCCGCATGGCGCTTCAGAATGGCGTTAGCCGGCGCAAAACTTTTTGACGCTAAACTGCGTTAGCGCAGTTTAGCGTCAAAAAGTATAAATATGGGCCATAGTGGCAGGAAAGACAGCTAGAAAGAACTTCACAGAGAAGCTTTCCAGCTCTTTTTCGGAGGCTGTAAGCAGCTGATGCTAATGAAGGGTGTGAAAAAGCCCCATGGCATTAGTGAACGCCTCAGCTGCCCTTTGTTCTTTTGGGGTACGGAGCGGGTGTGGGATGATTTGTGGAGGGTAGAGTGCCTCTTAGGTAGCTGCATGCATGAGACCGCGCCCCCTCCAATGCCCTGTCCCCTCCTCACACAGTGACATTTTTTTGTAAGCTGGCAGGTCTGTAAAACTAATCAATTTACTTAGAGTGGATGAAGAAGGATATTGTCCCTTTCACTCAAAAGTAAAAAACAAAGAATTAGATTTTTTTTAAAAGGAAGGCAAAAAACCAGAAAGGAGTGTAGAAGCAAGTAACCACTTTATCCAGAAAGATGTGAAAGAATGAAAATGTTACTTACAGGTAAACTTCTTTACCCAAAATCATGTCCTCCTCGTCCTGGTCCTTCCTGATTGAGGTGGCTCTGAGTCCAGACAAGCACCTAGCATACTAGTCCACATTTTGAGTTTGTGACAAGCATGGACAAATGTGTTCCTCCGTTTCCCCTCCTCCTGCAAGTAACAAGAATACTTGAAAGTGAAATAGGAGGCAGGAATGCTGGCTGGAATGTGGAAGGCCTCATTTGGTGTAATGAAGTTTACTGGTAAGTAATGTTTTCGCTATCCCCTGCTATAGCCTCTTTGTCCCAGTCTTTACTGGTTGAGGAAATCACAAGCATCAAAGAAAACCACATGTAGCACCACTACTCTGACATGACTTTGGTTTATTACATACAATAATTACCTCAATGTTGTTTCCAACACAATTGAACAAATTAGCAGTGAGAGAGTCCATTGCACCAAATCTATAATGATTTGTGAAAGTACAAATGTATAATGGAAATCCTAAGTGCCTGTCCTACCAATTTTCTTGAATAGAAACTTCTCCAACCTCAGGGTATGATGTTGAGACGGACCTAGTGGAAGGACCTTGGACTTATGCTTGAGGAGTCTCCCCAGCTGACTTATAAGCTTGACAGGTCGCTTGCCACACCCATCTGCTTAATAATGTACAAGGGAGAAATTTCCTCGTTGTTTACATTTACAAAACGCAAAACCAAAGTATTACAAATGATAAAATCTTTTGTATGTTGAAGATATGCAACTAATGTTCTTCTAACATCTAATGAGATGGAGAATGTGATTCTTCTTTAGACTGCAAAACAGGAAGAACTATTTCCCTTTGTAAATGAAACTTCGAGGTCGCTTTAGGGACAAACCTAAAGTCTGGCTTCAAGATCACCTTGTCTTTCAAAATACTTCAATGGGGATTAGTAGTTACCAGGGCACTTCATGCCCCAAGCATTCTAACAGATGTGATTGCTATAGAAAATGCAGATACCCAGATCATATTTGCCAATTCCAGAGGTTGAAAACCACATCAAAACAATGGACAAATCCATGTGTAGAGAAAAGCTGGAAGAAATGTTTCTTCATTCTAAATCTCTTCATTAACCTTACCACCAATGGTGTTATTTCAGACAATTCACCATAAATCCCCCTAAATGCTTTAATCACAACCCATTGCATTGTTAATGTTGAAGCAGCAAGATTTTTAAGAACCCTTCTGTGAAGAGTTTTTTGATTTAATAAGGATCTTTTAATATTGGATTCAACATTTTACTTAAACAATATCTAGAAAAAGAAAGAACCGCAGCGTCTCTTATATGAGGAGAGTGTTGACTGTTTCAATGACAACTGAATATCAACAGCCACCTATTTTGAGCAGCCTAGATTCTCCAATGTTAGCCTCTCAAACTCAAAGCCCTTAGCCTGAGATGTTGAAACTGAGTCAATGGGAGTCTGAGGAACTGAAGAGGAGATGAATCTTCTGGAAAATGGAAGAATCTGTCCCCACCAAAGTTCATCTATGGGAGACTAAGAATATTGCAGAGGTATGGAGAGTTTTAATTAGTAGAATATACTCTGCATCTCTTAACCTCCAGAGGGAATCTTAGGGGCAGGTTTAGGTATAAGTAAGCCACAATTACTCAATCACTGCAATGTAAAATAAACATTCAAAATTTATGTTAAGTAGAAGGCAATAATGAGAGGTGATTTTTAGTTTTAAAGTTGTATTTTTCTCGTTATGTTCTCAAGCTTTATTAGTCAAACAAAAATACAGAACATTGCATGAATCAAGTCCCAAATCTATCCCTATTCCAATATTCTACATTAATAGAAAGAATAAACTTTCTAGAGAGCAGTTTAGTCAGTGACATTATTAATACCCATGAAGAATACTGTAACAGAAATAGTCTAGGCAGAAAACAATTGAGATCAAGCGCTCAATTCACTTTGAGTCTGAGAGAGAGAAAAAGAGCAAGTCTCTCGCTTGTCATGTTTATCTGTCTGAATTTCTGCCACTTTGGAAAAGGAAAAATCTCTCCCTGGGACTTATGTTTTAAATACCAATAAATATTTACAAACAAGTAGAACAGAGCGTCAGCTCAGGCCCAATCAACTGTTAAGTATGTTTGTGTGAAAGAGTCGTCTTCAGATTGAGTTAGCAGGCAAACAATAGCTTCATAATAAAGTTTCACAATCTGTTTCTTAACAAATCTCCTTTTGCAACATCAGTATCAGTTCCCGCTCACTTTTACTCTCTGAAAAACAAAATACTTGTATGAATTTCAAATGCATTCCATGTTCATAATTCCCGTTCCCATGCATCTCCACACTATAAGGTTATTGATAACGAAGAAAGCTTTATTAATTTAGTAGAGTTCAGCATTCCAAAGTGGTTTAGGTTTGATAGAAAAGAAGTAAAAATATGTAGCTCTCATTGTTTTAGCAGGAATTAAATGTCATACAGCTGGCATACTATGGTTATTATAGATCAATTTCTCTTCAGTTGAAACATGATGAATTTGTGAATGTTAGCAGTTCAAGCAAATCAGTAAATGCACGGGTCATGCAAAGTATAGAAAGAAATGCTCTTTTAAAATGCAGCTTTTGGTTAAGCCTAGTTTCCACTCATGTAGGTTATTATTTAATTTGAATCTGAATTTATTAAGCCACCCTATCAATATATTACCCAAAAGAGTGGTATAAAAATTGCCAAGACCACTCCCCTGAATATTTTGAAGCACCTTCAGGAGGAGGGGAATCAGAGAAAACACAAAAAAACAGACCTTGAGGCCAAGTGACCAATAATACACCCACCACCCATGCTTCTGGACAATTAATCTCTGTGCAAGAAAGGGAAACACTGCATTGTATGGGGAGTCAAACATGTCTATGAATTGATTGATGGACATGAGACAAATTTGGTGGAATTGAGACTGACCTAGATGAGATAATACAGATGAGGGAAGATTGCAGCTCAAGATGTCAGCATGAGAATTCAGGTCCCCCTGAATGTGTACCGCCGTTAGTAGGAACAGATGCTCTTCTGCCAAGAGCAAATGTGTTTTGGCAACAGAACCAGATGTGCACTCTTTGTTCCCCTTGGGGGTTGAGATAGAATGTCACTACTTGATTGTCTGTATGAACTACCATACTGTTGCCCTGCAACTTGACCTGAAAGCAGTGTATTGCTTTCTCCACTTCAGCAAGTTCCCTCAGCATGTCACTACTTGATTGTATGAACTTCCATACTGTTGCCCTATAACTGGGCCTGAAAGCAGTGTATCACTTTCTCTACTGCAGCACGTTCCTTCCAATTAGAGGAATGCAATCTGTACTCCCTGGACCATGGCCCTTTGCACTTCAGAACCCCAAGTGTTGCACCACACGTCCACAGACTGGCATCCATTGTTTACTGTAGAGGAGAAAGATACTGAAACGGCACCGCCTTCATTAGATTTTCCCTGCATAACCACCAATTCAGATCCTGGGAAGTCTATAGAATTAATGGAATCTACACCTGGTAGTTGCCTGAAGTTAGAACTCAACAACTTAGTAGGTAATTCACTAGTGCTTTTTGATGGAAATGTGCCCAGGACACTACAGCTGTTGTATTTTTTAAACAAAACCTGGCAGATGCTCACGGGAGAGACAGGAGAAGCTGAAGTTTTAATTGAAGCATTTCAATCCTGGTCTGTGAGAAGAATACACTGCCTAACTTGATATTGTGAAGGTTCTCAGTGATGTCGAAAACCCAATGGCAGTGATGGAACTGGAGAATCCTACTCTCCCCTGCAAACCTGAGAAATGGTTGACTTTCAACAGACATTTACATATGGTAATAAGTGTCCTCTAAGTCTAACGTCCCCGCTGGTCATCCTTGTGCAACAACAGAATTATAGTCTGTAAATACACCATTCAAAAGGATTCTACAAGTATGAACATGTTTAATGCCTTGAAGTTCAAAATTGGCTAGAATAATCTACCAATGTTCAGCACCAGGAAATGGATCAAATAAAACCCTCCTCTTTCTTCATGTTGGGGTACAAGAATCGCCACTCTCTTTTTGAGTAGTTTTTTTACTTTTGACAACATTGCTTCTATTTTTACCATGTAACAGGAGATAGTGAATTAGGCACTTGGGGGAGACTGTTTGAAAGAGATTTGATATCCCTCTTGAATTACCCTCTGGTCTGTCACTGTTTGTCCGCAATTAGGAAGAAAGAACTTTAATATTGCAGACACCTCTGAATAATAAATTACCTTGACCTCGAGGGAGCTGGATTTGGGGTGGTATTTGTTCCCAAACACGCCCCCCAAACCACTGTCCTAGGCCACAAAAGGGGCGTTTATTGCCCTGCTGTGCCTGGACATTTTGCTTTTGAAACAAGGACAAAATCATCCACAAAGACCACATCAACCGACCAGGAGGAGGCGTCGCCATAATCTACAGGAACACACTCCGCCTCACGACCATAACCGATACCCAGACCCAGATCCAGACAACCACTGTCGAACACCTACACTTCCACATCCATACCAACCCAAACACCTCTCTCTGTAGCATCCTCATCTACAGAACTTCTGGACTCCACCCCCAGTTCAGCGAAGCCATTGCGGACCTCATTGCTCTACGCCCGCACCTCTACCGAATACATCCTCATCAGCGACCTCAACTTTCACCTCGAAAACCTCAACGACCCAAACACCACATTCCTCCTGGAAAACCTTGCCTCGCTTGGACTCAAGCAACTGGTCGACCCCCCCACACACTCAGCAGGACACACCCTTAAATCAGTCTTCTCAGCAGGAAAAAATATCTTCCTCTCTCACACCTCTGAACACTTCTGGACTGATCACTTCTGCATCCACTTCACATTCACCAAGACCACCATACTCCACCATGCCCCCCACCCCAGCGCAGGAACTGGAGCAAGGTCACTCAAGCCCAGCTCACCAACGCACTCAGCCTCTCCCCTCCACCGGAGACCATGTCTGCAAACTACTCAGCTCACAACCTCCACCACTGGATCACCATCTTTGCAAACACCATAGCCCCCCTAAGAAAGCCTGCCAGAAACCAGCACTGCAAGAAACCCAGCTAGTTCACCACTTACCTCCAAGACTCTAAACGCACCTGCAGACGACTCAAATGAAAACAGAGGAATAGCAAAAACATGGCAGATCGCACAGCTTATAAAAATGCAGTCACCGCACACCACCAACGCATCAGTCTCTAGAAAGGCCGCCATCCAGGAACACATCAGCATAAATGCACACATCAGCAAAGAGCTTTTCAGCATGGTCAAGGACTTCACGAACCCCGGCACAGACACCATAGATATCCCCCCTCTCAAGACCTCTGTGACAATCTCGCCACCTATTTCCATCCAAGACATATACGAAGGGTTTGAGAGCCAAATCCCACTTCCACCATGGACCAGCACCACCACAGGCCCTACCGCCAGTGGACTCTGATCCAATGGACCCCCATCTCCACAGAAGATACCTGAAAACTCATGAACTCAATCCATTCTTGGGCACACTTGGGCCCGTACCCACACCACATGTTCAACTGAGCCAGCATTACCATCGCCCCTGAGCTGTGTGGACAATCAACTACTCCATTGAAACCGCCACCTTCCCAAACGACTAGAAGCACGCTAAGATCAACCCACTACTAAAGAAACCCACCACCGATCCAAGAGACATGAAAAATTACAGACCCATCTTTCTTCTCCCTTTCACAGCCAAGGTAAACAAAAAGGCCATCAACATGCAACTCACCGAATTCCTCGAGACAAACCACATCCTGGCCCCCTCCCAATCTGGCTTCAGGAGCAACCACAGCACCGAAACCGCCCTCCTCGCAACCACTGATGATATTGGTATCATATTGTACCGCAGAGACACTGCAGCCCTCATCCTCCTTGACCTCTCTGCCGCCTTCGAGACCGTATCCCACGCCACCCTATGCACCAGAATTCACGACGCTGGCATCCGCGGTAGGGTCCCGGAATGGATCCACTCCTTCCTCACTGGAAGGATCGGAGTCAGATTCCTGCCATTCATCTTGGAACCTACAGAATCTTGCTGTGAATACCCCAAGGCTCCTCCCTGAGCCCAACCCTCTTCCATATTTATGTGTCACTGCTCGCCAAAATTGTCAGACTGCACAGCCTCAACATAGTCTCCTACACCAACGATACACAATTTATTTTGTCCCTCACCGACGAACCATCAACAGCCAAGAACAACTTCCACAATAGAATGAGAGCAGTCACTGTCTGGATGAAGAACAGCTGCCTCAAGCTCAACTCGGACAAGACTGAGATCCTCATCCTGGGTCCCACTCCCTCCATCTGGGATGACTCCGGGTGGCCAGCTGCCCTAGGAAGAGCCCCCCCGCCTATCAATCACGCACACAACCTGGGCATCATCTTGGACTCCATGCTATCCATGACCCTCCAAATCAACACTATCTCATCATCATGCTTCCGCACCCTTCACATCCTCTGAAAGATCTTAAATTGATCCCCACCGAGGCAAGAAGGACGGTCACCCAATCACTCATCAGCAGCAAACTTGCCTACAGCAATGCTAAATCACAAAGAAGCTCCAAGCAAGACTCCAAAGAATTCAAAACGCAGCGGCCAGGCTCATCCTAGACATCCCCTGCCACAGCCACATCTCCGCCCACCTTAGAGACCTGCACTAGCTCCCCATCAACAAACACATCAACTTCAAGCTCCTGAAACATGCTTACTAGGCTGTGCAGAACATCGGGCTGGCCTACCTCAACCAATGCCTATCTTTCTACACTTCCACCAACAGCTCCGATCTTCTCAACTTGCCCTCGCCGCCAGCCTTAGAATCAGGAAGAGCATTGGGGAAGGAAGATCCTTCTCCTGCCTCAGCACAGACCTGGAACACACCTATTAACCTCAGACAGGCCCTCTCTGTGAATCAGTTCAAGAAGGACCTCAAGACCTGGCTCTTCGACTGACCAACTCCACTTCAACAGTGCTTTGGGACCCCATGGGTGATAAGCTGTGCTATACGAATCCCTGATTGATTGATTGATTGATTGACTTATTTTCTGTTAAAAGCTTGAAAGGCTTCAGGATTTTCTTCTCGTTAACTGACCTCTGGGGCATCTCATTAGGTTCATCCCCCCAAAGAGTTTAGGCCATGTGAACACTAACCTTAGCATCAGTGACTTTTGTGTCCCATCTTGCTTCCAAAGCTTCATCCACAAGACACTTCACCCTGCTTAGGAGGAGGATACCCACATATTATCAAATGCCACATCTGATAAATGCTGTGATAATAATTCCATCTGAGCCAGAGTAGGAATAGTCCACCCATTTGCTTGAATACAATCATATAATTTCTGGAAGTCTTTCACCAGCACTTGGGTGGCATATTTGGCATATACCAAAATTAGCAAATGACCTCTTCAGAGCAAACTCAAATGTTTTATCTGCTCAAAAGGATGATAAACAGAGAGCTGAAACTTTTCAAACACACCTTCAGTCACAAATCTGAGTTAAATCCTTTGTTATTTTGCTCACATGCAACCCCAGTTTGGACCCAGCCATACGCAAATCAGTCTTGATCCTGCTCCCCATGGGAACAGTTCAGCCCGAACTGCCAGGCCAGGTCTTCCCTGGACCGGAAATTAGCATCATGGGTCCGTTACAGGGTATTGCCACTTATCAGCCAGACTAGCTTGAATCCAGTGGCACAGTGAGCAAGGGACCCACATCTGTGCATACCCTGGCCACTTAGGACAACTTTAGCAACACAAAAGGATGATGGGCAGAGTGCTGAAACTTTTCAAACACTCACCCCCAGTTACATAGCTGAGTTAAATTCATCATTCGTTTGCTTAGTAAATGAAATTGTAGCTTCCTCTGATGATAAGGATGAGGAAAGTGATTTTGATGACGAAATTGAAGTAACCTATAGCACCTGCGGGAATTTTTCTTGAAATAGCTCAATGAGGTGTCTTTTATTTAACAAATTGTGCAAAACGCATTACTTATTGATATCTTTCCACTCCTTAAGAATAATACCTCATGCAGCAGTAAGTCATCAGGTGTAGCACCAATATACTGTGCATAAGACCCTTCTTTACCCTGGGTCTTTTACTCAAATCCCAACACATCTTGGATATGGGTCAACATGTCCTGTAAATCTTTGTCTTGAATATATTTCCCATGAGGGGAAGTGTCCTTGTCATCATCCAGCTCAAATTTGTGTCTTTGGGCATTATATTCACTCAATGCTGCATCCGCAGCCTCTTTTATCATTTGCCTTAGATCTGCTCTGTAAATCTGGAAGATATCACCCTCCTCCGATTCCTCAACATCATGGAGTTCTGTGTACTTTTCATGCCAGAAGACCACTCCATCTTTACAGGAAGTGTCTCAGCAGATAAATCCTATTTATACTGGCTGCCAAGCAATGAAGTCTTAGTTCTAGCAAGACTTGGCTACTAAAAAAAATAGCCTGCAGCCTATCTAGAAAGGAAGTGTGCATTTGAGCATTCTGATAGTTCCAGGAATGCCAGAACTGGTTCCCGAGTGGCCCAGCCTCGGCACCCTGCAAATGCTCCCTGCCCAACGCCTCGCACACGAACCGGACGGTGACCCCGAGTAGAGCAGGATTTCAAAGCACAGCTTGCCTTACGAAATGGTGACTAAAAGCATTTTCTTTCATTAATTACACAAACGTGTGGTCTTATTTATTTCCTTCTAGACTGGAAATGCCGTATCTGTCCGAGTAACAGGAAACAACAAAGGAGGTGGGGTAGGGAAGAACAATTTTGCCCATGGTTGTCATGAACATAGAAAGTGGATTAGTGTGAGAGGTGCCTGTCTGGGGTCAGCGCTACTTCAAGCAGTGAGGACTGGGACGAGGAGGACTTTAGAAGGGTAATGGTTCTTCGCACAACAAAGCCCCACTCTCTTTAGTTGTCCTCCTTGAACAGATAGCTTCTAGAAAAAGAGCCTTTGGAGTCAAATGCTTACATGGCAAAAAAAATTAACTGGAAAGTGGGAGATTTTGTAAAATAAATCAGGAGAATGTATTTTCACCACTGGTATATTGAAGCAAAGACAATTTTAGGCAGGAGACCCCTAAAGAAAATCAGTTTTTGGGTTCAAAAATTTGGAGTCTCCAACCTGAATTGGGTTTATTGGCATGTATGCAAATGTTTCAAATCAACACACTCCATAGGCTCAAATGTGTTATTTTCTAATAAATGCAGGACCAAAACCAGATCCTGCGGAGAACAGGAGCGTGGATCACTGGTCTCTTAAAAAACTTTTGAAAAGAGGAGAAGAGAGATCTATTTGAAATTGAGGAAACTTCAGCTCCTCTATCAACTTTGATTGATTGATGCCTTTAGATTTTGTAACGTTGAGATTGCCAACCCCTTCCTATCCTACTCTTGAGAGTTTTGTCCTCACCCCCACGTGTTAAAATGGCAACACACCACCCAAATCACCCATAGCACAAATGCTTCCTCTTAGTCTAATGCCTTTAGCATTGCAGCCATGAAGTCCCTAAGAATGCGCAAGACCTCAGCCATAGAAAATCTGGCAATTTGCAGTAAACTGGAGAAACACTCAGCCTGTTAGACTGTTAGACTGTTAAGAGTCATTTTACCTGTTCATCAAGACAGTTCATCACTGAAATAGATTGCATGATCAGGCCTCATGCTGGGAAAATGACCAATGCTTTTACTTCAGAGATTGGGAAGAACCAAGTTGAGGCATTGTACGCACAATTGTTTGCTATTTACATTGACCGAGGTAGATAAAATCACTGAGGTGGGACCTCAAAGTGTAAGGACTGCGAAGAGGAAGCCAACCAAGTAGGCAATGACAGTTAACTCACCCCAGCCAGACGAGGTTCTCCTTCGGGAACCCCCAAAAGTTTACTCTGGTCTTCCCCTGGCTTCAGTGATGCTCACAGACTTTTTAGCATGCAAACGATTGCTGTTTTTTACATCTTAAAACATGCTGGGTCATAAATCATCACAATGCATCAGACATTGGCATGGACCATGCATTATACATAGCGTAGACATCTAGACACAGTCATTCATTATTATGTGGTCAAAAGTCTTTTGTTTATGATTTGCTCCTTGCTTTATCATCAACCAGTTAGCCAACCTCTGGTTCACAGCATTTTATTCGAGGGGGCATTACTGTCAAACTCTGCTGCTTCTAGGCTTCCCCTTGCTACCAATGTCCAGCATTCTCGGCCCTTTGGCTGTGCCTGGCTGCAAGTGCCGTGTCCACTCAGTGCTGATCCTTTGCTGGCCCTTAGCTGCTGCTGCTGGGAGTCCCTGCCATGAGGCATCCCAAGGATCCTATTTGAGCAGTTTTCTTTCTGGGCCGCTATGTTATTATTGGCACTCACTGATGCTCTTTTCTGTCACACTGCCGATAGTTTCACAACCGCAGGAAGCTCCCCTCCTATCGTCTGCCTACCTCTGCCCTGAGAAAACCCTAACCTCTCCAGGACCCCAACTATGTTTAGCAGGATCAAATCTATTCTTACTCCCAACAAACGTACCCTATCCTTTGCATAATTGCTAGGTAGCCTAAGGTTAATGAGACAATGTCTAACATACTTCCAGCCCATGCCCTTGCAGAACGTTTATATCTTTAGCTTCCGCCTGGACCTCTTTACAGCCCCCCTCCATTTCAAGCGAGATATGTGACCTCTGACCAGACAACATCGACAGGGCATTAAAAAAACAAAAAAGGGGGTACCCCCAAATGTAATTCAAGGTTCGGGATTGGGGAACACAACAAATACAACACAAAAATATCCCACTTAAACTACATACATCATTCAAATGGACAGCAGTGGACAGACCCATAAGACAAAATTACATAGCATTTATTTCATCAAACATATTTTTTATTTTCTGATAGTCCACAAAATGTCTCATTTCATACTGTAATCATTTTTTCACTTCGTTTTTTTCTAATCAGTGTACTTACAATATTCTCTTAAATTTGTGAATACAGGACAAGAACCACAAGGAAACATTATAAAAAGACTTTACAATATCCTAAACACTGCTAAAAAATGCACCCCAACTCATCACTACCGTCTCACACTCCTACATACACACCCATGCGTTCCATCTTCATTCAAACCACAAAACCCCAGTCCAACACTGGTGGTACAACAATGCAACAGTGTCTGTTCTTCCTCCGCTTCCCATTGTAGTGTACCGAACTGGGCCTATTCGTTGTAATAGCCAATACACGTTTTAGTGGGAAAGTGAGCGGTGGACCACCTTCTGCAGGACCCAGAACACATGATGGTTTTATATATGCCCAGTGTGACAAATGGGGGAGTTTATTTGTTCTAGCTGCTGGTGTCAGGGAGGACTTCAATGGCCTTGAGGGCACTCCTTGCTTACAGAAACTCGCACACAAGCTCTAATGGCCAGGAAGTTTTCTGACGCCAATCCAGTCTCCAAATTAGTTACTGTTCATTACATTTCTTCTGTGTAGATCAGACCTCATCCTTGTCTTACTTTAGCCAATGCCCAAATAATTGTAACTCTCCGGTCGAAAATTCTCTATTTACCTCACAGGCCTAAGGATCGGCCTTACTACTTCCTATTTTTCAAACCCGTTGGCGTCCTGCGCTCCTTACAAGCTCGATTAGCAGGGCGTACCATCCTGGCAACTGCAGTAAGATCTGCCTTCATGGCCTCCATCGTGCTCAGGCATCCTAACCCTGCCTGTGATTTCCACCTACCAATGCACTAATGCAGTCCTCTCCCAGGCCATGCATTGCAGCAGGCGTGACTTCCCCTGTGCTGAAAGAGTGTGACCCAGATTGCTGGTCTGGGAAGCTCGCTTTCTGCAGCCCTTGCTGTCCCATCCTGCTCCTGCAAAGGCCGTCCTGAACAGGCCTAGTTCGCTTCCTGTCATCCAAATGCTCGCCCATGTCTTTAACAGCGCTCCTAGTTTTGAGAAGTCGATGGGTCGTCAGAGATCCTTACCCCTGTATTGCTGCCCTGCAATAGGACCTTGTGGGTTCTGACTCTTTGTGGAGTTTAAAAAAGTATGCTAGTGTGCCCATGATTTTGTTTTCCCATTCACGAAAGCCCAGGCTCCCGATACTGCTGCTGCCGCCTTTGTCCCCTCAGAAAAGGGTGTTTTTGGACACAACCCCTCGCGGGCTGTCATCATATGTGTGAAGAAATCTGCTACGCCTTCTGATCCCTGTCTATGATGGGCTATGTCTGCATTTTTTCTATAAAGCTTTCATCATAGCAAAGTCATGCATCCTCTTGATGTTTCTGCTGTGCATCATGCAAGTATTTTCTCATAAAGAAACAGAGCTGCACCACTCTGTGCGAACTTGTCTACAAACATGCAAGCCAGAGTCCTAAAAGCATGTAACTAGTTGTCTATTGTCATTTCAGTTCTGAGTTTGTGCCTATCGCTCCTGTCTTCTTCCTTCTCTTGTTGCGCTACTAAGTCTAGCCCTGCCTACTGAAGTGATCGGAAGCTACTAGGTCCACGACATGGGTGAGTAGAAACACAAGTTTATTGCTCAGCGCGACCTAGCGTCCAGCCGCTCCGGAGAGGCTAGGTTCAACTGCCAACTCCAGAACGTTTAAACACTTACGTTCTCACGAACGCACTAAGAACACATACATAACATTATCCTCTTGTCTTCACATTAAGTAATTAATAAAAGATGCTAAAACAACAATATTGTAATTAAGAAAAGGAATAACACAAAAAAACAGTTGTTACTTCATTATATAGTCATTCAAGTAATTAGGACACTTGCGAGTCCTCATCGGTTGTTCACGAACAGCAACTTTTGTTTGGAAATTCTCTCTCGCTTGAGTTGCACTGGTACTTTGTGACTCACACTCTCCAGCTTCAGAAACATTACCATGACTTACACCAGAAGTAGACGCTCTCTCCCCACCCCAGAAGAAAGAGCTCAAACAATCATCCTCCACCTGACTTAAAGCACACTCTCCACCCCTCTGATACAAGGCCACATTCCTCACATTCCACTTCTCTCCTCCATTAATCTCAACATGAAATCTTCCAACCTTCTTCACACAAAATGGGCCTCTAAATTTAGAAACAACCCCCCTTACTCTACCAGACTTGACCTTGACCCAATCTCCTACTTTCAATCCATGCTTGTGCTGAGAGGGTACACAAGTCTTGCTTCCACCAGATGCAACCCACTCTAGCAGCCAAGAAGGAATCAATTTCGACCCCACCGACCGTCCCCTCATCACTCGAAAAGGAGAGTCACCAGTGGCACTATGAATCGTTCCACGATAGGCTCGTACAACATCCATTATCATTTTCCGCACACAACAATGATTAGCGAGAGCTAGTTGTATTGCCCCCTTAATTAATCTGTTGATTCTTTCAACAATTCCATTACCTTGTGGATAATATAGGGATGTCCTGGTATGACGCACTCCACAATTCTTCAAAAATAAACACATCTCATTCGAAGTTAACTGCGTGCCATTGTCTGTGATAAGCCCCGTGGGGATACCTTCCTCCATAAAAATATCCTCCAAAACTTTTATGGTTGTGGTAGTGGTAACATCACGTACAAACCTAACCACTAACCACCTTGAGTGTACGTCTACCACCACTACCGCAAAACGCATTTGAAACGGAAGTTCTAATAGTGGACCAATAAAATCCAAACAAATCGTGTGCTAAGGTTTTCCAGGATCTTCAATATGTCCTTCCATTCTGCCCACCCCAACCTTCAACCTCTTTTCACTCTCCTTACACAACCTACACTGCTCCACCCAACGCTTAACTTGACCATCTATGCTTGGCCACCAAAAAAACTCCTTCAACCTCCTACTTGTCATTCCCTGACCCAAATGACCCTCGTGGGCCAGAGAAAATAATTTAAACCTCAATCCCATAGGTGGAACAAAACGCTCTCCACGCATCAACACACTCTACCCACAACACGACAATTCATCCAACACATCCAAAAATGGCCTCACAGACAGCGGAAGAGCACTCTCCCTTCTAACCCCTAAAGAGACAAGTTTGAAAACACATTTCAGACAATCATCCGCAGCCATCTCACGCTTCCAGTCTTCCAATGTAAACGTACCTAAACTCCAAACTACCACATCCCCAATAGAGGCCACCGCATCATCAGTATCACAACACTTTAACGATTGAGAATCGACCTTCTCCCAATCAAGGGACATCCTAGACAGGCAATCAGCCTGGACATTTTTCCAACCTTGGACATACTCCACACGATATAAATACTCTTGTAGCCTTGCGGAAAGTCTGGCCAACCTCGCTGACCCCTTCCCCGCACCACCAGCAGACAGTATCCTTAACAGTGGTTTGTGGTCACACCTCAGAGTAAACTCCATTCCCCATAAATACGTTCTAAAATACTCTATACCCCAGACAGCCGCCAAGGCCTCTCGTTCAATAACAGAATAGTTACGTTCTGTCTGAGTCAAAGTTCGAGACGCAAACGCCACAGTCTTTTCACACTTCCCATGCATTTGTGACAACACCGCTCCTAAACCTGTACCACTCGCATCAACAGTCAAGATAGAGCGCCTATTAATATCAAAAGCTATTAGGATACCCGCCCCACAAATTTCTTCATTGATCCTATTAAAATAAACCATCTGCTCATCAGACCAACAAAACTTACTCCCTTTCCTCAACAATTTCCGAAGATCCTCAGTTTTACTTGCAAACTTCTCCACAAATTTGGAGTAGTATTCTACAAGTCCCAAGAAGGACCTCAACTGTTCTTTATCAGTCGAAGCTGGAGCCAACTTAATAGCCTCTAATAAACTTTTCTTTGGCTTGATACTCCCTTTAGAAATAGAGTACCCTAAGCAATCTATTTCTTCTACCAGAAAGATACACTTCTCTTTATTCAAACTCAAGCCCGCTTCATCAATAACCTTGAGAACTTTTCTGAGTGTGATATTGTGTTCATTAACTGTTTCACCCATCACTAGTACGTCATCCTGAAAAAATAATACACCTTTAACATCCCCAAACATTTTGGCCATCATACGCTGAAACACACTTGTCGCAGATGCCAAACCAAAAGGCATACGGGTGAATTGAAAGGTACCCTCCGGAGTGACAAATGCCGTAATGTGTTTGGATTCAGGATGAAGCCTAATCTGGTGATAGGCACTTCTCAAATCCAATTTTGAGAAAACCTACCATCTTTGACCGATGTTAACAGCTCATTAATATTCGGCAAAGGATAGACATCCACCACAATATTTTGGTTAACAGACCTCAAGTCCACACACAATCTCACTTTACCGTCTGACTTTCGTGTAATGACAACGGGTGAAATCCATGGAGAAACTTCTACAGGTTCAATAATACCTTCAGCCAACATGTTGCTTATCACTTTCTTGACTTCATCCCTAACCACAAATGGTATCTTGCGAGCCCTGTGCTGACTCAGGTGAGCATCATCCTTCAACAACATTTTATGTACATAACCCTTTAAACATCCCAACTCTTTCTTAAACACATTCCCAGCTCCCTTCAAAATGTCATCCACTTGTATATCATCTACTAACAAAACCTGGTTGGATGCCCTGGGACTGATGACAATGTTGAGATCAAATTGATGCATCCAACCTAGAATGGGTGGACCTTCAACTGCCACATATATTTTCCCAACAATTTTCCTATCCTTAAATTGAATTTCTTTAAACATATACCCAAGCAGTTGAATTTCCACACCTTGATACCCACCCGAGGATATATCTTTTGGTAACAATTTCTCCTTCGACCACCAACATTTAAATAAGCTCTCAGGGATTATGGTGTACAAAGAACCAGAATCCACCATGAGATTCACTTGGACCTCCCCGATAGAGAATAGAGCAGACGGTCTAGAGCACCTGCGGTCACTCCCACTCACACACGGAATCTATCCATCCTCAATTGCTAATATCCTGTCCTCACAAACTGATTCACAGCAGTCCTCCACAATATTTATGGTCGGTTTTGACTCCTTAACACATCGATTCCCTTCTCTACACACACGAGCATAATGCCCCCTGCGACCACATTTGCGACAGTCCTTATTGATAGCAAAACATTTCTTGGAATCCCCCAAATGTAAAGTACTGCCACACCGAAAACACTCCTTTCCCTTGCTTTTGATACCCCCCCCTTTCTTTGGTAGATTTCCAAGTTCCTGTTGAGCTCCAGTAGACTCGCTTGATAAAACCATGACCTCTCCAATTTTTTCTTTCTTCTCTAATTCTTTTATACAACGCCTCGATTCTTCCATAACTTTTGCCAAGTCAATTGCTTCTTGCAACGTAGGATCCTTTGCCGCCCATAACCTCTCCTGAATCTTTCTATCACGGCACTGAACGATGAGTTGATCACGTATTAGTTCATCAGTCATAGTACCAAACCTACATTTGACTGATAATTCCCTCAACCTGGACACAAAATCGTCAATAGACTCATGAAAATCCTGGGGTTGAGTATAAAATTTATATCTGGCTAGTACTAGATTGGTTTCCTTAACAAACCTATTCTCCAGCCGCTTAATAGCCTCCTTAAAAACGTCATCCATAGGCTGTCCATTTGGCCCCATGGCAGAAGGAAGGTATTTAAAGATTCTTTGACCCTCGCACCCCAAAGTACTTAAAAGAATAGCCTTTTTCCTTAGAGAAGAAAAACCTTGTCCATCCAACGCTACAATATAATTCTCCAACATTTCTATCCAATCTTCCCAAGGCAGAGTTGGAACACCTGGAAGTGGAAGAAATAACGGTGGTGGAGAAATATTGGCCTGGGTAGCCATAGATCCTGTAAAAAAAATAAGGTGTTCCAATAAGACCCACAAAATACACTATTATAAAGTCACTTCCTTTGCAGTGCAAGCTCCTTTCCTCCAGTTCGTGTTCCTGAACGTCTCAAAGGATATTCCCTTTTTTTTTACACAAAGTATCAATAAACAACGAATGTTCCTTAGTAGACACTTGTATGCCGGCCCGCAGCCACCGAGGAGTGAAGAGCGTCTCAGGTTGCCTCGGAGACGTTAACACTCTGGCCCTCTGCCGGCCGATGTGTAAAGCGCTCCTGGTCGCCTAGGAAACGCTGATGCTGACGTGCAGGAAACGCCGTAGGAGCAACGTAACCAGCCCGCTCCACGGTATACAAAAGGAGTCCTAAAAAAATAATAATAATCACTCGCAAGGTGAAAGGAGCACCTCCACAGAAAGCAGGAACAAACGGCCAAATCAGCATCCAAAATGACCCGGAGCCGCCACTGGAATCCAAAAGGACAGCAGAAATACGATCCAGGGTCCAGGGCTGACCTAGGTCGCGCCAAACCCTCGTCGCCAAACTGAAGTGATCGGAAGCTACTAGGTCCACGACATGGGTGAGTAGAAACACAAGTTTATTGCTCAGCGTGACCTAGCGTCCAGCCGCTCCGGAGAGGCTAGGTTCAACTGCCAACTCCAAAACGTTTAAACACTTACATTCTCACGAACGCACTAAGAACACATACATAACACCTACCTAATTTCAAGCAAGGGAAACAGATCAATAAAGTCTTTATGCCATATCCCTTCCTTTACTGACAGCAGGACCAAGCTAGCCAATCCGGTTTCGCGTGCTATTATGGGAGAATTTCGAGGAAGGTCTGAGGTACTCGCTTGCTCTGCCCTACACTGAACCTCCTTTCCATGCCTTGATTGGGTCTACTACACCTGTGCTCCCCCTCCTTCGGACCAGTTGTGGGGGGCGTCCTTAACTCCTGCCCCTGCGCTGCTGGTACATTCTTCCTTTTCCTGCACAGCCTGCTCTGGTGCCTTAGTCCCCGCACCAGTATCCTGACTCTTGGCACTGTGGGGGTCATTCCGACCCTGGCGGTCCATGACCGCCAGGGCGGAGGGCAGCGGAAGCACCGCCAACAGGCTGACGGTGCTTCCTGGGCGATTCTGACCGCGGCGGTAAAGCCGCGGTCAGAAAAGGGGAGCCGGCGGTTTCCCGCCGGTTTCCCGCTGGCCCAGGGAATCCGCCATGGCGGCGCTGCTTGCAGCACCGCCATGGGGATTCCGACCCCCTTCCCGCCAGCCTGTTTCTGGCGGTGTCCACCGCCAGAACCAGAATGGCGGGAACGGGTGCCGTGGGGCCCCTGGGGGCCCCTGCACTGCCCATGCCACTGGCATGGGCAGTGCAGGGGCCCCCTAACAGGGCCCCACAAAGATTTTCACTGTCTGCTTTGCAGACAGCGAAAATCGCGACGGGTGCCTCTGCACCTGCAACTCCGCCGGCTCTATTCGGAGCCGACTTCATTGTTGAAGGGGCTTTCCCGCTGGGCCGGCCGGCGGTTTTCTGGCGGTCGCCCGCCAGCCCAGAGGGAAAGCCAAAATGGCCGCCGCGGTCTTTTGACCGCGGAGCGGTCTTTCGGCGGGAACCTCTTGCCGGGCGGCGACCGTCGACCGCCGCGGTCAGAATGACCGCCTGTGTGTCTTAGAGGTGCCTGCCGCCTGCTCCGGGGCACTGTGTGTTAACCATGGGCCAGACCAAAAGCCTGGCTTTGGCCATATGTATGGTGTGATCCCTGTCTCCATCTTGCTCCCAAATCCTTGCCATGGCCACCATGGTGGCCCCATGTACTGTGGGGCGTCGTGGGTGCTCAGAGTCCCCACATCTGGGCCCTGGGTGGTTGTGCCTGCATGTAACTCAGTCATTACTGCGATGTTGTTCATTGCCCTGCCAACCCAGAGTCCCTTGCTGGCTGGCCCCTGCCCCTCTGTTGAGGCAGACAGCTTTGCAGGGGACTGGCCGGTGAAATTGAGAACCCCCACTTGCATGCTATAATTGAGTACACCTGTTGCCACCCCAGTCCCTGCCCTTGTCTCATCTTGCGACTGTGCCCATGGTTTCAGCCATTGGCCCTTCTCCTCATGGCCTGCCCCTGGTTCTCAAGTTATGTTGCTGGGTCTGGACCACTTCCGTCAGTGTATGAAAAATATGGAGCAGTTTGTGAACATATGCCAATGAAAAGTGGAATCAGAAGAAAGTACATATTGTATGCGTGCCGTCTGGTTGCAAAAGCTCTTTCTGTCTCTTTATGCTCCTCCTCGCTCTCTCTTTCGCTCTCTCTTCCACAAATACCAATTACTCAATCCCTCATTTTATGGCCCACTCTGTGCATTTACGTTTTCTTCCACTAAATATTTAAGTTGCATTAGATATTTTTCAACATTAATTAACCGGTTACACTTCAGCCTTATTCTCTGCTCTGCCACCAGAAACGGGGCGTCCTTATTTTAATTTTATCAATATTTATCCTGCTTTATAAATATGCAGAAAGAAAGTCATCTGTTTCCTCTCTGAGATTAACCATTAAAATAGAAAACGGCAGGCTTTAGTCATAATCGCATTCGGGGGAGTCATCGGAACATGATGTAATAATGTTGTTTGCACCTGATGAAGTCTAGTGCACGCAATACGTAGAGTGGGGCAATAGTGAAAATATATAATACTGCAGAATGGTGGACCTTTTTTGTGTGGGGTATGCTGTATGAGACAGATGCACAACAAACGGGGGATTGGGTACTAAGGCCCTCATTACAACATTGGCAGTAACTACCGCCTAGGCGACGGCCGCCAACATACCAACGCCATGACCCCCAAAGGTATACCGCCAGAATGCTGGCGGAACTCCGCCTATGGTCATGGCGGTGGATGGCGGTAAGGTGGCGTTGCTGACAGCAGCACCGCCACGCCAGCAAAACACAGCCAACCGTATCATGACCAATGATATGGCCTGCCAGTGTTTTGCTGGTGGACGCTGCTGCTGGCAGCAGCGCCGCGGACCGTCTCCAGCCAGAGGATCCCCTGCAAGCAGATAAGTCGGGTTCTCTGACAGGAGAGGGGGGTGTTTGTGGGGGTTGGGTGTATGTTTTGGAATGCGTGCATGCGGGTGTGAGTCGCATTGGATGCATGCGTGAATGAGTGATTGTGAGTTTTGTGTGTTGTGAATACATGTGTGACAAGGTATGTGGGTGTGTGTTGCGGTGTGTGGGTATGTATGTGTGCATGCGTGGGTGGTGGTGGGTATGCGTGTGTGTATGTGTGTATATGGGTGCGCGTGTGGGTGTATATATGTGTGGGGGCAGGAGAGGGAGGGGGTGGGGGAGACCCCTATCAGTGCCAGAGAAGGGATCCCTTGGCATTGATAGTGCCTACCACCATGGTTTTCGTGGAAGTAAGTTTGGCACAAAAACCAGGCGGGGTCGTAATCCCGAGTGTGGGATTGTGGTGGCCGCCGGGCTGGAGACCAAAGTCTCCAGTCCAGCGGACGTTACCACCCTGGCAGTCGGTGTGTTAAAGTGGCAATCTTGGATGGCGGTTACCGCCAGGGTCATATTCCCATTTTTTTTACCGCTGGCCTGTTGGCGGTATTAACGCCGCTTTAACACCGACCGCCAGGGTTGTAATGAGGGCCTAAATTTGTCACGGATGGCACAGGTGCATAGACAGTTAGAGTTATCAGGCCGTGGTTTTTGTTTAGCTGGCTGGCAAAGCAGTTGGAAGGGTGGGGGTGGAGGGTAGGTTGGCAGTTACAGAATACAGGAAGTTGTGGGAAGAAGGTTAGGAGATACAAAAAGTTTGAGGAGATAACTAATGGGTACGTGGTTGCTTAACCGAGCAGGGGATTTGTTGGTGGTACTTAGGGTGGAGGGAGGGTTGAAAGTAGGCAATAGGATGTCTAGTGAATGGGATTGTTTTGTATGGCAGTCTTGCCCAGGGAGATTGTATGTGCACCTGCTTCATTAAAATGGCCTTTCTCACACTATACTGTGGTCAGTGGTCTGTGCTATGCCCTCTCGCCCAAAGCGGGTTATTGGATCATGTGGTTATTGGTAAACCACAATGATTGTGAAGGGCATTTGAGTGACACTAATAGTGAGCTTGAAGGTTTACCTAAATTGGTGTCACATATGTGATTCAAATAGTTTGTTTCTTTTAGGTTTGGATCCAGCTGAACCCTATTTCCAAGGCACACCAATAGAGGTCAGACTGGATCCCTCAGATGCAGCTCTTGTTGACGTCATCCACACTGACTCTGGCCCAATGATTCCTAATCTAGGTATGTTACGGTACAACATTGAGTTAAGAATTTTTATTTAAGCACTGTGCTATTCAGTTCTTAAGCCTGTCTTTGTTGATCACTGATCTGGTATTTCAGGTTTAGGCATGAGCCAATCAGTCGGCCATCTAGATTTCTTTCCAAACGGAGGAGTACAGATGCCAGGGTGTAACAAAAACATTATCTCTACGATTGTTGACCTGGATGGCATTTGGCAAGGTAAGGGGTGTGTGTGTGTGTGTGTGTGTGTGTGTGTGTGTGTCAACTCATTAAATGGCATAAGTGTAACATCAGAAAAGATAAGAGCATACAATCAGAAAACCTCATGCCCAAAAAATAAACCAGTCTCAGCCAAATCATTGTCCATCCAGCAGAAATAACCTAATAAATATGAGGCAATAATATATCAATTGCAAATAAAAAAGCACATTATGAGATGGGAATATCCTTTATCACAGTAGGCGCTTTGGACAGTATATGAGGCTTCAAATTTAATGTACGAGACCACTGGCATGCATTAGACAGCTGCGAAAGCTGGCTCTGCACTGAGCAAATGCCTGCTCACTCGATGCAGAAACAATATTTTGCAAGGGTTGACTGTCCTATGGCACAACCGGGGCCCAAAATATAAAATGGCTTGAACACTCACTCAATGGTTGAATCAAACTACATTTCTGTCTTTGTGTTCCAGTACTGTACAAGAATCAGAACTATTAGGCTTTATTAGTGCTTGCTATTTAGTAACACCTTCATATATAGCCCCACATTTGTGTACCCCCATTAATGAGATTTAATATTCTGCAGGTAAAAATCCCAGAGCTGCAGAAATGACAACATAAAAAGTGTCACCATGCAACATAGGGCTAGAGGTGGGCGGTGAAATTCTGAAAAACTCTGCATAGTGAAGCAGAGTAGCAAGGATAATCTTACTCAAACCACCTCCCAGCAAGATGTCTGAACGTGAGCAGTCGCAGATGGTCATCACCGGTCACGTTGAGAAATCTTCCTCGCATTGAGGAAGGTGCCGGCTGAGTAGAAAATCTACTTGAGTGGCAGAAAAGAATCAGCGCCCTCTTGTGCTGCGCATGGTGCCAATGCACTGATTTTTCAGTGGGGGACAAATACCCGGCACTAAAAATCAGTGCGAAAGGTGTGACCTAATGCACTCCACCACTTGCAAAACTCTGAGTAGCGCAGTGGAGTTTTTGGTCATTTCACAGAGTTCCGCTAAGCGGAACTCTGCAAACGTCGCCTGACCTACCTAGGGCCTGATTTCAAGTTTAGAGGTTGGGTTACTCTGTCACAAATGCGACAGGTATCCCATCCGCCGTACTACGATCTCATAGGCTATAAAGGGATTGTAATACAGCGGACAGGCTATCTGTCGCTTTTGTGATGGAGTAACCCCCTCCGCCAAACTCTATATCAGGCCCAGTTAGCTACTGTTATGGAAAATAATTGCATCAGCTCTGAATTCAAAAGGTTTTGGCTGTGCTTTGAAATCAATAACATTGTATTTTGTATTGCCATTTTTCTCCGAATAATTAAAAACACAAGGACACTTTCAGAGATTCTTGGTTGTACTTATGTCTTGAAGCTTACTTATTCAACACATACGGAATATGATGCACATATGATTTTTTCAATTATATTGTGATCTTGAGGTGTACATAGACTCTCTTATTGTGCTCAAGTCTTATGTTTCTATCAGTCACAGAGCACCAAAGGTTGTCACACTCTTTTCTCTTACATGAAAAAGACTGGATTATTTGGGTTGTGTATGTTTACTTCAAGGAATAATCACAGCCCTTGTCAGAGTAAACCCTCAAAGTCACTAAATTAACCCAAGCTCAACACCCTGGTAGCTATGGCACAGCCCTGACAGGCTTAAGCTAAGGTGATGTGTAAATATTTATGCAGTACCAAAGCAGTTATAAAGTCAAATTGCAAAACATTAAACTCCCAAACTGAACTAGAAAAACAGAGTAAAATGTAAAAACAAATTGACACTAAAATCAAAAAATCAAATAAGGGGAACTGGAGATATGAATTTTTAAAGTTTCAAGGAGAAATAGCACCAAAAAGCAGAAAGCACCACTGATAGTTAATGGTCATGGTAGACCGAGAAGGAGGAACAATTTAAGGGGGACTGCAGTGAAGCACAGGTTTAATGCACCAAGCAGGTTTAGCCTGCTGAAAGATTTTACCTTCTAATTTAGGGACTGATTTAGAACTTGGTAGATGGGTTACCCATCAACGGTGTCCCATCGGCTGAAATTTAAATCCAATTGTATATAATGGGATTTAAATTTTGGTGGACAGGCCATCTGCCACAGTTGTGATGGAGTAACCCGTCCGCCAAATTCTAAATTGGGTCCTTAGTCTTTTAACTCCCAACCAAACCACAGGAGTACACTTCTAGGGCCCCCAGAACCTCAGGTGAGGCACTTACAGACTCACAGAGTATGAGACTGAGGCCAACAGCAGGGTCCAGTCTCTGTCCAGTTGCCACATGTCAGCTAGGTACTTCCACAAGAAGGCCTCTTGAAGCTCATCGTCTCCCTGTAGCTACACAAGAGGTCAGCCAAATGACCCTTGGAGTCCACTTTTTTGTCCTGGTAACAAGAAGGAGGAGGTCCAGCCCTTCAGGTCTCCTCTGAGATGACAGGCAGCAGGCCCAATCCTTTTCTGATCTTTTTCAGGTCCAAATGCTTTCTGAAAAGGGTGCCTAGAGATACCACATTTATACCTTGCATGAGCTGGCAGGTGGGGTTGACTCCAGACCTCTCCGGAAAGGTTTCGAGGTAACACTACCCAAGTTTGCAGCAGTTCCTCACTGTCCTTCAGCAAACTGGCAAAATATGCCATGTGTTAGGGCATTTTCAAGATGGTGGATGTCTCCAACTAACTCAACATGGGCTATGAGGGCTGGATGTGTGTCTGGGGAATGTACTATGATAATCGCTGTATCCTGCCACATCTAGCACTAAAATCCCATTTCACGCAGGTACTGTACCCATTACAAACTCAGAGACAGAAGTCTGGTAGGACAAAAGCAGGGCCCTTCTGCAACCACCCAGGGAATTCACAAGCATTTCTTTGGCATCCTGTTCTCTTCCTTTCAAGTGTCCTCAAAGTGTTACATGTAGCTCAACAGACCTGCCAAGTAGGATTTGACAATTTGCTGTCAAAAGAAGGCACATAACCCTATCCTGCATATTCTTTTGAGCTCAGAGGAGTCATCTCTACCCGTTCACGTCACCCAATTATATGCTCCTCGGAGGCATTTCACACCCATTTCACAGCAATTCAAGGATGAGCACAAGCTAAGAGAGAGCAGACAGGGGCAGAGGATAAGAAGGGTAGCTTATAAAGGCCAATTTTCCTTAATATTTATGAAAATAGACTTCATTATTGAATTGGACTTCTAATATGTATTATAAATTGTTGTTGTGAGAAAGTGGATTATTAGTTGGGGTGGATGGTAGTCCACCACAAGTGATAATATCACCGTCCTTACTAGGTCCAGTAAAGTTTTCAGTAATTTAAACCTGAACTCAACCACTTGTCGCTATGGCACAGAACAGGCAGTCTTAACTTATTGAAAGAAAATGTGTAAACAATTTACAAGTACCAAAACAGTTAAAAAGACAAAAACACAACATATTAAAACTCCTACTCCAATTAATTGAAATAGAGTTTTTGTAATTAACTAAATGATACCAGAAGAAGAAAATATCCAATTAGTAGAACTGTAGATGTGAATTTCTAAAGTTTTAAATACAAATACTGCCAAATAGCGCAAGACGCCAAATGCAGGCATCTGTTCGCACTAGACCAGGACCGAGATAGGTTTTAAGGCTGACCATGATAGAGTGCGGGTGGCATACGAGGACCAGGTTCAGGCCAATCCAAGAGTTACCTTCAAACTTTAAAACTTTCTGAGAAGGTAGAGTCTTCAGCGAGGTAAGGCTGCAGGCTGGATATGAAGACTGGCTCGTTGATGATGGGTCGGTAAAGGATGATAGATCGGTGATGCCATCAATGATAGCTGGAAAAGTCTGCGTTTCACACACAGGAAGCCTTCACTGTCGATCGGAGATGGCTAGGCATTGAGCTTAGACTCTTTTCTGGTATTTGGATTTCCCCTGTGAAGCAAAGCTGCAGGCAGTAGCCAGAGCGAGTTCAGCATCGCCAGATGCCAGGCCAGCTGAAAATGATTTGCTAGTGCGTAGATTATTGTAGAGGGGTCTTCGACAAAGTTAGGCGCAGCAGTGGTGTACTCAAGGCAGATCAGTTTGGCAGGTTGGTCCCAGTCTTTTGTTGGTTCTCGAGGCAAAAAGTCTTGAAAAAGCTTCAACGTACCCAGTTTTAGGACAGGACGAACCCATTTTGATTAAAGCCAAGGGTTCAAGGACCTCAGGAACAGCACTTGGGGGTCAGGGCTCACTCAAGTGGGATTCTTGCAGCTTATGTGTCCCTGTATCTTAACTGGAGGTCAGTCCTTATTTTTAGTCCTGGGTACAAATGAAGTAGGTCCAGGCCTTAGGGTTCTTCTCACAGGTCTCGAAAGGAGGTGCAGTCCTTCTTCTGGTTTCCACAGGTCCAGTAGTGTTCTGAAGAGAGTGCCCATCGTTGACTCATGTATGCCTGGCAGTAACCTATGGGTAGGGGTAACCGTTGGCCCCTTCCTGACCAATAGGGAAAAATGTTCCCAGGGGTAACCCTTCCCATTTTTGCATCAGTTCCTGTATGCTCTATTGCAAACAATCTCAAAGTGCCCCTCTCTACCTAAATCCAACGTTGCGGAACCTTTCTTCCCTTCTGTGAGAATTCTCTGCCGACCCTGGAGGTTTGGTCAGAGAAATGAGCAACCTCTCCTCTGTCATCACTCAAAACCGATTCTGGGAGCACTCCTACTGGGATTGACGTCTGGCTGGCTAACGACAAAAGAGGGGCAAGGCCCAGGTGCCCTACTTTAAAATATCCTGCACCCTGTCTTATGAGGGCCTACTTAGGGGTGACTAACCAATATTCAAAAGGAGGGTTTAGGCCTATCAGAAGGGGTTGCAATGACAGGTCAAATTTGCAGTTTAAACCTGCACAGCCAGGTTACTAGTGGCAGGCCTGTGGTCATGTCTTGCATTGTCCTTTTAGTGGTGGCAAAATATGTACTACCATCTACTGGTGGCATTGAACTTATAGGTCATGGGTACACAATGCACCATATTCTAGAGACTTACAAGTAAGTTAACTATACTGATTAAGAGTTTAACCAATTTCGACAAATTTCAGAAGACAAAGCACATGCACTGGGGCCTGGTTAGCAGAGTCCCAGTGCACAGAGTCAAAAATACAGCAGCATCAGTCCAACAAAATGGGATGATTATGCAAAAAGAGGCTTTTTCGTTCAGTTGCTTAATTATTGTTCAAGTTGGTCCCATTCCTGAGATACCGTATTGGTATTTTAATCTGCACTCTGGTTTTTTACAAAGGACAGCTAAATCAGCCACAGTGAAAATTGGTCTTTGGACCTTGTCACTTTAGGAACAAGGTAGCATTAATATTCTATGTGTCCCACTTTTAAATACACACACCTTACTTTGTGGACTGCAAAGCCTCTGTAGGTGAAAGTGTTAATATAAAGAAACTCTGACCATTCATCTCAGCTCCTCTGAAGATGGTAACATCCCTGCTGAGCTGCAAAACACAGAGCAAGAGTAAAGGAAAATGTACCCCTTCCCACATGTTTCCAACCTGTGGTCCAGGGAAGCCTCCTAAGGGGGTCCCCAACTGCTTAGAAAATTAACTAATATTAACAGATTAGGTACCCAGTTTTCAGTAATGTCTCAGTGGGGGCTCACCGGATTCCAATAATGATTCAGTGGGGGTCCCTGAGTTCAAATAATGATAAGGTGGGGGTCCACAGAAGTCAAAAGGTTGGGAACCACTGCCCTATATCATAAATAAGGCTCCCTGTTTTCCGCTTTTAAAGATTTTTGCTGTTAAATGCAGACAGAAAATCATTTATTTTCCTGTTTGTATTTATTTTTAAATGTGGATACAAATGAAAATTGTCATTTTTTTTCTGAGTGTTAGGTATACTGATTTATCATCTGTGGGTGTTCACACCATTGTAACCTCTCTAGTATTCAAGTAAGATTCTGCATTTATCAGGTAAGTAAATGTGTAAAAATGTCAGTTTCATCATAACGTTTCAAAAAACCCAAAATAAGTGTGGATCAATTCATATAAAATCAGCAAAAAATAAACATGGATGAGCATAGATGAAAATATCAAAAAATTAAATACCATAATAACGGGAGCCCTAATCATAAATGACAGAATCAAGCAGGGGGTGATAAACAGGTGCTGATCATGAGTGAATGACACAACAAACAAATGCTGAGTTGGGAAAAACATTTGTACTCGTCTGTATGGGTCATATCACACTTTCAAGACAGCTAAATCTGTCTCTGGCTAGGCTTCAAACCGTAGGACAGGTCATTATAGGTAGCTCTAACCTGACAGACTTTGTTGCAACACTATAGCTTTGCCTTGTAACCAAAATAGTATTTTTTAAATTTTTCTCTCCTGGTACATTTTCTGCCCTGGTCAAAGTGAGGTTTTCTCTACATAACGGCAAAACATGTGTTGCTAGAGATTAAGGGGCTTATTACAAGTTCAGCCGTTGAACCGCCCGAACTCCAATACAGCAGTGGTGAGGCGACCGTCAAGCACGCAGCCTCACCACTGTTGTATTACAATGTTTCCACTGGGCTGACCAGTGGAAATGTCATAATACAACATTCCTCGTGGGCTGACTGGTGGAAACAGTGTGGCTCCTTCAGGGATCTGAGGCCAATGCCGTCGTACTAAGCACCCTCGGAATATGCAATGTCTGCCATTGCAGACAGTGCACATTCTGAGGATGCTGACAGGGGGGCCCCTGCACTGCCGTGACATGGTCATGGGCAGTGCAGGGGCCCGCCTGTGAACCCAAACTCTCCCTTTCCACCCTTTTCATGGTGGGGACCCCCCAGAAAGGAAAGTCATGATCAGCACAGCAGTGCTGAACTTGGCTCTGCCGTGGCTGACCACGACTTTGAAAGCCACCAACCCATCAGGATCCAGGATCCTGCGACAGTGGTGGCAGTCTCCTAGTGGTCGAACCGCCAGGATCGTAATCGGATGATCAGACAGCCAGGATTGTGGCAGTCGGACCGCCACTGTCAGTTTCGCAGTCTCTGGATCGGCAAACTCGTAACTCGGTCCTAAATCTGAATGAGATGTTGCATTTAAACCACTGTTGCTTCCTTTTCCAGGGACGCGTGACTTTGTGGCATGCAACCATTTACGGAGCTATAAGTACTATTCGGACAGTATCTTAAGCAAAGATGGCTTCATTGGCTTCCCCAGCTCCAGCTATGACTCCTTTAATTCGGTAAGTCCTTATTATGAAACCATATACTTCAACAGAACTTTCATGTAGCCTGGGGAGGTAACAATGAAAAATTAGCGGAGAAAGCTATTATCTGGTTAAGATTTATAGACAATCTTTTTATCATCTGGAATGGGACAGAAAAGGAATTCCTGCAATATTTTGAAAACCTTAATCAAAATAAAATGGGCTTCCAATTCACATACAATATGAGCAAAGAACGTGTCCAATTTTTGGACGTGATGGTATATGTAGAGAACAATCGGATTCAGACAACCCTATTTCGGAAGGAAACTTCGACTAACAGTATTTTGTATGGAGATAGCTTCCATCCAATGTCATTGAAAAGAAGTATACCTTCTGGAGATTTTGTCAGGATAAAATGAAATTGCTCCACGGAGGGAGAAATGGAACAAAAATTTACTGAGACGAGACAGGGATTTCTCCATAGAAAATATAAATATATAAATATTAGACCTGGGGAATTGAAAGCAAGAGCTCGAACTAGAGAGAATATATTGAACAAATCTGTGATGGCGAAACCTCAGAAAGAGTCAACTATCAGATTTGTAATGACATTTACTAAGGAGAGCCATCTGTTCTTGAAATTTTTGAAAAATATTGGGACGTCATAAGGAAGGACCCTGATGTGGGTAAGCTGGTGGGTGAAAAACCAATGGTTACCTATAAGAAAGTACCAGCTCTACAGGACCTTCTGGTCAATAGCCACTTCCTTCCAGCTCAAAGAACAGTCGAATTGGCTCTCAAGCCAAACAATTGGTTTTGTGTGTTGTAAGAAGTGCTAAGCATGCCGCATTGGGATTAACGTGTAGGAGTTTGACTACTCTGGTGGTAATAAGATGACTATCAACAAAAGGATCACGTGTAATTCCAATTATGTGGTATATGTAATTCAATGTACATGTGGTTTGCGTTATGTAGGCAGCACAATTTGTCCTTTAAAGAAACGCATTTTAGAACATATTAGAGCTGTGCAAAATAAGGACCCAATTTATGCTATTGCTAAACACTTAATGACTCATGATGGAGCTAAATGGACAGACATGAGATTTTTTGGTATTGCAAGTGTAGATAGCAATGAGAGGGGAGGAGATAGAGAGTTACAACTGAGATGGTTGGAGTCACGGGTTATAATACAGCTCAAAATCAAAAGCCCGAGGGGCCTTAATGGGGATGAAGAATTACATTATCATCTGTAATTTGAGGAGTAATAACGTTCTTTTTAACAGCTACTAGATAATAATATCTAATGATGCATAAATTGAGGGCATTTACAGGGGAACATCAATGAAATAATGAGGTAGATCCATGATATATGTGATAATCTATGAAAAGAGAATAGTAAGTGCATTCATCTTTTATTAGGAGTATAGAAATTATAGAAATAATTTCATGGAATAAGGATAGTAGTCCCCATAGGGTAGGTTTAGAAACAGACTTGGTTATCATTATTGTGAAACAGCGACATTCTCTGCACATATTAATTTATGTAATTTTTGGAATGTTGGGTAGTTTTGTAGTGGGTGGGATCTTGGTTTTTAACTTATAACATTTTTTTTATTTTTAACAGACTATGGGGGTCATTCTGACCCTGGCGGTCTTTGACCGCCAGGGCGGAGGACCGCGGGAGCACCGCCGACAGGCCGGCGGTGCTCCAATGGGGATTCCGACCGCGGCGGTAAAGCCGCGGTCGGACCGCCACCACTGGCGGGGTCCCGCCAGTGTACCGCGGCCCCATTGAATCCTCCGCGGCGGCGCAGCTTGCTGCACCGCCGCGGGGATTCCGACCCCCCCTACCGCCATCCAGATCCCGGCGGTCGGACCGCCGAGATCCGGATGGCGGTAGGGGGGGTCGCGGGGCCCCTGGGGGCCCCTGCAGTGCCCATGCCACTGGCATGGGCATTGCAGGGGCCCCCGTAAGAGGGCCCCTACATGTATTTCACTGTCTGCTGCGCAGACAGTGAAATACGCGACGGGTGCAACTGCACCCGTCGCACGGCTTCCACTCCGCCGGCTCGATTCCGAGCCGGCTTCATCGTGGAAGCCTCTTTCCCGCTGGGCTGGCTGGCGGTCTGAAGGCGACCGCCCGCCAGCCCAGCGGGAAAGTCAGAATTACCGCCGCGGTCTTTCGACCGCGGAACGGTAACCTGACGGCGGGACTTTGGCGGGCGGCCTCCGCCGCCCGCCAAGGTCAGAATGAGGGCCTATATGTTCCATAATGCATTAGTAGGGGCAATAGGAGAGACACTATAAATAGGGGACATGGAGATAGGACTAATTTACGGTGATCAAGACCAGTAGGTCGAAACGCGTCAGTGGTAAAGGATGATGACTTATTTTTGACTGCAATAGAAAGGAAAAAGGAAAAAATATCATCCTGGAGTGCGGTTGTGAAGTTGCTTGCAACTGTTTGTTTTTGAATATATATATGTATATATATATATATATATACAAGAGGTAGAAAGTGTCAAGCCTATTTTTAACAGAATCCTTCATTCTCTTTCTAGGGTAGTGGCTTTCCGTGCCCCTCTGGCGGTTGCCCAAGAATGGGACACTATGCTGACACTTTCGGTGGTGTTACACAATCGAGCCAAAAGTTTTACCTAAACACAGGAGATGTCAAAGACTTTTCACGTAAGTGACACTTTTCTCTATTGGAAATAGTTGATTTGGCCTCTGCTACAGGGCCTCTCTCTCATTTTCATGTCCATTTATTACTGTTGCTTTAGTTTCTTAGCATTATGTCGATTCGAAAACGTATTAGTACTTTACTTTTCATTCTGTGTTACAGCTAAATTTGTTTAGTGTTTTTGTCTGAATCTGTGTCCTAGTCTATGTGGTGTCTCATTCTGTTTCCCCTTTTGTTTGTTTTCCATCGGAGAAGCCAACCTGTTGCCTAGTTTGCTTCTCCACACCAGAGAATACTATTTTGACAATTGTCTCCTCCTGTACTTTTGCCTGCCATAACCTGACCAGAGTCCTCACTGGTGCATACTACTGCAACATTTGAGATGTGGTGTACTCTTCATGGTCTTTAGAGGTTCTGCATGCTCAAAACTTACCACCCTCTTCTGTTAATCTGCTCTTGCGATTCCATTCCTCTTTTTCACATACTGCAGACAGTGATGAAAGACACACCCTTGAACCACAAGAAAGACATTATCACAAGCACTTTCATTTTTCCAGCTATTGTTTCTTCTTTTTCATTTCTGTTTTTCTGTAATCAAAATGAATATTACAGTGTTTTTTCCGAGTTTCAGTGTTGTAATTCAGTGTACTACCAGAGGAAGTAATGTTGATCAATCTTCTCCTGTGAAAATTATTTACAAATGGCAACTTTTTAGCACAATTTTCACATTGCATCTTCTGTAACATGTTGAGTGGTGGATCTTGGCGCTAGTGAAGACGAATACTTCTGCCATTACACTCTTGAAGCAGAGTGTGTATTTGGGGGTGTGGCTTCTTGGAGCTGACACACATGAACCAAACTAAAGAGATCACCAGATAATTCCTAAACCTTATCAACACAATAAAATAGATTTCCTGACTCCTATCAAAACAATTAAATAGTGTTTGGGCATTTCTAAATGATAGATAATGATCAATCTTTCAAATCTGCAGAAGGAATTTGTTCCAAAGTTTAGCCCCAAGTTGTCAAAATGGTTGGCTTCATGTTAGCTCCCTTTTGATCTGCTGTATACATTAATTGCACTTTATTGATTTTATATTTAGAAAATTGATGTCCCATATATTGACATCAGTGGTTCTCATTTACATTAAAGTAGGGCGCTCCTGATGACATCATGAACAGTTTTATTATTAAAATTATCATATTAAAATGTAAACACCTTAAACTCAACAAGTTACCAGTCTGGTTTTACACATGTATATTAATCTTCCCCTGTGTTATTGGAAGGGTAATATTCTATTGGTCTGTAGCTTTAGAGCTAATTTCCCCAGTGTCCAGATTACGCCCTGCTGGGTCCGCCCATGAAGGGTTTCCCCTATTTAATATATGTGCAATCCTACTTTACCTGTGGATCAACTTCTATGACCTGAGTGCTATACTTTGCTCATGTTAGCGTGCCTGGTCCTTAGTAAGTAAACTCAAAAGGGGGCGCGTATAGGTTGATGAACCTTTTGGTTCGTATGGAGTATTCTAGTCAAGTGGTAAACCAATGGATCATCAATAAGCATTACAATCAACAACAACCATTAAAATTTCCCTATCTAATAAGGAAATACCATCACTCTCACAAAGGTTAATAATTTCTATTCCCTATTAGTTACAATTCTAATCAAAACCTTTATTCGACTTTATTGTTAATCAAACTTTATTAAGCATCAACAAACTATTCAGTAACATTTTTGATAAGCAAAAACGAGCATCAACATAAGTCAGCAAATCCTTTAACACTTTGAATAATTCAGCAATGCAAGTCAATCAGTCAGCTGTCACCGTTAAGACACCCTTGTCAGCCTACCTAACTCAAATTAGCATCAGCATATGGGTCTTCTAGCGAAAACAATTTAGACAAAAATCATTATTTTGGAAAAATCTATCTAAAGGGAGTTAAACAATGTCAAACAGCGCAGTTGGTACCTAGAAAAAAAGCACATGTTAGTCACATTGGTATAGCTACCTATCCAAGATAGATCAGCAACGAGTCAGTCTTTGTCTCCAGGTCGTCAGTCATCAGCAAGTGTCAGGCTCACAGAAAGCAAGCCCAAATATCAGCACTCCAGACAGCGTCTCCTGACGTCATCAACTTTCGCCTCTCCGCTCTAAATTTCCTTCCCTTGTCATGACTTTTTATTAGGGTCTCTCAGTCCGTCCCACTAATTGCAAATTGGTCAACCTTATCAGAGGTTATGACTCTAACCT
Organism: Pleurodeles waltl; assembly: GCF_031143425.1. Taxonomy (NCBI): domain Eukaryota; kingdom Metazoa; phylum Chordata; class Amphibia; order Caudata; family Salamandridae; genus Pleurodeles; species Pleurodeles waltl. The sequence continues at coordinate 740,293,980 of NC_090445.1, read as the reverse complement.
ATAGTTTTTGTTTAACACATATTCGCGTCAGTTCAAACTTCAAGTTCCATTAGTTTGATTAGCCCTTCTGGCGATGAGAACATCATCCGGCTCTTCAGGTAACAAAATTGTTGCTCACAGTCTTTCAGTCAGTGCTTCCATTGTTCAAGTCCTGGGAAAGTACGTTTAGCCTACACTACACATAATTGTATCAATTTGTCCTCATCATCTCATGTCCACCAGTACATTTGCAGAATTTTCTATCAGAGCTCCGTCTGAACTCTGTACAGTTCAAGGTCCTTTTCTCCAGTTTCAGTCTTCGGCAGCTCATCGCATCTCCACGTTTAAGCAAGCAAGGCCCAGTGAAGACCAGGCCTCTAGCTGGGCTTAGTTAAAAACATGAATTATCATAAAACATAGATTACACATTCAAATATGACATATTAGTACAAATTTTAATATATGTTTTATTTATTTAGCATTTTGTTAATACACATGGGGCCATATGTACCAAAGCATTTTCCCATTGACACAGAATGGGTAAAACCCTTTGATACATCTGGCCCATGGTGACCACTCCCCGTGGGCACATTTTACTCACACATGTTATTTTCAAATATTAGTTTGTTTTATCAATATTTCTCATTAGTATTCATACGCAAATCATTAGAAATTTCTCATATTAGCATATCTGCTCAAACACTAATGATGTGTTTGCGTGTCAGTGATGCCCGTTTTTCGAGGGGGTTTCTTTTCTGTTTTGGCAACCAGAGTTTTCAGGATGGTGTCCCAGTCGGTATGTGTATCTCTACCCCCATTAATTCTTTCCTCCTGTATTATGAGGGCTTCTTTCTGTGGTGGCCTTTCTTTCTTTTCAGGTCCTAGGGGGGAATATTTTGATGGATGGTGCCTCAGTTATGTTCTATTTCATTTCTATTCTGCGTTTGACTACTTGAAGAACCAGAGCTACAAACTTATTTGTGGGTTTTGCTATTCGGGTCAGTCTATATGTCCTAGTAGGCCTTATTTTGAGGGGTACCCAGGTGTCTTTCTTTTATTTCAAAGTGTAGAGATTTTACTGTTTTCCAGTATTGTACTATTTCTGTGCCTTCCCACAGCATGTGACAAACATCCGCGGTTAGTTGGGTGTTTGTACAAAATATTGTTTTAAAAATATTGGGAGACAGAGTATTGGAAATTAAATAGCATGACACAAAAATATTGTGATGCACAAATATCGTTAACTAGAATATCATTTTTTGAGGTAATATAGTTTTAAATAGTATTGATGTTTTTAATATCATCTTCACTAATGGAGTGGTTACAAATATAGTGTTTTGATTATTTTAATGTATTTTAGTTGATACAATAATGCTATGTGTTACTATTGTTTCAATAAACATTGATTTTAAAACAAAAAATTTAATTTGAAGTAACATATTTTAAATAGTAATTTATGGTGTTGTAGTGGGCTGTTGAGTTTGTGGAGAGGGCAGGGTGGGCAGTTAATTAGGTAAGAATTATTTAGTACGTTATATTTATTTATATGATTCATATTTATTGTGCAAATTAAGTAATACAGATTTAGTTTTGTTATATGTTATTTGTAGGCTGTTAGGTTTGTAGGGGTGTAAGGTGGAAATTTAATGAAGTAATAATTAACTAACAATTAATGACGAATTATTAATTAAATAGTAAATTGATTTTTAATTATGTATATTATGGAATACTTATTTATTTTAATTGCAGGCTGCTAGATTTGTAGGGACGTAAGGTGGGAAGTTGAGTGATAATTAACAATTTATTAGTAAATGTTAATTATTTAATTGAATTTTAATAATGTAAAATGTAAAATATGAAATACTGATTTATTTTACTATTTTTCTATTTTAGTTGCTGGATGATAGGTTTTTAGGGGTATTGGGTGGGAAATTAATTAACTAATTATTAATTAACTATTAATTATTACTTGTAGCTTAATTATTTGAAATGTAAATATGCAAATTGTGGAATACTTATATAATTTCATTTTATTTCAGTTGTGGGATGCTAGGCTTGATGGGATCTAGGGTGATACAGTAGTTAAGTAATAATTAATTATTATTAATTTAATTAATATATTTTAAATATGTAATCATGGAATAGTTACTTTTCTAGTTATATTTTAGGTGTAGACTACTAGATTTGTAGAGGTTCTAGGTGATAAGTTATTAATTTAATAATTAAATAGCAATTATTTATTGTCGAATAGTAATTATGTAAACTGATTAATTGCTTTGACTTTTTATACATATATAGAGTATGTTAATTAATATTTTTCATTAAGAGTTTAATATTTTTCTACATTCATGTGGTTACTCATATATGTAATCTGTTTGAGGTGAAGTATTTTCCCTACTCTTGCTTAGACTGCAGGTGGAAAAGTAAAATTAGCCTTGCCACAGTTCAATATTTTCCCAACTGTTGTGCTATTTGGAGTAGGAATAGTAAATGTCATCCCTTCAAAACCCAACAATTTCCATACTGTTGCAGAGACTACAGTACGAACAGTAAATTTAACCCCACCGAAATTGAACGCTATCCCTACTTTTGCTGAGACTTGAGAGGGAGTAGTAAATTTTACCCCTCCAAAGGGAAACACTTTCCCTACAGTTGCACTGACTGAAGAGGTAATAGTAAATTTCACTTCTCTGAAACACAAAGCCTTCCCTACTGTGCACTGACTGGAGTAGGAATCGTGAATGTAACTCCTCTGAAGTCCAACACTTTGGGGCTGATTAAGAGTTTGGTAGACGGAAGCACTAGTCCCCCAAACTCCGGATGGGATGGTCGCCGCCATTCGGTCGACTTTCCCATCGGCCCCATTTCGACTTTCCCACTGGGTTGACTGGCCGAAAACCAAGGTTTCTGTCCGTCAGCTCAGTGGGAAAGGGGTGGCAGCATTGTCGCCGGCCGGAATGCTGCCACACACAGGGGGCACAGGGGGCAATAGCACCCTCGAAAGGGCCACTGTTTGCACTGCAGCAAGTGCAAATTTTGAGGGTGCTAGGCAGGGGCACACTGCAGTGCCCATGCCACAGGCATGGGCAGTACAGGGGCCCCACTGTGGCCCCCTGCAGCTGTTCTCTGCCAGCCTTTTCATGGCAGTTGCACTGCCATGAAAAAGCTGGCGGAGAACAAGTGTAAACAGCAGGGCGGAGTTGACTTCCGCACTGCCGTGGCTGATTGCAACCTGCACCACCATCAGCCCATCCAGACCTGAGATCCTGGCGCAGATGGCGGTAGGTTGGCGGGTCTGGCTGCCAACCTTGTAATGTGGAGGTTGGACAGCCACAGATGCGGTGGACTGGCAGCCTCCGCAAGGCTGGCAATCTTTGAACCGCCAGCCTCGTAATCTGGTCTTTGTCTACTGTTGCACTGTCGGAATAGTACATTTAATATTCTTAGATTCCAATATTTTTGATACTATTAGTTAAATACATTTTATAGTATTAATTGTTTTATTTGTTATATATCACATAATTTGTTTTATTTTAAAATTTATTTTAATGTTTATAGCATTTTTTGTAAATTTGTTTTTTTGATTTTTATTATTTTACCTATTGCCTACATTAATATATTTTTCCTATATTTTTTATTCCATATATATATATATATATATATATATTACATTATGTTCATTTTCCTAATATTTTTAAGTTATTACAAAGAATATATATTAATTTATATATTTTCATATTAATACAGTTACAAAAACTATCCCAATATTTATGGCATTTTGGCGCAGGGCAGTGTAGCAAGTCACCCCACTGCACAGCCCTGCATCAAAGGGAAAGGGCAGGAGGACACTGCATCTGTGGAATACTGTGCATTCATGTCTTTTCCCACTGCACTGGTGCTGTTTCGGCAATCTAGGACCAAGGCAGGCACCTTTGCATGGTGCTAGGGTGCCTGCATTGCATGCAGGATTGTTTTTGTGCAGGAAGGGGCACCTTCCTGCACAAAAACAATCCGGGAAGGCCTTTTCCTATTTCTATTTGTGGTACACAATGTAGCACACATAGAAAGAAGAGCAAACAAGGGAAATAGTGATATTTCTCATTCTTGTGCCTCAACTGGAAGGCATAAGGTTTAGCTGTTTCCCTAGGTTTACAAGGTCTTGTAAATTTGGGGATGCATCAAAATCCATGAGTGTTGCATGGGAACCCCACCGCAATACCCAGGGAATGCCTCCCTAACGTAGAGAAAGACAACACAGCGATTTTAACTGCCTTGCCTTAATCCATATCAATGAGGCCATTCAGAGTCACGCAAAGTAGGTTTGCGTGGCCTCATAAATATAATGTAAAGGTTTGCGCTGCCGTTGCATCACAAAAAGTGATGCAACAGTGGCATAAGGGGCTCATAAATATGCCTCTTAATATACTGTAAAATATATATTTATTAATTGTAACAAACACATACACTATATATATATGAATATCCATATATATAGCTATATATATAGATATATATATATATTTGTACATATTCATATATATAAATGTTTATACACAAACACATACGTATATATTTATATATAGTATTAATTACTAGTGGAATATATTTAATTTACATAGTATTACATTTATATATAAAAAATATTTAACATTTACTACTTTAAACTCTATATTAAAAAATCTATATTTTTGTCTATTTTTTATGATAGTAGTGTCAACAATATTTTTTCGATATTTTTGTACTTGCCAACGTTTTGTAGTAAACTATATTTTTGCCGTAACATTTTTGTTAACGTTATTGTTTACCATGATATTGTGTCAGTGATCAGCTAGTTTGTCACAACTAGGAGTGTGCGACATTTGCGACATTTGCATAATTTACTTTGGCATAATTACACAAACAATTGGCAAAATCAAGAAGATCATGTGTAATGGCACAAAATACAAATCGTCATTTTTTCATTATATTTTAGGACGAAATGAGTCCTTGCATTAATTTTAGATGTGCTAATGCATTTCGCTCTAAAACGCTTCTTTAAAAGCATCATGAACAATAGATGCTCTTGTTATGTTGTTCACGTGTTTCAGCTGTATTTTTTACCTTGAATGGTGTATAGTTACATAAAGTGGCATAATGACGTGATTTGGTTAGTTTTGCATAACAAGCGTAACTTGAAAATCCTGAAATTACACAAATTATTAAAATTTTACCGAGGCCTCGTCACAAAAACGCACGGTCTAGTGCACTGGGGAATATACAATCTATTTTTGGGAGAGATATATCTGATGCAAATAATTTAATTGGGTGAATTTAAATTCAGGGATTCTGGATACCGTTTTTGTGCATTCTAGACTGTTCGTCCATTCAATATTGATGAGTTCCTTATCTAATTTGTAATCCCATTTTACTTTTAATGTCATGGTATCGGATAAAGTGTGGTTAATTCAGAGGTGTACAGGGATGTTATGGCCCATCTACTCTCTCTAAATGCCAGTAGGAAGTCTAGCACTTAGGATTTGGATGGTTCATTTGTTTCATCTCGCAAGGTTTACTTTTTGGCCCTCATCAGCGCTCTGTGGGTAATGAACAGACCTGTCCCGATATTGTACATATCTCTCACTGTTTCAAAAGTGTGAATAAGACCGTTTTCGTACAAGTCACCTGCCTTCCTGAAGTTAGTATCTGTTCCCAGGCGGCTATTGTGTGTTTGCGCCAATTTACAGAATCTCTAGCCACAATAAATGTGTATTGTAGTGTACTCTGGTGAACCCAGTACCATATTAGTCAGTCAAATTTCGTATCGTTGAAACAATGCCTCTCTGCGCTTAATAATCGTGAGTAGGAAGATGCCAGTTTCATGTACCCTAGAATTGCCTCGTGTAATGTGTTATTAGTCAGTCTAGATTTTCAATCTTCTTTTTCTGAATCCTTGCTATCTTCAAGTCTTCTCTTAGGTCGCTGTACCTTAGCTGCCAAATAACAGCTCTCACAGTTGGAAGCCACTTTCATACAAGCCTCTCTGGATCTCCCCATTGCAATTGTTTTACTTTACATGCCCTCATGTTGATAGTTAAGCGTTTAGTTCTTTGAAGTATTGTTTCTGTATTGTCATTGGTAGTGTCATTAGAGAACTGTTATTTTATCAGTCGCTAACCTGCCAGTGGTGAGAGTGGTAGCTTGCACTAAAATGGGATTGCCTGTCTAATAAGAGTCAAAAGGTAAAGGGAGGGTATATTGTAGGAACAAATGGTCAAATGAAACAATTATATGGTGAGAATCTAATAACACTCATCACTGTGCTGCGGTTGCCTGTCATCCGCCTTTCATACTTATGATTTATTAGCCCCCCCAGGTATTTACGTGTCTCCCTTTCCCATTTAAAAGAAATCTATGGTGGTTGTATCATATTTGTTTCCTGTAGAAGAGGCGTGACCAAGACGGCGACAGAGGCTCCATTAATGCCCGGCCTAATCTGTCAGTATCCTGGGTCTACTAGACCAAGGGTGTGACACCCCCACACACACATTTCGCGATGATAACTACCCCCACCACTGCTTCTGGTACTAGGAGGTGGGCACAAAACTTCTTCCTGTGATCGGGGGATCCCTACCAGGTAGCAGAAGCGGTGTGACCTTGGGTGCGGGGCTATGCATTGGAGGCCCAGAGATAGAGTGGAGGGTCCTGCTGCCTGCCCTAGCAGTTAATTGACCCCGGTGCCGCTCCTGCACATGGCTGCCAGGTGTGGGGATTCGGACTGGGCCAAGGTACTGAGTCTGGGCCTTTGTCTACTGGGCCTACGCTACTGGTTTAGAGCCGTGGGGAGGGAGGACTAGACCCCCGAATGGAGGTACTCCTCCTGGTGGGGGACCAGTCCGCTTGGATTGTCCAGCTCAGAGTTGGGACCTGTGTGGGGTATGTCCCCATCCTAGAGAATTGTGGCTCGGGCCTGAGTGGTAGAACCTCTAAACTGTGAACTGATGTAGAGGGGGAGGGTTGTGCTGTGCAGCCCCCCTTGGTGACTGCAGCTTGGACCTGGGGTGGCTCTGTTTGGGCTGGTGCTCTGGAGGTGCCTGGCATCATTCGCTGGTCAGGAAGGGGCTCCTGTGCATACTTCCTGCTTCTTAGTGCAACCCTGTCTAGGGGTAACCGAGCCCTGAGGTGCACTGCAACAGTGGTGAAACCCAGAAAATACAAACATTCTGTTCCAGCCAGGGAGCAGCCCCTAACCTAGAATGAGGCACCGACAGAGGGGAATGGTGTTCTGAGCCACCTCAAAGTCACCCTTGGTAAATACACTACCCAATTTTAGTGAATTCTGCAATCTACTCTGGATACCAAAACAGCGCTCGAAACCAAGATCTACACAATGCCCCTGGAAGTTGAGTTGCTTCTTGTGGACCACCGCATGCTTGTGGAATGGATGGATATCACTTAGTTCTGACTATGATACACCCTACGATGTAAAGGAGATATCACCTCCTTGCAGCACGGAACAACAAATGCTGAGGGTTGCTCTTGGTGCAACAATGTGCAATTCATTGGATTCCTAGCGTGCCTCGAAGATTCCAACATGGAACATCTCCTCGCACAGCGGCTGATGGAGACACTGTTGACTGGTAGGGTCCCAAAATATTTTTCTATCAAACATGCTCACCATACTCCTACCATTTGGGGTGGGGACTTCAGTTTCAACCTATATGTAGATAAGGACCAACCGACCCCACCCACCTCTGGAGGGGGCGGCTTGTTGCAGAAATGCAAAACATCTGCAGGACTGCCAGACACATCATGGGGTATGTGATGTTTGGCACCTCCAACACTGAGAGGGTCCCGTTCCCTTGTCCCCACTCACCTAGGTCTCTTTCTCTACAGCTCATGACTTGATTCTCTGATACACCAGACTGAATACCTGGCGTGCGCAATCACCACCTGCTATTGTTCTAATTTTGATGGGGCTGTGATTGTCCCAGCATTTCAATGTGGAAATTGCGGACTGGTTTGCTTCTTGACCCCCTGTTCAGGGAGGACCTAGCCGAGCACCAGACATGATATTTTGAACACAGTGCTGGCTTGGGGTCTAACCAAGAAACAGAATGGGTTGCTCATCACATAGTGGTGAGAGGGCACTGCATTGCAACAACATGGGGGTTGAGGCAGACACTGCACAGGGTATATACTAGCCAAAGAAAAGGAGCTAGGGCAACTGGAAACAGATCAGCTGCAAATTCCTAGTAGGATTGAACATTTACTCCAGTTATTGAGGGAACTCCGGGAACTGGAAACATGCCTTGTGCATCTCGATTACATTCTTTACCTTACCAGACTTCTGGGAGAAGGTGATTGAGAGGGTAGGCTGCTACCGTGGCTGACACGAGATGAGCAATCAAGTCCCCGGGGCCCAATATGGGTGAATGGTGGCACGATTCTCAATACCCAAGAAAATGTTAACACTCCCTTTGTGGCTTTCATAGCTCCCTCTATGCTGCTGAGATGGGCCCTTCCAACTGTGTCTCACACAATTACCTCAGAGGGATACCGCTGCCCAAACCCAACATGCTATTATGTGCTGATCTAGATGTTCCCCTTTAACTGGAAGAGATCTGTGTGGCTATCTCAAAAATGGTATCATATATATTTGGAAGGACGAGGAGAATTTTGGTCCAGTACAGGAGAATTTTGGTCAAGTATACACTCTTCTCAAATATAGAGCAATATAATCAGGAGTATACTGATCTGAGCTTAACTAGACAAAGCCTCGCAGTGGAGTCTATGTGTGGTCACTTGAAGCATGGGCTCTTAGGAGCAAGTGCCCTCACCCACCTGAAGGTGGCATGCTTCATCACTGGATTACCTCCACGTTGGGGTGGCACTGCAATGTCCAATGGGCCCTGCAAGAGGGTTATTTTCCGAAGATCTTTTAATCTCCAATGAAGGACTGGAGTGGTGGACGTATGTCCTGTCAGTGAGTGAGAAGATTTGAATGAAAAAGTGGGATAAAATCAACTAAAGACCAGGAAGGACTATCTGTTTCATAGGGTTCAGAGTCTATGTTGAAATAAAAACAGAGTAAGAGGCTGTAGGATATAATGGTCCAAATCTAATAAGTGCATGGGATTTTCGTCTTGTGTAAGATCAAGTAGGTTTACATAGATCTTAGTTACTGGTCAACGTGTTTCATGCCAAAGTGTGTCAAAAAATGATCATTTGGCATTTCATCAGGACCTGTATGCTTATCTACCTAATATTCTATGTGGGAGAGGCGTTAAAGTGTGCATATGAACATCCTCACCCTTGTGAGTGGTCAGAAAATCCTGCACCATATATGAAGAATGAGCGCACTCACGTCATTGCATGTATGCTTTCTCTCTAAACAGTGACCCTCCAAAACATTGGGACGGTCCCCTGGGATGGCGAGGACGTGACTCAGGTTCAGCTGTCACATAGGCTCTCATTAATCTAATGAGACTACTGGATTTAAGTGGCAGAAGTACCTGCAGTGTGGGAGACTGAGTCTTAACCAACTACAGGTGATACCTGTCGCCCCAATCTGGGTTTTGCACTGGCTAACTAGCAGTGCCTCATCTCTACCCAAGAACAGGGATGATTGGGCAGCCGAGCGCATGACACAATTGACCCCTCAGGGAAATCTTGGTCATTCAGATCTCATCTGTTTCTCTCAGTTACATTAGTCTTACATATACAAGGACAAGCAGGGGCAGTATATGTTTAAATAAGGTTTTAATGAAGCAACTGCATCTTAGATAAAAGAATATGTACTGCAATAATCAGGACGATAACGCTTGACAGGATCAAAATTGTGACAAGGAGAGTAAAGCATAGAAATAACGCTACCATATTGTCACTAGAGACAATAGACTAATTCCTACCAAAGCTATGTAAGCTCTAGTTCTGCCCTTCAGGTTCCCCTGGGAAGACATCATCCCCCATACCTGAGCAAAGGCCTGAAGTCTGTCTGCATAAGCAGCTGTAGCAAAGCATTCAGCAATCAGCATACAGTCGTGGTCATCTGGCTGGAATCTCCCTCTAACGTGTATGGGACAGGGAAGTATTTTTATAATAGAACAGCTGATGTTCTGAGAAAATGTCCCTACGTAAGGATGTGTATGTTTCTATGAATACCAGAGACAAAGCATCACCACGTTTTACCGGCAACCTATCTTACTGTAGCCTTGGGAGAAGCACAGAGAGAAAGAAATGTCTTGTTTAAGAACACAGTGCTGGCCTAGGCAAAGAACAGCTAGATTGAGAGGAATAAACAAGACCGCAAATGTGGCTATTGCTAAAATAATAATGAAGCTGAATAAAATATATATCTAGGTTAAAGTGCACGGCAGTAGGCCTAGTGTGCTAAAATAACGTGCATGGAGCTATAACTAAAATGGCTACACAACAAAGCGGACACTTGTGCTCCATGACACATAGACATATTAACCTACCCCTGCCTTTGTGCCTGGAGGAGCACTTGCTCCTATGAGCGCATGCTCCAAGTGACCACACACGGACTCCACTGTGAGTCGTGCCTAGTTAAGAATGGAACAGCGCACTCCAGAATTCATATCTCAGAAATCCTGTCTCTATTGGGTCGGGTGGCTATATCAAAGATGTTGGTGCTACCCTGTTTTTTATATTTTTTTTCAGCCCACTCACTTGTATCCTGTAGAGCTTAAATCACTACTGATGGAATTGATACAGGGCCTGGGCACATGAAGAATCTCCCTAGAAAAACTGAATAGCCCACTACAGGAGGGCTGGAAGCGCCAAATGTTGAGCTCTATTTCACTGCTGCTAAGCTACAGTGGCCCCTGAGGTGGCTTGGGACGCATCTATTTGGCTAGAGGACTGATGCCAAGCACCTTCTGTCACGAACTCACATATACACTTGGCTTTCGACCCCCGGACCCAGCTCACCAGGTGAATCATCCCAGGTGAGGATTGCCAGGTGCATTTGGCAGAAATATGTTTGGGGGTGAGAGGCCACTCTCCCATATTTGCCTCTAATACCGTATGGCAGACGCTGACCCTCCAGGACATTATCAAACACCATGATGTGGCATGCTGGAAGGAGTCAGGGGGGACACGCGGTTGGGGATCTATATAAAGAGAGCACGGGTTCACCCCTCCTCGGAGATGACGCTGTTCACCAACACGTAGATTTGTTACATGTCTGTATGCAGCCCTCCTGAGGCATAGAGAGAAGCCGGATACCAAATTTGTGCAAATGCCACATAGCAATGGCATGGAAATTGCTCGTGCCATTGGATGTGGCGGTCTGGCTCCATACTGTGCTACAATAGGCAAAAGCTGAGACGGCAGTAATGACAGAGGCCCGAAGGGGAGGGTTGGCTGAGCTTGAGCTCACAACTTGGGACATATGCATACAGAAATTAGAGGCAAATACTTAGGAGGGGAATAATGATGCCATGTCCCCGTAGATACATGAGCGCACAGTCATATAGATGCAGAACCTGCAAGAGGGGTGGGCTGGGTTGGCTACCGAGTTGGAGGCATGCGCCAGAACCCCATGCCACAACATATACCAGGTTTGAAATATCGAACAGGATTGAATAGACTACGGTTAACTGCATGATGTGGACGCAGTGAAGCCGGGGGAGACCCAAAAGACTGAATATATATGGTGTTGAAGGATATTGTACTCTATTAATGGAATGCCAGGAGTGTAATGGCGGTCACGTGAGTGGCGGGTAGTGGGGCTCTGATAATGTTGTTTATAAGATGTTGGTTAAAATGCTAATAAAGAAATGTGAAAAAATCTGTTTCCTGTAACTGCACTGGGAAAAGGGATGATATTCGGAAGTTATCCTTGAGCCCTTACGTTTGCCTGTAGTCTTCAGTATGGTCTTTTTCTATGGTAAGCTGTTTTCTGGGTCCTTTAGGTACAGAAGTGCATTTCTGGGGCATACTTAATAGTAACAGATTCTTGCAGTGTAGGCATCTAGTGAAAATGTGAGGGTAAGAAGTAGTTGCCCATGCCTGCTTTCTTCAAGGTGTAGGAAGCTTTATGAACTAGGTATAACGAATTGAAGTCAATCCTCTGCTCTGTGATGTGCCAGTACAGGCTCCTTCGGGCATCTGAGACATACTTGATCAACTCTCTGGAGATGAATACTCATCCTTAGTCATAGATGTTGGACTCGCTGCAACTTGGCTAATGCATAGGCTAGCGCAGTGGTCTGTTCCTCTTTGGAGGGATAAGGTAGGGCCCTTCTTAGGAGATGTAAGCGAGAGAAACAGGACCTTTTTACAGCTTTAGCATGTACATTACGGAAAGGAAAGTGATCAATGATGACTCGCGTTCATTTTATTTTGGTTATGAGTGTTAAAGTGTCGACCAGGCTAAACAGTCACGAAAAGAAAGAAGAGGCCTCCTGTTAAACAGGAATAGAGATGTGGACCAGGGGGACACTACACTACAAAAACAAATATAACTCTGCATTCCCCAGAATACTCAAAATTGCTAGTAGGTCTACAATAAAGTGTATCAAAGTGAAAACATATTGAGCCACAGATTGGATATACAAATTGAGCTTTTATTGATTTAAACAAAAAACGTTTCTTTCAAATGTTAAATAGCTTTTGTCTGTCATAGTCAATAGTTCATATAAACATCAGAGCCTTACCCCTCTCCACTTCACGAACAGTACCCTAACAAACTTCTCCACCTTCATATTCTCAAACTCACATGCACAAAAATGATTAGAACCTCATTGTACTCTTCTACCTCTCTCATTTATACCACATCCATGCTGTAATTTCTTAATATCCCTCACCAAACTAAAACCAAGAAAGAGGACGAAAGTCCTTGGCCCAGCAAATAACACAATAGATACATGCTCAACACTAAATTATTCAGTAATACATTTCCTTCAATAATTATATCTTCTATTTTATTAACTCTACAAATGATCTTCTTCTCAATACTTTAGAAGAAGATCATTGTGTTCATTTCCATTAATGAAAGGCATAAACAGCTTCGCTAGATTTCCAGTATTGTGCGGAAACACGATTCAGTGTGAGACCCCACCTCAGTCATACACGTTCCTCAGGGCACACTACATATATTCCACATTGCAAAATAATTGATGAATCACTCAATTAACTTATCACCAATCAATAAAGCTATCATTGAAAACAAGATGCTGCCTACAATGTCCATTACCACCTCCTCCCTCTCACTATTGTTAATTGCAGTGCAAGGCAGTTGTGTCTGCGGCAGACTCGCAGTAATGTGATTACTCGTAAGTCATTTAAGCATGCCTTTGAAATAACAGATGTAAAATTGATTCAATGAACAGAATTCTGGCACTTCGTAGCTGCAATGCTTTTATAACGAGTTAACGAGAAAACAGAAAAGGGTTGGGATGGAAAAGGGGACAAAAGGATAAAAGGAGGATTTTCCCGATAAATGAACACATGGTTTTCTTCTCCATTGACACACATGTGCCGTCGACTCCTTTCTATTCACATGGATTTTATTTCTCACAACTTCCCTTGGGCTTTATCCACTGTTGATGCACATGGTACATTTTCATTTAGGCTCTGCCATTTTTTGTTAGAGGAGTTCACATTAACTTCTTTTCCATTACTTATATAAGGATTTCTCTTTAACAGTAATACATGATTTTTCCTCAGTGGCCAGGATGCAGGTGGTTTCCCGCAGTCTGAATGGTTTTTTTACTAGTGAACTCGTATTTGCCTTTTATTTTAGTAGTTTAATTAGTTTGTTTGCTCATATGATTATATGGACCTTCATATTAGCCCACAGTGTCAAGTCTGATAATCTTAAAAACCCATAACTTGCTGGAGTGATCCTAAATATCCTACTTAATAAAACGAAATATAATTGGCAATTTGATCTGTCAAAAAGTGAACACAACCAATAACCTCTGTAAAGTAGCCTTATAGCCTGCTGCAGAGGGCTATACTGGTTGTTAAAGGCCGTGAATGCGAATTATAGACTAAAGCCACAGGGGAGGGCCTATAACAAAGAAGAGAGTCTTTAACAACCTGCATAGCCTGAGGCAGAAGGGCTATAAGACTGTCAGAACATTCCACTCACTAAGGGTAGAATGTTTTAAATCTAAAAGGGAGCAACATGAAGACAAACGTAGGAATGTTAGAGCCCCAGGCTTATATCAGCCATTATAAGCCCAGAGCTATTCCATTTCCTTCACTGGGGCTCTCAACATTCCAATGTTCTATTAAAGACCTGCTCCAGTTAGGCTCAAACCCAGGGGTGGCTCCTCCATTAGGGCGGAGGAGCACTGCCCCCCACCAGCAGCGGAAGCTGCAAACCTTTGAAAAAAAAGGATAATAAACTTTGTTTATTATCCTTTTCTTTTAAAGGGGTGGGGCCCCGGGGGTGATGAGCAGCAAGAGGGAGTGCTCAGCACGTCCCCTCAGAGCGCATGTATGTTTGGCTGGCCAACTCAGACCGGCCAAACATACTTGCGCAGTAGGCTGGAGAGAGCCTGCACACACTCCTCGTCTGCCTGGGAGCATCCTGGCTGTGTGCTCCCAGCCAATCCTGATGCTGCTTTGTGCAGAGTCAGGATTGGCCACAGGGTAGGCTGGTAGCCTGTGCCTGCAGCAAGACGGGAGAGAAGCGGCACGGGCGCGGGGATGAACGAGGTAAATGCCTTATTTTTAAATTTTATTGTTTGTTTTTATTCCCCCCTGCGTGCCACCCCACCCCTTCCAAGCCCCACAAACCGTTCCTGCCTGGCCTTTAACACACAGCAGGCCTTTAATGGCTGGTATAGCCCAGCTACAGTGCCCATGAGGGTAAAATGTTATAATTAGAGAAACAAAGGCCGCTCCGAGACCCACTGGGTTGAAAGCCCCCTCTGCTCCTGAGCCTTTGTTCACAGCTCTTGCTGTGAATATTCTACAGTTGAAAGCTGTGCTCAGGGCCACTGCTCTTAGCTGTTGAAGATTCACAGCAAGAGCTGTAAAAGGTGGCTGAAGCCAGACACCGGTTCTCCCTTGCTTGGCTGAACTGCTTCTTGTAGTTCATGCGAGCTAGGGAGACCCAGGAGCTGAGCAAAATTCGCCCCTCCCTGCTTCAGAAGCCCTAGTGACACTGAGCTAATGGAGGCGGGAAGGGTGATGGCTACGTGTGTCCTCCTGCACGGCCTCTGCCTAATGTATTTTCAAGAGACAGAAGAATGAGAAAGGCGTAGGCTGTGTATTAAGACATTCATATGTTGAGGGCAGCGGAGCTTCACCAATTCATATAGGACACAGCTGCTCAATTGACTTCAATGTAGCTCTCAGCATTCCAATGTTTTAATCATTCTTACATATTGTATCATGAAATCAATTTGCCAACTAACAAACCCAATCAATATTAATGTATTTCCAAGTTACATTATAAAGAACACATTATAGAACATATGAACTGCTATTTCTGAATTCTTTACTCTGACAATGTCCCTTAATTTGTAGGCTATCGGTACAAAGTGTCTGTCACAGTCACTGGCAGTTCTAGTGTTGTTGGGTATTTCAACGTGGCTCTGTATGGGAATACCGGGAACACAATGCAGTACCAAATTTTCAAGTAAGTTTATTTCGCATTTAATACAGGATTGCTTAGCAGTGCGAAGGAAATGAAACCGATTTCTATAGATAGCTGAAACATACGTGAACACACCTGGAAGCACTTCCTGTAGTAAAGAGAACATATCTGGAGTATTCTAGATCAAAGCGATAAAAAGCACCCTAAAGCTTCTTCAGATCGTATTGTAGTTTTTTTTCTTCTCAGAACATAGTTAAATCATCCAGCATTGTAAATGATATTCAACACCCGCTTTGATTTCATTTATGTTTAATATATCACTCAAATGCTGGTTACCTATGAATTCTCTACCACCACGGAGATTCCTTTACAGACCCTAAAGATGCTATCACATTTTGACCTGAAAAAAGAAAGAGGTGACACTATTTTTTGCAATGATTTTCTGTATTATATGGAAAAGGGATTTGTTTCAGGAGGAACATGACCATTTAGTGTAACGAAAAACATTTCTGTAATATTAAAAACTGAGGTTTTCATCTGGGACCTCCTATGACATCGCAGTATTTGGCAGCCTCTTAAGTTGCTTGCAGACGTCCGCTACTAAATTACCTCTACTAGTTGCACTTGTATTTTCCATGTTTGGAAGGAACAACATATCAATTCATGCTGGTTGCTAAAAATCCTTAAATCACCCTTGTTTTTCCTACACTTAAAAAGTCGAATAAGCATGTGGATGCAGCTTTCCTGTTCTCAGGGTTATGTTGTTCATGCATATTTTTTGGTGAACAGTTGTTCTCTTTCCTTCATTTATTGTAAGCACTGTAACAAGCAGAGCCCTCTGAGAGTAATGAGTTAAGATAACGGGGTATGCTAAGCCAGTGGTTTCTTATTGGTTGCTAATGGAAGAGAGATGTATGAGATAAGTGGCACATAAGTACCAGTTTTTTTCAGCTAAAGCAAATTCTTGTTTGTAGAGTCCGGTAATTATCCCTAGTGTGTCTTTTTTGTCCTATGATTATTTACATGAAAACCCTACTGCATATTAAAATGCTTAATGATTTAAAATCTGCATTCATGGCCAAGGGACAGAAACATTGTATTTGTCAAACAACATTTGGCTTATTGGTCAACTCACCCTAAGAGTGCTAGGTTTCTTTTTTGGTGTCTTACACCGTCACAACAGTAACCATCAATTGAGGAAGATAAAGATTGGTTTGAATTATTCTTTGTGGGCTAGTTCTGTGATGGATCACTTATTTTTTAGGTACCCAGTTATAAAGTAGATGAGGAATATCACATTTAAAATAACACACTTTCAGTTCCAATAATGAAGAAATGCAAGTGGCATCAGCTAAAAACATGTTGCTCTTTATTATTTCACATGTCTGCATATGGGTTGAATTATCCTATTGTCCATGAAGCAGTGACCGCTAAATGAGGTTATTTATGCTAGGCTCTTATTTCATTGAAAACAAATGTTTTATTGCTTCCTTAAATGATACCCAGTGTTATACGTTAACCCATTCGTAGTGGTACAGTATTCACATATAAACATTGACCATAAGATAAACACTTGTCAGTTCTTAATCAGAAAAATGTCTGGTTTAAAAATCCTAAAATATCTTGACAACCTTGATAAAGACAAATGTAGAAACCAAGAAAAATAAAACCAGTGTTGTCTGGTTTTCAAGGGTCTGGAATAGGCTCCTTAAATTGGTAGGTGCAGAAGTTATTTCTGACTTTGGTCTTAGATGAATGATGGTTTACTGACTCAGTCTACTTGGGTTAAGGTCAGTATTTTGGTGTTGCTCCACATAGAAGTATAGGTGGACCAGGCAGCATCGCTCAATTTCGAACTGCTGGTGCATAAGGCAACAGAGTGATTTTGAATGAATCAACCTGAAGGGAAGGTATGGGAATGTAGGGTCATTCAATGGCATATCAGTTTAAATGATTTCATCATGTTACAATGGTACTGATAGATAAAAAAAGAGTAAGCTTTTTTGGAGAGGTTGGTAAACTGTTCAGGGCAGTTGATAACCCATGGAGTGTGGACAAGGTAATGGGTGGCCTAAGAAACAAAAAGATATAACCAGTGAGGCCAAATGCTCCTTAATCCACCTACTTTTTCTGGGTGGAGAAAGCTTTAAGAACTGTAGCATGCTGGAAGCCATTTCTCAGGAAAGAGATCTGTTCTGCTTTCCTTCTTATCTCGTAATCAGAGCTTACAGAACATATCAAGAATGCACTTCTGAGTTCAAAGAAGACCTTTATTGTTGTTAATTCTTCCCCACCCACAAGTTCTTGAGGGACAAATTAATAGATTTCAAGCACAAAAGTAGTCACAGCATTAAAACAAAATATATTTCAGTTGCAATGTACACAGCAGGTTATATTTATAAGATATTGAATGCAAAGCAAAACAAATACTTCACCATGTGAGAAACTATTTACAGCTTCATCTTTCTTTGGGGACTGCAAGTTGATGACTCCGGTCAACTGCGAGAAAGAGATTATCTACCCACACGGGAGACTGGCAACTGGGACCAAGTTCCAGTCTGAAGTCAGGCAGATTCGATCTAATTCTCTGAAGCCCCGAGCCATCCGTTACAAAAGCGTGCCCCCTCCTCTCAGACTCGGGAAAACTACGCAAGCCTTTGGAGACTGGCCAGATCTCCTAGACTCCTCCTCTTCCCAAGCCTGAGCAGAAAGGAAAAACACCAAATGTACTCTCTCTTATCATCTCTAGTCTGGTATGAGAAAAACAGCTTGGTTCATCTTGTGGAAAAACACAGCTTGGAAAAATACAGCTTGGATTCTCAACTGCAATGTCTAACTCCACGTTAAAGGCAATAGGCAGCTAACCTAAATATCAAATATAATGTCTAGTGTCATGTCAAAGCCAATAGGCAGCTGAGCTGAATACAAAATGTAATATATAATATCATGTCAAAGCCAATAGGCAGCTGAGCTGAATACAAAATGCAATGTCTAATATCATGTCAAAGCCAATAGGCAGCTGAGCTGAATACAAAATGCAATGTCTAATATCATGTCAAAGCCAATAGGCAGCTGAACTGAATACAGCATGTCAAAGCCAATTGGCAGAATACGGAATGTAATGGCTAATGCAATGTCAAAGCCAATAGGCGGCTAAACTGAATACAGCATGTCAAAGCCAATAGGCAGAATACAGAATGTAATGGCTAATGCAATGTCAAAGCCAATAGGCGGCTAAATTGAATACAGAAAGTAATGGCTAATGCCATGTCAAAGCCAATAGGCGGCTAGGCTGAACAAAACATACAATGTGCTACTGGTGAACATTGAGCAACTAATATGCGCAATGGTGAAACACAAAGTCATTGGTCAAACAAAATGAATAGCATCACAAGATCTGATCTAGGGGGTATCTAATTCAATTACTTTAAAGATTCCAGATGGTGTAATTAAGTAGCATGGTACCAGGGTGATATTGTGAAAGATAGGAATATTCAGCTAGCAGGAAGTGTACATCTCACTGGTGAGACCTAACCAAATATACTGTGCCCAATTATAGAGCCACAAATCCAAAAGAATAAAGAAAGATCAGAGACAGCAAGCTGGAAAAAGGTCTTGTCAAGATCTGTGATGATGAGAGAGGCAAGGACTCAAAGGAATCAGTTTGCTAAATATGTCGAAATAGGTCACACAGTCCAAGCAGACATCGCTAATTAAAGGCACATTCAGGAATCCTTATAGTTGCTGATGCAGGTTATGGTGAATTAAAATGGATATTATATGAAGTTGGATTAGCGTCCATTTAAAACTTAATTTCCTGTAGGGGTGAGCAGTAATATATGACAGAAAAGTAAAAATGCCAAAGGGCTACATCTATTGCATAAGAGTTAAAAATATTCAAAAGCAGACATGCCTCTAGCAAAAAGGTCATATGATAAAAACTGCAATGAGAAGCTCAGTTGTAACATAAGGTGGCGCTTTATTTTCTCAAAATATTGCAAACTGCATAGAACTGCGTTCTTACTCGATTGGTAAACCAATGAAGACATTTCTAACATATCTAACGAGATTGAAAGATAAAGCAGAATTATAGTCTAACAACCTAATTTAAAGGCGGGAGGCAATGGAGAATCCTCTAAAATCAGATTCCCCATCTATACCCCAAGTAGGATTATCACCCCATAATGCAGGCATGGCCCTGGTGGAGAGTCCATTGGATCTCCTGTCAACACTGGCAAGAATCAAAGCAAATTCCACAAGACATTGCCGCACCTAAGGCACTAAGCCTAAAGTAACTGGTGGAGATAACTCCATGACAGTCTGCACAGAAATGCTAGAGGGGTTATATGAATGGGTAATGGTGAGTGAGTAACATGCTGGAAACATCTACTGTGATAGTCGAGAAGGTATTTTTTGAGTGGTCCTTATCTCAAAGTGTCACCTTCAGTGATGGATGCAGCACCTTGGGGAAGACCCCTTTTCTGTTGCAATGGAATCCTCTAAGGCCCTTAATACGAGTTGGCTATTATTGAATTCTATAACTGTCATACGTGACATAAACTGACTTTGAGGTGTTCAACATTTATCGCCCACAATAATTCATTCCTATTACAAGATTTTGGGGTCAACATGTGGAATCTGATGCTAGCTGCAACAAAATCTGCATGTTCTAGTATTTACTGAAACATTTCTCCCTGATACATATCAGCTGATTTGACCTTTCACAATTTATCTGGGACACGTTTTTGTTAATACAGAACCAGGCTTACAGTACATATTGGAATTTATCTGCCTGCATGTAGAGTTTAAATGTGATAATCATTGCATGTTTGCCTTCATCAGGTAGAATATATCTGCCAAATTTGTACATACAAATCATATTCTGCGTAGGTTCTAATTAAATGGGAAGCAAGTGGGCATAATGAGACTAGCGTACATTACTTTCCGTTAATATCCACACAGCTATGCATTTCAACACACTGCCCCAAGTTGTGAAAGATCAAAGGATCATTTCATTTTTTTTCTGGAATAGCCTATTTATACCTCTTACTGGAGAGGTGGGGGAGGCGAAGTTTCAGTTTAAAACAATCTGTTCATATCAATGTTGTTGGATTGCTGAGTCCAATAAAGCAAAGGAATCTTTTGTGATTGTAAAAAAAATGTTGACAATTGCTTTTCTCTTCTTACTTGACTTTTATGTGTTTCTGGTTGCGCAGGGGAACAATGAAAGCAGGAAGCACGTACACTGCTTTTATCGATGTTGAGGTTGACGTCGGAACCCTCAACCATGTTAAATTCCTCTGGAACAACAACGTTATAAATCCGCTGTTTCCGAAACTGGGCGGACAAACAGCAGTTGTGCAGTATGGGAAAGATGGTAAAACGTATGTATTGATCCTTGCCAATATCAATATCAATATAGAACTTCAAAATCATTAGATTGGCAACAGTGTATCTCTGCCATATTGCATTAAATCACGTGATAATAATATTGCACCCACTACATTGACCAAACCAAAGTAACCGTAGGTGGAAGTAAGTTCCGTAAAAGTAGTAAATATATTCTTATCATTCAAGACTGTCTACCTAATGCCTTGATAACTGAGTCAAGAGTCCTAAGATGGCTACCCCACATCTGCGTTGATGTGGTGGCAGCCGGTCAGATCTCAGCATGAGATCTGTCAGCTCCCTGGATCCTCCGCAGTATGAAATATACATATAATTGGCCATTAACATCTCAAAAGCTACTGAAAAGATTCACAGCAAATCATAAAAAGCATCCTTTCTAGACCAAGAGCTAACTTTCTGCCAAATTTGATGTAAATCCGTTCAGCAGTTTGGGCTGTAGCCGTGTCTAAAAT
The DNA here is from genome assembly GCF_031143425.1 of Pleurodeles waltl. NCBI lineage: Eukaryota > Metazoa > Chordata > Amphibia > Caudata > Salamandridae > Pleurodeles > Pleurodeles waltl. The sequence continues at coordinate 740,272,584 of NC_090445.1, read as the reverse complement.
TCCTACAGAAAGATAATTGGGGAAAATGTGTTTTTGGGACCCAGCGTTTTACTCAGCAGCAGCTTAACAAATCCCCCTAAAACTTTCCCATTAGGACCTCAGGTGAAAAAACATTATTTTCAGATTGGTAGAAATTTTTGTGAAGATTCGTCAAATGGCACCAAAGTTATTAGGAAAATGAAATAATGCTGCTACTCCTCTGGAAACCTCATCCTAACTATAATTATCCATTTATATATTGCCACTTTGTAGTTATAGGTAGGACAACATTTCCATAATAAGACCATTTTTAGTTCGCTACTGACTGGCACCATTTGACGATTCACAAAACTTTCCAAAAAAAAGGATCATCTACATCTGCTCCTTGTTGCAAAATTTCAGGGCGATTTGGTAGCCGAGAAAAAGGGTGGGGGGTCCCACAATGCTTTTTCTCATGTAACAATGCTTTTTCCCCATGTAATCTCTTTAGGGAATTTTAGATAGGTATTAAAGTAAAAGTGGCTGATATAAATTACACCAAATCTGACAAGAAGCTAGATCTTTACACAGAAAATGTGCTTGTTGTGATTTGGTGTAAATCTATATATAGTTTTCTAAAAATGAAGGTTAAAAATGTATAAATTTATTGACATTTGGGATGAAATCAGAAATTCATGCCTTCTGAATGGCAGAGAGGAAATGTTTTGGAGTGAGTGCTGTGACTGGCTGGCTGCTACGTGAACCAAAATGTTGCGGCAGCCATTACGGGTCTGTGGGACATGGTCCAATGTCCTGAAATTGTTTCTTACATATATGTAGGACTTCACATTATTTTTTAATAGCCCTGGTGCGGGTCAGGGCCCTGAAGGCAGCGCATTTTTCATTTCTAAATAATTATAAGGAGGGGTGTGTGTAGGGCCAAAAGTTAGCTTGGTAAACTATAACTTGTGAATTTCCGTGATTTTTTTAGTTTTTAGTTCAAAATTGTATTTTTAACTGACATTTTCACCTAACTATAACATCACTTTAACCTTTGGTATACCTAGTGGCGGTCACCACTAGGTAGTTATAATTAGATCTTCTTTTCCATAGAAAGAGTGTTTTTTGGTTTGCTAATAACTTTGGCCCCGTTGGACGAATATTTACAAAGATTTGAAAAAAAGGTTCATCCACCTCAGCTCCTTCATGGAAAGCTTCAGGATGATGTGTCAAGCAGGGGCTGAGTAAAAAGACAGGTGCCAAAATGCAAAATCCCCATGTATTACCCACAGATGTCTATATAATAGGCTATATCAAAAATTGCTGAATGGAATTACCCAAAATTCATCAGGATGCTAGATCTTGATTTACAGATTGTGCTTTTCGTGATTTGGTGTAAATCCATTCAGAAGTTTTAGAGAAATTAGGAAGCAAATAAATATAGATAACGGGACGGTTTGGTCCACCAGAAACTCTCACAGGAGCGCTTGTTTAAAAATGGAGCATTCTGTTTGGCCCAGTGAGCTTTATTTCCCTTGGGCTGTCTCGCTCCTAAGACAGTCAGACCCCTGTGAGAGCAAGCGCTCTGATAGGCTGCCAGCAACAAGAGAAATATGTTGCTGGCAGTCATTACAGGATTCAGGTAAGCAAGCAAAAAAAAATAGTGTAAGTGGAAAGGGTAAGGATACCCTGGTACCCTGGGCTCCATGAGGACGGACACAGAGGGACTCCCTTTAGAGCCAAAAATAAATACAATCAACAAAAAAATGCTGCAATTCCACAGGTCTCTCATAAGATCAAAAAATTGACACCTGGTCCTCATTTAATGACCTTATGCCATGGGGAGCTCACCCCCTGGGCTGATTTAATAAAAAGGGGGAGAGGAGATGCATGACCCCCTCTCCCCAAGCTTCCAGGGAGCCCACCCCCGGAGAGCCCGGGACCGAACCCTGTGTTCAGTGGTGGGGGAGCAGTGCTGCCCCTTTCCTGTGCCTCCAAAGGCCCTTGGGAGCCCAGCTTTGAGGCCAACATTACTTTTTACGTGGAGTGGGCCACGGCCCCCTCCTCAGGCCTTGAAAAGGCCTCAGGGAGCCCACTGTCAGGGCCAGAATTAGCTATTATGGTAGGGGAACCACGCGGCCCCCCTCCTCAAGCCTCAAGAGACTTAAGGGAACTCAGGGAACTGCTACCTGTGGGCAAAAGCAATGCTGGCTCACTATGGAGGTAGCCATAAGGACCCTGCCACCCCTCATGACACCATGATGGGTGTCCTGCGTGGGCACCACGGCTCCCACCTTTCAATGCTGTGCAAGCATTTACTTATGATAGAGGTCCCTTCTCCCCAGATGTTTGCACCATAAAGGGCTGCTGTTTGTACCTTGGCATAGTAGACCTCAACAGCTTTAGGGGTAGTGGCTTTCTATCTCTTAAGGATTGAAAATGCTCTGTGTAATAAAATCAATTTGGTTTTAAGTTTCCGGGATCTCCTGGTGTATGGTTTGTCTATTCTGACAAGGGTTCTTCCCAGCATTGGGGGAGGGGAGGGGTGGAGGTCATACGTGCAAGTGTTCAGGTGTTTTTAAACATTTATATAAAGAGAGAACAGGGTAGGAGTCAATACACAACCTTGATGCATGGTAATTAAGTATTACTTCACGTTAAAAAAAACTAGCAATTCACTTAAAAAAGCAAAATGTTAAAGTCATGTTATAGTTGGGTGCAATCAAATGACCTGTTTTTTTTTTAAACCTCAGAAAATCACTGAAAAAAACAAAGGATGAAATAACATTATTGTTAGGTGAATATGTTAGCGATAACGTCAATGTTTTGAACTAAAACAAAAACACAGAAAGTCACCAGTTATAGATAGCAGCATTAACTATAACATGCCTCCCCACCTTGCACTGCTTCTGACCTCACAAATTATATCACTCATGACATGTCTTATCACATCTCAAATGACTCCATTGATGGCATCACTGATGGTGTCACTGATGACATCATCCAATGAGTCTGTTAGTTTGTTTTATCGTTTTCATAGTGGTGGGTAACTACCATATTAGTTTTCTACCTAATTTTGTACAGTCTGTGTCCAACTAATTGGTGTAAGTGTATACAAAACACATCTGCTACTAATGCATCATAGGTGTGTAGAGCCATTGAACACATTATAAATCTCTGTATTGAAGAGTAAAAACTGTGTGCAGGTGACAGTTGGCTTGTGTTTATTATGTTCCACACAAGGTTTTTGGTACAGAAGAAAACGTTGTCTGGCCAGGCAAACATCCTAGCTACTAACTACTAGGTATTATAGTCAGCCTTGAGTTATTAGACAGAAACATTGCAGCATAAGAATTTCTACTTAACAAAGAGGAATGTGTGCACCAGAGACTAATCTAAATACATGTTCTCTTTTTTTGCTTCGTAAGATGGGCTGTCTGTAAAGTTTTTGCCACGTTATGACGGCTGCAGGTAGAATTATCTTTAGCACCCTCAGACCTTGGTTATTGTAAGTGAATTTTCAATCTTTGGACACGTTTAGCATAGAGAGTACACAGTGCTTAGTAGATACCTTTTAATACTGTGGTGTATTTCTCACAAGAGTCTCACTCTCTGCAAACAGTGTGATGCAGGAAGAGATTTAGGAGAAGTGGCTTTCTATCTCTTAAGGATTGAAGATGCTCTGTGTAATAAAAATACATTTATGTTTCTGGGATCTCCAGGTGTATTATTTGTCTATTCTGACAAAGGTGCTTCCCAGCTTGGGGGGTGAGGGGTGAAGAACATACATGCAAGTGTTCTGGTGTTTTAAAACATTTATATAAAGAGAGAACAGGGTAGGCGTCAATACACAACCTTGATGCATGGTAATTAAGTATTACTTCTTGTTAAAAAAACCTAGCAATTCACTTAAAAAGCAAAATGTTAAAGTCATGTCAAAGTAATGAGAGAACAGGGTAGGAGTCAACACACAACCTTGACCATCCCACACTCAACAGGTATGCAATTTGTGAACTCGTCCACCCTCCCTCCATCTCACTTGGACAACATTTTCCTCCCACAGTTTAATCAAAATACCTAGCAGTGAAGGGTTAATATCCAGTGATGCAAAAGTGGACCAGAGATGTTACCTAGGGACTAAGACAAAAGCTGCTCTTAATTCCACAAATGCCACATATAACTGGTCTTTTGAGAACTTTAGATATTTCCATGTGATAAGGTTGAGAAAAAATATCTGGTCAATTGTACTCACCTCAGAGCGGAAGCCTGCCTGGAATGGAGTGGAGGAAGAATTTTGGCTTCTGCTATCCAATCAAGCAGTTTTTCAACAAAGCTTCAGTAAAGTCCCTCTGTAGTTTCCAGACATCTCTGTGACATTCAATCCAAAGATTTTAATGGGAAAGACCATAAATGTTCCATCACTAGTAATGTTTAACTTTCAAACCTCTAGTAAATAAGCAGGCACACTATAATGACATACCAGGATTTGAACCTTCAATCTACAGAGTGACAGTCCAAGGGATTCACCAGTAGGCCACAAGGGATTCCATTCTGCTGTGCATCAAAACTTAACTATAACATCCAAACCAAACATTTTGCTAGCGTGATGCTTTGAAGTCATTGTTTGGGGAGACCATTGTAATAACAATCTCTCTCTCTTAATCTTTCTCTCTCTCTCTTCCATCCCATTCCGCTTAATGGAACTAGTGTTTGGTGGGATCTGTCTCAGCTCTCGCCAAGTAATCAGCTATTTCCTGAGGGTCGACACATCGGGAGATAGCAGGAGCCGACCTGGCAGGTATTTGGTCCCCCGGGCCATTAATGGCTCCAGGAGGGGGACCATGCAGCCCCTTCCTTTCTTTTTTTACGGGCCAGCCCTTTGGAGTCGGTGACCCCCAGGGCCGTGTATGGCCTAAGAGGGTGTCCGAGCCACCTCTTCCCATTTAAAAAATGTTATTTGACCCAGGAGAGGTTGTGGTACCCAGGGCTCGGCGCCCTGCATTATTATTTGGTTAGCCCTGGGGAGGTGGTGGTGGTATCCGGGACATTTGTAAGCCCCAGGAGCGGGTTCTGCGCACCCCCCCTCATTTCCTATACTTAACATCCTGGGGTGGTGGTGGTCCGCTGGGTGCGGACTGCATTGGAGGGGGTCGGTGCAGCCCCCCCTACCTATTAACAAAAAAGCCCCAGGGAGGTGGTGATCCATACTCTCATATGACCCCATGTGCACCCCACTCCTGTATTGTAACATATTGGAATGTCCCTGGGAACTGGCCCAACCGGGGTTTTGTTGTAAAGAAGTGTGTGCTTCTTCTTCTAAAATTGTGATGCAAATTTGCCACACTTAGTGGCAAAAAGGAAAATAAAAATGTTTTGCCTTGTGGGCCCCAAGGGGACCCCAGCAACAAGGCTAGGGGTAAGGGTATTTATACCCTGCCCTCTTTTAATTATTTTTTCACTTTTTGTTTGTGACTGTACTGAGTCCAAGACCCAATATGGCTGGCAAAACGTCTGGTTGAAGTATTGGTATCCAGTCAGATCTTTGAACAAGATCTGGAGAATTTGTGAATTATTTGTGCACCTAAGTAGACAAATTAGTTTTCCATTAAAATCTCAAAAACTACTGAACAGATTTACACCAAATAACAAAAAGAGTGCTTTCTAGACCAAGAGCTACCTTTCAGCCAAATGTGGTATAAATCTGTCAAGTAGTTTAGACTGTAATTGTGTTCAAAATCACTATGGAAATTAACTTGGGCAACTACAATTTTTGACCCTGCCCCTTTTTCTCAGCCTCCGCTAGACAGATCACCTCGAAAATTTCCATACACAACAAGACACTTTTTGCACAGTTATCTCATCAATGATTTGACGTTTAATTTTACTTTGATATTGTTAATGGTGTTATAAAAGATGTCGTCTTAATATCTGGGGTCATTAGCAGTGCATGTTGAGAGTGCGAGTAATAGTTATAGTTACTTGAGCTACCCATAACTATAACTGCTGAATTTCCTTAGTTTTGTGCACGTAAATTCAAAACCTAACTATAATATCCTTGTAACCTTGCGCTTTTCAGCAAGTTTCTGAGTCTTTTAAATTCTTTTACCTAACTATAATGTGCCTGTAGCCTTTGTTTTTTTCAGTGAATTTCTATGTTTTTTCACACTGAGTAATTTGAGTTAATTTATGAAAATTCAATCACTGTCGCACATGGTCTTCAGCCACGTGCAGTGGGGGTTGGCTGTAGGACCTGGGAACCCCTATATACACCTAACCCTGCACCATGCATAGCCTTTGCCCATCTGCAGCAGGGTTTGCCTCAGGCATTGCAGCCTACCCCTCAATAACCACTCAACTGCACGCCAAGCTCAGCCTTCAGAAACAAAAGAAATGGGGTTAGGGTGGGAATACCCTAACCACTTAGCTTTGGTGGTGGGGTCCACCTGGGATCCTGCTAAGGCAAAAAAAGTTTTTTTTTTTTTAAATCTGCCACAATTTAATAGTGAATTCGCTGCAATTAAAAAATAAACAAGCATGGTCTCCGCTCTTGTATACAAATAAGGCCGTGGCGGGCCAGGTCCCCGGGGCTTACACAAATATAGAAATTGAAAAGTGGGGGTGCATGGGGCACCCCTCGTATGGCTCCTTTTTTCTCCATAGACCACTACCTTCCCAGAACTTTAAGAAAAAAAGTGGACCCCCTCTGTTAGGATCAATGAGCCCTGGAGACCACCCCCTCCGTGGGGCTTTATTTAATTAATGGAGTGGGCTGAGCAGACCCTTACGGATCCCAGGTCCACCTCTGCGGGGCCAAACTCCCTAATTAAATTGGGAATGGGCTGTGCGGACCCCCTCCCTGGACTGATTTTTGCCTCAGGAACCCCATCCTCTGGGGACTCGCCACACGCCCAGGGCACCCACTTTATCAAGATGGGGACCACCAGGGGAGCCTCAAGGCCCCTGCGGTCTTAGCTGGCTCCTCGCCTCCTGCGGGAGCTGCCATTGCTCCCGCACACAGGGAGCCACTGGAAATGCTACTCCCTGCATGTGGGAGCAATGCTTTAATCTGTTTTCCTACCTGTATGTTTGCGGGCAGGGAAACGGATGAAAACTTTGCTTCGAGCAAGTAGGAGCCATTTGACAGCTCACACTTTGCTGTCACAGCTCCCGCCAAGCAAAAACAAACTTCTATCCTCTGAGGGTGGGAACATCGGGTGGGCACCTCAGGAGACAGCAGGAGCCGGTCTTCGGGGGGTGGCAGTCCCCAAGGCCCTAAATGGCTCCTGGAGGGTGGCCAATCAACCCCCCTCCTTTGTTGTGTTCGGGCTGGCACCAGTGGAGTGGTGGTCCCCGGGGCCATATATGGCCTGGAGGGTGGGCACACACTCTCTACTCAGAAAATTGAATGGCCTAGGGGAGGTGGTGGTCCCTGGGGATTTCAATAGCCAAGGGGGGTGGGGGGTGTTTGTGCCCCCCCTCAATCCCCAGGGCATTTGTGATCCATGTGGCCTCCCCCATGTACTTTTTTTAGTCCTGAGAGATGGTGGTCCCCGGGGCTTCCAAACCCCTAGGAAAGGGGTCAGTTTGCCCCTCTCCATTATTTAAGTAAAGCCTGGCGAAGAGGTGGTCCCTGGAGCACATTTGAGCCCATGGAGGGGGGTTCACACAGCCCCTCCACAATATCTATCAAGCCCCAGGGAGGTGGTGACCCCTGAGGTTCTTAGCCCTTGGAGGGGGGCCCTGGGTGCCACCCTAGTTTTATTTTATATATTAGAGTATGCCCCCAGGACCTGACCCAACTTGAAACAAGTGCTTTTTTTTTTGCCACAAATTCACGAATTTGTCGCAAATTTGCGGCACAAATAAAAAAAATGCTTTTTTGCTTTGGTGGGGTCCAGGCCCCATTTCCTTTATTTTTTATCTTTTTGTTTGGGACTCAGCTGAGTCTGAGTTCCAAAATGTCTGCCAACACTTCCTGGTTGAAATGTTGGCAGCCAAGCAGGTCCCTCCTTGAGATAAGGAGTATTTGTAAATTATATGTGCCCTAGATATACAAATATGGATTTCCTTTAATTTCTCTAAAAACTAAAGAACAAATTTACACCAAGTAACAAAAAGAATGCTTTCTGGACCAAAAGCTACCTTTCTGCCAAATTTGGTGGAATTCTGTCCAGTGGTTTGGGTTGTAGTCGTGTCTAAGAAACTTTATGGGAATTAATATGTGAAACTCACTTTTTTGACCACCCATTTTTCTTGGCCCTGCTTGATGGTTCACCCCAAAACTTTCCATGCTCAACAAGACCCAACTTGACACTATTTTTGGAAAATGTCATGAAGATTTGTCAGACAGCACCAAATATATAGCCAAGTGAAAAAATGCTTAACTACTACTATAACCTCCTACTGGTGACCGCCAGTAGGTAACATATATATATATATATATATATATATATATATATATATATATATATATATATATGTATGTATATATATATATATATATATATATATATATATATATATATATAAATATAAATGCTGCCTAGTGGCGGTCAGCACTAGGTAGTTATAGACAGGACCATGTTTCCATAGAAAAATCGTTTTTTCACTTGCCTATATCTTTGGCACCGTCTGATGCATCTATGAATCTTCACAATATTTTCCTAAAAAAGTGACTCAGTGATTCTTGTTGCACACAAAACGTTTCGGGGTAATCCATCAAGTGGGGGCCTAGAAAAAGGGGGAGTAAAAAAAAAACATGTTTTCCATGTTAATTCCAATAGGACCTTCGAAAACACAGCCCCAAGGACCGCCATCTCCTCAAGGCTTTAATAAAATGTTATGCGGGGGAGCTGTGTTGCCCCCAAACACCGTGGAGACTGCCACTTACTGGGGCCATAATTTAATGTGTTGTGTGGGGTGCTTTGAGACCTCCTGCAGCCCGGACAGCCACCACCTTAATGTAATATAATGCAGGGTGGGCCGCGCCATTCCCCTGCAGCCCCAGGGACCACAACCTCCCCGGCTCTTCCACGAAAGAATGAGAGGGTCCATTCTGACATCTCGTCAAACAGTTCCCATTGGCAGAAAGCAGAGTTTTCATCTGTTTCCCTACATGCAAATATGCGTGCAGGGAAACCTGCGTGGAGGGAAACTGATGAAAACATTGCTCCCACAAGCAGGGAGCTGCTATTTAAAACAGCTTCTAGCTTGTGGGAGCAATGCCGGCTTACACAGGATGTGGAAAGCAAGCTAGGACTGTGGAGGCCTTCAGGCTCCCGCCCACGGTCCTGTCAGTCTCTCTCTCTCTTCCATCCCATAATAAAATGGAAGAGAGAAAGAGAGAGAGAGACAGAGAGAGAGAGAGAGAGAGAGAGAGAAAGAGAGATATTGTTATTGCAGTGGTTTCTCCATGCAGTGACTTAACAGATTTAGAATAACAAAATGTTTTGTAAGAATGGTATAGTTACATTTGGATAGAGGGAAGAACATAGTCACTTCTGGCCTAATGGTCAAGGTCTTGTGCTGTCACTCAGTAGGCTGAAGGTTTGAATCCTAATATTGGTTGGCAGTGTGTTTGTATATTTACTAGTGTTTTGACCGGTTAAACCTTCCATCCTTCCAATCACACGGGTAAGTTGACTGTCATAAGTATGCTAGGAAGCATCACAGTAACTAACTGCCTATGGCATAAAAGTTAAGGTCACAGACCCTCACACTGAAAGATGAGGGTTATACTCCAGGTGTGGCCGTGGCTGTTTTCCTTCATAAAATTTATTTTAAACTTCAAAAGTTTAAGGGTCATACTGAAAGGTGAGCTCACTCTTTTTAATTGACAAATACATTTTTCTTTTAAATTTTCCAAAAATATCTCTTTCTAAGTGTGCCATCCATCAAAGCCTAAAAACCTCTTTCTCTGTCCCTCTCACTCTCTTTCAATCTTTCTCCCACACACGCACCCACATAGACCCTTACGCATCCACTCACAGACTCACTCAGACACTCATGTACCTACTCACAGCTGCACTCAGACCCTCATGCACCCACTCACAGACCCACACAGACACTCATAACCCACTCAGCAACTCATGCACCCACTTATAGGCCCACTTAGACACTCACACACCCAGTCATAGACCCACTTATACACTCATGCACCCACCCACAGACCCACTCAGACTCTTACACACCCACTCACACACCCACTCTGACTCTCACACACCCACTCACAGACCCACACAGACACTCCCACACCCACTCACAAAGACACTCTCACACCCACTGACACACCCAGAGACACCCTCTCACACCTCCTCTAACACCCAGACACTCTCACACCCACATAGACACTCTCACACCCAGAGACACCTTCTCACATCCATTCTGACACCCAGAAAGACAGGCCATGTGGCAAACCCCTGCCAAGGTTGGCTGAAGGCTATGGGTGGTAAAGGGTAGGTTGGTTATAGGAGGGGTTGGCCGCAGGGCCTGGCTACAGGCCATGTTCTGCAGCCAACTCCCCTTGCACATGGCCAAAGGCTGTGTGTGGGGTTGGGTGGCCATAGGGGGAGTTATTGCACGGCCCTCTGGCCAACCTCCACCACACAAGGCCGAAGGCCATGCATGGCAGTGGCTGGATTAACGTATAGTAATTAAAATAACTTTATTTTAAAAAACTATAGAAATTCACTGAAAAAAACAAAGATTACAGGGATGTTATAATTAGGTTCAGAATTTACTTGCACAAAACAACAGAAATTCAGCAGTTATTCAATTACCCCGGATATTACAGAACTCATAACAACTTTTAAAACATCCAATAAAATCATAATTGAAACACTAGCAGTCAAATTATTGAAGAAAAAACTGTGCATTGGTAGATATAGCAGAGTTAAACAATTGTCAGTATAATGTGTCTAGAAGTCTGGCTCATGATACCTGAGACATATTTCAATTGGCTGCCAGTGTGTTTGATGCATAGTCAAATTCATATTAAGTCAATGGGGTTCATAACAACCCTGGCGGTCGGTGTTAAACCGGCGGTAAGACCGCCAACAGGCTGGCGGTCTTACTTTGTGGAATCATGACCATGGCGGTTACCGCCATGGCCATCTGCCGGTTCTCCGTTCCCCCCGCCAGGGCGGAGATGACCGCTGGGCTGGAGACCTGGGTCTCCAGCCCGGCAGCTGTCACAATACCGCCGCAGGTATTTTGACCCGGCTTACCGCTGTGGATTTCCAGCGGTAGGAACCGCCATGAAATCCATGGCGGTAAGCACTGATAGGGGTCTCCCCCACACCCCACCCCCACCCCGACTCCCTCCCCTACACCCCCCACCACCCCTGCCACCTCCCAAAGGTGGCAGGGCCCCCCTCCCCACCCCGACCCCGACATTACCTTACACATACACCCGACACGCACGCAGGCACCACCAACACACATGCACGCGTACACACCGACATACATGCTAACATCCACACACACAGTCAGACACGTACACCCACATTCAAACATACACGCACACATCCATACAGACATACCCACAGACATACATACACTCATTCCCAAAACACGCAATACCCCCGCAAGCATACACGCACTTACACACCCCTTACATACACAGACACACACCCCCATGCACCCACACAACACCGCCCCACCGGCCCCCTCCCCTAACGGACGATCGACTTACTGTTCCGTCGATCCGCCGGGTGTTGACGGGCGCCATGGGGATAGCTCCGCCGACACCACTTGTTAAAAGACTGCCGAGGTTGTAATGACCCCCAATATGTCTTAAAGGCCAGAGCCAGTGTTGAGGCATTCCAAATGCTACAAGTTTGTATCTTACTGCAAGATAAAGTTCATTTTCCAGCATTTCTTATGCAACAATTTGTGATTTTGATTTCACATGCACAATTTCCCTCACATAAAGCCATGGATTGATAGCTGTGGACAACTTGTAGAGTAGGCCTGTTAACTGATATATTTTGGCGCATGAAATATTTGTTTGCCTAAATGTACCTTTTCTTTTGCTTCTAGGTCGAAATTCTGTGGCAGCGAGACAGTGAGAGAGAACATTCTGCAGACATTGAAAATCTGCTAAACTAGAGGGGAACCAGACTGCAGCTGTGTATCAATACATATGGAAATAAAACAATTTTGACTTTTATTTTGTAACCTGTTAATAAGTTCTAGACTTGTACACTAGTTATGGTGCACTGCAAATTGTTGCTATTACAAGGGCTTGTCCTGAAACAATTATATGTTTCAAGAGCAGAGATCTGTGAAAGTGTTGCTTGGTGCTTTCTTTTCATTGGTGAAATTGCCTTTCATTTTATACTACATAAATGGTGTGCCTCAAATTTGGACAGTAGTGCAGTGAACTGTTATTCAGAACACATCGTTTTGCTACTAAAGTAAAAGTTGTTTTTGTACCTTAGCTATTACTAGCATGATCTCCCATGAAAGATGTTAACCTGTGACCTACCGTGGATATACTGTGGAGACTGACATCTTTGAATCAAGCCTTCCACCTATCATACTATCTTTTGCTGCAATTGGTGGAGCAAAACCGTACCCCAAAATTATAGACACTTCAGAATTTGAATACCCTAAATGTTTACCTCAAATGGTTCTTCCACAGATAGAATTGTGTATCAAAGCACATCTCAACCATCCGTTAGCAGAGCAAAACAGTTCAATAAGTTATGGGGCCCACCCAATAATTGAGTTTTACATCAATGAAAAGCTAAAGGGTTTTATTATATAACTCGAAAATGAAGTAGTACAGAATCAATGCCATGATGGCTCTCAGATGCAAAGTAATACAAAGAATGCAAAATCAGAAAAACGTCCTAAGTGCCAAATGAGCAGCAACATTTGAAAGAAATCGGGGCAGGGTCCCTAGAAGAACAGGAGAGTATTCAAAAGTCTCTGGCTCGTCCCCAAAATCAAGTGGTTCTTATACACAATTCTTGTATAACAAATTTGAAAAAACTTTGAAATCATTGTGGTTTGAGCAAAAGCATTATTTCTTCAGCAGATCACAGCATAAGGAAAGTAAACACCATTACGTTAACAAATAAACACCATCAATTTGTTTTAAATATAACATTATATGGCAGCACACACCCCGAGCACTTCAGCACTTGTCCTTTACTAGGTACACTTGTGAGCCTCCACTGGACATCATAGTATCTCTGTAGTGTTTTCATCATGTTTCCACAGTTCAATGCCATTTTAGCAAGGAGGGTTGTCTGTGCCACACAGTCATTTTGGCAACCTTTGATATTTTCAATTTAAACATTCTACATACAAAATATCAACCCATATCCAGATTGTGTTATAAACGTTGTTACTTATATGACAAATGATAAAGGTTGCCCAGTGATGGACAAGTTCTACAATTAATGTAAAAAGTAATGACATTTACCATGGTGTATAGGGGAGAAAGAATTAAGACTGTCAGATAAGGACAAAGAATATTCTGGTGTTGGTTCTAAGTGTGAGTGCCAATAAGAATTGTAGTTTTACGTAGATGTCATCCAATAATTGAGGGCTGTGAAGCTCAAATTATGGTGTACACCTGTGCCTGAAAAAACATCTTGAGTGCTGCTCTTATACAGAGTTTGAGGTGAAAGTTGTTGAGAATGAAACTATGTACACTGTGACAAATGTCCTAGAATGTAGTTTTTGCAGAGAATGAATGCCTGCATGCTTACTGACAATGGGCCCAAGTGTACTAGTGTTAACGTTTCCCATTTTTTAGATAGATGCAATATCCAATATATCAGAATAGCGATGTACCATCTGGCAACAAATGAGCAAGTGAAAAGCTTCATCTGTATCATTAAATAATCTGTGCAGTTGGCAGTTTGTTGAGGGAGCAAAATATTTTAAGGTTTTGCAGGTGACATTGATCTCTTAGAGGACCTCCCCTAACCTGGTAACTTTCTTTGCACTGTTTGAGCTCTTGAAGATGCGTAAACAATGACACTATTCGTACCTTAGTCACTGAAGGGGAAAATTGGAATGCCCAAAGGATAGGCTGTCTCAAAGAAAGAGATGTAGCAGGACATTAGGAAGAGATCTGATGAATAAAATGTGACTATGAGACAGTATTTGACCAAAAAGTACGAGCACCCCAATCAAGGCTCTATGAGTAGGAGACTTGGTTTATGTTAGGTTTCCTATTAAACAAGGAGAACCTCGAACAAAGTGGTCTAAATCCATTTTGGTGAAAGAGGCATTAAAAGTGTCAATAAGAATGTCTGACTACGTAGTGCCGAATTTGAACAGTCTCAGTTTTCAGGGGAGAGTATGGACAGTGTAGACTTGGGGAGCCTGTGGATGAGAGGAATGTTTTTCTCCATTTGGTGTTCCTCAGGTTTAGTAACTTTTAAGGGGACAACGAAGGAATGCTTGCTAACTTCTCGGTGGTGGTTAGTAGATGAAGCTCCAGGTGCAGAACTCTTGCTAGTAATTTGAAATAATATGTATTATCCTAATGTTTTGTTTAACAGGTGTAGGACATTCTTCCTGGCAATTGGTCGTTTTTATGATCCCCTATGTCATCTTGTTTATTATTGTTTTGGTTTGTGAGGGGGAAGGTGTGTGGTGAGCTTGTGTGATGTCATCTTATAAGGAATCTGGAATGTATGATAATGAGGAAATCTTGGGTCTGGAACGTGAAATCACCTTCATACGTCAAGTGGGATTTGGAGCTAGATTGGTTACAACTTAACTCTGTCAAATTCTGAGACTCTACTGTAAATTTAATATAACTGCACCTACAACTCAGTCTGATTGGTCTTCTGGATGTGCCAACTATCCTTCACTGACCCCATCCTAAATAGGTTGGTATGACCATCATTATAACCTGGTGGTCCAGTGGCAAATGAGCCACCATATCAAGGGCCTAAAGACTGTCACAGCACCTCGGAGTGAAACTGTGCTACAAGTTCCTAATACCTGCCATCAGGAAGGCATCTGGGGGAATAGTAACTTTGTCATAGGATATTCCTGACTCTTTTCAAGCTTTTTTATTCTAATCTTTACAACTCAAATATGCTTATCTCCCCAAAACAGTGTGCAGAGTATTTGGACACCAATGCTCTTCCACATACACACCAAGAGGATCAGTTATGTTTTAATGCTTTTATTACACATGAGAAAATCCAGAAAGCCGTCCATTGTAGTAAGACAGGGAAGCTCTGAGGGCATGATGGCTATTCTAATACATTTATAAATCATTTTCAGACCTTATTGTGGATCCACTTAAAGCAGATGTTCATCACTTTGTGGATACAGGGGTACCTTTAGGTAATGCCACTGAGACCACAATAGTAGTCATCCCGAAAGAAGGCATCACGATCATCATGCAGGAGATAAAAAGATACTCGAAGGTCTCAGGTTATTTGCTTAATAGGGATCAAATGGCGAGTTTCCCAATTAATATTTATTTCATCCTCCCAGAAGTGAGTACCTCAGGCTTAAAAAGGGCACCCATATAGCTTAAGTATCTAAGTATTTGGGGGCTTATTTTGTGATGCTCTGGCAGCGCAGGTTGGAGGCCCATATCTACATGGCCACACAAAGCCAATTTGCATGGCTTTTCATGGCCTTGTAAATATGGAGTAAGACAGTGCAGCGCAAGTTTCTGCGTTGCCTTACTTTGCGTCAAAGAGACGTTCCATGGGCGTTGCGATGGGTGTTCCAACATATGGCATATTTTAAGTATATCCGTTCTTTTCAATATAAAACCTAATAAAAAATTGTTGATCCATAAAAAGATCTCAAGCCAAGAAACAATAGATAGTGGGTTGGCCCCCTACAAGCCATTAGTTGCTTTGTGTCAACCCCATTCAACTACTGGTTCATTGAAGTGCTTGTCACATTTGGGTAAGTCCATTAGTGTATTGCACAGTTATACATGGTTTGGTGGGCACTACCTGGCCTGAAACACAAATTTCAATGAGCCCAAATGATAGATTAAGCTGCTACGGCCAGAGCAAGTCTTGTAACATCGTGCACTTGGCTTACAGGCAGAAGGTTAGGAGACCTGCAGCAACCCATTCCCCGATAGCTGGCTGAGCTGCACACAGAAACCAGAGCCTGTGGCTACTGTTGGAGGGGGTAGAGAAGGGAGCAGTGCTGCAGAAGATGATATCATCCAAGAGTCTCAGATAATTAAACAGTTGCATTGTAATTAGAAGACCATGAGAATCTTTAAATCATACTTAATCAGGTAGCATAGTAAGGTGGTTACTTCAATTGATGTAAAAGGAAACAAGGAAGGAGAAATAGACGGGGTAGGAGAGTGAAGAAATCAAAGAGAGAAAATGTAACCTTAACAGAAAAAAATGAATCATCACATAAACACCCCCTCCCAAAACCAGCACCGAGATACAGAACCTCATCCCACCCATTAATATTATGGAGAACCAGCAACAAAGAAGCCCCACACCCAATTCTTTCAAGACAACTCAATGTCTAGCACAGCATAATATGGCCCAAATTTAAACATTTTTAGCGCTGCTTTTTAACGCAAAAGCCGAGCAAACTTACAAAATACGATGTTTGTAAGTTTGTGCTGCTTTTGCATCAAAAAATGACGTAAATGCGGCACTAAAAAAGTATAAATATGGACCTATATAACCATTGTGAGCAAATGTGTGACAAGTGGAGTGCAGCAATTAGAGCTGGACCATTCTAAAATGGCAAAGATCGAGTCCCACCAGGTGATTTTGTGCGCTTGAGTGTAATCCCATATAGAATCAAGTCGGGGAGCACCAGACACATAATACTTACTGTATGAGTGGCACTATGTTAATCAGGTGAATAGGAGTAAAGCAGGAGGAGGTAAAACTCAAGTTCATTGTGCCAAGACACCACGAATCACTCTTCACATACACTAACAATTAATAACGAAACTAGTATTTGTCATAGCAAGGCACAACTCATAGTATAGTAAGACAAAACACACAACCTGCAGGCAGCTAGAGCTTAGGTGGTGAAACAATTAACTGGATAGCTTATCAAGGGGAACCTGGATTCCCTAGATATAGAATCTTTCAGGTTATCGTGTTAGATTGAACTGAAGTAGAAGTGAAGGATTATAAATTAGCTGGTTCAGAGATGACAATCGGTTTTCCATTGCGAACGATTCTGAACTTGGCAGGGCCAAAAAAGGAGAAGGGTATGGAGAGATCCCTCAGTGTTTGATGAAGAACCAGAAAGTCTTTCTTACTTGACACTGTCTCTTTGGAGCAGTCCCACAAAATGGTGCTCCTCGTGCCATTCCATTGTATATACTTTCCTCGTATAATAAAATAATCTCCATGTAATATCGCAAGGGCCTGAAGATTATTGCACTGTGAATTTTCAAGCGAGAGTAGTCAGTGGCTTACCTGAGAGCATTCTATATGCCCTTTCCATCTCAACCTTTTTCTCGAAGGTGAGGACCAGAGATCGAGGTATCCAAGATTCCAAAAATTCAGCTCAAGTATTCCAGATTCCACATTCCACATTCTCAGTTAGGCCAAAGATTTGCAGATTGCCTCTCGGATGATGGTCTTCAAATTCAAACAATTTTCTTTGTAACACCTTAATCTTCCGGGATTTCTTACTTGTTTGTTTCTTTTGCAGACAGTAAAAAGGCTGTGTCCCGCTGGGCCAGTAGGCAGAAACTCTGTTTTTGCCCGCTGACCCAGCAGGAAACTTGTAATAGGGGCCACGTGAAAAGGGCTGCACTGACGGTAACCTGACCTCGGGACTTAGGCAGACTGGCTTTTCTCTCTGCCGAAATCATAATTAGAGCCTTAAAGTTTAAAGTTGAAGAAGTGAAGAATGTGAGGTGTTCTCTCACACCTTCTGTGATCATTCCATTCTGGGATGAACTGTGAAGATTTTTGTGTAATACTAGTATGCGGTTCCTACTTTGGTAATAGGACTGGGTGTTGTTTAGGACAACAGAATGGCAAAGTGTGGGGGACTGAATCTATCACACAGTTAATAGCGGTCGGCCTAACTCTTGGCTACCTCACAGTGCCTCGCCCAAACCTCTAAACCCACCGGGGTAAAAAGGTGATTATGCCAACCTGAACATGACACTTCGACACCCTAGGGAAGCCATGGAAACAGATCTTACCCCTTTCGTGCTAATACTCATGCATGCCAAGGCAAGACAAAGAGATGCAACATAGTTTTCAATGCATTTATTGAACAATCACAATCTTGCATATGAAACAAAGCATTAAGAACATGGTAAAGAAGATAAACAATCCAACCATGATGTATGTGGTTCTAGATGTACTAGAGGTTCCTACCTAACCCTCTGTCTATGTTGAAATCATAATGGGTGTACACTTCTGTCCTACCACAGCTAAGGATTAGCCCCAGCCCCATAACTGAGAATGGTGTCAGAAATCAGCCTGTGGTATAGATGGCAATTCTCTCGGGAAGCTGGTAGATCAGTGACAGCTGAACTGCATGTCACTGATGTGAGCCCCAGGATAGTCATGGACAGAATGCCGTCTGCCTCCTGTGGGTCAGTGCACCATTTACGTAATAAACCATACTTTATTGGAAGTACAGTCCTGATGCAATGCTATGTATAGGGGATTGAAGCTGTCTCCTGAACAGGTAGCACAAAACCAGAATATTGCGTACAGAGCTCTTCTAGCCTTGGATAGAAAGTACTGATTATATGTTGTGCAAATGCTAACTAAACAAACAGCTTGTTCTCACTTTCCTAAAAGCTATCTAATAAAAATATGTAAAAATCAACACTAAAAGCAGCCTTACTGAAACAACTAAAATAGAAACACTAAAATGAAGCTTAAACAGAGGTAAATAACTCTGGCCCTAGAGGTCCTCACGACACTCTCCCCTTGCCAGTTGCAGAAGAACGATTCTAAAAACCCATCTAATAGACTAAAAGCAATAAAATGTCTAAAATCTGAAAGGCAATTATATTTTCACGCCAACAAGCAGAGCAAACAATTTAAAAAAGCCAATTAAAAATAGTCAGTTTTGCATAACAACAATGGTCACATTTAAAAGTCATCTGAGGCAGCCATGATGTCATCCAAAACATCAGTAGGAAGGGAGTCCAAACAGGATCCCGCATCCACACGCGGGATGGCTCATAAAAGGAATCTTGAAGCAAATGTGAATTCATAGGACAACTCCAGGATTGTACCCTAAATGGGAACATCACAAGATCAATGTCCGTTGATAATACCAATTGCTGTGCAAGACACACATCCAGTGGGCACTCAAAGGGCCGCCAAAGACAACCGAACACAGGCTGGACATAGTAGAAACATACTGGTCAAAAAGACAAAGTCCTATTGTGGTTCAGTTCCACCAACAAAGATATTGCAAAGTGCTGTATCATGTGTTGATGACACAGCTCGACGTTAAGTAGTTCCACCAAAATTTGGCATTGAAATTGGATATCCACTATTGGTGAAAAATAGTACTAGAAGAATACCGTCAATTAATGCCAATGCAAGCAGTATACCTCAAAAAGCACTTGAAAACAAAGCATGTATGGAGGATGGAATCATTCCAAAGACAGTCTGGAAGGTGCTGACAAAACCAGACCCAATAGCTTTAAAAAACAGCACAACACCTGCAGTGTTGGAAACATTAAAATGTGACTCACAAGTTCACTGATGTATCTTGGAACGTTAGTATTTAGAAACATCTGTATCTCAGCAGATGACCTTGTCACCTTCAATTCAAATGTTTCATGGCAAACATAAGCGCCATGTTTTTTCGGAACAATGGTGCTTTCAGTCTGCTCAGCTTGTCGAAGTTAACATAAAAGGTAAGAATGGAAAGCCACAAACTTGCTACCTTAATCTCATTCATGGGGGGGCATAACACATTTCCACAGCAGGTCACTATTTGAAAAACAAAAATTACATATGGGACACCTGCCCTCATCCCACAGCGTTCTTGATCTTGCAACATCAAATAACTTCCATTTGTAAGTAGCTGAAACACGGTGAATCAAGGGGACAGGAACTCCCTTCAAGTAACAAGCTATGTGAGCCACTAATACACTACATACGTCATGCAATGTCACCTGTTTAAAAATCATTGAGTGGATTACGGAAGTTCACAATCACTGCCACTGAGAAATACTTCCTTTAACCCACTCATACATTTATAATTGAAATGCAGATCCCACACTTCATGTAAAAAGCTCTCCCCTAAAGCTTCAAACCTAGCTAACCAGAAAATGTCTTTAACACGAAGGGGGTCATTATGAGTTTGGCAGTCCGAAGACTGCCATGTTGGCGGTGGCATCGTACCGCCGACGGCCCAGCTGAAAAGACCTCCAAATCATGACCATGGCAATGTTCCTAATGGAACACAGCCAATCTACCGTCAGTGAGGCTGGACCGCTGTGGACGGCAGTAGGCATCTCCAGCCCGGCGGGGACCATGTTTCCACCAGACAATATACAAGGCTGCACACCGTCAGTGTTTCTGCTGCGGTCGCACCGCCACCAAAACCCTGGTGAAAACTGACACAATAAAAGGAGAAACTCGCCTTCAGGAAGCCGTATCTGCTCGGAGCTACCATGGAACCAGAACTCAAAGTCCTCCCACTGCTCCTGCTCGCAAAACAACTCTGGAACCTGCAACGGTGACGAAGACAACAACCATAAGTATACACACCTAGCACACAGTGGAGGGAAAGGCATTAATACACACACACACAACACACAGAGCCAGGAGGGCATGCAACTGACACACACACACACATGTAACCACAAACCCAGACAAACACACACCTACATATACATACGCACATACAAACCACACACACCACGGCCAACACACACATCCCACACACACACACTGCCACTAACACATTCGTACACAACACCACCGACTCACACAGCGACAGCACAACTGCAAATACACCAATGCTTTGCCAAACACACACACTGCACACCTCCACATGACAACACATACATACAACATGTAACAACACCACAATACCAAACAACAACTGCACACTGACATATAACAAACCATCTGCCACACCACGCACACACCACACACAACGCGTTGGACACAGCCAACAACACACACACGGACGCACACACAACAACCAGAAAAGAGCACAAAACACCACCATCACACATGCCTACACAAACTACATCGTTTGGGCACACACATGCAATGAACAAATAACCAAAAAACAAAACACACCAAGAGCAGGTTGACCAATGCAGGCCCACACACCACTTGCAGCCCAGTCACAACAGCCAGCACAACCAACACACACAACTCACACACACACACACACAAACACAGCAAAGCCCACAAAAACAACCAAAGCCCACAAACACAAAACAGCCATATCAAAGAAAAAGACAGGACAAGTAAGCAAAATCAATACCAACAGCAGGTTGGTCCAGGTGTATTAAGATATTAAATAAATAAAAAATAACTATGTACAAATGTAAGGCCATTTGCCAGTCCATAGTTCCTCTGCCCATGAAACAAATGGCACCTCACTGTGTCCCAACTTGACTCCTGACTGGAAATTACCTCCACAGGGTAGGGGCATCAAGGGGGCAGACAGGCACCTCAGAGATTAGAGTGGGTTTGAAGGAGGGTTTGGGCTTGGGCTTTGGAGGGGGGTCCTTGCGCTTGGGAGTGGTGTCCTTGGGCCTGGGCTTGGGAGGGGGATCCTTGGACTTGGGCTTGGGAGGGGCAGATCTCTTGGCATGGGGAGCGGCATGGGCATTAGCGGGGGCAGGGGAGGACTTGGAGGTGGAAGGGCTGACTTGGGCAGAGACACATCTGGACTTGGGGGCCTCACGGGGTGGGAAAGGGGTAGGAAACATGGAAAACTCCGTGAGGAAATGCTTTTTAGACACATGCGGGCGGTCATGGCAAAAAGGTTTGGGAGTGGAGGGAAAGGGAGTGGTTGTCAGATGTGCAAGTGTGGATGTTTGGGTGCAGGTGGGTGCGCGGAATGCTTGTTGGTGCGAGGTGTCTGTTGGGTGGGTAAATGCGGGCGTTTAGGTGTTTTGGGAGGAGCTGCTGGAAGATGCCGTGGTGGATGGGTGACTGTCCGTTGAGGTGGTGTCTGCAGGTATGGTATATGTGCTGCATGTGGGGGTGATGGGGGTTGTGGTGACTGGGGTGGATGTCTGTGGGTCTGCTATTATGCTGACTGTGGGTAAGATGGGACCGGTGGCTGGATCCGTGCATGAGGCTGTGGTGGCTGCAGGTGTGTCAGGTGTAGTGTCTGTGAGGGAGGGGGTAGCGGGAGAGTCAGTGCAGGAAGTGGATGTTGGTGTGTCTGCAGGTGAGTGTTGCTTGTGTGCATGCCGGTGGTGGGTCTTGTGGTGCTTGTGTTTGTCTGAGCTACTGTGGTCTGTTGAGGTGGATGCATGGCTGTGTGGACGTGTGCGTTAGATGAGTATGGGGAGAGGAGTCTGGGTTTGGGAAGAGGTAATTGAAGGAGGGACAGGAGACAAAGTGACACTGGCTGCCGTCAGAGTGGAGGGCAGAGCCTGAAATGATCTCTGTAGGCCAACCAGGGCACCGTGAATGCCCTCCAGCAATGCATTGCTCTGTTGGAATTGAGCTGCCAGTCCCTGGATGGCATTTACGATGGTTGACTGCCCTACAGAGATGGACCTCAGGAGATCAATAGCCTCCTCACTAAGGGCAGCAGGGCTGATTGGGGCTGGGACAGAGGTGCCTGTGGTGAAGGGGACGCCCACCCTCCTGGGTGAGCGGGCATGGGCAACTGGGTGGGGAGCTACAGGGAGGGCAGTGGCAGTAAGGAGGGTGGTGAACACAGATGGTGCTGGGGTGGTCCCAGATGGGTCTGCCACCACCAGGGAGTGTCTACTGGAGGAGGGTTCCAAGGATGAGGTGTTGGATCGGGTCCCCCCAGGGCAGTCCCCTTGCCCTCCATCTCACTGGGTCCTTCGGTATTGCTGGTGCCAGCTTCCTGGGTCCCGTGGGTTGCTGCTTCCCCACTCGCCCGTGCCCCTTCTCCTTTGCCAGATGATGCTGATGCACACAATGAGAGAGAGAGCGAGAGAGATAGAGAGGAAGGGAGAGAGGGGTAGAGAGAGATGGGGACACAATGGTTAACACATACCTCACATTTACACAGCTACACATGCACATCTGTCACAGTACATAGCAAAACTAGGACATCGCTTTTGCCAATACTCATTACCTACAATATCTCATGCCAATGCACTACTACCCACACCTGTCTGCCTAAGTAAGACTGCACAACTAGTCTCATCCCCATAATGCCAACCTGAGTCCTGTAGCTCCCACAGCATGGCCTGGATACAGAAGCAATAGCATAAGGCCTCTACAGCCACAACATCTGATAAGCCAATGTCCACTGTAACATGTCCATTAGAGTGACAACAACTCCACTCACAGACCACACAGCCCCTACCTGTCACCTCACATGGCTGCCCACTCAGTATACAGATGCCACTATGGAGGAAAACTCAATTTAGGCCTATACTAGTCAGACTCCCAAACATTCACATCTGATGTGTAGAATGTGATTCTTTGGTTTAGCCATGTGAGTAGTCAGACCCTATCACAGAGCCAGAGAAGGTGACACACAACACATACATCACTACCCAGCATCCTGTTAAGTGAATCAACAGTTGTCCATGTACCACCTGTAAAGCACCCAAACACATCCACTGAGTGCACTGTCACAACAGAGGTACCTCAGGTACAATCACAGAACTCCATGGACAACTTCCTATGCAACACAATGCAGGCACACCAGTTGCACTACACAGGATGATGACTCCTGCCCCACACACACCATACCACAAATGACAACACCTGTCAGTGAGGCCAGCCAACACACATTTCAGGGGGTATCGATTTGCATGCATCAGTCACAAATGGACAGGCTCCACTGCCAGTATACCTAAAACACATCAGCCTAAGGAGGCTGACTACAGATTACCCTACACATGAACACGCCATGTGTCATGCAGTACCCAAACCACTCCTATTCTGCCACTACCCTATAGCCAAGGCAAGCTGTGATAGTCACAGGCCTTCAGATGTGCCCCCTACAAAACATGACTATATTATGTGGGCAGTCACTCAGCAAAAAAGCATAACACTGGTTAGGACACATGTAGCATGGACCTTCATGTCACTTTGCCTGCAGTGTGCCACCCAATTCCATGTAATGCCAGGCAAGTGCCAGGATACAGTCAGAACTCACCCCCTTGTGGCTGCTGTGCTGCCTTCAAAGGCCCATCCACTCAGGGTAGGCCACTGCCAAAATGTGGGCCTTTAGGGGGATCAGGGTCTGACGGGCACACCTCCCTCACTGGGAGGAGTTACCCAGCTGGGCCTCCGCGGTCTTCTGCACCCAGCGTCTCAGGTCCTCTCACTGCTTCCGGCAATGGATGCTCCGCCAGGCATGGATCCCCAGGGCCCGCACTTGCTTGGCGATGGCATGCCAGATCCCCTTTTTCTGAGAGGCACTGACCTGCATGTGTGACACAGACAGAGGCAGACAGTTATGTGCACTGGCAACACACCAACAGCAGTGGCCTATTAACAACAGACACACCATATGCCCATACTTACCCATCCTCATGGTTCATATGCCTATACACCATGCCCCCTGCATGCATGTGCTCCTTGACTGAAACACATATGCCATCCACCCTCACCCCCCCCATCATACATGATTATGCATTAGGGCTCAACTGTTCCTCTGCTGCCCCATGCAGCTGTCCATTCAGGGGTAGGACCCCTTCCACCAGCTTCTCCAGCTCTTCTTGGGTGAAGGCTGGGGCCCTTTCACCTGCAGGACGTGGCACAATGGCTCCCAGAAACAGCACACAGCAGCTCACGTCATGGAGGTCTTGCTTGCAAGAATGTCAGGAGTCAAGTGAGCAGGGCAGCAGAAAATGGTGGTTCATCGTGACTGTCACCGCCGGCAGTGATTGCCATTGGCCACAGTCCCCCATAAGCAGCAGTATTAACCAATGACAGGTTGCACGGCAGTAGCGACAACCTACTGGTATAGCGCCATACACTGGTGGACTCAGGTCACTTCCATCTGTCTTGTGCTGTAGGACCGGAGACTGACATTTTATGAACATTTCATGCTTTTCTGCAGCAACGTAAGTGTGCCATACACGTTTTGTTTCAGGATTGCAGAGCAGGCCTATGTTCCCACATCAAGGTTAGGCACAGACAAGTGACATGCATGACACAGTGACGCCCTAGTGCCGGGTTTCACATATGCAGTCCATGTCCAGATACTGTAAGCCTCATAGGCGGTGTTGCCACATAGATATTTGGCATTAATACATTCATGGTCAGTGCAGCATAGGTCTTCATACCATATGGAACATTCCTCATGTGTGTTTTTTGTATCATGATGATTACATGTGTAAGGGCCATTTCACTCTGTACATCCTCTCCTCTCTACCCGGATATCATGCCATGAGGGGGGCAAGCCACCCCCAAGTATACCGTCCACTAGTTGACCTTGCTACCCTGGAGGAGCAAGATATCATCATGACCTATCATCTGAATCATGTGACCATCATGAATCTATGTACTCCGAGCCAGATCTGTTGCCTGCCATATGGAATCCCTATGCCATCAATCCCACATTACAAGTTCTTTCGGTGCTACACTTCCTTGCCACAGAGTGCTTTCAGGTTACAGTGGGCTTGGTAGCAGGGATGTCACAGCCCATGTTCAGTCCTGTGTTGAAGGATGTACTGTGTGCTTTACTGAAAAACCTGGACAGCTACATCAGGTTCTCCCAAAGTGCAGATATGACCACTGTGAAGGCAGACTTCTATGATATGGGACACATAACACATGTGATAGGGGCCATTGATTGCACCCATATTGCCCTGGTCCCCCCCAGTGTGAATGAACAAGTGTACAGTAACAGAAAAACTATCACTCCATAAATGTGCAGGTAGTGTGTCT
Source organism: Pleurodeles waltl (assembly GCF_031143425.1). Lineage (NCBI taxonomy): Eukaryota > Metazoa > Chordata > Amphibia > Caudata > Salamandridae > Pleurodeles > Pleurodeles waltl. The sequence continues at coordinate 740,246,623 of NC_090445.1, read as the reverse complement.
GGAAGACCAATATATCCCTCAAGTGACTGATACATTTCCTGGATCAGTGCATGACTCCTACATTCTGGGGAACACTAATGCCCCACACTTGATGGCACAAATACACACAGAGAGGGCTTAGCTCTTTGGTATTTATGTATTTGGATGTGTGTCACTGTTATGCCAGCTGTCAATCCATTCTGCCCTGTGTGTCAAATTGTTTTGTGACAGGTCCTACCTTTGTGCACACAGGTGACTCTGGGTATCCTAACCTTCCCTGGCTGTTGACACCAGTGAGATGCCCTGACACGGATGGGGCACTCCGTTACAATGAGGCCCACTGCAGGATGAGGTGTGTGATTGAAAGGACATATGGCCTACTGAAGGCCGAATTCAGGTGCCTCCATGTCTCTGGTGGAGCCCTCCTCTACACTCCACAAAAGGTATGCCAGATCATAGTTGCCTGCTTCATGCTCCACAATAAAGCTCCGAGATGTCAGATACCACTACTGGCTGATGATGAGGAGCCAGCTGGACCAGTGGCTGGTTATGGAGACATGGAAGGTGATGAGGCGGCAGAAGAAGAAGAAGCAGCTGACCCTATGACTGAGCTGATCAATCGATTCTTCCAGTGACACACAGGTATGTTGTGTGTGTATTTACAAGTGTTGCATTTCCAGATAGATTAGTGACAACGGTCCTCCTGATTTGGGCCATCAGTGGAGGTGTGAAGTATTCCTATCCCTATGTGTGGGTTGTGGGAGGTGATAATGCATGCTGCAGACTAACTAGTCACATCTGTAACATATGTACACTATAGAGGTTGCTAATTTCACTGCTACATTGGACAGATCTGCATTGTGCTATGTGTCCTGCAATCTGCTGTCTTGAAGTCATTCCAGTGAGTACCGGTGTACTGTGACTTGTTACCTTTCTTACCTGTTACTTGAGGCATTCATGTACATTGGCCTTTGTTGATTGGTTACAGTGTGGAATTTCGAAATAACCATTTCCAACTACAGTGTCTCAGAGGTGTATTACCTGAGACTGGTGATGTAGATGTGACAGCTGTGGTGGCATATTTACTTGCCTATCTACAGTGGGCAAGGCATGAATGTACTGCAGATGTATTTTGTGTGCTGCAATGCCTACTATTCTGTTGTAAGTCTCTGTCATGGTGTTTTTGCAGGTTGAAACTGTGGATACACTCCATTGTTTTTACCTGGACTGGTGACTCCTTTACATCTGCCCTGGAACATGTGTACTGTAATGTGTCTCCTTCGGAGATTGCTTCCCTCTGCAGTCCATTTTAGTGTGTGTTGGTGTAGGGTTCTATTCACAGATTACATATTGCAGCCAAATAAACACACATGTGCTGTTGCGGTGATCTAAAGTGTTTATTGTGCATTCATTGTCACACAGGTGATGAGTGGGGTCATGGTGGAGAATATCATCAGTGTAGTTGCCACAGCTGTAGGTAGCACAGGTCCAGTATCCAAAGGCCATGGTAAAATAGGGAAATGACATTGAACAGTCAACAGGTTTGTCAGTGGCACACTAGGGAGTATGCTCAGGAAAGGGTAACTTCCTGGCAGTGGGTTTGATGTTGGCATCTGCGCCAGCCGGATGCCTCGATGGTTGACCATATTTGCGGGGGGTTCACCAACTGCAGAGGGAGGGGTGCCCGTTTCCTGTGGTTCTCCTGGCAGGGCCTCCAGCCCAGTAGCTGCCGCTGATGTTGATGGCTCATATGAGGGGTGCATAGTGGAAGGGGCCTGCTGCTGGTTGGATGTGCCACGCAGGATGGTGGTGAGACCCCTGAGCACCCCTGCAATGGAGGCCATGGTGGCATTCAGTATCTGCCACTGCTGCATGGCCTCCAGGTGGTATTACCTCTGCAGCATTTGGTCTTCCCCCAACAAGTTGAGGATCTGGCCCATCCTGTCCTGGGGTTGTTGGTATGCTCCCAGGACTTTGGAGATGGTCTCCTGGTGAGTTGAGTCCGTTGGCTGCCCTGTCCTCTGGCCCACAGGTGCCCTACCATGCCATCTACCTCCATATGCCTATGCGCCTGGCACGATGTGCCCACTCACAGTTTTACCAGGTCATTCATTGTCTAGGGTGTAAAGAGTCAACACTGGTCCCTGTACTGTGGGGCACACTACTGATTGAACAGTCCTTGGGACATAGGTTTGGGGACAAAGGGTTGGCTGTGCTGTTGTTACCACTGGGGGGGAGGCGTTTCTGTAGGCAGGGTGTGGCACGGAATGGTAAACTGACCAGGTGTCCCAGATGGGCCAGGTAGATCATCACTGTCCTGACATCCAAGGTTATTGCCGTCTCTGGGGCATTCATCCTGAGGAGGGCTGGCAGTCTTTGATATCCTCTCCATGGTGGCAGTGGCAGGCTTAGCTGTGGATTGGGTGAGAGTGGGTTAAATGCTGAATCGTTGTCTCTTTGTCTGATGCATATAGCAGCTTTACTTGATTCCCAGCAATGACAATGACAGGAGCAGCATCGCTAACACAATTTGTGAATAGTGGATTGTGACATATGTACCATGCTCCATAGCAGTTTTTGACATTCAGGCTTGTTCACATTGGCTGGGTGGGTTTGTTCAGTTCCTGTGTGATGACTGACATGACAGGTGTGCCCTGTTAGCAGGTGTCAAATGATGCTCGCTAATGTGTGTGGGTATGGCTGTGCATTGCAGCATAGTGTCCAGGTGGGAGGAGGGCATGTGTGTTTGCAGTATAGGTTGTCCTGTGTGTGCATGTTGTGCATGGGGTATGACTTTGACTATCAAGGCCATGGTCAATCAATTTCAGGATTGATGATCAGAATGAGTGGCCCTTAGGTTTGGTGTCAGTCTGTGGGTTGGGTATTGTTATGTGCTTAGTTGTGCCCAGTTTGTGATGCAATTGCTGTGTACTGGTCCTCAGTCAATTCATCCAGTTGATGTGGCTGGGACAATATTCATACATGCATGGGATGTGGCATGATGTTCCCATTGGAGGTTTTGATGGTGATGGGCAGGTGCATTGTGGGAGTGGTAGTGATTGTCTTTAAAAGTGCCATCCGTGCACTTGGCAGGGACTGTGTGGGCATTGGGGCTGGTTGGTGGTTTGGCATGCAGGGGAGGGGCATTAGGTGATTATGTTGGAGGTGGAGTGGACGTTAGGGTGAATTGGGGGGGGGTCTGGGTGCTGGTGTGGCAGGCTGGACTGGACAATTTAGTGCCATGGGGTGTTAGTTATTTACTGGAGTCCAGTCCCCCAGGTATTCCAGTCAGGCCATCAGGATGCAGTATTTCCAAGACCTTCTCCTCCAATGATGTGAACTCTGGAGGAGGAGGAGGTTGGGGTCCACCGCCAGTCTTCATCACGGAAATTTGGTGCCTGGATGCCATGGAACACACCTTCCCCTGTAGGTCGTCCCACCTCTCTCTGATGTCCTCCCTTGCGCATGGATGGTTGCCTACAGAGTTGACCCTGTTGACTATTATCTGCCATAACTCCATTTTCTTGGCTATGGATGACTGCTGTACCTGTGCTCAAAACAGCTGTGCCTCTACCCTGACGATTTCATCGACCATGACCCTCAACTCATTGTCTGGGAAGCGTGGGTGCTTTTGGTGGGATATGGTGGTTGTGTTGTTGGGTGGTGTTGTGCTGGAAGAATGTAGCATAGGATGCTTGGTGGGGTGGAGGTGTTTGTGCTTGCTGGTTGTTTGTGGTGTTTGTGTGCAGTTGTGATGAGTGTATAGTGAAGATAGTGCAGATGTGTGGTGTATGCTGGTGTGAGTTGTATTTGTGCCTATGGTATATATGTCCTCAGTGAATCGTTTGTGTGTACCTGCTGTTTCTGTCTGTGTTTTTTTTTTAGCAAAGGGTTGCGTGGGGGTGTGTTATATAGTGCAGTGAGCAGGTGTGTCATGTGAGTGAGTGTGTATCAGGTGTGGGGTATACAAACTGACCAGTGTGGTGTGGTGTTCTGTGTGAGATGGGTCACTGAGCGCAGCGATTCGTACCCCCAGTGGTTTTCTGCCATGGGAGGACTGCTGTGCTGATTTGTGGCTTGTAATCGGCTGGGTGGTCATTTTTCGGCGTGGAAGCAGAACTGCCTCTTTCGCACCCTCGGTTGGCCTGACGGTGTCATATTTGTGGCTTTTTTTGGCAGTATCCACTGTGTGACTCTTAATAAGGTGGTTGGAATACAACCTACATGGCAGTCTTTTGGCGGCCATCACTGCAGCGGTCTTCAGAAAAGACCACCAAAGTCGTAATGAGGGCCCAAGTGAATTGAATCATTGAAATTGGCAGGGAGACTCCATGTAGTTATCATACTGCTGATGGTGTTTCAGTCACTGTGAAAGGCAACTTATCTAACTTTTCCATATTGAACATTGTGTCTGTAGTATCCTTCTTTGCTATCTGTTGTTTGTCAGTTAAATTAAATGATGAGAATAACTCTTTCAAGTTCATGTGCTTCCAGGGCACACGGCTCGATTTCATAACCTGTAATGGCCAAGTCAACTGCTTAATGGACCTAAGCTGACTCTGTCCATGTTGTAAAAAGACATCTCATTTTGCATAATATCTATTGCAGATGACACAGTGTTGTGAAGTGTGTAAATGTGAGTGGACAATGTATTCATTTCATTATCGACAACGGCTAATGCTTTCTCTAAACTTGCCTGATCTATTTTCCTTAAACAAGCCACAGCTTCCATTTGAGAAGGCTTTCATATTTCATTGTAACTTGCATACAGGAATCTCTTGGAAGATGGAGGTCTAGGACCTAACATGAAATCTTGCAAGTCCATGTTATCAGAGAGGAGAGAGAGGTGTTCTTTTGTAGCTGTCAAATTGGAATGATGCAACCATTGCTGACATAACTTGTCCACTCTGTATACAGTGACAATCCCTGCATCTTGTGTCTCAATATAATGGGGGTCCGGGCTGCGTGCTTTAAAAACCTATGCAGAGTTAATAAAACATGCATGAAAAACATTTGTGTCCGCCTGACACAATAACCACCCATTGAGACCTGAAAGTGTTGAACTAAATGTATCATTTTGACCATACCATTGACTTTGTCAATTGTTGAATTTTGTAATTGAAGGGATGCTGGACACATTCAGTTCTTTAACGTTTGCTAGACCTAGGTAAGAAGTCTGCTGAACAGTGTCATTCAGACAAATAATATGTGTAGGAAGTTGGCTCTGTATGTGCTATTTCAAAGTAAGGAATAGCATGCACAGAGTCCAAGGGTTCCCCTTAGAGGTAAGATAGTGGCAAAAAGAGATAATACTAATGCTCTATTTTGTGGTAGTATGGTCGAGCAGTAGGCTTATCAAAGGAGTAGTGTTAAGCATTTGTTGTACATACACACAGGCAATAAATGAGGAACACACACTCAGAGACAATTCCAAGCCAATAGGTTTTTGTTATAGAAAAATATCTTTTCTTAGTTTATTTTAAGAACCACGGGTTCAAATTCTACATGTAATATCTCATTTGAAAGGTATTGCAGGTAAGTACTCTAGGAACTTTGAATAATTACAATAGCATATATACTTTTTACATAAAACACATTTAGCTGTTTTAAAAGTGGACACACTGCATTTTTCACAGTTCCTGGGGGAGGTAAAGTAATGTTAGTTCTTGCAGGTAAGTAAACCACCTACGGGGTTCAAATTGGGGTCCAAGGTAGCCCACCGTTGGGGGTTCAGAGCAACCCCAAAGTCACCACACCAGCAGCTCAGGGCCGGTCAGGTGCAGAGGTCAAAGAGGTGCCCAAAACACATAGGCTTCAATGGAGAGAAGGGGGTGCCCCGGTTCCAGTCTGCCAGCAGGTAAGTACCCACGTCTTCGGAGGGCAGACCAGGGGGGTTTTGTAGGGCACCGGGGGGGACACAAGTCAGCACAAAAAGTACACCCTCAGCAGCGCGGGGGCGGCCGGGTGCAGTGTGCAAACACGCGTCGGGTTTCCAATGGTTTTCAATAAGAGACCAAGGGGTCTCTTCAGCGGTGCAGGCAGGCAAGGGGGGGGCTCCTCGGGGTAGATACCACCTGGACAAGGGAGAGGGCCTCCTGGGGGTCACTCCTGCACTGGAGTTCCGATCCTTCAGGTCCTGGGGGCTGCGGGTGCAGGGTTTTTTCCAGGCGTCGGGATTTCAGAGTCAGGCAGTCGCGGTCAGGGGGAGCCTCGGGATTCCCTCTGCAGGCGTCGCTGTGGGGGCTCAGGGGGGACAACATTGGTTACTCACATTCTTGGAGTCGCCTGAGGGTCCTCCCTGTAGCGTTGATTCTCAACCAGTCGAGTCGGGGTCGCCGGGTGCAGTGTTGCAAGTCTCACGCTTCTTGCGGGGATTGCAGGGTCTTTAAATCTGCTCCTCTGGATACAAAGTTGCAGTCTTTGTTGAACAGGGCCACTGTTCTCGGGAGTTTCTTGGTCTCTTGGAAGCAGGGCAGTCCTCTGAGGATTCAGAGGTCGCTGGTCCTGGGGAAAGCGTAGCTGGAGCAGGTTTCTTTGGAAGGCAGGAGACAGGCCGGTAGGACTGGGGCCAAAGCAGTTGGTGTCTTCTCTCTTCTTCTGCAGGGGTTTTTCAGCTCAGCAGTCCTCTTCTTCTGTAAGTTGCAGGAATCTAAATTCTTAGGTTCAGGGAAGCCCTTAAATACTAAATTTAAGGGTGTGTTTAGGTGTGGGGGGTTAGTAGCCAATGGCTACTAGCCCTGAGGGTGGGTACACCCTCTTTGTGCCTCCTCCCAAGGGGAGGGGGTCACAATCCTATCCCTATTGGGGGAATTTCTAAAAGTTAGAGTCACTTCAGCTCAGGACACCTTAGGGGCTGTCCTGACTGGCCAGTGACTCCTCCTTGTTATTCTCATTATTTCCTCCGGCCTTGCCGCCAAAAGTGGGGCCGTGGCCGGAGGGTGCGGGCAACTCCACTAGCTGGAGTGCCGTGCGGTGCTGGAACAAAGGGGGTGATCCTTTGTGGCTCACCGCCAGGTGTTACAGCTCCTGCCTGGGGGAGGTGTTAGCATCTCCACCCAGTGCAGGCTTTGTTACTGGCCTCAGAGTGACAAAGGCACTCTCCCCATGGGGCCAGCAACATGTCTCGAGTGTGGCAGGCTGCTAGAACCAGTCAGCCTACACAGGTAGTTGATTAAAGTTTCAGGGGGCACCTCTAAGGTGCCCTCTGGGGTGTATTTTACAATAAAATGTACACTGGCATCAGTGTGCATTTATTGTGCTGAGAAGTTTGATACCAAACTTCCCAGTTTTCAGTGTAGCCATTATGGTGCTGTGGAGTTCGTGTTTGACAGACTCCCAGACCATATACTCTTATGGCTACCCTGCACTTACAATGTCTAAGCACTGGTGCCCTCACCTATGGTATAGTGCACCCTGCCTTAGGGCTGTAAGGCCTGCTAGAGGGGTGACTTATCTATACTGCATAGGCAGTGTGAGGTTGGCATGGCACCCTGAGGGGAGTGCCATGTCGACTTACTTGTTTTGTCCTCACCAGCACACACAAGCTGGCAAGTAGTGTGTCTGTGCTGAGTGAGGGGTCCCCAGGGTGGCATAAGATATGCTGCAGCCCTTAGAAACCTTCCCTGGCATCAGGGCCCTTGGTACCAGGGGTACCAGTTACAAGGGACTTACCTGGATGCCAGGGTGTGCCAATTGTGGATACAAAATTACAGGTTAGTGAAAGAACACTGGTGCTGGGGCCTGGTTAGCAGGCCTCAGCACACTTTCAATTCAAAACATAGCATCAGCAAAGGCAAAATGTCAGGGGGAAACCATGCCAAGGAGGCATTTCCTTACACAACCCCCCCCCAAACGAAAGAGGATGAGACTAACCTTTCCCAAGAGAGTCTTCATTTTCTAAGTGGAAGAACCTGGAAAGGCCATCTGCATTGGCATGGGCAGTCCCAGGTCTGTGTTCCACTATAAAGTCCATTCCCTGTAGGGAGATGGACCACCTCAACAGTTTTGGATTTCCACCTTTCATTTGCATCAGCCATCTGAGAGGTCTGTTGTCAGTTTGAACTACAAAGTGAGTACCAAACAGGTATGGTCTCAGCTTCTTCAGGGACCAAACCACAGCAAAGGCCTCCCTCTCAATGGCACTCCAACGCTGCTCCCTGGGGAGTAACCTCCTGCTAATGAAAGCAACAGGCTGGTCAAGGCCATCATCATTTGTTTGGGACAAAACTGCCCCTATCCCATGTTCAGAGGCATCTGTCTGCACAATGAATTGCTTGGAGTAATCTGGAGCTTTTAGAACTGGTGCTGTGCACATAGCTTGTTTCAAGGTGTCAAAGGCCTGTTGGCATTCTACAGTCCAGTTTACTTTCTTGGGCATTTTCTTGGAGGTGAGTTCTGTGAGGGCTGTCACAATGGATCCATATCGCTTCACAAACCTCCTATAGTACCCAGTCAAGCCAAGGAATGCCCTGACATGAGTCTGGGTTTTTGGAGCTGCCCAGTCCAGAATAGTCTGGATCTTAGGCTGGAGTGGCTGAACTTGGCCTCCACCTACAAGGTGTCCCAAGTAAACCACAGTTCCCTGCCCTATCTGGCATTTGGATGCCTTGATAGAGAGGCCTGCTGATTGCAGAGCCTTCAAAAACGTCTTCAGGTGGACCAGGTGATCCTGCCAGTTGGAGCTAAAGACAGCAATATCATCAAGATAAGCTGCACTAAAGGACTCCAAGCCAGCAAGGACTTGATTCACCAACCTTTGGAAGGTGGCAGGGGCATTCTTTAAACCAAAGGGCATAACAGTGAACTGATAATGCCCATCAGGTGTGGAGAATGCTGTCTTTTCTTTTGCTCCAGGGGCCATTTTGATTTGCCAGTACCCTGCTGTTAAGTCAAAGGTACTTAAGAATTTGGCAGCCCCTAATTTGTCAATCAGTTCATCAGCTCTAGAAATGGGATGGGCATCTGTCTTGGTGACAGAATTAAGTCCTCTGTAGTCCACACAAAACCTCATCTCTCTCTTTCCATCTTTGGTGTGAGGTTTGGGGACTAAGACCACTGGGCTAGCCCAGGGGCTGTCAGAGTGCTCAATTACTCCCAATTCCAGCATCTTGTGGACTTCCACCTTGATGCTTTCCTTAACTTGGTCAGACTGTCTGAATATTTTGTTTTTGACAGGCATGCTGTCTCCTGTGTCCACATCATGGGTACACAGGTGTGTCTGACTAGGGGTTAGGGAAAAGAGCTCAGCAAACTGCTGCAGGACCTTCCTACAGTCAGATTGCTGTTGGCTAGAGAGGGTGTCTGAATAGATCACTCCATCCACTGAGCCATCTTTAGGGTCTGATGAGAGGAGATCAGGGAGAGGCTCACTCTCAGCTTCCTGGTCCTCATCTGTTACCATCAACAGATTTACATCAGCCCTGTCATGGAAGAGCTTTAGGCGGTTCACATGGATCACCCTCTTGGGGCTCCTGCTAGTGCCTAGGTCCACCAGGTAGGTGACCTGACTCTTCTTCTCTAGCACTGGGTAAGGGCCACTCCATCTGTCCTGGAGTGCCCTGGGAGCCACAGGCTCCAAAACCCAGACTTTCTGCCCTGGTTGAAATTCAACCATTGCAGCCTTTTGGTCATACCAAAACTTCTGGAGCTGTTGGCTGGCCTCAAGGTTTTTGCTTGCCTTTTCCATGTACTCTGCCATCCTTGAGCGAAGGCCAAGTACATAGTCCACTATGTCTTGTTTAGGCTCATGAAGAGGTCTCTCCCAGCCTTCTTTAACACGAGCTAATGGTCCCCTTACAGGGTGGCCAAACAGAAGTTCAAAGGGTGAGAACCCCACTCCCTTCTGAGGCACCTCTCTGTAAGCGAAAAGCAGGCATGGCAAGAGGACATCCCATCTCCTTTTGAGTTTTTCTGGGAGCCCCATGATCATGCCCTTTAATGTCTTGTTGAATCTCTCAACAAGGCCAGTAGTTTGTGGATGATAGGGTGTAGTGAATTTATAAGTCACTCCACACTCATTCCACATGTGTTTCAGGTATGCTGACATGAAGTTGGTACCTCTGTCAGACACCACCTCCTTAGGGAAGCCCACTCTGGTAAAGATACCAATGAGGGCCATGGCTACTGCAGGGGCAGTAGTCGACCTAAGGGGAATAGCTTCAGGATACCTAGTAGCATGATCCACTACTACTAGGATGTACATATTTCCTGAGGCTGTGGGAGGTTCAAGTGGACCCACTATGTCCACACCCACTCGTTCAAAGGGGACCCCCACCACTGGAAGTGGAATTAGGGGGGCCTTTGGATGTCCACCTGTCTTACCAATGGCTTGACAGGTGGTACAGGAGACACAAAACTCCTTAACATTCTGGGACATGTTGGGCCAGTAGAAGTGGTTGACTAACCTCTCCCACGTCTTGGTTTGTCCCAAATGCCCAGCAAGGGGAATATCATGGGCTAAGGTCAGAATAAACTCTCTGAACTCCTGAGGCACTACCACTCTCCTAGTGGCACCAGGTTTGGGATCTCTTGCCTCAGTGTACAGGAGTCCATCTTCCCAATAGACCCTATGGGCCTCATTATGACCCTGGCGGGCGGCGGAGGCCGCCCGCCAGGATGCCGCCCTCCAAAATACCGCGCCGCGGTCAAAAGACCGCAGCGGGTATTACAAGTTTTCCCCTGGGCTGGCGGGCGGTTGCTGAAAAACCGTCCGCCAGCCCAGGGGAAAACGACCTTCCCACGAGGATGCCGGCTCGTAATCGAGCCAGCGGAGTGGGAAGGTGCGACGGGTGCAGTGGCACCCGTCGCGTATTTCAGTGTCTGCAAGGCAGACACTGAAATACTTTGCGGGCCCTCTTACGGGGGCCCCTGCCGTGCCCATGCCATTGGCATGGGCACGGCAGGGGCCCCCAGGGGCCCCGCGACCCCCCCTACCGCCATCCTGTTCATGGCGGCTTTCCCGCCATGAACAGGATGGCGGTAGGGGGGGTCAGAATCCTCATGGCTGCGGAGCGCGCTCCGCAGCCATGGAGGATTCACACGAGCAGCGGAAAGTCAGCGGGAGACCGCTGACTTTCCGCTTCTGACCGCGGCTGAACCGCCGCGGTCAGAATGCTCGTTGGAGCACCGCCAGCCTGTTGGCGGTGCTCCCGTGGTCGGTGGCCCTGGCGGCCACCGGCCGCCAGGGTCAGAATGACCCTCTATGTGTTCCAGTTTTCTTGCCATTGGACTCTTCAGCAGCTTGCTGCCTAAGGCCTTCAAGAGAGGGACAGGTTTCTTGCCCCTTACACAACTGCTCCCTTGAGGGTCCCCCTGGGCCCAAGAGCTCAACCTGATAAGGTTCCAGCTCCATAGGCTCAGTTCCCTCAGAGGGCAGAACTTCTTCCTGAGAAGAGAGGTTCTCTTTTTGGTGTTGTGTTGCAGCTGGTTTCCCAGCTGGCTTTCCTTTTCTCTTGGTAGGCTGGGCCCTTTTTCCAGACTCCAGCTCTACTTGTTCACCCTGTGCCTTGCCCTGTGCCCTTGTCTTGACACACACCAGTTCAGGGATACCCAGCATGGCTGCATGGGTTTTCAGTTCTACCTCAGCCCATGCTGAGGACTCCAGGTAATTTCCAAGCAAACAGTCTACTGGGATATTCGAGGAGACCACCACCTGTTTCAGACCATTGACCCCTCCCCACTCTAAAGTTACAATTGCCATGGGATGTACTTTAGTTTGATTGTCAGCACTGGTGACTGGATAAGTTTGTCCAGCCAGGTATTGACCAGGGGAAACCAGTTTCTCTGTCACCATAGTGACACTGGCACCTGTATCCCTCAGGCCTTCTACACTTGTCCCATTAATTAAGAGCTGCTGCCTTTATTTTTGCATGTTAGGAGGCCAGGCAGCCAGTGTGGCTAAATCCACCCCACCCTCAGAGACTAATGTAGCTTCAGTGTGACACCTGATTTGCTCTGTGCACACTGTTGATCCCACTTGGAGACTAGCCATTCCAGTGTTAGCTGGAGTGGAGTTAGAAGTGGTTGTTTTCTTGGGACAGGCCTTGTCTCCAGTTTGGTGTCCAGGCTGATTACAGCTACGACACCAGGCCTTTTTGGGATCAAAGTTTTTACCCTTGTACCCAAAATTGGTTTGTGAAGAGGCTCTGGGCCCACCCTCCTGTGCAGGTTTTTGGGGGCCTGTAGAAGACTCTTTACTACTTTTGTTTTTGGCTGTCTCACCACCCTTCCCCTGGGGAGGCTTTGTGACCCCTTTCTTTTGGTCACCCCCTGTGGAAGTCTTGGACACCCTAGTCTTGACTCAATGGTCCGCCTTCTTTCCCAATTCTTGGGGAGAAATTGGTCCTAGGTCTACCAGATGCTGATGCAGTTTGTCATTGAAACAATTATTTAACAGATGTTCTTTCACAAATAAATTGTACAGCCCATCATAATCATTTACACCACTGCCTTGAATCCAACCATCTAGTGTTTTTACTGAGTAGTCTACAAAATCAACCCAGGTCTGGCTCGAGGATTTTTGAGCCCCCCTGAATCTAATCCTATACTCCTCAGTGGAGAATCCAAAGCCCTCAATCAGGGTACCCTTCATGAGGTCATAAGATTCTGCATCTTTTCCAGAGAGTGTGAGGAGTCTATCCCTACACTTTCCAGTGAACATTTCCCAAAGGAGAGCAGACCAGTGAGATTTGTTCACTTTTCTGGTTACACAAGCCCTCTCAAAAGCTGTGAACCATTTGGTGATGTCATCACCATCTTCATATTTAGTCACAATCCTTTTAGGGATTTTTAACATGTCAGGAGAATCTCTGACCCTAGTTATGTTGCTGCCACCATTGATGGGTCCTAGGCCCATCTCTTGACTTTCCCTTTCTATGGCTAGGATCTGCTTTTCCAAAGCCAATCTTTTGGCCATCCTGGCTAACTGGATGTCCTCTTCACTGGGATTATCCTCAGTGATTTCAGAGAGGTTGGTCCCTCCTGTGAGGGGAACAGCATCTCTGACTATTATGTTTGGAGACAGGGCTTGAGAGGCCCTGTTCTCCCTAAATAGGACTGGTAGGTGGGAATTTTCCTCCAAGTCACTATCTTCATCCTCTGTGTTGCCATCCTCAGAGGGGTTGGCTCTTTCAAACTCTGCCAAAAGCTCCTGGAGCTGTAGTTTGGAAGGTCTGGGGCCCATTGTTATTTTCTTTCATTTACAGAGTGACCTTAGCTCCCTCATCTTAAGATGGAGGTAAGGGGTGGTGTCAAGTTCCACCACATTCATATCTGTACTAGACATTATGCTTCTAAAAGTTGGAATACTTTTTAAGAATCTAAAACTAGTTCTAGGTTCTAATTCAACCTTTCACAAACTTTTAAACACTAAAAGAAATGCTAACAGGGACTAACACAAGGCCCTAGCAAGACTTTTAAGAATTTAGAAAAATAGTTCAAATTGCAAAAATCAATTTCTAATGTCAATTTTTGGAATTTGTCGTGTGATCAGGTATTGGCTGAGTAGTCTAGCAAATGCAAAGTCTTGTACCCCACCGCTGATCCACCAATGTAGGAAGTTGGCTCTGTATGCACTATTTAAAAGTAAGGAATAGTATGCACAGAGTCCAAGGGTTCCCCTTAGAGGTAAGATAGTGGCAAAAAGAGATAATACTAATGCTCTATTTTGTGGTAGTGTGGTCGAGCAGTAGGCTTATCAAAGGAGTAGTGTTAAGCATTTGCTGTACATACACACAGGCAATAAATGAGGAACACACACTCAGAGACAATTCCAAGCCAATAGGTTTTTGTTATAGAAAAATATATTTTCTTAGTTTATTTTAAGAACCACAGGTTAAAATTCTACATGTAATATCTCATTTGAAAGGTATTGCAGGTACGTACTCTAGGAACTTTGAATAATTACAATAGCATATATACTTTTAACATAAAACACATTTAGCTGTTTTAAAAGTGGACACTTAGTGCAATTTTCACAGTTCCTGGGGGAGGTAAAGTAATGTTAGTTCTCGCAGGTAAGTAAACCACCTACGGGGTTCAAATTGGGGTCCAAAGTATCCCACCGCTGCCACCAATGTAGGAAGTTGGCTCTGTATGTGCTATTTCAAAGTAAGGAATAACATGCACAGAGTCCAAGGGTTTCCCTTAGAGATAAGATAGTGTCAAAAAGAGATAATACTAATGCTCTATTTTGTGGTAGTATGGTCGAGCAGTAGGCTTATCAAAGGAGTAGTGTTAAGCATTTGTTGTACATACACACAGGCAATAAATGAGGAACACACACTCAGAGACAATTCCAAGCCAATAGGTTTTTGTTATAGAAAAATATATTTTCTTAGTTTATTTTAAGAACCACGGGTTCAAATTCTACATGTAATATCTCATTTGAAAGGTATTGCAGGTAAGTACTCTAGGAACTTTGAATAATTACAATAGCATATATACTTTTTACATAAAACACATTTAGCTGTTTTAAAAGTGGACACAGTGCAATTTTCACAGCTCCTGGGGGAGGTAAAGTAATGTTAGTTCTTGCAGATAAGTAAACCACCTACGGGGTTCAAATTGGGGTCCAAGGTAGCCCACCGTTGGGGGTTCAGAGCAACCCCAAAGTCACCACACCAGCAGCTCAGGGCCGGTCAGGTGCAGAGGTCAAAGAGGTGCCCAAAACACATAGGCTTCAATGGAGAGAAGGGGGTGCCCCGGTTCCAGTCTGCCAGCCGGTAAGTACCCGCGTCTTCGGAGGGCAGACCAGGGGGGTTTTGTAGGGCACCGGGGGGGACACAAGTCAGCACAAAAAGTACACCCTCAGCAGCGCGGGGGCGGCCGGGTGCAGTGTGCAAACACGCGTCGGGTTTCCAATGGTTTTCAATGAGAGACCAAGGGGTCTTTTCAATGGTGCAGGCAGGCAAGGGGGGGGCTCCTCGGGGTAGCCACCACCTGGGCAAGGGAGAGGGCCTCCTGGGGGTCACTCCTGCACTGGAGTTCCGATCCTTCAGATCCTGGGGGCTGCGGGTGCAGGGTCTTTTCCAGGCGTCGGGATTTCAGAGTCAGGCAGTCGCGGTCAGGGGGAGCCTCGGGATTCCCTCTGCAGGCGTCTTTAAATCTGCTCCTCTGGATACAAAGTTGCAGTCTTTGTTGAACAGGGCAGCTGTTCTCGGGAGTTTCTTGGTCTCTTGGAAGCAGGGCAGTCCTCAGGATTCAGAGGTCGCTGGTCCTGGGGAAAGCGTCGCTGGAGCAGGTTTCTTTGGAAGGCAGGAGACAGGCCGGTAGGACTGGGGCCAATGCAGTTGGTGTCTTCTCTCTTCTTCTGCAGGGGTTTTTCAGCTCAGCAGTCCTCTTCTTCTGTAAGTTGCAGGAATCTAAATTCTTAGGTTCAGGGAAGCCCTTAAATACTAAATTTAAGGGCGTGTTTAGGTCTGGGGGGTTAGTAGCCAATGGCTACTAGCCCTGAGGGTGGGTACACCCTCTTTGTGCCTCCTCCCAAGGGGAGGGGGTCACAATCCTATCCCATCTGCAAGATGGAGGATTTCTAAAAGTTAGAGTCACTTCAGCTCAGGACACCTTAGGGGCTGTCCTGACTGGCCAGTGACTCCTCCTTGTTATTCTCATTATTTCCTCCGGCCTTGCCGCCAAAAGTGGGGCCGTGGCCGGAGGGGTTGGGCAACTCCACTAGCTGGAGTGCCCTGCGGTGCTGGAACAAAGGGGGTGAGCCTTTGAGGCTCACCGCCAGGTGTTACAGCTCCTGCCTAGGGGAGGTGTTAGCATCTCCACCCAGTGCAGGCTTTGTTGCTGGTCTCAGTGTGACAAAGGCACTCTCCCCATGGGGCCAGCAACATGTCTCGAGTGTGGCAGGCTGCTAGAACCAGTCAGCCTACACAGGTAGTTGGTTAAAGTTTCAGGGGGCACCTCTAAGGTGCCCTCTGGGGTGTATTTTACAATAAAATGTACACTGGCATCAGTGTGCATTTATTGTGCTGAGAAGTTTGATACCAAACTTCCCAGTTTTCAGTGTAGCCATTATGGTGCTGTGGAGTTCGTGTTTGACAGACTCCCAGACCATATACTCTTATGGCTACCCTGCACTTACAATGTCTAAGGTTTAGCTTAGACACTGTAGGGGCACAGTGCTCATGCACTGGTGCCCTCACCTATGGTATAGTGCACCCTGCCTTAGGGCTGTAAGGCCTGCTAGAGGGGTGACTTATCTATACTACATAGGCAGTGTGAGGTTGGCATGGCACCCTGAGGGGAGTGCCATGTCGACTTACTCGTTTTGTCCTCACCAGCACACACAAGCTGGCAAGCAGTGTGTCAGTGCTGAGTGAGGGGTCCCCAGGGTGGCATAACATATGCTGCAGCCCTTAGAAACCTTCCCTGGCATCAGGGCCCTTGGTACCAGGGGTACCAGTTACAAGGGACTTACCTGGATGCCAGGGTGTGCCAATTGTGGATACAAAAGTACAGGTTAGGGAAAGAACACTGGTGCTGGGGCCTGGTTAGCAGGCCTCAGCACACTTTCAATTCAAAACATAGCATCAGCAAAGGCAAAAAGTCAGGGGGTAACCATGCCAAGGAGGCATTTCCTTACAATATGTAATGGAATCAGATATGCTTTAAATAAGGCATCCCTGACCTGACTTTGAAAATCTTTTGTTCCCCAAACTTATTTCAAACCAACTGATTCTTTCCAATATTCATAGCCCTTGATGGCGAGTTGGTAAATGAATGACTTGGAATAAATTAATTTAATAGTGGTCAGCATATTTTTTCTCGCTTTTTCAGCTGGTCATTTGATACAGGGTCAGTAGCATCATGCCCAGAAACGTATGTAAATTTGTCAAAATGTGTTTTAGAACTCCCTACTGGTGGAGTCGGACAGTGTTCCCATTGTTTGTAATTAAAAATTGTACATGGGGTACTAGCTCAGTGTTGATAATGATGCTCATAGCGGTGATAGCAAAACATTTCAATATAATTTCTGAAGTTCATGTGCAAATCATCACTTTAAAATACAGAATAATATTCAAGCTCAGGCAGCATTGAAGAAACTGTCTTCACATCCCAATCATGAAGCACAACGCTGGGTGTAATGATATCATCCATACAAATTTTAAAAACATATGACATTTGAATAATCTCTTTAAGACCAATTATTTCACAAGAAGCTTATCCCAAACAATCCCAACAGGAACTGGAACAGCAGAAATGTTCACTAGGGACAAGTCTCTTCGTACTTTTTGGGAAGACAAATGAGGCTTCAGTATCTCGTCTGCCAGTTCGACAGCAGAGCGTTCGGGACGAGAATGCCCATTTATAAGCAAGAAGAAGACAACCACAAATCCAATCCACAAAAAGTTCGCAAGCAGTGTACATATAATCCACAAGTAGGAGCCTGGACAGATCCAATAAGTGTTTTTAAGCCAAAGAAAAAGGTTACGTATTCTATGAAGCGAAGTGGTTGAGTCTGAAGAGAAGTCATGCATGTTGACAAAGTATCCAGAAGCAGTCTGTGTGAAGACAGGAGCCACTGCAGATGAAAGGAAACTAGTAAACATCTCTAATGGTGGTTCATCATAAACAGCTCAGTTGTTTTGAGAAGTAGTAGGGAATTGTAGATGTGCATCTGGTACATTTCTGGTACTTGAAGTGGTAATTGAAATCAACAAAAGTTCATTCTCTGTCCTCCCCATCCTAGGGGAAACAATTTCAGCTTTGTTTAGTGTTTGAAGGGGCATTTCCTGTATGGTAGTGAGAAGAGATAGGGAACTACCCAGGAATCCTCTTGGTCTGCTGTGTAGGATCGGTCACATGATTAGCGGTGGGCAGTGAGCTCTGCTCCCCTGACAGAGTTAACAGAGTTTTAGTCACTCCGTCCTGAGTTCTGCCAAAAAATTTGCTAGCCCTGGCAGTGGAGGGGAGCTCACTATAGTGCACTGCAGCCCAGTTATAGGGTGCACAGCGCAAGCGCAGACAGTCTGCGCTTGTGCTGCATGGCACGTAACTGGGCTGCAGTGCACACTCGGCCTGAAAAAACTCAGCGTGGAACTGTTGCAAATTGCCACTGAGTGGCTGAACCTGCGCCAGATCCAGATCTAGGCCTACCTCCTTTAGGTATCGTCAGCAGCCAGGGAGCAGGGGACAGAGGGAGGGAGAGAGCCGGGCCGCTAGCAACGGGGACCCTAGAATCCTAGACCCAGGTAAGACCCTTGTTTCACATTCTCTGTTAGGTGCACACAGGGCTTGCACAGAGCATGGACTGTATCTGCATATGAGGAGGATCTATGCTTTGAAAAAAGAAAACTTGCATTCAGACCTCCACTTGAAAAGATCCTGTATCCCCAGACCCCCTGGGAAAAGGAAGTGGTGTTATGGGGTAAGGCGCTGAGGCCAGCAGGGTGTGTTAGAGACCAGGGGAGCATCAGCTACTGAGTGGCAGTCTGGCAGCCCCACCAGATAGAGATGTGTGTGGCCTGAGAGAGTGCCTTAGAGCCCAGTGTCAAGCAAGGCTCAGCACTTTGTGAAAAATACCAGGCTGCTGGAGGTGAGCTGATTTGCTGCTGCTAGTGCTGGGCTCTAAAGAAAGGGCGGTCTGAGGCTGTCTGTAAGTGGAGACAAAGTGAGTGGAAAGCTGGTGCAAGACAAGGGGTATGCTTGCCCCTCCGTGCAAGTATTTGGAGAAGGGCAGTTGGTGAAGATAAGTGTGCAGTTGTGAGAGCAGCAGGCTCCAGGCCGGTGGGCTGTGTCAGCACAAGAGGTGTGAAACAGCAGCTTTCACTACCTCCCAACCCTGCTTAGCGCTTTCAAGATCGGGAGCATTCAGTCCATGGTGGTAGGGCAGGTAGCACTGCCACATGTGGAACTCCACAGAATTCCACAGAGCTTTTAGCCAACTCCTTGGAACTCTGCAGAGTAGACCTTTGTGAGCTCCACCCACCCCTCCACATGATGCAATTTGACTTGATCATTAGAGACAACACATTTGTCTTTACAACCAGTAAGTGGTGGTAGAATCACAGTTCTGCTACATAATAATACAAGAACTGCACAGTATGATGGGCTGAACCAGCAAAGAGAGGTTGTACCGATGAGGACTGCACTTGCTGCACCTGATGGCTAGATAAGAGAGGGTCTGTGCCTGTTGTGTCCTGCTGAGGGAAAAGCTGTCTTCAGGGCCCAGCCAAGCCAAGCCTGGAGAACTCCAAGAGCCAGCTGACTGGCCTGCTGTTTGCAGCACAGGGACACAACACGTGAAGAAGACTGCTTAGGCAAATTGGTACTCCAAAGACTTCAAGCCACTACTACCGCCACTGTGGAGTACCTAGAACCAAGGCCCAATGCATAGTTGCACCCTAGCTCGCTAAGAACAGGAGTGCTGTATGAGAGTTGCTTGGACCTTCAGAAGGAGAGTTATCTACTCAGGAAGGATTGGCCTGTGACTGAGACAACGGGAGACTGGTAGTCCTGGACTTCAGCCAAACCGGGGAGGTCTTTATGGGACACTGAATCTGCAACCAGTACCCCCTCACCATCTTTGAGGACCGAGAACTCCCTGCAGGAAGATCTCCTTCGACTGCATCGCATTCACAGCATCCTAGGAGCATCTTAAGCATCCTTTATCCCTAGCACCAGGACCACTCCATAAAAATCCAGTGCAATGCGGACAAAGTGTCTGGAACTGTTAAAGGACTGCTTCGCCTGTAAACATAATTGTTCTTGAGGATCTTGTTGGTTCCCCTGACTAGCTCCCTGCTGGTGTTGGTTGCCCCAAGTACTGCTAACTGTCCGCATTTACACTTACCTAAGTTTTCTTTGAAAACAAATTGTGTCCAATTGATTGACTTTGCCAAGCCTTGTCCGTGGTTGAGTGAAATTGCACTGATTTATTATTTCTTGTAAAATCAATATCTCTGGAACACTCCTGTAGATCTTCTTCATTCTAGTGTCTAAATTCTTATAAAAATACAACCCATTTTTTATGAATTGGTGTCGGGTTACTGGAGTGCTGTGTTGATTTCTTGTTCAATTGTTTTTGTGCTGTTTAAATGCTTAACATGTGGTCCTCTTTGTAGTCAGATTTCAAAGTCTAAGTGAGCCAGACAAACCGCTAAGTGCACAGGGGCCCCCTAACAGGGGCTCCATCCCTACGCATGCTCTTTGGCAGGTTGGAGACTGAAGCCCTGTAGGGTAAGAGTCAGATCCCACACTCCATTTGGGGTGGGTAGGTTCTCAGCCTCAGTCACACAAATGACACCTAAGGCAGTGTACGTAGGCAGTTGTGGGAGACCATGGACTGCTGTATGCAACATGGACCCAAGGGCTCTCACGGTTTCACCCACAAAATGGGACAAGCATATGCTTTTCTCATCAGAGGAAGCCAGGCACACTAGTGGCATACCTCCATGCTGGATTATACCACAGAGGGATATGGTGGCCTTCAGCCCCAGTCAGAGTGGGGGCACACAAGGCACTGCAACAGTCAGCTATATGATGCCACACACAACCATACAGCACATAGTCAGACACCTCAGGGTTTCACCTCAGGAACGAAATGGACATCATCCCTTCCCATGAGATGGAGGCCAGGCACCTCAGTAGTGTACCGCCAGGCTAGCACCGCAGCACCTAAGTCACAGATGTGATGATCAAGGTGGTGTGCACAGTCATTCATGAGACATGCCACACACCCACATCTGACAAGAAGCCAGGGTTTCAGCCCCTGGGACAGCTGCCTGCCCTTCCCATGAGAGGGTGGTCAGGCATGCCAGCTTCATACCTCTGTGCCAGGACCACACCTCAAAGAGGACAATGAGGGACAAAGGGAGCAAGTCCCCTGCTACAGCCCCTGCCATGCTATGGGAGAACCCAAGAGTGATCTACATTCCAACAGACAACCTTTGCAATGTTCATCCATCTGCAGAGGCAGGAGGAAGACAGATCTGCCTGAATGCCACACACACCTCCAGACAACAAGCACCCTATCAGATGTGCCCTTTTGGAATCAAGCTCAACAGTTTAAAAAAGTTTCCAGGTGCTCAGACTGGGAGCCCCACCCTGTGGCACCAGGAAGGCAATAGGCTCCCACAGCAGCAGACAGGCAGCTCTGCCACCGGCCCACTCGGGCAGGTGTGCACACCAGGGCAAGACAATACGAGTCCAGTTCCGCCACAGATGACCCAGCAACTAGGTCTCTTGCACCAAGAGAGGGACAGTGTACCTGCACACCGGCCATCCGACATGAATGGTTCCTGAACGATCCTTCATGTTGAGAGTCACCTGCCATGGTGGCAGCTTTGAGCCATGCTGGCTGGGCCCCCATGCCAAGAGGATGTGCCAGTGGGGAAAAGCTTGGTTTCCCCCAACTTTGAAGTGACTCTTTTGAAAAGCACTGGGTTTATGTGTGAAGTCTAAGTGGCTGCACAACCACACTACTTCCTCTCAATGTAACAAATGCACACAATTGCTAGGGTTTCATGCTCAAGTGCTTTAAGCAGCAGAGAGTTTCCCTCAAGAGAAGCTCATGGTCCCACCTCCTTCCCAACAAGACTTCTCTCTTCCCAGACTTGGCCACTCCTTGGTAACTGAAAACACAGATAGAAAAAGATCAGGCATGGAGGGCCCATGCAGCAAGACTGTTTTGTGACACAGCCAGAGAAGGCACTGTGATTAGGTTCCTGAATATTATGAAAGGTGAATGTGGGTTCTGTCTCAAGAGGGGCTTTTATGTCATTTGCTTCCTCCCAGGCCAATGCTCAACATACTCCACAATCACAGGAGTCAGCAGCAAACCATGGCCCAGCCTGAATGAGACTGGAGTTTTTGCCTCACCATCAACATGGGTGGTTGGAAAATCCAATGGAATGGTTAATATGAGTTGTTGTGGAAATGTGGTGCTGGGTCAAGAAAGGCAACCACATGACATATGGAGCCTAGTTTGCCACGCGGAATGCAGAGCTAGCACCACCGACCCCATCCACTCTGTTCAGACCACTAGGGAGATGGCTGCCAGGCTTCTTTTCATTCACTCTCCTGGGTGGTGAGGGCCTTTCTGAAAGGCATAATATCAAATTAGATGGTCCCAAATAGGGTCAAAGTTTTTCACTTGAAACAAAAGCCAAGGTTGGGCAGACATATCATCTCTAAGTGTACCGAGTATACCCACACTGACTACAGTGCCAGTTATACGATCCCAGTTCAGGCTGCCCTACTAGGATGTCTGCTTTGCCAGTCTGTCTGTTCTTGGGGAAGGCAGTCTCACTGAAGTGCCCCTCAGGCAAGTCTGGAAACTTCACATACAAGGTAGATTGACCCATTGATGGTGATCTGGATGGAAGCAGGTCATTTATACCTTTTCTCTATTAATCCAGAGCAAGGCCAGAAGCCTTTCTTGTAATCCATTCACTCTGGGAGATGTAGTGGAAAGTTCAAGCAAATATGTATGTGTTGCAGGGCAGCTCTGCCGTCTAGTTGTACCATGCATTCCTATGGTGTTCACAACCAGATGACCAGAATAAGAATTTGGGGGGACCAGTGGGCAAAAAATGGCACTGCAGGGCAGCTGCTGAAACCCACGCATTGGCTTGGGCCCCTGCTATCAATGGAGCCTGTCAGAGTTCTGACTAGAGCAGGCTCAGAGCTTTTCACCCCATTCAAGCAGGAGTGTCCTCCCTTGAGCAGCAAAACCAATTCTGTGCAGTGTGTGACACCCCAGGCTGGCGAATAAAGGCCAGGCCCAGGGACACAAAGTCACAGGTCTGCTTGAATTCTTATAGAGTCCATGATAGCCTTCCACCTGGGCCGAAGCAGGGAGCCCTCCCTGGCCCTGCAGAACCCCATTTTTGGGCATTTCGTGGCACCATGGCAGGCATCTGATGTCCAGGCCCAGGGGCCTGCACCTCTGGGCCTACTGAGGCATGACCAGTCAGAGCTTCCCCCATTACAACACACCCAGTTCCTCTGGAACTGCACTCTGGGCACTTTGTCACACCATGGGAAAATGAAGGAAGCTCAGTCCATGGGGTTTGCACACCTGTGCTTGCTGGGGCTTAGACAGGTGTCTGAAGTATAGAAAAAAGTGATGGATGGAATGCTTGAATTAATCTCAGCCAAAGTTAATTTCTTGTATCCTGGATCATCGTAATTTTGTTAACCATGTCACATCAGTTTGGACACAGCAATAAGCAAATCAGGCTTGACTGTGCTCCAATAGGAACAGCCCAGCCCAACTGCCATGCCAAGTTCTTTTTTGAACTAGAACACAAGCAACCCCAGACCAGTTTTGCCGTTATAAGGGCTTATCAGGACTAGCTTGGTTCCAGTGGCACAGTGTGCACGGGACCCACTTCTGGGCATACCGGTCACGCTGCGTATTCAGAAATGTGATAGCTAGAGTGCTTGAATTAATTTGGATCATTAGTAAGTACTTTGGGCAACATCCCACTCCATTTTATTTTGTACCTCATTTGGGACCCAGCAATATGGAAATAAGTCTTGACCCTGATGCATTGAGAACAATCCAGCACAAACTGCTAGGTCAGGTTCTCCCTGACCCAGAACACAAGCAACCCAAGACTGGTTTCTTCTTTATTAAGGCTCATCAGTCCGGGTCTGGTAAGAGCTTTTCAGCCTACCAAAGCAGGGCAACCATCCAAGGAGCTGTATAACCCTTTCACGAGCACTCTGCAACATCATAGGCTGACAAATAAAGACCAGGCCCAGAGACACCATCCCCAGGCTTGCTGGAGCTGTGATCCAGGTCTGGTCAGAGCTTTCCACCCCACCAAAGCAGGGACACCATCTTGGACAGAGGCATTCAGAACCCTGTCCTTGGCATTCCATTCATAAAATCAGTGTCCAGCAAATTGAGAGCAGGCCTACCACCACACCGTTGGCCCTTCTGGAGCACTTACTGGGGACCAAATCAGAGACTTCTACTTCTGTGAAGTAGGAAAACATGGTCTGGCAAACGGGATCCAGTTCATTGGCTCACACCCTGGGCCTCTCAGAGCTCACTTAAGGGATCCAGTCGAGATTTCAACCCTTCTCTGTGGAGGGAAGCCTCCCTGGTGTAAAAAGGTGTATTTTGGGTAGTTTGAGGCACTAAAAGGCAGTATGTGATGCTCATGGTCCAAAGTCTGTGCCCTGGACCTGCTGCACCTCTGTTTAGGACCTATCAGAGTTTTCAGCTCTGCAGGATTTGGACAACCCTCCCCGGACCTAGAGTTCCCTAACCAATCTATGGAAGAATGCCTCTGGTCAGTGAATGGTAGTCCCCGTGGAGCCAACCTCGTTCCACCTTTTTGACTGGAAAAACATCTAGTTGTTGTGTGAGCCCTACTCTTTCCTCAGCAGTAATTACATGTGGTGAAGGTGCCTAGACTTTCTTGTAAGATGGGTACATAGAATGACATACATAGGCTTCTGACTAGAGGCATCCGACCTCATGATGCCTTGGATGTATGAAAATCTCGAATTAGTCATCATGAAGACTTTGACGGAACATTAGAATTCTTAAGTTACACACGAGAACCATGTGTTTCATTCATTTATTTTTCTTTTGTGTACAGGGCATCACAGGGAGCATTTGTGTGACAAATTGTACACACCCCTTACACAGGCAGTATTTTGTAGGTCACTTCAGCGTTGATTGACTCACCATTAGAAATGTTTTTATGTATTTCACTTTCACTTTAATATTTCAGCTGTCAATGATAAATGTCAGTATTTTCTAGAATTTCCTATCGTGTAGCTTAATGTCAATATGGCAATACCTGGAGCCCATGGTCCAAGGTCTGTGCCCTGGCCTACCGCACACCCCGATTGGGGCCAGTCAGAATTTTCAAATCAGCAGGAGCTGGAGACCTCTTGCCGGACCTACGGTTTCCAGACCAGGTTATGGGAGGATTCCTCTGGTGTGTGAATGAGCCTTTCAGTCCCCACAAAGCCAACCTTGTCACACCCTCATGACTGGAAGAAGCATCTGGTTGGTGTGGAAGTCTCCCTCCTCAAAAATATCTATATAGGTAGAAGGTGACCAGGCTTTCTTGTAATCCGGATTCCTGGGGTGAAAGAGGTGGGCTTCTGAGCAGAGGTAAGCAGCTTCATGGTGCCTCGAATGTGAGAAAATTTTAAATGAGCCGTTATCGGGACTTTCAGGGAACCCCAGAATTCTGAGCAGCGAGTCACGCATTGGAACCACATACTTTATTTATTTATTTGTCTTTTGGACACAAAGCATCATCTCTACCACGTGCAGTGTTTTAGAGTTCACCTCGTTATTGAATGAATCAGTTACCACTAGCAAATGTTAGTATTTTCTAGGATTTCTTATCGCATAGCATAGTTATATTTATAACACGACGCATTAAATACAACAATTTACAAACACTGTATTTCAACTATCAAAAAACTATTATTATAGCGCACATTTATACACTCTTAAACGGTTTCTACGATGTATAATTGCCACCTTTTTTGAAACAATGAGGCACACCTGCAAAGGATAACATGGATAGAAATTTAGAACATCAGGAGAGCTGCCATATCTTATCACGGGAAAAGTCCAGATGCTAATATTTCTTTACTAATAAATATTACTGTTCTTGGCAAACTAAAATGAGAGAAATCGTTAAGGCGATGCCTTTTTGATAGTACCAGTACATTGCAATTGATCGGTTAGCGTTTAATCAATTTTATGCTTGAGTTGTTACTGATATGCTCAACCCCACGAGGTTCTCTTGGTTTGGCACTGCTGCCCAAAGGGGAGGGGTGAGGTATTATCTGTATCTCTCAGTGCAGCCAATGACTAACAGGTAGTAGTACCCGGTAGGGAACTACCATTTGCCAATGACACCCTAGATCCTTTGATGCAAATTATGGATACCCATGTTTCTTCCCCTGTACGATTGCCTCTTCAGTGT
Source organism: Pleurodeles waltl (assembly GCF_031143425.1). Lineage (NCBI taxonomy): Eukaryota > Metazoa > Chordata > Amphibia > Caudata > Salamandridae > Pleurodeles > Pleurodeles waltl. Next base: position 740,220,728 of record NC_090445.1, on the reverse strand, counting down.
CAGCAAGGGTGAGCAATCCAGGCTTACTTAGGAGGAAGTAAGTGATCAGAAACTCAGATATTGTATTACTCTTAAAAAATTCAAAGCCTATTTATGGTGTTTCTAAAACAGTCATTGGCAAAGTCAGTATGTCTTGCCTACAATTAATGATTTCTCCTCATTGATTGATGAGATTGTGCGTGTGGTATTGTTAATGGGAAAGTGAATGAATGGAAGAATGAATAAATGGGTGGATAAAGAATGACTTTTGGCACCCACTAATCCCGCTGTCTATGCATGCAATTACATATTTTCCATGCGCTTGATCCTTACACTCATCCATTCATTGACTGATTTTTGCATTCACCTATTCATAAATCCACAATTACACATCCACACAGACACATACGTGTACACACAGGTGAAAACATTCAGGTGCAAACACACACGTGCGCACGTGCACACAAACATTAGTGAACAGGCACACGGGAGACCTTTCGGTTTGTGAGTGCTTGTTTTACAGTTTGTGATTAGGAGCACACTTCCACCCTCACCTCATAATGCACCCAGAAGGGATCTTCTGGCTGCCAGAGCATGGATAGGTAGTAGAAATATTTCTTACCGGTAAAAGGTGTCACTTGTACCCCTGGAGATGCTGGGCTTATGATGCTGTTTCATTTCAAAGTCAAACTCAATTTCCATTGTGCATTTTTCTAGATCTCCAGGAGGCCTTTTCTTGTTTCATGTTGCTCAGCAATAGACCCTATAACCAAGATCTACAAACATCAGAGAGAGAAATTTGATGCATCTTAGTTCAAAGAGGATTACACTTGGTTTGAACACAATCAACAGGCACAGTGTATCTTAATCTTGCTTTGCTAAGCAGTCTTTGACTGACATTGAGGTAGGTGAGGAAAAATATGTATTGATTGAGGCTTGTTCCTTTAGTGTTTGTACTTTGGAACTTGGACATGTAGAGTAGGACAGAGCCCTAAATGGGAAGCTGCCGAATGAATAGGGGGCCACGAGTGATGACACCTCCAAGTTGAGTGATGACACCTCCAAGTTGAAGCAACAAACCTGAAATAGTTCACCCTGAGCTACCTCATCTAGTATCCAAGTACCTCTTAACCTATACATGCATTTCTCCGTTCTTCCCTTCCCTTCTGCTCTTTCCTGCATCAGGCCTCTTCAATCCCCGGGAGGGGTGCTATGCTTCAGGTATCTGAGCAATGAAAAGTGGATGAGGCAAAAAAGTCCTATTGCACCGTCAGTAGCACCTCACACCTTTCACATGTACAGAGGTTTGCAGGGGCCTACAGCTTACCCACAGAGCTCCTGCTGCAATAACGAACCAACTCCAATCCTGGCTTGCATATCAGCACCATAACGAGTGATCACCTCATACAGTAAAGGTGGCATGCAGGGCCTAAGTTGGACTGCCAGTGGTGTGTCCAGGGTGAGCAACCTCGTACCTCTGTGCCACAAACTCCTCGCTGCACGTATGAAAACAAGTATTGAAAGTCTATCTCATCGGCATGTTTGTACCAATAACGGTCCAATGCTTAAATAACACGACATGTTGTATTCCTGTAATGTCTTTCAGGTCTCCTTCGCTGCAGTACCCACCCTAACTTCCCTTTCCCCTGTTTTGCCACATCGATACTCTGGTGAAATATAAAACTCTGTCTCTGTGCTGCCAGAAGGAGGGCATCTTCAAAGCATTGCTTCAGAGGAACCGGGCCTGACACTCTGTCACCATTGACTTTGTCTACAGCCCTTAGCTCCTAACCTACAAATCAAGACTTCAACACAGACAAAATGTAATAGGCGGTCATACAAAAGCCATGTTTGGACACTGGTTCCATGCAGACTTGAGTGAGATGGCCTCCTGAGTCTCAGCTGTAATTATGTGCTGACCCGTGTTGGGCTGCCGTACCTTAGTTCATTCCAGGTTTTCTAACATACACCAGGTCCAGATCCCGCCAGCCCGAGCCCCCCTGGAGTTATACAGACCATTTAGTTTCCTAGCTAGCAGGTGCAGTATATCCACATTGTGCTCCAACAAGGGCTATCTCTGCTTGGTAGGAGGCACTCATGGTAGGCCTGTGGGTGAGTCTTTTCCACCCACCAATGACTGCCCTCTAGTTCTTTGCTGGTTAGGCAAACCTAACAAATACAGGGCAGATGGTGAGAGGGACTGATGGCCAGAAGGTGGACTCAGTGTTTACATGACAGAGCAGCAGTAGTTGGCTCCTGCTACACCTTAAGTACACTCTGTGTTCTGCTAACTTCATGCATGATATATTAGTGTTAGTGGGCTCTGTTAGATTTAGCAATCCTGCAATCTACACTACTGCAGGCTGAAAATGACAGCTTGAGTGGTGGCTGTAGGGTTCACTGACAGAATATTAGAAACACAAATATTGTGTGGACTCAATATTTTGTCAAAAATATCGAAGACCAAAATATCGAGAAGGTAAGTGCAAATAGGTAAGTATAGATTTAATATTCTTAACTCCACATCTATGTATCTTGCAGATATATATTATCAAGATACATACATGTGGGATTATATATAGTAAAACTTTGCTTACCAATAGAAACATACCCTCGCAATCATTTTGTCCTCGATATTCTTGACACAATGTTTTCACCGATATTTGTCTGCACACCCAGCAGTAGACGAGCCTACTGAAGATAGTGTTAACAGTTAATATTTGTCATAATGTAAACACACTACTACACAATTGGTACCTCAGTGTGGGCATTGGAAAAGGCTGCTAGACTAGAAAAGTGTAAGATGGCTGCACTCACTGCTTATTCAAGTGAAGATCACAGTCCTCGAGTCCAAACAATTGTAGATTGCTGTATGGCCAAAGTACCTTAGTGCTACTGCAAGCGATTTTCAGTGCACAGCCTCGATTTTGAGCAATGCTTAATTTGAGCCAGCGGTTTCCGGTGCTTGGCACCGGCACTTAATTCTCAACACTGGCACTTATAACAATTCACCACCTGGTGGCACTGTTTGTCTAATTTGAGAGGAGCACAATAATGCAGTATTTAAAAACATTAAATATGTATTAAAATAACATAAATAACATGAATAGACATTAAATATGAACAATATCTGGCACTCACGCCATCCCTGTAGCTTCGAGTGACTTGGAATAGTCTGAACTGTCATACTTGTAGGAGTATGATGGTTAGTAGGTGTGATGGTACGGTCACTGGCAGCGCTGGGAGGGGCAATGGGAGGTGGAAGGTGCAGTGGCCCCTGAGAAGGGCCTTGGCACTTCCTTTTTTTTTTTTACAAACAAAGCACTGTCTTTGAGGTGGTTAATAAGAAGACCTGATTTTACATTATCTGCCGTACTGAAGGACAGAAATACTAGGACAGAAGATAATCCACCACACTGTCCTGTTAGGGTGCCAGGGCTCAGTGTAAAAGAAACCATAGACACAGTGGTCTAATTAACTCTGTAAGCCCCTTTTGATGACCTTTCACCTTTTTAGGTGTCGCCTGAACTGCGCTTGCACAGTGCATGCTTGTGAAATCTATTTCATTCAATATAAATCTTAAAAGGGGCTTACATCCCATCCCCTTGCTTTTCATTGGTTCCTGTGCTTCCCATTTACTTTTCCTCTGTTTCTATTGGTAGTAGTATACTATTTCCTGTTGCTAGGTTTCACCTGCACAACGCTTGCACTGTGCTTGTGAAATCTATTTTATGTAATATAAATCTTAAAGGGGCTTACATCCCGTCCCCTTGCTTTTCATTGGCGTGTGTGCTTGCCACCTATTTTTCGTCTGTTTCTATTGACAGTAGCATACTATTTCCTGTTGTTCCTCTGTATATTTCTCTTATCAGTCACCCATCGGTCAAGTACTGTGTTCATCCGCTTTGGTGAAACTTCCTTTAAGTGCCTCAGCCTACTGTAACTACAAAAGCTACACCCTTGCTTTTAAGTTACAGCACTGCCCGAGTTGCATGGGCTCAGCGCATGGAGACCTCATGATCCCAATTCTGCATGCTGGAAAGCCAAGCTCTGATTGCAATGGCACTCACCAGTCTCACCCCTGACCCCGGGTCAATGTGCACTCACCAGTCCCCCCAGGGACAAAGAAGGCACCCACTCCAGTTTTCATTTTGTTTTCCCCATTGTTGCTTGTTTTTAATGTATTGTGACTCCTTTTCACTAGTGTTTGTGGGCTTTCAACACTTTTATTATTTAATTATTTAAACCTAATCTCTCAATGCACGCATTTGAAGCATGCTTTTATCTGCATGTCATGTTTTTTGTTTGATCAAAATGCATGCTTGTACACAATGTTGGACCGACAGTGAGACTCAAACCCAGCTTCCCAGCTTCCAAGTCAGCAGTAATGGCTATTACATCCTCTGCCCTGCCCCTTGGCTTGTTTTTATTTTTTAACAATTTCAAATGTGTCACAATTCTGAGATTCCAGTGGCTGTCTCATTCGTCTTGCACAATAAAATAGCTACCATTTTTCAAGTATGATTTGTCTCCGTTGTCACCTGCCTAGTTTAAGGTGATATACCTAGCTACTGCTGATCACCGTTCATTGTGCTGCCCTGTTTTGTACTGTATTATACATTGTACTGTGACACCAGACAGGATCGTTATGGAATGGATTAGAAAATACTTAACAGGAGTGTTTTTATTTTTTTAAATATTTAATACTTTTGGAAAAAAAACAAGGAGTACAGAAATTAATTATTTTAATGTTGAGCATACGCCAGAGACTCAAACTCGGCTTCCCAGCTTCAAGGTCAGCAGCAGAACCGTTTCACCATATCATCTGGTCTGCCTCTTCACTTCTGTTTTCGCATTCTTGTTGTTTTTGTTGCAGTGTCGTATTCCAGTTCATGGCTTGTTATCAATTGCATTTATCCCTTGTTCTATTGAAAACCTATGCTATTGTGTATTTTCAAAACTCTCTGTATTAACATTCTGGAGTCGAGATGCCTGTGCGCGAGCTGGCCCATTCTATACGGCACAGTGTTTATTCATACATGAGCTGCTTCAGATACAAGTCAAAGGGCAAGGACCCACCCCACAAGGGGGGTGACATGGACACTTTCTGTGAAGAAAGATGACCTGCACCTGTTTCTTGGTTTTTTTTTTAGGGACTCACCCCACGCTTTCAGGGGCACTAGGCACAACAGGGATTTCTTCTTCCTAGTCCATGTTTTTACTTATCATTGCCATTTACTCAGTCACCTGTTAAGAATAGAGGTCATATAAGCGGCCTGGACAGAACAGATTTCAAACTGTGTCTTTTACAAATGTACTTTTCTCCTTTTGTAATTTAGTGAAGACTTGATGAAAGCATCTTAATTTCATTCTATTTGTTAGAAATTGGCTCTTTCGATTGGCAGTCAGGTTACCCCCTGTCCAATCAAGGACCCTCACTCTAGTCAGGGTAAAGGAGAATCAGCCTCAGCTAACTCCCGCACACACTCTTAGTAGCTTGGCACGAGCAGGCAGGCTTAACTTCAGAGTCTAGGTGTAAAGTGTTTGTACCAACACACACAATAACTCAGTGAAAACACTACAAAATGACACAACGTAGGTTTAGAGAAATAGGTAATATTTGTCTAAACAAAACAAGACCAAAACGACAAAAATCCACTACACACAAGTCATGAATTAAAAAGCAAAAAGTCTTAAATTCTTAGAAAACAGTGCTAACACTGTTAGCGTGAAAAAATACCTGGGCTGCGTCAAAATAACACCGCACGAGCGACTGTGAGTCGGAAAAGGCCAGCGATGTGTTGATTCCTCACCTGCAAGCGAGACCATGCGTCATTCCTCCTCCAGTCTGGTTGGCGTGCATCGTTTTTCCTCTCTGCAGGAGAGCGTTGCGTTGATTCTGACAGGCACCTCGTCTCTGGGCAGACTTTGCGTTGTTTTTCTGCGCCCATCAATGTTGCGTTAAAAATCCGGCCGCACAGTTTCACAAAACCAAGCTGCGTCGGATTTGCGCCATTATCAGCTTCCATCAGCGGGTATTGCGCATCGTTTCTCCAGATGCGTTGCGTCGATCTTCCAGCCGTGATGCAGGTGGAGCATAGATTTCAGCCGCGAAGCCGGTGATGGGTCATTTCTCAGCCACGTCTCGGGAGGTGTGTAGACAATTTCCCCACGTGGCAGTCTGTGCATGGATTTTCAGTCTTTGGCTGCCAGCTTCACTTTGTAAGGGCCCAGGAACTGGATAGGGCACCACTTGGCAGGGCAGGAGTCTCAGCAGAGAGTCCAGGTGCTGGCAGGGGAAGTCTTTGATGGCCCTGAGACTTTAACAACAGGAGGCAAGCTCAGGTCAAGCCCTTGGAGATTTCTTCACAAGCAGGAATGTACAACAAAGTACAGTCTTTGTCCCCTTTCAGAGGCAGAAGCAGCAACTGCAGGATAGCTCCACAAGGCACAGTCACAGGCAGAGCAGCACTTCTCCTCAGCTCTTCAGCTCTTCTTGGCAGAGGTTCCTCTTGATGTCCAGAAGTGATCTAACCTTTAAGGGGCTTGGGTGCTCTTCTTATACCCATTTTGGCTTTTTAAAGTAGGCCTACCTCAAAGGAAAGTCTCTCTTGTTTGTGAGATCCTGCCTTGCCCAGGGCAGGCCCCAGACACACACCAAGGGGTTGGAGACTGCATTGTATGAGGGCAGGCACAGCCCTTTCAGGTGTAAGTGACCACTCCTCCCCTCCCTCCTAGAACAGATGGCTCATTAGGATATGTAGGCTACACCTCAGCTCCCTTTGTGTCACTGTCTAGAGAGAGAGGTGCAAGCAGCCCAACTGTCAAACGAACCCAGACAGGGAATCCACAAACAGGCAGAGTCACAGACTGGTTTAAGCAAGAAAATGCCTTCTTTCTAAAAGTGGCATTTTCAAACACACAATCTCAAAACCAACTTTACTAAAAGATGTATTTTTAAATTGTGAGTTTAGAGACCCCAAACTTCACATGTCCATCTGCTCCCAAAGGGAATCTACACTTTAATCATATTTAAAGGTAGCCCCCATGTTAACCTATGAGAGAGAGGCCTTACAAAAGTGAAACCCGAATTTGGCAGTATTTCACTGTCAGGACATATAAAACACATAAGTACATGTCCCACCTTTAACATACACCGCACCCTGCTCATGGGGCTACCTAGGGCCTACCTTAGGGTGTCTTGCATGTAAGAAAAGGGAAGGTTTAGGCCTAGCAAGTGGGTACACTTGCCAAGTTGAATTGGCAGTTTAAAACTGCACACATAGACACTGCAGTGGCAGGTCGGAGCCATGTTTACAGGGCTACTTATGTGGGTGACACAACCAGTGCTGCAGGCCCAATAGTAGTATTTGTTTTACAGGCCCTGGGCACCTCTAGTGCACTTTACTAGGGACTTATTAGTAAATCAAATATGCCAATCATGGAAATCCAATTACACATACATTTTATAGGAGCACTTGCACTTTAGCACTGTATAGCAGTGGTAAAGTGCCCAGAGTAACAAAAATAGCCAAAACAGAGTCAAGCACACATCAACAACCTGGGAAACAGAGGCAAAAAGTTAGGGGAGACCATGCCAAGGATGCCACGTCTAACACTATCACACTTCTTTCTACAAAATATACAAATGCCTATTCCCATCACTCTTTGGGTTAAACCTCTTACTACAGAATTACTACCTGTGCTACCAGAACTGAAGGTGTGTTCCAGATGCATTATTTAGTTGACTTCCCTAGACCACTTTTCAGTTTTTACAGATTGGGAGATCCTCTTTAAATTGTATGCATGATCTTTTGTTGAAAACAAGGCTGCGCCGGTTCTGTTTTTACCAAGCCCTGTTACTTCACCCCTCCATGCAGCTAGCACAAGGCTCTTACAATGTGTTTTTTTATGAATAAATCTATTAGTTTTAAACACATAAAAAATGGGATACACACAGAGCATAATCATTATAAAATGATAGTCACCAATTTAGCATAACGTACAGTTAAACACACATTCAGTTAACAGTCCTAGATCAAGGCTACACACTTCAACCATTGCATGTCTATGGACTTTGTCCAAGCCATTTCCCCCATACCCTGCTGTGCTTCTTTGGGAATCGTCTGGCTTTGTACACTGATTTTCTTGTTGTGAACACCAGTCAAACCCCCGGTGCCACTGTGTTATGGTAGGGAAAGTGTGGGCTTGTTGTCTTGGACTCCTAGAAGCATCACCAGAGAGGATAAAGGAACCTCCCGTTCCAAGATCTTGCTGAGTTCTGTTGTTATGGCAGACCAGTATCTTTGAATCTGAGGGCATAACCAAATCATGTGATAGAAGTCTGCTGGAGTGGTATTATACCAGTGGCAACCAGTTTCCAAAAGGAAACCCACCAGGTATAGCCTTTGTGGGGACAGATAGACACCATGCAGATGGTAATTTTGAATCATTCGTAAGGGGGAAGAATATTGAGAGTGCCATTAAGGCATCTCTCCAATCCTCTTTCTCGAACGGGCGCATCCAGTTTTCCAAGCAGGTTCTAAGATGATCTAGGTTACTCAGGGTATTTGTGATAAGTGTATGATAGATTTGGTAAATTTCCCCTTACCCAGTACCTCCATGAGGAGTTTAGTTTCTAAAAAATTCAATTCAGGAATGGGGCCAGTGTGGGGAACTTGAGCGTGGAGGGCATGGCGTTACTGTAAATATTTGTAGAATTGGGTGGGAGTGATTGCATAGTGACGTTGGAGATCCTGAAATGACTTCATGTGCATTCTTGACCATATGTCTCCTAATAGGGACAGTCCAATAATGTCCCATCCTTCAAAGCCCTTTAGTTCCGCGGATTCCCTGAGCCAATTACCATGCCACAGAGGGGTTTGTTTTGTGTGTTTGTTTGTCCATTGGATGTGTTGAAGTCAGATCTCCAGGAGGATAGGGAAAAGTTAGTAAAAGCAGCTGTGGTTTGTGGTATTGGAGCTCCATATAACATGGATAATATTTGGAGGAATCCCATTATTGATAGTTCTAGTATATAAGCGGGATTCACCCAACCACCATTAAACCAGTTATGTACCACCAGTAGGTGGGAGGCTGTTGGACCTGGCCCTTTTTGCAGGGTAATCCCCAAACGTTTTGCCTTGCTCCTCCTATTTTTTCTGACCTTTTGTTGTTGGCTTTAGGACTCTGAGCACTTTACCACTGCTGATCGGTGCTAAGGTGCTGGTGCTCCCCCTTCTAAAGTTGGTATGGTTGGCTTACACCTAATTGGCACAATTATTTTGCCTGTAAGTCCCTTGTACAGTGGTATTTCTATGTCCGGGCTTGTAATTTAAATGCTACTAGTGGGCCGGCAGCACTGCTTGTGCCACCCACAAAAGCTGCCTTTCAAACTTTTCTCAGGCCTGCTAACCCGAAGCCTGCATGCGCAGTTTACCATTATAGGAACCTGGCATCTAAATTTACTTGCCACGCCTGGAAATCCCCTTTTTCTACATGTATGTCATCCTTAAGGTAGGCCCTAGCTAGCCCTGTGGGCAGGGCGCTGTGTGGATAAAAGGCAGGACATGTGCCTGGTTGTGTGGCCTGTCCTTGTAGTGACAAACAGCCTATTTGGTTTTTCAGCGCTGTGAGTGCTGCCTTGCTCATAGGAATGCATTGGAAATGTCCTGTCTTATGTCTAGGGGGTATTGTCTGATCTATGAGGGGTAGCGTTAGGCATGTTTGGTATGGTTGTAATGGCAGTGAGAAATGCTGCCTACTGGTGTAGGTGGATTTTTTATTACCATTATAGAAAGGCCACTTCTAGAAAATAAGCATTTCTCTGTGCTTATGACTCTGGTGTTTTGAAGCTTGACTCCAACCCACATCTGGGGCTGAGTGACAGCTGGGCTTTGTGCATACTTTTCAGACAGCCTGTACACAGGGAGGGTGGAGGTGTCAATGAGGTGTATCTGCATATTAAATCATTTTCCTGGGCTGGAGAGAAGGAGGGGCACTCCTGCATTTGTAAATGCTATGCCCTGGCCTCACACAAAGGGCCTGTTTACCCCCAACTGATGTCTGAAGTATGTGGTGGAGGAGAGTGGGGACACTCCTAGAACCAGTTAGAACTGGTTGGAACTTCTTCTCCCCTTTTGTGAAGCTTCTGCAAAACTGAGAATAAATACAGGAGGTTTTAACACTGTCAAACACTCCCCTGACGACCTCTGGTGGGTGGTATTAGAGACGCCGAATGTCCGATCTCACGACCCAGGACACCTCTTTAAAATTGAACAAAGATGGGTGTTTAAATTAAGTACCAATACTCAGGGTCTCAATGACGACATCCCTTGGACAAGCCTTACATATTAATCTTTATCCTTAACTGATTGAAATATGGAAATCCCTTCAGTATCATCAAATAATTTTTAAGAACTTTAACAGAAAAATTCTTGATGCAGTGTGAAAAAGAAAAAAAAAAATTCAATCATTTTATGAAAAAGCACTTACATTAATTTTTGACCTTGGACTGAATATTTTTATAAACATGTATCTGACTGACATGACTCCAGAGCCCTGTTATCCAAGAGTATGGACAAATGTTCCACCAGTTCAATATCTACACTTATCTAGTCTTTTATATTGACTGTTGACACATGAGCCTTTTATTGGCATCTGTCTTTACTAACTCGGGCAACTTCTTGAGTCTATTCTTTGTTTATACACTCTAGTTTATGAGTGGTCGATTTGAATTGGACTCTACCAATATGGCCGACTTCAGAGTCCTTCCTTGATCTTGATTTTTATCAATGCCTTTTACAACCGGTGAACGCGCCCGAGTACTTCGTATCGGGAAGCGTTCTCACGTAACGTTGCCATGACCACGGATACACTTCCGGGTCTCTGTGGCTTTGATAACGCTCCGCGTACGCCTACCGCGTTGTCTTTGCGGTTTGGCGTTCACGGAGGGTAGGTCCTGAGTCTGGACCGACGCTGACACAAGTAAGTGTAATGCCCGCGCGCTTTTTTAAGGGCAGGCGACGGGATGGTGACTGATCCCCGGCGATATGGTTCTTATGAAGAGACCATTAGCTTGTAACAACACACTAATGGCACTATGACCGTGCCAGTCATTTCAAGAATGTTTGGACCCGGGTTTTTGTTACCAACTCTTACAATTTATGATTACCATCACAGTATTTGACATGAGGTTTTATAACAGTAATTTCCGTTTAGATCGTTTGGGTAACAGACATTCTCTTTACAATAGAAGGGGTTCTGACCTGTGTTTTACCAAAACTATGGATGTTGTGAACTGATCATCTGACTGATTTTCATTTGTGGATGTTTCTATTCTATTTTTATTTCCTTTGTATACTACATCTAGTAATTGTCCGCGTCCTGTGAACGCACTTACCAAGGAGCCTGATCCTAACTTGGGGGCAGTAAGCTCATGTGCATTGTTGGTTTTCCCCCCTTTTTGCCACCACAATATATATTTTTATGATACATTTGCTTGCATGTTGACACTTATGACCACTGTTGGGTACATTGTGATGTTATGTTTTATTATTTATTTCTTTTTCCAGGGCGACCTGACCACGACTTAGCTTGTTTACTGCAATGTAAGTGACCGGCTGATATCCCTCTCTTTTTTTAGAACTTGTGCATTGTCACATGTTTAGGATTTAGGAGAAGAGCTGACTAACTTTTTGTAATTTTTGGTCCTGATGAAGCGTCACTGGATCCTCTGGGACCACATGACGCGAAACATGTCGACCTAGTTCAGGGGACGTCTAGAATGACATCCCCTTGAGTTTATTGTTTGTGAAAGTAATTGAGCATTGATACTCAACTGATGACTTTCCCTTGTTTTTAACCTTGGTTTCATCACTGGCTATTGATTAAATTATGAAATATGTAGTGATGTAGAACCAATTTTATCTCTATTTCTGTGTTCTCTCCTTTGTGCGTCTGTGCCTGAATGTAGACACAGTCGTTTAAGATAGCTGATATTTATCAGTTACCAGCTAGAACAATACGGCTGGCTGCTCCCTGATTGGGGAGCCCGTCAGGTATTGCACTGCCAGCCTGACGTGGAGTATTACCCGATGATGATGCGAGTCATCCATTGTGATGCTTGAGGGTTTCACTCCTGACTGTTCAGGTCTTCCTATTGCTCCTGACGTGGAACAGTGTACTTTTTGTGTTTATACTACGGTTGGGAGAGTGTACACTGGACCAGTTTAATCTCCCGGTCCCTCCCCCCTCCTTTTTATACCCCCAACTGATGTCTGAAGTATGTGGTGGAGGAGAGTGGGGACACTCCTAGAACCAGTTAGAACTGGTTGGAACTTCTTCTCCCCTTTTGTGAAGCTTGTGCAAAACTGAGAATAAATACAGGAGGTTTCCCCTATGTTAGAGAGACACTAATGGACTGACCTGGACACAGGATGCTGCTGGAGGGACTCACCAGGAACCTCTTTGGACTGCTGCTGTTGTGCTGGGGCACTAGGAGGAACTGCCACTGACTGCAACCCCTTGTGCTGCCATGCTTGGCTGGGCCCTGCACCCTGTGCCCCATTCTTGCTGTCTCCAGGGGCTGGGTGCTGTGGCCCCCGCCCTCCCATGCAACTTTATTACTTCCAGCTCTAAAAAGGCGCTCATCTTGCCAGCACATGAGGAGTGCTGGAGCTTATGTGGAGATACCTGGAGAGCGCTCTGTTTTACTTTCTCAGCACATGGGGAGCATTTTGCTGTGAGGTCCAGCATAGCAGGAGTGCCTCATTGTGGGTGCCTGGTAGTTGAACGTGCTACTGGGCTGCCTTTGCAGTGCAGGAAAGCTCCTCTGTGTCTGTCCCGCTGCTCCCCACCCTTTCTAGACGCGGCTAGGGCTGGGAAACCAGCGCAGATGAGTGCACTCTTGATTGGAACCCCCATGGTGCGGGAGGACTTAAAGGAGCACTCCCGGGGCACAGGAGTGCTTAAAGTAGGGCCCCAAGAGCACATGAGCACTCAGAACAGTGCCCCTGGGGCACTTGCAGGCACCCTTTCGGGTGTGCTCATCGCCGTGGCCCGAGTGGGCATCCCGCAAACCGCCGCAGAAGACCAGACCGGCAAGAAGTAATGCAGTGCCCCCGGCAAGCTCAGGAGTGCTCCAGACGTGCCCTAGGAGGGGCTTACTCCCCAAGAGGACACCACCGGCATAATCCACGGCCTACAGGTACACTGACCGTTGCTTGGTGGCTTTCTTCCTTGCAGGGGGGACCCAGGGACGGTTCCTCACTACCCAGGGCCGCCTCACGGGCCCTCCTCCCTCCCTTTGCCCTGGTCTCAAGGGGGAGGCCGGGGTGGACAGTTTGCCAACGGTAGTAGCAGGCCGGGTTGTGACCCTCGACGGAGGTCTCTGGTCCTTCAAGTAATGCGCAAGAATTGGAGTGCAGGAACTCTTGAATTGGGACACGGATGTTCCTGTTGGCCCTCAGCATTTATGTGTGGTGTCGCCTGATAGAAGGGACCGATCATGCTCACCAGTTCCAGTTCCATTTAGTTTCAGTGCCTTACAGCGGTCATGGGGGACTGCGTCTTATGATGAGGTTGTGACCTCCATGTTATCTGCCACGGGCATTCTTTGGTTATGCTTTCATATTATATGCAGTTATGATAATGTTTTGCAGTATGCTAATGCCATGAGCTTTTATGCTGTGTCATGTTATGCACATTCATGATAATGTATTGGCAGTGATAATCATGTGTTTTATCATGTTATGTGTCTTCCTAGTGATGTTGTTTTCCTGACTACTGCTTATGTTGCAGAATTACCAGTAACGTATGTGTTTTATGTGACTACTGCTGGCTTTTGCAGAGTACTAGTAACTGTGTAATGTTCTTACAACTGCTTGTGTAGCAGGGTATTACTGACATGTTGTGTTTGGTCTAATTGTGTTGTGTACAATACAGTTTATTTTTATATAACTTGGTGTTATGCTTCCTTTGTGGCGGGGATAGTGTGTCACATGTGTTGTGTGTGTTGTGCAATCTCTTTACACATTGCCTGTGGGATAGGCCTGACTGCTTGTGCCAAGCTACCAAGGGGGTGAGCAGGGGTTATCTTTGGTGTGTGACTGCCTCGCCCTGACTTGAGTGGGTGGGTTCTGCTTGGCTTAGGTGGATACCATAGCCAACCAGAATCCCCATTTCTAACTAAGGCTAAATAATAAAGATATAGGTTTGTCATGCTGGGACCTCCCTCATGTGGGCCACACTGGAAGGTTTTGAAAGCTAGTCGGCATCGATTACCTTGCCACAAGAAGGAGATCGATGTGCGATCTTGAAGCCAGAACCATCTCTGGTGTGTAGTGAGTGGGATGCTTCGGAACACGTATAGACATCTTAGTAGGGTCATCATTTTATAAAGCGCAATATGGCCCATCACGGTTAGCGGAAGGGATTGCCATTTAGTGAGGTTTTGTTTGGTCTTTTTCACCAGTGGCTCTAGATTGAGATTCCAGGTGAGATCTGGGTGTAAAGTCACCCAGATTCCTAGATATTTGATGCTAAGTCTACAAAGCTGTATATTGGTTTGCCAGTCAAAGCAGTCTCTTGTATGGGCCAGAGACATCAAGAACGATTTGGAGGGGTTCATTCGGAGATTTGATGCTTCTCCAATGAAGCGAAGGATATGGAGTCATCGGGGACCTGTGACTGCTGGATTGGCCTGGTAAAGAAGGACATCATCTGTGTATAATGCCATTTGGTCTTCACTTCTCCTACCCAACTGTGGATCTGAGCATCAGTTTGAATCAAGTGAGCCAGTGGTTCACATGTGAATGCAAATAGGAGGGTTGATAGGGGACATCCTTGCCTGGCTTGCATCCTAATAGGAAAGAAATTTGAGAGGATGCCATTGATCTGCACTCTTACTGTGGGATTAGTGCAAAGTGCTCACACAAATTTGTGAAAGTGTGGGCCTAGTCCAGGATGCATCAGGACTGCCCCCAGATAGTCCCAGTTCACTGAATCAAACGTTTCTCAAAGTCTAGAAAGAGCAGCACCAAGTCAGTATGAAGTTGGGATCAGTGGGGCAGGGCCACATGGAGGAGTCAGAGGTAGTGTTGTGTGCTTCGTGTGGGCAGAAAGCTGCAAAGATTGGGGTGTATCGGGATGGGGAAGACACTTTAAAGTCATGTGGATGGTATGGTAGCAAATATTTTAATTTGCAGTTAATAGGGGAGATGGGGCGGTAAGCTGAACAGGAAAGAGGTTGGGATTTTGGTGTTACTGCGAATGTAGCGATATAAAGGTCAGATGGAAAAGTTCTGTTTTTTTCTACTTCTTTAAAAAGGGCCAACAATCTTGGAACGAGAAGGGCTTTGAAGGTAGTGTAATATTCAGTTGGAAAACCATCGGGACCTGGTGTTTTCCCTGGGTTATCGTGGATAAAGCAGCAGATATCTCCACAGCTGTGAGGGGCTCATCCACTACTTGAGCCTCCCTTTGAGGCAGTCTAAGGAGAGAAGGTTCAGCAAGGAACTGCCTGGGGTAGGCCATGTCATGCTTGTTCAGGGCTCCATGTAAATTGCGATAATATTGGGCAAGGAACTGCACTATTGTCGGTAGAGTATAGTTTGCTGCCTTCATCATCTACAATTTTGGACCCAATCCTAGTGGTTTGATGTTGGAGGCTAACCAGTACAGGAGTCTCCCATTCTTATCTCCCCAACCATATATTCTTTCTGTTGTGGCTCTCCATATATGTTTGGCCTCTTTGAGAGATTGGTGGCGTATTTCACTTCTGATGAGATCAAGTGTACGAGTTCTGTTTTCGTTGGAGTCCCTAGCTGTCTCAGTTTCCAGTGGAAGAGCTCAGGCCTCAAACTGAGTAATTTAAAGTGAGCAAGCATGCTCACGTGCCCGGAGATAGCTTTTGGTGAAGCCCTTCAGAGTTGCTTTACTCCCGGCCCACAGGGTGCTGGCCGAGGAGACTGAGCCCTCATTACCAAAGAAGTAGTGTTTAAGTTCCGCTTAAAGTGAGTGAGTGTATGTTTTGTCCTTGAGGTATCAGGCATTGAGGCTCCATAATAGGTGTAAGTCATGCTTTGGTAGACTCAGATAAAGAAAGAGGGGGGCATGGTCCGAGATACCTCTTGGTAGAGTTTGGATCTGAATAAAGCTACAGCAATCTAGTGCTGGCATGAGGATTAGGTCTATGTGTGATCGGGTGTGGTGGGCTGCAGAGGTGTGTTTATATTGTGTTTGTCTTGGATGCCATGACCGCCATACATCACACAGTCCCAGAGATGTAGTCCAATTAGAAAGGTGGCGTGTGTTAGTGTGTCGAGCTGCCGAGGGTGGTCCAGAGGCACCTATTTCAGGTATTAAGACTGTGTTAAAGTCACTGCCTGTCAGAGTCAAGCCCAGTGGCATGTCAAGCAAGTGTGTGGATAGATTTTGGAGAAAGGTGTAGAGGGTCACTGGAGGGGGCATATTTGCTCATGAGGTTAGTGGTGTGTCCCTCAATTGTGCCCTGTAGAATTAGAAAGCGGCCCTGAGGGTCTCGGATCTCATGGGAGTCCGTCATTGGGAAGGACTTTTTCAATAGCATGGCTACCCCCGTTAAGGCTCTAGTGTGTCCTGCATGATACACTGTACCATAAAGTCTCTGCCTCAGGAATGGGCAGTGGTGACCGTAGAGGTGAGTTTTTTGTAGCAGTAGGACATCTGGAGAGTGTTGGTGTGCGGAAGAAACCATTGCTGTCTGTTTCACCTGATCTAGCTGGCCATTCACATTCCAAGATAAGGCGTGGAAGGCTGCCATAGTGAAATCACTGTTAATCATTGTGGTGTGAAGAGGGAGGGAGTGGTAAAAGTTCCAAACCCTAGTCTGTAGTTGGTGGTGAGAGTAGAAATGTGTGTCATTTGGGGCCATCTGAAGTGTGTAGTGTGTAGTAGCCTATGCAATTGGTATGTCTGTGTGTGAACAGGTCCTAAAACAAGATTTAGGATATAACATAAAACGTACATGTAAAAAAACGGTGACTGTTTACTCAGTCCCATCTCCCCAATGCCAGTCCCACCCCATACTTCCCTTCCAGAAGCATCTGTTGCCCCCTTGAAAACCTGTAACATTAAGACAAAGAACTAATCACCAAATCAAAAGCAAGGTCAGGGGAGTAAGTGGTGGCCCTCTATGTAGGAAGGATATATGATAGCCATTGAAGCAACTTCTTGAGTGTTGTAGCATGGGTCTGTCGGGCAAATCAGAGTCATCACTGCAGCGCGCCATTGACGTTGGTGACTAAGTGGATTTTTCTTCACTGGGTACTTGATGATCGCTTCCATGGAGGCTTCATTGATGTTTCCATGGGATGTAGAGTCACCGAGGATTTGTGGCAACCATGAAGGGGAGGCAGAGCCGGGGCCACAGCACTGTGACCCTGAGCAAGTCCTATGGCACTGAGGTTTAGGTTTTGGATCACTGGTAGTGACTTCCGGTCCCTCAAAAGTGCATGTGGGTTTCCATTCAGCATTTTGGCATGGGTGTTCCACTGTAAGCCATTGCCAGCCTAAGTCTGGTATATTGAAGAAATACGTTTTATTAGTGTGGATCACATGCCACCTTGCGGGGAAGAGGAGGCGGTATTGAAGGCCCATTGCCTCCAACTTTAGCTTGACCTCGGTGTTTCCCGGGTATAATCTGAGATGAGGAGGACTTTGGCGTCTCCACATCAAAGATCTGGATGTTTACGGGCCTCATGAAGAATAGTGTCTCTATCTCTAAAATTTAAGATGAGGGCAATCATCGGCCTGGGTAGTGGTGTAGGATTTAAAGCTCGATGTGCTCACTCCACTGCAAACCAAGAACGGGTGGCACCCAACTTTTGAACCTTGATTCCAAGAAGTCTGTGATTGGCTGTGGTTCTGCCCCCTCTGGTACTCTGAGTACACATATGTTTTTGCACCATGATCGACCCTTGGCGTCTTCGGTGCGGGGATGAAACTCCGCTGTTCAGATAAGCAGTTTGTTACCTGACTTTTAAGGGTGGTCACTTCGTCTTCCACATTTGACAGGCAGGACTCAGCCTCCATGATCCTGGTTGAGACATTAGGAAGGTCATGATTGAGCAGGGCCACATTTTCTCTCACTTAACCTATTTTAGTTTCTACCCCCAGTTGAGAGGATTGAATGGCCTGGAGGATGGGAGTAAGGAAATTGGGAGGAACCATCAATTTTCCCTCTGGGTTACCTCCGAGGGTTCCAGTGTTTGGGCCGGTAGTGTATTGATCCATATGTGTTTGTTCAGTGGTCAATGGGGCAGCTTTGTTTTTGCCCATGGTTCATGGTTTTGTCCCTCTCCTCGGAGTTTCGATTTACTTGCCGCTTTATTCCTGCTGCACAAGTGGCTGGGCCAGTGGAGGGTTGTCCCTGGCTGAGAATAGGGTGATGTGCTAGTGATGAGTATCCAGGTAGGGGGATTTGTGGCCCTTGTTCTTCTTCAATACTATGGAGAGAACACCTCAGGTCCTAGTTGGCCATAACTGAGGGTTAACCTGGCAGACAGTACTTGTAAGTTGTTATGTTGGTGAATTTATTAGCCATTATGAAAGTAGCATAAAATTATATTACACATAGAGTTACAGTTTGGTAATTGTAAATGACTGGGTCATTTTCCATTCAGAGGTTCCAAATGCCTTTAAATGAACAATGAGGAAAAAAGTTGACATCTTGCGAGATAGCCACCACCTCAAATATCATGTTGGGTATTTCCCACCTAGCAGATCCCCTTTCCCTGCTAAGATCAGCTGCACAGTGGCAGAGTCAAACCATTCACAACATGACCTCAAATGCCTCAGCCTCCACCCTCTTTTCTGCAGATCGAAAATTACAAATACTAGGTGTCCTGCCACCAACACCATCACACCCCGTCCTATCTCTCCTACCCAAATATATAAAAAAATATCTGAGGTCCTGCAACTCTCCTCTCCACTCACAGTACAACCAGGCACCAAAATAAAAGTGACATCTCTTAGAAAATTAGACAGTTAAACAAGTGCCACACATTGCGGGCAGTTTTGAAATGGAAATAAATGAAAGGCACCACTTCTTCTTACCAAGAATATTAACAAAAGAGCACACTACTCTACACTACACATCATGCTGACCGCCACCCACCACCAATCCCAAGTGAGTATTCACATTGCCCTCTACGGGTCATATATGCACTTTTACACCAACCCTGCATTGACCCCACTGTATATAGCGATTAAAGTAAATTACTTTCCTTAATTTTTGAACCAGAGAATAGCATATTCTAAACAAGTTAAAATATCAAATTTATAACAAACTCCTCATTGTTTGATGAAGACTGCAATGTAAGTATGTGAGATACACGGCAATTCTAAAATATAACTGCATAATCTAAAATGTGTTACTCTCCAGTTTATTTACACACTCGTTTCATCTTCCATATTCTGAATCAAAAAGCAGCACCTGATTCCACTCTACCTAGGTTTGCAACATAAATAAAAATACACACATAAAACATAAACGCTAGTTAGTGCACAGTGGACTGATTGTTGTTTTCTCTCATCTTTCTTCTATTCTCGTAGTAGATACTATTGTTGACGAAAGGTTCATTGCAATACAGTTCATCAATCAAGGGTCTTGTAGAGTGCAAGCTTGTAACCTCGGGTAGTCTCCAAGTGCTGGATGGATGCTGCGAGCCTTGTCCACCTGGCGATGGTGGTCGTAGAACCAAGTCTTGAGCTGCTTTCTGAAGTCCTTCAGAGAAGAGGAGGTGTGCAGGTGCAGTTTATTCCAGGACCTGGTGATGAGGTGGGAGAAAGAGAGACCTCCGAAGCAATTGCAGCAGATGCGTGGTCCGGGGGCCAGGATGAGGGATGCTGAGCGGAGTTCCCTGGTCAGTCGATGGGATGTGAGGCAGTTGTTGATGTAGGCAGGTCCGATGTAGAGGGCCTTGTGTGTGTGTGTGTGTTTGTGTGTTAGGAGCTTGAAGAGGCATTTTTGCTGGGCGGGGAGACAGTGGAGGGCCCTAAGGTGGTGATTAATACTGGTTCTTCTGGGGAAGTCAAGGACGAGTCTTGACACTGTGTTCTGGATGATCTGGAAGCAGGTAATGTGCTGTTTTGTGGTTCCGGCGTAGAGCGCATTGCTGTAGTCCAGTCGGCTGGAGATGAGGGCCTAGGTGACTGTTTTCCTGGTGGTGATAGGGATCCACCAGAAAATCTTGTGAAGCATGTGGAAGATGTGGAAGCAGACAGATGAGACGACATTGATCTGTTAATTCATGGTCAGTTGAGTATCCAGGATAATCCTGAGGTTGCGTGTTTGGTCGGTGGATGTGAGTGTGGAACCGAGGGCAGCGGTCCACCATGTGCTGTCCTAGGGGGAGGGTTTGTTTCCAAAGATGAGGATCTCCATTTAGTCTGAGTTTAGCTTGAGGCAGTTGATCCCAATCCAGGTGGCAATATCGGTCATGGTGTTTTAGAAGTTAGTTTGTGTGGTGGCGGTGGCGGTGTCGTCTGTGAGAGATAGGACGAGCTGGGTGCAGTCAGTGTAGGAGATGATGTTGAGACCGTGGGTGCATGCAATGTCTGCCAGTGGAGTCATGTATGTGTTGAAGAGAGTGAGGCTGAGGGAGGAGCCCTGAGGGATGCCACAGATGATGTCTTTGGGTGCAGAGACAAAGGGATTGAGCAGGATCCTTTGTGTTTGGCCGGAGAAGAAGGAGGAGATCCATTTGAGTGCATTTTCTTGGATGCCAATGCTATGGAGTCTGCTCTACCCCACTCCACTCCTTGCCACTCCACTGTATACTACTCCAATCCACTCTAATCCACTCCAATCCACTCTATGCTATTCCTCTGCATGTAACTCCACTCTGTGCCACTCCACTCTATGATATTCCACTTCACCCTACTCTCCACTCCACTCCACTGTATGCTACTCCACTCAACACTATTCCACTCTATAGCACTCCATTGTATGACACTCCTCTGTACTCTATTGCACTGTATGCCACTCCACTGCACACTACTCCACTCTATTCCACTCCACTGTTTACTATTCCACTCTAACCCCCTTCACTGTATGCCACTTCTGTATAAGCTACTCTAACGTACGCCACTCCACTTTATGCTACTTCACTCTATGCTATTCTACTCTATGCTACTTCACTCTACTCCAGTGTTTCATACTATATGCCACTCCATTCTATACCACTCCACTGTACGCCGTTCCACCATATGCAACTCCACTGGATGCTACTCAACTCTGGGCCACTCCAGTGTACAGTACTTCACTCTACGCACTCCACTCTACGCTATTACATTGGACACCACTCCACTCTAAGCCACTCCCGTGTACACTACTCCACTCTATGCAAATCCACTGTATGCTATTCCACTGTACACAACTCCACTCTATTCCACTCCAGTGTACACCACTTCGCTATAAACCACTCCACTGTACGCTACTCCACTTTATGCTATTCCACGCTACAATATGTAACTGTATGCCACTTCAGTCTCTGCCACTTCACTATACATCTCTCAACTGTATGCTTCTTCACTCTGTGCTATTCCACTCTACACCACTCCACTCTACCCCACTCCACTCCACGCCACTCCACTGTACAATACTCCACTCCATCAGAATCCACTCTACGCTATTCCACCACACCAACTCCACTCTGTGCCACTCCACTCTGTGCATTTCACTCTACCCCACTCCACCATATGCCACTCCCTCTATGTCACTCCAGTGTACACTACTCCACTCCTACAATTCCACTCTAAAGCACTCCACTGTATGCCACTCCGCTCTTCTCTAATGCACTTTATGTCACTCCACTAACCACTACTCCACGCTATGCCATTCCACTGTATATTATACCACAGTAACCCACTATACTGTATGCTACTTCTGTATAGGTCACTTCAGTTTATGCCACTCCAATGTACACTACTCCACAATACACTATTCCTCTGTGCTACCCCATTCTTTGCTATTCCACTCAACTCTATTCCACTATATGCCACTCTGCTCTATGCCATTCTGCTCTACTCCACACTATTCCATTGGATGCCACTCCACTCTACACTATTCCAGTTTCACTATTCCACTGTATACCACTCCACTCTAAGCTGCTCCACTGTACACCATATCACAATATGCTATTCCAGTGTACACCACCCCACTCTACGCCAGTCCACTCCATTCTGCGCTATTCCACTGTAAGCCACTCCACTGTAGGCCACAACACTGTACAAAACAGCACTTTATGCCATAACTCTCTACTCCACAATACGATACACTACTCTTTGATATGACACTGTACGACATTGCACTCTATGCCACTCCAGTCTACTGCATTCTACAACTCTCTATTCCACTATATGCCCTATCGTCAAACTTCACTCCAATGTATGCTTCTCCACTGTACTCCAGTCTATGTTACTGTACAACCCTGCACTTGACTCTGTCCCACTCTACCACACTGTTCTGCACTCTACAACACTCTACACAGCTCCCTCTACACCACTCCACCACAATTTACTGCACTCTACTCTATAATACACTACTCCACTATACTCCACTCTACTCCACAACTTCACTCTACACCACTCCATTGAGCCACACTGTATGCCACTTAATTTTATAAGGTCCCCTGTAGCTTAGTCTACCACATTCAACTCTACTATACCTTACTCCACTCTAGAACTCTGTGGTCTACTGTAGGCCACTGTATGCCAATCCACTCCACTCTACAGCAGTTTTCCATTTCCATACTGCAATTCCATACACACTGTTTTCAGCTCACTAACCACACAACTACAACTCGCTCCTTCTCCAAGCGCTCCTTGTACCCTTTTACTATACTATATAGAATCATACCATTTATATATCAGCACTTATAATTTCTCAAATTACATAATTTGTGAGAACATGGTAGAGTGGTGATTTATAGTTATAGTTTCGTAGTTAGAGAGCTGAAAACAGTGTATATGGAAACAGTGTATATGGAGGTGCGGTACTTATAATAAATGGGAAGGTGGTGCATTAATGATAAAGTTTGGTTTCTATAGAAAGAATCAATAATATTTTCCTATCTATAACTAAGCTTTAACCTTTGTTGTCATAGATATATGTATATACGTGCCAATTTTCATAGATATATGTATATATGTAAATATATGTATGTAGAAATGACTTGGCAGACACTTTTAGTTCCTTGTACATTACCACACATATTTATTGAAAATATTAAAATGTTCTTTGTTTTATTTAACTTCCAGCTCCTTAATGAGAAGCAACCCAGGGTTCTTTTAACTTAGTCTCCTTAATTCTACAACCGTTAAACCAAACATTCTAAGCAGCTCAAAGTTCATTGGCTTTCAAAACAACTTGCATTCCAAATACTTCTCTGAATTGCAAACTGCCCTCCAGTAATACATCATGATAACTGAGTTATTCAAAGGGAAATATGAAGCCAAGCTCAGGGTCCCATCTGCAGTAGAATCACATCATGATTGCTTAGCAAGGATGCTGTGAAACATCAGGAAAGTTATACTCAGTGATCTGAGATAGCTGACATCACCTACAAACAAAATGAGTGTTTAAGAATTCTTGAGAAATGGAGTCCCCTTGTCGAATGTTGTTGCATAATGCATTCACTACAGACACAAAGTCATTCGTCAGGCAGTACCTACACTCATGACAACTGGCAACCTTTAATTCCTAGAAACTAACTCAGTGCGAGGAGTTTGGAGTATTGCTCCCCCATACCCCCCTAACACTGACCGGTAATGTACCTGAACAGTTGGGAACTGTACATTAGAACCTCTAGAGGAAATGGAACAAATCTCCTCTTGCCTTGCCTCTTGTTTGCTTCTGAGAAAATCACAGAGAAGAAGGAAGGAATTATCTTCTTTGAGCTTAGGTTTGGGCATCCTGTCCACAGTTCATTAAATGTGTTTAAGCGGACTGGGAAGGCACCGCTGAGTCCTCAAGCCATGAGGTGGTGGACTATGTTGTGGGCCTCAGCAAGCTTATATAGCCCAGGTAATGACAACCACATCAACACTCTAATTACCACTGCCTCCAGCAAATGCACATTGATCAGACCTGCACAGACATAGATGGCCTCATCACTGCGACCAATCTAAATTCTATCTAATGCGGCTCATCCTAGCTACCGTCAACACCATTTGTGGACTGGTCACCAAGGACTACAAAATAAAGCAGGTCAACTTCCAAAATCTCTTATATGGCGTATTGCTATCATCCAATGAATATTGTAGCACTATATAGAACAGAAGTATCTGAAGTTTAGCTTCTTCAAACTCCTCTTCTGCCAATTTCCTCTTGCGTTCACTCAGACCTTCACATTTCATCTCATCTAACAGCCACCTAGATCCAAACCAGAATTCAATGTGATAATGTCTGATATCATCAATTCCACTTCCGCCATCTATTCTAACAACATATTCCTTGGGGATTTCAACCAACAAGGTGAAGCATCTTTGAAGACCATGAAGGATGCTTTCCTCCAGCCACTGAACACCACTGACATTGCCTGCATCATCATGCCCCCAACCCACAGAATGAGAAATATCTTGTAACTCATCTACCTATCTGTCAACATCACCTCTACATCTCTACATCTCCACTGGATATGTCACGTCATCATCTCCTTTGATGTAATGTACACCTCCTCATCTGCCAAGGCCAGACAAAGCTATTACCAGAACCTTGAGGACCTTTCAATACAAATGTCTTCATCTTAGCCCCATCAAAACACTCAGATCCCGCACTGGGATACCAATTAGACCTTCCAGGCAATAGGGAATGCCCAGGTCCATTTAAGAAAGGCATAACCATCCACACCTTGGTAAAACAAAAACCTCATCAAAAGTAAGCAGAGGCTACAAAAGGCACACAGAGCTCCCCAAGAACATAAAGAAATGCACACATCTCATAATGGGCTCCCTACCCATTCATTCCAAGGAAAATGCTTCACCATCAACATCAGTCCTCTGACCATTCTATCAGCAGTACACTGATAAATACCTGAAAACCCAACTGTAGTCACATAATACAAGGATGATAACCCATGATCATTCATGAGAAAGATATCTGGAAAACGTTAACACTGCAACTGAACATCATCAATGTGCTTCTAATGCAAGGCACCTTTCTACTTGCTTTCAAACAGGCATATCTATGACTTGGATAACATACCATGATCCACTCACATACACGCTAATAATTTCATGGGGAGGGCACTGAATTGACTTTCACAGTCCAGCAGTATGACAAGATCAAAAGCAGTACCCTTCTTCAGACCTGCCTTTCTGCTCTGAACGTGTTGCAGGCAGAAAACAGTGACCATCGCATCTATCCTTTCCTTCTTGTCCTATTTGACTTCTGAGGAAATTTGGAACTGTCACCAATTAGGACCTGCTTGAAACCCTTGCACCCTGAATGAAATTTGACTGTGATGTGTTTGGGGGGGGCGGGGGGGTTTGAGATGTACATAAAAAAACAAAGCTGAGCTGGTCCAGGTAGGTTCTCCCTGGTCCAAATTCGTCCCCATAAAATAAAGAATTCCATAAACCCCACTCTCTCATCAGTGATTTTTAACTTTCACATTGAGCCTCTGGGAGCCTTAGAAGCCAACAATGCATCAGTGTTCACCAGTATGCAGGTTACACTCATCTCACCTGGCCATAGTATCCCTCAATTAACTAACTGCATCTCAGCCATTAAAGTGTGGCTGTTTAAGACCTTTCTCATGCAGGAACCCACCAAAATGGAGATCGTCCTTGTTGCCAATACTAGCAATGAACATCTAGCTCTAGGAATAGCCCAATGTAATGAATATGGAGAGTTTTGTTGTAGTTGGACTCTTGCTCTAGGCAAGACTGCTATGTTTAAGGATGACAACACTTTTGTTTGTAGGCGACTAGGCCAGTCCTACAACAAGTTACAACTGTCAGCCCAACTTTCCCGGCTCACAAGCAGTACCTCACCAAAAACCCAAATAGTAAACAATGATTTGTGGCAGACTTTATGCATGGACTCAAAAGTGCAACATCTCAGGGGAGTCATGGTTAAACAGAGATTACCATTTTCTCACATAAGAAACTAGTCTCATTCACACACAGGCAATGAAGGAGATGCAGTACAGTTTTCAATAGGTTTTATTAACAAGACTGTAGTCTATTGTAAAATGCATGGGCAGCAATGATTAGGATAATGAACAATGCAAGAAACAGAATTGTAAAAATGAGAATCATGAATTTAAAGACCCCCACCATCTTGCAATAACACGAGATGTCAAATAGGCCCTAATGCCCTAGCATCATGAACCTAACCTCTAACCTAAAGCGAGCTAGGTGTGATAAACCTAATCTGCCAGAAGCATGTCCATGAGAAGAGCCCCCCAACCCTTGTTACCTCAGAATGAGGTCTCTAGATCAGGCTATGTGGGAACATAAAGGCTGGGTCTGCATCAAGGAGACGTGTAGCATAGTTAGCGTTGATGGCATCTGGTAGGAATCCCTCTGATAACCTTGTCTGCATGAGATGTATTTATACAGATCTTGTAGGACCCCTGACACAGGTATGTTCCCAAACAATAGATAAGAAGGCATGCTTGGGGCAACAATTACATAAAAATTTCCTCCAAAAGTACATTATGTTCCTGTCACGCGTAAGTGGGAAAGAACATATTATGTATACCCATGCATATCATTTGTCTTTGATGCTGATAGTGACGCCTTCAGAGAGTGGCCCTGATAACGTGAAATCTTCCTAACAATAAACATAGCAGCCATCTTGGAAGAAATAATTAAATAAATGAACTAGAACAGAGCAGGCTAAGTAGGTTAAAAGTCACTAGGTGATGGGGACACAGGCCTGCAAGACACAAGGCTAAGCTAAGCTATCTCCTGATTCCCAATAAAACCAAATAGGATCCACTACAGTTTCAAACACCAACAGTGCCAAATGTTAAAGGTCCTTTATTGATACCAACATTAGGTTCAGAGACAAGACTTAGGCGGTCATTATGAACATGGCGGGAAAGACCGCCATCCACCGTGTCGGCAGTGAACAGAATCCCGCCGTTGGCGGTGAATTGAAACCTGCCATATAATGAACGAAAAACCCAACCCCGCCAAAATGCCCAGACCACCACTCCCCGCCATGACTCTGTCAGCGGGAATCCCGGCCCACCCCACCCCGCCACCGCCAAGCACATCCCGCCCTCCGAATAATGATGCACAAATCACCTCAGCGGACAGTGGAGGCCGGGCGACCATTGGCAGCTGCAACCGCCACGGGCGACATGTGGACTCAACAGCAAGAAGTGCACACATTTGAAAGGCGTATCACCCATACCCCTGACACACATCCATAACCCCATAAAACACCCCCAGACACACCCCACAATCCCTTGCAACGAAAGCAGGACAAGAAGACGGAGAGCACCAGAGCCAGACAGCGAACGCCAACATACAGGAACGCACACCCACCAACAGAATAGCACCCTGACCTCGTTCCCAGTCCAAACACCATCCACCACACTCACCATGCCCCCCCAAAAAATCCACACTTCACCGAAAGGGAGTTAAGGACCATGGTGGACGAGATCCTGAAGGTGGAGCCATAAATCTTCGGGCCGAGGTGCAGCACACTCCCATTGCCCGGAAATTGGAGCTGTGGCAGACCATTGTGAACAGGGTGAATGCAGTGGGACACCATCCACGCACCAGGGACGACATCCGGAAGAGATGGAACGACCTGCGGGGGAAGGTCCGTGGTAAGGCATCCAGGCACCACATTGCAGTGCAGAAGACTGGGGGAGGATCGCCACCAAGACCACCGACTACACCGACTGGGAGGAAAAGGTACTGGCCATCCTGCACCCAGAGGGACTAACAGGACTCAGTGGAGGAATGGTCTTGGGTAAGTCATCTACAATTACCCCATATACACCACAGCTGCAATGCATGCACCACCCCACCCCACCCACACCCACCTGGACCTACACCCCAACCAACCATTACCCACCACACCCACCCCCCTGCATGACCTCCCACCCACTAACAGGGCCACATCACTCCCGCTGTGCACAGCCACCCACCCCTGCACGTATCCACAATGGAACAATACCCCCCACCACAAAGCAACCCCACACTGGCACTAAATGCAATGTCAACCTCACAAAGGCACTCTGGAAGGCCACTGAAAGTAACACCAGCACAAAATAGCCCAGTCCTGTACACCTCAAACCTACATGCATATGTAACAGACAAGTCTATGTCCCCCAACAGGCACCACCACCCATGAAACCCTAATGGACAGGACGAGGAGTGCCACTGCCCTCCAGGGAGACAGAGGCACCTCACAAGACACTGGCGAAGGATCCCTGGACAATGATGAGCAGGCAGGCCCCTCACACAGTCCTGGACTCTCACCATGCAGCAGCCCCACCCAGGAAACCACTGTCACCCCTAACACCCAGTCAAGACAAGCATCCCAAGGCAGGCGTACCCACACCACTGTACCCAGGGCACAGGCTAGTGGAACACAGCTACAGAGGCCACAGTCTCCCACTTCCAACATGCAGGAAGGTGAGGGCCCCAGTACAAGTGGCACTGCCAGACCTGTGCAGGGGACACAGGCACAGGGGGCTAGGGCAACTTCAAGGGCCTCAGTGGGCCAGGGGGGAGGCCACAGGATGGATGCAGCAGCCCAGGACATTATTTTAGAGGTATTGGGGGCCTACCAACATACCCAAGACAGGTTGTCATAGATTGTGTCCACCCTGGAGCAAAGCCAGAGGATGCAGCAGGAACAACACCAACAGGCCATGGAGCAGTGGAAAGAGCACAATGCCACAATAACCAACATAGCAGGAGCACTGCCTCAGTTGGTCAAAAACCAGTCTGACACCCACACCGGACAAGAGGCCCCCACAACAGCCATGGACAACCAGCATCAGATGACCCAAGCAGCAGAAACATCCCGGGAAATACCCTCCCAGGAAACCCAAGGGCCAACCATATCACCTCAAGAAGCTCCACAGCATGTGCCCAAAAGTACTCTTAGGCCAAGATATGGCACTGGAAACCCAGCTAAGAATAAGGCCTCCTCCAACAATTGACTCTGCTACAAATGCAAAGCAACCATCCCACCCATTCCCCAACAACACTTAGCTGAGGGCAATTTGAAGTACTGTTCAACAAAATTGACCCATCAATACTATCCAACAAGGCTGCCACCAAGCTGGTTTTGAGGACCCTCCCATCCTTACAACTCCCATCACTGTAAATAGCACAATTCACTTACTTCTACCAATAAAACATAATTCACACCTGTAACACTGTGCCCTGTCTTAAATTGTGAACAAAGTGGAGTATGGATGCAACTGTCAGAGAAAAACTTTATTGTCAATATTGTGCATGATGGTAGTCCTGTGTGCCCAAATGGTGGCAACGAGGAAATGCATATATTTTCAGTCAGTACCATCCAGAAGTGGGCCATATATCGCCTATCATGACCGACCACCCCCCTATATGACAGAGCACACTGACAGTATTAGTCACCAACCCTAATGAGAGGCTTAAGTCCCACACAGTTATTGGAAGTAGAGTTGTATCAGTT
This sequence comes from Pleurodeles waltl, assembly GCF_031143425.1. NCBI lineage: Eukaryota > Metazoa > Chordata > Amphibia > Caudata > Salamandridae > Pleurodeles > Pleurodeles waltl. The sequence continues at coordinate 740,191,072 of NC_090445.1, read as the reverse complement.
GGTTCCTGGAATTGACATCTTCCCCTTCCTCATCCTCACCATCACTCTCCTCACTCACCTCTCTGAGGTAGCTGATCAGGACCTATAGCACCCTCCACCTCCAAGAGGGGGATAGAATGTCTTACTGCCTGGTTGTGCAGAATGCAGCAGGCCACCACTATTCTACACACCTTATCAGGCCCATAGGCCAGGGGACCCCCAGAGATATGTAGACAGCGGATTCTAGCCTTCAGGAGACCTATAGTTCACTCTATTATCCTCCTAGTACGTCCATGGGCCTCATTGTAATTCCTCTCTGCATCCGTCCTGGGATTCCTCACTGGTGTAAGGAGCCAACACAAGTTTGGATAGCCAGAATCACCTACAAAATGGTGCAATACAGACTCGTCATTGTAATGCCCCTTAGTCAGACAGGCTGCTTTTCTCCAATATGTCAGTTACTGACAGGCAAACTTATCTATGATCCACCCTCTGTCCTCTTGTAGTTGCTCCATCTTCTGTGGCACACTACTGTTCCTCAACACAAATGAATCATGGACTGAACCTAGAAACATGGCATTGACATGGGAAATGTACTGGTCTGCAGTACATACCAATTGGATGTCTATGCAGTGAAAGTTCTTCCTGTTTCTGTACACCTGTTCACTCACTCTTGGGGGGATGATAGTTATGTGTGTGCCATCGATGGCACCTATGACTTGGGGAATGTTGTCAAAGGGTATAGAAGTCAGACTTGATGGCAAGGAGGTCAGTACTTTGGGGAAACCTCACATAGGATGGAGATGTTGTACAAATGCATTCAGAAATCGTGTCAGTACCTGGCTGTGAAAATCCAGCACCCATGCCCACTGTCACTTGAAATGAGCCCGTGGCCAGGAAATGGAGTGCGGAGAGCACCTGCACTTCAGTTGGAATGGCATGCTGATTACGATTTCCCGGAGTTAGTGCAGGATCCAGTAATACACAAAAGATCCTGAATAGTTGCACGTGTGAGTCTGCAAGTGATTATGATGTGACGCTTCACCATGGTCCCCATATCCACAAGTGGTTTGTACACCGATGGTGCCCTTCCTCGCCACAAGGGTCGGTACCTACGAGGGGTTACAAAAGGGAGTGATGAAAATACATACATTGGCACACTTGTCATCCTATGTGCACGGCATTGTTCATCGCGGTGTCTCTACAATAATTGCTACCTGACAGATATACATGACCATCACAATGAGGGAACAGAGTATTTCATGTTGGCTACAATACTGAATGGACAGCGGCCTAGGTGCTTCATGTGGCTAGTAGGGCCTGCATTGTGACTATTAATTAATTGTAGATGCGTAGGTAAAGGCAAAATGTCTGCCCACTGTTGTTCTGCCCTTTTGTTGTGGAAGTGACTTCATACCGCTAGCGGTTGACGTCACAGCCTAAGGCGGTATTTACCGCTGTTCACACCCTCATTGGTAAACATGGATGCCAATGGGGAATCCTGGCGTATCATGATCGGCGGTGACGGTGCACACCGCCACGGAACGTACGCGCGTTCATCATCGTTTGATCACTTAACTCCCTGATCTCGTGCGGCCAGGTACTCCACTCTGTGTACTGCTGTGGACTGCCTCTGGCTATGGATGTGCCACGTGTTGCAGGGGAAAGGCCTCCGGCCTTTACCCAGGAAGAACTGGAGAAGCTAGTGGACAGGGTCCTGCCCCTGTACTCGAAACTGTACCGACGGCCAGAGGTACAGGTTAGTCTGGGTTTGCAGGGCACTGTGTGTGTGTAATGGATGGTGTTGATTGGACATATGTGTGCACCTCTGAGCCTGCATGGGCCATGGTGCATGGCATGCTGCATGCGACTGTCCTGTATGTCTGAGAGTACTGTCTGTCCCATATTGGATGATTAGTCAGCTGTTCCTATCGTGCAAGTGCCTGACCTCTGTGTTCCATTTCTGTGTCGCCCTTTTAGGTCAGTGCCCACCAGAAGAGGGCACATTGGCATGCGATTGCCAAGGAGGTGCGGAGCCTGGGGGTCTACAACTGGCGGAGCACCCACTGTCGGAAGAGGTGGGAGGACCTGCAGCGCTGGGCACGAAAGATAAGTGAAGCCCAGCTGGGGAAGTCCTCCCAACGTAGAAGGGGTGCCCGTCGGACACTGACCCCCCTCATGCGACGGATCCTGGTGGTGGCGTGCCCAGACCTGGATGGGCGCTTAAAGGCAGCACAGCAGTCACAAGAGGGTGAGTACTCATTGACCATACTTCAGTCTGGAAGGATGTCTGGGTGTGCAATAGGGCTCCTGCTGATTAGAGGCAGGGAAATTGAGTGGTGTCAATCTACTGTATGTTGTCCAAAGGGTGGCGGGGTGTCCCTGTCAGGTTTCACCTACTTCTGCTCCGAAGGTATTTGAGGAGATGGGTGTAGAGCAGTATTCTGGTCAGTAGTCAGGGGCATGGCCATGGGCATAGTGAACTGTTGGGTGTGTTTTCTGGGTGGGTGTATATCTGACCATTATGTACCTGCATTCAGCTATTTACAAGTGTCTCTCCTGTTTTGTCTCCCCATCCCTGTTCTCTTGTGTTGGTTTGGTACAGCATCAACATCAGGCGAGGGAGCTGAGGCACCGGCACGTGGGGAGGCAGCAGCCCACAGATCCTCTGAGGCTGTCCGAGTCACCATATCCTCGGGGTCTGTGCACGTTCCCAACACTTCCACCACAAGACAACTCCAATACTCTGATTAGATTTATCACAGAGTCAAATCAAATCAAATCAAATCAATCTTTATTCGGATTTTACTCCACAAAAGATAAAAAAAACAGTCTCTTTAAACTAATAAGAAATTATACAATAGAATAAAATACAGAAGAAGAAACATTACTAATAAATAAATAAATAAATAGATAAAAAAAAAACCTTACTACTACAGATTGTAGAATTATTCATTCTCATACTGAAGGTTTTCTAAAAATGACAGCTTTTTCCTTAATTCAATGGCATTTAGGATAAATTTTATCACTGCATCACATATCTCATTAGTATCCAAATTACATAGGTAGTTAAATGCCTCTCTACAATAAAATAATTTATTAGTAATAAATAAGGGTTTTAAAAATTTCTTCCTAACATCGTGATAAAATTTACAAGATATAATAAAGTGCATTGTGGATTGTGCAAATTGTCCCATACAGGGGCACTTAGGTAAACTTTTACTCCAAATCCTCATCTTTGGGAAAGCTACCAAAAAGTGTAGCGTTCTAAAGCGCATTCGAGTCAGATAAAATCTATCCTGAATGTTTGTTACTTTCATCAAATAATTTGGCATTAGCTCATTATTTTCAGTCATATAAAGTGCTACTGTTATCTTCCTACGTTCCCTGTTTTCTCTTTCGCAGACCCTCCATGCTATAAGTTGATCTTTCAATTCTTTCTTGCTAAATTGGAGGATAATATCTGCATTATCCAAATTTGGAGCTAGATTTATGCCTTTCAGCAAATCTTTTAGGTGCATAAACCATGTAATTCTATCCCAATGTTCTAATGTAAGGCAATCTTTAACAATCTTTTGAGTAAAAAGCGTCCCTTCTTTAGACCAAATACCATACCAAGCCAATAACGCATTGGTGTATATTAGATCTTCCACGTAAGGGCAACCCAACTCCTTATGTACCATAAATGTGGAAGTGGTATTTGGCGCTGCCAATAGTCTGCAAAAAAAGGTATTCTCTAGTACTTGTAGTGAGCAGATCTCGGGCATCTAACCCCAAAGGGCAGAACCATACGTAATGCTGTTAATTGATTTGCATTTATAGATTTGCAGCATTTCCCTAAGGGGTTTATTACAAATTTTTTTTGAAAATCTAAAAATAGCCTCAGTTGTCCTAACATATTTCATCTTAATGATTTCTAGATGTTGTTTCCAATGTCCTGTGTTAGATAATTGTATACCCAGATATGTAAATCCATTCACCTCCTCACATTGGTGACCTTCAATAAAAAAATCTTTCTTCCTGACTTTCCCCTTCCCGCAAGTCATCACAACAGTTTTGCTCAGATTCAACAACATATCTCTTTCCTCCATAAATTCCACAAACCCCTCAATTAGCCTCTGCAACCCATTTGCAGTTCGTGACAACAATTCAGCATCATCTGCATATAAAAGGACTGGGATAGGGCATACTCCTATTTTTGGGGTATCGATTTTCATATTTTTTAAATGGGCATCTACTCCATTTATGTAAAGGAAGAATAGAAGGGGTGCCAAGACACAGCCTTGACGTATTCCTCTCCCTAGCCTAAAACCTGGGGTACACTCACCATTTCTTCCATATCTCACATGTGCTGTTAAATGATTATATAGTTGTGCCAAGAAACTTATTATGTCTAAGGGTGCACCCATGTCTGTCAAAACTTTCCACAGCTTAGCATGGTTCACCAAATCAAAAGCACTACTAAGATCAGCAAAGCAGAGGAACATATGACCCTTCCTCGCTATTGTATATTTACTTAGTATTAGGTTAAGATTTATGCATTGTTCCAGAGTGCCAACCCCAAGCCTAAATCCCAATTGGGCCTCTGTGAGTATATGGTTTTTGGTAGCCCATAATTCTAGTCTTTCTAGGCGTACTCTTCCCAACAATTTGATGGAGGTATCTAGGAGTGAGATTGGCCGATAGCATTTGGGGTCACCTCTATCGCCCTTTTTAAAAATGGGGACAATTATGCTTTCAGTCCAGGATGTTAATATATATCCCTTTGTTGCACTCAAAAAGACTTGGGTCAAAATAGGGCACCACAAATCGATGTATGTCAAGTAGGCATCTACTGGCACCCCATCAGGGCCTGGTGCCTTCCCTTTCAAACATCTTCCCATAGCAGATTTCACTTCCCCTATACTGACTGGTTGCAAAAAGGGGGGCTTTGTCTCAATTATCCCCCTATTCAATATATGGGTAGTCAGGTTATCTGGATTAAAAATTAGGCCAAAATGTAAAAGTCATTCTGATGACGGGACATGTACTGTTATTTGGAGTACATCATTGTTTTTTAGGAATGGTTGATTAATTGTTTTCCAAAATAAAGTACTATCTTTTAATGTTGTTGCTTGCTCAAGATCAGCCCAGGCCCTAGCTCTCAATTGTGCCTTCCTTGTCATTAGTGCAAGTTTGTAATTAGAATGTTTAATAATTACCTCTTTCCTGTTTCTTGGTCGAGCCTGCAGGGCTTGTTTTAATTCCTGACTTGCTAGTGAACATTTATGATCAAACCACCCCACTTTCCCGCTCTTTTTGTTCCCCAATGTTCTCACTAGGTTTCCTGCAATGGTATTTCTAAGCTGGATGAAAGATCCTAGGATCTCATTTGGGCTTTGATTAGGTTCTGTACATGTGAGAATGTCTTGATGATGTCGTGTTACAACTTTTTCCATCACATCTATTTCATTTACCCCAGTCCATTTAATTACAATGCCATTTTCTCTTCTTATTCCTATATTCCTTGCCAATTGTTCACCTATATTAAAAGGTTTAACCAATCTCAGAGTTAACACCAAGGGATTGTGGTCACTATAGATGGTTGCCTCAATCTTCAGGGATTCGACCAAATCCATATTGCTCTTTGACATTAGTATATGGTCAATTAATGAGAAATGTCCTCTTCCTATAAATTATGGTAGTTTCATTCCTTTGAGCCCGTCTTGCTCCATCAATTCTAGGTCATATCTAAATAATATCTCATTCAATACAATTCCATAGTTGTTATGTAAGAAGTGCAATTGTGCACTTCCCCCATCATCGACAAATCCACATGTCTTTCCTATAGTATTCTGGCATGTCTCAATATTAAAGTCTCCAACCCATATGATTATATAGCTTGAAGTTATATCATTTACAAAAGTTTGCAATTCTTCCTGAAGAGTCGATGCCACTACTCTATTGGTGCCATCAAATTTATTATTGTAGTTATTTATTAAAACAATCCCTAGAATCCCATCTATCCGAAGAAATAAAAACTGGTAATAAGGGGAATCAAGGGAATCAAGGGAAGATTTCACCAGAATATGAGGTACCAGTGTTGAGATCAATATTGCTAATCCTCCCTTTGCCCTTCCGCTAGGTGAGGCAGTAGCTGGGGTGGAAAAAATGGCATATCCTTCAATAAAGAAGGATACTGTGTGCCAAGTCTCTTGTAGGCAGATTATATGTGATGAAGTTATTATAGTCTGCCATTCCTTCTCATCCATTTTTGTTTTTACTCCAGCTATGTTCCATGACATGAGTGTAATTAAGTCTCCTGCTAGGGGTCTCCTATCTATCGCAATACTACCATTGCAACCTGGAAATTTGAGACAGGGGGCTACAATAGTAGGTTGTATTTTATCCGGTAGCAGAATCTCTTTCCTACTCATGTCTTCCTGTTGTCAATCCAAATCCACCATGTTACTCAGGGGAGCAAATCGATTGGAGCACTCTAGTTTGTTATACCTCACCAGTTTACTGGATGTTTCCCCTGTAACCCCCATGTCTCTTATACCTAAGGTATTTATCGGTGTATAAAAATATCCTAGAGGAACAGCCATAATCTCTTTCCTCCGATCTTTGCGGGTCCGATATCTTTTATCCAAGTCCGCTAGTAGTTGGCCCACAAAACGAGGGTTGCGAAAATTAACCACAATACAGTCTCCCTCTTCTTTCTTCAGATATCCCACCCAATCAACTCTTCTCACATATAAGATTTCACGAAATAGTATATCTGGTATACATATGTACTCTGCCATCCAGTGTACTACCTTGTTACGTAAATCCGTCCAGGTCTCAGTGATATTTGGTCCTAGTTTGGGAACATTTTTTACAATGATTGTATATGGTATAGAATCTGGTGATAGTTGTAATACCTCTTTCATGGGTCTATTTCTAAACAAGGACTGGCATCTATGATTCCTATCCAATTGCTCCATATGATTGATTGTGGGATCCTTAGGCAGTGGAGTCTCTTTCTGTATGGAGTACCATTTTTCTATACTTCTTTCCTTGGAATCTTCTTTCCCTGTCATTGCATTATTCCTTATATCTACACTTGGTAAAGTGTCACAACCATGGGACAATTTTTTCGCTTTAGTCATTGTATTAACACTTGCCTCTATCTTAGTTATACGTTCTTTTATCTCCTTAAATTCTAGCAATACTTTTGACTCTATCTGGTCTAGCTTGCCATGCAATTTCTTGAAAAGAGTTTCCATACGTTTTTGAAAGGTGCCATCAGTGTCTGGTGATAGTGTTACTGCATGTCCCCCCTGTGATTCACAGAGTCTAAGAGAATCCAAGTGGGGAAAAGGGGATTAGGAAGGGAACAGCTGGGAAGGAGACCTGTAGAAAGCAAAAGTTAAAACACACAGTATCAAAAATTACATCACAAGAAATCAGTGCTAGGTAATGACTCTAAGCCTCGTCATTCTGAAAACATGAACAACCTAAACATAGACTTAAAATGACTAGGCTTCAAGATGACTGGATACCGGTGAGGGAGTCAAGAAATGGTTAAATGAAACTTTCAAATCAAGTACTTTCCTTTGCATGAGAATCAGGAAACAATCTGAATAATTTCTAAACCATCATATGAATCATTTTTGAGAAAACATATTAGGAACACACCACATTACATCTAGAACTCTGGCCTTTTTGTTTTCTCAAATTATCGGAACATGAATTTTCGCACTTTGCAGATTTTCACATAGACAGTAAACACCATAGAAGGATTGTGCACCATGAATAACACCACGTAGATTTGAGGAATAAATCATGCGACTTGTCAACTCAAAAACTTCCAAGTAAATGCCTTAGAATGGAAGCGCACAATGAATAACATGAATTAGGCACGATGAAAGAATCGCGCGTCTTGCCGATTCAAATGCCACCATGTAACTGCCAAGGAATGGTAGCGCACAATGAATAACATGAAATAAGCACGAGGAAAGAATCACGCGTATTGCCGATTCGAATGCCACCATGTAACTGCCCAAGGTTGGTAGCGCACAATAAATATCAAGGGTTGAATCACAAGAACATGAATCGCGCGTCTTGCCGATTCGAATGCCACCATGTAACTGTCAAGGAATGGTAGCGCACAATGAATATCAAGGGTTAAATCACAAGAACATGAATCGCGCGTCTTGCCGATTCAAATGCCATCATGTAACTGTCAAGGAATGGTAGCGCACAATGAATATCAAGTGTTAAATCACAAGAACATGAATCGCGCGGCTTGCCGATTCAAGTATCAGCATGCAAATGCCACGAAACGCCCAAGCGCACATTCACATGCGCAAGAGTTAAAAGGTTTATCATGCAAGAATTAGGCCCAAGAACTCTAGCGTCCTCGTTAACGGGGTCAGGAGCCCAGCCCAGCCTCCATCCTACCGCCCTGATTAAGGATCACCAATGTAAATGAAGGGCAGAGGCCTGGAAGATCAAAGTAGGCCACCGGAACAAGAGCTCAGGAAGTTGCTGCTGCTCTGCACCGGGACCTCTGAATAGTGAGCATGTGGAGCTGGGCTGGCTCCCTTATATAGAGTCTTGGCCCAGCCCACAAACCACACCCAGGCATGCTGCAGGGAAAGCTTCTAGAAGGCCCTGGAAGGGGACCACACCCTGACACAGTCTGGAAACCTGCAGCAGTACATAGCATGTGAACAGTATTTATATGCATGCTGAACATAAGTCTTTAAGATTAAACTCTGCAATGCAAAAGGTTAAACAACGTCATATCATCACAATGCATAAATTATGTTGCTTGAAACTGTTGGGTTTTTGCATTCTTGTCATCTGTACAGCGAGCACTGCCCTGATGTTGACAGTACTCCCCTCTCCCAGGCATGCTCTAGGGCAGTGGTTCCCAAACTTTTTCGATCCCCGGCTCCTTTGACCTATTGGCCGTGTTGGCCACGGCTCCCCATTATGTTACTTTTTTTTGGCGGGTGGGGGAACGTAATCCCAGCCTGTACCTGTACCTACACTATTTACAGTTTGACTTCTTAATTCTCTCGTTCAGGTTCCTGAAAACCATTTATTTTAAATTATTTCTTTTCTTTTGTCATAGGGATATTATTAATGGTACTCTGGCGCCCTCCGCTGGTCACAATAATTAATGCAGGGGGTTTTGTTTCCAAAACCACGGTGAAAAGCTACCGATTAAAAGCACCTCCGAGTGGTTTCCAGACTGTGTGCGGCGCCCCTGGCTAATTTTGACGGCGCACCAAGGAGCCGCGGCGCACAGTTTGGGAACCACTGCTCTAGGGCATGGTTTGTCTGGATTGAGCCGATGAAAACGTCTCACAAGTACTGGAGCATGGGTATCAGATGCAGAAACCCATGAGTTACTTTCAGGGCCATAACCTTCCCATGAGATTAAGTACCATAGGTTACGCCCTCTCAGTTTAGAATCCAACACATTCTTGACTTCGTATTCTTCTTCTCCCTGTATGAGAACTGGAGCTGCATGAGGGCGGACCTTCTGGGCTGCTTTTTTCAAGAGGGAAGTATGGAATACTGGATGAATCCGTAATGATCTTGGCAATTGCAGTTTATAGGTCACAGGATTGATTTGCTGAAGGACAGTGTAAGGACCTATGAATTTGGGGTTAAACATGTGCTTCTTTTTGAAGTCTATATATTTTGTGGAAAGCCACACTTTGTCACCTGGTTGATACTGTGGTCCCTCACAATGTTTCTTGTCATAATGCTTTTTGTATTTTTGTTTTGCCTTTTCTAAATGCTGTTGAATCAATTTCTGGGTTTGATGCAAATGTTGAATGGTTTCTGACACAGCTGGAGTAAGAGAACTTTCTTGAGGGATTGTGATGGGCAAGGTGTCAGGATGATAGCCAAACAAACCCAAAAAAGGTGTTACGCCAGTAGAAGTGTGGAATGAGTTATTGTAGTCTAACTCAGCTAGCCAGAGCATTAATGTCCAAGAATGAAGTGCTTTTACAGCATAAGCATGTAGGTATTGCTTCAAAGTCTGATTTTCTCTCTCCGTTTGACCATCTGTTTGAGGATGGTGGCTAGTAGATAGTGTAGATGTCAGTTGGAGTGTTTTACACCATGTCTTCCAGAAATTGGAGGCAAATTGCGACCCCCGATCGTAGAGGATCATTTTTGGCAGTCCATGATAACGAACCACTCTATTCAGTAAAATAGTTGCCAGTTCAATGGAGGTGGGCAATTTCCTACAGGCAATGAAATGTCCATATTTCGTGAGACTATCTACTACCACCAGATTTACTGAATGCTGTTGAACCACTGGCAGACCGGTAATAAAGTCTAAAGAAATGTGCTCCCACGGACGGCTTGGGGTTGGGAGTGGGTGTAGCAACCCTTTTGGTTTTGAATGACTTGTTTTAGTGCGAGAACAGACTTCGCAGTTGTTTACCATTGTTTTTACATCTTTTGTTAAGGTAGGCCACCAAAAATAGCGTTGGATTAATTCAAGAGTTTTAGGGGTACCTGGGTGACCTGCCATAGGTATAACATGCAACCAATTAAACACTATCTTGCGAAGTTTGGTAGTGGGCACGAACAAACGAGCGTCATGAAAGGGTAATCCTTGTTTGATTGACCTTTTGGGATCTGCTTGGGGCCATGTCTGCCATTTCTCAACAGTGAAATAATTGCGGATGTCTTCAAAGAAATCTTCAGTCTTTATGATACATAGGACTTTGTCGGGAGCAATGATTGCTCTGGAGGTTTGAACTGCAGGCAACGTGGTAGACTCTTGGCGGGACAAGGCGTCAGCTTTGCGATTATCTTTACCAGGCCGGAAGGTTACCACAAAATCAAATTCGGCAAAAAACAGCATCCAGCATTATTGCAGAGGAGTCAAAAGTCTGGCGGAACTCATGAATTGAAGATTACGATGATCAGTGTATACCGTGACAGTGTATTTGGCACCCAACAAATGATGTCTCCATTCTTTAAAGGCATCATGAATCGCCAGAAGCTCTTTTTCAGCAATGACATAGTTCTGTTTGGCTTCATTCAACTTCCGAGACATGTAAGCTACAGGATGAAGTTGACCAGTGTTCTTGTTTCGTTGTGTCAGAGTCACCAGATCCTCGGGGTCTGCGCACATTCCCAACACGTCCACCACTGAACAGCTCCAAGACTCTGATAGATAAATCACAGAGGCTAAGAGAGTTCAAGAGCGGAAGAGGGGATTAGGAAGGGAAACAGCTGGGAAGGAGACCTGTAGTAAGAAAAAGGTTAGAACACACAATATGAAAATTATATCTCCTGAAATCAATACTAGACTATGATTCTAAGCATAGTCATTCTGAAAACATGAACAATCTAAGAATTAAGTTTAAAACAACTAAGTTTCAAGATGGCTGAATACCTGTAATGGAATCAAGATGGATTAAATGAAAACTTTCTTATTCAAGTACTTTCCTTTACATGAGAATCAGAAAAACATTCTGACTAAATTTTAAATCAGTCATTTAAATCCTTTTTTGAGAATGCATACTAGGACCATACAATATTGCATCTAGAAACTCTGATCTTCTGTGTACTCTTAAAATGTTTCAACACAAATTGCGCATATTGTAGATTTATATATATATAGTAAACACCATAAAAGGATTGTGCACCATGAATAACACAATATGGATACAGGAAAAACAAATCACATAACTTGTCAACTCGAATATTACATGAGAAATATCTTAGAATAGTGGCATAAAATAAACAACATGAATTAAACTCGAGGAGAGAATCGTGCGTCTTGCCGATTCGAGTGTCACCATGTAAAAAGCCAAGAAATGGTAGTACGCAATGAATATCAATGTCAAATCCTCATTAAACGAATTGCGCGTCTTGCAGATTCGCAAACCACGATGTAAATGCCAAGAAAAAACAGCTCACAATGAATAACAAGATCAAAGTACAATGAAACGAATTGCGCGTCTTTTGCCGATTCTTAAGCCACCATGTAAATGTCAAGAAATGGTAGTGCGCAATGAACAACAAAGTTAAAACACCATAAAACGAATCGTATGACTTGCCGATTCTTAAACCACCATGTAAATGTCAAGAAATGGTAGCGCACAATGAATAACAAAGTTAAAACACCATAAAGCGAATCGTGCGTCTTGCCGATTCTTAAGCCACCATGCAACTGTCAAGAAATGGTAGCGTGCAATGAATAACAAGATTAAATTATCATGAAACGAATCGCGCGTCTTGCCGATTCGCAAGTCACCCTGCAAATGTCACAAACACTCAAGTGCATATTTCACACGCGCAAAGTACTCTGTCAAATCATAAAAGAATTAGGTCCAAGAACATGAGAGTTCTCGATAACGGCGTAGGTAGGCCAGCCCAACCACCGTCTTACTGCCCAGAACAAGGATCTCCAAATGAAGAATGAAAGTTAGATGTCTGGAAGATCAAATAGGCCACCGGGACAGGAGCTCAGGAAGTAGCTGCTGCTCTGCACCGGGACCTCTGAATAGTGAGCACTTGGAGCTGGGCTGGCTCCTTTTTATAGAGTCTTGGCCCAGCCCACAACCACACCCAGGCATGTTGCAGTGAAAGCCTCTAGAAGGCCCTAGAAAGGGACCACACCCTAACACACTCTGAAAGCATGCAGCAATACATTGCAAATGAACAGCATTTGTAAGCACATTAAAAATAAGTCTTCAGGATTGAACTCTGCAATGCAAAAGGTTAAACAACAACATATCAGCACAATGCATAAATTACGTTGTTTTGAGAGTGCTAGGTTTTTGCATTCTAGTCGCCAAAAGAGCGCGCACTGCCCTGGTGTTGACAGTACTTCCCTCTCCCAGACGCGCTCTAGGGCCTGGTTTGCCTGGATTAAGACGAAGAAAGCGTCTCACAAGTACTGGAGCATGAACATCAAATGCGGAAACCCATGAGTTACTTTCAGGAACATAACCTTTCCATGAGATTAAGGGGGTCATTCTGACCTCGGCGGTAAAAGGCGCTTACCGCCGGTCAGAAGACCGCCATAACACCGCCGCGGCCGCGGTAAACCGCCACAGTCATTCTGACCCGCAACTGGCAAACCGCCAAAAACCCGACATCCACAAAAGTCCGCCACACCAAAGGTCAGCGGGAAACTGCCGATGACCAAACCTCCACCGTCACGCCAACAGAAATACGCCCATGCCATTCCGACCCACGAATCCACGCGGCGGTCTTTCAACCGCGGTATTCCATTGGCGGTACACACCGCCGCGGTCGAAATACACACACACTTACAAAACACAACCACATTGGACAATTCGAAATACACACACCTGATACACATACAAACAACACTCCCACACACCCAATTAAATATATAACACACACCCACATCACCCACAAATCCTCACAACCAAAAAATCCGACAGAAAGCCAGAGACATACAGCACAGAATAGAGAACACCATCACACAGAGGCAAACCACACCATCACCCACACAATATCCACGCACAAAACACCACACATCACCACACTCACCACACTCTACAACACATACACCACCCCACACCTCATCCACACCACCCCATGGCACCACAAAGACACCCCCGGTTTTCAGACGCCGAACTCCGGGTCATGGTGGAGGAAATAGTTCGGGTAGAGCCCCAGCTCTTCGGGACACAGGTGCAGCACACCAGCATTGCCAGGAAGATGGAGCTATGGCAACGAATAGTGGACAGGGTCAACGCTGTGGGACAGCATCCACGAAATCGGGATGACATCAGGAAGCGGTGGAACGACCTACGGGGGAAGGTGCGTTCCATGGTATCAAGGCACAACATCGCGGTGCAGAAGACTGGCGGCGGACCCCCACCTACTCCCCCAGAATTTACAGCATGGGAGGAGGAAGTCTTGCACATCCTGCATCCTGAAAGCCTCGCAGGAGTATCTGGAGGAATGGACTCTGGTAAGTCAAATCTTCATCCCCCCCACCCCACCTGCTTCCCAAATCATACCCCCACCCTCACCCCCACCTCCATCACACCTACTCCCTGCAAATGTCTCACCATCACAACCCACTCATCCCAACACCTAGCCCTGCATGCATCCACAAAGCATGGACACCCATCACCAAAGCATGCCCACTGCACATACACATCTCCCCCACAAGCCACCCTCACAAAAGCCCCCACACAGGAATGCCAGCTCTGGGGTACACGAGCAACCACCCATTTCACGATATGGCACACACTGAAGCAATAACCATACCTCTATACCCCTGCAGGACCCGAACGCCACCACACCGCCCAGGAGGGTCCAGAAATGTCCATCCCACCCCCAGAAGAGGCCACCAGTGATGACAGCAGCTCTGTCTCCCTGGACCCAGAGGACCAGCCCGGCCCATCGGGGACCTCTGGACAGTCGGTTCCCCTCACACAGCCACAGGCCACAGCAGACCCAACCCCCCTCTGGGAACACCAGCACAGCTCCCACCCAACGGGCCCATGCCTCTGTCTCCAGGACACGTCAATCAGAGATGTGTCCACCACTACAGGGCACCCAGGTTAACCCACCACCCCAACAACAACAGGGACCTGGGGGCAGTGGTAGTGGGCACACGGTCCAGGGGACAGAGGCCCAGGGAAACAGGGGAACTGGGAGGGCTGCTGTGCGACAGGGGGGGGACAGGCCCAGGGAACCCACTCTCCACGAGGCCCTCTCCTCCATTATGGGAGCATACCACCACTCCCAGGAGACGATGGCGACGGTACTGGCCAGGTTCCAGGAGATCCAGGTCATGCAGGAGCAACAGTACATGGGGTTCAGGGAAGAACTTAGAAGCATCAGTTCCGCAATGGGCACCATCGTCGGGGCACTCAACCAGATTGTCACCACATTGCGGGACCATGTGGCACCACAAAGGGCCCCTGTCACTAGCATGGACCAAGAACAGGCTACCACCTCCGCCGGCGCTAGTGGACAGGAGGCCCCCACACAACAACAGGCCACCAGAACCCCACCCCCTGCAGAAGAAGAACCACCCCGCAAGCGGGGGCTGAGATCTCGGAAAAAGACAGAGTAGGATGCCAAGACACCCGCCAGCAAAGGATACCCCCTGATGTCATCCCACTGTCCCACATTGTCACCCTGTCCAACCTTAAACTGCCCCAGCTCCACCTTCCACAGGCATATGGACAATGCACCTGTGAGACTGAAAAGCTGGACTCTGCCATGGACATTCCTCCACCATCACCCATCACCGATTTTCAACCATGTCCCTAAATTCAGCACATTAATAAAAAAACTTATTTCACAAAAATAATCTGGAGTCTGCCTGTATTTTGAACAAATGTATTAGACATAACGCTGCCAAAATGTCCAGTTACATAGTGATGAAAACATACCACTGTCACACAGTTGTAGTCCATGGGTAAACCAAGCAGAGGTCACGCAGTGGGGGCCACATATCTGAAATTGGAAGGGAAAGTCACAACTCAGTTAACATACACTGGGGGAATAGGCCAGACAGTAGAGAGGCAGGAGACTGTAAGTAATTGTAAAATGCCGGTGTTGAATCTTACCTGTGTGTTATTGAAAATACTGTAGTATCACTCTGTCCCTGTTGTCTGTGTCGTCCCCGTCGTCTTCCTCCTCTTCACTCTCCACAGGTTCCACCGCTGCCACAACACCACCATCTGGACCATCCTCCTGCAGGAAAGGCACCTGGCGTCGCAAAGCCAGGTTGTGAAGCATACAGCAGGCCACGATGATATGACACACCTTCTTTGGTGAGTACATTAGGGATCCACCTGTCATATGCAGGCACCTAAACCTGGCCTTCAGGAGGCCGAAGGTCCGCTCGATCACCCTCCTAGTACGCCAATGGGCCTCATTGTACCGTTTCTCTGCCCTGGTCCTGGGATTCCTCACTGGGGTCAGTAGCCATAACAGGTTGGGGTAACCAGAGTCACCTATTAGCCACACACGGTGTCTCTGTAGCTGTTCCATCACATAAGGGATGCTGCTATTTCGCATGATGTACGCGTCATGCACTGACCCAGGGAACTTGGCATTTACATGGGAGATGTACTGGTCAGCCAAACAGACCACCTGGACATTCATCGAATGATAATTTCTTCGGTTCCTGTACACCTGTTCACTTTCTCTGGGGGGAACCAAAGCCACATGGGTCCCATCAATGGCACCAATGATGTTGGGAATATGTCCAAGGGCATAGAAATCACCCTTCACTGTAGCCAAATCGCCCACCTCAGGGAAACCAATGTAGCTCCGCATGTATTTCATCAGGGCAGCCAACACTCTGAACAACACCTTAGAAAACATAGGCTGGGACATCCCTGATGAAATGGCCACTGTAGATTGAAATGACCCACTTGCCAAAAAATGGAGTACTGACAGAACCTACACTAGAGGGGGGATCCCTGTGGGTTGGCGGATGGGTGACAGGTATGGCTCCAGCTGGGCACACAGTTCCTGTATAGTGGCACGGTCAAGTCTGTATGTAAGTATGACATGTCTTTCTTCCATTGTCGACAGGTCCACCAGCGGTCTGTACACCGGAGGATTCCTCCATCTCCTCGCAAGTCCCAGCGGACGGTGCCTAGGAAGGACAACATGGAGCACAGAGTCAAGCAACCCACAGGTACGTTCACACAGCTTGCACAATACACGATTCTCTATGCATTGAATGGCTTGTATGAGTGTCGATGCAAGGCCTAGGCATATGTGACGCAGTAGGAATTAAGCCATGTGGGCCCTTGAAATGGCGGCTGCCTGACCTGTGAAGTGTGACAATGGGATGTGAGGTCAATGCGCTGGCGTGGCACACCGTGGCGGTAGGCGGTCGAAGACCGCGGTGCAAAGCCGCATTGGTTAACATTGAACCCTATGGGTTTCAGGAGCCAATGAGGAAGTGCGCCGGCGGTCGCGGTACGCACCGCCGCGGCCGTGACCGCCATTTTCTATCTGCTTAAACACTCGAGACCTGATCATCCACAGGAGAGGACCTATACTGCAAGTGCTGCTGTGACCTCGGTCTGGAAGATACAATGGCTGCTGCGACTGGGGAAAGGGCCCCTGCCTTCACTTCTGAGGAATTGGAAAAACTCGTGGATGGGGTCCTCCCCCAGTATGCGCTACTCTACGGTCCTCCAGACCAACAGGTAAGAACACTGGGACCATGTTTTGTGGCCTATGCCTGGGTTGAATGGTGTGAATGTAGGACGGTGCGGAGGGGAGCGAATGAGGCATGCATCGCACAACAGATGAGAGCATGTGCCATATGGCAAGGTTGGGGAGGGGGAGCCACTCACATCGACCATGCAGAAAAGTGATGATATTTATTTTCCCACCCTGTACATGTCACATAGGTCAGCGCCCATCAGAAGATCGACATTTGGCGTGCCATCGCCAAGGACGTCCGGACCCTGGGGGTCCACAACAGACGGGGCACCCACTGCCGAAAGAGGTGGGAGGACATCCGCCGTGGGAGCAGAAAGACCGCGGAGGCTCTGCTGGGGATTGCCTCCCAACCTAGGAGGGGTGCCACACGGCAATTGACCCCCCTGATGTCCCGGATCCTGGTGGTGGCCTACCCCGATTTGGATGGGCGCGTGAGGACATCACAGCAGACACAAGGGGGTGAGTACCAGCAAATTCTGCTATATTAGCGCACAGTGGAGGTGTCTGGGTGGGGGAGGAGGGCTGTGGGTATCTCTAGGCCAGGGCGATTTCTGTAGGCTAGGCCCCTCCGTAAGGCATGGCCCTGTGCCCCCGCCCCCACCTCTATAGGGTGCTAAGTACAGCTATCCATGGCCCTGGGTCACCTATGTGTGCATTTGTCGTCTATAGGCTTGTAGGCCAAGTCACAATAATTGAGTAGTGTACACCGAGTGCGCGGCGTAGTGCAGGGGGCTTCTGTGTCTGTCCTCTCCGCCAACGGTGTCGCCAATGCATGCACTCAACATGTCATTATTCCCCCCTCATTTTTTTTGGTCTTCCTGTTCATGTGTGCATTAGCATCATCAGGCGGAGGAGAAGTGGCATCGGAGCACGAGGGAGTTGCATCTCACATGGCCCCGGAGGGCCATGCAACCGACTCCGAGTTCATCAGTGAGACGGAAGGCGAGGGGAGCTCTACAACGGGGACCCGTGGAGACGTCAGCGACACAGACACGTCCTCGGAAGGGAGCTCCCTTGTGGTGGCGGCAACATCCGTGCCCACCGCTACAACAGGTACAGCCGCCACCCAGTGCACCAGCTCCGCCCTCCCAGCAGCCCCTCAGCGTTCGCCCCGTGCCCGCTCGGCCAGGAAGGCGGGCATCTCCTTCGCCCCAGGTACCTCAGGCCCTGCCCCAGTTACCCCTGCTGCCCTCAGTGAGGAGATCATTGACCTCCTCCAGACACTCATTGTTGGGCAGTCTACCCTTTTGAATGCCATCCAGGGTGTAGAAAGGGAGGTGCACCGGAGCAATGCATACCTGGAGGGCATTCATTTAGGTCAGGCTGCCCATCAGCGATCGTTCAACGCTCTGGCCTCAGCACTGACGGCAGCCATTGTCCCTGTCTCCTGCCTCCCCCCTCCAATTTCCTCATCCCAGTCCCACTCCCCTGTTCCTCTGCCTATCCCAGCCACACCTACAGACCAGCCTGCACACACATCAACACCCAAGGTCAGCTCATCCAGACATAAGCACCACAGACCACACAAGCATTCACACATGCAACATCCACATGAAGACATACCAACAGCCACTGCCTCCTCTGTGTCCCCCTCCTCCTCGTCTCCCTCCTCCCTCCCTGTGACATCTCCACTCACACCTGCATGCACACCACCATCAGCCAGTACGTCCATCACCAGCACACCCACCAGAACACTCCGCACACGTGCAGACACCACCCCCACTGCCATTTACATGTCCCCTGTGTCCTCTCCCACTGTGTCTGTCACCCCTCTTCCAAACCACACAAACGCAGGCAGCCACCCACCCAACAGCCATCCACCTCACGACAGCCTCCGTCACAAGCTCCTGCACCCAAAGACAGCACACTTGACTCTCCTACAACCACATCCTCTTCCTCCACTCCCATACCCACTGCACCTACCCTTCCCACTGCTCCTAAAAAGTTTTTCCTCTCCAAAATTAACCTCTTTGCATCACCTGACCCACCCCCTCCATCTCGTAAGAGTCCAAACAGCACCTTAGCCACCACAAGCCCTGCACCTTCAAGGACCATAGTCCAGGGCTATTGGAGTCCACCAGCTTCTAGGGCAGCAACATCGGCCAGCAGCAAGGGGACAGCCAGCCCACCCCCTGGGAAAAAAACAAAAAAAGGGAAGGGCCGGCGCGAGAGGCCAGAGACGGCAGCCCCCAAAGGCACTACCCTGGCACCGTCACCTGGCACATCCACAAAGGGAGGCAAGGGCCCCAGAGAATCGGCGAAGGAGGGCAAGGGCAGCAGGGCGGACAACTCCGGCAGCAGGCGAGCTGCCCAGGAGGGCCCCACCAGCCCCATTTCAGGTGTGAAGGAGGACACCCACGGGCCCAGGACTCCAGCACAGGAGGGCCCCGCAAGCGAAAGGTCGGATGGCGACTGAGCGGTAAATATTGGCCTGATCGTGTTGCCTGGGAACACATGTCATGCACCGCTGAACAGGGCCCGCCGTGACAAGCACCGCTGAACAGGGCCCCGCCGTGACAAGCACCGCTGAACAGGGCCCTTCAAGACAAGCACCGCTGAACAGGGCCCTTCAAGACAAGCACTGCTGAACAGCGCCCCGCCGTGACAAGCACCGCTGAACAGGGACCTTCAAGACAAGCACCGCTCCGCTGGGCCCTTCATCTCAAGCACCGCTCCGCTGGGCACCGCCGTCTCTGAACTGCTCCGCTGGGCCCTTCCTGTCAAGCACCGCTCCATTGGGCACCGCCGTCTCTGAACTGCTCCGCTGGGCCCTTCCTGTCAAGCACCGCTCCGCTGGGCCCTTCCTGTCAAGCACCGCTCCGCTGGGCCCTTCATCTCAAGCACCGCTCCGCTGGGCACCACCGTCTCTGAACTGCTCCGCTGAGCCCTTCCTGTCAAGCACCGCTCCGCTGGGCACCGCCGTCTCTGAACTGCTCCGCTGGGCCCTTCCTGTCAAGCACCGCTCCGCTGGGCCTTCCTGTCACACCGCTCCGCTGGGCCCTTCATCTCAAGCACCGCTCCGCTGGGCCCTTCATCTCAAGCACCGCTCCGCTGGGCACCGCCGTCTCTGAACTGCTCCGCTGGGCCCTTCCTGTCAAGCACCGCTCCGCTGGGCCCTTCATCTCAAGCACCGCTGGCCCATTGGCAGGGCCGGATCTGTGTCGGGCAGGGCTTCACGAAGCACTCTGGGCACCATGCCTCCTCCAGAACCAGTGGAGTCTGTAATCCAATTGATGGACTGTGGCTTTGCACTCCCCAGGATGGTACAGTGGGCAACCCACCCACTGTAGAGACTTGTGAGACTGTGGCTTTGCACTCCCCAGGATGGTACAGTGGGCAATCCACACACTGTAGAGACTTGTGAGACTGTGGCTTTGCACTCCCCAGGATGGTACAGTGGGCAATCCACCCACTGTAGAGACTTGTGAGACTGTGGCTTTGCACTCCCCATGATGGAACAGTGGGCAATCCACCCACTGTAGAGACTTGAGAGACTGTGGCTTTGCACTCCCCAGGATGGCACAGTGGGCAATCCACCCACTGTAGAGACTTGAGAGACTGTGGCTTTGCACTCCCCAGGATGGCACAGTGGGCAATCCACCCACTGTAGAGACTTGAGAGACTGTGGCTTTGCACTCCCCAGGATACATCAATGGGCATGGAGGCCCCTCGTGGATCTGGCGTCGTGGACTCAACTGGCTGAGGTGCCCCCCCCTTCCCTTCCCCCTGAGGTGCCTGTAGTTTTACTATCTGATGCCCCTGCAGTGTTCTCTCCAATGGAATCGGGTCTCGTGTGTGGGCTTTGCCCATGTGTTTAGGCCCATTGGCCCACAAACAATGGCTGATAGCCAATATGGGCCGGACTTTTGACCTATGTATATATTGTTCATGATGTAATATATTTTATTTATATTTTCATATTTCACTTAACTTCTAATATGCTATAATATACTTCAATTTTAATGATCATTTTATTTTGTCTTTGCATTCTTCCGGGGTGTTTGGGGGGTGTCACTCTGAGTTGTTGCTCTGCATTGATGTGTGTGTTGTGGTGGGTGAGGGTGGGGGTGGGTGTGTGGCGTATGTGTGTCCCCGTAATTTTTTGCCTCCCCCCTCCCCTGTGTCGTAGGTGCAGTACTCACTGTTGTCGTCTGCGCCGGCGTTCGTGCTCCTGGTAGAGGAGCAGGAAGACAATGGCTGGGAGGATGTGTAGTTCCGGTTCCATGCTGTCCAAATTCCTCGTGGAGTGTGTAGAGGTGAGCGTTTTCCGTTCGAAAAGTCTGTTTCCACCGTGCTTTTATCGGCGGGGCAACCGCCCCGGAAAAGGTGGCGGATTGGTGGGTCGTGATAGTGTGGGCGGTACATTGTCTCCCGCCTGTCTGTTGGCGGTGACCACCGCGCTGTTTGTTTCTACTGCCGTGGCGGTCGGAGTGTTAAAGTGGCGGTCTCTGCTGGCGGTTCCCGCCAGGGTCGGAATTCCATTTTTTGGACCGCCAGCCTGTTGGCGGGTTGCCCGCCGCTTTAACACCGACCGCCAGGGTTGGAATGAACCCCTAAGTACCACAGATTACGCCCTCGTAGTTTAGAATCCAACACTTTCTTAACTTCATATTCTTCTTCTCCCTGTACTAGAACAGGAGCTGGATGAGGGTGGACCCTTTGGACTGCCCTTTTCAATAGGGAAGTGTGGAACACTCGATGAATCCGTAAGGATCTGGGCAATTTTAGTTTATAGGTTACCGGATTGATTTGCTGAAGGACTGTGTAAGGACCTATAAATTTGGGATTAAACATGTGCTTCTTCTTGAAGTCTATGGGGGTCATTACAACATTGGGGGTAAAAGCCGCTTACCGCCGCGCAGAAGACCGACAACACACTGCTGCGGCCGCGGAATTCCGCCACAGCTATTACGACCCACATCTCGAAATCCGACAAAATTCAGACACCCACACAAGTCCGCCACACCAAACGTCAGTGATAAACTGGCGAAAACAAAACCTCCACTGTCACGCCAACAGAAATACGCCCATGCTATCACGACCCATGAATCCACGCGGCGGTCTTTCAACTGCGGTATTCCATTGGCGGTACACACCGCCGCGCTCAAAATACACACACATTTACAAAACACATCCACATTGGACAATTCAAAATACACACACCTGAGACACAAACACACACCACTCCCACACACCCAATACAATACAAAACACCCACCCACATCACCCACAAACCCCTATGACAAAAACACAGAAAGAAGGCCAGAGAGAGACACTATAAACTACTACCAAGCATCCACGGGCACACCAGACCATCACTCACACTACTTCCACGCACAAAACACCACACACCACTAGATATCACCAAACTTATCACCACATACACCACCCCCACATCACCTACACCACCCCATGGAACGGCAAAGACACCCCAGGTTCTCGAAGGAGGAGCTCCGGGTCATGGTGGAGGAAATTGTCCGGGTAGAGCCACAGCTATTTGGAGCACAGGTGCAGCACACCTCAATTCCAAGGAAGATGGAGCTATGGTGAAGAATAGTCGACAGGGTCAAACCAGTGGGACAGCACCCAAGAAATTGGAACGACATCAAGAAGAGGTGGAAGGTGCGTTCCGTGGTCTCAAGACACCACATTGCGGTACAGCGGACTGGCGGCGGACCCCCACCTCTTGCCCCACAACTAACAACATGGGAGGAGCAGGTCTTGGGGATTCTGCATCCTGAGGGCCTCGCAGGAGTGGGTGGAGGAATGGACTCTGGTAAGTCAAATCTTAACTATCATATCCCCCACCGTACCTGCATGCAATCACAGACCCCCACCCTCGCCCCCTCCCCTATCACTGCAACTCCTCACAAATGTACTAATAACACAAACCACACATCCCAACACCAAGCCCTGCATGACACAACAAAGCATGGACACCCATCACTAAAGCATGCCCACTGCACATACCCATAACACCCCCCTCAATCATCATCACACAAGCCCCCACACAGGAATGCTAGCACTGGGGTACACGCTCACCCACCCATTGCACACCATGACACACACAGATGCAATAATCATGCTTTTACACCCCTGCAGGACCACTACCCAACGTCACCATACAGGAGGGTCCAGACATCTCCACCCCACCCACAGAAGAGGCCCACAGTGATGACAGCAGCTCTGTCCAACTGGATCCAGATGACCAGCCCGGACCATCGGGGACCTCTGGACAGTCGGTTCCCCTCACACAGGCACAGACCACCACAGACCTTCCACCCTCTGGTAACACCAGAACAGCAGCCACCCAGCGGGCCCATACCTCCGTCCCCAGGACACGTCAATCAGCTGTGTGTCCATCACTACAGGGAACCCAGGATAACCCACCACCCCAACAACAACAGGGACCTTGGGGCAGTGGTAGTGGGCACACGGTCCAGGGGACAGAGGCCCGGGAACACAGGGGAACTGGGAGGGCTGCTGTGCGACAGGGGGAGGACAGGCCTAGGGAACCCACTCTCAACTCTCAAGGCCCTCTCCTCCATCATGGGAGCATACCACCACTCCAGGAGACGATGGCAACGGTCCAGGCCAAGTTTCAGGAGACCCAGCGCCTGCAGGAGGAACAGTATTTGGGGTTCAGGGAGGAACTCAGAACCATCAGCTCCGCCCTGGGCACCATCGTAGGGGTGCTGAAGGAAATACTCAACACCAGGAGGGACACTGTGGCACTACAAGGGGCCCCTGACACTAGCCTGGAAGATTAACTGCCCACTACCTCCGCCGGCGCTAGTGGACAGGAGGCACCACCACAGGACCAGCACAGCAGCACCCCACCCCCTGCAGACGGAGAACCACCCCGCAAGCGGTCCCTGAGATCCAGGAACAAGACAGAGCACGATGCCAAGACCCCCGCCAAGAAATGAGACAACCCTGATTGTCATCCGACTGTCCCACTTTGTCACCCTTTCCATATTGAAACTGCCCCAGCTCCACTTCCTATGCCCATATGGGCAATGCACCTGTGAGACTAATAGACTGGACTCTGCCATGGACATTCCTCCACCATCACCCCTCACCATGTTACAACCCCCCTCCAATATTTAGCACTTCAATAAACACCCTTGAAGCACAAAACAATCTGGAGTCAGTCTCTGATTTCAAAAATGTGTATTAGTAATGACAGGGACAAAATGCATTTTCAAATGTAATGTCAACATACCTATGTCACACATCTCAAGTCCAAGAGGAATCTAAGCAGATGACACACGTTGGAAACCACACCTGTTAAACCGTAAGGGAAATGTACAACTCAGTTACCATATACTGGTTGAAATCGACAGACAGGATAGAGGTAGAAGTGTGAAAGTACTTGTAGTAGGCAGGAATGTGTTCTCACCTGTGTGTCACTGGAAATATTGCTGGATAACTGAGTCCCTGTTGTCAATGTAAAATTCCTCTGCTTCCTCCTCATCACTGTCCACAGGCTCCATAGCTGCCACAACACCGTCATCTGGACCATCCTCCTGCAGAAAAGGCACCTGTCGTCGCAAAGCCAAGTTGTGAAGCATACAGCAGGCCCCAATGATCTGGCACACCTTCTTTGGTGAGTAGAATAGGGATCCACCTGTCATATGCAGGCACCTGAACCTGGCCTTCAGGAGGCCGAAGGTGCGTTTGATCACCCTCCTAGTCCGCCTATGGGCCTCATTGTAGCGTTCCTCTGCCCTGGTCCTGGAATTCCTCACTGGGGTCAGTAGCCATGACAGGTTGGGGTAACCAGAGTCCCCTAATAGCCACACCCGGTGCCTCTGGAGTTGACCCATCACATAAGGGATGCTGCTATTCCGCAGGATATAGGCGTCATGCACTGAGCCAGGGAACATAGCATTTACCTGGGAGATGTACTGGTCTGCCAAACATACCATCTGTACATTCATTGAATGATAACTCTTCCGGTTCCTGTACACCTGTTCACTCCTGTGGGGGGGGACCAGAGCTACATGGGTCCCATCAATGGCACCTATGATGTTGGGGATATGTCCAAGGGCATAGAAGTCACCTTTCACTGTAGGCAAATCCTCCACCTGAGGGAAAACGATGTAGCTCCGCATGTGTTTCAGCAGGGCAGACAACACTCTGGACAACACGTTGGAAAACATAGGCTGGGACATCCCTGATGCTATGGCCACTGTTGTTTGAAATTACCCACTTGCAAGTAAATGGAGCACTGATAGCACCTGCACTTGAGGGGGGATCCCTGTGGGATGGCGGATTGCTGACATGAGGCTCCAACTGGGCACACAGTTCCTGGATTGTGGCACGGTCAAACCTGTAGGTAATGATCAAATGTCATTCCTCCATTGTCGACAGGTCCACCAGCGGTCGGTACACCGGAGGATTCTGCCATCTCCTCACATGTCCCAGCAGACGGTGCCTAGGAATGACAACAGCGACCACAGAGTCAAACAACTCAGAGGTATGTACCCACAGTCTACACAGAACATCATTCATACACAAAATGTGGGCTGTATTTGTGTTGTGCGACAAGGCCTAGGTCTGTGTGACACAGTTGGTAATTAGGGCATGTGGGCCCCTAAAATGGCGGCTGCCTGACCTCTAAAGTGGGACAATGGGATGTGAGGTAACTGCGCTGGCGTTGTACACCGTCACGGTAGGCGGTCAAAGACTGCGGCGCAATGCTGCATTGGTTAACATTGGACCCTATGGGTCCCAGGAGCCAATGATGATGTACGCTGGCGGTGATGGTACACACCGCCGCAGATGTGACCGCCGCGGACGTGACAGCCATTTTCTATCTGTTCAATCACTCGATACCTGATCTTCGACAGGAGAGGACCTACACTGCAAGTGCTGCTGTAACCTCGGTCTGGAAGAGACAATGGCTCATGCGTCTGGGGAAAGGGCCCCTGCCTTCACTGCAGAGGAGTTGGAGAAGCTTGTGGACGGGGTCCTCCCCCAGTACTCGCTACTCTACAGTCCTCCAGACCAACAGGTAAGTACACAGGGAGCACGTTGTATCGGCTATGCCTGTGTGGAGAGGGCTGGTTGTAAGAATAAAGGGGGCACAGTTCTGCGTGCATGAAGGACTGTGAATGCATGTGCCACATGGCAAGGGTAGGGATGTGGGCCACTCACTTAGACGGTGCAGTTGTTAATGACTTCTCTTCTTCCCCTGTACATGTCATGTAGGTCAGCTCCCACCAGAAGAAGGATATTTGGTGTGCCATCGCCAAGGACGTCCGGACCCTGGGGGTCCACCACAGATGGAACACCCACTGCCGGAAAAGATGGGAGGACATTCGCCGCTGGAGTAAGAAGACGGCGGAGGCTCAGCTGGGGATGGCCTCCCAATGTGGGAGGGGTGCCCGTCGAACCATGACCCCCCTGATGTTCAGGATCCTGGCGGTGGCCTACCCTGAGTTGGATGGGCGCTTGAGGGCATCACAGCAGACACAAGAGGGTGAGTACAACATCATTCAGCGGACTTTGCGCGCAGTGAAGGTGTCTGGGTGGGGGAGGAGGGCTTTGGGTTTCCCTAGGCCAGGTGAGTTCCGTAGGCTATGCCCCTCTGTAATGCAGGCCATGTGGCACCCCACCCCACCTCTGTAGAGTGGCAAGTACAGGTATTCATGCCCCTGTGTCATCTATGTGTGCAGATGTCGACCATAGCCATGTAGGCCATATCCCAGGAATTGCATCTGTAGAGCCCAACAGCGTGACGTAGTGCAGGGGGCTGCTGTGTCTGTATTGTCCGCCAACGGTAGCGGTAAGCCATGCACTCAACCTGTCTTTCTTCTGTCACCCCCCCCCCCCCTATTTGTGGTCTCCCTGTCCTTGTGTGCATCAGCATCATCAGGCGGAGGTACAGTGGCACCGGAGCACGAGGGACCTGCATCCCACATGGCCATGGAGGGCCACACTAAGGACTCAGAATACACCAGTGGGACAGAGGGCGAGGGGAGCACCACGGCGGTCACAGGATCTGCAACCAGCGACACGGACTCGTCCTCCGATGGGAGCTCCCTTGTGGTGGCGGCAAAATTTGTGCCCCCCACTTCTACAGGTACAGCCGCCACCCCCCCTACCAGCACCACCCTCCCAGCAGCCCCTCAGCCTTCGCCCCGTGCCCGCTCACCCAGGAGGGTGGGCATCACCTTCGCCCCAGGCACCTCAGCCACTGCCCCGTCACCTCTGCTGCCCTCAGTGGGGAGGCCATTGACCTCCTCAGGTCCCTCACTGTTGGGCAGTCTACCATTTTGAATGCCATCCAGGGTGTAGAAAGGGAATTGCAACACACAAATGCATTCCTGGAGGGCATTCATTCTGGTCAGGCTGCCCTTCATCGAACCCTGCAAACTCTGGCCTCAGCACTGATGGCAGCCATTGTCACTGTGTCTAGCCTCCCCCCTCCAAATTCCTCCACCCCAACCCAATCCCCTGTACCTCAACCTATCCAAAGTACACCTACAGACCAGCATGCACACACGTCAACACACAAGGGAAGCTCAGGCAAACATAAGCACCACACATCCCACAGGCACTCACGCAAGCATCACACACATACAGACACACCCATCCACCCAGATACATCCACATGCAGACATACCAACAGCCACTGCCTCCTCTGTGTCCCCCTCCTCGTCGTCTCCCTCCTCCCTCCCAGTCTCGTCTACACTCACGCCTGCATGCACTACCACTACAGCCACTACGTCCTGCACCAGCACACCCACCACCACACCCCGCTCACGTGCACTTACCACCCCACTCCCATTTACAAGTCCCCTGTGTCCTCTCCCAGTGAGTCTGTGACGCCCCCTCTGAAGATATACAAACGCAGGCACACACCCACCCAACAGCCATCCACCTCACGACAGCCTCCAGCCCATGCACCTGCACCCAAATCGACAAAAGTTACACCTCCTACAACCACCACCTCTTCCTCCACTCCCAAACATCCCTCCATCTACCCGTCCCAGTGTCTCACAAAAACTTTTCCTGGCCCCCCAAACCTATTTCCCACCACCCCCCGTCCAACTCATAGGTCCCGTACTAGCACCTCAGCCCAAAAATCTCTGGGACCAGTGGTGCCTGTTGTTACAGGTATGTGGAGTGCACCGGCCACCAGGACAGCCAGTGTGGCACGGAGCCACAGCACAGCCAGTCCTCCCCCTGTGAAACACCAGAAGTTGGACAGTGCCCAGCGGGAGAGGGGGAAGACTCCAGCCAGCAAAGCCACTCACAAGGGTCCCGGGGGGAGTGTCGACTCAGCTGTGACTCCTCCCAAGGTGGGGAAGGGGCAGAAGAAATCTCCAAAGTCTGGGAGTAGCAGCACGGCGGAGAGGACCGCCATCATCCCCGCTGCCCAGGAGGCCACCGCCAGCCCCATCGTCACTGGCCAGGAGGCCACCGCCAGAGTCACTGCCCAGGAGGCCAGCCCCATCGTCACTGGCCAGGAGGCCACCCCCAGAGTCACTGCCCAGGAGGCCAGCCCCATCGTCACTTGCCAGAAGGCCACCGCCAGAGTCACTGCCCAGGAGGCCAGCCCTATCGTCACTGGCTAGGAGACCACCGCCAGAGTCACTGCCCAGGATGCCAGCCCCATAGCCACTGCCCAGGAGGCCACCCGCCAGCCCCAGAGTCACTGCCCAGAAGGCCACCGCCAGCCCCAGAGTCACTTCCCAGGAGGCTACCGCCTGCCCCAGAGTCATTGGCATGGAGGCCACAGCCAGCCACAGCCCAGCTGGTTAGGAGGGCCCCGCAAGCCACAGC
Organism: Pleurodeles waltl; assembly: GCF_031143425.1. Lineage (NCBI taxonomy): Eukaryota > Metazoa > Chordata > Amphibia > Caudata > Salamandridae > Pleurodeles > Pleurodeles waltl. The sequence continues at coordinate 740,162,104 of NC_090445.1, read as the reverse complement.
CCAGGTGACCCATGAAGGACCGACAGCCACAGCCCTGCTGGGCAATGAAGGACTGCCTTGGCAAGCACCACTGAACAGGCCAGGGACCGCTGAACAGGGCAGAGACCGCCATGGAATGCACGGCTGAACAGGTCTGACACTGGCAAGGCAAGCACCGCTGAACAGGCCAGGGTCCGCTGAACAGGGCAAAGACCGCCATGGAATGCACTGCTGAACAGGTCTGACACTGGCAACGCAATCACCGCTGAACAGGCCAGGGACCGCTGAACAGGGCAAAGACCGCCATGGAATGCACCGCTGAACAGGTCGGACACTGGCAACGCAAGCAACGCTGAATAGGCCAGGGACCGCTGAACAGGGCAAAGACCGCCATGGAATGCACCGCTAGCCCATATGTGGCAGGGGCAGTGATGCAACTGGGACCGTCACGGGGTGTGTGCTGCACTTTGGACACCGGTCCCCCTCCAGAACCAGTGGAGACTGTTATCCACTTGAGAAACTGTGGCTTTGCACTCCCCAGGATTGAACAGTGGGCAACCCACCCACTGCAGAGACTTGAGAGACTGTGGCTTTACACTCCCCAGGATGGTACAGTGGGCAAACCACCCACTGCAGAGACTTGAGAGACTGTGGCTTTGCACTCCCCAGGATTGAACAGTGGGCAAACCACCCACTGCAGAGACTTGAGAGACTGTGGCTTTGCACTCCCCAGGATTGAACAGTGGGCAAACCACCCACTGCAGAGACTTGGGAGACTGTGGCTTTGCACTCCCCAGGATTGAACAGTGGGCAACCCACCCACTGCAGAGACTTGAAAGACTGTGGCTTTGCACTCCCCAGGATGGTACAGTGGGCAAAACACCCACTGCAGAGACTTGAGAGACTGTGGCTTTGCACTCCCCAGGATTGAACAGTGGGCAAAACACCCACTGCAGAGACTTGAAAGACTGTGGCTTTGCACTCCCCAGGATGGTACAGTGGGCAAACCACCCACTGCAGAGACTTGAGAGACTGTGGCTTTGCACTCCCCAGGATTGAACAGTGGGCAAACCACCCACGGCAGAGACTTGAGAGACTGTGGCTTTGCACTCCCCAGAATTGTACAGTGGGCAAACCACCCACTGCAGAGACTTGAGAGACTGTGGCTTTGCACTCCCCAGGATGGTACAGTGGGCAAACCACCCACTGCAGAGACTTGAGAGACTGTGGCTTTGCACTCCCCAGGATTGAACAGTGGGCAAACCACCCACTGCAGAGACTTGAGAGACTGTGGCTTTGCACTCCCCGGATTGAACAGTGGGCAAACCACCCACTGCAGAGACTTGAGAGACTGTGGCTTTGCACTCCCCAGGATTGAACAGTGGGCAAGCCACCCACTGTAGAGACTCGAGAGACTGTGGCTTTGCACTCCCCAGGATTGAACAGTGGGCAAACCACCCACTTGTGAGACTTGAGAGACTTGAGAGACTGCGGCTTTGCACTCCCCAGGTTACATCAATGGGCATGGAGCCCCCTCGTGGATCTGGCGTCGTGCAGTCATCCGGCTGAGGTGCCCCCCCCTCCCCTTCCCCCTGAGGTGCCTGTTGTATTTCTATCTGATGCCCCTGCAGTATTCTCTACGTTTTGATCAGGTATCTTGTGTGGGCCTCGCCCATGCATTTTGGACCCAGTGGTCCACGGACAATGAATGGTGCATTACCTGCACTACTAATCGTGGTGTATATTTTTTTAATGTATATATATATATATATATATATATATATATATATATATATATATATATATATATTTATTTGCTTACTGTATTTTGATATATTACAATGGTTCAACTCATTTCCTTTTGTCTTTGCATTCTTCCGGGGGGGTCGGGGGTTGTTACTGTAATGTTTGGATATGCATTGGTGTGTGTGTTGTAGTGGGTGAGGGTCGGGGTGGGGGTTTGGATGTTGGTTGTGTGTGTCCCTGTGTTTTTGACTCTCCCCTCCCCTATGTCGTAGGTGCAGTACTCACCGTGGTCTTCGCCGCCGGCGTTGATGATCCTCGTATAGGAGCAGGAAGACTATCGCTGGCAGAATATGGAGTTCCGGCTCCATGGTGTCGTCGTTCCTCGTGGAGTGTGTAGAGGTGAGCGTTTTCCCTTTGAAATGGCTGTTTCCGCCGTGTTTTTATCCGCGGTGAATCCGCCCCGGAAAAGGTGGCGGATTGGTAGGTTGTGATACTGTGGGCGGTACATTGTCCTCCGCCTGTCTGTTGGCGGTGACCGCCGCGCTGTTTGTCTGTACCGCCGTGGCGGTCGGAGTGTGAAAGTGGCTGTCTTTGTTGGCGGTTTCCGCCACGGTCATAATTCCAATTTTTTTACCGCTGGCCTGTTGGCGGTTTTACCGCCGCTTTAACACCGTCCGCCAGGGTTCTAATGACCACCTATGTGATTTATGGAAAGCCACACTTTGTCATCTGGTTGATATTGCGGTCCCTCACAATGTTTCTTGTCATAATGCCTTTTGTATTTTTGTTTGGCTTTTTCTAAATGCTGTTGAATCAGTTTCTGGGTTTGATGCAAATGCTGAATGGTTTCTGACGCAGCTGGAGTAAGAGAACTTTCTTGAGGAATTGTGATGGGCAGGGTGTCAGGATGATAGCCAAATATGGAATGAGTTATTGTAAGCTAACTCAGCTAACCAGACCATAGATGTCCAAGAATGAAGTGCCTTTTCAGCGTAGGCACGTAGGTATTGTTTCAAAGACTGATTTAGTCTCTCTGTTTGACCATCTGTTTGAGGATGGTGACTAGTAGATAGCGTAGATGTCCCTTGGAGTGTTTTACACCATGTCTTCCAGAAATTGGAGGCAAATTGTGACCCCCGATCGTAGAGGATAACTTTTGGCACTCCATGATAACGAACCACTCTGTTCAGTAAAATAGTTGCCAGGTCACTAGAAGTGGGCAATTTTTTACAGACAATGAAATGTCCATATTTCGTGAGACTATCTACTACCACCAGAATTACTGAATGCTGTTGAACCACTGGCAGACCGGTAATAAAGTCTAAAGAAATGTGCTGCCATGGACGACTTAGGGTTGGAAGTGGATGCAACAACACTTTTGGTTTTGAATGACTTGTTTTAATGCGAGCACAAACTTTGCAGTTGTTTACCATTGCTTTTACAGCTTTTGTTAGGGTAGGCCACCAAAAATAGAGTTGGATCGGTTCAAGAGTTTTAGGAGTACCTGGGTGACCTGCCATCGGTATAACATGCAACCAATGAAACACTATCTTGCGAAGTTTGGTATTGGGTACAAACAAACGAGCGTCATGAAAGGGTAGTCCTTGCTTGATTGACCTTTTGGGATCTGCTTGGGCCCATGTTTGCCATTTTTCAACATTGAAAAAGTTGCGAATTTCTTCAAAGAAATTGTCAGTTTTTATGATACATAGAACCCTGTCAGGAGCAATGATAGCTCTGGAGACTTGAAATGCATGCAACGTGGTAGACTCTTGACAGGACAAGGCGTCAGCTTTGCGATTATCTTTACCAGGCCGGAAGGTTAATACAAAATCAAATTCGGCAAAAAACAGCATCCAGCGTAATTGCTGAGGGGTCAAAAGTCTGGCGGAACTCATGAATTGAAGATTACGATGATCAGTACATACTGTGACAGTGTATTTGGCACCCAACAAATGATGTCTTCATTCTTTAAAGGCGTCATGAATCGCCAGAAGCTCTTTTTCAGCAATGACATAGTTCTATTCGGCTTCGTTCAACTTCTGAGACATATAAGCTACAGGATGAAGTTGACCAGTGTCTTTATTTCGTTGTGATAAGACAGCTCCTATTGCTACATCTGAAGCATCAGCTTCCACTATGAAAGGTCGATTCGCATCAGGGTGAGTCAAGACTGGGGCAGTGGAGAAAGCTTTCTTCAAAGTCGAGAAGGCTTGATCAGCTTCTGGGGACCATACAAACTTTTCTTTCTTTCTTAGTAGATTAGTGATTGGAGCCACTGTCTGGGAGAAATGATTTATGAATCTCCGGTAAAAATGTGCAAACCCCAGGAAACATTGTACATCACGAACAGTCTTTGGGGTGGGCAATCAGATACGGCTTTTACTTTCTTTTCTGCCATCACCATACCTTGAGGGGTAAGAATAACCCCTAAAAACTCAACTGTGGTAACATGAAACTCACACTTGGTTAGTTTGCAATATAAATGGTGCTTTCGAAGGGCTGCAAGAATTTTCTTGATATGTTGGACATGTTTGTTTTCATTGTCAGAGTAGATCAAAATGTCATTGATGTAGACTATGGCAAATATTTTGAGGTACTCTCTAAGAACGTCATTCAAGAAAAATTGAAATGCTGCTGGAGCATTACACAGACCAAAAGGCATGACGGTGTATTAAAAAAGGCCATATCTTGTCTTGAACGCTGTTTTCCATTTGTCACCCTCTCTCATTCTGACCAAATGATAAGCACCTCGAAGGTCAAGCTTCGTGTAGATTTTTGCTCTCTTTACTTGTTCCAATAATACCGGAATTAGGGGTAAAGGATATTTATTCTTGATGGTGACTTTGTTCAAACCCTTATAGTCGATGCAAGTTCGAAGTTCTCCATTAGCTTTTGGAACAAAAAAACAAAGGCGAAGCTGCGGGAGACTTAGAGGGGCGAATGAAGCCATTCTCCAAAAATTGATCTAGGTATTTTCGTAAATGTTGATTTTCATGTTCTGACAGGGCATTTACACGACAGTTGGGAAGTATCGCACCTGGCTAGATCAATTTGACAGTCATAAGATCTATGAGGAGGTAGAGTCTCTGCTCCTTTCTCATCAAATACATCTTTGTAAGATGAATACTGTTTGGGCAGCTGAATTTCTTTTTCCGCGGCAGTAGCTATGTAAGAGTTACAAACTTTTGGTACTTGAATCTTTTGGAGACATTGTTTGTTACATAGCGCAGATGAGAACACGATTTTTCATTATGCCCAATTGATCTCTGGATTGTGATGAGTTAACCATGGCAAGCCAAGGATAATCCCATATTGGGGAGCATGGATCACGTCAAGAATGATTTTCTCTTTATGCTTCTTTCTTTGATTCTTATATTCACAAATCATCGACAAGGGGATAGTCTGAAGAGTTACTGGACCTCCAGTCAAGAGTTTTCCATCGACTGCCTGGATGATTTCCTGGGTCTTCTTTTCAATACATGGGATCCCCCATGCACAAACCAATTAGACATCAACAAAGTTCCCAGTAGCCCCAGAATCGACTAGAGCTTTTTTTAAATAGATCTTTTTCTTGACCTGAACTCTTATTTCCAGTTTAAGATGTCTAGATTGTGAACGGTCCACGGTGACACCCAAGAGCAACCCTTCTCTGCATCTTGGGTGTTTTAGTTTTTCAACTCGACTGGTGCATTGGCTGCTACCTTCTGAACTGGACCTTGCTTGTTCTTTGGTTTGATTGGACAATCTTGGGCAAAATGACCCTTCCGCCCACAATAAAGACATTGTCCATTTTTTCTGCGTAGGTCCTTTTCATCTTTGGTCAAAGGTCTTCTGATGGTTCCAATTTCCATCGGTTCCGGCGTTCTCTCTTTTGGAGTTCTTGAGTCTCTGTTATCATGAACACGCCATGAATATTTTTCAATCTTGTTGCGCGTTCCTTTACGTTCTGCAAGCCTCAAGACAAGGTTTATTAATACTTGACAGTTTGTAGGCTGTGGGTCGATTTGTGCTAAGATATTTTTTAGTTCCTCTTTGAGTCCCTTGTAAAACAAGACCGCTTGTTTTTCTTCAGGCCAGGATCTCTCGGCAACCAGCCGGTTAAAGTTGGCTAAATACGACACTAGGTCTTGATTCCCTTGGCGTAAACCTAATAATTCACAATCTGCTGACTGTGTTACAGTTCTACGTTCAAAAATTCTCTCAAACTCACGAACAAAATTTCCCCAGTTGTACAACAAGGGACTATTTTTACGCACAAGAGGAATTGCCCAAGTAGCTGCATCCCCAGCCAAATATGATAACAAGAAAGCTACTTTGGACTGGGCATCGGGGAAAGTATGTGGTCTGCAGGTGAAGTGTAGTCCCACTTGAACCAGGAAAGATTGCTCTTTCAAAGGGTCACCTGAGACACGTTGTGGGGGAGCTAAAGGAATTGCGGAAGGAACATTTATGGAAATATTTGTCGGATTACTTCCAGAAGCCTGAGAAGAAGTACCTGGCCAGGACACACCTGTGGGACTTTGTTCCTTCTTCTCTACCTTATCTTGCAACTGACTCACTCTCTCAGCTAAGCTAGTTGTCAATTCTTTGGATGATACCACCTCTGCCTGGAGCTGGGTGATAGCCTTGACTAATTTGTCCAGCGTGGCCATGCTGAGAACATACACAAACCATGAGGATAATAATTTGTGGGCTCACTATTCTGTCAGAGTCACCAGATCCTCGGGGTCTGCGCACGTTCCCAACACGTCCACCACTGAACTGCTCCAAGACTCTGATAGATAAATCACAGAGGCTAAGAGAGTTCAAGAGGGGAAGAGGGGATTAGGAAGGGAAACAGCTGGGAAGGAGACCTGTAGTAAGAAAAAGGTTAGAACACACAATATGAAAATGATATCTCCTGAAATCAATACTAGACTATGATTCTAAGCATAGTCATTCTGAAAACCTGAACAATCTAAGAATTAAGTTTAAAACAACTAAGTTTCAAGATGGCTGAATACCTGTAAGGGAATCAAGATGGCTTAAATGAAAACTTTCTTATTCAAGTACTTTCCTTTACATGGGAATCAGAAAAATATTCTGACAACATTTTAAACCAGCCATATAAATCCTTTTTTGAGAATGCATACTAGGACCATACAATATTGCATCTAGAAACTCTGATCTTCTGTGTACTCTTAAAATGTTTCAACACAAATTGCGCATATTGAAGATATATATATATATATATATATATATATATATATATATATATATATATATATATATGTATAGTAAACACCATAAAAGGATTGTGCACCATGAATAACACAATATGGATTCAGGAAAAACAAATCACATAACTTGTCAACTCGAATATTACATGATAAATATCTTAGAATAGTGGCATACAATAAACAACATGAATTAAACTCGAGAAGAGAATTGTGCGTCTTGCCGATTCGAGTGTGTTAGAAATGGGGTTTCTGGTTGGCTAGGGTATGCACCTCAGCCAGGCAGAACTTACCCACTCTAGTCAGGGCAAGTGAGTTACATGTCCAAGATAACCCCTGCTCACCCCCTTGGTAGCTTGGCACGAGCAGTCAGGCTTAACCTGGAGGCAATGTGTAAAGCATTTGCACAACACACACAACACGTGACACAATATCCCCACCACAAAGGAAACACAAAACCAGATTATATGAAAATATACTGTATTGTACACAACGCAATTATCAGACCAAACATCACATATCAGTATTATAGTAGCAGTTGTCAGAACATTACACATTAGTTACTCTGCAACCTAGCAGTAGTCACACATAAAACACAGGTTACTCAGTATTCTGCAACATAAGCAGTAGTCAGGAAAACACGTTATTACATCACAGCACTTGTCATAAGAATATCATAAAATACCCATAGTAGGAACATTAGAAAACATATGGCAAGTTAGAAAAACATATTAGCAAGCATGTCCATAAAAGGAGCATATGCATACGCATATGTAAAAACATCACACGCAGGTAGGTAATATATGAATCAAACAAAAGACTGTAGAAAGAACTTTGGATTGCAACTATATTGGTCCTTTAAACAGTGCCTGGTTGGATGAAGGCACCTCCAGTGCCTAGAAGGCGAACAATGGGGCCCCGGGCTCTCATATGCGCAAAACGGGGGCCTCCCTTATACTCTAGGGTCAGAGGAGGGCGACATGCACCTCCTCTCTTTTATAGACAGGCCCCTCCGGGGACGGTGATTACGGGGGGGCCGCCAGGGCCTCAACCGGCCCTCACGAGGGGGCCAAAGCCAGCAAAAACAACTTAGGGCAGGAGAGGGGCACCACGCACCCCCTCTGGTTTAATGACAGGCCCCTCCTGGGACCCATGATCTCTGGGGGCCCCCCCGGGCCTCCGCTGGCCCTTCCACCAATGGGGGGGCCACAATAATGCCCGTTTTACCTAACAGCAGAAAAGGAGCGTCCTGCTCCTAATGCAGAGGCCAGGGGGAAGGGGGCACTCCCCGTGGCTTCCCCTGGTCCTGCCGTGAAGCCACAAGAAGATCAGACCCCCCCCTGGGGCCCGAGCAGACACTCGCCTGCACCTGATGCGGTGCGCAAGTGTTCTTCCAGCTTCCCGGGCCGCTGCGGTGATCTTATTTAAAGGGGCACAATGCAGCAAGGAGCCTACGGGCCCTCAAGGCTCCATAAGCGCGCTGCAATCAGCGCTATGGCAGCCGCAACCACGGAGAAGCACCCCTTGTGAAGTAATGGATGCAGGGGTCAGGGGCCACAGCACCCTGCCCCTGGGGAGCGGAATCTTAAGACAAGGTCCTCAGGTGGATGGCCCAGCTACAGGCCAGCCCAAGGGAAAGTCAGCAAGTGGCAAGTCCTTCACAGTGACCAGGTAGGTCAGAGGTCAGCACAGCAGCAGCAGTCCATGGCGGTTCCTGGTGAGTCCTTTCAGCCTTTGGTGTCCAGTTCCAAGATGATTCCAAGAGTCTCCAAATTGTGGGGAAAATTCCCCTGTACTTATAGTCAGTTCTTACAGTGTTTTACAATGGTAGGGAGAGGAGGTTCCAGCCAGTTACACCTGGTTCTGGGAGTGCCCCCTCTCTCCTTTCAGCACAGGCTCCAAACATCAGTGGGGGGTTAACAACCCTATTGTGTGAGGCCAGGGCACAGTCTTTACAAATGCAGGTGTGCCCCACCTCTCCCTTCTCTCAGCCCAGGAAGACTATTCAGTATGTAGATGCACCTCTTTGACACCTCCACCCTCCCTGTGTGCAGGCTGTCTGAAAAGTATGCACAAAGCCCCAACTGTCACTCTGCCCAGACGTGGATTGGAGTCAAGCTGCAAAACACCAGAGTCATAAGCACAGATAAATGCACACTTTCTAGAAGTGGGATTTCTGTGATAGTAATAAAAAATACACCCACACCAGTAAGCAGAATTTATTATCACCATCACAACCATACCAAACACGCCTACGCTACCCCTCATAAATCAGACAATACCCTTTACACATAAGGCAGAGCATCTCTAATGCAATCCTATGAGAAGGCAGCACTCACAGCAGTGACACACCATGTTAGGCTGTTTGTCACTACCAGGACAGGCCATGCAATATGGCACATGTCCTGCCTTTCTACATACATGGCACCCTGTCCATAGGGCTAGCTGGGGCAGGGCAGGAGGTGCCCTGTGTGAAGGAGACACCCACCTTTCTGGGTGGGCGGGCACGGGCCACTCAGTGGGGGGCAGAAGGGAGGGCGGTGATGGAATGGGGAGTGGCGGAAGATGTAACGGTAGTGGTGTGTGCACTAAGGTCCGCCACCGCTGGGAGTCCCCCATCGGAGGAGGTCTCAGAGTCACTACCTCCTGTGGTAGTAGCCTCCCCCATGGAAGTCCCCTCACCCCCCCACCCACTGGTCCCCTGGGCGTCGGTTGTCTCTTCCTCTGTCAACATCAAGGCAGTGCGCGCTCTACGGGCAAGAAGAATGCAAAAACCCAACAGTTTCAAGCTAACATAATTTATGCATTGTGATGATATGACGTTGTTTAACCTTTTGCATTGTAGAGTTTAAGACTTATGTTCAGCATGCATATAAATACTGTTCACATGCTGTGTACTGCTGCAGGTTTCCAGACTGTGTCAGGGTGTGGTCCCCTTCCAGGGCCTTCTAGAAGCTTTCCCTGCAGCATGCCTGGGTGTGGTTTGTGGGCTGGGCCAAGACTCTATATAAGGGAGCCAGCCCAGCTCCACATGCTCACTATTTAGAGGTCCCGGTGCAGAGCAGCAGCAACTTCCTGAGCTCCTGTTCCGGTGGCCTACTTTGATCTTCCAGGCCTCTGCCCTTCATTTACATTGGTGATCCTTAATCAGGGCGGGAAGACAGCGGTTGGGCTGGGCCCCCCGCCCCGTTATCAAGGACGCTTGAGTTCTTGGGCCTAGTTCTTGCATGATAAACCATTTAACTCTTCCGCGTGTGAATGTGCGCTTGGGCGTTTTGTGGCATTTGAATGCTGATACTCGAATCGGCAAGACGCGCTATTCATGTTCTTGTGATTTAACACTTGATATTCATTGTGCGCTACCAATCTTGGGCAGTTACATGGTGGCATTCGAATCGGCAGGATGCGCAATTCTTTCCTCGTGCTTAATTTATGTTATTCATTGGGTGCTACCATTCCTTGGCAGTTACATGGTGGCACTCGAATCGGCAAGACGCGTGATTCTTTCCTTGAACTTTCCTTCTCATAGATCTTATGACTGTCAAATTGATCTAGTCCCAGGTGCGATACTTCCCAACTGTCGTGTATGTGCCCTGTCAGAACATGAAAATCAACACTTACGAAAATAGCTAGATCAATTCTTGGAGAATTGTTTCATTCGCCCTTCTAAGTCTCCTGCAGCTTCTCCTTTGTTTTTTGTTCTGAAGGCGAATGGAGAACTTCGAACTTGTATCGACTATAGTGGTTTGAACAAAGTCACCATCAAGAATAAATATCCTTTGCCCATAATTCCAGTGTTACTGGAACAAGTAAAGAAAGCAAAAATCTACACGAAGCTTGATCTTCGAGGTGCTTATCATTTGGTCAGAATGAGAGAGGGTGACGAATGGAAAACAGTGTTCAAGACAAGATATGGCCTTTTTTAATACACCGTCATGCCATTTGGTCTGTGTAATGCTCGGCAGCATTTCAATTTTTCTTGAATGACTTTCTTAGAGAGTACCTCGACATATTTGCCATAGTCTACATCGATGACATTTTGATCTACTCAGACAATGAAATGAACATGTCCAACATGTCAAGAAAATTCTAGCAGCCCTTCGAAAGCACCATTTATATTGCAAACTAACCAAGTGCGAGTTTCATGTTACCACAGTTGAGTTTTTGGGGGTTATCCTTACCCCTCAAGGGATGGTGATGGCTGAAAAGAAATTAAAGGCCATATCTGATTGGCCCTCCCCAAAAACTGTTCATGATGTACAATGTTTTCTGTGGTGTGCAAATTTTTACCGGAGATTCATAAATCATTTCTCCCAGACAGTGGCTCCAATCACTAAGTTATTAAGAAAGAAGGAGAAATTTGTATGGTCCCCAGAAGCTGACCAAGCCTTTTCAACTTTGAAAGAAGCTTTGTCCACTGCCCCAGTCTTGACTCATCCTGACGCGGATCGACCCTTCATAGTGGAAGCTGATGCTTCAGATGTGGCAATAGGAACAGTCTTGTCGCAACGTGTCAACACCATGGCAGTGCGTGCTCTATTGGCGACTAGAATGCAAAAACCCAGCACTCTCAAAACAACGTAATGTATGCATTGTGCTGATATGTTGTTGTTTAACCTTTTGCATTGCAGAGTTCAATCCTGAAGACTTATTTTTAATGTGCTTACAAATGCTGTTCATTTGCAATTTATTGCTGCAGGCTTTCAGAGTGTGTTAGGGTGTGGTCCCTTTCCAGGGCCTTCTAGAGACTTTCCCTGCAACATGTGTGGTTGTGGGCTGGGCCAAGACTCTATAGAAAGGAGCCAGCCCAGCTCCAACTGCTCACTATTCAGAGGTCCCGGTGCAGAGCAGCAGCTACTTCCTGAGCTCCTGTCCCGGTGGCCTATTTGATCTTCCAAACATCTGACTTTCATTCTTCATTTGGAGATCCTTGTTCTGGGCGGTAAGACGGTGGTTGGGCTGGCCTCCCGACGCCGTTATCAAGAACTCTCATGTTCTTGGACCTAATTCTTTTATGATTTGACAGAGTACTTTGCACGTGTGAAATATGCTCTTGAGTGTTTGTGACATTTGCAGGGTGACTTGCGAATCGGCAAGAGGCGCGATTTGTTTCATGATAATTTAATCTTGTTATTCATTGCACGCTACCATTTCTTGACAGTTGCATGGTGGCTTAAGAATCGGCAAGACACGCGATTCGTGTCATGGTGTTTTAACTTTGTTATTCATTGCACGCTTCCATTTCTTGACATTTACATGGTGGCTTAAGAATCAGCAAGACGCGCAATTCATTTTATGGTGTTTTAACTTTGTTGTTCATTGCGCGCTACCATTTCTTGACATTTACATGGTGGCTTAAGAATCGGCAAAAGACACGCAATTCGTTTCATTGTACTTTGATTTTGTTATTCATTGTGAGCTGTTATTTCTTGGCATTTACATCGTGGGTTACGAATCAGAAAGACGCGCAATTCGTTTAATGATGATTTGACTTTGATATTCATTGCGTACTACCATTTCTTGGCTTTTTACATGGTGACACTCTGTTGGACTTTTTGCCTTACACAGGGTCATCCCCAGTCTTTTTGCCTCCTTCCTCCTGGTTTTTCTGACCTCTCGCTGTTGGCTCTGGGTCTCTGAGCACTTTATCACTGCTGATCAGTGCTAAAGTGCAGATGCTCTCCCATCTAAAGTTGGTATGATTGGCTTATACCTAATTGGCATATTTAATTTACCTATAAGTCCCTTGTACAGTGGTATCTCTATACCCAGGGCCTGTAAATTAAATTCTACTAGTGGGCCTGCAGCGCTGCTTGCGCCACCCACTGAAGTCGACTTTCAAACCTGTCTCAGGCCTGCTAGCGCAGGGCCTGTGTGCGCAGTTTTCTGCCACAGGGACCTGGCATCTAAACTTACTTGCCAGGCCCAGAACTCCCCTTTTACTTCATGTAAGTCACCCCTAAGGTACGCCCTAGCTAGCCCTATGGGCAGGGTGCCACAGAGGAGGCTATTGACCTCCTGAGAACCATCTCTGTAGGACAGGCAACCATCTTCAATGCCATCCAGGGGCTAGCATCAGAGGTGCAGCAGACAAATGCCTATCTGGATGGCATTCACGGTGCCGTGTCTGCCCTATTTTCAGGCTCTGGCCTCCTCTCGGACAGCAGCCAGTTTCCCTGGCCATTCCGTCCCCCCTCCAACCTCCTCTACCACTTCCAGCACCCCACTCCCTTCACCCGTCCAAAGCACACATTCAGACACGCTGACAAGCACATCAATCCACAAGAAGCACACTTCCAAACACAAGCACCACACCTCCCACCACAAGCATTCACACAGCCAACATACACCTGCCTACACAATAACGTCCTCTTGTCCCAGTGTGCCCACCTCTTCCGCCTCCCTGTCTGTCCCCTCTACATCCACACCCTCATGCACTGCACCTTCACTCACTGTTACTGCTCCTCTTCCTGCACTCACCACAATAGCAGACAGCCATACAAGCACCCCATACACCACACCTGCACTCACCACCTCTACTGTAGTTGACACATGCAGCACACTCACCAGACTTGCAGACACCCATGCACCATACATCCACACTAGCTGCCTGTCCTCTCCCACTGTGTCCACCCCCCACCTCCCAAAACACACAAACGCACCAAGACACCCACCCATCAGACATCCACTACACCACAGCATATTAAGCAGTCACCTGCACCCACTACATGCACCCCTACACCCCATACATCCACTCCCTCTGCCTCCACTCCCACGCCCTCATCCACGCCCACCCCAATGGCTCCAAAAAAACATTTTCTCTCCCATGCTGACCTCTTCCAACCCACTGGCCCACCCCGTCTTGTCCCCAAACTTGCCCACCTCCTTGCCCTTTCCGCTCCTTCCACATCACAGCCCACCCCTGTCCGCCCTTCACATTCCCGTGCCCCTTCTCCAGATAAGAAGGCCGGACATCTAGCTCCACCCGAGCCAAACAGCCCCCCCCCCTTCAAAGGAGAAGCCCACCCCCTCCACCTTCCAAAAGAAAGTCAAAGGCCCACCCCCCATCGAAAATCGGCACCCCATCACCCCCTGCCCCCTTCCGTGAGGTGCCTGGATGCCCACAATGGTGCTCCATTATGTGGAGTAGCAAGCATTTGTGGGAGTCAGGTTGGACCCGTTGTGGCCCATTGCAATTGGGAAAATACGGACTGGCCATTGGCCCTGTTTGCACTGTTTGGCTCTGTGAGCTTGTGAATAAAGTTTCTGTGTGGCCTGTGTCTGGGCTGCACGCCGTTGAACCCTGGTCATTTGCTTCACTTTTTTATGGGTGTGGGGCTTTTGTTTGTACTATGGTCAAGTTGAATGTGCCTTGTGTCGGGTAAGTATCTCTTGCTGTGGGGTGTATGACTTGTGCTGCTGTGAAATGTTGGGGGTGTTGCAGGATGGGTGGAGTGGGTGGGTATGTAACTGTGCCCTTTCCTCCCTTGTGTCGTAGGTTTCAGTACTTACCGTTGTTGTCTTCGTCGGCGGGCTCAGTCGGGGAGGTATATGGCAAGGAGCAGGGCTGGCATGATCTGCAGCTCTCTATCCATTGCTGCCGCAATGCGTTCTGTGGGACTCCGGTGCGTGGTTCCTTATATTTGGTTCATTTCCGCCTGGCTTAGTGTGGCGGCGGTTCCCACCCCGGAACTGGTGGCGGAATGGTGGCAGAATGGTGGTTCATAATTTGATGGGTGGGTTGGACCTTTCCAATGGCCTGTGGGTGGACTCTGCCGTCGTCGGTGGCACTCCTCTCCTGGCAGTGGGTGGTTCGCAGGATTCCTGTGTTTCGTTTGGATCATTATTTGGTGGTCCGGACTGCTCCTCTGTTGGCAGTTTCTACCGCACTGCCGCCGGAGCGGAACGGAACGCCATGTTCATAATGAGGGCCTTAGTGCCTGACGTAGAACGTGGCAGATGGAATACTCTGTCACAAACTTGCCAGATATCCTGCCAGCAGTATTACGATTCCCATAGGATATCATGGGATTGTAACCCCCTCCACCAAGTTCTAAATCAGTTTTCAAATAAATTCAGGTAGTAATTAGCAGTTTGGGCTGTGTTGTTGATATGTGCACCAAATGAGAAAGTGGAATCAGTAGAAAATCCCAGTAATTTAAACGTGGCAGTGCTGAGTCTTAGAAACTTTCTACATTAAGGGTCTGATATAGATCTTGGAGGTGTTACTGCCAAACCATGTCGGTGGCAAACCCTAAAAGACTGTGAAGTTGACGGAGTTCTGTGCACTGTATCGTCTTTAGATGTTAGAGTCCTGCAGGCAGTGTACTGGTGGGGATGGTAGCGTGACTCAATGGACTTCCTACAATGGCAGTGGCTAGGGAATAGTGGTAAATGACTGTACCTTAGTCATATGTGTCCCCCTGTACTACACAGTACAGAACATACTACATACACACCATCATCCATTACAATTCCAATACAACACAACCCGTACATGCAAAAACACACATTGACATACATGCATGACACAACACACAAACACCATTGTCACTGCAGCCACACAAAACACAGCCATAACTTCCAAAACAACTGCACACTCAGCTACACAAACTCACACACACGCACAACTACACACATCACAACAATGTCCACCGCATAACAACACTCACATAAATGTGTCTCACATCACACAACATACAGAACAACATTGGTCTTCCATGCAAGTGACACACATACAGACTCAACCACATCACCCACTCCAGCTCCCTCCACCTCAACCAGCCAATGCACATGTGCACATACACAAACTGACTGATATACACAACAGATAGCACAAATCTACCCGTACAGGTCCTCATGCAATGCACATACATGGAGACCATTGTCCAGTGTGAGTGTACCATCATTGTGGTGCCAGCCATCATTTGGCAATGAATGATGACACCACAATGAAAGTTGTCTATGTTTGAGATATATGTGTTGTGCCAGTGAGTCCTCAGCTACATGTTACACAATTGCCTCCCCAACATATGCATGTCACAGTGATTTCACAAAATTACTATGGCATGTATATGCCTGCAGTGGTCCCGACCTCCCGTACAATGCACACCCAATGTACCCTGGCCGATTCCCTACCTTTGAGTCCGGCAACAGGGGGTAGTGTTTTCTCTGTGGGTTGGTGGCAGCAGTGACTACAGGTGTTGTTCAGTCATGTGTAGTCAAAGATAGAGGTGGAGTGGGGAGTAAAGGTGAGTTTTCACCCCTTTTTTGCCCTGCAACCCACCAACTCAGAATTGGAGGTCAGACCGTGACTTTTTTCTTGGCAGCGAGGCACATCCAAATCTACACGGTGGAAAGGGTGGCTGGGGTCTCACCGGCATCTACTTTTCCCTCTTTCCTTCCAATGACACAGGCAGTGTTTCTTGGCGCAGATGGTGGTTTAAATGAGGGCTTTCGTCTATTAGACTGCTAACAACTAAAATACAGCGGCTGGCCCATCACGGTGGCGGATGGGTTTTCAGTTGAAAAGTCGATGGTGGGACCGTTACGGCCAACATATAAATCAGGCCCGTAGTATGTTGGTGACTGTGGGGGTCTAATTTCTTTTTTTTTTTGGGATGATGAATATGAACTCTCTTATTTGTGGATCTAGCATCAGAAAGTTGTTTTATATTCACATTTGGAGCTTAGACACAATGCTCTTTGAGCAAATCACTTAGCCATTCAAGGAATAGACTGAAAACCGAGGGTGCAAATATTGAACCCCGAGGAATAACCCATATAATCAGTTTCTTTTAAAATGTGAACTTTCCAGTGTACACCAGTTGCTGATGGATAGATATAAAGGATGTGAACAAGCTTAGTGCCTGTCCTCAATGGTCAATACAGTGCTTTATCAGTTAAACTGATATGTGGTGATCAATGGTGTCAAATGCCACCAAGATGTTGAAGAAGATGAGGTTGCAGGAATCTGCTTCTTCTAAGATGTAGTCAATGTTCAGCAACATTTCAAGCATGACCATCTCTGTGCTGCAGCTGATCTGGAAGGTACATTCATTGTCTGGTAGGAAGGAGTTCACGGTTGATGAAAAGGCTAACTGATTTGCTGTGCATCTTTATATTGTTTTCACGAGGTACCGTGGGGTAGAAATAGGTCTAAATTTGGAGGTATGTTTTGACAAATGTTTTTATAGGAAAGGTTTCTGTGGCTGATTTTTAACTCATTCATGGATGTTCTGTGAATAAGGGAGACGTTGATGAAATCATGCCAAATGTGCTTTCATAAATGAAAGTTGGGTTTATGATGTTGAATTATGGTGTGGGCAGCAAATTAAAATGTATATGAAACAGTCACAATATGACCATTGTTAATGGGTGAGCCCCCTGGGAATCAATCTACAAATAATACTTTTGAAAATGTGAGAACATGGTTACTCAAAGAGAAACCTGAACTAATAGCCATTTTATTTGTTGCAAGATCAGACGAATCATTTGGTCTTCGAGATTCAAGGCTCAAGGTGAAACGCTGATTTATGACCCCATATTACAATACAGTAACAAGGAAACTAAGAAAGTAATAGCTGATTATGGAAAATGTGTAGATGTCCTAAGACTAAGGGCAAACGTACTTAAAATCAGGGCCCACTCAGGTGCTCCAAGATCATTGGGATCCAATTGATAGAGAAAGTGAGGTGAAATAGTAATATTAGGAACGCTTTTAAAGTGGACTGGACAGTGAGTGGCCCCATAAAGTAGCTGCACAGGAAACAGTATAACCTGAAGTTGAAGGAATAGGCTGGGCAGAAAAAGAAAAAAGTGGGCCGAAGTTATTTTGCCATTATGAGTGAAACGGTTCAAACCTTTTTGGAGCATATAGGAGAAGTGTTTGGGACAAATAAAAAGGTGCTGGAAAGCTCAGTTGATGATGATACTTGGGTAGCATATATTACAGTGACATATAGTGTTAAAGAAAAGGAGACTGCCTCAGAGTTGGATATCGCTGGTGTCT
The DNA here is from genome assembly GCF_031143425.1 of Pleurodeles waltl. Lineage (NCBI taxonomy): Eukaryota > Metazoa > Chordata > Amphibia > Caudata > Salamandridae > Pleurodeles > Pleurodeles waltl. Next base: position 740,144,149 of record NC_090445.1, on the reverse strand, counting down.
GTGGTGACCATGCTTCAGTAAAATTAACACAAGACAATTTGGTACCAATGGTAAAAGATGTCAAAACTTAATAATGGCACTCAGGGGGTCTAGAGTGCAGGGACCAGTTGGTATATCCGGAACTGTATTAAAATTGACTTCAGAACTCTGGGCACAAGCAATACTGCCTTTGTTTAATGCACTTATTAAGGAAATTAGAATCATAGAAATTTACTATATGGGTACCAATCTATAAAAGTGCCCGTGTGAGGATCCACATAATTATTGGATGGTAACTCTGTTAGATATTGCTAGTGAAATTTATGCCAAGCACCTTTTAAAATTTCTGAAAAAATGTGTTGAAGATGTTAAGATACTTCCAAAATGTCAAATGGAATTTAGGCTAGGCCACTCACCTACTGATTATGGCTTGTTTTATTAAAACCCCCAACCGAGAAATATGTTTTACTGAAGAATCAACTGTCGTATGTCACATGTATTGATTTATCTACTGTGTTTGATACAGGAAATCGGTCACGTGGATGGGAACAAATTAATAGATGGGTTATTACACTTGGATTATTCAAATTAATTATCAACCAGCATGAGGGCTCATGGACACAGACTGAACTGGAAAATAATGGCTGGGTGTCAGGAACAACTGAAACACCAAATGGTCTCAGTCAAGCTTGCATACTTGCAACTCTTTTGTTTTCCATATATATTGCATATGCCCCATAATATTTGGCTACGGTTAGATTGTTCTCATCGAAACTGGGGGAGGAATAGGTCTCCTATATATTTTGTGCATATGATACTATTTTAATTGATCTTACTTCAGTTGGTTTAATGAGACAATTGAAAGAATTTTCTAAATATGTTGTCTCTGATGCATTAAAAATAAATGTGACAAATACAAAAACAATGTGTTTTATGAAAACATTGAGAAGAATAAGATCGAAACAGTGCTTAGATTGTTAAGAAGTTGGAACTGTGTCTGAATGTAAGTATATGGAAAAGATTTTTAGTGACACAGTTTCTTTTAAAAAAGAGTCACCGAAACATAGAGGCACAGCAGTGGCTGAGGCTCTGGCTGAGCTAGACCAGGAACTTTGCCATAAATCCGTAGAGGTTCTAAGAGAGTCTTGCAGTATGAAGATAGTTAACGTTTTATGCATGGGTGAAAATGAATAGAAGAGAAGCAGATTAAATGTGTAGTGGAAACAGAGATGAATATATGGCAAAGATTGCTTGGTCTCTGGAAGGGGTCAGTGAATTGCACTTTAGGGTTGGCACTTGGATTGTTGAACTTACATTTTAAGTATTATCAAAGAGTAATAAATTATTGGTGCCAATTATTCCATCTGCAGAAAATGCAGTACGATATGTCATTAAACATTACCCCCAGTCTGAAAAAATGATATCTTGAATGGTAAATGTAAAGAAAATTATAACTAGAGTCGATCTACTTGGCTCCATTGACCCAGCAGAGCACTGTCATTTATCTAGAAAAAAAGTTGTTAAAAAAAGGTGGCGAAAGAAGTAAGTAAAAAAAATAGACTTGGAGGACTGTGAGAGTAACAACAATCTAAAGCACATGAGTAAGGGTGAATTTACCGGAAATATACAGATATATTTGAAAGAAATAAAGTATAGAAATGTTAGACGGTGGATACTGAAGCTGTGGTTGGGCCACTGTGTTTCCTTTACATTTTGGAAATTCCTAAAATTGACATTGGACTGATTTCTTTACGTGCGATAATGGAAGCCTGAGAAATAAGTGTAATGATTTAGTCCTAGATTGTGTGTGAATTGTTCAAATGTTCAGCTGTGTACGTTATATATTTTGAAAGGAACTTGAGTTTGGATTAGCACATTCTGGTCCTTTTTTAAGGGAGATATTTGCTGCTATTTTATTTGCACTATTCACCACATTTTTTGTATGCAATCTATTTTCACATTTATTGTATACTCCTCAACATGTATTAATAACTGTTGATATGCTGTCATACTATTCTGTAAAAATGTATTTATTTGTTTAGGATTCAAGTAAAGTATCTGAATTAAGCTGCTATATATAATTGTTTTCATTGGAATATTCTCATGGATGTTACTGTATTTTCCTCTCAGCTTTTTAATGGTTGAATGGGGGCTGACCCCTGTTCAAGCAACAGCCACAATCCTTGTAAGGGTGAACCACAAAAGTCACTGAATTAACCTGGGCCTAACCCTCTGGTAGTTTGGCACAAAAGCAGACAGGCTTAATTTACAGGCAATGTGTAAAGTTATTATGCTTCAGACAAACAGCAATACAGTAAAAACACAACACAAGGAAAAGCCCACACCAATTTAGAAAAGGAGAGTACATTTTAATAAATTATTTGACACCAAAAGGACAAAAAACAAATAGGTAGAACTTATGTTATGATTTTTAAAATTTAAGGTAAAAGAATAGCTTCTAAAGGATCAAAGCGCCAACCACAGATATCTAGTCACGCAAGGCTAGGTCAAAGTGGAAATATATGGCCGACCGTAATGGTGTACAAATTGGATACAAGGAGTAGATTAGGCCAGATTGGCGCTTACCTTTGGATTTAGAAGCAATTTTGAGGAAAATGTTCTCAGACGGTAAAATTCAGTGGGGCAAGATTGCAGGTGGTGTCCGAGGAGGATGGATCATTTTTGTGGAGCTGCTGGATGAAGTCGCAGTGAACATTTCTGCGTCCTGATGTAGGACCTCATTACGAGTTTGGCAGAGGGGATTACTCCATCACAAACGTGACGAATATCCCTATTGCCGTATTACAAGTTCCATTATATCCAAAGGAACTTGTAATACAGTGGATGGGATATCCATCATGTTTGTGATGGAGTAATACCCCTGCCAAACTTGTAATGAGACCCTAAGGCCCGTATTTATACTTTTTTTGCGCCGCATTTGCGTCGTTTTTTGACGCAAAAACGGCGCAAACTTGCAAAATACCATTGTATTTTGTAGGTTTGCGCCGCTTTGCGTCAAAAAGCGGCGCAAATGCGGCGCTAAAAAAAGTATAAATACGGGCCTAAGTCTCTTTTTAGGAAGTCAAAAATCTCCAGCGGGACAAGGCAGGAAGCTGTAGCCAACAAGAGTTCTATGACGCCAGATGCCCCTTTGTGGAAAGACCGCTGAACAGGATTTGGTGCTGCAGAGAGGAATTTAATGAAAGCTACCACAAAATCAGGCCAACAAGCAATGCACCTTTGGTAAATAGACGAGCAGGTTGGTCTGGGTATTCCCTAAGTTCACAGAGCAGTTTTTTAGTCAGAAATGTTCTAAGTCCCAAGTTTGGCTTTTGGCTATCTGGGCATGTTTAACACCACCACCAAAGGTCCAGGACTGAAGGGGCACCACTTGGGGGTGGGGTAAGGAATGTCTCAGGCTGGGACCAGGCACAGGTTCAAGATGGTTGAAGCCTTTTCTGTCCCTGAAGCTCTCATCAAGAGACCAACCAACTAGCCCTTGGAGTCACTCTGAAAGTGTTGGTTTCAAATGTTGAAACAAAGCTCAAGCAGTAGGGTAAGCCTATGGGGGTTCAAGGCAGACTCCAGGCAGCAAAGCAGTCCTTCCAGGTGCAGCAAAGCAGGTCCAGAAAGTGAAGTGAAGGGTGAGTTTGGGGTCCTATATTTATACCTGGTGCCTTCTTTGAAATTGAATTTTCTAAAGAATTGCCTTCCCAGTGCTTAAAGCTTCCCACTTCCCCTGCCCTGACTCCTGGTTGTTTGCATGAACAATGTGGTGACAAGTCCTTTGTGTGAAGGCAGAGCACAGCCTATTCAGTTACAAGTGAGGCTATGGCCAGCTCTGCCCCCTCATCCTGCCAGCTGATGGCCCATCCAAGCACAACTGAACCCCTGTTGTGTGGCTGTCTGAGAGGAATAAACAAAGTCCGACTGTCAGCAACACCCCGTTATGTGACGTGGGGCGGGCTGTAGGCCCCAAATAGTTAGGGCAGTAAACTGCCATCTTTTTAAAATGTGCATTTTTAAAATTGTAACTTAAAATGTAACCTTAAGATCAAAGAGGATTTTTAATTACAATTTCTGAGACACCAAACATGAAATCTTCACCTGTTCCCAATCGAATGTTAGCACTTATTAAAAGTAATGAGGGACCCCAATGTTATCCTGTGGGACAGTTAGACTCCACAATAGTGAAAAATGAATGTAGGTGTTTTTCACTACCTAGACATTTAAAAATTAAATTACATGTCCAACCTTTTAATTACAATGCACATGTCTTATGGGCTACCTAGGGCCTTATCTAGGGGTGACGTATACGTAATAAAAGGGGAGTTTAAGACTTGGCAAGCGGGTTACTATATTGCCTAGTTGAATTGGCTCTTTCAAGTTACAATGGTAGTGGAGGATAAAGGCAAAAAATATGGAGGAAAGACAACTCTAAGAGTTTGTCTTGACTATATTGGCTTATTATCAAACAATAATAAACTGAAACTGATCCTGAAGTAGAAGTTGGTGAGTTTCATGGGTCTTTGCTGATAGGTGAAAAAGCATCATAGGTGTTATTATTTTTGGTCCGACATGTATGATAAAAGGTTAAGTTATGGTTTATATTAAATCTGCTGAAATGTACTTTCTTTTTCTATGAGGCAGGAGAGGGCTCATTGCATTTGGCAGTAGATACAAGTAGGGCTTTACAGGTAGTGTGTATGTAGTTGAATAGTGTACTGGTGGGATTGGAGGAATAGGTTATTTGTTATTAAAGTAAGGGATTTAACAAGTGCATCATTGGCTCTAAAAAAAGAGAATCAATTTGCCCAGTTTTCTTTTTGGCAGGGTAGTAGCATACAGGCTAACTTGGGTGAAAGGTGCGGCTCCCATCTCTCGGCCACTCCACCAGCTGCCTGTGGGGAGCTACACCCTGCTAAACTACGCCAGGCAGCGCAGTGATGCTACTGCGATCACACGTGTTTTTACGTGCCTCGAATGCTTGATGCAGTCATGATTTCTTTCTAACAGTGCGTCCAATCATAACATAAGATGTCATCTTACCTTGTCACCTCTTCACGGTAAAAGAGTCAAAAGCCACTCCTGAAGTATCAAGCTTGCATACATCTCTCACAATCACGCGCAAAACTGGCGCTGACAGTCGCCTTACTGGGTCCAGTAGTCGTAACGTCCAAAATGCTAGGTTAAAATGTGTGCCATTTGCTACTTTCATTGAACCAATCTAAAAAGAGAAGGCAGTGCATGTTTATAGGACAAATTACGTTTTTGCTGTGCTTTTAATAACTAAATACACAAAAGTGAAAACTGTATTAATGACATGAAATTGCTCAATAACACGGTAGAGTATGTTTATTTAAAGTTGAGTATTCAATTGTTAGGTTGCTGACACAATTCAAGATAAAACAACAGGGAACAAGCATATATTTTCCGATCGGCTGTTCTTTGGGGTTTGTTAGGAGTCTAGAAAGGTTTTAGGGGTTTGGGGAATTGCTCTGATGAAAAATGTGTAACCTGCCACAATAACAAGTTAATGTCCCAGGAGTATAGTGTTGACTCAGCCTTCCCTTCTCCCAGGGCAGTTTTCTTGTGCAAGAACAACTTCTCTTGTGGATTCCGGATAAAGCGCTCAATAGTTTGGCAGAAAGACGCGTGCTGCTGCTTTGCTTAGAACTGTTATTTCATAGAAACGTGTATACTTTCCTGGCAGCACATTACATACAACAAATAATGTAATTTGCAGAGGCACGCAACGCCCTGCCACGTTGGAAAGAATTTGCACTTCGTCCTTGTCGACAAGGGCGTCTGTTCACAGATACCATTGTACAACCAATCCGTCAGGGCAGAGTGAGTGATCGTGGGAGCGATCAGTGGGAGCAGGTCCGGCTGGCGCTAAATAATCAGGGTTTTCGTTTTCCTGTCGATGGCCGTGCATTGCTCTTTAAATAAAATAAATGAGTGGGCATTATATTTCCTTGGACTGGTGCGGAAACGTGCGTGGCCTGATTCAAAAAGGCAAATTTACACTTTTGTGTAAGTTCACTCTTCACATTAAAAGATCGGCCTTTCTTGTCTTTTTATGTGTCGAGTGATCCACCCTAAAAAAGCCGCAACAAGTCAAAGACATCTTAAAGGCTAAAGTGAAGTGATGGTTAGATGTGCTTGTAACAACGTTTGAAATTTACTGAAAAAACATAAAGTACAATTACACTTACAATGCAGAACCTAAAAACCACTGACGTTCATCAGTTATGGTTCGGTAAACTAACCATAAATTGAGCCCCATCATGAACTGCTTATGACCTCACATATCACATCACTCATGATGTTAAATGACACCACGGATGCCATTACTGATGACATCAACTAATGATATCAATATTCTTCCCATTTCATCTTAATATACTATTTGTTAAGAATATAATTATTTAGTGTCTCACTTCCACTAATATAACTAATAGTCTAAAAATTATAGAACTATTGATACATGTAAATTATTTGTGCATGAATACACCATGCAGTACTGGTATGTGTACTGTCACAAAAAATAACTGTGCTTTACACATTAATCCACTACATTCTTATCAAAAATATTTGTATTAATGCATGTGAAACAATTGTGTGACAGAACACCACTGTTAAAAACCATTATAACAGAAACACTATTAAAAAAGCATTCACTACCTAAGTATCACACATTCACCATCACAAAAAATACATGCCAGGAGAAAGCACACAACCACTGTTAAAACACCCAGTATCATATACAACACACTCTTCATGGTTTTGAAACACTCCCTTGTAATTCAAACATGTTGGTGGAATCATACAAATAAGCATCCACTCCTGAAATAAAAGAAAAATATATATTCAATTTAGGTACAACAAGCAACAACACATATAGAGTGTTAGGTAGTCTATTAGCGTGTAACATACATTAAGGTAACTGTTCAGTGATGTCATCAATTATGACACGGGCAAACGTTTTGGTTAGTTTACTGATTCATAAGTGGCTAATTTCAGTGTTTTATTTAGATTTTTCTTTGTGACCGTATCTGCACTTTAAGCATGTTTTTCAGTGTATATATAAATATATACAGTACCATAGACTGCCCTTGGATGATTCTTTATTAAATATTTTGGATCTTGTCTGCTGCCACACTAAATCTGAACTAGTGGCCATTAGCCACAGAGAATAATTTAACAGGTCAAGCTGATGCCTCTTGATGAGGTTTAATTAAAGTGAAGGTATTTTGTCTGGAGGTGATGCCTTCCTTGAGGAAGGGTGAATAGGGGTAATGTCTTCTCTACTTAATGGCAATATTCATCACACTAAGCCCTAATATTTCTTATCAACGCCCTTACATTAAGGTCTCACTCATACAGTCTCCTTCTGTGTTCAAGTTTTAATTTGTCTAATTTGAAGAACCTTTTACATTCCAGAAAGGTTAAAACTGATGTTAACATAGCACGCATTTTTAAAGCAAACATTTGCTCTTAATTCGCTCCTTTGCCGACCTTGGAAGGATGAAAGGCTTGGTGTTTGTGCCCGATTTGAACTTGTGACCATGCAGTCTAACACTGTTAGCTGCAGTGTATGCGCTAATCCAAAAACCCATATGGTTTCCACCACTTGGAACATGGTGTTGAAACTGACGAATTCAGTAGGAAGAATTACACCTAAAACTCGCAAAAAAGGTGTTCAAACGTGTGAAGAAAAGATTATAAACTTATCAGTGTGGCGAGCGCTCGACCCCACTGAGCCCTCTCAGTGACACCACAGAACCACCGAGGAGGAGCTGACGACCCGATGCAGGTTACACCCAGAGATGCACTCACCAGGGCCAGCGCAATCATATCGCAAAGAGCATGCCCGGAACTCAGCCCATTAATTAATAATTACAGTCAGTGCTTGAAATGGAAAAATTAAAGTGCAGGTACTCTGTGCCAGAGTACCTGCTTGTTTCCGAAAAGTGCCGGTACTCTCCAATTAAAAGTATTACGTTTTTCTTGAGATGTGCCGGTACTCTCGCTCTCAAAATAAAAAAGTGCCGGTACTCAGTACCGGAGAGTACCTGCCCATTTAAAGCACTGATTACAGTCATATCTGGGAACGCAGCCCACTAATAACTCGGTGACTGAAAATGAGCTTTGGACGGAAGATATGAACCCAATCCAAGTGTTTACCTCACCTGGTCGCATCCCATGCCTGGGTAGTATTTGAGGGCAGATGCTCGGCCTGTTTCTTGGGCGGCTTGGAGCGCGGGTGAAGCCAGCAGCAGCAGAAGAGAAGCCGGAAGGTAAGGTTACCCTTCAGCTCTCTGGTCTCCGGCCTCATTACGAGCGCGTCGGACTTTTGCCTGGCACACTAAATTATCACCACCGGGATTCCTTGGGCTAAAGTGCACATTGAAGGAGATCCTTGTACGGAATTCGTTTCACAAATCCTGTCTAATCCAGTAATCATTTTCTACTGTTCTCTGGGAAGTCGTAAAGGGGTTTTGCGCTTCCAGTATCCCCTGTGCTAAGTGTTTTTTCAAATATCTAGCATTATATATGGGATTAAGTACCCTCTACTGTTCTATGGGAAGTCGTAAAGTAGTTTTGCCGCTTCCAGTATCCCCTGTGCTAAGTGTTTTTTCAAATATCTAGCATTACATATGGGATTAAGTACCCTCTGTCGTACATTATAAGGATATTGCATGTCACCAAACAGTCCAATGACCATATAGAGGAAGGGGGCTGAAGGTAGAGTTACTTTATAAGGTTATAGAACTCTAAGGTGACTTGCATTATCCTTATCATGAAAAGCAGGGGGTACTTTATCTCATATAATAACTGGTCGCACCATCACCTTTCACACAAACCACTTAAAGCCATGGTGTGTAGCTCTTTCATATGTGAGAGATAGCATGTTTGCAAATATGAAAAATCAAAAAAGAATCTCTAGTGCAAAATTAAACACATCAAAAAAGTTGTTAGATATCTGTTGAAAAAAAGATATTAGAATCAGTTAAATAAATCTCTTTTTTTAAAAAAAAAAAGACATAGTAGCTTGGAATTTGTAGAAACATGTAGAAATATTTTAACTCCTAAGGAGTACAAAAAATAACATGTGGCTATAAATATATATTTTCTGCCTTTTAATGGAAGCTAGAAAAAAACAAAGCAAGCAACGAGTGCTTAATTCAAGCCAGTGGTTTCTGGTGCCGGGCACTGGCACTTATTTTTGAGGGCCGGCACTTATTTTTCTGCCTCAAGCATTTACTATGAGCAAAAGACATATGGGAAAGATGTAGGAGGAGAACAACGAAAAAGTGTCAAAAAAACGGAAAGCTGCAAGAGTGAGTTTAAAGGACAAGTAGTGGCTGTAAATGGATCAAAGAAGCCTGTGATGGCTTCAGGATTACCCTGCCTCAGTATTCCCTCCTCGCACATTTAATTGCAGCAGCCGTGTGTTTCAGAGGAGAACTTTGGGCATTGCACGTTTTTATTTACAAATTAAGCACTGAAAGCAACCTTTGATTTTACCCCATGACCCATACTGCCTTTCTCTCGTTTCTGGACATTGTGACGTCAGAATTCAACTGTAATATGTCATTATAGTTGAGTTCTGATGTAATTTCTTTATAATAGGGGAAGGGGCGCACCAAAAGTCGTCTATTGTAAAAAATTAGAGAAGGGGTTTTATAAAGGGATTCAACAAACACATCTATTATAATTAAATGAATCGGTTATCTCTTGTGTCTTTCCAGATGCTGGGAGTCTGGGTGCTTTCCCTTTTCCTATTGGGCACGGTCAAAGGTGAGAACACATACACAAGGCATGTCTATTTTTCTAGATGTATTTATTTTTAACCCTTTCACTGCCTGGGTGGTTGGTCACCTTTGTGTCAGAGTTTTTTTTTTGTAGTTATAGTATTACGTTGTTCAAGAACATGTACCTTTTTGCTCTCTTCGTGTACCCATACACACACTCTTTTTTTGGTACATTCAGGGCTCTATAATGATATGGACTGCGTCGATGTCTCATTGTAGTATAAAGATGTAATGAAAAAATTAGATAAATCATTTTTCAACGATTTAGACAATATTTTGTTGTATTTCTTAAAGGGACAATCATTAAATACCCAACAATTAACCAAGGGATTGTTGCCCTAAGTGTCTGGATTCTGGAAATAGCAAATATGTGTGGGTTTTCTTAGGGAATGTAGCCTGTATAATGAATGATTTAATATTCATGCAGATCACATAATTGTGGAAGAATCAGTGATTATGGTTCAGTTGGAATATGATGACCACTATGAAACGCAAAACTCTGTGGAAAGTTAAAAAACTGCATTTTCAAATTCTATATGACTGATGAAATCTATTGGTGCAAACAAGATCCCACAGCTGTCGCGTAGAACTCTCTAAATTTGACATTTGTCATGTTTTTAGCAATCCTTTCAGGCTCCCTATACAGGAACCTGCCAATTCCTGACCCCTGACTTTAATCCTCTGTGCCTCCTGGACATCGGGTGCCAGACATGGATGTTTTTTCTATGGGTCCTGGGTGCCCAAAGGTGACAAACAGGGGGCAGTACATTTTGGAAACTTGAAAAGCTACTGCAAGCACAATGCGAGTTTAGACTACCTGACTTTAGTCACAGATATCACGTCTGGAGTGACTGGAAGCATACCACCTACACACTGTAAGGTCTCTGTCACTGGGTGTCTGACCTCCCTCACCCTGATTGACCGGTTAGATCATCACGCTGAGCAAGACGTTCATCAGATTATTATAATTTTTTTCTGGAACATGGTATTCCTTCCAGTATCCCTCGTGTAGGAACATATCCTTGCCAAAAGGTGCCACAGAACATTGTTTCTCTAGGTCTCAAGAGAGTGGAGGTATGAAACATGTATGGGTTTTCTATGGGTTGAAGGTACTCACAGGCAATAATTTGGACACAGTGCATTTTAGAAATTTGGAAAGCAGCAATAGGAAAAATACGGTTTAGAGTATCTGTCTTTTAGTCCCAGATATCAACCTTTGACTGAGTGGACACATGCCACAGCCATATATTTGTAATATTCACGTATCACAAGGATTCTATTGCTGGGTGCCCCACTGCACTCACAATGATTGGCTAGCCAGGATAATGGTGTGATCATTCATTTTTCCCCAAACACATGGACGTTTTCTTCAGTCTTACTCACACAGGAACATATCCTTTGCAAAGTTTGACCCAAATCAGTGTTCCATGAGGTCCACTGAACATATAGTTATCAGGCATGGATGGCATTACCAAGAGTTTGAGCAGAGATACACAAATTAGACACCAGGAATGGGGGTTTTACTGCATGGGATGGGAGTAGGCCAAAATTAAGATTGTGAAAAGATCACCATGATCATATATTGACTTCACACAGTCACATATTCAGCCTTTTCCTGTCAATTGCCATGGGCTTATCCACAAAGGTAAAGTACTGTTATTATTTGTAGACATGTGGGAGCAATATATTACAGTAGTTTTGCTGTTCCCCAAACATTTCTCAACATTCTATCACACAAATGTGGGTATTTCTTTAAACAATGTTTGACCTATGCAGAGATTCTGGGTTACAAAAAAGTGATGGGATCCTCACGAGGAGTTTAGTGGCCAGAAAAGTCCGGGGTTGGTACGCTTTCCAATGTGTCAGATTGCCCCTTGGCCCAGATGTATGTTGCTCTGTTCCTACCAGGAGCTAGGTGCTATTTGGATTTTTACTCTGGCTAAGGAAAATTTGAATAGTATCAAGGTTCCGCTCTGGGGCACATACATGAGTGTGTCTGTGCCCCACCTATGTGCGGCGTCTGTGGAGACTTGTGGTCTCCTGCAACCCAACAAAGAGCCAGGTGCTGTTTGTACTTTTTGTGAGGATAAGAAAAAATCTAAAAGCATCAGGCTCCCAGAAAGGAGTCATACACTGTGTTTTTTTAACTTGGGATCAGAAAAAATGCGAACAGCGTTTGGTTCCTAGATGGTGCTCAAAACTGTGTGCCTGCGCCCCAGAAAGGAGTCATACACTGTTAGGAGTTTTACTTAGGCTAAAGAAAATCCGAGCAGCATCTGATTTTTTGCTGAAGCACAGACACGGAGCTTCAGCTAACTCCCAATGGAGCTTTCTGAAACTGAATGAGGAAGTGGGGATTGAAAGGTGGAGACTAGGAACAATCCCAGTCCATCCCTTTCAATACCCACCCCCCAGGTTTGTTTCTTCTATTGGCTGGGTGAGAGGAATGGTTAGGAAATGAGCTGCTCCTCCTGTCTTCCCTTCCACCAATGGAAATACCTGGAACTGAAGGGCATAGGTAGGGAGGAGCTGCCACTCCCATAGCACCATCCACCAGCTCGAGCCTTGTACGGACCTGAGGGGGTCACGGAAAAACCTGATTTGTGTGATGTCACAATCGTATTAAGGAGGCTTAGGCACCGGCAAACTCTATTCCCCACCCCCCAGGGCAGGAACAAATGCCCGCCCACCCACCCCCCATTGGGGTGGGGACAAGAAAATATCTATCTATCTATCTATCTATCTATCTATCTATCTATCTATCTATCTATCTATCTATCTATCTATCTATCCATCCATCCATCTATCTATACATCTGTCTGTCTAGCCACATACAGGTCAATAGGAGAGAGAAAGGGTTAAAAATACTTTCACAACGTCATAAATAAAAAGTTTAAGTGCAATCGATATATGTGGTAGGGTACTAAAACGTAAATAATGTACTGATCAATTCATTGATGGTTAAAAATATGATCTTAATACTCAACTGACCACTGTATTTCTAATGCCAGGAGATCTGAATATTACATTCACATTTCTAAATACTCAGGCCCAGATTTACTAACATTTTGGGGTGTTGTGGCACAACTTTGTTTGCATGACCACTTCGCAAAATGCTGGTTGAGATTTCCGAAGGCATGCAAGTGCCAATTTGCATTGTCTTGCGTGGTTTTATAAAAAAAAGTTACGTAATGCAGTCCCTTGTGCTGTACTACTTTACACTGCTTTGGGTAGTTGGTAGATCGGAGCATCCACCATGGTACTATGACACAGATCCAGATTAACTGACTGCTTGTGCCAAAACGGTATGCCTACCCGAGAGAGGCGTAACAAGAAGAAATATCTTCATATCTTGTTGTTACTTCCTCTTCCTATGTGTGCTGCATTCTGCATGTGGCCAAAAAATCAGCACAACAAAGCAAGCAGCCTTTACTGTCCAACTCTTCTATCCAAGATCAAAGACTTCACCTGTTTCTGATCATTTATCGTTTATCAGTGTTCCCTGGTGAGGTTAGTCTCATCATGTCCCAGTTTATGTCTCGTCTTCTGCACATGACCTGGTGATTACTGTGAGCATGTCATTGGTGTCCAGCCATGGGTGGAACTCAAACCGTACATCAGTGTGCCTGTGTAGATCACACAGAAGATGGAGCTAACACTGTGTGGGGAGAGGATTCCTCTTCTCACAACTAGAATACTTACTTGCATCACTGATATCAACTGTGGGGGGCATTTTGGCAGCAAAAATATCTGCAACCCATTTTCTTCACAATTTCTGCTGCCTCAGATTAATATTGAAGACAATCTAGATAGATTCATTAAAATATATGTGAATGAGTGAGACTGAAACTGCTATGATCATCTCAGGTAGACCACTGTCTAGACTACCTTTGTTGCAGACACTTTTGAGGACAGGTGAACTTGGACATACAAGGCGATGTCTCTGTGGCAAAGGGTGGTTTTCCACCAGTGTAGAGACAGACTGTGGGCCAGATTTAAGATTTTCTTGCGCCCCTTAGCGCAAGACACAGCGCACCATGGTGGTAGTTAGGGAACTAGCATCAAATGTTTTGACACTAGTTCTGAGCTTTTCAGGATTAGCATAACAATTGTTGACGCTAATTATGCAAAGCCCATTGAGGCTCATTATGAATAATGGCGTGCCTCCTTTTAATACCTGTTCTTAGCAGGCATTAAAAGGGGTGAAAAAAATGACACAAAGAAATCTCTTACATTTCTTTGTGACATTTTCCCCCCCCCCTAACGGAGGAACGCCTCCTTTGCATACATTATGCATGACGCATGCATGATGTAGCACAACTCAATGCATGCCTTGCGCCACCTTGTTAATCTGGTGCAGCGTTTTTTTGCATTCTAACGCTACATTAGTGTAAAAAAATGATGCTAATGTGTCGGTAGGTGGCACAAGGGCCTCTTAAATCTGCCCCTATATTTCTGGACACCCTAACCATGCTGTATTTGTTCTTCTTGTTGGCTTTTGTGATTTTTTGCTTAGCAAAATGTTAGGAATCTTAGGTGCGTTTTTACTGTGACTGTTCTCATGTAAAGCACTCTGCCACCATTGGAGTCATGCTTGTACTATATAAAATTGCACAATAAATCCAGCAAAAAGCTAATGTGTGTTTATGTGAGTGAAATCTCACATAGAGGCGAATCACTTGCCTATGCATAGCTCACACCTATGATACAGTCTTTGGACTAAAGAACTTTAGTGTTTGTAGATTCATAGGTGTCCAGTCAAAGATTGTGCTAAGGCATTCTTCCAACTGTTGAGTGTCATTTCTGGTATTTTCTGCTAAACCTTAGCAGAAAATGAGTGTCATCAGCATAAGAGAGTGTCTGAAAGCTGAAGACCAGAGCAACTCTCTCAGAGGCTAGACATAAATGTTAAATAGCATTGTGGAGGGCTGCCATTCCTGTGGAACTCCTCAGCAGGAAGCTGCTCATGATACAAAACAAGGGTAGAGCCACCATCTTGGTGAAGCCAACCAGGAAGGACTTGAATCAGGCAAGTGCGAATCTCCTAGCCCAGCTGCTAGTAGATGGTTGATAACAATTTTGTGATTGACTGTGTCAAATGAAGGCAAAAGTTTAAGAGGCAGTAATCTTACTAGTTCACCCTGGTCCATAATGGTAAGGGTAATTTAGTGAACCAATCTTGAACTCAAGCAGCCTATGGCCACTTTGGATTTAGTCATCATTAAAAGGAAGGCAATCAATACAGGGAGTAGCTCAAATGCAAGGGGAGGGGGACTATTATCCTGCTGTGGTGGTTGGGAGGTAGTTGAGGTAATCATAAATCTGCAACTTCTTAATGAAGAAAGCAGCCCACTCATCATACATTACTTGCCAGAGTCTAGACAGAGCAGGTGGGATACATGAAAGATTTAACTACTGAGAACAACTCCTGTGATGTGTTTGAGGAAGATGTATGGCACTTGGTAAAAAAAATGATTTAGCTGCATAGAGATAGGCTTTATAATCTAAATGTATGAACATACCCTGGGGTTTGTCAGAATATCCCCCACCCATTCCTACTCTGTCTGTCTGGTTCTCAAGCTATTGTCCCTCAAGGAGGTATCAGTAAGGTGCCAGGAGGTCAGGACTTGGCAATCCAGAGTATCCTCAAGTCACTAGCACAACTTCTGAAATTTCTTCATTGTGTCCCTGCTCCCCGTGTAGCTCTGAGCTATTCAAGTCCATATCACATTTTCTTCAAATTGTTACCAGCACTTTGGAAACTGGACTGTTTTTGATATTGCTGTTTATTCCATGTGGCGTAGTTATTGAAATATGGTTAATGAGTGGTTTGACCGTGTGATGGGCAGTATCTATAATGCTGGTACTAAACAGTCAGCCTGGGTTGAAGACATGGTCCAAAGAATGGCCCTCGACGTGTCTGAGATCTCATGGACAAAATTGAAGGCTCTAGGTCCTGCGTAAGCCTACAATGGTAGGTGTCAATAGTGTTGTTAATACAAAAAAGAGTCATCCCCCTCTGAACTTGCACATCCTTCTTGTCTTCTTTCTTCATAATATTCTGCCCAGGCTGTAGTAATTGTCATTCCTACTGTTTCATCACTTTTCTCACTCCTTTTGGTGAGGGGTTGTGTTGGACCTGGCTCCTTTTACAGGGTCATCCCCAAACCTTTTGCCTTCCTCCTCCTATTTTTTCTGACCTCTTTTTGTCAGCTCTAGGACTTTGAGCACTTTATCACTGCTGATCAGTGCTAAAGTGCATGTGCTCTCCTTTCTAAATATGATATGATTGGCTTACACCTAATTGGCACATTTAATTTACCTGTAAGTCTTTTGTACAGTGGTATCACTATACCCAGGGCCTGTAAATTAAATGCTACTAGTGGGCCTGCGGCACAGCTTGTGCCATCCACAGAAGTAGCCTTTCAAACCTGTCTCAGGCCTGCTACCACAGGGCCTGCGTGCACAGTTTACTGCCACAGGGTCCTGGCATCTAAATTTACTTGCCAGGCCTAGAACTCCACTTTTACTACATATAAGTCATTCCTAAGGTAGGCCCTAGCTAGCCCTGTGGGCAGGGCGCAGCGTGGGTAAAAGGCAGGACATGTGCCTGGTTGTGTGGCCTGTCCGCGTAGTGACAAACTGGTTTCTCACTACTGTGAGTGCTGCCTTTCTCATAGGATTGCATTGGAAAGGCCCCAACATATGTCTAAGTTGTATTGTCTAATCTATGAGGGTTAGCGTAGGCATGTTTGGTATGGTTGTAATGGTAGTGAGAAATGCTGCTTAATGGTGTATGTGGATTTTTAATTACCATTATAGAAATGCCACTTTTAGAAAGTGGGCATTTCTCTGTGCTTATGACTCTGGTGTTTTGCAGCTTGACTCCAATCCGTGTCTGATGCAGAGTGACAGCTGGGCTTTGTGTATACCTTTCAGAAATTCTGTACACAGGGAGGATGGAGGTGCCACAAGAGTGCATCTGCATATTGAATGGTCTTCCTGGGCTGGGAGAGGGAGAGGTGGGGCACATCTGCATTTGCTGTGCCCTGGTGTCACACAAAGGGCTCCTTTACCCCCACTGATGTCTGGAGCTAGTCCCAGAGGAGAAACAGGACACTCCTGGAACAGGTTAGTACTAGCTGGAGCCCTTATCCCCCTTTTGTAGAAGCTGTGCAAAATGAGTATAAGTATAGGTGGTCTTCCCCCACTTTTGTAGACACTAATGGATTACTGAAATGGATACTAGATACTGCTGGAAGGACTTGCCAGGAACCACCTTGGGACTGCTGCTGTTGTGCTAACATGTGACCTGCAAGGTCACTGAGAGCAACTGTCACTGCCCTCTTAACCCTTATGCTGGCCTGCTTGCTGGGACCCTGCAGCCCTGTGCCCCATTGCTGTCTCCCGGGGCTGGGAGCTGTGTCCCTTTTTCCCCTGCACAACTGCCCTGCTTTGGGCTCAAGTGTTCTTCAAGGGGTGTGTTGTAATTTAGTTGTAATATTTTAAGGTAGCAACATGTAATTACATATAGGCAGATTTTGTTAGATTAGAGGTTATGACATATTTAAATATAAGTGGTACGTTCCCCCCCACCTTCCCTTTAGAATGGAATGTTCTGACTGTTAGGTAGAGGAGTTCACAATAGAATGTTGGGAGAGAGAGCTGAGAGAAGAGGAGATGTGAAGAGCTGATGAGGAGAAGTGGAGATGAAAATAAAGCGTGATTCTAAAGAACCATTGATCTTTTTTCATTATAACACTGGCGACGATTGGAGTGCGAAAGGGGGCACTTTCATCTCTACCCCTTGTGCTGCATCCTCATCAAAGTGACCACCATTTACTTAAGGTACTGTTATTCTTAATTAAATGACTGCATAATCTAGGAGTTATAAGGATCATCCCGTTTATTCGACAAGTACTTTACTACAAAATGCAGCTATGCAGATAGCACTATTACTGATTTTTCAAGTCTTGAAATATTAAGCATAGTGTTGACAAAACAAAACGAAACCTGATATTGGCAAAGTTAATTTAGAAAGAAGAGCTAAACCGTCAAGAAGAGTTCATAAGGTTAGCCTTTCAATTCAACAATAATTTTACAAGGAAAAAAATATAAACCACACATTATGAACCTTTTCTGAGAGGAAAGGTCAAGAAGACACAATCAATCACATGACAGATATTCCTGGAAGGAAAGGAAAATAAAAGTGTCTTTTACCAGCATTATTTCATGGAAGGCAAGCACAGGTTATGAACAGCGACCTTTTCTGAGAGGGAAGGTCAAGAAAATCAATCTATCACACACAAGTATTTCATCTATGAGGATCTAAAATAAACGGGTCTTTTTCTGATGACATTTTATGAAAGGCAGCTCTGAAACGGAACATTCTTATTATATTTATCTGTGTGGAAGCGCGCACAATTACATGAGGAGCATATCTCATTAACTTTTAATCCACAAGAGGTTGTACTTTGCGAATTACCTCAGCTTTAGTGGAGTTTTTGAAACGATTGAGGATCATCTGTACTTCGGTTTCAAATGCAGTTTCACTGAATTGTCTTACTCCAGCAATTGGACCTGCATATTGTTGTGACGCTGACAGGCACAGCATGAACGTTTAAGAAGCATTGGTAATGATATTAGCCTGTTGGTGGTAACGCTGACAGGCACAGCTCTTTCCTGCTTGTGGCATTGTGGGAAATTTACTGTTCTCAGGGCTTTTCCTCTAAATCGGCCTCCTGTTCTCAGGGCTTTTCCTCTAAATCGGCTGCAACACTAGACTGTGCATTTTCTTTAATGTCTTCATAAATATGCATTCAACTGTTACTATTTAGATTTAATAACATGTGATGATTGCTATATTTATTTTCTAACTTTTTAATGTTTATAGTTGCACTTTGAGAATACACTTGATAGTACATAGTAATTGCTATATTTTATACATACATAACTATTTAAATCACACTATCCTTTAGAAATGGCTGCAGCGGGCATGTCCCAGCCAATTCCATTTTTAAATGAAACTGGAGAACCTAACATCCCATGGAAAGAATGGTTCAAAATTTTTTAATCATATTTAATTGCCATTGGTGGAGATAAATTCAACCCACTCAGGAAACAACACATATTGCTACACAATTTAGGGACGCACGGCAGAAAAATTTATGATACGTTACCTGAACCTGATTTTCCAGATGGACAAGTACAGGATGAGTATGTCACCACATATTTGAAATTGGAAAAACAGTTTGGAGACAGAGTAAATGTGGTCTTAGAACGTCATAAATTTTTCTGTCGTTCCCAAGGCAAACAAGAGAGTGTGACTAATTACGTTGCTGCTCTAAGGGGATTGAGTACATTATGTAACTTTGGGAATCTTAATGACTCACTAATTCGAGACCAAATAGTCCGTTGTACTAGTAATGTAAAAATTCAGGAAAAATTACTACAAAAACAACCTGATCTGCAGGAAGCAGTGGAAATAGCAAAATCCATTGAGCACACACAGCTATGTTTACAAGAAATCAGACCTCCTTCTGCTTCTTCTGATCAAGTTGCAGAGATTAAGGTAAATGCAGAAGAAGAAAAAGTTATGAAAATTAAAACTGGAGGTAAACAACCTATAAAAACCACTAATCCTACAACAGGATTAAAATGTTACCGCTGTGGGAGCAGCACTCATTTGGCGAACTCTACCTTTTGTCAAGCTAGGACAGCCATATGTAGAAAATGTAATAAAAAAGGCCATTTTGCCAGAGTGTGTAGGGAGGTGTCTAAATTTGATAAACAATATGAGCATAAAAAGGTCGATGATTCTCAAGAAGTTAAAAAGATAATACTGCAGGTTAAAAAGGAACAGGAAAATTCTTTTCAATATCCTCAGTGTAATATTTCCCTTGATGGCAGTCCAGTAACAGTTTTCGCTGACTCTTGCTCACCCTTTACAATCATAAATGAACTGGATTTTAAAGGTATTGGTAAAGAAATGTCCGCCAGATTGTCAAAACCAGACATTAATCCCAAGGGTTATAACAAAGACCCCATCCCTCTTAAAGGGATGTTCAAGGCTTTAATATCATTTAAGGGTCGTACCACTGTAGGGAAAGTTTATGTAGTTGAAAAAGGATCCAGTTTACTGGGTTGGCAGCATCAGAAGGAGTTGGGAATCAAACTGGACCCTAATAATCCGGAACAAGTGCTGCTCATGGACAAAAATAACTCTAATGAGTTGATTTTCCAGGAATTTCCTGAGATTTTTACTGAAAAGTTAGGTCTACTGGCAGGCTTCCAACATAAAATTAAATTAAAACCTAAGGCTAAACCGATAGTACATAAAACTAGACAAATTCCACACTTACTTAGAGACCCTCTTAAAAAGGAACTTAAGAGACTAGAATCTCTAGGAATTATTCAACCAAGTGAGAGTTCAGAATGGTTATCTCCCATCGTAATTGCCAAGAAACATAATTGTGACGACATTAGGGTGTGCATTGATTTGAGAGATTTGAACAGAAACATTTGGGTGGAAAGACATCCACTTCCTGTTATTCATGAAATATTAAGCACCATGGGGGAGGCAGCATGTTTTTCCGTGCTGGATCTCTCCAGCGCATACCACCAGGTTGAACTTCACCCAGATTCCAAATGGCTCACAGCTTTCACTACACCCCTAGGATCGTATATGTTCAATAGAATGCCATTCGGGCTTGCATCAGCTGCGGCCGTATTTCAAAAAATCATGCAACGTGTTTTGGAAGATACCCCTAAGACTCTATATTTTCAGGATGACATTTTAATATATGGAGCAAATGTAGAGGAACATGATACAAACTTAAAAAAGGTACTTAGTAAACAAAAAATGGCGGGTTTGACATTGAGAAAGGATAAGTGTCAAACTAGAGTTGATTCAGTTGATTATTTAGTGCACACTATTTCTAAAGATGGGTTCAAACCTAAAACTTCACTAGTGGAAGCTGTTAAGAAGGCAGAGGCACCAAAAAACAAGGAAGAATTAAAATCTTTTCTAGGCCTTGCTGAGTATATGACAAAATATGTCAAGGGATTCTCAGAGATATCATATGACCTAAGAGAGTTACTAAAAAACCACACACCTTACAAATGGATAGAATGTCATGAATCTGCAT
This sequence comes from Pleurodeles waltl, assembly GCF_031143425.1. Lineage (NCBI taxonomy): Eukaryota > Metazoa > Chordata > Amphibia > Caudata > Salamandridae > Pleurodeles > Pleurodeles waltl. Next base: position 740,123,202 of record NC_090445.1, on the reverse strand, counting down.
TTCAAAGGATTAAACAAGCCATTGTAACAGCACCATTCCTGGGTACTTTCAATCATGAAAGGAAGACTATTCTTACTACTGACACAAGCAAAAAAGGTTTGGGAGCCACTTTATCCCAAGTGGTTGATGGTAAAGAGAGAATTGTAGCATTTGCTTCTAGGGCTTTAAATAAGGCAGAATCCAATTACTCAGTAATTGAAAGAGAAGCTCTGGCTTGTTTCTGGGCTATAAAACATTTTAAATTCTTCCTTTGGGGTACACAATTTACTTTACGTACAGACCACAAACCACTAGTTTATGTTTTCTCTACAAAAAGTTTCTACAACTGTACACCTAGAATTGCTAGATGGATTTTAGGCCTGGAGAGCTTTTGTTTTAAGATTGAGTACCTACCGGGTAATAATAATTGTGCTGCGGATTTTCTATCTAGAGTACCGTTGACTATAAATGAAGACTATGAGACCCCGGAATACCCAGTAATGGTTGTTTGTACTCTGGCTATCAGTGAAGAAGAATGGAAGTTGGCTGACCATAAGGATGAATCCCTATCCTTATTGAGAACATTATCGAAGGAGGGATGGCCGGAATTTAGGAGGGATCTGGACGAAACACTAAAAAACTATTGGGAGGTTAGACATGAAATAAATGAAAACGGAAATTTTGTTTTAAGAAATGATAAGATAATGCCACCGGCAGGATTGATACACAAAATTATCAATCTGGCTCATGAAGGTCATTTAGGCAGGAGCCTCACAAAAGCTCGTGTTAGAGAAAGATATTGGTTTCCTAATATGGACTCTATGATAGAAAATGAAGTTAAAAATTGCATTAAATGTGCGTGCAGTGACAAAATTAAAATTATTCGTAAAACTCCTATATATCCTGTGGCTGTACCAGACAAGCCTTGGACAAAATTGGCATTAGACATCATAGGGCCTATCAACATGAAAGGTGTTGTGAAATGTTTTGCTTTAGTACTGATTGATTATTATTCGCATTGGATTAATGTAAAAATGGTAAGCCAAATCACCACTGAATCAGTTAAAAATTTCCTTAAAGATGCTTTTGCTATGGAAGGAATACCCGCCACCTTGATCACTGACAATGGAGTTCAATTAACTTCATCAAAAATGAAAGATTTTCTTAACTCTTTAAACATACACCACCTCACTACAGCGCTATATTGTCCCAGGGCAAACGGTTTAGTCGAAAGGACCAACCGCATGATTAAAGAGTGCATCCAGTTAGCTAGTGTAAACCAAATAATCATTGAAAATGCTATTCGAGACATGTTATGGGCGTACCATTCTACTCCAAATTCAGTTACAAAAAATTCTCCATTTTCTGCTCTAAAGGGCAGGAAACCAAGTACCAAATTCTTCCCTTCATGGTTAGGTGGAGGAGGAAAAAGTGATGCCATAACTCCACAATTCAGACTTAGAATAGAAAATCATCAAAACAATTACAAAAAAAGATACAATACTAAACATGGTACTAAACAACAACAGTGGAAAGTGGGGGATAAAGTTTATGTTAAAAATCCTGTAAGGGGTTTTTGTCCGAATATGCGAGGCACTAAATTTTCCGGTCCTTTTGATATTGCCAAAGTGAAAAACAATGTGGTTACGTTAACAAATGGTCAGTGTTGGAGTATGGACAGGATTGTCCAACAGCCATCAGCCCTCGTGAGGAGTGAAGGAAATTCCATGGAGAATGGCGAGAGTGAGGAGATTCAGCAGAGACGTGACGTCGGTGCAGAGAGTACCAATAGAACTTCTTTTAAAACATCGATGTAGTGTATGTCAAATTATCTATTGAATGTATATATTTAAGACATCAATGTAGGTATGTCAAATTATTATTGAATGTATATATTTTTTATCACTTTGTATATATTGTGTGTGGAAGGGAAGATGTTTTGTAATTTAGTTGTAATATTTTAAGGTAGCAACATGTAACTACATATAGGCAGATTTTGTTAGATTAGAGGTTATGACATATTTAAATATAAGTGGTACGTTCCCCCCCCACCTTCCCTTTAGAATGGAATGTTCTGACTGTTAGGTAGAGGAGTTCACAATAGAATGTTGGGAGAGAGAGCTGAGAGAAGAGGAGATGTGAAGAGCTGATGAGGAGAAGTGGAGATGAAAATAAAGCGTGATTCTAAAGAACCATTGATCTTTTTTCATTATAACAGGGTGCTATTTTACTGCCCCTTGTCCGCCCAAAACCTGCAACTCTAGCACTAGGAGAGCGCTATGTTTTCTTCTACCGTCTGAGAGCTTGCTGGTGGAAATCAGCTGTTGAGGAGCCCAGAGAGTCAGCGCAGACGAGTATGATCTCCTAAGTTCCCCCCAAGGCACATGCACACTACCGCCTGGAAGAAATCACCACTGCAGCCCAGGCTGAAATCAATGAGGCTGCGGGGGGGAAGCGCCCGCCAGATGAGTGGTGCAGGGCGATGCTGCGGCTGTGCCAACAGTGCAGGAGAAGACGCCACCCGGCGTATCTGCCCGGCATCTGGCTCAGCCCTGTGTGAAGGGCAAGCCAGTTCTGCCAGGAGGGGGACGACCCTGAGGAGTGTCCTCCATGTGAGGCTGCAGAGAGAAGCTGGGCCGAAGAAGGCAGCCGCACAACGCGTCAGTGGGCGGCTGCATCGGATTGCTTTCCTCCAAGGGGGGACCCAAAGGAGTCTTCCTGCCTATTCACCAGCCTGGTACCCCCGACCATTTTTGCAGTACCTACGGAGGGCGGGGACATGTCCACAAGTACACAATCCCGTTGATGGTGGCTCGAAGTGGAGTTGCCACCGGAGTCTTGACAGGGTGGTTTGTGAAAGAGTTCACGGAGATCCACTCTGTGGAATTCCGCAGAGTTGATTAAAAGCTCTGTGGAATTCTGCGGAGGCAGAGTTCCTTGACCCGTAGAGTCCTGAATGTGCTCAATCTTGGAAGTGCTGAGCAGGGTCGAGCCGGGTTAGCCAGGCTCGACCCAGCTTAGCACTTTGGAGATCAGGTACATTCAGGAGAGGACCTTAGGCAGTTAAAGCTGCCATTTCAGGCCTCTTGTACACCAACCTGTCCCTGTGCACTGCACACGAGGCAGGCCGTTGCATAAGGGGCCTGAAACAGCAGCTTTCTTACACTGCCTAGGGCACTGGCCTGAATTCAGGCCAGGGCCGTAGGCAGCGAAAGCAGCTGTTTCAGTCCTTGTTTGCGCACCAGTGTGCACAAACATTGAAAAAGAAAAGAGACGAGGACGTACCTGGGTCCTCCAGGTGGTCCTCTCCTTGTCGTCCTCCGCAGAGGCCTTGCTCTCTGCTTCCCTCTGCCCCCTTCTACCGGGCTGCTGGCTGAGGGAGGCCTGGCACTGGATCCATCGCCAGTGCCACTGCAGCCCAATTATGGGCTACACAGTATAAGGGCAGATTGTCTGCGCTTGCGCTGTGTAGCCCATCACTGGGCTGCAGTGCGCACCAAGTGAGCTCTGCTCCGCTGGCGGTACTAACAGAGTTGTTGGTCGAACTCCAACTCTGTTAGCTCTGCCAGCGGAGCGGAGCTCCCCACCCACCCCTAGTGGTTTCCCTGCTTCGGACCGCTACTGTTACCATAATTGCCCTAATCGGCAGGCAGCGGTGTTTATTCCCTACTTCACGAAGAGAGTATCGCATTCTCTACCACCCATTGGGTAGAAGCAGCGCAGGTGTGCAATGCCCTGCATATAGACCATGCTTGGGGAGGATTCTTGTTAGAGTTATATTTCCTGGTGGTACTCTTACCCGCCTTGTGGATACTGCATTTTAACTAGAGGATCTACTGCCCTTGTTTCTGCATTATTCTCAGTGTCGCCTGGTATAGGGATATATGTTGTGCTCCATTGTTGGGGGACGCCCTGTGTTCTCTCACGTACCATAATATATGCAGGGAGAATTGTTTTCATGCTATGTACTTTCATGATGGTGTCTTAGCACCACTGATAATGTGTTTTCTATGATGTGCATTTATGGTAATAATGACATCCTGACTACTGTTTGTGTTGCAGAATAACAGTAACCTGTATGTTTACCTGACTGCTGCTCATTCTCGAATAGTACTATTAACCTGTGTGATGTTCTGCTTCTGTAGCAGAGCATTACTGATACATGTCACTTTTAGACTAATGAAGTTTTATGCAGTACAGTTTAATTTTATAGAACTGGGTGTTGTGTTTCCTTTGTGGTGTATTTATTGTGTCATGTGTGTTGTGTGTGTTGTGCAAACGCTTTACACATTGCCTCTGGGATAAGCCTGACTGCTTGTGCCAAGTTACCAAGGGGGCAAGTAACCCCTTCCCCCCTACTAGAGTGAATGTGTTCTGCCTGGCTTAGTTGCATACCCTAGCCAACCAGAAACCCCACATCTAACATCTGCAATTTATTGTCCGAGTTTGCCTGATCATCACTCATGCGCTTCACCAACCCTTCTGAATTTGAACATTTCTTAATATTTAAAATCAGTACCCATACCACACTTTACTGTTTCTATTGCTCCTCTCCTTCCACTTTTCCAAATGTTCCTTTTAACTCTGATTTAATACAGAGCTTCTGTGTCCCAAAGAAGGTTGAAGCTTGAGAACTTATGGTTGAGAGCACTCTGGAAGTTACCAGAAGAGGGGTGCTATTTGCATCTGCTGGCAGCTCTTCCTCTTGCAGTTGAATTCCTTTTTTCCTCTCATATTAGAAGCACTAGAAAGGGGGCTCATTTTTACATCCTTGCCATGCAAAGGTACTGATTTTTCAATGGCAACATGCTATTTATCGGTTCTTCTTCAAACTATTACATAAAACGTGTTTCTACTTGACACTGTAAAACACGGCTTCCACTCACTGCGCAGCTCAGTGCATAATCTATTCAAAACCTAAAAAGGAGATGTCACACTTCCTTCAGCTTATATATTATTTGGTATGCTGGACCCAGCCAACAAAACCCAGTAAATTCAGTATGAAAAAACTATACTTTGTGCATAGCAAAGAAAATATAACAAAAAAATTTGAAGCAGAAGTCCAAGTAAATTCTAGCAGAAAGTACACTTTTCTTTTGGCCCTGATAGCGCCTAAAGCTACCCGAGGAATTCAAAATCTTCATACTGTGCTTCTATTGACATTAGTTTAGCATCGGATTGTGTCAATCGTACCATAATCTAACTAGAACTATTACATTGAAACATACCTTTTCCATTACTCTGAAAGATCCAGACTCTTAACAACTAAAACGAGTAGGGCAAAGCCTGCTGAATCACAGCTTTGATTATTTATTTTCTTAACCACTTCGCTGCCAGGCCTTTTCCCCCTATGGTGCCAGGCCTTTTTTTGGCTATTTGGGGAAGTTTGTGCTTAGGCCCTCATAACTTTTTATCCACATAAGCTACCTATGCCAAATTTGTGTCATTTTTTCCAACATTCTAGGGATTCTAGAGTTTCCCAGAGTTTGTCGGATCCCCTGAAGGAGACCAAGAAATTAGCCACTATACAGCAAAAAATTCATTTTTTTCAAAAGAATGGGAAAAAAGGGCTGCAGAAGAAGGCTTGTGGTTTTTCCCCTGAAAATGGCACCAACAAGGGGTTTGTGGTGCTAAAATCACCATCTTTCCAGCTTTCAGGAATAGGCAGAAAACCCCATTGTCAATACAATTTTGGCATTTTACTGGGACATACCCCATTTCTACTATTTTTTGTGCTTCCAGCCCTCCTTCCAGTTAGTGACAGATATGGGTGTGAAACCAATGCTAGATCTCAGAAAGCTAAACATTTCTGAAAAGTAGACAGAATTCTGAATTCAGCAAGGGGAAATTTGTGTAGATCCTATAAGGTTTTCCTGCAGAAAATAACCGCTGAAATAAAAAAAAAATTGAAATTGAGGTGAAAAAACAGCTATTTTTCTCCACGTTTTATTCTGAAACTTTTTCCTGCGATATCAGATTGTTTTAAAGTAATATACCATTACATCTGCTGGACTCCTCTGGTTGTGGGGATATATAGGGCTTGTAGGTTCATCAAGAACACTAGTTACCCAGAGCCAATAAATGAGCTGCACCTTGCAATGGTTTTCATTCTATAACGCGTATACAGCAATTCATTTGCTGAAATATAAAGAGTGAAAAATAGGTATCAAGAAAACCTTTGTATTTCCAAAATGGGCACAAGATGAGGTGTTGAGAAGCAGTAATTATTTGCACATCTCTAAATTCCGGGGTGCCCATACTAGCATGTGAATTACAGGGCATTTCTCAAACAGATGTCTTTTTTACACACTGTCTTACATTCGGAAGGAAAAAATTTAGAGAAAGACAAGGGGCAATAACACTTGTTTTCCTATTCTGTGTTCCCCCAAGTCTCCTGATAAAAATGGTAACTCACTTGCATGGGTAGACTTAATGCTCACGACAGGAAACGTAACATGGACACATCACATTTTCACATTGAAATCTAACGTCTTTTTTGCAAAGTGCCTACCTGTAGATTTTGGCCTCTAGCTCAGCCGGCACCTAGGGAAACCTACCAAACCTGTGCATTTTTTAAAACTAGACAACTAGGAGAATCCAAGATGGGATGACTTGTGGGGCTCTCACCAGGTTCTGTTACCCAGAATCCTTTGCAAACCTCAAAATATGGCCAAAAAACACTTTTTCTTCACATTTCGGTGACAGAAAGTTCTGTAATCTGAGAGGAGCCACACATTTCCTTCCACCCAGTGTTCCCCCAAGTCTCCAGATAAAAATGGTATCCCACTTGTGTGCGTAGGCCTAGTGCCCGCGAAAGGAAATGCCCCAAAATGCTATGTGGATACATCAAAATTATCAAATACTAAACTACGTGTTTTTGCCCGGGGGACCTGCGTTTTTGGTTCTGGGCTCAGTAGCCATATATGGAAACCTACCAAACCCAAACATTTCTGAAAACTAGACACCGAGGGAATCCAGGGAGGTGTGACTTGCGTGGGTACCCCAATGTTTTATTACCCAGAACCCTCAGCAAAGCTCAAATGTAGCTAAAAAATCATATTTTTCCTACTTTTCTGTGTGGGATCACTGCACCTGGACAAATTTCCCACCACCCAACGTTCCCCTCAGTCTTCTGGTAAAAATGATATCTCACTTGTCTAGGTGGACCAAGTGCCTGTGACAGGGAAGAGCCAAAAGCATGTCAAAATTGAGGGGAACTAAAGCAGGTCACAAAGGCCAGTTTGAAAAAAAACATTTTTAGGCTGACAAGTGCAGCAGAATTTTTATCGGTATAGATGAAGCAATGCTGGGTGGTAGGCATTTTGTGGATTCCTGCAGATTCTGGAAGGTTCCATCACAAAAATGAGGGAAAAATGTGTGATTTCCAGCAAAGTTGGAGGTTTGCAGGGCATTGTGGGTAAGAAAATGGTGCGGGTGCATGTGAAGCACACCACCCTGGACTCAACCATATGTTTAGTTTTCAGATGTGTCTAGGTCTTGTGGATTTTTCTACAAGGCAGCATCCCAAAGTCCAAAAAGTGCAAACCTCACCATTCCAAGTGGGACGATTTTGAGAGTTAGCCGAGTTCTCATGGCCCAAATGTAAAACCAAAACCCTAAATAATCAAATGTCCACTTGCTTGCCATGGGACAAGATGTTTTAGTGTGCAGAGGAGAGCTGAAAGACTGTTAGTCGCTTCAGTTGGGGTGGGGGCATAACCATGCCCATACTGGTTGGTAGCCACCACCACACTATTTTTTTTATTTTAATTCCCTGGCATCTAGTAGACTTTCTACCCCCCCAGCCCTCCCCCAGGGTGTGGATCGCGGGTAATTGCCCCATCTGCCCACTGGTGGGCAGAACAACTTTGGCCCCATTTATATGGGTCTTATTTTGAAAAGAAAATCTTCCCTGGTCTCTGGTGGGCTTTCGGTCCCCTTGGGGGCAGATGGGCCTTCCAAAATTAGGCCGATCTGCCCCCAAAGGGGGCAGATATGGCCAACAGAAATGTGCCCCCCTGGGGAGCGACCCTTGCCCAAGGGGCTACCCCTCCAATCAAAACACACACATACACACACACCAATCCCTGGTACCTAAGTGGTTTCTGCACCCACCGGGCGCAGATCGGCCTAATAGAAATAGGCCGATCTGCCCCCAGGGGGAGCAGAAATGGCCTAAAATAAATTCCCCCCCACCCACAGGTGAGCGACACTTGCCTAAGGGGTCACTCCTCTTGCGTGAAATTGGCACTAAAACAAAATCCCCGGTGCCTGAAATGGCCTAAATACAATTTGCCCCTCAGGGGAGCGACCCTTGCCTAAGGGGTCACTCCCCATACATAAAAACATAAAGTAAATAAAAAAATATATATATCCCTGGTGTCTAGGGGTTTCTGCCCGTGGGCAGATCAGCCTAATTATAATAGGCAGAAAAGGCCTAAGAATATTTTGCCCCCCACGGGAGCAGCCCTTGCCCAAGGGGCCGCTCCCCTTCTTTGTAAGTATAAAAAAAAGAATCCCTGGTGTCTAGAGGTTTCTGCCCCACTTGGGCGCAGATTGGCCTAATAAACAGGTCACACCCCATACATGAAAACATAAAGTAAACCAAAAAAAAATATCTCTGGTGTCTAGGGGTTTCAGCTCCCCCCCCCCCCCCCGGGGGAAGATCGGCCTAATTATAATAGGTTGATCTGCCCCCAGGAGGGTCAGAAAAGGCCTAAAAATATTTTGCCCCCCTGGGGATTGGCCCTTGCCCAAGGGGCCGCTCCCCTTATACGTATGTATGAAAAAAAAATCCATGGTGTCTAGTGGGCATTTCTGGTCAGCAGAAATGCTTGCAAAGACATGAAAGGAAAGGAAAGGCATTTCCTTTCCTTTCATGCCGCTGCCTGCCCCCTCCTCCCGAGCAGAAGAGAAATGCTGAGCATTTCTCTTCCACATCGTCCTGGAAGCATGCTTCTAGCGTGATTGGAGGTGACCTCTGATGAGGTCAGCACTCTGGGGAAAATCGGGGGTCGGGGTGGAAGGGGAAGCGATTCCCCTTCCATCCCTGATGGGGAATGTGGGCTGGGTGCAGGACGAGCTGGGCTATGAGCTAGCTATGTGATGTCACTTTAGTCAGTAAAATTTGCACATCTAGTTGTGTAAAGCAGTGAGCTATCCGACTCCCTTTACTTTGCCTTTATTTAAGGTCAAGTGGTTGGGCAACACATCCCAGTCTTTATGTCCATTACTGATATGATATTAAGAGACTGTGAAATTGTCATAAACTATGCGGAATCACCTTTCTGTGACAGTTATATAGGTTCTGGAGAAATACATGAACAGGTGATTTGGCTCCAAAGTTAAGATGTTTTTTCAATGAAGAAGAATCTCCAGCCACATCTCCAAACACGCTAACCCCCAGCAACTGCCCTTTCACTGGCTCCACATTCAGTCAATAACATTCTATTTGGAACTTAAGACTAGAGATAGGGAAGGGAAAACAAGGGAGGAACATACCAATAGAATATATACCAAGCATTGCAGAAACCGGTTTCACATTAGCACACATCCTCCTCCCAAGCAAAAAAAACACCAGGAAATAAATGATATAAAGTGAACTAGTTGCACTATGGTTGAGTCAAGATCACAATTCTGTTAAAAATCCCCATGCGACCATTATTCATTTGGTAGCTCCTCAAAACACTTTTGTAACCTTACAAATTTCACCAAAGCGTGAAACCCCTCCTATTCTTTCAGGCAACTTGATCTTCACCAGATCTCCCACCTGTACATGCAATGGCTTCACCGCTTTCAAATATCATAATTTTCTTTTAATTTTGCTCTCATGACTATCTCCCTTTCCTTCACCTGTTCATGAATGTTTTCCAGACACCCTGAATCTTAACTGTATTGTTTAACCCAAGGAGGATACATCTTAGTATGCAGTTTGCATTTCTTGAAGACCACAAAGGGACTGATCCTAGTGGTGGTGTGAGGAGTAGATCCATATTCTTTAACCCTTTTCTTTACTGCCTGAACCTACCTGCTTCCCCCACTCTTTGCAGTCTGAATAGTCTGTTTGAGAGTCCAGTTGAATCTCTGTACCACTCCATTAGTCTACAGAGAATACTTTTCTTGTGACCAATGCCTCTGTCACTCAGAAACTCCACCAACTCTCTCGATGTAAATTGGACCCCATTGTCCATAGGAATAACGTTAGGATTCCCTTCCCTTGCAAACAATTCAGATAAAAACTTCATGACAGCTGATGTACTTATTCCTTTTGTGACACCAACCTCTGGCCTCTTGGACAACATGTCCCTGGCCACTATCAGCTACTTGTTCAACATACCCACCGTGATAGGCCCAACAATGTTCAGCCCTATCTCCTCCCAAACCTCACTTGGCATCTTCCTACAGACAATTAGGACAGTTCTTGTTTTCGTGGTTTTATCTGACACTGCACTCATCACACTTTCTCACCAAACGTTCTATCACGATGTCCACTCCTGGTCACCCATATTTACAAATATTCACACCAAACTCTTTCTTTTGTCTTACTTATTCCTTGATGCCCCCCCATGTGCCAGACTCATTAAATGATTCCTGATGGTGGGGCCAACGTACTTGCCTTTCAAAACAATATTATCATGTTCCAACATTTCTTCAAATACCTTAGCAAAACCAATAAACCTTTCACCCTTCTTCCAGTCACTTTCTTCCATGAGAACTGTCAGGAAAACCACTGCCAGCATCGTTAAGTTCTTCCCTCAGCAAAAATGATTCCCCTCTTCCTTGTACTCACGTTGGTTGCAGCGGCGTCCTCACTCCCGGTGGCTCTTGCAGAGGCTGTTCTTAGAACTAGCTTCTTCAGGTTTAACTGCCACTCAAGATGGTGGCCGCAAATCCTTGTGAGGTCAGTGCTCTAGTGTTTCTACCTTAGTCTCATGCTGAAGCTTCCCTCCAACTGTCATCCTGAGGAGAATAAGCAGTGTTCCTGAGGCACTTCGTTTCATAGAGAATTCTTCCAGTTTTGAGTAATTCAATATTTTTCTTGTTACGGTGTGCACACCAGCTACTTTTCCCCTTTGAAGAAGCTGAATTTCTTCCTTCTTCCAACAACTGGCTATCGGCTTTCTGAGGAGAATTCATTTTGGCTTAACAGAACTTCAAGTAACTGCAGTAAGGAATCCTTTTGTATGATTTCCAGACTTGCCAATGTATATATATGTACATATATATTCAAGAACTCTTTGCTTTGGAGGCTTGTCAGTCTTAGAGACAAACCTCAGTGCTCAGACTAATTCCTAGAGACTGTGATTGAGAAAACTGAACTTTGAGAAGGAGTTTTTGTTTCCTGTAAAAGACATTAGTAGTTTTTATATTTATGCACTTTTGAACTGTCCTCCAGAGAAACTTGGAAACCTCTGACTCCTGGAGAAAAGAAGATATTAAGTTAATATTGTTCTCTTAGAGAGAGGCTAGTCTCTGAAAAGATCCAGGTTAGGAGAATTATAGAATTGGGTGAATGTGAATGGCTGAACTGGTGAGGGTGCAGTAGGAAGGCACTCTATGCTCTTATCACCCGACTGCAGGTCCTTCCTTTGAAGAAATCCCAATAAGAAGAAAGGTGCAGGTTTTTAGAGACACATACTGAATATCCTATCTTCAAGTGGGAAACACAGGCTGGAACTGGATCTGGAGGCGTTCTCTCTTTTTGTATTCCCATTCCCTTTTCCCCATAGCGGATGCAGGGTTCAGATAATCAGTTAAAGTCTGAGCACGCATCTAGTGGAGGGAGTTCGGTAAAAGACATCTGCGCCTGTGGAAGTTTGATTTAACGGGTAATCTTCTGACAGTTTGAAGTGCCTAAAAATACTTATTTCCACCCTAGCAAAATGGCTGCAGGTTTAGATTTTAATGCCTTGGCGGCACTTATGGACGAAATGCAAAAACAGTTAACCTTTACCCTAGATGAAAGCAAAAACTTGAGAAAGGAAATAAAAAGATCCCATGTTGAGACCCAACAGCTCATGGACAAATTAAATAACTTCACTTCTGGAAATACCGCAAGGACTAGTGGGGTTTCAGGTAAAACCTTCCCTACCTCTACCTCAGAAATATCCACACAAGTCATTCATTCCATCTCTCCTATCATTCCCCTGGCCCCACCTGAACATTTTAGTGGAGATCCTTACAAGGTGCAGATATTTTTAACCCAGTGCTCCTTACGCTTCCTTTGTCGTCCCGTTATTATTACAGACGATCAGTCAAAAACAGCGTTCATTTTGTCTTATTTGAGTGGAGATACATCTTCATGGTCCATGCCTTTGGTGTCACGAAATGACCCAATATTATATGATTTTGAAGTCTTTAAAACCAAATTCCTTCGAATCTTTAACCGCAGAACAATTTCCCATGCCACAGATAATGAATTACTAGACTTAAAACAAGGTAATAGGGATTTGATCTCTTATCGGCCCAATTCAACAAATTAATTCTAAAGGCTGGTTGGCCCGAGAGCAAAAGGGCTGTGTTTTTTTACAGAGGTTTACAAGAAGAACTAAAAGATGGCTAGCCCAAATTCCAGATCGACCTACTGATGTGTCAAAATTAATTGATCTAGTTTTCCAGATTGATCAGCATCTGTTTGAAAGAAAAGCTGAACGCAAGAGAGAATTTCGTCCTATCCCGTCACGTTTTGATAGGAGTAAAGTGGAAAGTATCAAGACCTCCGAGAAACACTCTTTGGAAGAGCCAATGAAAATCAGCAGTGGTAGAGGTCCCCTGTCTAAAGAGGAAAAGGACAAGCGAAGATCTAAGAATCCATGGGGGTCATTACGACCTCGGCGGTCTTTTCAAAAGACTGCCGAGGCCGCGGGAGACAGAATACCGCCATTGCCGGCGGTATTTCAGTCTCCCTATTATGACATTTCCACTGGGCCAGTGGACTGTAACAGTGTTACCGTCCGCTGACCCAGCGGAGATGTCACATCAACATTGCAGCCGGCTCGTAATAGAGCCGGCGGCAATGCTGATGTGCAGCGGGTGCAGTAGCACCCGTCGCGCATTTCACTGCCCGAAATTCGGACAGTGAAATGCGCGACTGGGCTATGCCTGGGGACCCCTGCACTGCCCATGCCAAGTGCATGGGCAGTGCAGGGGCCACCAGGGGCACCCCAAGTCCCCTTACCGCCAGCCTTTCCATGACGGTGTGTACCGCTATGGACATGCCGGCGGTCGGGGACTCATAATCCCCAGGGCAGCGGTGCTGGCACCACTGCCCTGGGGATTATGACCGCCAAGCGGAATCCTGGCGGGAAAGTGGAGGGGCCGGCGGTATGGCCGTGGCAATTCTGCCACGGTCATAATTGCTGGCGGAACACCGCCAGCCTGTTGGCGGTGTTACCGCCAACATACCGCTGGCCGCCAGGGTCGTAATGACCCCCTATGTCTCTATTGTGAGTTGTTTGGGCATTTTGTTAGAGAGTGCCCAAGGAAGCCTAAACAAGATAATTCAGTAAAAGAGAAAACTCATTCTACCAAGAGAGTAGCCCTGGTTGACTTACAACATCAACCAGCCCCTGGATGCCAATTAGTGGCAAACACATTACAGTCTGCTTCCCCTCATCTTACCATCTCTTTTGACCTCATCTACAGAGAAAAGAAGCTGCAGGAGGTTTCAGTGATGATTGACTCAGGAGCTACGGGAAATTTCTGCGACATCCAGTATGCCACAAAAATGGGAATACATTTTGTAAAAAAGAGAGGAGTGGAGCCTGTTCGTGCTGTGGATGGAACAAATTTGTCTTCAGGTCCTATCACAGATGGAACTGAACCTGTAGCTCTGAAAGATCATCTAGGACACAAAGAAAATATATCTTTCAATCTCATAGATGCTCCTCAATTTCATCTGATCGTGGGCTTACTGTGGCTTAACGAACACAACCCTGAAATTAATTGGGAAAAGAGGACTGTCCAATTAAACTGAAGCTACTGCCAGAAGCATTGTTATGTCCTCAAGAGATACATCGTGCACCATCTCTAGCTCAAGTTTTAGCTACTAAATCCAATGTGGTTTGTGTTCTGGAAAAGGTTGTCATTCCCCCAGAATATAAAGAATTGTCTGCAGTGTTTGACCAAGCAGAGGCAGAGAAGCTACCTCCCCACAGATCTTATTATTGCAGTATCGAACTTGAGCCAGGTGCGAATCTACCTTGCAGTAGAATCTATGCCCTTTCTGAAAAGGAGAACAAGTTCCTAAAAGAATATTTGGAAAAATATTTAGCAAACGGTTTTATTCGTCCCTCTCAATCCCCAGTCTCTTCCCCCCTTTTGTTTACCCCAAAGAAGAAGAATGAAGAGTTAAGAACTTGTATTGATTATAGAGCGTTAAATCAAGTTACAGTGAAAAATCAATATCCCCTGCCCTTGATTTCAGTACTGCTACATCAGGTAAAGGACGCAAAAAACTACTCCAAACTAGATCTTCGTGCAGTGTACCATTTAATTTGAGTTGCTAGTTGAGACAAATGGAAAATGGCCTTCCACACCCGGTTTGGTCTATACAAGTACCAAGTGATGCCTTATGGGCTATTTAACATGCCGGTTGCTTTCCAGCACTTTGTGAATGATGTTCTGAGAGAGATTTTAGATCAATTCGTAGTAGTCTACATTGATGATATTTTAATCTTCTCCCAGAATTTGAGAGACCATGTAGATCAAGTGAGAGCAGTGCTAAAGAAACTGTTTGAAAATACCCTATATGTGAAGTTTGAAAAGTGTGCCTTTCATGCGAAGGAACAGGAATTCTTGGGATTCGTCTTATCGGAAATTGGAGTTTCCATGGATCCTGCTAAAATTCAAACAATTCTGGACTGGCCTTCTGCTAAAATGGTGAAGGAGGTGCAAAGTTTTATTGGCTTTGCCAATTTCTACTGCAGATTTATAAAAGAGTTTTCTAAAAAGATGGTCCCCATTACAAAACTTTTGAGAAAAGGAGTACCCTTCCATTGGTCAACTGAGCCTTTACGACAGCCCCGTTTCTTCTCCATCCTAACCCTGAGGAGTCATTTTTTGTGGAAGCTGACGCCTCCGACCAAGCGATTGGTGGTGTATTGTCTCAGATGTACAAGGAAACAGGTCAACTTCACCCAGTGGCATTTCGATCCAGGAAACTAACTCCTCCTGCAAGAAATTATCCAATTGCTGACAAAGAGCTATTGGTAGTGAAGGATGCCTTTCAGGAATGGCGGCATTATTTATTAGGGGCTCGTCATGCATTTACTGTGTTCACCGATCACAAAAATCTTCAGTTTTTAAAGTCTGCTATGACATTAACTCCAAGGCAATTGAGATGGTCCTTGTACTTTGCAGACTTTAATTTTACCATTGCCTATCGACCTGGTTCTGCCAATGGCAAGGCAGATGCGTTATCAAGAATGAATAATATACTTGGAGCCGGAGATGCTGAAAAGATTCCAAGTATTCCAGCAGACAAGTTTGTTTGTACTTTACAATTTTCCAAAATAAAAAGGAAGGTTTGAGAATCCATGTCTGACCAAGAAATTTCAGATTGGGCCAACAAAAAAGAAGGAAGATGGGTTTTAGAAAATCTTCCTTTTGTTGAAAATGCCTTATATTTGCCAACTTGTGAGTTGCAAGAACTAGCGCTACAAGCATGTCATGATGATCCTTTTACTGGCAATAAAAGAATTTTGAAGACTACCGCATTAATTAAAAGGTATTTCTGGTGACCTGCCATGATCCCTCAAATAAGACAATACGTTCAAACCTGTGATAAATGCATCCAGGGAAAGACAACACAATTAGCTCCTGAAGGTGAGCTTCAGCCTCTTCCCATTGCACCATATCCCTGGCGCACCATTACCATGGATTTGATTGTAGATTTACCTTCAAGTCAAGGTTTTGACACAATCCTAGTTTTTGTAGACACTTTTTCTAAAATGAGTCATTTCATCCCTCTGAAGAAGGTTCCTAGAGCCTCTCAGTTAGCACCATTATTTTCACAGCACATAGTGAGAGCTCATGGCATTCTGGTGGTTGTAATCTCAGATCGAGGTCCCTAATTTGTTTCCCAATTCTGGAGGGCCTTTATGAGACAACTTGGAATAGACTCACTTTATTCTACCAGTTATCATCCGGAAACGGAGGGACAGACAGAAAGAGTTAACCAGGAGATAGAACAGTACCTACGCTTATATCTCCTGGACCAAGATAATGATTGGCCAGATTTCATTTGGACAGCAGAATTTGCTGCTAACACTGCTATTCATGCCTCCACTGGTTATTCTCCTTTCTATTTGAACTCTAGTAGGCACCCAAAAATTATCTTAGGAAGGTCGGGAGACTGGGTCCCAGCTGTGGATTAATTCAGTAAGAAAATTCAAAAGACCTACCAATCTGCTAGAGAACACTTGACCAAGGCGGAGGTCTCTTACAAGAAACATGCTGACAAAAAGAGGAGAGGCAACCCTAGTTATTGCGAGGGTGAGAAGGTCTGGCTATCCACTCGACATTTATATTTAAGAGGGAACAAAACATTTCAGCCTAGATATGTAGGACCCTTTAAAATAAAGAAAATTGTAAATCCAGTAATAGTCAAACTCGCCTTGCCCCCTAAGGATCATCCAGTATTCCATGTCTCGCCACTTAAAAGAAGCCCTCCCAATGTTAGGACAACCATCCCTCCAGATTCTATCCACATAGATTCACATTTAGAATTGAAGTGAATAGAATTTTAGACTCAAAGTTTTAAAAAGGAACATTATATTACCTCATTGATTGGAAAGGTTTTGGCCCAAAAGAAAGGTCCTGGAAAGCCTTCCAAAATGTGCATGCTCTAAGGTTGATAAAGCAATTTCACAACACTTTCCTCAACAAACCTTTTGTGGGAGGGAGTTCTTTGGAGGGGGGGGTACTGTCAGGAAAACTATTGCCAGTGTTGTTAAGTTCTTCCCTCAGCAAAACAATTCCCCTTTTCCCTGTACCCATGTCGGTTGCAGTGGCATCCTCACTCCCGGTGGCTCTTGCAGAGGCTGTTCTTAGAACTAGCTTCTCCAGGTTTAACTGCCGCTCAAGATGGTGGCCGCAAATCCTTGTGAGTTCAGCGCTCTAGTGTTTCTACCTTAGTCTTGTGCTGAAGCTTCCCTCCAGCTGTTTCTCTCTGGGAGCCCTGCACTTCAACTGTCATCGTGAGGAGAATGAGCAGTGCTCCTGAGGCACTTTGTTTCATAGAAAATTCTTCCAGTTTTGAATAATTAATTCTTTGTCTTGTTACGGTGTGCACACCAGCTACCTTTTCCCTTTTTAAGAAGCTGAATTTTTTCCTTCTTCCAACAACTGGCTATCGGCTTTCTGAGGAGAATTTGTTTTGGCTTAACAGAACTCCAAGCAACTGCAGTAAGGAATCCTTTTGTATGATTTTCAGGCTTGCCAATATATATATATGTACAATATATATTCAGGAACTCTGCTTTGGAGACTTGTCAGTCTTAGAGACAAACCTCAGTGCTCAGACTAATTCCTGGAGACTGTGATTGAGAAAACTGAACCTTGAGAAGGAGTTTTCATTTCCTGTAAAAGACATTAGTAGTTTGTATATTTGTGAACTTTTGAACTGTTCTCCAGAGAACCTTGGAAACCTCTGACTCCTGGAGAAAAGAAGATATTAAGTTAACATTGTTCCCCTAGAGAGAGGTTAGTCTCTCAAAAGATCCAGGTTAGGAGAACGATAGAATTGGGTAAATGTGAAAGGCTGAACAGATGCATGTGCAGTAGGAATGTACTTATCTATGCTCTTATCACCCGACTGCAGGTTCTTCCTTGGGTAAACGGCATCTGCTCCTGTGGAAGTTTGATTTAACGGGTAATCTTCTGACAAGAACAAATTGCCGTACAAGTCTCAACATATCATTATTCTCATTTCCCCCAACCAGCCCTTTTCTGTGACACACCCTAGTGTCACACTACGAACCTTAACTTCATCTTCCTTCCACTTCACCCTCTCATCTTCCTCCCCATTAGTCGAATCAACTAACCAACCTAGACAAACAATCCTTCACATTATTGTTAGTTCCAGGCAAATAAGTTACCTGTAACGCCACCAGAAACTTGCAATTTCTAAATGATACACAATCTAAGTGTTTCCTGACAAACATTTCCTGTGGTCTGTGTGCACTTTGAACTTGACTCCCTAAACAAACTGTTTAAACTTCTGAAGAGCCCCTATTTTGCCAGAGCCCCCGTTTCAATTGTAGAATATTGCTTCTCTGATCCTCTCATTGATCAAGAGGCAGATGCTATGGTAACTTCTTTTCCATCTTTCTTCCTTTGCTTGAGCACAGCACCTAACCCTCTCTCACTGGCATCCATCACAATCACATAAGGGCCATCCAGTAATGAAGCCTTTTAAAGCCTGCACAGATGACCATTCCAATTGTACCTTTTCAAACTCCAACTGACAAACCTCAGACCATACAAACCGCACACCTTTCTTGAGTAGATTGTGATTGGCGAGCATACTGCATTCTAAATTAGGAACAAATCATGAGTAATGCTCACACATGCCTAAAAAAGGGCATCTCGGACCTCCTGTTTCTTGGATGGTGGGGACAAATTTAATATAGCTCTAACTAGGTCTTTTGGTTTCACTCCCTCTCTCAAAATAACATGCCCCAAATGCGTAATTTCTGGTTGACAAAACTTACACTTACTGATCTAAGTGGCATTCCTTTTCCCTCAAATATTCACAGCACATTCCTGATTCTTCTAAATGATTTTACAGATTTTCAGTAAGTAGATTTGACATGAGCCTCTGAAAAAACAATGCTGCCGAACAAAGTCAAAATGGCATGCAGTTAAAATGAAAGACTCAAAAAAAGTGTAATGAATGCAGTCAAATTTTTAGAATCTTCACTTAGTCTAATCTGACGACATGCAGGTGTAAGGTCCAATGTGGTAAAGAACATGGGCTTGATTTAAATATTGGCGTAAGGGTTACTCTGTCACAACAGTGACCGAAATCCCATCTGCCGAAATCTAAATCCCATTGGACAGAATGGGATTTGGATTTCAGTGGACGGGATATCCCTCACCGTTGGGACGGAGTAACCCCTCTGCCAATATCTAAATCAGGCACTTAGCCTTACTTATCATGGTCATTAGGTACAGAATATTTGGCAAGGGAAAGTTATCTTCTGTCACCTTCCTGTTAAGATGTCCAAGATTCATACGCAAACCTATGTCACCAGCTGAATGCAATGTCAGATAGAATTGTGGTTACTTTGTGAGTCACCGCAACAGAAGAAGGACTACTCTCCGGAACAATGGAACTGCAGTAGGGTTATATAGTTTAGTTATGTACACAGACATCCAAAGAAGACTGATTCTCAGGCATATCGACAATATTCTACAAATATTTGTTTTCAATAATTTGATAAATGTAATTGATTTTTTTTTCTAACTCATTTTCTTTACATGGGGGACTTCGGACACCAACTGGTTTGGGTATCAGTGCTTCTCTTTTTCTTTCCTTTCAATTGTTCTTCTCCATGCAGGGGTGCCACCCAC
Source organism: Pleurodeles waltl (assembly GCF_031143425.1). Lineage (NCBI taxonomy): Eukaryota > Metazoa > Chordata > Amphibia > Caudata > Salamandridae > Pleurodeles > Pleurodeles waltl. The sequence goes on along the minus strand of NC_090445.1, from coordinate 740,103,648 downwards.
TGTGAAATTTCTACAGTTTATATTATCTTCCGAGTCTGTTAAGTTCTGCTTCCACCACATCTTATAAACTCAAAGGAATACCATTCACCTTGCAAACAACTGGTTCAGCCCATCCTTCAATCTAATGCAGTGCACATACCCCTTAAAATCACCCCACCTTGTCTGCAAACATCTGGGGAAACTCATTAAGAAATTGCTCTTAAAAAACCTGAACTTTGTGTAGCTGTATTTGGAGATTGGAATTAGGATCCAGGAAAATACCAAGTAGGATTTGGTGGGGCCAACTCAAAAAGGTATCCCCCTTAACAAGAAATATATCTCTCCCCGGGCACTGTTACTAAGAAATCCTAAGTCAGCTTCAAAATACTGTATCAAATGTAAATGTTTCCTTCCATAGCTGTATGGAGTCACAACTTAACATAATCTTCAATTCAAACTAAAAAAAAGACATGCCCCTGAGTCCATCATCATGGACACTTCAATAACATCAAGATTCTTCATGTCCGAGGGATGCTCACATTGTACCCATGACACACATTTAACATCATTAACTATCTGTAAGGCAAGATCTGTTTCCTCTCCCACAACTTCATTAACCTTCTCTTTGACAAATGCAGATTTGCAGCATTTGGCAAAATGCCCTTTTTTATTGCACACCCTGCAAGTTACTTTGACTGCTGGGCAATCGTTATAATTCACAGTGTGATTATGGATCCCATAACAAAAACACACATTTTTGTTCTTTAACGTATTCTGTTGTTTCTTGCAATAAAGAGGGAAAAAAATAAATCAATCATTCAATCAGTCAATCAGGGATTTGTAAAGCGAACTACTCACCCGTGAGGGTCTGAAGGCGCTGAGGAGGGGTTCATCCAGGTCTCGGTCAGGAAGGCGACGTCCGGGGAGGCTGAGTCGAGTAGATTCCACAGCTCTACTGCATGCTTGTGGACGAAGCGGGTGTTTAAGAGGATACATCTGAGATGGTTGCATCCTGCCTTGGTGGGTGGGTCGTTGGTGTGGAGGCTGGTGATGGTGCAGCTCCGGCAGGAGAAGGGTCCGTGGGTGGTCTGCGGGGAGGCTTGAAGGCAGGAAGGAGAGCAACCAGTGTTTAGGGCCCCACTCCCTTTCCCACCCCTCCCCCTTTTTTGCACCATTTTTCATCCCCCTCCCACCTCCCAGCTGTCCTCTCCTCCCCCCACCTCCCTACTTAATGGTGGCCTCTGTGTGGTAGGCTGAGCAGTACCACTGACCTGGTCACTGCATTGCTCTGCCACCCGTGGCTCCACCCTCTAAATTGAGCCCTTTCCCTGGCTTCTCTGAACTCCTGACTCCTGTCAGGAGTTCGGCCCCTCCTCCACCCTCAGGCTTTTGCCTGCGCAGCAGCGGCAGGGAGAGAGAGCGGGGGAGAGCGAAAGTAAGAGAGAGAGCGGAGTGAGAAAGAAACAAGGAAAAAGAGCACTAAGGGACAGTAGTGGAGCAGAGAGCAAAGCAAAGCAAAAGGAGGAATGAGGCAGAAGGTAGCCTAGTAGGAAAGTGAAGCTCTCACACTAGACACCAGGGATGAGGCGCAGGCAGAAGCCTGCGGATGGAGGAGGGCCTCGAACTCCTGACAGGGGTCAGGAGTTCAGAGGAGACAGGGAAAGGGCTCTACTTAGAGGGTGGAGCCATAGGTGGTAGAGCAATGCACTGACCAGGTCAGTGCATGGACCTGCTGCATGGAGAAGAACAAATGAAAGGAAAGAAAAAGAGAAGCACTGATACCCAAACCAGCTGGTATCCGAAATCCCCCATGTAAAGAAAATGAGTTAGAAAAAAAAAATCAATTACATTTATCAAATTATTGAAAACAAATATTTGTAGAATATTGTCGATATGCCTGAGAATCAGTCTTCTTTGGATGTCTGTGTACATAACCAAACTATATAACCCTACTACAGTTCCATGGTTCCGGAGAGTAGTCCTTCTTTTGTTGCAGTGACTCACAAAGTAACCACAATTCTATCAGACATTGCATTCAGCCGTAAAAGACTTAGAAATCCAACTGAATGACTTGAAGGAAGCATACCCACTGGGGTTTAAAATAGCTCTGCGCTCAATAAGTCTGATGAGCGAAGGACAAGCAGAAAACGCTAGTAGATACACATCAGCATGCGCAATAGAAATCTGCAAGGTGCAAAGCATTTCAAAAGGCAGCAATAAGCACACAATAGAGGCCAGAATACAGAGTGTGCGGTGAGTTCTGGAAGCCATAAAATGCACGTGGGTTGAGGAGTGTGCTTGGGAGCCACAGCGTTAGTCTAATAATTCTAGTGAGGACAAGCATAGATGTTCGTGAGAAAAGAAACATGCATTTGCGATGTAATTGGTCTTGCATTTGCTCCAGTTAGAGCTCTTGACGTTGTAAATTTCTAATTGGACTTTTCTTGCCAGATAAATTGAAAAAGAAAAGTAAAACAGTTGACATAAGCGAGCTGATTCAAAGCGTCATGACCATCATGAGCAAGAGCCCAACAGAGAGACACAAAAGGAAAAAGAAGTTTGGTCACAGTCAAACATATTGGCAATCGTGCAATTATCCATGTAACAGGGTCAGCCGTCAAGGCGGTGACAAAACCTTCCCAAGCAGGGCTGGCTTTAGCACTGGTGGCGCCCTGTCCAACAGTCTTTTTTGGCACCCCCACCCCATGACCGCCTCCTCTGATTCACTCACTACCACCCGGCAAATGCGCCCCTTATCTCTCCATAGCCCCCCTTTCAGATACATTAATTTGTTTTAAAAGTGTCTATAAAGGCCGGCTTTACTGATCCACTCACTATCCACATAAAATATAGTTCTCTTCTTTGCAGCAGGCACATTAATCCCCTATGCTACTTTATAGTGAGTCAATACTGCCGCTAGACAAAGCTCCCATCTCTTTGTCTACACAAGAGGTATCTTGACATTTAAATTGTGTCCTTGAGGCTGGATGCAAAAGGAACGTCGCATGTTTCGTAAGTCATTGTAAACACAGCCCCCCCTTGAGGTCAGTGCCCCCCAATCCAGGTCGGTACCCGTGCAGTCACACCTCCTTAAAGCCGGCCCTGTCCCCAAGGAGAGACAAACAGAAAGCATTTACCAATGATAGCAAAGGATTTTTGAAAGGCAAGCCCGTGAACAAGTGAAAGTGATGGGCGTGAGGTGGGCGTGGTTAAAATAGTTACAACAGGTCAAATTGCTTGTGCAATCCGCCTAAAAGGGACACATCAACATTTGTTGAATTCTATTCAGCAAGAAATCTTTGAGACAGGTAAGTGCAATATCCCTGACACCAAGGACCTTTCAAATAATGTAACAGCACATTGTGGTCCACAGTTTCAAAGGCTTCACAGAGGCCCAGCAAATCCTAAGCAACTGGGACATTGTTGTCAGCACACACACTTAGGGGGTGATTCTGATTCTGGCGGGCGGCGGAGGCCGCCCGCCAGAATTCCGCCCTCCAAAATACCGCGCCGCGGTCAAAAGACCGCGGCGGGTATTTCAAGTTTTCCCCTGGGCTGGCGGGTGGCCGCCAAAAGGCCGCCCGCCAGCCCAGGGGAAAACGACCTTCCCACGAGGATGCCGGCTCGTAATCGAGCCGGCGGAGTGGGAAGGTGCGACGGGTGCATTTGCACCCGTCGCGTATTTCACTGTCTGCCAAGCAGACAGTGAAATACTTGTAGGGGCCCTCTTACGGGGGCCCCTGCAGTGCCCATGCCAGTGGCATGGGCACTGCAGGGGCCCCCAGGGGCCCCGCGACCCCCCCTACCGCCATCCGGTTCCCGGCGGGCGGACCGCCGGGAACTGGATGGCGGTAGGGGGGGTCGGAATCCCCTCGGCGGCGCAGCTAGCTGCGCCGCCTTGGAGGATTCAACAGGGCAGCGGTACACTGGCGGGAGACCGCCAGTGTTGCCGGTCTGACCGCGGCTTTACCGCCACGGTCAGAATGCCCTGCGGGGCACCGCCGGCCTGTCGGCGGTGCTCCCGCCGACCCTGGCCCCGGCGGTCTAAGACCGCCGGGGTCAGAATCACCCCCTTAGTGCAGCTGGGGCAGCTAATACAACTGACAGCCTAAATCCGCTGCAAAAGGTCATTAATATACAGACATTGTGTAATCAGTTAATACTTAAATAAGTTGATGAAATGATGAGGGTTGACACCATTTACGATGGAATCCTTCGTCATTTATTTAAGTTAAAGGTCCAATCAAACACCCCATCCAACACAAGCCTTCTCTCTCTCTGCTTCCTCCCCAACTGTCAGATCCCTTGGTTACCATCACTAGGATCTCTTAGTGACAGTTGCTAGGTTCCGTAAGCAGGTTCTATATACCAGGTTCTATATACAGAATGCCACAGTTGACTGGATCCAACATTTTTTTCAAGAAAGACATGAGATGAGCTATCTTATAAAATCCCCAGGAATAGTGCCTGAAGATAATGAGGTATTCAACATGGATCCGTCCAGAGCGTGTGTAACTAAAAGCAGGTTTTTATGCTTTCGAGCTAGAAGAATATCAGTAAATGACCCCCAAGGATTGCTATTCTTCACCAAAGACAAGAAATCCTTAAATAAGTGAGTGAGAACCTCCAATGGTTTGAGTGGAAAAAGAATATCACATTGTGCAAGCGTGAGATTAATTTTCTGCTCCTCAAGCCTAGATTTAATCATAACAATCTTTTCATCAGCGAATTGATTGCACAAATTGGCAAATTGATGAGGCCCAAAGACAGGGCTGGTTAGATTAGTTAATAATGGAGAGTCTTTTAGCTCTTCAATAGTGGCAAAAAGCAGCTGAGATATTAGGAGCAGAAAAGCTCTTCTGAGTAAAATAAGCTGATTTAATGAAGGGTTTACAGTTCTAACTAAACACGTGTTGTGTAGGTTTTGTTGCAAGTGGAAAATCACAGTGCAAAAGATGTTCAAATTAATGAAGAGGTTGACAGTTCTTGAATAAATCAGCATTAATCCAACCTGTAACTAGTTTAGATCGTTTTGGACAAAGGTTCTTGGCAGAGCAATCTGGTCAAGAGCTTTTTTCAATTGGTAATTATAATTTTCTGGTTGCAGCTTTGGGTCAGAGGTCAACGGCATGGAAGAAGGCTACAACACAGAAGCCAAAGATGCAGTCGACACATGACTCAATTTGCGGTATACCATGAGGTAGAAAGCTCAGACGTCATCTTAGTCAATAACTCATAGCACCAAGTAAAAAGAATGTAGAAATAGACTGACCACAGTACAGCAAATGGAGCAAAGGCCTAGCAGAGGAGAATCAAAACAAACAATATGCAGAGTCAGATCTTTGACAAATGAAAAAGTGAACCGTATTGAAATATAATCCATTAAGTAGAGAGGTTATGTAGCATGGGTGCACTGTGAGTCTTTTGTGTTACTGGAATCTGCCTTTACCCTGAAGTAAGCAATATGGTAAAAATAAGTTGTAAATTCCTAACTGGACTTTTCCTGCCACTTAAATTGAAAATGAAAAGTAAAACAGTTGACATAAGGGAACCGATTAAAAGCACCATGGCCAGCATGAGCGCAAAGGAGAGACACAAAAATAAAAAGGATTTCGCTCGCAGTCAAACGCACCGGCAATCGTGCAATTATCCATGTAATATGGGCAGTCTGCAAGGCAGTAACAAAACCGCGCCAGGATGGACAAACGTAAAACATTTACCAATGATTACAAAGTATTTTTTTAAAGGCAACCCAGGAACGAGTGAAAGCGATGGGCGTGCAGTGGGTGTGGTTAAAAGCCCACAATACTTACAACAGGTGAAAGCGCTTGCCCGCTCGACCTAAAAACATATGCAGAAGCCATAAAAACTAGGCAAAGGAAATATCTTGGCTCAGAAAATAGCTTAGTATATAGGAAGTATTGGTGAGGAAAGCTAAAAGAAAAATAAGAATCCACAATCACTTTCCAGTAGCTACAGTATGCCAAAAGGTAATATGAGAGAAAATTAAATCACAGTACCTAACGAGGAAGGGAGTTATTTCAATGAAATTCAAAATATTGAAATTAATCTGGAAAGTGATGAAGTTTCTTCTGATACATGAGGAGAACTTGTAGTCATCGCTAATGTGAAATTGCTATAAAGTATGTGGACTCACTTTTCCTTGATAGCTGTATAGTTTCCGGGAAAACTAGAGTTAAGATTTCCTTTCAATTGAGAGGAAGAAACTCCAGTCACACCTTCCCAACGGGTTAATCCCCAGCAACTGCCCCATCACTGGTCCCACATTCAATCCTTAACATTCTATATGGAGCTTAACACCAGAGAAAAGGAAGGGGAAACAAGGGAAGAACATACCAACAGAATACATAGAAACCGTTGCAGAAACTGGTTTCACATTACCACACAGACCATTTTAGAGATGCTCTGCAGAGTGTGCCAAGGCCACTCTTAATTACTGTTTTGAGAGTTTCTTATTAACAAACAAAAACCTTTGCCGAGTGGGTGAAGCAAACATGCGTGGATGGCACTCTGGCAGACAAACGAAGGCCTTAGATTTGACTGACCAGGTGGGCTGGCCAGGGTCGGCTTTAGGGCAGTGCCACCGGTGTGGCCGCATTGGGCACTGACCAGGAGGGGGCGCTGTTTTGAGCATTGCGATTTAAAAACACTTGCTGCGGAGTTCCTTGTGTGTCGAGCTTTCAGGCAGCAATACAAATGTCAAGATGACTCTTGTGATGAATGTTTCTGCTAGAGTCAGAGATCGGAGGTTTGTCTATTGGCAGTTTTGACTCACTATAAAGTAGTCAATATACCTGTGGCAGAGGGTTAATATACCTGCGGCAAAGAACAGATCTGCATTTTATTTGGATAGCTGGATTAGTAAAACCAGCCTTTGCAACAAATGAAATATATGTGAGGGAGGGGACATGGAGAGATGAGCGGCATTTTTACTGGGTGTTAGCGAGGGAATCCGAGGAGGAGGTCGGGGGCGCTAAGATTGTCGCCACCAGCGCTAGAGCCGGCCCTGGGGCTGGTGCACTCCAACCGCCATTCTGTAAGTGTCACCCTAAGTGCCAAAATCAGCCTATCAAATATCGAGAAAGTGGTCTTTGCTATGTGTAGGGAAATAAAGCTTGTTTTAATCGCATGTCCAAATCGTTGCAGTAATGAATATGTTCAGGAATTGTGCTTTAGTTTTGAAATTACCTTGTCTTGGCCCATACTTTGGAGTACACACCAGTGCTTAATTTGTGGTTGTTGTTTTCGGTGCTGAGCACCGGCACTTATTGTTGAGGGCCGGGGCTTATTCTTCTGCCTCAAGCATTTGCTCCGAGAAAAAGACACGCGTGGGAAAGAGGATGAAGAGAAAAACGAAAAAGCGTTACAAAGGGAGAAAGTAGAAAGCTGCAAGAGTGGGGTGAAGGGGCAGGGAGTGGCTTTATATGGATTAAAGAGGCCCGAGATGGCACCAGGATTATGCCGCCTCAGTATTATGTGTGCACACCTTTAATTGCAGCAGCCGCGTGTTTAAGAGGAGGGCTTTGAGCACCGGCATCTCTTTATTTACAAATTAAGCACTGGTCCACACAGTGTATTGACTGTCTGTGACAAAGTAATAAGAAGCACAGAGTTCGATCTATGCCCAGATCTGATTGATATATAACGCGAAAATTTAACTTAGTGCTGTGTAAGGTGGCAGTATTTGTACACCAAAACTAAAAATTCAACCGAACAGAACGATGGCCGGATTATGGTGTGATAAACTGTGTGCCATAGGTAAATGCCAGTGGCTTCACAACGACTCGAGCGAAGCCAAGTGTTGTGAGTTGGGTTTGGCGAGGTTATTTAGGACACTTATGTCAGAGTCTTCCATTTTGGAGTGAGGTGTTCCTGCATCAAACAGTGTGCAAGGAGAGTTAGAAAAGTGGAGCCATCTAATTCATTGGTGGTGATACCTGCTGTTCGCATTAAAACTTGGAGACTTAACTGGGAGTTTGAAATTATTTTGGAACGGTCTCAACACCAGCGCTACTCAACGTCTCCTACATTTTTATTATGAATTAGAAAATGCATAAGGGAGGATCCTCTTCAATCTTGTCAGTATTCCGAAGCAGAAAAAGTATATATCAGGTATGATTATTTCAGGTAATTGAATCGAATCTTCTTTAACATGTATTAAAACCAGAAAGAATATATATTTCTACGACTTTGACTTGGCCTTAGCATGGTGTGTAAACAATACACGAAACCTCAATAAAAATATGCAGACATGATTAGTTCTGCAGAATTGGTGAGACAGAGCCCAAACGATTTGGTATGTTTTGTTCCGATGCAGTGACACGAAGAAGGTGTGGGAACTACAAATTGTAATGAGACACGTTTTAAATTAAGCACAACTACATCCATATTAGATGTGTTGATCGCAAATGAATTGTTCTGATGCATTTAGTGATCTTATTCTTTTACACCTGTTGATTTGTTGTTGTATTTTTTACCTAAATATACCAAATATTATATTAAAAAGATTATAATGTATATTGACTGCACTATGTAACTGGATTTAGAGTAGCATTGTTTGAATTTGGCAAAACCCAAACACGCCAACTATACTTAATTTGTTATACAATATGCAGTGCTTAATATGAGCTGGTGGTTGCCGTAGGGTCCAACAGAACTCATTTTTGGGGACCGGCACTTATTTCCCCCCACCAGACATTGACTGAAACCAAAAGAAGGAAAACAAAGGGAGAAAAAGGAAGAAGATAAAGACGAGAAAACCGTCACAAAGGGAGAACTCAGGAGTGAGATAAAAGGGCAGGGAGTGTCTGATGGTGAATTAGAGAGGCATGAGGTGGATTCAAAGCTACGCAGCCTTAGTATTTGGCGTGCCGTTTAATAGGACCGCTGCAGGTTTCTGAGCAGAGGCTTCGGCACCGGCACTTATTTCTTCACAAATTAAGCACTGACAATATGTTATTCATTGAAGTACCACTGGCAACAATCAAAAACACATTTTTAAACCGTGAAGGAGGCATGGTATTCTCACCTTGGAGATCCAAAATGTCAACAATTGTGTATTGAACTTGCTCCACAGCAAAAGAAATCTGCTATGACCGACTTGGATGCTTTAGCGATGACATCCCCTGGTCTGGGACGGTGGAAAGGCCAATCTCAAAGTTACCCTGGTCGCCAGAAAAGATCAATACACGTTTTCTTCTGTACACCAGAGAAAACCCAAACAACTTTCAGGTAAGATACTTAATCAACTCCTTATATTTCATAAGTTAATCATCAACATCAACTCTTCCTTGAGTCATATTTGGGGGCCCTTCCTGTTCTTTTTTTAAATAGGTGTATCTCTCCATAAAAGAGACTACCCGATTTACCGACAAAAAGCACTACCTACTAACCTCCAAATCAACACTAGTCTTTCCTACTGCCCTATAACAGAGACCACTGTCCCTTTCTTCCTCTCAACCTATAAATGCCACCAACATCTATTTGTACAGTGAGATTTTTCTACCTACCGGTAACAGAGGCCACACTCGCTATTTGAATTAAATACTGATGTAAATGATTATCTTACCTGCCTTTGGAGAAAAAACCTCCTACATATTTCTAAGTGAGTGTCCCTGCCATTGTTGCAATAAATCCACATTTAGTGATAACTTGTGGCCAGAAACTTGGGCAAAAGAAGGGGGTCCACTGCAGATGTCTCCAGTTTTCCTCCTTCTCTTCCACCGGTCATACTGATGAGAATTACATTCACTCACACTTTATGCTTGTACAAGTGATGTCTGTGCCAGGTAAACATTCGTGCCCCCATCCCGGGATTTTGGAATCTTCCACAGGTGCCTCACTAACTGCTAAATCTTGTAGTTGAGTCAACTGGCACTTAACGTATGGTGCAGACAGTGGCAATCTGGATGTTGGTGGCAACTATACATTCAATGGAGTGAAACACACCTGTATTTGTGGCAAGATGTTTGGAAATTCAGTCACTTTATTCTATTTTGTTTTCTTTTTCATCTGTGGTGATATGTCATTGTTATCCATTATTTAATCACTTTCCTGAATCAGATGATTTTTCAAAAAAGTTTGTTTTGGGATAGCATGGGGGTCTGTCTATGTGGTTTGGCTCACCAGAATGTGGAAAGGCTGACTTATGTTAGTCATGAGACACCATGCTGTGCACCTCATGCACATGCAAGGAAAAGAAACAGAAAAAGTGGTGGAGATCATTGAAAGAAGGCTCAGAGCCATTTTAAAGATTTATAGGGCCCTGGGCATAGTCATATGTTGGGGGTCCTTATCTACACAAAACACACTCAGTAAGTCTTATATGTGTGTTTACATGCGAGTACTACCTGTGCACAACAATGGAGGATAGCTTGCAGAATTTTAGTATTAGATTTATTAGAGTATTAGAGTTAATTGAGGTTCAATGCAGAATGCTGCAGAATGAAGCACACATGGTAAAAGGAATAAAAGAGGTGAAATAAAAACATTTATCCTCTTTATGCCTGCTCTGGGGAGGCATAAGGTTTTGGTGTTTTGGCCAGATTTATGTGACTTTGTAAATCTGGAGCAGCATCAAAATCCATGGGTGTTGCGTGGGAACACTCACTGCAACGCCCACGGAACGCCTCTTTGACATAGAGTAAAGCAATGCAGCATTTTGTGCTGCCTTACCTTAATGCAAAGCCATGCAGGGTGGCTTTGCGTCAACTCATAGATATGATTCAGAGGCTTGCGCCACTGGAGCATCTAAAAAAGTGACACTGGTGGCATGGGTCTCTTGTAAATAACCCCCTTAGTTTAAAGTCTCACTTTGACTCACCATTAGTTTACTATCTCACTTTGACTCACTGAGTCTCGCTTTGTCTCACTAATTCATGCAGTCTTACTCTGACCTACTCTGTCTCACTCAGTCCCACTCATTCTGAATTACTTAGTCTTATTGTGTCTCACACACAGTAACACTCATTTACATTCACTGACATTCTCCCTCACTCACTCACATTCATTCTCACACATACTCGTCTTTATTCTCACTCATTCTTACTCATGCTCACTTACACCTTCACTGACTCTCTCTCATTTAAATCACACACATAGTGACACAAACGTGTTCACAGTGTTGGAATTTCACCAGCGATGAAAAGCATCTCTGATAGTTGGCGCAGGCACATTCATGCACTTGTGTCAGCAATCAAACAATGTCACTAGCTGCTTCAGTTTGTTGCTGGACCCAGATCGGGCCTGCGTTTTATGTTTATTATACCAAGAGTGAATATTCACTCTTGATACAATGCAAAATGGACCACAAAACAAGGAGGGTGTAATGTAGTTGCGGAGCCCATAAAGGACAGCCAACACTGGTCCAGGGACATCTAGCCATCAAACCTATCCATCCATTCAATCATCCGTTCTTCAACTTATCCACCCATCTTTCATCCACCCATTCATCCATCTTTTCAGTCATCCATCCATCCTTTCACTCATCCATGCACCCCTTTGGTCCGTCTATTCATTTTTTCACTCCATCCATCCATCATCCTTACTTTGGCTCATCTAGCTATCCACCATTTCACTCAGCCTCCCCTCCTTACACCCATCCATCCACCCTTTGTCCTATCCATCCTTTCACTCACTCATCATCTATCCATCTATTCATCCATCCATCAGTTCACCCCTTCACTCATCCATCTATCCATCCATCCTTTCATCCAGACATCCATCTACCCTGCCTTTCATTCATCCATCCATTGTTTTACTCATCCGTCTATACAAACATCCTTTCACTCATCCATCCTTTCATCCATCCATCCATTTTTTCACTCCATCCATTCACCCACTCACCCATCCTTTTACACTTCCGCTCATCCACCTATCCTTTCACTCATTCTTCCATCCATCCATCCTTTCTCTCATCATCCATCCATCCATCGTTACACTCCTCCATCCATTCACCCTTTCACCTCGCCATCCATCCATAAATCCAACCATCCATTCATCCATCCATGCATTCTCCCTTTCACTCATACACCCTCTCTGTTTCATTCTTGCATTCTAACACCCATCCTTTCACTCATTCGTCCATGCATCTATCCATCCACCATTTCATCCATCCATCCATCCACCCATCCTTCCACTCACTCACCCTCCCAAGTTATTATGAGCCTTTGTCTGCCGATCTGCAGACGGAAGAGGCCCATCAAGATCCCCACCCCAAGCAGTAACTGTTAAAGCAGGGAGTAGTATGCAAGTAGAGAGTAGAGAGGCGATGCCCCTGATGCAGAAGCATAACAGCATACTTATCCCTTAGTCTGCTCCTCCTCAGATTCCCTCACTACTGTACTGTTAACACTGAATTTTACTAATGAATATTCATGTGTTCTGTATTCTGAGTGTTGAATTTGCATAGAAAATACACGCATTTGAAGTTGCGCCCACCTGAGTTGCCGCCATTGTTCACTTAGTGTATTATTAATAGCTTATTAATATGAAATGTTCAGCTTATGTTTTATTAATGTAGTAATATGTTATATTAAGGGTTATGTATTATGTACTAGCTTATTATTCATAGGACTTAACTTAGCGAGGTCTTGGGCCTAGTTGCATGGCTTCATGTCAAGCTGCATTTCTTAATCAACTTATAAAATGGCTGCTTAGAGAATTAAATTGTGATTTTCCACTGTGCTGACCAAGTGCTCATAGCTGAAAGTCTTTCTCATGAGAACTGCTTGCTAGAAGATGATGTACTAGCTAAGGATACTTTGTATATTGTAATGTGTGTAAGACTGACTTTCCCAGGAGAAGACAATGGATGCACTGACTGTAGTTTAAGCCTGAACAATATTGACACCTGACAAGGCAAACTATGGGAACAGGAGAAGAGGAGCCAATCATCGACATGTGAGCCGTGGAGTAGTAAACTTTTAGATTTGGTGTTTTATTTTAATTGGACTAAATGCAAACATGCAATTTTTTGACCAATTAGGATATGGGAAGTAGTTTTAGGAAATCTAACTGAGCCGGACTGCACTGAGAGGAGGACACCATTTTTCCATTTGCCACACCGCCATTATTTTCTTGACCGTCCCGAGAAGAGACTTGCTTAACTTTATTGCTTGAAAAGACTTTGGGGGTAATTCTGACCCCCCGGCGGTCAGGGTCGGCGGGAGCACCGCCAACAGGCTGGCGGTGCCCCACAGGGCATTCTGACCGCGACGGTTTGGCCGCGGTCAGAAGAGGAAAACCGGCGGTTTCCCGCCGGTTTTCCGCTGCCCAGATAAATCCTCCAGGGCGGCGCAGCTTGCTGCGCCGCCATGGGGATTCAGACACCCCATACCGCCATCCTGTTCCTGGCGGTTCGCCCGCCAGGAACAGGATGGCGGTATGGGGTGTCGTGGGGCCCCCGTAAGAGGGCCCCACAAAGAATTTCAGTGTCTGCTTTGCAGACACTGAAATTCGCGACGGGTGCAACTGCACCCGTCGCACCTTCCCACTCCGCCGGCTCCATTCGGAGCCGGCTTCCTCGTGGGAAGGGTGTTTCCCACTGGGCTGGCGGGCGGCCTTTTGGCGGTCGCCCGCCAGCCCAGTGGGAAACCCAGAATAACCGCAGCGGTCTTCTGACCGCGGTGCGGTATTCTGGAGGGGGGAACTCTGGCGGGCGGCCTCCGCCGCCCGCCAGAGTTAGAATGACCCCCTTTGCTTTTTCTGAACGTTGATGCTGAATCCTGATGCCTTACTGACCGAACTGATGTCCTATTGAAGAAGACTGTCACAGCTTGCTGAACCATATTGAGGATAGGTATAAGACGATGTTACTGATTGTTATGTCTATTTGCTTTTGTTTCTAGGTACCAACCGCTACTTTTGATAGAGCCATAGCTAGATGTTTTCCAAATTTGTGTTGACTAAATTGTTTTGCATGAAGCCCAAACATGCTATTCTTATCTGATGTTAGTTACGGTTCTCACTTATTATGCTCGCTCCATGTAATAACAGCTGATGTTGTTTCTTTGTTGAATCTAAATGTATGTTATTTCGTTTGCACAGTTATTCTTGCTATTGATTTGTACTGTAACCTTAGAATATATTGTGGCTCATGCTTTCATTAGATTGCGATTCTTTTGGCGCTTTGGTCAGCCATTATTGTTTCTGTATGCTTATCATTTGATTTAGAGACTAAGTTACGCAAATTTAGCATTGTTAACATAGGGAAATAAACATTCTAACTTTTACATAAAGGTGTGGTTATTCATGGCCGCAAGGTCATGGGTTGTTGAAATTATTGAGTCCTATTGATTGTTGATGTCATTGATTGTTATTGCTATTGAGTTGCCGGTTACATGGTGGGAACTACTCAAAGCACAGTCAAAAGGTCCATCGGGCTATTTGCGTTCCCTTGTAAGTTCACTTAATAAGGTCCGACGCACTAACAGAGATGGAAGCAGAGATTGATGGGTCGTCTCCTTAAGAGGCCATCATAAAAGCCCGGTACATGGTTTGTCTCCTTAAGAGCCTATCATAAAGCCTGGTACATGGTTTGTCTCCTTAAGAGCCCATCATAAAGGCCCAGTACATGATTTGTTTCCTTAAGAGCCCATCATACAGTCCAGAAATAGGTGGCAGAGTACTTGTCCCAGAGATAGTGAGTGAGAAATAACAGGTGTCCCCTGAGAGGGTAGTAGAATAAGGGCTAGTCTCCTACAAAAAGCAGAGTAATTTGCGGATATGGTGAATTTGGTGAACATTTGGATTTTTCAGATTTGATGATACAAAGTGGAAAGAAAATGTGCCCCTAAGTACTTAAAATGACTTTCCCAGAACCTTGGAGCTTGCCAATGATTGTTTGAGGATGTTCTCTATGTTCTAGTGAAAGTGTGAATGAAGTAGGTTTTGCGCTTGCACAGCTTATGCAAATTGCAGGTGAATTGTGATGTTTGTGAGGGTTTAGGGAGTTTGAGTACTCCAAATGAAGTTGTAGAAGGAATGTGCGTACTCCGAAGTGTGAGAGTAGGGAAGTCGTTGAACTTCACATGTGTGTGGTGCTTTGTACTCAAACATTGTCTACATGGTTGTTGGTATACGGACTCTGCGTGGTCTAAGACTCCGGAGTATATTGAAAAAGTGTATGAGACACTTTGTTTTTGTTGTAATTTGTCTGGTTTAATAGGTCGATCAGGCGTGATCGACAAGTCAGCGTGTGAGTAAATGTGAGTGAAAGAAATGTAGACTGAAATCTGGCGATTCCTATGTGCACCAGGACAGACCAACTGATCAGTTGAGAGTGAAATTTGAGGGTCAAATTTTGTTAACGAATCAGGGAAACTGAGAATAAAGGAGTAGCTGTTAGAGCAGAATGCCGTCAGTGAAAAATCCGTAAAGTTTCTGAAGCGATTGTTTTACCTTACCTGTAGTAAACGGACACATCGGGTTTTGATTTTGTTTAGTGCTCACAATAAATTGCATTAGTTTAGTGTGAATCTGAGTTTGGGAGGACGAGCCACAAGACTTTGTCAACAGCAGTACGTGTGAGTGTGACATCATTGGAGCCGCGCTGGGATAGGTTGGTTAGTGAGAAGGGTGTCGCACTGATTGGCAGAAAACCGTGAAGCGCAATTGGTTGAGAAGGTGGGTGAAGAGAATTTTGGGATTAAAAGTCACTTTCTGATTTGATTTAGAATAAAATAAAGGTTGCAAAAATGAAATTTTTCAAAACTTTAAAGAGTGCTTTAAGGGGAGATATGTACATTACAACTAGTATAGGGGATATTGCACCACCAGAAGGTACCCTAGCTTACATTGCAATCGAAGAAAAGTGAGCTGCGCCCTGTCTTTGGCTGAACCAATGGTGCAAAGTGACAGAGAAAGATGGGAGCTTAGCGTTTCCTGCCCACGGAACATTTAATTTGAGGAATTTAGAGAATCTGAGGAGGGTGTTGTATGATCTGAAACCCCCTCCGAGACAGGCACAGTTCGAGGCATTAGCGATCTGGGAATTAGTAGCCAAACAGCAAAAGCAACAGAAATTTGAGAGGAGGATGAGAAAGGCAGAGAAAACACCAGCGGAGGCTAGATGAGACAGTAATCAGAGATTTTGGAAAACCGAGACTTTACAGGGGATTAAGTTGTTTCCAGCAATTACACAGGATAGTGAGAGAGAAGGAAGAAAGGCTACCAGAAAGACAAACAGAAGCCCTTCCGAGAGTAGGGAGCTAAGATCAAAAGAATCTAGAGGATCTTTTACACTTGAGGAAGGGTGAGACGACGATGAATTTATTTTGCAGTTATTGAGAAATCGTCCCCCACCATGTGCAGCACAAGAGAGTGGTCCGAGCACTAGTGTAAATCCTTCAGCTCCGACACAGGTTAATGTGACAACGAGTCCAGTACAGATTAGTTTTAGCATGACACAGAACCCAATGCAGAGCAGTCTTAATGTACTTACTACTCCAGTAGCACAAACCCAGGTGCCCCAGTCGAATGTCATGAGAATTTACCCTGATATACCTATTGTGGAAACAACTACAAACTTAATAGTACCAACAGGACAGGTTTTCTCAAAACCGACATTGGTTCAAACAGAGCCAACTCCACTTTTACTGCCTCAAGTGCAGTCACAAGCAATGTCAAAGTACACTCCGATAATAATGACACAGTCAGATAAGTCCATACTGATGAGCCAGAATACGGGAATTATGCACCCACAGAACCTGAGTGTCAGACCAAGCCCAGATGCTGTATCTGTACCTGTC
This sequence comes from Pleurodeles waltl, assembly GCF_031143425.1. Taxonomy (NCBI): domain Eukaryota; kingdom Metazoa; phylum Chordata; class Amphibia; order Caudata; family Salamandridae; genus Pleurodeles; species Pleurodeles waltl. Next base: position 740,086,900 of record NC_090445.1, on the reverse strand, counting down.
ACCATTGGTCCAACTGTACCTTTGTTTGCACAAGAGAATAACAGTGCAAATGGACAGGGAGTCCTGAGTCAGAATTCAATGAGGGGAGGACTCAATGAGAATACTCAAGTAGTCTCTCCTGTGGGACAGACCTTTGACGGATCAAGATCATTGCTAGACCTTAGCCCATTCGGAACTACTCTGGATACTGTAATAGGGTTGAACGTTAGTCAGAGCCCGAAATTACTGACACCGCAGACTCCAGAGGTAGTTGTGCAACCAATGCCACATGTCCAGGCCAACAACATTTTGTTGCAAGGGTTGACTGCCCAGCAGTTGACTGAATGGTTAGACAAGCTGAATACCCTGCAGAGTGCTCCTAAGGGAGAGGAGTACTTGAACTATACAAGACTAGGAATGGAAGCGGGTGAGCTCATTGAAGGAATTATGTGCGTGAACAAACTAGGATCCTACACAGAAGCAGAATTGGGGTATCTGTGCCCAAAAATTACGAGGGAATTGAGCAATGTATATCAAAGATGAGCACACCTGGCAGAGAAGTACAGCATAGAAATAGCACAAAAAAAAAACATTTGAAAAGGGGTTACAGGTTACATTTTGACACAAAAGACTTTGAACACATGAGATCTACAGGAATGAAGGCACACCTTAGGGAGTTACTCCAAAGTGCCCAAACATGGGGAGCATTAGACAAGTGGGATGGCAGGTGGGTAAAGAAAATTGATAAAAGTAAAAGAGATCCTGCAATTGTGCAGCAGGATAAGGATCCGGTGAAAGGTTTACCAATAAGAGAGATTCCAGGAGGGAATTTTATCCATGTCCCTTGGAGCAGAGGTGACATTCTGTCCTTTACAAATGACTATCCTAGGCTGAGAGAGAAGCCAGTAGAATGGTATCAGCAGACAGACAGGTTTGTGAACCTTTCAAAATGCCAGTGGAAGGACTTTAACACTCTATTAAAGATAGTAGTTCCAGCTTATTTGTGGATGGAGTACAAGAGGAGTATAGATTGGCCGACAAAAGAACCAGAGAGAGATCAGGCTACAGGTGTGCCATCTCCTGAGGTAATGAAATAGTATTACAAAGTGATAGAATTCTTGAAGGCGAGAACTTTGCCCAAAAATATTGACTGGCAGAGAATAGACAGGACAGCTCAGGAAACAAAGGAGTCAATACATGCGTATTATGAGAGATTGTTGCAGGCATTTAAGCATTACAGTGGTGCAGAGACAATTGAGCCAAAGGACATGATTCATTTTGTGTTCAGATGTTGTGGTGTTGTGGAAGGATTGAGACCTGAAATTAGTCAGATGATTAAGAGTCTTTTGATTGGCTGGCAAGCAAAGCTGATTGATGAGGTATTGCAGTATGCAAAGTACTGTAGTGATGAGATTGAGTTGAAGCAGTGAAAGCTGAAAGAAAAGGCGATGGTGATGCAGATTAAAGCAGCACAAACAGGGATGCAGGGGAAATTTTCCACAGCAGCAGTACGGAAATGTGGTATTTCAAAATCAGATGAGATGTAGAGGTCGCGGAGGAATTGGTAATGGAAGCTGTGGTCCCGACTTGGGTACTGTGGTGATTCTGAATGATGTACAGGGAATGAAGAGATTGTTGCCTTGTCACGCTTGCGGAGTGGTAGGACATTGGAAGCAGGAATGTCCGATGATGGTACAGGAAGGTGTTGTTCAGCAAACAAGAGACATCAATTTGTTCCAAAACATGAGAGGACTGAGAATGAGAGGTCATAATCCAAATTTTCATAAATTGACTCAAATGGAAAATTGTCAAGCCATGCAGCAGGTGCAAATGCCACATGTACAAATGACCCAGTTGCAGCCAATACAACAGCAGGTTCCAATAGTACCTAGACAGCAAATTTAAATACCTCAAGCTCCAGTGGAACATCAGCAGATGATGCTTCCTCAACAGGTCACAGGTCAGAAGTTTAATCAAAGTAATAACACTGTACACCAATTCCCGTTACACAGTGAGAATGGAATAAACGATGATTGGGTGAGCGAGAGTTCAGATGAAAAGGAATGTGCCTGCAGCTTCCTTAGAAGTAGATCAGAAAGGCCCATATGTAAAGGGAAAGGTAATGGGTCACAGAGTTTCATTCTTGGTTGACACAGGACCTACACGCTCTACAGTAAGAACTGCAGAAGTTCTAAATTTGCCCCTTTCAGGAAAGACAGTCCAGATTGTAGGAGTAGCAAATCAGTATTTGACCAATCCAATTAAAGAATCAGTTCAGGTTAAAATTGACAACTTTCAAGGATTGCACAAGTTAGTAGTCTGTGACTCAAGTCCAGTATCCCTACTGGAAAGAGACTTGCTGTGTAAAACCAGGTGCTCGATTACTTGTTCAAATGACGGTATCGAGATACAGACAAATAGTGATGATGAAGACGGCCCAGCTCCAGAGACAGAGTGTGAGACAATAAATGAAGAGTACCCCCGATTGCTTTATTTCTAGTATTCACAGTGAAGGAGCTTCCTCCTGATTTATAGGGAACAGTTAAAGAAAAGGTGTGGGATCTGACAGGGAAAGTAATTGGCCTGATAAAGGGAGCTGAGCCAGTTAAAGTTCCTGTAAACCAAACACAATTTTTCCCCAGATTCCCCAGTATTACATGCCACAGGATATCCTTACGAAGGTTGCTCACATAATTGCAGAATTTGTGAACTAAGGGGTCTTGAAAGAGGTGTTGAGCAGCCCATGTAATTCACCGATAACGGGATTGAAAAAGCCCTGTGGGAAGAAAAATAAATGACATTGTGATCAAATGTTGCCCCATGGTGCCAAATCCAGCTGTGATAATCTTTCAGATTCCATGTGATGCTGAATGGTGCACTGTCATAGACTTGTCACAAGCCTTCTTTTCAGTGCCTCTCCATGAGGATAGCCACTTTCTCTTTTGTTTCAAATTTTTGGACCGAGTTTATTGTTGGTGCAGAATTCCTCAAGGGTTTTCAGAGTCACCTTCCATATTCAATCAGATCTTGAAAAAGAATCTGGAATCATTGGAATTGCCTTTCCAGTCGACATTGGTACAGTACATTGATGACTAGCTGACTGCATCCAAAATGAGGGAAGAGTGCAAGTATGACACGATTGCCTTACTGAATCATTTGGGAAAGAATGGTCATAAAGTGTCTCTACTTAAATTACAATACTGTAAGAAAGAAGTGAAATACTTGGATGACCAGATTGAGAAGGGAACAAGGAAAATATCCAGAGAAAGGGTCACAGCCATATTGCAGATGAGTTCCCCAGCCACCCAGAGAGATGTCAGGATGTTTTTAGGGATGGTAGGCTACTGTCGCCAATGGATTCCTAATTTTTCAGTCATTTCCAAACCATTGCAGAAGCTGACCAAATAGGAGGTCACTGATCCCCTAGTGTTAGACCACTCTTGTATGAAAGCGTTTTCTGAATTGAGAGAGAGTCTGTGTAAAGCTCAGGCTTTAGGCATGCCTGACTACACAAAGACCTTCATATTGTTTTGTCATGAGCAGTATGCATGTTCTTTTTTCTGTCTTGACGCAGGTCCATGGAGGTGTAAACCTCCCAGTAGCATATTTTTCAGCTACTCTGGACCCAGTTGCAGCAGCTTTACCAGGCTGTCTGCGTGCAGTTGCAGCAGTTAGACAGAGCCTCACACAGTGTGAAGGCATTGTGATGGTATATCCTTTAAAGATAATGGTCCCTCAATCTATTGAAGATTTCATACACAAACCAAGACCCAGTATTTGACTGCTGCTAGATTTACTCGCTATGAGACGAGCATCTTAGGGTCACCAAATGTGTCATTGAAAAAATGTACAGTGCTTAACCCGGCAACCTTACTTCCGAATGAAAATATTGAAATTGAAAAGTTGGAAGACATTGAGCATGATTGTCCTGAAGTACCTTATCGGTGCACAAAACCGAGAACTGATATCAGAGACACCCGATTGGAAGAAAATGAGCAAATTATCTTTGTTGATGGTTCCTGTCTCATAGACAATACAGGAGTACTGAGAGCAGGAGGATATTCTGGGTGCACACTTTCTTGGCTTTGAGGAGTAGCCCTTACTACAGCGTGCCATGTTTCTGCCTAGCTTAACCCCGTTGCTGCCAGGCCTTTTCCCCCTCCTGTGCCAGGCCTTTTTTTGGCTATTTGGGGCAGTTCGCGCTTAGGCCCTCATAACTTTTTGTCCACATAAGCTAGCCAAGCCAAATTTGCGTCCTTTTTTTCCAACATCCTAGGGATTCTAGAGGTACCCAGACTTTGTGGGTTTCCCTGAAGGAGGCCAAGAAATTAGCCAAAATACAGTGAAAAATTCGTTGTTTTTTTTTAAATGGGAAAAAGTGGCTGCAGAAGAAGGCTTGTGGTTCTTTCCCTGACAATGGCATCAACAAAGGGTTTGCGATGCTAAACTCACCAGCTTCCCAGCTTTCAGGAACAGGCAGACTTGAATCAGAAAACCCAATTTTTCAAAACAAATTTGGCATTTTACTGGGACATACCCCATTTTCACAATTTTTTGTGCTTTCAGCTTCCTTCCAGTCAGTGACAGAAATGGGTGTGAAACCAATGCTGGATCCCAGAAACCTAACCATTTCTGAACAGAAGACAAAATTCTGAATTCAGCAAGGGGTCATTTGTGTAGATCCTACAAGGGTTTCCTACAGAAAATAACAACTGAAAAAGAAAAATATTGAAATTGAGGTGAAAAAAACATAAATTTTTCTCTACGTTTTACTCTGTAACTTTTTCCTTCAATGTAAGATTTTCGAAAGCAATATACCGTTACGTCTGTTGGACTCCTATGGTTGCGGGGATATATAGGGCTTGTAGGTTCATCAAGAACCCTAGGTACCCAGAGCCAATAAATGAGCTGCACCCTGCAGTGCGTTTTCATTCTATACCGGGTATACAGCAATTCATTTGCTGAAATATAAAGAGTGAAAAATAGCTATCAAGAAAACCTTTGTATTTCCAAAAAGGGCACAAGATAAGGTGTTGAGGAGCAGTGGTTATTTGCATATCTATGAATTTCGGGGTGACCATACTAGCATGTGAATTACAAGGCATTTCTCAAATAGATGTCTTTTTTACACACTCTCTTATATTTGGAAGGAAAAAAATTTGAGAAAGACAAGGGGCAATAACACTTGTTTTGCTAATCTATGTTCCCCCAAGTCTCCCGATAAAAATGATACCTCACTTGTGTGGGTAGGCCTAGCGCCCGCGACAGGAAACGCCCCAAAACGCAACGTGGACACATCACATTTTTTGAAAGAAAACAGAGGTGTTTTTTGCAAAGTGCCTACCTGTAGATTTTGGCCTCTAGCTCAGCCGGCACCTAAGGAAATCTACCAAACCTGTGCATTTTTGAAAACTAGAAACCCAGGGGAATCCAAGATGAGGTGACCTGTGGGGCTCTGACCAGGTTCTGTTACCCAGAATCCTTTGCAAACCTCAAACTTTGGCAAAAAAAAAACATTTTCCTCAAATTTTGGTGACAGAAAGTCCTGGAATCAGAGAGGAGCCACAAATGTCCTTCCATCCAGCGCTCCCCCAAGTCTCCCGATAAAAATGATACCTCACTTGTGTGGGTAGGCCCAGCGCCCGCGACAGGAAATGTCCCAAAACACAACGTGGACACATCCCATTTTTTCACAGAAAACAGAGCTGTTTTTTGCAAAGTGCCTACCTGTAGATTTTGGCCTCTAGCTCAGCCGGCACCTAGGGAAACCTACCAAACCTGTGCATTTTTGAAAACTAGAGACCTAGGGGAATCCAAGATGGGGTGACTTGTGGGGCTCTGAACAGATTCTGTTACCCAGAGCCCTTTGCAAACCTCAAAATTCGGCAAAAAAAACACATTTTCCTCACATTATGGTGACAGAAAGTTCTGGAATCTGAGAGGAGCCACAAATTTCCTTCCACCCAGCGTTCCCCCAAGTCTCCAGATAAAAATTGTACCTCACTTGTGTGGGTAGGCCTAGCACCCGCGACAGGATATGCCCCAAAACACAACGTGGACACATCCCATTTTTTTGCAGAAAACAGAGCTGTTTTTTGCAAAGTGCCTACCTGTAGATTTTGGCCTCTAGCTCAGCCGGCACCTAGGGAAACCTACCAAACCTGTGCATTTTTGAAAACTAGAGACCTAGGGGAATCCAAGATGGGGTGACTTGTGGGGCTCTGACCAGGTTCTGTTACCCAGAATCCTTTGCAAACCTCAAAAGTTGGCTAAAAAAACACATTTTCCTCACATTATGGTGACAGAAAGTTCTGGAATCCGAGAGGAGCCACAAATTTCCTTCCACCCAGCGTTCCCCCAAGTCTCCCGATAAAAATGGTACCTCACTTGTGTGGGTAGGCCTAGCGCCCGCGACAGGATATGCCCCAAAACACAACGTGGACACATCCCATTTTTTCACAGAAAACAGAGCTGTTTTTTCAAAGTGCCTACCTGTAGATTTTGGCCTCTAGCTCAGCCGGCACCTAGTGAAACCTACCAAACCTGTGCATTTTTGAAAACTAGAGATCTAGGGGAATCCAAGATGGGGTGACTTGTGGGCCTCTGACCAGGTTCTGTTACCCAGAATCCTTTGCAAACCTCAAAATGTGGCTAAAAAAAACACATTTTCCTCACATTATGGTGACAGAAAGTCCTGGAATCAGAGAGGACCCACAAATTTCCTTCCACCCAGCGCTCCCCCAAGTCTCCCGATAAAAATGATACCTCACTTGTGTGGGTAGGCATAGCGCCCGCGACAGGAAATGTCCCAAAACACAAAGTGGACACATCCCATTTGTTCACAGAAAACAGAGCTGTTTTTTGCAAAGTGCCTACCTGTAGATTTTGGCCTCTAGCTCAGCCGGCACCTAGGGAAACCTACCAAACCTGTGCATTTTTTTAAACTAGAGACCTAGGGGAATCCAAGATGGGGTGACTTGTGGGGCTCTGACCAGGTTCTGTTACCCAGAATCCTTTGCAAACCTCAAAATTTGGCTAAAAAACACATTTTCCTCACATTATGGTGACAGAAAGTTCTGGAATCTGAGAGGAGCCACAAATTTCCTTCCACCGAGCGTTTCCCCAAGTCTCCCGATAAAAATGATACCTCACTTGTGTGGGTAGGCCTAGCGCCTGCGACAGGAAATGCCCCAAAACACAACGTGGACACATCCCATTTTTTCACAGAAAACAGAGCTGTTTTTTGCAAAGTGCCTACCTGTAGATTTTGGCCTCTAGCTCAGCCGGCACCTAGGGAAACCTACCAAACCTGTGCATTTTTTAAAACTAGAGACCTAGGGGAATCCAAGATGGGGAGACTTGTGGGGCTCTGACCAGGTTCTGTTAACCAGAATCCTTTGCAAACCTCAAAATTTGGCTAAAAAAACAAATTTTCCTCACATTATGGTGACAGAAAGTTCTGGAATCTGAGAGGAGTCACAAATTTCCTTCCACCCAGCGTTCCCCCAAGTCTCCCGATAAAAATGATATGTCACTTGTGTGGGTAGGCCTAGCACCTGTGACAGGAAATGGCCCAAAACACAACGTGGACACATCACATTTTTTCATAGAAAACAGTGCCTACCTGTGGATTTTGGCCTCTGGCTCAGCCCGCACCTAGGGAAACCTACCAAACCTGTGCATTTTTAAAAACTAGAGACCTAGGGGAATCTAAGAAGGGGTGTCTTGTGGGGCTCTGACTAGGTTCTGTTACCCAGAATCCTTTGTAAACCTCAAAATGTGGCTAAAGAAACACGTTTTCCTCACATTTCGGTGACAGAAAGTTCTGGAATCTGAGAGGAGCCACAAATTTCCTTCCACCCAGCGTTCCCCAAGTCTTCCGGTAAAAATGATATCTCACTTGTGTGGGTGGGCCAGGTGCCTGCAACAGAATAAGGCCCAAAACTTGTAGAGATAGAGGGGATAGCACAGCGAGTTTATAAGGACATATTCTTTTATACATCTTTAGACTGACTCTGCTTTGGGGACCCACATAAGTGAGGTGTCATTTTACTTGGGAGACTGAGGGGAACATTGGGGAGTAGGAATTTTGTGCTGGAGCGGTGATCCTACTAAGAAAAGTCAGGAAAATATGCTTTTTTCAGCAAATTTTGAGGTTTACAGAGGAGTCTGGGTAAGAAAATGTTGGGGGATCCACGCAAGCCACACCTCCCTGGACTCCTTGGGGTGTCTAGTTTAAAAAAATGTCTGGGTTTGGTAGGTTTCCCTAGATGAAGGCCGCACCCAGGACCAAACACATAGGTCCCCCCCCCCCAAACACAGGTAGTTTTGTAATATATCATTTTGATGTGTCCACATACATCCGTGATGTGCCAAACTCTAAAATTGTGAAAAGAAATGCACTTAGGTTATGTGAAAAAGACCCCTCACCAACCAACCAAGTTGGTGGCATGCTTCATCATCGGGGTCCCACCCGAGGCACCTAGCGTGTCACAGATGTGCTGCGACGCCTGATTACAGCGGAGCAGGTTTTGTTATTTTTACCACACATACTGGTTGGATTTGGCACGAGGGTGAGTGATAGTTCAGTGGATCAAATTTCATTAACAAGAGATTTCACAAAAATGAAATGCACTGTTAATAACTGAAAGGCAAAAAACGGAACCAATGACTCACAGCTCGTGAGCTGTAAAGTCGCGACAAGGCACCAACCGCTTTACAGTCCATTCACACACCTTTCATACATGACACGCACAAGACCATTCACACCGCCAGCCACGGGCCCAGCACATTACAACACTCACATCGACAGACCGCGGCACTCAAGGGCCCATCACTTACATACGCCCACATGCCTGATATAAGAATCACACCAGCTGATGGGAGTGTGGACTGGCGTTTGGCTGGCACCGCCAGCCAAGCGCCACCCCCCCCCCACACCGCCAGCCAAGCCCCACCCCACGCACACTGCCAGCCAAGCCCCACCCCACGCACACCGCCAGCCAATCCCCACCCCACCCACACTGCCAGCCAAGCCCCACCCACGCACACGGCCAGCCAAGCACCACCCCAAGCACACCGCCAACCAAGCACCACCCCACGCACACCGCCAGCCAAGCCCCACCCCACGCACACCGCCAGCCAAGCGCCACCCCACGCACACCGCCAGCCAAGCGCCACCCAAGGCATACCGCCAGCCAAGCCCCACCCCAAGCACTCCGCCAGCCAAGCGCCACCCCACGCACACCGCCAGCCAAGCGCCACCCCACGCACACCGCCAGCCAAGCCCCACCTCACGCACACCGCCATCACTTTTTTTTGTTTATAAACAACAAAGAAACCACTAACTAACTATAAAATAAGCAAAAAACTACAAACACAAAAGCTCTAACTAAATACATGACAGAGATGCCAACTGTGAAACATATGAAAATATAAAACAGACAGCTTACGCTCATGGTATTTCCCAGAAGTTTTTCCGTGTGTGGTAACTTCTAAAACAGCTGGGCAAACACAGCCCAGGCTTTGAAGGGCATTCGGGGCAGTACATCCGGCTCTTCCTCCGGATTAATCTCCGTGCACATACTCTACATTTCTTTGTGGGCAAGTCTTTTTTGGGAGTGGGAGGAATGTGATCTGGAAAGTGCTGATCTTTCAATCTAGCCACATCCTCCACCACTTCTACTCTAGGAACTCTTGCCTGTTCCACCACAATAAGGCTTTCTATAACCGACTCCTGAAATTTAACAAATGTCATCCTTGACTCAGGTGAACAATCCTTGAATACAATAAAGGCATTAAAAGTTGCCAGATGAAATAAATGTAGGGCCAACTTTTTATACCACACGTAAGACTTACGAAGAGCAGTGTAAGGTTCCAACCTCTGATCTACTCTATCAACACCACCCATGTGCCTATTGTAGTCCAAAATGCACGCAGGTTTGCGCACTTCCGCAACCTGACCCCAAACAGTCATAGGGGAAGTACTCTCATCATGGATGGTAGATAGCATGTACACATCCCTCCTGTCTGAAAATTTCAGAGCTAGCAGCTCATTATTCCGCAAGGCACTGCACTGTCCCCTCTCACTTTTTTTACAGACAAGCTCCCTTGGATAGGCTTTCCGGTTAGAACGGATTGTGCCACAAGCAACAGTGTCCACTCTAAACAACTCCTTGAACAACTGCACTCCAGTGTAGAAATTATCTACGTACAAATGGTGACCTAAACAGCCGTCTACCAAGTTCCCACACAATTTTTTCACTAACTCCAAAAGTGGCCGGACAACCAGGAGGGTCAATACTGGAATCCCTACCAGTGTAGACCCGGAAATTATACACATATCCTGTACTGCTTTCAGACAGCATATATACAATTTAATCCCATACCGTGCCCTCTTACTAGGAATGTACTGCTTAAAAACTAAACGCCCCTTGGACCAAAGACTCGTCCACACTTATCTCTTTGCCTGGAACATAGACCTCTGAAAACCGATCTACAAAATGATCAAGGACAGGCCTAATCTTAAAAAGACGGTCACAATCAGGGTGATCTCGTGGCAAGGCTAAAGCATTGTCTACAAAATGCAGCATACGAGGAAGAAGCAAATACCGATTACGTGTCATAGTTTCAGGAAATATAGCCGTTGCCATCAAAGGACTAGTAGACCAATAAGAAGCCAGTGACGGCTTCCTGATCAACCCCATCAAAAAAGTCAAACCTAAAAACTTTTTCATCTCTTCCAGATATGTGGGAACCCACTGAGTAGCTCTAGTCTGAGGCTTAAGTCTGGCAGCGTTGTCCCGCAAATATTGCTCTGCATACAATTAGTCTGCTCCACAATCTCTTCCAAAAATACATCGTCCATAAACAAGTGAAAGAAATGGACAGGCAAAAAGTTTTCCGTATTAACTCTACACCCTGGGAGACCAGTAAATGCAGGTAACTGTGGCTGATCCATGTTTGGGGCAATCCAGGTGTCAGGTCTTCTAATGGTAAACCCTTCAGCCCCAGGCTGCTGCACTCTTGGCACATCAATGTCCTCCTCTACAACAGGCCCTTCATCTGCACTGAGAGAAGCTTCCTCATCAGAAGAATACTCTCGGACAGAAAACTCACTTCCAGAATCTCCCACTTCCTCCTCTGCCTCAGATGCAGAGTCAGTCTCGTAATCATGGTCTGAAGACGACTCAAAGAGCATGCCAACAACCTGCTGAGCGGTCACTCTGCGGCTAGCCATGATCCTCACTAACAACAAATGGATTGCCAACAACAACTAGCACTAAAATAAGTAATAAACAAAGTGTAGCTTTATCACAAAGAGTTATGTACTAAAAAAACTATACCACTCACTTGCCTGAAAAAGCTACTCACCAAGCAACTACTCTGCACAGACACAGCAATCACCAATGATATCCCACTAAAAAGAAAAAAGAAAAAAGCAAATTAGACATATGACAACACAAATATCATTGTTCTCAAATCTAAGGACAATTTCACACACAATACTGCATTTAGTACACCACCTACAAACATGTCATTCATGCATGTCAACAATACTCCTTTGGAGTAAATTGCTTTCACTTACCTAAAACATGCAACTATGCAAACCGCAGGACACCTACTGCCAAAACCGCAAGGATCCACAGCAAAGGAAGCAAAAGCGTTGAACTAGAAGAAAAAGAAGAAATAAATTGTTATAATCACAAATACAAATACTTCGCCAGTTGACAAACACCCCACCACCAAGAACTTAGAAATTGTCCCTGGTACCTAAGTGGATTCTGCCCCACTTGGGGGCAGATGGGCGTAAAAAAAATTGGCCAATCTGCCCCCAAGGGGGGCATAAATGGGCAACAGCTCTGTGCCCCCTTTAGGGGGCGACCCTTCCCAAAGGGGGCACCCCCAGCACAAAACAAAAAATGGAAGAAAAAAAAAAATCCCTGGTGTATTGGTGGTTTCTGCCCTCCGTGGGGGCAGATGGGCCTACAAAAATAGGCCCATTTGCCCCCAAAGGGGGCAGAGATGGCCAATACGAACCTTCCCCACTTTGGGGGGTGACCGTTGCCCAAGGGGTGCCCCCAAACACACACCACACAATCCCTGGCGCCTAGTGTGCTTCGACCCCCCCAGGGGCCAGATCGTCCAAAAACATGGCTGATCTGCCCTCGGGGGGGGGCCAAAACAGAAAAAAAATAATAGCCCCCCAGGGGAGCGACCCTTTCCCAAGGGGTCACCCCCAAAATAAACATATAAAAGTAAATCCCTGGTGTCTAGTGGATTTCGCCCCCCCCCCCGGGGGCAGACCGGCCGTAAAATCGGCAATCTGCCCCCGGGGGGGGGGGGGGGGGCGAAATACTACATAAAATAGACCCGGGGGGGGCGACCCTTGCCCAAGGGGTTGACCCCAAAATAAACTTATAATAAAGAAATCCCTGGTGTCTAGTGGATTTCGCCCCCCAACCCCCCGGGGGCAGATCGGCCGAAAAATCAGCGATCTGCCCCCGGGTGGGGGGGGGGGGGAACACTAAATAAAATGGACCCCCGGGGGGGGGCGACCCTTGCCCAAGGGGTCGCCCCCAAAATATACAAAGAAAACAAAATCCCTGGTGTCTAGTGGATTTCGCCCTAGCGCTCCCCCCCCAGTTCCCGTGCCTTGGACGAGGTGACCTCGTCCAAGGCACACGGGAACTGTAGCCTTGGACGAGGTCACCTCGTCCAAGGCACAGAACCGGTTAAAGTTACCATCTATACTGATAGCTTTGAAGAGTAGCCCTTACTAGAGCATCTTGGCTTTGAGGAGTAGCTCTTACTAGAGCGTGCCATGTTTCTGCCCAGCTTAAAGTTACCATCTATACGGATAGCCAGTATGGATTTGGAATAGTCCATGACTTTGGCCAATGTGGTCACAGAGAGGTTTCATGACCTCTTCTGGTTCACCAGTGAGAAATGGTGAGAGGATTCAAGAGTTGTTGCAAGCTGTCCAAATGCCTGAACAAATTTCAGTGGTGAAGTGCAGACATCTGAAATCGCAAGATTTTGTGTCAATGGGGAATGGATATGCAGATCAAGTCGCAAGGTTATGCACATTGAACCGTATATCGTTAAAGATAAGTGGGAATTGTTAGAGATGAAACACGGCCAGGTTTTGGATTACATGTAATAGATGCATTGGAAGAACTGAGAACACTGCAGAATAATGTTGGGAGGAAAAGCGAACATGGAGCAAAATTAAAGGTGTACAGCAACAAGATGAATTGTGGGTTTCAGAAGAGGGTCAATTGGTTTTGCTGAACAGTTTGTTGTCTCAAATGGCTAGGTTTTATCATGGTCAAGAACATGTTGGGAGGGATGCAATGATTTGCCTCTTTAAACACAATTAGTTCAATCCAAGGTTGAGACAAGTTGCTGAAGCAGTTTGCCATCATTGCATCATTTGTCAACAAATGAACGCAGGAAAAGGGACAGTGGTTAATTTGAGCCACATTGGAAGAGCAGAAGGTCAATTCAGCAGAATGAAAAATGGATTTTATTGAGATGCCTGTGTGTGGAGGTTTGAGATATGTGTTGGTGATTGTTTGCATTTTTAGTCATTGGATTGAAACATACCCTACATGAAGAAATTACAGCTTCACAGTAGCGAAACTACTGCTTAGGGAACTGATACCATGTTTTGGGTTTACGATCTTTTGAGAATCAGAGAGGGGAAGTCACTTCAACAATGAAGTAATCAAATTACTATGTGAAGCTTTAAACATTGATTACCGCCCTGTAGCATCAGGACTTGTGGAACAGGTGAATGGTACCTTGATATCAAGGATAGCGTAAATTTGTGTGTCCATGAATCTGAAATGGCCCGAAGCACTGCTGGTAGTTTTGATGACAATGAGAAACAAACCCGACAGGAAGACAGGATTATCACCGCACAAAATCCTCATGGGCAGAGCAATGAGGTTGCCAGCGATTCCTGCAAATGCTCTTGTGAACATAACAGATGATACGGTGTTGGACTACTGCAAAGGTCTGGCTGATGTGGTTCGCCCTTTCTCTCAGCAGGTGGGAGCCACCACACTGCCACCGATCCAAGATCAATGACACACCCTGAGATCTGGTGACTGGGTGGTGGTCCTGAAACATGTGAGGAAGACATGTTAGGAACCTCAGTGAAAAGGCCCTTACCAGGTAGTGGTGATCACTACCACAGCTGTGAAGTGCGCTGGAGTTCCGAACTGGATACACGACAGCCACACGAAAAAAGTGGCATGTCCTTTGGACAATGAAGAGGGTTGTTGAGAGTACCAACAATGACCAGACAAGCCTCACAGCCGGAAAGAGAAGAAAGAAGAACTGAGCTCCTGTGAGAGACGAAGGAGAAGACCTCCAGAACGGTGACAGTGAGCCAATCTCAATTGAGGCAGCAGGAGAGTCTAGTCAGAGGAGGGCTCTCCCAGAAGCAGACACATTTGAGAGACAAATAGAGCAAACGCCAGACCCCGAGGGGGAAGCAGTTGGGGCGGATCTAAGCCAATGTGATCTGACTCCTCTTGAACCAGTCGCAGGTCTGTCAAGAGAAAATCCTGCAGCGCAAGAAGAAGTTTCAAGTTCAACACTGAAAAAAGCATTCACCAAGGGTCCACTGAAAGGAGATAAGTGGCCGGAGTCACAAGCAAAGAGAAAGGAAGCAGTTGTTCACAACAATCGAGGAAGAAGTAGATACGACAAGGAGAGAAGGCCTGAGTGAAGGAGAATTGAATGGACATCGAAAGTTGAAAAGAAAGGGAATAGCAAGTCGAAGGTACGCAAGTCCTGAATGGGTGTATGCAACAACAAGTGAGTGGCAAAGAGAATTTTTGTTTTTTTGTTTTGATTGAGACATTCCAGGTCAATATTTTGGCACTTGAAAGAAGCTAATGAACTGAACTGTTGAGACAAGTTTGAGAAAAGGTACACAGAAAAATAGACTGATGAAAGTAACCGGAAAAGACTTTTGAAACTTGATTTTGACAAGATAACCTGATTTGACAAGCTGCTAAAATGATTTTGACAAAGGATCCTGGAAGTGAGACCGAAAGCTGTAAATAACTGTTGAAAGAAGATTGACTATTTATGTTTTTCATTTTTGCTGCATAATTTCTAAATTTTCCCTTCTACTTTCTGATTCTTTACAGATCATGAGAAATGTTAGCCAGCAGGGTAGGACGAACAGGTGCTGTAAATACATGAGTATTGGTCTGGCAATTGTGTGTGTTATATTATGAGTGATATTGATTGTGGGTATGACTGTTCTTGAGAAGAGTAAAGCCAACCATACTTCAGTTTTAGAGACAACTACTGCATTAACAGCGATAAAGAAGTTTAGGTTATATGAGAAGTATCTACACGTAGGCTATGTACAAGGGGAACTTTCTTCTAATGTCTTTTATCGCTTCTTGAGTGTGTACGCAGATTCCTTCATCATTCGAAGAAGGAGTTACCTATCATAGTTTGCCCCTTACTTCTGGGATAAGTTGTAGTGTGTTACTAACAAGATTCTATAACCAGAACTGTATTCAATATTTCTATTCTAACCACAATGTAGTGTTTTCAGTTGTCCCCATAAATAGATATCTGAGTAGAGTAGCTAAGGACAATGACATAGTATTAGTAAGAGGTTTCTTTGAGACTACATTAACTTTTGGTACAGCATATGCGCACAGAAATAACCTCACATACTTGCTTATACCTTTAGAAAAGAGCTTCTTAGATCAGACAGATGATAGGAGAAAGGCATTAAAGGAGAAGTTAGAAAAGGGTTTAGAGAAAAGGACTTTTAGAAATGATTATGCTTATAGTGAAATAAAAACACAAGGGCAAATTAGCTTTAGATGTGCAACAAGTAGGGAAGCTTTGAGTATATAGACCTAAATCTAGCACTGACTCTTTATTTGTGGGAATGAGTGAATGTAGACATGTGTTTTTGTTTCAGAGTAAATGGACATTTATGTTGAATGGACAGGATTCAGTGATTCCTAGTATATATTACATCTGTGGAACTAATGGTTATTACCGTCTTCCAAGAGGATGGTATGGAAAATGTTATTTGGGGATAGTTTTCCCAAAGATATTCAAACTTGATGACTTGAAAAGATTTCCGAAAATGACTGAATTACATCACATTAGAGGAAAGAGAGAGTCTCCTTCTGGTATAGTGGGAGATATATTCGGAGCAATAATTCCTTCAGTAGGACTTGTTCTGAATTCTAAAATGATTCAAAGATTGTCTACTAATGTGGATAACATGTTGACAAATTGTTCAGGAGCCATGATCCTAATTGATACACAATTGGCTGTGGAATGATCTATGACTCTTTAGAACGCCCTTGCGTTAGACATGTTTTTAGCAAAAGATGGCAGAGTTTGCAAAATGCTTAATTCGATGCATTGCTGCTCGTAAATTCCTGATAATAGCCTAGAAATTAGAAGCTTACTTACTAACCTGACTAATGAAAGTACTGAATTGACAGAGTTGAAAGAACCAGGTGTTTGGGAGAAAGTTAGCAAAGGATTTGTTTCAGTGGGAAATTGGCTCAGCAACATTGGGAAAGGGTACTATTGAAAATCATACAAGGAATACTGATTATTGTGATTTGTGTAATTGGAGCAGGGGGAATATGTAAATTGTGTAGGAGGATCAAACTGAAGAAAATGAAAAATAATCAGAAGAAGGAAGAAATGAAAAGGGAAAATTTGTTTAGGGAAAATTCGAAGAGGGAACAAAGATTTGAAGGAATAGAGATGACAGAATTTTTTGCTAAAACAGAAAATGTGTGTGAGAAAATTTAGTGTCATGACACATTTAGTCATCAGAGGAGGGATTGTTAACGCTGAATTTTACTAATGAATATTCATGTATTCTGAGTGTTGAATTCGCATAGAAAATGAATTAACTTAGAGAAAATAATGCACGCATTTAGAGTTGCACCCACCTCAGTGGCTGCCAATGTTCACGGAGTGTACTTATTAATAGCTTATAAATATGAAATGTTGAGCTTATGTTTTATTAATGAAGTAATATGTCATATTAAGAGTTATGCATTATGTACTAGCTTATTAATAGTAGGCCTTAACTTAGTGAGGTCGTGGGCCTAGTTGCACGGCCTCATGTCAAGATGCATTTCTTAATCGACACATAAAATGGCTGCTTAGAGAATTAACTTGTGATTTTCCACTGTGCTGACCAAGTGCTCGTAGCTGAAAGTCTTTCTCATGAGAAATGCTTGCTAGAAGATGCTGTACTACCTAAGGATACTTTGTATATTGTAATGTGTGTAAGACTGACCTTCCCAGGAGAATACAATGGATGCATTGACTGTAGTATAAGCTGCAACAGTATTGATACCTGACAAGCCAAACTATGGGAATAGAAGAAGAGGAACCAATCATCGACATGTGAACCCTGGAGTAGTAAGCCTTTAGATTTGGGGTTTTATTTTCATTGGACGAAATGCAAACATGCGATTCTTTGACCAATAAGGATGTGGGAAGTAGTTTTAGGAAATCTAACTTAGCCGGACTGTACTGAGTGGAGGACACCATTTTTCCGTTCGCCACACCACCATTATTTTCTTGACCGTCCAGAGAAGAGACATGCTTAACTTTATTGCTTAAAGAGACTTTGCTTTTTCCGAACTTTAATGCTGAATCCTGACGCCTTGCTGACCGAACTGATGTCCTATTGACGAAGACTGTCACAGCTTGCTGAACCATATTGAGGACAGGTATAAGATGATGTTACTGATTGTTATGTCTATTTGCTTTTGTTTCTAGGTACCAACCGCTACTTTTGATAGAGCCGTAGCTAGATGTTTTCCAAATTTGTGTGGACTAAATTGTTTTGCATGAAGCCCAAACATGCTATTCTAATATGATGTTAGTTAGGGTTCTCACTGATTATGCTCGCTACATGTAATAACAGTTGATTTTGTTTCTTTGTTGAATCTAAATGTATGTTATTTTGTTTGCACAGTTATTCTTGCTATTGATTTGTACTGTAACCTTAGAATATATAGTGGCTCAAGCTTTCATTAGATTGCAATATTTTTGGCGCTTTGGTCAGCCAGTATTGTTCTGTATGCTTATCAATTGATCTTGAGACTAAGTTACGTGACCTCAGCATTGTTAATATAGGGAAATAAACATTCTAACTTTTACATAAATGTGTAGTTATTCATGGCCGTAAGGTCATGGGGTGTGGAAATTACTGACTCCTATTGATTGTTGATGTCATTGATTGTTATTGCTATTGAGTTGTATTGGTATAGGGTTACATGGTGGGAACTACTCAAAGTGCAGCCAAAAGGTCCATCTGCCTTTTAGCGTCCCCTTGTAAGTTCACTTAATAAGGTCAAACGCGCTAACACTACCAAAATCCCTCACCTCTCCTTAACTCCTCTCTCACATGCATTTCATTTGTTTTAAAACACTGGTAACGACTAGCTTTACTAATCCACTTATCTATCCACATATATTAAAACGGTTTGAAAAACACACAATAAAACTGACTGGAAAATGTTCCTTTCATAAGGAAACATTTGGAGGAGAGTTGAAAAGCTCATGAAAGAGAAGATGACTGAGGCACACTCTGGAAGGCAAAGGCCCATCACGGTAAAACCAGATTACTAGAACAAAAAAATGATACATTGGCCTTTGGCATTCCCCTGCCCAGAAAGATGTCAGGATGGTCTAGGAACCAGTGGGATCACTGGAGACGGTGAGTGAGCACAGCACCACCATGAAAGGCGTATAGGAGGAGATCAGACTATTTAAAGAGGACACCAAATCACTAACCAAAGGGGGGCCCATCAACCAAGCTCTTTGTGGAATCATTCATTTTCAATAACATCATACTGAAAGAGCTGTCAACATTTTTTTCTATCATAAGTGCTTACAGAGTCTTGAGGCCCCACCTGAAGCCAGGAGCAGGACCAAAGGCAATCAATATTTGCAAGCTTCCTAATTTAAAGGCCCTGGGCCACATTCCTCCTAACAGCTTTCTCCTCAGCAGTCGCCCACCTTGTGTCGAGGCTACTTGAGTACAGGTGAGCGATATGCAAGAAAGAATTCCAATAAGCTGGCCTGTCTTTCATTTGTAAATTTATCAGCAGGTCAGATGGTGGGGATTTATGACCACCTGGTTGTTTTCTGATTTTAAGAGCTTTGTCAGAGACGGCAAAATAGTTGCACGTTGAATTGTATGCTTTTGTCAAATGATCCTTCATGTGATTTCTGGCCTTATAGAGTTTGTTATCATTGATGAGTATGCATGAGGGTAAACCTTGACAGGACACCTTCCTTTCTAGACTTAGGGTGATTAGAGGCTGGCGTACCGGTTACCCTGTCACAAAGGTGACAGATATCCAGTCCGTCACAAGTGCATTATATCCTGTGGCACTTGCAAAAAAGCAAACGGTATCTGTCATGTTTGTGGTGGAGTAGCTCTAAGTCCTCTCCTTTCCCTCTTCCCAGACAGTAAGACAGAAAAGAGAGGTTAAGAGGGAATTCGTTGGGGGGACATGACCCATATGTCTGTTTATCTCTGTTTAGTGTTCAACCTCCATTGCTAATTATCTTTTAGAAAGCCCGGAAACCGGACAACAGAGCTGGCTCCAGATTGTGGCCAAATTATGATCAGCAGCCAGAAAACATGAGAAGGAAACATTTTAAAAGTAGGATTCCTGAAATCAGCAAGGAGATAGACGTTGATCAAAGTAGGAAACAAGCAGCTGTGGATCCTACTTTTAATGTTTCAGCTACTATAGTAATTTTATTCCAAGCCTTCCTCCGTGGAAAGTTAGACCTGCCTCTACAACTTTTGACAAAGTAATTAGGAAATATCCCATATTTGTAAGTATGCAGTGCTTGATATGTAAATAAAAACGTGCCGGTTGCCAAAGCTCTCCTCTGAAAGACGCGGCTGCTGCAGTTAAATGAGTGAGCTCGGAACACTGAGGCAGCGTAAATCTGACGCCATCTTAGACCTCTTTAATTGATTTACAGGCACTCCCTGACCATTCAGCTCACCCTTGCATCTTTCTGCTTTATCCCTTTGTTACGCTTTTTCGTTTTTCTCTTCCTCTGTCTAGCCCATGTGTCTTTTGCTTGCAGTAAATGCTTAAGGCAGAAAAATAAGTGCCGGCCCTGAAAAATAAGTGCTGGTGCCCTGCACCGGAAACTAATGGCTCAAATTAAGCACTGTGTAGACTACTACGCTCTTGTATTCTGTGATTACCATGTGTGATTTATGCTTAGTCTTTGATAATAAAAATATAAGCCTTTGATTCAGTTTATTGGTTTGGAATCTTTGTTTACTGACCATGCTGAATGACTAAAAAAATTTCGAGCTATCACATCTAGAATGTTCAATTCTATAAAGGACACGGAGGCGAGGATTATGCTTCTCTTTCTATGCTTTATTTTTCAGCAGCCAATTAGAAAGAACCTTATTAACAAACTACGGCCCATATTTATACTTTTTTTGCACCAGATTTGCGTCATTTTTTGATGCAAAAGTGGCAAAACTTACAAAATATAATTGTATTTTTTAAGTTTGCGCCGCTTTTACGTCACAAAATGATGCAAATGCGGTGCAAAAAAAGTATATATATGGGCCTATATTTCCTATGAACCCATGTATAACACATGATGAACCATAGAGACAAGCCCTATAAAATCTGTATGACGTTAACACACTTCCTCTTTCTTTACAAAATAGACACAGTTAATACATTGAATCCGGAAGTCCCACGAGAAAAAACAGAACCTTAAAGTCCAGGAGATAAAACCAACTTCTTAAGCCATTAGGACCATCCCATCGACGATGTGGACGAAGTCTGAATCCCACGAAGAAGATCCCAGAGACACAAAAGAGAAGTCAATCACTTGTCCTCTTGACCTATGATAAGATAATGCAGAAAAAGACTAGCCATAAACACTGTCTTACAAATAAGACAATCAATTTTATGAAGCGTAACAACATTACATACAGGGTGGGAGAAAAGAACAACATCAGCAAATTTGTAAACATAGAATACACAATAAAATCATTATAATGGATGATAATTTATCACTGGGTGGGATAATCCTCGCCTCCGTGTCCTTAATAGAATCGAAAATTCTAGACGCCATAGCTCAATTTTTTTTAATTCTATGTCAAGACCGGAGGCTCTGATTATGCTAGTGTAGGAGGCTGGACTGGCTTGTAGTGAGTACCAAGGGGTACTTGCACCTTGCACCAGGCCCAGTTATCCCTTATTAGTGTATAGGGTGTCTAGCAGCTTAGGCTGATAGATAATGGTAGCTTAGCAGAGCAGCTTAGGCTGAACTAAGAGACGGGTGAAGCTACTACAGTACCACTCAGTGTCATATGCACAATATCATAAGAAAACACAATACACAGTTATACTAAAAATAAAGGTACTTTATTTTTATGACAATATGCCAAAGTATCTTAGAGTGTACCCTCAGTGAGAGGATAGGAAATATACACAAGATATATATACACAATAGCAAAAATATGCAGTATAGTCTTAGAAAACAGTGCAAACAATGTATAGTTACAATAGGATGCAATGGGGAAACATAGGGATAGGGGCAACACAAACCATATACTCCAAAAGTGGAATGCGAACCACGAATGGACCCCAAACCTATGTGACCTTGTAGAGGGTCGCTGGGACTATTAGAAAATAGTGAGAGTTAGAAAAATAACCCTCCCCAAGACCCTGAAAAGTGAGTGCAAAGTGCACTAAAGTTCCCCTAAGGACAAAGAAGTCGTGTTAGAGGAATAATGCAGGAAAGACACAAACCAACAATGCAACAACTGTGGATTTCCAATCTAGGGTACCTGTGGAACAAGGGGACCAAGTCCAAAAGTCACAAGCAAGTCGGAGATGGGCAGATGCCCAGGAAATGCCAGCTGCGGGTGCAAAGAAGCTTCTACTGGACAGAAGAAGCTGAGGTTTCTGCAGGAATGAAAAGGGCTAGAGACTTCCCCTTTGGTGGACGGATCTCCCTCGCCGTGGAGAGTCGTGCAGAAGTGTTTTCCCGCCGAAAGAACGCCAACAAGCCTTGCTAGCTGCAAATTGTGCGGTTAGCGTTTTTGGACGCTGCTGTGGCCCTGGAGGGACCAGGAGGTCGCAAATTGGACGAGGAGAGAGAGGAGACGTCGAGCAAGACAAGGAGCCCTCTCAGCAGCAGGTAGCACCCGGAGAAGTGCCAGAAACAGGCACTACGAGGATGCGTGAAACGGTGCTCACCCGAAGTCGCACAAAGGAGTCCCACGTCGCCGGAGACCAACTTAGAATGTCGTACAATGCAGGTTAGAGTGCCGTGGACCCAGGCTTGGCTGTGCACAAAGGATTTCCGCCGGAAGTGCACAGGGGCCGGAGTAGCTGCAAAAGTCGCGGTTCCCAGCAATGCAGCCCAGCGAGGTGAGGCAAGGACTTACCTCCACCAAACTTGGACTGAAGAGTCACTGGACTGTGGGGGTCACCTGGACAGAGTCGCTGGATTCGAGGGACCTTGCTCGTCGTGCTGAGAGGAGACCCAAGGGACCGGTAATGCAGCTTTTTGGTGCCTGCGGTTGCAGGGGGAAGATTCCGTCGACCCACGGGAGATTTCTTCGGAGCTTCTGGTGCAGAGAGGAGGCAGACTACCCCCACAGCATGCACAAGCAGGAAAACAGTCGAGAAGGCGGCAGGATCAGCGTTACAGAGTTGCAGTAGTCGTCTTTGCTACTATGTTGCAGGTTTGCAGGCTTCCAGCGCGGTCAGCAGTCGATTCCTTGGCAGAAGGTGAAGAGAGAGATGTAGAGGAACTCGGATGAGCTCTTGCATTCGTTATCTAAAGTTTCCCCAGAGACAGAGACCCTAAATAGCCAGAAAAGAGGGTTTGGCTACCTAGGAGAGAGGATAGGCTACTAACACCTGAAGGAGCCTATCAGAAGGAGTCTCTGACGTCACCTGGTGGCACTGGCCACTCAGAGCAGTCCAGTGTGCCAGCAGCACCTCTGTTTTCAAGATGGCAGAGGTCTGGAGCACACTGGAGGAGCTCTGGACACCTCCCAGGGGAGGTGCAGGTCAGGGGAGTGGTCACTCCCCTTTCCTTTGTCCAGTTTCGCGCCAGAGCAGGGCTAAGGGGTCCCCTGAACCGGTGTAGACTGGCTTATGCAGAATTGGGCACATCTGTGCCCAAGAAAGCATTTCCAGAGGCTGGGGGAGGCTACTCCTCCCCTGCCTTCACACCATTTTCCAAAGGGAGAGGGTGTCACACCCTCTCTCAGAGGAAGTTCTTTGTTCTGCCATCCTGGGCCAGGCCTGGCTGGACCCCAGGAGGGCAGATGCCTGTCTGAGGGGTTGGCAGCAGCAGCAGCTGCAGTGAAACCCCAGGAAGGGCAGTTTGGCAGTACCAGGGTCTGTGCTACAGACCACTGGGATCATGGGATTGTGCCAACTATGCCAGGATGGCATAGAGGGGGCAATTCCATGATCATAGACATGTTACATGGCCATATTCGGAGTTACCATTGTGAAGCTACATATAGGTAGTGACCTATATGTAGTGCACGCGTGTAATGGTGTCCCCGCACTCACAAAGTTCAGGGAATTGGCTCTGAACAATGTGGGGGCACCTTGGCTAGTGCCAGGGTGCCCTCACACTAAGTAACTTTGCACCTAACCTTTACCAGGTAAAGGTTAGACATATAGGTGACTTATAAGTTACTTAAGTGCAGTGTAAAATGGCTGTGAAATAACGTGGACGTTATTTCACTCAGGCTGCAGTGGCAGGCCTGTGTAAGAATTGTCAGAGCTCCCTATGGGTGGCAAAAGAAATGCTGCAGCCCATAGGGATCTCCTGGAACCCCAATACCCTGGGTACCTCAGTACCATATACTAGGGAATTATAAGGGTGTTCCAGTAAGCCAATGTAAATTGGTAAAATGGTCACTAGCCTGTTAGTGACAATTTGGAAAGAAATGAGAGAGCATAACCACTGAGGTTCTGATTAGCAGAGCCTCAGTGAGACAGTTAGTCACTACACAGGTAACACATTCAGGCACACTTATGAGCACTGGGGCCCTGGGTTACCAGGGTCCCAGTGACACATACAACTAAAACAACATATATACAGTGAAAAATGGGGGTAACATGCCAGGCAAGATGGTACTTTCCTACACAACCCCCCCCCAAACGAAGGACAATAAGACTAGCCATGACCTGATGAGTCTTCATTGTCTAAGTGGAAATATCTGGAGAGTCCGTCTGCATTGGAGTGGCTACTCCCAGGTCTATGTTCCACTGTATAGTCCATTCCCTGTAGGGATATGGACCACCTCAACAATTTTGGATTTTCACCTTTCATTTGTTTTAGCCAAAGTAGAGGTTTGTGGTCTGTCTGAACAATGAAGTGAGTGCCAAACAGGTATGGCCTCAACTTCTTCAGTGCCCAGACCACAGCAAAGGCCTCCCTCTCTATGGCAGACCAACGCTTTTCTCTAGGGGTCAACCTCCTACTAATAAAAGCAACAGGTTGATCCTGGCCCTCAGAATTAAGTTGTGATAGGACTGCCCCTACTCCTAATTCAGATGCATCAGTTTGGACATAGAATTTTTTAGAGTAACAAGGGCTTTTCAGGACAGGTGCAGAGCACATGGCCTGCTTCAGCTCCTCAAAAGCTTTCTGACAGTTTGCTGTCCATAATACCTTTTTAGGCATTTTCTTGGATGTGAGGTCATTAAGAGGGGCTGCAATGGAGCCATAGTTCTTAATGAACCTCCTGTAATACCCAGTGAGGCCTAGGAAGGCTCTCACCTGAGTCTGAGTGGTAGGGGGAACCCAATCAATAATTGTTTGGATTTTCCCCTGTAGTGGTGCAATCTGTTCCCCACCAACAAGGTGTCCCAGATAAACCACCTTACCCTGCCCTATCTGGCACTTTGAAGCCTTGATAGTGAGGCCTGCCTTTTGCAGGGCCTCCAAAACTTTCCATAGGTGGACCAGGTGATCATCCCAGCTGGAGCTAAAGACAGCTATATCGTCCAAATATGCTGCACTGAAAGCTTCCAGCCCTTGCAGGACTGTGTTCACCAACCTCTGAAAAGTGGCAGGTGCATTTTTCAAACCAAAAGGCATTACAGTAAACTGGTAATGTCCTCCAATGGTTGAAAATGCAGTCTTAGGTTTAGCATCTTCTGACAATTTGATCTGCCAATACCCTGCAGTCAAGTGCTTAGATACTTGGCAGATGCCAGTGTATCTATGAGCTCATCTGCCCTGGGTATAGGGTGAGCATCAGTTTTGGTTACCAAGTTGAGACCTCTATAGTCTACACAAAACCGCATTTCCTTCTTTCCATCTTTGGAATGGGGTTTTGGTACCAGTACCACAGGAGAAGCCCATGGACTGTCAGAGTGCTCAACCACTCCTAGTTCTAACATTTTCTGGACCTCTTGCTTTATGCAGTCCCTGACATGGTCAGGCTGCCTATAGATCTTACTTTTGACAGGCAAGCTGTCTCCAGTATCTATAGTGTGCTCACACCAAGAAGTGGTACCTGGCACAATAGAGAAGAGTTCAGAGAATTGATCTAGGAGATTTATGCAATTGTCTTTCTGCTCAGCAGTAAGACAATCAGCCAAAACTACACCTTCCACAAGAGCATCTTGTTCTGTGGAAGAGAAGAGATCAGGTAGAGGATCACTGTCTTCTTCCTGTCCCTCATCAGTTGCCATGAGCAGGGTGAGATCAGCCCTGTCATAGTAGGGTTTCAGGCGGTTGACATGGAGCACCTTAAGGGGACTCCTGGCAGTGCCTAAGTCAACTAAATAGGTGACTTCTCCCTTCTTTTCAACAATTGTGTGGGGTCCACTCCATTTATCTTGGAGTGCTCTTGGGGCCACAGGCTCCAAGACCCACACTTTCTGCCCTGGTTGGTACTGAACCAAAACAGCCTTCTGGTCATGCCATTGCTTCTGGAGCTCTTGGCTGGCCTGAAGGTTTTTGCTGGCCTTTTTCATGTACTCAGCCATCCTTGATCTGAGGCCAAGTACATAATCCACAATATCTTGCTTAGGAGCTTTTAAAGGTTGTTCCCAACCCTCCTTTACAAGTGTGAGTGGACCCCTAACAGGGTGTCCAAAAAGAAGTTCAAAGGGGCTGAAGCCCACTCCTTTCTGGGGTACCTCCCTGTAGGCAAAAAGGAGGCATGGTAGAAGGATATCCCATCTCCTGCGGAGTTTTTCAGGGAGACCCATAATCATGCCTTTGAGAGTTTTATTAAATCTCTCCACCAGTCCATTTGTTTGTGGATGATAGGGTGTTGTGAACTTGTACGTTACACCACACTCCTTCCACATGGCCTTTAAGTATGCAGACATGAAATTACTTCCCCTGTCTGATACTACTTCCTTTGGGAAGCCCACCCTGGAAAATATTCCCAGGAGGGCCTTTGCCACTGCAGGTGCTGTAGTGGTCCTTAAAGGAATAGCTTCAGGATATCTTGTGGCATGGTCCACTACCACCAAGATAAACCTATTGCCTGAAGCAGTAGGAGGGTCAAGGGGGCCAACTATGTCAACCCCTACCCTTTCAAAGGGAACCCCAACCACAGGCAGTGGAATAAGGGGTGCCTTTGGGGTGCCACCTGTCTTGCCACTGGCTTGACAGGTTTCACAGGACTTACAAAATTCCTTTGTGTCCTCAGACATTCTAGGCCAATGAAACAGGGGAACAAGCCTGTCCCAAGTTTTCATTTGTCCTAGATGCCCAGCTAGGGGAATGTCATGTGCCAGGGTTAGGAGGAACTTTCTGTACTCCTGAGGAATCACTAATCTCCTGGCAGCTCCAGGTTTAGGATCCCTATGCTCAGTGTACAAGAGGTTGTCCTCCCAGTAAACTCTGTGAGAGTCACTGACATCCCCATTAGCCTGTTTGACAGCTTGCTGTCTGAGACCCTCTAATGTGGGACAGGTTTGCTGTGCCACACTCAGCTCCTCTCTGGCAGGCCCCCCTTCACCCAAAAGCTCAGCAGTGTCTGCTTCCAGCTCCTCTGGTGTAGGTTCTGCACAGGGAGGGAATTCTTCTTCCTCAGAAGTTGAATCCACTGTAGAGGGAGGGATAGTAGGAAGTGGTTTGCTTCTACTAGCCCTAGCTTTAGGGAGCACTTGGTCCATTGTTCCAGGATCCAAGCTTCCCTGTCCTTTTTGCTTTTTGGCCTGAGCCCTTGTCAAAGCAAAAATATGCCCTGGGATGCCCAGCATTGCTGCATGGGCCTCCAACTCCACATCTGACCAAGCAGATGTCTCCAAATCATTCCCTAATAGACAGTCTACAGGTAAATCTGAAGCTACCACAACTTTCTTTGGACCAGTAACCCCCCCCCAGTTGAGATTAACAACAGCCATGGGGTGGCTAAGTGTGTTGTTGTGAGCATCGGTTACTTGGTACTGGTGACCAAGTAGGTGTTGTTCAGGGTGGACCAGTTTCTCTATGACCATAGTCACACTGGCACCAGTGTCCCTGTAGGCCTGAACCTCAACACCATTTATTAGGGGTAGCTGCTTGTACTTATCCATATTAAGGGGACAAGCAACTAAGGTGGCTAAATCAATAGCCCCCTCAGAGACTAACACAGCCTCTGTGGCCTCCCTAACAAGGCCAACCCCAACTAAGTTACCAATAGTGAGCCCAGCTACTCCCTTGGATTGGCTATTAGTAGGTTTGCTCCCACCACCACTGCTATTAGTAGGGACACTAGGGGTAGCAGTAGGGGTTGTAGTGGTAGGAGCATTGGTGCTTTTCTTTAGACAACTGGGATCTGTTGTCCAATGGCCTTTTATTTTACATAAATAGCACCATGGTTTCTTTTCCTTGTTCTGATTAAAAGAGGATTTGGGCCCACCACCCCCACCAGAGTGTTTTTGTGGGCCTGATGAAGACTCATTTTTAGATTTGTCCCCACCCTTGTCAGAAGACTTACCATCCTTCTTTTTGTTGCCATCTTTGTCATCCCCTGTATGAACTTTTCTGTTCACCCTTGTTCTGACCCATTTGTCTGCCTTCTTTCCCAATTCTTGGGGAGAGGTCAGATCAGAGTCCACCAAGTACTGGTGCAACAAATCAGACACACAATTATTAAGAATATGCTCTCTCAGGATCAAGTTATACAGGCTGTCATAATCAGTAACTTTACTTCCATGTAACCACCCCTCCAAGTCCTTCACTGAATGGTCAATGAAATCAACCCAGTCTTGTGAAGACTCCTTTTTGGTCTCTCTGAACTTTATCCTGTATTGTTCAGTGGTTAAGCCATAACCATCCAGGAGTGCATTCTTAAGAACTTGGAAATTATTAGCATCATTTTCTTTCACAGTAAGGAGCCTATCCCTACCTTTTCCACTAAATGATAGCCATAGGATAGCAGCCCACTGCCTTTGAGGGACATCCTGTACAACACAGGCCCTCTCAAGTGCAGCAAACCACTTGTTAATGTCATCCCCCTCCTTATAAGGGGGAACTATCTTGTGCAGATTCCTGGAATCATGCTCTTTTACAGGATGACTATGGGGAATACTGCTGCTGCCACCATGGGTTTCTAAACCCAACTTCTGTCTTTCCTTCTCTAGTTCAAAAGACTGTCTATCCAAATCCAGCTGTTGCTTTTTAAGCTTCAGTCTGGTTTGTTCCACCCTCAACTTATTGAGTTCCCTCTCTAACATTCTGTCATCAGGGTTGGTGGGAGGGACATTCCTAGATACAGAGGTATGATGGGATTGAACAGAAGGAGACCTGTCCCTTACAGAGGGCACCCTAACAGCTTGGCTAACAGAAACATCAGTACCACTGTGGTGTGATTAAATGCTTTTGCTATGATGTGAGACAACACTATTTGTATGGTGTGGCTCTTCATCATTACCAACTATGCTAGACTGTCTAGTAATGGGCAGGCTAGGAAGTTTCTTTCCAGAATCTTTTCCTGGGGGAGTCCCTGGATCAGATTGAGAACCATTAGCTACTTTTTCAACAGATGGGGCACTTTTAGCCTTATCCTGTTCTCTAAGCATGTTAATTAACAGTTCTAAGGAAGGATTCTTCCCTACACTCAAACCTCTCTTTATGCAGAGACTCCTTGCTCCTTTCCAGCTAAGGTGATCATATGCAAGTTTGGACAGATCAACATTTTGGCCTGTGCCAGACATTTTTAGAGAGAGTTAAAGTGATAGAAAAAGAGAAAAAAGTTTGTCAGAGCTTTTAGAAAGACAGAGAAAAAAAACTTTTTAAACTTTTTAGAACTTTTTAGAAAGTTAGAAGTAAGAAGAGGAAATGCAAAACGTTTTGGCTATGTGTATATACACTGACCTTGATTTGTATATTTTTCTCTTATGAAAAGTACAACGACAAGAGTGGTAAGTAGTCTCAAAGCACTTATCCCACCACTGCACAACCAATGTAGGAGGCTGGACTGGCTTGTAGTGAGTACCAAGGGGTACTTGCACCTTGCACCAGGCCCAGTTATCCCTTATTAGTGTATAGGGTGTCTAGCAGCTTAGGCTGATAGATAATGGTAGCTTAGCAGAGCAGCTTAGGCTGAACTAGGAGACGGGTGAAGCTATTACAGTACCACTCAGTGTCATATGCACAATATCATAAGAAAACACAATACACAGTTATACTAAAAATAAAGGTACTTTATTTTTATGACAATATGCCAAAGTATCTTAGAGTCTACCCTCAGTGAGAGGATAGGAAATATACACAAGATATATATACACAATAGCAACAATATGCAGTATAGTCTTAGAAAACAGTGCAAACAATGTATAGTTACAATAGGAAGCAATGGGGAAACATAGGGATAGGGGCAACACAAACCATATACTCCAAAAGTGGAATGCGAACCACGAATGGACCCCAAACCTATGTGACCTTGTAGAGGGTCGCTGGGACTATTAGAAAATAGTGAGAGTTAGAAAAAGAACCCTCCCCAAGACCCTGAAAAGTGAGTGCAAAGTGCACTAAAGTTCCCCTAAGGACAAAGAAGTCGTGTTAGAGGAATAACGCAGGAAGACACAAACCAACAATGCAACAACTGTGGATTTCCAATCTAGGGTACCTGTGGAACAAGGGGACCAAGTCCAAAAGTCACAAGCAAGTCAGAGATGGGCAGATGCCCAGGAAATGCCAGCTGCGGGTGCAAAGAAGCTTCTACTGGACAGAAGAAGCTGAGGTTTCTGCAGGAACAAAAAGGGCTAGAGACTTCCCCTTTGGTGGACGGATCCCTCTCGCTGTGGAGAGTTGTGCAGAAGTGTTTTCCCGCCGAAAGAACGCCCACAAGCCTTCCTAGCTGCAAATCATGCGGTTAGCGTTTTTGGACGCTGCCGTGGCCCTGGAGGGACCAGGAGGTCGCAAATTGGACGAGGAGAGAGAGGGGACATCGAGCAAGTCAAGGAGCCCTCTCAGCAGCAGGTAGCACCCGGAGAAGTGCCAGAAACAGGCACTACGAGGATGCGTGAAACAGTACTCACCCGAAGTTGCACAAAGGAGTCCCACATCGCGGGAGACCAACTTAGAACGTCGTGCAATGCAGGTTAGAGTGCCGTGGACCCAGGCTTGGCTGTGCACAAAGGATTTCCGCCGGAAGTGCACAGGGGCCGGAGTAACTGCAAAAGTCGCGGTTCCCAGCAATGCAGCCCAGCGAGGTGAGGCAAGGACTTACCTCCACCAAACTTGGACTGAAGAGTCACTGGACTGTGGGGGTCACTTGGACAGAGTCGCTGGATTCGAGGGACCTCGCTCGTTGTGCTGAGAGGAGACCCAAGGGACCGGTAATGCAGCTTTTTGGTGCCTGCGGTTGCAGGGGGAAGATTCCGTCGACCCACGGGAGATTTCTTCGGAGCTTCTGGTGCAGAGAGGAGGCAGACTACCCCCACAGCATGCACAAGCAGGAAAACAGTCGAGAAGGCGGCAGGATCAGCGTTACAGAGTTGCAGTAGTCATCTTTGCTACTATGTTGCAGGTTTGCAGGCTTCCAGCGCGGTCAGCAGTCGATTCCTTGGCAGAAGGTGAAGAGAGAGATGCAGAGGAACTCGGATGAGCTCTTGCATTCGTTATCTAAAGTTTCCCCAGAGACAGAGACCCTAAATAGCCAGAAAAGAGGGTTTGGCTACCTAGGAGAGAGGATAGGCTACTAACACCTGAAGGAGCCTATCAGAAGGAGTCTCTGACGTCACCTGGTGGCACTGGCCACTCAGAGCAGTCCAGTGTGCCAGCAGCACCTCTGTTTTCAAGATGGCAGAGGTCTGGAGCACACTGGAGGAGCTCTGGACACCTCCCAGGGGAGGTGCAGGTCAGGGGAGTGGTCACTCCCCTTTCCTTTGTCCAGTTTCGCGCCAGAGCAGGGCTAAGGGGTCCCCTGAACCGGTGTAGACTGGCTTATGCAGAATTGGGCACATCTGTGCCCAAGAAAGCATTTCCAGAGGCTGGGGGAGGCTACTCCTCCCCTGCCTTCACACCATTTTCCAAAGGGAGAGGGTGTCACACCCTCTCTCAGAGGAAGTTCTTTGTTCTGCCATCCTGGGCCAGGCCTGGCTGGACCCCAGGAGGGCAGATGCCTGTCTGAGGGGTTGGCAGCAGCAGCAGCTGCAGTGAAACCCCAGGAAGGGCAGTTTGGCAGTACCAGGGTCTGTGCTACAGACCACTGGGATCATGGGATTGTGCCAACTATGCCAGGATGGCATAGAGGGGGCAATTCCATGATCATAGACATGTTACATGGCCATATTCGGAGTTACCATTGTGAAGCTACATATAGGTAGTGACCTATATGTAGTGCACGCGTGTAATGGTGTCCCCGCACTCACAAAGTTCAGGGAATTGGCTCTGAACAATGTGGGGGCACCTTGGCTAGTGCCAGGGTGCCCTCACACTAAGTAACTTTGCACCTAACCTTTACCAGGTAAAGGTTAGACATATAGGTGACTTATAAGTTACTTAAGTGCAGTGTAAAATGGCTGTGAAATAACGTGGACGTTATTTCACTCAGGCTGCAGTGGCAGGCCTGTGTAAGAATTGTCAGAGCTCCTAGGGGGGTACCATATACTAGGGAATTATAAGGGTGTTCCAGTAAGCCAATGTAAATTGGTAAAATGGTCACTAGCCTGTTAGTGACAATTTGGAAAGAAATGAGAGAGCATAACCACTGAGGTTCTGATTAGCAGAGCCTCAGTGAGACAGTTAGTCACTACACAGGTAACACATTCAGGCACACTTATGAGCACTGGGGCCCTGGGTTACCAGGGTCCCAGTGACACATACAACTAAAACAACATATATACAGTGAAAAATGGGGGTAACATGCCAGGCAAGATGGTACTTTCCTACAGCTAGTTTAAATTCTTGCCATAACAATTGAAGATATATCCAAAATAGGTTTATAATAAAATCTTTTAAACATGGAATCAGAAGACCAATCTGCTGCGCCTCATATATATAGTCTAAGCAAGAACCTAGAGAGAAAGACTTTGACGCCATAGCTCCTCTCACTGAGTGAGCTCCAAATTTTGATATGTCAATGCCAGCTTCCAACAGGAGCCATTTTATCCATCTGGCTAGAGTTGCCGAAGAAACTGGACGAAATGGTTTCTGGAGGGATATTAAAAGTTGACCAAGATATCTGAACAAAATTTGGCTGTACTAACCTCTTAGTCCTTCAGACATTGCACCACACAAAGTTTGGTGTTATCTGGGAATGCAGGATAAGATACCAACCTGGTATTACACTTTGTTCTTCGTGAGATAACAAAAGATACCCCTTCAGGAGAAAAACGTCACCCTGCCAAATCTAAAGCCTTGACGTCAGAAACCTGTTTACAAGAGATAAGGCAGAGCAGCATGATATGCTTATCAGATAGCTGTTTCCGAGATAAATGTTTATTGGAGGGCCAGTAATCTAAAAATCGAAGAACAACATTAACATCCCAAAGTTCTGAATACCTAGGAAGGGGAGGATTCAACATCCTAATTCCACGGATCAACTTACAAACAATAGGCAATTGACGCACAGGCCTCCCCTCAATAAAAACATGTCTGGCCGAGATCGCTGACCGGAAATTGTTGATAGAACTATACGCCATCCCTGAAGTAGCTAGGGAAGAAAGAAAATTCAATATCATGGTGCAATCAGAGTTAAAGGGATCCAAACCCCGTGAATTACACCAACTACACCAGCGTCTCCAAGCTGAGGAATATTGTGTGTGGTTACTAGGGGCCCAGGACTGATTAATGAATTCCTGAGCTTCCTTCAAAAGGCCTGGGAGATTCCAACTTTGCCTGAAAGGCACCACGCTAGAAGAGACAGCTGCCCCGATTGAATGAACGGATGAGGAGACCCCACTGAGTCCAGGAGGAGATTCCAACACCAGGGTAAGAGACTGGGAGGGGCACAGGCTAGTTCCAGAATGATGGGAAACCAGGGTTGAGCTCTCCAAAATGGGGAGATCAACACTATTTCTGCTTCCTGTCTCTGTAATTGCGCTAAAACCCTGGGAATCATCACGAAAGAAGGAAATGCATAGGAAAGGAATGGGCTCCAGTCCTGGAGAAAAATATCTGTCGCCTTCGCTCCTGGGTCTGGGCGCCAGCTGAAATAGGTCGGGAGTTGGGTGTTCAACCGTAAAGTGAAAAGGTCGACATTGCAAGGACCCCATCTCCACATGATGGCTCTGAAGATCCGTCAATGAAGTCTCCAATCGCTGGCATCCTTCAAGTGGCGGGAATGTCAATCTGCTACCACATTCCATTGACTCAGCAGATATTCTGCTGTCACTGAAATGTGATTCTGGAGACACAAATGCCAAAAAATCCTTGGCAATTTCGTCAGCAATTTGGATTGCGTCCCTCCCAGCTTGTTCACATAGCGAACCGCTGAAATATTGTCCATGCGGGGAAGAATGCAGCATTTTGCCGGGCCTGCCGTAAAGCTGCGAATTGCAAAGGAGCCCGCTAGGAGCTCAGGGCAATTGATATGAAGGGATAGCGCTTTCTGGGACAATCGACCCCCGTGGAAATCTGACTACAACGGGCACCCCAACCCCACAGACTGTCATCCGCCTCTATGACCAACTCCAGAGAGTAGGGGAATATGGCTCTGCCGTTCCATGCTTCCATATGGCCTAGCCACCAAGAGATCTTGCTACTCGCCTCTCTGAGAGGGGAATTAGTTGGGAATATGACAGACCCTTGTTCAGATGCATGATCTTCAGGCATTGGAAAGACCTGTAATGTAGAGGTCCTGGCAAAATCACCTGAATAGATGAGGCTCGAAGCCCTACCAGGTGATCAAGCGACCTCAAGGATACATTTGTCTTGGATAAGGCTAATCTCAACTCTTTCTTGATGTCCTTCACCTTCAAGGGAGGGAGAACAAATTGGGCTGAAAGGGAATTCACTATGAATCCTAAGAATTCTATAGATTGCGTAGGAATCAGGATAGATTTTTGGACTTTGATGACAAACCCTAATTCCTGAAGAAGAGAGATCGCCTATTCCAAATGAAGAACTGTTGTTTGAGGAGATTGGGTTAAAATGATTATGTCGTCCAGGTATATGATAAGGCGAACACCCCTGGATCTTAGAGATTCCACAACCGGTCTCATCAGCTTCGTGAAGCACCACGGAGCCGACGACAGACTGAAGGGAAGAACCTTGAACTCGTAAAACTTTCCTCCCCATCAAAACTGGAGGAAGCGTCTGTGGGGGGAAAGATAGGTACGGACAGGTAGGCGTCCTTCAAATCTAAACATACCATCCAATCCCCCACCAGAAGGATGTCTCATAACAAATGGATCCCCTCCATCTTGAAATGATCCACTGGTTGAATTCCCTCAAATTGAGGACTAACCTGGAGCCGCCCCCTTTCTGGTCGACCAGAAAAATGGAACTTACAAACCCCGGGGGTGAAGATCGGTTTCCTCTATCGCATTTTTTGACAGAAGAGAATGAACTTCTTTTTTAACTAAATTCTGATCTAATTGGGAAAAATGCATTGTGGTGGGAAAGGACAACTGCAGGGGAGTCTGAAAGAATTCTATCTTGAAACCTTGAACCGATTCCAATACCTAAGGATCGTTGGAGGTATTTTGCCAATTGTGAGAAAATAACTATGTGCATCCCCCCAAAGTAACTTCTGCCCACTGAATTATTCTCACCTGAGGAGTTAGAGTCCTGGATGGCAGCAGCAGCACCTCTGAACCTTCCTCTACGGAAACGCCCTCTGAAGTGTCAAATGCCGCAGAATGGGCTTCTTTAGTTGGTAGGGTCGCAGGTGCGACTCTGGACCCTTCAATCATGCCCCCAAAGGGGGGAATCCACCCCTGTTGTTGAGCAAACCCATAAAGGTGATGTTTCAACTGAGTTATAGCCTTGGCTAAGGCTTCATTAACAATTTGACGCACTCCCGCGCCCAGAGTGTGAACTAGGTTTTGTTCAAACAAGCTTGTTTGCCCATCATCAAAAAAACAGCTCTCATCACCAATGTTCCCTGTAAGGCACGCGCGCAACTTTCCTTCCCCCATCGCGCAGGCCCCTTTGGCAAGCGCGCACGTTGTGCTGTTATCAAATGTTCCACCATTCCTATACTTCGTGGTAGTTTATATGTGTTATCACTTTCTAAGCCTAAATAAGCCTTTGAGAGCGATATACGTGCTCCCCTAAGGCAGATAATGCTCATATTTGAATCTGGTTTGAAGTCAATGAAAACAGCGTTTAAATGCCGCGGGGAGTGTTTTAAACATCATTTGGCGTACTTTACCATACAAGCGAGCAAGTGATATTTGTCTTGGAAATTAATGGTTAATGAGCTAGGAAATGCTTCAGAACAGTAGAAAATGTGCTGTTATCAAATGTTCCACCATTCCTATACTTTGTGGTAGTTTATATGCTTTATCACTTTCTAAGCTTAAATAAGCCTTTTTGAGCGATATACGTGCTCCCCTAAGGCAGATCATTCTTATATTTGAATCTGGATTAAAGTCAATGAAAACAGCTTTTAAATACCGCGGGGAGTGTTTTAAACATCATTTGGCGTGCTTTAGCATACAAGCGGGCAAGTGATATTTGTCTTGAAAATCAATGGTTCATGAGCTAGGAAATGCTTCAGAACAGTAGAAAATGTGCTGTTATCAAATGTTCCACCATTCCTATACTTTGTGGTAGTTTATATGCGTTATCACTTTCTAAGCCTAAATAAGCCTTTTAGAGCAATATACGTGCTCCCCTAACAGGTCATGTCCTTGGGGTGTGCAACCAGGTCACAAAACTGCCTTGATGCCCTTTGCATGGAGCAATGATATCCCTTTTTTGCTTCAGTGGTATGGAGAGGCTAATGCCAAAGATCTTGGCTAGTTATGCGCTGCACGCGCGTGAATGGTCAATTTCTTGGCGCACGTATCCTTGGCTGCAGCGCACAGAGACCGCACACTGCCACACACAGTGTAAAAAAATTAGAGGGAACATTGCTCATCACCCTCCTGGTAATCATCATACATGATTGTGGATGTAAAATAGAACTATAAACTAATAAAATCTGTCACAGGTCAAAAGGTCACCAACCAGGTTTAGAGGGCCCCAAAGGGGAATCAAGGAGGAGCCAGGCAGGGTGCAAAATAAGAACAAACCCCTGATTCAGGTCAAAGATATTCCTTTGAATGTGGAGGGAGGACCTGAAAAACGCTCTGGGCAAAGCCTCTGTGTTATGTTATAACCCAGCAGAACTCAGTTTGTCAGGGCATTCACCGGGAGCAGAGGTGCCTCGAGGGAGTCCCCCCACAGAATCTACACATGCAAGTCGGCAAGCAGACACACCAAACAGCACGCTGAGGCCGAGGCTAGTCTCAGAAGCCCAAAAATAGAAAGAGGACTGCGCGGCAAAGCCCACGGCCCTCGCTCCCAAAAACTCCTGCTCCACTAAAACGGGGTGGCAAGCCACTCCAGCAACAGGTCCTATAACAGAAATATGAATAACTATACGCGCATGAGCGCGATCATAAAACGGAAGATAATTTATATGAATACAACAATCGCACTAAGATAAAGAAGACTTAACTGGCTGCAGAGCAGCAAAGAAAGAGGAAGTGTGTTAACGTCATATAGGTTTTATGGGGCTTGTCTCTATGGTTGATCATGTGTTATATATAGGTTCATGGGATATGTAGTTTGTTAATAAAGTTCTTTCTAATTGGCTGCTGAAAAATAAAGCATATAAAGAGAAGAATAACCCCCTCCTCCAGTCCTGACATAGAATTCAAGCACGTGCGGTGGGCTACGTTTTAAACAATGCATGTGAACTACAACAAAATACAAAATATAATCTAACCACAATCAATATTGTATTCACAACAGGAAATTACAGCGATAAACCGACCAACCATTTCATATTCGAATTTCAACGCAAGCCGAAAGACGATCTTCATCACTCATGGATTTATAGACCAAGGCGAGGAAAACTGGCTTTCCGACATGTGCCGGGTAAGAGCTGGGTCATGAGAAACATTCAGCGTTCCCATGATAGTTTGTAGTGGACTGGATGTATGTTACAAAAAATACTGGAGAATGCCAGGAGAATGTAAAGATATGTAACCGTAGTGAGAGCTTCAGATGATATGCGTCTTACATTGACTGCAAATAATTAATAAATGCCACATGGGGATGTTGCATTTTCTGGTGGTGATACGAGTCACTGACAAGGCCTAAAGATAGCAGCATCAGCCAATGAAACAAACAAAAACAGGTCACACCGTCAGCACCATGTGACCTTCTGTAATGTCCCTAAACAAGAATGGGCTCCTCTGCCTCATTTACCCGCTGTACATTCATATATCTGTATGTAGTAATTCTGTTATCTTTTACGTGACAAAACAGGCCAAGGCTGAAAGTGGTGAATAGATTATACCAATTGTTATCATGGGACACAGGCTAAATGCATGTGTTGCACAATGTCCGGTTAATTTTCACTCAGAGGTTAGCTTACTCCTTCTTTTATTCCCCAGTCCTCTGTTTTTATCTCGCCCTTCCCTCCCTCCTACTGTTTTCCTTAAAGTCCTCTACTCTGGCACTTTTTGAAGTGATCTAAGACTGCACTGGCAATCTCATTTTACGACCACATATCTCATCTAAATTCAGTTTTCCCTGCTGGTGGTGGTGGGGGGGTAAGTTAGCTCCAACCAATTACCAGTCTTCGGTAAAACATGAAATGGACTGCACATATCAGATGTATGATGGAAAAACGCATGCACCAACCATGCATGCCTGAATAAAGCAGTCGGAACAACGACTGCGTTGGTTCCACGAATGCCTTTCCCATGCATGCCTTTAAAATGATTTTCTGTTGTAAAGGTATCCCTAGTAAAGACGTGTCATACGTGGTTTTTGCATGCATCGCCCCCATCCACCCTAAAAGCACAACTACCCTGACCCCCTACCTGCCTTAAAAATAAAACTACCTGACCCCCCCACTGCCCCTAAAAACTACCCTGATACCCCCACCCACCCTAAAAACGACTGACCCCCACCCCAAAACTAAAACTACCCCACCCCTAAAAATGAAACTACCCCAACCCCCACCCCCACCCTAAAAATGAAACTACCCTGACCCACCACCCACAAAATAAAACTACCCCGACCTCCCCACCCACCCAAAAAATAAAACTACCCTGACCCCTCCACCCATCCCTAAAAACAACCCCTATACCCCCTACCACCCTGAGCCTTAAAACGTACCCCAACCCCCACCCCTAAAAACAACTGACCCCCACCACCTAAAATAAAACTACCCCACCCAAAAAACAAAATTACCCCGACCCCCCCACTCCTACCCCTAAAACCCTGCCCTAACTACAAAATTACCACAACTCCCATCCCGCCCCTAAAAACAAAATTCCCCTGACCCCACCCCTAAAACTACCTCCAAACCAATCCATGCCCCACTTACCTGACTGCATCCAACCCCAACCCCCCACCCCAGTTGTAAATACAAAATTACCCCGACTCCCCACTCCGCCCCTTAAAACCCAACCCCCCACCCGCCCTAAATACAAAATTACCCCACACACCCTGCCCCTAAAAACAAAATTACCCCAACCCCCACCCATAAAACTGACCCCCACCCGCCCTAAATACAAATTTACCCCTACACCCCCACCCCTGCCCCTAAAACCAACATTATCCTGAACCCCCACCCCCGCACCAAAAACAAAACTACCCCCAGCCCCACTTACCTGACCGCTTCCTCTCCTGATGTGGACTCCATTTTTCTCTGCCTTAACCACGCATGTGAGTTGTTCATCACATGCCTGGTTAAGGCAGAGAAAAGGGGAGTCGTTGTTAACGCAAGCGCGGTTCTGCTTGCGTTAACAAGGTTGTCGTGGTTCGGCGTCGTTGTTCCAAGTGTTTACCTCTCTGGATGTATAATTGAACAACGCATGCGCCAAATACTCATGCCTGAACAGCCAGTTCGGAACAACAACCACATTGTTTCCTTGAATGCCTTTACCACGCATGCCTTTACAACGATTTTTCGTTGTAAAGGCATGCCTAGAAAAGGCATGTGTTGAAAGGCATGCATGGTTTTTACATGCCATCTTCCCCACCGGCCACAAAAATACAACTACCCCAACCCCCCACCATCCCTAAAAATAAAACTACCCCAAACCCCACCCGCCCCTAAAAACTACCCTGATACCCCCCACCTACCCTGAGTCCTAAAACCTACCCCAACATCCCCACCCCTAAAAACAAAATTACCCCAACCTCCCACCCCTGCCCCTAAAAACCCATCCTAAATAGAAAATTACCCCAACCCCCCCAACCCTAGACCAAAATTACCCCAACTCCAACCCCGCCCTAAAAACCATAGTACCCCAAACCCCCACCACCGCCCCTTAAAAAAAAATAACCCAACCACCCCACCCCTAAAACTACCCCCAAACCTCACCCAGCCCCACTTACTTGACCGTGTCTTACCCTGACCCCCACCCCGCCCTAAATACAAAATTACTCCAACCCCGACCCTTAAAACTAAACCCCGACCCGCCCTAAATACAAAATTACCCCACCCCATCCGCCCTAAATACAAAATTACCCCCACCCTTAAAAACAAAATTACCCCGACTCCCCACCCCTGCCCCTAAAGCCCCCCACCCGCCCTAAATACAAAAATACAACTACACACCTGCCCTAAATACAAAATTACCCCGATCCCCCACCGCCCCAAAAACAAAAGTACCCTCCAGCCCCACTTACCTGACAGCATCCTCTCCCGATGCTGACTCCCTTTTTCTCTGCCTTCACCACGCATGTGCGTCGTTCAGCACATGCGTGGTTAAGGCAGAGAAAAAGGGAGTTGTTGTTAACGCAAGCGTGGTTCCGCTTGCATTAACAACGTTGTTGTGGTTCCGTCGGCGTTGTTTCCCGGATGGTTACCTCTCTGGATGTATAATGGAACAACGCCAGGTTGGAACAACAAACACATTGTTTCCTCTAATGCCTTTACCACGCATCCCTTTACAACGATTTTTTGTTGTAAAGGCATGCCTAGCAAAGGCATGTGTGGAACGGCATGCTTGGTTTTCGCATGCCATCCCCCCACCTGCCCTAAAAATATAACTACCCTGAACCCCAACCCGTCCTAAAAATGAAACTACCCCGACCCACCTGCCCGCCCTAAAAACGAATGACCCCCACCCCATAAATAAAACTACCCCGCCCTTAAAAACAAAATTACCTCAACCCCCTACCCTAAAAATAAATCTATCCCGACCCCCCATCCGCCTCAAAAATAAAACTACCCCAACCCCCTCCTGCCCCTAATAACTACCCCATACCCCACCCACCTTGAGCCCTAAAACCTACCCCAACCCCAACCCCCCATCTCCCCTAAAAACAACCAACCTCCACCCACAAAAATAAAACTACCCCACCCCTAAAAAACAAAATTACCCCCGGCTCCCCTCCCCTCCCCTCCCCTCCCCAAAAAACCCACCTTAAATACAAAATAACCCCGACCCCCACTTGTGCCCCTAAAAATAAAATTATACCGACCCCTCAACCCGCTCTAAAAACCATAGTACCCCCAGCCCCACTTACCTGACCGTGTCCTACCCCAACCCCCCATCCCTGCCCTAAATACAAAATTACCCCGCCCCTTAAAACCCGACCACCCACCCCCCACCCACCCTAAATACAAAATTACCCCACCCCGCACCTATAAACCAGCCCCCCACCTGCCCTAAATACAAAATTACCCCAAACCCCTGCGCCCTGAAAAAAAAATTACCCTGACCCCCACCCCATCCCTAAAAACTCACCCCCCACCCGCCCCGAAAACAAAACTACCCCCCAGCCCCACTTACCTGACTGCGTCCTCTCCTGATGTTGACTCCCTTTTTCTCTGCCTTCACCACACATGCGTTGTTCAGCACAGGCGTGGTTAAGGCAGAGAAAAAGGGAGTCGTTGTTAACGCAAGCGTGGTTCTGCTTGCGTTAAAAACGTTGTGTGGTGTTACGGATGTTTACCTTTCTTCCTCGTCTCTCAAGTTTTTAAGTAAGGGCACCAGCTCGTTACGCCACACAATAGTCTTCTTACTATTACACACAAACTCACCTATGTGAACACCTCACAGTACACCAGACATAAATTACCGCTGTAGCTCAAAAGGAAGTGTCTGCTACAACACACAGACTCTCCCTCAAATACTCATTTTCTCTGATCTCGTGCAAAAGCATAATGCTTTTAAGCACTTGGTCGGTTCACCTAGCAGATGAATCACGGAGAGCTTTATTGTGAACATGTATAATAGTAATAAAGCTCAAGCTTAGCTATAAAGCACCAGAGTGGTGTACACGATGGGAGCCGATACGAAGATCAATAGACTATCTGTGGGGTGGGGAGATGTGGTTGATGGGAGAGAGCAGGAGAGGAATTCGAATTTCAAAGGCGTAGAAAGGGGCATACGACTAGTTTTAGGGCATGGAGTTGACCACCTGACAGCTTCTAAAGTAATATATAATATTCACATTCTTAAACCAACTACAGACTCACCCTTTTACCCAACATATAAACATCGTACAGAAGCCTTCAGTGCCAGAGAGCATGGCCGGCGCTTTTGGTGTTTTACCAATACATAAATGTCCCAAACATAACATAGCAGATGTTAGCACAGTGACTGTAAATTAGAAGGTGGAGCAAACCAATAAGTTGAGTGAATGCCAGAGACCCATGTCACTCACCAGTTTTGTGGTCAATAACGCTACAATATCCCCTGATATAAACCTAGCATTTCCGTGACCAGTCAAGGATTGATTTATTCCTAAACTCATTGGATCAATTTAAGTAAGTGCCATGGCAGCATGGTGGTTGTTTTCTTCTTCTTTTCTTCTTTTTGCTTACTAGGGCACTTTGGTATTTACAGTTGGGTTCTCATCTGCTTGTAGGCGCTTTTCGGTCGTTTGGATTGCCCAGGCTCACCTTTCAGGTAGGAGCACAATCCCTTAGGAATGTTTCCTCATTTGTATGGGACTGTGGCCCTATCCAAATGAAAGAAAGACAGAGCCTCGTTTTCAAACCAAAGCTCTGCCTTTCACTATAGCACTCTTCCCAGAGAATATGTGAACTGTCAAACTTCAGCATGTGCTGGCAGAGTATACTTTTTCGAAATGTAAACACACTGTCCATTTCTGGGCCTGGCACATACAACCAACTGATGGCTATTATGGCCCCTGATTACCCCCCACACAACCTTTAGATATGTCAACTAGGTCTAGTGCTCATGTCTGCCCAGATTCACAGACTGCCTCTACTATCTTTTGGGGAGCCTTTGATGGTAGAAGAATTTGTATTCACCACCTTCTTGTTTAGGATGGATGATGCATCATAACTATCTAGCCATATATGGTACAGTTTGCATGTGACAAAACGTGGTGCTCCTCTGGACAGCTTCTGAAGTGCTTGATAATAAAAGAAGGTCTCAGGAAGAATGCAATTCAAAGGTTTATAAATCTGAATTGGTGCTTTATTACTTTGTTATGGAAGGCTCTCACAGAAAACCACTATTGTTTATTTCAGCTTCTGGATCTCATCCCCCACTGCTATGACATAGCAATAGTTGATAACAAAACTGGTTACCCACTGTTATGATGTCATAAAGGCATTCCAGGCAGGGTTGACAGGCCTCCGCTGAGAGCTTGTTTGCGCAGCACTGCATGTTTGGTTTGAATGAAAGCAGAAAACACAGCTGCAGGATGGGGAAGGAAGTCAGGGAAAGTGGTGGGGGTTTGTCAAGGATGGCAGGTAAGTTTATTTTAACCTTTGGGACAGAAATACATAACAGAGACCATATTTTGTATGGCTCCCCTATTACCCTTCTGTGTCTGTGTAGAAGTTGAAAGCCGAGACAGGTGATTTTGGGGGCCATACATCACGTCAAATTATAGATGAGTAAAGAGCAAATTCTGGGGATGTTTTTCACCTTGGGGGTCTGACTGACATCATAGACAACCTGAGATTCTCTCTCATTGTCTATCTGATGTCACTCAGAAACCCTTGGTGAAAACCATCCTCTTAATTTATTCTTATCCATCTATAGCTCTAAATATAATACATGGAAGCCTGCAATCTTTGTATAAAATCTGTATCTCACGTCACAATGCTTGCTCCCTGAGCCCACAGACAGTCTGAAAAGCTAGTTACTGAGCAGAATTGCAACTGCAATTAAAACTTTTATAAACAGTTTTTCGAAATTTGAGTTGTTACCAGTAAGAAGCCATTTAATGCAGCATGTTTACTATTTGCCATTACATGAAATAGCAACCTCTCTACCTGTTACCACATGCTATGAACTATTATGAACTATAGTGGATTTACAGTAAACAGCTCATAATATGTTTGTGAACAAATTGCTAGTTT
Source organism: Pleurodeles waltl (assembly GCF_031143425.1). Lineage (NCBI taxonomy): Eukaryota > Metazoa > Chordata > Amphibia > Caudata > Salamandridae > Pleurodeles > Pleurodeles waltl. The sequence continues at coordinate 740,042,934 of NC_090445.1, read as the reverse complement.
TATATTGGTGTGTTTAAAAACCCATTCATGTAAATAAGTAACATGCCAACGATATAGGCTTTTTGTGGGAAGGGTAATGGTGTGCCATGCATTATATAAGAACACCCTCTGCCATTTGTTCAAAGGTTATTGCAAGTCACCTTAGAGCTCCATGACCTTAGAAATTAACTCAGCCTTCAGTCTTGTGCTTCTACATGAGCAAGTAGCTCATTAATGACTTGCAATGTTCTTATAATGTGTGGCAGAGGGTAATTATCTAACACATATTTCACTTCTAGTGTTGTGGACAGAGAATGCTATAGATCTACAGAGAATTGCTGGACGTCTGGATCATTCGAATAAAGCTTAATTAGATCTCTTGGTGTACATGAAATTTAATAGAAATGGCAGTGTTTCCGAAAGACCCATTAGGGATAGTAAGCTAGGTTAGAGGTGCATTGTGGGCTCTTTTCATTTTATGAATGCATAATCTTCCAGTGTTCTGTCCTACTGGTAATTTGATTTCAACTTCAGATCCTGACTGCTGGGGTCCTGAAAACCTGTGGTCCAAACCCACCTTCATCATATATGATTTAAAGCATCGGGAAAGTTGGCAATTGCCCAGGGCCCTCACTTTCCAAGGGGCCCCTGTTAAGATTGAACTTTCTTTGTCTCACTTCTGACTATTTTTGCATGTAAACCTTTGTTCTCTCTGCATATCTCTAACTCTGTCTCTGTTTGCCAAGATCTTTTTAAGGACTTTTGGGGTCTTGGGCAAGGCATATTTCTTTTTTTTTTGGTGTTAACTTATTTGCAATAGGAATGGTAAGCATTTCCATCCTAATACGGGCCAGGTATATTTAAACTTTTTTGAGTGATCCAATTTCTGCAAGCTGGCTTGGCATAATGTGGGCTTGAATTAGCAGAAAATGGGTAACATAATTCAAAGTTGTTGCCAGAAGGGGCCCTCAAAATATGCCATGCCCAAGGCCCAAATCATTCTTAAGATGAAACGTCCCTCAATTGATTAATCATTTACAAGCTATGCCTATGCCAGTTACAGATCCATAGATAGCTTGGAGAGTGGAAATGTAGCCTAATTTTACTTATTGCTTTTTTTACCACCTATCTTTGTACTAGCGAATGTTCGAAGTGGAAGACGTGAACTGCATCTGTGTGGACTGGAGCAGTGGATCCAGGACTCTCTTCACCCAGGCAGCTAATAACATCCGGGTTTTGGGAGCAGAAATTGCTTATTTTATTGAAACTCTTATGGTGAGCCCCAAAACATACTAATGAAGTATTTTTTCTTTCTATTGTGCAAATTTGAAGCACTTAATTGGTGCCCTAAATTAAATATTGTCACTCAAAGCTTTGACTTTGCTACAGATTCCAGTGTGAAATACACTACAGATCTAGAATGCTGGCCACATTCATGTGGACAATTCTTAAACTCCAACTTAATCTTTTTTGGCACACTATGGTTAAACTCTGGTGACCAGCGTCTGTTTATGGTTTGGGAGAATGCACCGTTTCAGCAAACCTGCAGTTCCCTGACCCATTTAGAGATAGAGGAACAAATGTGTTACCACAAGCAGAGCCGCAGCTTACTCCTCCAGTGACAACCTTTGATGAATGGTCAGTTCACCATGGCCTTGCCAGTGTCATAGTGATGGTCACCCAGCCCTATTTCAGTGGAGCGACTGTCACTTTTTTCCCTACCTGAGACTAACATGTGAAGTGTGGTGGTCCTAGGAAGAGAGAGTACAGAAGCAGCCCCACGTGCAGTCTTCCAGTATGTAAGGACTTCTGCCTCTTTTTTAAAACAAGCTTTGACAGTGTATTTTTGATTTTTTGATTTAAAAAACTTGCTAATTGGTCACATAAGAAATGTGCCAGCTTAGCAATGTTTCAGAGTGTTTGGCAGAGTCACAGTACCTGCAGCTACATTGAGGGCACAGAAATCTCCATCTGCCTCACAGGTTTCTCTAAATATGGGGACAGTTCTTAAACAGAGGAATGACTGATGTGGTGAGAAGCCAGGCTGCAAGGCAGACTCTAAATGACCCTCTATCTTTAGGGTTTTAATTTGGTCCCAGTTGTAGCAGGCAGTTCTATACATTTACTCCTCTTTCTGTGAAGGTGTACACCTTTATATTACTCTTGAACATTACTAGGAAGTCCTGTTTTCAGTGTTTATGTTTTGTGGATTTCAGGGGTGTTTCCACAGTGTTTTCCAAATCTCGTGAAATCATTGCTGATCAGTGTTTATCCAGCCATCTAACCCCCAAAATAGACAAAAATTATGCTTTTTCCAGTGTTGACAAACCATGTTCTTTTTTGCAGTGATTGTTATAAAGCACATATGTAACTTAAAGAAGTAATGCAGGGTACGTAGTGTCTTGCCATTAACATTGTATTGAATAGACTTAGACTGTTTTAAGCATACAAAGACTGTGTTGTGTTCCCTCACTCACTCACATCTCATTACCTCTAATACTCACTCTGTCAGGACTCTGTCTGGTTTACATGACTAGTAATGGATTGAAAAAGTAAGACTGAGATATTCAAATGTTTTAATAAACATATTCCTTGTAACATTTGGGGGTCATTCACCTACTCCTTACTGAATGTTATGACATTGTAAGGGTTGTCATTCCTGCCAACTGCATAGTAGCTCATGAAACCTTTAACATTTTCAATGAATTCACATTAATGTGTAGCTCTGCAGTCTAAAGTACCCGAAACTTCATGCTTTTAGCATGTTTGCCACTGCTTTTCTGCATTCTTTGCCTGAGTACATTAAGGTGATGTTGCTGTTGTGTGGGCATTCATAGCTGGGTAGTGTCCCCATAGCAAATTGCTCACTTTGTCAGCCCTGGCCGTTTAACAGACATCACATTGTGTTCTTGGACTTGCGATTTTTCTGTTAACACTAACTGTAGGCTAAAAAACGCAGCAGTAAGGTGAAGTCGGGGAAAAGCCAGGATTCGCTGAAGGTATCAGACATAACAATGGGATACTTTGAAGGTATACATTTTTCTGGTGTGTGTAAAGTCTTGTGTCATGTTTTCACCACTATCTCCCATGCATGGTGATAGCAGTCTTTTCACAGGTGCCTGTTACTAAATTTTGCATTGAATGTTTAGAGCCATGGGTGTTTTGCAGTTCATCTGCTATCAATACTGACTTGTTTGAAAAGCGAACTGATGTATAAAAGGGTTTTACCCATTCTGTGCCAGAGAGTTAATGTGATAGTACATATTGCGGAAGATCCTTATGAGCAAGCGATTTCACCAGTCTGTGAACGAATTAAATACTGCCAAAAGATCCAATATGATTTTAAAAGTTCATTACTATTTCCAGATTCTCTACAGTGAATAAAATAACTAAATCACACCTAAAACATGCTTCTAAACCCTGCAACCTTAAGCTAAGTGCACAAATCTGGAACAACAAAATGAAGAAGAAATAATATTTTAGTGTGATCCCTAAAAAACAAAACGCAGAATAATCTTAGACCAGTATTTCTTGCTAATAACTTGTATAACAAAGTTATATTGTCTGCGCTCCTCCAGCAAGAAATAAAAATGACTCATTCTCTCTTACCTTCCTTTCTTTGAATGGCATTTTAGTTTGTGGCTGTGCAGGTTTCTATCAAAGTTTATATGTTTACACTGATGAGGGCTGTGTCACTTTTGGTGGGTTTTGTTCAATTGTTATAGGTTTAAACATAAAATAGGGTGGCCAAAATATTACTTAATCAGTGTATTATATTAATACTTGGTATTACCCTTATTGTCCCTCATTGGAATATGGTCACCGCCTCCCTGCATGGGAATAACCATATCAAATGTAAATGCCAGATCATGCCTCCACTGCTCATACATACCCATCCTCATTTCTGAGTCAAGTTGATTTAAGTTGTTGCATCACTAATTGTATGAGGTTTTGGAAGACCATTCATCATTTTGATCTACCTGAGGATGTCATTCATAACCCAACAGGCACTCTGCCATCCTACTGGGGCACTAGACAGCCCTGCAGCAGACCGCACTCCATATGTTTAGTTCTTCCCTGTCCGGTAAGGTATTTATGATGAAAGTGTTGCCACCAACATGGCATCAGCACTTTTGTTACAAATGTAATGCCAAGCTGGCTGTACAGCATTTGGTTTTGTTTCACAGAAAGAAACCTTGCAAGTAGGGGAAAACATGTAGAAAGATTTCTCCCTGTAAAAAGAAAACAATAGGGCATTGTTTTCTTTTTTCGCCTTGACTGGCCATGTCACACACAGTGAATGCTGGGAGAAAAACTATGGCATAGCGATAAATTGATTCGGCCTTAAGGTGCTCTGTTGACAGAAGCCCTGTGCGGCCAGTTGAGGTTTTAAAATTTCAAAGCCAGCTGAGCCTCTGCCATCTGAACTGTAGGCATTCTTAATGCCTAAATGAAGGCAGAAGAACAAAGTGTTTGGTGACTTGTTGATTTACATCAATTCTCCCACTCTGCAGTGGCGGCTGCCAGGAGGGAAAAGTGGTGGGGCAATAATAAATAAATTTCAATTAAAACTCACCTGCCAACTTGCCGCCTTGCCACCTGCCGCCTTGGTGCTCACAGCTCTTCTCCTGATGACAGGCTCCCAGACTCCCCTGTGCCAAGCCAGATACTGCTCTCATGTTGGTAATAATATTACCAGCATGAGAGCAGTGTCGGGATTGGGTGGAGGGGGCTGGTTTTATGTTCCAAGAGGAACTGGGAGCCTGTACCAGCTTCTCTCCCATCACCAGCCTGGAGACATCTAAGTGGACAAGACGGTTTGACCGTCCTAAGACAGCCGGCGAAACCGTCATGCGCACTTGCAGTGCCCACCACTGGAAGTGCCCTCCATGCTTGCCTTGGCCCACTCCCAAAACTCAGCTCGGCTCTGGCTCCTGTCATGTAAAATACAATGACAATAAAATTGCTTTATTATCATTTTATTTTACATGATTTTTGGTGCTGAGGCAGTGGGGTGTTGCTCCTCCGCCATAACGGAGGAGCCGCCACTGCCACTCTGCCAAATCTTAAACCATACCATCTGTATGTGATACCAGGGGGTCACATCCCAGTGGACTAAGAGAGCCAAATATCATTCTGAAATTGATAAAAGAAATAATACATATAATTTTGCTGTTAAGTGCTATGTATAAAATACATAATCAATATGAAATTAACCTACATTAAAAATCTACTAGTGTTCGCATACAGTAGTACCAGTGTTTCATTTTCTGTACAATGATTATGTGTACTCCTCTTGTAAATAAGAATTCACAGTTTATGTTAAAAAACCATACAACATGAAAATGTGTTATGCATTCAGTTTACTTATGAATATGTCAATTGTGTGGTTCCAGGTTTTTACAAATTTGAGTCCATAGACCCTAATCACTTACGTCTGTACTTTTGTCAGTTGAAGGTTATTTGATTAATCAGTTGAGGTGAAGCCAAGTGAAATTCCTAGTTGAAGTGTAGTAAGGGGCCCTATATTTGTGACAACCATGATCTTTGCCCTAGCAGGACATATGCTGTGCATGATACACTCTTTTGATCATTGGCCTGAGTGGATACCAGTGTTGCATTTCAGGTTAGTTTATCAAACCCTATGTGTATAAATTCATGCACAATCTGGCTACCTAGGTTTTCATTTTATGTATTTTTATAGTGAGTTTATTTGGGAGGCAGGTGTAGATTACATGGTAGTAGTTCAAAAAGTAATCACAAAAGCTTCTATCAAGTCTACTTATTGGGTGACTCTGAAAATGAGAAGCTTTATTATGAGAACAGATGGTTCAAAGAATAACCAAAAAAAGATACACAACATTTTTGCTTTCTGCTTGAGTACACATGCTAGAAGCTATCTTTCAAGCCATTGGAAAAGTAGCACACTGTGTGCTCCTCCAAAAACTAGGAACAATGGTGCTGGAACAATTTTCAGAGTGAGGGTCCTGCAATCAGTGTTATGTAACTGAAGGCATAGGGATTTTGAAAGTGTCGCAAATTATCCACACCCTCTCAGCAAGAGAGTGGTAAGGAATGTAATGTAGCCAGTGGTGCATTTTAGAGCACACTGTTGCAAATATATCACTAAAGCAAGATGCACTGTCATTTACAGACAGCACATTTCCCTTTTAAAGAATGTTCTTTAGCAGTCCAATGATTGATGTGATTAAGGCATTGGCAACTCCAGCTCCTTTCTCTGTGTTGTCTTTGAGGGAATATGAATGTGGGATTCTTTAGCACTCATATGGAAGTGCCCTTGACAGTGCTCTAAAAACTCTGCCCAAAGCCATGTTTAGAAACTGATGTGAGAATCGCCCATTCACCCACAATACTGATCCAGTTGTATTTCCTGGCTTCAGTTGTGGCAAAAGGTCAAATCTATTCTTGAGCCAGACCTGACTTTTCTGCCCACTCTACTGCATCTTCAGCAGTGTCACATTATTCACCATATTAATGGCTGTAGATGGCTTGAGTTGTATTAGAGTGCCTTTCTGAGCCTTTTCAAGGGTTATGAGAAGGTAGGTTGTCTTTAATGTTTACCATAGCAGATACTTGACCTTTTCAGGGTATGATGCTCAGCTGAAGGTTATACAAGATATGGTTTTGTTCCAAGCACATCTGCAATTATCTGGTTACCCCTAAAAGTGTACAATGTTTTTCAGTATGGTTATGTTTTACAAAATTCTCAATGTTTAACTTTCATGATACCTGAAAGGTTTCCTGGTATATTGTACCCTTCTTGCAAGTAAAGATTTTCTCCACATTGCTAGGACAGTTTAAATGCATAATGAAATCCTTTTCACTATAATTGAAACAGCTAAGCTGGTAAAATTATGCAGAACTTTTCCCTGCAAGCTTACATTATGCCCCTACATGTACAATCACATTGACCAGAAGAACATTCATTTCTTCAATTTTTTTAATTAACATTTTGTAAACAATGTGGTTAGTGTTTAACTGACTTTTCAAAACCTTCTTTAGACCTTCAATTTCCTCCAGAAGAAGTTAAAGGGCAGGGGAAATGTCTGTGCAGGGTGAAAGACAGTGGATAATTAAACAATGTTATTTAAAAATGCAGATCAGTAAGGGAGGAAAGTCCTGCCCCATACCATGCCAATCAAAATTGTCTGTGCTGGCAGATTATGGTACATGATTTTACAATGCTGCAAACCTTATAAAGATTACACTGAAGGTCTTTGTGAAGAAAATCTGAAAATCCCTTCAGATGGGATGTTAAAAAAAGACCTGTTAACTATGACTGTTAACTTCTCACAATTAGAAGTCAACATCTCTACACTATCCAGTCCTGTAAAAAGGACTGAAGAGAAGTCACCCTCCACTTGAATGTGCTTCCTATGAAGACAGTGGGCCAAAGGATGCAGAGATAGTCCAACAATAGTTACTTTTGGAGTACTAACTAGATTAAACTAGATGTTAATTTCTGAATCTCAACCACTGGATTGTAATTTCATACAAATCCTGGAGATGCTGAAAATGGAATCCAACCTTTGTGGCCCTTGTTTTATTGCAGCTGTTAGTCTTTCATAAACGAACTGTAGGTTGTTTACTGGGAAGAAGAACCCATGATAACATCTACTGACTGATAATCTGAAAATGTATTCAAGCACTATTGTCTATCTGGCTAAGCAAGAAAATTATCATGCCAGGGACACAGTGAAGAACAAAATCCAATAACAAAAACCACCTAATGCAGCAAAAATAAATCTTTGTAAACATGAGAATAAACTACAGGTAACCTTGGATTGTCCATGATGTCACTCTCAACCACGAGGTGAAAACATCTCAGCTAATCATTTAAATGTTATGCTAGGTATGGTTACCCAAATCACCTGCACCTTCTTTCAACAGATATGCAGGACTCATAGTGGAGTTATTGAAAGCATGGCCTAACCTGCTTGTGCTGTCTTCTCAGTTTTGCACCAGGTGTCGTGCCAAACATGCCCATCACTCTCTGGCCATCATGCTGATTCCACCCTTCTCCTCGAAAAAGAATACCTACCATCCTGCCACCCTCACACACCACCCTCAGCATTACCTCTGCTAAGCATAAAAAAATTACCTGGTGTCCTGATACCCACCCTCAAAATCTTCTGTGTTTACCTCATACCCAAACCAAATGCAAAGAATAACCTGGTGGGCTTTAACAGACCTACACCACTCTCATCTGTCCCTCCCAGCACAAATACATAAAAAAAAAAACACCTAGTCTTCTGCAGCGACCCCTACCTCCATCTCTGACTTCCATCCCCTTTCTTGCCCACAGTAGTGCTCTTTGCTTTTCATCAGAGAAGAATGTCACGCTGACAGGGTCTCTAAGAGCCCTATCAAAGCAGCCACATATTCCTTTAAAATGTAGCAACGGTGGGGAACAACTTGTGTTTCCCGCTACTGGTACATCTTATCAGTGAATCATCAGATTTTGAAAATTGTATTTATGCTATTGGGTCTCATTGAGAGCCATACATAGCAAGACTCTTCACTCCCCTTTCCTCTCATGACCCAATGAATGCCAGAGACAAAACTGAAGAACACGTCCTTGTTAGGTTGTCAGAGAGCACTGCTCACAACTAGAGACTATTTATTTAGTTTGTTTTCTGAAGAGCCGTGGGCTACATTAAAGCCAATGTGTTGTGGTAAGTAGTTGGAAGTTCAAAAGGCGTAGATGGAGACAAGGATAGGTATGGTCCTATTGGCCCTTACCTGTGCTCTTGCCACCCCCAAGCCTTCCGCAGAACATTGAAAACAGAAGTGGTCTGTCTTCAGTAAGTTTTTGAACTGGAGATGTTTACTTTCTGCTCTTGACAGTAATTCAGGGAATTACAAGTCTGGGTCTCCAAAGACCAGTATTGTGCTTCAATATTCTATTCATTTGGGGTAGTTGATCATGTTGGCTGATGAAAAGCGCCTCACCTGCATCAAGTGGGAACCTTAGGTCAAGTAGGTCTTTTGTTCTTAGCTAAACTGGGATCCAGTGGAGAGATTTTAGATTAGGTGTTGCATGATCACATTTCCCAAGCTGTTATGGGAGGTCTGTGTAGGCTGTGTTGGAGATAAACAGCCTTCCAATCACTTGGGCTTAATTAGCTTAATCCATTTGTTGTTTTGAACTAGTGAGGCATTTCATGTGCCTAGACCATTGCAATTTACTTTTCTGATTATGTTATGTATTTAGGACAGCAAGCAAAATATTTTTGTTGCACATCCGGAGTTCTTGCTTTGGGTGATGTGATTGCGTTGGAAGGTGGTGGTACCTCGCATATTTAGACCATATGTTGTTGTCTGAACTTCCTACCAAACAAATCTCTGTTTTTAACTTATAGGCAAAGAAAGGTTGCTTCCCTTCAGCCAGGTGATAAAAATATTTTCCTTGACATTCAGAAGTGCCACCTCTGTTCAACCCAATTTTAAAACATTAGGGATACGTTCAAGATCCATAAATTCCTGCACTTGAGTAGTCACATTTTTCTCCTTGATTTTGCAGGGGTAGGGCAGAATGGAGTTGCTTGCAGTGGACTTCATGAGGAGTGGGCAAAAATGTTGCTGCAGTTCACTTGAAATATTTGCCCTTGAAATTAGGAAGAAATAGTTTTAAGCACGCTGTGGACAGGATTAGACCTCCACATTAGAACATTTGATTTTTGGGATAAGGATCAGACCTGAGAAATCGGTACTGTGGTGGATCGTGGTTGACTAAAATAAAATCCTGTATATTTGGTTGGCTATTTTGTGGTTCAAGCTGATTCTTCCATTTGCTTTACTTGGTGCATTATTGGCGTGAGTCTCTTATTTCGGTTTAGCCAGTGCTTCATTGAAACACGCTTTAAAAAAAAACATAATATAAGGCAACATACACTACAACTGATTTTCCTGTACCACCACTCGATGTCTCTTGCCCCACCCAAGGCAGGTTGCCCGCTGGGCCCGGGCAACTGGCTGTGAGTAACAATAACACATGGAAATATATAGGCACACTTAAGAGAAATTACTAGTACGTACATGTAGAGATGAGTCAGTATTCGGGTCGACACAGTAATGCAAATCTAGAAACCAACACACATATATAAAACCACCAAAGGAATACAAAACCAGTTAACTAAACAACCTGTTGGTTGGGGGCATTTCACAGGTGGCAGCTTTGCAGTGGGTGATCTAGCAGGATGGGTGATCATGTGTTTGGATTGGTGCCACGTATGTAGGGTGCATGGGTGGGGACTTGGCATTAGTGCCTCTAATACACAAATAGGAAAAATGAGGGCGGGCATAGGGGCAAGCAGGTTCGGTATAGTGGTGAATAATTAGCCTGTGTCATCCTCCTCATTCATAGGATGTAAATGGGGACCACCAGAGTTGTCCAGTTGAGGATAGTCTTGCAGTACGGTATCCCAAGCTTGGGCGTGGTCTGGGGACCAGAGTCCCCATCACTCCTCCATCTGTAGTGCCACCCCTTCAAATTCTGCCCATTTAATATCCTCTGATTGCCACATTGTAAGTTGTGGGCCCAGGGGAGGATTTCCAGGCCATTTCTAGCTGCCAACGAGCCATCAATAATGCTACAGTGATGAATTTAGAGGTGATGTGTTTCATTCAGTGACAGGGAAACAAATCCAGCAAATAATATACTGGGGTTTTTAGAATGTGGCTTTGGCTATGAATTGTGTCACTGTGTCCCAGTAAGACCTGATCTCTGGGTTGGACAACACCATATAAAGGATGTCTGCCTGCTCAAGCATGTCTAGGGCCTGTAGCATCTGCCCTAGGGAACACTGGATTAGATATAGTCTGTGAATGAAGTAACATTGGATAAATTTGAATTGGGCGTTCCTAGATATACGTGGGGTGGCGACTACAATACTGTCCAATTCCTCGTCTGTGGTTGGGGTGGCTACGTCCTCAGACTAGCAAGTCCTGAGCCCTTGGAGGTCCGGCTTAGCCTGTCAATCTAATGCATTATACAGTAAAGTAATCACTTTGAGCTTGCCGAACGTCATACAGATGATGTGCAGGGCAACACATGGCAACGATAATGGGGCACTTAGACTCCAGTGGGCCCATATCGTAGTGCTCCATCGAAACCCTTTTTAGTGGATTTCAGTCCAGATGTTTGATTTCTAAGTTTGACAGAATGTTGAGTGGTAAATGTTGTGCTACAAAAATACTCTATACAGAATATTGACTACAGAATAGCAACGGTAAGTATATATTGCTAAGCACGTTTATTATGCTTAACTCCATGTATTTCTACTTTGATGGTATATACCTTCAAGGTACGTAGATGTGGCATTGAGTAAAACATATCTATGATATTTTTGTGGCATAATACTTTAGTGCTCGATATTATGACATACAGCCTTTGATATAGGCCATCAGGCTCCACGTGTGAATAATGGCAAAACTTAGCCATGGCAGTTGGACCCAATACTTACAAGTAGTCTGTGGGTCAATTCTGGCCAAGTCGTGTGACACTTTAAATTCGCCCTCATTAAATTAATTGTACTACCTGCCGAGAATGTTCATCTGTCTTGATGTGTAGTATTTGCCAGTAAAGAATGTTTGAAAGAAGAACATTGGTTAGTGGCTGATGCAACCATATTGGTGGTTGCACTAAATGAAACAGACCATTCCTTTGTGTAGTCAGCAGGAGTCTCTGAGGCACACTGTTATTGAGGTAAAGTATTTCCTTGAGGCAACAGGGTTGACTGTTTAGTCAGAAAAAGTTATGGAAGTGGTGGAGGTGTCTGAAGAGAAGGCTTTATTATTATCTGCTTCACCTGGGAGGTCTCTGTGTAATTCTCCAGAATTTCCCTTCATGATAATGATGGTCATTATGACATTGGCGGTCAGCTGACCACCACTCCGGCAATGTCGGTAGTACCGTCGCCAGGCTGGTGGTAATGACTGCCAAATAATGACCATGGCGGTGTTCCCTCCAATAGACAGCCAATGTACCACACCAGCCGCCAGTGCGGTACGACCACCGTCCATGGCGGTAGCCACCTACAGGCAGGTGGAAGACAAGGAGCTGCCCACCATATTATGACACAGCACACAGCCAGGATTTCCGGGGCGGAAGAAATGCCACCAAAAGGCTGACAGAAACACATCATATACAAGGAGATACTCACCTCCAGGGACACAGAGGAGTCCACGGCCACCATGGAACCAGAGCTGCAAGTCTTCCCGATGCTGTACCATGCAATGGCAGTCCAGGAGCACCAACGACGATGGTGAGTACAGCCGCCTAGCATACAAGGGAGGGAGGGGAGAGTGACTCACACACACGCACAACACACACCATACACACACCACACACCCAGAACAACCTGCAGTGTAAATCAACAGCAACAGAACCCAGGATCAAAGAAAGCTAGGACACATACCTCTGATCCAACCACTGTAATCATGTTGGAGAACAAGCGTACAGTCTAAAAATGGTAAATAACATATTTACAAGCAGGGCCATTGGCCAGTCCAAAGTCCACAGGGCAACTTCCAAGGGCCCAACTTGACTCCTGACTGGACTCCACTGGGCAGGGGCATCATGTCGGAAATAGGCAGGCACTTCAGGGAGTGGGGGGAGGTTGGGGGGATTTGTTCTGGTAGGGGGGTCATTCGGCTTGGGTTTGGAAGGGGGTGGAACTTGACCCTTTCATTTCAGGGGCAGAGGAGTGGGCTTGCCCGGGGGCCCAGAGCGCCACTCTTGTGCCCCTTAGTGGCAGTTGTAGTCTCAGGGGAGGAACAGGAGGTGGAGGTACTGTGCCTGGGGGTGGGACCTTTCTTTTATGGGCAGGATGGGGGGTGGGGTAGGAAAGAGGTCAAGGCGGGAAAGGAAAAGCTTCTTAGGACCAGTGGGGCTGGGTGTGGGAGGAGGTATGGGAGTGGAGATAGAGGGAGTGGTTATTGGAGGAGTAGGTGTGCTGGACTTAGGTGCAGGTGCATGGACAGTGTGCGTGTGTGAGGTGCTTGTCTGTTGGGGGTCTGAGTAGGAGCATTCGTGTGTCTTTGGAGGGGGCAGAAAGGGTAGGGGAGGTCAAACAGGATGTGTGGTTGGATGTTGTGGTGATGTCTGCAAGTGAGGTGGGTGTGCTACATGAGGTGGTGATGGTAGTGGTGGTGACTGCGCATGTGTTGTGTGGGGTGCATGTCTGCTGTTGTGGTCACTGTGGGCAAGACTGTTCAGGTGGCAGGATCTGGAACTATTGATGCTGTGTATGCCCGGGTAAGTGCTGATGTGACTGTGAGGGAATAGGAGAAGGGGGAGATAGTCTAGTCAGTGGCTGCTGTTGTGTGTGCAACAGTGTGTTGGCTGTGTGTGTGCTTGTGGACTGATGTGTGCTGCCTTTGTTTGTCTGTGCAAGGCTTGATAGTTGTTTTGTGTGCATGCTTGTCAGAATGTTTGCGTGGGATGGGTTGGGGGAGAGGAGACTGGGACTGGGAAGAGGTAGTCGGAGGGGAGACGGTAGAAACAGGGACACTAGCTGCCACTAGAGAGGAGGCCAGAGCCTGAAACGATATCTGTAGAGCCGCAAAGCCACTGTGAATGCCCTCCAGGAAGGCATTGCATTGCTGCATCTGGGATGCCAGCCCCTGGATGGCATTCACTATGGTTGACTGCCCTACAGAGATGGATCTCAGGAGGTCAATAGCCTCCTCACTGAGGGCAGCAGGGCTGACTGGGACAGGTCCGGAGGTGCCTGGGGCGAAGGAGATGCCCACCCTCCTGGGTGATCGGGCACGGGCAACTGGGTGGGGGACTACTGGGAGGGCGGTGCTGGTACGGGGGTGTTGGAAGATGATGTAGCTGGGGTGGTCCCAGAGGGGTCCGCCGCCACCAGGGAGCTTCCATCAGAGGAATTAGTCAGTTGTTTCAGCTCCAGTCTCCCCCGTGGGGCTCCCCTAACCCCCCAGTCCCACTGGTCCCGTCGGTGGACTCTGCCTCCTGGGTCGGTGCCGGTGCCCCTGCTCCTTCGCCAGATGATGCTAATGCACACATGGACAGGATGACATGAGGAGGGGGGGGGAGGAAGGAAGCACAGGGTCAATCACAGCCACAACAGCACAGATGGCATACACATCACAATCACTCCCTGGGACAAAGATTGGGCAGTTTGGACCACAGTGATGAGCCATTGCCTAGGCACTCCAGCAGGTATGAACCCATACACTAACATCTGTACACCTACTGGGAACAACTAAGCCCTGTCAGCCATGGCAAGGTAGCTACCTAGCAATACCAATAATGCATACCACCCTACATAGCTAAGCAGGACCACGCAATAATGTCTACACTAGCATATGGAGGCATCCAATGACTAGATACCCAAACCCCATGCCAGGCAAGAAATGATGAATGCCACACACACTGGACTCACCCCATTGTGGCTTCTGTGTTCCCCTCAAGCGCCCATCCAGCTCTGTGTAGGCCACCGCCAGTATGTGGGCTACTGGGGGGACAGGCTCTTACGGGCACTCCTCCTTCGTTAGGAGGCCATCCCCAGCTGGGCATCCGCGGTCTTCCTGGCCCAGTGTCTTAGGTCCTTCCACTGTTTCCTGCAGTGGGTGCTCCACTGGCTATGGACCCCCAGGGTCCCCACATTCTTGGCGATGGCACGCCACAACCCTTTCTTCTGATGGGCACTGACCTGAGAGGGAACACAGGATACCATGAACCATACAATCCAGCCTGTCACATATATGGCCTACATACAGCATTTGCCCCTCGTGTAGCACACACATGACCTGTACCTCTGCATTCACATTGCCTGCAGCCATCCCCCCAATTGACACACTGCTAGCACACACATACATCTCCATGCAGCCATGTCGCATGCAACGTACCATGTTGTACTCACCTGTTGGTCTGGAGGCCCATACAACTGCCAATACAGGGATAGGACCCCATCCACGAACTTCCCTATCTCCTCTGACATGAAGGCTGGGGCCCTTTCCCCTGAAGCACGGGCCATGGCAGGTTGCAGACAGAGGTCACAGAGGCACACGCAGTGGTGATGTCGTCCACTGGATAGTCAGGAATCAAGTGAAGTTGTAGAAAGGAAATGGCGGTCACGTCCGCGGCGGTGAACACCATCACCACTGGCGGTGCTCATCATTGGTTCCTATACTCCATAGAGCCCCACGTTAGCCAATCAGGAATTGCAAGGGGGTGCACGCACCCTTCCGCCATGACGCCTAACACCGACGGAGTGAGGTCACTTCCACCTGTCCCTGCATATAGGACAGGCGGCTGCCTTTTGCTACTGCTAATGCTCATGTTTGGATTCTGTCTGTGCATCATTGGTGTTGACTCTACACACCTAGATAATTCTAGTGTCCAAATCACATACATGCATTGTGTGCTCTGATGTTGTGTGTCCATGTGTGCTGTTGTCACACCCTTATTGCTTTTGGCCCACTCAGGCTACCATTGCGGAGGAATAGGAGGAGGAGGCATGCACCAGTGTACAGACCCCTTGTGGACTTGGCTACATGGGAGGACCGCCACATCATACTCACCTATCGTCTGGACAGGGCCACAATCACAGAGCTGTGTGCAGGACTGGAGCCTGATCTGATAACCGCAATTCATAGCACCACAGCAATTCCTCCTCTTGTGCAGGTAGTCAGTGCTCCATTTCCTGGCAACTAGTTCATTACAGGTGACTGTGGGCTTGGCTGCAGGAATATCACAGCCAATGTTCTTGATTGTGCTTGGAAGAGCTTTGGCTGCCTTGCTCAAACACATGTGCAGCTACATTGCATTCTCCCAGGTTGATGATTTGGCCACTGTGAAGGCTGGATTCTACGCAATGGGACACATACCACATGTGATCGGGGGCATTGACAGGACCCATATTGCCTTTGTCCCTCCCAGGGCAAATGAAGAGGTGTACAGGAATAGGAAGAGTTTCCACTCTCTCAATGTCCAGATGGTGTGCCTTGCTGACCAGTACATCTCCCATGTCACTGCCAAGTATCCTGGATCTGTGCATGATGCCTATGTCTTGAGGAATAGCAGCATCCCACAGGTGATGATACAACTACAGAGGCACAGAGTGTGGATCATAGGTGAGCTTGAGTCCCCACCCAATGTATGTCAGTGTATGCCTCTTGGAGTCATACCCCATGCCATTGTGCATGGTTAATGTGTGTCCCTCACTTATTCCAGGTGACTCCGGCTACCCAAACCTGTCCTGGCTGTTGACTTCTGTCAGGAATCCGAGAACAGGGGCTGAGAATCTGTACAATGATGCTCAGGGGCATACCAGGAGAATTGTGGAACAAACCTTCAGTCTCCTGAAAGCCAGGTTCAGGTGCCTCCATCTGACAAGTGGATCCCTACATTCTACTCCCCTGAGAAGGTCTGCCAGATTGTGGTAGTGTGCTGCATGCTGCACAATTTGGCTCTCAGACACCATGTGCCCTAACTGCAGGAGGAGGGGGTGACAATGCACCTGTGGCAGCAGTGGACACTGAGGACAGTGAGGAGGAGGATTTGGACAACAGGACACAGATCATTCAGCAGTACTTTCAATGACACTCAGATAAGACTGTTGATCCATACATGTCTGCATTTAATTGATATGCTGTGTGAGTGTAGTATCATTCCAGTCACTACCTTTGCATCCCAATTGACTGTCACCTATGCCTTCTCTTATTGCAGATGTTGGTGTGGTTACATCAGTGTACTGATGGTATGACTACAGACTGCTGAGATACATTTTTTGGATGGCTCTACACATTACAGGACATTTGCACAGGATAATACAGTTCAATACATTTCAGATTTCTTTCTGATAAAGATCTATTACTCAAATTGTGTTCAAGGGTGTTTATGTGAAGAAAAAAAACAATGGGAAGTGCAATAGAGTGGGGTGATGGTTGAGGAAAAGTTCAGATTAGTGGCCCAATCCGTTTGTGGCACAGGTCTAGTGTCCATGGGGCCATAGGAAGAGGAGCGATGGCAGTCCAAAGTGAACAGGGTGACTTAGCTGGACACAGGGGGACATTCAGGAGGGGCTCATTTCCTGGCAGTGGTCTTGGTCTTGGCAACAGTCTCTGGTGTCTGTCTGGGTTACAGGGAATGCTTGTGGTGTGGTTCACCTTCAGCAGTGGAAGGGGTGCTGGTGGCCTGCTGGTCCTGTGGCTGGTCCTCCTGTCCACTACCTGCAGCTGATGTTGATGGTTGTTGGGTGGACTGGGTAGAGGAATTTGGCCGCTGGTGTGCTCTGTTCGCCCGCATGGTGTTGGCCATGTCACCCAGTACCCCTACAAGGGAGGCCATGCTGGTATTTAGGTCCTGCAACTGCTGCATGACCTCCTGGTGGTGTACCTGCAGCCGCTGGTTTTCCTGCATGATGGTGATCCCCTGGCCAATCCTGTCCTGGGATTGTTGATATGCTCCCAGGACATATGTGAGTACCTCCTGGGCAGTCGGTTCCTTGGGCTTGTCCTCCCCTGGATCACAGCTGCCCTCCAAGTGTCCCTGGCCCCCTGTGCCTGCGTCCCCTGAACAGTGTGCCCAATCCCACTGACACCATGACCTTCATCGTCTTGCCTGTGTGGTGTAGACTCGGATCCCCGTGCAGGTGGGCACACCAGTGATTGACATGTCCTGGGGACAGAGGTTTGGGGGTGTTGGCTGGCAGCTCTGGTGTTGGAGTCTGAGGGGGGGACCCTATGGGGGACTGGGTGTGGGGTGGGGTGTCCGACTGACCAGTGGTCCCAGATGGGCCAGGGAGTTCCTCCAGATCCAGACCTCCAGAGTTGCTGTCATCACTGAGGGCATCTTCTGGTGGGGGACTTGCTTGCCGTGGCACCTCCTCACCGCCGACATTGGCTGGGGCACCTGTGGGGATGAAAGTGATGTGTTAAGGTAATTTTCTGTGACATATTCTGCATTTCCAGCTTTCCCAATGATATTAGCGTTGTCCTCCAACCTTTGGTGGTGTGTGGTGATGTATTGTGGGATTGATAGTTCCCCATGCTGTCCATGCATTGGTAGTGGGTGTGCATGGAGAGCTGGGAGGGATGTGCTTGCAGTGGGTATGGCATGCAGGGGTAAACATTTCGGTATGGTTATTGGGGTGGTGCACCGTGTGGGATGGCGTGGGGTGAAGGGAGTCAGGGTGAGGGGGTAAGTTGGCATGCAGGAATGGGGTGGTGGTTGGTTGTTAATGTTGACTCACCAGTGTCCAGTCCTCAGGCTACTCCAGCGAGGCCCTCAGGATGCAGGATTGCCAAGACCTGCTCCTCCCATGCTGTCAGCTGTGGGGGAGGAGGTTGGGGTCCACCGCCAGTCCTCATGATTGCGAGCTGGTGCCTTGATGCAATGGAACGCACCTTCCCATGTAGGTCATTCCACCTCTTCCGCATGTCATCCCTTGTGCGTAGATGTTGTCCCATGGAGTTCACCCTCTCCACGATCCTCTGCCATAGCTCCATCTTCCTGGCAATGGAAATCTACTCTCCCTGTGCTCCAAACAGCTGTGGCTCTACCCTGACTGTTTCCTCAACCATGACCCGCAACTCCTCATCGGTCAAACAGGGGTGCCTTTGTGGGGACATGGGTGTTGTGTGGTGTGTGTGTTGTGCAGAGGGTGTTGAGTGATAGGGTGGGGTGTGGGGTGTGTGGTGCGTGACGGATGAATAGGTAGTTGTCGTGTGTGTGTGCCGTTGTCTCTGTGATTTGCATTGCTAACTGTTGCGGTCTTTCTGTGTTTGCAAATGATTGTGGGTGGTGTGGGTGGGTGTTTTATAGTGCTGTTGGTGGGTGGGTGGGGTGTGTGTATCTGTGTCAGGTGTGGATTTTTTGATTTGGGCAATGTTGTCTTTTTTTGTTTTTGGGTGGCCATTTCAGCTGCAGCAGTGTGCACCGCCAATGGTTTACAGCCGTTAAATGTCCGCTGTGGTGATTGGTGGATCATTATTTGGAGGGCTTTGTTTTGTTGGCGTAACGGTATGGGTGATAGTTCTGACAGTTTATCGCGTTCGTTGGGTCTGGCGGATTTGTGGTTGTGACTGATTTCTGTCAGTTTTGTGTGTGTGTGTCATAATCTGGCAGACGGATGTCTGCCTCCAAGGTGGTATGTTGGCGGCAGTCACTGTGGCGGTATCCGGTATTTACCACTAATATCATAATGAGGGCAAATATGTCTACAACCCATATGAAAAGCACTTAGCAAGGATCATCTATGAGCTATGGCTCTAAATAGTAAAGAAACAAACCAGTAGTGGATGCAGTGGAAGCTGTACCTCCATTGACACCATTGAGGAACATATCCCTAGAGCTTTTACTGAAAGGAGCATTGGCCATCAAAAAGTGGAAAAGATACGAAACAAGCTTCAATGTGGGCTCAAAAGGAAAGTTCCATTTTCCCTGATTCAAAAAATACATAGCCCCTGAATTGCAGCTCCAGGAGACTATGAGCACAATTTGCATGGATTCAGTCTCAAATGATTGCTAAAATGAATTCATCACCAATATTTCAGCCGACCAACTGACCAAAAACATATAAATAGGGCATAACACCTGCCAACATATTATCAATCAACACACACAAATGCGGAAATAGACAGATTTTTTATCAAACTTGTTAGGATCCATTTCCCCACTGAGAATTGCTTTCTCGCGGTCCCTAGGAACGTATATAGTGTTTTCACCCAGGCTTTTTTCTGTGCCTTACATTCACTATCACTAATGGTCCATGGTATAAATAGGCAGCATGATGTCTCTACTGGCAAGACAAGTCAGAGAGTTGGAGGATCTTACTAGTGATGCTGACATCTGTGTTTGTCCTGGTGATTGCACATTCTGGTCCTGGCAGAGATCTCAACCGTTCATCATCCAATGTTCTGAGTGTGACTGATTTGGCAGCAGTCTGCATTGTGATGGACTGAGACTATCTGGTTTTTGAGGGTGAGCCCAGCAAGGTCAGGATGTTGTTTGCGATGCCCTGAAAGTATGAGTCTGGTGCATCCCTATTTGAAAAAGTAAACTGCTCATCTTTATTCTTCCTGCTGCATAATGTCTGTGAGGGACAGCAAGTTGTGGGCACATGGTGTGTCCCAAGCCACCAGGAGGCAGTAGAGTATATTAGGTGTTCTCAGTGGTGGACTAAGCCCTCAAGTCAGGTGGAAGTGTGTAGTGGAGGGTCGGAGCAGTGGGGAGAGGCAGCAGGAGGTAGTGGAGATCAGAGTAGAAGAGCACAGGGGTGTATTGGAAAAGATGGGACACACAAATTATAGAAAGTTTAAAAGATTAGAAAACATGTATATAATGTTTGTATTCAGTTATTAGATATCTATGCTAACTCTCAGGCTTGTGTCTCTTTGCTTGCTTTTCCTTGCAAAAAAAGTATTTCATATAAGGCTAATGCTTGGGGCAATCAACGTAAGCATAAGCAATCAAGATTGTATTTAGTAATACTTTCACAGATCAATCCTATCTAACTGCAGATACTTTGGCTCTGAGACTCACCTAGTAAATCAATGACACTCACAAGAGAAGACATATTCAAATTGTGGATAGCCAACTCACTTTATGGGAGTATAATGAGGCGAGCTCAATGGCAGAGGCACCTGGGCACAATCTGCCACACAAATTGTTCTGCACATGGTAACACATGAACATGTGGCTGAAATACAATTGCTACCAAGACCCAAAACTGCCACTAGTCCTGCAGTTGATGAGGAAGACGTCTTCCTCACCTCAGTTATAGAAACAATGTCTGAGAAAAGACAATCTCAATCCAAGTGCAAGGTTCATATTCAATGACCCATATTTACAGCCCTGTTTGACACACAAGCTTCAGTGAACATCAAAGACTACAACTAACGTCTACAACTAAAACCATACCCTAAGTTGATACCCACTAAATCATGCATAATGCTTACAATGGCCAATGTGTTTACCCATCACAGGCAATTTATAACTGCCATCAGCTACAATGACAGGACTATCCAGGCCAACATCTTCATGAAAGCTGAACAGCCTTAATACCTGAAATGCCAAAGACCTCTTAGAAGAATTCAGCCATCTATTTCAGGGCCCAGAATGCCTCAAGTCCTAAACTGTAAAAACTGCACATTGACCGCACCGTCATGACTGCCGTCCTCAGACATCAGAGTATGCCATTTCACCTGAGATTCTTAGTTGATGTATAAGATCAAAAATTAGAAGAACTCTATGTGATTCAGAAGATGTTAAAACCTACACCATGGTTTTTGCCAAAGGTTGTCACATCAACATCCGAGCTCCAGGGGCACTTAGGACCTGTGGTTGCCCAACAAAGCGTAGAAGAGTAGTACACCTCATTCTAACCATCAATGACTATCTAATGGATTTAAATGATTAAGATGGTTTTGCAAAGTCAAGTTACATCTCAACTCACCAATAGCTGCGAGATTACTCAGAGGTTTCCCAAAATGCCATCAAAGATGTGCTATCTTGTTTGGCTGGTACATTGAATATTAGTGATGACATCCTGGTGTGTGGAGAAACCATTGCAGAACATCACCATCACCAGAAAGCCACACCACAGATGATCTCTAAATGTCCTCTCACAATTTACCATTGCAAGTGTGACTGCCTGAAGGATAGAATCAGCTTGTATGGCTATCTATTTTCCCAGGTAGGGGTAATCGTTGACCCATCGAAAACAGGTGATGGCAACAGCTTAAGCCCTCCCAAAATACATGATAGGTCTGCAGTTTTGTGGACATGGCTAGCTATGGTTGATGCTTCATTTAAATCTAGCCAGAATGACTGAACCCTTGCACCATCTTGGCGAGTCACAACCTAGATTAGTATGGTCAGACAAGCATTCTTGCAAGTTAAAGCAGTTCTACTTCACAAGGTCATGATCGAATCATGTTATGCTGAGAAAAAGACTGATCTCATTTTCAATGGCAGTCCTGTGGAGCTAGGTCCCATCCTCTTACAAGCTCAAAAGATGGCTGCATGGGCCTCCATCAGATTTGTAGGTAGAGATCTGTCCGAAACCAAAGCCAGGTACCTGCAGATTGAGGGAGAGGCCATCACCATAAAGTGTGGTTGCATCCACTCTCACCTGTACTACCATGAGCAAAAGGTTTGGGTGGTCACCCATCACAAGCATTTAATTCATCTCTTTGCAGGAGCAACATCTCATCCACAACATTGGATGTGACAGTGAGCTTTGTAACTACAGAAATTCAAGTTCAGGATAATCTGCTACCCGGACTGCGACAATCCCAATGATTACCTGTCAAAGCATCTGCCAAATCAAGCCCATCCAACAATGCCACAAACTAATGATACCTAACGGCCTGTGAACTGTGTGGCCCAGGTGGCGTACTCCAAAGCAAAGTCACTGAAAGTTATATCTGCTGCTACAAAGAAAAAAAGATGAATATATACGTCTGACACTCTTTGCAGTACAAAAAATGAATCGTGGAAGGCCTTGCTGTCTGGCTTAACCCCTTCACTGCGGGCTTCACTGCGGGCCGGCCCCCGTTTACCGAGGGGGCGACCCCCCCAAGTAAAATCCCTGGTGTCTAGTGGTGTTTCCTGGCTCCCGATTGCAGCTGTGCTGCGATCGGGGGCCAGGAAACACTTTCAGAAGGCCTCGTAAGAAAGGGGAGACTCTCCGGAAGGCCTTGTAAGAAAAGGGAGAGTCTCCCCTTTCTTACGATGCCTTCTGAAACTGTTTCCTGGCCCCCATCGCAGTGCTGCGATCGGGGGCCAGGAAACAGTTTCAGGAAGGCCTCGTAAGAAAGGGGAGAGTCTCCCCTTTCCTACGAGGCCTTCTGAAACACCACTAGACGCCAGGGATTTCACTTGGGGGGGTCGGCCCCCCTGGAAAACGGACTACCCCCCCCCCCCCCCCCCCCGGGGGCATAGTTTTTTTTTTAAAAGGTAGGTGCCCCCTGGGGTGGCAACATTTTTTTGTTTTGTTAAAAAAATGAAATAAAATAAAATAAATGGACAGGGGGTCGCCCGTGGGCAGGGCGACCCCCTGTGGGGGCAATATTTTATTTTGGTTGTTGTAGGGTTTCCCTGGGGGCCATTTTGGCCCCCAAGGAAACCATACAACAACAACAACAACAGAAAATATATATATATATATATATATATATATATATGTAGATATATCTATGTACATGGATATATCTATAGATAGATCTATAGATATATATATAGATCTATCTACAGATATATCTATGTAGATAGATACATATATATATATATATATATATATATATCACTTTTGTCAATATGTGTGTCGGCCCCCAGGAAAACCAGAACCACGTATAAAAGTGATATATATATATATACTTATATATATATGTTTACATATAGGTTTGCCACCAGTTGTCTTGCAGTTGCAGCTTGCGTCTTCAAAGCAATGCACATACTTCAACTGACGTATTTCACCTGTAGCTTTTAGGCAGCAATAAAAAAGTCAAGTAAGTATTGTGATTATGTTTCTGCTACGAAAGGATCAGACTTTTGTCTAGTGGCAGTTTTAGTGCCATAAAGAAGCACAGAAGGTTTATATGCCTACTGCAAAGAGCAAATCTGTATTTTATTTCAATAGCTGAGTACATTAGTAAAGTCAGCCATTACCTGCGCTATAATACAAATGAAATGTATGTGCGGGGCGGCTATGGAGAGATGAAGGGCACTTTTGCTGGGTGGAAATGAGGGAATCCGAGGAGGAGGGAGTGGGAGCACCAATAATGATTGTTGGACTGGGCGCAGGAGGTGCTAAAGTCTGTGACGAATGGTATGTGACAAGGTGTTTTTTGAGTGTCTTGAAAGAACGTGCTGATTGAGGGAAGAAGCGCAGGTAAGGTGGCCTCTACTGTTGCACATATCTCACACACACCATCGATTTTGTGACTGTCTACATAGGCTAGTGTTTTAGAGCAACAGTTTAGCCCATAGCAGAGATGGCATCTTGATGGATGACTGCTGCCGGCACTCGGGTTATAGAGGACAGCTCTGACATAGGATCAGAGACTGAGACATCAGATACTGAGACAGCATCTGATGGATAGGACAATGTCGCAGACTCTGGGAGTGATTTTTCAGTCGGAGGAGTCCCATTCGATAACTCCTCTTCCAGTACATTATGAGGGAGGTGATGAGGACAGCCCTGCTGTCCCTTCGCAAGCAGTCTGTGCAACTGGGTAATAGTGGGTTAGCCCAACCCAGAGAGTAGGTGAATGCGGCGGCAAGCAGAGAGAGAGAGAGAGAGTGCTCTCTTGGGAGCTCCCCAATTTAGTTCAGCCCCAAATTCCACCGCCCAAATCGTATTGTGGAGACATCAAAATGATCTATCGCAAAACAAACTGGTTTATAGAGAAACACACTAAACCCAAACATTTCTGGAAACTAGACATTCAGGGGAGTCCACAGAGGTGTGACTTGTGTGGATTCCCCAAAGTTTTCTTACCCAGAATACCCTGCAAAGCTGAAATGTTGAATAAAAACTCTATTTTTCTCGCATTTCTGTCACACAAACTACAGGAATATGCTGGGATCCACAAAATTCCTACCACCCAGTGATTCCTCACCTGTCCTGATAAAAACACTACCCCACTTGAGTGCCTACACCTAGTGCCTGCTTCAGGAATGAATCACCCCAGGGTCAACAGCTGCCTCATTTAAGGACCAACATTGACCGTTGTGTGATCTATTCCTGTCGCGGGCACCAGGCCTACCCACACAAGTGAGGTACCATTTTTATCGGGAGACTTGGGGAAATGCTGGGTGGGAGGAAATTTGTGGCTCCTCTCAGATTCCAGAACTTTCTGTCACCGAAATGAGAGGAAAAAGTGTTTTTTTGGCCAAATTTTGATGTTTGCAAAGGATTCTGGGTAACAGAACCTGGTCGGAGCCCCACAAGTCACCCCATCTCGGATTCCCCTAGGTTTCTAGTTTTAAAAAATGCGCTGGTTTGCTAGGTTTCCCCAGGTACCAGCGGAGCTAGAGGCCAAAATCCACAGGTAGGCACTGTTTTCTATGAAAAAATGTGATGTGTCCACGTTGTGTTTTGGGGCATTTCCTGGCGCGGGCGCTAGGCCTACCCACACAAGTGAGGTATCATTTTTATCGGGAGACTTGGGGGAACGCTGGGTGGAAATTTGTGGCTCCTCTCAGATTCCAGAACTTTCTGTCACCGAAATGTGAGGAAAACGTGTTATTTTAGCCACATTTTGAGGTTTGCAAAGGATTCTGGGTAACAGAACCTGGTCAGAGCCCCACAAGTCACCCCATCTTGGATTCCCCTAGGTCTCTAGTTTTAAAAAATGCACAGGTTTGGGTGGTTTCCCTAGGTGCCGGCTGAGCTAGAGGCCAAAATCTACAGGTAGGCACTTTGCAAAAAACAGCTCTGTTTTCTGTCAAAAAATGCGATGTGTCCACGTTGTGTTTTGGGGCATTTCCTGTCGCGGGCGTTAGGCCTAGCCACACAAGTGAGGTATCATTTTTATCAGGAGACTTGGGGGAACGCTGGGTCGAAGGAAATTTGTGGCTCCTCTCAGATTCCAGAACTTTCTGTCACTGAAATGTGAGGAAAACGTGTTTTTTTAGCCACGTTTTGAGGTTTGCGAAGGATTCTGGGTAACATAACCTGGTCAGAGCCCCACAAGTCACCCCATCTTGGATTCCTCTAGGTCTCTAGTTTTCAAAAATGCACAGGTTTGGTAGGTTTCCCTATGTGCCGGCTGAGCTAGAGGCCAAAATCTACAGGTAGGCACTTTGCAAAAAACAGCTCTGTTTTCTGTCAAAAAAATGGGATGTGTCCACGTTGTGTTTTGGGGCATTTCCTGTCGCGGGCGCTAGGCCTACCCTCACAAGTGAGGTATCATTTTTATCAGGAGACTTGGGGGAACATAGAATAGCAAAACAAGTGTTATTGCCCCTTATCTTTCTCTACATTTTTTCCTTCCAAATATAAGAGAGTGTGTAAAAAAGACGTCTATTTGAGAAATGCCCTGCAACTCACATGCTAGTATGGGCAGCCCGGAATTCAGAGATGTGCAAATAACCACTGCTCCTCAAAACCTTATCTTGAGCCCATTTTGGAAATGCAAAGGTTTTCTTGATACCTCTTTTTCACTCTTCATATTTCAGCAAATGAATTGCTGTATACCCAGTATAGAATGAAAACCAACTGCAGGGTGCAGCTCATTTATTGGCTCTGGGTACCTAGGGTTCTTGATGAACCTACAAGCCCTTTATATCCCCGCAACCAAAAGAGTCCAGCAGACATAACGGTATATTGCTTTTAAAAATCTGACATTGCAGGAAAAAGTTACAGAGTAAGACATGAAGAAAAATGGCTGTTGTTTTCAGCTTAATTTCAATATTTTTTTAATTTCAGCTGTTATTTTCTGTAGGAAAACCTTGTAGGATCTACACAAATGACCCCTTGCTGAATTCAGAATTTTGTCTAGCTTTTAAAGATGTTTAGCTTTCAGAGATCCAGCATTGGTTTCACACCCATTCCTGTCACTAACTGGAAGGAGGCTGAAAGCACCAAAAATAGTAAAAGTGGGGTATGTCCCAGTAAAATGCCAAATTTGTGTTGAAAAATGTGGTTTTCTGATTCAAGTCTGCCCGTTCCTGAAAGGTGGGAAGATGGTGATTTCAGCATCAGAAACCCTTTGTTGATGGCATTTTCAGGGAAAAAAACACAAGCCTTCTTCGGCAGCCCTTTTTTCCCATTGTTTTGGAAAAAACGAAATTTTCACTGTATTTTGGCTAATTTCTTGGTCTCCTCCAGGGGAAACCACAAACTCTGGGTACCATTAGAATCCCTAGGATGTTGGAAAAAAAGGACGCAAATTTGGCGTGGATAGCTTATGTGGACAAAAAGTTATGAAGGCCTAAGCGCGAACTACCCCAAATAGCCAAAAAAGGGCTCAGCACTGGAGGGGAAAAGGCCCAGCGGCTAAGAGGTTAAAGAATAAAGATAAACACACAATGCTGATTCTATGTAGAGTCCATCAACACTGGGTGAAACTAATGAAAGCATATTTATCTGAGGGTACAAGACTGTAATCCTTCATTCGTTATGGGACTAGGTGACATGCTGGTACACTGAGGCCATCAAAGTATAGCAAAAACGAAAGTGAGACTTCAAGAAAAACGTTTAGTTACTCGATATGGTTGACTACATAAAACATATGTCAACAATTGCAGACTGTGCCTGGCCACAGGAAGGGGTGTTCAACCCTCCTCAACAACTACTTAAATGACTTGCGAAACGCCAATGACAAATATCAATGCTGGCTCAGCCTCCTTCCAGAAGGATGACAACTGCTATTTAATATAAATGCGTGCACCAAACACCCTGCCTCTAAAATTGTGCCAAACCGTGTCAGTGATGGCCTTCCTGTGTGTTCGCTGAAACTAGAAAAGTTAATAGCTGTTATGATATTCCAGCTGTAATGAAAACTGTTAAGGACCCCACACTCCCAATCCAAGGCACAAATATTCACACACATCTAAAGAAGTTGCAAATAATTTACCACAGGATTGATTCCCACTGGCCTCAGGCCAATGAGTAATGGAACCATTCACGAGAGCACTCAATAAAACCCTACAAATGCGCGTACACCAAAACGAAGGTATTGAAAGGGCATTTTCACGTGAATAACTATAATGGAGGCCAAATGAGCAGACCGAAATCCATTTCTCTCCAAGTTAGAGACGGTGTTGGTTAAGGACCAGTATCCATAGGGAAGATTGGGACTCCGTTTGAAAGTGATCCATTGACTGTTGCAGCTCTCCAAGGTACCATGGTCACTGAGAGACATGGATGTAGGGCCATCGCTCATAATGTATCCAGGTTCAAAAATTGGGTCATAAATTATCAGGATGTAGACCATACATGTGATGTCGAGGAGTGACAGGAATATAGTGACACCACCACCAATCAGATTCCTCACCAAACCCCATTTTCCATGCCTGTTGCCTGTGATTCAGTGACTCAAGTAAGTAATAGCAACCAGCCCAATGAAAGCACACTTCCTCTAGGAGATGTGGCGACTGGTACAACCTGACAATGTCACAAAAGTTGAGAGAATATACCTGGTAATTTTGAAGATCTTTTAGACATTCTGTTACGTTTATTTGTTATAGTCTTAATCTGAGTTGGGAAAGGATATAGTGGGCCACCCTTATGAGACCCATCCAGCCCTTGTGATGAAAGGAGAATCCTACTCTTCAGGAGCTCTTATTCAGCCTAAAGCCTGTGACTATGTGTGAAGGTACCGGTGTTTCAGGGGCCCCTCATCACATTCTGCAAGGGTACTCCATTATTATGCAGTGCACCACTGCTCACCCAGCACCCATGTCCAACATAATACCCATGGTCAAACATGTCAAAGAACATAAAAAATGGGGACTAGTGTGCTCAGCCTCAGTCCTTAAAATTATACACTGTGACCTACAACGATTCGGCATTATGTCTGTTTTTATTTAATGGGACGGGTCTCATGCAGGTGCCAGTTAGAAATCATTAGGTATCAGTTAACAACATATTTTTGACATAAACAATACCTAATAAGTGTATTAAATAATGCCCAAGAAAAAATGTCAGCAGTAGAAAACAATGACCACAATGGAGACCACACAAGGAAATAAATTATTGAAATTATTTATAGCCAATTGATGTACTTATCACAATAAAAACAATATAAATGCTCAGTGAAATGTGAACACAGTTATCAAAACATGAATGCAGAAAATGGCGCATAGATCAAAGATGATCGCAAATAACAACAAAATAATTGGTGGGAGAGACCCAACCAAGGGTTACAATTTCTGGAATTAAAATTTAAAGTCCAATCAAATACATTTCAATACCAAAAATGGTCAATCAATGAGCAGCTCCTTCAACCGGAGTGTCGATGGCATTTGAACCCTAGTATCAATAAAGGGTCATCATCAGGACATAAAAGGAATGAGAAACGAGCATAACCATTTCAGGATAAACAAAAGAAAGGTAGATAAAATGGAATTAGGCCACATAGTTAACTCTGTAGGGCATAAAAGAGTTACATACTTCAAGGTCATGTCCACAGTAATTTAGTATCACTATAAAGGCACCTGAAATATAAACAATAATCCTCATGAGTATCTATAGTTATACCACCAGTGATCAGTCTGTAAAGGTGGAGGGAATAAAGATCGAGGCTCACGTGTAACTTCAATGGACTCAAAGGGACCCTATAAAGATTTAATAGAATCAGCAAGGGATGTAGTCAATTTAATTTCCAATTAATGTATAGGATTAAGGAAGGCAGAAAAAACAAGCACATACCTCATAATGAGGTTTTGTGAAACTGAAAAAGCCACAAGGTGTAGCGATACATAGCAGCTAAATGACAAATAATAAGTGGTGCTCAAGACATCCGCTCCAAAGTAAAGGCCTCGGCAGAGCAGCAATTTAAACAAGCATTTACAATGCAATGGGTCTCGAGTTTGCTCGAGTTAAAGCTATTAGTGTTGTAAATTCCTAACTGGACTTTTCTTGCCACATAAATTGAAAATGAAAAGTAAAACAGTTGACATGAGCAAGCCGATTCAAAGCACCACGGCTGCCTTGAGCATAAGCGCGAAAGAGAGACACAAAAGGAAAAAGAAGTTCGCTCCCAGTCAAATGTCGATTGGAAAGAGTGTAATTATCCGTGTAACAGGGTCAGTATCCAAGGCGGTAACAAAACCGCCCCAAGAAGGTACAAACCCATGAACGAGTGATAGTGATGGGCGTGCTGTCGGCATGGCTACAAACCCACAGAGAGATTACAACAGGTCAAAACACTTGTGCTCGATCTAAAAAATGCTCGAGGAAGGGTGGAGGAAAGCCTTCCCCCATACAGGTGAACCAATACTGGGGCTGCATTGGGTGCATAAAACCGAACTGCCCAAGTAAAGCGTTGAAAATATACAATTGTGGGGGAACGTATGACGTCAGAGAATCAAAAATACTAGAGAGCCAACTGAGTGAGTGGGGGATCTCCCATTACACAATACCAGCAGACAATCTGAAGGGAGAGACGGGAACATAAACGCTCCCTGGAGTATATATAATGTGAGGTGGCAAGATTGTTGGACCATTAACAAAAAAGAGGACTTTTTGTACAGGGGCAATCAATATAGGAGAATGATTCAAAAATGGCACCATGAACACCATTGTGTGATGAAAAGCATTCAAATCACTGTGATGGTGAAGAAACCATTACGAAAAGGAGCAGGAAGGGAGTGGTTTGTTTGGCAAAATGAAAAAGTTCCTTAAAAGCAATTTAGCAATTTAGGCATAATGGGCCTACAGTCTAAGCTAAAATGAAACCTAAATGTATTTAATTAGACAGCATAGTATTCAACTCATCCATGGAATTCAAGCCATTGTTTACAGAATCACTTCTAGAAATCTCAAGACATTCTCTTTTATTGAGAAGGGAAAGCATGTTACCTCCTCAAGTGGGTAGCTGAATCTGTTCATTTACCTGCCAGACCAAGTCACTTTTACTGTGTTGATGTGAAAGGAAATGGGCTAGCATTGGAGCATTTTCAGACTGACAATGTATTCTGCTCTTGTGTTGGATAATCTGAATTTGAACTTGTTGGGCTGTTTGTCCTATGTAGAGGAGTTTGTTGGACACCAAATTGCATACATAACATTAGTTGAATTACACTTGGTCAGCTGTTGTATATAATGTGAAATCTGCTTAGGTTTGAATAATTTAGTATTAGTGGTATGGCAACAAACAGAACAGTTTTGACATTTGAAATGGCCAATTACCGGGATAAACCCCACAGTACTGTAAGAGTACAATCAACACTGTCCTCTTTGGGATTCCAGGACATTGCAATATGTAGTATCACTCAGCACAAGGTTGAGGGCTCTGTGACAACACTGTTAAAAATATGTAGTTCTCAGTGTGTCCCTATTGCCATGCATGGGGCAGAGGTGTGGGGAATCGCTAATTGCACAGCTTTATAGCATGAAGAGAATAGATTTTGTAGAAGGCTCTTAGCAGTTCCTATTTCTGCCTCCCATTTCATCTGCCACAGTGAATTAGGACTCCCCTCTATTGGAGATCTAATAAGGATGCAGCCAATAATGCTATGGCTTGCTGTTTGGCAACATTCGGAGGCTGTTCTGACCAAAGAGATAATATCTGACTTTTTGTCTTCTGATAAGAGTTTGTCTATTCTTTGGCTCGGCGATGTAAAAATAGAGCTTAACAAAACTGTGAAGCAGAACCTGTTCTCTGACCTGTTCTCAGGTATGGTAGTAAATAAGAAAGTTGTAGCGAAGCACTTTATGATTATGAGGATTTAAGGAGCCTTAGGGCTGAGGGAGGGAAGTCCAGTGTGGACCACTATCTTTCTTTAGGTGAAATGAACTGTTCAAAGGCTTATATTAAGTTGGTTTGCACATGTTGGGAGTGTTCCTTACTCTTTTGCTTCAGGTCTGGTATATTACAATATATGCTGTGTTTTTCAGTGGGATTTGCACATGATCTCAACTCTAATCCTTGTTCTTGTAACGATGTACATGGTCAGTTTTTGTTTTATTTTATGTTTTTTTGTAAATTTTATGATAATTGTAGAAAGCGTTTTTTAATTCCACTTCTTAAGAAATACTCTTACGACGTTACTCAATGCCGACCTGCTCTTAGATTTTTATTGTTACTCAATAATGAGGAAGTGTTTATTACTGTGGGTCCTTTTTAAAATTCACTGTTCGTGTGCATAGGTCTATTCCATTTTAATGATTTCATTCTTTGATTGTTATTTATGTACGTTTTGTGTTTTGTAAACTTTTATGGATATGTGAAATTTCTGAATAAAGTTCATAAAGAAAGAAAGACTTCTCGTTCTATTGTTTTACATCGAATCATCCCTTCTTCTCATATCCTAGGTAATGGGTGCCTCGCTTCCCCAACTCTGGGTGATATCTCTTTTTGCTACCATGAAACCTATTTACCAGGAGCTTCTGATATCTCGTCAGGTCCGAGTGTTCTCAGATTCCCAGTAGGGCCATCTAAGGTGTTAAATCTATCAGTGTTTCCAATGCCCCCTCCAGTGAAGCTTGCACATTGTTCCAGAAAAGGCATATACCCGGACAGTGCCACCATGTATGAATAAATGTACCATCTTGTCCACACTTCTGAAGACAGCTTGTGTCCCTGACCCTTCCAATTTTGTGTAGCAGTGTTCTGGTATAATGTGTCCTGTGGAGCAATTTTAATTGAATTAACCGGAAGCTGGTTTTAATGGCTACTTTGGCTGGAAACCCCAGCGCCTCCTGCCAGTCCTTATCTTCGACATTCCCTAGATCTCATTCCCACCTGTCCTTAAGATGTGCCAATGACCCCTGTGTGTTTCGCATCGTTCCAGTGGAGATGTCTCTTAGGTTTCCTCCTCTTTAGCTGTGCTGTTATTAAGTGCATTTCACAGATGCCTGTATCGTAACCACTGGGTGGCTGTCAGAAGATGAATATTACCGAAGAAGGGATTGCACAGGATTAGATTAAAAACTGTCTATATGACAAAGTTAGGTGTGAAGCCCTCTTACTTGTTTTTTCTTTCTCTTCGTCAGTCTTTCTGAGGAGGGAGACTCTCCCTCCTCTACATCGCTCTTGTTTTTTCCATCTTTTTCTCCGTCTGTTTTTCTTTTTTGTGCATTTTTCCTTCTCTTGCTCTGTGTAGATGCAGACAAATAAGTGCCGGGCCCCATAAATGAGTGCCGGTAGCCCCCAAACGGCAACCACAGCCTCAAGTTATGCACTGAGCTTTAGTGAATCACAAAGGACAGAAAATGTCCACATTCTCAAATCGTGGCAGTTTTGAACACTTAAAGACACGCAGTATGGGATTTCTTTGCAAACTGGGACACTCCATGCATGCTGGCTTACTGTGGGCAATGTTTGTTTCAATATCAGGGAACTGACAGTAACAACTTGCCCACCAGACCTTGATGCAGCCCCACAAATGGCCAACACACTGACCTGTTACCCCAGCCCTTTTGGCACTACGAGATTGCCCTGTAGGCCAGTCCAACCCTAGTGCCATCCCATAAGTGATGAGAGATGAACTCCCAGCACTTCCGGGACAGTGACTCACCATTTTTCAAATGCTAATACTGCCAGTTAGGTCATCATGCTGCACTTGTATATATGAGCCTTTAGCATGGTGGCCAACCAGCATTTTACCTAAATTGCTCATACTGTGGCTGCAGAACCATTTTCAGTGAAAATTCCCCACCATGCCTGCTGAGTACTTCAACTATAGCAGGTAGGCTGGGGCTAGATCGACCGAAATGCTAAAAATAAATCTCCCTTACACCCTTAGACTACATTATCTGATTCACTTTTCAATATTTTAATAAGCATATTTCCCATTTCTCAAATTACCATTTCTATTTAGTTTTCGTATTTTCTTTTAATTTCTTTTGAATTTTTCATGAGATTTTGGAATTATCATGAATAGAGAAATTCATTTTTCTTATCATAAAAAAGAAAAGCAAGGGAGAGAGAAATGTAAATCATCATAATTTTGCTTAGTGGGGAACAGGTGAACTGTGGCGTGCTCCAGCCTAGGTAAAATTTGCAACCGCATGGTACTCGAAAAAATGCAGTCATGGGCCTGCAACACGCAGTACAATGGCTAGATGGGGAGCCCAATTGGGAAAGAAACTTGTTAGAGGGAACACATGGGACCTACCAAATGGGAGAACTCCTGATGATGGGAATGCACATACCCCCAACAACCCCCCTTCTGATCTGGTTCATGGGTGGAGTGTGGGAGAGGGTAGTCAGGAGAGTCTTTAAGAGGGCGCCATACGCTCCAGATCTTGACATCTGGATTATATTGCCCTTTATCCAAATGACACAGGTAATGTCGGAGTCTAGGTGGCAGGAGGGTGGTTGTATCATATCTGATCTCTGTCTCGAATGACAGATTTATTACGTTCCAACAACCGAAAGACTTGTTTAATGTGGGGGAACGCCAATTTTTGCAATTTGCAAGGATTGCAGTGATAGCTCGGCAGTTATGGCCTACATTCCCTGACACTCCCACATCCACTCACACTTTGGTAACCCTGTGGGAGATAACGGGAGGGCACTGACTAATCACTCATCTGTACCGGGTGCTATGTTTCGACAGAGTGCTGCCACCACTGGCAGTGGAGACTCGTTGGCATTCACACATGGATCATGCATTGACCTCAGGGGAATGGACCTGGACACACAAAGGTGTTAGAGAAGTGGCTGTCTGTGCCCGATTTAAGATGGTCCAATATAATTTTATACATATGATGTACCGAACGTATTCATGTCATATATCCCGCACGTGACCATAATTGTTCTAAATATGGTAGAGGTGAAGCGGATTTCCTCCACCTAGCATGCAGTTGCCCAAAAATAAGTTTTTGGGGGGGAGATCCTGGTGCAGCTTAGAGCAGCAATGTGTTGGGTAGTCCCATTTGAGATTGAACAGTGTTTGCTGGGACTTCTCCAAAAGAGCCCAGCCAAAATGTTTAGTAGGAGGTTTATGGTGTTGGGTCTAGTCATTGCAAAACGATGCATTGCAATTCATTGGCTGAGCCCCAGGGCCCCAAAGAGGGCTTCTTGGGAAGCAGATATGATAGAATGGGCGGGAGCCTAGGAGGTACATCTGCGAAGGACCAGAAAAGAGAAAAAAGCACAGGAAATACTAAGGGCATGGTTGGAAATGACAAAAACCCTGCTTGAATACAATGGTACGCATCTCAACACATCTCAATCAAGGGAGGGCAGATAGGAATAATGCCACAGCTCAGAACGGGGAATTGTGATCGATCTGGGTACTCACATATAACTGAGCAAATTAACAGCATGGAACAGTGCGAACCTGGCTAAATCCTGTATCTACTATTGGAAAATGATGGAACCTTATTGGAAGCTTAGGGGAGGGGGTGGGTTAGGGCAGGAATATAGGAGTTATAACAATATGTGGGATTTTTGTATGCCTTTTTAAGTTTATTCATTCGATTTGCAGTTATGTTGATGTATAGGGATGCCCTTTGCCTGATTTGGTGACCAGATGATTTAATGATTAATAAATAAATTAATTAAAATAAGGGACTTATGCTTCATGGTTTTTCTAGCATTCTTGGATAACCCCAGGTGGTATTCAATCTCTGCTATATTGTTGTCTGCATCCCGGAGTAGTAGTTTGTGGTGAAAACCTCTCTTTTTTGTGTTGTTTGCCTTTAGAAGGAGGAGGTGGGGCAAATGGATTAATAGACTTGGTGTTGCAAGGTGATTCAAGTCAGCACAGGAAAAACAGATTTATAAAGGGGTGTTTAAACATTGAAGGGGATTTCCAACACTGAGGTCCTAAAATTAAAATCTTTGTTATGTATGGTTCTCATAGAGAACCACTATTGTTTTTTCAGTTTTCATAACTCACTGCTATGATGTAGCAACAGTTGATAACAAAACTCGTTACCTACTGTTGTTGCATCATAAAGGCCTTCCTGACCAGGCTGACAGGGTTCTCTGAGAGCCTCTCCATGCAGCTTGTCTGCTTTCAATGAAAACAGAGTGAGAACAGGAAGCACAGCTGCAGTAGAGGGTAGGAACACAGGGAAGGTGGTGGTGGTTGGTCAAGGATGGCAGGTAAGTGTTTCTTACTTTTGGACAGGGATACTTGATAAAAGCCATTTTATATATGGCTCACCCATTACTCCTCTGCCCCTGCATAGCCGTTGAAATCAGGAGAAGACAGTTTTGGGAGCTATAAATATCAGAGAAATATAGATGAGTAAAAAAGTGAATTAAATGTATGTTTTTCACCTTGGGGTCCTGTGTGACATCACAGACAACTCGAGCTTTGCTCTTGTTGTGTATATAATGTCACTCAGAACAAGTCAGTGAAAAACATCCCCGTGATTCAATGTTACCCATCTATAGTTCTATAAATCTAAGTTGAATAGAACAGAGCACATCAGTCAGAGACAAGTTACAGATTATGATTTGTCAGGGAGGAAAAGTGTCACACTGTGGACCAGAGGCTTGCCTTAGAGTAGAGATTTGTACAAGCACCCTGAGAGTAGCACAGAGTTTTTATTAGTACTTT
The DNA here is from genome assembly GCF_031143425.1 of Pleurodeles waltl. Lineage (NCBI taxonomy): Eukaryota > Metazoa > Chordata > Amphibia > Caudata > Salamandridae > Pleurodeles > Pleurodeles waltl. Next base: position 740,006,768 of record NC_090445.1, on the reverse strand, counting down.
ATTAAAAAAAAACACTATAACATGAACATTAATAAACAAATGCAGGGAACATTTCAGGACGACAATGCAAGGAGACAATGATAACAGTATGGTGAACTCAAACCAGAGGGCAGACACCTAAACACAGACGCAAACAACCATGCATTGCACCATTGCATACAACCCAGTCGAAATATAGGGCACCATGCTCACACGAGAACATACATGCAACAAGTATGGTCACTGTGATACACAGATTCATATACAGACATGACAATGCAAACACAAATGGGACATACAGACTAACAGAGGGCTGGATGGACAGGTGCGTGACCAGATGGAAACCGTATGAATGAATGAATCTATATTTGGTGCTTGAGTGATGCAAATTATCCATATCTACTTAATAACTCCGAACAGATAATGGGATATTTAAATTGTCATGCCTATTACTGGAATGATCGCCTTTAGGTAATAAAACGTCCTGCAATACAGTGTGTGCTCTTCGCTAGACCTACCGTTTATATATTTCTTTTTTAGAACTCATAATCCAGTGAGTTTGTTCAATTATCAAATCAAACGGGCACTACAGACTTGCTATGTAAAATATTTTACTCTGCATGGCTGTGAAACGTATTCATTAGCCTTTGTTCACAGTTCTCTGTAGGATTGAAAAACTCGAGTGTTCCATTGTAATTAATCATTTAATGGTGTTTGAGGCATATAAAACCTGCTGAGCATATTTGAAGTTAAGGACCTATGTTAGTGAGGCATATTTAATACTATACACGTATTCTGTTTAAGCTTTTGCCTGACCCAAATGGTTTCTACCAAGGAAAAAGTTATATTTAATTTAATAGTGCCATCACTTAAAACAGCAGATGTCACATTAGTCTCATGGCGTATAGTTCCATGCATTCATGATAACACTTGCATACCTTTCCAGCTGCTATACAATTCCATAGCATACAATTCCACGAATAATTCCCAATTGTGCGATAGTGAAAAATGAAGATGTAAAACATTGTTGCAAGCCTCTAATTTAGTTACGTAGTGAGCTGACTACTCTGTGCGTTCTCCTGTTAATGTGTTCAAAAATAATCGTTTTCACCGCTACAGAAGAACTACGGCTATTCTCCTTCCCTCGTGCACATCATTGGGCACAGTATGGGGGCTCATGCCGCTGGTGAGACAGGAAAGAGAATAAAGCGCATTGCAAGAATCACAGGTACGTGGTGGGACCCCACACCTTAAAAACTTTAGGGATGTTGTCTCTTGATGTTTTTCATCCTCGTTGTTTGAGGATGTACAATTTTACTCATTGTTTTGATGCATGCTCACATGATTGCCTTACCATTTATGTCTCTCTTTTCAGTAACGTATATAAAAGCTGCCTCCATAATGTGCTGATGCATATCGAGGCACCTTTTTGATAACTTATTGAAAATAATCAATGAATGTTAACATTGAGAAGCGACTGCAGCAAACTAATTACAAGGACTGCTACTAAGACTTTTTTAGCCTCACTTTAATTCCGGGCTTAAAGTCTCAAGCCAGTGTTCCAGCAGAAAATCAGAAGGGCTTATTCCTTGTTGTATTAAAATCACAAGGACTTATCAAAAATATTCTATAATGTGATAAATAGATATTTGTAGGATGTGACAATTGATGCATCGTAGTTGTTTATGCATGCTACAGTATCATACATGTCTCCAAACACTACTTATTTTTGTGGAGTAATTTAGCAGTTGGTACCAGTCACAGTCGTTAAGTTTGTCCTTTTTTTGCCTAGAGAGAATTACTGTCTTTCAAGTTCAGTCCACATCTGTTGGGTGTTAAAAGGAATCACCTATGCCTTATCATCTTAATTTATGCAGACACCTGTATAAGAAAGCACGCTATGCCAAAGCTAAAATATGCCTTTTGGGGTTCCCAGCATAGATTTTAAGATTGCCGGAAAAAGCATGGATCCTACAAAAGTGAGAACAGCCAGCTCCGTGACTGGTCAATCCATTGTTCAATTGACAATGAAGGGAATACAATTCTGTTGGGTGAGGAACAGGAACAAGCCTTTCAACAACTTAAGGACACCTTTAAATCTGCACTAATTTTATGCACCCAAATGAACTTCTTCCTCTTGAAGTTGAAACAGATGCTTCCTTGTTTGCAATTGGAGCTGCTTTATCCCAATGAGATCCAGAGAGGGATGAATTGCATCTGGTCGCTTATAATTTTTAAACCATAGCGCTGGGCAGTCTGACCATAAAAATAATCTCCATCTGAAGACCATGAAATGTATCTGCTATCATGCTGGATAGACTTCATTCTTTTCCCTATTTAATTAAGTTATAAGTCACAGACCTGGAGATAGAGATGGGAAGGCTGACTATCTCTCCCCGCAGGTTGATGACTAGGAAGATTCTAAAGTAACTGAAAGTGTTCATCGCATCCTTGCAAATTAACTGTGTATAGCTTGTTAAGAGAACTCATCAAGAAGTTGAGAAACAACAATGGAAACAACAGGAACCACTTAAAAGGTCTCTCCAGAACAGATTATTACATAAGGGTGAAATACATGTTACTTCCTTGCAAAAAGACAAAGAAAGGTGCCAGAGTTAATTAGTCGAGCTATTTTGTAGCTCGATCTCAAAACATCAATCAAGAAATACAATCAAAGATGTTTAGTATGCGGTAAAGCAAAGGCTCTTGTGCCTGAAGCCAGCGTAATGGAACCTCTTCCCACTCCACATCAATCTTGGAGTATGATCTCTATGCATTTGTATTAGTACTGCCATCAAATGTCTACACAGCCCTGATCAATGTCACACGCAACTTGTCAATGATGGAACATTTTATTCCTATCAAAAAACTTCCTACACAGTCTAAATATAATTTCCAAGTGCTGGATGAGCGACGCAGTGAGTTACTAAGGTGGCAGCAGTCTGCTGAGGAGGCATGGAGCATCCTCATTGGACAGGAGCACCCTCATCACTCGCTATCCACAGGGGAATGTAAAATCTGGGAATTAAATCCTTTAACAGTTTCTTAGCTGCAGTGATAGCACCAGGTCAGGCTCATAGGTAGACTTCAGTCTATCCAGAGAACACACACTAAACTAGAGAAGAAACTTTAGAGCATTTAAATGAAGTGAATGTGACGGTGGATAAAAGGCCCTGCTGCAGGTGGGTGAGCAGTCATAATGGTTTAGGCTTGTCAAATGGAAAAGGAATGACAATACTGTTGGGCAGTGGAGGGGGACGGGTAAAAGCCAGTGAGAGCACAGATCATATCATCTCTTCTTACAATGGCATCACTCTGATACGGTCAGTCAAGATTTGAAAGTAACACTTTGGGGGCAATCAGCCTTCCTTGCTTGTCCTGCGACATGTCATTGGTGTCCTTTTAGTCCTGTAATAGCAATCAGTTCAGAAACTTGAGCAGTCTGAATATTTGGTGAACAATGGTTTTTGATAAAATTATATGTGGTGGATATAGTGTAGCCTGCAACTATAGTACTTTTGTTATTACTGAGTCATACACCATCTGTATAATATACAAACAAAGGTGCATCTGTGAGATTGATGTGAGGCTTGATTTGATGGACTATGATATGGATACATTCAAGAGGTTGACCATCGAGACCAGTGGGTAAAAGAGATGCAGGGTTTAGCACAAGGTTGTGTACAAATGTAATATGAGGTACAGGAAGTCATAATATTTTATATTTTGACAGTCTGGGCACATAAAGGTGCTGGGGCTTAGCTGCTATGGTGTAACATACAGCTACAGATAGCTGGAACCCTAACACAGTGTTCCTTAAAGCTTCAACTTGATGGGCCACCTCAGCCACAAAGCGCAGACATGGAGGAATCACCACTGCAACAGTGTCAAGGAAAAAGTATAATAAGCAATCAGGTTCATCTTGACACCATTATCTTGTTCCAGAACACCTGAAGTGAAGTCATCACTTCCATGGCAAGGCAATGTGAAAGGTTAGAGTAATTGGGTAAATCTAATGCGTGCTCAGAAGATAATGCTTCTTGAGGAGACATGAAAGCCTGTTCATGCTTCCGTGAACCAAGCCAAAGTTTTCGTGCAAAATCTTACAATGGTTTGGCAACACTGGCATAAACCTAAACCGAAGGTCAGCAATAGCACATCATCCTAAAAAGAGAGCATACATTGGAGAGGGCAATGGGGCTGTGTAGATTATGGATAGCCTTAATTTTGTTCAAAGATAGGTTTTGCTCTCCTGCAGAGATTTTGAGACCTACAAATCAAACAGGAGGTAACCAAAAGTGTAATTTATTTTAGAAGCGTTGTGCCCCTTCTTAGCTAACTCAGTGAGTAGATTCAAGGGATCAACTTACATTGGTCCACTAAGCTAGAAGCAACTCACAAGCCATCAACATGTTGAGCCAGTGTAGATCCTTTCAGAAAGACAAGGGTCTTCACATCCTTCTTGAGGGCCAGTGAGACAATAGAAGGGGATTCCCTATATCATTGGGGTAATCTAGATCACGCAAAAATGTGAAGGCGAAAAGGTATTGACTTTCATGATATATCCAGAAAGAGAAAAAAGTCTACAACAGTGTACTATGCAGTAGTTGCTTGTAAACATGCAGAATGATAGCTGGTTTAAGTGTGACAGGACAGCTTGGCAATAAAACAGCATTAATAGCACGTAAATCCCATAGAAAACAATGTTTCTTCACCAGTTTTTTGAATGAGCATAATAGGAGTGGTATACCCACTCACAGCACTAGAATTCCTTGTTTCAGCAGAGCAGCAATGACATAGCATATCCCAGTCTCTGCGTCAGGACATGGATGCATGATGGAACAATGCATGCGTAAACCACGCGTGCCTGAAGAATGCGGTCGGAACAACAACCGTGTTGTTTCCACAAATGCCTTTACCACGCATGCCTTTACAACGATTTTTCATTGTAAAAGCATGCCTAGTAAAGGCATGTGTCGAACGGCATGTGTGGTTTTTGCATGCCATCCCCCCAAACTACCCTAAAAAGACAACTACCTTGAACACCCAACCTGCCCTTAAAAATAAAACTACCCGACCCCCCAACCTGCTCTAAAAATAAAATTACCCCGACCACACCAACCTGCCCTAAAAATATAACTACCCTGAACTCCCAACCCACCCCTAAAAACTACCCTTATACCCCCCACCCACCCTGAGCACTAACACCTACCCGGACCCCCCCACCCGCCCTAAAAACTGACCCCCCACCCAAAAATAAAAACTACCTTGCCCCTACAATCAAAATGACCCCAACCCCAAAAATAAAACTACCCAGACCCCCCACCCGACTTAAAAATAAAACTACCCTGAAGCCCCCACCCACCCCTAAAAACTACCCCAAACCCCCAACCACCTTGAGCCTTAAAACCTACCCCAACCACCCACCCGCACTAAAAACAAACAACCCCACTCCCAAAAATAAAACTACCCTGCCCCTAAAAGCAAAATTACCCTGACTCCCACCCCTATCCCTAAAAACCCAACACCCCCATCTGCCCCTAAAAACAAAATTACCCCGACCCCGCCCCTAAAAACAAAATTACCTGAGCCCCCACCCTGCCGCATAAAACCCACCCCCAACCACCCTAAATACATGAAAGGGGTTGGGTAGTGGTGGTAGAAAGGGGTGCACTTCCCACATGTTGAGCAAGTATAGTCAATAGTAGCTCATGTCGTAAATCGTGCAAACATGGGGTGGGTTATGGTGCTATGCGGTAAGATGCTCCACTACTCAAGAGCATACGGTAGTGCTTCAAAGAAACACTAAACATGAAATTTAGCACAGAAACCGCAGCACTTAAAACAATGTTCATAATAAAGATGTCCTCCAGTTGAGTTGGTTGTAGTGGATTACTTTAATTAGTAGCCAAGGGCATCAAAAGAGATCGTTTGAGCATTGATCAACAAATACAGCGAAGTAGTCAGTTGAGCATAGTTCCATATACACAGACAACACGTGTTTCTTCACAACAGGTGACATTTTCAAGGCTGCAAAATATACATAGAGATGTCCAGTCCAATAATTTAAAAAAGAGAATGATAGCAAAATGGTTGCATGTGTGAATTTACTTAATAAGGCATGCATCCATAATCAAGTGAAGGACGGGTGTTGACATGCCCGTGCAAATCTGCAGAAAGTGGCTTTGAAATAAGGCAATCTAACCAGATTAACCTGTGTAAGTTAGCAAGAGCCACCTCATAGAGTGTGCCCACCACATAGCAGTGTCCTGATATCTGTCACAAAGTGAGTAAACCATAACACCATCACCGGTGAATTGGGAATTATGTGCTCAGAAAGCCCAAACATGATTAGACCAATTAGTGGGAGACCACGTATTAAAAGAAAAACAAAATGAAGGCGTATGAGGGGTAGCAGTAGGATGGTAGAACCTCCTTATGTAGACATGCTTGGAAGAAATTAAACTTCCGTTAAAAGAAGGGAATTGACAAAAATGTAAGTCAAAAGCCCCACATAATAAGAGGTAAGCTGAATGTAAAAGAGACTAAACCATGCGTCGGGAACTCACCTATGAGACGACACAGTAAGTAGGGAAGTAAGTAAGGTAATTCATAGTAAAATGAACAGGGTGAATGGTAAAACCTGCTGACCAAGACTGTGGTAAGTCACGTTCCTATGGCGAAGAGAGTAAAAAGAAAAAAAGAAAGAAAGAAAAAAAAAAGGCTGGTGTCAGAACAGGTCAGGAGAAATCATGTGTAGTCAAAAAGGGGCGGATAGTACTGCCACATAAATGAAAGCACATTGGCAAATAATGTACTCCTGGCTGAGAGAGAAAGGACAGACTAAAAAAAAGGACCAGGGTGAGTACTGCCGGAAAGCGCCTGAGACCTGTAGCAGTAGGCCCAGTGCAGCGTGCAACGAGGCAGTGAAAAGGAGACTAGATGTTAAGAGCACAACAAATCTAAACCTGCTGACTAAATGGTCCACAAAAACGGACCAAAGAGAGTGGCATAAAACGGGGTGGCAGGGTGAACGAGGTGAGTATTAATAAAAAGCCAGGGGAAGAGGGCACAAAATAACATAGGGTAGTATGGAGTAGCTTACCTGGTCTATGTCGACCACATCTATGCAGGAAATGGAGTCCGACCTACAAGCCGGATGGAAAGCCAGAGGGCTTAAAAAGCTATAAAAATAGAAAAGGGACGAGCCAAGTGAGGGAAGCTAGAGGAGAAATTGTGGCGGCCATGTGTGACAGAGAGGGATGGTGTAAAGGGAAGGCACGGTACTGGATGGGGGCACCAATGGGGCCATATTGGTGTCAAAAGGAATGTCCAAGTAGAGACTAGATCATACTGGTCCATATTAGAAGGTCTGATTAAATATAACAAAAGAAAACCAGTTCGGAAAAAAAATATAGTTAAAGAAAAGAAAACCCTAAATATTGCAGTGGAGTCTGCAGGGCAACGTGCGTCACTAGGGGCCAGAATTAAGAATGCTGGATGAAAACAGTAAAAGAGAAAAAACTGTGGTCCGAAACTGGGGCTGAGAGGTAAGGAGAAAGACACAAGTGGCTAGTGTAAACATTTTCTATTTACATCCATAGTGCACCCAGGCAACAAGACCCAACACCTGTCACAAGAGGTAGAGAACATGCTCAGTAAAGTAGGGCAGTAGCTTAAAAAGTTTAGAGGTGGAGGGAGACGAGGAGTGATCAGGAGGGGTAAGTAAAATACCATAATTATATTCAGATATTCGAGGTAATGCTAAGTAGAGCCCACCATACCACGTCCGTGAGGTGATATTGATTATTATCAGAGTGTAGGCAGACATATCCTGGCATAGGTATACATATTTTAAACTCAAAACAAAGTCATCACAAAGGCGTACAGTATCCGCTAGTATTGAGCACCCTAAATACATATTTACCCTTACCCCTGACCCCCGCCCCTTAAAACCCAACCCCCCCACCCACCCTAAATACAAAATTACTCCGACCCCCCACCCCACCCTAAAAACAAAACTACCCCCCAGCCCCACTTACCTGATTACGTCCTCTCCCGATGCTGACTCCCTTTTTCTCTGTCTTAACCACGCATGTGTTTTGTTCAGCACAGCCGTGGTTAAGGCAGAGAAAAAAGGAGTTGTTGTTAACGCAAGCGTGGTTCTGCTTGCGTTAACAACATTGTCGTGGTTTCGGTGTTGTTGTTCCGGTTGTTTCCCAAGGAGGATGAATGATGGAACAATGCATACGCCAACCACGCATGCCTGAACAACACGTTGGGACAACGACTGCGTTGTTTCCACGAATGCCTTTACCACGCATGCCTTTACAACTATTTTTCATTGTAGAAGCATGCCTAGTATTGGCATGTGTGGAACAGCATGTGTGGTTTTCGCATTCCATCTCCCCCATCCGCCCTAAAAATACAACTACCCAACCCGTAATAATAAACAAAACTACCCCGAACACTCCCAACCTGCCCTAAAAATATAATTACCCCGACCCCCCCCGCCCACCCCTAAAAACTACCCCGATAATGAGCCCTAAAACCTTCCCGTCCCCTCCACCCACCCTAACAACTGACTCTCACCCTACAAATAAAACTACCCCTCCCCTACAAACAAAATTACCCCCACCCCATAAATAAAACTACCCCGACCCCCACATCCACCTTAGGGGTAAAAATACCCCGACCCCCCACTCACAAAATAAAACTTCTGAACCCCCCACCCCCCCCCTTAAAGAAAGCTACCCAGACCCCCCACCGACCCTAAAAACTACCCCGCTATCCCCACCCTCCTAATCCCTAAAACATACCCCAACCCCCCACCCGCCTTAAAAACAACCAACCCCCACCCCAAAAATAAATCTACCCTGCCAAGCGTGGTTCTGCTTGCGTTAACAACAGTGTTTTGGTTCCGGCATTGTTGTTCCGGATGTTTGCCCAGGACATAAATGGTAGTGGTGAATGTGAGGGATGCTTTTCTTGGGATTTACCCATATCTCTCCTGGTTCCCCGGTGAGAAGGCAACCTACATCATTAGCATGTTAGGACCATAAGATGAAGGGACCTTGCTCAAACACATCAGACATTGGTTGGTGGGGAGATTTAACACCATGAGTTTTACATAAGCCATTATTTTCACACAAAACTGCTAAAACAGCATTCTCATTTTCCATAGTCACATTCAAATATATACTGTCGCTGGTACAGTACACCATAGATTGCAAATTGCATAAAAGATCCTTCTTCAGAAGGCTCAGAGGAGAGATAGTACTTAGAAGGAAAGCATGTTGATCAGTCTTATGATTACAGAAACAGCCACAGGGTTTGTGGCATAACGAGGAACACGTGTTAGAAATGCTACCTGCATCAAGGGTTTTGCCTGAGAGAGGATGACAGGAGAATTCAGAGGTTTCCGTTGACAACCTTCTAGCACCACTATTCTTAAATCATGAAGTAGGTTTTCTGTTAATGACACATCCACTGTCAGACAAATGAGGGTCTGCTTGGTGCACCACTCCAAGACACAGCCAGGACTTCACTTATGTCAGGGGACAGGCCTAGGCCTTTGCACACATGGTATATTACTGTAAGTCCCAAAGTCAAAAACCAGGATACCAGATATTCACAGTCAGGCACTTAGGGTAGGGAAACATATAATTGTACATCATGCAGGGGACACTCCATTGAAGGGAATTCCTTCCTATTGGCCTTCCCTCCTGCAACTTTGAAAACAGAAAGTGTCCACCAAGCCCTTGAACACGAGATGAGTAAAACAGGTTTGTGAGATGCTGCAAAGTAAAGCCTGGATGAAGCAAACCAGCTAACAAACGATAAAGCCAAAGCATGTGTAGTTCCCATGAATATTCTGTTCATAGTGGAACATATAATCAAAACATGCAACTCATGCATTTATTGAATCAACACTTTTGTTACAGACGATAAATTCTGTAAATTAATTTACATGTAACAAAAATAGACCTCAGCAACAAATATGAAAGGAAAACTTACTCGGTTTCAGCATTTTACATAATGTGCAGGATGAACATCAAACGTCTAACAGTACACAGTTCTCAGAGATTGCACTGAGTGGTGGGATATATATATATATATATATATATATATATATATATATATATATACACACACATATATATATATATATATATATACACACACACACATATATATTAAATCCAAACAAGAAACAATAAAGAACGCGCACTCAGGACTTAAAAAAAGAAAAGCACAAGCTTTTAATCACAACGTGTTTCGGCTGTCAGCACAGCCTTGATCACGTGAATTTCAGCACCAATCAAACAACAGTTAAATATATCCCATTCAGTTGCATAAAAATAGGACTGGATAATGGAAGTAGAGCTCAAAACAGGGGACATAAACGATTAACCATAGTAAAATCTCTTAATGATATAACATTAAAAAGATATTCTTCAATAATTTATCAATATAAGATCATAAATATAATTTGTCAAGAAATATCTTTCAATTATTTTATCCAATTAATATTCAAAAGAGATATATAAATTGTTTTCAAATGATGTTACTTATGTTGCCCTCAACTCTGGAAAAGGGGGAAAAAATACATGAAAATGAACCAAACTCAGTATGTACCGCCTTCATATAAATATAGATAAATTATCATCATATAAAAGCCAATACATACTGAATGCAATAATACAAACAGATATACCACCCCACTTCCTGATTCACCAATTATTCACACGATGTCTAAAATTATATTCCTACTCCCTCCAAGATAACATTAACCTAAAAGAAATACAACAGAATAGAGTTGTTATCTAGTTATTCAACCAGCATTGAACAAAACAAAGAGACTGAAAAATGTGCTGAAATAAATATACAAAAAATCCTTATCTGCGTATCCATCACCCAAAACACCATGTGAAGTTCAAAAATAGGTGAACGAGAGGAAAGGTAAATGGGATCCAATTTTCATCCATCCGACCCCCAACTTCCTGTAAAAAATATGAAATAAACTAATTATACAACTTAAAAACCGTACATATCTAAAACCTCATTTACAAAAAAGAACAGACCAATATTGATTTGAAATTGCAAAAATAAAGAATATACGAATATAGCAATATGCACATATACATATTTATCATGACATCAACCAATCTTCTAATCCTCATATAGGTGAGTAATCAATTCCTCACCAGAATTCAAACCTTTAGGCATCTTAGTTTCCAAGTCCAAAATATATCTTGATTCTTTTTTGCGTAATATTTGTTCTCTACTGCCACCTCTATGGTATGATGGCACATGTTCAATAGCAAAGTATGACAGTAGAGAGCAATCAGAGTTATGTTGTTGTTCAAAATGTCTAGCTACAGGGTAATGTATATCTTTGGATGTAATGGCCCGCATATGTTCCAGGACACGCTTCTTTACACTATGTTTTGTACTACCCACATACCACCTACGACAAGGGCATTCTAGTAAATAAATTGTAAATGGAGTACAACAAGTCAAAAATTTAGAAATCTGCTGCATATTTCCTGGTTTGCATGTAAGATATTCTTTACGCATAGTACTATTACGACAAGCCTTACAATGTCCACAGGGAAAAAATCCCTGTAGATTATGTTCTCTGATTTGGGGAATAGTAGTGATATCATTAGATCTAAAGATATCACGAAAACTCCGTCCTCTTCTATATGTAATCTTAGGTCTTTTCTGAATTAAGTTCCCAATAATAGGATCACTTCTCAAAATATTCCAATTTTTGGAAACAATTTTATTAATCTGAGAGGTATCTTCATTATATGTCAAAATCAGTCTAATATTATCCGTATCATCATCCTTTTTTTTGGATGTATTATCGAATAGAGTCTGTATTCTTTTTACTCCTTTCATTTTTTCAATCGCCTTCTTAATCACCCAACTGGGATATCCTCGTTGCTTAAACCTCAAGATCATATCTTTTTGCTCCCTCTCAAAAACCTCCACAGTGCTACAGATTCTCTTAGCCCTCAAAAATTTTCCATATGGGATACTCCACTTCAAATTATCTGGATGCCTACTATAAGCATGTAACAGACTGTTGCCAGCCTTACTTTTACGGAAAAGTTCTGTATTGATTCTCTTATCCTTAATCACAACCAAAGTATCCAGAAATTCAATCGATGATTTGCTCATATTATATGTCAATATAATATTTATATCATTCTTATTAAGTTTTTCAATTAACTTTTTAGCTTCCTCTTCAGTTCCTTTCCAAATAATGAACAAATCATCGATACATCGAAGCCACAAACCAGCCTGTTTGATTTCTGAATAATTAGCCTCATTCTTAAAAATCTCCTCTTCCCACCAGTCTAATAAAAGACAGGCAAAACTAGGAGCGAAGCAGGTCCCCATCGCAGTCCTGAGGATTTGTTTTTATAGTGTTCCGTTAAACAAAAAGATATTATTGGTAAGACAGTATCTGATCATATCGATGATAATATCAGTATGTGCCAAATACTTTAATGATCTCGTATGTAAAAAATGTCTACAAGCTTGTATGCCTTTGTCATGTTCAATGATTGTATACAAGGAATTCACATCCAAGGTTATTAGTGCAAAATCATCTTCCCAACCAATACCTTACAATTTACCCAAAAAGTCTTTAGTATCGCGAACATATGAGGGTAGATTAACAACAAATTCCCTCAGAAAAAAATCAACATACTTAATACATTCTCCAATGCACTATTGCAGGAAGACACTATGGCCCCCATTCCAACATTGACGGGCGGCGGAGGCCGCCCGCTAATGTTGCGCGGCAGAAATACCGCTCCGCGGTCCAGAGACCGCGGAGGGTATTCCAAGTTTTCCCCTGGGCTGGCGGGCGGCCGCCGAAAGGCCGCCCGCCAGCCCAGGGGAAAACAACCTTCCCACGATGAAGCCGGCTCGTAAACGAGCCGGCGGAGTGGGAAGGTGCGACGGGTGCTACTGCACCCGTCGCGTATTTCACTGTCTGCTATGCAGACAGTGAAATACAAGCGGGGCCCTCTTACGGGGGCCCCGCGACACCCCCTACCGCCATCCTGTTCCTGGCGGGCGAACCGCCAGGAACAGGATGGCGGTAGGGGGTGTCAGAATCCCCAAGGCGGCGCAGCTTGCTTGGAGGATTCCAACGGGCAGCGGAAAACCGGTGGGTTTTCCTGCACTGACCGCGGCCAAAGCGCCGCGGTCAGAATGCCCTGCGGGGCACCGCCGGGCTGTCGGCGGAGCTCCCGCCAACCGCGAGCCTGGCGGTCACAGACCGCCAGGCTCGTAATGAGGGCCTATAGGTCTACCCGGAGGGCAATTCCTGTTCTTATGAATCTTTGGAAGAATGTATTACACAGGTAATTTGGGAAAATCCTTCTTCAAAAAACAATATTCTTCCCATATTAATAAGCCTTTGTCCTTCCATTCTGTCAAAAGGTGCCAAATTCCTAATATACTATTCATGTATATCTCTTTGGTAATAGTGATTTTGATGATCACATTTCGCCCCTCCGTAATAAATTTAAGAGCAACTGTGCCGGCCTTTCTATAAAGGCCCTCTATAAATAAACTAATGTACAATGATCCAAGAGAAGCTTTTTTTGTAATACGCTGAAATAAGGTCTGTTATTGCAATGTGCAGGTCTGCCCACAGTCCATCGAGTAAATGGGACACATAAAACATTTTTTTCAGTAAAATTTGCCTACACATCGAAGAAAATAATTCTCGGTCCTACTTTTGGAATCTGACTATATATTACTCTATGTGCACATTAGGTGGTCTTTGCTGTGAGATAAAAGTGCCATTCTTTTTATCTGTTATGGTTATGGATCAGCAATGGGTGCAGCTGTAAGCAGGAAGCTACAGTCCAAGTTTCCTCTACTGAGAATCCATTCCAAAATGGCCACCAAACACACACTCCACCACTCCAAACATGATTTTATTTTCCAGCATGTCACATTCTGATCCCAGCCCTTTCCTGTTAGGTGGTTCCTGTTCCACCTGTATAAAAAAAGTTTCTGGTCAGTGTACCACTGCACTGCAAATTCTCTGCCTTGTTTCTGATGTTTGATCGCTCCTGCTCTCCCTCAGTCCAGCTGCTGCTCTGCTCCAATCCTGCTGGGTCAGTCGACAGCTCTGCTTCATTCCTGCCAGCTTTATCTCTGCTCCAGTTCTGCCAGCTCTCTGTCCAGATCGGTTCTGAGTTGTACCCAGATCTAAAGCTTCCACCTTGCAGGAACGGTCCTACAATTGGAACCCAGTGGGAGCACAGCAAGTTAGATGTCATTTGCCCCCGAGTTTTAATTACTTGTACCACTTTCTAGAGGGCATCCTCTCTGTAACTCATGTTACAGCTAGACAAACAGTATGGTGTCTGGAAGGGGTCACCCTTTCCTCAGACCCTGAAAGGAAAAGGTTAAGGATCTACCCCTATAATCACCCACTGAGAGTAGACCTAAACTAATACCCTTAATAAACTACACCATGGTGACCTCTTTTAAGTGGGTTACCATAGGAACTGTTTCAAATGTGATTGGAGTGTGAATCAAGCACAGAAAGATGTTATGTACTGAAAGGGCCGTTTCCTCTCTTTCTGTTCAACATTCTCTAAACCCTACACAGGTCAGCCACACTGGGAGGGGTGAACTTCTCTTTTTATTTTTAGGTTTATTTTCCATTAAGACACAGTTTATTAGATTATCTGTTATTTCCTTAGCGCCTGTATTTTTTTACTTGCTATTTATGTCATGTGCATGTTCTGCTCGCTCTATATATCTGATCGGAATGGACATTTACCCTGGCTACTTTTTTGTGTGTTCTTCTTTGTTTCATATCCACATATATTCAATTTTGAAATCAAATAATTGTTTAACTTTTACATGCTAAATTTAGAATGAACTGAATGGAAAGAAAAATTGGAAACCCTGAGTTTTTCAATAGTAGAGAGCGTTTTTGTATAGTACAGAGCCTACAAAAAGTCACAAATGTGTGTCTGGAGAGGGCCATTAGACCTTAAAAGTAAATCTCAACATTACCAAATAGTATCAGGTTCTACTCTGATGTAAATTACATGTAAAAACTTTCTTGCTGCCAGTAGGTGACACAGTGACCTAAAAGAAGATGTTTGCATTGCGTTGACTCAGAAAATATACATCATTACTTCATGGTTGAATTGGTATTTTGGCCGACCAATTGGTTATTCTTTGATTTTTTATTTCAATGCATTTTTGGCAAATATATTAAGACAATGGCCCATATATATACTTTTTTAGTGCCGCATTGGCTTAATTTTTTGTATTTTGTAAGTTTGCACCGTTTTTGCATCAAAAAGTGGTGCAAATGCGGCGCTAAAAAAGTATAAATATGGGCCGATATTTTATCGTCTGATTAGTTAATTGATTGAGCTGTATATGGTGGAATGGATTGATTGATATGTTAACTAGATTGATTGTGTGTAAGATTGCTGGTCGGTCATATTTTGGGTAGATGACTCGATGAGTGATTAATTGGAAAGTTTCTTGATTGATTGGTTTATTGGCTTCTTGATTACATTGTCCACATACTGATTAGCAGTTCAATTGAGTTATTGATTGGTTGGTTTGTTGATTGATTGAGTGATTCACTACTAAACTCATGGACTATTGTTCATATTTATTATATGAATGACTGATGTGTTGGTAGATTGTTTGATTTCTTGAGTAATTGATTGATTATGTTTCTTGGATGGACAGTTGGATTGACTAGTTTTGCTACATGCTACGGTGAAGAAGAAATGTAATGATTGGCTAATTTAATAATCATTGATTATTGACTGACAAGCTGATTTTATGATTGATTGAGTGATTGTAGGCTGATTGGCTTATTACTCGTTGATGGATTAACAGAGGAAATTGTTCTTGATTTCTTTGTTAATATCTGCTTAATTAGCTGAGAGAAGCATACATTGACTGATTTGTTTAGTAATTTATTTATTGATTCATTGTCTGGATGTTTGGTCGATCACCACAATGACACCAGGAGTGAGTGAATATAACACTACATGGCACTTTCACTTTTTATACGCATAGGCCATATGTCTTCATACATGTGATATACTTCTTTCAGCACTGGACCCATGTGAACCCTATTTCCAAGGCACCCCGACTGATGTTCGGCTGGATACCTCTGATGCGGTATTTGTTGATGTCATTCATACTGATTCTGGACCCTTAGTTCCTAATCTAGGTAAGATTTAAAAGAGGGGTGCATGTGTTACTGGAATTGAAAGACTGTGTGCAACATCCATCCAATGTCTCTTAGCTCAGTTTTGCTGTTGGTCTTTCAGGTTTAGGGATGATCCAGGCTATTGGCCATCTTGATTTCTACCCAAACGGAGGAGTTCAGATGCCAGGTTGCAAGAAGAATATAATCTCGCAGATTGTGGACATTGATGGTATCTGGGAAGGTAAGGATGATCTAACCATTTTAAATATAACCTGAGACACCAGGGCTCTCTGCAGTCAGAAGAGCAAGACTATAATAATAAGAAATATCTGCCTCAGGGATTCCATCTCACCATAGTAACACAATAAAAATGTATAAAAATACAAGAAAGGCTCCTTCAAAAGAGAAAAGATATAAAATCCTAATGCTAAGAAGGACTTTATGGTTTTATCCATCTCTTGTTAAGCAAACAAGGACTGGTTGCATTAGGCCTAGGATGTTTGTTGGAGGGCTGGAGGACTGGTCTAGAGCAGGTCTAATAAGCTCACTGATGTAATATTTAGGAACTTTGAATCTACTGGAGTCACCCAGGGATATCATCTCATGCACTGCCCATTACCATGGTTACTGGTGCAACAATTTTAATTGCAGTTATATCTAATTGTATTTCAGATGTTGTACTTGTTGAAAAATGGGTTATTGGTAAGGGCAGGTAAGTACCTACACTTAGCAATAGGCCACTAACCTCCACTTAGGTCCAGTTAGGTCTCAGTAAATTAAACCTAGCTTAACCGTTGGTAGCTTGGCAACGAGCGACAACGCTTAACTTAGGAGGCAAAGCGTAAAGCATTCAAATATCACAAAACAGTAATTAAATAAAACACAGGAAACAGTTTAAAAATCCAAAATCAATTTATAAAAATAAATAGATTATATTTTTATCTTTAAAATGACACCAAAACTAATAAAATCAGGTAAGGGGAACCCGAGATATGATTTTTTAAAGTAATAATGCTTTCTAGCGCATAGAAGCAACTAGCGCTCAAAGGGTTAAAGCAGGTCACACTGGAAAGGAACAAAGTCCAGAGTTCAGGCCACCCAGAAGGTAACACTGTCACACTTACTTTCAGAAGTGTTTGATTCAGGAAAGTGGTCCACTGCATCAGCCAAGGGTTCAGAGGCTCTGGTGTGCCTCTTGGGATCTGGGACTACAACTCCCACAATGCACCTCTTCAGCTTATGGAGTTGCTCCAAACATCTCCAAACTTCTGGCTCTTCTTCCAGAGGTCCTTTTTGTGTCCTTGAAGTGTCCACAACTTGAGCCAAGGTTCCAGAAGCTCTGAGTTCGGACTTCAATTCTCAGAATGCACCTGGTCAGAATCCTCAAATGGCCATTGGACGCTGGTCAGCTGGGCTCTGCCTACAGGACTTGATGCAGGGGACTCTGGGCAGCTCTTTTGTACCTGTAGCAAACAGGGAGTCCCTTCTTGAAGCAGTAGAAGACAGGTAAAGTCCTTGTAGTGGTGAAGCTTAAGTGTGCATCTGGTGCAGTCCTCCAGAGTGCAGTGTCCAGGTGCAAGTCAGGGGTCCAGCAGGGCAGTCCTTCTTCTCCTGTAGTTCTTCCTTGTTGGAATCTGATAGGGATCTGAGGTGTGGATGCAGGTCTGCCTGTTTTATCCCTGCTCCTGGGTGGAAAACAGGGGGGTCCTGGTCCTCCAATCAGGTGCAGGGTCCTTCCCCCTGTGATGACCACTTCCTGGGAAGTATGGCAAAAATCAATCCGAGGGAGCAACATTCCTCAAAAATCCATCATGGATGAAAGTGACTTTTGGGGGTTACATTTGGCTGAGCCCACCCACTGGTGTGGCTAAAAATCCTAAACACACCCCTCTCCTGCCCTCTCCTAATCTAATCAAGGGGGCACCTAATTGTCTGGGTTTGCAGGATGTGGGGGTGTTGCTGGGGTGCTTCAAATGTCCTTCTCTGCCTTTGAAGACCAGTTTGGCAGCCCTCCCCCTTCCTGCCTCACCATCTGCTGAGGGGAGATCTCCTCCCACAGGCACATCTCTTTGTGTGAAGCCAGGCCACTTCACACCTCATCCATGCAGCCTGGCCAGGCTGCCAGAGGCTAGCCAATCAGAGCACAGCAGCAAAAACACTGCAGGGCTGAAGTTGGCAACTTTTCAGGTAAAGTTGAAAACTCTTTACCTGAACAAGTTATATTAAATCCCAGAACTGGAAGTTGTGGGATTTATTATAACAATTAGTTCAATACCAAACTCTTTGTATCTGTTACTTAAGGGGACTTGTAAAATTTAAATAAAGTCTCCCTGTGAGAAGGTAGCCTCTTTCTAGCCTTGTTACCCCCACTTTTGGCCTGTTTGTGAGTGTATGTCAGGGTGTTTGTCACTGTTTTCACTGTCTCACTGGGATCCTGATAGCCAGGCCTCAGTGCTCATAGTGAAAACACTATGTTTTCAGTATGTTTGTTATGTGTCACTGGGATCCTGCTAGTCAGGACCCCAGTGCTCATAAGGTTGTGGCCTATATGTATGTGCCACTGGGACCCTGTCACACAGGACCCCAGTGCTCATAGGTGTGCATGTATGTGTTCCCTGTGTGGTGCCTAACTGTCTCACTGAGGCTCTGCTAACCAGAACCTCAGTGGTTATGCTCTCTCATTACTTTCAAATTGTCACTAACAGGCTAGTGACCATTTTTACCAATTTACATTGGCTTACTGGAACACCCTTATAATTCCCTAGTATATGGTACTGAGGTACCCAGGGTATTGGGGTTCCAGGAGATCCCTATGGGCTGCAGCATTTCTTTTGCCACCCATAGGGAGCTCTGACAATTCTTACACAGGCCTGCCACTGCAGCCTGAGTGAAATAACGTCCACGTTATTTCACAGCCATTTTACACTGCACTTAAGTAACTTATAAGTCACCTATATGTCTAACCTTTACCTGGTAAAGGTTAGGTGCAAAGTTACTTAGTGTGTGGGCACCCTGGCACTAGCCAAGGTGCCCCCACATTGTTCAGAGCCAATTCACTGAACTTTGTGAGTGCGGGGACACCATTACACGCGTGCACTACATATAGGTCACTACCTATATGTAGCTTCACAATGGTAACTCCGAATATGGCCATGTAACATGTCTATGATCATGGAATTGCCCCCTCTATGCCATCCTAGCATAGTTGGCACAATCCCATGATCCCAGTGGTCTGTAGCACAGACCCTGGTACTGCCAAACTGCCCTTCCTGGGGTTTCACTGCAGCTGCTGCTGCTGCCAACCCCTCAGACAGGCATCTGCCCTCCTGGGGTCCAGCCAGGCCTGGCCCAGGATGGCAGAACAAAGAACTTCCTCTGAGAGAGGGTGTGACACCCTCTCCCTTTGGAAAATGGTGTGAAGGCAGGGGAGGAGTAGCCTCCCCCAGCCTCTGGAAATGCTTTGTTGGGCACAGAGGTGCCCAATTCTGCATAAGCCAGTCTACACCGGTTCAGGGACCCCTTAGCCCCTGCTCTGGCGCGAAACTGGACAAAGGAAAGGGGAGTGACCACTCCCCTGACCTGCACCTCCCCTGGGAGGTGTCCAGAGCTCCTCCAGTGTGCTCCAGACCTCTGCCATCTTGGAAACAGAGGTGCTGCTGGCACACTGGACTGCTCTGAGTGGCCAGTGCCACCAGGTGACGTCAGAGACTCCTGCTGATAGGCTCCTTCAGGTGTTAGTAGCCTATCCTCTCTCCTAAGTAGCCAAACCCTCTTTTCTGGCTATTTAGGGTCTCTGTCTCTGGGGAAACTTCAGATAACGAATGCATGAGCTCAGCCGAGTTCCTCTGCATCTCTCTCTTCACCTTCTGATAAGGAATCGACCGCTGACCGCGCTGGAAGCCTGCAAACCTGCAACATAGTAGCAAAGACGACTACTGCAACTCTGTAACGCTGATCCTGCCGCCTTCTCGACTGTTTTCCTGCTTGTGCATGCTGTGGGGGTAGTCTGCCTCCTCTCTGCACCAGAAGCTCCGAAGAAATCTCCCGTGGGTCGACGGAATCTTCCCCCTGCAACCGCAGGCACCAAAAAGCTGCATTACCAGTCCCTTGGGTCTCCTCTCAGCACGACGAGCGAGGTCCCTCGAATCCAGCGACACCGTCCAAGTGACCCCCACAGTCCAGTGACTCTTCAGCCCAAGTTTGGTGGAGGTAAGTCCTTGCCTCACCTCGCTGGGCTGCATTGCTGGGAACCGCGACTTTGCAAGCTACTCCGGCCCCTGTGCACTTCCGGCGGAAATCCTTCGTGCACAGCCAAGCCTGGGTCCACGGCACTCTAACCTGCATTGCACGACTTTCTAAGTTGGTCTCCGGCGACGTGGGACTCCTTTGTGCAACTTCGGCGAGCACCGTTTCACGCATCCTCGTAGTGCCTGTTTCTGGCACTTCTCCGGGTGCTACCTGCTTCAGTGAGGGCTCTTTGTCTTGCTCGACGTCTCCTCTCTCTGCAGGTCCAATTTGCGACCTCCTGGTCCCTCCTGGGCCCCAGCAGCGTCCAAAAACGCCAAACGCACGATTTGCGTGTAGCAAGGCTTGTTGGCGTCCATCCGGCGGGAAAACACTTCTGCACAACTCTCCAAGGCGTGGGGGATCCATCCTCCAAAGGGGAAGTCTCTAGCCCTTGTCGTTCCTGCAGTATTCACAGTTCTTCAGCCTAGTAAGAGCTTCTTTGCACCAACCGCTGGCATTTCTTGGGCATCTGCCCATCTCCGAGCTGCTTGTGACTTTTGGACTTGGTCCCCTTGTTCCACAGGTACCCTCAGTCAGGAATCCATCGTTGTTGCATTGCTGATTTGTGTTTTCCTTGCATTTTCCCTCTAACACGACTATTTTGTCCTTAGGGGAACTTTGGTGCACTTTGCACTCACTTTTCAGGGTCTTGGGGAGGGTTATTTTTCTAACTCTCACTATTTTCTAATAGTCCCAGCGACCCTCTACAAGGTCACATAGGTTTGGGGTCCATTCGTGGTTCGCATTCCACTTCTGGAGTATATGGTTTGTGTTGCTCCTATCCCTATGTTTCCCCATTGCATCCTATTGTAACTATACATTGTTTGCACTGTTTTCTAAGACTATACTGCATATTTTTGCTATTGTGTATATATATCTTGTGTATATTTCCTATCCTCTCACTGAGGGTACACTCTAAGATACTTTGGCATATTGTCATAAAAATAAAGTACCTTTATTTTTAGTATAACTGTGTATTGTGTTTTCTTATGATATTGTGCATATGACACTAAGTGGTACTGTAGTAGCTTCACACGTCTCCTAGTTCAGCCTAAGCTGCTCTGCTAAGCTACCATTATCTATCAGCCTAAGCTGCTAGACACCCTATACACTAATAAGGGATAACTGGGCCTGGTGCAAGGTGCAAGTACCCCTTGGTACTCACTACAAGCCAGTCCAGCCTCCTACATTGGTTGTGCAGTGGTGGGATAAGTGCTTGAGACTACTTACCACTCTTGTCATTGTACTTTTCATAAGAGAAAAATATACAAAACAAGGTCAGTGTATATACACATAGCCAAAAAGTTTTTTCCTCTTTTCACTCTTTTCTAAGTGCTGAAAAGTACTTCTAAACTTTCAAAAAGTTCTTAAAAGTTTAAAAAGTTTTTTCTGTCTTTCCAAAAAGTTCTGAAAACTTTTTTCTCTTTTTCTATCACTTTAACTCTCTCTAAAAAATGTCTGGCACAGGAAAAAATGTTGAACTGTCCAAACTTGCATATGATCACCTTAGCTGGAAAGGAGCAAGGAGTCTCTGCATAGAGAGAGGTTTGAGTGTAGGGAAGAATCCTTCCTTAGAACTGTTAATTAATATGCTTAGAGTACAGGATAAGGCCATAAGTGCCCAATCTGTAGAAAAAGTAGCTAATGGTTCTCAATCTGAACCAGGGACTCCCCCAGGAAAAGGTTCAGGAAAGAAACTTCTCAGCCTGCCCATTACTAGACAGTCTAGCATAGTTGGTACAGAGGTTGAATCACACCATACTGATGGTGTGCTCTCACATTATGCTGGTAGCCAAGCTGTTAGGGTGCCCTCTGTAAGGGACAGGTCTCCTTCTGTTCATTCCCATCATACCTCTGTATCTAGAAATGTCCCTCCCACCCACCCTGATGACAGATTGTTAGAAAGGGAGCTCAATAGATTGAGAGTGGAACAAACCAGACTGAAGCTCAAGAAGCAACAGCTGGATTTGGATAGACAGTCTTTAGAAATAGAGAGGGAAAGACAGAAGTTGGGTTTAGATACCCATGGTGGCAGCAGCAGTATTCCCCATAGTCATCCTGCAAAAGAGCATGATTCCAGGAATCTGCACAAGATAGTTCCCCCTTATAAGGAGGGGGATGACATTAACAAGTGGTTTGCTGCACTTGAGAGGGCCTGTGCTGTACAGGATGTCCCTCAAAAGCAGTGGGCTGCTATCCTATGGCTATCATTTAGTGGAAAAGGTAGGGATAGGCTCCTTACAGTGAAAGAAAATGATGCCAATAATTTCCAAGTTCTTAAGAATGCACTCCTGGATGGTTATGGCTTAACCACTGAACAGTACAGGATAAAGTTCAGAGAGACCAAAAAGGAGTCTTCACAAGACTGGGTTGATTTCATTGACCATTCAGTGAAGGCCTTGGAGGGGTGGTTACATGGCAGTAAAGTTACTGATTATGAAAGCCTGTATAACACAATCCTGAGAGAGCATATACTTAATAATTGTGTGTCTGATTTGTTGCACCAGTACCTGGTAGACTCTGATCTGACCTCTCCCCAAGAATTGGGAAAGAAGGCAGACAAATGGGTCAGAACAAGGGTGAACAGAAAAGTTCATACAGGGGGTGACAAAGATGGCAATAAGAAGAAAGATGGTGAAAAATCTCAAGATAAGCATGGGGATAAGGGTAAAACCAAAGATCCCACTTCAAATCTTAAACACTCTTCAGAGGGTGGGGATAAAACAAATTCTTCCTCTTCTTCCCAACCTGCACACATTAAAAAGCCTTGGTGCTTTGTGTGTAAAAATAGAGGCCATAGGCCAGGGGATAAGTCCTGTCCAGGTAAACCCCCTGAGCCTACCACCACTAATACATCAAGCTCTAGTGCCCCTAGCAGTAGTGGTACTAGTGGTGGGACTGCTGGCAACAGTCAAGCAAAGGGTGTAGTTGGGTTCACTTATGGGTCCATAGTGGAAACTGATGTCATCAGTCCCAAGACAGTTTCTGTCACACCTAGTGGCATTGGCCTTGCCACACTGGCTGCTTGTCCCCTTACAATGGATAAGTACAGGCAGACAGTTTCAATAAATGGTGTTGAGGCCTTGGCCTACAGGGACACAGGTGCCAGTTTCACTTTGGTGACTGAAAACCTAGTGCCTCCTGAACAACACATCATTGGACAACAGTATAAGATTATTGATGTCCATAACTCCACTAAGTTTCTTCCCTTAGCTATAATTCAGTTTAGTTGGGGTGGAGTTACTGGCCCTAAGCAGGTGGTGGTATCACCTAGCTTACCTGTAGACTGTCTCTTAGGTAATGACCTAGAGGCCTCAGGTTGGGCTGATGTAGAGTTTTATGCCCATGCAGCCATGCTGGGCATCCCTGAGGAATTGTTCCCTCTCATTTCAAGTGAAATGAAAAAGCAAAGGAGAGAAGGCCTGAAAACTCAGGATCCCTCTCCATCAACAGGTAAAAAGGGTATCACAGTATCCCCTAACCACCCTACTATTCAGGATACCATTCCTGTGGTGGGAGAAACCTCTCCTGGGGTGGCACCTGTTCCAAGGGAATCATCAGCTGGCAAAGCTGGACTCCCTGAGGTGGAAGTACCTCTCTGTGGGATAACTAACATTGGTGAGAAAAACAGCACAATTTTAGTTAACATGGAGCATCCCTCCAACCCTACCAGAGAAACTTTAGTGCAGAAACCCTGTACTGCTTCACAACACTTAGGACAGCATCCCTGCCCTAGTGTGGAGCTCATAGGACAGCATCCCTGCCCTGCTCCAACTCAAGAGAAACAGCATCCCTGTTCTCTCTTCCAGCCAAATGGACAAAGTTTTTGCCCAGCTATGGCTTTTCTGAGACTGCATCCCTGTCTGGCATTTCCATCACTACAAATAGGTTCAGTGGACAATTCCCACTGCTCTAAACTAAAACTTACTGATAGAAACTCTGAAAATACATCTTCACATTGTTGCTTAGCTAAAAAACTTCAAACAGGGTGGTTTACATCCCCACAGGGAAGTAACCATATAGTGGATGATAAAGGGAGTAACCAGTCTATTGCAGAGCTACTCTCTACTTATCACCACTTAGACAATAAAGTCTCAACTGGCCAAGGTTAGCCTTATTGTCCTTCGTTTGGGGGGGGTTGTGTGAGAAGGTAGCCTCTTTCTAGCCTTGTTACCCCCACTTTTGGCCTGTTTGTGAGTGTATGTCAGGGTGTTTGTCACTGTTTTCACTGTCTCACTGGGATCCTGATAGCCAGGCCTCAGTGCTCATAGTGAAAACACTATGTTTTCAGTATGTTTGTTATGTGTCACTGGGATCCTGCTAGTCAGGACCCCAGTGCTCTTAAGGTTGTGGCCTATATGTATGTGCGACTGGGACCCTGTCACACAGGACCCCAGTGCTCATAGGTGTGCATGTATGTGTTCCCTGTGTGGTGCCTAACTGTCTCACTGAGGCTCTGCTAACCAGAACCTCAGTGGTTATGCTCTCTCATTACTTTCAAATTGTCACTAACAGGCTAGTGACCATTTTTACCAATTTACATTGGCTTACTGGAACACCCTTATAATTCCCTAGTATATGGTACTGAGGTACCCAGGGTATTGGGGTTCCAGGAGATCCCTATGGGCTGCAGCATTTCTTTTGCCACCCATAGGGAGCTCTGACAATTCTTACACAGGCCTGCCACTGCAGCCTGAGTGAAATAACGTCCACGTTATTTCACAGCCATTTTACACTGCACTTAAGTAACTTATAAGTCACCTATATGTCTAACCTTTACCTGGTAAAGGTTAGGTGCAAAGTTACTTAGTGTGTGGGCACCCTGGCACTAGCCAAGGTGCCCCCACATTGTTCAGAGCCAATTCACTGAACTTTGTGAGTGCGGGGACACCATTACACGCGTGCACTACATATAGGTCATTACCTATATGTAGCTTCACAATGGTAACTCCGAATATGGCCATGTAACATGTCTATGATCATGGAATTGCCCCCTCTATGCCATCCTAGCATAGTTGGCACAATCCCATGATCCCAGTGGTCTGTAGCACAGACCCTGGTACTGCCAAACTGCCCTTCCTGGGGTTTCACTGCAGCTGCTGCTGCTGCCAACCCCTCAGACAGGCATCTGCCCTCCTGGGGTCCAGCCAGGCCTGGCCCAGGATGGCAGAACAAAGAACTTCCTCTGAGAGAGGGTGTGACACCCTCTCCCTTTGGAAAATGGTGTGAAGGCAGGGGAGGAGTAGCCTCCCCCAGCCTCTGGAAATGCTTTGTTGGGCACAGAGGTGCCCAATTCTGCATAAGCCAGTCTACACTGGTTCAGGGACCCCTTAGCCCCTGCTCTGGCGCGAAACTGGACAAAGGAAAGGGGAGTGACCACTCCCCTGACCTGCACCTCCCCTGGGAGGTGTCCAGAGCTCCTCCAGTGTGCTACAGACCTCTGCCATCTTGGAAACAGAGGTGCTGCTGGCACACTGGACTGCTCTGAGTGGCCAGTGCCACCAGGTGACGTCAGAGACTCCTGCTGATAGGCTCCTTCAGGTGTTAGTAGCCTATCCTCTCTCCTAGGTAGCCAAACCCTCTTTTCTGGCTATTTAGGGTCTCTGTCTCTGGGGAAACTTCAGATAACGAATGCATGAGCTCAGCCGAGTTCCTCTGCATCTCTCTCTTCACCTTCTGATAAGGAATCGACCGCTGACCGCGCTGGAAGCCTGCAAACCTGCAACATAGTAGCAAAGACGACTACTGCAACTCTGTAACGCTGATCCTGCCGCCTTCTCGACTGTTTTCCTGCTTGTGCATGCTGTGGGGGTAGTCTGCCTCCTCTCTGCACCAGAAGCTCCGAAGAAATCTCCCGTGGGTCGACGGAATCTTCCCCCTGCAACCGCAGGCACCAAAAAGCTGCATTACCGGTCCCTTGGGTCTCCTCTCAGCACGACGAGCGAGGTCCCTCGAATCCAGCGACACCGTCCAAGTGACCCCCACAGTCCAGTGACTCTTCAGCCCAAGTTTGGTGGAGGTAAGTCCTTGCCTCACCTCGCTGGGCTGCATTGCTGGGAACCGCGACTTTGCAAGCTACTCCGGCCCCTGTGCACTTCCGGCGGAAATCCTTCGTGCACAGCCAAGCCTGGGTCCACGGCACTCTAACCTGCATTGCACGACTTTCTAAGTTGGTCTCCGGCGACGTGGACTCCTTTGTGCAACTTCGGCGAGCACCGTTTCACGCATCCTCGTAGTGCCTGTTTCTGGCACTTGTCCGGGTGCTACCTGCTTTAGTGAGGGCTCTTTGTCTTGCTCGACGTCCCCTCTCTCTGCAGGTCCAATTTGCGACCTCCTGGTCCCTCCTGGGCCCCAGCAGCGTCCAAAAACGCCAAACGCACGATTTGCATGTAGCAAGGCTTGTTGGCGTCCATCCGGCGGGAAACACTTCTGCACGACTCTCCAAGGCGTGGGGGATCCATCCTCCAAAGGGGAAGTCTCTAGCCCTTGTCGTTCCTGCAGTATTCACAGTTCTTCAGCCTAGTAAGAGCTTCTTTGCACCAACCGCTGCCATTTCTTGGGCATCTGCCCATCTCCGAGCTGCTTGTGACTTTTGGACTTGGTCCCCTTGTTCCACAGGTACCCTCAGTCAGGAATCCATCGTTGTTGCATTGCTGATTTGTGTTTTCCTTGCATTTTCCCTCTAACACGACTATTTTGTCCTTAGGGGAACTTTGGTGCACTTTGCACTCACTTTTCAGGGTCTTGGGGAGGGTTATTTTTCTAACTCTCACTATTTTCTAATAGTCCCAGCGACCCTCTACAAGGTCACATAGGTTTGGGGTCCATTCGTGGTTCGCATTCCACTTCTGGAGTATATGGTTTGTGTTGCTCCTATCCCTATGTTTCCCCATTGCATCCTATTGTAACTATACATTGTTTGCACTGTTTTCTAAGACTATACTGCATATTTTTGCTATTGTGTATATATATCTTGTGTATATTTCCTATCCTCTCACTGAGGGTACACTCTAAGATACTTTGGCATATTGTCATAAAAATAAAGTACCTTTATTTTTAGTATAACTGTGTATTGTGTTTTCTTATGATATTGTGCATATGACACTAAGTGGTACTGTAGTAGCTTCACACGTCTCCTAGTTCAGCCTAAGCTGCTCTGCTAAGCTACCATTATCTATCAGCCTAAGCTGCTAGACACCCTATACACTAATAAGGGATAACTGGGCCTGGTGCAAGGTGCAAGTACCCCTTGGTACTCACTACAAGCCAGTCCAGCCTCCTACACTCCCCATTCTAGCCTATGGAGGCCATTCACTACAATGAGGGAAAAACAAATTTGGCTGTTTTCCCTCACCAGGGCTTATAAAACTATGTTTATAAGGTCCCTGCTTATAGTTACATAGCACCCAGCCCTAGGGGCACATAGGGCTCACCTTAGGGGTGACTTATATGTAAAAATAAGGTAGTTTAAGACTTTGGAAATACTTTAAATTCCAAATTCGAATTTGCATATAACTTTAATTTAAAAGCAGCCATCAAGGCAGGCCTGCCTTTAAAATGACACTGGGCACTTCAGCAGTGCACATATGGGTGCACTACCTATGCTGGGGTCCCTAAACCTACATGCCCTCCATATACTAGGGACTTATAGGTAGGTTGACTTAGCCAATTATAATTAGCCTAATTTGCATACTGATTTTACACAGAGCACAGGCCCTGGGACTGGTTAGCATACCCCGGGCACCATAAGAGTCAGGAAAAAACCAGCAAAAAGTGGAAAATGGGGGCAAAAAGTAAGGGAGCCTCTGCAATCAGCCCTGTTCTCTCACAGTACTTTAGATGTGAAAACAAGTAATTTTTGGTACTACTGCATTAAGACAAGCAGTACCTACATTACAAAATGCTGTTCTTTAGTTTTGGTATTATGAAAAAACAATCCAAGCAGGCTTTTTTTTAACAAAGCAAAAATGTGGCTTAGCCTCACACAATGTAGTGCAATCCGATTTCGTAATGTACTGTGGACCTTCCAACCATAGGCAAAAACATGTTTTTTCAACGACGAAGGGTCTTTTACTGCCCCTACATCCACAGACTGTTGGTAATTAATCCTATGAATTATAGACTGCTAGAATAGATGGTCCCAATTTGGGAAGGAGGTCAATGTTTACTAAAATAATATTCACCCAGTTAATTTTGCAGGCAGAATATATCACAATAAACCACATTTCAGCCCTGTAAAAAAATGTCTCCAGTTGCTGTTCTGGGCTACACTCCCAATTGCACTTTCACAGCCATTAATGCTAATCTACTTGCCTAGGCCAGTTTTAATCGGAAACCCCGTGTGGGGCGGGGCGTTGGTCAATCTGTGTTTTATGAACTCTACTCTGGAATGGACCGTGAAGTTCTAATTTGTATAAAAGGAGTGATAGTGCCCAAACATTTTCTTAGGAGACTGCGACCCACTTCAATCACTGAAGCGACCCACTCCCACCAATTCATAGGAACCTTTACATCTATTTGGAATGAAACAGTAAAGCACGATATATTTGCATTTTATAATCCAGCGTTACTAAACAGAATCCTCAGTGCCTCACTGATGAGGGATATTTACTCTCCTTTTGTAGGTCTGCCCTTTGGGGTCATAGTCCCTTTCCATTGCCAGCACCCACCATCCCATGCTCAATTAAGAACATTTAAGTAATTCTGGACAATTCCCATGATCAGAAATGCAAAATGAATAATAGAGGCCGGGTTTAAGGCTCGGCCAAGTTGTTGATCTAATCTTGTAACCATTTCACATACTTGTATATCATTTCTCCCCAACCTGACACCATGCAACCAATACATTCCCATGTAAACACGCATTTTAATAACATCACTGTAGTTTGTAATTCTGCCTAAGGCGGTGCAGGGTTGCCACATGAAGGTATTTCAATAGAGTGTTTATCTTTAAACTTTGTTGGTCAGGACTGCGGCTGGCAGAACTAATATTAAGTGTTCTTGACAGGTGGTGCCCCCGGCAATCATTGGCTCAGATTAAACACGGGGTTGAGAGCATACTTATCAAGGTAGTCTAGCAACATTGAAAAATACGCGCGAACAACACTCTTCAACAAATCCTTCCCACTTATTGATTAGAACATAAGGCTACTCCTTGGAAGGACACAACCCCAGAGACCTTCTGCACAGTCTGAACTCGGGGAAACTTTGGGTGCAAGATGTAAGTAAGGACCAGCTTTCACAACTTCGATCAAGGTGCCAGGCAAGAAGGTGGCACGGAACCATCACAAACTGCTATTTCTGGCTGTTAAGTAATGCAACACCGTTGCACGCCTTTACGACCCGGCGCTTTATAAAACAACGACCTAAAAAAAGAAAAATAAACCTAAAAGGTAAAAGATGACTGATTACTCTCACCCTTTGTCACTTCTTTCAGGGACACGTGACTTTGTGGCGTGCAACCACTTGCGAAGCTACAAATACTATTCAGACGGTATCGTAAGCAAAGAAGGGTTTGTTGGCTTTCCCAGCCCCACTCATGATTCGTTTGAATCGGTAAGTATCCCTCATAACCCAGGGAATCGGGTGAGCAATCATCCAGAATTTTAGTTGTTTGCTCTCACATCAGTGCCTCACTGATGATCACTCTTGGAAATTAATAGGAAAGAATTATGCATTCACATTTTCAGATTTTAAAAAGTGCTTAGGTTGCGCAACTGTTTGCTTTTAGAATTAGGCCAAAGCTCTTAACAAGTGGCCTACAGACACATTTAAAAGTCACACCCGCTTCAGAAATCATTGTGTGTGTGTGGGAGGGTGTGGGGGTGTGCGTGTGCGTGTGTGTGTATATCAATTGCTCAGTGGCAGTCGTCACCGTGGAGTGACAGTTAGGACCTAACACCATAGGAAGCACTTATTAGGGTGTGATGATAACCTTGTCATTTTTTGATGAATCTTCACAAAACTATCCAAAAAAAGGTAATTCCTGGAAGTTTTAGGATGACCCATCAAGCCTGGGCTGAGAAAAAAGGGAAGGTCTCAAAATGAAATATCCCACACAATTTTCCACAGGAAAATTGAACAGTGATACAACGAAAACAGCTGAAAGAAATTACACCAATTTTGACAGAAAGCTACATCTTAGTCCGGAAAGCTTGCTTTCTGTGATTTGGTATTAATCCGTTCAGTAGTGTTTGAGAAATTATAGTTAAAAAACTTTGTAAATCTGGACAGTTGGGTTTGCTGGACTCTTGCAAGAGTCCCACAATCATGCAACTTAGAAAAAAAGAGCAATCTGATTGGTCGAGGAGGTTTTTTCTCGTGTCTGCCACATCGCTGCTGCGAGAGTGATGGATCCAGTGGGAACTTTCTCCCTGCTTGGCTGACCGTAACATGAAAAGATATTTTGAGCTCGGCCATTACAGGACTCTGGGATTTGGTCCCTTGTCATGAAAATATTTTTTAGAAAATGATATAAGAGGTCAGAGCTGGGATACCATCTCCCTGCAACCCTCTTGTGTTGGGGTGGGGGATTCCAGAAGGCCCCTTGGGGGCTAATGATTTTTTTAAATGTTTGTTTTTGCTGCAATCCCACAGATCTGCAGGATCGTGGCAAAAAAACACAAAACAAAATGGCAGCCACATCTTTTTTAAATGTCCTGCCAGGGCCTGGGGTTGGCTCTTTGGTTTGTTTCGGGGAGGTGATGTTGTCCCCCCTCCCTGAGCCTTCCTTAGGCCCAGGGACCCCGCCCACCAGGTCGCTTCATCTTATATTGGGAAGGGAGTGTGCACCCCACCTCCCTGCACCTTATTAGGCCCCAGGGCTGATTCTTTTTATTTAGAAGAGGGGGTGTGCATCCCCCCTCCACGAGCCTTATAGAGACCTGAGATACCACATTCCTTGGATCAATAGAATAATTAAGGGGAGAGGGCATGCAGCAACCCCGCTCCCCAAGCCTGCAAGAGGAACTAGGGACCCCACCTCCCAGATCCAGTGTATTTGGGGGATTGGGGCATGCATGGGGCCCCCATCCCCAAAGATCAGCTCTGGGGACCCCATACCCAGAGCTCGATCGCAGTGTCCTGGGGGCCCAATTCTATGGGACACGGCAGTACCCTGCCTGAGAGAGAGAGGGTAAATATTAGAAATCTATTCCCTGCCTGTATTCTCCCAGGCAGGGAACTCAGCTTTGCTCCTGCCCAGGTGGAAGCAGTAATAAGTGCTGCTCCCACCTGGGCAGGAGCGAAATAATGGAGCCAGCTCCTGCCAGCACACAGTATGGTGCTGGCTAGGGAGCCAGTAGGGGCTGCGGGGGTACAGGAGGCTCCCCCCATTGGCCCAATGGGGAGATGTGGTAGGTTTCCTGGAGGGCAATGGGGCACCCACCAACAATGCAAGTGATGGTCTCCCACTAAGGGAGCCAGAAGGGTGTGCGGGGGCCCTAGAGCTTCCCCATGGCCCTCAATAAAAATGCAGTTGTTGGTGAGCCAGTTAGTCACCTACCTAACAATAAATTGCTGGCTCCCCCCAGCACCCACTGTGGGTGCTAGCTGGGGAGTTTGAAGGGACCAATGGGGGGGGAGGGGTTGGGGCTACCCCTGTAGCCCTCAAAATTGGAAAAAAATAGTGGTGTCCTGGGTGGACAAAATTAAAAAATAATAATAATAAATGAGTGATAGGAGCCATACATTTATTATTCACTGCTCCGCCAAGGTGCACCCCATAATGACCTTGGGCATTTATAAAATATATTGTCTTGCTGGTGGTCCTCCTACTAGGGTAAGGGGCATCACAAAACCTTTTTTAATGTTGTGGGGAGGACTGCAGGGAATGCAGCAGCTCCCAGCAATATTAAAAAACATCATTAAGTCTCCTGGGTCATTACATCTGCGTGGTAAATGGAGTCCTTGGGCCTCAGGGAGGCTTGAGGGTGGGTCTGCCTGCGCCTTAGCCTATTAAAAATACATTATACCACCACCCCCTCCCCCCACCCCAGGCCCCAGCTCACTCCTGTTTTATTTATTTAGCATGCTGGAGTCCACGCATTTAAAAAAAAAAATGCTGTGGACCCTACTAGAATGTATTTAAGCATTTTAAGCAAAATATGTTTTTTGCCCTAGGAGGATTTCCCCTTAGACTCCCCACCATGCCTGAGGGGGGCAGGGTATCACTATCCTGCCCCTTATACCCTTTTTATTTCTTTTATGGAAGACATGGACTGAGTCCTGGAGTCCTAGGATGGCTGCCACCACATCTTTATTGATGTGGCGGCAGCCAATCAGACCAAATAATTTGATATGTTGGATCTGTGGATTCTCCACAGTGTGAGATGTACAATACATTTTAAACTTTAATTTCTCCAAAACTATTGATCGAATTAACTCCAAATCACTAAAGGCACACTTTCTAGACCAAGATCCAACTTTCTGCCAAATTTGCTGTAATTCCATTCAGTCGTTTTAGCTGTTGGGGAGTCTAATTTTTCCTATGGAAAATAGAATGGAAAAAACACGTTTTGGAAGCCCCCATTTGTCTTAGCACCAGCTTAATAGATCACCCTGAAACTTTCTAGAAAGAAGCGGAGAGGGGTGACACTATTTTTATGGAAAGTTTCCTGAAGGTTTATCAAACAGTACAGAAGTTATAAGCAAACCAAAAATAGCTTTTTCTCTGCAAATGTGGTCCTAACTATAACTATAACTACCCAGTGGTGACCACCACTGGGTACTCTGGCTGTGATAGTGCCAGAGTAATTATATTTATGTCAGACTTTCCATAGCAAAGGTATTTGTTTTCTTAACACATTTGGCGCAGCAGACAAATCTGCACAAAAATAAAAGTTCATCCACTTTGGATCCTTCATAAAAAGATTCAAGCTATTCCGTCAAGTGAGGGCCACATAAAACTTGGGGTTCCAAAACAATAATTTTCCACTGTAATGACCCATAGAAAAGTTTATTCTTCAACACAGAAAAAAGACATCTGAACGCAATTACACCAATTATGACATAAAGTTAGAACCTTACTCAGAAAGTGTGCTTTTCATTATTTGGTGTAAATCTGTTCAGTAGTTTTCGAGAAATTAGCATTTACAAAGCTGCTTTAGGTGGGCATGAAAGGTTTCACTACCATAAAAAGATAGTGTTAGTTGGACTGCTCGTGTCCATATATGCTTTGACTTATCAGTTTAAAGGAGAATGGACAATCCGTATTGACTGGCCACAACATGAACAATGTTTTGTGGCAAACATAACAGGACACAGGACATGGTTCATGCATCCTGAAAATTAGTCATGAAAAATATAAGGGAGGAGTGTGAGGACACCCTGACCCCTAGGGACATGTGGGTGAGTGTTTGGACAGAATATGATTTCCAAAATATTGTGTGGACAAAATATCCTAAGAATATTGAGGACAAAAATATTTTGAAGGTAAGTTTTTATGGGTCAGCAACGTTTTACCATACTTAACTATATATATATATATATATATATATATATATATATATATATATATATATATATATATATATATATATGTATCCTACTGGCAATAACTGTGAGCAAGTAGTTATAGTTAGGACCTACTTATCATAGGAAAATAATTTCGTGTTTTGCCTATAACTTTGGTGCCGTTTGACGAATCTTCACAAAATTTTCAAAACTAGTGTGCCACTCACAGAAGCTGCTGTCTTGCAAGTTTTGGTGGTTTGGTGGGTGGTTCGTCAAGCATAAGCCAAGAAAAAGGACATGACTACAGCCACAACTGCTAAACAGAATTGCACCAAATTTGGCAGACAGCTAGATCTTGTTCCAGAAAGATCTCTTTTCGTTATTCGGTGCACATCTATCAGTAGTTTTTGAGTCATTAAAGAAAATACATTTATGTATATCTAGGGACGCAAATCCACTGCAGATCCACCACCAAGGATCAGCGGATCCCTCCGTGAAAGAAAGCCCTTGATTGGCTGGCCACAACCTGAGAGAAAAGTTGAGGCTGCAATTTTGTTTATTGGTTCGGTCTGGGGGTGGGGCGAATAGACTGAAAAAGTAGCATAACTGTTCAGGATAAAGGTATCCGGACTCCATGGCACTGATGGAGGGGTCTATGAGGAATCCTCTGGGGTAATAAATTGGCCAAAATCATTTTTGTGGGTCATGTGAGGATCTGCAGATCCACATCGGTGCTCGTGTGGCCTTCTGTTGAAATCTGTGGTGGATCCGTGGATCCAAAATGCAATAAAAAAAATAAACCCACTTACAAACTCACTCAATAAATCCCCGCCACCCACGGCCAAAGGCTGTGCACAGTGTGGGGTTGGCTGCATGCACGGGAATGCCCGCAGGGCCTGGCCCTGTGCCCAGGCCCTGTGGCCAGCCCCCACCGCACTGTGCCAAAGCATGACATCAAGCATGGAGGAAGAGAAGCAAAATAAGAGGTGAGGCTATGGGTGAGGAGTAAGGCAGGAAAATTCCCAAGGAGGAGAGTGTGTTTAGAGAACATAAGAGGAGTGTGAATGTACGAAAGAATGAGGTAAAAATGGAGGATAATGGTGTGTGGCATATGCCAGAGTGCCAAAAATGAGGTGAGAAAAGCTATTGCCATAAACACTCAAGGTGTGCAATACTGCCAGCTTTGAAATGACAGCATAGTGGTGAAGGGATGTTAAAGTTTAGAAGAACCGTTGTAAGAAATTGGATTATTTTTATTTTCTTTTTTATCCTCATTTCTTCATCAGCCATATAGCTACTGGCTATACTGTAACTGCTAACTGGATCTGCCCCACCAGGGTCGACATATGCAATACTGAATGGATGTTGCCACCCTCAGTGGATCAATGGTATAATCATAGGATAATGAGTCACAGATTTGTCTGAAGGAGTTTTAGCTGTTCTTGGATCAACTGTCACATCCAGCTGACAGACCTGATTCACTACTTCAATCAACCGTATGTCACTTGGGGCTTCTGGAAATATCCAGTTTTTACAGATCTCTCTACGTGCTAATAATATCAAGTAAAATGTCAACTGTTCCTCAAATCTGATGACTTTCCCTCTAAGCATTGGATCAATACCAAAAAGTATTTAGGGATCAGACAGCTGAACCTGATCATTAAGGGTCTGACTTAAAAAATCAGCAACATACTTCCAAAATAACAAGCTTTAGACAGGAATAGAAAAGAAGTATATCATCTGCCCCCTCTAAAGCACACTTTGGACATACACGGAGTTGCTTTGTAATTTTAGATAGTTGTTTTGGTGACCAATACAACCTATGTAATGTAAGAAATGGGTGCATTTAAATGAAGCTGGTTTCCTCATTTAATACAGAAATTTAAAAGATTCTAACCAAAGATCAGGCAACAGTGGGCATGGAACAGAGTCCCCACAAACTGAACACAACTGCCCTGTGTTAACTCTCTGAGCCACTATAATCTCAAAATACCAAATAAGACTTTCTTCAGAAATGCTGAATTAGTGAGTATCTTATGCTTTATTACCTCACTGTCCAGGCCTTCCCATACTTGGGCTAACCACCAAGAAGTCATTTGCATATATTTGAATCATGAAAGCCTCCATTTGTTCTGTATAAAAATACCTTCCAGGAGAATAATTGAGACCGTGTCCCAAGATTCCCCCAGCTACAAAACCCAGCCTCTCTAACAGGACTAATAAGCCTGTCTTTCATACAATCAGGAGTGCCAGGAGAATCCCAGATATGGGAGATTCTAGAAGAATAAGGAACCCCAAAAAATCTCCTTACAGCACACAAAACAAGTAGAGCAAATGTGTGAGTCTTCAACCTAACTCTTTTGAAAACCTTTGGGCTACTAAATTTCAATTGGAAATAATCCTGCCCCAACTCCTCTAGCATAGCAGAGAAAAGATGGCCACCGCGTTTTACCTTACACCTAAGCTTTTTCCAAGAAAATCTGGGTATTCTATACCCCCAAACAAAGGAACTCACTCCCCATAACAATCTAACAATTAGTTTAGATGGAAACATTAACAGAATACTGTTGACACTTAAAGTCAGCTTAGGTAGAACCATCATTTTGATCAAACCCACTCTGCCATATAAGTTTAGAGATTGGTTCTGCCCCTTCCTTAACAAGAGATTGAGTTCCTTAACTACTTTGATTAAACTAATGGGGACTATGTCCTTCAACTTCCCAGTTATTGTGACCCCTAAGTATCTCATTTGTTCACTATTCTTTTTGGTAAGAAATTGGATTGGTATTTGGAGTGGGTGACTCACCACCTGAAGAAGTAATCACAACTCCTACCAGGGTGAACATTCAAAGTCAATAAATCAACCTGAGCTCAAATCCCCAGTAGTAATGGCACAAAGCAAATAACCTTACCTCTGTGCAGTGTTTAAGTATGCAGTACCAAAACAGTAACAAAGTCAAAATAATAAAAATGGTGAAACAAATTAGAAAACAAGAGTACAATTAAATAAACAAAGTGACACCACTATTAAATAAACATCCAAAAAGGGGATGTAGAGAAATGAATTTGTAAAGTTTTAAGTAGAAATGGTGTCAAAAAGCACAAAGCTCCAATGAAAGTCAATGGTCACAGTTGACCTGGACCCAGGCATAATTTAAAGCTGACCACAATTGAGTGCAGGTCAGATACACCAACCATGTTTGGCCTGGTCAAAGATTTTACCTTCTGACTTAGGGGGTCATTCCAACCTCGGCGGTAAAAGGCACTTTCCGCCGTTCAGAAGACCGCCATAACACCGCCGCGGTACACCGCCACGGTCATTCTGACCCACAACAGGCAAACCGCCAAAATACAGACATCCACAAAAGTCCGCCACACTAAAGGCCAGCGAGAAACTGGCGATGACCAAACCTCCTGCGTCACGCCAACAGAAAAACGCCCATGCCATTACGACCCACGAATCCACGCGGCTGTCTTTCAACTGCGGTATTCCATTGGCGGTACACACCGCCACGCTCAAAATACACACACACTTACAAAACACAGCCACATTGGACAAATCGAAATACACACACCTGATCCACATACACACACCACTCCCACACACCCAATACAACATAAAATACACACCCACATCACCCACAAACCCCCACTCCTCGAGATTCGTGAACACGCACTGAGAAAAGAGAACCGAGCACCCAGACGCGCAATTCACTGTCACCCTGCAATATTACCACGCACTTCAAACAACACACCAATACACAGCACCACACTTAGCACCACACAATCCACCCCACACATCACCCACACCACCCCATGGCACCGCAAAGACACCCCAGGTTTACTAACGATGAACTCAGGGTCATGGTGGAGGAAATTGTACGGGTAGAGCCACAGCTCTTCGGGACACAGGTGCAGCACACCACCATTGCCAGGAAGATGGAGCTATGGAGCAGAATAGTCGACAGGGTCAACGCTGTGGGACAGCACCCAAGAAATAGGGACGACATCAGGAAGCGGTGGAACGACCTACGGGGGGAGGTACGTTCCATGGTATCCAGGCACAACATCGCGGTGCAGAAGACTGGCGGCGTCCCCCCACCTCCTCCCCCAGAATTTACAACATGGGAGGAGCAGGTCTTGGCGATCCTGCATCCTGACGGCCTCGCAGGAGTAGGCGGAGGAATGGACTCTGGTAAGTCTAATCTTAACTACTTCATCCCCCCCACCCCACCAGCATGCCAACTCATACCCCCACCCTCACCCCCATCACACCTACTCCTTGCAAATGCCTCACCATCACAACCCACCCATCCCAACACCAAGCCATGCATGCGACCACAAAGCAGGGACACCCATCACCTAAGCATGCCCACTGCACCCCCCCCCCCAAAACCACTGTCACAAAAGCCCCCACAAGGGAATGGCAGCACTGGGGTACACGGCCACCCACCCATTGCACGATATGGCACACACAGAAGCAATAACCATACCTTTATACCCCTGCAGGACCCGAACGCCACGTCACCGCGCAGGAGGGTCCACAAATGTCCACTCCACCCCCAGAAGAGGCCCACAGTGATGACAGCAGCTCTGTCTCCCTGGATCTAGATGACCAGCCCGGCCCATCGGGGACCTCTGGACAGTCGGTTCCCCTCAGACAGCCACAACCCACAGCAGACCTTCCCCCCACTGGGAACACCAGCACAGCACCCACCCAGCGGGCCCATACCTCTGTCCCCAGGACACGTCAATCAGCGGTGTGTCCACCACTACAGGGAACCCAGGTTAACCGACCACCCCAACAACAACAGGGACCTGGGGGCAGTGGTAGTGGGCACACGGTCCAGGGGACAGAGGCCCAGGGAAACAGGGGAACTGGGAGGGCTGCTGTGCGACTGGGGGGGAACAGGCCCAGGGAACCCACTCTCCACGAGGCCCTCTCCTCCATCATGGGAGCATACCACCACTCCCAGGAGACGATGTCCACGGTCCTGGCCAGGTTTCAGGAGATCCAGCTTCTGCAGGAGCAACAGTATATGGGGTTCAGGGAGGAACTAAGAAACATCAGTTCCGCCATGGGAACCATCGTAGTGGCCCTGAATCAGGTAGTCACCACATTGCGGGACACTCTGGCACCACAAAGGGCCCTTGTCACTAGCATGGACCAAGAACTGCCTACCACCTCCGCCGGCGCTAGTGGACAGGAGGCCCCGACACAAGACCAACAGGCCACCAGAACCACACCTCCTGCAGAAGGAGAACCACCCCGCAAGCGGGCCCTGAGATCCAGGAAGAAGACAGAGTAAGATGCCAAGACCCCCGCCACGAAAGGGTACCTCCCTGATTGTCATCCCACTGTCCCACATTGACACCCTGTCCAACCTTAAACTGCCCCTGCTCCACTTTCCACAGGCATTTGGACATTGCACCTGTGATACTGATAGTCTGGACTCTGCCATGGACAATCCTCCACCATCACCACTCACCGATTTGCAACCACCCACCAATTTAGAGCACTGTAATAAACACACTTATTGCACAAAACAATCAGGAGTCTGGCTGTTATTTGGAACAAATGTATTAGATATGACCGTGCCAAAATGCTTATTTTCATTGTGATGCCAACATACCAATGTCACACAGCTGTAGTCCATGGGGAAACAAAGCAGATGTCACGCAGTGGGGCCCACAGCACTGAAATCTGGAGGGAAAGTCACAACTCAGTTACCATACACTGGGGGAAAAGGACAGACAGTAGAGAGGTAGTAGGGGTTAAGTAAATGTTATATGCCGGGGGGATTCTTACCTGTGAGTCATTGGAAATACTGCTGTATTACTGTGTTCCTGTTGTCTATGTCGTCCTCTTCGCCTTCCTCCTCTTCACTCTCCACAGGCTCCACAGCTGCTACAACACCACCATCTGGACCATCCTCCTGCAGAAAAGGCACCTGGCGTCGCAAAGCCAGGTTGTGAAGCATACAGCAGGTCACGATGATCTGGCACACCTTCTTTGGTGAGTACATTAGGGATCCACCTGTCATATGGAGGCACCTAAACCTGGCCTTTAGGAGGCAGAAGGTCCGCTCTATCGCCCTCCTAGTACGCCCATGGGCCTCATTGTACCCAGGGGATTCCTCACTGGAGACAGTAGCCATCACAGGTTGGGGTAACCAGAGTCACCAATTAGCCACACACGGTGCCTCTGGAGTTGATCCACCACGTAAGGGATGCTGCTATTCCGCATGATGTACGCATCATGCACTGAGCCAGGGAACTTGGCATTAACATGGGAGATGTACTGGTCAGCCAAACAGACCATCTGGACATTCATGGAATGATAACTCTTCCGGTTCCTGTACACCTGTTCACTCCTGCTGGGGGGGACCAAAGCAACATGGGTCCCATCAATGGCACCAATGATGTTGGGAATATGTCCAAGGGCATAGAAATCACCTTTCACTGTAGCCAAATCCC
The DNA here is from genome assembly GCF_031143425.1 of Pleurodeles waltl. Lineage (NCBI taxonomy): Eukaryota > Metazoa > Chordata > Amphibia > Caudata > Salamandridae > Pleurodeles > Pleurodeles waltl. The sequence goes on along the minus strand of NC_090445.1, from coordinate 739,966,342 downwards.
CCACCTCAGGGAAGACGATGTAGCTCCGCATGTGTTTGAGCAGGGCAGACAACACTCTGGACAACACCTTGCAAAACATGGGCTGGGACATCCCTGATGCAATGGCCACAGTTGTTTGAAATGACCCACTTGCTAAGAAATGAAGTACTGACAGAACCTGCACTAGAGGGGGGATCCCTGTGGGTTGGCGGATAGGTGACATCAGGTCTGGCTCCAGCTGGGCACACAGTTCCTGTATAGTGGCTCGGTCAAGCCTGTATGTCAGTATGACATGTCTTTCCTCCATTGTCGACAGGTCCACCAGCGGTCTGTACACGGGAAGATTCCTCCATCTCCTTGCATGTCCCAGTGGACGGTGCCTATGAAGGACAACAGCGAGCACAGAGTCAATCAAACCACAGGTACGTTCCCACAGCTTGCACATAACACGAATCCCTATGCATTGTATGGCTTGTATGAGTGTTGATGCAAGGCCTAGGTATGTGTGTCGCAGTACAAATTCAGCCATGTGGGCCTTTGAAATGGCGGCTGCCTAACCTGTGAAGTGCGACAATGGGATGTGAGGTCAATGCGCTGGCGTGGGACACCGTGGCGGTAGGCGGTCAAAGACCATGGCGCAAAGCAGCATTGGTTAACATTGAACCCTATGGGTTTCAGGAGCCAATGACGATGTGCACCGGCGGTCGCGGTACGCACCGCCGCAGGCGTAACCGCCATATTCTATCAGCTTAATCACTCAATACCTGATCTTCCACAGGAGAGGACCTACACTGCAAGTGCTGCTGTGACCTCGGTCTGGAAGAGACAATGGCTCATGCGACTGGGGAAAGGGCCCCTGCCTTCACTGCGGAGGAGTTGGAGAAACTTGTGGAGGGGGTCCTCCCCCAGTATGCGCTACTCTACGGTCCTCCAGACCAACAGGTAAGTACACTGGGACCATGCTTTGTGGGCTATGCCTGTGTTGAGTGGGGTAGATGAAAGATGGTGGGGAGGGCATGCATCAAACGACAGATGGGAGCATGTGCCACATGGCAAGGGTGGGGATGGGGGGCCACTCACATGGAGCATGCAGAAGGTGATGATTATACTTCTCTCCCTGTACATGTCACATAGGTAAGCGCCCACCAGAAAATCGACATTTGGAGTGCCATCGCCAAGGACGTCCGGACCCTGGGGGTCCACAACAGACAAGGCACCCACTGCCGGAAGAGATGGGAGGACATCGGCCGCTGGAGCAGGAAGACGGCAGAGGCTCGGCTCGGGATGGCCTCCCAACGTGGGAGGGGGTGCCAGTCGGACTTTGACCCCCCTGATGTCCCGGATCCTGGCGGTGGCCTACCCCGATTTGGATGGGCGTGTGAGGACATCACAGCAGACACAAGGGGGTGAGTACACTCTCACTCTGGTGACTTTGCGCGCAGTGGAGGTGTCTGGGTGGGGGAGGAGGGCTGTGGGTATCCCTAGTCCAGGGATTTCTGTAGGCTAGGCCCCTCCGTAAGGCATGGCCCTGTGCCCCCGCCCCCCACCTCTGTAGGGTGCCAAGTACAGGTATCCATGGCCCTGTGTCATCTATGTGTGCAGTTGTCGTCCATAGGCTTGTAGGCCATGTCCCACGGATTGCGTAGTGGACCCCAAGTGCGCGGCGTAGTGCAGGGGGCTTCTGTGTCTGTCCTCTCCGCCAACGGTGTCGCCAATGCATGCACTCAACATGTCTTTATTTCTCCACCCTCCCTTTTTTGTGGTCTTCCTGTTCATGTGTGCATTAGCATCATCAGGCGGAGGAGAAGTGGCATCAGAGCACGAGGGAGCTGCATCCCACACGGCCCTGTAGGGCCATGCAACGGAGTCCGAATACACCAGTGGGACGGAGGGCGAGGAGAGCTCCACAGCGGGGACTCGTGCTGATGTCAGTGGCAGCGACTCGTCCTCTGAAGGGAGCTCCCTTGTGGTGGCGGCAACATCCGTGCCCCCGCAACAACAGGTACAGCCGCCACCCAGCGCACCAGCACCGCCCTCCCACCAGCCCCTCAGCGTTTGCCCAGTGCCCGCTCACCCAGGAAGGTGGGCATCTCCTTCGCCCCAGGCACCTCAGGTCCTGCCCCTGTCACCCCTGCTGCCCTCAGTGAGGAGGTCATTGACCTCCTGAGGACCATCAATGTTGGGCAGTCTACCCTTTTGAAGTGCACCAGAGTAATGCATACCTGGAGGGCATTCATTCTGGTCAGGCTGCCCATCAGCGATCGTTCAACGCTCTGGCCTCAGCACTGACGGCAGCCATTGTCCCTGTCTCTAGCCTCCCCCCTCCAACTTCCTCCACCCAGACCCAATCCCCTGTACCTCTGCCTATCCCAGACACACCATCAGACCAGCCTGTACACACCTCAACACCCAAGGGGAGCTCAGCCAAACATAAGCACCACACATCACACAAGCATTCACACAAGCAACATCCACATGCAGACATAACAACACCCACTGCCTCCACTGTGTCCCCCTCCTCCTCATCTCCCTCCTCCCTCCCTGTGACGTCTCCACTCACACTTGCATGCACAACATCTTCAGCCACTACGTCCATCACCAGCACACCCACCAGAACACTCCGCACACGTGCAGTCACCACCCCCACTACCATTTACACGTCCCCTGTGTCCTCTCCCAGTGTGTCTGTCACCCCCTCTTCCAAACTACACAAACGCAGGCAGCCACCCACCCAACAGCCATCCACCTCACGACAGCCTCCAGCCCAAGCACCTGCACCCAAAGACACCAGACTTCACACTCCTACAACCACATCCTCTTCCTCCACTCCCATACCCACTACACCTACCCGTCCCTCTCTTTCGAAATTGCTTTTCCTTGCCAACCTTAACCTCTTTCCAACAACTCCCCACCCCGTCCATCTCATAAGACTCCAATCAGCACCTCAGCCACCACAAAACCGGGACCTATAAAGACTGTTTGCCATGGACTGTGGAGTCCCCCGCCCTCAAGGGCAGGCAGTTCAGCTAGGAGCCAAGGCACGGCCAGCCCACCCCCGGAAAAGCATCCGAAGATTGCCAGTGCCCGGCGCGAGAGGCCTAAGACACCAGGGACTAAAATCCCTACCATGGCTCCGGCAGGAAGTGGGGTGCCACCTGGCACACCGCCAAAGGTGGGAACGGGCCACAGGCGAACAGGGAAGGGTGGGAAGGGCAGCACGCCCGACAAGTCTGGCAGCAGGCCAGCTGCCCAGGAGGGCCACACCAGCCCCATCCCAGGTGTGCAGGAGGACACCCACAGGCCCGGTACTGCAGCCCAGGAGGGCCCCGCAAGCCACGTCCCATGTGTGCAGGAGGACACCCACAGGCCCGGTACTGCAGCCCAGGAGGGCCCCGCAAGCCAACAGACAGATGGGCAGGAAGGCCCCCCCAGCCACATGTCAGGTGGCGAGTGACATCCATGCCATGGCCGGATCCGCTGACCTGGACACTCATCTCAAGCACCGTTGAACTGGGCACTGCCGTCTCAAGCACCGCTGAACTGGGCACCGCAGTCTCAAGCACCGCTGAACTGGGCACCGCCGTCTCAAGCACCGCTGAACTGGGCACCGCCGTCTCAAGCACCGCTGAACTGGGCCCCGCCGTCTCAAGCACCGCTGAACTGGGCCCTTCATCTCAAGCACCGCTGAACTGGGCCCGCCGTCTCAAGCACCGATGAACTGGGCACCGCCGTCTCAAGCACCGCTGAACTGGGCACCGCCGTCTCAAGCACCGCTGAACTGGGCACCGCCGTCTCAAGCACCGCTGAACTGGGCACTGCCGTCTCAAGCACCGCTGAACTGGGCACCGCCGTCTCAAGCACCGCTGAACTGGGCCCTTCATCTCAAGCACCGCTGAACTGGGCACCGCCGTCTCCAGCACCGCTGAACTGGGCCCTTAATCTCAAGCAGCGCTGAACTGGGCACCGCTGTCTCAAGCACCGCTGAACTGGGCAACGCCGTCTCAAGCACCGCTGGCCCATTGGCAGAAGGGCCCGGCCCTCATCTGTGTCGGGCAGGGCTGCACGAAGCACTCTGGGCACCAGTCCCCCTCCAGAACCAGTGGAGACTGTCATCCACTTGTGAGACTGTGGCTTTGCACTCACCAGGATGGCACAGTGGGCAACCCACCCACTGCAGAGACTTGAGAGACTGTGGCTTTGCACTCCCCAGGATGGCACAGTGGGCAACCCACCCACTGCAGAGACTTGAAAGACTGTGGCTTTGCACTCCCCAGGATGGCACAGTGGGCAACCCACCCACTGCAGAGACTTGTGAGACTGTGGCTTTGCACTCCCCAGGATGGAACAGTGGGCAAACCACCCACTGTAGAGACTTGAGAGACTGTAGCTTTGCACTCCCCAGGATGGAACAGTGGGCATGGAGGCCCCTTGTGGATCTGGCGTCGTGGACTCATCTGGCTGAGGTGCCCCCCCTTCCCTTCCCGCTGAGGTGCCTGTAGTTTTGCTATCTGATGCCCCTGCAGTGTTCTCTCCGTTGGTGTCAGGTATCCTGTGTGGGCTTTGCCCATGTGATTTGGGCCCAGTGGTCCACGGACAATGCCTGCAATAATTATCGGACTTTCAATATTTATGTATATAATAGTTTTAGATGTGTGATATATTTATAAGCCAGTGATACAATATATTCGACAGTTGATGATCATTTCCTTTTGTCTTTGCATTCTTCCGGGGGGTTTGGGGGTGTAACTGTGATGTATTGCTATGCATTGATGTGTGTGTTGTAGTGGGTGAGGGTGGGGGTAGGTGTGTCGCGTATGTGTGTCCCTGTAATTTTTTCCCTCCCCTGTGTCGTAGGTGCAGTACTCACCGTTGTCTTCTGCGCCGGCGTTTGTGCTCCTGGTAGAGGAGCAGGAAGACAATAGCTGGGAGGATGTTGACTTCGGGTTCCATGCTGTCCAGATTCCTCGTGGGGTGTATGGAGGTGAGCGTTTTCCATTCGAAATGGCTGTTTCCGCCATGTTTTTATCGGCGGGGCTACTGCCCCGGAAAAGGTGGCGGATTGGTGGGTTGTGATAGGGTGGGCGGTACTTTGTCTCCCGCCTGTCTGTTGGCGGTGACCGCTGCTCTGTTTGTTTGTCCCGCCGTGGCGGTCGGAGTGTTGAAGTGGCGGTCTCTGTTGGCGGTTTCTGCCAGGGTCGGAATTCCATTTTTTTTACCGCCAGCCTGTTGGCGGGTTGGCCGCCGCTTTAACACCGACCGCCAGGGTTGGAATGACCACCTTAGTCCTTTAAGTCCCAATCAACCACTGACATACACTTCTAAAACTCAGATTCTCAGAAGAGGCTTTTTGAAAGTCATAGGGTGTCAGGTAGAGGCCAACAGCAGGGTTCACTTCAGGTCCAGTTGACACTGGTCAGCTGGGTACTTCCAGGAAAAAGCCTTTTGTAGCTTGTTGTATCCATGTAGCTTGTAACTTGAACAGGCCTTATGACCCTTGAGGTTCATTTTTCGTTCTGAGTACCGGAGAGACCAAGTCCAGTACTTCAGGGCTCTCAGGTCACAGACAGCAGGTACAGTCCTCTTCTGATCTTCTACACGTCCAGATAGTGTTCTGAAGTGGGTATCTGAAGGGGTTAGAGTTATGCCTGGTAGTAGCAAGTGGGTGGGATCACATGTAGAGACCCTAACCAATAGGGTAAATGTTCCCAGGGCCAACCGTATCCACGTGGGGTATTTTCAAGATGGCAAAAGTCTTCAGCCACATTAAAATTGTGCTGTGAGGGCTGAGGTGGGGTATGGGGGGGGGTGGTATGGTAATGCTACTGTCGTACTACATCTACTAAGTACTAACACACAGTTTGGAGCAGGTACTATACCCACAACAAACCCAGAGACAGAAGTCTGGTAGGACAAAAGCCCTTCAGCAACTGGACAGTGGATTCACAAAAATTGTCTTGAAATCCTCAACTCACCTCTTTCTTGTGTGTCCCAAGGGTTATATGTAAACCCAGCACACCTGTCAAGTAGGGTTTTGACACTTAAGCAGGATTTGACACTGTGGTGTAGCCCATACCCTGTATATTCAGAAGAGGTGTGTCTGCTCTTTAAGGTAAGCCTATTGTTAGCTCCTAGAAGTCATTTCTCACCTATTCACATCTATTTGAGGTTAATTTCCAGCCAGAAGAAGCTAGAGACTGAATGTAAACTAGCCTCCAGGAACATCAGACAAGGAAAAGTAGCTTTCTAAAAGCTACTTTTCCTTGATATTTATTGAAAATTCAGCTTTACTGGAATTTTAATAACTATTTAAAATAATTGTTAAATTATGTTTCTAGTGGGTCCCAGTCCTCAGATACAGGATTCATATTTTAATTTGTACTCTATTTCTCTATGTAGTATAGGCAGGTCTGTCACAGTGAAAATAGCTATTGGGTTCTAGTCAGGACTTGTTAACATTACAGTTACCTATAAATACCATGCACACTGCTTTGTAGGCTATACGGTTTACAAAGAGGTGATTTATTAATATTTTAAAGAATTGTTTTTACCTGTCAAAAGGGTTTATTTTGGCAGCTTGAATTGCAGTTATTACACTGCTCCAGTCAGGCTAAAATGCTAGGCCTGAAGCCAAGTTTGCACTGCCACTGTAGTGAATGGCACAATAGGTGCTGCAGCCCACACAGGGCATTTAACCTACAGGCCATGGGTACACATTTGTACCATACAGTCAGTCAGTCGGTCAACAATACCTTATTTGATTAAAAAGTATAATCCTAAAAGTAAAACATACACACATTTAAAACTGAAAAGTTAAAATAACCAAAGCAAAATAGGGCTATAAATATAAATTAAAAAGGCATCATCTTACAGCATTTTGGGCCAGATGTATCATTTATCCAAATAGCGATTACCTAATTGCGATTGTCTGCAAATCGTAATTACGTAATCGCTATTTGAATGTATGAAACTCCAGGAGTTTCATTTTGCGATTCCCAATGGCTTGTAAATCGACCTCCCTCATTAATATTCATGAGGTAAGTCGCAATTTGCGACCCATTGTGAATAGCTATAATCACATGGATGGTGGCCTACGGGGCTCAGCAGACCACCGTGTCTGTGACTGCTTTTAAATAAAGCAATTCATTTTTAAATGCAGCCCGTTTTCCTTAAAGGAAAATAGGATGCATTTAAAAAATGAAAAATGAAAAGTTTTTATTTCATTTTCTAAGAGAAGGCAGTGGTCCGTGGGACCACTGCCTGCTCTTAAAAAATGTCTTCGCATACATTCACAAAGGGGAAGAGGTCCTGGGTTACCACCTACTTGAAGTAGGGGGTAAAATGCAAATGTTTTGCGACCGCATTTCGGTCACAAAACATTCCTACATACCGCTGCGACTGGGTAATAGGAAGGTACACCCTTGACACGCCCCTTCCTAATACCGAATCGGTATGTAGTCGCAATTCTAATTTGCAATTCGGTAACAAGTTACCAACTCGCAAATTGGAATTCATACATATCAAAATGCATTTATGCGATCACTAATGGCCTAATTGGGCGATTGCAAAAACTCATGATACATCTGGCCCTATATGATGGATTTTAAAAAGGAGTTCACTGCAAATCAAATGTTATTCCCCTTTAATAACTGTAAAAAGCACAGAGCTAGTCTACACTGAACAAAGTTATATCTCTTCAATTAGGTATTTAGGAAATGTTTTGAATAAACACAATAAAAGATGCAAAAAATTGCAGAGTGTAAAAGTGTCAGGACAGAAGACCGACCGAAGGGACAAACATATTTTGGAATGATCATATTGACCCAGTGGAGAGCAGATTTGGGAATGGATGATCCCAGTCCAAAAATGAGTAAGAAGTGTCCTAGCCCACCACCCAGCCACCTTCAATAAATAGGGTTCAGTTACCAGGCATGTCTGAGGCTTAATTTAGGACCTAACGAAGGGTCTGAGCACTTCTACATCTTCCTTTTCAGAGCACCAACCGAACAGTGACTTTAAGTTATACATGTATATATAGTTTATGAATAGTAAAAGGGTTCGTAAACAGATCAGAGCTCCCACGTTCTCAAAAACCTTCTTAACATAGTACAACCAGGGAATTTTAAGATGCTCCTTGCAATTTAAACAACCTTGATAACAAATTGATTGAAGGTGGCAAGAGGATTGGTCCAAACTGAGGGTCAGAGTGATAATGGACCTAGTTGGATAGAATCCTCAAGCCACAGAAGTCTGAGCTCCTCATAACAAATAAAAGTGGAACAGGAGAGAAGCACATCCAAAACAATGCACAGACAGTGATTCTTTGCATGCTGGATAGGTCGAACATTTGAGTATTCCCAAACCCCTGCTTGATACAGAGCAACCAGGACACATTGTCCGTTGTAAATTACCATCAAAAGGGCAAGGGGCTTGCTGCCTATTGCAGAAGCTAAAGAGTACAAGGCACAGACTGACTGTTATAGAATCTGACTCTGAAAAGGCAGTTTAAGGGTCTGATTTAAAGTTTGGTGGATGGGTTACTCCATCACAAATGTGATGGATATTCTGTCCGCCATATTATGATCTCCACATGCTAGTATGGGATTTTAATACAGCAGACAGGATAGCCATCATGTTTGTGACAGAGTAACCCCCTCTGCCAAACTCAAAATCAGGCCCTGTGACTCCATGAAGTAGAACGGTCACAAGTAATCGCCAAGTATGGGAATTGAAAAACCTTTAACAGAATGTTACCATTAACCAATAGAGCCCTTAAGGGTTGTCTACGACATATGCATACCGACAGTTTTGACTGTTAATCTCCAAATCTAAAACTGACATCAGATTTACAAAGCCTCTGACTAGGAGCTTCAGGCTTTTTGGAGTACGGGCCATTAAGACTGCATCATCTACGTACAATAAGGCCAGTAGAGGTAAAGGTTTGATAAAGAGCACATCCAATCCCCCCTTCACTAAAACATATTCAGATCATTAATGTAAAGGAGAAACAAAATGGGAGCTAAACACAGCCATCCTCACTCCTCTTGCTTAAGAGGGCAGAGAGCTCACCATTTGGGTCAAAGTGCACCTACCCTCAAGTACACAAGGTAAATCAGCAAGAAACCATACCAAAAACCCATCAAGTTTCTGCCTAAATGGATTCCCCAAAACGTCAACTGATTAACATGGTCCAATGCACAGGATAGATTCATGAGTGGAAGGTACATAAGGCAGTGCTTTGCAGTACCCTGTTTACCAACAATAAGATGGAGGATCAGGAACTGCTTCAGTGTACCTAGACATTGACGAAATACACATTGGTAAGGCTTATTGACTAAGTACTCTGAGGCTCAGCCACTAATCCTGCTACAAAATACTCTTCCCAGAATTTCCATAGGTGACGCAGTAAGAGAAATTGATCTGTAACAGCTGGGCTGCTGCCTGTGCCCTTTTTTAAAGATGGGTAAAATGGTGAGTGACAACCAGAAACGTGATATACAATTATCAGATATCCTATTAAAACCTTTGAGAGTAATGGTGCCCATAAATCAATGTTACTCTTGAAAAATATCAATGGGAACCCCATCCGGCCCAGGCGCCTCAGAGGAGGGGTGCTCCTGTAAACCATTGATAGCCTCACCTCAGTCAACATTTAGGGTATCTTTACAGTGCCAAGGAATTTGGTCCAGGAGTTGCACTTCTGTATAGAGCTCAGCAGAATACATTTGGGAAAAGTGAGCAACCGACTGTTCAGGAGTAAAGTGCACAGTTAGGCTACATGTGTTAACATCTCTGTCTCTGATGGCTCTAACAGCTCCTTAAAATGATTTAACATTCTTGGACTCTCAAGCAAGCATTATGGAATCTCATTTGTGCATGCGTAAGAAATTTTCCTGTTGTTGATAGCTGCCTTATAATATATGTGAGATGCTACATGTCACATTGCAGCATCCGTTGGTTTACATTTTCAGGGCGTTCCACAATTGTCTCCTGGTCAGTGAACAGGAAGTGTCAAACCATTTGGCTGTTAAAAGAGGACAGTTGCGAACTGGCTTAAGCAGAGATAGTTTAATTTTCGAACAAATATCTACAAAGGACCTAATCAGGTACACCCCCTTACCTTGTTCAGACAAACATAAGTTAAATAGTGCAGAGTGGTGACGAATGAAAAGTTTTAAAAAGTCCCCTGGATCATTCAGGTTGCACATCAACCTCAGCCCATTAAGGCTGCAGTGAAAGAAAAGCTGTCCTTCAGAAGATAATGAGAATTATCTGCAGGGGGAATCACAGCTGCATGAGGATAATGATCGCTGTGAGGTTTGGCAGTGATCACACAGGATACTAGGGGGCATATTTATACTCCGTTTGCGCCGAATTAGCGTCGTTTTTTTCGACGCAAATTCGGCGCAAAACTAACGCCATATTTATACTTTGGCGCTAGACGTGTCTAGCGCCAAAGTATGAGTAAAGAGCGTCATTTTTTAGCGTGAACGCCTTCCTTGCGTTAATGAGATGCAAGGTAGGCGTTCCCGTCCCAAAAAATGACTGCGACGCAAATGCGTCGTATTTATACTCCCGGGCAAAAATCACGCCCGGGAGTTGGCGGGGCAGAAAACCCCGCATTTGCGCCACTTTTTAACGCCTGGGTCAGGGCAGGCGTTAAGGGACCTGTGGGCTCAAAATGAGCCCACAGCTGCCCTCCCATGCCCCCAGGGACCCCCCCTGCCACCCTTGCCCACCCCAGGAGGACACCCAAGGATGGAGGGACCCACCCCAGGGACATTCAGGTAAGTTCAGGTAAGTATAAATATTTTTTTGTGGCATAGGGGGATCCTGATTTGTGCCCCCCTACATGCCTCAATGCCCAATGACCATGCCCAGGGGACATAAGTCCCCTGGGCATGGCCATTGGGCAAGGGGGCATGACTCCTGTCTTTACTAAGACAGGAGTCATGTAAATGGCGTCTGGGCGTCGTTTAAAATGGCGCAAATCGGGTGGAGGCGATTTTTTGCGTCAACCTGACTTGCACCATTTTTAAGACGCCCTAGCGCCATTTTTCACTACGCCGGCGCTGCCTGGTGTACGTGGTTTTTTTCCACGCAAACCAGGCAGTGCCGGTCTGCTTGCGCCGGCTAACGCCATTCAATAAATACGGCGCCCGCATGGCGCTTCGGAATGGCGTTAGCCGGCGCAAAATTTTTTGACGCTAAACTGCGTTAGCGCAGTTTAGCGTCAAAAAGTATAAATACGGGCCTAGGTAAGATGGAAAACTCTGTGGAAAAAAGATGTAATCGATCATAGAGTCACAGCCGAGTCACGGATAGGTAGGGGTGGTACATCTACGGATAAGATCATGAAAATTCACCAAATCCCCCTTGCCTACAAAATTCTAGGGCCCATATTTATACTTTTTTTGCGCCGCATTTGCGTCACTTTTTGACGCAAAAGCGGAGCATACTTGCACAATAGAATTGTATTTTGTAAGTTAGCGCCGCTTTTGCGTCAAAAAATGACGCAAATGCGGCGCCTAAAAAGTATAAATATGGGCCTAGATGTCCCCCCTTCTTTTATCACCGTTTCCAAAGTCGAGCTGTCAATAGAGTGTGGTCCAGATTGGTGAAAAATAGAAACCCCAGCCTTTGGCTTTGCGGTAAAGTCCCCAAAGAGAACCAAATGCGGCCTGCAGAAACATGAAAAATTAGAACTATAAGTTGTGTCTATAAATGTGAACAAAAATTGATAATTTAAAATGTTAGAAGATGAAAAATCATCATTATAAAAATGTACTAAATAAAAACAGACCTGCTGCTAATTCAACCTGTAACCCCTGGATGACCCTGCCAGTGATATTTAAACCAGTAATTGATACTTTAAGCGATAGCTTAAACTATGTTGCCTTGCCACCCTTCCCTCTTCCAGATGAGGAAGGGGTAGTCAATCGAGAATGACAATCAAAACCATGGCATAGCAAGCTTGAAACAGCCCGTGTTTTTAACCAAAATGATGTGAAATTGTCCAATAAATACCAACTAAACTGCTGCACTCACTTTGGTTTTCAACCCAGATATATCCCAGTTCACAATACTTAAAGTAGAGAACATGTCCTACAAATTAACAGAAGTGCTTGGTGGCACACTTTCAAACTCAGTGACAATATTGAAGATATGTGAGAGTAAAGAAGCTTCAAAGGGAACAAAGATAGAGTTCCTTACTGGTTCAAGGGTGGAACATGGCTGTCAGTCCAGGCTTCAAGGTTCGACAAAGGGGAAAATAAATCGATTTTGCAGATCAAAAGCACAAACATTTTGATGTGCCAGGTCCCTGGAGAACGAGCTTGCCAGCATTGTGGAAAGGTGGGGGGCCCTATAGAAGAGTCCAAGAAGTAGTACAATTGTAGGTAAGTTTCGCAGAGGACAACCATTGAACTGGTTCAGCAAATTACGCAGAAAGGTGGATTTCGGGATATTTAGCACAACCCAATCGCCCTCCATAGTTTTGGAAGAAGGGTTCACCCAGTGGACTCTTCTGGCAAGCAGTATTTGGCTGGAGTCACATACACAAAATTCTAATTCTTAGCCAGTCAATGCATAGCATTGTGCTTTAGTTGATCCCCAAACTCAACTGAGTCAGCAGACAAGTGTGTGACCTTGGTGAGAATTAACACATAGGCTCAAGCTTCAGGAGGAGACCTAGAGTGGGCAACTTGCAAGGGCATGGCTTAGTGTGGAGTAAGGATGAATGAGCAGGCTGGGGGGTATTATCAGAACTTAATTTGAGTCTGTGATTTCCGGTGGGGGCCACCAGCACTCATTTGGAGGGACTAACACTCTTTTTTTCCTCATCTGACAGCAAGAGACAGAAAAAACACACAAATGGGAAAGATGGAGGAAGAGAAAAATGGAAAAAACTGAAACTAAGGGATTAAAAAGTGACAAACAAGAGTTATATATAGTGCCAGTGACTGTGTGTCCATTGATTAAAGGGCCCCTAGTTGGTTTCAGGGCTAAGCAGCATAGATATTCAGCATGCTAACATTTAATAGTACCAGCTGTGGCATCTATCAATGGAAGAGGACACCGCTAGAGGCACTGAGGTGAGTGTGCCCTGTTATGTACTGGAGAATTTAAGTTTGGGGAAGGTCAGTGGATTTGGAAGAAGGGTCAAGACTCATAAAAAATGATGAGCATGATTTTCATAGCTAATGTGACCCAACTCTCCTTTCCTGTTCACATGGTAATTTCTTAATGTATATTATTTTTAGTACTGTTTATTTCATTCATTGTGCTTCTTTTCTTGAGGGAGTAGATGGGTAGTGGTAGTAATTATAAATCAATATGTAATTGTAAGTGCAGTATGTCTTCTCCTCCTACCTTAAACATTTATTATTCTGAATGTAATATCCCCAATGTTTCCTTTATAACGAAATGATTAGAAGCAACTGTTGGAGGTGGTCAGAGCAAGCACTATTGACTTAACAGGAATAAACTACACATTCTAAAATCTACATACTTCTCATGGTTCACACACGGACCCATTGTAGGACAGACCTCACGACACCAGTGGTAAATGACATCAACCACCATAAACAGGACCGGTAGCCACAGTTTAACTGTGGCTCCTAAACCAGGTCTGGCAGTAACAATATAGCAGAGGAAAACCTTGAGGTGGAGATAGGAGAGACGCCTTACTAATTGGGGGTCACAGTAAATGTTCAACTGAAGCACCTGTTCAGCCTCACAACCTCATTAATGACATTAAGAGGGACATCTTCATTATAGCCATTTGGGCCAACAAATCAGTTTATCCTTCTGAAATTGATACATTGAGTTAGATTGAGCTGGTTACAAATATCACACGTAGGTGCCAAGGTTTTACTCTAATGTTGTGGTCTGCATTATTTATGTAGTTGATATTAATAATCATGACACCCCTTTTCGCTTCTCCAGGGCACTGGCTTCCCTTGTCCCTCCATTGGATGCCCTCAGATGGGCCACTATGCCGACACCTACTCTGGTATCACCAAAGTCAGCCAGAAATTTTACTTAAACACGGGTGATGCCAAGGATTTTGCTCGTAAGTTTCATGCATATATGCAGTTCTTTTTTAACATTATTTAGGTATTAGTTGTATTTGAAATCAGATTATTCTGATCACAAAGGCCTAAAGGTAGGAGTGGGTGCAACAGTGTAATTCAATCTAGCGTAATTACTCATAATTGGCGCAAAATTACTCGTAATTATGCATAATTGTGTGAAAAGCGTAATCTAGCATTTAGCTCTATTTTCTTAGTGCAAAATGCACCTTACTTCGGAGTCACTAAAATTTTACTCATGCCTACCTAAAAGTAGATCAGGAAGGAATTGTAGAAAATGGAAGGCAGTTTTTCTGGCGTTATAGTGACATCACTCCATTTTTTTTAGTAGTCCGCGTTCAGTCATATTGTGACCCGCCACCTTCATATTCTTTTTTTGACGGTCGTTTTGGCTTAAAATGGGTTGACCTGCTTTCACCCCCCTTCCTCTGTAACCCCTCATGTGTCATGTCCGTCTACCAACATGTCTAGGGTCACGATTCGGAACTCTAGTAGCACTGACGTGGAACACTCTGTGAAGCCCTTGAGGATAACGAGCAAACACGTAATGGGTTATTGAAAAGAAAGTTGCAGAGGAAAGGCTCTTGGAAAAGTGAATGAATTGCAGCCGGTTTACTGCCTGTCAGTAACTAGCTGCCAGCCGGATGAATGTCTAATTGAGAGCAGAAAACTCGCTAATGGATGGTTAATGAAAGTGACTTCCAACTTTTAAAGCTATCAGTCATAATACTAATATGGGATTGACTGCTAATTAATTGTCAGACTGACGAACAACTGACTCATAACTAGCTGAATGAGGACAGACTGACCGAGGGCTAATCGAATGACAAATGACTAACGTAGGACTGATTGATTACTGAGTATCTGAAGGTAGACTGATTGATGACATACTTTTAAATAATTGTTTACCGAATGCCTGATTGACGAAAGACTGAATGATGAATAAGTAATTATGTAAAGGCTGCTGAATAAGTGATTGGCAAATGACTGACTAATGAAAGCCTCAGAGAATACTGATGAATAATAAATTAATGACCAGACTGGTGGAGGTCTAATCATTAAAACACTCACTTGAAAAGCTCTAACTAGCACATGGCCAGCCAATGGATGGACTGACCAGTAAATTAAAAACCGATAAACGGCAGACTGATGAAGGGGTGGATGATAAAGGGGAGACTGATATATCAAGGGCCGGTCGTTAAATGGCTGGCTGATAAAAAATGGCAAAACGTGATCTAGTGTCTATAAGTGTCACCATCGAACCAGAAAACATGAGTTCTATGGCCGATTTTACCATTTACAATATTGTGTGATCCTCTTCAAATGACGTTTACTCCATGTGTGCCAAATCTCTTCTCTGCCAACATTTGGAAACCTTAGAAACAGGCTGAACACTAGAATTAGGCGCTGAGCATAAAACAGGACCTTTTTAGGTCTTGTCTAGACAGCACATGCTTTGTCTTGAAGAGACGTGTGGTGTTCAGTCTGTTGGCTTCAGCCCGCCCTCAGACTTTCAATTTGCTTGCTCCATTGTCTTCTTTGTCCCCATTTGTCCATGGCATGAATACGTCATGCCACTCTTGTGTTTGACCCTACCCCCAGAGCATGGACCAAGTATTTGTAAACATCCACTGATCCTATTTTGTGAACCACTTTGTTCCTTTGTCTTATGTCATACTGTGCTCGTGTTTTCAGTTCACTCATTTCTGTCTTGTAGCTTTCCATGTTACCACCTCTCCCACCCGCTGGAGGGTTTCTAATTCTTCGCCACTGGTTCATTTGTGTTTTATTTACACTCCTGCCTCAGGCTGACTGCTGTTTCATTCTCAGTGCCGCCTGGTCCCACCCTCCAAAGCTTCGCAGGGATGGTCACTTCCCTCGCGGTCTTCTTGCTGTGCTGAAGCACCCCGACACTCCACTGCCTCTGCCAAGCGCTTTGTTTATCTTTCCATCTTTGTCTAAGGGGATGTCCTGGCCTCTGGCAGACAGGTCCTGCATCGGGCCTCCTTCCTCGGGGTCCAATGGTGCAAAGCAGATCGCTTTGTAGTCCAGGTAGGGGTTGTTGAAAGCATGCTCCTCCATCTTGGACTCGCCCCTGAACTGTAACTTCAGCCTCTTGGACATGTTCTCTCTCATCACACGGGGAGCTGGTGGGGACAAAATAAGAAATGCGATGCAAGCATGACAGGGAAGAATCAATGAGCCTCTCACGCTGGACTGATGTGATGTGTAGGGGACGCTGAAGTCTATCAACCTACGTAAGACAAAAACATTGACAACGCCAATAGCTCTCGGATTTTTTAGACCTATTGGCTTTGCCAATGCTTGTTTGTTCAGGCTTGTATCACCAAGAAACATTATAGTTCTTATTCTGCTGCTGCAAAAGTCGATATTGATTGACATTCATTCATCAAAAATTGAGTGGCTGGTAAGTTTTCAAGCAGGTAATTGAGGTTGTGAGGCCTACCCTCTCACATCAAATGTGGTTTTCCCTACTATCCAAGGTACTGGATACTGGACCTGAGATCAAAAGTATGTAATAACACTGTTACTTCACACACAATAAATATGAATGTTCTGCACGAGTTATCAACTGGACCTAAATAAATAATACCCTAAAACTAAAGTACAATAAAAATGGGTAAGATTCATAGGTGTTTCACATCTCTAATCTTAGGCATTCAAGAGATTTTTACCAAATATACATTTTAGGATTATGTCTTGCAATCCAGTTGGTTGGCAGTATGATTCAGAAGAACATGCTCTCATAGGACCCTGTGCTTAATGTAATCGTATGAGTTCAGCACTCTTGATCTGTCTAGACTTCTGCCATGTTTTAACATTTAACTTTATGGAGGTCTTTGGCGCAGCTCTAGAGACAAGACATTTTTCATATGTACCCACGTGAGTTTTACTGTCTGCAAATTTTTAATTCATTGGATTACTTCGAGAAAAAGCAATGGACTATTGTTTTGGAAACCTGTTTGTCTCCCTGTTAGGGTTAAGCACACTTTGGATTTAAAAAAGGATACCTGAGTCAACATTTCGTGTCTACAACACATGCATGTTACAGTGCTAGCCGTACAGGGTCAGCATAAATCAATTTCAAGGATAATCGGGGCTCAGTGTGGATCCAGCACACAATGAGCAATTACTCCCACCTATTGAGCCACAGGGTTCGGGCACTGACTCCTTCATGGTAGATTTTTACTGGAGCAATGTGAATCCCTTCATGCCCCTGCTATTTGCAGTCAACTTACTGTGGATCTGGATTGGCAGATGAGCTGGGAAAAGGTGATTAGGGAAAAATAATTTTGTGGACCTTCGTGGGATTTTCATTATCAAATCGATCTGTGTCTGGGACCGGCTGTTGAATAAGGTGCAATTGGTGCAGTGCAACCAGCTAAAGACTAAGGGTGGGCTGAGCTCACAGAGTTCTATTCTGTGGAATTCCATGGAGCAGGCTAAAAACTCAGTGGAATTCCGTGGAGTTCTAGGTGCGGGGAGTGCCACTTGCCCTACCACCCTGGCCTGAATGCGCCTGATCTCGAAACCACTAAGCAGGGTCACGCATGGTTATGAACACTAACCAGGCCCGACCCTGCTTAGCGCTTCTGAGATCTGGTGCAATCAGGCCAGGATGGTATGCCGTAGGCAGCGAAAGCTGCCTTTTAGGCCTCTTGTGCTGACACAGCCCACCCTCCTGGAGCCTGCTACTCTCCACACTTCCCTTAACCAACTGCCCTCCTTCACAAACCTGCTTTGGAGGGCCAAGCACACCAGCCTTGTAGTCACTTCCTCTGCAGTTACACAAGGCCTCAGACCCAGACCGCCCTTTCTTTAGTGCCCAGCAATAGCAGCAGAAAACCAGCTCACCACCAGCAGCCTGGTATTTTCACAAAGCACCTAGCCTTGCTTGCCACTGGGCTCTAAGGCACTCTCTCAGGCCACACACATCTTTGTCTGGAGGGGGGCTGCTGGACTACCACTCAGCAGCTGATGCTCCCCTGGTCTCCAGCTCTCCTTGCTGGCTTCAACACCGTACTCCATAACATCACTTCCTTTCCCAGGGACTCTGGGGAGACAGATGTTCTTTTCAAGTGGCGCTCTGACTGCAAGTTTCCTTTTTTCCAAGCACAGACCCCCCTCATATGCAAATTCTGTACATGCCTAGTGTCGGCCCCTGTGTTCACATAGAAGACAAAGCAAAACACGGGTCTGGCCTGGGTCCAGGAAGGTCCCAGTTGCCAGTGGCCTGGCTGTCTGCCTCCCTCTGCCCCCTGCTCCCGGGCTGCTGACAACAGTGAAAGGAGGGAGGCCTGGATCTGGAGCAGGCACCAGTGCAGCCTTTCAGCAGCAGCTTGCAGTAGCTGTACACCGCCAAGCGGCTGAAAGCAAAGCCTGTCGCAGCATGGAAAATGTTGTTTTCATTTTGGGCCGAGTATAAAGTCCAGCTCAGTTATGGGCCACACGGCGCAAGCGCAGGCTGTCTACACCTGTGCTGTATTGTCCATAACTGGGCTGCAGTGTGCATGCTGGTGAGCTCCACTCCACTGCAGGGCTAGCAGAGTTTTTGGCTGAATTCCATGCTCCAAGCGGAACGCGGAGTGCCAAAAACTCCATTAACTCTGCCAGTGGAGCGGAGCTCACTGCCCACCCCTACTAAAGACAGGGCAAAAGGGCAGATGTCACATGTACATCATGACCAAATAATGTGAAACATTTGTTTAAGCATATATACAGCCAGGGCTTAATTTGTAAAAATGTATGTGCCACGTCTGAAGGTAGCACTTAGGAGGCCATTGCCACTTGCAGCACCCACTGACCCTGCCAGTGCTGCCAAATGCCATTACCAATGGCCTGGACCCACTGCTACTATTATGTTTTTAATGTATATCAAAATTACTAAACTAATGTGTTCTGCACTGCAGACAGTGCCATCATGTGATGAGTTGTCATACAAAAGTGTCAGTGTTAAGAATTATTGGCCTGATTTAGATCTTGGCAGCCACACCACCAAGCCGTGTCGATGGCTGATGCAATCAGACCATCAAGCCAACTGTATTTTGCCTGCTGTATTTAGATGTTACAGTTCTGCAAGCAGATTGAATGGCGACGGATTGCAGACGAAAAGAGAATCCAATAGACTTCGTACAATGGCAGGGGCTATGGAATAGAGGCAAGTGATACACAAACACTCTCCCTTAGCCATATGTGTACCCCTGCACTGCACACTACACAGCACACCACAGTCACACAATAACACATTGCCATTCGAACACAACACAACCTGTACATTCCATAAAGACGTATTGACATACATCCATACCAAAATATACACACACCATTAACACTGCACCCACACAAGACACATTCATGATAGCCAACACAACTGCACACTTATCTCCACAGGAACACTCACACAAATGTCCAACTACACACATCACAACAACATCTGCCACACAACAACCACACTCACCTGAATGTGTCACACGGCAACACAACATCCACAACAACATTAGTCTCACATGCAAGTGACACACATACAGAAACCACTCCATCACCTACTCCAGCTTCCTCCAACTCAACTAGACAGTAGCATCACACACACACACATACACTTACTGACTCACGCACACAAACAACTCTCAGCACAACATGACAAGTACAGGTCCCCTGGCAAATGTGCACACATGGACACAGTTGACAGGTGCGAATATACAGTCATTGTTGTACCAGCATTCATTTGCCCAAGAATACTGACACCATAATGACAGTTGTGCATGTGTGCAATATGTGTTGTGTACCAGTGTGTCCCAATCCATGTCTAACCCACTCGTGTCTACAACATATGCATATGCATATGCAAAATTTACTGTGGCATGTATATGCGTGCAGTGGCCCTGACCTCCCAAGCAGTGCCCACCGAATGTAACAACCTACCATGGCAGCCACAATGGCAGGTGTTGTCCAGTCATGTCCAGTCGAAGATGGGGTGGAATGTGGAAAAAAGGTGAGTTTTCCCCTCAAACCCTTACAATCCGCCAACTCAAACATGGAGGTCGGACACTTTTTTTCTTGGTGGTAAGGCACATCCAAATCTGAACGACAGGAAGGGTGTCTGGGGTTCTGCTGTCAACCACTTTTCCCTATTGCGCCTTTCGTGGTGGAGACAGTGGTTTGAATGCGGGCATTCATCTATGGGACCGCCAACATCTAAATATGGCTGGCAGACCATTGTGACAGTGGATGGGTTTTCAGTCGAAAGGTTGATGGCGGGACCATTACATTTCTAACATCTAAATCAAGCCTTAAATGCCGGTACTGAACACCCACAAACACCGGCACAAATTAGCACTGAATTTAGCAATGATATTCCAGTTCTGTGCTCTACTGCTGCACAAACAAAATATGGTTTTCAGACAATGAGCTATTCCACCTGCACAACAAGAGAGCCATTAAAATTATAAATACAGAATGCTGTACTATGTCCCTGAGACCCTGAGAATGTCTAACAAAGTTAAGTAATTTCAGTACTTTTCAGTCATACATTTCATCATGCAACGTATTAGTAGGAGTCCAGACTATGTTCATGCATTGACCCAGGCAGGGAGATCTAATTTAACCTAAGCAGAGCAATAGCAAATACCCGGCAAGAATGTTCACCCCGGCATTGAAGGTCATGCACAGCTTTTAATTCTGGAGCATTTTGGACCACTCATTCTGAACTACATGGGGTACATTAATCTTTGTATTCACCACTCTACAGAGGGACTGGAGGAGCAAGCCAATAAGGAGCACTGGAGAAACAGACAACACATGGAGTAAGGATAAGGATGAGGGCAGGAGACATGGTGGTCCATACAAACCAGGTATGTCCTGGTCAAAAATATTACCTTCCGACTTTAGTCCTTTAAGTCCCAATCTGCCGTAGGAATACACTTCTAAAGCCTTCTGAGGCAGCAGGGGAGGCACTCATAGACTCACAGGGGGGCAGGCAGAGACCAACGGGAGGGTCCAGTCCAGTTGCCCCTGGTTTGCTGGACTGTTGCAGAAATCCTCTTGTAATTTGTTCTAGCCCTACTGTATAGCTTTAACAGGAGGCCAGCCTTATGTCCACTAGAGTACACTTGTTAGCCCTGGGCACTAGGGAGAGAGCAGGTGTAGTCTTCTATGCTCTTCTCAAGCCCTCATCTGATCTTCCATAAGTCCAGGATTGCATGGGTGCCTGGAGATGCCACATGTTTGTCTGGCATATCTAACACTTAAATCCAGATTTAGGCAGACCCTATAGCTGCAACAAATTTAGAGACAGACGTCTGGTGGAACAAAAACTGTGCTCTCAGAAAACAGACGGTGGATACACACAACATGCGTTGCCATTCTCTTTCCCTCCTTTGAAGTGCACTCCAAATGCTATATGTAATCCGTAGCAGACCTGTCAAGAAGTTATTGATGCTCCAGCAGGATCTGACACTGTAATGTCATCAAGAGGCCCACTGTAATAGAGGCCAATCAGACTGGGAGGAAAAAATAGAGGTGCAGGCCTGGGTGTTAGCTTCATCTGCTTGTGATTGGGTAGGCTTCTTTGAAGTTCACCAGGGGGCTAGGCACAGCCCCTAGGCCGTGCTGCCAAGGGAAGGACAACATCTCCCCACACCCAAGGCCACTTCATACCTCCCAGTGGGGAAGCCATCAACAGCCAGGTGACTACTGGAAGTTTCAGAAAGGCATTAGAGGCAGGGAACAGGTAACTCGGGTAAGTTTTATAAAGAACCTTTTCTTTAATAGTTACAAAAATGTGACTTTATCATTAAATTTGACTTTGTTTAACTATTAAAACGAGTCCTTGAAATATGTTTCTAGCTGCTACCAAACTGAAATTATTATTATAAAGTGTAATAATCTAACGCAGTGCTTTCCCATGGAACCATCCAGCCTTGCGCAATGAAGATAGCTTTTAAGATTTTTCACTGTCAAGTAAAAAAATGTTTATTCAGGAACAAACCCCTTAAGACTATCTCAATTAAAATACATCATTCATTACAATAAAAAATTAAAACAGTAAAATAATTAAAGATAATGTATATACTTAGTGTAAAATAACTTTGTAATAAAATGTACACACTACTGTTCTTACACAGTATTTCCTTCTCATAAACCATGTGGACGCAAGGAACTAGAGTTTCTCTGGTGTTAGACCTTAAAAGTCGTAGAGCATATTGGGGATGGGCTGTCCCAATCTGACGATAGATTGGGACAAACAATTTAGTCCACACATTTGCATAGTCTTTGGAGAAAAATAATACATGTGTCACAGTCTCAGTTTCAAGTTTTACAAGCAGGACATTTTCCATCAGTTGACGAGTCAGTTGGCCATTGGCTACTGAAGCCATTCGGAGGCAGTATGCCATACTTTAATTTTATATAAAGTTGTTTACATAAAACTGGCATAACTAATAAAGAATGGCTCAAAATTGATTGTACACGTAAATTCTAGAAATATATGGGGCCAGTCTATAGGAGCGTAATCTGGGTGTCTGCCAAATTTGCAGCAGTATAAAAGTGGTGTAATATTTACTTTGTTTGCAATAGATTTTATTTCTATATCCATATAAAGTGGTAACAATGGGGGACTTTGTGGCAGCATAACAACGAATCTAAGGAAATGCTTTTTCACTTTGGCAAGACTGAGAAATTTACGATGGTCCCATAATCCAACACCATTAAGGGGTTACTCCAGAGCTTCAACATATTACAATTCTGTAATGCTGGGGTGCCCGAATTTACCAGGGAGTAATTTGATCTGTGTCCCTTTAATATCCCAGAACTATATTGATGCAGTTTTAAGATGTACTTTTACATAAGCTTTTTCACTATAAGTCCTACCATATACCCACTCTTATGGACAATGAGGCCTACCTTCAGGGTGTCTTAGTAATATTTAAGAGGAAGGTTTAGGCCTGTCAAAATGGTTTAGTTTGACATGTTGAAATAGAATTTTTAAACTGCCCTGCCAGGCTACAATGGTAGACCTGGGTCAGTGTTGCTCTGTCACCGCAGCAGGTGGCACAATGGGTACTGCATCTCACTAGTGACATTTGTCAGGCCCTGGCTGCACCTGGTACCATATACAAAGGACTTATAGGTAAGCTAAATGTGCCAATCTGGTGTATAACAATTACATCATGTTTAAAAGGGGAGCACAAACACTGTAACACTGGTTTGCAGGGGTAAAGTGAACAGAGTTCTATGGTCAACAAAAACAGCCAAGTCAGGAGGACCTGGCGAGCCATGAAGCAAACTATTTGCAACCTGGAGGTTATCAGTGGAAAACCACTTCTGTATTAGCGACCAGACCTTTAAGGAAGCAATTGCATATCCCTCCGTTTTCCCTTTCAGCACCGTGGAAACATAAAGACACCGTTTTGCGAAGATTGCGCAGCAGGGGCAATATATACCCCACAGTATATTGTCCAGTCAAGAACAAAATCATCTGAATGGCACCATATCTTCAATATTCAGTGGTAGAAGCATTTTGCTGCACAAATTCGAAAATATACCTATGACCATTAATCTGATTTTAAGAAGAAAAAAAACAAATGTAAGATTTTGTTTTTCTTTTTGACTACATTTTAATGAACATGTCCTTAATTCTGCAGGCTATCGGTACAAAGTGTCGGTCACGCTTACTGGAAGTTCTAGAGTGACCGGGTTTTTTAACGTCGCACTCTACGGAAGCAATGGCAACACTAGACAATATGAAGTTTTCAAGTAAGTTTATTGTGAAACGCGAAAAACACATTTCCTGTTTCACAGTTTTTATACATACGAATAAATTGTTCTATTAAAGAAACCAGATTGCACAGTCTAACTCGTGGAATTCCTCCGTGGCATAGTGTAAGTAGAAAGTGTTGTGCCGCTCCCATGTTATTATTACGCATCCATTAATTACTCCTTATTAAACTCTGGAAATCAGCGAGCGATTGGTTTTGATAAACAATGGTTTTCCTTTGTTTTGAAAAAAATCGCATTTAATATTTCGTTTAGTTCTATATTATTTTTGTTTTTTTACTTTAACCAGTAGATGGCAGTGTCGGTTCATCTACTCCTTTTTTTTTGTGGTGGGGTTGTGGGGGTTTCGGCCCCCTTGTGCCTCATGCTTTTTTTTTCTTTATATCTTAATATTTTGGCTGGGTGGAGGAAGGCGGGGGCGGCGCCGGGACAGGGAAATGGGGGCGAGGGTTTACCTATCATCCCCTCTTCAGAGCTATTGGAATAATGCGCCAGGGAATGATTAAATTGCGCTGCAGCGTTGCCTGAATTGTGAGGCGGGAAAAGACATAATATGCAGCGTAGGCTAGTGTGTATTTCGCCCTTTTTAATGTTAACACTGTCTGGGCAAAGGTTCCCTCTAATAAGAAGCAGTTTGATACTCAAACACAGTGATAGACGATTAGAAAGTGACCAGTCAACTTTTGCCAAGGGCCTTCCACTTCACAGCAAACCCTGTTGCTGCATTTTAGTAACTTTTGATCGATTTGAGCTAGAAACCTTTTTTTAAAATAAATTCTATAAATCAGTCAGTAGATGAAGGATTATGTGGCAAATCCATAATTTTGTTGAAAAAGATTTGGGTGGAAAATTGAATAATTTAAATGACCCTGTCTATTTCGAACGACTAGAGCATTCACATACATTTTTAGGTCGAGCATAGCAGCGCACAAGCTCTGCTTTTCCAACGTGTTGGTATGTATCTGGGCTTTCAACCCCTCCCACAGCACCCATCACTATACTCCTTCATGGGCTTGCCTTTCAAAAATCCTTTGTTTTCGTTGGTAACTGCTTTACCTTTGTCCCTCCTTAGGGCGGTTTTGGTACCACCTTTGCCGTCGACCCTGTTACATGGATAATTGCACTTTTGTCAATAACTTTGACTACGAGCGAACTTCTTTTTCATTTTGTCTCTCTCTTTGCGCTCACGGCGGTGCTTTGAATCAGCTCGCTTATGTCTACTGTTTTACTTTTTATTTTCAGTTTGTGTGGCAAGAAAAGTCCAGTTAGGAATTTACAACGCTAATAGCTCTACCCCGAGCAAACACGAGACCAATTGCATTGCAAATGCTTGTTGTATACGTTTTCTCTATGTTTTTGACTTCATTTTAATTTTCGATGCAATTTTCCTTCCGCCGTTTCTTTGCCTGCTCTCACCGCCCTCCTCATTCTAGCTGGACTTCTAAGACCTGCCTTAGGTCTAGAGCTCGCCCCCCACGTCCGCAGCACCAACCTGCTGTCTCCTGCCTCTGACCCCCGCCCACGCTGCTGCTAGCGTGTTCGAGGCCCTCCTCCACCCGCAGGCATCCTCCTGCGCCTCATCCCTGGTGTCTAGTGGGCTCTAGTAAGCTTCACTTGACCCGTGTGCCGCTTTCCGCCGTCCTGTAAGTGTTTTCTATATTTTCTGCGCCTTGCCTCCTTGCGCTTCTGCCCCCGTCGTGCCCCTTCTGATTGTGCCACTTTTCGCCGTCCTGTAAGTGCTTTTCTATTGTTTTCAAGCGCCTTGCCTCCTGCGCGTCTGCCCCCGTTGTGCCCCTCTGATTGCTGTGCCCCGATTGTATTTTGTGCCATTAGTGTATTTTTGTGACTGTTTTTCTAATTTGTGCCCGACTTTTTTGTGCCTTGTTTTTGTTGTTTTCGCCCCTTGGGCGCTCCCCCTTGCAGTTCTCTCCCTGCCGCTGCCTCCCTGCGGCCCTGCCCCCCTCGTGCCCCCATTCGCCGCTCCCTCCCGCCTCCCGCCTCCCAGCTGCTCCTCCCTCCCCCCTCCCTTCTTAATGGCTGGCGCTGCGCGTCCGCGCCAGAGGCAAGCCCGTCTGCGCCCGTCGGCGCCTGGACCGCGACCAGCGCCACCTCCCCTGGCCCTCGCGCCCCATGCCTTCGTTACTCGGCCAGCGAACTCCTCGCCCTCAAGCCTGGCCCCTCCACAGAGTGCTTCCAGGCCAGCCCGAAGCACACCAAAGGACCTTTTTCCTGCCGTACCTGCAACTTCACCTGCAACAGAACAACGAAGCCAGCAACAACCAACACTAACCATCTGCACTGCATCCTCCTCAACACACGCTCCGCACGAAAGCACGGCATAGAACTCTGGGACCTGCTCGACAGCAACGCCCCAGACGTAGCCTTCCTGACCGAAACCTGGTGGAACGACTCCTCGGCCCCTGACATCGCCATCGCCATCCCTGACGGCTACAAGATCACCAGAAGAGATCGCACCAACGGAATCGGAGGAGGAATAGCCATCGCCCACAAAGCTACCCTCAAGATCAATACCCACACGGACGACACCCTCAAAACAGCCGAACACCTCCACTTCCAGATTCACACGGACCCCAACACTACCCTCAGAGGAACCCTCATATACCGTCCTCCAGGACCAAGAGCCCTCTTCAGCGACACCGTCTCCGACCTCGCAAGCACCCACGCCCTCGCCTCTTCAGACTACATCCTCCTAGGAGACCTAAACTTCCAACTGGAGAACAACAATGACGTCAACACCGCATCACTGACCACCAACCTCTCCAACATCGGACTCCGTCAACTGGTCAACACTCCCACCCACATCGCCGGCCACACCCTTGACCCACTCTTCACTTCAAGCAACCACATCTCTTTCAGCCACACCTCCGAACTCCACTGGACCGACCATCACTGCGTCCATTTCTCCTTCAAGAAAAACACCAAACACCACCGCACCCCTCTTCCGCCTCACCGCCGCTGGGGAAAAGTCACCAAAGACCAACTCACCAACAACCTCGCCAAAAAACCCCCACCCGACCCCACCGACCCAGACTCCGCCGCCATCAACCTCCAACAATGGATCCTCAACTGCGCCAACATCCTAGCCCCACTCAAGAGACCCACCGCCAACCAAGAAAAGAAAAAAACAGCCTGGTTCACAGACGAACTAACCACCTCCAAACGCACCTGCCAGAAACTCAAGAAAAAATGGATCCTCGAGCGTACACCCGAGAACCTTGCTACCCTCAAGGAAGCCAACCGGAAACACCACCAACTGATCCGACTCGCCAAGCGCTCCCACTTCACAGAACGCCTTAACAACAACGCTCACAACTGCAAGGAACTCTTCAGCATCGTGAAGGAACTCTTCAACCCCAACGCCAACGCCAACGACATCCCTCCATCCCAGAAACTCTGCGACGATCTCTCCACCTTCTTCTACCAGAAAATCGCAGCCATCCACGACAGCTTCAACACCTCACCTCCGCCAGACCCCACCCCCAACAACTCCTCCCACGCCGACCACATCACCACCTGGACCCAAGTAGACGACGCCGAAACCCTTAAAACCATGAACTCCATCCACTCAGGATCTCCATCTGACCCCTGCCCACATCACGTTTTCAACAAAGCCGACGTCGCCATCGCCCCCATACTCCGCAAGATCATCAACCTTTCCTTCAACACAGCTACCTTCCCGGACAGCTGGAAGCACGCAGAAATCCAACCTCTCCTCAAGAAACCTAAGGCTGACCTCAACGATCTCAAAAACTTCCGTCCAATCTCCCTCCTCCCTTTTCCAGCAAAAGTCACCTAGAAGACAACTCCATCCTAGACCCCTCCCAATCCGGGTTCAGACGAAACCACAGCACAGAGACTGCACTCCTCGCCGCCACAGATGACATCAGACTACAAATGGACAACGGCGAAACCTCAGCCCTGATCCTCTTAGACCTATCAGCCGCCTTCGATACAGTCTGCCACTGCACCCTACTAACCTGTCTACACGAAGCCGGCATCCAAGACAAAGCCCTCAACTGGATCTCCTCCTTTCTCTCCGACAGAACCCAGAGGGTCCGACTCTCACCTTTCCACTCCAAAGCCACCAACCTCATCTGCGGCATCCCCCAAGGCTCCTCACTAAGCCCAACGCTATTCAACGTCTACATGGCCCCCCTCGCACAACTGGCCCGCCAGCACAACCTCAGCATCATCTCCTACGCCGACGACACCCAGCTCGTCCTCTCCCTGACCAAAGATCCTCTCAACGCCAAAGCCAACCTTCACGAGGGACTGAAATCCATCGCCGAATGGATGAGCAACAGCCGCCTAAAACTTAACTCCGACAAGACGGAAGTCCTCATCCTCGGACGCACCCCCTCGGCCTGGAACGACTCGTGGTGGCCCTCCGCCCTAGGCCCTCCTCCCACCCCAGCCAACCACGCACGAAATCTCGGCTTCATCCTCGACTCCGCCCTCACCATGTCCAAACAGGTCAACGCAGTCTCATCCTCCTGTTTTAACACCCTCTGCATGCTCCGCAGGATCTTCAAGTGGATTCCAACAGGAACCAGAAAGACGGTAACCCAAGCCCTCGTCAGTAGCAGACTCGACTACGGCAACGCACTCTACACAGGCATCCCAACAAAAGACATCAAACGACTCCAACGCATCCGCCCGCCTGATCCTCGACATACCCCGCCGATGTCACATCTCCCCTCACCTGAGGGACCTCCACTGGCTCCCCGTGGACAAGAGGATCACCTTTAAACTCCTCACCCACGCACACAAGGCTCTACACAACACCGGACCCACCTACCTGAACACCAGACTCAACTTCTACGTTCCCTCACGTCAACTACGCTCTGCCAACCTTGCCCTCGCCATCGTCCCCCAAATCCAGCGCAAGACCTCTGGCGGCAGATCCTTCTCCTACCTCGCCGCCAAGACCTGGAACGCACTCCCTACCTCACTACGCCAGACCCAGGACCTCCTCACCTTCAGGAGACTCCTCAAGACATGGCTCTTCGAACGATAGCAGCACCACCGACCCCCCCCCCCCATTCCCCCCCTTAGCGCCTCAAAACCCTAACGGGTACATAGCGCGCTTTATAAATTATTGATTGATTGATTGAACAGAATTCTTCTCAGAGGTGGTAAGAGGACCACTGATATATACTTGGAATATGTGCAGGAGAAGGATCCTCTGCAGGCTATAAGGAATACAATTAGAGATCAGGGACGTATGTGAACTGTAGGGACGAAGTAGTCTCCCCTCCTCTGGATGCTTTAACAACATTTCTCTAGTATCATACATTGCCATTATAACTGGCCTCTTAATGCTAAAGGGGGCCAGTAATGGCAGTTATTGGCCCCATTGCAATATGAAACACTGTGGACCTGTGCGGTGCCTCCTGGAGTTCTATCTGTTGAAAGCAGCTGGAGTCTCTGGATGAATCGACTTTGGGACTCGGATCTGGAATTGCAAATTCCCAAAGTAATAAATAATTTTCTTAGGAGACCCTCATGGCGCTAGTTGTGGGTGGGGATGGTGGGGAGGGGGAATCGGGATCAGTCATAATGAGGGCCTTAGTCTACATACAGCTCAGTTGTTTCTCTTATGCATATGGAACTTGCTTGAGTCTGTCTCATACCTGTTTGAACTCTGTTCATAATTTTGCTCCAGGGTTCTTCGTTCAGGGACATATTTCTATGCCTTTACCATTCTTTTACATTTATATTTGTAGCATTTTGCTCCATCCGTCCCAACTGTCATTAAAGTACTCCAAATCCAGAGCAGTTGTGAAGAAATGAAGACATAAGTAAGAACGACCAAAACAACCGAGTCGAGGTTGGCAGTTACTCTAGAACTGCCAACCTCAAATTAGTCCATGATCAGCACTGTCAACGTTCTATATGGCATAGCTAGAGTCTGGTTGGATCATAAGATAGCACTAGAATACCCAAATCAATACCTGGCCATTGCACTACTCCCCTTCTACAGCACAAAAATAAAACCACATAATGCAGAACTACAAGACATAACAACATAGATGCATGCAAGGTAACTGAAGATAAATAAAGACAAAACATGGGGCTGGGGGACTTTGCCTGGACTTTGGCTTGGAGAAGGGTGCTCAGAGCTCCTGGCAGCAACAGTTCCCTCGTTGCCATGTGTGGACCTTTGAAGCGGCAGGAACAGTTCCTACTCTGACAAAAGGTTGCCGAAGCTATCCCTTTCTTTCTTTATTTTCTAAACTTCACAAGCCTAGCAGTGCACAGAATTAAAAAAAAAGAAATTGCGACCCCGAAGACTTTTTGCAATTTCGAACATCCCTCTTAAATTCCCAGTCTATCGTTAGCTGCTTTGATTGTCTTTTTCAGTCATGGAACTTCACATTCTTTTGCAGTCCCCAAGAAACCCATCGGTACTGTGCACCTGTGGCGGTGATTCTCATGGACCTGCGCACCTCTGTGCAGTACCTACAGGAAGATGCATGTCAGAATGCTTGCTTCCATAGAAAAATGAGCGGGCAATTTTAAATCCGAGCAGCCGTTTGACTTGGACCCACCTGCCACATGTTTAATGTAAGATGGACATTTCAGCCAATTCAGAGTTCCCCTTCCCACTTGGAAGCTCTCTCTACGCCTTTGCGTAGGCTGCTGTCCGAGGGCCTGTCCCCTCTGAAGGAATGTACTACAGGACCTGGGGAATTACTTCCTGCTGCTACAACACAAAGAGGAGGGGAGGAGACTGGGTGGCACGTGGAGACCAGCGCTCAGTTGGCCCAGAGCCCAAGGCCACCTGATAATGCTGCTCCTACAGGGACTTTCAAATGATGGAGGATTTCCAAGAGCAGAAGTGCCCAACCTGGGATCATCGAAACACAAGAGTGAGCACTTTCTTATTCCACAAAGAGTAAGTGTAACTGTCTGCAGGTAGTATGGAGAGAGACCTGCAGCTTTTAGAGCTGTCCTGCACTCAGGATCTCTCTGCTACGAGCATTGCTAAGCAGCCTTGTGCATTGCACCCCAATACACGACTCACTCGGCTCTGGCGCCTAAAGTCTGTAAACCACAGTGTTCTCTCCAGTTGCTTAGTAACATTCTACACACACTGGCAGTTCTGTGAGCCTACCAGCGGCACGTACTTGATACTTGGCGTTTCTGCTGCATCCCTGTGGCTCTCCTCCATTCAGTGCACCAGAAACCTTGGCCCACCCAGCTGTGCGGCTCCCTCCTGAGAGTCACTGGTGTCTCCGATCAACACCTTGTTGCAATGTATTACAATCACATGCCGGGGATGCTCATTATATGCTAATGATAGTGACCAAATGTGTCATGGAAGCGTGGAACCCCTATCTGAAAATTATGAGAGCCCAATTCTCTGTGACACTGAAGAGTACCACCCACATCAGTGAGAAATGTGAGCCCCAACTGCATCCACCACCACCGTTATGCTGCCCTATATAAATAAAGAGTCACTCACTTCCTTTCCACAGAGCAATCAAGGTGGAATGGTGAACTAAGACCAAACAGTGCTAATCCCTCATTCTTTGTGAGGGAACCAGATGATGCACCTTGCACATGTCCTTGGCCACCAAATCTATTGTGCACATACAGTTCTGAGACTGAGAAAAACATGGTGTTCCCTCCTTCCATTGCCCTTGGCATGTACAAGCCATGACATAAGGTAAGGCTCCCTGACATCTGGTAGGCATTGCTGACATACAATAAGAACAATAAGAACCTCTAGCATTTGCTACTAGTAGTACATTTCGTGGCCAAGCCTGGCATCTGGTGGTCAATACTGGCATGCAGTGGTGTCACTTGAACATGGAAGTCAGCATTCACCCATGCGGCACAGAGGTCAATTGAGTAGTTTATGAAACTGACACCCTGATAGCTTGCAACAATACTAATGTATTTACTCAAAATTAAAAGCAGGGATTTTAGAGCAAAGTGTGAATTTGTTCAGAAAAGGCCAAGCTATAGTTTGACATGTTTGAGTAAAATTGGTATTTGATAGCAAAATGCCTTTTTTTTACATGATTAGCCAAAGTTTGATATAAAATTAATGCATTTCCAAAACATAATTACACCTGATAATTCATTACTAATTCATATTTATTTGGGTAATACTTATGTCTGATTATATTTTCTTGGTGCCAGGGTTCACTTTCTGACAGGCTGGTATTTTGTGGTTCATTTGAATGTTGCTTATTATATACATTTATAGCTAGACAGTATCAACTGGGCTGCTACGTGATACCTGAGATTATATTAAGGGACAGATCTGTTTGAACTTGTATAAACTCTGTGACTTGGTGTGCATCATGGACAGAATCTGCCTCATATGCCAGTGTATTACAATCACATGCCAAGATTTTCCATCATATGACAGTGATTGTAACCAGATGTCAATAATGCTCATTTAATGCAAAGATGCCCTTTAGCCACCACGTATGGCTTCTAAGTAAGGCGCAATGCCCATCATTTTGCAGAAAACGGTGAAATAACACTAGGATCTACAGAATGTGCCAAACTGGGCCATATTATACAAGAGAACCATAGTGTCTAGGATTTCCACAATATTCCAGAAGAGCTAATAACTCCATGGACACCATAATGATTCAAGAATAAAATGTCAGTGGCACCTTATTTGTTCTACAGGTGTGGAGACACTGTTCGACATCTGCACTGCCTACATTTTAAATGCCATTGCGTCAATTGTGTACTCCTTAATTAACAGTGTCTCACTTACTAATGGCATACT
Source organism: Pleurodeles waltl (assembly GCF_031143425.1). Lineage (NCBI taxonomy): Eukaryota > Metazoa > Chordata > Amphibia > Caudata > Salamandridae > Pleurodeles > Pleurodeles waltl. The sequence continues at coordinate 739,933,702 of NC_090445.1, read as the reverse complement.
TGCAAAGAAGAATCATAATTTCAGATCTCCTGTATGGCCCTGTGTCCTTCCATTCTTTTCAGACAGTGCAGCCTTTGGGCTACCTAATCTCCAGGTGTATCTGTGTTAGTGGTAGCACTCAATTCACTGAGCGATGTGTGGTTCAGAGGGCAAGTTTTTGGGCCTCTGATCGTTATGGAATGTCCTCGTTTTCAGTCACCTTCCACGACCTGAATTGCTTATGGTTTTCAGAGGTCATGGGTGTCTCCAGACTGTGTTAATGTTGATTCCTTCCATCCTTGCATGTAAGGCTTAGGCTGTGGGACTAGGAAGCTTCAAATGTACCCTTCCGAAGTTTCTGTGTGGGCTGCCTCAAGGATCCACCCTCTAGACATTTGCATTTAAATATATAAGTCATGCTATTGATCTATGTATTATCCTGCTTTGGTCTCATATATCATTTTTACCCAGGTGACAGTATCGATCGCAGTCCAACTATTTTTTTAATTTTAATCTTTTTATTGAAGATTTCCAACTCAGGAACAAAGCACACACATCTTCTCTTTGTATTACAGCAAGCCAGTAGCATATGTGCCCCAACTTGTATACAGCATTTAGCGATTACCCCTGTGTAGCAAATGTCCCTCACTGCCTCTGATTAGCCACATCCCTGGGTCCCACAGATTCAATGCCTGTCCTGCATGGCATTCCAGGGTTGCCAGATTTGTTTCAATTTTTCAAATATCTTCTAGTTATATAAACGTGCTTTTTAACCTAGAACACCAGTCCAGGTCCACTTTCCATTCTTCTAAGACCAGTGTGGTGGGTGTGCCCCTTCACTGAATCACGTTTCTCCCGGCAACCATGTGTAGTGCCACATGGCTACCTCTCCCTAAATATATCAAGGATGGCCATTTTTCCTGAGAGGGTTGCCTGGAAGTCAGACATATCTTTAAGCCAACGTTCTACAGCTAGCCAGAATTGCTCCAAAACTGGACAGCCCCACGTCACATGCAGGAGAGTTCCCATCCACTTTCAGTTAAATAGGCAACTATCGTCCAGAGCGCAGCCGATCCTGGCTAGAAGCAATGAAGTTAGATAAACTCTGTGCAAAATGTTTAACTGCACAAATCTAAGTGCGCAAGTGTGGCCGCCTCCTGTGGTGTGGCAGTCGCTTCGTCCCACTCCCCCTCTTCACTCCCATTTCGCCCTGGGATCCACCCTAGGGTCCGGGGTATTGAGCATACTTTTACGGCATATGAGAGATATGGCTTTCTGCGGGATTCCCTCTGCCAGCAGTCCCTGTAGGTTTTCCACCTTTCAAAGCATGTCGCTATCCCACACTGGAGTTTCTCTTTTAAGGGTCCTGTCCCATTTTAAGGGTCACAATGTTCTGGACTGTGCCCCAAGTCTTCCAGAAAGTTTTCTAGAAGAGGTGATTCTTTTTGGCTTGTGGAGAATTTCAGACACCTTGATCCTCATTGTCTTTGGAACCCTTATTTCATTCAAGGACACCATATCAATTAAGGAGGCATGAGTGTGTTTTTTCTGTGTGTGCACGTGCGTGTAAAGCATTGTTCATGTATTTTGAGCAGGCAGGCCCGAAATGCCCCGTTTTCTTGCTAGCTGTTCAGGCTACAATCCCGACCTTTGCAGAGGATTGTTGGTCATCTCTACTAGGATCGCACCTGGTGCTATGCCAGTGAAGGGATACCACTTCACAAAAGTACACGCAGAGGTTTTTGGGCTGGTGCCACAAGAGAGGGACTAGAAAAAACCGCCGCTGTGATATCCGCTTGCTTCCTGTCCATTGTGAGGGAGACACTCTTCTAATAGTCATCCGAGCAACCCAGTAGAGGGCACTCACGGGTGTCCATGTGGAGCCAGAAGACTAGGTTTGCATTGTAAGTTGTGATCTTAACAGACACACGTCGCAGAATATGGCATCGTACCTACTTTTGAGAAGGGGACAGTATTGTCGTTGTATAGTTAAGAAAGTATGTGCATGCACGTCTACAGTTCGTGACCATAAAAACATAAACACTACTTACAACATGTTATCATGAAAGGAAAGTCAAATACATTATCGTGAAAGATTATTAGGGAATATCACAGCATACAACAGGCTAAGGCAACCAGGCAGCAATCCTGTTCCTAATCAGAAAAGCAATTATAATGTTGCTGTATCAGCAACGTAAATAAGGGCCAGATGTAGGTACCCTTTTGCGCCTCGCAAATGGCGAAAAACGCCGTTTGCGAGGTGCAAAAGGCCTCACGCGATGCAGAAACACATTTTGCGAGTCGGCACCAACTCACAAAATGTGTTTCAGACTCGCAAATAGGAAGGGGTGTTCCCTTCCTATTTGCGCCCGCATCACGATGTAGAGTTGAGTTGTGACCGCGAAAGCGGTCGCAAATCAACTCGCAGTTACCATCCACTTGAAGTGGATGGTAACTCATTCGCAAACAGGAAGGGGTCCCCATGGGACCCCTTCCCCTTTGTGAATGCTCACAAAAAATTTTTTTCAGAGCAGGCAGTGGTCCTATGGACCACTGCCTGCTCTGAAAAAAAACGAAACAAAAAGGTTTCGGTATTTTTTCTATTTGCAGCTCGTTTTCCTTTAAGGAAAACAGGCTGCAAAGAGTAAAAAAAAACTCCTTTATTAAAAAGCAGTCACGGACATGGTGGTCTGCTGTCTCCAGCAGGCCACCATCCCTGTGAGTGCCTGGACTCGCTATGGGGTCGCAAACTGCGACCCACCTCATAAATATTTATGAGGTGGGTCTTTGCGACCCCATAGCGAGTCGCAGAAGGTGTCTGAGACACCTTTCTGCATCGCGAATTGCGAGTTGCAATTTGAGAGTCGCTCTGACTCGCAAATTGCAAGTCGCAATTTGTCACGTACCTACATCTGGCTCTAAATCCGAGAGCACACATGTTCTAGTAAAAAATTACTATTTGAGCCGCATTTGCGAGATCTAATGGGGTTACAAATGGGCCAAAGTCCCACCCACGAAGTGCCATGGTCTTGATGAACAATCCTCTCAGGCACTGGCAAACCATGAAATAACACTTAACAACCATTAACTGAAGGGGCAGCTCAAAGACTTCTCTCAATGTCCTTCTTCGATGTACCTTTTAATGTACTTCAGAAGGATTGATGACGAGTTCTTCTAAATAGCTAAGATTGTTTGTGGTAAGAAGTAAAATAAAAAAGGGAGGAAGCTTGGAGGGTAAGAGGAATACATACAGTATAAACAATGCCAGTGGAAAAGTTAAGATAATTTCAAGTCCACGCTACCTGCTAGCATTCCGGGGGAATGAGCAAACATTTGATTAGATGACAGTTTTTTTTTTTAAAACACAGCATTTGATTCTCTTCTGAATCGTAGCAAATGCTGAGACTCTCATTATCCAGAGAGAACTGACTTTCAGTACTCTATCATTGATGGTGGGAATTATTGGTCAGTTTTCTTGCAGCTGTCAGAGAGTTTTTTTAACACAAATACATATTATTGGTGTCCTTTAAGAATTGTGTAACATCCCCATGCACAGTTTTATATGTCGTATTGTACTGTAGCATTTGTATGGCAATTCACATCACTGACAAGGCCTCAAAGTGCTTTGATTTTGGAGCGTTCCTTGGGCATCCCATAGATGCGTTTCGAATTTTAAAATTGGCAGCATCGCTAAATGAAAGAGCAAAATGATGATCATATGACCAGCTTCATATTAAGAAGCTTTCCACGAGGGAAGAACTTTTACTTTGTAGCTTTGGGACTGTGCAGAGAAAACGGACAATCATTTAAAGTTGGGCATTTCAATAATTGTGCTAGATCAGCTGTAGAGTGTTTGTTGTGCCATATGTTTTTTTTATCATATATCTCACAAGGTGGTGATCAAATAGGCAATTACATGAATTCACAATGTAGTACATTATTTTACTGTATCGTACTTTCACAATAAACAATGCAACACCCCAAGATGTACTAGGCAAAATGTGCGCTGCCTGACCATCAACCATGCATCTTTCTTTTTCAAGGGGTACAATGAAGACGGGAACTACCTATTCAGCATTTATTGACGTAGAAATTGATGTCGGAACTCTCTACACGGTCAAATTTCTCTGGAACAACAACATCCTGAATCCTACCTTTCCGAAACTAGGTGCACAAGCGGCGGTGATCCAGAATGGAAGAGACGGCAGAATGTATGTATTTTCATGCTGACAGTGTCAGCCTTTTATTTCATGAATGTGGTTTGGGAATTGTCCCCATGCATCCTTAACAGGACTTTATAGCACGTGAAGTTCGTCTCTGGTAAATCTACTATTAACATGAACCATAATACTGAACACCAGTATAAACAGATCTAGGTTTGGTCCTTCCTTAATCTTGTATCTTTAAAAAAAAAAAAAAGTGAATGTAAAGCTGTGCTTCGAATGGTTTGAAATTATTCATAAACAAAGGAACTAACTGTAAATATATGCCTTTTGTATTTTAAGTGTGGCAGCCTTGGGCTATTGTCACTATGTTTCAACGACAGGCCATAAACAATCTGCCAATGGTTCTTCAGTCCTGCATTCATTGGTCTTGATCTGACTCAGATCAGAGGGGTAATACAGGCCCCAAAGTGGTTGCAGTGCAGGAGTATACACATTAGGAGAAGGGGCAGGTGGAACTCGCGGAGATTCACTCCACCGAATTCCGAAAACTACCCAAGATTCCACAGAGTTCGTGAATGTTGTGCTGCTCGTGCTGACTTTTAGTGCCGGGAGCTCATTCTGCACTGAATAATCAGTGCGAATGGCACCACATGGCACAGCAGAAGGCGAGGCCCTGCTGCTCGAGTTGATGTTGCTGCCACTCGAGTAGATATTCTATTCACGCTACAGGATGCCAATTCTTGCTCGCGCTCGCCAGTTTACTGTTAGCAAGCTGTGTGTGGGGAAAAAACTGCCACATGGCGGTTAGCAGAATTTGGTCAAAACTCTGCGTTACAGTGGCCAAAATTCTGCCAACTACTCTGGCACAGAAGAATTTATCACCCACGGCTAATCAGGAGCCCTTACTAAGCCTAAGGCATTTGTATCTTAGGGAGGAGGACTGACTAAGTGAAATGTAAAGGGGCTGTTCAGCAGTTCTTGCAGAGACCTCATTAGGGTAACTTATACTGTTATATCCAAATTGTAAAGATCAAGCAAAATGGCTATCCAAAGAGTTCTTCATCATTTCATCAATGATGGCCATGATTTAAGTCAATGTTTGTAGCTTATGAAATATTGAGATTCCATTGATTTCTTATTTTCGAAGCTCACATACTACTTCTGATTTTTAATTTGTCAGGCAAAAAGTAACTGTTAGAAAATACATCATTTCTAGAATTAGCCAGGCTAACTACACACAGATTTCTCTAGCAATTATGAGAGAAATGGGGTTGTTGGTTGACTGGGGTGTGAGCCATGGACATCAATTCACCAAAATCCTAGGGGTAGCAGAAGTGACATCATACACCCTTTGACCTTAATGATGTCACAGGAAGTGACCTCATATGACCTTTGACTTTAAATCTTCCTAGGCAGTGATGTCACATGACCTTAATCCCAATGACATCTCAATAATTAACACTAGCGAAGTTCCATAACAGTTGCATGATTAATATAACACAAACAAATGTCTATTTTCGGATATCATCTATGTAAAGGCGCAGATATAATATAAGGGAACAGTTTCCAGAAATATAGTAAGCAAGCAAAGTGAGCCTGATGTCTTCTAGTGGTGATTGGAGGGTGCAAGTTTCTCTCCCCGGGTAGAATTGTGAAAACAATGGGCTCTAGTAGTGCATTTCAAGACATTTCATGGTGTGCCAAGCTATTGAAATCTGACAGTCCTAATGAGTTGACACAATAATGTTTTTAAAATATCCTATGTGTGCCCCATATGTCAAAAAGTACTTCCAATGATAGGGCTAGCATTTTGCTATGGGTGCCCCTTTTGCCAAAGCATTACATATAATATACCAGTGCCAGAATTTTGCTAATACTGCTGTCCATGTCCGGTACGCCAGTCACAGCATTTTAATAATGGTGCTTCTATAAGCCAAGAACCATGCCAGGTCGAACATCAGACTTCTAAGCATAACACATTCACACTTATGCTTGCTTACACTGCTTACTTAGTTACACTCATTTACTCACCCTCAGGCCCTCATTACAAGGCTGGCGGTCGTTAGTCCAACCGCAACATTATGACAGTGGCAAATGCGCCACGGCTGGACCGCCGCCATGATACCACCGGCCAACGGCCTTCTGGTGCCAGCGGTCTCAATCTGCCTGCCCTGGGGATTATGACCCCTCTGTCCTCCGACGTTTACATGGTGGTTGCACCGGCATGTAAATTATGATGGAGACGGGATGCCGGGGCCCCCTAGCCAGCCTCATCGCACAAATCACTGTCTGCTCTTGCACAAAGAAAAATGCCACAGTGGTGAGCCTTTGGTTTCCAGATGGAAGGTACAGCGGTGATGCGATTCTGTTGTGCCCTGGGTGTAACCCACACAATAGAGGTAATGCACCAATTTTCTCCACGCACAAGCGGAGCTCCTGCAGCAGAGGATGTGTCGGCTCTCCTGGAGCAAGCACCTTAGGCCCACTTCCAAGGGTCTAGGTCTGGGATGGCACCATCTGGCGGACAGACTTACAGATGGCAGAGTCCAGGTGCCGGAACAGGGTGGTAAGAAGCCTGTTATGTCCCTGAAACTTCAGATCAGGAGGCCAGTGAGCTAGCCCTTGGAGTCACTCTGGGTTCTGGTTTGGAAAAATAAAGGTCCAGTCCTCCTCACTTCCAGGCAAGACTGCAGCAGGCACAGGTCAGCACAGCAAATCAGTAGGCTAGCAAACAGCAGTCTAGCAGAGAGGCAGGCTTCAGCATCACCTCAAACCTTATTCTTGGAAGAATATCCACAGGTCTAGAAGTATACTGAAGTGTTAGTGTCAGAGGTCCAGCACTTATACGCAGTTAGGCCAACTTCAAAAAGATGTCTGTGAAGTGCACAGAGTCTCTGCCCTTTCTGTCCTGGCTCCAGACTCACGACAGGGGGCTATAAAGACCTTTGTGTGTGGAAACAACAGAGCCTATGCAGGTGTAAGTGAGATTGTGCCGAGTGCCTCTTTCCCATCCTGGCCAGGATGGCCCATCAATGCCTATCAGGTCACATCTAAACTTCCATTGTGTGTGGCTGCCTAGGAGGAATACTCAAAGCCCAGCTATCACCCCACCCCAGACATGTGATCAAAGGCAGGCTGTACGCACCAAGGGCCAGATGTAGCAAAGGGTTTTACCCATTTTGTGTCTATGGGAAAATGTGTTCGTACATATGGCCCCAAATGCCTAAAGTAGGAAAATGCAGACTTTCAAAAAGTGGCACTTTCAGAATTGCAATTTAAATTCTGACTTCACCATAAGTTAGGATTTTAAATTGTGATTCCAAGAACACCAAACTCGAAAAGGCTATCTCTTCCCGATTGTGAATTACACTTATAAGATGTAATAAGGTAATCTCAATGTTAACCTATGGGAGAGATAGGCCTTGCAGTGGTGAAAGACGAATTTACAAATTTTTCACCACCAGGACATGTAAAACCTAAAAGTACATGTCTGACTTTTTAAATACACTTCACACTGCCCTTGGTGCTTTCTAATGCCTATCTTAGGGGTGAGCTATATGTATTAAAAAGGAAGATTTGGGCCTGGCAAAAGGTTTACTTTGCTATGTCAAAATGACAGGTCAAAATTGCACACACACGCTCTGCAAGGGCAGGCCTGAGACATGTTTAAGGAGCTACTCAAGTGGATAGCACAATTAGTGCTGCAGGCCCACTAGTAATATTTAATTTACAGGTCTTGGGAACATGGAGTGCACTTTACTAGGGACTTATAAGTACATTAAATATGCCAAATGGGTAAATACTAATCTTACAACATTTTAAGGAATGAGCACAAGCACTTTAGCACTGATTAGCAGTGGTAAAGTGTGCAGAATCCTAAGGTCAGCAAAAACGAAGTCAGCAAAAACAAAGTCAGAAGGCAAAAAGTCATGGAGAAACCACGCCGAGGATGCCAGGTCTAACAAATTGCATTACACACTAGAGAGACCTCATTCTTATTATGCCCTGGAAATTGGTGGGTATACTGAAGGCCTGATTCAGAGACGTAAACGTACATCTTTGTGTACGTTTTTGATCGTTTGCTATTCATGAAGGTATTTTATGAGCATTATCTTTGCAACTACATAGTCTCTGCACAGCACAAGATAGGAATGTCCTATCCTTTTATGTGCGGATACTCCACAGGTGTGAAGCTACTACTTTTAAAATACTTTCGTAGCAAACAATCATTCATTTACACAAAAGTGTAAGTTTGTAAGTTTACTTTAGTGAATCAGACCTAAGATCTCTGCAGCAGGTGCCTTAACACACAAGTTATTTTTAAATATGAGTGACTAATTAAGTAAACCAGAACACCTTTCCCAGCACATTTGTCTTTGTTACAAATTCTTTAGGTCAGCATTTAAAAAAAAAAAAAAAGATGTGTAAGTGTACTATCAGACACCGTGTCTCGTGATTCCACACCCCATGACTCCACTTCCTATCTTTGCCACTGCATGAAGGACATCTTATGGAATTGCAGGGTAAATATTTTCATTTTCCATTATAACAGAAAAATGGTATATTCCAAGTCTGGCTACCTAAAACAGATGCAACATAGAATGCCATAAAATCTAATAACACAAGCCAACTGACTGGTGCGTCTCAGAAGGTAGTGAAGACCCTATATAATGAGGAGAGATTACAATCGAGGAGAAAGCAGCAACGTTTCTAAAATCCAGTTACTAAAATTATTAAGTCACCATAATTTAGATTTGGAAAAAACATATTGAGACGGAAGATGGGAAACACACGATACGTGGACTGAAAATGGGACGTCTACAGATGCGGAGTTCCTCAGCAGAATGGCGAACTGCATTAAGTCTTCATTCACGCGATATGTGTGTACCTATGGACTGAGCATAATACTCATTAAATAACAATATTCTAAAGTGACAGATCCAAGTAGTAACACCCTTAATTCTAAAACGAGATATAAAGGAAGTGGAGTTTGCCAATCTCTCTATTCAGAAGCCATGCCAGAAATGCTCTCTTTTGGGGGTACTGTTTCTAGACGGTGCCAGTCACGTTGGTCTCATAGGTATCGTCGAGATGTATGGATCTAACCACAGCAGCTGACGTTCCACTACGTAGCCACTTGTATAAGAGAAGTATGTGGTATATACGTGTAATGGGACGCCTTCTTATTTTAGGAATTCTCGTTATAGCTGCTTTGGTTAAGTCGAAAATAATGCCCACGAGGCAGTCATAGTGCAATAATCGGGCACTGAGCACAACAAATGTAATTTGTGGCAAAACAGATGTGAAACTATAACCCAGCGCTACTTCCACCATGTCCCTGTGTTTGTCTTGTCAACTTCTAAATGCTTCTTGCTCCTTTGATCACACGATGATCAAGGGAATCTCTTTCATTACTGGTGCTAATACTTGACAGTGCTGAGTATCATTCAGAGACATTAGTGAAAGAGAAATATACTTTACCATTGTCTAAATACCTATTTTTGTCTACATAGGTCAACATTCTGCGGCAGTGGAACAGTCAGGGAGGATGTCCTGCAGACTTTGACTGGATGCTAAAGACAGCTGGAAACTCTGCTATTTGTGCCAATAAAGCATGTCAGAGCATCCATTACTGTGTATTTTGACTCCGTTTCTAAAATAAGGTTGATGCTGCATTCATCGTTTTATTTCTTTTTAGGTATTTCTACAGACAGCTCTACCCGTATGTCACAGCTTATGTCAACAACACCAGCTGAACGAGAAAAATACTTTGGATCACCTCCCTTCAGCCATTGGTCATTTTGGGTCAGCCTCCTTCAGCCATTACCTGATTGAAGGGCCTGTCACATTTGATTCATCCCACAGGAACATTGTGCTGTTATAAATTTTTCATTGAATATTTGCGTTGTTAATTAGTCAAAAAGAAGCCCTCCCAGCCATTACCTGACACCACCACTCCCAAAGACATTGTAGGTCGTCCAGCTCAGTGGCTCAGGGACAACGCCCATTAACACCAGCAGTGTCTCTGCCCACCCCAGATCAGACCTTACCGCATGTGCGACTCTCCCGGGCCCTTCAGCCCACTGGTCCTAGCAGATTTCTGTATCCCAATCATGGACCAATCTGCAGAAGAGTAGCCATCATTTCCCTATTCTCTCCTGGGTATAATCTGCAGCCTTACACTGCCCCTGCCAGAGACAATGCAGTCCTCTTCCAGTCTTATGGCCTCCAACACAACCCCCAGTGACCCTGCAGAATCTAGACTTGCCAATGCCCTCGCCCCAAGCATAGCCATCATATTCTGAGCAGCGGGCCCTGCAGGTCTCCGCGCCCTGCAACAGGGTAGCCATCTTCTCCCTGTTGTCTAGCAGACTGCACCTTGCATCCCCGCACCACTACTCTCAGAGACAGCGCAGTTGGCCGCTAGCCTAAACATCGCAGCACAACCACCAGTAGCTGCAGAGGCCCAGGATGCAGTAGGTCTGATGTGTTTTGAGTTAGCCAAACACATTGAGCATTAGAAACTTCACAGATTACTCAATTGCTTACTTATACAAGTATTATTGCTGCAATCTTTAATGTTATGAGTGCATCAAGCGCAAAACAATTACTGACACACTCAAGTGATGCTGCTGTCAGTCTACTCAGGTGTACCACATCTTAATAGTGTGACATTTACAGTATGGGAGGCAAAAACAAAACTCATTGTTATTTTTCCAAATGATCATGGCAGAAGTCCTCCAAGGGACAATATGATGGTATTATAAAATTCTGTCGACTTTAGATGGGTCTCTAGCAATGACCTGAGGTACTGCACCATTTCTATTGACTTCCAATGTAGCATTTGAATTCACATTGGAGTTGTAGCTTGTGAAGATGGCACCTTAAGATTTAGCAGATAAATAAGTCTTTGCTGGAAAAGGTTGGTAGGAGTCTAGTATTATCACCATAAACATTATATTATTACAGTATGGCAGACGACAAGCAAGCTGGATCAGCTGTTGCCTTCACCACTGTCTTTCAAGCAGAAGACCACCTGCCTCACTGAGAGATCCCTATTATGTCTGGGGTGATCATTTTGCCCAAAAAATGCTTCTGACAAAGTGACGGAAACACTTTTGGCAAAACTAAATTGCTCCGTGACCACCATGTTAGGGTGGCTAGTCTGCAGTTTTTATTGTTTTTCTTTTTTCTTTTTCAGAAACAAATTCCCAGGGCAAGAGACCCTCCCTTCTTCATCACCTCCTTCACCTTTTTTTAACCACGCCCCTACCCGTCCCTCCTTCCTAAGAATCACTGATTTATGTCCTTTTTCTTGGATCTATAATGTCATCTGCATTGACAGTAGAGCTTTCCAGTCATGAGCCCCTGACCCAAAGCCCGCTCTATACTGGAATCAATAGGTCTGGGAAACTGTCTCCTAAAGCTATCTATAGTTGAGACCCAAAAATCCAGGACTTTACCACTTGCCACAGCTTACTAGTGTTTCATAAATACTGGGAAATGCTGTCCATAGGTGAGGCATCCTTTCTGATTAGAAGCAGCCACACAGTTTAAAGAAAAAAGAGTAAGTGGCACATAACAAATTAGTATTGGAAGAATGTGGTGCTCTGACTACACGCGCACACCCCACTTCCGCCATAACGCAAGGCAGTGTGTGTGATGTCTACTGTGAGTTTTGTACTGGCAGGGCACCTTTCCAGTGCAAAATACTATGCTTACACATGATTTAAAATGTTTTGAAGTTTTTTATGTGTGCTGTACAGTAAAGCTTATAAGCAAAATTGGAAACGTTTGGAGAAAATAAACCTTTCTCTGTTGCACCTGCCTTGAGGAGGTGGCATTTTATTCAGCAATGCCCTGAATACATGTTTTAATACATACAGCTTTGATTAAATAAAACATTTGTGACTGCATGGCAACTCCCATGTACTACCTGTGGTACATTTGACGCAGTGCAGCAACTTTAGCAGAAGAGAACCATATTCAATAAAATACGGCATTGCATCTTTCCTCCTGCACTAGAGCACTTTAGGTTTGCACCACCATGAAAGGGTTGGTGAGTGATGTCTAGCAAACGGTTTGTATGGAAGCCATTCCTAACCAGTACAAAATACTATGCTTACGCATAATCTAAAACTTTTCCAAGTGTGTATGTGTGCTGTAAAGCACAGCATACATGCAAAATTGAAAATTTGAAGAAAAGAAACGTTTCCCAAATGTTACACTTGCTTAGAGGAAGTGTCGTTTTTGATACAAAATTCTGCCTACCTTTTGATGGTTGATTGGCAATGCCCATTTACCACTCATGGAATAGACTCTTGATGCAAAGTAGCGCATAGCAATTCCTTGCTTTATTGTAGGGTGGCCAGGTTTTATGCTGGAAATCACATACCAATTCAACTCTTTACCCAGGGCAAAGTGTTGTTAAATCTCGACCAATAGATTTCAATTAATAATCCCCTGTTGTATGTAGGATTTACCTCTTCTCGAACACTCAGGACCTATAGAAAAGAAGTAATGGAAGACATTCAGAACCTCAGAATTAGTTTATGAGTTGCTATACAAAATATTTGGACTTGCAAAATTTCACCTGTAATATGCATGGTGGTTTATTAAATGAGATTAACCTCATTTGTTGGATTTAGCCATTTGTGCATTGCAACCACTCCATTTTCATGCATAGCAGTAGCTCCTCCATCTGGTGTATCTCGTTAGCAACTCATTCACGGCCCCATAAAAGTCAGCATTGTTGTTTCTGTTGACCAGAGCATTCTAATACTGGGATGAATGATGGGCTTGTAAAGTTGCAGGCCCTAGGCCCACATGACTAAAGCAATGACATGGATACTAGTGTGATGAGTGCATAACTGGCCCAGGGCACATCCGCCCTGCCCCTTTATTCGCAGGGTCACCTGACAGGTGACGCCTGTGTTGGATGGGTTAGGGGTGGGTGTTAGCACAGCTTCTAGGGAGGGGCTGCATCATTACATGTCCAGCAGGATGCTACATGCCTCCCAAAATCCAAACAAAATGACGAGTCCAACCTGTGGAAAACAAAACAAAACAAACTGGATACCACGTAGTCCTTCAGCCTCTACAGTCAATCAGCAGGATAGCAGTGAGTACATGGACTGATGATGCTGGCTGCCCCAGGACATTTCCGCTCACATTCATAATTTAACCTGAGTGGTTCAAGATACAAACACTGGCTCAGAGATGTCACAGAAATTTTGGCAGCATACCAGGTAGAATCATGTCCCTCGTTTGGAGTTGGTCCACTCTGCTGAACCTGATGATTCGGGGTTGGTGTCGATAGTTAAAAAAACAGGGTGCGTCAGGACCGTTGTCGGAGTCCATTACGAAGTTTAACAATGGTGTTGCTTAAATCACTTGAAGTAAGTCTTGGCTGGTGTGAGCTGTTGGAATCTCCATTACTTGCTACTGTCTGGAATCTGTCAGTGAGGCACTGTGAAGTCCATCTCTTGCGCCTGGGGCATCCCCTGGGTTGGTTTGCCACAGGACTGCTTGTGGGCTGTGTTGAAGCTACGTGTGTGCCACATTTGGGCAGCTGCAAGACTTCCAAGGAGCCACTTCCTTGTCGCTCATGCAGCCACTGGGATAGATGGGTCCTGGTCAAGATGCGCTCATCACACTGGGAGGAGGATGCAGGGAGAGTGAGCAGGTAGGCACTGGTTCTTCAGAACATCACTCGTGCTATTTGTTGGTATAGCAATGGTGTTTGACTCTAGTCTGGTTGTTTGATGCTCCATGGGTGGTAGTGACAACGCACTGGACAGGGGCTGGTATGATGGGGTTGCCAGTCATGGGGTGAATCTGTATGACAGGTTGTGACGAATGGCCTTGATGGCTTAAGGCCTTTCTTGGGTCTTCAACAACTGGGAGTGATGGTGGTCAGGTGTTTCCATTCTTGCCCTGTGGAGGCTTCTGCATCCTTATGCCTTTATGTTTCAGTTGCTGAGCCGTTAGTGATTGTGTCTGGACGGATACAGTGGAGGCATTGGTTCACGCATGCTGGCGGCTTACTCTCTGTTCTCCTGCTGTGTTGTCGCCAGGTTGCCCTCATTTCACCTCATGGCTTGCTGCTTGTGTGTCTACATGTGCTTTGTCAGCAGCCCAAGTCTTCTTTAGTGTGCCTTTCTGGTCAAACCCCTCTTGATCTTCCCTCCTAGGCTTGCGTTTCCTAGTGTGGAACAGTGGGTCACACTTTCTTGTCTCTTGCATCTCCTCTGTTCTGGTTGCTTAAGCCTGCACCTTCTTTCCACTGATGCAGTTGAGACTTCTCATTACAAGTCTCTTGTTCTGGTGCAGCAGCATGCATCATAATGGTCGATGATCTCTGGACCATGCAGGTGAGACTTCTAGTAGCTTGAGTCTCTTCTTGTGAATGCAGCAAAATGCACCCTCTGCAGAGCCAGACAACAGGGCCTATCAGTGGTCTACTGTCTCTGTAGTTTGGCCACCTGTCTCAAGTGCTGGGCTACGGCTTGGTGATTATCAAGGAAGTCACTGATTTGGTTCTCCTTTTTTTCTTGAGTGCGGTGGGTTGTCCGTCCATATCCTCATTCCTTTCTAAGGGACCTTCTTGGAGCTCCTACTCCATGGTGTTCCCTCTTCCAGAACTGACATGTGACTGTCCTTTCCCCTTTACAGTGTCTCTGCTATGGCAGTGTTGCTAGACGTTGGCTTGGTGCAGTACCTGATTGAGTTCTGAGGGTCGATTGGTTACCACTTGGATGCCCTCTCTCTTATGTGCTGGCGGGTGATTCTCACATTGTCTTTTGACACTGTAGGAGGTGCTGGGCCTCAGAACCTTTTGTTTGGTCTGATCTCTCTCCCCAATGCCCTTCTCCTTCCAGGGCTCCAGCCCTTGCTGATAAGTTGATGTAGTACCACGAATCACCAAAGTAGCAGTGATGCAGCTGTCAAGGACTTCCCCCGTTAGAATGGTGATAGAGAAACGTGCTGAAGTTGGTGCAGCCTGTGCTAGTGCAGGTCTTTTGTGGGCATTGCAATTCAGCAGGTCCCGGGCCACGTGAGAGTCTGCAGCGGCTGAGCATCTCTGGGTGTGTCCGTGACTTGTATCCTGGACTCTGCCATGGTGCTGCTGTGCTTCAGCGCAACCTTCAGTGGCACTTTGGTGCTGCTTTCTAGGAGTCACAGGAATTAGCTGCTTTTCCTGTAGGCTCAAATTAGTGACTGTTTGCGGGTAAGCCTGTGCCCCTTAAGGCATTGGTGACCTGCTCACCTCATGGACTCTGCGTTGCTTTGACATGGTCTGCACAGCAGAGGAAGTATCTCCTTTCACCTGTGGTGGCCACCAGAAGTCAACAGGGGGTGCAGAGTGGACCATCCTGGAGTCTGTGTCCCTCCTCACTGGGCTCAGCTTCTGCACTGCAGTGAAATACCCAGGTGTGGCCCAGTACGCACTTCATGATAGTCTTCCTTTCTTGTGCTTGAGTATGGGCACTGGTGGTGCTGCTAGGTGCAGCAGGAGGCCAAACTGTCTTTTCTTGTGCAATGGTGGCAGACTGCCACCAGGGGGTGTATATTATTCCCCAAGCCTGCAATGGGCTTGCTGGCCTGCTCTGATAGCTCCTTGCGATGAAGGGAGCTCATTCCAGTTCCTGCACCGGTAAGTGAGGAAGGTGGGGTGGAAAGGGGTTTAAAGCACTCCCAGTAGTGCTTCAGCATAACCACAGTGGCCTCACAATGGCACCTGCAAACCACTGCCTCCCTCTTGTACAGCGTAAAGGCCCTGCACAGTGTTTCCTCTGACAGACACCCGCTAGCACAGCAGGGGTGCTATGGGGTGACCAGATGCTTCTCCTTGTTATTGTAGGTGGACTGCTAATGCCTGGGTGCTGCCTACCTTACGGATGCACCACTCTGGTCCTGATGTGGCCTCTCCTCTTCACCCACAGGCAGTTTGCTTACTGGGTAGGCTGAAGCACTGAATAGTTTCCCTGGATGGCACTCTGCTGATACTGGAGCAACCCAATGCACCACGCTGTACTGACCAGACCTCAAGCGCTATCCCCCAGCTTCTCCTGGCACCTTTCTCAGGGGCAGGGCTGCGATCGTTATGGCAGATACCTTTCCTACCAAGCCTGAAGTGAAGTAGTCACCCTCATTGCCAGTCTGCTTGGAGAGACGGGGTCCAGTCCACCTTGCTGCCAACGTCCCACATGATGACCAGGGCAGGACTGGGAACCCAAAGCAGCGCTGGCAATTTTGTCGGACCAGCCTCAGGAGGGGGGGGGTGGGGTTGCAAGTGTGAAGCACCGCTCCTTTTGTTAGTGGAGGGCGATATTGCAGCACCGCTGCAAAACTGGCCCCCAGTAACAAAACCAGCCCCCAACGCTGCAAAACCGGCCCCTGCCCTTCCAGCCTCCCAGGGAAATGCCTGATGCCAGATATTGTCAATCTGGCCCTGATGATGACTAAAGTAAACACAAGGACTCTAGTGTGATGGGTGCATAACTGACCCACGGCACATGCGCTCTGCCCCTTTTATACACAGACTGACCTGACTGGGGACTCCTGTGTTGGATGGGTGAGGGGTAGGTGTTAGCATGGCTCCTGTGGAGGAGCTGCATCATTAGTGTCCAGCAGGACTCTACAGGGCTTATCCGCATTGAACGTATTGTCCAAAGTATGGATGCCTGTAAGGGACGCTTCACATCCTCGGCCTCTTTCAAGTAACCCCTGAGAATGAAGACGCATGAAGAGCGGCCTTGCAGGCTGCCATGTAAAGCGCACAACTCATTCCCGTATGCAGCGACCGTCTTACCCACTCAACCCAGCCGTGCAAATTGTGCATCAGGGCTTTTGTTCGAGGGTGCACTCTCCTCTCCTGCAGCCGCTTCCACAAAACATATCATTTCCGCAAATAGGTGACAGAATCAAGACGATTTTTAACAATAGCAACCGCTCGGCAGCCACTCATAGCCGCGCCAGAATAGCCATTCCATTTTCCACGGCCACACAAAGGATGAATGCTTGTTGTGCTGGGCTATTACATTTAATGTCATGTTAAACGAACAACAAATTGCTGTTTTCCCTTTACCAGCTTTTATTGCTGATGGCGTGCTTCCCTCTCGACCCCTGGGAGCCGCAGTCGCTCTGAGCGCTTGCGTCAAACAATCGCCTGTTGGCAAACGTGAGCTACTTAGCGGCGTCTGTTATTGGCAGTAAGTGTCGCGGGGCGCCCGTTGTCATCCGTTACGCTGCTGCGCTTCCACGCTATTTGGAAGTGTTGTGCCCGCCACTGATTTCCCCCCACTGTGTGCGTGTCAAGATCCCTTAAGTAGTGCGGGTTGACAAAGGGCCCTCGTTCGTGCTAAAGCCCACGCGCACTTATGCGGCATCATCGCAAATCGCCCTCCTTGCCACAGCCTTCCAAAAACCTGTCCGTCGGAGAGTTAAACGAGCAGCCAGTGTTTTCTATAGAATTATTTAATATGTGTTTTTATATCTTTCGAAAGGAAATGTAATTAGGAGCGGCAGAATCCAATTAACTTTGTTACTTTCAGGTATTATTGGGCTGTTACACTTTGAGACATAGTTATCATTAGTGCAGCAGGTATAGTTGCACCATTGCCCAGTGGTGTGGGAAACGTACTGTCCCTCAATTATAGCTTGTTTTCACTACCAAACCGAAGGCTTGATAGCCCATTATGCATGCTCGCATTTGGGCCTGTGGCACCTATTACAAACTCATTTGTCAGCTGCTTCCTTGAAAGTCAGGTCGCTATATTTCTTCTAAGGAAGGCGTCCATCGTTTTCCATAGGCTCGCATGGTTTCAAAAGCAACGAATGCTTGTGTCACTGTGTCAGAAGCCCTTTCAGGAGGCCACAGGGCAAGCAGGACCTACTGGGCCCAACCATGGGGGTTCAGGTTAAGCCCCACTAGAAGCGTGAGTCTCAGGAGCCCCACTAAGGAGTCCTACTAAGGAGTCCCAATCTGACTCTTTCAGAGTCAAAAGTGTTCTAATGCAGTGGCAGAACAAGTTCCCATGGGTGCTTCCAGCACTTCAGTCAGCCTTACCAACTTTCATAGGAATTGCATTACCTGAATCCCCGGAAGTGTTTTACTCTCAAAGATTGCGGGGCTACAGTGGTTGCTGATGATGAGTAGCACTCAGGACTCTGCAGGGGGGGCGGCTAGGTGTCCACAGCGCTTCCTCTGGTGAGACCCCTGATCTTTCTCACAAGTGCTGGAAATGATCGCTCGGGTTCTGATCCTCAGTCAGGGCTTGGGCATGCACAGGTCACCATGATGTCCTCCCCTCTTGATGATGGCAGGACCAGGCAACGCTCCTTGTTCTAAACAGTAGCCCCCTGTGGCATACATGGTCACCAGCTTTACTCCACACATAGGCGATACCCCTATTGGCACAGCAGGAACCATGGCTAAATTTACGGCAGCCCCATCTGGCATACAGGGTGGCTCCATGGATATGTGGTATTGGATTTCCCTAGGTAATCTCCCCGCACCCACCTAGGAGATTCGCATGCCTTAGCCCATGTAGGAAATGGGATTCCTGGTGGAAGTCAGTGAAACCCTAAAGGTGAAACACAAACAAAACATTCAAACATGCACGCATGCACCAAACATTCATTTAAAAAGATCACACACTCATTCTTTCACACACACCCGCACGCACATCCATTAACAACACTCATAACACTCAAATATGCACGGGTGCACCAAACATTCAATTTAAAACATCTCACACACACACTTACCTTCAGGCTCCAGGTCCCAGGAGGGTTGGGACTGCTGCCAAGGTCAGCCAATGAGGGAAGGCAGAAGTCCCAGCCTCGTCGCAGAGTGGGATGGGGTCAGTGAGACTGCTGACCCCACCCCACTCTGTGACGAAGTGTCACTGATTGACACTCGCCCTGGGCGCTTCAGGGATTAAACCTGAAGCGCCCAGGGCAAGTGTCAATGGGTGACGCTTCCCTCGTCACCCAGGGGAGGGCCTCGAGGCACCTTTGCTGAGCCAAGGAGGTCACGCCCATAGGAGCTGTGACCTCCTCAGCCCAGCAAAGTTCAGCTCAGGCAGCCAGGATTCTGCGCAAATCGCGCATGGCTCACTCCTGGCTGTCTGAACTAAAAATGAAGAGTGTCTGTCAGGCTGGCCTTTGTTAAGCCTGACAGACACTCTTCATGAGGGGCAAAAGGTGGGGGGCGTGGCCCCTCCACCCTAAAGGACTGTCCGCCACTGCTGTGACAAGACGAGGCAGAAATCCAGGGAACAGGGTGTGGACAAGCTGATGTGCGGCTGCATACTATATCCACCAGTGCACTTGTCACCCCCACATACCCTCTTATGTTAGCCATTCCACCCCAATAAACGGTGCCCAGAACTGCTGCTCTGTGTATTACAGCCCTAACTCAGCTGTTGGAATTAGACTGGTGGATAAACCGAGCCAATAGTCAGAAGTGGGGTTTGTTTACATCGGTTATTACCTTTAACCCCAAGGGATAATAACCACGGGTCTTCGGTGTACTGCAGTGTACATGACTCTTGCAAGCCACGCCTGCAAAGGTTGTAGTTAACTGTAACTTGGATTACAATGGGATATATTTGAATTGGCGGGTGGGGCATTTCAGCAAATGAGTAGGTAAAGTGGGCCCTTATGTACAGTTGGTTGATAAAATGTTCACTCTGAAAAAGCACCATTAAGTGTGGCCACGTCTCCAGATGGGATCTGCCAGATTTTCACCCTGTCCGACGCCATCGATGCAAAGTTCGAGCATGACAGGCAATTTAGGGAACCCTCAGCTCAGCGGCGCTCTTACTGGCTCTGCACTTGCTGTGCACAACAAGGTATTTCCCTGGCCCGGGGGGGCTTGAGGCACCCAGTGTCTGCAGTCCCTGGGAGGAGGGAAGCGGAGGGTCGTCGAACGCCTCTGCCGGGATACGGCGCTCTGTTGGAGCGCTTGCTTCCAGTGCAAATCTGGTAATTAGCGATAACAATGTGTACCGACTAAATACGTGTGTGCTGAAATAAAAGACTGTTTTATTTTTTCACAGTCACCAACTCACTAATTATTAAACTTTAAATCTTACCTGTGGTACTTCTGTTCAAATGCGTGCCACCTGGTCAGCCTCCTGTCTCTTTTTATAGGGCTGTTGTGAAAATGTCAGTCCGAAAACATTAAAATTCATTATACAATTGGAAAATACAAAAAGTGTATATATACAGGGAGTGCAGAATTATTAGGCAAATTGTATTTTTGAGGATTAATTTTATTATTGAACAACAACCATGTTCTCAATGAACCCAAAAAACTCATTAATATCAAAGCTGAATATTTTTGGAAGTAGTTTTTAGTTTGTTTTTAGTTTTAGCTATGTTAGGGGGATATCTGTGTGTGCAGGTGACTATTACTGTGCATAATTATTAGGCAACTTAACAAAAAACAAATATATACCCATTTCAATTATTTATTATTACCAGTGAAACCAATATAACATCTCAACATTCACAAATATACATTTCTGACATTCAAAAACAAAACAAAAACAAATCAGTGACCAATATAGCCACCTTTCTTTGCAAGGACACTCAAAAGCCTGCCATCCATGGATTCTGTCAGTGTTTTGATCTGTTCACCATCAACATTGCGTGCAGCAGCAACCACAGCCTCCCAGACACTGTTCAGAGAGGTGTACTGTTTTCCCTCCTTGTAAATCTCACATTTGATGATGGACCACAGGTTCTCAATGGGGTTCAGATCAGGTGAACAAGGAGGCCATGTCATTAGATCTCCTTCTTTTATACACTTTCTTGCCAGCCACGCTGTGGAGTACTTGGACGCGTGTGATGGAGCATTGTCCTGCATGAAAATAATGTTTTTCTTGAAGGATGCAGACTTCTTCCTGTACCACTGCTTGAAGAAGGTGTCTTCCAGGAACTGGCAGTAGGACTGGGAGTTGAGCTTGACCCCATCCTCAACCCGAAAAGGCCCCACAAGCTCATCTTTGATGATACCAGCCCAAACCAGTACTCCACCTCCACCTTGCTGGCGTCTGAGTCGGACTGGAGCTCTCTGCCCTTTACCAATCCAGCCACGGGCCCATCCATCTGGCCCATCAAGACTCACTCTCATTTCATCAGTCCATAAAACCTTAGGAAAATCAGTCTTGAGATATTTCTTGGCCCAGTCTTGACGTTTCAGCTTGTGTGTTTTGTTCAGTGGTGGTCGTCTTTCAGCCTTTCTTACCTTGGCCATGTCTCTGAGTATTGCACACCTTGTGCTTTTGGGCACTCCAGTGATGTTGCAGCTCTGAAATATGGCCAAACTGGTGGCAAGTGGCATCGTGGCAGCTGCACGCTTGACTTTTCTCAGTTCATGGGCAGTTATTTTGCGCCTTGGTTTTTCCACACGCTTCTTGCGACCCTGTTGACTATTTTGAATGAAACGCTTGATTGTTCGATGATCACGCTTCAGAAGCTTTGCAATTTTAAGAGTGCTGCATCCCTCTGCAAGATATCTCACTATTTTTGACTTTTCTGAGCCTGTCAAGTCCTTCTTTTGACCCATTTTGCCAAAGGAAAGGAAGTTGCCTAATAATTATGCACACCTGATATAGGGTGTTGATGTCATTAGACCACACCCCTTCTCATTACAGAGATGCACATCACCTAATATGCTTAATTGGTAGTAGGCTTTCGAGCCTATACAGCTTGGAGTAAGACAACATGCATAAAGAGGATGATGTGGTCAAAATACTCATTTGCCTAATAATTCTGCACTCCCTGTATAGAAGGTGTACCTGGGTGTTGCAGTCATATTCCGTGCAGTTATTCTCTTCTTTTTACTTGGCTTTTGAATTCATCAATATATATTTAAAGCAAGGATGCTTGTCTCACGAGCACAAGAGAATGCCTGCTTGTAGATGGTATTCTGAACTAGCCACGAGCGATGCAAAATTTATATCTCCGAATATTGTGCATCCATGTGACGGGTAAAGCCTCCATTTGCGGCTCCGGGAGACATCTTTCCGCATTAATCAGACCTTCTGAATATGTGATACAGTCAGGTTTAAATATTTCCTAGTGGAAGCTTATAGAGGATCGGAGTAGATCAAAATGCGACAAAGTGCCCCATTAAAGGCCATTCAAGGCATCATGGCACACCAGAAATGGAAATGTACACATTTGCAATTCCATTTCTCTCGGCGTGTAGACGCTGGGAGGTAGTAACGCGAGAGTTCTCAGCTACCTGTCACCAGACTTAGATATAGTATAACATATGCAGTGTCTTTCATTATACAGTCATGCACAGATATTCAGGATAAGCAGAAGCTGCTTAAGCATGGGGGGAAGAATGCAGCAATGTGCCAGAGTGTCTTGCTTCAGCGAATGCTGAATAAAACCCTTTAATATGCCTTAATTATAGCCTTTGCTTTAAATGCAGGGCCAGAAATCAGAATAATAGAAATGAAAAAAAGAAACATTTTCATTCTTGTGTGGCCCAAACGGAGGATACACAAATATGCATCTAGTTTCAGGTGCATAAATTGGTGTAACCAGTTTCCTTACGTCAGATATATATTTTTAAAGGGACATTAAAAAATATAATTACTTCATCCTGAACGGTGGTTGAAAAGATGGCTTTGCAGAATTCTCTTTGTTGCCTAACATGCTATTACTTTAGCAGCCTTCCTAGTAACGCGGCCCACATAAGTCATGAGCCATGCCAAATCAGAGATGTTCTAGCTCATCATCAGACTACAGGTTTCGACGCCAACCCCCAGGATTCACTCTGCTTTCCCCATAGGATAGGACACAGTTGGTTGATAGAAGACGAAAACAACATTTCAGAATGTTGTGCAGTCACTGGTGTCTACCCTGTATTTTCAGTAGTACACCTTCTTAACTAAATGTAGAGGTTGGCTCTCTATATGGTGTATGAAAATGACATGCACCGTGCAGAGAGTCCAAGCAACCCTACCTTGGTATCCAGAGGTAAAAACACACCACCTAATGCTTTGTTTTTGTGGTAGTGTGGGTGAGCAGTTAGGCTAATCCAGGAGATGTGCTAAGCATTTGTTGTGCTCACCGTATCAATAAATGAAGACACACACTCAGAAGAATATCTTGAGACCCATTTTCAAAGTAATATAGATTTCCATAAAATGTTTAAGACCAAATTCATGGTTCTACAATAACTACCTTTTTAGTTATGATTTTTCAAAGTTTAAAAAATGTACTGTTTTTGTGCACAATTACGCACCAGAGGAATCAATGGGAGAAATTAGAAAAATGCATATAAAATCAGGCAGCGCTCTCACAGGAGTTACCTTCTGTTTGTAGGTCTAGGTCATGGACACGTCCAGTGGCACAGCAGGAGAAGTTTGGGTGGTTCCCGGTTCGAGCGGGAGAAGCGGCTGAAGGTCTTGTAGCTGGTGCCCAGAGGAGAAGGAGGCCACTTGGAAACACACTGCGCAGAGGGACTTAATGGGAAGTCCACCGGTTCCCCTTGGAGGGGGAGAGGGTGCAAGGGCTTAGGGACCGTGAGAGCACAGCTGGTTGGTCAATCTGGGGGCCAGGTGCAGCACAGATGGTTCAGCCAGGCGTCATGGAGTTCTCGTGGTCAGGGGCAGGCAGCTTTGAGGGTGGATTGCAGGTCAGCAGGTCCACTCAGGGAGTGGATATTATGTGTCCTGAAGTCACTCGACTGGTACTTGCGCCTATGCCTTTGGAAGTCCCGAATGGACTCTGCTTCGGGGTATCTGACACTGAGGGTCCGGTACCCCAGGTACTGATACACCACAGTCCTAGGAAGTCCTAGTGCCACAAACCGTGGCATGGTGGCTGGTCAGGTCCTCAGGAGTTGTTGTACAGTTTTTGGCTGGGCTGCTGGGCCCAAGGCACTGGTCAGCAGCAGGTCAGTCAACCAGACTTCATGGGTTCCTTGCCTTCAGGTTTGGAGGTGCTCTGGGGTTTTGTAGAGTCCTTCAGGTTTCCAGGTGACACCTCAGCAGTGATGGTCAAGACCATGGAGCAACAGACAGGGGATGGCGCCCTGCGCCTTGGGTCTTCTTTGTCCTGGTCTTCTTTTGTCCATAGAATCAGAGATCTTGGTCAGGGGATGCCCTCTAAATACTGCATTTATATGGTTATTAGGGGGAGTACCTGGTCGGGGCCAATGGGCCACTTACCTTAGGGTGGCTACACCCACCCAGTGACCGCTTCCTGTGGGAACAGGACACATCCCTGACCATGATTGGCTATTTTTCCTACAATCAAAAATGGAGGAAAATGAAATGGAGTGGTCACCTCACCTAACACATCTACGGGGTGGTGCAGGCAGAGAGTGGCCTCTCCCCCTAGTCTTGCTCAGTTTCCCGCCGGTTTTCCCACCTAAAGTGAGGGTAGAACCATTGGCTGCAGTCTTCTGCTATCAGTAGAGGCGGGGTCAGTTTTCAAAGATGGCAAGGCCTTTGAAGCTGACTGCTGGACCATGGTGCTTGCCCGGGGGAGGAGGTGTGATACCTCTGCCCAGGAAAGGCTTTGTTTCATGGATCTTGAGAGCAAAGGCTCTCACCCCAGGCGTCTAGAACCGCATCTGGTGGTGGCAGGATGGTTCAGGCCAGTCAGCAACCATGCCAGGGCTGTTTTTGCGTGGAGCATGTTTAAGGTGCCCTCTCTGTACATTTTATAATAACTCCCACAATGGCATCAGAGTGGATTTATTATTTTGAGTTGTTCGATACCAAACAGCCCTGTGTTCAGAGAGGCCATCATGTAGCTGGGGAACTCATAGTGACCAGTGTCCACCACATACATTTGCTATGGCTTCCCTGTACACTTACTATGTCTAAGAATTGGCAAAGACACAGTAGGGGCATATCTGCTCATGCACATATGCCCTCACAGGCATGATAGTGCACCCTGCCTTAGGGCTGTAAGGCCTGCCAGAGGGGGAATTACCTATATTGCATGCAGTGTTAGTGGGCATGACACCCATGGTGAGTGCCATGTCGAGTTTACAAATTTGGGTACACCTTGTCATGCACTTGCAATAGCAGTTTGCATGAGGCTGGTGGGAGTCCCTTCAGAGTGGCACAATTGGTGCCGCAGTTCTTAGGGTCACTCTCTTCAGTACCAATGCCCTAGGTACCATTAACTAGGCACTTACAAGGGTGGCTGAAGTGTCAATCACAGTACAGTTTTTGGGAAAGAGATCTGGCCCTGGGACCCTTTTTAGCAGGGGCCAGGGGACTTACAGTTTGAAACCACATCATGGTCCAGGCAAACACTGGGAGACTAACCATGTCAAAAGAGGCATTTTCTCACACTAAAGACTTTCTTAGTGAGTAGGTGGTTTCTCTACTAATGGTTTGTTCCTCCAGTGCCTTCGCTGTAAACACATTTACCTATGGCGCTGTATGAAAACACTGAAAATATAGGACTGTGAAATGATGAGTATTCAGGGCTTGAAGTGATTTGTGCATGCATTACTCAAGGAGTGAGGGGAGTACTACAGGATCGCTGTAAGGCACTTGCATAGTTGCTGAAGGTGGCATTGCACCCTCTTCCATCAATGCCCCCACTCTTCACCACAGCTACTATTTAGGGTCCTATACAAATGAAGCAACATACTGGAGCATACTCACTCATGCTCTGTCTGCAAACATGAGGTATGGCAACTGCTAATTTCTACACTTCTCATGCACAATGTGGTCACTGGCGCTGTGCACGAAGGGAAAAAGCAGTGCCATCGCATCACCATGTGGAAACATAACCAATGACTGTGTGGCTTTAAAATAAAGCCATACAGCCATTGGCCATGTCTTTAATTAGTTCTCCCCCATGCTACCTTGAAAGCACAGGCCCACAGGGAGAAGCTTGAGTGCCCAAACCGATCCAGGCTTTTCTCTCATGCTTTTTATACTTAAAAATGCATCAGAGCTAAGCAAGGACTGGCTAAGTCAGGTGAACCCACTTCTCCAAAGGAGAACAGGGGGGCTGTGCTGAGTTCCCCCTGACTCCCTAATAGAGCACTGATATGAGTATTAAAGTGTGCATGTCGAGTTGGCTGCAATCAGAGACCTGTCCAGCCTGAGATGCGCAGTGGATTTCAGCTGATGCCCATCATTCCAATCACCCGGGATAGCCGTCCCTTTCTGCCCCCACAGCTCACATCATTAAACTTCAGTGGGAGGGTGCACAAGCAGGTCTTTTAAGTTATAAAATTATCATGCACTGGTGCCTTACTCTGGCTGGGTGATGGGTCAACGCCTCATACCCTAAAAAAGGAACCACCCCTACACCCACTTTTACCTGCTCGCAGTAGGCTAAATCCAAGTCACAACTCCAGGCTTAATGCGATGTAGCAAATACAGGACTGAGTTTAGTCTCCTGAAAAGTATCTTGTGGCCTGGGCATCAAGATGCGTCGAGATGCGTTGCATAGAGGTGGAGTCAATTGGTGTAGACGAAGAGCTATGATGTGAGGTCCTGTCTCAAGCCGATGGGGCTTGCAGAGACTTGCACTGTGTTAGGGCAGGGGATGAGATGTGTCGGGCTGCACCAACATCGAAAGAAGCCCTTGGGACTTGCGAGGACTTGCACTGAGGTGCATCAGCATCAAGCACAATCTGTGTTGCCCTGGGTAAAATGCAATGGCTGGATGCACCATGCTGCGTCAAGATGCGTGGAGATGTGTCAACGTCGAGGAGCCTGTTATGTCCATGTATCTTGAACATGAGGCCAGCAGGCTGGAGATTCTTTGGAGTCCTGGGTCCATACAAGGAGGCTGGATTCAGCAGGGTAAAGCACCAGCAGAAGAGTTCTGGTGCCACAACAGCGGGTTTTGGGCTCCAACACTGTCCTTGGTCAGCTTGTAGGACACCAGGTCAGACTTCACAGCTGGGGAGTTCAACTTCATGGCAGAGCCCACAGGTCCAGAAGTGATCTATAGTCCTCCCCCTACTGAGGTGTCTTGAATTTTCAGAATTGTAACTTAAATCAAACTTTACCTTGAAAGAGAGTTTTAAATTATAAATTCTTTAGAGACCAAACTCAACTTTTAATTGGGAGCAGGTAGGGAATTATTCACTTATTAAATATAATAAGGTAACCCAATGTTATCCTGTGAGAGAGGTAGGCCATGCAGTAGTGAAAAATGAATATAAGAGTTTTTCACTACTATGGCATGTAAAAGTTAAAAGTACATGTCTAACTTTTTCAATACACCACACCCTGCCCTATGGGCTGTTTAGGACCTACCCTAGGGGTGACTGATACTGATTAAAAAGGAAAGTTGGGGCCTGGCAAAGGGTTAATTTTGCCAGCTGAAACTGCAGCTTAAAACTGCACATACAGGCTGCAATGGCAGGCCTGAGAAATGTTTAAAGGGCTATTTAAGTGGGTGGCACAATCAGTGCTGCATGCCCCCAGTATCATTTACTTTGTAGACCTTGGGTACATGTAGTAGCACTTTCCTAGGAACATACAAGTACATTAAAGGTGTCAATTGGGTGGAAGCCAATGTTACCATGTTTTAGAGAGACAGCACAAGCACTTTAGCACTGGTGAGCAGCGGTAGAGTGTACAGAATTCTGTGGCAAGGAAGGAAATATTGAAGGCAAAATGTTCAGGAAAACCACACAAAGTATGTCAGGTGTAACAGCTCTCAGCCCTGGTCACAGGCAGAGGTCTTGCAGAGATTCTCCTCACACAGCCCAACTAGCTGCTTGACTGTTGTCAATTTGGGGGCATTGAGCTTCCCTTCCTAGAATCCATTTTCAGACACCAAATATGATTTAGGTTATGAGTCTTTGAAGTTTGAGTTGTGGATCTGTTTCCTTTTGAAGTGCCCACTCCTCTGCCTTGCCATTCCTCCAAAACGTAGTCTATCACAGCAGGAGCGACTCTTCATCAAATCGCCCTACAACATAAGCCACAAGAGTGTCTAGAGATTTACACCTGGATGTCAGCCAAATTGATATGTGCATCAAAGTTTTACCCCAGGACCCTAGCAGTACTCTTTATGAGTTTCTTATCAGCCCCAACTACTTCCTGAAATGTGCCCATGCCCTTTTCCAATGGCCTCTGCCTGACTCAAAGAGCACCAATTGAAGTGTATTGAAGAGCCAAGCTCTTCTTCATCCACTGTATGTCCCACCCATCTCACAGGAATGCAGCAATTCACAGATCTGTCTAGGGGGACTCCTGTACCTCCTCCAGTTAGCCCTGAGTCTCCCAAAATGGAACCCAGAGTTTTACATGTACTGTACCATTCACAGGCACACATTCACACAACACACACATGCAAATACATGGGCACTGAACAGTACTACATACTAATTTGATGTAGCACAAGGGTGTGTTAAGCACACAGCAGTGGAACTACATGAGCGGTCTTGCAGGCCCCATTCCAGTGACACAGGTAAAAAGGCCTGTTTACTTCTACAAAACCCTATGCAGTATGCCACCATCACAACACTTGAACTTACCTCCTGGTACAGGCAGTAGCCTTTCACCACTATGAGGGTAGCACTTTTGGTACCCATGGCGGTCCAACGACACCGTATTCCATAAGACAGGCCTATATCCTGGTGCACACACATGATCTGTATTTGCCCCATGATAATGAAAAGCAGCACCAGGAATCCAGACACCATTGCAGTTGGGGCACTCATAGCAGGGGTGCAAGTCCGTCACCATGTGAGGGACTTTTCTATCCCATCACAGTGTGTCCTTTTCCTCACACTCTTTTACTCCTTTCTGTGGCTCTTTTTCTGACTTTAACATGTTCTGTAAATGAGAGGAGCATGAAGCGTTATTACACTGGGCCCCCTCTGTAGTAAAGCCGGGGGGAATATTCACTTTCCCCATAGTTGACCTCCACATAACATTAGTTCAAAATGTAGGACAGGCCTAATAAGAAATCAGGAGATTTCCCAGCAGGGAAATGCATCTAAAAGGGCTGTGGGGCTTGGGAAGAGCCTGTTATGTGTCTTCATGGCCTGTCATACATTCAAACCCAATTCTGTATGGTCCCTTTACTGGCGGGCCTTATAGTCTTATCCACCTAGGTTACAGTTCAAAAAATAAAAATATGTTTGATCAGGAACTTGTTCAAAATGGTAATTTATGGCATAGTAGGCATGTATGCAAATTGAAGACAATGGCACTTCATTAGCAACATCTTAGGGTTCTGTGCCCCTCCTGAAATCTTCATCAACCATTTTTGCTTCCCCAACTACTGAGTAGCTCTAGGGTGGCCAACTGCCCTGTATTTTGCAGGTTTGCCTTGCAGTCGTGGCTTTAGCCCTGCTGCCCCCACAGAGAAACTGAGGAACACCAATTCTCAATTAATCTGCCCTTTATGAGGTGTGAAAGAGCTGCCAGTTGGTAGCTGGGAGGAGCATGTTTCGCTATAAGGATGCAAATGCAGTCACCTCCCATTAAGCAGCCTTGAATGTTTGAATGAAATGTATGCTGGGGTCTTGTACTGAGAATATGCCTTTGATATCTCTTTCATTAGGCATGTTTCAAAGTGCTAATATATTGTCAGATTAGTGCACAGAGGCAGCAGCGGCTCCTACTTTATTGTGGAGGAGTGACGCACCACTGCTGAGAGCCAGCAGATGAAAAAATAGAATGATAATAAAACAATGTTATTAACATTTAATTTCTCACTGAATGAACCTAGTCTGGGCTTAGTCTAGGGTGGGGCGGGGCTATCCTCTATGGACAGCAGCACGGAGGAGGAGTGGTGGGCATTGCAAGTGCTCATGTCGGTTTGGCCGACTTTCTTAGGATGGCCAAACCGGCATGCGCACTTATATTTCTCCAACTCGATTTCTGTTGCACAGCCAGGTGGAGAAGAGGCAGAGAATCCCTGTCCCTGAGCGAGAGTTAAACCAGCCCAATCAGACCAATCCTGGCGCTTTTTTCATGCTCGGCAATAGCATTACCAGCATGAAAGCAGTGACTGGATTAGGTGGAATCTGGGAGCCTTTGAAATGTAGCCTATGGCCTGCGGGAGAAGATGAGCACCGAGGTGGTGGCTGGCAGTGTCAGCAGCAGGTAAGTACTCAATTTTTAAAATTATTTTCCCCTGCGCTGCCCCACCACTTTTTATTGGCAGCAGCCACCACTGCA
Organism: Pleurodeles waltl; assembly: GCF_031143425.1. NCBI lineage: Eukaryota > Metazoa > Chordata > Amphibia > Caudata > Salamandridae > Pleurodeles > Pleurodeles waltl. The sequence continues at coordinate 739,903,398 of NC_090445.1, read as the reverse complement.
CAGAGGTGTTGGAAGAGTATGGCTTTCTCAGGATCGAGCAGTTTGATAAAGTAGTCTTCCGAGACTGCAGCATACTGGGATTTTCTCCAAGGCTATAAATCTACCACCATATTGCATTTTGGTGAATTTACCATGAGACTGGGTACCGTCTCTCCTACACCAGCTAATATCCAGTTCAGTTATTTAAACCATTTTAAGCAGCTTCTATATTGATCCTATTTAGTCCCTGTCAGCCCATGAGCACAGAATCTATCGTAATTGTGGGGTCAGCATTAAAACCTTTGGCTCCTGCTTCCACAGTTTTCAAGTAGCCCACTAAACTATAACTGGGGTGGCAATGAATCTGATGGCAAGGCCAAAGGATGATGCTTCCAAGGGAAAGGTTATTGAGTTGTGGACCCTCCCCATCGTTAGAATATAATGTTTATTTCCAGCATATTTAGGTGAAATAGTAAAGCCGACATTATATGTGAAATATCCTAGTTTCGTGTCTTATCTTCTCACCACAGTGACTTACATACCTGGTTGGGAGTCTGGTCAATGTTGCTTATCATGCTCATTACATGTACTAAGTCTGTTTTTAGCTCCCTCAATATGTTCATATAATGGGAAAAAGACATAAGTAGACTGTAATAATTTTTGTTTTGGTGCTGTAGCGTGCTGTAGGTGCTGGCCAGTATCCATTGTGGATAATTGTATTCATCTTTTCTGTTTCAGGCCTCAAGGCTATTTCATTCCATTGGGACAACAGAGTTGTTAATTTTACAAACCTTTCTCTCAAACTTGGCAATAGGGAGCATTTATGGCTTACTCCAGAACAGAATGAAAACAGTGTGAATAGCACTGGTGTAACAATAGCCCCCATAACCCCTGTGGTGTGGTGGGGGGGCAGCTGCAGTGGGGGGGTTCCTCAGCACAGTAACCTGTGCACAGGTGGTGAGCCCCTGCCTGAGAGCTCCTGACTGAGTTAGGATGGACCTCGATGTAGTTTCTGGGGGGTGGGGTCTCATGTTTCTTTACGCTATGATGAATAGTAATCACACTAGAGAAGCTCACTACCTGGCTGTCTTATATCTGGGCAGTGGCCTTACCCCCCACGGAAGATGTTGCCAGGAAGACCAAGACAGTCTGGTTATAGTTCTCTATATTAAAGTAAAACTTTTCCTCCCAGAAATCGACTTCAGATCTGCTGTCGATGACCCGACACTTCAATGTAGATGGAGCAACGCCATGCTTCATAGTATCACAGGCTCCACATTGGCTTGCAAGTAGCGAATTTTACAAGTTGGAGAGAACCATATCAGCAGCCTGTAGAAATCTATTACCTTACCCTGATAGCCCTCCAGTAGCCCCTTGTCACTCCACATCAGCTGCATGGTTAAAAAGCCATCACAACAAGGGCCACCATCTTTCTGCCTGAAAAGCTCATTGTCTCTGAAGGATCATGCACAACCGCATTCAGAATAGAGATGAAGTGCAAAAAAACCCAGAAAAACTATGGGATTCTTCTATGTACGCAACGAGGTTCTGAAACAACATTCTGATACCCTTCAGAATCACTTCATCCCTGTTCCGGCTTAGGAAGCAGTTGACAACACATATTTTTAAAGAACAAAATACCACTATGTAGTAGAAGTCAACTTCCGCTCTCAGACACAGCTACCCCTTCAATCACTTATTGATTGTGTATTTGCACTGGTACAGTGCTCTATTTTCTATCGGCCAGTTTTTAGCTATATAAAAAAATACACACAGGCATGCATATAGGAGAAAAAATAACACACAAATGTGTTCACTTGGGTGATCAGAGAAAATGAAGGGAATCTGAACCTTGCAAGAGGAGTGAAAAACTCCCTGATAGTGAACTGGCAGTTAAGACCTTATTGAGCGCACATTTCATTTTTTGACCTACTTAGAGGGTCTCATGATCCCCAGGAACCCTCCAAACTCCACACAGAGTGTCCAGTAGGGATAACCTTGTTTAGCCTCAGGACCCACCCTATTGTCTTGATGGAAGGCCTCACTCCATCAACTCCTTTGCCAAGATCCTGGCTGATGGGAGCATATGTTTACCTCTGGGGTTCAGTAGCTGCACACGAGGATGATGCCTACTTGCCTCTTTGCAAATTATGTATAACTGCCTCATGTCCCTTCGCTTTAATTTTTTAAAGAATGTGAATGCTTGCAATCATTATCTAGAATTGTTTTTAAAAAAAGATCCACTACATGGAAATAAGTGTGCTTTTAGAGTTAATTTAGAGGCTCACACTCATCTTTATGAGCAGTGAATGCAATGTGGAAGGTGCCTGCTACCTTATTTTTCTCCTCCAATTTTGTTCTTCATCTTCAAGAGCTATTTTAAGAGAAAATGCAAGGTGCCCCATCAGAGCAGGCTTAGGAGAATGTACCTGCCTACTGCTATGTAGGGCAGCTCCTGCAGAGCATCCTGGAAGCAGTTTAAGGTCTGTTACACACAAAGGGGGTCATTTTGACCCTGGCGGTACAAGACCGTCAGGGCTAAAATGACGGAAGAACCGCCAACAGGCTGGCGGTGCTTCCTGGGCTATTTTGACCGTGGCGGAAGCACCGCGGTCGCACCGCCGGGGCCGTCGGTTTTCCGCCACATTTGCCCCGGCAGTGATAATCCGCCTGGGCAGCGCTGCTAGCAGAGCTGCCCAGGGGATTACGAGTCCCCGACCGCCAGCCTTTTTCTGGCGGTTTGAACCGCCAGGAAAAGGCTGGCAGTACGGGGAGTCGTGGGTCCCGCCCCTGCACAGCCCATGCCACTGGCATGGGCAGTGCAGGGGCCCCCTGACAGGGCCCCATGCGGCTTTACACTGTCTGCTATGCAGACAGTGAAAAGCACGACGGGTGCAACTGCACCCGTCGCATGGCCGCAACACCGCCAGCTCCATTTGGAGCCGGCTCCTGTGTTGCGGCCCACATCCCCGCTGGGCCGGCGGGCGGAAACTTGGTTTCCACCCGTCGGCCCAGAGGGGATGTCAAAATGGGCACCGCGTGAGTGCGGCCACATTGGCGGCTGCACGGCAGTTACAACTTGGCAGGCGGTGGTTGCCGCCCGCCAATGTTGTAATGAGTCCCAGAATCTTTTCTGAGGAGGAAAACCTTGCCAAAAGTAATAGATTGCATTTTCAAGCTTGGCAGATGCACCTCACTTATTGACAATGGGCTGCAACCCAAACCCAAGGACTGAGCATATAGGTTGGCGCCCAACTTCAGCAAAGGGAAGCTCATCATTAACACAAAATTAGGTGAATCCTGTTATGGTGCTTCATGAATGTGAATCTGCTTTCTGCCCATTTTGTTAAGTCTATGGTTAAGCCTGATATCACTCATAAATTATGCTGGATTGCCTGCTGCCACAAGGGTATTCATCATTCCAAGATTCCTTCTATGCCCCTCACAAGAGTCCAGAAGAGGTCCTCTAAGATCAACACACAAATGCACGTGAGCTAAGTGGTGACTCCGCTTAGTGAACATAGTAGTGTAACAATTTTGGGGTTTCCTTTTTCACTTTCTTGAGACTCCCTAATGCCCTTTCACAGCACCCACCGTTCTGAATGAGGCATGTAATGAGAACACGCTTGTAACTGCGATCAGGGCCTGGTTGTCATAATGGGTAGCCATGAATTGCACGCCAGATGAATAAATATGCTTAAAGAGGTCACCTTTTGGTCTTTAGTAGAGCTTTGATGCATGGGACACCACATTCGGTTAGCCCTGATGGGTTACCCCCTGCCTGTCCCTTTTCTTCCCCAGTGTCGCTAGCTCTCTGGGGTCATGAAATATCCAAATTTCATGCCACCAACAAAGTTTAACCCTGGACCTGACTGTTTTTCAGTAGTTTGTTTGGAAAGGTCCTAGTCCTTTGTCTTTTGAAGAATAGTCGAATCTATCCTCTAACAAAGACAGTTACTCCAAACTGAATCATAGTCTTACAACTGAACTCAATTTCTCCATTACTGGTCCGATTACAGAGGGACTGCCAGTAAGATGACTTTCCAAATAGGAGACTTTCTAGCAGCAACCTCTCATACAAAAAAACATAATTTGAGAACTCAGGGAAGATCCAATTTGTCAAGTTTATGGTCTCTGCAAGTCCATTATCACAATTTATTAGCTTCTAGATCTGCCCGGAGATCTACAAAATGCCAAACTATCATAACGCTAGTAAGCATGTTTTCAAACTCCTTAAAGACCTGCCATCCACCCCAACAACCAACTTTTGATGAAACCTGATATGGAGGCCCATTACAACACTATCACACGAAAGGTTGCTCTGAAGGTAGTGGGAGCAACTCCCCATACATTATCCCCATCCCAGTTCTAGTACTCTGAAATAGCCCTGACAAAGAACGTTTTCTGATTCCAAGACAAAATACACCTTCAAATCAGTGATCCTTTGATGTGCATATCCTCTGCTACCAGCGTAACAAATGCAAATGTAAATTTTTATGAAAAAATAAAAGTATTCAACATCTACATCCCTTTTCATGACAAATTTAGGATCTGGAGTCATTGGCATCCTGGTGATCTGGAATAGGCATGAAGGGTCCACAACTAAATTCCTTTCTTATCTCATTAGAAAAGATTAATACTTTAGATTTGCTGCAACTACAAGCAAAACAGACCTAGCTTTTATTGATCCCTGCATTATGCTACCTGCAGGTATCCTGATCAGCGAAATCCACATTAAAGCCTCAGGTAAAACTTCTTTCCGAGGTTCCGCAGTTGTCATCTGAAAGCACACTGAGAAAATCTACCCTTGTGCCAGGGCCTTAGAAACAGCCATCACACAGACCGCAACACTTTTGAGGAAGATAGCAACCTTTCCAACAAATTATGCTCACAAGCTATCCAAGCAAACACACGTCAAGAAACAACTTAGTACATAATAGCAAAGAGGAAGCATTCTTGGAGAAATAAGAAAAGGGGAAATCGGTTCCCATGACATGTGACAACATAGGACAAATTACATACAGGAGGAGGGCCTGTTTTTCTGGCAGGCCAATGGAGTAAATTAATCCATCACCCTAATAGGGGTGCCAACCGCCATTTTAGAAATGTCCTCTGGCCCAGCAGCCATTTATAGCATTGGCAGGAACTCCCATCACAGCAGTTCCTGTCAATGCACTGTAAGGTTGATAGACAGCTCTGGCAACATTACAGAACCGTAAGGCAAATATACATCTTTTTTTATTATTTTCAAAAAGAAAATCCCAAAGGGAGATTTTCTTTTTGAAAACAAAACAACGACTCATTTGTCAACACTAAACAGTTGTTAACCTGATTTATAAGCGATAAATACTATTGAAAGATTATAATTGTAAATACTTTCTAGTTGATTATATTTGAAACAATATTCTAATCACTTATTGTAATATTTATCTAATCATACTGAGATATGATGGTCTTGTATCTCTGGTTTCGGAAATATCTCAAATAAGTGTTGAATATCCTCTCCTCTATATTTTTCACGTGAAGATATTAAAGTGAAATATCTCTAATGGACTGTCTTTAAGTCCCTCAATAGGTTATGGATGTAGTACTGAATTCTAGTTCTGGGTTCCATAATTGCTCACATTGTTTGATCCTAGGTATCAGTCTTTTGCATTTGCTTTGGCAGCAGTGTCTGCTCTAACACCAAAGTCCAAATTTACTAAGACTTTGCTTTGTACTTACATTGTGCAAGTTGCAACGTGCATGGTGCAAGGGTGCCTGTGTTGGTGCTATGCAGCTTCAAGAGTGCCAGCGGAGATGGAGAGTTGAAAAGCATTGTATGTTAGTAGATATGACGCTATTCAGCTGTCTCCCATTCATGCAACACAGAGTAGCAACGTTTCTTGCTGTCCTGGGTTGAGTGAAATTTTAGTAAATAAGTCTCTGAATACATAGATGCATCAGGCTGTCCAGCATTGCATAATAAGTGGGCTTGACATGATGAATCCTGACTGCTGACCAAATGGAGGCTGGACTTAATTTCGGAGTGTTCCATGGGCAGTTCTTCAACAAAAATAACTCATGTTTGAGTGAAAGGCTTCAAAACTCAAGGTGTAATATTCTTCTGGTTTTTGTTGGTAAAAATCTTGATTTTGGCAGGAGAATTAATACATTTCCATTCACTTTTGCACATAAAATAACAATATTTTGTCACTGAGGCACAAGATTGTAGTTTTTAAGTGGTGTCCTATGTCAAAAAGGAGAGCCAGTGACTGGTCGAAGGTTATGATCTATGACCTTTACATCATCTTAGTCTCATTGCAGACTTTCAGCTACATTGATTTTGTCTAAGGGGGTGCAATTGTTTTGTTGTGGATAGTAAACCCCACCAAAAAGTTTTAGATAAAAAAGAAAACAATTTCTACACCCAACCAAGAAGCTTGCATACTGCAAAAGACAAAAAACAATCCATATGCTCACCTCTGGGTGCAATCACACACCCAGGATCAAAGCCTAGGGACTAGTGCACGTCTGATACCAACAGAGCCTTTAGGTATGTGGATCTTAGCAGTGTCTTCAGTGAAAGAATATGAAGCAGGATCCATCTATTTATGGCATAATGGAGAGTGACTGTGTGTCCTAACCAAGGGCCATCATATTACCAGCATCACCTAGGCCTGTCGTCCACTGTCAGTTAAGTTATATGAAACAGTCTCACATGACTGCCCTTCCACCAGTTCACCATGAACACATAGCCTACAAGAATAAACACTTCAAAAATAAAGACTCACAAATATAGACCACAAAATAAAGACCATGATATAATTTCTTCCTATAAATTTGGACCTACAAAAAGTTTCAAAATCAAAAAAGCTCGCTCTCACTTAATGTAAACTGAGTTAAATTACCAATCCTAGTTTATCGGAGCAAGAGGAGCTAGGTGGTGGGATTGGGTACATCACAAAATATACAGTATCAGAGGTTCAGCACAGCCAGAAAGACCTGTAAAGAATAAGGATAAAATACAGAACTCTTATAAGACCTACAGGGAAAAAGGCACAAACGTCAAGGACGTTTCACTTTGAAGTACAAGCAGCTCATAGGGCTCTATCTGTTTTTACATGAGGCCATCATAAATAACTAAGATAAATGTGCATTGAATCTCAAACACTTACTAATGCTATGGGCCTTACGCCCAACAAATGGAAACAGCCAAGGAACTAGCGGGGTAACCCAACAAGAGACCACCAAAGTCTCGTAAAGGAAGAAATAAAAGGCAGCTACCCAAAGGAAGGCAGACCAATACCCCAGTTTCGAGCCTCCCTCAACTTGGGCACACATGGCAGGTGTTTAAATCGTTGCTTCACCCCAGAAGCTGACCGCATGCAACAAGTTCTTCTGCAAGACCAGGGGGAGGTGCAGCAGTTAAGAACCCCAGCCATACAGAAAGTCATGATGACTCAGCTCTGGAGTTATAATATTAGCAATCCAAGAATGGTAGTTTACCTGGAAGGGCACTATGCTATGAACTTCCAGAAATGAAACACCATCTGGAAATTAAAGAACAGAATGAGTATTACGGACGTGAGTGGAAAGTGCACCCAGAAGCATGAACGAAGTACAGCTACCAGAAATGAATGGTGAAAGGAGTGTCAGAGCATTTTTTATACAAATTAACGCTTGGTTTAAATGGTTCACTTAGCATAACCAGGCTTCAGTTGACATGATTAGGCCAAAGTCAGCCTGCATTGACATTCATTTTGTACTATCAGAGAAAATATTTCTTATGTGCAGGTGTTTTTCCTTTTCATAAAATAAGCAAAATATAATTCTTTTTGTGGTGGCGTTTATTTTGCTGAGCTGAAATGTAATTATTTTGGTTCCTAGCAAAGAAAGCCGTGTGCTGACTGTTCCTGTATTTGCAACATATTCAAGGGGGGAAACATCCTGAACAACTAGGTCTAAACCACTACTTGCCTGAACCACCACTGCTAAACAACTAAAAAGTCTCTACAACTAAGTACTGAACAACTACTGTCTAAACAACAATTGTCCCTGAGTAACAATTGCCTGAACAACTAATTTTAAGGTAAGGTTTTCTTTTTGGTTTTTATGGTTTATTAGTTGTTTAGAATATATATTAAAATTAGTTGTTCAGGCAATTGTTATTCAGGCACAATTGTTGTTTAGACAGTAGTTGTTCAGTACTTGGTTGTAGAGACTTTTTAGTTGTTTAGCAGTAGTGGTTTAGGCTATAGTTGTTTAGGACCTAGTTGTTCTGTCACATATTCATTCAAGGGTCTTTGCAGGGCGCTGCTCTAAGCAGTTACAAAGTGCACTTTTTCACTTGTTCCATAAATGTCACGTTATTTTCCCCATTTTCTATGTACATCTTGTTATAATTGTACATGAAAGTAAGTGTTTCTGCAGGTTTCTTATTTGATGTACCATATTTTCTTGCTTTACTGTTTGTCTGTGTGCTAGTTACACTGTTAGTACATCCCTATGATGAGGGGTTCCATACAATGATAATTTAGTTGCTTCCAGAGGCCAGATATTATAAGTCTTACTCACGCTAAAATGTACCTAAATACCTGGTACAAGCTATAAACTTGTGAGGTGTGTGCCTTTCACAGTCTGAAAACTATAAAAACGTGCCTTTTTGAGAGATGTGCCACTTGTCTTGCTTTCTGAACCGTGCAGACTTCACGTTTGTTTGCCTAATAATGTATACTTAGACATTTCTTGACTTTTAAACTTAGCAGATTTATGTTAGTCCTATTGCTGAACTATATTTTCATTATGGCTATTTACTTGCTTTGGAGCTCACCTTACGGCGTTACCTCTCGCAATTGGCATTATTTCATATACTGCTGATGCTCATTTGAAATTAACTAACTACTTTTTTCCTTCTGTAATGAGTCTTACATTTGAATAAACCTTTATGATTTTGACTTCATATTTTGCCCTGTGAAAGTTTTCTTTAGTGGCAAGGGCAGCTGTATATTGCAACAAATATGGACCTGATCCTGTGCCTTAACCTTTTAATTTATTAGTTAAAAGGATTTACGGAAGCATGTCTACAGAAAAGCAATAGCCTCCTGGTATGCATTATTAATTGGGAGTAAATAAAGCCTGGCTACTGGAAGTGTGTTGCCACCCTCTAAGCCTATCTAACTGAAGGAGAATGACACAAAACATTTTTAAGAACAAAAGGTGTCGGATTGATTGAAGGTTAATGAAACATGGGATCAGATATTTGAAAGTATAGATTGACTTTATGCAGGTGATATTGACTACATATAATACAGTGACCCATCTACTGATGGTCAGGAAGACTCATAGGTGTTTATGTGGCGGATGGTTTGGCTGCATTTGTTGACTTCACTTTTGCCTTTGAGAAAATGAATCTAACCCATTTAAAAAATGAAATGCTTGCGGGGAACACTACACAATGATAGTTCTAGATTTTGTGAGAGCTGTAGAATAGAACTTCAGCTTAAATTAAATATTAAGGTTGCGTAGAGTAGTTAAAACTTAAAATTGGCACTTTGGGTGTGCGTCATGGCTGTTGTGCGCCATGGCTGGTATCCTTGCTGGTTCCTCCTCAATATTTAAATCATTGAGCTTGCAAAAGAGAAGAGGTGGAAGGTGAGTTTTCCTCCAAGTTTGGGGAGTGAGACAGTCCCTGCTGGTTTTATTGACAGCAGGATGCTGCTTAATGTCACATCTGTGGCGCTGCAGCATGGACTGGACTGTTTAGAAAGCTGTGAATGTTTGAATGGTCCCTTAATGATTTTAAATAAAACACAAAATATGCATTTTAGTGGCAAGAAAGACTTATTATACCTGGCAACTTGGAGCACCTAAATTATCATTAAAGTTATTAAGGAGGCACGTTTTCTATAACTATCTCTGTGCCGCTGTGAGGTGCTATGAATCATAGTGCCATCACTTTTGCCTGCCAAGTCTTAATATGTGATCTGGTTGCAATACATCCTCCACCTATAGGAAGGTGTGCATAGCCAAGTGCCTCCCTGTTTTATGCAGTGGAGCTGAATGGGGTTTGGGTTAAACTTGAATCTTGATACATTTGAGGACCCCTTACGGTAATGTGTTCTCAATCAGAGGGACTCTTTCCCATATCCGGTTATTTCCCTTAAATCCTCTGTCAAATCAAGTTGAGTGCTGCTGTAGGGGGGCTTTATTAATTGGAAACATCGGCTTAGGCAGTTCCTGACACTTTAAGGGAAATAATGCTTAAGCTTCAGCCCTTGTGAAAAAGGCTATTTTTTTGGGAGTAAGCAAAGCTCATGTTATTATAACCTCCAGCTTAGTAGTACACTTCAGCTTCCTAACAAATGATCTGATAACATCCTAACCCCTATTACCCACCTCTGATTGCCCACTCCTCAGTCTCTATAGCCCCTTCAGTATAATTTCGTCAGCTGAAATACATTTTAAACACAAAACGTGTTTGAATTCTCATTCTTGCAACACCATCCTCTTCTTCTCCTGCCTGAACTGGCCCAGGTGGCCAGACACTTCTATTCCCATGATATTTCTCCTTCCATTTTCTCCTCAACTTGCCATCTCTTTCCCTGCCTTACCTAAGTTCTCTTTTCAGCCTGCTTCTAGCAATACCATAACCAGTGAAATCAACCAATACTTTTCCATAACATTCCTGCTCTTCCTGCCTCCAAAATTGCCATCTGTCTTTCATCTGTCTTTCATCTGTGAGGTGGTCCATATCGGGGCACAGGCCGAAACACGTTTTTTCTCACGCCACCTGCCCTTGGACCTCCACAACTGACCCCCCTCCACCCCCAACGCTGAGAGGGCCACTCATCTCCGTGCGGGGGCCGCCTTGGGTAAACCACCAGTCCTTAGACTCCTGGGATTTTGGAAAAGTACGTTTTATTGGACGCAAGCTGATCTCTCACTGTTATAAGATTTGACTTAGCCCTACATTCTAAACTTCCGAACGTATAAAATACCAATAACGTCTAAAGCCCATCCCTCAGTATTTCTTTCCCCTTGCAGTTTAACAATGCCCCCTAAACACATTTAAACAACAAACTTGTTTTATTAATGTAATTGGAGCTCTTTGGGGTTAGATAATGGTTCGCAGAGTGTGGGAGGACTTGAAGTCAATGAGATCTTCTGTTCATGTTGTGCTAAACGAAGTTATTTCGCTTCACCTCTGTTGCTCTCTTTGTTTTCCATGACTATTACAATATATAAGTAACATCCGTAAAATATTACAGTGGTCATTGCTCTGCTCAACTTGTGTGGAACTGGGGCTGTAAGCACCAATCAGACGCTGACTGTTTGTTAATCAAGCTCACTGCTGCCTCATTGCCATTCATAAAGATCACATGTCTGTTGCTAACTCATGCCTTATAACTCAATTTGAAAGAGCACAGGAAAGGAGTCCACGAAGGCGATGGTGTGTTTTGTCTTTTTAAGTCATTTAATCACATCTAAATGCATCATCTACCATTTCCATAGAATCCGAATCCATGAGCTCCTGAGGCATCAGAGGATATTCTGACATCCCATTCATACAGGTCTCTGGACATCCACATTGTCACCCCATTGTACGCGTCAAAAATCTCCTCCAAATTCTCAAGTACCTCCTTACCTCTTCTCTGATGCAGACCCAGTGGTGGGACTTTGAACCCTCTTCCAAGGATAGTGCTGGATCAAACTGCATTTTCCAGCCACCTTTTTTCGCAATACTCCTAGTGGTGAAACTTCAAGTTTGGAATGGGTGTAAACTGGAATGAGCCAGCGAGCCTGCCTGCCTCATTTTCCTTTTTTAACTTGACCTGCACCACCCCTTCCCTCCATTTGTGGAACTCAGATTGTCATCTGGCCCAGCACTGGTGTTACAGAAAAAGGAAACTGTTAATTAAAGCTTTCTTCAGATCTGCTGCAGCAAACTCATTCTGGTATTTCTTCAACCACAGGGTTATCGCCTCCATCTTAACTGGTGTACTGGCCCTTTCCCAAAATCACTTTCTGTTACCCATCTTACTCCTCCCTCCCCCATGTAGTAGTTGCCCTGCAAAACTTTGCAAACAATGGGTGTTTTCCACCACATCCGGAGCACTCAGGCCTTAAATGGCATGATGACATCCATATATGTTAATACTGATACACCACATTCAGGGTGATTCTCACACATTATGTTGGTGTAAACCATGAATGGCCCCCCATCCACGTATCAATGTTGGTGGCTATTGTGGTCCTCTTTTCCAGGTCCCTATCTTTCCTCTGGATGTCCCAGTGCAGCAATTCAAATATGTCAACATACTCATTGGCCCTTTGAGTGGCTGTCAAGGGTCATCAATATTATCGTGTATGGCATCTTAGCATTCCCTTTTGTTCCCTTTCTCTGTCTGTCCTCCATGTTTCCTTTTTATGTCCTTCTAACTAGCTACCTCAGATCTGCCCTGCTACTGTGTGGCCCACACTTGCTTCACAGTCCAGTCTCCCCACTAAGCAATGTTGGTGCAACATACCCTTCTCGTCCCCCAGCTCTCCCTCTCTCACCTGCATTACCATATCAAGTGTGGTGCATACCTTCATTCCTTTGCTCCATTCTTTTCCAAAAATGTTTCCTTCCACTCCCACCATTTCTTATAAAACTTCTCGATGACTGTTCCATAGCACTCTACCCTGTACTCTCCCCTGCACTCCTATAACTCCTTTCTCCCATCCCCTCACCCTGTGGACCTCTTCCCCTTTCCATGCTGACCACCCTCCATCAACATATTCATTTGCTGAATCTTGCACTTTATCACTTCGGGGCACTGCCCTTTTCCGCCCCTTGCCACCAACATCACTCCTCTCCTCACACCTTCCCAGTGACAGTTGAAGGTTCGCCCTCCAGGACCTTCTTCTCTCCCAACCACTCGTATCTCTTACAGATCCCCTTGTCCTGTTGCACACTCCTTCTCCGGCATGCTCATCATCAATGCCATTATCTGTCCATGCCCCTTGCCAGCATCCCCTATGCCACCACCTCCATGCTCCTGCCTGTGCTGCCATCATCTGAAGATGTGCCTGACACCTCCTTGAGACTTTCTTCGTCACTTGCCACACACCCTTTTCCCACTTTCCTTACTGCCCACCCTACCATAGTCCTCATGTCCGTGCTCTCTGTCTTCCTGTTCCCTCTGTGTATTTCTGCCCTTGCCCTGACAATACTTGTGGCAGTGCCCTCTGTTACCTATTGTTGCCTCCATAGGTCACCCTACCCCCTGTATGGTGCTGCTCAAGACCTCAAATATATACTTATGCCACACTTTGAGAATGAGAGATAACAACCTAGTCACATTCTCCTAATTCAATCACTAACCATGATATAGTAACTAGGCATTAGGGTCACTTCTTCAATATTAGGAACTTTTATCCTGCAAGGGATTCATGAGAGAACCAATCAGACCTAACCTCCTGTACCCACCAGCTAATAGGATCATTCCAAGATTTGGAATAGATACCTCACCCACTTAATAGTGGCATGCTTCATCATTGGCTGTCTATCACACCCCAGTCTTAGGGGGTCATTCTGACCCTGGCGGTCCATGACCGCCATGGCGGAGGGCGGCGGAAGCACCGCCAACAGGCTGGCGGTGCTTCCTGGGCTATTCTGACCACGGCGGTAAAGCCGCGGTCAGAAAAGGGGAACCGGCGGTTTCCCGCCGGTTTTCCCCTGGCCCAGGGAATCCGCCATGGCGGCGCTGCTTGCAGCACCGCCATGGGGATTCCGACCCCCTTCCCGCCAGCCTGTTTCTGGCGGTGTCCACCGCCAGAACCAGGATGGCGGGAACGGGTGCCGTGGGGCCCCTGGGGGCCCCTGCACTGCCCATGCCAGTGGCATGGGCAGTGCAGGGGCCCCCTAACAGGGCCCCACAAAGATTTTCACTGTCTGCTTTGCAGACAGTGAAAATCGCGACGGGTGCCACTGCACCCGTCGCACCCCTGCAACTCCGCCGGCTCCATTCCGAGCCGGCTTCCTCGTTGCAGGGGCTTTCCCGCTGGGCCGGCGGACGGCCTTTTGCCAGTCGCCCGCCGGCCCAGCGGGAAAGTTGGAATGACCGCCGCGGTCTTTTGACCGCGGTGCGGTCATTCGGCGGTAACCGCATGGCGGGCGGCGACCGCCGCCCGCTGCGGTCAGAATGACCGCCATAGTTTCCTAAGGGTCTACTATGTTCCCTGGAAACCCTATTTTTCATCAACATTTCGGCGCACTTAAAGCACCCAAATGTGTCTTGGGGCCTTCTTCAGGGCAAAGTAAACATTCCCTGCTTACTGTTACCAGAGTCATGCACACCCATGAGTCCTATTGCTCTCACCTGTTTCTTCAGACTTGCTTAAATGTTTTGAGTACCTACAATAGACCAAAAAATCTAATATTATTCTTTTCACAGAGGCTTACTCTACATCGGTTTCTTTTCCCCAAAATATTATAGTATCCCAGTCTTTTTGTAAGGAAGGGAACAAATAGTTCCCCTTTCCATGTGGCTCTAATTAAGGGCAACCTTGAAACAACTACATTTCGTTTCTGACTATAAAGTTGACAGTTTGTTACGACACCTTATATGTATTCACAGCTATCCTATCTCTCTTATTTCTCATCATTCATATAGATTGGATTATACCTTTCTATTGGTCAAAAGACCTTTCGCAAAGCCTCTCTATTTCTTACTATACCGAGTCACTGCATTACTTGTCACTGGAAATTGATCCCCAGGGGACCATTGCAAGAAGTCAGTCTAGTACTCTCAAGAATGCCTCTTGGGGAATGCTAGTATATAAGGCGTCTATGTCTAGTGTCAGGAGAAGGTCTTTTTCCACTTCAAAGTCAATATCTTGTATTATATTAAGAATGTCTTTTGTGTCTTTCACAAAAGAGGGCATCATGGATACTAAGGGTTGTATGAAGTGGTCAGTGAATTTTGACAAAGGTTCTAATGCGGACCCTATACCAGAGACAATTGCTCTGCCTGGTGTGACCCTTATGAATTTTTGGCAGGATGTAAAAATAGGGAACAGTTGAATTCCTTTTAAATAAGACTTCTGCTTCCTTGTTTGTGATCCAACCTTTCTCTTCAGCAGATTTTACCACATATTCACATCTTCACAGATGTCCTTAGTTGGGTCATGGTGCAAAATTTTATAGTTGCGGGAGTCCTGATAGAGCTTGATGCATTCTTGTCTACCCATCTCCTTAGGAAGTACGACTGTTGCACCCCCTTTATCTGCTGGTTTTATAATCACAGAGTCCCTTTCACAAATGTCCTTGAGGGCTAATGTCTCTGCTTTAGATAGGTTCAGAGAAAATGGCCAGTGTTAGGAGTAAAATTTTCAAATAATACTTCCCAGGGCTCGCTATCTCCTTTTTTAATGACAAGACAAGCTAGCCTTTCCAGGTCGGTATTCTTGATTCTCTGCGGGCGCACTTTGTCCATGAGGTACCCGCCTCACTCATGCCACAACACTGCCGTCTTTGTTTCACTGCCTATCTGCTCTCTCCCAGTCTTCCCTTGTGGGACACCATGCCCAAAGTCACCTCTGTGAGCCCTCCCTCTGATCTTCCTTGAGTTCTTGGAGTCTAGGGGCCCGGTCTGCACTGCTCGCCCCACTGCTTGCAATCTTCAAAGGTAGAGTCCCACAGTCCTGGGTCTCGACCGGCTCCTTTTGGTGACACCCCCAACCCACGGGAATCCTCACTTGTCCAGGCTGTCCCGACTCCTGCCCCTTCATGCAGCTAGTAAATTGGGCACCCCCACTCATGTCGCTCTTTTAGGCATGCGTGTCACGATTCACCCTGGGATTACCGTCGATACTGGAGAGGGATGGTGAGCGGCCCCGGTTCCTGCAAGTCCTGCTCTGGCCAAGGTAGGGGCGACCCCTTCCGGTAGCCACAGTGCTGTTGACAATGGTAAGCCACTACAGTCCGTGCCCTCCAGAAGGAGTCCCAAAGGAAAAACCCCAAGGGGGAAAAAACCTCCAACAGGAACTCCCTGAAACAGAAGGAGGACACAAGGATTAGAACTCAGGATCCTGGAAATCTGGAAGACTGAGGACAGAACAAGGACGACTGGCGTCTCAAACAAAAACCAGCCGGAGAGTGACCACCACCGCTGAAGTGTTGCAACGCAATGAGAAGAAGAAAGGATTCCCCTTATATACCCCTAGACAGGAAGTGCTAGACAGGAAGAAGTAACACCACCATCTTGGCTTGGGAAGAAGCCATAACTAAAGATAGAAAATATACCCCTGTACAAGAGGAACAAATGCATGCAGGGAAGAAGGGAAGTGCACAGCATGCTGGGAAGGAGAAGGCATGCTTTAAAACCATGCATGTAGAATGAGGAAGGCCCTAAAGGCGTGTGGCAGGTGAGTAGTGCTGGGGGGGGCCCAGACACCCTAGAACAGTGCTAGCGTCGCACGGCGAGGACCACGACCCAACTCTGGTCTCCGGCCCCGCCGCGCTCTAATAACAGCGCGCGGCCAGAGAAAAGGGCTGCCGCGGGCGCCGCGACCCTTGACCCGGTCCGCGGCTTCCCCCGTGGCCCGGCTGGGATGTGCCGCAGCGGCCCGCGGCGCAACAGTAGGTCCCCCCCGAGGCCCCAGGTTTGTGAGGAAAAAGACGGAAGAAATAACGGATCAAAAGAGGGGCATGAACCGAAGGTGCATCTTCCCAGGAGCATTCACTCATAGGGTAGCCCTTTCAATGAATGAGGTATTGGAGACGACCACGGAAGACCCGAGAGTCACAGATTTCCTGGACCTCGTATTCAGGCACGTTATCAATCAATTGAGGAGGAGGACAGGTGAATTGTCTGTGAAAAGGATCAGGGATGTAGGGTTTGAGTTGTGAGACATGGAATACAGGATGTATTTTCCAAGTAAGAGGCAAGCGAAGACGAACAGGCACAGGATTGATTTTCTGAAGAATCAGGAATGGACCATAATATCGAGGTTTAAATTTATTTTGGGTTAGTCGGAGAGGCAAGAATTTAGAGGAAAGCCAGACCTTATCGTGGATCTGATAACGCGGGGCCTCACAACGTTTCTTATCAGCCATCCTTTTCATGCGTGTTTTAGTGGCTAAAAGATTTGAATGTATGACACGTTGGATACCCTGTAGTTGCCGGACATATGAGATAATGGCAGGAAGATTGGAGGTTTCTTTCAGAGGAATTGGAAAGGCCTTTGGATGGAATCCATAAGAACAATAGAAAGGGGAGACTTTCAAGGCACTGTGTACTGAATTGTTGTAGGAGAATTCTGCAAGTGGTAAATACGTAGACCAATTACTCTGCGTAGCATTATAGAAGCTACGTAAATATTGTTCAAGGCCTTAATTCAGCCGTTCTGTCTGTCCATTCGTTTGGGGATGGAAACCTGATGATAAGGCCACCTCTATTCCTAGTGTCTTACAAAATTGTCTCCAAAATCGGGAGATGTATTGGGGACCCCGATCTGAGATAATGACTTGTGGTAGGCCATGAAGCCGAAAGATCTCCTGGATAAAGATTTGGCTTAGTTCCTTAGCCGTAGGTAGATTTCTTAATGCCGTGAAATGTGCCATCTTTGTGAAGGAATCAATTGTTACCATTATTACCCGATTCCCAACCGAAGAAGGCAAGGAGCGCATAAAATCAGTGGATATAGTGTGCCATGGACCTGGTGGGACAGGTAACGGACGGAGTAATCCTACTGGTTTCTTACGAGGTGTCTTGGCTTGTGCACAGATGGGACAAGAAGACACATAGGGGGTTATTACAACTTTGGAGGAGGTGTTAATCCGTCCCAAAAGTGACGGTAAAGTGACAGATTTACCACCAGCCGTATCACAAGTTCCATAGGATATAATGGACTCGTAATACGGCTGGTGGTATATCCGTCACTTTACCGTCACTTTTGGGACGGATTAACACCTCCTCCAAAGTTGTAATAACCCCCATAGTCCTCAGTATCTGCTTTAATTGTGGGCCACCAGAAAGAGCGAAGCAGGAGCTCTTGAGTAGCCTTCATTCCGCGATGACCTGCGATGGGGGAGTCGTGGCACATATGTAGAGCTTCTGTCTGGACTATCTTAGTAGGTAGAAATAGGGCTTCTTTGTAATAATAGTATTCCTGGTCTTTATGAAGCTGCGGTCGTAAATTGTTCATTTCAGTTATTTCAAGATTGGAATATTCAGTCTTAACTTTGTCTAGGAATGTCTGTACTAGGCCAATGATCTTATTATTTTCAAATAGGTTTTGTACAGGAGAATCGCTACACTCAGGGTAGCGACGGGACAGGGCATCTGCCAAGATATTCTGAGAACCAGGGATATATGTGATGTAAAAATCATATTGACTAAAAAAGAAGGCCCATCGAGCCTGCCGACTATTTTGGCACTAAAAGTTCCTTAAACACTGTAAACTCCGGTGATCTGTCCGTGCCTCAAAAGGTTCTTTCGATCCCATAAGAAAGGGCCTCCATTCCGTGCAAGCTGTCTTCAAGGCGAGTAGTTCTCATTCTAACACCGAATAGTTACGTTCGGAGTCGGATAGTATGTGTGAGAGATAGAATACAGGATGCTCTAGCCCATCATCATCTTGTTTTTGTAGTAAGGCAGCCCTGATTGCTCTTTCTGAGGCGTCCGTGACAACGATGAACTGTTTGGTGGTGTCTGGATGCCGTAGAATGGGGGCTTGAATGAAGGCCTTCTTTAGCTCTTGAAAGGCAAACTCAGCGTCTTGGGTCCAACAAAAACCCTTCCTTAGATTGTCCTTCTTAAGGGTTTGTGTAATATAACTGGTTCTCTGGGCAAAGTCAGCTATAAACTGTCGATAAAATTGGCCAATCCCAAAAAACACTGAGTTTCCTTGATGGAAGAGGGGGATGGCCAATCCAGAATGGCTTGAATCTTATCTGAATCCATGGCAACACCTACTTGGTTAATGCAATACCCCAAGTATTTTACCTCAGTTTGGTCAAATTCGCATTTTTCTGGCTTACAGAATAGATGATGTCTAAGTCTTTCCAATACTTGGAGTACATGTTTAATGTGTTGTTCTGGGTGGACAGAGAATATTAGAATGTCATCCAGATAGACGACCACAGTCTGGTGTAGAAGATCAGAAAAAATAGCGTCCATAAATATTTGAAAGATGGAGGGAGAATTGGTTAGTCCAAAAGGCATCACCCGATATTCATAGTGGCCGAAAGGTGTTCTGAAGGCGGCCTTCCACTCATCACCTTCCTTTATCCTTAAAAGATGGTATGCTCCTCTAAGATCTAACTTGGTGAATTTTTTAGCCCCTCTGACGGCTTCTAAGATGTCCTTAATAAGAGGCAGAGGGTAGCGATCCTTAGTAGTAATCTTATTTAATCCTCTAAAGTCTATGCAAGGACGCAAGTCTTTCGTCTTTTTTGGTACGAAAAAGAGAGGAGCCCCTGCAGGTGAAGAGGAAGGTGCAATCAAACCACTTTGTACATTTTCCACTAGACATTCCTTTAGGATCTTTTTCTCAGGCTCAGTTAGAGAATACATTCGCCCAAGAGGAACCATGGCATCTGGTTCCAAAGGAATGGCGCAATCGTATTCTCTATGGGGTGGCAGTTCTGGTCTTTCCGGTTTCTGGAATACATCGGCATATTCTAGATAATGTCTGGGTACTCCTTGTAAAACGTTAATGGAACATCCCACCTTAGGTGGTGTGAGTAAGAGACTCTTCGGGGACCAATAGTTTCCTGCTAAATAACAATGGTGTTGGCAAAAGTGGGAGGAAAGAGAAATGGTTCTAGTTTCCCAATTAATGTAGGGATTATGCCGAATTAGCCATGGAATCCCCAGGATCATTACGTGATGCGGTGAGGATATTAAGTCGAAGGAAATGTTTTCTTGATGTTTCCCGAACTGCAGACATAAGGTAGGAGTGGTATGCCGGACAGGACCGGAGGCTAGGAGTGAACCATCCACCGTGTGGACTTGTTCTGGTACTTCCTTAGGTATTTGCAGAATCTGTCTTTCCATGGCCCAGGTCTCGTCTAGATAGATACCACTGGCTCCACAATCCAGCAAGGCCAGTGCTCTTTCTTCACGGCTGTCTGTTAAGTGTAAGGTAACAGGTAAGAGGAAAAGAGCAGTTACTTCTTCCCTTGAGGAACAGATGGAAGGTATCTCGGAATATCCCGTCCTCCCCCTTCTCACAGAGGACGGGAGTTGGCGTTTCCCAAGGGTTTGGCTGGACGGACGGGACAGGTACGAAGTAGATGACCAGCAGCACCACAATAAAGGCAAAGTCCTTTTCTTCGCCGGTTTTCCTGCTCACTAGGTGATAATGGCCCTCGTGCCATGTCAATTTGTATAGGCTCTTCATCAGTAGTACCTTTAAGTTCAGAACGTGTCTCCTCGGAGCGATGAGGAAGGGCGCGGGACGTCATCGAGTGTGATGGTATACGACTCTTCTTCTTCTCCACCCTTCGCTCATTTAGACGATACTCTATTGCAAGGGTCAAATCCATTAAACCCTTGAGGTTCTCCACTCTGGCGGAGTGCACTAGTTCGTCTTTGATGTCATCCCTGAGATCCCTGCGAAACAGGGTCACCAACCTACGCTCCACCCAAGAAGTTTCAGCTGCCAACTGTCTGAATCGTGTGATGTATTGTAGGACTTCCTGACTTCCTTGTTGAATATCGCATAGAGCTTCTTCTGCTGAAGACTCCAGTCCAGGACGCTCAAACATTTGTTTAAAGGCAGCGACAAAGCTTGAATAATTAGACAGGCTGGGGTCGTTGCCTGTCACCAAAGGGGTTGCCCAGGACAAGGCTGGACCAGAGAGAGCGCTGATCAAATATCCAACCTTGGTCTTGTCTTGCATGAACTGTGAAGGACGGAATGCGAAGTAGACTGTCAAGGCATCCAGGAACTCTCGCAATTTGTTAGGGTCCCCAGAGAAGCGAGGTGAGGTTGCAGAGACAGTAGGAGCGTCTGTGGCTCTAGAGGCTAAGGCTTGTCGGAAAGCCGTATTTTCGGTACGTAGCTGTTGGAGTTCTTGGGCCTGTTGTTGGATTGTCAGGAGCAAGGTTTGACTTGTTGGTTCTGTACTCATCACGGGATTCTCCATGGTTCCGGTCAGCGACTGGAGTTTTGGGCTTTGCAATCTGTCACGATTCACCCTGGGCTTACCGTCGATACTGGAGAGGGATGGTGAGTGGCCCCGGTTCCTGCAAGTCCTGCTCTGGCCGAGGTAGGGGCGACCCCTTCCGGTAGCCACGGTGCTGTTGACAATAGTAAGCCACTACAGTCCGTGCCCTCCAGAAGGAGTCCCAGAGGAAAAACCCCAAGGGGGAAAAAACCTCCAACAGGAACTCCCTGAAACAGAAGGAGGACACAAGGATTAGAACTCAGGATCCTGTTTAATCTGGAAGACTGAGGAAAGAACAAGGACGACTGGCGTCTCAAACGAAAACCAGCCGGAGAGTGACCACCACCGCTGAAGTGTTGCAACGCAATGAGAAGAAGAAAGGATTCCCCTTAAATAGCCCTAGACAGGAAGTGCTAGACAGGAAGAAGTAACACCACCATCTTGGCTTGGGAAGAAGCCATAACTAAAGATAGAAAGTATACCCCTGTCCTGCTGGGAAGGAGAAGGCATGCTTTAAAACCATGCATGTAGAATGAGGAAGGCCCTAAAGGCGTTTGGCAGTTGAGTAGTGCTGGGGGGGGGGCCAGACACCCTAGAACAGTGCTAGCATCGCGCGCCGTGCGCAAGGAGGACCGCAGCCCAACTCTGGGTCTCCGGCCCGCCGCGCTCTAATAACAGCGCGCGGTCGGAGAAAAGGCCCGCCGCGGGCGCCGCGACCCTTGACCCGGACCGCGGCTTCCCCCGCGGCCCGGCCGCATGCTGCCGCGGCTCCCCCGCGGTTCGGCTGGGATGCGCCGCAGCGGCCCGCGGCGCAACATGCCGCCACACAGTGGGGACCCCAGCACGATATGAGTCCCAGTGTCATATTTTTCAAGGCCCTCTGTTACCTCAGTCACCCTCTTGATAGATCACACTAGGCCCCTAGACGAAGTACCGGTCGCGGACCCCGTCTCCATATCGATGTGCAAAGAGAAATGCTGGTTCCCTCTGTGTGTGCAAGGATATGGCAGCCCCAAGTTTGCCGACTTTATTCGCACACTGTGCACCCACAGGCCTCAGCCAAACTTCGGAGAGAGGCCCCTGTTGCTCTCCCTTAGAAGACCAGTCGAGAAGGTGTTGAACGTTGGATGGTGGGTTAGTTTGTAATCTAATTGAGCTTCTCCACTCCTAGGAATCCAGCGAGTTATTTTTGGTCAGGATTCCTCTCTTGACCAATGTAAGAACATGGAATACATTCATTGCATCTTACTCCGTAAAAGCTAAGTTGATGTACATCTTATGTAAGATTTGCCGGAGGCTTGCATTCTAAGAAAATACAGCCGCACTAGGAATGAGCCGGACACCCAAAGCAAGAAGAACCTTTGTACTATATATGTGTTGGGTATACTAGTGCTACCTTTTTTGGACATTGGTGGTGCTTGACTTCGGTCTGGAAACAGGGACTGGCTCTGTTCATTGTGTTTAATGGAAGTGAGGCTTTCAGGACTTTCTGGGGCAAAGAGATGAATTATTTTTTCACTGATATCCCATCCCAGCCTTGCAAAGGATTGTGATTGGCAAGATACTGATAATGTCTTAGCTAACGTATAGAAATGACTCTATGCACATGACTATCTTTTTCAATACGGTCCTTTCACTTTTTGAAAGGGAGACAGGAGTAATTCTCGGAGGACTTCAGTAAGCATGCTGCATTTTGATAACGTTGGATGCTGGCTTATTTTAATGGAATTAGTGTCTGGATACATTAATTATATGCTATACTTCATGCGATGCATTGTAAGAGAAATGTTTTGTTCAATAGTATAATTTTTTTTTAAAACAATTAAAAATGGTCAATTTGTTACCCAGATCAATGTTGCTCGTTCAATTACTGTTGAATGATGAAGACTGATTCAGCTGGGCGATTTTCATTTTTATCTAATGTTGCACACACATCTCTTCAGTGTGTGCCATCCCTACTCACTAGTATGCCCATAGCCCGGAGGCTAGCATGAGAAAATATTAACTGCAAAAACATCTTTTGATAAGATATAGGTGCTGATTCAGAGTTTCGCGAAGAGGGTACACCGTTGCAACAGTGATGGACTACCCTCTCCACCAAACTTAAAGTTTGACTGCCTGATTCACAATCGGGCAGACCTTAAGTATGTCACGACAAAGATTACTCCTTCTCTGTCAGTGACATACTCCTCTGATGGAGTAAGAGCCATTGGAGGGTTGGTCATTCAACCCCATGCCTGATTTAGAGATGGCGGTCAAATGGCCAGTTTCTACTTCCCCTTACCGCTGTGAAAAAAACAGGCGGTAAAAACATTTAAATGAACCCCACACTAGGGTAGAAAAACCCCAAATCCCCATGGTGTGGGAGTCATTATTTTTTCTTTGTTCAAGAACAAAATCCTACACTGAAAAAAACAAAAACAAGTTAAAGTTTGATGGATGGTATAATTTGTCAAACTTTTAACTCTTTGAAAGGAACCCTTATGACGGCGGTTCCTTTGAATGACCAAAGACATCTCTAAATTCAGAGTAAAGGGCAATGGAATATTTTACTCCATCGCTCGAATGGAGTAAAATCCGTACCCCAAAAGCTATATCAGAACCATAGGTTCCAAATCTTGACTTTATATATATTTAGATGTATTCAACATCCAAGCTACATTTAAACCCACTATGAAGCACCTGCACACAAAAATTACTAGGACTGGAGTTACAAAAGCAAATTAATCCAGTTCTCGAGTAGCTGGGAAATTAGTTTGGCTGTATTTAGGAATTAAGTACAGGTGGACGTTCTTAGAGAGGTGCTTGTGTAAGGTTCAGATTTTAGCAGTCTAAATTTAAAAGTCTGTGTTTTTGTGAAAGATGCTTTTAGAGTATATGTATTTGCAGAGAATCACCCTGGAGAGCTATGCACTTAATATCCCTATATTGTGTAAACTAGTTGAACGCGGCCCTCTACAAAATTCTGAACAACTCTTGCGTGGTGATGGAGAGTAAGACAACAACAACAAAGGGAGGTTGGAGATGGCAGTTCTGTTAGCTTTGCAACCTGCAGTTATAAAGCCATTTACACTGCTTGCAGCCGCCTTCTGACAAGAGGCGGGCAGAATGGCACAGGCACCTAACGCGCCCTACCGCTCTGAAATGATTGCTGAAAGCCTTATTAGCATACACAAACAGTTGTGGAAAAGATGTATTAATGGATGAGTCCTCTTTTGTTCCCAGTGGGTGTAGTGTAATGAGAGTGATACGCAGGTTGGACCCTAATCGACACGCCAGCCCCTTCCACATTGAGCTATTGATGTATTTACGGTTGGGGGTGCCTATTCCAGAGACTGACTAAAAGAAGGAGTGTCTAGTCATTAACACAGCCTCATTCTGCTAAAACTACGAAAAAAAACAGTTTTGACAAAACATAAAGGCCCAGTGTTTATAAATCAATTAATACCAGCTAAGTGCATGCAATGTTAGCAAATTGGGAACGCGGAGGCAGAGGGATGGGGAAAAGCTGAGATGAAAAAAAATAAGAACGATCATTCAGTTTGATCAAGTGGGATAGACAGGTTGAGAACTTGAGTCTGTTGTATCAACAGTCAACCTCTTAGCCCCAAGATCACGTCCAGATGTTTACCATTAAGCAATTAGCTCGATGAAAACTTTTAATTTCTAAGGGCAAACTATGTTTAGCCACGAAAGGCCAGACTACTAGACAATATTGATTTCTCTCTCCTTTTCTATGTTCCACCCTCCGCACCTTCTGTTACAGTTGCTAAGGTGACGGCTTGGGCCTGGCTAAGTTGCTGTTAAAATTATGAATTCTGCTTTCACAAAAAAAAACTACAAACTTGGGCACAGCGCACTCCTCACTCTTGGCCACGTAGATCTCATTGGCGCAGCAAGTCATGAACATAAACATACAGACTTCAGACCAAGTCAGTCTAAGGGCACATAAAGATTTAGGCTAGACACATTGTCGGTCAAGACCATCAACAGAAACTAGACCAGTAAAGGCGAGGGATCAGCTGCCTGTAATTGTAACCAAGGAGGAGACGAAACTTTATTGCACTTTATCCTACTTTCCACCAAGTCCTTGCAAGCAATGAGGATGCCCTTACAACCTCTGTTTATCAGATATAATGTAAGAGACTGCAAAGCTGCCCTGTCCTTTTGCCTCCGAGCTGACTACAATGTAGTCCTCATTCCGGTGATTTCCTATATCTACGTCACGTGGAAAGTCACCAGGTTTAACTCCTATTCGAGCCTGGATTCCTCCTGTCTAACATACATTACCTTTATGGTGAAAGAAGCGGAGCGCATTCATGCCTGAAATAAAACGCACTTAGGATCTGGTTGACATCTGGCGGGCGAGTTACTTTGTCACAACAGTGACGAATATCCTGTCTGCTGAAATATAAATCCAATAATATCCTGTGGGATTTATATTTAGGCAGACGGGATATCTGTCACCATTGTGACAGAGTAACTCGTCTGCCAGAATCTCAACCAGGCCCTTAGTGTTTTACCTGCAAAGTATTTTTAACACTCGATTGAAGCCCATGATAGTAGCTTCTTTGCATAGCAGCTTACCATTCTCGTGTCTCACCCTAGTTCACCCTGTCAGGCACGTAATTGTCCAACTTTAATTGAGGGGAGCGGCCCCCTTTATAAGTTCGGCTTCTCTCGATTGCTAACAAATTGCATTCCTAAAGGAGGAAGAGATGCATCTCTCCCATTTTCTCTTTTCTAAATGTTTTTGCTTTTCAGCAATGCTATACGTCTGGCTAGCATTGCTGGCAAATTCTATACCAAGCCGATACTTGGACAGCAACATAAAAATTTTATATAATCAAATGTTAGCGTGTGCCCCACGATATGATTTGTTAAAATTTGTATGGGTTGCTTATTTTTTTAAATGTTGAGTCAAGGCATGGTTTGCATGGAGTGTATATGCATCTCTGATATTTGTCAAGATAGGAACTATCTGTGTGAGGAAGAGATGGAGTTTGATCTTACTTCTGCCGAATGTATTTAATCTACCACAGCAATATTTTGATATTTTGGTTAGTGCTATTAGCCTTTTGATATAAGCTCAAAAATGCTATGCAGCTCGCTAGCCCGGTTGGAAAGGATTTAGGCCCATATTTATGAGGCCCTTGCGCCACCATTGCATCACTTTTTGTAATGTAACAATGGCACAAACCACTAAACCATATTTATCAGGCCACGCAAAGCTCTTTGCATGACCTCATGAATATGGAGTAAGGCAAGAAAGCGCAAATCGCTGTGTTGCCTTACTGTGCAGTAGGGAGGAGTTCCATTGGCGTAGCAATGGGTGGACCCATGCAAAACACATGGATTTTGACACATTCCTGGATTTACAAGACCTTGTCAACTTGAGGATGGGCCAAAACCTTGTGCCTCGCCAGGAAAGGTGCAACGAGGAGAAATATCTTCAATTCTCCTCTTTTTTCCTCTCTCCAAGTGTGCTACAGCAAACATAGAAAGAGGAAAAAGCCTTCCAGGATTGTTTTTGTCAAGGAAGGTGCCCCTTCTTGTACAAAAACACCTTTGCATCATCGTGGAAGGGTGCCTGCACTGGCGTCACTGCAGGGGGAAAGGACAGGAATGGGTCATGCGGCATAGATACGACGCATTCCTGCCCTTTCCCTGTGATGCAGGGCAGTGCGACAAGGCAACTTGCAGCACTGCCCTGCGCCACAAAACCATAAATGTGCCCCCATGGTTGATTGCTGATGGTCACACTATGCAGTATGAGTTGACATGATCAAAGCATAACCAGACTGTGATTTTAAATGTTGTATTAACTTGTATTTTGTTGAATGGCTTACAGTTGTAAAGCTGAAACAAAAAAAGCATGGTATGGCTTGATCGGCACGTTTCTGAGTCAACAATTGTTGATTTGCTCAGCTGCAGATCACCTGCTAGTTTCCCCACATCTCACCAGAAATGGCGCACTGTAAGTCCAAAGGCCAGTCGTGGCAGGCCAAGCCCAGTTATCTCTGTAATAAACAGCAGAGCACTGCCTGGTGGCCTCCAGCCCCACCCAGCCTTTGAAGATGCTCAATGAAGACACCTTTGCTCAGACTGGCAAGTTAAGCACTGGGGTGGCAAGCCACTTTTGGCACAGGTGAGTTTAACAGTGATGTGAATAGGTTTAGGTGAACTTGAATAGGTTCTGGTGGGTGTGACTGGGAGCATGGTAGTTTGAACTGGTTGGGCTGTCTGTGATTGATGTAAATAGGGTTTGTTCGAGAGGATTTTTTATGTGTTTCAATGCCCTAGGTGGGGTAGGCTGGATCAGATTGGGAATGGGTTGTAGAGGACTGGGTAGGATCAGGCTTGCTCTGATGCATATTAATGAGGCTAAAAAAACTGTGCAGTTTCACACTGGTTCTGGTTCTGGTGAACGTGAATGAACTAGAATTCTTTGAGCTGATTGGGCTGACTCTGGTGAATGTAAATGGGTATGAATATGATGGATGGATATGAGTAGGGTTTG
The DNA here is from genome assembly GCF_031143425.1 of Pleurodeles waltl. NCBI lineage: Eukaryota > Metazoa > Chordata > Amphibia > Caudata > Salamandridae > Pleurodeles > Pleurodeles waltl. The sequence goes on along the minus strand of NC_090445.1, from coordinate 739,875,757 downwards.
AATGCACAGGTGAAGCTGCCTAGTTTTGATACTGTGAATAGAGTTAAGATGTGGTGAGTTGGTTAAAGCTACTTCTGTTGAATGTTAATGGGGTTAAAAAGAAATGGGTTAGGTTAGGCTGGTTCCAGTTATGAAGTGGGTTAGAATGGACAATAAAGAGTGGGGGTGGTGCTTCTCATTGCTCAAAGGGTAGTAATTTCTAAAATGTAGTTATTTACATGGGTTTAATTGCTTGGTTTAACTGGTGAGAAAGTGTCTCAAAATGCCACACATTAGGCAGTAAAACTTTACTTGTGAGTACAGTGAAACCATGGAAATATCAGATATTAGCCTTTGGAAACGTGGAAGCTGTGTTCAAAATATCCCACTGAAAAAGATTTTTCTAAATGTGCAATTATGTGACAAAGTATTCTTTAATACTAATGATTTCTGTCTTGAACATAGTTGTAGGAAAGTACCATCTTTCTTGGCATGTTACCCCCAATATTACATGTATGTCAGTATGTTTTTGCCTGTCTTACTGGGATCCTGCTAGCCAGGACCCCAGGGCTCATAGTTTGTGTCCTAAATGCGTATGCCTGTGTAGTGTCTAACTGTGTCACTGAGGCTCTGATAATCAGAACCTCAGTGCTCATGCTCTCTCTGCCTTTAGGTTTGTCACTATAGGCTAGTGACTACATTTACCAATTCCAATTGGCATACTGGACCCCCTTATAAGTCCCTAGTATATGGTACCTAGGTACCCAGGGCATTGGGGTTCCAGGAGATCCATATGGGCTGCAGCATTTCTTTTGTCACCCATAGGGAGCTCAGACAACCCCTTACACAGGACTGCCACTGCAGCCTGCGTGAAATAGTGCACACGTTATTTCACAGCCATTTTCACTGCACTTAAGTAACTTATAAGTCACCTATATGTCTAACCTTCACTTGCTGAAGGTTAGGTGCAAAGTTACTAAGTGTGAGGGCACCCTTGCACTAGCAAAGGTGCCCCCACATAGTTCAGGGCCATTTCCCTGGAATTTGTGAGTGCGGGTCACCATTACACGCGTGCACTACATATAGGTCAATACCTATATGTAGCTTCACAACGGTAACTCCAAATACGGCCAACTAACATGTCTGCAATCATGGAATTGTCCCCACATTCCTAATCTAGTATTGGGGAGTCAATTCCATGCATCCTGGGGGCTCCACTATGGACCCCCAGTACTGCCAAAACCAGCTCTCCGGTGCTTGCACTGCGGCTGCAGCTGCTGCCACCTCACAGACAGGGTTTTGCCCTCCTGGGGTCTGGGCAGCCCAGTCCCAGGAAAGCAGAACAAAGAATTTCCTCTGAGAGCAGGGTGTTACACCCTCTCCCTTTGGAAATAGGCGTTACAGGCTGGGGAGGGGTAGCCTCCCCTAGCCTCTGGAAATGCTTTGAAGGGCACAGATGGTGCCCTCCTTGCATAAGCCAGTCTACAGCAGTTTACGGAACCCCAGTCCCTGCTCTGGCGCTAACCTGGACAAAGGAAAGGGGAGCGACCACTCTCCTGTCCATCACCACCACAGGGGTGGTGCCCAGAGCTCCTCCAGTGTGTATCAGACCTCTGCAATCTTGTTTTCAGAGGTGTGGGGACACCCTGGAGGCCACTGAGTGGCCAGTGCCAGCAGGTGACGTCAGAGACCCGTTCTGATAGGTGCATACCTGGCTAGGTAGCCAATACTCCTGTGATGGCTATTTAGGGTCTCTCCTCTGGGCTTCTCTTCAGATTATGAATTGAAAGAATCCAGCGGGACTCCTCTGCACTTCTCTCTTTGACTTCTGCCAAGGATCTACTGCTGACTGCTCCAGGATGCCTGCAAAACTGCAACAAAGTAGCCAGAAGACTACCAGAGACATTGTAGCGCCTAATCCTGCCAGTTTCTCTACTGTTTCCTGATGGTGCATGCTCTGGGGGCTGCCTACCTTCAGCCTGCACTGGAAGCCATGAAGAAATCTCCCGTGGGTCGACGGAATGTTCCCCCTGCTTCAGCAGGCATCAAACTTCAGCTTCACTGGTACTCTGGGTCCCCTCTCATCCTGACGAGCGTGGCCCCTGGAACACAGGTGGTGGACCCAAGTGGCCCAGACTGTCCAGTGGTCCAACTGTCTGAATTTGGAGGAGGTAAGTCCTTGCCTCCTCTCACCATACAGTAATCCTGTGCACCATGTGATCTGTAGCTACAAGGGCTTCTGTGCACATTTCCAAGAAAAACTGCATGCACAGCTGAGCCTAGGTCCCCAGCACTCAGCTCAGCTCCCTGAGTTGGCTTCCTGTGTCGTGGGACCTCTCTTTGCAGTGTTGAGATGACTGTGACTGATGTGTTCAGTCTTCTTAAACCCGTGTTCAAGGACTTCTGCAGGTGCTTCCCTCCTTCCAGTGGGCTCTCTATGTTGCTGAGGGCCCCCCTGTCTCCTCACCTGAGTGGTGACACCCTGGCCCTTCCTGAGCCCAGGCAGCATCCTTTTTCTTCAACCGCGACCCTTGCAGGTACCAAGGCTTGTTTGTGATATGTTGCCAAGGAATCAACTCTGCATTCTTCAGCACGCCGTGGGACATCTTCTGCACAAAGCAGAATCTCCTACCTCCTTTCGTTGGTGCAAAATCAGCATCTTCTTCCAACCGGAGGCAGCCATTTTGCACCTTCATCTGGGGTTTAGTGGGCTCCTGCCCCCCCTAGACACTTTAGCGACTCTTGGACTTTGTCCCCTTCCTTTACAGGTCTTCAAGTCCAGGAATCCGACTTCAGTGCTGTGCAGTCTGTTGTGTTCCTTGCAAAATCCTTTATCAAGTCTTTAGTGTTTTGGGGGGAATAGTAGTACTTTACTCCTACTTTCCTGGGTCCTGGGGTGGGGTCTCCTTTACACCCTTAATGTTTTCTTACACTCCTAGTGACCCTCTACACACTACACTTGCCTAGGGGTGCATTTGTGGTTCGCATTCCACTTACTTAGTATTGGGTTTGTGTTGCCCCTAGGCAAGTTGCATCCTATTGTGTTTTACAGTGTTTGCACTACTTTCTGACTGTTTTGCTCACCTGATTTGGTTAGTTGGGTATATTTTGTGTATGTTACTTACCTCCTAAGGGAGAATATCCTCTGAGATATTTTTGGCACATTGTCACTAAAAATAAGGTACCTCTATTTTCAGTAACTATGACTATTGTCTTTCTTATGATATAGTACCTATATGATATAAGTGGTATTTCATGAGCTTTGCATGTCTCCTAGTTCAGCCTTGGCTGCTCTGCCATAGCTACCTCTATCAGCCTAAGCTGCTAGAACACTACTACATTCTGCTAATAAGGGATAATTGGACCTGGCACAAGGTGTAAGTACCATTGGTACCCACTACAAGCCAGACCAGCCACCTACAATAGTTATAACTTATGAATTAATACTGTTGCACTTGAAACAATTTTATTTAGAGGTTTATAAGCGTGTTTATTGATGTAGTTTAATTACGCCACATTTTCAAATAGACACCATCTTATTAAAATGTATGCTTGCTTTGTGTTCTGTTCACCTTGCTTATTACTCCTCCCAATCAGTGTACCCTTGTGTGTCTTCTCTCCTCACAGTCTTTGCGTAATACATGACATTGTGATGCAATTGGCTATGTTCCTTAGAGAGCATGTACTGTGAATGAAACTTTCTTTGTGTACCTAATGAAACTTTCTTTGTGTACCTAATGTAACATTCTAAAGGACACTTCCGCTGGAAGCTTCACTGCAGGCTTGCTGGCACACTGGTGTCTATGAGTCTATGAAAACGTTTCATATTGTGTTGTACATTTCCAGACTGCACTGTTGCTGTGAAAGCTAAGAAATGGGTCAGTGTTATAATTATTTTTGTGATGACCTCCATTCTGATTTACCCAGCACGGGATCCAGGAAACCTTGGCAGTCTCAGGGAAACTCCAGGAACTTCCCTGCAACTCTCATTACAGCAGGAGAAGGGGCCAGAACCCCCGCTGGCCACCCAGCACCATGAAAGTGTGTATAGGTCCCATGGTGTGGGATACAGGAAACGCCGGTAGCCTCAGGGGGACTCCAGAAACCACCCTGCACCACGCCTTACTGCAGGAGAAGGATCCAGGCCATCCCACCGGCCACCCAGCGCCTGGAAAGTGGCACACAGCTCCCGCAGCAAGGGATGCGCAGGCTGCCCTTGGGTAAGGGCAGGCCTGTCCATGCTCATTGGAGCCTGGAGGAGGCTGGGCTGGGTGACCCCCATAACATCTTGTAGGGTAGAATACTGGGGTGGGAGAGTTCGAGTTTCCTGAATGGAACCTGGGGAGTTGGGATAGTGGTAGTTGCAGCCTGGGGGACGTCGTGGGGAGTAAATTAACTATGTGCTCATACCTTCTCGTTGTCTTCTCTTCAGTGGCGACGAGGATGGGATAAGGTGAAGTTCGGGAAGGAGTGGCAGCCGGAGTGGAGTGGAGCGCGTTATTTGAGGGTGGTGCGGTGAGTTGCGACACCGACAGCGTTGTGCTTGGAGCAGGGGCCTAGTGCAGGAGCAGTGTGGATCAACACAGCAAGCAAGCGATGTGCAGGGGGCGTGGAGCAACGTCAGTGGGAGAAAGGCAGCTTCTAGATTTGGGAGCGACGCTGAGTAAATCCTTCCTTGCCTGTGCACGCACGCATGTAATGAGGCATTCTGCACATGCCTGGTGGCCATTTTGAAGTTGGGAAACAGGAGAGTGTGTGCTCAACTGACAGAAGAAACAAATGTACCACGTGTGCAACTGAGCATGTCGGTGGCCATTTTGTAAAGTTGGGAAGCAGATGCGGATGTGCCCAATCGGCTACTGAAACACGTGCTACGCACATGCAGCTAAGGAGTCTGCAGTGACCCCTGTGGCCAGTTATAATTATTAGGAAATGGATAGCATTATCAAATAAAGTTTAAAAAAAAGGATTTTGAACAGTGGAAATTTCAGCAAAAAGGTGTGAACTTTTAGCACAGTTTGAAGAAGGAGGAAATGTGTTTATGTAGGCCACACAGGTCCCCTAATGGATAAAATACTTTCACCAGTACCATTCATGCAGGAGGTAGGAACACCAATTGTGCCATGGCAAATATGGAAAGAGACTTTCCAAGCATATCAAGAGGCTATTGGCGGGGACAATTTCACCTCAAAAAAGAAAAAAGCATTATTGATATACAATTTGGGTGCACAAGGTAGAAATATCTTAAATACCACTAACTCCAGAAGTAGTCTGTGTTTATGTAGAGGGAAACGAGGAACACAAATCAACATCTACCATTGATGAGTATGCGTCTTTTATTAGCAACGTGGATAAAAGATTCAATTCAAGGAAAAACATAATTTTGAAAAGACACAGATTTTTTTGACGCTCACATATTCAAGAAGAGTCAATAGACTACTTTGTTGCAGCACTACAAGCTCTTGCAACTGGTTGCAACTACCAGGAGTTTAGAGATGAAATCATCTGAGATCAACTGATTGAGAGAACGATTAACAGAAAGTGCAAGAAAAACTTTTAGCCACGGATGATCCAGATTTAGAAACTGCTTTACGGTTAGCAAGGAGTATTGAACACTCACAATATTGCATGAAAGAGATGATTGATGGAGCGAAGGCTGTGGAAATTAAACATTTTAAAATGTCCACACTTGAAGGGAAGCAAGGCAAAGCTACATCGGGAGCATGAGGTTTCACCACCGAGGGCTAAGAATGAGAAGAAAGAGGTGTTATGCTTCCGTTGTGGCAGCAAGTTGCACATAAGCAATTCTAAGTTTTGTGCAGCAATTAATCAGACTTGTTTCAAGTATGGTAAAAGGGACACAATGCACGAGTCTGTAAAGTAAATATCGGCACTAAGAGTGTAACTCCACAAGCAGTCAGGGCGATTGAAAAGAGTTATTGTGATTCAAATGAAGAAAACAGCGAGGTGCTCATGCTTTCATTTAGTCCAGAGTGGAATGGAACCATGGAAATATCATCCATGGTGGTGGCACAAAAAAGAAAAACCTCCATCGTGTGTTATTTCAGTCAACAACAAGAATGTGAAATTTTTGGCTCATTCGGGTTTGCCTTTCACATTAATAAACATAACTGACATGGCAAGATCTATGACATTGATTTACATGAATCTCTGATATTTTTTTTTGCATATGGTGGAAAAAGGGTGGAGGTGATGGAGAAATTTGAGGGGAATTTACAATTTGATCGGAAATGTGCTGTGGGACCTGTGTACGTTGTGAAAGATGGAACCGGCTTGCTGGGTTGGGACAAACAAAGAGAGCTGGGGATCATATTAGACCCTAATCATCCTCATATGGTACTGTCCAAGAGTGAGGCTATACGCCAGGTGAATCAGAGTGTGTGCAAATATTGGGTCAAAGACTATCCAGAAATATTTAGTGAGGAATTGGGAAAGCTTAAAAGGTTTCAACATCGTATAATAATAAAAAAGGGTACCAAGGCTGTAGCACACAAGGTTCGTAGAGTACCACTTGGGTTACAATTGGAACTCATAAAAGAATTAGACAAATTGTGTTCAATGGGAATTATCGAACATATTGAAGGATCTGAATGGTTATATCCTGTGATTCTGGCACGTAAAGCTGTTAAAGTCCTTAAAACTATGGGGGTCATTATGTTTTTGGCGGGATGCGCCGCCACCAACCATGCTGGTGGTCAATGAAAGACCGCCAGTGTTGGCGGCCGGCGGTCCACCAAATAATGATGCATAGTGCCTCAACGCCATTGATGATGGTGAGGGATGCCATGCACCATGCTGGCGGTCAGCGGCGGGGGTGGATTCTGCTCCACCCTCACCACCACGTCACTCCATACACCGCTACGCCTATAATGAAGCAGTTATAGGCATGGTGGTGTATGGAGAGGTAGCGATGGTGGCGGAGCAGCATCCAGGGAGCCCGTTCCCTCCTGGAGCAGCGCAACAGAAGAGGTAAGTGCTGTCCGAGAGGGGAGGGTGTGTGTGTGAGTGCATGGGGGTGTGCGTGAGTGTATGTGGGGGGATGTGTGTCTGAGTGCATGAATGCGTGTGTGCATGTACGTGAATGGGTGCATGTGGATGTGGGGGGTTGGGGTTTTGGGGGGCTTGTATGTAGGGGTGAGGGATGGGGTATGGTGAGGGTCAGTGTGGGGGGACCTACATGGGGTTTTGGGGGTGGAGGGATGGGGGGTCGGTTTTCGTGGTTCAGGGGTGGAGGCTGTTCTAGGGGCTTCAAGGGTGGGTAGGGAGAGTGGAAAGGGGGGAGGGGACAGACGTGTCACATACAGGCGACAGGAATGATTATTCCTGTCACCCGTTGCTTTCCTCCAGGGATTACCTGGCTGAGTAACTAGCCAGAGAATCCCTGGTGGAAATGGGATCATAATCCCGCCGCCTGTCCGGCCTTCACCGTCGGGTCGAATGTGCTCACAGTCGGCCCGGCGGTCGAATCAGGCCTGGCGGTGGGTGGTAGTGAACTGGCTGTGGTCTGGATCGCTATGCCGTTGGTGGTAATGACCGCCACCACCGGCGTGGCGGTCCAGACCGCCATGTTCATAATGACCACCTATGTGTGGATTTGAGAGACCTAAATGTGAATATCTGGGTCGATCGCCAACCTTTACCAAATATAAATGAAATGTTGTTGACGTTAAGTGGTGCAAATTTTTTCACTTCAGTTAATATTTCCTCAGCCTATCATCAGATTGAGTTGAGCAGGGATGCCAGACACTACACCTCATATGTGACTCCAGAAGGGGCATTCAGATATGTTCACATGCCATTTAGACTGGCATCTGCGTCTGTAGTATTCCAAAGGTTAATGAACAGATTGTTTGATGGGAAAAAAGGGTTGTGTATTTTCAGGATGATATTGTGAGATCATAAAAACAAGTGGATTAACATTGAAGAAGGACATGTGCAAATTTCTGCAAAAAGGTGTGGATTACTTAGGACATCATGGGCTTGATTCTAATGTTGGCGGGCGGCGGGAGCCGCCCGCCAAGCTACCGCCGCTGAATGACCGCACCGCGGCCAAAAGACAGCGGCGGCCATTTAGACATTTCCTCTGGGCCGGCGGGCGCTCTCCAAAAGAGCGCCCGCTGGCCCAGAGGAAATGCCCCTGCAACGAGGTCGCCGGCTCAGAATTGAGCCGGTGGAGTTGCAGGGGTGCGACGGGTGCAGTTTGCACCCGTCGCGTATTTCAGTGTCTGCTTAGCAGACACTGAAATACTTTGCGGGGCCCTCTTACGGGGGCCCCTGCCGTGCCCATGCCATTGGCGAACCGCCAGGAACAGGATGGCGGTAGGGGGTGTCAGAATCCCCCATGGCGGCGCAGCAAGCTGCGCCGCCATGGGGGATTCAAAGGGCAGCGGTAAACCGGCGGGAGACCGCCGGTTTGCCTCTTCTGACCGCGGCCGAAGCGCTGCGGTCAGAATGCCCTGCGGGGCACCGCCGGCCTGTCGGCGGTGCTCCCGCCGACCCTGGCCCCGGCGGTCTATGACCCCCCATGTGTCAAAAAAGGGTGTAGAACCCAAAATGAACATTTTGGATGCTATTCAAAATGCACCTGAACCTATTGATAAAGACCAGCTACGGTTGTTCTTAGGCTTGGTGGAATATTAAGCAAAGTTTGTACATAACTTTTCTGACAAGACAGCGTTCCTACGTAATCTTCTGAAAGAAAATGCAAAATATTCGTGGAACGATGAATGTACCGGGGCCCATACTTATACTTTTTTTGCGCCGCATTTGCGTTATTTTTTTACACAAAAGCGGCGCAAACTTACAAAATACAATTATATTTTGTAAGTTTGCGCCGCTTTTGCGTAAAAAAATTATGAAAATGCAACGCAAAAAAAGTATAAATATGGGCCCAAGTGTTTGGAAGAAATCAAGCGAGACATTGAAGAAGCTCATCCCCTCAAAGCTTTGATATCAATGATTTATTTATCATTTCAACTGATGCAAGTAACACAGGGTTAGGTGCCGTTCATATGCAGCAAAGAAGTAACAAGAAAGAAGAAACCATAGCACTGATTAAGAACATTGAGGGGAGCTAAGAATACATATTCCACAATAGATAAGGAGGCTCTAGCATTGTGGTGGAGTGTGCAACATTTAAAAAACTTTCTGTGGGGAAAAGAGTTCATTTTGAGAACAGACCATAAGCCCTGGGTGGATTTATTCACAACAAAAGGAGGTAGAGCTACCCCTCGAATTGCAAAGTGGCAATATTGGTTGCAAGGATTCCATTACAAGCATATTTATGTATCAGGAGTGAAGAATTAGGCAGCTGATTGCCTTTCAAGGTTGCCTTTGAAAGAGAATGAGAACAGTTTGGATGTGGCGGATGACTTAGAGATGGTGTGTACGGTGAATTATGTTACCGAAGGGGGCCTGTATCCCACACAGAAGTGGAGTGGTTAGATGCATTAACCAAAGACGAGGAACTACAAAGAGTAAAAGAATTCGTAACAAAAGGATGGCCTAATGTGAAAAATATCCCAGAATTGTTAGTTCCCTACAAAAGGGTTGAGGAGGAATTGTCTGTGGTTGGGAACATAGGGGGTCATTCTGACCCTGGCGGTAATTACCGCCATGGCGGAGGTCGGCGGTAGCACCGCCAACAGGCTGGCGGTGCACCGCTGGGCATTCTGACCGCGGCGGTTCAGCCGCGGCCAGAAACGGAAAGTCGGCGGTGTACCGCCGACTTCCCGCTGCCCTTGAGAATCCTCCATGGCGGCGGAGCGCGCTCCGCCGCCATGGGGATTCTGACACCCCCTACCGCCATCCGGTTCCTGGCGGTTCTCCCACCAGGAACAGGATGGCGGTAGGGGGTGCCGCGGGGCCCCTGGGGGCCCCTGCAGTGCCCATGCCAATGGCATGGGCACTGCAGGGGCACCCGTAAGAGGGCCCCACGGAGAATTTCAGTGTCTGCTTTGCAGACACTGAAATTCGCGACGGGTGCAACTGCACCCGTCGCACCTTCCCACTCTGCCGGCTCCATTCTGAGCCGGCGTCCTCGTGGGAAGGGTGTTTCCCGCTGGGCTGGCGGGCGGACTTTCGGCGGTCACCCGCCGGCCCAGTGGGAAAGCCAGAATGACCGCCGCGGTCTTTTGACCGCGCAGCGGTCTTTCGGCGGGAACCGCTTGGCGGGCGGCGACCGCCGTCCGCCGCGGTCAGAATCACCCCCATAGTGTGAAGGGGTAACCAAGTTCCAAATACTTTATGTAAAAGAGTATTAGATTTAATACATGAAGGGCATCCTGGGATTCAGGCTATGAAACGCAGGATGAGAGAGGATTTTTGGTGGCCAGCTGTGAACAAAGCCATAGAGCATTATGTCCAGGAATGCAGTTTGTGTGTGTTAAGAGACCAAACTCAAGTAACATATCCCTCTCCCTTGAACCCAACTGATGTAAAGAATATATCGTGGTCTAAGGTTGCATTTGATGTATCAGGACCATTCGGGGTAATTGGGAGTCCACCAAAATATGCCTTAGTCATTATGGACTACATGACCAAGTGGCTAAAAGTAAAGTTTGTGGATAATGTAAATTCAGATTCTGTCTCTAAGGCCCTCATTATGACATTGGCGGTAAATCCCACTTACTGCCATGCTGACTGCCGCCAACATACCGCCGCCGCCACGTATATCTGTTCACTACATTATGACACACACAGACATCAATCCGTCACTATACAGCCACAGACACAACTGCGCCACACCAAAGGTCAGTGATAAACTGGTGGTATCAAAACCCACACCGTTATGCCAACAGAACTACGCCCATCACATTATGACCCACAAATCACCAAAGCAGATATTCAGTGGCGGTAAACCATTGGCGATACATACCGCCGCACTCAAAATACACACACTCAAGCAAAACAACACCACATTGGACAATTAAAACTACACACACCTGACACCCATACACACACCACACCCACACCACTATAAAACACACACCCACACTACCCACAACCCTTTAAGACTACAATTAATTGCCAACAGAGAGAGGCAGCAAGAGCACTCACACAACCAGAGCCACATACCACCATCACCTATACACCACCCACGCACCTCACAACACACACACCCCAACACATCACCCTAAACACCCTCACACACACCGCTCACACTACACCCATGGCACCACAACGACACCCCAGATTCTCTGAGGAGGAGCTATGGTTCATGGTGGAGGAAATCATCCAGGTAGAGCCACAGCTATTTGGATCACAGTTGCAGCAGATATCCATTGCAAGGAAGATGGAGCTATGGCGGAGGATCGTGGACAGGGTCAACGCCGTGGGACAGTACCCAGAACAAGGGATGTCATCAGGAAGAGGTGGAACAACCTATGGGGGAAGGTACGTTCCGTGGCTGCAAGACACCAACTAGCTGTACAGAGGATTGGCGGTGGACCCCACCTCCTCCCCCACAACTAACAACATAGGAGGAGCAAGTCTTGGCAATCACACATCCTGAGGGCCTGGCAGGAGTAGGAGGAGGACTGGACTCTGGTAAGTCAGCTCTCTACTACTATCACCCCCCATACCTGCATGCCATCACATAACCCCACCCTCACTCCCATCAATCCACCACCTCCCACAAACCCTCATCCCAGTGCCAAGCACAGCATGCACCACCAATGCATGGACACTACTCACCGACTTGTATGGACACCTAACACTAAAGAATGCACACTGGAGAATCACCTAGCCCACCACATAACAACTCACACAAGGAAAAGCTGCCAGGGCAATAACAACCGTAGAGGGCAACCCACCCATACACAATATGTCACACACAGAAAGAATAACACTGCATATACATCCCCACAGGTATCCTAGCCAATGTCACCGGAGAAGAGGTGCCAGCAACATCCAGTCCCCCCCACAGAAGAGTCCCACAGTGATGACAGCGACTCGGCTCACCTGGATGACCAACCTGGCCCATCAGGGACCTCCGGATAGTCGGTTACCCAGGCACAGTCACAGACCACCACAGAGCCTCACCTCTCAGGAAACACCACCACAGCACCCACCCAGCGTGCCCATACCTCTGTCTCCAGGACATGTCAATTAGCAGTGTGTCCATCACTACAGGCACCCCCCATACCCAAGACAATCAGGGACCTGGGGTCAGTGGCCGTGGACACACCGTTCAGGGGATAGAGGCACAGGACAACAGGGAAGCTGGGAGGGCTGCTGTGTGCCAGAGGGAGGACAAGCACAGGGAACCGACTCTCCAGGAGGCACTCACCATGATCCTGGGAGCATACCAACATTCCCAGGATACGCTGGGCCAGATCCTGGACTTTGAGCAGGAGAGCAGGTGGCTGCAGGAGGGACAGTACCAGGGGATCAGGGAGGACTTAAAGCCATTAACACCACCCTGGTCTCCATTGCAGGGGTGCTGACAGACATGGCCAACATCATGAGGGAGGCAGTGTCACACCAGCGGGCCCCTGCCACTAGCCTAACATCTGAACAGCCCTCCACCTCCGTTGCCGCTAGTGGACAGAAGGCCCCGCCACAGGACCAACAGGCCACCAGCACCCCTCCCCCTGCTGGAGGAGAACCACCCGGCAAACGTTCCCTGTGATCCAGACAGAAGCCATCGACTATTGCCAAGACCCCCTTCAAGAAATAAGACTCTCCTGATAGTCACCCTTGTGTCCCACTCTGTCAACCTGTCCACCTTGAACTGCCATTTCTCCACTTCCTATGCCCCCTTGGACAATGCACCTGTGCTACCAATAGACTGGACTCTACCCTGGACTTTCGTCCAACATCACCCCAGCCCATTGCACTACCCCCTTTTCTTCATAGCACTTAAATAACCACCCTTTGAAAAAATACAAGCATGGAGTATGTCAAATGATTTAAGTATGTATTTTTTCAACAAGGTTTAAACAGTGCAATTAAACTGTACAGTAATGTATACATAGGAAACACCTCTAGTTGGCTGCAGTCAACACACCAGGAGCAATAGTGGGGCACCAACATCTGCAAAAAGAGTTACCAAATGGTACAGTGAGTGGGCATAGAAGTGGGAATTCACATCCTGCCAGTGACAATGCCAAACACAAAACTGTCATTGAAATGTGAAGTTATAATGTCTTACTTTTGTGTCATTGGAAGTATTGACGTATCACTGAAGTTCTGTTGTCCTCATCCTCCTCATCTTCACTGTTCACAGGGTCCACTGCTGCCACATGGCCATCTCCAGCCTCCTCCTCATGCAGAAAAGGCACATGGCGTCTCATTGCAAGGTTGTGCAAAATGCAGCATGCCACGATTATCTGGCAGACCTTCTTGGGTGAGTAGCACAGGGATCCACCTATTAGATGGAGGCACCGGAACCTGGCCTTCAGGAGGCTGAGGCTTCATTCTATTATTATTCTTGTACGCCCATGTGCCTCATTGTAACATTCCTCTGCCCTTGTCCTGGGATTCCTCACAGGGGTCAGTTGCCATGAGAGGTTGGGGTAACCAGAGTCACCTGCAAATTTCGAGGGACAACTGTTAGCCACACGCTATCCCTTTATGGCCCACACCATACCCATACAACAACATGTACTTAGTGGGAAGAAGGGCTCATCTATTAGCCATGCCCTGTGCCTCTGGAGTTGGGCCATCACATTTGGGATGCTGCTATTGCTCAGGAAGAAAGCATCATGCACTGAGCCTGGATACTTAGCATTGACATGGGAGATGTACTGGTCCGCCAAACACACCATCTGCACATTCATCGAGTGAAAACTTTTACGATTTCTGAAGACCTGTTCATTATGGCAGGGGGTGGACAAATGCAATATGTGTTCCACCAATCGCCCGAATGATGTTGGGGATATGTCCCATTGCATAGAAGTCAGCCTTCACTGTGGCCTAATCTTCAACTTAGGGGAAGACAATGTAGCTGCACATGTGTTTAATCAGAGCAGACAGCACTCTGGTCAGCACTATTGAGAACATTGGCTGTGACATTCCTGCTGCCAAGCCCTCTGTCACTTGGAAAGAACCAGTTGCCAAGAAATGGAGCACAGATAGGACTTACACAAGAGGGGGGGATCCCAGTGGGGTGACGGATAGCAGGCTGTCGGTATTACCAATTGTCAAGTCTGTAGGTGAGTATGATGAGCCTGTCCTCCATTGTTGCCAAGTCCACCAGGGGTCTGTACATGGGGGGATGTCGCCATCTCCTATTCATCTGCAGCGGTTGCAATCTATGGGGCAAAAGAGTGAGGAGAAGGTCATAAACTGTACATTGTAGTCACTACAGTTAAATGCATGATGTGATTTATTAATGTATTAGTGGCATATCTCTGGAATATACAATTATGATCTGTGACGCAGTTAGGATCCTTGGTCTACGCCCCCACCCCTGAAATGGCATCCACCTGTCCTGTATGGAGGGACATGTGGAAGTGAGGTAATTCCGCTGACGTTGTGTGCCATTACGGGAGGCAGTCGGGAACCGCCGTGCAACTCCTCACTGGTTATAATTGAGCCCTATGGGTTACAGTGGCCAATGGTGATCTACGCCACCGCTGACGTCCCTGCCGTTTTCTATCTGTTCACTCACTTGTTTCCTGACCTTCAACAGGAGAGGACCTACACTGCATGTGCTTCTGTGACCTGTGTCTGGAACCAACCATGGCCCATGTGACTGAGGAAAGGGCCCCTGCCTACACCTCAGCGGAGTTGGAGCGACTGGTGGATGGGGTCCTACCCCAGTACGGACTGCTGTATGGGCCTCCAGACCAACAGGTGAGTACACTGTGAGCTCGATGCATGGGGCATGAATGCATGGAGTGCTGTGTGTGAAGGCCTCGTGTAGGTGGGGTTGGTGGATGTCCCCTGGGCGACGTGCAGCTTTTGTGCTGGGTCGTGTCTGTGCACACGGGGATGGGAAGGGGTATGGTGGGCCATAGTGTAACAGGCAGGACGGTCTAACTAATACCTTTCCCTGTGTATATTTCCTCTGCAGGTCAGCGCCCATCAAAAGAAGGGTATATGGCGTGTCATCGTCAAGTACATGCGCACCCTGGGGGTCCATGGCTGGTGGAACACCCACTGTCGGAAACGGTGGAAGGACCTGAGACGCTGAGCACTGAAGACGGCAGAGGCTGAGCTGGGGATGGCCTCTCAACGAGGAAGGGGTGCCCATTGAACCCTGGCCCCCCTGATGGCCCACATACTGGCGGTGGCCCATCCGGAGCTGGATGGGCACTTGGGGGCATTACAGCAGCAACAAGGGGGTGAGTTCAGTGCCCATCATTGCTACCTATGCCTGGTGGGGTGGTATCCAGGTGGGGATGTGTGCCTGTGGGTGCCCCAGGCCAGGGCTGATATTGCAGTGAAGGTCCCATGTTGGGCAGGGTTCTGATATGATATTTCTCCAACCTAGCTAGTGGGCATCCACTACTGGGCAGGGCTGTGTGAGTTCCAGGTATGCTGCAGTGAGCGGTATGTGTCCCTCCCCATGCCCAGGTGACTAGCATTCTTATTGGCAGTGCCATGCATAGAGCATAGGGCTGTTCCCTGTGTGTGAGAGTGCTGTGTACACCAACGGTAGTGTTGGTGCAGCCACTGACCAAGTGTATCCTTTGTCTCTCTTCCCCCCTTTCTTGTTTTGTCATCCTGTCCCTATGTGCATTAGCATCATCAGGTGGAGGAGCAGAGGCACCGGCGACGGAGGGAGCTGCATCCCACAGGACCCAGGAGGCAGAGTCCACCGACGGTGAGGGCACCAGTGGGACGGAGGGCGAGGGGAGCACCATGGCGGAGATTGAAGGGTACATTTCGGGCACCGATGGAAGCTCCCTGGTGGTGGCCGACACCTCTGTGCCCACCCCATCTACAGGTACAGCCGCCACCCCTGTACCAGCACCCCCTCAGAGAGTAGCCTGTTCCAGCTCACCCAGGAGGGTGGGCATCTCCTTCGCCCCAGGCACCTCAGGCCCTGCCCCAGTAAGCCCTGCTGCCCTGAGTGAGGAGGCTATTGACCTCCTAAGATCGATCTCTGTTGGGCAATCAACCATTGTGAATGCCATCCAGTGGCTGGCATCCCAAATGCAACAGTCCAATACATTTCTAGAGGGCATTCACACTGGCTTCCCTCCCCTCTCCAGCTTCCTCTTCCCAAACCCATTCCCCTCAACCCCAACCTATCCCAAGCACACAGGCAGACCACCATGCACACAAGACAATACACAAGAGTGGCACAGGCAAACACAAGCACCATCCAGATGCAGACATACCAACATTCACTAGCTCCACTGTGTCCCCCTCCTCCTCGTCCTCCACTTCCCTCCCAGTTGCGTCTACACTCACACCTGCATGCAATACACCCTCATCCACTACCCCCATCACCAGCACACCGATCAGAACACACACCTCACTGGCAGTCACCACTGCAACATCCATGCACACGTCCCCTATTTCCTCTCCCACTTTGTCTTTGGCCCCCTCCCTCTCAAGGTACACAAACGCAAGCACTCAGACACCCAACAGCCATCCACCTCACAACAGCATCCAGCCCATGCACCTGCACCCAAAACAGCAGACAGACACCTCCTACAGCCACTCCCTCTTCCTCCACTCCCAGACCTTCTCACTCTTCCCGCCCCAATGTCCCTAAGAAGCTTTTCCTCTCCATTTTTTACCTCTTCCCTACCGCTCCCCCCATCCTTCACGTCTGGCCAGGGTGTGTAAGACTCAGGCAAGCACCTCAGCCACCCAGTCCACGGGCCCAATAGTGTCCACAGCAACTCGGGGTGGGAAGGGATCCCGGGCACCAAGCAGCCACACGGAAAGAGTGTTTGCCCCAAGTGGTGCCAGGAAGATAAAGGTGCCACCCCCAGCTGCTACCATGAAGGCAAAGGTGCCACCCCCAGCTGCTGCCAAGAGGAGCAAGGAGTCAACCCCAGCTGCTGCCAAGAGGAGCAAGGAGCCATCCCCAGCTGCTGCCAGGAAGGGCAAGGGGCCTGCACCTGCAGGCAGAAAGGACAAGGGGCCTGGTGCTGGGACTCAGTCGGAGCCCCCACCACCAACCATGGTGGTGCAGCCATCCGAGGCTGCAGGGATGAGCAGGAGCCACCCCGCACAACCACTACCAGCAGCAGCACCAGCACCACCATCAGTGGGCAGCCATACGAGGCAGCAGGGGATGGGCTGGAGCTTCCCCCACAACCACCACCAGCATCAGCACCACCACCACCAGAAGTGGGCAGCCGTTTGAGGCTTCAGGGGATGGGCTGGAGCTTCCCCCCACAACCAGCAGCACCAGCATTAGTGGGCAGCCGTCCGAGGCTGCAGGGGATGGGCAGGAGCTTGCCCCCACAGCTAGCTGCAACATCACCATCACCACCAGTGAGCAGCCGTCACTGCCGGCAGACAGTGTGTAGTCCTGCATCCATGGGCTGTTGTGCGGGCAGCCCCTACAACTCCTGTGGGATTGACACCCACCTGAGACACTGTGACTTTGCACTACCCGAGACCTGCATCACAGGGCACAATGCCCCCTCCAGAACCAGTGGAGAAGCCACCCACTCACCCCATCCTCCCCAGGATCAGAAGCACAAGGTACGATTCCCCCTCCAGAACCAGCGGAGAAGCCATCAACTTACCCCATCTTCCCCAGGATCAGAAGCACAGGGCATGTTGCCCCCTCCAGAGCCAGTGGGCAAGTTACCCACTTGAGAGACTGTGGCCTTGCACTCCCCAGGACAGCACACAGGGCATGTTGCCCCCTCCAGCCAGTGGTCAAGCCACCCACTTGAGAGACTGTGGCCTTGCACTCCCCAGGACAGCGCACAGGGCATGTTGCCCCCTCCAGGACCAGTGGTGTTGTTCCATCTGCCAGATGAGGTGCCCCTCCATTTCCCGCCCCCCTGAGGTGCCTGCCTAATTTTGAACTGATGCCCCTGCAGTGTTCTCTACGTGTTCTTGCAGGAGACAAATGGTGCCTTGGACTTTGTGATGTGGCCCAGTGGCCCACGCACATTGAGGACTGGGCTGTGCCTCTTGATTTGTACATATGTATATAAATTTTGATTTGCTGGACGTATTTTCAATGTATTTATATTACTACACTCATTGTTTTCTTGTGCATCTGCTTGTGTGTATGGTGTTGCGTGTTGCATGTGTGTGTCACTTTCTTTTTCCTCCCTCCCTTGTGTGCTAAGTGGCTGTACTCACTGTGGTTGTCTTCGCCGTCGTTGGTGTTCATGGTGGAGCAGGATGTAGAACAGCATTGGGAAGATATGCAGTTCAGGCTCCATGGCGGCGTGGTTCTTCCCTGTGTCTCCAAAGGTGAGTCGTTTCCCTTCTGTGCAGTGTTTCCACCAGGCTTTTGATGTCGTTGGTACTGCCCCGGAAAAGGTGGTGGTTTCCTGTCTCATAATATGGTGGGCGGAACATTGACTTCTGCCTGGCTGTAGGCGGCTACCACCGTGGTGCCTGTCGATTCCGCCCTGGCGGTCAGTGTGTTAAAGTGGCTGTCTTTCTGAGCTCTTTCCACCATGGTTATAATGTGGCGGTATTTACCGCCAGCCTGTAGGCGGTATTACTGCCACTTTATCACCAACCGCCAGGATTGTAATGAGGTCCTAAGTTCTTTAAAGAAGTGTTTTTGAAGCAAGGTTTCTCTGACAAAATGGTAACCGATAATGGTACGCAACTGGTGTTATGAGAAAAGGACCGTTTGCTAGTATGTGCAGGCATTAAGCATGTTTTGACATCACTATACTATCCCCGCAGCAATGGCCTGGTAGAGAGACTCAACAGGGTTATAAAAGATAATCTGCAACTGCCTCTTATTAATAGAATAAATTGGAAAGAATCTATTGAAGAATTATTGTGGGGAATAAGGACTACACCACTTATAAGTACAGGTATGTCCCCTTTCACTTTACTGAGAGGAAGAGTAGCAGTTTCTAAGTTAAACAAAGAATGTATGGACAAGAATGGTGTTGATGTGGGGAAAATGGGAAGTGTGTTGGATGTGAGATCTGCAGAACAAAAGAAGTACAAGGCCAAGGACAGTCTGCACAGGAGTTTGGATGTTCAGGAATGAAACTGGGTCAGAATCAGGAAGCCTTACCTCGCTTTTCTTCTCCTGTAAGGATGAAGGAGGTCAAGGATCATGTGGTGGTACTAGATAATAGGAAAATGTGGAACAAGTTGTTCCTTTCCATTGTGCCTGAAAATAAAGCTGAATATGTGGGTAGTAAGATGGGAGTGCAAATAAGGGAAGGTTGCAGAGATTGTAGTGGCAATAGAAGAATTTCGTGCAGGTCAAAGTCTAGCTCTGCAACGTTCAGAGATTTCAGCATGTATTAGCTTCAATAACCAAACGTTGTGGATTGATAGTTCTAAGGTTCTAGTAGCATCAGGTACTACACTAATGTTTGTATATACGTTAATTTGCTTTTCGTTTTTTTTAGGCGTTATCATTTCCCTGTTAATGATCTTCTTTCTTGTCATTATAAAGGAGAGTGGTGTGTAAGGTAGAATGTTGGGGTGGGAGAGTTCAAGTTCCCTGCGTGGAACCTGGTGAGCTGAGATAGTTGCAGTTGATGCCTGGGGGACATCATGGGGAGTAAATAAACTACAAGCTCCTTCTTCTCTTCACATCTATAAAAAGGTAATGTCTTTGTGCTTTCTTCATAGTGTTATTTGGCATGAAGTACTCATTGACTCACAGGTGGATTAACTGTTTCTCCAAAACCGTAGGAAGGGTAAGTTTCTTTTTATGTTTGTATTCGGAGCTGTAGTGCCTATTCTTTTTATATTTGTTTCCAAGTAGCACCAGCTACTGTTGTGGTCATTGCAGTCCTTCAAGGGTTGTTGTGAAGTAAATGAAATGGGAAAAAGAAATGTGCCCAGTGTGGCTCCTGGTTCTAATGGAGAAAAAAATCCTTACATCTGCAGTGGAAAATTTTGTGATGAACCTAATTGACAATTTACAGGAGGAAGTTGAAGAAATCTTAAATCCTACGGTCCCACCACCTTCCACTGTACCTCCATACCCAACTCTGAGTTCAGAACCTAGATGCATTCCAAACAATTTTGAGAAACCAAAGGGACCAACCCAGGCCCAGCACCGTCAGCATTCTGGGAATTCACAGAAGGTACTTATCCTTGATACTACCATAGGGGGACAACTCCCCGAGCATGTTAACCTAGTTATTGTATGTTGAAGTAGATAGTTCACTTTAAATGTAGAAGAATCAGGGAGAGATGGGCTGGAGGAGGGGTGAAAGACCTCCACAATGAGAAAGAATCCAACCCACTGTTTTTGAAAAACATGGTGGTTCTTATATTAGGATTAAGAGAGGAGGTTTGTGGCCTAAAGGAGGTTATAAATACTTTGGTCGGCAAAGTTGTTGAATCGATAAGGACTAAATAAAACTAGTCAAAATGGGTTGGTGAAATGGAGGATCTGCGAGGTGTCTGCAGAAAGGCAGCAAAGTAAATCCTTGGCCCAAGGTTGTAATGTAACTCAAACTCTGTCCCAGAAAGAACACTTAATCCCAAATCTTAGCAGGCCGATAGAGCCCTCCTATAACCTACCTGGTGTGTCCAGAGGGGTGGTGGGGGAAGGAGAAATTTGCTAAGGTGGAATCCTAGGTTTAAAGCTCAGATGGAGGAGGAGGCTCCAAGAGGAGCACTAAGTGATAGTTGGTGTGACTCTGGTAAACATAATACATCTTATTTGCAATCCTATCCACAAAGAGGGATGGTGCATGAAGGGATTTATATACAACCCTGGCTCTACTGAATCAAGGTCAAATCAATCTAACACAGGTTCCAAAGACACCTGGTGTGAGGGAAGGTCAGGACTCCCTAATAACTAAAGCTATTTACGGGATATGGAACTTTAGCAATCGCTATTCAAACATAAGGAGTGATATCCTCAGAGCTGACAGGATTGTTACCCCCTGGTGGCTCCGGAGTGAGAGTTATCTTCAAGAACACTCGTGTCAACTGATGCACACAAAATTTGGAGTGCAAACTCCAAGGCCAGATCGAATATAAAGTTCAAGCCCTGGCCGCAACACAAAGAGAATCGACACATGATAGAAACACAGATAACCAGAAGATAACTAGGACAAGGGGGCTTATTCAAGTCAATTGACTATATCTATGTAGTGACCCCTGAGATAGTATCGAAAGGAGTCGTGTTGGGGATTAATTGATGGATACAAAGATTGGGACTACGAGCATGGGCTTGGCAATGTACATAGAATGTAAAAATGACTCTGCAGAAAGAGTGGAGGGTGGGGAAAACCTTTTGGTAAATAAAGATGGGAGAAACCTTCTGGTGAATAAAGACAGGGCCATTAGTAGCTGTGGGTTGAGTGGGACTTCTATATCACATGACTCTCTCAAACTCAAAGACGGTCCACCTAAACAGATCAATGTTCTGTCATTGAATTTAGCTAGAATTATATTGGAGCAAAGCTGGCTGAAATAGAATGGCTGCTGTTTAAGATGACCACAATATATGCCTTTTCCCGGAGACCTGAGGTATAGCTCCAATTTATAGGAATGGGCTTACATCATATTGCATAAATGCTGTTCATTCAAGAAGAGGAAGACCATTGGGGTTTAATAATGTGGGTTAAGACTACACTTTGGGGTATAGGTAGGCTCACCCTGTTAATTGCCCTGATATACTGGTAATTAGGGTGAATCTTTCATCAGGTAACTCCTTGATAATCTTCAATGTCTATAACCGAGTGGGAACATGCAATGCGGAGTCCAAGGTTATAAACTTTGAGATTACTGTCCTGGAGCTAAAAGGGAAAGGACATGTAATATTGACAGGAAATATAAACACAACCTTTGAACTGTTGGAGGCTGTCCCACCAGCCATAACATCTGAACAAGATAGTAAGTGGTAAATTCCTTGTTTAGAGTTGTCCTCAGTGAAATGGATGCCAAGGGCAGCACAATTGCTAGCACTGGTGCTAAAATGAGATCTAAGAGCAAGAAATGGGAGGACTCTTTCAGATAGTGAAAGTAGGCACAACTTTAACAGACCCAGCCACTCCAGCTGAATAGATTACTTTGTAATTGATATGAAGTTATGGCCTTGCCTGCATGATATGATCATAATAGATAGGGTCAATAGTGATCATAATGCCCTGAGCTTGATCCTGTCGGGAAATATTGCTGGAGGACCTCAGACTATTGGTCACTCATCTGTGGGTGAAATTTCACACACCAACAATGGAAAAGCCATCCGGTGGGAATGGGTAGTTAAGAACCCCAAGACTCTGGGAGCATTACCTATTAAGGTTGAGGAAGTGGTAGGGAAAATGAATGACCTATCCCCAGAAGAAAGTGCAATAACCTTACAGGTAGATAATGAATCACTTTTATTTATCTATTAGAGATCTCTTAGCTCAGGAAAGAAGGGGATGCAGTAAAGCCCCACAGTGAGCACCATGGCACAATAAACCATGTGGGACAGAGAAAGCAGGATTAGTAGCCACATCTAAAGCTAAGTGTAGGAGTGAACTGATGACACATAGGACAGCATACAGGGGGGAGCTGGCCAAAGCTAAGAAAGAAAGGGAGAACACCCTTTGGGAAGATTTGCACTGTGCAATGAATAACAAAGACGGTAAAACATCCTGGAAAATAGCTACAATAAGAGTTAATGGTACTCCAAGGAATTGGAGTATTCTATCCAGTTATAGGATTGGGTGGTCCATTTTATTCCTCTATGTTCTGGATTTTGGGATGGTGTTGATCCATCCCTGGCCATCAAATTGGAAAACAAGAACACTATAAATTTGGGTTGAGCAAAACCTTGGTGGCCATTAAGACTAGTCTAATGTCTAAAGTTCAAGGACCTGATAAGATCTCTATTGACCTTTACATTCCCCACTTAGATGTGTGGGGCCCTTATATAAACCATCTATCAACCTCAATTTTGAAGGGAATGGAGAAACCACCATCCTGGCAGGTGGCAGAGATTATCCCTATATTTTATAAAGACCAACGTAATGATCCTAGGAACTATCAACCAACTGGTTTGGTAAATACATTGCAGAAGATTTTCTGCAAACAGGTACTACCACACCTCCAAGAGTTGATAAAGGATAATGATGATTTGTCAGATGTTCTGACAGGTTTCAGAGGTGATATAAGCACTATCGACCAGGTTTTTCAATTTAATTTCATTTACTGGAAGACTGCAAATCAACAGGGGCAGCCTGTATGCCTCCTTTGTTGATTTATGTGCAGCTTTTGATTTGGTACCAAGGACAAAGCTGTGGACAGTTTTGGAAGGGATGGTTATTCCCTCAAACTTGTTGGCCATTCTTGTGCAATTACATGCAGGGAACTATGCACAAATCAGGTGGTGGGGACCAGGGCCAACTAACTGACCCAATAAAGATCAGACACAGAGTTAGACAAGGTTGTTTCCAGGCCCCTATCCTGTTTCATTGTATATAAATAGGGTTATGGAATGGCTGGACAGGAATGGGTGTGACTCACCACAATTGGCAGCGCCGAGAGTGCCTGCCCTGCTTTTTGCTGATGACACCCTTTTGCTCTCCAAGACGCCCCAAGATTTACAGCTGCTACTGGCTCATTTCAATGCATTCTGCACAGAGGTGGGGTTGCAACTAAATAGCTGAAGTTCTAAATTCATGACCTTTAACCCTGCAAAGCTAAAGAACAGTAAATGCAAAATGTGCATAGGAGAGGACCCAATTAAATTGGTTTCTAACTTTGATTATTTGGGGCTAAGACTGACCCCAAATCTGATGTGGCCTTTACTATTTCAGAAATCCCTACTATCTTTAATGTAGTTCACTGCGAATATAGCCAAGATTCACGAAAAGATTGTATCTAGGATACTTGCCCCTATCTTGGAGATAGATAACGTAAAGGCTTTGGCTGCAGCCTAGCATGGCTCAGATATTTGAGGGTGTGGGAATGCCAGCATATTGACAGTGGTAGAAAGCAAATTTATAAGATCCCTTTTGGCACTAACCCTGAGTACTCCATTGATTCCTGTGTACTTGGATATACCAATCAAGAAAATTGCACAGAAAGCTGAGTGCAGACCTTTGATGTATTGGCATCGCTTATGGACCTTAACAGCATTAGAGCATATCCAGAGGCTTTCCGTGATCTTATGTGATCTACCTGCATTCAGAAAATATAATGGTTAAGCTTTTTTAAAGCATCATTGGGGAAATTGGGCCTGGAGGGATTCTGGGTATGCCCAGAGGAATTTAATTCACTCCCCACTTCAGCTCTAAAAGCTTTGAACTGAGAATATGTGTCTGCCTAAAAGGTTCACAGCTGTGAAGTATTGTTGCCAGTGGAGTTTACTGTTTTAAAAGCACTTGATTTTGATGCGATCATGATTGATGAAATCATCCCTCCACGTGTGCGTAAATTGTTTATGAAATCTAGATATAAATCCATACCTACAAGATCCTTTTGCAGTAAGTGGGGTGATGTATCACCCATGTGAGACAAATATCCGGTTTGCAAAGGGGCAACAGAGTTAATAATACATATACTATTTGTTAGAAATTGGGTCTCTAGTTGGTAGAGGTATCCACCCTTGTCCCAGCAGGGACCTCAATCCTAGTCAGGGTAAGTCACACACAATCCAATGTATCCTGTGCCCACCTTCTGGTAGCTTGGCACTGAGCAGTCAGACTTAACTTAGAAGACAATATGTAAAGTATTTGTGCAATAAATCATGCAGTAACACAGTGAAAACACCACAACAATACACCACACCAGTTTCGAAAAATAGATAATATTGATCTCAATAAAATAAGGTCAAAATGACAAAGATCCAATAAGTAGAAGTTTAAATATCACTTTTAAAAGGTTTAAAAGAGTCTTAGCCCATAGAAATAAACAGTTGTCTCTTTGTTACACACAGTACCTGGTATGCTTCAAAAATAATGATGGACGGAGACCGCAGCGGAGGAGATGCACGGAAAAAATAAGGTGTGCATCGGATTTTCCAACACGGCACAGACGATGCTTTGTTTCTTTCCACACACCAAGAAGTTTGCATCATTTTTCGGTGCGCAGTCTTGGTTCCTCACTGCGATGCATGGATATTTTGACACCCAAGGATGATGCAGGAAAAATCGTGCTGGAAGAAGGCATGGGCGCTGCATCGAACTGGTATGAGATGCGTTGAATTTTCCATTGCAAGGCAATCGCTGTGTCGAATTTCCAGTTGGGAAGTCAGGGCTGCATCATTCCAGTCGGCTGTGCAGCACTTTTCTCGGTTGCAATGCAGGCTTTGCATTTATTTCGGCAGGCGGCCCATCGATTTTTGACGCACAAGGAATTTCCTGAAGAGATTAGGGGCCTGATTACAACTTTGGAGGAGGTGTTAATCCGTCCCAAAAGTGATGGTAAAGTGACGGATATACCACCAGACGTATTACGAGTCCATTATATCCTATGGAACTCGTAATACGGCTGGTGGTATATTCGTCACTTTACCGTCACTTTTGGGACAGATTAACACCTCCTCAAAAGTTGTAATCAGGCTCTAAGGGGGTCATTCTGACCCCCGCCGGCGGCAGATGCCGCCGGCCTGGCGGGAACCGCCAGAAGACCGTACTGCGGTCAAAAGACCGCGGCGGTCATTCTGAGTTTGCCGCTGGGCTGGTGGGCGACCGCCAGAAGGCCGCCCGCCCGCCCAGCGGGAAACCCCCTTCCACGAGGATGCCGGCTCCGAATGGAGCCGGCGGAGTGGAAAGGGTGCGACGGGTGCAGTTGCACCCGTCGCGATTTTCAGTGTCTGCTATGCAGACACTGAAAATCTTTGTGGGGCCCTGTTAGGGGGCCCCTGCAGTGCCCATGCCATTGGCATGGGCACTGCAGGGGCCCCCAGGGGCCCCACGACACCCGTTCCCGCCAGCAAGGTTCTGGCGGTCAAAACCGCCAGAACCAGGCTGGCGGGAAGGGGGTCAGAATCCCCATGGCGGCGCTGCCTGCAGCGCCGCCATGGAGGATTCCTCAGGCCAGGCGAAAACCGGCGGGAAACCGCCGGTTTCCCTTTTCTGACCGCGGCTTTACCGCCGCGGTCAGAATTGGCCTGGATGCACCGCCAGCCTGTTGGCGGTGCATCCGCGGTCCCCAGCCCTGGCGGTCTATGACCGCCAGGGTCGGAATGACCCCCTAAGTCTTTTTGGCCCTAAGACTTCTGAAAATAGGAGGCAAGCTCAATCCAAGCCCTTGGAGAGCACTTTTGGGGAAGGTAGAGTCCTTCTCAGCAACGTCAGAGGCCAGCAGGGCAACAGCAGGGAAGCAGTCCTTCTCAGCAAAGCAGTCAAGATGAGTCCTTTGGGCAGCCAGGCAGCTCTTCTTGACAGGATGCAAGTGTAGGTCCAGAACTGTGTCTGAGTTGGTGGGGTCAGAAACTCCATTTATATAGCCAAAAATGCCTTTGAAGTAGGGGAGATTTCAAAGAGTAGTTTTGAAGTGCACAAGTTCCCCTTTCAGCCCAGTCCTGTCTGCCAGGGTCCCAGTGGGGGGTTTATCAATCCATTGTATGAGGGCAGGCCACTGGCCTTTGAAATGTAAGTGTCAGGTCCTCCACCCATTCAATATGCAGATGAATGCAAATGTGACTGAGTGTCCTGTGTTTGTGGTTGTCTGGGTGAAATGCACAAGGGAACTGCCAACCAGCACAGACCAGATGTTGATTGGAGGCAGGCTGTAAGGCACAGATGGTTTTAAGTGCAGAGAAATGCTCACTTTCTAAACGAGGCATTTCTAAAATAGTAATATTAAATCCAACCTCACCAATAAGCAGGATTTTCTATTACCATGTGACCTGGTTACCCCTTTCAGACCACTCAAACAGTATGTGAGGGCAGACCTAATGCTAGCTTATGGAAGGAGCAGGCCTCAAAGTAGTGGAAAACTAATTTAGGAGTTTTTCACTACTAGGAAATATAAAACACTTATGTACATGTCCTGCCTTTTACCTACATAGCACTCTGCCCTATGGGTTACCTACGGCCTACCTTAGGGGTGACTTCTATGTACAAAAAGGGGAGTTTAAGGCTTGGCAAGTACTTTAAAATGCCAAGTCGAAGTGGCAGTGAAACTGCACTCAAAGGCCTTGCATTGGCAGGCCTGAGACATGTTTAAGGGGCTACTTATGTGGGTGACACAATAAGTGCAGCAGGCCCACTAGTAGCATTTAATTTACAGGCCTTGGGGCACATGTAGTGAACTTTACTTTATAAGTACATCAAATAGGCCAATTATGGATGAACCAATGTTACCATGTTTTTAGGGAGATGCACGTGCACTTTAGCACTGGTTAGCAGTGGTAAAGTGTCCAGAGTCCTAAAGCTATCATAAATGAGGTCAGAAAAAGAAGAGGAGGAAGGCAACAAATTTGGGATGACCTTTCAGAGAGGCAATTTTCCAACATTATTCTTTTGTCCAGACTATGGATATCAAAGAGGTAAATGGACTGCACCTCTGTGTAGGAAATTGGGCACAAGCCGAAATACTGAAGATTATGGGATTATAGGATTCTCAGCATTGACACTACTAGAACTGTAGTATATTCTATTGCAAGATTCCTTATGTTGGCTTGGATATGGCGCAACCAGTGTATACAAGCTAGAGAGTTACAAATATGTTATGCCTATTTTATATGTGTTTTTGAATATTGTCAACTTGCATGTTTTTAGAATCCAAAAGGATTAGTAGTTTGAGATCATATTATAAACGTGCACTGAATTGCTAATTTGCACAGGACTATCTGTACAACAGAACTAGGGAGTATTGCGATGTTTTGCATGTGATTACTGTGACTTAATTTGTATAATGTTTACATTTTTGATTGTCTGATCAGTATGGCTTTTTATCAGGAATTATTTGTTGTTTTAACTGTGTTCCTATGTGTACTTCGTTGGTCTTGGGTGATCGAAATAAAGTTATTATGATGAACTCAGCATGTGTTATCAATAGTCATGTCAGACTAAATTTGCAGTTGTGGCTTACTACCTATTTGTAAAATGTGTGTAAAAACCCTTGGTGTTGGGGGTGAGCCAGAGCCTTTTCTCTTTTCTCCTAGAAATGCTGTCCGTGTTCCTTGTTAATCCGACAAATAGAATTGAGAGACTTTTCTTTTCCCTTGCAGGACTCTGTCCATTTATTAACAGCCTTTTCTACTACGGATGCTGTTCATTTCATTTATGAATTTTGTTACTTATTGAGCTTTCAGAGCATATATTTTATATTTGTCTGTAATGCTTATTTTGAGATTTTGTAATAAAACCCTTTAATTTTTAATTGATCTAGAACTCAGCTATTGAGTGGTTCCAGTCACTATTTTTATTACTCTGATAAGTGGATTTGTGGGAAAGATCAAGGGTGTAGGGGCCAAAGAGCCAAAGATACATTTTGGGCTGATCACAATATTGGTGTGCAGGAAAATATTGAGGTTCAGTTCCTACCCAACTATGAGACATTGAATGTCCCTTGTGAATGAGTGAAAGGACATTAAGTTCCAACATGAAAAGAAGGAAGTACTCTGCTCGCCCACACTCGTGAACCTAAAGACTGCTTCTGCGCAGGAAAAAAAGATATCACAAAAACGTGTGCCACTAACTGCCATCATTGTCATCCACTACAGGAAGGCCACCAATGCAGCAATGCCTTGGCAAAAGGTTGGTGCCAACCAGAAATAAATTGGTTTGATGCACATCAGTGTCTGTAACCCTAGTTTCCACAGCAGCTGTCCAGAGACTGCCACCAGCTGCCTTACAAACCATGACATGCGCACTAAAAGGAGCCACTGATGCTGAGACAGGCTTGAAATGAACACCCATCACCAGCAACTCACAGAGCACCAGTCGTATGAAGTCGGTCCCATCCCGATATCACAAACTGCCTTCACTCAATAATAGACCTAACAAACTATCAAAGAGCCACTGGAAATTCGTGGCCAAGACTTTAAACACTAAAACGTTATAAACCTAAGTTACAAGCATTCATGTTGACTTTTACAACAGTTACCTCTTTTCTCGACTTGAACTCCCTGTGTCTCATTGCGAAATGGTCCTCAAGAAGACTGCCTTCGCAGGTCAAGCATCGTGAGTAACATGACTCCAGCAGTGCTCTGGGTTTTTGATTTGTTTGGACAATAACCAGAACCTGTCCACGCAACAACTGGCGTGAAAGATTCTGTACTTCTGGATATAATCCAGCCATGTATGCCGTCAATGGATATTGGGATTCTCTGAATAAGTGTTCGTGCACTGATTTATCATCAGGTTAAATTATGAACTCGAGAGACAATGACCTTTGCAGCCAGCACCACTTGACCAGTTGTAAACTACTGTTCTATTGATTGGCTCTGAGACTTTTAGGCTCACAGTAGTGTCCTGCCTGTTTTATTTTCTCCTGTTGGACTCTTGACCTCTAATTGTGTCTTTTGCAGACATATCTTGACCATCAGAACAGTTCACTTTACTACTCCCTCTCCAGAAGGGATGTTCTATACATGCACAGCTGAAGTGCTACCAATTAGGTGACCCTGCCAATAAAAGGGAGCCAAGAGCACATGCCCTCACTCCACTCTACCATAATACTGTATCTGTGTCATATTTTTAGGGTTGAGCACGCAAAACACTCTGTCCCTGGTGTAATCTCTCTATGGGCTTTTAATCGCGCCCATCAGTTTGGTTGGTTTGTGGGCTTGCCTTTTAAAATTTGCTTGATTTCATTAGTGGAAGGCATACACAGGTCATGGCTTTTTCAGTGTTTAGCCCTCCTCAAGCGCACCCGCCGACTACTGAAAACGTACGAGGCTCGATGTTTTCCGTATGGTTTCTGGAATACTTTTTCTTTTTATTTCGTAGGCAGCATGATCTCGCTGGGCAGTAACTGAGCGCTTTGCATGATATCTAGCTTGTTACATGGATAAATGCACTTTTGCTGGTGACTTGGATAATTGCACTTTTGCTGGATACATGGATAATTGCACTTTTGCCAATACGTTTCACTGCGAGGGAACTTCTGTTTCCTTTTGTGTGTCTGCTTTGTGCTCATGGCGGCCGTTGGCTCGCTTATGTGAAACTGTTATACTTTTCAGTTTATGTGTCAAGAAAAATTAGGAGTTTAAAACGCTAATAGCTCTAACTCGAACAAAACGCGAGACCCATTGCATTGCAAATGCTTGTTCTGTAGTGTGACCAGTGCCACACACACAGGACTCCACACCCATTATCTGGATCAAATGGATCAGGTCAAAGGTAGTGGGTACTGAGAACAATATCTTTTTTTTTTTACAGTGTCTCGAGTACAAGTGCTTCGTTAAAATTCCGGTAATTCCCTGCCACAGACCTGCAGCACCCCAGTGCTTCGATAATTGGTATTTCCTCTGCGGCCCCTGTATGTTTTGAACTTTCACTTTCAGCTGCTTTCAGAGATAAACAGTTATCTTGTGGAGTTTACGGGCTAGTTGCACGTAGAGTCTTAGGTAAGACTCTTTCTAGTATCTGGAGATCTACACATAGGGTGTTTTACAGTTCACGTCAGTCAATATGAGCAGATTTTCAACTAGTTTACTGTACTATTAAGCACAAGTGAACATTCATTTTACTGGCAGGAGCCTGTTAATCAGAAAGCTGAATCCAACTGCTGACTTTTTGCTTCGAAATATTTTCCGGTCTTCTCACGACTGCAGCATGTTTTTGTGGAAGGTACAATCCTGACTCTGTATTAATTCTTGGCCCCCCAAAAGGCCATTCATAACTGCCAGGCCAAAAGCCTGTGATGTAAAAAAAACTTTATTTTAATGGGTTGTTCTAAATGGACAACTTACATTACGCTTTGGTGTTTTCATCTCAGAATAATTATTGCAAGTGTGGCAAAATTCAAGACCTGCAATGTCAAACACATTTCCACAAACTGCAAACTTTTCTTTAATGTCAATCCGACTATCTTGCATTTTCATCAGTGAAAACAAGTGAGAGAGGGACATATTGACGCTCCATAAGGCAGTGTTATGTAAGCATCAGTCAAGCCAATGTACAAAACTTGCAATGTTGGTCTTCTGCAAAATGTTGCTTCACATTTTTCACATCATCTTTTCTGAAGTAGTCATCATCCTAATGCATTTTTCTGGTTAACCCGATCTGTAATGTCCCTTTTGTTGCCGTCTTCCACTTTTCTCCTCCTGTAATTGCTTTGGGATGGTATTTTGGTGGTCTAAGTACTATAAAGATAAACACCATGACATCATATTGGGCCACTTTTGCTAATAGACTGACACAGGGGAAACAATACTGACACAAAGCGCTAGCACTCGAACTGTGACACAGGAACTAAACACTGGGGAATTGAAAAGGAGTCACCGAGTCTTGGGAAGGGACCTTGGGCCTGCAAAACTAACTCTATGACACAAAAACGAGCATAATGAGACAGGGGTACCATCATTCGTATTAGGTCTCTTACACACGGACTGTACTGACGTGAAGACAATGACAGTGGTAAAAACCCAGACTTTAACATAGACTTACGGACACTAGGACACAGACACAAGGACATGGGCAAACTGGTAGAAACACAAAAAGTGGGAAACTGATAAAGAGGCACTGACACACGAGCAAACACCGACCCTGACATGAGGAAACTGACACTGAGAGACTGACACAGGAATACTCACTGGACTATCAACACTGATAGTGGTGCAGCGATGCTGGACACTAACATGGGCACAGTAGCACAGAAGCTAATCGCAGGGAGACCAGAGAAGTGTTGAAAGTGCAGCCCAATGTGATCTCTAAGTAGATTCCACCTAGAAATGCTGAAAGAAATTTCACTAACATATCAATAAATTGTGTATTGGGTCTACCAAAAAGTGCTGACGATGGAACCCATGGGGAAACCACAGCCAGCCTAAGTAATGGCTCTATGGGTTCTCCCTGAAGCAAATAGTCTGGGGGGTGGATATTGGGGAGTAAAAGTGAGCAGTCGCGAAATCTATAAACCTTACAAGGAATACAGGTAGATAACAGTCAGGGAAAGAGATAGGTTGCAAGGAGAGGGGTTAGAAGGGTGCTATGCAGGGCTTACAGATCAGGCTCTACCTGTCCTAGCAGGACTAAACAAGGAAGTATTGAAGGGAGAGTCAAAAGGGAGGGAGTGAAGGAAGTCGAAAGCTCACCCAAAAGGGAAGTGAACTGTGTAAGGGCAAAGTTGGCAGTACTCTGCTGCAGAAACTGGTCACTCCACCCACCAAATGCACAAAATAGAGATAAACTCTTCCGGCCCTCATAAGTCCATAGATGGGACTTGGGGCAAATAAATGAAATTTAAGATTTATTGTCCAGTTGTCCAATGATGCAGTAGCCATATATTTCGTAAACAATTATCTTCTCTGGTGAACTTTACACATCCCCATCACTTGACTCGTGACCTCTACAAAAACACATACTCTACAGGGAATAGTATATCCTCTACATTTACCTCTTCATACACAAGCTCCCAAATGGTCTTAGGCCACGAGTGTCACCTTCTGTCTGTCTCTTTATCTTAGCCATCGGAGTTTTAACTGCTGGGACTCATCGTGGGAAGATACTTGAGCTCTCCTGGGATATATTAGTATTGTCCAAAAAAGAAGCTAAGTTAATTAGACACTCATCATTAATATCTACGTTGACCTGAAGATCAACATTTAATCCTGACAACCCAACTAAACCTTCCATAC
This sequence comes from Pleurodeles waltl, assembly GCF_031143425.1. Lineage (NCBI taxonomy): Eukaryota > Metazoa > Chordata > Amphibia > Caudata > Salamandridae > Pleurodeles > Pleurodeles waltl. Next base: position 739,842,978 of record NC_090445.1, on the reverse strand, counting down.
TTCTAAGGGCAGCAAAGTGAGTACTATTAAAACTGATTATAATACCTTTTATATGCAGAACTTAAAAACATTGTTAAAATGTAGCATATATATAAAAAAGTTTTTTTATTATAATTGTGCCCTCTTGAAAAGGAAACTCTTCAGGGCAGTTTTAGTACTCCCATGAACTGTACAGAGACTCTACAGAGAAGTTCTGGCACTGACCTATCAAAATCATGTTAGCCCACTCCTGTACGGGTGCTGCTGTTCCACTAAACATATAGAAGTATTGCTTAGATGGGTTGGTATTTTGCAATAAAGACTTAGCAGCTCTGCTGAGAAGTATTGAGATGTCCAAAGCAAATATGATAGAGCTGGCCAATTAAAAGTCTGATCACAAATGCTGTCATTTCCTTATACATGTATGATAGCTATGTTGAGATGTGTGGGTACCTTGTACTATCAGTATAGCAGTTCTATTAAGAAGCTCTTGTCTTCTTCTGGTAAAGAAAGAAGGTGGCTACAATGTTATGTTATGTTATGTTATGTTATATTAGAACATTGGAATGCTGGGGGCTCCATTGAAAACAATGGAGTGCTGCAGGCTTTTACTGGCCGGTAAAAGCCCGCAGCGCCAACATTCCAATGTTCGCTTTGTTCACAGCAGCAGCTGTGAACAAAGCCTCACGGAGCCCGAGGGGATTTTAATCCCCTCGGGCTCCGTGAACATTTTTTTTTTTAATAGAACATTCTGCCCTGAGTGGCAGAATGTTCTAATAGCCTTAGAACCCGCCGTAGCGGGCTCTACCGGCTATTAAAGTCCCTCTCCCTTGTTAAATGCCCGAGCCGATTTAACGCGGGGAGCGGGCCTTTAATAGCCGGTAGAGCCCGCTACGGCGGGTTCTAAGGCTATATTAGAACATTGGAATTTTGGCAGCTCCATTGAAAACAATGGAGTGCTCCGGGCTTTTACTGGCCGGTAAAAGCCTGGAGCGCCAACATTCCAATCTTCTTTGTTCACAGCAGCAGGTGTGAACAAAGCCGCACGGAGCCTGAAGGGATTTTAATCCCCTCCGGTTCCGTGAAGCCTTTGTTTTATTTATGAGAAAATCCTGCCCTCTAATGGCAGAATGTTCTAATAGCCTTAGAACCCGCCATAGCAGGCTCTACCAGCTATTAAAGGCCCTCTGCCTTGTTAAAGGCCCTCGCCTTCAGCTCGGGCCTGTAACGCGGGAGCGGGCTTTTAATAGCCGGTAGAGCCCGCTAAGGCGGGTTCTATGGCTATATTATAACATTGGAGTGTTGGGAGCTCTATTGGAGACACTGAAGTGCTCTGGGCTTTTACTGGCTGGTAAAAGCTCAGAGCATTAACATTCCAATCTTCTCTGTTCACAGCAACAACTGTGAACAAAGGCCTCACAGAGCCAGAGGGGATTTTAATCCCTTCGGGCTCCATGAGGACTTTGTTTTGTTTATTAGAACATTCTGTCCTCTAGTGGCAGAATGTTCTAATAGCCTTATAGCCCTTCATAGGTGGGCTATACTGGCAATTAGAGTCCCACTCCCTTGTTAAAGGCCAGAGCCAAACGCTGGAGCGGGCCTTTAATAGTCTGCTATAGAGGGATCTACGGCTATATTAGAACACTGGAATGTTGGGAATTCCATTGAAGACAATGGAGCAGCTTAAGGTTTCTAATGGCTGGAAAAAGCCCAGAGCACCAAGATTCCAATGTTTGTCTTTCACATCAACAGCTGCGAACAAAGGCCTCACAGAGCCCAAGAGGATTTCAATCCCCTCGAGCTCCATGAGGCCTTTGTTTTATTTATTAGCACATTTTGCCCTCTAGTGGTGGAATGTTCTAATTGCCTTGTACCCAACCTAGCTTGGCTACACCAGCCATTAAAGGCCCGCTCCCTTGTTAAAGGCCCTCGCCTTCGTCTCAGGACTTTAACACTGCAGCAGGCCTTTAATGGCCAGCATAGCCTGCTATTGCGTTCTGTAATGCTATAATATGGGTATTTATAAAGAGCACTAGCACGTGTGAGGCTATCTTGGCACTGGAATAATCAGCTCCAAATGTGTTGTATCTGCTCAGGCAATGTTTGGAAACTGTATAATGGCCAAAAATGAGGCCTGCTGCATATAGGGGAGCAAAGGAACTCTTCATTCCCTCTGTGGTTTTGCCTCCTTTGACATTTTAAATATGGTGCACAAACTCCACCCCCGCCCCACGCAATCCAATGAGAATTAGACCGCAAAGATAAAAGGGAGCCCAGCACCAAGTAGGAGTCAGAGCAAATTCTGTGGCATTGTCACTCACTGCCATAGTCTTGAGGTAGCTCTCTAACCTTAGATACAGGTGGGGTCTGCACCCCACAGCAATCCCCCCGAGCAAAGTCAATGCTTCATCAACAGTCTATTACTGACTTGTTTTTATGTCCTTCTGCTGAGTGCCCAGCCAGTACCTCTCCCGTAGGAGCCATTTACAGCCCTTTCACCACTGCCTGGTTGTTAGTTCTTTCTTTTGTTTTGCAGTTTTATGTAGCGCAAACTCGACCAGAAGGTATTGGGGCACTTTACAAGAGCACCAGTTACATTACACAAAGACACACTCATTTTTGGTAGGCACTGTGAGATTAAGAGATTTGTCCAGAATCACAGGATGTTGAGTGGACACCAAGACTCAAACCTGGTTCTCCAGCTCCAAAGATGGCAGCTCTGGCTGTGGCGCCACATCCTCTTCCCAAATGTCTGCATTCCCGGGTCTGTACGCACATAGTGTCTGTGTGCCCATGTGGTTTTAACTAGGAGTGACACCAATCCAATTTTCATTGATATGTTTTGAAAAATGTGCAAATAAATGTACCAACTGCCATGCGCGTTTCCAAGCAGTGCTTTTAAGAGATCTCCTAAGTCCACGATGAAGTGTTAATAATAAAGTGTTAATAAAAGTGTGTCTGTTTTGACCAATGTTTTTGGACCAATTTCCATTGAAACACACACAATATCATCCAATTCTTATTAAAATTCATATAGAAAGACCCCACAACTGCCTGTATAATTGCTTCTACATTCTATCAAGTACTCATCAATGTCACTGGTAACCAAAACTCTGAATGATTTAACTAGTAGTGATATGCCCCAAAACATTAAAACACAAAGGCAGAAGTTCAGCCCGTCAGCACATTTATTGGCCTAAATAAAGATAGTTCAGAAAAGACGACTAAGTTCAAAGATTTCCATTGGGCTCAACAAACACTAACAATGCCATTAATTATAATACTTCTAGGGATCAAATGGAGACAAGGGTCCTTTTTTATTGGGACCTATTGGTAGATGTAATCAACTGTCACTGAAGGTGTGGGGGCCCTGCCAAAGTTATTTACATGTGCATTGTCATAATGGAGGTTTCCCCTGTGATGATGTTCATGGGAAGTACACTCTTCAGCTACTAGTCAATGCATTTCAAACTCTCTCCAGTGAATATATATTCATTTGAAAACGTCTTCATCAGGACTGATGTGATTCTCGTGAAACGGTTGTATCAGGATAAGAATTAGAGCTAGTGAGGTTTAGGATATGGGCATGCCACTCTTGGGGCGGAGGGTGGTTATTTGTTCATAAATGTTGAAAACTGAGTCCATTACTTAGAAAGAGGAGAGTCATAGACTAATGGAAAGGATGATGCGTGAGGGATATAACTGGACGTGAGTAAGTAAGCATGAAGGCGGGATGTGACGGGCAACACAGTCACGGGAGGGGGTGGGAGGTATGGGGACAAGCAACTACCAAGCAGGAGGGGGATGGGAGAGGGTGGGCACGAAATGACAAACTTGGAGGGGGTGAAAGGGACTTGGCAAGCAATAAGTATGGGATGGGAGTGATAGAGAGGTCCGAAAACACATGCACTTTTGTGGAGTGCTAGTTTAACAGTAAAAAGAAAGTACGTCTGCTCGTAAGTGGCTAGTGAAAGGATAGTTCTCGCAGACAGGAAACTGCAAGCAAAAGGTGCTTCCACATGAGAAGCAAGGAAATCAGACAGACATGAAAGCCAACTAATGGTAAGCTATGGTAAGTAATGGGTGGACTCTAAGCCCATTTCAAGCTTTTTTTATTTACAGGAGCTCTCACCAGCACAGCACACACGCTGGACAGATAAAACCTAAAAAAAGGACTCTCTTTATTTTAGAACAGTTTTTAGATAGGAGTTCTGACAACGAAGATGTATTTTATCATGATGAAAACATGGAAAAGACAGGAAATGGAAAGCAATATTTAAGTTACTGGAAACCTTTTTGTTAGTTATAGAGAATGTCCTGCAGAAGAACAAAACACATTGAAGTATAACTGGCCAGGCAAATATACAATGCATTCAATAGACATAGTTTCATTCAATTCCTTTATTCTCAGAAGAATTCCATGTTTTGGGCTAAATCCGGGATAACTGTAGAGGGTGAGCCAGGCGCAATCAAAGAAAGCAAAGTCATTTTTTGTACAACATAACAGAGAGTAAAAATAAAACGTATGTACAATATTTAAATATGGTATATACATCAACGATCCTGATCGGCAGTAATCTTTATAGTTGTCTGGTGTGTTAACGCAGAAAGGTGACAAACAGTTACGGTCATTTGGCGCAGAAGCATAGCCAATAGCAGGGAAGAGAATGCCAGCTGAGTACATACGGGAAGTGGCTTATTCGACTCTAATGTTCATCTAAATGGTGCATCCCTTATCCAGTATCTTGTATTTCACATTTATTAGGGAATTCTGCAAAGCTCACAAGCAATTCTTTATCAATACAATAGGTTCAAAACCCTGCCCCACCTTCACTGTGCACTGCTTTGTACTTTACTGTTTTTTCCTGATCCCCTGCATTCCAAGCAGGTCCGAAACTGGCGAATTAACATCCTCATGACATCACACTTCTTTAACAGCATAAACAAAGTTGAAAGCCTCTCAGATACATTCTGGTGAAATGAGGCACCACACTTCTGCAAATATACTGATGCTGTGTTTTGACACAAATTACATGTGGTGTGATAGTGGTCCCCTAATCCATCCTCCACCCAGAAAAGACTATTTAAACTCATGTCCCAGGAGGTCACCAAAAGGGCTAAAATTGCACAGGTGGCAAAATCGTGTGTGGACGATGAGTTGACAATGAATGCTTGGTTCACTCAGAATGGGTTGGTGGTGTTTGGATGGTGGAAAAGGCATCTAAAGAATCAGGTGCTGGTGCTCTGTCAGGTAACCATTGGCTACCATCATGCAGTTCACTTATTAGAAAGTTGTAGCAAGCACATATGCACCACCTCAGAGAGTGAACAACAGTAGAAGGGCGGACCACCAATGCAGTTAGTGAAGCAGCTCATGGAACAAAGTTCCATATAGTTGGACCAGTACTGCAAATTTTCTTCTGTGTGAGTAGTAAATAGAAAATAATAAAATTGTTTCAAACCCAGGGTGGCATTGGGATAGGCTTTAAGTTGAGTATGAGCCTGACGTCCTTGGGTTAGGTAACATAAAGCTTCTAAATTACTGGTCCAATTTTGAGGGAATCTGCAAAGTCCAGCATGGAGAGGATCAAACTTAAAGTCCTGTGATAACATTGTGCAGAGAGGAGACAATAATTTTGCATAATGATAAGACAGAGCTTGTCACTAAATTGGAAACCTTGAGGCTTACTTACAAGCCCCGTGTGCCACCAGTACGTCACTTTTTGTGACACACCGATGGCACATATTGCAGGCCCATTTCTACAAGGCCACGTAAAGTCACTTTGCGTGGCCACTTTGCATGGCCTTGCAGATATGGTGCAAATTGCTGCATCGCCTTACACTGTGTCAAGGAAGTGTTCCATGGGTGTTGCAATGGGTTTTCCCATGGAACCCCCATGGGTTTAGGCGTATTCCCATATTTACAAGGCACTGTAAACCTGGAAATGCGTCAAAAACTTATGCCTCGCATGAGGAGGCACAACTAGGAGAAATAGCTCCATTTCTCCTAGTTTTTTCCTCTTTCTATGTGTGCTGCATTTTGCAGCACACATGGAGAGAGGAAAAAGCTTCCATGGATTATTATTGTGCAGGAGGGTGCCCCTTCCAGCACAGAAACAATCCTGTCTGCGGCGCAGGCCCCCTTGCACCATGGTGTAAGGGTGTTGGCACTAGGCAGCCCATTGTGGGCCAGTGCAGGGGAAAGGACAGAAATGTGCTGTAGCTTGTAGATCCGGCACATTTCAGCCCTTTCTCTGTGGCGCAGGACAGCTTATCCAAGGTTGCAGGCACTGTATGGCCTGTACTTCAAGTGCCCCCCTCTATGGAAGAGCACCTCTCCAGTCATTCTTTGCCAGAAGAAATAGATGAAAACAATGAGTGTGTGATTGCCATTTATGTTGCCTACACATGCACTAAAAGCAGAGCTGGATTTACACACTTGAAATATTCCACGGACGAAGGCAAAAAAAGCCCTCACTCCTGGTGGGATCTATCAACAAAACGACACCACTCAAAACTATTGATCCTTCTCCCACAATTAGACCCTCCCACCTCTGCAGAGGATCCTGACATTCTCGGATGTCCTAATAGTTAGCTCTCCTTAAACTCAGAGACAAGACAAATGAATTCAAATTCAAGTGGTGGCTCATCCTAGAGATCCTGCAAATCACTGTCTCCTTGTTGCACTGGTAATCGCTACAGAACAACCATGTAAAATGTCGAGCAGTACCAGCCACAGGGATCTCCACTACAAAAACGCAAACCCCTGTATGTGCCTGAAAACACATAGGTGAAAGTTTGCCGAAACTTCATGAGGTGCACAGTGTCAGCCTTATCCCTAAAAATCGTCAATGCAATTTAGCACTTGCATATTTTGCGCACATCCAAAGTACATAAGTATGCACAATGGCCTAGGGAAACCTGCATATATGACATGCAAGTGTGCAGATGTAAGTGTGCACCAGATGAGATATGACTCTCGTGTTTTAAGACATTGCTCTGTGTGCAAATAGTAAGGCCATGCTTGAGGTGGCCCAGTAAGGAAAGGGCTTGCCAGCGAGCTGTCAGGTAACTCTTGCTTTTGCACAAAAGACGAGGGATCATGTGCTCCTACAGAACAATGACAACCGTGTGCACAGTCTATAAAAGGGGCCAACCCCACAGTCTGCACAGGACTTGATCACTCCAGATGGATGGGGTGCTCTTACCGATTATTTGACCTCTGGTGGCTTTCATAGCAGGTTTGTGGTATAAATTACTGGAAGGAATTGTTAGCAAACTAGTGGGCCATGTCAACATCTTTTTAAAGCATGCTTATGACACCCAACACTCAACATCCAGTGACAACGAGTGGTCACAGACGTGTTACCTGAGAAACAACCAGGTCTGTGGAGCTTTGCAAATGCAAACTTGACTTCAGCCGCTGTTAGGACGAGCGGTACTACACAGAGGACAATTAGGAGAGAGCAAAGAGAGACTTTGAAGCTCAGCTCATCCTCCTCCTCAGCAGAGTTGTGTATCCGTTCCGATGGACGGCTGCATTTAGGGCAGGCCTTCCTCTTCACTTCTTTCAAGTTTGGAAACTTGTTTTATACAGTAGTAAACTAGGTAGGGCTAGGAAGGCGCATGAAAACACCCAAAGTCACGCAGCTGGTCTTTAAGGGGTTCCCCTTCTTTTCCGGGTTGAATTGATAGTTACTTCTGAAGCAGCACGAGCACTGCTGCGCGTGTGATGTAATCAGAGTGTGTGGTCATAGACAGCGGGGCGGTGGTAAAATGAGATGTGCGGGAATATAAAGAAAAGCTCCTTGTTTGCAACTCTGGTGTGCGCTCGCATACATAATGGCGTGTCGCGTGCTCCTACAATCTAGCGGGTTCAATAGAAAACGAAGTCCCGGCGTTTTGAATGGCAACCACGGGGTGCCGACCTATGCTCGATCTGCATCCACGGATCATGGACTCCTCTCCTCTGTGCAGCGTAGTTAGTTCTACAGCAAGGAGTTCTGGGCTGGGTGAGGCAAGGTCAGGTGAACAGATTGCTTAATGCTGCTGACGTACGGGTATAGGAGTCCACGCAGTATTGCCTAGCACGGATAAGGACAAAGCGCCACGTTACCGATTATTATATATCTCGTGCTGAGATCTGGTCAGTGATTGGCGCTGCTGTAACTGCGCCACTTGTAGAAGGTCCTCTTAAAATACTTATCAGTTGCGTGGGAACTAAGTGATAGGCTGCACGTGTGCTAAAACGCCTTGAGAAGCAGAAGCTGACCTATGAGAGGGCTTTTTAATCTTACTTTATTAATCTTCCACAGAGGGCACATGAAGTCACGTCATGTGATGTCACAAGAGGACTAGATGCACATCATGTGACGTGCTATGAACAGTGCTTGAAATAGAAAAATAGAAGTGCAGGTACTCTGTGCCAGAATATCTGCTTGTTTCTGAGAAGTGGCGGTACTATCACATGAAAAGTATTACGTTTTTCTTGAGATGTGCAGGTGCTCTCCGTCGCAAAATAAAAAAGTGCCGGCACTCACTACCGGCCCATTTAAAGCACTGGCTATGAACAAGGTGCACGTGAAGTAACAGCATCTAAGGGGACAATCAGCATGTCACGTTGCGTGCTATGAACAAAGGGGCACATGAAATCATGTCATGTGATGTCATCAAGAGGACCATGAGCATGTCGTGTGACTCGAGCTACACTTCTGATTGTGGTGAAATTGCACAAGTGCCCTCTCTGACTTTTTTTTATTCCCCTACACTCTGGGATTGCTGACTTTGCAGCGATCACTGGGACTGGATTTGGGAAGTCAGGACTCGGCGTCGTGTGTGTCGTGAGCTAGCGTTTTCTGTAACTTAACAAAACATTTTCACTGGTGCAGAATTTCCATGTCCTGGAAGCCTCGGACTGGCTTTTATTCTGTGCAACATTTCATCAATCTGTACACCTTACAGTGTACTTCCACCAAACAGCACATTTACCCGAACTTCTGACTACACAGCTTGAAGGTGTACTCATCTAACAAAATGGTGTGTTCTTGGGGAACACCTGGGCCTTTTGTGTCTTAATCCGGTAATGTAATCTGCAGTGCACTACTACAGAAGAAAAGTCAATTAATTTATGCCTGACAAAGCATGCGTTTGTGACTACGAGAGCCTGTTCACGTTTAACTCCGACCTGCAAAGTGTCAAGGTCGGAATTGTGGCGCTTTCGTGGGTGGAGACATAAATACATTGGAAACCCTCATAAAGGCAAATGGAAGCGAAACCCCAGTGCGGGCAAGGTCGAACAATTCCCAACTTAAGTATGGGGTTGTTTGCACCATATGCTCGACTTTACTAGATTTCAGGGAAAGTTTTCTTAAAGCCTTTACCCAAGAGAGCCATTATAAACCGGTGACCTGTTCACAGTAGATTACATATAAACACAGCTGGTGCTCTTCGAGGTCACTGACTTTCACAAACATCCTTGTCAGGAGGGTAATCAGTTACCACTGTGTCCTTTAAAGCCAAGGTTCCCTTGCTTACAAATCTGACTGATGTTCGTCTAGTGAGTTTTACTGGGCCATATGTGCGAACACTTTTTCCCATAGACATAGAATGGGTAAAAATCTTTGCTACATCTGGCCCACTGGCCTTACTTAGAGGAGGACGGTAATGTTACATGTGCCAATAACACAATAGCTTCTCCTTTATGGCCGCAGGTAGGAATCCTGCCACCTACAGTTTGAACAATGGTGGATACAAAGTTGGGGGCAAATTACCCGGCCCCATCAGCTCTAGGGGGGGCCCCTTCCGACACTATGTAAGGGAGGCGAGTCCCTGGATGAAAGCTCCTGAGTCCGCAGCGTGGGTCCCCTCCGTCTATTTTGCAAGGGGAGGGGGGCGGGGGGTCACTCAGGTTTCGGTACTCCGCTGCATGGAATTCACTCAAAACGTGCAATACAAGTGTGGGGGCTATCAGCGAGCAAGTCTTGACGATCTGCCATTGTAGTTCCCCGAGCGCAGCAAACGTTTACATTTTCCCTTCCGGTGATCCCTGACTGATTGCGCTTGGAAGCCTGAATATGATGATGTGGACAGTCGAATCACAAACTAGTCTACGGGGGACGAAGGTAAGAGCTACCTATAGCACTTCCCCAAATAGCCGCCAGGTGGCAGCAGCACGCAAAAACTAGAACTATTTAACATATTCACTCTACAAACAAAAGGTGAACCAAGAAAAACAGTGGTGCAGTGTTATAAGGAGGCCAGTGGAATTCTATTATGGAAGAGGGGAAGATCAAACCATGCGACAGTGTTAACTAAATTATGCGACAGGGATAGACAAATTATGAAGTGCAATGCGGCGCATTTTGCGATAGTATTACATGATTTGGTTTGCCGTTTTTTACGTTAACACTCCTTGGGCAAATGTTTCACCGTATTAGTAATATATTAGCACCCAAATACAGCAATACGAAAATCGCAATGTGAGAAATCTTTGTGAAGGGCCATCCACATTGCCTCAGACGCAAATATTTGTTTTAGTTAAAATCAGCAAACTATGCAGGAGATGATGGATTATGTGGCAAATGCGGCTAATCCATGCCTGTGCTGTAAATGCCGCAACTGCAGGATTGTATAATTCCAGTGGCCCTGGTTATAATAGGAGTATTATGACCCAGCAGAGGTGCAGTGGCTCAGATAAGGCTAAAATATCCCAATGTGTGGAGTCCTATCTGAGAGAGCGGCGACATCTCATGAGATGCAGTACAATCAGTGCTTTAGATGGGCAGGCACTGTCAGTTACTGAGTACCTACACTTCTCTATGAAAGGAAGAGTACCCGCACTTGCCAGCATTTCTGCATTACACTTAGTGGGAGAGTACTGGTACTTCTCTGGAGCAAAGAAGTACTGTGGATAGTGAGTACCCGTACTTCTATATTTTCATTTAAAGCACTGAGTACAATATTCGTGAGGGGTTGTTACATGCAAGAAGACCAATGGCAGATGCAGAGATGTAGATTGATTTGCAGTGACAGGCAACTGGTGCAGTACCTCAAATTGCTAAAATATTTATAACGGCACGATTGATGTGAATTCAGGCTTTTAATGTGATGTTAAATGTAGACATTATTTATATTAAATGCTGATAGAAAGTAAGATTCGTGGTTAGAGATTTTGCACTGGTTTGTCTCAGGCATATTTATGTATTTAGTTCAAATATATTTTCATGTATTGTGTTACAGCCCTGAGGAAGTTCATTCTTGAACGAACGCATTGGCTGTGGCTGTATTCATATAAATAACAACGGAAGGAAAATAACAATGTTTTATTATGTGGAGTGGATATAAAGAAGGCACAAAAACTTCAGACGTTATGATTGGACTTTTTCTTTGGCTGCACCACTATACTTGTAATTGTATGCTCATCTGCTATGGAGAGCTAACAGCGAGTGGAGGATACTAATGGAGTGCACCAAGACAACAACTGGGGGAGATTTACCTAACCGCTGTTGGTAGTTGTTTAAACGTGTAAACATGTATCTTATATCTGTAGGGGTCTCAATGAGACTTCTAGTATTCTAGTAGCAGGGATACCACGAGCCGAAAAGGAACGAGACACTGAAAGAAAGAGAGGCGGATACAATTAGTGCCTCATTTACAGTTGGATGCCAAGGAAAACCAGCAATTAATGTCCTTATGAAACACTAACATTGAGGAGAAACTACGAGAGCATGTTCTCCGCCATGGTTTTTCTGTGCTCGAGGTAATTCCACGGATATTGTAATTGGATACATGGCACAAGGAGCCTCGAGGGAGACATGTCTGCGCAGGGGAGCAGTTAGCCACCAAACGCCCCCTTAATGCCTAAGCCATAGTGTGACCAATGCAATATTTTCCTCCTTCTCTTTAGAGAACAGAACAGAAGCACAAGCATAACAAGGAGACTCCGTGCATCCACAGACTCACACAGAAACTCACCCAGGAACAGTGGGAGCGCGCGGCAGCAGTGCTCCTCCAGGAAGGTCAAATCTAACTGGTGCACAATCCGGACTCATCACTTTAGGCTGAGCGGCAAAGCAGCAAGGTTCTGAGACCCGCAGCCCGCGGTGGTTCCGGACTTCCAGCCAACGAGACTAAGGGGTGCTGTGAAGGTTGCTGTGGAGCCGGCGTCCTACACTGCCCAGTGGAGCGGGCTGGCTGCAATACTCCAAGCAGTTCTTGAGAGACTGTACCTCTGTAGCTTAAAGAGAGGGCAATGGAGGGTGTAGGAGATTTAGCAAGATGAATGGCCTGCGCCTTTGCAGTAGTATTTCCTCCACAGCTCACCAACAAGGCCAGATGGGCCTGAGTAATACTGTAAAAGGGCTGCTTTCCAGGATAAGGCCACAATCATCGGTGCAGAAGTCTAGAGCAGAAAGCAGAATACGCGCTTCAGTCCACTGCCACATTCGAACCATGAAAGAAACCATTTTGAACAAAGACCAAACTTATCATTTCTGGAGGGATAGAGTAAAAGTAGAGAATTTTCCCTAGCACCTTCATTCGAGGTACTGTATTTTCTTTTGAGATTGTTTCTGTGGCTCACCACTAATTTTGGCATTGAGCAGAATTTTTTGTGTCATTCCTAACCACTTGAAAAGTGTTTTCATAAATTTTCCACCTTCCACTGTCTCATCCCTTCACCGTCTACACTCAGCCTCAAGGACAATTTTTTTGGTAGTTTATGTTTAAAATGTATGTTCTTCATTTCCACTCTTCTGCAGACAAATTCCACTTCTTTCAGCTACCCTGGCAGATGAGCAGGTAACTTATAGGGAAACGCCAATACTCCATTCAAAACTCAGTACTAATTTCCACCATACGTCCCACGATTGTTCCCACGAAGCTTTTGGGGATCCAGGACGGAAGTATTCAGTGTTACATGGAAAGCAAACGCTTCCTCCCTGCTGCCATTTTGGTGTATAGCAGCCTCCGTCCTCGCCTGTGTCAGTCCAGAAAGGGGACGATGGGTAATGCAATATCGGGCGGACTGTGTCCGGATGGGTATGTTGCCTTTGACAGCATGAGGCTGTGTCGTCACCTCTAATAAGTTCTTTACCTCCACCTGATGCTAATGTATTTCTTCTCTTACATTGAGCCATGTACACTTTTCAGTCTTTCACAAGCTCTGTGTTCCTTTAAGGGGAAAGGTATTTATCGCCAAAAACCTGGTGATAAAGAACAGGTTCTGATCCACGATCCTGTGTGGACAAGGATATTCTATAAGGTAGACAGGTAACCCGGATGCTGGAGCACATACATCTGCCCAGCTGGTGACGTTAAATTACATCATGGAGTTGTAGGGCCCCTGAGCCCCGAAGGGCTTCGTAGGTTAAACAGTTGCCAGGGCCAGGGATCTGGTCCTCAGAAACAGACTGGTCTACGTGGGCATCGGAGCATTCCACAGTTGGCTTGTGCCTCTGAATCGGTCTGTGCCAGGTCTAACTCTGAGATCACAACAATATTGTCCTGGTGTCTGGAGTAATCGTAGATTTACGGCATGGTGACTGAGTGCTTTTAGGAAAACCAAAACGTAAACATGGTATGTGGTTTCAGTGAAATGTGTAAAGTTCCATCGAAGTATGCAAAGTTGCAAGGACAGGTTTAAAGTGGCGAATTCATAATGAAATGTATAAAGTTGAAGCGTAATGTGTAAGTATGTAGTGATGAATGATTTTATAAAGAAATGTGTAAACTTGCAGTAACGAAAAATTCAGAGTACCATACCCAGTATTACAATGAGCTGAAGAAAATAGGAAATGCTGTAGGAAACTGAAACCCATCCTGCGGAAAAATACTATTCACGACTTTGCAGCTGCCTCACCAAAAATCCTAGGAGCCCTAATATATGTCTGGGTGTCACTCGGTTGAAAAGGACACGCCCTCAAGGACCAGTGCACATTAACACTTGATCCCCTATGACTTATCTCTGAGAGCCATGTCTTTAAGAGTAAGACACGAGGCTGAAATGAATCCTATCTGAAGATATTACCTTCATCAGATGAGTGATTTTGTGACCCTGCTAATCTATAGAACAGAAAGTATGTGGGAAAAGCAAAAGACACAGAAAAGTAATTTTCATTACTTTGGTCCACTGAAGGCTATCTGATTACAGTTCAGGAAGTTGAATATCTGTTGCAATCGGTCACTAGACACAGTGAATGTCCACGTCAGCAACCTAGATTAGGGCTGGTGTCAGGAAAGCAGCACTTGCCCAAATACGTCCCATGATGACCTCATGAGTTGTTGTTGGGGCTGCAATTGGATCAGATCTTGTGCAAAGACAAGTTGCATATGCGCTGGGAAAGGCAAGAGGGCAGGGATATAGGCAATTAGCAACTTAAGAAATCAATGCCGGCCTTGACACTTTTAGAACTGGCAACGTCAATAGCCATGGCTTTGATTTCTGTGTCTCCAAATTGCATCAGCGTTTGGATTTCTCTGCGGCTTGGAGCAGAAATGTTATCTGTCCCGGTGAGATCTAGACGCAAGGTGCCACACTTCTTCACCCCAGGGTCAGTGATAAAGTTGGCAGTATCTTGATCGGCACTGTAGATATTGATGACGATGACCATTTGGGAGGGCTTCGCTGGCGTGTAGCTGCGTTTGACTGTTTCCCCAAGTGCAACAGATTGGTCGGCAGTGATGAACTTGTCGAAGACATCGGTGCACCAGCGTGTGCCATCTTTGAGGAGCAGCTTCTCAGGTGGGTGCTTGCCCTCCACATAGCGGTTCAGCACCCCCACTCCGTAGGTGAGTGGGGAGCGGCGCACTTTAATAACAGCAGGGTCCAGGCCAAAGAGCACAGCGCCTTTGAGGATTGTAAGGCCCACATCATGGGGGATGATCACTCGGCATTTGTCACCAAAGGCTTGCTGGACAGCTTGTTGAAGTAGGGGTGATTCTGCAAACCCTCCCACTAAGAAGAGAAACTTGACACCAGTGACCTCTGGCTTCTGGAACAGATCACCTAGAAGACAAACACAACTCCATCAATCTTGAGATAAAATAAGTTATCCACACACAAATATTGCAAGTGAAGTCCCTGACTCCAGGTGGTGATTACAGAAGACCACCTCACAATGCCTAGACCATCCACAACTCAGCTCCTCTCTTATTACTCATTGATTGTTTACATGCTGTTGACCATGTGCAGCGCTCCACTGTCTTTTAGCTAGGTTTGTGCTATAGAAATTACATATACATACATACACAATACATATTTTCATCTAACTCCGATTTTGGCTTCTACTTAGGAAAGCAACAATGTGCTCTTCATTTGCTAACGAGTACTACAGCTGAGGAGGCATTGATATTGGCTGCAGATTAAGATCTCCGGACCCATTATCTGTCTGCTAATGCATCATAAACATTGTTTTATCTCCAGCCACGTCTTTGGCCCATACGATGGATAATCCTCTTAATCTTTTTGGGTCTTTTTAAACTCTAAGACTGTTTTTTCCACCACAATTAATTGTGAAATGGACATTATTTTAGTTATTAATGTATATCTTACTCAATCACATCTCCATTTAATGGCGGAGCCTCCACAAAAATACCAATCTAATTTTCCTGCTCGTTTTTGAAACACAATGTAATAGAAAGGAAAGGCCTGGGGGACTATGACCGACTGGACCTGAAAAAACTCATGTAGCCATTATGAGGGTCCCCCAAATGCCGAAGTTTAGGTGTAGGAAAGGTATGTGGTCAATGCAGAATGACACCAGGTAGCAGACCACGGTCAAGGCCATGATAAGTTATTTAACAAGTAAATGTGAAAGGGTATAATTGTGTGCCGGAATGTTAATGGCTTGATTTACAAATTGTCAGGGAGCCAGAATATTGATATATTTTGAGCTAAAGAAGAAATTCAGATCCCTCCTCATGGAAACTCGCCTCTAAGTGATCTGTAAAACCCGTTCTGGTTTGCTGAGCTTACACTATATAAACAAGCCACATTAACGTTCATGAGAAGACAACCACATTTCTGATACCTACACCTTTTAGAATGAGAGTGATTAAATTAGTAAAGCACCATGAGGCAATAAGTGTGATGCTGAAATTAGAATTCCAAGGTGACCTTGGATAGTACGCACACTCAGGTATGTTTTACAAACATAAGACATTATATGACATGACCACTGTTTCCTATTTCACGGCCGCAACTTAATTTATTACACCAGCCTTAAACCTCGGAAGTAAAAGGTGAAACAATTGACAATTTTAGCTTTCTCTTAATACTTTGGGTACCCACTTTGACATGTAAGGAATAATGACTATGAGACGAGAAACTTTGGAACCATATGAAAGTGATAACACATCTAGCAGAATTTGACATCATAACAATATTGCAAGTCTTAAATTCTTGAACAGCTTTTCATAACTTCTTTTTCTAACATTGTTTTCAAAATATAATAATCATGTGCATTATATTATTTATTTACAATGTGGCACATCAGGAATTTACCAGACTGATGGAAAATAAGCAGGTTGAGCCACACATGATAAAGCCGTATCCCAAGCCTCCCTTCAAATGAAGGCACCATGATGTAAGCAACCCCGAGTGG
Organism: Pleurodeles waltl; assembly: GCF_031143425.1. Taxonomy (NCBI): domain Eukaryota; kingdom Metazoa; phylum Chordata; class Amphibia; order Caudata; family Salamandridae; genus Pleurodeles; species Pleurodeles waltl. The sequence continues at coordinate 739,826,398 of NC_090445.1, read as the reverse complement.
AGCTACAAGGTAAAGTCTACCAGCAGGCCCACTTCTCCTCGAGCCAGCCGTCACCCACATCAGAGCCAGTTTAGACCAATTTTGAATTCGACAGCAGGTGCCATTACCATGTCCATAACCTTTGTTTTTACCACATTTTTGACAAACTTAAAAATCTTCTGCTATGAGGAATCTTACGAAGAGGTGGGTGGGAAATTGTTGCTTCGCATAGGTGCAGACGAGAGCAGAGATGAACAGGGCACAATGGTGGTCGCCTGGGTTTATAAACCTGCCCTCTTTCTGAGAAACACCACCACCCCTTGATCTGCTTATGAGGTCCTGAACACTCTTCCCTCCTTCTAGAGGGTCTCTTTATTCATTGCTAAATTTGTAACTAAATAAGTGCCAGGGCCCTCGTCAGGAGGCCACTGCAGCTTGCATCACCCATTGCCCCTGCCAGCATTGCCGGTGACAGTACCAACCCAACTACTAACCATCACTCTCCTACAAGTGTGACAGTTCCAACTATTTCATGCCCATATAATTTTAAGAATAGCTCGGGTGGCAGGTATTCATCATTTTGAATGTATATTTAATTAATAAACACCTGTTGCGCTCATTTCTAAACTAGACTGACAGGTCCACCATGTGGCAGATTGTCATAAGCGCCAGTGTTAAGTGACGGTGCAGAGCACCAGAAACAACCGACTCAAGTTAGCACTGTCTTTATCTCAATAAACAGTCAAATTGATGAAGAAAGTAGCCTCAGGGGAGCGCCAATAGCACGCTTCAGGAGAAAGCTTCTTAACCAGTCTCCTCCTGGATGCAATAAAAAATATGGACTACTGTGTTCAAACCCTTAGTGCAACTAAGGCCCTCACCTCACTAATTGCAGGCATATGCTGCATTTTCAATTTGGAGTGTTTTTTTTTGCTTTTGACATTTGTCACTTTCCACAGTTTAGCACTTATTGTGTTGGGGTCATTTTAACATTTCACCGAATTTGGAAAATGATAGAAGATACAAAGAAGAAGAAAAGCTCTCCAGTAATCAAAAATTATACTATACACATAAGCTTTTGAGCTGGTTGATACTATACTTCCTTCTCATCCAGAAACCGATGCTTAAGCTATCTTTTCTTGCAGATACTTAACATTTTCCAGAATTGATTTAACTTAGGGGTATTTTCTCTTTTCAGGCTATATTACATGATAGACTGAATCCAGCTGTTTAGCAGTCAATTTTTCGCTTTCACTGACTGTGGGCTTCACAGATATTGCAGAGTTCGGGTAGTCAATAGCTCTTTATTTTCTTACCCAAATGCTTTGATTTCTGTTCAGAAGGATAAAGGATTACAATGTACATAACTTAAATATCAGTGATCCAATACTTATGTTGAGGAACGTAGCAAAATTAGTTGGCAAGAAATTACATTCCTAGCTAATATAAATAAATAGTTTATAATTTATGTGAGGAATTGGGGTGTTGGTTGACTGGGGTGTGAACCTTGGTCAAGTAGCAACCACAATTCTTGTCAAGCTAAGTCACAAGCAAACCCCACATTAACCTGTGCTCACCTTCTGGTAGCTTGGCACAGAGCAGTCAGACTTAGCTTGAAGGCAATGCTTAAAGTATTTGGGCAACACTTCAAACAGTAAAACAGTGACAACACCACACAAAAAGGATCCCACACCAGGTTAGAAAAACAGAATTTAATTTAATAAATAAAACAAGACCAAAACGCCAAAAATCTAACATGCAGAACTTGAATTATGAATCTTTAAATTGTAAAACAGCTCTTAGAGACAAAAAACGCTAACTGGGGATATCTGGTCATGCTGGACCAGTAAAAAGTTAAGGCTGCTGCAATGGAGATCGGGCTTGCTACAGGGACCCCGTTAGGCCCACTGAATGAAAGTTGCTTAAATCCTGGTTGCAGAGTGTTGCATGGATCTGAAACAAAGAAGCATCGTGCAACCGAGACGATGCATCAGTTCTGAGATGCGGCGAGGCTGTGTTGCAAGGTCCCAATGCATCATCTTTGAGGATCTGTCAACAGGGCTTGTGATGCAAAGGTCGGTGTCCAGGATACGTGTCGCAGTCAAGGGGATGCCCTGGTTCCGATAAGCCTGAGGCTGCGATGCAGAGGTTCAGTGTCCTCATAGAGGCTGCCATCGATTGGACATGTGAGGAGCTTGCGCTGGGGAAAGTGTAGCGCTGTGGTGGTTCAGAGAACGACGCATCGGTCCCAAGATGCTGGGTGCAGCAGCAATGTGAGTATCTTACATCCGTTTTGACCCACGCAGTAGCAGATGTGTCAGTTCTGCTCCAGGAAGCAGTAGCGAGGCATTCTTTCTGCTCCCACAGCAGAAGTTGCATCAGTTCTGCTGGAGCAAACACCTTAGGCCTACTTCCAAGGGTCCAGGGCTGGGGTGGCACCACTTGGCAGGCAGAATCACATATGGCAGAGTCCAGCTGCAGAAGCAGGGTGATACTTCAGATCAGGAGGCCAGCCAACTAGTACTTGGAGTCAGTCTGGGTTCTGGGTTGGAGAGATGTAGGTCCAGTCCTTCCTACCACCAGGCAAAAGGTCAGCACAGCAAAGCAGGAGTCCAGCAGAGTAGCAGTCCAGCAGAGTGGCAGCCCTTCAGCAGTACAGAAGTCCTTCTTGCTGGCAGAGTATCCACAGATCCAGCAGTGTACTGAAGTGGTGGTGTCAGAGTTCCAGTACTTATACCCTGTTGGTCCTTTAAATTGGGGGAGGCTTCAAATACATGCCTTTGGAGTGCACAGGGTCCCTACCCTTCCTGCCCTAGATCCAGGCTCACTACAGGGGGTTATGCAGCCCTTCATGTGTGAACAGGACACAGCCTGTGCCCAGTCCCTCCCTCCCATTCTGCCCAGGATGGCTCATCAAGATCCATCAGTTCACACCTAGGCTCCCATTGTGTGTCTGTCTATGAGGAATACACAAAGCTCAGCTTTCACCAGACACGTGAGCACAGACAGGCAGCAGACACTAAGGGGGTCATTCTGACCCCGGCGGTCTAAGACCGCCGGGGCCAGGGTCGGCGGGAGCACTGCCGACAGGCCGGCGGTGCCCTGCAGGGCATTCTGACCGCAGCGGTTCAGCCGCGGTCAGAAGAGGCAAACCGGCGGTCTCCCGCCGGTTTACCGCTGCCCTTAGAATCCCCCATGGCGGCGCAGCTTGCTGCGCCGCCATGGGGGATTCTGACACCCCCTACCGCCATCCTGTTCCTGGCGGTTCGCCCGCCAGGAACAGGATGGCGGTAGGGGGTGCCGCGGGGCCCCTGGGGGCCCCTGCCGTGCCCATGCCTATGGCATGGGCACGGCAGGGGCCCCCGTAAGAGGGCCCCGCAAAGTATTTCAGTGTCTGCTAAGCAGACACTGAAATACGCGACGGGTGCCAACTGCACCCGTCGCACCCCTGCAACTACGCTGGCTCAATTCTGAGCCGGCGTCCTCGTTGCAGGGGCATTTCCTCTGGGCCGGCGGGCGCTCTTTTGGAGAGCGCCCGCCGGCCCAGAGGAAATGTCTAAATGGCCGCCGCGGTCTTTTGACCGCGGTGCGGTCATTCAGCGGCGGTACCTTGGCGGTTGGCCTCCGCCGTCCGCCAGGGTCAAAATCAGGCCCTAAATGGCTAAAGTAAGAAAATGCCAATTTTCTAAATGTAGCATTTTCAAAATTGCAATTTAAAGTCTGACTTCACCACAGGTGTGATTTTAAACTGTGATCCCAGGGACATCAAACTTGCTATCTCTTTTGAATTGGAAGTTATACTTACAGAAGGTTATAAGGCAACTCCAATGTTATTCTATTGGAGAGATAGGCCTTGTGGTAGTGAAAAAAATTAAGGGGTTCACACTACTAGGACATGCAAAACTTAAAAGTATATGTCCAACATTTTTAAATACACTGCACCCTGCCATTGAGGCTGCCTAAGACCCACCTTTGGTTGACATATATAGTTATTAAAAAGGAAGCTTTGGGCCTGGAAAAGGTTTGATGTTTTCAGGTTGAAATGGCAGTTCAAAACTGCACACACAAGTTCTGCAATGGCAGGCCTGAGACATGTTTAGAGGACTACTTAACTGAATGGCACAATCAGTGCTGCAGGTCCACTAGTAGCATTTAATCTACAGGCCCTGGGCACATGTAGTGCACTTTATTAGGAGTTAAGTAGAATAAATATGCCAATGGGGTATAAGCCAATATTACCATGTTTTAGGGAAAGAGCACAAGAACGTTAGCACTAGTCAGCAGCAGTAAAGTGTGCAGAATCCTAAGGCCAGCAAAAACGAACTCAGCCAAAATAGGAGGTCTGAAGGTAAAGTTAGGGGAAACCATGACAAGGATGTCAGGTCTACCAATTTGATCTGATAATAGAGATATAGTAGGGTCACCTTTGAGCATAAGTAGAGTTCATTATGGAATACATGATAATGAACATGGTTTCCAAATTAATATAAGACCTAGCACCTACAAAGATCCAGAGCAGATGTCTGCATATATAGACATGAGAGAAAGAGCACAAGACTAATTTAGTCAGTCCATTTTCCATAACACTGCTGTTACATTCCAGGTGAAAGATAAGTACCCAGAATTTTAGTGTAAGACAAAAGAAAGAGCTGACAGCAAAGTAGTGTCTATGTTGCGGCTGTGGGCAATGAAGCTCATCAATTGGGTGACCCTGGTCTCCTCACATGTTGTCACTATCTACTCAACATACACTAGTTTGCTTCAATAGTTGTTCTGGGTTGCAGTGGGTAACAATACATAGCTGCTTGCCACCACTTTTGACTGCTTTGCCCGGAGATTTAACTTATCAAGCTCCTGATGTTTTAATGAAAATATGTTTTTCGATCTTACAAAAAAGTTTGTAGCTTTTGCATCGTCTGAGTCGCAAGGTAGATACAACTTAATTATCACTGTTGTTGATAAACAGTGATGCATACGTCTTGTCTAGAGTGATAATTAAGTCATATATTGAAAAGCCTTCCACACTTAATAAAAATAATTTAAAGATTATGGGCCAGATGTATCAAGGTTTTTTGCATTCGCAAACGGTGCGAATGCCCGTTTGCGAATGCAAAAAGCCAGTTCAGAATGTATGAAAGACATTCTGAACGCAATTTTAAGGAATCGCTAAAATAGCGATTCCTTAAAATTGCAACCCTGTTTAGAGAGTCTCAAATTGCGACTCTCTAAATAAGAAATCGCAAATAAGGATTCCTTATTTGCAATTTCTTAGCACATGTAAGAAGCAATTCCTAAATGCGATATGGGCATTAAGGAATCGCTATCGCAATTGCGATTCGGTAATAGCATTTGCGATTTTTAAGAAATCGCTATTACCGATTCGCAAATGTGATATATGGCATTTTGCGAGTCGGAAATAGCGATTTCTTAAAAATCGCTATTTCCAAATCGCAAAAGGCCTTCATGATACATCTGGCCCGAAGTTCATAAGCCTGTCTACTACTCCTGTAATGGTTATTTTCTTATGATGTCACTACGGTAAAAAGTGTGATTTCATATCCTCTACTCCCATGAATTTATTAAAATAACTCCATTGCTAATGTTGTTGGTCCCTTTTCTAAATGGGGAGTTGTTTTATTCAAAAGGTTTCCCCTCTGTCAAATATAAACTTAAATACTAAAGTTTATGCAGTGTTTTAAATACTAAGTTGAAAAATAACTATTCCTATGCAGAGGTACTGAAGAGACATCTACAAGAGGACAGAGTGAAACTAATTGTTTTTAAAAGAAAGACAATAATTATCTTTTTCCTATAACTCCCACAATCTCAAAGAAAGATCTCTTATGATCATTATTTTGGTGTCCTCTGTGACTGGTCAGTACACGGGGAGATGGATGGGGGTTGTAGTACTGGTGCATTACATAGTGATACTTACTAAGATGCTGGATGATGTGGTCAATGGTCGGTTTGAACAAGGCATTCATGGCATCAGGATTCATCCTCAGCATACCCTGAGAGGACCACTTAACAAAGTCCACACTGCAACAAGAGTTTAACACAAAGCATGTTTAGAGCAGCACTACTCACTGGTACAAATTAATGATACAATTCTCTACATCTTAGGTATGTTTCTATATACACAAAAATGAGTGATGTGGAAGGTTGAATACTTTTACCAGATTGAAGAAAATGTGATTATTAATGGAAAATTTGTTTCAAACAGGTAGAATTTTCCTTGGGGGAAAATACACTTTTTTGTCACCTGGAAATGGTAATATACCATAAATAACTTTTCTATCATTTTATTGATCAAATCCAAGAGTTTTAAAGTTATAAACAGCACTAACAAACAAATTATTTACTTTTCGTAATGTTCTTTCTGGTGGACACTCTAACTACAGATTTGTCACCTACTGGCGGTCACCATTAGGTAGTTATAGTTAGGACCTAGTTTCTGTAGGAAAAGCATTTTTTGTTTTGATAATAACTTTTGGCACTGTTTGATGAATCTTCACAACATTTTTAAAACTAGTTTGCCACTCATTTCAGCTGCAGTCTGGAAAGCTTCAGGATGATTCATCAAGGCGGGGGGCAAGAAAAAGGGGGCGCTACTGCCCGAACCAGAGGGTGGAGTTACACCAAATTTGGCAGTTAGCTAGATTTTGGTCCAGAAAGATCTCTTTTTTTAGTTTGGTGTAAATCTGTTCAATAGTTGTGGAGTTACTAAAGAGAACATATTTATGTATATCTAGTGATGCAGATCCACCACAGTAGATCCGTGGATCCAGGCGCCACCAGCAATGCTGTGACTAGCTGGCTGCAATCATGCAGTCTCTATTTTGTCTATCGTCTTGGATCGCAGCGAAGAAAATAGACATAAAATATGATATAATGGGTCAGGATAGAGGTATCCTTACCCCATAGGACTGATGGAGGGTGTCTGTGTGGGACCCCTCATGGGCAAAAATTGCCCTTAAATGTTTTTTTGGGCACTCGAGGATTGGCGGATTCTAGGCGGTGCTCAGCATGGCCCCCTGTGTGAATCCACAACAGATCCGCGGATCGAGGCCCGAATGAAAAAAAACACACCCACTCACATATCCATAAATCCACTCACACACCCACACACAGGCCTACAAAACCACTCACACACCTAATCGCAAACCCACACAGCCAATCATACACACTCTTAGACACCCACTCACACACCCACTCACAAACCTGCAAAACCAATACCACACCAAGTCACAGACCTACGCAGTCACTCACTCACACACACACTCACACACCCACTTACACACCCACACAACCATTCACATACCTTCTCAACCACTCACGTAACCACACACACACCCAGTCACACACCCGTATAGCCACTCACACACCCATTCACAGACCCACAGCATAGGTTTGGCTGCATTCAGGGGGGTTGGCTGCAAGACCTGACCACAGACTGGGCACTGCATCCAACTGCCTGCAATGCATGGCCAAAGACTGTACGTGGCATGGGGTTGGCTGCATTTGGTTTTATGTGTGTACAATCTGAATCTAACTATAACATCCCTGCAACCTTTGGTTTTTCAGTGAATTTCTAAGTTTTTAAAAATTCTATTTCCTAGCTATGACATCCATGTAGCCTTTGTTTCTTTCTATCTATCTATCTATCTATCTATCTATCTATCTATCTATCTATCTATCTATCTTTCTATCATATTTTATATATATCTGCAAAAACATTTTATTCTATTCTATTCTATCCTATTCTATTCTATTATGTTGTATAATATTATATACACTTCACTTCCTGGTTTGAAGTGTTGGCAGCCAATCAGAGTGTGCATTTCCCTGCATGAGCTCTTCTTTGTTTGAGAACACTTTGCGGCCAGAGATATACAAATTTGAATTTCCCTAAATTTCTAAAAAAAACTACTTAACAGATTTACACCAATTAGCAAAAAGCATAATTTTCGTACCAACAGCTAGCTTTCTGCCAAATTTAGTGTAATTCCTCCCAGTGCTTCGGGCTGTAGACGCGTTGACAGATCATGTGGGAATTAACATGGGAAACGCAATGTTTTTTGAGTCCCCCTTTTCCTCAGCTCTCACTTGACGGATCACCCCAAAACTTTCCATGCGCACCAAGAATCATCGGGCACTTTTTTGGACAGAAATTTCGTGAAGATTTGTCAAACGGTGCCAAAGATATAGGGAAGTCAAAAAACGCTTTTTCTATGGAAACATGGCCCCAACTATAATTACTTAGTGGCAATCGCCACTAGGTTTTATATATATATATATATATATATACGGAGCAACCCATAAATTCACAAACAAAAGAACAGAGATTATGAAGCCCAACTCCAGTGCTGCATAGCATTTTATTCCATCATGTTTAAGCAGCATTCTCTGTATCCTTTTATCAAACAGCACGTTTCATTTCCAATCTTATTATCTTATTTCCTGACGCGTTTCAGCTCCGTAGAGCCTTGTTCACAGGTGATTCTATTTTTATAAAGTGATTGCGTGCTGGTAACCAAACTGTCACGTGATAGTAATATTAAAGCATACATCTCCCATAGTGCACTGCCAAGCATAATCCGATATATCTTTGAAGGCAGAAAAGATTTTAAATACAGCATTATTGCGTTTCAACATCCTGCATGATGTAAAAGTTTCATATTGTTCAGTGCACCAATATGTGGTAGATGCATCTCGTGATTTCATAAATAAACAGTCCGGTTAAATATATATATATATATATGGAAAATGTCACTTACCCAGTGTACATCTGTTTGTGGCATGCAGTACTGCAGATTCACATGCTTTGCATAAGTCCGCCATTTAGTGTTGGGCCCGGAGTGTTACAAGTTGTTTTTCTTTGAAGAATCTTTTTCGAGTCACAAGATCGAGTGGCTCCTCCTCTCAGTGTTAGTGCGCATGGGCATTGAGTCCTTTGTTAGATTGTTTTCCCGCAGGAGGGTGAAGTAAGGAGTGAAGAATTGTATATGTACATATATATAGTAAGTAAAGAAGATGTCCATGCAATCTATATATATATTTACATAAGAAACTGCAACAATGGCTACAGGCTTCCAGAGAGGAGGGAGGGCACATATGAATCTGCAGCACTACATGCCACAAACAGATGTACACTGGGAAAGTGACATTTTCTGTTCGATGGCATGTGCAGGGGCAGATACACATGCTTTGCATAAACTGAAAAGCAGCCCCCTCCTAAAATGAGCAGTGGCTACCCTATAGGAGTTGGAGGTTGAAATAGTGTTTTAGGCACTGCTTGACCAACATTTGCTTGTTGGGAAGATAGCACATCCACACAGTAGTGTTTAGTGAATGTGTGTGGTGTGGACCATGTGGCTGCTTTGCATATGTGTGCCATTGGTATGTTTCCTAAGAATGCCATTGAAGCTCCTTTCTTTCTAGTAGAATGTGCTTTAGGAGTTACTAATAATTGCCTTTTAGCAATAAGTTAGCAAGTTTGAATATGCTTTAATAGCCATCTGGCCAATCCTTGTTTGGAAATAGGATTACCTTCATGAGGCTGTTCAAAAGCCATAACAATGTGTTTAGATTTTCTAAAATGTTTTGTCCTGTCTATTTAATACATGAGATCACTTTTGAGATCAAGAGTGTGGAGAGCTCTTTCAGCAACTGAATCTGGCTGTGGAAAGAAAACTGGCAATTCCACTGACTGATTGATGTGAAATGGTGAAACCACTTTGGGTAGAAATTTTGGATTTGTTCTAAAGTACTATTTTGTGATTGTGCATTTGGAAGAAAGGTTCTTCTAAAGTGAATGCTTGAATTTCACGTACTCTCCTTAAGGAAGTAATTGCTAACAGGAAAGCAACTTTCCATGAGAGAAATTGAAGAGTGCAAGAATGTATGGGTTCAAATGGTGGACCCATAAGCCTTGTTAGCACAATGTAAAGATTCAAGGCAGGAGCTGGTGGAGCTCTAGGTGGAATAACTGTTTTAAGGCCTTCCATAAAAGCTTTTATGACAGAAATTCTAAACCGAGAGGTGTGCTGTTTGTTTTGGAGGGGGGCTGATATTTCTGTTGAATGAATTTTAATAGATGAATATGCAAGATTTGCTTTTTGTATGTAAATATGTAAAGCAAATAACATACAATATCCTGTACAGATGTTTTAAGTGGATCAATGTTTTTGAGTTGGCAGTAATATACAAAATGGTTCCATTTAGCTGCATAGGACTGCCTGGTTGTAGGTTTACGTGCTTCCTTTAGAACGTCCATACATTCTGATGGAAGTTGTAGATATCCAAACTCTATGACCTCAGGAGCCAAATTGCCAGATTATGCATACTGGGATTGGGATGCCTCATTTGACCTTTATTTTGAGTCAATAGGTCTGGTCTGTTTGGGAGCTTGTAATGTGGTACTACAGATAGATCCAATAGTGTTGTGTACCAATGTTGAGGTGCCCAGGTGGGAGCTACGAGTATCATAGTGAGGGAAGTGTGACGGATCTTGTTGACCAGAAATGGAATTAGTGGGAGAGGGGAAAAAGTGTAAATATATATCCCCGACTAATTGATCCACAGAGCATTGCCCTTAGATCGAGGGCGTGGGTACCTGGATGCGAAGCTTGGGCATTTTGTATTTTCGCTTGTTGCGTAGAGGTCTATGTTTGATGTTCCCCACATGTGAAAGTACTGTTGAATTACTTGTGGGTGAATCTCCCATTCGTGTATTTGTTGCTGCGTACTGCTTAAGAGATCTGCTAGCTGGTCGTGTATCCCTGGTATATACTCTTCTAATAGGTGAATGCGATTGTGAATTGCCCACTTTCAAATTGTCTGTGCTAGAAGGGACAATTGAGATGAGTGTGTCCTCCCCTGTTTCTGCAGATAATACATTGTTGTCATGTTGTCTGTCCTTATTAACACTGTCTTGTGTCTGATCTGTGGCTGAAATACTTTGAGTGATAAGAACATTGCCAGCAATTCCAAGTGGTTTATGTGGTAAGTCTGCTGGATTGAGTCCCATTCTTTCTGTATCGTAAGATTGTTCAGATGAACTCCCCAACCTGTCATTGATGCATCTGTGGTGATTATGGCCTGTAGCACAGGGTCCTGAAATGGCCACCCTTTTGATAAGTTGGTGTGATTCTACCATTGCAGAGAGTTGTAAGTTTCGCAGTCCAACAACACCAGATCGTGAAGTTGACCCTGTGCCTGAGACCATTGTTGTGAAAGACACTGTTGCAGGGGTATCATGTTAAGTTCTGCATTGGGCACTATTGATATGAAGGATGCCATCATTCCAAACAGTTTCATAATAAACCTTACTGTGTAAGTTTGATTGTACTGTAGTTAAAATAGGAGACTGTAGAACACTTGAATTCTTTGTGGGTTTGGGTAGGCTAATGCAGACCGAGTGTTCAGAATTGCTCCCAGATTTGGTTGCATTTGCCCTGGCTGAAGGTGTGACTTCTGGTAATTGATTATGAACCCTAGACTGTGTAGGGTATCGATTGAGTATTGTGTGTGTTGTTGACAGGTTTGAATGGTGCTGGCTTTTATGAGCCAATGGTCCAGATAGGGAAAGATATGCATATGCTGTCTTCTGAGGTATGCTGCAACTACTGCTAGGCATTTGGTAAATACCCTTGGTGCTGGTGTTACTCCAAAGGGTAGCACTTTGAATTGGTAGTGCTTGCCTGTTATCACAAATCTTAGATATTTGTGATGTGCTGGATGCATGGGAATATGTAAATAAGTGTCTTTTAGATCTAATGTTGTCATGTAGTCCTGTTTTTGTAGTAAAGGAATGATATCCTGAAGAGTGACCATGTGGAAATCCTCCGAAAGAATGTATTGATTGAGGGGTCTGAGATCGAGGACTGGTCTGAGAGTTCCATCTTTCTTTGGTATGAGGAAGTAGAGAGAATATACTGTCCTTTGTTGAGTTAAAGGTATGATCTCTATTGCACCTTTGAGAAACAATGATTCCATCTCTTGTTTTAGTAGAACAAGGTGTTCTGGAGAGAACCTGTGTGAGCGAGAGGGAATATTTGGTGGAGGGGAGATGAGTTCTAGGCAATAATCATTGTGGATAATTGACAGTACCCATTGATCTGATGTAATGGTGTGCCATTGATGGTAGAAATGTTGCAGTCTTCCTCCCACAGGAGATGTGTGCTGTGTGGGAATGCAGAGAAAGTCACTGCTTTGATGAGGTGGAGGCACCTCTTGTGGCAGTGGATTTGCCCCTACTTCTAAAGTTGTGTCCTCTATAGGATTGTCTGAAAGATCCCCTAGAATAATACTGTTGTCCCTGTTTTTGTTGGGGCGTAGAGACCTCTGATGTTTAAAACCCCTTCTAAATTTGGGCTTGCAAAATGTACCTTGAGAAGGTGTTGTGTAAAGGGCACCCATGGCCTTTGCTGTATCTGAGTTCTCTTTTAAATTTTCGATGGCGGTATCCACCTCTGGTCCAAATAGCTGCTGTTGTTAAACTGCATATTAAGGACCGCTTGATCTATATCAGGTTTGAATCCGGCGACTACAACCAAGCATGCCTCATGATCATGATGCTGGTATTTATACCCCTAGATGCAGTGTCTGCAGCAACTAGGGCAGATCTAATTTGATTGTTGGCAATAGCTTGTCCTTCTGCCACTACCTGCTGTGCCCTTTCTTGGTGTTCAGGAGGGAGATATTGGAGTAAATCCTGCATCTCGTTCCAATGGGCCCTGTCATACCTGGCTAAAAGAGCTTGGGAGTTGGCAATTCTCCACTGATCTGCGGCTTGAGACGCCACTCTTTTGGATACTGCATCAAATTTGTGGCATTCTTTATCAGGGGTAGGAGCATCCCCTGTGGACTGACTGTTTGCCCTCTTTCTAGCTGCACTGACAACAATGGAATCAGGTGGTAATTGTTGTGTTATGAAGAGTGGATCTGATGGTGCAGCTTTATACTTTTTGTTCACCTTCGGTGTAAGTACTCTAGCCTTTGCTGGTTCTTCAAAAATATTGTCAGCATGTTTTAGCATGCCTGGTAGCTTTGGCAAACATTGTTATTGTTTATGTGTAGAGGATAGGGTGTTGAATAGAAAGTCATCCTCTATGGGTTGAGAGTGCAGCTAATAATGGTATGTGGCTGCTCTCGCAATCACCTGATTATAGGCTGCGGTGTCTTCTGGTGGAGATGGCCTAATGTGATATAGATCAGGGTCAATAATAGGGTAGGGTCAGAATCATATACATCCCATGGGTATGCACTGTAAATATTGTCATCCATATAACCCCTATGTGAAGAGACAGGATATTGCATAGAATACTGTGTAGGTGAAGGTGGCGGTGGTGGAGAAGTGGGAAGCAAAGGAGAGTGTGGTGGAGAAGACTGTTGTACTGTCTTTGGTTTCTCCTTGTGCTTAAATATTATTGGAGGTGAAGGCCCAGGATCTAAACTTTACTGGAAAGACAGCTTCCTCTTTGTTATTGAAGGAAGAGAGGCAATAATCTTCCCAGTGTTTTTTTTAATCTGTATTTTACGTTGTTTATGGTCCATCACTTCAAGAATGGGCCTAATGTCTGCTGACTCCTCTGTAGATAGAACATATCTGCTTCCCATAGCTGTGTGCTCCGAAAGCTTGGTGATTAACTTCTTTAAGGAGCTTGGCTGCTTCGGCTCCGAGGTGGTATGCAAACGTTTCAGTTCCAAAGTGGAAGCTTCCATCTTGCGACTCGCTCCCAAAACAGGTGTGGCAGTCTGCTCGGCCGAACGCGACTGGTCTTTTCGACACCGAACCCAACAGCCCGTCATTAAGATGTAACTCTCAGGCCTGACCATGGCCGGTAAGCAGTGGTGGACCCAAGACCATTTGTGTTGACTTTTTCTGATGTTTTTGGAGATGGGAAGGGGCTGGCGTACTCACGTACTGTGCCGCAGAACTAACTTGGCTGTCGCCATCCAATTCCCCGCCGGAGTCAGACTCTGCGATGGAAACTGCAATCTGCGCCTGTTCCTCACCGAAAATGTCGGACGTTTGTTCGTCGACTTCAATGCCATCTCCAGCCAACGCGCTTTCCGATCTCACAGAGTCTTCTTGGAACGCAAGGATCGGCACACCTTACATGTTTCTTCCTTATGGTCCTGAGAGAGGCAGAGGTTATACACAGAGTGCTGATCGGTGTAGGGGAAATTAGCGTGGCACCGAGGGAAGAATAGAAACTGAGTCCGATCCATAAGCCTGTGACGTAGTAGGCCTGAGAAGGCCCAAGAAGGGTGTGGGCACCCAAAAGGGCGTTTAATCGATCCCGATGCTACCGTTGGATCGAGCGTAGTATGGAAAATGCGTTAAAAAATGATGCTGACGTTTAAAGGAAAGATAGATAAGTTCAGATAGTACCAAAACAAGATCTACTGGAGCGAGAGGAACACGTCCGAACCCGACCGCGGAAAGAAAACAATCTAACAAAGGACTCAATACCTATGAACCCCATCACTGAGAGGAGGAGTCACTCAATCTCATGACTCGAAAAAGATTCTTCTGAGAAAAACAACTTGTAACACTCCGAAGCCCAACACTAGATGGTGAACCTATGCAAAGCATGTGTATCTGCAGCTACACAGGCCATCGAACATATATATATATATACATATATATATATATATGGAAAATGTCACTTACCCAGTATACATCTGTTCGTGGCATGTTGAGCTGCAGATTCACATGCTGTGCACTGTTCCTGCCATCTATTGTTGGGCTCGGAGTGTTACAAGTTGTTTTTCTTCGAAGAAGTCTTTTCGAGTCACAGGACCGAGTGACTCCTCCCTTTAGGCTCCATTGCGCATGGGCATCGACTCCATCATAGATTGTTTTCCCCGCATAGGGTGAGGTAGGAGTGGTAGAATGAGGATACTAAAGATGTCCATGCAATAAAATAGATATGTATGTACATAGTTTGTATTAAAGGAATGTTTATTTACATATATACAATTTTAATGAAACTTAAATGGCTACAGGCTCCCGTGGAGGTGGGAGGGCGCATGTGAATCTGCAGCGCAACATGCCACGAACAGATGTACAAATGTACATTACATTTTCCATTCAATGGCATGTGTAGCTGCAGATACACATGCTGTGCATAGACTACAAAGCAGTAATCCTCCCCAAAGCGGTGGTCAGCCTGTAGGAGTTGAAGTTGTTTGAAATAATGTTCTTAGTACAGCCTGTCCTACTGTGGCTTGTTGTGTTGCTAACACATCTACACACTAATGTTTGGTAAACATATGAGGTGTAGACAAAGTGGCTGCCTTACAAATCTCTGTCATTGGTATGTTACCTAGAAAAGCCATTGTTGCTCCTTTCTTTCTAGTGGAGTGAGCCTTTGGTGTAACGGGTAACTCTCTTTTCGCTTTAAGGTAACAGGTCTGTATGCATTTGGCTATCCATCTGGCAATGCCCTGTTTGGATATAGGGTTACCAGCATGGGGCTTTTGGAAAGCAACAAACAATTGCTTAGTTTTTCAAAATGATTTTGTCCTGTCTATGTAATACATTAGTGCTCTCTGTATGTCTAATGTATGAAGTGGTCTTTTGTAGGAAAGTACCATCTTGCCTGGCATGTTACCCCCATATTTCACTGTATATATGTTGTTTTAGTTGTATGTATCACTGGGACCCTGCCAGCCAGGGCCCCAGTGCTCATAAGTGTGCCCTGTATGTGTTATCTGTGTTATGACTAACTGTCTCACTGAGGCTCTGCTAATCAGAACCTCAGTGGTTATGCTCTCTCATTTCTTTCCAAATTGTCACTAACAGGCTAGTGACCAATTTTACCAATTTACATTGGCATACTGGAACGCCCTTATAATTCCCTAGTATATGGTACTGAGGTACCCAGGGTATTGGGGTTCCAGGAGATCCCTATGGGCTGCAGCATTTCTTTTGCCACCCATAGGGAGCTCTGACAATTCTTACACAGGCCTGCCACTGCAGCCTGAGTGAAATAACGTCCACGTTATTTCACAGCCATTTTACACTGCACTTAAGTAACTTATAAGTCACCTATATGTCTAACCTTTACCTGGTAAAGGTTGGGTGCTAAGTTACTTAGTGTGTGGGCACCCTGGCACTAGCCAAGGTGCCCCCACATTGTTCAGGGCCAATTCCCCGGACTTTGTGAGTGCGGGGACACCATTACACGCGTGCACTATACATAGGTCACTACCTATGTATAGCGTCACAATGGTAACTCCGAATATGGCCATGTAACATGTCTAAGATCATGGAATTGCCCCACCAATGCCATCCTGGTATTGGGGAGACAATCCCATGATTCCCCGGGTCTCTAGCACAGACCCGGGTACTGCCAAACTGCCTTTCCCGGGGTTTCACTGCAGCTGCTGCTGCTGCCAACCCCTCAGACAGGTTTCTGCCCTCCTGGGGTCCAGCCAGGCTTGGCCCAGGAAGGCAGAACAAAGGACTTCCTCAGAGAGAGGGTGTTACACCCTCTTCCTTTGGAATAAGGTGTCAGGGCTGGGGAGGAGTAGCCTCCCCGAGCCTCTGGAAATGCTTTGATGGGCACAGATGGTGCCCATCTCTGCATAAGCCAGTCTACACCGGTTCAGGGATCCCTCAGCACTGCTCTGGCGCGAAACTGGACAAAGGAAAGGGGAGTGACCACTCCCCTGACCTGCACCTCCCCTGGGAGGTGCCCAGAGCTCCTCCAGTGTGCTCCAGACCTCTGCCATCTTGGAAACAGAGGTGCTGCTGGCACACTGGACTGCTCTGAGTGGCCAGGGCCAGCAGGTGACGTCAGAGACTCCTTCTGATAGGCTCCTTCAGGTGTTGCTAGCCTATCCTCTCTCCTATGTAGCCAAACCTCCTTTTCTGGCTATTTAGGGTCTCTGCTTTGGGGAATTCTTTAGATAACGAATGCAAGAGCTCATCAGAGTTCCTCTGCATCTCTCTCTTCACCTTCTGCCAAGGAATCGACTGCTGACCACGCTGGAAGCCTGTAAAACTGCAACAAAGTAGCAAAGACGACTACTGCGACCTTGTAACGCTGATCCTGCCGCCTTCTCAACTGTTTTCCTGGTGGTGCATGCTGTGGGGGTCGTCTGCCTCCTCTCTGCACTAGAAGCTCCGAAGAAATCTCCCGTGGGTCGACGGAATCTTCCCCCTGCAACCGCAGGCACCAAAGAACTGCATCACCGGTCCTCTGGGTCTCCTCTCAGCACGACGAGCGAGGTCCCTTGAACTCAGCAACTCTGTCCAAGTGACTCCCACAGTCCAGTGACTCTTCAGTCCAAGTTTGGTGGAGGTAAGTCCTTGCCTCCCCACGCTAGACTGCATTGCTGGGAACCGCATATTTTGCAGCTACTCCGGCTCCTGTGCACTCACCGAGGATTTCCTTTGTGCACAGCCAAGCCTGGGTCCCCGGCACTCTAACCTGCATTGCACGACCTCCTGAGTTGTCCTCCGGCTTCGTGGGACCCTCTTGTGCAACTTCGGGTGAGCTCCAGTTCACTCCACTTCGTAGTGCCTGTTCCGGCACTTCTGCGGGTGCTGCTTGCTTCTGAGTGGGCTCCTTCTCTTGCTGGGCGCCCCCTCTGTCTCCTCACGCAATTGGCGACATCCTGGTCCCTCCTGGGCCACAACAGCATCCAAAAACCCTAACCGCTACCTTTGCAGCTAGCAAGGCTTGTTGGCGGTCTTTCTGCACGGAAACACTTCTGCACGACTCTTCACGACGTGGGACATCCATCCTCCAAAGAGGAAGTTTCTAGCCCTTGTCGTTCTTGCAGAATCTACAGCTTCTACCATCCGGTGGCAGCTTCTTTGCACCCACAGCTGGCATTTCCTGGGCATCTGCCCACTCCCAACTTGATCGTGACTCTTGGACTTGGTCCCCTTGTTCCACAGGCACTCTCGTCAGGAAATCCATCGTTGTTGCATTGCTGGTGTTGTGGTTTCTGGCAGAATTCCCCTATCACAACTTCTGTGCTCTTTGGGGAACTTAGGTGCACTTTGCACCCACTTTTCAGGGTCTTGGGGTGGGCTATTTTTCTAACCCTCACTGTTTTCTTACAGTTCCAGCGACCCTCTACGAGCTCACATAGGTTTGGGGTCCATTCGTGGTTCGCATTCCACTTCTAGAGTATATGGTTTGTGTTGCCCCTATCCCTATGTGCTCCCATTGCATTCTATTGTGACTACACATTGTTTGCACTGTTTTCTATTGCTATTACTGCATATTTTGGTATTGTGTACATATATATTGTGTATATTTGTTATCCTCATACTGAGGGTACTCACTGAGATACTTGGGCATATTGTCATAAAAATAAAGTACCTTTATTTTTAGTATATCTGTGTATTGTGTTTTCTTATGATATTGTGCATATGACACTAGTGGTACTGTATGAGCTTCACTCGTCTCCTAGTTCAGCCTAAGCTGCTCTGCTAAGCTACCTTTTCTATCAGCCTAAGCTGCTAGACACCCCTCTACACTAATAAGGGATACCTGGGCCTGGTGCAAGGTGTAAGTACCCCATGGTACCCACTACAAGCCAGGCCAGCCTCCTACATCTTTCTGCTACTGAGTCTGGCTGTGGAAAGAACACTGGGAGCTCTACAGTTTGGTTTAGATGAAACGGTGAAATGACTTTTGGCAGAAATTTCGGATTTGTGCAGAGAACCACTTTATGTTTGTGTACTTGTATAAATGGTTCTTCGATAGTGAACGCCTGTATTTCGCTAACTCTTCGTAGTGAAGTGATGGCTATTAGAAATGCTACCTTCCAAGTCAAGAATTAGATTTGGCAAGAATGCATGGGTTCAAAAGGTGGGCCCATGAGTCGTGTTAATACAATATTAAGATTCCGCGAGGGTACTGGTGGGGTTCTTGGAGGTATAATCCTTTTTAGTCCTCCCATAAAGGCTTTAATAACTGGGATTCTAAAAAGTGACTTTGTATGTTTAATCTGCAGGTAAGCAGAGATTGCAGTGAGATGAAATTTGATAGAAGAAAAAGCGAGATTTGCTTTTTGTAGGTGTAGTAAGTAACTCACAATGTTTTGTATGGAACGGACCTAACGGTGTGATTTGGTTTGCTTGGCAGTAGAAAACAAACCTTTTCCATTTATTAGCATAACAATGCCTTGTTGTCGGTTTTCTTGCTTGTTTAATGACTTCCATACACTCATTTGAAAGGTTTAGGTTGCCAAATTCTAAGACTTCAGGAGCCAGATTGCTAGGTTGAGCGATGCTGGATTGGGGTGTCTTATCTGTTGTTTGTGTTGTGTTAACAGGTCTGGTCTGTTTGGGAGTTTGATGTGAGGTTCTACTGAGAAGTCCAACAGTGTGGTGTACCACGGTTGGCGAGCCCACGTTGGTGCTATGAGTATTAGTTTGAGTCTGTTTTGACTCAGTTTGTTGACTAGGAAAGGAATGAGTGGGAGAGGGGGGAAAGCGTAAGCAAATATCCCTGACCAATTGATCCATAGAGCATTGCCCTTGGACTGAGGGTGTGGGTACCTGGATGCGAAGTTTTGGCATTTTGCGTTTTGTTTTGTTGCAAACAGATCTATGTCTGGTGTCCCCCAGCTGTAGAAGTAATCCTGTAGAATCTGGGGATGCATTTCCCACTCGTGAGCTTGCTGGTGATCTCGACTGAGATTGGCAGCTAACTGATTGTGAATGCCTGGTATATATTGCGCTATCAGGCGAATGTTGTTGTGAATTGCCCAATGCCAAATCTTTTGTGCTAGGAGGCATAGTTGTGACAAGTGTGTCCCCCCCTGTTTGTTTAGATAGTACATTGTTGTCATATTGTCTGTTTTGACAAGAATGTGTTTGTGGACTAGAAGGGGATGAAAAGCTTTTAGTGCTAGGGAGACCGCTAGTAGTTCTAAGTGATTTATGTGTAGTTGTTTTTGTTGATTGTCCTATTGTCCTTGTATATTGTGATTGTTGAGGTGTGCTCCCCACCCGATCATGGAAGCAACTGTTGTGATAATGGCGTGAGGCACCGGGTCTTGAAATGGCCACCCTTTGTTTAAATTTACAGGGTTCCACCATTGAAGCGAAGAGTGTGTTTGGAGGTCTATCAACACTAGATCCTGAAGTTGACCCTGTGCCTGCGTCCACTGTTTTGCTATGCACTGTTGTAAGGGCCGCATGTGTAGCCGTGCGTTTGGGACAATAGCTATGAATGAGGACATCATGCCTAGTAGTTTCATGACAAATCTGACTGTGTACTGGTGATTTGGTTTTATACTTGACACCATAGTTTGAAACAACTGAACTCTCTGTTGGCTTTGAGTGGCAATTGCTCTTTGTGTGTTGAGCGTGGCTCCCAAGTATTGTTGTAGTTGGGATGGTTGCAAGTGGGATTTTTGGTAATTTATAGAAAACCCTAGTTTGTGTAGGGTATCTATTACATATTGCGTGTGACTTTGACACCGGTGTTGAGTGTTGGCTTTTATTAGCCAATCGTCGAGATATGGGAATACGTGCATGTGATGTCTTCTTATATGAGCTGCTACTACAGCAAGGCATTTTGTAAATACTCTGGGCGCTGTTGTTATCCCGAAGGGCAATACCTTGAATTGGTAATGTTTAGCCTGTATGACAAATCTGAGGTATTTCCTGTGAGATGGATGGATGGGTATATGGAAATACGCATCTTTTAAATCCAGTGTTGCCATGTGTTCTCCCTGTTTTAGTAAGGGAACTACATCTTGTAGTGTGACCATGTGGAAATGTTCTGATTTGATGAAGAGGTTTAATGTCCTGAGATCTAAAATTGGTCTTAGTGTTTTGTCTTTTTTGGGAATAAGGAAATATAGGGAATAAACCCCTGTTCCTTTTTGTTGATGAGGTACTAGGTCTATGGCTTGTTTTGTTAATAGTGCCTGTACCTCTATTTGTAGCAGGCCTAGATGTTGTGCCGACAGTTTGTGCGCTCTTGGGGGAACATCTGGAGGGAAATGTGTGAATTCTATGCAGTGACCACGTTGGATAATTGATAGAACCCATGTCTCTGTGGTTAAGTCTGACCAATGTTTGTGGTATTTTGTTAATCTACCCCCTAACGGTGATGTGTGTTGGGGAAGTGTGACATTGAAGTCACTGTTTGTTACCACGGGTCTGCTTGGTAGGCTGAAATTTTCCCCCTGCTCTTGGGAATTGTCACCTGAATGAACCATGAAACCCCCCTCTCTGGTATTGTGACTGGTAGGTGGTTTTTGTTTGAGAGGTGGATGCCTCTGAGGGTTTCTGTCTAAACCCTCCCCTAAATTGTAGCTTTCTAAATGTTCCCCTATACTGGGAAGAGTAGAGTGCGCCCATGGCTTTGGCCGTGTCAGTGTTCTTCTTAATTTTTTCAATGGCGGTGTCCACCTCCGGCCCAAATAGTTGCTGCTGGTTAAACTGCATGTTTAACACCGCCTGCTGTATTTCAGGTTTGAAACCTGAACTTCGTAGCCAGGCATGCCTCCTGATTGTGACAGCCGTGTTTACAGTTCTTGCTGCGGTATCAGCAGAGTCCAGTGCCGAACGGATCTGCTTGTTGGAGATGGCTTGTCCTTCCTCAACCACCTTTTGAGCCCATTTCTGATATTCTTTTGGTAGATGCTGAATGATATCATTCATTTCATCCCAGTGGGCTCGGTCGTAACGGGCGAGGAGGGCCTGTGAATTCGCGATACGCCATTGGTTGGCAGCTTGCGATGCCACTCTCTTCCCCGCTGCATCAAATTTGTAGCTTTCTTTATCAGGAGGTGGTGCATCCCCTGATGATTGCGAGTTTGCCCACTTCCTTGCAGCTCCCACAACTACAGAGTCCGGAGGGAGCTGCGGTGTAATGAACACAGGGTCCGACGGGGGTGGTTTATATTTTTTGTCCACCCTCGGTGTGATGGCCCTTCCCTTGACCGGCTCTTGAAAGACTTGTTGTGCATTCTTAAGCATGCCTGGTAGCATAGGCAGGCTTTGATATGACGCATGCGTGGACGCCAGGGTATTGAAAAGAAAGTCATCCTCCAATGGTTTCGAGTGCATAGTGACATTATGGAATGTCGCAGCCCTGGCTAGTACTTGTGTATAGGAGGTGCTATCCTCTGGAGGAGATGGCTTTGAGGGGTAGCACTCAGGGCTGTTGTCTGAAACCGGTGGGTCGTAGAGGTCCCAGGGATCTACATCGTCCTGTGTTTGCACAGTATGTGTGGGTGACTGTGCAGTTGGCATGCCAAATGGCGACCTTGTCCTTTGTGGCAAATGTGGTGGCGATATTTCTGGTGAGAAATGTGGAGCTGGTGACTTTTCTCTAGCCACTTTTGCTCTTGGCTGATCAGTTTCAGTCTCTGCCTGTGTGCGAAAAGCCAATTTCCTTTTAAATCTGAGAGGAGGGATAGTTTGAATTGTTCCAGTATCCTTCTGGATCTGTAATCTTGGTTGACTTTGATCAAACTCCTCCACATCCAACTCCTGTTCAAACCTGTGCCTCTCCTTAAGTTGCTTGGAGAGCCCATGTTCTTCTGTGTAAGAAGTCTTTTTCGGCTCCGAAGCCGGCTTCCTCGGCACCAAAATACCCATGGTCACGGTTGGCCTCGGCTCCGAAAGGCTCTTTCGAGGCATAGCGGTTTCGACCAGTCGATGTCGACTTTTTTCGACGCCGGTTTCTCGCCTCGAGTCGGAAGACTTCGGCACGATTTTGGCCTTTTTCGGTGCCGAAGATGTTGCTTGGTCACGGCTCTTTTTGTGGGTTGAGCCATGGCCTTCAGGCAGTGGCGTCCCCACGGCCTTTTGCTTTTTCGGCTGACTTTGGGGTTGGATCGGGGCAGGTGTACTCACTTTTTGGCCCGCTGCCGGCGGTCGGTCTCCGTCGGAGTCGTCTGATTCCGATCCCTGGATAGAGATAGTCATCTCCTCCTCTTCGATGTTGAGGTGCTGCGCCGATTTCGATGCCATCTGTAAGCACCTCACCCTCCAATCTCTCAAGGTCTTTTTCGACCGAAAGGCCTTGCAGGTCTCGCAGGTATCCTCCCTGTGCTCCGGTGACAGACACAGATTACAGACTCGATGCTGGTCTGTATAAGGATACTTGGCATTGCACGTCGGACAGAAACGGAAGAGGGTCCGGTCCATGAGGCTTCGATGATGGGTGTGTTCGGGGCCGACCAGGCCTCGGCTGGGCACGGAAGCCCCGAAGGGCCGCCGAAGCGGTTGTCTCGTCGGTGCCGATGTATCTATAGGAAATCAGTCCCGAGCGCAACAATACTGACGGATTTTCGATGATTTTAATACTTTCCCGATTCAAATCACGGAGCGAAGAGAAACACGTCCGAACCCGATGGCGGAAAGAAAACAATCTTAGATGGAGTCGATGCCCATGCGCAATGGAGCCGAAAGGGAGGAGTCACTCGGTCCCGTGATTCGAAAAGACTTCTTCGAAGAAAAACAACTTGTAACACTCCGAGCCCAACACTAGATGGCAGGAACAGTGCACAGCATGTGTACCTGCAGCTACACATGCCATCGAACATATATATATAATAATATACACACATTTGTACATGCAATTTCTTAGCCAAAGTCTGATATGATATCGAAGGGCCCAGTCAAAGTTGTGATGTTTACAAACTATTGCTGCTATTACATTAAAAAGACACCTTCGCCTCATGTCCTTTAAAGATAGGTGGGTCACTAAGAGGGTCATTACGCCCCTGGCGGTCTCAAGATTGGCAGGGCCACGGTGGCGGTCAGACCATCGCCAATGTGGCGGTCCGACTGCTACATTATGACCGTGTAGGTAGCGCCACGGTCAGACTGCCAGCACTGCCAGATTACGAGTTTTCATCGGCCTGGCGGTGCTGGCAGTCCTAATTCGCTAGGGCAGATTACGAGTCCCTTCTCCATCTGCGATTACATGGCGTTAGCACTGCCATGTAAAAGGTGGCAGAGACGAATGGCAGGGGGCCCCAGAGGGCCCCTGCACTGCCCACGCATGTAGCATGGGCAATGCAGTGCTCCCCCTGGCTAGACCCCTTTCGCGACCCTACGCACTACAGCATTGCCGCCGGCTCTATTAGGATCTGGAGACAATGCTGTAGGCTGTTTCCTTCTGGGCGCCCGCTGACCCAGCGCAAACTTTTAGCGGGGCCCGCGGGAAGGCAGTCACACTGGTGGCACCCTGTCTGTCAGGACTTCGGCAGACAGTCTTTTCCGTCCGCCAAACTCATAATGGCCCCTGAATGTCTCATTCTAGAAAAATTACGCTGTGGTTGCAAAAAGTTTGGGAAGAACGGATCTAAACGAATTCAGACATCCTATTTCATTCACACACTGACTAGGTATTTACCGGTAGGAGAGAAACAATATCACAGTTTCATTCTCCATCTTTTCAATGGTCATACCACATTCTTCAGCTGTCCTACCACATAAGGAATTCTCCTTCACCACCTCCTTTTCTGCTCTCAACACATCATTCTCAGAATTATATGGTGAAGAGGAAACGCTTGTTGTTGGTTGAGGCCAATACACAGAGAGACATCATTGCCAAAGTATTGCTCGCTGTTAGGCCATGCCTTTATGTTAAATTATACCTCATTATTAGTACATTCTCATGCCCACGAGCTGACTGCATGTGTATTCACTTTGATGGGTGCACTGGTGGTGATGCAAGTCTTGAAGCCAGAGATCTGTAAGAAAGCACTGAGTGTGATGTTCCCCTAAAATTTATTTTGGATCCAAGTAATCACAATGTTTGTTTTTGTTCAACCTAGCTTTTATTTGTTCTTTTTAATTCGATTTCTTGAATATCAAAAGCATCCAATAGGCATTTATGTTCACAAATTGTGTATTGGATTATTACAGCATCTCCAATTGAACAAAATAAAAAATCATCCAACACATGTTTCACCCCTTCAACGGCTGGCTTGCCCGGGGTATTTTCAAGGCTGTCATTTAAAAATATACAATGATTTACACAATGGCTACTTTTCATGCAATCTGAATATGTAATCATTGTTTGTAAGCTCTACAGTAACTGCATAGCCCAAGTTAATAACACTACGTGTTCTCCCAAGCACCTGTGTGTTCTAAAGCCAAGGAGTGATTAGAAGGACCATTGAGTTGCAACCTAATTAATAAAAAATCAAGGAAATTGCAATTATATTCCCCTATGGCTCTCTAACCATTAATGCACTGGCATCACACTCAACAATGTCTTACATATTGCTTGCTTTACGGGCTATAGTTGGCCCTATCCGCATGAGTGTTAGATTCCCCATTTTTAGAGAATACCCCTTAATTGGGTAATTGGCAGCAGAAGAAAGTGTGGGACCTGCTTCCTTGGTGTGACTTGAAGCCGGCGAAGTCAACAAAAGTTGGCTACTTATGTGTGGAAAGGAAGGCTAGAGGCGAGTGTGGGCATTTCAGTTGTAGGAACAATGAAGCTGAGGTTTTGTGATTGGACTCCTGGCATCAATATTTTCTTTTACAGAACTGTAGGCAACAAATTCCCTCTTTGTCAGAACGATGTCCTTTAGTCTTAGGTCCTCCATTCTTCAGTGAAAAGACATTGCAAAAATCAAATGCATTTTTCCTGTTGAAAGCTTACAAGCTGTAAGGATAATCAACTTCCCAAGATGAGAATAACTTAATTGTAAGTCAGCTACAAAACACACACACACACACACAAAAGTCGTCCTCTGATAAATAGATGCAACAAAGACATCTTTGGGAAAAAAACACAAGTTCGCAACAAATGATGCCACGATAATGGGCTCACGAAAGACGCTTCTGTGATGCTGAACAAAGATGTGTGACATCACAAGGGTCTTATCGATGAACACCATAGGCTTTTTAACAAAAATGTACATTTTACATGATTGCTCCGGATTCAGCCACACTGTGGCAGACAATAAAAGTCTACGGTCTTTTGAAACAGCTGCACAGCAGCAAGCAAGTGGGTCATGACAAGATAAATGCATTGAGTTATGTCATGTCCCAGGTGCCCAAAAGTTACCCTTTAGAATACTAGAAATCATGATGAATAGGCAGGGCTGTATGTAAGCTTCAGGAACGATAATTCAGATAAGGAATGAAAAACTTGCACAAAGAGGTGAAGCATCTCAGCTCTCAAATTGTGAATTCAGCCTCAAATATTCTATTTGAGTTGTAGAAAATGTAAGATTTGCAAACCAGCGCTATTTTGCCAACTAGTACTGAGCCTAAAAATATATGGAAAATGTTCCTCTAGAAAACTAGTGATTATGGGTGTTGTCCGTGGACTTAAATGAAAATAGCTCTTTTATGGCATTGACCAGCGTCTTAAACTAGTCCAAGCCACACTGTCAAAGATACATAACTGTAAGTATTAAAATCTATTCAGTGTTCGGAAGCACAAGATGCAGCTCCAAATATAATCTAGGACTTATTAAACATAGAAGAAATAATTTTTTAAGACCTCAAGTTCTACAAGGCCAACCCTAAAGCCTAGGCCAATCTGGAAACGTGAGTCGCTTACTTGCTTTTCCGGAGGGCATGCTCCACGCTGTGACCTCGAAACTTTTTGTAGTAGTCGATGAATGAGAAGGGTAGGTTAATGTTCAGTGGGTTGCTTCGGTCCGGCGCCGCAGCCCGTTTACGCGACTCGAAGGCTATCATCAAGTCTACCCAGGCGGCCGGACGCTTCACCTTGAACTGCTCGATGAAGTCCTCGCCGAATATTTTGTAAAGCAGTTTCTCAAACTCATAGTCCACGCCCAGAGATCCATAAGGGCCACCTGCATGAGCCAAAAGACCAGTATGAATAAGTAATGTAGTTATCCAACAATTGATGTACAAAGGTGATTTATGTCTGCTTTGTGCTTTAGCTCAGGAGGAACATATGTGGCCCATGCTGGGATTAAGCAGCTCATTTAGGAGGTTATTCTATCACATATCAATGTGGAATCCTTTACATCTTACCTGCGGATGTTGGCCCATTTCTTCAGTTGTGCTCAGGTATTATTCTTTCCTCTTATGATTTAATGGTGCTCACAGCCTCCGAGGACTTGAGTGACCTTTGTGTATTAACAGTGGAACTGTTTTACTATGTTTCATTTTCAGCGAATGTGGAATGCTTTGCAGATTGGAGTGTATGCACGGCCTCTATTGCACGTGCACTGTTTGGTGCTGGTAGAAGTGCTTAAGAATAGTGCGCTAAGAATGATCTGCAGCCTCCCAGTGTCTTTGGTGCTTACATGCTTCTCCTGCTCTCCTGGGCTCTGAGTGATCTGCTCTGCAGTAAATGAATTCTGAGACTCTCTAGTGTCAATTACCTTGTTGTATATCAATAGCAGGACCCCCAGGCTCTAGTGTATGGGCAACTGCCAGCTTTTACGCAGTGCAGATCTTTTTGCTAGAAGATAGTGGGGTCCACACCTACATTCCAGAGGATGTCAGTAAGGCAAAATATCTTACAGCTACACCATGCATGGACCAGTGTAGAACTGGTCCATATCCACAACTTGTAGGATGCTGGTATGTTCATATCTAGTTCTGTTACATGTCAATGGCGTGCATGTATAGGCCGTCTGTCAGTGGAGGGCAGAGTATGGAAGGAGGAACAAGGAAAAGGGGACCGTATAGATAAGTGTGGGAAATATTAGTTAGAATCTTGGCATTTGTGGCATGATGAGATATACTCCTTATATAATGGAAATAATTCTTGGCAGATAGTCACTATATTTGGCATGATGGAGCCCAATATGGATTTCGACATGGGGACAGTCAATCTTGGCCAGTTGTGACCTTTAGACACGACAAGGCCAAGGATTGGTATTTTGCTGGCCCTACCAGTCTTAATGTTGGCTATTATTACTCTGGTATGAAGGCAGCAGTCATGGCATAACGGTGCCCTTCTTTAACATAATGTGGGTGTTCCTGCCATATTTGCAGCTAACAAACATTCAATAATCATAAATTGGCATATAAGGGGGAAACTATCTGTGTATGGTAGTAGGACATAATACCAATGACAAGCTGATGAGTGGGGGCTAAACATGTATTTCCACAAAATACAAAGCTGGTATTTCAGGCAAAACTGCCTTTGTGTGGGGGATCTGAGCTTGTTTAACTAAAATTAAATCTTTGCATTTGGCAGAAATGTAGCATTGCCTTATCTATATTTGTAAAGCTTTTTTCCACATTGTGTTGCTGTTTGTGGTTTGATTGAGCCTGTAAAATCTGCGCAACTTTGCTGTTTGAACCTGTAATGTTTCTGTAACACCTTTATGACTCTGTAAGAGCTGTCTAACTCAGGGATCTCCAACATTTTCTTTTACAAGAGTTACTAATATTCAATTACAGTTATCCTGAACTACCAATATTATTAGTGTTGTAGTTGTGACCACACCAGAAAATATTACATTATTGGTCACCCCATGCATGATTACCAACAGTGATCACTTTAGTGCATCAAGCAACGTTGCCAGAAGTAATGTAAAAAGACTTTGGCGGTCATTCTGACCGCGGCGGTCGGCAGTCGCCGCCCGCCAAGCGGTTCCCGCCGAAAGACCGCACTGCGGTCCAAAGACCGCGGCGGCCATTCCGGCTTTCCCGCTGGGCCGGCGGGCGACCACCAGAAGACCGCCGACCGGCCCAGCGGGACAGCCCCTTCAACAATGAAGCCGGCTCGGAATGGAGCCGGCGGAGTTGAAGGGGTGCGACGGGTGCAGTGGCACCCGTCGCGATTTTCACTGTCTGCTAAGCAGACAGTGAAAATCTTTGTGGGGCCCCGAGGAGCCCCACGGCACCCGTTCCCGCCATCCTGGTTCTGGCGGTGGACACCGCCAGAAACAGGCTGGCGGGAAGGGGGTCGGAATCAGCGAGCAAGCAGCGCCGCCATGGCGGGTTCCCTGGGCCAGCGGGAAACCGGCGGGAAACCGCCGGCTCCCCTTTTCCGACCGCGGCTTTACCGCCGCGGTCAGAATCGCCCAGGAAGCACCGCCAAGGTCAGAATGACCCCCTTTGTCAATTTTGAATCCTTTTATATAGGTGCTGCCTAACAGCCACAGCTACAATGCTTCTGAAACCAAAGTAATGTCTCCCCAGCACCAAGTGATTAGGCACTCAAATATCAGCTTTTAAAATATTTTGGACATTCAACCATTGTGCCTATAAATTCAGAAAATGCAAACATTGTCATTTCCAAAACACACTTTTCAATTTTGGCATACATACATTATTTTAATTAGCCTAACAAAAGTTTCTGATTTATCGAGCTGGGCTGCACACAAGAGGGCTCCTTACACCAGTAGCCCACAAGCTACACTACTGGATATAGCCTGAGGTTGAGAGATTTAAGTACTGAATACATTTTAATAAATTAGAAATTGTATACTCGGGTGTTTAATCTAATTAATACCTATACCTTTATTGGCCAATCGTTAGTGGTTACAAATGCGTGGTTTTTCATTGTTTTTTTCGATGTTTAATTGTGAAAGTTTGGAAAGTTCTGAGATATTTAATTACTGCCCTTGGGAACCTGTGGCTGTTTAGCCTATTTCTATTAAAATTGCGCTGTACACTGACTTTTTGTTCAAGATTTTCTACCCCAACCATATCGAGAAAGTCCGGTTTGCTTGCTTCTCTTGCACACTGCACCCCATCAGAGTTGTGGGAATGCTACTGGGTGGTTGTGTGCTGTTTCGTGACTGTTTGCTGGTTCAGGTGTGCGTGGGCAATCTTTTCTTTGAGTTTTCTTTATGAAGAGGGAAGCGTGTGGTATCTTATCCGTCTGTTTGAGAAGTTACGTGTTTCAGTGAGTGTCCTTCTGACACCAGGTTCACTGTTCCATGTTCAACATTTTGTCAAGTCGATTTGGGCTTTTCCCTTGGCAATATCACAGATCCTGTATGGAGCTTTCTGGAGTGTATCCTTATTAAAACAATTCCTTTCCCTTCTTGCTCCCCCATAAACTCCAGACCCACACATCACCCAAACCTATGGGGTGGAAGGAGGACGTCTGTGAATTACCCTTCCCCTACCCCAACAGCCTGATACATGCAGGGTGCAAGAACTTTAGGGAGCCAGCCACCAGAGAAGACCCAACTTCCATGCCAACCTCTTCACATTCTCTGGTGGATTCAGGGACGTCAGAGATAAAATCGCACTAGTACTAATGGCACCCAGGTTCCAAAGAAACCAGATCTTTCATTGGAGGAGCAAGAACTCTGGAACTCTCCACCATCGAACCTGCGACAACAACCGGTCTCGCTCTCCTTCAGGAGGGGCTTACAGTCTAACCTGTTTAGAAGGCGCCTGCATTAACTTCCATCTTGAACTGCACATATGCACTCATTACTGAATTGGTCCACCCTGCCTGTACTCTCCTTCTAAGTAACCCTTCACTCCCCATACTATTTACCTTCAACAGAAAATACCTATGATAGTGTGACGTCTACAATATCATTATTGTTACACTTATCATTCACACATTCCGTGAACGGTGAACACTGACAAGCTCACTAATGCTGCGAGGTACAGTAGCCCTATCTGAAAATATATAATAATAATAATAATAATAATAATAATAATAATAAATGCAACCCTTCCCTTATAGATGCTAATTAAATGTACTGAATTCATCAATTTTAAAGAATTATAGGCAGTTCTAAAGCACTGCCACATCTTTTTCCCTTTGCGTGCAGAAAACCACACCAAATTCATCCACGCCTATGTAGCAATAGAACAGATTCAATGCCTGTCCTTTTCTTCTGAGCCAAGACAATTATCTGATAATATATTTATGACTCACATTATTGATCAATTCATATGTAATGCTGGGTGCAGAAGGATACACCCATAGTTTACTTAACAAGGGAACCTGCCCTAGGCATTTCACCCGCAGAGGGTTATCACTTACTTAGCTGAACATTCCCTTCACATTGTTTACCAGGGTACCCGGTGCATGCATTTATGCCTCCACCTGGGAAGGGTCACAGGATCTGACAAAGCTTCATAATGCATACAAGAATCCTGAGCGCAGAACATAGTATCGGACAAAACTGGGATTTTATGGAACCTTGGTACAGACTCATTAACTGTCTGCGCATTGGTTTTAATAACAGGATGCAATATGCCTAGAACCTAAGTAGTAGACGTATTCACTACCTTCCTGTGACGGACAAGTGACAAGCTCAATACTTGGCACATGGGTGCTGGACCCAGGCAATCCCCTGTGCTCCTATTATGTCCACCTCCATATGCTGTCACTCCCGTCATGGAAGTGTTGTAATGCAGGGTCAATGCCTTATCCATAGATGTTGAGTGCAGATGAGGACCACTGCACAAATGGTCTGTTTGACGCTACTGAAGTTTCCAGCTCTCTTTTCTTTTCCACTGTACAATTATGTTCTTTTCTGCATGGGCACTATTAAACTCATTTACTAATGCTACATTTCCACCTACTTTGTTACCAAGTCCAATTTGCATTTACCACTTTTTGCCGCAGACATCCTGATTGTTTTACTACTGACCTTCCCACAGACCATTCGTATTTCAAGAGTATATAAAGATTCAAAATAGAAACATGGTGTAGCCTATACCTTCTGCACAATTGGAAAATTGAAGAAACAAGGAAACTGGTGTAGAGGTAGATCTGTTACCTGAGGCCTTGTAGAGCTCTTTGAGGTGCCCCTCAGGAAGAGTGATCTGATGAACAGTCAGATCCACAGTACCTCCTCCACAGTCCACAACCACGTATCTGTCACCTGGTAAAGAGAGTAGAAAAGTTAGACAAGCAAAGCATTCCCAAAGGCTTTCCGGGTACAAGATTATGATGCATTACACTTGGCAGAGCACACCGCATCCCCAAGACACAACTGGCAGAGAAGTGCTCTGGGAGACCTATTCCTGAGATATCTTCTATGACCATACCTTTGAGTGTCTGTAGATAACACAATGAACAAACGTACATTGTAGAGATATGAATGTACCATGAAAGCTGCAGGTAGAGATCCAGTTGGATACACAAAATGAATATAATTGAGTTGGGTACATATAAGGAAATGTTACTTACTTTTAAATCTATTTCTCATTTTGGGTATATTAGAGCCTGATTCAGAGTTTGGTGGCTCTTATTTAAGTTAATCAATAGAATATCTCAAGCAATTTAAATGTTTCTAGACCACTTTTGTTCCAGAGAGAAATATCCAAAGTCTTTAAAAAAACAATTTGCATAATTTTAAATGAACTCAATGAGAATTAAAACAGAGATAGATAAACAAATGGGCTTAATCAGCCCTTTAATTTGTCCCATTAAACAAGGGGGAAAAGGAAATAGATTCACATAGACATAAGTGTAACAGGTCAGCAGGTTTCTCCAGAGGCCCCAAATTCAGCATACTGTCTTGTAGTTTTCCATACATTTATTTTAAAAAATCTAACTTCATAGATCTTTTCAAACATTACTTTTGTAGGAGCTGTGTACAATTAGTTGTTTATCAACTATGTTTTCAGCACTGTGCTTGCTGTATTGAATATTTCTGCTGAAGGGGAAACTCCATGAAAGAATTAATGTACCTTGTTCATTGTTTACAAATCTGACACTTACACTATGGAGAAGTGTAATATTTGACAGATGACGGATTAAAGCAGACTGAAGGAGAGATACAACACATTTGTGGGCTTCTCTGCAGAGAAAAGAGATGTGTTCTTTGATTCAATATCCCAAAAGCACAAAAAGGGAAGCATTCTCTACTTTGAGCCTTGATGATAGTCACAGTGATACTTCTGGGGAAGCTGACAGGCCATCATCACCTCAGTTGATATTGAGAGCTTTGTTGAAAGCTTCACCATCAAGTTACCATTTCAATCAAAGCGTCTGACATTAAGGAATGTTTTGGAAGGGGCTTTGATGTGGAGGACTGGTTAGGCTCTGGGGTCTTGCTTGATGTAAAGGTTAGATTGAGCCTTGAAACAGCCATCCTCGAAGACTTCGACAATGAAGATGCAGGATAAGATCCTGCGAACACTCCAAGAAGATTTAGGAATCTCCACTTCCAATTTGTGTTGTTGCTAGTGCCTGTCCTCAAGGTGAAGGACAGTATCTCTTAGAATATAGGGTACTAATCCAGAAGGTGGCCTTGCTCCTGAAGGTACAAATACTTACGATATTCTGTTCTATAAGAAGATTTAAAGGTTATGTAAGGCATTGTGTACCTTAAAGGAGGAGGACTACAGCTGGGAGACAAGCAAGTACCAGTCCTGTGCAGAGACAGTACTATGCTACCTTTTGGTGTTCTTTTCACTCAATGATTTCTCAAGTCAATGTCATGATCATTTCTGATCAGAATATAGAGAAGAAGGAAATTCAAATTTGCAACCAAGTGTTCCATGATTCTACACATAGGCTGATTTATTTGGTGCTGACAAGCCTTAATACAGAAATCACACTTCATCAGTGGCTAGACAAAATGTATTTTGTAGTTTACTGGATGTGCAATGTTTTAAAATGTTTGCATATTGTACAGATCACAACGTTTCTTTTCTTTAAAGAGGGGGGCAGTTTCAGGTGCTTTCTGAAACTGTGGTAAGCAGTTCCTACTGCAGTAGAGAACTGTGCTGGACAGAAGCTCTTTGTTGCAGTCACGACTCAGAACCAGGTACTTACATGTGGGTGGACTATCAAACTCAGTAGTCTGTATTTATCCCTGCATGACTAATCCTGCCCCTAGCACGATCACCTGAGGTCCTGCTGCCGGCCTGGCTCCTGCTGTCCCTGTCTGCTTTGCCCACTCAAGTTTCACCTTCCTGTAAGAAGCGGCAACACATGCTCCAAGAGTCCCTGGGATTTCCTGCAACAAACTACCACACCAAGAGGACATATTGCACTAGGTAATCAAATAAGTAGAGGGGCCCAGTGGATTTCAAGAAGCCAGTGGTATTTGGAAACTTTAGAGCGAATCAAAGTTTCCCCATTCAACTCTGCCAGAATGCAATGGAATAATGAAAACCTTTGTCCATCCCTAAACAGAATTATTTTTTTATTGTGAACTATTGGCATCATGTTTTAACATTACCTTTAGTTTGTTGAAGAGTAATAAAAATCAATATGATTTAAATCAATTTACGAGTAACTTCACAATTAAAAATGCAGCCTAAATAGTACCTCTTTCTTTAAGAAGGGCATGTGATGCCCCTTACATCTTTTACTCAACTAAGGCTTTTCTCACACATTTAGGAGTCCTTATTTCGAATAATCCAGGTACTTTTTGATCTTTCCTTTAAACTGGCATAGCTTATAGGTTCAAATTCGACAGAAGTAATGTCCATTGAGACTAGATGCTGGAGGACAGAGATACTGCCACTGTTCAAAACGTTATGGACAAAAGAAGTTTTGATATTTAGTGTGAAAGGGGGAAACACATGATAAATCCCCTGCTCCTTGAACCTCCAGATTTAACTTCAATTTGTTTTTTCACTTTGTCAGTTTCATGAATGGGGTTTATGGGCTTATTTTGCGAACATTCTTTATTAAACTGCTTACTTCAGACCTCTTGAAAGATAGGGCTGCTGTCCTATTAATCACCAGGTTCAGCTGGGAGTAAAGGTTTTCATATTGATTGGCCATCCCATGGAGGAAGGACAATATACCCCTCTTGTAAGTGGACGCCTATTGCTCCATTATTTTCAGACGTGGTGCCTATCCCCCCATTCCCTGGTTCATTCTCTGTAATGCCAGTAGCAGAAGCATTGGGTGTTCATTTAATCTGCAAGAAAAAATAGACAAAGAAAAGGGGGTTCACCTCCCCACCCCCCTATTGTTCTCCCAGTAGTTAAAATCACCTTCTCTGGTGAGTCTAAGGCAGCATTAGATTGTAAGGGATTAGTATCTAATACCGTGATTTCCTCTTCATGAGCCCTCGTGCCTGCTTCTGAATGAAAACTGGGAAATTCCTTGTTGCAAATGGGTAAATTGTGTTTCATTGAAGGTGCCCAATGATCCTGACTCTAATTGTTTTATTTAATTTGTTCAAATGTTTGTTTCCTGTTTTTCCTTAGGAACATTGGTTTGAGGGAAAACAGGTGAAATCTGAGAAAACTTGTTTGAGTCTTTGATTTCATCCACTACCACACCAGAGAATGTTTGCGGACCTGAATAGATGCCTTTCATTTTAGGTATATAGCTTCCATTATTATGTTGTTTCCTTTACCTCATCAATGTCACCCTGAAGAGGACAAACTGTTTTTATCTTCATCATGGGTCTTTGAAGTATTAAGTAAGGTGCTGAGATCGTCAAAGGCAGGAAGACAATAAAAGGCAAGCAACTCTTCTAACTTTGGATTCCTCTCTAACAGCGTGAAGCATTTGATCCCAAAGCACTAATTTGTTATCTACTGAAGCCACAAAAGTGGTTTGTGAGTGCAAAAGGTGCAAAAGGTCAACCTGAAAACCTCTCTTATTATGTTGCAAGTTTAAGGCCCAATTTATTGTTTCCAATATATGACAAATAAACAACAGAACACCTGAAGAAAAGGGTTAATTCTCTTACAAGCAGGACAACATTTGGACTTAATGCTGGTCCTGCTCCCCTCTGCCATTCTCAGAAATGAGTCTTGCACTGTATCTCCCTCAAACCCTCCTAGATCAAGAAAAGACCACATATCAAAGATCACCTCAAGAGGTCCTCTGCAAATGTCATCTTCCCCTGGAGAAAACTCCTTGGTCATTAGCAAGACAGAAGCTTTTAGTACAACCATTTGAGAAAGAGACTGAGATGTTAATGGCAACAAATCCACAGCAGACTTGTATACTTCAGCTACAATTGTCATTAGGGGATCCAAGTTCTTGATATCTGAGTCACTTTTGCAGCCATTGGAAGCTTGCCCGTGTATGTCAGCTTTGTAGGAGGGTAGGATTGAAATAGCAGTTATGGGAGGATCCACATATCTTCAGCTATAAGGGGACTTTAGACGTGCAAGGCTTTCGCCTCATTTGAAGCAAATATACACAAATTCAATGGTGGGCTTAGCACTTCTTTGTACTTACGCTAAGGCACAACGATGTCGCAGCACATGCAAAGATATATTCAAAGCAGACAATATGCATACTTCTGCGGATCACTAGTACACCTCAGTAACAGTGCCAGATCCCAGTGCTCTTTCTCGTGTCTAAATGCAATGATTCTCTTGGACTGTATATTTTAAAGAAGTGGCTTGTACACATATCCCCTATCTAAGGTCTTTGAAGAGGTGAGAACACCCTGCAAACAAACACCAAAGCAAGCTGCATTTAGAGAAATCAGATCACCATGTTTACGATGCCAATCATCAGGTGATAATCATTATTTGTGGAATTGTGATGCTTTATTCATATAAAAGTCATATTTCACATTGGATGGGGTGGACAGGTTTTGTGCAGATGACAACACATTTTTATGTTAGCCTTCAAAATCTAGCACATTGTCATCCGAATCTGGGTTCATTTCAGATCTTTCCAGGAACCACTACCCTAGCTCTCAGTCTATTTCCTTTTGAATTTATGTTGGTCTCTTTTACGCTGCTTCACCAGTACAGTCACAAGATCTGTTACTATCTCTTGATCTGGTGGTTGTTCTAGAACCATTCTCCTTCTACATACCAATTGAACAGGGTTGTCTCCTAGCACCTAACTGCTGAGGATGTACTCTATGAGTACTGACTATGGTTTTAGAAGGTGCTGCCAGGTTCTACTTAGCCTCAATCCTCCAACCACTCTCGCAGGATGGCTCTTGGTCAAGGGCCTTAAATGATACCACATACAGCAGTTTCTCATGTTGCTGCCTGGTCAAAGGTGTGACCTGGACCACCCCCCAAATCAGTCTGGTCATAAGGGTCCTTTGCAATGTATTTATATCTCCCACTATTGAGGATGGATTACTGTTGGACATTTAGACAAAAAAGTACAAAAGGAAAGTGTATAGCCAACCCCTATATTCCAGACTGTAAGTGAATACCCCTAAAGATTGCAAAGCAATTGTAAAATGAGACATTACATTCATGTTAAGCCGCATATTCAGGGATATCTCCACTTCTAATACTGGTACATTCTGCATCTTCCAAAAGACACACAAGACAGAAACCCCAGTGTACCTAACCATCTCTGGCTTCAATAAGTTCACTTAAGCTATGTCTAAGTATAATGTTTCTATTTTAAGATAAATTGTACACAGAATGCACATCTTTTTTAGAAGATTCTAATGATAGGGAAGGTGCTGCTCAATGTTCTTCTGCCTAGAGAAATGCCTCTATTGATGCCATCTTTCACTATTCTAACATTCTACATGATGTTGTTGTGTGCAACAGAGTTCTGCAAATAAAAAATCAGTTAGACGGCCCTGACAAACTAAAACCAGACCTCATGAGATTCATGCTTAACATGCAATTGTAATTTCAATTAAAGGAAATTCAAGAAAAGAGTTGAAAAAGGTATGAACACACAAGTGGCATTGTAGTGTGTTAAATTCTATATGATGGACTTGGAGCAGGCTTCTCTTGGTACATACAATGAAACCACTAACATTTGCTTGCTACACAGGTGAAATGTGGGAGGAGAGGATTCCTTCAAACACTTAAGCTCTTTCATACATTGCAACTGTCCCTGTTTAGAAGGGAGGCTTCCAAAACTGTAAACTTTGTAAGCTTTTCCCTCTTAAACTCAATCCACTGCAGCCAAAAGGGAAACTATGATTCTCTCTTTTTGTGGCAAAATCACGTTCCTACATGTCTCCCAATGTTACAATACAAGCAATATCTGTAGGCCTGTAAAATTTATTTTGGAAAAAAAATGAATGCATCTCTTATTAATTATGATCCTTAAGACTGTCATGGAAAACAGAAGCACTTGACATCTGGAAGAAGCAGCCACCCGGAAAAGGTAATGCTTTCAATGGGATGGATAGTTAGACAAGGCCACCAAGTCGATAAAGGGCAGCCATTTGGAAAATAACTTAATTTTGAAACTAATGTTCTTTAGAAGGGGCGGTTATTTTGAAGGATGAGGCACTGAATTGCCGACTGTCTTCTACAAAAGGTGCCATTTTGAAAATATTGTATATTTTTAAAAAGTTTCCACAGAAATCTTTTTAAAAATATCCAAAACAGCACCCTAAACATTGACAAAATAGTTATTGCCAGAAACCATGAACTAGCAAGAGCATATAGGAAAGGACTATCTACAGTACCTTCCTCCAGCTCGGACCAAAGTTCTCCTATGACATTTTCCACCAGAAAGGTCCGACTCTGACGGTTACGCCGAATGTGCTCCTTGGCTAGTGATGAACAGAGAGAGAGAATGACCAGAGTGAGACAGCATGATCAGTCTATTAGCATATTTAGCATGCAGCGAGGACAGATAAAGTATGATAGAGAATAGCATCATTACAACAGATTAATGCACGGGAGGTGTGAGCAGACCTTTTACATTATATAACACAATTACATGTGTTCTCTCACCATGTTGAGCTGTTTTCTAGGGGTGGTCCTTTCCCGTCAACATCTTTGAGTTCGCTGTTATCTTTATAAATGGAGCTATTCAAACTTCTGTCTGGCTATATGTATCAGATCAAGAGTCCTCTAAAGGAAACTGCACCAGTATTCCAGGACTCTGACTACCTACATTTATATCTAATAATAATATAAGGTTTCTTGGTGGGTGAATTGAGGGAGAAGTGAGTAGGCTCTTAGTATGTTTGATGAACAAACAGCAACAGAACTTTTCAATCTGCAAGTATGGCATCCTTGTGGATCAATAAACTGAAAGGGCTACGGTAGTCATGAGATGGGGCCGGTAAGAAAGTTAGGGTTGTGAGGAGGTGGCTAGCTATGTTGTGGGGGGGGGGGCAAATGAGGGAACTACTGCTCCAAAACAATAACTCTGGTCGGGGATATCTTTACAAGTGTCCAAATGGGTCACTTAAAATCAACCCTGACCTCTTAAAAGGCTTCACATGTTTTTGCCAATATGCTATGTGTATGGTGCGAGCACTCTTTTCACAGATAGTTATCACTACACCTTGCATTGAATGCTTAAAGCCTGAGGTGTTTGGCAAGTGACCTGTAATCAATACTGACTGTCAGAAAAGGGGGTGATGTATCAAAGGGTTTTACCCATTCTATGTCAGTAGGTAAATCTGATAGTGCATTTTGGCTAAGATTCTTATGAGCCAACCATTTCACCAATCAGTGAAAGATTTCAACACTGCCAAAACAGCATATATAATTTTAAATACTCCCAGATCCTCTACAGTGTATAACATAATTATATTAGACCTAAAACATGCTCATAAGTTCTGTTCTTTTAATCCAAGCACACACAGTGAGAGAAACATTATTGAAAATGTAAAGTTTGCCTGAGAACCACTGTGACTCAGCATGACTTGGCAGTGTATTGCGAGACTCATTTTTAGGAACACTGGTATTATCCCAAACACCACAGGTGATTGTCCCTTGGATACATGTGAAATGAACAGTTGTGCAAGCCTAGTTCCAGTATGGTGTTATGTACCTGGTTTGGGATTTGAACACTTCCCATCATAAAAGTCATCGCAAGAATTCCATATTTTCTAAAAAAAAAAAAAAAAAGAAAATATGGAATTCTTGAGATGACTTTTATGAAGGAGAGTCTCATAATACACTACCAAGTCATGCTGACTCACAGTGGTTCTCATGCAAACTTTACATTTTCAATAAAGTTTCTTTATGATGGGACAATGATCTGGAAATGAGTGCAAAGATTTTAGATAGCACTTCCTTTGATGTCAATAAGTGTCTAAGGACTCTTGTGATGTCACTTCTGCTACCACTACCATTTCGGTAGAGTGGTGCCACTTGGATTACCAAGCTAGCCATCAACATCAGATACCCGCGGTCCTTCTAATAGAATTTGTCTTTTTCTGTCAGCAAACAGAACACATGTGTATACCCTATTGTAACATTACAGCATCATGGAACTATAGGCCCCACCAAAAATGCCACACTTCATATTGATGCTCGACACGCTAAAGACCAAGAGACTCCATAGTTATTAGGAGACTTGAGATTCCTTTAAAAAGGTATACAATCACATGTGTGCAGGTAAGAGAACACCCAAGCGCAGACGCATTCTGAACAGAATAGCTTTACATGAAAATACAGCACAGCACATGAAACAGATAATAGTTTGGGTGGTTGACATATTCCAAGAGGGACGGATTAAGGAGTGATGGGCGAGACAGTTATTAACACACGCAAGAAGACAACATATAAATTATCTATGCACCGTTTTAACATATTTACGTGATGGATGGGAGAGAACAGTAATTGGGCTGGATCTGCTCAGGTTAAGAGGCTTCAAAATGAAAACCAGCGGATGGGGGGGGGGGTGCTCCTGAGCTTCAGGGACGGTGTTAAAGGGTACGGGGTAGTATATCGAGTAAGAAAATTCAAGATTGTTTACAGAGGTTTTTAAGAACAGTAAGGAGGGGAAGGTTGCCAGAGCACTGGGATGGTGAATGTGCAGAGAGAATATCAGCAAAGGAAGAGGGTGAAAGTCCATGCACGTTGCAGACAATAGGAGAAGCTTAATTTGGGCTCTGCTGCTGGAAGAAATCCACCCTGCCTGTAGTCAGTGAAAGGAGGTAGAACGGTGCTGAGGAAAAGAAGAGTACTCCGGCTACAAGGTTAGTAACTTGGTCAATGAAAATGATGAAATTCAGGACACCCACATGCAGACTGCTACAATATACACTGTAAGTCAGTTTATGGAGAACCTAGTGGTGTGTTATATTGAAGAGCTGATATTTGGCTGTGGTTGCTCTGATTTGGAAAGTTCTGGTAGCACAGTTTGCCTTCAAGAGTACTCGGAGGTCTCTACTTGGGGAGAAAAGAAGATATGAGGTGGACATGAGATTAATGGAGTTGATTGGGATGGGTGGAGGAGACTGGAATATAGATGATGTTGTGTTGGAAGAACAGAGCATAATCATGTCTGATCACCGTGAAACTATAGAAGATTTGAGAGTGAAGCTAGGGTATTAAAATAGAACTTCTCAAAAGGTGTGTGTCATTAGTGTACTGCAGGATTCATGCAGGGTTTAAGAAAGTCAGGGGTGAAACTTCCACATATCCATCCAATGAGGCTATCTTAGTGTTCAGCCATGGAAAATGCAACACTTTGGCAGGCACGGCTCCTATGCTAGGGTGGAGGAGCGTCACCCCACCTCCCCCCCACCCAGCAGCGGCAGCTGAAAACTTTTAATAAAAAAATGATAATAAACTATGTTTATTATATTTTGTATTAAAAGGGGTGTGCCATGGACTGTGACGAGCACTAAGGGGGAGTGCACAGCACTCCCCCCTCACTGTGCGTGCATGTTTGGCCGGTCGTCTCAGGCCAGCCAAACACACATGTGCAGTAGGCTCTCTCCAGCCCTGCACTGTGTTGCCGGGCTGGAGAGAGCAGGCACTGGCTTCCAGTCTGCCTGGGAGCGCCCTGGCTGGGCTCTCTCAGCCAATCATAACGCTGCTCTGAGCAGTGTCAGGACTGGCCCAGGGCAGGATGGGAGCCTGTGCGTGCAGGCGAGGACAGAGGAGTGGCGACATGGCGGGGAATTAAGGTAAGTTTAAAAAAAATATTATTATTTTATTTCTCCCCCTTGCCCCTTTTCCCTCCCACAAGCTGCCAATGCACTTTGGGAACATTTGGTGTGGAGAATACTATTATGGAAAATTACTTTCCTGACGTTTTAAACTGTGCATGAAACTGGAGAAGTGCTCTTGTATAAGACTGCTGATCAACCGGTATACTCCAACCCACCAGATGCACTCTCACCTGCATAAAGAGCTGGACCAATTCTATAGAACCTTTCAAAGCATGATAGGTGGGCTGAAGTTGGAAGGGGGCGCATCTCCGACTAAAAGTAAACGCTCACTCCCGCATACGGAAACAGCTGTACATCTAACGCCTCTAACAACCCTGCATATCAAAACACTTAAGAACATAAAAGCTTAGAAATACCACATAATAACACACACGCACACACAAA
The DNA here is from genome assembly GCF_031143425.1 of Pleurodeles waltl. Lineage (NCBI taxonomy): Eukaryota > Metazoa > Chordata > Amphibia > Caudata > Salamandridae > Pleurodeles > Pleurodeles waltl. The sequence continues at coordinate 739,784,368 of NC_090445.1, read as the reverse complement.
CCCACAAGAATGCGCCCAAACCATTTAACTGGTTAAGTCGCTAATGATGCTCCTCAAAAAGCTGCCTCCACTGGGTGAACAGCCAACTGGAATGTAACCAGCATTTGCTAAAGCAATAGATTAGGGACCAAATAGCTTTATCAAACAGTTCAAGCTTTGCAGCACAGTGCCTCTGATACGGAGTTGCATGGCTAAAGAGTTTTGTTTACGCTTTTGACGTGACTGGCAGCTTCATGTTTTAGGTGTGCACACCACGCATGCAGTCACCTCCAAATGACACCGTTGCTTTATATTTTAGCTACGGATCCGAGTTGGATTGGTAACTAAAAAGGTAAAAAATTTGTGAAAGCATTTTTTTTATGGATTGAAGGAGCAATTGTAGCGGAGAAACCACACTGACAGGGGGCGCAGCATGGGGGAAGCAAAGCTGGGGACGAAAGAAACAGGGAAGTGCTGGGAGGCCAAGCAACATCGGGGGACAAGGGGCTGAAGCAGCATGGGGGTGCGGGTGGGGGTGTTAATAAAACCTAAATCACGGGTCAGGGAAGCAATACAGGGGCATGGGCAGGGTGATCAAATGAAAGAAAGAAATATGGAGCTAGTGGAGAGAAAGCAAAGGGCCATGAAGGCAAAGCGGGAAGAGTGGAGGAGAAGAACACAGGGCGCAAGAAAGGAACATGGAGTGTGACAGAGTGGGGAGGACAGGCACATGAAGGAGTCAGTTGGAAAACACATGCACTCTTGAAGAGATAATAAAAGAAAGGAAAAAATAGCTCATAAAAAAGTGAGTAGTGAAAGGACACAATATTGCCTCAATGCACAAGGGTAGGGAATAAAAACGTGACAAAGGACTGCGGCAAACACAAACAAAATGCTCTACAAAGCCTCCCTTTCACGATCATACAAATCCTATTCTGATCATTACCTAATAAAAAAGCACTACTAAACAATAACTTGGACTGACAGATGTCCTCTAACGAAATACACTGACAACAAACCATATCGACTCCAGTCAAGGACAATCTATGGACCACAGAGAATGCCCAGGTTAAAAGTCCAACAGGACAATACAAAATCAAAACCACACTGCAAGGTGGGATGAAATACAATCTTATTAAATAGGTTTGGTGAGTACTGAAACATTCGTTTTCTTAAAATGGCTGTAAATAGTGTGTACTATGGCAATAGTATTAATTTTGACATTCGAACTGTAGCAGAGTGTGAATCAATGCACATTCACCTCTATACTTATTTCAAATAAGGCCCATGTGAAATTTTCATTATGCTGGCATAATCTCATGAAATTTTGTTACACGAAACTCCCAAAATTGTGCCATTACACCACATTTCGTAATGCAAATTACAAAGATTTCACACACCCCTAATTCTAATACGTTTTCAAGAGAAACGTATTTCTAATGTCACAGTACATTATGTATATGTATTTTTTTTTTATTAAAAGGAAATTGTTAAAGGGAACGCAGGGCTCTTCGCTGATATAGGGAAAATAACTGTTTTTAAAAGCATACAAATGCCTCTTAAAAATAAATTAAGTTGAAGAGGTTTACACCTACATTTAGTGCTAGGGTACAGGGGAATCCAGAGGGATCTCAGCATTTGTTGTGGAGCTGGATTCTAGATCCATAATAAATCAAGTTTCAAAACCTTAGAAATTATATTTGTATATATATTTAGCACATGATCACTGAAGCATCTTGGCGCTATACCATGCAGACTATGTTGAAAGCAAGTACTTCAACAGCCAGGTTAAATAAAAACTTTTTAAAATTACGTAGAAGACCTGCAGAGCAAATGAGGGGTGAAGCTTGTTAGGGAGTTTATTCCACGTTGTGGCTGCCAGTACAGATAAGGCTTTGTCCCCTAGCGGCATGGTTAAGGCTTTAGGAACAGCCAGAAGGATTGGGGACTTTACCGGGGAGTGGAGGCTGGATTTAGAAAATAAGTACAGGACAGCAGAGCCATTATTATCCAGTGTACAATCACTGTTGCCTTAAAGAAGACTCATTTCCTGATAGACAACCGATGCAAAAATGTAGGGACGAGAGAAATGTGATCCCGAAGGGAAGTGTCAGAGAGCAGTTGACCGGCAGTAATTTAGAATAATTTTAGAAGTTTGTTGAAGCATCATAGGTAACAAACATTACCGTAGTCCACGAGAGAATAAAGTTGCGCCAGGATTACAAGGTTGTGGTAGTTCATGTCATTGAAGAATAATGTCAAAAAACCCAGTAAGGTTTGTAAATGTATGCCTTGCAGGTTACATTAATCTCTTTGATGAAGGTGCACAAACCACTGAGTTATAGTACTGGGCTTGTACCTTGTGGCCTGCAGGTGGCACCAGGATCTCTGGAGCAAAAGCGTTCACCGCTGAGCTATCCTGCGTAAAAAAAAAGATCCGAGAAAACCAGGAGGACCACTGCCTGCAAGGCTAGGGTTAGGAGGGGCAGGAGAACCAGTTCAGGACCAGAAGGAGCAGCACCGAGAGGAGACAGGGGGAAGGGAAAAGACCAAGAGGCAGACCAGGAGGAAGAGTAGGAATACGTGGACCAGGCAGGATCAGGAGGACAGTCCTGGCCAGGGCTATGGAGACCAAGACCAGAAGCATCAGGAGGCCCAGAAGGACCTGGAATAGGAGGATGAGGGTCAAAACTAGGAGGAAAAAGACCAGGGTCCAGAGCCGGACCAAGGAGACTATGGAGGGCCTTGAGGAAAGCAGACTCAAGCAGGAGGAGGAACCGAAGGGGCAGGATGAAGAGGAAGAGGAGGACAAGACCAGCAGGAGGAGGAGAAACAGGACGATGATGATGAGAAAGACCGCAAGGTAGAAGAGGCGATGATGAAAGAACAGGGGGAGAAGAAGGATCGGTAGGAAAAGTCAATATTTCAGGCCAAATGTATAAGAACACGCCTCAGTTACAGGGAGCACACTTGCTATAATCGTTTCTTACTTCCTCGTTGTAGGCCAGAGACTCTTTAGAAGCCTACCTACTTTTTGAGGCTGCGGAAATCACTGCTTAACCCCTTCTTATATCTAATATTGCAGTCTATAAATTGTGACCAATTAAGTAAACCAGGACAGTTTCAGCTATTACATTTTTCCTCGATGCCAGTTTCTTTGAGGATAGATTAGACATAAATGTGTCAATTATGGAGAACTGCGCAGTCACAGCCAAGACTCCTTCGCACCCCGGAACTCTCGATGCGCACATATGTGTCACACAAATAGCATTACAGGTTAATATAAAAAAAAATAGAAAATCCACAAAAAGAATGGCATTTAGTCGATGTTTAGTTTTCGGAAGTGAGCGATTGATTTTCCGTAGGACCCGGCACAATGCACAAAACCAAACTTTGGCCACTAGATGGCAGGATACGAGCATTTATTTATGGACGGAGATAGGAGAACAGTATGAAAACGCATACTGTGCTCAAGTTGTCAGGCAGGACACATTTGTTTTTTCCTGCAGAGGAGGCGTAAAAGCTTACGTTTTTGAAAAAAGAATACACTCCCCACCCTTGTGTCCTAAAAAATACACACTTATTAAAGACAAGACCTCTCCTGTGCATTTCACCTGACAAACCATTGGATGCTATTTACTTACCCTCTTACTACAGTAAACCAACTCTGCTACGGTGTTCACAGCGAACCCTGGTTTAGAGGTACGATTACTCTGGCTGCAACAATTGTTCTCAATTTGATGTAGTAACCGCCCGGGATGCGGGCGGGCTCACTATCGCACCTCACATAAGGGGTCAACCAGGCGACCCCTGCCTAACTGTAAAGTGTGGGATGATCCCAGGTGACGTAAGTGCGAGGGTTTATGTAGAGGTGCGGGTGGCGGGAAGAGGGGAGTTTTTAGCAGCCCGCAAAGAGTGTTGACTAATCCGATGTACCAATAAAGCATTTGTCGAACGAACCCCAAGCTTCAGTGTCGTGTCTTGGGCCCGACAATACATTTGGGACAATTACTTTTCCGATGAGTGTGAAATGATGAGAACTAGCTTGTGTAGTACTAGGTTTGTTTGTAAAGTTCGAAGCTGGAGTGGGTTGCACTCTGAACTCCCTCAATAATATTCATGGGGTAGGTTGCACATTGCGACTACCTCTGAATGAACACATTTACAGGAATGAAAGCCTGTAAGGGTCAGCAGACCACGTTTGTTATTGTGATTCAATAAAGAAAATGTTTATTTTTAAATACAGCCCATTTTCTTAAAGTAAACAGAGCTAAAGCAGCTATATTTTCAAAAAGTTAAAAAAAAAAAAAAAACACTGAAAATTGGGCCCGCTGTCTCATCCCCCACCACCCCTCTTAAACTTTTATAAAAAATTACATGGGAGACGGAGTCCAAATGGAACCCCTTCACTTTTGCAAATATGGTACCATCTCAACTCAATAGTCAGTCAGTACTTTTCAATGGTTTGCGACCGGAAGACGGTTGCAAAACATTAATACATTGGACACAGACTGGGTATTTGGACAGACACCCTCAACACGCCTTTTTTCCGAATACTAAAACGATAGTCCGTCTCACTGCCATTTAAGGAGTCAGTAGAACTTTGCAGACTCCTAAAATGGAATTCGTACATTACAAAAACCATTTAACATTTTTAAATGCAGATATGGAGCACTGGCAACCACAAACATGTATTGTACATCTTGTTCCCCGATGGGCCTGATTACGAGTTGCCCAAAGGAGTATCCCCTGGCATCCTGCTCAAACACAAGGAGCACATTTGCACAAAAAGATAGTTCCCTTCACTGCCAGGGGCTGCTATGAAGAACTGTGCTTTTGACAGCAAAAATGTTTTTGCTTTTAGACAGTTTTACAGAAACTATGACGGTTCAGTGTGTAGCGTTTTCGTTTTCCTTGGTATTTAGTTTAGTGATGCAGGACTTTAACTGTGGCAAGAACAATTTCTATTATTTACCACAGGCAAGGGCTGTTTATTCTTTCCAATCATATTTTGCCAAAGGAAACATCTTTATTACATAGTGAACTCCGTTGCTGGCCCGTTTATCACCAGAAAAAGTGGATTCTGTGCTTTGCTGTCGAAGTGCCCAGCAGTTTTCTGTTTTTGACTATGCTTCTGCAAGATGGCACCAAAGACAAAATGTGTTGGTGCTTCTGCTCCTGGCCTCGGAGGCATCGGCAGACAGTGCAAAGGTGTCCACACTGACACATCCAGAGAGCAGTTTCACATCACTCAAGTTTTATTCAGAATAAACACTGTGTTTTTAGTGCTTATGATACAAAATCTATTGGTTCGCTGGTCCCAGGGTTGTGGCACAAAGGCATTACAAGCGAAAATACAATTTTAAGATGCATAGTGTTAGGGGAGCTTAGAATGCAGCTCTGTAGGAAAAATAACTTCAGGCATTAGCAGGTGGGGAAAAACACGTATGGAAATTTAAGTAGAGCTGTAGGGGACAAGAACAGAGACCACCAGCGGGAGAAGAGGAGACAGAACATCAACTACAGGAAAGCATCGACACTGCAAAGGGAAGACCTTGACACACAAGGGCATGTAAGTGCCCTTTCAGGGACACACTAAGCATCTTAATCATCGTGGCAATAGTAACACAGTTGATTCTACTTCACTGACATTTCACTCTGTGGTTAGGATTTTGTTAAATGTTATGGGGTCCGAGAGGCAAGATGCACGTCGCCAAAGATGAAATAGAAAATGATGAAGCAGAAATTAGTAACTAGTGGGCTTATGATAATCAGAAGAGGAATGCGGATTGAGCTCGAAAATACAGAAGTTAACTAAAGAGAGATCTCTGATGAGACATGAGGCACAAATAGGAAGAACTCCATTGAATCATGAGACAAGCATGACTTGGGCTTACATACCAAAAGAGACACGTGAAAACCGAATATTAATGCCTCAATAGATAAAGTAGGTGCTGGCAGTGCAGAGACAGGGGGCAGTGTTGTTGTCAGGGCACGTAGGCAGTGTCAGATAAAGTGGGACGGTTATCTGAACATCACTTCTAGTCAAATGTCTCTAGACGAGCAGTGATCTTGTTTGTTTACGTTTCCAAATTCTTACCTTGAATATATTTTTGTATTCCAATGTAATTATTTATAGTCTATGTGATAAACATCATGCAGTTAGGCCTGGCTTGCCCACCTCTAGGTAAATCAGTAGCAAAAAACATGCACTTGACATTAACATGTATGTCATCCCCTCAATCACTGACCAACAACCTTGGATGAACTTGGCTGTAGGTATACAATAGTGCAAGCATCAACCACTCACATTGTCTACTGAAGACCACATCACATCCCGCAACATGGGACCTGCTTGGTGACACCAAACACAAAGAATCCAGAGGCTAACAGAGATTCTATTTATGATAAATCCAACATCACCCAGCACGAAGGGACGATGTCAGAGACATAGAGTGAGAGGAAATGGTATTATTAGAGAGCCTAGGGCCCGCTAGGAGGTGCAATGCTATGTAGTTCATCCTATGTAGACCACATGCTTTTGTCCTGCAAACTAGTGATTGCCACAAGTATGAATCATTAGTTATAATGTAGAAGTGACACCGGCCATATGTGGTTAACTCAGCTTTACCTACACCCACATATTAACTATGCACGTTCTGCACTGCCTCCGGACAGCTATAAGAACTTTTGGTCCCCAAAATGTTACCTGGTACTTTAAGCAATTAGAAAAGATGAGCCATGCGATGAAGTCAACACCCCATCACTGTTAACAGTAACATAAGGTGATATTTGCTGCTCTCAGACTGGCCAGTCTCTTTTTTACATTATATGATAAACCTTATTCAGCTAATATTCTTGCATTTTGGGCCCCACATTGACAATAACACTTCAAAGAAGCTTCGATAGCAAGAGAGCAAAAAAGAGGTAATGCCCCCATTATTTGTGATGTTCTAGGGCATCATAACTCAGTGTGATATACAACGTCCATGCATACAGATTAAGTTAAGTTTAAATACACTGTGTAAACGCCACGGTGGCCGGGTCAGTAGGGCTGTAGCCATTCATAGCGGTTTTGCTGCTCAAGTCAATCATCTGGTGGAGGCGGAGCTTCCTGCAGTAGATAGAGGCACCTTCCGGTTCAAGGGCAATGATCAGTTGTTCAGGATTTGCAGGCGAGGCCATACCTGCCTGTGTGCAAAACAGAAAAGAGAGAAAAGGACACTCTGTCAATACTGAGAGGCACAAATGAAAACACCAACCACAGTACTGCCACAGTGTAGCGTCGTGCACCTGTCTGGACTCCTGTATTGACATCACAATATTGAAGTAGAATATGCACTGGAATGATAATTTCTAAAATTACGAGAACATTAATGTCATAATAAAAATCAACATATACAGGTTGGTAGAGTATGAACCCTGTCATGCTTATAGCACCATATATATTATTACTACAATGTCATGGCTACAGTGCCTGCCTGGAAGGTGAAGACACTGCCATGGCAACTGGTGTTTTAAATACTAGACTATTGAACAACTCTCATGGCAATGTTGTTTTTTTACATATTTTTGAATATATTAAATAAATAAAGTGGAGTTTTGCGAGGTAGGACAATGTGCAAACTGATGTATTTGTGGTGATTCACATTCCTGCAAATTAGAATGGAAACGGAGGTTGCACCCTGTGATAGTTTCTGTGATCTGATGGATGTCTCTGCTACCTCAGCTGCATGTCTCATATCAGGATTAACAGGACGGGAGGTAACCTGCTCCTGCCTGAGCATCCTAAGGAGCACCCTGGCGTGACGGACTGCCAGTGACTATTTCAGCATGACTACTCATCTCTGGCTGCTGGCACATTGAGTGTAACTAGGGTATATGTGAATCATATGCATGTCAGGCTACCACAGCCCTTTTGACTTTATTTTCATGTAGGACCTCAAGGGCTTTAAGTGGGATGAAAAAACTGGGGGGTTCTCTCAAATTAAGGGGGTGACTTAAAAAACGTAAACTAGAAATCTCTGCTTAGCATAGTGTGCCGTCCGACTGGTATTTTTCTGCTTCTTTCTGTCGCTGCATCCAGATATATAATACAACAAGTAACATTACACCTACAGCAAACCAGGACTATTGGCTTTGTGAATGGTTGTTAGTCGCATAAGATAAGTAAGCAACAAGAATGGCATCTTTGTATAAAATAGTTAAAATGCTTCAGTTCTGAATTGATGAGACTGAAAGAACTAAAACAAGCCTCTTTGAAGTTGCATCAAAAGCAGTGAAAGATGGTATTGCTGCCAGGCAAGATTTTTGTTTTCACTGTGAGGGTGAAGGCATTAATGAAGAGCCCCATAGCGACCCCAATCAGCACTTGCTTTTTAGAACTGCTGGTGTTGAGCACCGGCAGGACCCGCCCCACTTAAAGCCCTGAGCACCCCACAATACTTAAAAAGTACCCTAATTAAACGGGCCTTGAAAAATTTAGGCAGTACAATATATATATTTTGAAAGTGTCCTGGCATAATATGTTAGCACAGTGGCATATAAGAACATCAACTCTATTGGACTTGTATTAAGAGGAGCACATATTTTAAACAATTATTAAGTCGCTCAGGAGCTTTTCAAATGATTTAGGGCCTAATTTAGAGTTTGGCGGACAGGTTACTCCGTCACTAACGTGATGGATATCCCATCCGCCATATTACGATCTCCATAGGATATCATGAGACCGTATTAGGGTGGTTGCGATATCCGTCACAGTGACTCTACCACACTCTAAATCACTCCCATAGTCTTGTCAATCATGGAATGATACTGATGATTGACTGTATATCACCCTTGAGACTGTGACCTGTAATTGGGATATAATTTACACTACTTGTGTTTCATAAAACAAAAAAAGTCGTTTTTAAAAACTGTCTCAGAGGTGCAATGATGGTCAGCAAGTCCTAGCACAGTATATAAAACTGGTGTTACTTCTCCTGTCATTGGAGTTTCTTCTGATATGCATTTCTTCAACGGTTTACAGCTTTTCACTTCTTTTGCAGTTCAGTGCTTCTCCTATTTGGTACAGGTCATGCAATATTTTTAAACACACGTATGATTGATTTACTGCAGCAGAAGAACACTGCGCCTGGATGCTACGACAAACCTTTCCCTTTTAGGAATGCCTAGAATACGTACACATTTTAGGCAATATCTTTGAGTGTAAGGGTTTATGCTGTAAAAAAGGAGCACGGCGCCCTATTTTCAGCCTTTTCTTAGCGGTATAGGAAGCCCCAGCAGAGGACCGAACTCAGCGCAATTTCAGGCTCCATTGATATTTTTGCAGACTCGCTTTTGTTTTCAAGAATAGCCCTTAGCTGGGAGGTAGAGGGGTGGTCTGGCGAGGGAGTGTAAAAAAGGTGTAAAACAGCATTAGACGTGCATCACCTTCTTACACCAGAGGCTCGAATTACATGGGCATGTGCCTTTTTTCGGCCAGCTCAAAAAAATACATATTCATCAACTTTTACAATGCGAGGTCCTGCAAGTCAGTAATGTCAAGTGCCACCGCGAGCATGTGAAAATAATAAACTCAAAACAATTTTTAAAGTTAGTATTATGCTTGAGTAGTTGCCATTTCAACAGTATTGTAGCCTCAAAGCCCTACTCCGAGCAGTAAATGTGCATATAAACACGAAGAGAGCCGTTTTTTATTTTTACATATTTCAAGCAAGTATTTTAATTGTATCAAGTCTCCTTTTAAAAAAAACGTTATGGGGTGCTCTAACTTGCAACCTCTTGCTACAGACGTCTGATTGATTTGCACACTTCTCTGAAAGCTCTTCTAAAATAAATAATTAAATACGTTTTCTTTAAAGGCCTGATTACATATGCACCATAATATTGTGATCCATGTGCAAACACTTGTATGCGCATGGATCACAATTATAAGTGGTGCGAGGGTTATTGTGCCTAGTAAATTCCAAACACATTGGTGTCGGATTTTATTGGGTGTGACAATTATTGCATTCACCACAGGTCACTTGTAATCAGGCCCTTCCATCCCTCAAAACAAGAAAATTAAAATTATTCTACCATTATTCGGGAAGTCATATTCACAATCATAGCCTGAATGTTGCCTACACCCAGAACAAGATTGGTAGTGCCTGTAATTCATCTAAACAATAGTATCATGTCTTCAAAACATTGTCTCTCCCAGCGTAAACTTTATCCTTCCTGGTTCACTCACAATAATTTTGCAAAGACATGATATCAAGGTAAATTGTAGCTTCACATCACAGCTAACTTCACCTTCAGTGGCACCCATATCTACAGACCACCGGGACCATGCTCAACTTTGCTGACACCATTGCAGACTTTGGAGCACCTCCTGTCCTCGACATAAGCTACTACATCCTACTTGGAGACCTGAACTTCCACCTGGGAGAAGACGTTAACCCCAACTTTAAAGCACTCATCAAAAACTTTAAAACCTGGGCCTCACCCAGTGAGTAAAGGAACCTACCCACACTGCTGAACACCACCCAGACCCTACCTTCACTAACTTTGACAGCATCAGAGTGCACAAACACACACCAGTCATCTGGACAGACCACACCCTCGTCAATTCCAGCATTACTGTCTTGTTCAAACCACATGCACCATCGCCCAAACAGCCTGCTGAAAATGGAACAGCATCCTAGATGAGGACTGGAGCATCACTCTTAACATTCACTGAGACAAACACAGCAACTTCCTCCATAAATCCATCAAGAATTTTAACAACTGGATCACTGCCTGCACCAACTCTCTGGTCCCCCTCAAGCACAACAGTACAATGAGATCCAGACACGAAACCAGTTGGTACATAAAGAATGTACCAACTGGTTGATGAAGCGCCACTGCAGACACCTAGAGCACAGATGGAGAATGAAACAAGACAACACAAACCGGAGTGCATTCAAATCTGCCCTGAGATGATACCATCAAAGGATTCAGACCACTATACGCACAGCCCTAGAAGACTGCATTGACACAAGCGCCAACAGAAGCAAAGAAATATTGAGCTTCATGAAAGATTTCACTGCCATATACAGCAACTTCAGCCCACAATCAGACCTGGCAGAATTTACCATCCAGCTCCCATTCTCATCCAAGCAACCAATGCTAAGCACATGGCTCATCATCACCCTGAATTACACTGCCTCCACCATTAAGTCCATGTGGGGGGGCCCCATCGTAACCTTGCCCCACCACGCCTTCTCTAGAGTGCCATGCTCAAACCCATCCTGAACACCTCCACCTCTTCAGTGACCTTCCTAGATGCTTGAAAACACACAACAGTCCTCCCCTTGCTGACGAAACCATCCACCTATGCTTGCAAGCTACAGACCTATCTCCCTGCTATAGTACCCAACCAAGGTATTAGAGAAAATCATCAACAGAAGCCTCACCAAATATGTCAGTGGCCACCAACTCCTTGACACCACTCAGTCTGGATTCAGACTCAACCGCAGCACTGAAACTGCCTTGATTGCTGCCATTGACAACACCTAAATGATCCTGGATGGTGGAGACACCATACCCTCATTCTCCTGGATCTCTTCTCAGCATTAGATACCATCTCCCACCCCACCCTCATCCAATGCCTACACAACATCAAAGCTCAAGGACCTGTATTCTGCTGAATATGTTCCTTCCTGACTGGAAGAACCCAGTCAGTCAAATCTGTAAACTCTAAGACCCACCCCACCACCCATACCAAATATCTTGGGATCACCATCAATAGTAAACTTGATATGACTGCCCAAGTCATTGCTGTCACTGCCTCATGCTTCCACACCTTGAAAACGACAGGGAAGGTTTTCATATGGCTCCCAATCAGCACTCAGAAAACAGCTGTGCACACCCTCCTCATTAGCATACTAGATTACAGAAACACCTTCTATGCTGGTATCAACAAGCAACTCATCAGTAGGCTGCAAACCAAACAGCTGGAATCACTGTCAACCTCCACCACCACACCCTTATCACTCACATCACATCACAGTTCAAGGAGACCCACTGGCTCCTCATACACAAACTAGCACCATTCAAATTCTTTAACCACACTTTCAAGCCACTACACTGCATTTGCCCAGCATACCTCAATAACAGCATCTGCTTCCACAAATCATCCAGACACATCCTCTCGACCGTGCTCCTACTGGCACACATCCCATATACACAGAGAACCAGATCCAGTGGGCAAGCCTTCTCCTACATTACTCCTAAAGTATGGAATGACCTGCCGCTATCCATATGAGCCTCTTCCTCACTTCATGGATTCTGCAAGAAGCTGAAGACTTGGCTTTCTGAGTAGTCTAACTAGGCCACAGGCAGGGCTAGACCCACACTGCACAGTGCCAGGTTACCATTCTGGGTGATATTGTGCTTTACAAATCAACGTAACATAATGTAACATAACATAACTTGAAGCTCCCTGCATCACTCCTGCATTACAGGAAGTAAGCCCCTAATCAGACTTTTCCAATTCTCTTACACTCCCTGCAACCTTTTCATTTATGCAATCAGATGTCAAAAAAATTCTTAAGTTCTTTCAGTTTTCATCACCCAGATACATCTGTAATCTGACAGAAGGCAAGAATAGCCCCTTCGTGATCCACCTGAACTGAAATGTCAAGTGTGCTCCACTACAGGTGCCGCCACCATTGCTTAATTTGTAAAATAAGTGGCAGGGCCCACATGTTGGCTCCAAAGCTGCCGCCAGTGTTGCAGAGAGTTGTGGTGAGGAATACCAAGGCTATGTAGCCTTAATTTCCTCACATGCACCTTTAATCCATCACCTGACATTCCATGTCCCCAAAACGTATTCCTACATGTTCTTTTTATTCTTTGTCTTCCCCATTTGTCACTGGGTTCTCGTCTTTCTCCTCCTCTCGTTTCCCCCTTTTGCATTTTTCTCTCTCACTCTGGGTCAAAGTCTGCTGAGGAAAAATAAGAGCCGGTGCCCAAAAATAAAGGCCAGTGAGCCCTACCTGCATCTTTTGTCACAAATTAAGCATGGTGCCCTCTAAACAAGCTCAAGCATTTTGTCATTATTTGTACATCCACATGTGCTGCTGAGATTAGAACTATCAGGTGTCCCGTGCATTCATCTAAACTGCAGCAACAGCTCAACACTTGAATGTACCTGTTTACTGAGTGACTACAAAATGTGCATCTTTCTAACTGCAGCATAGGAACCATACTTCTACACATTAGAGGAGGGCTAGTGTCTGGCGATGCATGACACTTTTGACTAAATAATTCTTCTTTGCATACATCTGGGTCACTGTTTACATAGTGCACTCAATGGCACATAGGGCCCGATGATGAGAATGGAGGCTCTAGGTCCGCTGCATCCTTGGCGGTCCGACCGACAGATTTAGATGCTGGCAGTTGGACTGTCACAACCGCCAGGTTCAGAGATCCTGTGGTTGTGGTGATGCGGAAAGCTGTGGTCAAGCACAGAGGTGCGGAATTTGGCATTGCCGTGCTAGGTCACGACTTTCCTTTCCATTGGCCTTTTCATGGTGGAGACACTGCCAAAAAAAAGTCAGTGGAAATGCAGAGAGGGGGCCACAGGGGGGCCCCTGCCACGCCCATGCCTGTGTTGTGGGCAGGGCAGAGGGTCCCCTGTCAGCACAGTCGGAATACGCACTGTCTGCAATGGCAACAGAGTTCATTCTGTCAGTGCTGGCGGCATCAACAGTGCGGCGGCATTGGCCTCAGCTCAACGTTAGAGTCAAAGTCAATGCCACCACACTGTCTCTGCCATCCGGCCCCGCGGGAACATCCTTATACGGTGGTTGGGAGGCTGCCAGCTTGGCAGCATCCTCCGGACCACCATAGTTACCAAATGCATACTATCACATATACAACCCCCGCCTCCATCTGTAGCATGCCTCCCATACCTCCACTACTGGTGAGTTGTTAAGTACTCATGGAATGGTGTGAAGAGTTTCCTTCAATTAGATTATCGCCTCAGGGTTTGCAAATTTTTAGATGGGAACAATAATTATTTAGTCAAAATATCTAAGTGCTGCATTGTGTTATTACAGTTATGGTATGTTTTTAACTTCGTCAAGACAAAACATCAGACTCAGCGGCCACATACATTTTTAAATATGCCAGTTATACTGGTAGGATGCCACACCTTTATCTCATCCCAGTTGTGCAGCTGGCTAGCAGAAATGCTAGACCAATACATTTGGAAGCTGTTTTATCTTTCTCCTAAGTGTTCTAAAGAACAAATAGAGCACTAACAGTGTTACTTATGAAAAAAGTATGGCACACCTGGGGCCATCTTGATTGAATCAAACTGGTAAAATGTAAAACATTTAATTTAGAAAGGAGCAAAATTACGGGTTTCATTTTATCACAGAAATTATGGTTAGTGCTGTAGAAAGAAAAATTAGGACACGTTTTAAGTGAGTTCTCAATTATTCCTCTTCTATTTTATTAAAATATTCTGAAACATGCACTTTTAACACCAGCAGCAGACTGTCAGTTAACTCCCTGGTGATCAGCAATTTACTACAGTGTTATAATGAGCAACCAGAGTGCCAACATTCTGAATTCATGCCAAAACTGTGACACATTTGATCACCAACTTGATGGAATCAAAGTGGAAAACTGAAAGCATTTTGTACTGAGGGTACTGAAGTAAATGAGGAGGTTAGGGAGTTTCATAACAAAGAAGTCCCCCCAAGATGGCCACCAGAGAACAAAGAGCCCAAATGTAGCACAACTATAACCCAAATGTATCCACGTATAGTCAAATGACAGAAGTGTGCAAAACACTTAGGCCCTAATTATGAATTCACAGGAAAACCCGCCGAGTTCGGCGCTGGTGGACAACAAAAGACCGCTAGCGCGCAGAAGACCCCGACGGCCACATTATGTGCATTCAGCTGGGCGAGCGGGCAGAAACCGCCGGCATGGCCGCCCAGACCGCCATGTTCATAATGAGGGCCTTAATTTTGTTTTGTTTTTTCAGTTTTATGTAGCGCAGACTTGAACCAAAGGCATAGTAGTACTTTACATGAGCATCAGAACAACAGCCAGACAGGGCTGTAATGGATGCAAAGGAGGAGGGGGGGCAGGAGCAACAAGCTTATGTGGGGGTAGCGCACTGCCAGGCCAGGCCCTGCATTAGTTGAATTCCCATCACAATGCACGGTTGATGGGGGGAGAGTTGCTCCACCCATCAACCGTGCATTGTGATGGGAATTTTGTTTAATGAAAAAAAAAAAGAAAATAGAAATACACTGAAAAAACTCAGGCAGCCAAACCTATGCTGCACACAGCCTTTGGTCGTGCTAAGCAGAGGATTGGTCACAGGGCTTGGCCCTGTGGCCAAACCCCAGCATACTGCAACCCCACACCATGCACAGTTTTGCCGTGAGCAGTGTAGGGTTGAAATTTGGGCCCGGGAACCTCGTCCCCTGGGGCCAATATATATATATATATATATATATATATATATATATATATATATATATATATGGGTAGGGAGGCATGCAGGTCCCCCGACTCTTAGATGGTCCAGGGGACCACATATGCCGGGGTCAAATACTATAACAAATGGGAGGGGCCCATGCAGCCCCCTCCTGAAGCCTTATTAGGCGCTGGGGATTCCATCCCCTAGGGCAAAACCAATAAAAATGGGGAGTTGGGCTGTGTGTACCCCCATCCCCGAGCCTTCATAGGTTCAGGGGACCCCTTCTCACAATCAATCAGTGCTTGTATAGCACAACTACTCGCCCGTTAGGGTCTCAAGGCGCTTGAGGTGGGGAAGTGTAGCGTTTACCGATAAGGTGGTTCTTAAAAAAGCCACGTATTCCGTTCCTTTGTGAAGCTGAGGAGGGAGGTGGTTTGTCTGATGTGGAGATAGAGGGCATTCCAGGCGGTGGCTACGAGGTAGGAAAATGAGTGTCCACCTGTTCTGGTTTTCCTGATGCGGGGTACTTCTGCGAAAGAGAGCTGGGCTGAGCATAGGGGCCTGTGGGGTACGTGGAGGTTGAGTCGCTGGTTCAGGTAGGCTGGTCCGGTGTTGTGGAGGGCTTTGTGTGAGTGGGTGACGATCTTGAAGGTGATTCTTTTCTCTATGGGGAGCCAATGCAGTGTACGCAGGTGTTGCAAGATGTGGCAGTGTCGAGGTAGGTCGAGGACCAGTCTGGTGGCGGCGTTCTGAATGTTTTATAGTTTGCGGGTGAGTTTCTTGTTGATTCCGGCGTAGAGTGCATTGCCATAGTCCAGTCTGCTGGTGATGAAGGCATGTGTGACGGTCTTTCTATGCTCGCGGGGGATCCACTTGAAGGACTTGGGTAGGAGGCGGAAGATGTGGAAGCAGGTGGAGGTGACTGAGTTGATTTGAGGTTGGAGTCCAGGATGATTCCGAGGTTGCAGGCTTGGCCGGTGGGGGTGGGTGGGTTTCCGAGGGTGGGTGGCCACCAGGAGTTGTTCCACGCATTGGGTTGAGGGCCCATGATGAGTACTTCTGTTTTGTTTGTTTTGTTTCCCTGGGGCTGTTGTTTTGTTTAAAAGGGGAGGGGGCTGCACAGCCCCCTTCCCGAGCCTTTTCAAGCTCTGGGGGCCCATTGTCCCAGGCCAAAGTCAATTAAACAGGTGAAAGGAGGTTGCCCATCCTCCCCAAGCCTTTTTTTCCCCTTTGACTCCATCCCCCTTGGCCAAATTTAATAAAATATTTTTAAAAAGGATGGGGCGAACAGCCCCTGCCTGTGAGCATTACCTGCACCCCATCCCCTAGGACTGAGTAATTAATAAAGGGAGGGGGGTCGTGTGCCCGCCTCCCTGAGCCTAATTACACCCCATGGCCCCTATCCTCACAGCCAATTTTTTTAATAAAAGGGGATGGGATTACACGCCCCCCTCCTGAGCCTTTATAGCCCCCAGGGCCCCCAACCTCGGGACTGTACCTTATTTAAAAGGGTTGGGAGGGTTGCGTTACCCCCATCCCCAAGCCTTATTAGGCCTCCAGGGACCTCATCCCTCAGGGCGTGTGCTTTTTTCTAAATGAGAGGGCCCACCCCCCTTAAAAATACATGGCCCTGGGGGACAGGGTGCCCAGGATCCTAAATGTGCTGGGGAGGATGGCCCTGCTCATGCCCACTTCCCTTATATAAATTATAAAATGTGGGCCACCATTTAATTTTTTTTTTTTTTCCACGATCCCTCATGATTGCAGCAAAATGTGCTGATTTTCTTTTGCTATTTTGGCATCAGGGGGGATCCCTCTGGGTCCCCCCAATGAGGCCTGAGGAGGCAGGGAATTCATACCTTGCCACCCTTATATTTTGTTTTTTTAAGTTCAGGACAGGGAATGAAGGCGCTGAGTCCTGTAATGGCTGCCAGCAACTTTTTGCTTATGTTACTGGCAGCCATCAGAGCGCTCGCTCCTGCAGGAGTCTGACTCCTGCGGAAGCGATATGGATGAAGGGGAAAAAAATCTCCCTGGGCCAATAAGAATGCTCCATTTTTAAACTGGCGCTTTTGTGGACCCAAGTATGGAGATATACAAATATTTGTAAACTTTAATTTCTCAAAACCTACTGAATAGATTTACTCCAAATCACAAAAAGCACAATCTGTGTACCAAGATCTAGCTTCCTGCCAAATTTGGTGTAATTCCGTTCCGCGGGTTTTGCAGTCGTGCTTCTTAAAGAAGTCTATAGAAAATGCATGGGGGGTTTGCGATTTTTTACCCCCCTTTTGGCCCCCACTTCACAGATTACTCCGAAACTTTCCATGCACAAAGTAGACACAAAGAGCACTTTTGTGGAAAGTTTTGTGGCAATTTATCAAACGTGTCAAAGTTATTAACACAACAAAAAAGCATTTCCTACGGAAACGCTGACCTAACTATGACCATACAACTACCCAGTTATCACGGCCACTGCACACACAGACACCGCAGTGGCAGATCTGAGCCATGTTTACAGGGCTACTAATGTGGGTGGCACAACCAGTGCTGCAGGCCCACTAGTAGCATTTGATTTACAGGCACTGCGCACCTCCAGTGCACTTTACTAGGGACTTACCAGTGAATCAAATATGCCATTCATGGATAAATCAATCAACAAGTACAATTTACCTAAGGAGCACTTGCGCTTTAGCATTGATTAGCAGTGGTAAAGTGTGCAGAGACAGTGAACCAGCAAAAACAGAGTTCAAAACCAGGAGGTCAGAAGGCAAATAGGCAGGGGAGACACGCCAAAAAGCTGCCAGGTCTAACAAATTACATAGATATATACACACACACACACACATATATATATATATATATATATATATATATATATATATATATATTCACTGAAAAGAACAAAGGTTACAGGGACGTTATAGTTAGGTTCTGAATTTACTCTTGAAAAGCCATACAAATTCAGCAGTTATAGTTAACTCTCACCCTAAGTTAACTATAACTTGTGCCCTTGCCATGCCCAATTTTATTGCTAATGTTAAGTTATAATATCAAAGATGCCAAACAAAATCTCATCAATGACATAATATGTGGAGTAATTAGCTGTGCATGGCAAAGGCACTTTTGTGATAAGTAAGACTGTTAGCGCTCTAGTTGTTCTTTAGAACACTCTGGGAGGCTGAAATAGAACACAAGGGAATCAATTGATAGGCTGCTCCTGTTGGAAGTACAACTGAAAGATATTTTAGAACTCACTTAAACGTGTCCTAATTTTTTAGGTTGAGCATAGCAGCACACAAGCGCTGCTTTTCCGACGTGTTGGTATGTATCTGGGCTTTTAACTACACCCACTGCACTCCCATCACTATCACTCGTTCTTGGGCTTGCCTTGCAAAAATCCTTTGTTTTCGTTGGTAGCTGCTTTACTTTTGTTCCTCGTTAGGGCGGTTTTGTTACAGCCTTGGACATCGACCCTGTTACATGGATAATTGCACTTTTGACGATAACTCTGACAGGGAGCAAACTTCTTCTGAATGAAAGCAGGTGTCTAAATATAAGTGTCTGGGCATTAACATCTTATCTGTATGTGTCTTCTTCAGTCTTAGAATATACGAATATACGAATTTATGAATCTGTGTTCTTCACTGGTTCCTATGCATGTGCATAGATATCACAACTGTGTCTCACACCAGTTATGATATCTATGGATCACTGTCTTTCTAGTGGTTCCAATATGTATGATTTTATATATTTATTATTACTCAACTGTCTATGAATGTCATACATACCAACCCTCCCAATTCAGACAGGAGACTACCCATTGCCTTGTCTCCAGTCTCCCAATTTCTGTTTGCAGAAACCTGATTAGGCGTATGGTAAAAATGCCAAAAATTAAATGTTAATGCTTGTCACACACGTTCCAATCTCTCCCTTCCAAGAGTTATAACTGATATCAAGGGTTAATTTTTTGTCCTTCATTCTTGGAGGGGACACAGAGTATATGACGGGTTTAACATTTTATTTTGGGCAGTTTTATCAAAGGGCAAACAAAAACAGTTTTTTTGGCTGTTATTAAACTGACAAAAATGAAATGCTGACTGTCACCATACATACAAATAGACCCGATTCAGGCAGATTGCCTCCGCTTTGATTTAAATCAGTAGGGAAAATACATTATCCCAGCTATTGTTTTAAATCTCCCACTTTTCTGCTCTAAAATGTTGGTATGTATGATACGTGTATCTCTATCGCTTTTGTTATGTAAGCAGCTATGCAGCTCTAGTTTCCACAGATATCTCTCTTCATCAGTTCTAGAGGCTTTGGGAGTTCTGAATAGTTCTCTCATACAGAGCATAGTCTTACTTCAGAGTAGTATCCTTTACCTCTCGTGTCCCTTAGAACATTCTGGAAGTAATCTGCCGAGGATGCAGATCAAGGCGGAAATACTTCACATTGCACTGCTCAGATTCGCTTTGTGGCGTGACCCTTTCACGCGCAGCCGTCAGTCACGGACTTTCAAGGACGGCCTTAGGAAATGCCAGATCAGAGCACTGTAGGAGTGGGCTGAAAGAGAATACCGCATTCCCCACACCCATCTCTGGTCAACCATGAAATAAAACTACAGGCTTTCTTCAGCGGCTCTGGAATCCACTTAAAAAACTGCAGAGAGATTTGTACCGTGTCAGCACTAGCCAGACCTTGTCGAATGTTATGACAATTTAGCATGGCCAGCACGGGAGAGTCCATTTCCTTAAACTCTTGCAGATGTTTCCACACACTCCCTCCTGCCCGGATCAGCCCATTTCCCATTCCTTTTCCGGAAGAACCCAGGCTCCCTCCCTTGTTAAAAAAAAAAAAAAAAAAAAACACCCTTATAAACTCTGCAAACAGCCGTGAAATTGAACGTCCTCACACAGCTCCTCAGGGAAAAATCACCTGCTCTCCTGAACACGCCCCCACCGGTTAGGAAACATCTGGTGCCGCCCAGCAGTGCCCAACTCTCTTATGTATATCAGTATCTAGCAAAACCACGGGTAGGCAGCTAATGGGTTATGTGCCCGCTGCAGAGAGCTGTGGATGATCTGCTGGCAGGAATGACTTCACTTCTCATCCTGTGACGCAGATCCACACCGACCAAAGAGAAGAGTAACAATACCATTTAAGCACCAAGAAGCCACGGACTGTAAGCTCTGCACAACGCAATGTTGAGCAGTCAAAAATAAAATAAATATCCCCCCCACCGTCTGGGCCCTGGAAGTAGGGATGCAGGATGTGTTGCAGCACCCCCAAGATAACCATGCAGAAGTTAAGATGGGGAAAGAGCAATAGAGAGGCCTTTACGGTTCGTTTTTACCTTGACACGTTTGCTATGAGTTTAAAGGCAGAGGTCAAGTGTCACTGAATGTCTTCTGATAAACGGGTGCAAATTTAACAGATTGCTGTTTACTGTTCCTTTCCTTGACTGCTAAGTGGGCGACTTTTAGATTATGGATCAAGTTACAGTCTTGCTGGGGTACAGGAAGAATTGAAAAACGGGCTACAGGACATCAATGTTTTCTAATATACAGGGAGTGCAGAATTATTAGGCAAGTTGTATTTTTGAGGATTAATTTTATTATTGAACAACAACCATGTTCTCAATGAACCCAAAAAACTCATTAATATCAAAACTGAATATTTTTGGAAGTAGTTTTTAGTTTGTTTTTAGTTTTAGCTATGTTAGGGGGATATCTGTGTGTGCAGGTGACTATCACTGTGCATAATTATTAGGCAACTTAACAAAAAAAAATATATACCCATTTCAATTATTTATCATTACCAGTGAAACCAATATAACATCTCAACATTCACAAATATACATTTCTGACATTCAAAAACAAAACAAAAACAAATCAGTGACCAATATAGCCACCTATCTTTGCAAGGACACTCAAAAGCCTGCCATCCATGGATTCTGTCAGTGTTTTGATCTGTTCACCATCAACATTGCGTGCAGCAGCAACCACAGCCTCCCAGACACTGTTCAGAGAGGTGTACTGTTTTCCCTCCTTGTAAATCTCACATTTGATGAGGGACCACAGGTTCTCAATGGGGTTCAGATCAGGTGAACAAGGAGGCCATGTCATTAGATTTCCTTCTTTTATACCCTTTCTTGCCAGCCACGCTGTGGAGTACTTGGACGCGTGTGATGGAGCATTGTCCTGCATGAAAATCATGTTTTTCTTGAAGGATGCAGACTTCTTCCTGTACCACTGCTTGAAGAAGGTGTCTTCCAGGAACTGGCAGTAGGACTGGGAGTTGAGCTTGACTCCATCCTCAACCCGAAAAGGCCCCACAAGCTCATCTTTGATGATACCAGCCCAAACCAGTACTCCACCTCCACCTTGCTGGCGTCTGAGTCGGACTGGAGCTCTCTGCCCTTTACCAATCCAGCCACGGGCCCATCCATCTGGCCCATCAAGACCCACTCTCATTTCATCAGTCCATAAAACCTTAGAAAAATCAGTCTTGAGATATTTCTTGGCCCAGTCTTGATGTTTCAGCTTGTGTGTCTTGTTCAGTGGTGGTCGTCTTTCAGCCTTTCTTACCTTGGCCATGTCTCTGAGTATTGCACACCTTGTGCTTTTGGGCACTCCAGTGATGTTGCAGCTCTGAAATATGGCCAAACTGGTGGCAAGTGGCATCGTGGCAGCTGCACGCTTGACTTTTCTCAGTTCATGGGCAGTTATTTTGCGCCTTGGTTTTTCCACACGCTTCTTGCGACCCTGTTGACTATTTTGAATGAAACGCTTGATTGTTCGATGATCACGCTTCAGAAGCTTTGCAATTTTAAGAGTGCTGCATCCCTCTGCAAGATATCTCACTATTTTTGACTTTTCTGAGCCTGCCAAGTCCTTCTTTTGACCCATTTTGCCAAAGGAAAGGAAGTTGCCTAATAATTATGCACACCTGATATAGGGTGTTGATGTCATTAGACCACACCCCTTCTCATTACAGAGATGCACATCACCTAATATGCTTAATTGGTAGTAGGCTTTCGAGCCTATACAGCTTGGAGTAAGACAACATGCATAAAGAGGATGATGTGGTCAAAATACTCATTTGCCTAATAATTCTGCACTCCCTGTACATCCACATTTATATACGTGCAAGTGGACTGTATATATATATTTCGAAATATATCAGCAGCAAGAAACCTTCACATGAGGCACAGTGTTTTTGTAATTCTCAGGTGTGACGGTATCAGCGATTTTAATAAGATCAAAACAAACCAAGACACTTTACTTGTGTGATGCCAAATTGTTAAATATATGCAAAATCAAATTCCAGCATGTTAATATTTGTGGGGTACATACATTAGAAGGGAAGCTTTTTGACTGATGGAAATGTAGAGACCATTTCAATAGAAAATGTGCTGGCAGACCCTTGCTTTATTCATTTATTTAGGGCATTATGTTCCAAAATGCTCTACTGGACACATACTACTTCCACACTATTCTTCAGTCCAATGGGAGAGGATCATTTGCTATATTTGGCGTGGCGCTTGGATTTTGCACAACCCTTATGTCGTCATTGACATTGAAGGGAGCATCACCACTCTGATAGTTGTTCCAGCACCACTGCATGCACGTGGCGCCTCCAATCAACAGAACAAAGGTGGCGCTCACGCTCATACTGCAGCAAAGCTAATGTGTCCTGAGAACAAGATGAATGGCAAGGAGGAGGTAGGGGTGGTGGGTAGTTTAAAAAGCGTTGTCAAGGTACCACCTCATTTCCTTGAGAAGCATTGAGGGGTTCTGTGAGCGTAAACATTATAGACTTGAGAGCAAACTGGGCAAAGGTTGGAATCTGTTTGGTGGTCAGGGAAAAACAATCAGCCATTCTGAGGCACTGATAAGAAACCAAGCGTAGGCTTACCTCGGACAGCACACCCATAGCCCATTGGAAAACAAAATCAGCCATGGCAAAAATGTTCACACCTGTTATTGCAATAATAGCAAAATTAAAATATGGCTGTGGGGACTTGTTGGGTTGTGACACCCCATTCTGCTCTGAAGGCTACCCCTAGACTGCAGCCAAGTGGGAAAATACCAGAGCCACAGGGTGGCCAGTATGGCCCACATAAAGAAGGTTCAAGGCGGCATCCACCTCACACAACCTGTTTCAAACTCTGTTACATTCTATGTATGTATACCTATGAATATACAGGTCTGCATAGGGAGGTGTACCGCTGTTGTATGTCTCTCTGTGTATGCATGTGTATATATATATGTGTATACATGAAAATTCATTTGAGCTTTTTTCTTCATTTTTGTATGTGTATAGATATTTCTATGTATGTGATAGTGTCCCTCTGTAGCTATGTGCATAAGGCTGTACTATATACATGTGTATATGTTTGGATATGTTTGTGTGAATGCACGCATGGGGATGTGTGTATGAATTTCTATATTTCTTGTTTTATTGTGGATATGTTACCTTTTTCTGTACCATGATTCTGCCTAAAATGTGTCAACATGTGTTAGAGAGAATTGTTGAGATGACACAACCCTTTACAAAGATTCAATATAACATCAAATACATTAATGAGGCATGGTGGGTAGGTAAAGGTGGAATCACCTTTACTCTGGGGAGGTACTTTACTGAGAAACAGTAAACAGCATTTCAAGCATCATCCCCAAACCAACTTGTACTCTCTGACGAAGACAGACAAAAATGCAGGGCACACATGTCCAGAGATAAAAGCACTGACTGTGCCAACTTGTGACAACTCTAAAGTGGCAGCATGCATGTACTGTATCTACCATAATTACTCTGGGAGAAATGGTGGACTTTAGCCAATGACGGTGCTTCCCCAATCGCCCACCCCTAGACTTAAGAGCAACGTGTTCTCTCTCTGCATTGTTGTCCTACACAACTCTGCATTACTGGCTTCCACACTTATGTGTGCATTTGTGCCCCCACACTTCGGTTTGCATTATTGCCTTAACATTACTCTTAGCACCAGGGCCGGCTTTAGAGCTTGTGGCACCCTGTGCGACAGTCTTTTTTGGGACCCTCAACATCATGACAACCTCCTCGGAAACCCTCACTACCACCCGGCAAATGTGCCCCTCATCTCTCCATAGCCCCCTTTTCACATACATTCATTTATTTTAAAGAGCTTGTAAAAGCTGGCTTTACTAATCCACGCAGCTATCCACATAAAATATAGTTCTATTATTTGCAGCAGGCATATTAACCTTCTATGCTACTGTATGGCAAGTCAAATCTGCCACTAGACAAAACTCCCATCTCTCTCCCTAGCAGGAACATTAATCACAAGAGGTATCTTGGAATTTTAATTGTTTCCTGAAGGCTGGACCCACAAGGAACTTTTAAGCAGGTGTTTTTAAATCACAAGTTTTGAAAGTCATTGCTAAACACAGCGCCACCCTGAGGTCAGCGCCCCCCAATCCAGGTCAGCACCTGGTGCGGTCGCACCCCTCACACAGCCCTAAAGCGAGCCCTGCTTAGCACTGTTCATCGGTGAAATGTTGGTCCACATACATGCTATGTATTATAGCTCGACACCACTTTGCAGTTTTGCCCAAAACTTTTTTTGGGAGTTGTTAGTCATCACAGTTCTCTTTGTAATGTGATGTCCATGCTTTTCTTGGCATTGTGGCGCAAACGTCTCTTTGCATTGTTGCCCACACTCCTCTCTTTGCTTTCTCAGGTTCCTTCCTATTCTTGTTCTAACACCTTTCTTTCCATTATTACTCACTCATATCAGTATTCTTAGCCCTCATCACTCCCTACATTGTTTCTCCTCTCCTCTTGCCACTTTTGCACACACTTCGCTTTACATTGATTGCCCACGCCCCTTTACATTGTTACACTGACACTTCTCTTTACATTATTTCCCCCAAATTTTTCTTTGCTGTTCCCCACACACCCATCTATTGTCAGTTACCTCTATATATTTGCAGTATTGCCCCAGCTCCGCCTCGCACTGTTGCCACATATAGCTCTTAACATTTTCAGACACACAGAGCTGTGCGAGTGCTTAATTTGTAAATAAAAACGTGCCGGTGCCCAAAGCCCTCCTCTTAAACATGCGGCTGCTGCAATTAAATGTGGGAACACAGAATACTGAGGCAGCGTAATACTTAAAACATCTTGGGTCTCTTTAATCCAGGTAAAGCCACTCCTTGCCCCTTCAGCTCACTCTAGCAGCTTCCTTCTTTCTCCCATTGTGACGCTTTTCCCCCTCCACCGTCTTTCCTATATGCGTCGTCTTTCCTATATGTGTCTTTTCCTCGCAGCAAATGCTTGAGGCAGAAAAATAAGCCCCGGCCCTCAAAAATAAGGGTCGGTGCTCAGCACCGGAAACAACAAGCACAAATTAAGCACTGAGCTGTGCACTGCTGTTCATCCTCTGCACACACCTCTTTGCACTGATGTACACGTAACTCTCTTTGCGATGTTGCCCCATATATTTTTTGCAATAATAGTCCACATTTTTCATCATTGCTGCCGTCACACCGTTCTTTGCATCGTTGCCTCACAGGCCTCTCTTTGATATTATTAATGACACACCTCTGCGTTGTTGCCCTCACCACTCGCTTAATTGTTGACCAGACCTCTTTTGCATTGTCCCCCCCCCCACAACTCTTTTTTTTGTTGCCACTGCACATCTTTCTGAATTGTTGACCATACAACTTCTGCATTATACAGCGGTGAAGGTTGGTCAGGAAGATTCACGCGGGCATATAAGGTTAAAATATATCATACAACAAGGAGGGTGCATTGAGAGGGGCTCAAGGGTCAGTAGAAAGGGAGAGGAATGCCGACTGGTAGGTGTATTAAGTAAGAGAAAACTATATTTTGTAAAATGACAAACATTTTTGAAGAGTTTCAAAACAGAGACAGGGAGAGTGCATGGGCATTTTTGTCTGTATATGTAAAAATCATGGTGAAATGCGACAGACACTCCACACCTGACTGAAAGCATTTGTACCCAACTATTTGTACAAAATACATTTATTGGGGGGATCCTAAACACCACCCTTGAAGCTACGCCCCTAGCATTATTGCCCCAATCCTCACTTTGTACCACTGCCCACATACCTAGTAGGCACTAGCAGGTCTCGACACTGCACAGTTGTCCCCACACCGTTGTATATGGTTGTCCCCTGCACCTCTTTGCAGGTTGCACCGCACCTCCTTGTGTTATTACACACACAGCTCCAGTGCTAGCCCCCACCTTCGCTGCATTGTCGCCCACAAATCTCTCACGTCACTGTTGCAGCTGTGATGACTAACAATAAAGCACGGCTCCCAGTTCCCAAAGAGTTCTCCTTTCACACTAAACCTGAATGTTGGCCAGATGTGCCTGTCCATCAGGGCGAGCCCAGCTCGCGGTGAGCGGATGTCAGACGTGAGCGCGTGCTGCCCAAGTGCTGCGCTGGCGATATCCCGAGCTGCAGAACTACTGCATTAGCACAAGTTCTGTGCTTCCAGAATGGTAATTTTACCGCAGTAAGGACTGATGTGCCCATGTCCCAAAATGCAGACGTCAGATGAGATCATCTCGGGGAGGGGGCAGGGACCTCGCTCCCACCCGCGGGCAATAAATTTCAAGAAATGTGCTTTGTGTCGTTCTGCGCAGCCATTACCAGCACTCTGCTTTAATAGCCTCCTTTATAGGAGGCTGCATGACTATTTAATCAGTGGGCGAACATGCTGCAGAATCCGTTCGATGGTCAAACTGATCGATGGCTTATGAAAGAAGAGAAGCTGCACTGGTATAGGGAAGAGGGGCGCGAGCGGGATGTGGACTCCAGAAGTAATGGGGCCAATATGAGAACGGTAGATTTAATTTCTGTAGAGATGACACTTAAGACACATGAAAAGAGAGGTGCTCATAGTTCAGAAATGAGCTAAAATGTGATTTAGAGTGGCACGCGGAAGAGCACTGTGGAGGGGTTGCTTGGGCACCAGGGGCGCCTTTGGATGCTCGTTGGGAGTACCAGTTATCTCTAGCCCACGCAGGGGACTTAAAACACCTGTTTAGGTGGAATTACGACGATAAAGCGCCTCTGTAGTAGGACCGAGCCAGCTCTGGACGTCCCAGGACTCTGGATGGAGGGGTGGAGAGGATCATTATCAGACTCCCTGTCCGTTATATGAAAAGAGTAACTGGTCTTCCACCCAAGTACATGTCCTGCTTCGTCATTCCATACAAACCAATAGGAGCTCACATGATACAGCCAGAATGTTATCCAGGCCAGGTTTATCTGCTTATATACTTGGTGACCAGAGGCACTAGATGGCTCTTTCTAACTGCCCAACTGAAGGCAGAAGTAAAAGAACTTGTGCCTTTAAATCTCTCTGAAAGATCACGTGACTTAAGCAGCTAATAGGCTCCACAGCAAATACATGTGAAATGAAACAGCGGGAGTATGGAATTGTATGTTTTATCACACTGACTCTCTATTTAATTTTGGCACTTCGTAATCACTTTGAAGCCTCATCAAAGTGATAGGTAGAACAACAACCTATCCAAATAAAGCAAATTTCCATACCACCCACTGCAGCGTTTATTACTTTGCGTTCTGAGGCTAGTCTGCAATGACCATATATTTCTTTTCTGTGTAAGAGCTACTAAAAGTAAGGATAGCAATACTACTATGCAGAACTCAAGGCTGTTTTCAGTCAGTTTCTCAACCAGCTGTCAGTCAGTTTTGGTGGCTAAAGAGAGCTAAGCAGCCTGAAGCTACACTGGACTTGCCATGGCTCACACAACCTGGTCAAGTGGTGGATCCATCATCAGAACTCACGCATCAAAGATCTACAGCTAGAAGTTTAGTAACTAGCCCATGAATCATCCTTCCTGAAAAAAAATGCTATTAGAGTTCAGTTGCTTTCTCCGTTTCCATGGAGGTCCACTAATATGTGGTGTGCGCGTGGCTCTGATCCAACACATGCTGTTGTCAGCATCCTGCTCCTCTGAGGGGGATAAAGATGGTACTTCTGGTCTCTTCCTCTTCCACTGTTCAACCTAGTCTCAGACCGTGACGCGTGCTGTGCGATAAAGTGCAATAAAGTACTCATCATGTCTGCCAAGTGCTATGGTGTGGTGAAGGGGTAGACATGCAAGAAAGAGTCCTATTGGGAACAGTGAGGTTCTCTGTGGTCTACTCTATGGAATTCTCTTATATGTACTCTAAGTGCTGAATACACTGTGTTTCAGCTCATGAGCTGAGATCAGAGATAACAACATTAATCTGCCAAGGTCCCACAAGTAAATACACAAGCACATTTTGAATCCATTAAGGGTGGGAGAAGCTCATGGAGTTCTACTCAGCGGAATTTTGCAGAATTAGCTACAAATTCTGTGAAATTCTGTGGAGTTTGCGTGCTGCGTAATGCCGTCATCCTAGGCAGTGAAAGCTTCAATTTCAGGCCTCTTGTGCTGACAGCCCACCAACCTGGCACCTGCTGTTCTCAACCACACCAACACACTTCCCTTTACCAACTGCCCTCCTTCACAAACTTGCTATGGAGGCCAAGGCCTACCTTAGTGGCAGTAATAGAATGTGAAACTACAAGGGGCATCATCCCTAGTCCCAGACCAGAGACCCCAATCTCTTAAATTCAGGGTATGTATAAACTATTACTGCCACACAATTAGGCCTTGAGTGCTTCTATATTAGGTATTCCTTTCCAGTAGTGGGAGGGACCAGTAGTCAGCTCACTGATGTATGGTTAGGGATCCTTGGCCCTGAAGAATGCCCCAGACCAGGTTAGGCTTGCTGTGAGGGCAGAAATATGTTGGCTTTGTCTTATGACGGGGTGAGTCATTATACCCACATATACCGTTGATTCATTTTTTAATCTTACCAATGGACACTATTATTAAAGGTATATTAACACTTGCTGTCAGCTAGGTAGTTTTAATTCAACTGGATCCCGTTATTATCGAGAAAACGTATTCTAAGAACTCCCTCTGGGTGTACCTCACAATGAGGTCGAGTCACCCTGGTGGCATTGTCCTACTAGGGTGGGGATAGGTGGTCTATGATGAAGCATGACACTATTAAGTGTGCGAGACCACCTATTCCATACAGAGGAATTCCCCACATAGGATCGAACACAACAGTCTTTAATAAGAACACCAAGAAAATATTGACACAATCACAACCAATGTGGTTGTTACTGATGAAGTGATCTCATTTCCTCCACACCCTTTGTTTACACTGTTTTGACTTTGGGAGGATAAGTGGAGGTTAAGGTGCCCATGTGAAGTGCTCCCGGCCCTCCCTGTGTGTTTCAATAATCTTAATAGCAGGTCTTGACATAAATGAATATTGCAACTGGGTTTCAAATGCAAAATATAATGCAACACATTGTCATGCTTTGGGTGGTTCAAATGATAGAATTGTATCCGGCATACGTTGTTATTTGAGGATATGTTTCACATGTGATCCAAGATAAAAGTGGCCCTGTGCGCTCCACAGACGTACAATGACAAATATGGTGCATATTCACTCCTTAGTGAAGGGGCAGAAAGAGAAGAAATGGGAACATTATATTAAAGACCATCTGACTGCAGCAGGTGCGAGAGGGGATTTTACATTGCTCTGCAACAAGGCAGCAAAGCAACATATATAGCAGTGACGTACTAGGAAGAATATGGGATGAGTGATATAATGCCCGGGGTGTTTACTTTGCTCAGTCTTATAATTTTTCTAATTCTTGAGTTATCTCCTACAGTGGTGATAATCCTATTCGATTAACAGAAAATAAATACGAAGTATTGTAAAATACAAAGGGGGGACGTGTGTGAGTGTGTTTCTTTAGATGGGGGCAGAGGGTTCTCGTCGGTACCCTACAAGAGTTCCTCTGGCAGGTCTGTTGTATTCGTAACATCGTGCATATTCCTAAAAGTGAGTCCCCTGTCCTTTTTTTCTGCAGAGGTGAAGGCTGTGCACATATGCCTCTAGGGGAAAGATAGCTTTCCGGGCATGACCCCGAAAAAGATAGGTTGCACAGCAGCCAAAGGGATTTTAATTTAGCGGCAAAAACGTTCTCCTTTTTTTGTAGAGAGATGTATCAGTCCAGCAAAAGGACTTGGTTAAGTAGACTGCAAGGCTGAGACCCGAGGAAAGTCAAAATGATTTTGTTCTCTCATGTGGATACCACCAAATCAATTTTCAAGAAAGTAAGAGCTAAAGACTTGACAGACAGATCTGCTCTATACTGTTATTGAAATCACTATTTAGATGAATTGTTTCACTGTTTTTCCCTGCTCCCGTATAGATTGGGAACGAGGTGAAGCCTCTTTGTCTGGATACCTTGATGAGATTTAAAGAGAACATAACATTTGAGGGTGAACTGGATAATACCTCTTACCCTTTACCGCACTTGCTTTTCTGCTGCATCACTCTACTGCTTTTTAGGTCTCGCATAACAGACAGTTTGAGCTGTTAGGTTGCAAAAGACCTCCGTTGACAGTCAGTCCATTACTTACCATTGGTTGGATTTCTTGTCACTGTCATTTGCTTGCCTCTTATTCAATGGCTTGCCTTCCTCTTCGTGTGTTTGTCCGTCTCCTGGAGCATAGCCTCTTTATGACCCTTTTGATTAGCTGACTTGTATCCTTTCACTGCTCACATTTAGGGGATTACTTTTTTCTTTTTCATTCAACAGTCCACGAGAGTGCATGTGTTTTCTAGCTGTCCTCCTTGTGTATTGCTTTCTGCCCTCAATACCCATCTCCCATACTGTGATGCTCCCCAGCCCTCCCAGCTTGCCTTTAAAAACAGATATATTTGTGCTAGAATACGACTAAAGAGCAGCCCTCAATGGCTGTTTTTGTTCTATCTCATTTTATCTATCTCCTGCATTCTACATATTAAATAAAAGCACAAGCTTTGGCACACACAGCCTTTTAGCGCACTTGGGGAAGATCCACCTGCTGCACTCCGTAGGCTGGTGTCTAAGGCAGAAGGTATACTTAGCATGACACTTCACCTGAAGGCCTATGAATCTGCTGCCTGGGTTAGTGCAGCGAACAAATGGCTGAAACCTGGGGAAAGTAAATTAGGCCTTCACAAATGTTTAAATTTACATTCTGGCGCTTCCTTATTCTTGTTAAATTATGTTCTGAGTTTCTTGGGTGAAAACTATTTGAAAAATTAACCAGGAAATTTATAAATATTGTAAACATTGGATTCAATGTACAATTTTAAGATATCACAAGATCATGGATGACGATTCACCAAAATGTCAGGGGTAGCGGAAGTGACATCACACATCTGTGACCTATATGACACCCCTGACATTATCATGAGCTTTGACCCTGAATCTTCCAATGGGGTGATAGCACATGATCTTGTTTACATGACAATTATTAACTTCGCTGAAGTTCCGTAACTGTAGGATTAATATAGCAACTTGTTGGAGGTTGAGTACTATTAGAGGTAAGTTGCCACCTACCACTATCAATAATGCCCCCAGACAGTGTTAGGTCCAGTCATGGTCTCAAAATATCAGCCCCTGGCCCAACCCCTGGTAACTTGCCAACAAGCAACAGGCAGCTTAACTTAGGAGACAGGTATGGGAAGCCTTCAAATACACCAGTACAGTAAGTAAGTAAGACACATCACACAATAAAAATCCCACGCTAATTAAAAACATTGTAAATATGTTTAACTTTAAAATGGCACCAGAATGACAAACATCCAATATAAAGAACCACAGTAATGATTTTTTTAAAGATTAAATAAAAAAAATGTGCTTTCTAGTGCTTAGAAATCAATAGCGCCAACTGGCGACATCTGGTCGCGCTTGACCGGGATAAAGTCAAAGTTTGAGGCCAACAGCAATGGTGTCCTGCTCGGATACACTGCGCAGGAGGCCTTAGTCAAAATTTTACCTTCACATTTTGAAACTTTTCTGGAGCTTTTCTCAGTCAATATCATGTGGGCCTCCACAGCAAGCTGATTTTGATGCAACGTCATTGGATTGCTATTCCGTGAGACCTCTGTCAAATCCTGGAAGTCTGGAGCTTTCAGCGGGATGAACCTGAAATCCAGGGCGGGTCACGGTTGAATGTAGTTGGCTCGACTCACAACGGCGAGTCAGTCTACTTATGGAGCTTTTTCCAAAAGTTACCCCAAAACTCTCCAAACTTCTGGGATTTCTTCCTGAAGTTTCTCTTGAGGTTTCAACAATTCCAAAACACATATCCAAGGATCTAGAAGCTCTGACATGGCCTTTAGAAATTTAGGACCACAATTCCCACAATGCACCTGGCCAAATCCTTAAAAGTCCACTAGATGCACTCCAGGCTGGGGACTTTTGTGGCAGTTAGTGCAGGCAAGCAATGACAACCAATTGCTTTCAGGGAGTCCACACCTGAGTCCTTTTTGAAGCAAGGCAAAGTCCTTAGGGCTGTTGTTCCAGTGTGCAACAGGAGCAGTATTTCACAGTGCAGTCCTCTGGGTTGCAGATCAGGATTCCAGCAGGGAAGTCATTCTTCTTGTGGTTTCAGGCAGCAGATCTTAGTTGCAAAGCAGATCAGCCACTTTTATCCAATCATCTTAGGGAATAAGAAGGGGGGCACCCTTGTCCAATGAGCTGCGGGTTGCCAACCAAAAGCATGACAACCTCCTCCAAAGTGTGGCATTTTCTTGTCCCATAAAGCACTGCACTTTAAAATTCCAAGATGGACAATATTCCTCCAGAGGAGCAAGACCTGGCTAAACCAACTTACTTGTGTGGCTCATTTCTAATTACCCTCCCCCTCTGGACATCTGCATCTATCCATGGGGTACAGGGTGAGAGGGCAGTCATGGCTGGCATTCCTTTCTGTTCTGCTTCATTTGAAGCCCAGTTTGATTTACCCAGTCCCCTTCCTGGCCTGGCCTCTGCATCTGCAGACCTCCCTCCATCAGATATCCTATGCTCAGTGCAGGTCACTTATCACTTCATCAAAGCAGCCTGGCTAATCCTGTTAAGCCTGAACAATCAGGAGAGGCCACTGGCAGGCTGGAATTTGGTTTACAGAGAAGAAAGTCTTATAACTTATTTTATGTATCAGTTAAGATAAATTCAACAATGGCAAGTTATTGGATTTATCATTACCATTCTTTTGCGTCACTTTATGACACATTTAGCTCCTTCCTAGCAATACTTATGCTTATGGAAAATATCCTCATGTTAGCCTATGGAGCTAAGTATCTGCAATGAGGAAGATTGAAAGATGCAGTTTTTATCTCACCATGGCATATAAAACATCTATCATAATGTCCCTGCACATAGTTGCATGTCACTCCATCCGTGAGGCATCTAGAGGAGACATTAGGGGTGACTTATGTATAAAATTAAGGTATATTATCAGTTTAGAAGTACCTTAAATCCAGAAGTCGAATTGGCACACATTTTAATTTTTTTAAAGACAGTCTGCAAGGCAGGGCTGCCTTTACAAATGACAGCAGGCACCACAGCAGTGCACCTCCAGTGCAGGAAATCTTTTAGGCCTCTAAACGTCCCTGCCCTGTTATATAATAGGGACTTAAAGGTAGTTTTAATCCCCCTTTCCCTATTATCTACAAGGTACTTAACAGGAGTCTGTCACTGCCAATTGCAATTGTGCCACTTTGCCATATACTTTTTATTTTAGAGCCCTGGGCCTTTTTTGAAGAGCCCAGGGCACAGTAGGGGCAGTTACTACCAGTATCTGTCAGAAAAATTGGGGGGAACATACTAAAAGAATTACTTTCTCACACAACACAGTGTCAATTTTAGATATAACCTATGTGAGAAATTGGGTTGCTAGCCGAGGGGGGTGAAACGCTACTCAAGCAACAGTCACAATCCTTGTCAGAGTGAGCCACTAAAAGTCACTAAATCAACATGTGCTAAGCACTCTGGCAGCTTGGCACAAAGCAGACAGACTTACCTGAGAGCCAATGAGTAACATATTTATGCAGCCCACAAACATCAATAAAGTGAAAACACAGCAAGAAAAATCTCATTCCAATTTAGAAAAATAAAAACAGTGAATCATTAGAACCAGAGATAAGCACTTTCAAAGATTTAAGGTAAATCTAGTTGTGCAAGACCAGGTGAAAGTCACAACTTCAAGCCCAATGCTATGGAGTAAGGGCCATATACAGGGACCAGTTTAGTCCCACTGAAAAAGTTATCTTCTGAAGTTCAGTGTTAAGTGTTCCATTTGCAGTGGAGGAGGCTGCAAGGAGCAGGAACAGCATCATGGATAGCCATCACTGTAGTGCAAAGATCCTGTCGGGAATCATGGACGGTCGTTGCTGGAATTTTACATTGGTAGTCACCATGAGATGTCTGTGCTTTAGTGCAAAGTGCAGACCTCCCATCGCTGGCAGTCGCTGTAGCGCGAAGTTCCTGGTTTACTGGATATTCGCATTGGCAGTCGGTGCGGGCAGCAGGATCTTGCCACAAACTAGCCCATTCACGGTTATGAAAAGCACAAAACTTTAGGATTTCTCCCTTTTTTCAAGGAGGGGCTCAACTGATTCCATACCAATGATCCAGGACCTAAGGGACACCACTTAGGGATCAGGAACTTGCTCAAGCAGAGGCCTGCAGTGCACAGGCTGTTTCAGTTGAAGGTCTAGGCAGCAGGTCAGCTGAGCAGATGCAAGGAGGCCTCTGGAGCTTGTTTGTCCCCCTAGATCAGAACAGGAGACACTTGGAGTCACTTCTGCCGGGGATGAAGGCTGCACATCCAGTCTTCCTTCTCAGCAAGCAGAACAGTCCCAGGAGGGTACTGATGAGTGGGTCTGACATCCTATTTTTATACCTGATGCCCACTTTGAAGTGGAGACAAACTCTGGAGTTTTCCCCCTACAGAAGTGTCTGTAACTTCCTGACTCTTTGCTCTAGTCTGCCAGCACATTAGGCTAATGGAAGTTCTTTGTGTGTGAGCTGCAGCACTGTCTTTGAAGTGCAAGTGCAACAGGGGACATCTGTGCCCCACTCATCAAGTCAGGATGGCCTATCCTGCCAACACCAAGACCATTCATTGTGTGCGTTGTCTGGGAGAAATAGACAAAGAACATCTGCAAACTACACCTAGTTCTGTGACACAGGAACATGTTGCAGGCACCACATTTTTAGAGCAAGAAAATGGCAAGTTTCTAAAAGTGGCATTTTTAGAATGGTGACTTAAAATTAAACTTTAACATTAATGGGGTTTTAAATTACAATTTGTCAGACATCAAACATGACATACCTACCTGGTCCCAAAGAAAAGTTATCACTTACTAAATGTAATAAGGGGACCCAATATTATCCTATGGGAGAGGTAGGCCTTGCAAAAGTGAAAATAAATTTGATAGTCTTGGACAAGGACATGTAAACTTAAATGTACATGTCCAAAATATTAAATACAATGCACACTGCCCAAAGGCTGTTTAGGGCCTACCTGGAGGATGAGTTATGTGCATTAAAAAGGAAGGTTTAGGCCTGTCAAAAAGGTTTATTTTCCAAGGTAAAAAGGCAATTTAAAACTGCACATAAAGGCTGCAATGGCAGACCTACGACATGCTTCAGAATGCTACTTAAGTGAGTGGCACAATCAGTGCTGCAGGCCCACTAGTAGTATTTCACGTACAGACTCTGAGTATATGAATTATCACTCTACTAAGGACTTGTAAGTAAATTGAATGTGCCAATTGGGTGTAAGCAAAATTCACCATGCTTAAAGGAGAGAGCACAAGCATGGCAGCACTGGTTAGCAGTGGCAAAGTGCATAGTGTCCTCTGCCCAACAAAAATGATTTCAGCAAACACGATGGGAGGAGGCAAAAAGTTTGGGGGTGACCATGGAGAGAGGGCCCTAGGTCTAAAAACCTATATTAGGGTAATGCTAAGATATGCTAAGGGGACCTTACTACTTTCTTTTTGTATTAAATTAAAAAGTATGTTTTCATTATGTTTTCATCTGCAGAGTATATACTGCCACAAAACAATGACTAATACTTTGAGTATACCATATTTTAAGGTTAAATTCAGAAACATAAATGTTAATGTATTCACTATAAGGAAACATAAAAACAACTTAATTAGCATGCATTGGCAAAGCCAGTAGGTCTGGCGGACCATCAGCCTTTTGCCAATTCTTGTTTTGTTTAGTCATGGTCTTTGCAAACTGTATTGTTTGTGAAGCTGACAGGCATTTGTCAATCTAACAAAAAACCTTGACTAAAGGCAAAAAATGTTTTTGGTCTTTAAAAAATACACATTACCATAGTGCTGCCTGGCACTGTAGTGAACTACTTTGTGTGTGGATGTGCTCCCAGTGAAAGGGTAGCATGATGTAACTCAGTGTGAAGTCAGCCAACAGCTGAAGTGGGGTGACCCATTGCTCCATGATGCATGCTCGAGTGGGTTGGATAAAATGTGAATGACACAACCACAGACAAATGGGTGAAGTGTGACTGAAAACCTCTACAAGTAACTATGCCATACACATAATTGTTTGTAAAATCCAAAGGTCTTGGCTAACACAGACAAAAAATTGATAATTGTTCTTTCATTGGTTGGCTGTCTCAAGAAAGAAAAGCACGAAAGAAAATGAGTAATAAAGAAAAAGGGAAAGAAAGAAAAAAGGGTTGAGAGGAAAAAGAAAGAAAACATAAGGGAAAGATAGAAGAACCAATGAAATAAGAAGGCTAGAAACAAAGAAGAAAGAAGGAAAATGGAAAAAGGAAAGGAAGAAGGCAAGAAAAAGTGATAGGAAGACGGGAAAAAAGGCAAGAAAGAAGGAAGAAAACAGTGCAAAAAAGAAGCAAAGAAGGAAAGAAAGGAAAGAAAAAAGGAAGGAAAGAAAGAAAGTAAGAAAAAGAGAAAGAAAGAATGAAAGAGAAGGAAAAAGAAACAAAGGAAGAAGGAAAGAAAGAAAGAATGAAGGAAAGAAGGAAATAAATATAAACAATGTGCTACATTTACTGCCAATTAAACATGATAACGGTTGGTATTCTTCCTTGGCAAAGTTTATTAAAGAACCATTGGTAAAACTGAGTTCAGAATCAATGTGTACTGAAGAATTGTCCTCTTATGAATTCACATGTATGATATTGAAGCTTTTGGTTATTGTGTATCTAGTAACAAGAGGATAACTTAATACAGAACAGTTTCACATGGACGCAATCTATTATGCTGTGAAATACCAGCACTCATATAAACAAAGTGCACTACAAAAGGAATTTACAACAGCATTGGCAGGAATCAAGAACTGATAGACAATGGAATGTGATTAGTGCTTATATTGGGTATAAACCATCCTGCTTTCACTTCAGACTCTAAACATGAAGGCAACACTAAAGTAATTGTAAAGTAAACAACACAAACACTGTCACTGAAGGCAGCTACCTTGAGTGCGGATGTGCTCACTGTGAAAGAGCAAAATGCAGTCACTCACAGTAAAGTTAACCAGTGGCTGACCCACAGCCCCATGCTGTATTCTGCAGTGGGAAGAAGCAAAATGAGAATGACACAACAACAACAGACCAAAGGATAAAGAGAGGTAGCTGAAAACCCTTTTATGTAAGTATATTACCCATATAATTTTAGTAAAATCAAAAGGCCGAACCTAAAGGTGTGCACTTTGTCATGGATTCCCCTCAATATCATGGGAACTCATTTGGACAAATACTTACATACAATATGCCAGTACCAGAATTTTGCAATTAGTGCAGTCCATATACTATGGGTGGCCCTTCGGTCAAGAATTACCTCTAGAATTACAGGGCCAGCATTTTGGTTGCCTCCCTCAATATGCCACGGTTGTCCTCCATTATGTCAAGAATTAACACCAATATGCTACTCTCATGGGTGTCCCACATACTAAGAATTTGCTCAATATGTCAGAATGTTTCCATAGGTGTCCACATGCGGCAGGTATTCTCTCTCATATACTAGTGCCAGTGTTTTGTCACAGGTACCGGTCATAGTAAGAATTGCCTCTCTGGTATGCCAGCCCCAGCACTTTACTGTGGGTGCATCTATAAGTTAAGAATGACATTCAGTACGTCACAACGAACTGCAGACTTGCAGGCTTAAAACCGCATTGTCTCCCACACTCACTTACATTCACTCACTCTCTCATTCTCACTCAAACTCATTCATTCTCCTTACTAGCTCTCTTGCACTCAGTCTTACTGTCACTCTCATTCCCACTGATTTGCATTCTCTCTCATTCAGTCACTCAAATTCTCACTCATACTCTTTCACTAACTCTTACTCTCATTCACACTTATTTTCACACAGTCTGAGTCATTCATTTCCACTCATTAATGCACACACGCCCACTCGTATTCTCATTTTCTCTGACTCACTCATACATTCATTGTTTTCACCTATTCTCATTCACTAACATTCTCATGCAGTTACATTCCTACACTGTCACTCACTTTGACTCATTCTCGCTCCCATTCATTCTCAATCACATTCCATCATTCTAATACGCTTCACACTTATTCCTATTCATTATCACTCATTCACACTCACTTTCTTTCTGACACACAGATTCTCGCACATACAGACACGCTCTCGCACATACATAGGCTCTCAAACACAACACACTCACATGCACACATGGATACAACATACATTTAAAAGCATTTTAATGAACATACCTCTGTTGTCAGTGAATCTTCTCTTACAGCTACTGGGGCTCCATTTCTGTTAACATTAATAGCGAGTAACACATTATTACTCAATATTGGTCTAACAGAAGATGGGCATAAAACCCCTGTGTTCCTGCCACTGATGTTGCCATTTCAGAGGCCAGGGGACAGCAAAATCAGTGCCAGGGGCAGCAAAGGCCTATCCAGGGTTCTCGACTGAGACCCAACACAATCCCTAATCAAAATCAATATTTCCATTCCCCACCTCTCAGCCATTCTTGCTATTCTGCTTGCCTCATTATCCCTCTGTCTTCCTCGTGTGTATCCTTCTCTTTGTATCTACCTGAGTTTTCTCATGCCAGTTTATCTTTATTGTTTCTTTTAAATCTGTCTCCTGCTCTGTATCTTTGAACTGTTTCTTTCTCACCTGTGTCTCATTAATCTCTCCTTTCTCTCAGCTGTCTCTTACCTTCCCTACCAGCTGTCTTTTTTCTGGAATGTCTCTTATCATCCTTGTCAGACCTCTCCTCTATTTCTGTCTATCCAAGCAGTGTCTTTCTCATCTGTCTGCCTGTCAAACCTATTAACCCCTGTCTTCAGTCTCTTTTTCACCAATCTCTGTCTCACACACACGCACGAGCGCATAGTCCTTTTTCGCACTCAGTCTGTCTGGTGTGCCTTCTTCCTATTTTCTGTTCTCTCTGGTGTCCCTGGTCCTTAACTCTTCCTTTTCTCTCGTGTATGCAGGGCCCTTGTTGAAATTGTTATTTTCAGTTTGAGCACACCACCTTCACATTACACTGCAAAATCGGCACAGGCCAAAGCACCAAATTAACAAATGGAGCCAACATTTTATTTTCTGTCCCATTTTCTTTATTCACAAATGGTGCTAACATTTTGTTTCATTGCAGTGATCAGAGTGTCACTATGGAATTTATGTCACCCAAATGTAACATTGGCGGCATGAAAAAAAGATTTAAAAAGGCTCATGCGAGCACTACTTCTAGTTCCTGGTACTTCTTTAGTGACCTTTTAGGCCAGGGGTCACAGTGGTAGTACTAGGGGTTGCAAGGAGGAAACCAGTGGTCTCTACTGCGATACCAGGCACCCCCTAAATGTCTATGCACAAGATATTTGTTATATTTTCCACTAGTATTTAGAATTTTTAAAAATGTTTTTAAACAATATTTTACAGAAAAACATTGAAAAAGACAACAGCTCGACACTCACTTATAAAGGCGTTGCCAATTCTTGTTGACTTTGCAATGCTTGTTTATTCCCCTTCTTTCTTCCCTGTCTCTTCACTTCCTCCTATAGCCCCCGTTCACCACAATATCAATCTTTATCTAGCTACTTCATATATTTCACTTTACCCCATTCTCCCCTCTATCTCTAGGCTATTGTTTCCCTCTTTCAGAAACCCATTTTGAGGGCCATGGGGCAAGCAGGTTTTACTTAACTCAGCTGTGGGGATTGAGGACTCTTACTCCTGATGTCCCGGGGCTGGACCTTCTATGGATCCTGAGCAACTGGACCAATAACCCCTTCAGCACTTGACACCCCGCAATAAGGCGGCTCAAGTATTCCCAGGGGTCTCTGGTGGATGGGGTGGGAGGACACAACTCAAAATACACACAGCAATAAATGATAGTGCAGCCAAATGCTTGCTTTTATGAAAAAAATAAGTATTTTATTTTACTGCTAGCAACACAAAGGGAAATATGACATTCAGAAACAACTTCTACAGCCCTCTGAGGTCGGGGCTCTAGTGTTGTTAGTTGGTTCCCCTCGCCCACTTCCTCCTCGCTCTAGCGATGGTGGTATTCCCCATTCACTGGAAGCTTCACTGTACTCTGATTCGTAGGAGGCCCACCCCGACTTAAAGTAAAAAGTGTTCCAGTGCCAATGCGCAACCTGACAAGCAAGTTGCACCAGGGAAGACTGGCCTAAAATCAGTCTTTACGACACCTGCATGTTCAGAGCGACCTGAGTCTCTTGGCAAGCCCCCTCTGCAGGCTCAGGAGCTGAAGTGGCAGCCTTTAGTAAGTTTTCTGCATGGAGCCCAGGCAGATGCGCTCAACAAGTCCTCGAGTTCCTCAAACAAGATTGTGAGGCCACAGAAACTGAGGTTCTTAGTGACTCCTCCAAGCTGGGTAAGTTATTTGAGCCTTCCCACGGTAACTGGGGGGGGGGTGAGGAGGGGGAGTAGGGCAACGGTCCCAACGCTGGTCCTAAGGCACAGTGCAGATCAGGTCCATAGCGGTCCCCACAGTGGCCTCTCTCTTCCAGTGATGACCCTGACCCGGCCCCAGTGGCCCTCTCTGGCATACGGTGTTACCGTCTCACCAATGCACATGGGATCTGACCCAATCAGCACAGCAAATCCCTCATGGGGGGCACTCATTGCCACAGGAATCCACTTGACAGGATTCTCCACTGGACCTTGCTCCCTCCAGTGCTCAGCTCTTCCTCATAGGGCACACTGAGCTTGGCAAGCAAGCAGGTGCTGCTGCTCCTGGCTCCAGGGCAGGTGGTGGTGTGTTCCCTGGGTGATGTCCCTCACTCAGCTGGAAGACTGGCAGGCCTTAGCCCCTAGTCATAATCACATGCTGAGCTTCTTCTTGTTGCACAGCCCGACTGGTTGTTTAACAATTGACCATTTTGGGGATCGCAGCCACCCCTAATAGTCGATTTTGAGACATCAAATGTGATGATTCAGTCTCTGAGTCTTTGAAGATTATGCTTGGGGTCTGATTCCTTTTGAAGTGCCCATTCCTCTGCCCTCTCTTCCTCCTAAAAGCTGTCTGTCACAGCAGAAGCCACTCCAAAGCTGATGGCCCCATAACACAGGACATGGGAGTAACTAAAAGTTCGCACGTGTATGTCAGCCATAGTGATATGTGTACTTCAGCCCTACCTTTTTTGATTCTTCTATCACCCCCATCTCCTTCCAGAGATGTGCACAGGCCCTACCTTGTGAGCTCTCTCTGAATCAAGGAGCACACTTTGAAGTGTCCTGGAGAAGCCTGGCTCTCCTCTGCAGTGTATCCAACCCAGCTTAAAGGAACACAGCAATACACAGAGCTGCCAGGGGGATTCATCTACATCCTCATGTTTCACCATACAGCACTGAGTCTCAAAAAATAGAACCCAGAATCAGCCATGCACTGTACCATTCGCAGGCACATATACACCCAGTACATGTATACAAAATCCACACACACTGTACTATAGCCTTCATGTATTGTACCGCTCACAGGCACACATACACCTAGCACATACATATACCATACCCCACTGTGCAGCACTGCAGACTTCAAGTATTGTACCACTCGCAGGCACATATAGTCCCAACACATGCATATAATGTACATGCACTGCAAGGTACTGCATTAGCCTTGTATTCTGCTATTCACAGGCACATGTGCACCACACATGGCACAATGGTGAGTTAAGAACACGGCAATGGAACTTTAAATGAGTGAGCCTCTAGGCCTCACACCTTTGACACAGTTCAAAAGAACCTGTTCAATCTTACTAATCACTACATGGTATGCTGCCACCAGGCACTCCTGCTGCTTAACTTCTGGTGAAGGCAGTAGCTTTCATCACTACTAGCATAGCACTTTGGGCCCCTTCCTGGTCAACCAAGACCGCAATCCATGAAGCAGGTCTATGTCATGGTGCACACACATGATCTATGTTTACCTATGACAAAAAAAAAAATAAGAATTACAGAACCAGACAGCAGTACTGCTGGGGCACTCAGGGCAGGGATGGACATCCATTGGCATGTGGAGGACTTTTCTGTCCCAACAACCCCTTACAATCCATCTTTTTAAGTATAACTCCACTCTTGCCTTCTCACTCTACATCTGTATTTTGCTTCTTTATACCTTTCACCCTTGGTCTTCGGTATTTTTCAGCTCTTCTTCTTTTTACTATCTTTCCTCTTCCTAACCTGTCATTTCTCTCCCCTTCTTTCCCTCCTGCCTTAATTTAATATCTCCCACTTCACTTCCACTGTCCGTCAAGTGGCCTCCCTCTATTTGCCGTACCCATCCATTCTTCCATGTATCACTATGCCTACCTCCTCATTGCTAGCTTTATTTCATGGCTCTAACTCTATTTTCTCCCCGCTATCTCTTTACTTTTCTTCCTCTCCTAAGCTCTTAGAGTAAGAATAAAGGCAGGACAGTGGAGAAAAAAGTCTGTGCTACCAGCATTCTGTTTACTGCAGTCGATTCAGGGAGGTCTGCAGCCCTCAATCCTTTGTGCCTTGGTGCCACTACACCTGCTGCACCACTGATACCTTCATCCAATTCCTTTGGTGCAAATAAATTCTATTATAGACCTAAATGTCTCCTCC
Source organism: Pleurodeles waltl (assembly GCF_031143425.1). Classification (NCBI taxonomy): domain Eukaryota; kingdom Metazoa; phylum Chordata; class Amphibia; order Caudata; family Salamandridae; genus Pleurodeles; species Pleurodeles waltl. The sequence continues at coordinate 739,740,886 of NC_090445.1, read as the reverse complement.
ATCTCTGCAAGAATTCCAAATTCCAAATCTGGTAGTTTGCGTTTATCTCAGAGACTTGATGACTGAATGAAGCAATCACAGTGGATTAAGTGGCATCTGAGGCTCTCACGTTGTCTGCCCTTTCAAAATGAAGGATTTTAGAGAAGGAAAAATCCCTGGTCATCCAGCCAAACTTTGCACATTAGCCAGTTGGCCCCGTGCAACTGTTTGTTGCTTTCACACAATTGGTAACCCTAAGCATTTGAATGTGTTCTGATGCATTAACTGAGCTTCACAGAGCTAAAATGCTCGAGCAAAACCTACAAATTAGATAAATGTGAAATATCCATGCAGGATCAGCCCATAACATCACAACAAATGTTGCCATTCTACAATTACTCTCCCATTTCATAATTAGTTATCCTTTTATTAAATAAATAAATAAATAAATACAAAAGGAGCGAGATTTGCTTCTGATGCATGTTGTGTAAATACAGCTGTGGCTCCACACGTCATTGGCTAGACATAATAAGAGGCTCTGCCAGTGTGTATCATTTCCTCCCATCCATCATGCATTAGTTAAGAGCTCAGATTGAAAAGCGATTTAATTTCATTGAAAAATTGAACACCCACAGCTCCTACTTGTGCCTTGTTTCTATGGTGAAATCTCAAGATAAAAATGTGTTTAAGGGGGAGGAGAACAGTCAGGATAGCAGGAGTAGACGAAGCGGCGTGATTCGTACATTACCAATGTAAATTAACCATATACTTTGAATTTGGTAATGTGTTTCTCCTTTTAAATTCCTAAAGAAAAGAAAACAGATTAATAAAATAAAATGCAATTTGGGTTATTTTTGGGGGTGGGTGGGTTAAACAAAGTAATTTAACCAACTAAGAAATTACGAAATTCTGCCTGCGCTGGAAAGCTTTCTTGTCATATTTTAAGCACAGTTATTCATGTTAAATTGAAAGGTTTTAGTACATCTGAGCAGGCACAGGTTCTTGAAAAAAGCTGTTAGGAGACTGATTTTCCTAAAGAGTCTCATAACTTTGTGTGCAGGCAACCGAAAACACTGGGTTTCTTCATGTCAGAAGGTTAAAGGCGAAATAGGGCATAGATGGGCTCATCTGGGATTCAGACCTGTCTTAGAATCGCATGACCCTTGGTGGCAGTTCTCAAAGTTCATTTGTGATGAACAATCTACCTTGGTTCGGTCCTGAAGTTCAATGTGAGACTGACTGGAGGGAAAAGTTCCTCACAAAGAGGATGCCATCTATATCTAAGTCTATGGGATTGTCTCTCCTCTTGTTGTTCATGTGATCGTTGTTCCTTTAGTGATCTCTTAAGACAGTAGTCTGAAATATGGATTCTGCAACCAACAATAAAATGCACTGGAAAAGGTGATGTAATGAGTCACCAACAAAAACAAGATGCTTCGGAAAATTAGTGGTAGAATTGGTGTGGAGAAACTGGAAGATTACCATTCACTTGCCCCGGTGCCTCTCAGTGACAGTGCAACAAATCATCCAATATCCCCAAACCGAGTGACTATTTGGTATCAAATTACAGCAGCACCATATACTTCAAACCCTTTATGCCCTGGATTGGACACCTACTGCCAGTATGAACCCTCAGTGGAAAACTTGGAGATCAAATTAGTTGTTTAGGCTTTGGAATTATTGCCTCGGCCATAGTGGAGACATAAATCCTACTTACAGAGTCAATGATAAATAGTCGACGACTACAAACAAATAAAGTTAATTTGACAGTGGCAGAAATTTGCCAATATCCTTCCACAAGGTTTATCTCCTCCGATGTAGAAATAGGATATGGTACATCTGTTTGGCCTACAACTTAGCTTCATATTCATGATGAGACCAGTTCCTACAGGGAGTGCAGAATTATTAGGCAAATGAGTATTTTGACCACATCATCCTCTTTATGCATGTTGTCTTACTCCAAGCTGTATAGGCTCGAAAGCCTACTACCAATTAAGCATATTAGGTGATGTGCATCTCTGTAATGAGAAGGGGTGTGGTCTAATGACATCAACACCCTATATCAGGTGTGCATAATTATTAGGCAACTTCCTTTCCTTTGGCAAAATGGGTCAAAAGAAGGACTTGACAGGCTCAGAAAAGTCAAAAATAGTGAGATATCTTGCAGAGGGATGCAGCACTCTTAAAATTGCAAAGCTTCTGAAGCGTGATCATCGAACAATCAAGTGTTTCATTCAAAATAGTCAACAGGTTCGCAAGAAGCGTGTGGAAAAACCAAGGCGCAAAATAACTGCCCATAAACTGAGAAAAGTCAAGTGTGCAGCTGCCACGATGCCACTTGCCACCAGTTTGGCCATATTTCAGAGCTGCAACATCACTGGAGCGCCCAAAAGCACAAGGTGTGCAATACTCAGAGACATGGCCAAGGTAAGAAAGGCTGAAAGACGACCACCACTGAACAAGACACACAAGCTGAAACGTCAAGACTGGGCCAAGAAATATCTCAAGACTGATTTTTCTAAGGTTTTATGGACTGATGAAATGAGAGTGAGTCTTGATGGGCCAGATGGATGGGCCCGTGGCTGGATTGGTAAAGGGCAGAGAGCTCCAGTCCGACTCAGACGCCAGCATTGTGGAGGTGGAGTACTGGTTTGGGCTGGTATCATCAAAGATGAGCTTGTGGGGCCTTTTCGGGTTGAGGATGGAGTCAAGCTCAACTCCCAGTCCTACTGCCAGTTCCTGGAAGACACCTTCTTCAAGCAGTGGTACAGGAAGAAGTCTGCATCCTTCAAGAAAAACATGATTCTCATGCAGGACAATGCTCCATCACACGCGTCCAAGTACTCCACAGCGTGGCTGGCAAGAAAGGGTATAAAAGAAGGAAATCTAATGACATGGCCTCCTTGTTCACCTGATCTGAACCCCATTGAGAACCTGTGGTCCATCATCAAATGTGAGATTTACAAGGAGGGAAAACAGTACACCTCTCTGAACAGTGTCTGGGAGGCTGTGGTTGCTGCTGCACGCAATGTTGATGGTGAACAGATCAAAACACTGACAGAATCCATGGATGGCAGGCTTTTGAGTGTCCTTGCAAAGAAAGGTGGCTATAGTGGTCACTGATTTGTTTTTGTTTTGTTTTTGAATGTCAGAAATGTATATTTGTGAATGTTGAGATGTTATATTGGTTTCACTGGTAATAATAAATAATTGAAATGGGTATATATTTTTTTTTGTTAAGTTGCCTAATAATTATGCACAGTAATAGTCACCTGCACACACAGATATCCCCCTAACATAGCTAAAACTAAAAACAAACTAAAAACTACTTCCAAAAATATTCAGCTTTGATATTAATGAGTTTTTTGGGTTCATTGAGAACATGGTTGTTGTTCAATAATAAAATTAATCCTCAAAAATACAACTTGCCTAATAATTCTGCACTCCCTGTATACATGGTCATCCATTCTCAGAAACCAGAACTTTTCCCTTACAAGTACATTTTACTTTACCACACTTTGATGGACCATATGCATTAGTTCTACCATTCCCCTGTAGAAAGCTTAGGGAATGGCCGGCACAATTGATGAGCAGTATATTCCTCCTGAGCTGGTCAAGATGACCTAGAAAGCTAGCTAATTGTAATCACTGGAGTTTGAGTGTGTATATATAAAAAGGTAATGATGACTGCCTTTGCAATGGCCTGATCCACATTAAAATAAATAAGGAGTTGGTTGTAACAGAAGTCAGTGTCCTCATACGTTTTAACAATAAATCCACGGGCTGGCAACAACCCTATTGTAGATCATCTGAAAGTCATACCTTGTTGCTCTAACATCCACTTTTACTTTGAAGCTGGGGAATGAGGAATCAAACCTATGACAAGAGGCAATGTGTTTTGTGGTCAGTAAACACAACCATTCGTTGTCTGCAAAGATACAGAAGTCTGTACTGACACCCCACAAAAACGCAACTGTCTGTACTCTGGGAGTGTCTCGCTTGCATCAGTTTAATAGCTCTGCCTGCACATTCAAAAGATAAATAGTGCATTCAAGAGAGTCCTGTGTCTGCACAACACAAAGTAATGATGATCTTGGAGATAATGAGATATTCTTCACATGTCTCGAAATGTCATTTATAATGAGTGCATCCTTGGCATGTGGAAAGGCAATGGGCAGCTCTGGTTCAAACACTCACTGCTACATGGTCTTCAGCAGGTGTAGGAGTAGTTGCATCAAAAAAAGCTAGCTTTAGCAAAGACTAAGTACAAAGAATGGCCTTGCATAGAAAATTGTTAAGGGATAAGTGCTAAGGGATAAGTGATGGGGCACTGGAAGTTGTAATGACATTTTGCTACTTGGGTGTGCTCTCTTACCTGCAGCCGGAAACACAGGGCCAAAATATTAAACAGTTGTTTTTATGCACACTACTTTTGTCAGATAAAGTATTGCTTGCAATGGTAGCCTCAAAAGCAGGAACCATAACAAACAATGGTATAGCCAAAAGGTCTCACATATGTAAGAGTTATGGGCTTTGTTAATGTGATTTAGACATGTTGTACACCAGTGTGGCTACTGTTCAACATAGCTAAAAGTCAGTGACGCAGATGAGAGTGCCATGGAGTGGAGTGTCATAGAGTGGAATGCTGTAGAGTGTCATAGAGTGGAGTTGGGTAGGGTGTCGTGAAGTGTCATAGAGTGGAGTAGAGGGTTGTGGAGTGAGGGTTGTAGAGTGGCAGAGTGTGGAATGTCATTGGGTGGAGTTGCCTAGGGTGTTGTTAAGTGTTGTAGAGTGGAGTAGAGGGTTGTGGAGTGGAAGGTTGTTAAGTGTCGTAGAATGGAGTGTCTCAGCGGAGTGTTGTGGGGTAGAGTGGAGCATGGTGGAGTAGAGTGGAGTGATATAGAACGGAGAGGTGCAGAGTGGAGTGGTGCAGAGTAGCATAGAGCAGAGGAGCATAGAGTGGAGTCGAGATTCGAAGAGTGGCGTGGCACAGAGTGTCACAGAGCAGGGTGGAATAGAGTGGAGTGATCTAGAGAGAAGTACAGTATCAGGGAGTAGTGGTGTAAAGTGAAGTAAAGTGTCATGGAGTAGCATAGAAGGAGTTGCACAGAGTAGAGTGGGGCAGAGGGGAGGGTCGTGCAGTAGAGGGGTAGAGAGAGGAGAGTAGTGGCAGAGTGGAATAGAACAGAGTGATGTAGAGTGATGTGGAGTGGTGTAGAGTGGAGTGGCATGGACTGCTGTAGAGTGGAGTGTTGTAGAATGGAGTGTCAGAGTGAAGTGTCAGAGTACAGTGGAGTCTCGTAGAGTGTCATAGAGTAGAGTGGAGGGAGGTCGTAGAGTGAAGAGTTGTAGAGTGGAAGGGAATACAGTGGCGTAGAGTGAAGTGCTGTAAAAAGGAGTAAAGTGTGTAGAGTGGAATGCCTTAGAGTGGAGTACAGGGGTGTAGCATGTAGAGTGGCGCAGAGTGGAGTTGAATAGGGTGGCATACAGTGGAGTGATGTAGAGTGGAGTCCAGTGCCATATAGTGGAGTGGTGTAAAGTGAAGTAGGGTGGCATGGAGTGGCATAAAGGGAGTTGCATAGAGTGGAGCCAAGTGTTGTAGAGTGGAGGGGCAAAGAATGGAGTGGCATACATTGGAGTAGAGTGTTGTGGAGTAGAGCGGAGTAGAATGGCATAGAGTAGAGTGGAGCAACATAGAAAGGCATAGAGTGTTTTAGAGGCAAGTGTCATAAAGTAGAGTTTCAGAGTAGAGTGTTGTGGAGCAGAGTGGTGTGAAGTAGGGTGGAGTGGGATAGAGGAGGTGGCATGCAGAAGAGTAGAATATTGCAGAATGGAGTAGATTAGGGTGGCGTAGAGTGGAGTATATTGTCAGAGTGTTGTGAAGTGTCATACAGTATAGTGGAGGGTGGGTGTAGAGTGTAGGGTCATGGAGGGGAGGGGAGTGGCATAGAGTAGAGTGATGTAAAATGGTGTAGAGTGGAATGGCATAGAGTGGGGTAGAGCGGAGCAAAGTAGATTGATGAAGAGTGGCGTAGAATGGAATAGAGTAGGGTGATTTAGAGTGGCATAGAGTGGAGTGGCATAGAATGGAGGGGAGTGGAGTGTCAGAATGGAATGTCAGATTGGAGAGGCATAGAGTGGAGGGTCGTAGAGTGTCATGAAGTGGCACAGAGTGGAGTGGCGTAGAGAGTAGTGGCTTAAAGTGGAGTGTAGTAAGGGGTAGTAGAGTGTCGCAGAGTGAGGTAGAGTAGAGTGGAGCAGAGTGCCATAAAGTGTAGTAGAGTGGAGTGGCATAGAATGGAGTATTGTAAAGTGGAGTAGAGTGTCACAGAGTGGAGTATAGTCGAGTGTCGTAGAGTGGAGTGTTCTAGAGTGGAGTGCCACAGAGCAGAGTGTTGTAGAGTTGAGTGGGGTAGAGTGGAGTGTTGTTGAGTGGAGCAGAGTAGAGTGGAGTGGCATAGCATAGAGTGACGTAGAGTGGCATGGTATGTTGTAGAGTATGAGAGTGGTGTGGACTGGCATACAGTGAAATGGTGTGGAGTGGAGCAGAGTGGAGTGGCATAGAGTAGAGTGGAGTAAAGTGGCATGGAGTGTAGTATAGTGGGAGTGGCATACAGTGTCAGAGTGGTATGGACTAGAGTGGTGTAAAGGGGCGAAAAGTGTCATACAGTAGAGTGATGTATAGTGTCGTAGAGTGGAGAGTCAAAGAGTGGACAGTCATAGGGTGGACAGCCATAGAGTGCAGTATCAGAGTAGAGTGGAGTGGACTAGAAAGGAGTGGGATAGAGTGGAGTGTCAGAGTGGATTGTCAGAGAGTGAGTGGAGTGTTGTAGAGTGGAGTGGTGTGGTGCAAAGTGGAGTGGCCCAGAGTGGAGTGGCACAGAGTGAAGTAGAGTGTTGTAGACTATGGTGTCATTGTAGTGAATCCTAGTTTGTTTTAACGGGATAACAGGAGTTAGCTTAGCCGTCGGCTTGTAAACTCGTGCCCCCGTCACCCAGTGACTTTTAACCTAATTAGCTTGCTCTGGCTTAGTCCATTTAATTATTTATTTCCTTTAAAATGGCGGCCTTGTTTATAGTTAGGCCACTTGTTATGGGTTCTATTATCGGTGTCACTGCGCCAAGGCGTCAAGATCAAGCACGAAAGACAAACATACAGTAGGCATTCACACTTAGGGATTTTCCCTCTCTATACTTTCGAGGGATTGTTGATATTAATTGCCGTCCCAAGCATGCCTGTTATCTATTGTTATGAATAACACTTATGTCAGGGGACCTTGTAGATCTGTATAAATACAACACACTTTTAGACAGATAATCAGAGGGATTCCGACCAGAGGGCATCGCCACCATCGCTGATACCGATGCTGCAGTCATCTTGACACTGACCCAGTCTTCGTGTCCCTGCGGAGTCTGAAATAGAGACCTCATTCCAAGGTAACGAGGGTTGGGGGCTCCTCTCATGGACACGTTTTGGCAGATTAGATTTAACGAACCCAGCTCTCCTTGAGGTATTAGGGCTTGTGCCATCTTTTACATATACATATACTTCTTTCATATATTGCATAATGGTGGGGGTCTTTATAACAATGACCCTCCTCTTCACAATACTGTTGCTTGGTATATTCATTATCCTAATCATTGCAGTTCATGCAACTTATCACAAATTGCAGTTATGTTGAATAAAAACTATTATAACTTTACTGCATCTATGTTATTGCCTTTGTTTGTATGAGACATAATAAATCTGTGAGAAAAGGGTAATTTCAGTTTAACCACGACAACCTTGAGATATTTTACTTTGAGTCCATGCGTAAGCGACTGCTACAAATCACCTTTGACTATTGTGTTAATGGTGAGGTACTGCTAGTATGCCGGTAAGGTTTGGACAACAGTTACAACTAGTTGTAGGAAGAGACTTAGTCACCTACAAACGAAAGTACTGTCATCCTGAGACCAGCAGTCTTGCTCAGAGCAAGAGTCCAAACTACGACACAGAGTACAGTGTCACAGAATAGAATAGAATGTCGTACAGTAGAGGGTCACAGAGTGGCATAGAGTTAGTGGTGTAGAGTGGATTGGCATGGTGTAGCATGGAGTAGAGTGGCATAGGGTGAAGGAGAGTGGTGTAAAGTAGAGTGGCGTATAATGGAGTAGAGAGACACAGAGTGGCATGGAGTACAGTAGAGAGGTGTGGAGTAGAGTGGAGGGGCGTAGAGTGGACCAGAGTAGAGTGGAGTGGCATAGAGTATGCATGGTGCAGTAGTGCACTGCCTTTACAGACAACACTTTTTCAATTGAAAAGACCGTTACATTTGCATAGACAAACACTTGTATAGCACATGAACGATAATGTGTGAAAATACCATCACCTAGTGCATTGACTGTTTTAATCATATTGAAATAGTTGTTTCCACCACACTGCAGAATTACAAAAAAGTGCTTCATTTGTGCTTTCCTAATTCTGATATATTCTAAAACATTTGCACAATTCATTTACAGACATTTCAATCTTGTTGTGTCCTCTAAAAAAGCCTCTTGTTTCCCATCCCCAGATTTTCAATAAATCTTTTCGCTTTGAAGTCAGAGAAAGAAAAGTAAACACCAAGCACCCTCAGAAAACAGAGCCTGACATTTGAACTCTGTCTTTGAATGTACAGCAAATGTGACAAGACAAAAAAAATGTAAAGGTCTGTTTACAGAAAGCGAGCACTTATGGAAGAATACAGTAAACAAACCACAAAGTTAATGGTAAGCAATGGGCGGAATGAAGGATGTCAGCTTTCAGGATATCCCCAATAAATCTTTAGCGACCAGACATCTGTGCTGTCTGGTAGGCTCCAACTTAAAAATAGGCATGGTGCTGTTAAAGGTGAAGACCTTCACTGATGAATGCTGCAGCTTTGGACTGTACAACAAAGTCAGTAAGGGCCAGATGTACGAAATTCCGGATTTGCGAGTCGCAATTTGCGTGCCGCAAACCCGGATGCGGGATGGTGTCCATGACACCATCTGCAAGTCGCAAGGGGGTCGCAAAGGCCCACCTTATTAATATTAATGAGGTGGGTCACAATTTGCGACCCCCTTGCGACTCACAGCACTCACAGGGATGGTGGCCTGCTGGAGACAGCAGACCACCATGTCTGTGACTGCTTTTCAATAAAGCAGGTTTTTTTTTTTGAAATGCAGCCCGTTTTGAGGGTTGCAAAGACCCACCTCATTAATATTAATGAGGTGGATCACAATTTGCGACTCGCAGCACTCACAGGGATGGTGGCCTGCTGGAGACAGCAGACCACCATGTCTATGACTGCTTTTCAATAAAGCAGGGTTTTTTTTTTTTGCAATGCAGCCCGTTTTCCTTAAAGGAAAACGAGTTGCAATACAAACGAAAAAATTAAATGGTTTTGTTTAATTTTTTCAGAGTATAGGACCACTGCCTGCCCTGAAAAAATGTTTTCAGGGCCATTCACAAAGGGGAAGGGGTCCCATGGGGACCCCTTCCCTTTTGCGAACGGGTTACCACCAGTGTGACACTGGTGGTAACTGCGAATTGCTTTGCGACCACGTTTGCGGTCACAAAGCAATTCTGCATCGCGATGCGAATCTCAAATAGGAACAGGAACACCCCTTCCTATTTGCGACTCGCATTCCCATTTTGCAAGTCGGTAAACAGGTTACCGACTCGCAAAATGGGAATGGGCATCGCAATGTGCTTTTTGCAGGACGCAAACACCGAAATTCGCTGTTTGCGCCATGCAAATAGTTTCCTACATCTGGCCCTAAGTGAGGTTTCAGCATTAACCTGTCAATGTTTCATTCTTAATCAGGAAGTGAACAACTGTGCAGGCATTAGCACCTGCATCTTGACATCTTTCCTCAAACAGGACTTGTTGTGCCCCAGTTGCCCCGAAGATGCTATCACAGCTTTTTGGGTCTGCCAAACCATTTAGCGTGCCACAAATCTACCCTTCCCTTTTCCTGAGACGGTTGTGTTTTGAAAGAAAAAGCACTTTCCAAGACAAGTATAGCTAAAAATGTACTTCAACATCTAATTCCAGCAGCCATTAAGCGTAAATTTCTCTCACTTTATTAAGAAGGGCACATGTACCCTAATCTTGCACTTCCATACAAGCTTCTCTCAGCCTTCGGCAATAGTCAGTTCTACCAGTTTCATTTAGGCCTTGCCTCTCTTAGCCTAGTTCATTTCATAAAATCTTGGGGAAAGCTGAGGTGACATTGCATGCCGCTTGACTCAGAAGACTTCACAGCATTGTGTAAATGTGTGTGCAACAGTACGGTATTCATGTACATCGACCTAATATCAAACCCTACAATTACACAAGCCTACAGTTTGAAAACTAAACGAATTTAAAACACATTTGTTCAGTTTACATTTCTTTCCTCAATTTTCTGAAATCTGTTATACGATGTCTGTTCCTAAAAACATCGATAAAGATTGCACGGAGTGATAATTTTCACTGCACTTTCTGCACAACGTGCTCCAGGTCCATTTGCATGCGCACTGGATGCACAGGTAAGTGATACAAGTGCATACCCAATCCTTTGTGAATACCAAAATGTTAATACGTTGCAGGGGACACAAACTAGCAGTGACATGTTCATTTCAGAAAACAACCTTGGATACAAAAAGTTTGAGAAAAAAATGGATGACCAAAACATTGGATAAACAACCACTGGTAAAGCCAAAGAATCTCACTTTGTAGACCCATTGGCTATTCAAATGCTTTTTGCCAATGTTGTGTGGGGAGGAATGAACAAGGGCGGGGGAGCAAGAGGGAAGGGTGAAAGTGCCTGTTAAAGCCGGGCAGCAAATGCCAGCTGCTGGGCCCTCTGAAAAAAAGTTCAAGTAATGCACTTGGATAATTTCCAGGGGTAAGGTAGCCACTTTGGAGCGGGTGAAGAGGATGCAAAGAGGGAGGTAGTTGTTTGAGAAGAGAAAGTAAGAGAAAGTAAGAAGGCACATGCATTCTCATTGAGTACTTAATAAAAAAAGGAAAAAACACAAGTCTCTAAATGTGAGCAATGGAAGGACACAGGTCAGCCAAATAACAGAATGCCAAATAAACTATGCTCCAGGATAGGGACAAACACAGGTAAGAAAAGTAAGCCATTGAATAAGACTCAAGAAAATCAGTCAATCAAAAAAGAACAGTAACGAGGCTTTGCTCCAGTGAAGGGACAAACAAAAGAAGATGAAGGCAAGCCACTGAATATAAAGCTAACAAATGAAAGAAACTATGAAGCCTCCGAATGGTAAGCGGTGGGTGGGCTCCAAACCCACTATACATTTTTACTATAGTCCACAAAAGGCTTTCGCTAACAACAGCTGAAAGCTGTCTGGGAGGCAAGACTTAACTACGTAGCAGGCTACCGCTAACTAAGAAAGGACAAACTTAAAGGTAAGGGTAATGGTTAAGGTAAGGTTGGGTAAGGAAAGGGTAAAAAGTTAAACAAAAAGAAGGGGAATGGTTTAAAGTGTGAGGGATGGAGGACAGAGAGGGGACTCATATTATAAAAAAACAGTGAATTACAACAAGAATGCCAGAAATAAATCATCTGAGATTTTGTTCAAAAAATACAATTTCGAAATTAATCATCCGTGATTCATCAACTGATATTAGCCTGAAAGTGATTAACTGACTTTCAATTACCACAGGAGATGCCACGTTTCATGCATGTCATTGTACTTTGCGTTGTGTGTGTTCACTTCTGCCCACCAATTGTGACATTATTGTATATGTAAATTACACACACACAGTGCATCCGTTGTATACATCTAGAGATAACCTGAGGCTTTCACTTATGGTTTACGCAACTTGGCAAATACGTACGCCACATTTAAACCTAGGCTGTAAAGCCCTCTGTGAATTTGGCCGATTTGCACCAGTGAATGACGTAGTTCCACGCGGTCAGCTATAAAAAGACACACACACAACATGGAGCTCTGCGCTGTCTAGTCATCAGTAATTCAGGAAGTTGTTGTTTTCTAGTGAGCGCAGTCTCTGGGGCACTGCTACGAGCAGGGCGTCATAGTTACACACACAGGTTTTCCAACAACGGTCCTTTGAGAAAACACATGTGCGCCCGTCTGCGCCAGGATGAATACTCACCACTGAGCAAAAGAAAAACAAAGAATTTGACAGGAGACCAACATCTCATCCATTCTCCCCTACCCTGCTGGCTGATGTTTAAACAAAATACCCTAACTTGTCTACAGAATTACAATTATCTCCGCAACTGCTGCAGCCAGCCTTGCTCCCATGTTGGTTTTTAATTAATTTACAGCCATTCTCAATGCCGGGTTAGATCTGAAATCATCAGTTCCATAAAAATTTAGCTCTGTCTTGTGTTTGCGAATGCGGTATTTCCTCCCAGTAGTGCTTTATTTGTAAAAGAATAAGTGCTGGGGCTCAACGTTGTGTTTAGAAGCCCGAGGCCGGTGCTGTCGAAGGCCAGGGTGCCGAATACCAGGGCTGCATAATCTTGACTCCACCTCGTCTCTAATCTACTATTAGAAGCTCCATGCCTCTTCAGCACACTCCTCTAGGCTCTTTTTCATCCTTGTTTTCACTCTTTGCTACTGTTTCTTTTTTTTTTTCCTCCTTCTATTCCATTCTTCTGTATTTCTCTCTCCTGCTCTGGATCAAAGTTTTTTTTAGCAAAAATAAGGGCCGGCCCAAAAAATGGGTGTTTAGCACCTGCAACAACTGGCTCAATTAAGCACTGGGTGCTGTTTTGTGGTAAAACAGTTGGCAGAGGGAACATTTTGTGGTAAAACCAGTTGCAAAAACTGCTTCTGCCGCTCTTCCACTTTAGCAGATGGGAAGTTCAGAATCAGGCAAAACAAGCCCTGACAAAGCCAATAGGGTTCACCTTTATGGCATACTGGCCTTGCCAATGGTTTTAACCATGCAGCATGGCTAACATAAAAAAAAAAAATGCTTTTGATGTGGCCAGCTATTTCATGTTGTGGGCATGTACACCATGCTTACAAAATGGCAAAGCAGCTTTTTTAAGATCGGGCCTGTGACAGCGCATGGATATTTCCTCTCACTAGTGAAACACTATTGTATATAATTTACGGCTTGCAAATTACCCTTTGCTTACCATTTGTTAGAGTCGGTGTATCTCCGCTTTGATGCATCCTAGATGTCCAGAAGAGGCCATGCGTCACTTCTGTTCCGTTTTTTGCACATGGACCAAGCACTGATTGATTATATTTAGGGCTCCCGGTTTTATGGTATTTATTCCTTTAACAATTTCGCTCAGTATTTCACCATATTTATTTTTTGGCCTTCTTATTGGTATTTATCCATATTTATTTTGTGCTTTAAGAATAAACAGAGTCGTAAAATGACATATTTCCACATTTAATTAACTATTAAACATGCTCTCATACTTTGACACCTGTCGAGTTTTAGCAAATCAAGCAGCCTGATGTAAAAAAACACTACACCCACATGTAATTAGAGCATTACATACAAGTAAGTTTTAACTGATACCTGTATTCAAGGAAATCTCATCCTGATTTTTAATTCACCATGCTTTCCATCCGGCCAGGTGTTGGCCTGGAAATCATGAAGAACAGCATGGAGAGTCACTCACAACAGGCAACGTTTTCTGTATTTTTCTGTTTTTAAAAATAAATACAGACAGAAAACACATTGTTTTCTGTCTGTATTTATCAGCCAAAATTAATAAAAACAGAATACTGGGAGCATTAATTATATTTAATTGGCATCTCTTGGTTGATCACGCCATGATTGAAGTGGTATTTTTTATATGTGCTGTGGCTTTCACTCCCACCCATCATGTCCCCATGTTGCTGTCCCTTTTGCCACCACCCCTACGTTTTTGCTTGCCCATACCCCCTCCCCCATTCTTGCTTGCCCATACCCCCTCCCCATTCTTGCTTGCCCATCCCGCTCTTCCACCCAAAAATAAAAAGTACTTTGACTCTGCACAAGTGCTGTCTGTGTTAGCGGTTTTTTAGTAACTTTGATTTTAGCCATGCTGCTGTATAACATGACTAACTGGCATTGACAAAGGCAATAGCTCTCGCGTAGCTGAGACCGATTGGCTTTATCTATGCTTGTTTTGACCAGAGAAAACTGAACACAGCTACCGGCAAGAATGTATTTGTTCCAGCGCAGTATTACTCAACAGTCACAAGCAGAAAATATTGTAATGAATACAGAAGATTGTAATAGCTGTATTTATTTCCCTTTAGTTCACCATTTTATGTGTTTTCTTCGTTAGACAATAATGCTATTTGAGTCATTCTGTGAACCTCGGTCGATTCAAAAGTGTAGTCCTGCTTTTATATTTAAGGAATGTCCTCGGTTTGAGCTCCATTTGTGTACCGCAATCCCCAATAACACAAAACTCCCATACAAGGCTTAACAATGTGTAAGTTAACAAATTGCTAGCAGCACTACACACTATGACACATCATGGCAAACAACCTGGCACAAAACAAAACACAACCTAAGACACATGTGTGTGCATCCTCAAAGGTTGGTGGTACTGAGGCGAGAAATCTTGTCTCCTGAATCGTCCTTTTTCATGGCACACTGCTAATAGAAAGTTAAAAGACTGACGGAATCCTGTTATTTGAGATTGCAACTGTTCACATTTGTTTCGTTACTAAGATCCTCGCCTAAATTAGAAGATACCAAGAGTACCGTTTAATGTTTTGCATAATTTTTGTATCACTCTATGTTTCTGTTCGATTTCGTTTCAACCATTCTTCTTTTTACGTGATTAACCGTACAATCTACTTTACACCACTGCACTCTACGCCACTCTTCTCCACCCTGCACTGCTCCACTCTGCACCCTTCCACTCTGTGCCTGTCTATTCTGTGCTGTGGCACTCCACTCTATGCCACTCTACACCACTCTAAGATACTCTTCTCTATGTCACTGCACTCTATGCCAATGCGCTCTACACCCCATTACTCCAAAACAATGCACTCTATGCCACTGCACTCTATGCCTGTCTATTCTGTAGTTGAAACCACTTTACTCTAGGAGACGATAAAACTCCTTTCTATGGCACTCCGCTCCACTCTATGACAGACTTCTCCATTAAACTCTACTCCCCTCTGACATGCAACTCCACTATATGCCACTCCGCAACACAGTAAGCCACTCTGTGCCACTCTACAACACTACTTCACTTTATGATGCTATACCCAACTCCTTTGCCTCACTCTATGTCACTTTACTCCACTATATTATACAGCACAGTACCCACTACCCCAATCTATGTCTTTCCAGTCTTTGCCACTCCACACCATCTGCTCCACTCTATGGCAGCACACAACACTGGAATTCAGTCTACTAAACTGTATGCCATTTCACTCTGCTACAAGACTCCATTCTATGGCACTCCATTCTACGACAATCTACTCCCTTCATGACACTCCACACCGCTCAACTCAGATCTACACTACACCACTCTACGCCACTTCATGCCACTCCATTCAACTCCACTTTACGACACTCCACACCACTCTCCTTTATGCCACTAACAATTATCCATGCTGAAAAGCAGCCACGCTGGTGTACAACATGGCTAAAACAGATTGGCAAAGCCAATAGATCTTCCATAGGGGGCGACCTGTTGACTTTGCCAATGCTTATTTGTTTTTAGTTTAGATCTGAGTTGGATGGGTAACTTAAAAAACTGCAAAAGTGTCCTTTTTTCCTTAAAGAGGGTGTTGGAAGCAACATAGAGAGCCACTGGTACATAGTGGAAACAATACGGGGGATGAAGGGAGATTTTTGCAACACAGACAAAAGCTACAAGGGGGTGTGAGTGGAGGGCGAAGCAACCCCGTGACAAGGGGTAGAAGCAACATGTGGCACTGAGGGAGGGAGGTAACACAGCAACACTAATGGAGGTTTAAGCGGGCAAAAGAAAGCAATGTAGAGCTGGCAGAGTGAAAGCACACAGGCAAAAAGGAAATTTAGGGGAGAGGAAAAGAATCACACAGACATGAGGAAAGAACACAGAGCATGGCACACGAGAGAGACAGCAGGGAAACAAAAGCACCCTTGCAGAGTTCTTAAACAAAAATAAAAAGTAGCATGGTGTAAAGAGCCTATTCAGGCCTTTTCATATAGTTTATAGCTACGTCCCGGTGAGCATCATATGACTAGAAGGACTCGTCTCTATGAGGTTACTCTCAGATTTTTGTCCTTATGAAATTGCTAAAACAAAACAAAGATGTAATTTACCTGTGGAAAGTGTTTTACAATACACATGTTTTATCTCCTGTCTGTTTAGGCAGGTATGCCTTCTATGTTTGGCATGTTGTGGTATTTAGTGTGTTTTACAGGATGTTTTGGTGGTTTGTTCAGTCTTTTTATTTTAGTTTTGTTTGTTTTGCATTATGTTGCACTTAGTTTTCTGGGCTTTGTACCGTCCTTTAATTTGTGTGTTATCTACTGCGTGGCATTGTTTTGCTTTGTGTCTTCTGCTTAGCACTTTATTTCGTTTTGTTTTGTGCTTTGTCTCTCTTTTTGCAGTTTTGAACTTTGAGTGATCCTTTTTTGATTTGTGATAAAACCATCATCAATAAGACAACGCAGTATAAAAATAGCTGAAAAAGAAAAAAACATTAAAATACTTTAAACTGACTGACAGACCCCTTCCTCTGTGAGTAGAACCTAAAAAGTCATTAATCACGGGGCTAAATGCATCTCATATAAATATCACAAAACAGTGAATTAAGTGTGTCATTCCAGAAACATGCCAGAGTAGATTTGTGCTTTCAGTTAGGCCTCAGATTTGTTTAGTGTAAGTCACTCTTTGCATGTATCCCTTTTATGAAATTTGTCAACCACTTACTAGCTGTAAGTCACTACGATTAACACGGTGCCGTAAGTTACTGTGACATATACGAATGTATTTTGTTTTTACTTTGGGGTGTGTTGAGGTGCAGTGCCTTTGTTTTGCTGTAGGGTATTTTTGTACAGTGTCATCATGGCAGCTGTTAGTGCCACCAGGGAGGTTACCACGCTGCCAGGGCCTGCATTTGATGGCGGATCAGCATTCTCACAGCAGTGCTGAGTGACAAGGGAGGGAAGCCTACGGAGGAATGCAAACTATATTGGGAACCGCCTCAACTGTGAAGCAGCTGCTTCGTTACCACATGCGCAAAAGTGTTACGATACAGGGACGATGTGCATTGTATCCTGGGCAAATAATAGACATTAACTCAGGAAGCATTAAGGGAGAAATAATCTTGCATTTCAAATAATTACGCTGGAGACCACCTGGAGTCTATCTCAAGGACAGGCAGCAGTTGGGCAGCTGGGGTTAGCTTGTCAACATTTACATTTTTATTTAACCATTTATTTAACGAAAAGCACCCTCCGCAGTCACTTTCATTGGCAGATGTGAGCTATGGTTAGCTTACGTACTTAATAAAAAAAAAAAATGTAGCTGGGAAAATATGTTTATGAATACACTAGAAAGTGCTACAGTGCAAAAACAACAAGTACACTGTTCACAACTGATAGTCCTTAAAGGTTCGAGCCCCAGCAAGGTTGTTGGCGGTCCTTAACCCTAAGTGCCGCAATAAAGAATCTGTCTCCTCAGTAGCAAGTGTGCAATGGCCTAAGTATCAACAAGTGCAAAATTCTTGACCTTTCGCATTGACAAGCAAACAATCTGTGGGCCTGATTCAGAAAGGCAACTTACAATTTTTAGTAAATTTACACTTTTAAGTAAGTTTACTACTTTTCGATGTTCACAAATTGCATTTTTTTTTAGTAACTTACATTATTTTCATAACTTACACATGTAACTTACAGTTTTGTAGTAATTTATATTTTTGTTGTAACTTACACATGTAACTTACACTTTTGTAGTAACTTCATTAGGCCTCATTACGAGTTTTGTGGTCTTCAGACAAAGAAACTTACGGTGGTGGTCGGACCACCACACTCCTGGCGGAGCGACCGGCAGATTACAACCCTGGTGGTCAGGCCTCCAGGAGACCGCTGCCACCGCCAGGATCACTGATTCCGATGAGGTGGCGGCAGTCAAAATCATGGTCAGCCACAGAGGTGTCCATGGCAGCTCTGCCATGCTGATCATGACTTCACTTTCCTCCAGCCTTTCCATGGCGGTTTCACTGATAAAAAGCTAGGGCTGAGAGCCACAGGGGGGCCCTGCACTGTGCAGGCCCCCCCTGGCAGCACTCTTGGAATGCGCACTGTCTGCCATACAGTGCGCATTCCGAGGGGGGTGATGTGCGACAGCATTGGCCTCCCGCTGCCCTGTTTCCACCAGGCTGACCGGTGGAAATGTCGTAATATGACGTTTCTGCCGGTCAGCTCCATGGAAACATCATAATATGATGGGGGGTGAGGCTGCCGGGCTTACGGCATCCTCATCCCCGCAGCTTTGGGGAGTCCACCGGTTGGACCACAGTCGTAATAAGGGCCTTATACTTTTGTAGAAGAACTACACATGGCCTGTAACTAGTACTGCAACACCTTCCCACAGAAAATATTGGAGGCAGAAAATTAAAATAAAAGTCGATAGAAAAATATGTAGATTTAAATTAATTATTTAAAATATAAATATAAATAAATATAAAATAATGTTACAATTATATGTATATATAAAATGTGGACATTTAGTAGTTAATTATGAACTTTTTAATAACCTATATTTAATGTAAAACTCAAAGTAACAATATATTTTTTAAATAATTACAAAAACAATTACAATAATTTTAATACGTTCTATACATCACTTTTTATAATTATTAATGCACATTCAAAATATTTTTCTTTAGGTGGGATTTATTTAACCTTTAGAAAGAGAGTTTTAATTTACTATATTTCAATTATTAATGTATTAATTTAAAATGAATGTAATAGTGCTGTAGCATTTTTTCTATTTTGGTCTACTGTTCTATGTTTAAACATTATACATAAAATTAATTACAAATAATGTTTAACATGAAAATATTTGTAAGATTTATTTTCGAGTTGAATACATTTTTCCCTGCTTCTTAACAAAGGGAAACAATCGGTGTGGAGATCTCCCCATGGTTAGGCATAGCTGTGTAATGTGGTTTCTATAAGAACAAATTTAATTACTTCATCAGGTCAAGCCCTGTTTACTTTTTCTTGAAACACTTAAGAAGTTCTGCTAGAAAGGGGATAGGTACACCAACTACTGTCTAAATAATCTAGGGCCCAATATGTGTCGAAGACACATAATGCAAAATCAAGTTAAACACGCATCAGCATAGCCAATAAGTTTGATGCTCACACTCAAGCCTTGATACAAGCAATAATAAAGCCTGCTGCAGTGCAAAACAATTTAAAAAAAGAACATTTTCCCTCATGCATTCCAATAGTCAGAAGAATACATCCAAAAAGTTAACTGAAAGAGAGACTAAAATACTATACTGTATATAAAATGCCATATTACTGCAAATGGCATTACACTTCAAACATAAATAGAAACATTTTTGACCCAGGGATATGTACCAGCAAAGTCTTAAAAAGTAGTAAAATGATACATTAGGTCAGTATTGGGATCTAAACCTTTATAACTGTTATTCTTTAACAAATAGCATGTGACACTAACATCATAGGTTTGATAATGAGAAACATACAAATGCGAAGAAAGCAAGCGAAAAACTCAAAGCACGTGGAGGCCTTGTTGAATGTGACAGTTATCTTGTGTACCCAAAAGTAACGTGATAGTTGCTTTTAGGGCTTTGTATAACAGTTAGATCCCAAGAAGAATTGCCTAGAATGATCAAAGAAGTAAGCAACAGGGAAAAAAGAACACCTTATAAAAATAACTGAATCGTATAAACCGGGTCATTGTACAAAATTTGCCTGGAAAACCAAAATGCCCTATTTGGACAGAGAAATTCTGAGCAATGAACAAATTCTCCTTTTCTGAAAAAACACATAATTGGAAATAGAATAGCCTCTGGTAATACATGCAAATTCTGATGTCAACCAATCTCTCTAGAAATTAACAAAAAGACTGCCTACCTGATGTCAACCGCATTCAATGGTTGAAATACCATTGGCACATCTGGTCCTCTCAGGTTCAACATAATTACACATTATTTCAATGGGATGATTACCATTTCAGGCTTGAGCTTGGTAGTCACCCCTCTATTGGAAAACATTGCCAATCTTGAAAGCCTGAAAACACACTGGACAGAGTCCTTCGATGGTAATGGCTCTTATTATCATATAACAGCCGCTAGTAGCTAGTCTAAAACCAACGTGTCCAGGCATTAATCCTCTCTTGTATGCCCATCAATTTATACATAGTGCTTCATCAAAGCTTAGGCATCCACAATACATCTCCTCTCACGACCGCCTCACAGTAGTACCAGCACATACTGTGCACAGGAAAAATGATGGAATAGCATTACTGACAATATTGTCCAAAATCAAGCTGGCACCCCTAAACATAAGCAGCAAATAGAATTCAAAGGTAGGACCAGACCACCACTACCCACAACTGACGACAATAGTTCCCATTGAACGCTGATGGGTCTCCAAGACTGCTGGTTTGACCTATAATGTCCTCTACCTCTACCTCAACTTCTGGAAACGTACAGCCAAAACAAACCTTGCCACTGCCAATGACAAAAACAAGAGGCCCACCACGGATCGCCTTTTCTGGATACTCCAAAATTCAGACAGCAACATACAATCCAGCAATCATGTTATGGCTCAGCATTTCGAATTTTCTTCTGGTTGAGATGGGCTAGCTACCATTATCAGATAAAAAACAACTGCCTTTCAGATTGTTTTACCAACCAATAATAATTAGCCCCTGTTCCTTAAACAAACACTATATCAAATGTCATTCTAAGTCACGTGACATTTGCAGAATGCAATGTCTCTCAGTGCTCGGCTGCTGCCATTATACACCTCATGCTGACGTGCCTATGGGTCACATATACCTTTTTAATCAGATGTTGAGCGCTTGATATCTTTTCTACTTATGCTCCTCTATAAATCATATTATAAACATCCAAGGCGCACAATTCTACTTCTATAAGGCAATGTTTACCTCTAATGGTTAAAAGCAGCGGTATACTTTTACAGCCGAGTATTTAAGTGTGCACGACGCCTCTGGGCAAGGGACAGTGCTGGGCCGATCGAGGCATCCCAGGCGGTAAATGGGTTCAAGGGAGCAGGTAGCGTGTTGCAAAGTGCGCCTTTACCATGAGATACAACTGTAGCAAACCTGCTACATCTCCCATCGCAGGAGTGAAGTTCGGACTTCTCATTAAGGCACTGAGCGCGAATTCCCAGGGTTTAATCTCGCTCCGGTGGATACTTTGTGACCTTGCACAAAAACATATTTTCCTTGTGAATGTATTTCTAATGACGTGATGTACACTAGGCCTTGGGGACCTCGGCGTGAAGTGATGCTACGGACACAGTTGGTCGCCACATGTTCTAGATGCGGAAAAAGAGGCCAGAGGAGCGTTATCCATTTAGCAGACTGTAATTCGAGAACACTTAGCAGATGACTCCGTTCACGAAAGTTATGGCCACCAAGCGACTGATTGAATTATTCCTCAAGGGAGCCGATCCCATCAATAAAGCATGGGGGCCTCAGGTGGCCGGATTTATCTCAACCAGTGCTGATTTAGTTACCATTGATTCTGACCTTGAGAGGAAGAGGATGACTGCAGTTTTACTTCTTTCGCGTCACTTTGATTTCTTGTGCTGTAACGTTATTTCAGCGCATCAGGAAAGTTGCAATATACTGGGCGTTGTGCCATATTAAGGGGGATATTAGCAGAGCGTGTGCAGTTTTCTGAGTCAAACGGTCCAATGGAATGATAAGCACAGAAGCAGTGACAGCGATATGGTGATAAAGGTTCACTGCTTCAAGAACCTGTGGAGATCCTGTGGAGGATTTCAGAAGATGGTATTGTTTTAGGCTGCTTTATTTTGTAAATTCATATTTTACTCGCTACACGCGGACCCAACATGATACACGTGTGTCAGGGTTCAACTGGGTAGGGTAGGATCGTGTTACTTTCTGTGTTTGCACATGGTCTGTCTGAAAATAATACTAACAATTTGTAAAAGCTGTAAAAAAAAAAAAAAAAGATTAAAAAGTAAGGAAATTAATAAATTGAGGTAGAACTCACACTCAATTAATGTCGTAAAGTACTTGTGCGACCTAATTCCCTAATGGATAAGACGTCTCGTTTCTACTTACACCAGGTCTCGTACCACATAAAAATAAGTGAAATTCAAAGTACAGAACAGAGGACCAACCAATAAACACAAATTCAAGAACCACAGAACACTGATTGTCACCACAAACAACTGTCAACTTCTGAAACATCTGAGCAACATATCAAAGAATTCAACCGAACATGTATAGAAATACACCAATCACCCACAACAACATAAGAATATTCAATAAACTATAGGGTAACATAGACAAACATGCAGAATATTCCTGCCTTACATGTCAGGATGATGTGACATTTATCGAACAATGTATACCGCCTTCCAATGCCATTATATATCACATAATCATAAAATAGGCAAAAATAACAAGGAGAAGAAGACCTAGAGTGTATCAAGAGACCCTGAACCTTCTGTAGGAGATAACATGGGCTGGGCAAGGTGTCTGGCACTGTTTAATTAAAAATCCTTACTAAAAAAAAAAAGAGACCAAATGGTGCATTTTATAGAAACAGAAATTTGCTACTTGCCATAAGTTTTACTAGTTATTAGTAAGTGTAACTCTATAAATAATCAAATATATTTCATTGGCTGCCTCTGTCAAAACATTGTGCTCTCACCCAAACACATCCATTGAGTGCTGTTCAATATGTCACAAGTGATGCACAAACAGACTAGGGTCTAGGGATTCTCGACCAACGATCCTGCTCAAATATGCCTTGAGGTAACGAGTCAGCGGTACCACTGCCTGGGTTGCTGGTGCAAGTGATGCAGAAGTGCTGTGGGCTGTGCTACAGCTGGTACTCCTGAAATATACCTGAGCTACTAAAAATGTCAATTATGTTGCTTTATTATCCTATGTTGCTCATTGGCTATGGAATGCTAAGAAGAATCCTCAAAGTTTATGAAAGTACATACAACTCTGAATTTAGAGATCTGGCAAATTGAACCTACAACGCTGACCCACATTATAATAATATTCTCAAGATGATGTAAGTTTTCTCATAGTCCCAATACAGCCCCTTTTGTTGTGCTAGCTTCAAAACTATCAGTTTTAAACACACATTGTTATGCCAGATTCTACTCAAACCCAGTAAGGCAGACAGCATAAAATACGTTTTTCTGGGTTAGTACTGTAAATAATAGCTAAAGATACATATTGGCCTGTTTGCACAAATTCAAATGCATAAATCATCTCCCTTCCCTTCTATCAGCCGCTCCCCTCATTTTCCTTACTTTCCACTTCGACATAGGCTCTTGTCCATGCTCCAAGATAGAGAACCTTGGGCCTAATTTACAGTTTGGCGGAGAGGGTACTCTTCCGCAAACACAACTGACTGACCTGCCTGCCAAACCCTCAGTCCACCCACTTCAAATAGAGTGGGGTAGATCCTAAGTATCCCATCAACTCAGCCCACATTGACTTTGGCTCAATGAGTCCCCACAACCTGGGAGGCAAAAAAAACAAAAGTTCAAAGTCTGGTGAATTTCTGTCAAAACCAATGGTGGCCATCCACCAAACTTTTACTACATTGAAAGGAACTGCTGTGATGACTGTTCCCTTGAAAGTACAGACACGACCACCGAGACAGTGGTACTCTAAATTTATCAGGCAGTACATGAAGGTAATACCCTCTGCTAACCTGATTGACTGCCCTCTGCCCACTAAACTCAAAATCAGTCCTCTAATTAGAAGGTCTCGAGAGTGGAAATGAAAACTTACAGAGATCTCACAATCTTTTGCCTATGTGGTAGAGCTTTTCACAATGATCTTACAGGTTAAGGTAGCAGAAACATTACTCATGTTATACCCATCTCCAGGGCTAAGCCCTGTTAGGAGCAAAACATCAGGCCAGGGCCAGTGGTATAATGCAAATGATGGTGGCACCCTGCAGAAAATTATGAGGGCCCAATTCTCCCATACTTCACAGAAAGTCGTTGGCCTTGTGCTGAATTGGTGCCTTTATAAAGGTTTAGGGTCCCTGGAGCGTTGGGGTTCCCCCTGCAGGGCAGGGTCTACAGAGGCTTGCGTTACACCCCTGCCCAGGGTATTGTTTATCCTGCCCTGAATTGCTCGACGACAAGTTCCCCCTGTATTGAGAGCCAAGTCTGAGAAGCTGGGGTGTTGAAGATATAAGGAGACCCTTTCATCTCCAGCTCCGTAGTGAGGGTACCCACTTTCAGAACAAAATTGTAAAGGTGTTCTATTGGCTGATTAGCAGTGTCAAAGGCTGCCTAGGGAGCGGGTGACAGTATACAGCTACAACTGCAAGGCATATCTACTCTCACATAGCATTAGCACACACGCTTTTAAAAATTCAGGTCAGAACATTTGTTTCACTCATTGAAATATGGCTGGTTTTCAATTTAGAAATCAAGCTTAATCTCCACCATGTTTGCAAAGTATTGCCAGCTGGAGGGATTCAAAGCTCACTTCACTACTAGTCTGTGCAGTTACAACACGTAAGATAACTTTTAAATGTTCACTTTACGTTTTCCGACTCGCAAAATGGGAATGAGCATCGCAATGTGCTTTTTGCATGGCGTAAACCGCGAAATTCGCTGTTTGCACCATGCAAAAACGCTTGCTACATTTGGCCCTAAATGTGCAAAACCTCCCTCCAATGACTAAACCAGTCCCCTGCTTATTTTTTAGGAGTATTTACCTGCTTGGTTTCCCTGGTTGGTTTGCACTGTACAAAATGAATTCATGAGTGGTAAATCCAGTGTTCAGGGGTATAGCGCTTGTAGCATCCACAGGGCCGAGAGCAACATCTGTCCTCGGTAGATCTGCTCCTATCTCATGGTGCTGTGCTCCTCCAATAATGTAGTGACTCTTGCCCCGAGGAGCATAAGACATAGAGAGGCTTTTTAAGGCATGGGCAAAGTGAGCAGTTTCCAGAGGTCCTCCCTTCCAAAGGGCTCCCTGGTGAAGTGAGTGAGAGGAGAGATTCCTGCAACATGTTGCTACTCATAAAAAGCAGCGTTTCTTCCAGATTTGCCAGCCGGTCTTGCTTAAACTCTTTTTCTGGGCCTGATTTACCATAGGTTTTCTCCAGTGGAATGTCACACACAATATTTCAAGATGAACTGAACTCTTACTGGGGTATTTACTTTCCGGTGCAAGAGGAATCCTGCCCTGGAAAGTTATCCGTTTCTCATCGCAAATTGTTCTTTGTGCTGCTTCGCATCAGTTTGTGTCAAGCGGTTGTTGCTTGGGTGTTACTTGCGTGAATTAGCACAAGCATCAATAGCTTTTGTGGCAAAGCTCGAACTACTATGATGGCCTGACTAGGCTTTGGGTTACAAAAATAATGCCTTCTGGAAGCCGTCGCTAAAATGGAGAAATTTTTAATTTTGCCAAACATTCCACAAGTTGCTCGTGTGCTGCACTGAACAGCACGCATACGTGTGGAATGTTTAAGAATATGTCTAGACATAGGATTTGCACAGGAAGGTAAGCTTCCAAATCAAATCCCACGCAAGACAGCAAGCAAACACCTATGCACCGTGATGAAAGGTTATGCATGGTGCTAGGCAGCTTGGTTATGCGCCAGTGCAGCAGTATTGCGAGGCAACAGGCCATATGAACTGATAATGTTGTCTCCGTGCTGCTTTCTCCACCTTGAGAAGTGCAGCGCAGCAGATTCAGTTATTGCGCTGCGTTGAGTTCAAAATCAATAAATCTGCCCCCTAGTGCAGGGTTCTGCAAAGTCGGTCCTGGAGAGCCGGGTCCAGATGTTTAGCATATTTATATTTAGAAAAATGTAGATTTCTGAAACATCTTTTTTCTAAAAATTGATATGCTAAAAATCTGGCATGGACCCGGCTCTCCAGGACCGACTTTGCTGAACCCTGTAGTGTGCATGCCAGGTCTACCCGGCCTTAACCCTCACTCTCTGGTGGCAATTAAACGGAAAAGTAAAAGTAAATGTTCTGTGTCATTTCTCTCTCCTTACTTCACCTCACCTCAGCTGTCATAAGCTGCCCTCTAAGCTTCAAAATCAAATCCCACGCAAGACAGCAAGCAAACACCTATGCACCGTGATGAAAGGTTATGCATGGTGCTAGGCAGCTTGGTTATGCACCAGTGCAGCAGTATTGCGAGGCAACAGGCCATATTAACTGATAATGTTGTCTCCGTGCTGCTTTCTCCACCTTGAGAAGTGCAGCGCAGCAGATTCAGTTATTGCGCTGCGTTGAGTTCAAAATCAATAAATCTGCCCCCTAGTGCAGGGTTCTGCAAAGTCGGTCCTGGAGAGCCGGGTCCAGATGTTTAGCATATTTATATTTAGAAAAATGTAGATTTCTGAAACATCTTTTTTCTAAAAATTGATATGCTAAAAATCTGGCATGGACCCGGCTCTCCAGGACCGACTTTGCTGAACCCTGTAGTGTGCATGCCAGGTCTACCCGGCCTTAACCCTCACTCTCTGGTGGCAATTAAACGGAAAGGTAAAAGTAAATGTTCTGTGTCATTTCTCTCTCCTTACTTCACCTCACCTCTCCTGTCATAAGCTGCCCTCTAAGCTCTCTTGATCTAGCTCTACTTCTCCATATCCTTTCAACCCCCTCTCCTTCTCAGCTCTCGTTACCTCCCTGTTCACCATCTCATTTCGCTCTTAATAAACTTACTCTACCGCCACCATTTACTTATTGCTCTACCTCTCTCGTGGTCTTGCTCCTCTCTCTATCACTCTCTGTGACTACATCTGCAGCTATCGCTCTTAATCCCGCTCTCTACCTCAACTCTTTCTCGGCCTCACACCTCGCTGCTCTTTTTTCATGGGACACCCCTGTATCTCTCCTTCGTCTACTTCCCTTCTCACACAACTTCATCTCTAGCATTAATTCAGCACCGCATCTCTCTGTAGGTCTCACTACCTTGCTTCCCTCTACCGCTCTCTCAGCCCCATCTATACCTCACCACCCCCCTCCCTCTCTATCTCATTTATCTCTCTCTATATATCTGACATTTCCCTCGGGCACTCACCTGATTCTACCCACTGTTCTCTCTCTCACTGCCTAGTCTTTCAGTGTGCCACACCATTAGTTTAATACCACAACTTCCCACCTTGCTCTCATTTTATATCTGCCCCCCTTTTCGTCACCTCTCAAAATATCTTATTCCTTTCTGACTACCTCTATTTCTCTATGTCTACCCCCTTTCTCTATCATCCTCTTCTCTCTCTCCCTCTCTTTCTGTCTCTCTCTCTCACACACACACAGGTTATCTTGCTCTGGCCCTCCTTCTCCACTTCAATTCACCCCCTCCACCTCAACTGTTTTTCTCAACTCGGTTGTTGTCTTCTTTTTTCTCTAGCTCACAGCTCTACTCCTATATAAACCTGACCTATCTTTCTTTTTTCGTGTCTGTCAACTTCCTTTTTTTCGCTCTACCCCACATTTTGCTCTCCAGCCTTCACCCCTCGCTCCGCCTTTCTATCTTGCCCTCCACTCTCTTTAGCAGATCTGTTTTTCTGCGCCTCTTCTCATTTGGCTCTCTTTCTACCTTGCACCTCTTTGTTTTATTTGGCTTCTTTTACCTCTTTCTGCCTTAACTTTCTCTAATACATGTCCTTCTCTGCATTACCTCTCTCTACCTTACCTCTGAGTCATGCACACCTTTGTCTCTCTCTCTCTACATTTCCTTCTCCATACCTCTATCTCTCTTCTCTTTCTACCGCTTTTTATCTTTCCTTCTGTATACCTCACCTTTCTCTATTTGGTTTACTTTTCTCAAACAACATCCCTATATTTCTACATCCTCTACCTCAAACCCTTTCAGCCTCTACGTCACATCTCTCACTCTACTGTTCTCTTTGTGTCTCGTCCATCTCCTGTATCTCACCCCATCCCATTTCTCATACTCAGCGGGGTAACACGTAACTGTCAATCCAGAGAACTGCACAAATAAAACACGCATTGGCAGATCCATAGGTCTTGCCCATTTGAGATCTATTGGCTTTGTCAATGTTTTAGTTTTAGCCATGTTGTACAGCACTGCAGCTGCTGTGCAGGAGTGCTGAAAGAAAAAAAAGGACTATGATGTAGTCAATGCTGGCCATGCAATAGTGCTTTTTTCCAACATGGCAAGAAAACATATAATAAAAGCCAATAGATCAATCCTGTGCGTGAGGTGGGGTCACAACTGTTAGGACGCAGATTGGTGGTAACATGCCCTTGAATCAAACAGATCTTACCCACACTCAGGGCCTACCAGACTCGCTGTTTTCTAACACACGCTAGCATTACATTACACAATATATATGACAATATTGGGTACCTGATGGTTCCGCACCACCTAACCACAAATTCGTACAAACAATGCACGCTATGGGCAAAGGTAGACACCTAATCCGATGGTTGTATTGGGGGCTCCATGCACAACTCTTAATCTCGCTAACCTCTTTATGTACTAAATAGGACTCTTGACTCAGCAATGGAAGCCCTCAACAGCTCTGCTAATATCTCAGTGGAGAAAGGAGGTGGAAAGATGGGGACTGGTGGAGAGTGAAGCCCTATGCCGGGAATAATACAGGGGCCTACAAAAAAAATCTATAGCTATGGAGTGGGATGCATTATTGGAATCTTTTAAAACCGAAGAGACAAATGTATACTATTACGACTCCTTCTCTGCAGGGCAAGACAAGATGTGTGCACACAGTGCCTATGTTCGGTTTAAGAGAGGGAGGGGGGTTGTTACCTTCAGCTTACAGTTCACATTACAAGTATTTTGAAAACGCTGTTCACGATGATGTGCTTTTCATACTATACTGTCAACTCTCCCTAAAAGGATGGCTTTGTACACTATTGTTAATATGCTTGCTGCTACGGTGAAACTATGCTTTTTCTAAATAAGAATTTAAAATTTTACATTGAAAATGCAATAAAGTTTGTGTAGAAAAAAAGACAAAGGCAATAGATCTTGCATTGGGAGATCTATTGACAATAGCAATGCTTAGGAAAAAAGCACTATAAAGCAATGCCTTTTTAGGGTCGAGCCTGCGTTGCATGCGCTCGCGCATGTGTATCGTAGCGAGACGCTTTAGTGTTTAGAAAAGGGCTCGGAGCCCTGTCGACGTCACGTCAGTGTTTTTTATTGGTTCGTGGGCTTGCCTCATAAAATCTGCTTGCTTTCATTAGACGAAGGCATGCATACGTCATGCCTTTTTTTCAGTGGCTAGCCCTCCTCGAGCGCATCAGCCAAGTACAAAAAACATGCGAGGCTCGCTGTTTTCTGTCCGGCTCGTGGACTAATTTTTCTCTAATTTACTAGCGCGATTTCGCTTGCCAGAAGTCAAGCGCTTTACATAGTTAATTGCACTTTTTTGGGTTACGTACATAAATGCACTTTTGCCGATAGGTGAAAAGTTGGGTTAGGAGTTTACAACGCTATCAGCTCTAACATGAGCAAACGCGAGACCCGTTGCATTGCAAATGCTTGTTTTGTAGTGGGAGGGGATGAGAGAAAAGGCAAATAAAAATGTGGGTGGGGAAACAACAATGGGCGGGCTAGTGCAGAGGGACGGGGTCGAGCAACGACAGAGTGAGGAAGCCGGGGAAACTGCTTTAGCAGCAACATGGGATGGCAGATATGAAGTCAATAAGTGGACATAGATCTGGGTGGTTAATGCGATATACAACTTCCGTGTCCTGAGGATTCTTGTATGCTCGCAGCATGGAGTATTTTTTCATTCGTGTAATCGCACATGTAATAGCATGAACGTGATTTGCAGAACGGTGTCAACAATTTCAAAGGCTGATTAAATGTGTGTGCATGGCGGTTGAGATGTGACGAGAAAGAGCTGACTTGTGTTAATGCCATGGTGTTTTAATTCTGTTCTGAGTGGCAACTACACGTGGAAGATGCTCTCTTGTCAAGTTTAAGAAAGTCCTTGCACATATCTTGCATGGATCTGTTCTTTAACATGTAGTAGAATGTTCCAAAGGAAGGTAGGCTATTCGGTGGCCTTGTATGCAAGCTGTAAATGATTACAATTTCACATTCCCATATTCATAATGTGAATCGCTGCATAAGGGAAACCTGAGATTCAGTAGTTGAATTGTATCTTTTTGAGACCTTTTTGGGTGCACATTAAAGCCATATGCAGATTTAAATATCATCACTTGAGCAGGCTCTTATAGTGCAAGCAAGGGAAAAATGGCAACGAAAAAACATATCTGCTTGCTGTGCTAACCCAGTGATCCATTTCACTGCAGGAATAAAATGATATATCAGGCACAGCAGCCAGCTCAGTTCCATCAACTTCTCTCCCAAGGTTCCCTTCTCTGTTTTCTATTTTCTTTCTGCAGGGAGCCTGCACATTCAGAGGGAGTATGGTCTATCTGCCATTGCTGAAACAAGCCCGGAGACTTCTCAGGCTTGGCACAACTATCAGGAAGAAACGCACTACTAAACTGAGATCTACAGGAAGGGGAAGTGGACACAACATCTTTCTGTAAAAAGAGGCATTTATCACCACCTGTATTGCAAAGCACCTAATAATAAACATAACTATAATATGTATTCTGATGTAAGATGGGGTATTTATGTCTTAGTAAATATCTAGAGGATCAGAGGATTTGCATATCCCTTGCCAACTATGCAAATAAAAGTGAATGCTGGTTAAAGCAGTCTCTGTTCTGACTTCTTTCTAGCTCATGTACTCTTTTTATTGAAGCAGACTGCTGATGAGCTACCACCTTCCCCTCTGAACTAGCACACTAAAGTTTAGAGATGAGCGAATGTGCAACCATACACTTGTAAGGAGAGAAGGACGGGAGGGGTGGCAAACGACAATCACAAGAGGACAAGCAACAATGACGGGAAAGGGTGCAAGCAAAAATGACAAGGAAGCATTGACGATGGGGGAAGCAAGCTGTAAATAAGGTACCTGAATCCAAGCAAGCAGCAGAAAGACACTAACAAAACACTTAATCAGTATGTGGATCAATGCTCCATTCAAGGAGCAAACAAACAGAGAAAATGAAATTGGCATGCGCTGGCCAATGAGAAGCAAGGAAATGAGAGTGGTGATTAAGCCAACTGTAGGAAGCTGGCTCTTTACATAGTGGACCAAAATTAGGTACTTTGTGCAAAGAGTCCAGTCAAACCCCAGAAGTCTCACAAAGGCACAAATGACATCCCAAATACTCTCTTTTTGCGTAGTGTAGTCGAGCAATTATGCATACCAGAGGGTAGTGCTAAACATGTAAGGCACACACTCATAAGTAAGTGAGACATACACTCAAATAAATCTTACACCAATTTGCAAAAATAACATGTACTTTTATATAAACTGTGATACCAAGATCACTGGAGTCAGGTGAGTACTTTTCGAGATATGAATTTTTAGAGTTTGCAAAAGTTGACAGTGCTTTTTTCAGATGTGGTAGTGTTATCCTATGGAGAAAGAACACGCACTGCATACAGGTATAGTACAGTGACTCATGGGACCAGTGTCCTGGACTTGGGGTTAGTATGGGGCAAGGTCCAAGGTCACACCAACAGGTCACATTGGATGGCACAAGGGTGGCCAGGTACAGTGGTGCAGGTTAGCATTGGGTGCTCTGTGTAAGTCTATGGGGATCGGTCCAGTCACAAATGTGCTGCAGGGGTGGACTGAGAGTCTAGACAGGGTGAATCACCAAGGGGGTTCAGGTCCTGTGATACTCGGGGACATAGAGACACCAGTGGTCCAGTTCTCCTCGGTCCGGGGCATCCAGGTGCAGAGGCTGATTGGCCCATCAGGTTTTACCATCACCGGTCGTGGTGCAGGGGCCCACAGAAACAGACTGCATGCATGGACTGGGGAACCAGTCCGGCCAAACCAAAAGGTGGGCTCAGGTCTCATGAGCCAGGGGGACATAAGGACACCAGTGGTCCTCTTTTCCTCAGTCCGGGGCATCCGGGTGCAGAGGTTCAGTGGACCGTTGGGTCTACATCACCAGAGGCGGTCGCAATGAAGGGGGGTCTGCAGTATCAGGCTGCAGATGCATCGGAAAGTCCACAGAGGGCAAGCTTGGAGTGGGCTTGGTCTCTGGAAGGCCTGGGGACCACGCTGACACCATTGGCCCACTTCAGCTTGGGTGCAGTGGTGATGTCCGCTATTGGGTTTTTGGCGATCCCGGTCCTCACAGTTCTTTCTTGTGTGCCTGCAAATGCAGGGGAGCAGCTCCTCAACTGGAAGAAGGTTCTTCTTGGTGATTTGACAGCTTCTTCAAGGCTGCAACAGCAGCACAGGTTAGTTGCTCCTCGAGGGGCGGTCCAGCAGACAGGCTAGCAGAATTGATGCCAAGTCCGTCAAGCTCTGTGGTTCTTAGGTTCAGCAGGCTTCTTGTCCACTCCTTCCTTTGAGTCCAGCAAAGATCTGAGGCCCTGGAATCAGGGGGGTCCTCTAAATACTCAATTTAGGTAGCATTAAGGGGAGTGAAGGATAGTAGCCAATAGGCTACTTACTCTTGTGGTCACTACACCCCCAAGATGACCACTTCCTGAGGGGAGTGGGCATCACTCTGTCCAGAGTTTCTAAATTCCACCACACACAAGATGGCAGAATTCCTGATGCTGTGTCCACTTCAGGCTGCCCAGCTTAGGAAATGTGACACACCTCCTGCTTAGCCAATTTTACCGCCTATCCTTGTGCCAGACGGGCCCTGAGGCATGGGGGTCAGCATCTTCCTCTGAGGAAGGCCAGTTCTGCATACCAAAGGCAGTGGGCTTCTTTGAAGCTCCCTGCCTTAGAATGCAGATTTGTCGGTCAGCCTGTGTAGGGTGGGTTAACACCCCTGCCAGTGCAGGCTTTTGTCTCTGACCTCCAGAGAGCAAAGACTCTCACCCTGGGGGTCAGATTCTCGTCTGTGAGTGGCAGGCTGGCTGGAACTAGCCCATGAGCCCACTAGCAGTTGGTAAGTTTTCAGGGGGCACTGCTAAGGTTCCCTCTGGGTCATGTATTAATAAATCCATCACTGTCATCAGTGAGGGTTTATTAATATGAGATGTTTGATACCAAACATCCCTAGTTTCAGTGAAGCCTTCATGTTGCTGGGTAACTCGTATTGACCAGTTTCCAGCATTTTTATTTAAAAGGGCTTCACTGCACACTTATTATGTCCGGGAATCAACAACAATAAAGCAGCCCACACGTGTAATATAATGCACCCTGCCTTAGGGGAATAAGGTCTGCTGTAGGGGTGATTTACAAATATTAAAGACATTGGGCCTGATTACGACTTTGGCGGATGGGATTACTCCATCCCAAATGTGACGGATTTTCCGCCCGCCGAATTGCAAGTCCATTATATCCTATGGAATTCGTAATATGATGGGCGGGATATCCGTCACATTTGAGACGGAGTAAGCCCCTCCATCAAAGTCGTAATAAGGCCCATTGTGTTTGAGGGGATATGGCACACAGAGTGTGTGCCATGTCATGTTTTCACTTTTGGGAGCACTGTGTTATGCAGCCTGCAATGGCAGTCTGCATGAGGTTGGTGCTGGGTCCCTGTGAGTGGCACAAGTTGTACAGCAGCTCTTAGGCCCTCTTCAGTATCCATGCCCTAGGCACCAGGTGCACCTTTTACTAGGGACTTATAGAGATGATACAGGGCCTGGCCACTTGCAGATCAAGGGACCGAATGTCTTGTTTTGGGGAAGGAACACTGGCACCGGGTACCTGGTTAGCAGGAACACTGGTACTGGGTACCTGGTTGGCAGGAACCCAGTGCACTTCAGTCAAAGTTGCACCAAAAATTAGGGAAAAAGTAGTCTGTGGGTACTGCAACCAGAACCCAGCTTCCTAGAGCAACCAATGGTAAGTTTTGGGCTGGTTCTAAGCCTGCTTTAAATTTAAGTTAAAAAGAGATCTTGCAAGTGACAGAACATGCAATGTCTCAGGTGAGACATAACAAGAAGAAAAGGAAGGGACAGAAACGTAGGAGAAGTTATTAAAGGTAGCGCTTTGGAATAGAGAAAATTTGCATAACAGTGCTTAGACTTTGAGTTGTCACATAAAGAATGCCACTACTGAAGGTGATATATTTGTGATTACAAATATTTTATCTACAATTTCAGGCACTATGTCTTATTTTAATATTATGCATTAGTAGACTAACAATCTGTCCGTAGCATGTTTTCCTACCATGGCTTTAGCAAGACGGTTTGACAATGAATTCCACATAAAATGTTGCTGTTGTATGTAAAAAAAAATCTAAATACAAACTCAAAAAGAAATGGTTTCATCTTTCTTTTGGTACTATTTGGTGAGTGGACATCAGGCAGTTTGAGCTTTCGAAAGTTTTGGCATATCCAGTTTCACATATAATTCAATATTGTTTTGTATCACAGGGGTTTGAATAAGCTCAAAAGGAGTAATACATTGAACATTGTTTCAGACAGGGCCCCCAAAATATATCTTGCCCTTGGCCCATCAATCTTTAAGCTGTCACTTGAATACACAACCTTTTGAAAAGAATTACCCCGACCTAGTCCTGAATATGCTTCTGAACTCATGCACTCAGATACTTTAGCCTCTAAATTGCAAATGTCATCAAACAAAAATCAATTCAGGAATGGCAGTGCCTTGATATATTTAAGAATTTTCAGTACAGCCTGCTTCTGCAAGAAGACATGTTGGTTTGTAAGGCTGCATCAATTATAAGTGAACTAAAAGTCACAAGCATTTTAACAATATGGAAAAAGTGGGTAATAGGGTAACAGTACTGTCAACCTTTTAATAAAAGGAAATTGGGTCAATTTAAAGAATAAGACCCTCTCTAGAAAATGTCATTATTGTAAGTTTCCACTGGCAACAATTAACGCTGAAAACGTGCACACAGTTCTAAGGATAATGTCCTGCTCTCTGTGCCAGTGACTTGACTCTGTGGTGAAAGTGTTTGATATACAGGGAGTGCAGAATTATTAGGCAAGTTGTATTTTTGAGGATTAATTTTATTATTGAACAACAACCATGTTCTCAATGAACCCAAAAAACTCATTAATATCTAAGCTGAATATTTTTGGAAGTAGTTTTTAGTTTGTTTTTAGTTTTAGCTATGTTAGGGGGATATCTGTGTGTGCAGGTGACTATCACTGTGCATAATTATTAGGCAACTTACCAAAAAAAAATATATACCCAGTTCAATTATTTATTATTACCAGTGAAACCAATATAACATCTCAACATTCACAAATATACATTTCTGACATTCAAAAACAAAACAAAAACAAATCAGTGACCAATATAGCCACCTTTCTTTGCAAGGACACTCAAAAGCCTGCCATCCATGGATTCTGTCAGTGTTTTGATCTGTTCACCATCAACATTGCGTGCAGCAGCAACCACAGCCTCCCAGACACTGTTCAGAGAGGTGTACTGTTTTCCCTCCTTGTAAATCTCACATTTGATGATGGACCACAGGTTCTCAATGGGGTTCAGATCAGGTGAACAAGGATGCCATGTCATTAGATTTCCTTCTTTTATACCCTTTCTTGCCAGCCACGCTGTGGAGTACTTGGACGCGTGTGATGGAGCATTGTCCTGCATGAAAATCATGTTTTTCTTGAAGGATGCAGACTTCTTCCTGTACCACTGCTTGAAGAAGGTGTCTTCCAGGAACTGGCAGTAGGACTGGGAGTTGAGCTTGACTCCATCCTCAACCCGAAAAGGCCCCACAAGCTCATCTTTGATGATACCAGCCCAAACCAGTACTCCACCTCCACCTTGCTGGCGTCTGAGTCGGACTGGAGCTCTCTGCCCTTTACCAATCCAGCCACGGGCCCATCCATCTGGCCCATCAAGACTCACTCTCATTTCATCAGTCCATAAAACCTTAGAAAAATCAGTCTTGAGATATTTCTTGGCCCAGTCTTGACGTTTCAGCTTGTGTGTCTTGTTCAGTGGTGGTCGTCTTTCAGCCTTTCTTACCTTGGCCATGTCTCTGAGTATTGCACACCTTGTGCTTTTGGGCACTCCAGTGATGTTGCAGCTCTGAAATATGGCCAAACTGGTGGCAAGTGGCATCGTGGCAGCTGCACGCTTGACTTTTCTCAGTTCATGGGCAGTTATTTTGCGCCTTGGTTTTTCCACACGCTTCTTGCGACCCTGTTGACTATTTTGAATGAAACGCTTGATTGTTCGATGATCACGCTTCAGAAGCTTTGCAATTTTAAGAGTGCTGCATCCCTCTGCAAGATATCTCACTATTTTTGACTTTTCTGAGCCTGTCAAGTCCTTCTTTTGACCCATTTTGCCAAAGGAAAGGAAGTTGCCTAATAATTATGCACACCTGATATAGGGTGTTGATGTCATTAGACCACACCCCTTCTCATTACAGAGATGCACATCACCTAATATGCTTAATTGGTAGTAGGCTTTCGAGCCTATACAGCTTGGAGTAAGACAACATGCATAAAGAGGATGATGTGGTCAAAATACTCATTTGCCTAATAATTCTGCACTCCCTGTATGGGTTATGTTGGGAGGGGCAGGAGACAATAGGTGAAGAGGCTGAGTAAGGTTTCCCTTGTATTGCACATCACACGTCTTGTTCTCTTCATTTAGGGCACGTGCCATAGCACTGAAAGTGCTTGATATTCCTTTCCTTCATTCCTTCCTAGTTGTATGATTTGCAGGCCTGCATTTATAGCCGAATAAAATGTAGGTACAAGTAGCAGTTTGCACAGAAAATCTCTGAACTGGATGAGATAATCAGGATTGGACCGAGAACCCTGAACGCAACTAGCCTCAAAGATTTGAAGGGCACATGTGCACATTAAGCTCTTTTTGAGGAAAAAAAAACAAACAAGCTATTGGAATTGTTCCTTTAAAATCATGAGTGTGATGTTAGGATATTGTTGCTGCGGTTGTCATTCAAGCAAACACACAAAGAATACCAAAAATAGGCAACTGTTTCAAAAAAGCAAATTCTAACGCAGGGTACAGTATTGCCATTAGATTTGTCTACAGAGATTATAATGCTGATAGAATTGGTAAAATTGTGAATTTTATAGTTGTTTATGGAACCTCTGCAATTTTGTGGGATTTCTGAAAATGTGAATTTTTGTATTTTTTGGTATAAGCACTAAGTTGTCACCTAGACAGTCTGCCCTAAAAGGGAGGTAGAACTGTCAATCAGCGGCTGTCTACACATATTCAGAGACTCTGGCCAGTCAGTGCGAAGACCACTTCCAGGAAGGCTATTTCTGCTCTCCGAGAAAGACTTTACTGAAAATGAGGGTTGATGGCTTAAAGTCCGACTCCTGTGGTGGGTCCAGTGTTGTGACATGGGTCAGGGAATTTCAGGCGTGTCTTACCTTGTACGCAGCGTGCCTCATGAACTGCTTCGCCGGCTGCTTCCAGATGGCGGGGACTGTAATGACCCATCGGACGTCAGAGGCTGCGTAGTCAGAGCCCGTTTGATCACTCAGCTCCTAGACAAAAGGAACGCGCATTAAATCAGACACTCACACATTTATTTACACATCAATAAATATCCAGTCCCTGTTTTATTTTTTTGAAGCACCAGCTATTGCCATATAAAACGACAAGAAAAAAGCCTCTGGAAGTGATTCCGTTAAGAGCATGGGCTGCCACGCTCCAATAAATATTTGTCCTATTTTTGTCCTTCATCTAGCCACTGTCCCTCTAAATGAAGGCTTGTCTTACTTACTGGGCCTTTTTTCCTGCATTTTGTTTCTTTAACATACAATTTTGCCAGCTTCATGATCAGGGATTTCATACCCATATTACAGAATCGGGGCACTGTCCCAGGCTGCACCACGCCCACCTTTCATGAGATGCAACTGGTGCAGACCAGGATAGTGCTCCCTTTTACCATGAATGTGCTGCCGCTAGGGCAGCCGTACACTTGTGGATGGCCCAGTGGCAGTTCATTCAGTGAAAGGAGGAACAACTGCTTAGCCACTGTGTTTTACAGCGCAGGCAGGAGCTGCCCGAACCTTTGAAGAGGGGACAGAGATCCCTCTGCAGGCTGGTGCGATGAGTGAATGCACCCATCTGCAGGAGAATGTCGGAGGGCTCCGTGAGACCCCCCTTATTCTCTCTATAGGGCTGCCCACATGGGGTGTAATAAAAATGCACCAACCTTTTTGGCGCACTATCAGTGCCGCTCCTAAGTGACTGTTTGCCTCTGCGCCCCTGTCTGTAATAGGGCATGGGCGAGAGACAATGAAATTCCCTAATTTGCATGGGGCCACTCCCACCTGCAAATGAGGCAACTCTCGTTCAAGAAAGCACTGGCACTAAATGTGTGCCAGCACTACCAGCATTACAAAAGAGCTGCACAAGCGCCTGCTGCCCCTTCTTTAACACCATAATGCGTGCAGGTGCACAAAGCCGTAACGTGCGCTCCTTGCACCCCTAGGCACTGCCCCTTTTCATCTTCCTTCATGAAAGAGCTCTGCCACAGCAGGAATGAAATGTAAGATCTATCTGTAAGAAGTCCTCTCTTTCTCATGTCCTTACCAGGAAGGCCTGTATGTCCCAAAATGGAACTAAGGGCTCTCCATGTAATGTACCATTGCAGGCACACTTGCTCAGTGTATATTTGCAGCACACTTTCAGTCCAGTACTGTTATCCTCTGCATTGGACACTTACATGAACACCTGCAGACAGTACACACTTAGCATGTGAGCACTGATGCTTTTCTATCCATCATCTATAACCAGGTGTTTTATTTGCAAACACACTCGCTACCAGCACACACACTCAATATGTGCACTGCACATATCTTCACACTTCATGTACTGTACTTCACACAACCACACATACACCCAGAACATGCTTTATCCACACATACTGCACATCACCACATCTTTCATGTCATGTTTTCCTAACAGGCATACGTATACTCACCACATGCATCAGTCTCACATGTACTACACAGTACTGCTCTATCGCTGTACTGTACCCTTCCTAGGCCTACAACCATGCAGAGTCACTACTCCTGGGTAGGCAGCTCTCCACATCTACATGGAAAGCAGTGGAAATTTTAAAAAGGCAAATGAGCCTAAAGGCCTCACTCCATTGACACAGGGTAAGAAGGGTCCAGTTCATTACTACTGATCACTGTATGGTATGCTGCCACCACCGTGCGTGTGCTGCTTAACTTCTGGTGAAGGTGGTAGTCTTCCACCACTAGGAGGGTAGCGCTTTGGATGCCCCTTCCAGTCCAACAAAACCACAATCCGTGAAACAGACCTATGTCATGGTGCACACGCATGATTTGTGTGTTCGCCTACGGTAAAAAATAATCAGCATTATCCAGACAAAAGTACAGTTGGGCACTCAGGGCAGAAGTACATGTCTTTACTACGTAGAGGACTTTTCAGTCCCAAAACTGTCAATAAAGGTAACCTAAAATTCTTCCACTGAGGATCATAAACTGCCTGGAAACTGTGAAATTTCTCTGCTTCTGCATACAAAGTTTAGATAATTGATTTAGAAAACATTATTTTTTCATTTGAGTAATGGATGTAAGTTTCATTCCAAAACTTGTATCAAAGTGACAGAGATCTTAAGCAACAGTTTGCCTTCCAGTATCAGGTCAACCTTAGAATCTGGAGAACTTCTAGTCAGCTGTGGAGAAATATTAATTTCACTCAATCCTATGGGTTCTAGCTGCCATATTTGCGGCTAGAAATCAGCCAACCCGACGTGCACCTCAAGGTCTTGTGCTTGCTCACCAGCATGGAAGCTGGAAGCTGCCACAAGCCGACATAAAGTCTGCACTAGTCTCAGAGGACCCATCTGGCATTTTAAGATTCCAGGAATACACCTAAGTGCATTAACAGCTTCTCTGTTGAACCTGAAGTGGCAATTGATTTTCCAATAACATTGTGCCAACTGACAGTGCTCTTCCTAGTCATAAAAGCATTTCTTTAATGTGCCGCAGATCTGCTTACTCACTACAGACAGTCGGACACCAGGCCCTTCAATGCCGGATGGCCATGACTTGATCTATGAGTGGCGGCCCATGGCAGTAACACCATCCTTACAAGGATGTGGTTTTACTTAAAGCTAAATGTGCACAGATGAAGTGCTCCTGAATTATTAAGAGTGGTGCATCATCTTTTATGATACATCTATTTCGTTTTACCACGTAACGCAGAGCTGCTCAATTTTCTTTTTGAGTTAAATGTCATGGCAAGCTCATTTTATGCTTTTGCGTTCTTACTTTAATGAACAGCGGCATGCTTTTGCGTTTCTAACTTTAATGAACAGCAGCATGCCTTACACTTCCCATGAATCCTTGGGAAGAAAAAAAGTAAGCCGGAAAAATCAATTAAAAGGCCTTGGGGGATTCTCTGCATGGATAAAAAAAAAGGTTTTGCCCAGAAGGAAACTGACTCTTGGAGGGCCTGTGAACATGGGCTTCCCTAGAGGACAGAGGGTACATGATGATCAACGGGGACTTATTCACAGCTGCTGTGCCTTTTAGGGTGCTGCCACACAGCTGTGCGGTGAGTGGCAAGTCCTCTGAGGCCTCATGCAGTACAGCAAAGAATGGTCGAGGTGCCTTCCTCACTTTTCCAACCATAGATGTAAACCGAAGACTGTACCTGTTTTCAGTTGCAGATGGGCAGAAAAGGACTTGAATGCTGCAGGATAGCAGTGTTGCACCTGTGAACAGAAGACCCAGACACTGGAAAAGTGGTGAACTGGGCAGGGTCGTGAAGCTGGAGCCTCAATTCCATTGGGTGCATCACTTTGAATGGGACTGGACTCTGTGTGCTTGCCTTGTTGGATGCTAGTGCCTACTGCTCTTCATGGCGGCATTACGTGATTGTCAGTCAGGGGGTCCTCTTATCACTGACAGTTTACTAGCACCTTTTTCCACTGCAGGGACTCTCTAGCAATTTCAACACTACAGTGAGAAACTTATTCTAAGGTAAGAGGCAGCTATGTCTAAGACACTCGTGATAAAAAGTGGTAGATTTATGGACAGTAGTGTGCTACAATTGAGAGTCAGTGAGGCAAACACTATATTCACATGTGAAATATAAACAAAAAGCTCAAAGAAACACTGAAAATGTTGATGATGTGGACACCATCCCTTGTGTCGTGATAACAGGAGAAGATCGATGTGCTATGCTCCACATGTGCTGGGTGCCACCTGGGGCTGCGATAAATGTCATATGGTCTGGCGCTTTAGCTGGCTCTTCAGGAAACACGAGTCAATGTAGCAATAAGACAAAGCATGGAATGGATCAGGGAACTTCCCTGATTCAGAAAGCAAGCTTGGTAGGGAACCTTGGGAGATTTCATGCAGTCCCTGGAGAAAGAAGTTGGACTACTTTTATAGGCAACCCGTTCAACTGCACAAATCTAAAGGCAAATTCTTCAGAGGAGAAGCTGACACCAAGGATAAATGCTTGCAGGAAAAAGCTACTATAGCAAGAACCTAATTGAGAATTTCCTTTCAACACAAACAGTTGTAACACATTCAATCAAATAATTTAATATTATACCTTACTGACTGGAAGACAGTCCCCACCTTCAAGGAGCCAGAAGGCAAGAATGATTCCCACATGAATGGTAGGGTCCTAGAATTGAGGAATCAAGAACAAAGAAAGAGAGTGCTATCTATACTTTTTGGGGGTACCAAAGGAGAAAAGGGTGAC
The DNA here is from genome assembly GCF_031143425.1 of Pleurodeles waltl. NCBI lineage: Eukaryota > Metazoa > Chordata > Amphibia > Caudata > Salamandridae > Pleurodeles > Pleurodeles waltl. The sequence goes on along the minus strand of NC_090445.1, from coordinate 739,699,017 downwards.
TTGAAGAGAAATCAGAATCATGGGCAAAGATCATGTTGACCTAATTTGTGCAGATGAAGTTGGATTAAACACACTCCCAGACACCCTGTACTATGAGGCCTTGAAGGTGAGCAGCCCAACCCATCTGTGATGAGTCTGGTCAGAATGACCTTAGGCACAGGGTCCGGAAAAGGCCTCCCTTTCACAGGTTGGTGGTGTTCCATCTTTGTAGAGAGCGGTGAGTATGGTGGTCACACAACACTTGATCCTCCAGGTGACCCCGTGACTGAGACCACTGATGTGACAGACACTGCTGTAGGGGACGTATGTGGAGTCTGGTATGGGAAACAATGGCAATGCATCGTGCCATCATCTCCAATAGGTGCATGATAGTCCGGACTATGTATGTGTGATTCTCCTGAAAATGGGGAAGTAGAGACTGAAAACCTCGAACTTAGGCCGGAATTGGGCATGCTAACCCCAACTCTGCATTGAGAATAGCTCCTAGATAGGGCTGTATCTGAAGAGGTTGTAGATGGGATTTCACAAAGTTGCTTGTGAATCCCAGTTTGTAAAGCAGGCCCAATGTCATCTGAATGTGCTATTGGCACTGTCATAGTGTGCTGGCCTTGATGAGCCAGTAGTCTAGATAAGGGAAGATGTGTACATTTCTCCAAGATGTGTGGTGAAAACTGCTAAGCACTTTTTGAGCAGTCGTGACTCTGAAAGGCAGGACTTTGATCTGATGATGTTTGATTGTAACCACAAATCTTAGGTATTTTCGGTGTCAAGGGTGGATGGCGATATGAAAGTCGGCATCCTTTAGATCTAGGACTGTCATTACATCACCTTGTGTAGAGACAGAATAATGTCTTGAAGAGTATCCATGTGAAAGTGTTCTGAGAGAATGTAATGATTTAATGGTCTGAGGTCCAGGACAGGACTGAAAGAGCCGTCTTTTTTGGGAATGAGAAAGTATAGAGACAATACTCCCAATCACTGTTGTTGCACGGGACAGGCCAGATGGCCCCTTTCAGATAAAGGGCCCGAACTTAATCTTTGAGAAGTGCAAGGTGCTCTCGGGCTAATCTGTGAGTGTGAGTGGTAATGAGCTCCAGACAATAACCATGTTGGATAATAGAAAGGACCCATTGGTCCATGGTGATGTTCACCCATTCTGGATGAAAATTTTGAAGTTGTCCCCGACAGGTGTTGAGTGTGTGGGAGGAAGAAGGAGGTAGTCATTGCTTTGCAGTGAAGGTAAATCTTTGGGTGGCAGTGCTCTTACCTCTGCCTCAGTTGTTATTGTCTTTGTAGGCTCCCCTGAAGAACCCCCTGGAATATGAGGCTGAAAGCTGTCTGGGCTGAGAAGTAGATGCCTCTGAGGTTGTGGATTTGTAACCACCTCTAAATGTGGGGCGAGGAAAAGTGCCCCTGTCTGAGCACCCATGGATTTTGCAGTGCCGGTATCTTTTGTCAGCTGCACAAGGCTGGAGTCAACTTGAGGGTCAAAAAGGTGCTCCTTGTACAAGGGCGTATTGAGCACTGTCTGCCGGACCTCTAGTTTGAAGCCAGAGCATCAGAGCCAAGCCTGCCTCCTTATTACCACACTAGTGTTAATACTGCTGTGTGACTGTGTGTGCTGCATCTAGGGCACAGTGGATAGAATTATTTGTAATTGCTTGCCTCTCTGCAACAATCTACTGTCCTCTTTTTCTGTGCTTATCTGGGAGAAATTGGAGGAGCTCCTCCATCTCATCCCAGATAGCTTGGTCATATCTCACTAGCAAGGCCTGTGAACTGGTGATATGCCAATGATTGGCTACCTAGGCAGCCACCCTTTTGCCAGAGGCATCCAGCTTTTTACTCTCTTTATTTGGAGAAGGAGAGTCCCTTATGGCTTGACTATTGGCCCTTTTCACTGCAGTGTTGGCCACTATGGATTCAGGAGGGACCTGATATATACCAGGTCAGTGTGAGCAGACATATTTCATATCTACTCTAGGGGTGATAATCCTAGAGCGAACAGGTTCTTTAAAAATTATGTCTGCGTGATGAAGCATGCCAGGAAGCATGGGGAGAAACTATATATCCCTGTGTGTGGTTGTGAAGGTATTGAACAGGAAGTGCTGTTTTATTGGATCCCTATGCAGCTCAACATTATGGAATGCAGATACACGATAACATGTTAATAGGATGTGCTATCCTCTGGTGGGGAGGGTCATGTGGACTACAAATCTGGGTCAGTGGTCAACATGGGATCAGGGCCATATGTGTCCAATGGATCTGGGTCCTACTGTGTCCCACCTAAATCTTCCCCAGTGTATACAGGTGATCCCAGAGGTGTAAAGACTCCTGCAGTAGGTGAGGCAGATGAATGAGGAGTGGAAGGAGAAGGAGCAGAAGCAGGGGGTGAAGGAGGAGTGGAAGGTGTACTAGGTAGAGGTGAAGAAGGCTTGTGAGGTGTGGAGGAATCATTGTCCTTGGTAACCTTCTCGGGAGGTAGTGAAGTGTCCAAAGGATAATTTCCTCTTGAAAACTACAGGGAAAAGCAATAATGTGCCCTGTACCTTCTTGGATTTGAAGGCAGCGGTATAGAGAGTCCATGGTCTGCAAAATAGGTTCCACAAGTGAGGGCATAGCGAAGACTGGCTAGAGCCCTTCTTGTGTCTCGGACCGAGGTACTGGAGATCGAAGCCAAAGACAGTGTTTTGGCTTGGCTATTTTCAGAGCCGAGCCTTAGGGCGGGGCAGCCGAAACAGTTTTTCGTATCTGACCATGACCTGGTGGCAGTGGTGGTCCGGTTACCTCTAGAAGGGGCTTTTTAACAGTCTTAGGGTGGGCAGCAGGGGCCACGGTACTCATGGGTTGTGCAGATGTTACCTTGTGGCTTTTGATGTCCAACTTGATGTCGGATACCTGAATGGAGAAGGCCTCCTCCTGTTTCCAGGCTCCTCCTGGGCATGTTCCTCCCCAAAGATGTCTGTGGTGTCGTTCAGGCCCTTGTGCGCCATCTCCAACCGACAAGGTCTTCAATCCTGAAGAGCCTTCTTCGAGCGGAAGGATTTACAGGCATCACAGGTGTCTTCTTGGTGATTGAGGGAGAGGCACAGGTTACACACCAGATGTTGGACGATGTGGGGGAATTTCAAGTGGCACCAAGGACAGAAACCAAATGGCATCCATTTCATCAGCTCAGCATACTCTTCGGATCCATGTGGTTGAGATAGGCGTGAAATGGGTGAGGTCATCCCCAGAGGTGTGCAGTCAATGCCCCGACCGACAAGTGGAGATGAACATGAAGATGGAAATACAGGATCGAGAAAACAATACCGTCGATAAAGGAAAGATGGAAGGAAAGGTTTAGAAACAGAGTGAGTCGAAAGACAGAGTGAATACAAACACGTCCGAACCTGATGGTGGAGAGAAAACAATCTAACAAAGGAGTTGATGCTCATGCGCAGTATCACCGAGAAGGAGGAGTACCTCAATCCTGTATCTCGAAAATACTTATTTGAAGAAAAACAACTTGCAACACTCAGGAACCAACGCTAGATGGCAGTAATATGCAGAGCATGTGTATCTATAGCCACACATGACATCAAACCCTTCTCTCTGAAGCACAACATGGTTTCATACACAGAATGGGTAGGGTTGAGCAGTGTCTGCATCTATTGCTCTTATTGGAAAGTATACCAAGTTCATGAAAGTTTCTTTACATCTAGCCTTCATGGACTTGCCATGTACTTTTGACATGGTGATTAGGTTCAAACTATGGAATATGCTGTGGAAGCTGGGGGTAGAAGAACCCTTGGTCTCTCTCCTCCGACGTCTGCACAGGGATACTTCTGCTAAATTACATAATGGGCCCTGAGGAGGAAGTACGTCATCTATACGGTATAATCAAGGTGTCCTTCAAAGCTGCATCCTAGCCTCATTGTTGTTTCTTATTTATATTAAAGGTTTAGAAGCCCCGTTGCTCCAAAAGAAACTGGATTTTCCAAGGGACATTTTTTATATGGATGATGGTATGTCTTCAGAAAGCTCTGGACACCTTTGTGGAGTTTATGCCATCCTTGGATTTGAAGATTAATCAATAGAAGTTGTTTGTCATGTTTTGAGGGCCAAAGAAAACTAAATCTAAAACCTTTTGGGAATTTTCTGTAGTCATTGATGTTTTTAATCCATGGTTTATATGTTGAGATTTTAAATGTTTTTACTTGTTTGCCCTACGAAATGACCTGTGTGTGTAATATGTCTGCAATTTGCTCTTTTATGGCTTTTCTAAACTAAATAAAGTTTTACGACTGACTCAATATTGATAGAAGAGGTAATGTAGGTCGATTTTATGAATATTACAGGGAAAACCACACTCTAGGGTATCCAATGCAATGAAAGATATCCTGGAAATATCTAAGGAGATATCCAAGGAGGTAAGACACTAGGAGACAATGAATTTACTGTTAGATTCTAGAAATGCTTCGGGAGAATGTTAATGTCTTGCAGCATGGACGGCAACAGTGACCCTCCCTGTTGAATATCATTATGTTCAACAGAATGGTCACTGTTACTGACGCTGCAAGATTTGGTCACTGTAATCTTGAAAAAGGGAAAGGGCCTTTGTAACTGCAGTGACATCAGACCTATATCAAGTTGGTTGAAAATGTCTCCAAGACTGTATTTGGAAACATAGGGCCAGATGTATCAAAAAAGCCTTTTACGAATTGGTAATAGCGAATTTTAAGAAATCGCTATTTCTGATTTGCAAAATGCTATGTATCATATTTGCGATTCGGTAATAGCGATTTCTTAAAAATCGCAAATGCTATTACCGAATCGCAAATAGCGATACAGCCCCCATTCGCACCTCTGGGCCTGTAGGCCCATATTTGCGATTTTTTTGCATTTCCCAAATTTCAAATTCCTAATTGGACTTCGCAAATTTGGAAATGCAAAACCCAAGGGGCTGGGGGCCTAAGGCCCCCTCTGCTGCACCCCAAAACGTTTTTTTGGACATGTAATACGCACACATGCCAAAGGGGCATGTGTGCGTTACATGTAAATTTTAAAAATGCATTTTTAATGCATTTTTAAAATTTGCACGTGGTTACCACCAAGTTTTACTTGGTGGTAATTTCGATTCCTTAATGCCAAATTCGCATTAAGGAATTGCTTGAAACATGTGGTTTAGAAATCGCAAATAAGGATTCCTTATTTGCGATTTCTTATTTAGAGAATCGCAATTTGCAATTCTCTAAAAGGGCTCGTAAATTTAAGGAATCGCTATTTTAGCGATTCCTTAAATTTGCGTTGCGAATGCCTTTGATAAATACTGAAAGGCATTTTTGCATTCGCACCGTTTGCGAATGCAAAAAGGCTTGTTACATCTGGCCCAAAAAAGTGAAAATTGTTAGACCAAGACAAGGAGGGAATAACATAGCAAACCTGTGAACCTTATACATCAATAAAAAGGGAGAATTCAATCCAAACTTTTGTCTGTAGATGTTGAAAGGGCATTTGATCAGTTTTAATGGTCTTTGATGCATCAGGTGTTGGGAAACCTTGACTCAGGGTCCAGCTTTCTAAATTGTGTAAGCCCTGTAAGATTCTCCTACACCCTGAGTGCAGGTAAGTGGTTCTTAATCAGATACATTCAATCTAACAAAAGTCAATGGATGTCCCCTGTCTCATCCGCATTAATCATTCTTCTCAGCATTTAGTCTGGGACATACAAGAATATTATGAAATTAAGGGTCTCTCACATGATGGGAAACTATTATAATGTGTGATGCTTGCAGATATTTTACTTTCACTGTCCAAGCCAGTCTGTTCAGTCTCAAGGACATTTAAAGTGATTTCTTGCTATGTTACAGTAGCAGGCCTCAGTGTCAGTAAGTACAAACTGGTATTTAGGATTTTATAACAATAGTCTCTATATTTAAAGCTATGGGCCTGAGTTAGAGTTTAGCAGAAGGGTTACTCTGTCACAAACGAATATCCTGTCTACCGTATCACAAGTTTCACAGGCTAGAATGGAATTGTAATACGGCAGAAGGGATATCTGTCACCTTTGTGACCAAGTTACCCCCCTCAGCCAAACTCTAAATCAGGCCCTATGTTCCTACTTCACATGTTCAAAAGTGATTTTGAGAGGTGGCACCACAATATGATCTCATGGTTGGTGCAGTTGATGTCTATAAAAATTAAACTGCTTCCTAAGGTCCTCTTTGAGGAGAGGTTTGACTGTTGTAGTATAACTTAAAGCACAACAGTTTGATTTCTAGGGGGCGATTTCTATAGATGTATTATTGCTAGAAACAAAGATGCTGCACCCAAATGCAGGGTGGACTAGAAGAAAGAAATGGGAAGGGCTCTAGCAGATGAAAGAATCAGTGAAAGAATATTTCATGGAGGGTTACCTTCTCTAGTTGTTGGCATTATGGTCCTTGCCATTTCTGGAGATTATAGAGCTTATGTGGGTCTTGTCTTTCAGATGTTCTGATGTTGGTAAAAGGGGGAGCTACCCCCATCAGTTGACGACAGTAGGGAAGCACATTTTTATTGGAAGTGATTTTGAGGTGGATAAAATATGTAAGATACTAACCTCACCATGGAGATGGTTCAAATATTGTTTAGTTTTTCGGCAAAGGAATTGAGAGTCATGAAACTGCACAAAATAAATAATTTAAGGCTTGTTTCCATTTAGGCCTTATCGCACAAAGTCTGGAAAAAACAACGCTCCTGGGGAGAACCCAAATGCTTTACAATATGTTAGCTATTTAGGTCATGCAGGAGATGCCTCACCAGGTGATCGATTTCTGTCAGGATTTCTAGAGTATTGGCAACACATTCTAGTAAGTGCTCCAGTTTCCTTGAATGATCATAAACTGAATAATTTTAGATTGGTCTTTGTTTAATGCCTATGGTTGAGTGGAAATCCAGCCAAGGAAGATGTAACCACAACTTAGTTACTGCAGTGGGTAGAGGCAAAATGGCACATATAACGCCTATGGGAAACAGCTGCGCTTTAGGTGTGGACTGACGTGGAGGTCAGGGCTGCAGGCTTTGGTTGGACAAATCTGATATCATTAGCTACTCTTTTCTTTTCTCTTCCTCCTCTCTATACTTCTCTTTTGCTTATGTTCCCGTTATTTGCTTATGCTACACTATGTGAAAAACAGATTGAAGATCTACAATCTATTTAGAGTGCTTGATTCTACCAGGAACTTTTTATTAATGCTGCCGAACTCAAAATTGCTAGTACGGATAGCATGCCTTCATTTTGCAATCAACATATATTTAATGTGCGATTAAGGTGTAGGCTGAGAACTGGTTCTTGTGGAAGAGAGAATGGTTCCCTGGTGAGGAACTGGGCTGCAGGACCTCTTACCGACGATCTTGGGCATTTGGGTTAACTTGTTGCTAGTGGAGAAAATATATGAGTCCTTAAAGGAGCTCAGACCAGAAGGTTAGATGTACACTGATGTTTGGTATAACCAGCAGACACAGTGCCTCCACGGTTTAACAAGAGGTTGCAAACTTGTGGCCTTGAAGTGCCGGCAATAAATACATGTAAGATGACTGGATATTGTCTGTACCTCCTCACGACAATCATTCGCCCTGCATGTAGCGCGCTAGCCTTGATTCTGTAAACTGTAATGCTAGAAACTCTCCAGCACCACAAAAAAGGGAAATGTTGAGACTCCTATTTCTCTGGAACAAACACTGAACAGACCAAACATGCATTTATAAAAAATGTAATGCAACCAAACTTTGGGCAAACGCAACAGAAAGTTTATTTGTAAAAGCACCTAAGAAAGCCCAATGTTTACTCTCCTAACAATAGAATAGACCTGAGTGCAATACAGACAATTAAGCCATGACTGTAATGAAATCAGAAAGGAATACAACTACAACAATCACTCTTGATGTGCAGAAGTTCACTTGAAGAGACACATTAGAGGGAGAAAAACGCCCACGTTGTCAATCATACGTTTAACTAGCTTGGGAGATTTATAGTTGAAATTCTGTACTGCTATCTCTCCTAACGTCATGGCTAATTGTGCTCATCCTATTAATTTCACATCTACAATCCTGCACTTCATTTACTATATCCAGAGTGACTCATACACTTGAGACCAAAAAGTATTATATCAAGGGTGCTTTAGGACCTATATTTTCACACCTAGCTCCCACAGTCGTATTTCTGTGTGAATTTCTATTGTATTTATGAATCAGTTTAAATGGACCTGCCAAAGGTACACCTTTGGACAAAACAAAGAAATGACATGCTCTGAATGAGAAATGCAAACATAGCATCTTCGGCCTAAAGCTACTCAGCAGTCCCTAGCAGTGCGTATAGTAATTCACAGGCATACAACCAACAAAGATTAAAAAAGACAACTTAATCAGTATCACGCCTAACACACATAAAAAACAAACTGAATAGAAAAAGTTCAGCAACATTTAGAGAAGAGGGATACAGCAAACATGATATAGAAATGAATCATAATTATATGGCAAATTAAATCTCTAGGTAACAGAAGGTAACAAAAGAAGCCTACTCAGCAACAGAAAGACGTAAAACTCCGGACAGATGGAATATGCGCACCCAAAAACACTAAATGGTAAAATAAAAAAATCTTTTCATTCTGTGTCATCGGGCAATTATGAAGAAAAAAGGAAATCACACACCTGCACAAAACCAAGATGTGATCACTACTGAGTCTCAAAGCCATTGATGTAACAACTTTCAAGGTGTAGTTTCACCTGCGACAGACTCTTAATGTGCTATTGGGTAGGTTTGAAGCCTCGCCTTTAACTGGACATTATGTAGTCCTTCCCAAAAAGATGTCTATTCACGCAGGTGACCGATAGCAGAAGGGTAGGACATTTACGTGTACCCCTAAAAGGTGTACATCCAAGTACTTAACTGATAGTAGAGGGGAAGTGGAAAAGTGGAGCGAGAGTCTCAACATAAATCGGTAACTCGGTTTAAAAAGGTCATTGAGCAGATGGAAATTACCGGGATTGATGCCACTTAAAATCGTTGTTAGATTATCCTCTGGCAAATTAATTCCACATTTCTACACTAAAAAATCATTTTAACGGACATGGTGTGTAATGTTGGGAACGCAACTTGGTGACTATGTAATTCTAGCTAGTAATTGTGTAATGCTGTTTGACTTCAATTGTTAATGTGCACTCAACATACACTGAACTCGAAGACTACTACTTCTGCACCAAGGTTTCATATGTGAAGAGTACACAGCGCTCATCTGAGGCACTTGTGTTTATTAGCAACAAGAAGTACAACATGACAACGCCCATTCTTGCACCCTAATCATTTATACTGTCAATTGCTTCTTCATACCTTCATTGCTTGTTCTTTAAAGAATTGTAGAGCGTAGGCAAATATCTCCAGCGCTTTCACCTTCTTGCAGTTTGCGGCGATGAGATCAGTCTCCATGTTGAGGTTCTAAAAACGGACCAAGAGGCAAAGTTATTACACATGAGAAGAAAACGTTGAATCAATTCCTACTCTTCTAGCTAGAAGGGAAGACAGTTGTGTGTGTAACAATTTCCTTTATGCTGATCTCAGAGCATCACAGAAGAAGTTGTAACCAACTTTAAAATGAAATAGTAACTAAAACATGCGGTGTGACTTAATACCATGTCTAAATTAATATGTGTCCCTCCTGTACCAGCACATGAATACATTGTACTACAGATGTTCCTCAACCGTGAACATTTTTGTCTGAAATTTTGTATGTAAGTTGCTGACAATGCCAGCTAGAGATGTATCTGTACTTGAATGCCACCCTTTTGAATTTATCTGTTTTCATTCTCTATGGCCTGGCATCAGAAAATAGAAAAAAATGGACTGTGAATATGTCAATCCCTTGTCTGCACTTTGTTATCAAGAGAAGATACCTATTGGGTAATTACAGGACCTGAGTCACAAAAAAATTCAGAAATTTATACCCATAGGTTTCATCCTAAGTGTGAAATAAACTTTGTTTTGGTGGAATTGACAAAGGATTCCAGAGAACACCCATAAACATAGCAAGAAAGCAGCATCAGGATTGGTCTGAGCAGCTTGAACTGCCGCTCAGACACAGCCCTGGGGTCTGGGCTGTTTCTCCAGCCTGGCTGTGTCCACATCCAGGCTGTAGAAACCTAAGTGCGCATGTGTTTGGCTGGCCTCAGACAGCTGACCTAACACACATGCTCACTTAGTGCACTCTCTCCTCCTTCACCCTCCCACCTCCCATTACCCAGCCTCGCCCCTCCCTGTACACACTGCTGGCTGAGCAGGCAGATGAAAAATGATGAAAAATAACACGACAGCAAGCTATTGTTTTATTTTTATCTGCTGGCCCAGCTGGGTGGGGGGGTAGGGCAACGTGCCTTCGCCACTGCGGAGAAGCCGCCCCTGTTCAGTGGCATTCTCGTCCTGGATACCTACTTCCCACCCAGGATTTATGATTCACTCACATGAATAAGTATGTGTGAATATATTTTTTTTTATGGGTGCATATTCACATTTTGTGAATCACAAATAGTCTCACACTCATAAAAAAAGGTAATCAGATCTAGAAAGTGGAACATAGTCCCCCTTTTAAAACGCACTGAGCAGTATGGATTTGAAAGAGGGATAGAAGAAGGAAAAAAATCAAAGACAATTTTTGATTCTAAGCCCCAGCACAAGCACTTCTTATCCGACAGATGTCCGTAGGTACAGGTGAAAGGTAAATTCGGACCACATTTGGCCAAACTGACGAGTGCCGAAATCACAACTGCATCAGTTGGTAACTTCAAATGCTATTTTTGCAGTGGTTGGTCACTGCAAATACAGGTGCAAACAGACCCTGCAGTGGTGCAAAAATCTGTATGTGGTCCTGTTACTACCTACACATGCTCGTTAATTTGAGTAACATGCACAGAGAAACAACAAATCAGCTAGCAGGAATTGTTGTGTATGTGTAATAAATGGATCTTGTTCATAAAGCTAGTTACACGTGTCACTATACAATTACTCCATAAAGATGTGGGGAGCAGTGGTGTACCTGATTATCAATCTGAGCTATAATAACATAAACTCAGGCAACAATAAAAACTGTGCTTCAAGTTCACAAATTTTCCGTTTGAAACGTTGGAAATCTACTACCTACTTTCTATTTCTCTTACTACAACCAATACTACTAGTAGTATTACAACATAGCTGTACATATCTAATCAGTGCACATTACTGATGTTCATAAGAAACTCTCCTTAAAACGTAGGAGACTAGTATTTTTCTGGGAGAATTCCAAGTCACAAAATATACCGCTAGGTGGCAATCCCTCAGGAGTAAATTATGTGCAATTACGGGGAGCTGGCCATTTCCACAATTAACCTTTTAACCTCACTGGCGGGACATTTCTCAACGCCTCATTATATAGGTTGTGTTGCTTATAACTTGGAAAGGCACTTACTCCTGCATTCCATAGGACTACACTGGAGTGTATTTGCAACATGTGAGACCTACTGCAAGATGCATGTGAATACCCTAAAACCTAGGAGTATGTGGGGTCTCAACCACTTTTGAAAAGTAATCCACCTGGGAGCACTTTCAGCATTGCATTAACCGCAAACTCTGGATGGTGGCCAATTCACCATATTTTACAACTTTCCACCATCATATGTGCCTTCTCAGATTTAATATTCTACAAATTCTAATTCTGTGAATTAGGATCTGGAATCACAAACTACCTTTTTACGCACAGAAGTAAAGGCAAATAAGCCTATATAACTGCATATGTAACGAACAAATATCCAGTTAGAGAAAATATGAGGTACACGTGCATGTTTAACACAGGCTTGCCTGTTACACAACTCATGTTAGTCTAATGCATTCCCTGAATTACTCCACACATGCAGCAACTTAGATTTCGAAAGCTTATAAACTGAGTTTGTTTTCCTACCCCCTGAATTAAGGTAGTTATGCAACTACACTAAAGAACTTTGCTTTTGTTATCTTTTCTTGTCAGCAGATTAATCCCACTAGGATTCAAGTGAAAGCTTGAACAACCAGAAAAATTCGATAGATACTAAATGAAATTCTAAAGCTAAACTGCAGAAACACTCAGCCAAAATACTCCTCTACATACAATTTAGCTGCAAACCTAATATGAATATGACATGATTCCTAGAGTCTCAGAGTTTCAACTGCTTAGTGAGGTCAATGTTTATTTACACAATAAGGTTTCAAAATGGGTGTCAAGATGTTATAGCTCTCAAGTGACCTCAGAGCCGTGGGTCTTGTAAAACTTCCAGAGGCGCAAGACCTGCGATGAGCAAGCCAAGCTTCCATACAGCAGTCTATTTCTCAGTCTTGCCTCACTTTAAAGATGTACTGTATGTACTACAGCAGTTTGTCCCACTTGTTTTTCCCCAAGTAGATCTCTGACATTACCTCATCTCTTGAAGACAGTTTCACCAGACAGAGGATGCTTGGCTACTAGGGTGATGACCATGAAATGTATAAGTATGTATATTCTTTGAAGGTTCCCAGGATCTTTCCACAAGGCCCCATCCCTTCTAATCTATCAGACAATGCACCTTTCCATTAATTCTTTTAGATTCCAATATATGATTGATCTTGTATTCAAGTTCACCCTGCAACATAACAAAATAATGGAGTATGGAGTATTTAAAAATTGTTTAGCTTTATGAGATAAACATGAAGTACCAGATGTATTTTCCACTTTGATGAAAGAGTTAACGTCAGGTTTACAGGAGGAATTTTCTTTTCAATGATAAATGGTCCAATACTCTGGTGACATTTCAATTTGTTTTTGATCAAGATGCTCCTTTAATTTGAAAATACTTAGTGGACAGCCAACCCTTATGCCTTACTATACATGGAGGTTCTTGAGCTCTTTCACGATCTGCATAATCTTTACATTTGATTTTGTATTCCTGCAGCTATTTATGGCCTTCCTGTGCTGTTATTCGTAAATGATCATGTTGCTCTTGCACAGATGGTAGAGGGACCGATTTAATGATTTCCATTTCAGGAATATTTAGATGATATTTATAGGTATAGAAATAAGGAAAAAGGTGAAACACTAGTGGATGCATGTTCTAAATGTTTTATGTGTATTCTGCCACCCAAAAATCTTCAATCAAATCCTTCTCCTGATTCAGAGCAAAACAACTGAGAAATTGTTCCAAAACTTGATTTAAAAGCTTAGGTTGGCCATTTGTCTGAGGATGATAACTTGTTGATTGTTGAGCTTTGATATCCAAGATTTTGCAAAGAGCTTCTAAAAAATGTGAGGTGAAGTGACAGACCTCATCGGTGATGCACATGGGGTATGCAACAAAAACCAACAAATCTTGAGTTTTAATTTAGCCAACTCCTAGCTGTTCATACCATTTCAAGTGGATTAAAATGCCCGGTCTCAGGTTAATTAGCTAATACAACTAGTATAATGGTATTTTCTTCACATTCTGGTAGCTCTAACACAAAATCCAAAGGCATTGTATGCAAACGATGCTGATGTGTTGAGTATTAATTGCAACTTCCCATAAGGTGGTGAATGTTGACTTTTCCCTTGAGCACATACTGAACACAGATAAATAAAAGTAATATCGGTAGAGAGGGATGGCCACCAAAAATATTATTGAACGAAAGGCACATTTTTGTCATAAGCGGGATGATGAGAAAACTTTGAATCATGCAACTAGACTACAATTTGTTTGCACCAATTTTCTGATGGTGACGAAAACTGCTGCCCTTGAAAAGATAACCCATCTTTTAAGAATAATATTCTTGTGCAACGAGGCACTCAGCATTGTTTTGATTTATAGAATTTTCTCTCACTCAGGTCAAACCAGGTATCTTAATTAATCAAAGCTATGGTCCTCATTCTTCTTCTGAAGATAAGCGAAGTGGAGGCAGGACGGATGTCACCCTCCCTTCAGTTTCACGCTCAGACAAATGAGGTGTAAGCTTTCTTGTTATTTAACGCAATAGGTAATGATGAAATCAAACTCATCAAAACCCAGGCCCATCAGAATGGGTCAGGGTCTGGTGGGTTTAAAAAATGGATCATTCTATGGTCAGAATAGAGATGGTTACTATATGGCTTGTTCCCATTTAATAACTCTGTAATTCTTCAAATGAACTTTTAAATTCCGAACAATTCTTTGTCAGCGCTTAAGTAATATGCTTCTGCTGGGGTAAACATCTTTGGAAAGAAAGCTACTGAGTGCACAAGTCCTTCATCAGGATTCCTCCTTGATAGTAGCACTGCTCTAATAAACCAATGGCAGGCATTACTATAAAAGTTGCTGAGGAGTCCCAATGTACTACAATGTCGTGTGGTGAATTCCCCTTCAAAAATCCACAAAGCGTGTTCTACTTTTACAGATTGAAACAATGTTGTTTCTTTCCAAAGAAGTTTAGTCATACGTTGAATTATTGATGAAAACTGATTGATAAAATTGTGAAGACAACTTTACACTTTCGTCAAAGTTTTTGTCATAGGGCATTCCAGAATACCTGAAATTTTATATTAATCCACCTTTATTGCAGTTGAAGTGATGATGCGTCCCAAGAACTCATCAGTTTTAGAATGAAAGGAGCACTTTTCTAGTACTACAAAAAACTAAAGGTTTACACGCCAAATATGATCTGGTTCACATTAAGAAAAAAAATCAGAATATCATCTACATAAGCACCCCATAATCATCCATATACTACAGCATAAGTTCATCAATAAAATACTGAAATGCTGCTGGTGTACAAAGCACAAACGTCATGATTTGGTTATAATACAATTTGAACTTAGTACAAAATGCAGTGTTCCAGTCTTTGCCTAATCAGATCTCTACTAAATGTTCAGGATCCCAGAGGTCAAATTTAGTCAATACAGTGGCATTTCTAACTTGATGCAATAGATATGGTAAAAGTGGTAACATGCCGATTCACTATTATTACTTGGTTTATGGCTCTACAACCTACACATATGCAACTCATCTTCCTTCTTTGGTGCCAAAAAATTGGCACCAAAGTGTTGGGTGGTGCAATGAGTGCTGACGTCGACTAGTGGCATTTACAGGCCCTGGGTACACTTTGCATCATTTGCTGGGGACTTATAGGTAGATTAAATACGCTAATTTAGAGTACGCCACGTTGAAATTGGGAGCATAGGCACTTTATCTCTGGTAAGCATTGGTACAGAGTCCTACAATCTGCAAAAATATAGGGTCCAGTAAATGGTAGACATTTATAACTGCGAGGTTTGTAATTGTGCACTTGAAGGTGCTTCCCCTGATCTGTCTGATAATGCTGGTGGAAGAACCCTTGAATCACTCTGATCAGGGGGAAGAATTGCTGCCCTAACTGGCTTTGGCATTGCTGAATCATTTTGTTCTTGAGTGTTACTGTCGTACAATTCCAAACTTTACATACAGAGTTCAGTTATCTGCCCCAACAGCAACTATCTCCTTTTGTAAGTTATGCAATCTAAAAGTTTACTAAGAGTAGTTAAATTCATATTCATTTCCCAGGTTAGACTGCATACATGAGTTAAGTAATCTGTTTGACCAGCAGGAGCAATACATTTCCAATATATGATCTCCAACTCAACTCACAATAAAGAGACTGCGCTATGCACTACAGCAATTTCACCTAAGTGGAGCTATGACATGCAGCTATGGTCCCACCCCTTATTGCTACACACAGACAATGGTAAGTGTTCTAATGGCCATGTGCATGACTCCCTAATACAAGTTGTCGCTACTTGAAGTCAATAAGTTCTCAAGCAACTTAGCTCCCCGAAGAATACTAATGGCTGCCTCACTGTGACCGTCTAGTGCCTGGCCTGCAGCACTTGTCAGTGATTAGAGCAGAGTGAGAGTCAAGTGGGTCAGTCAGTGGGTATTTAACTATGCAAGAGACTTACCCTACCTGTGAGTTGCTGCACACTCCTGCAGCTTCAATGTGGTCAGGGCGGCAGAACTAGCACTCTCAGGCAGAACCACTGAACTGCATGTGCCTAATCTAACTCTTCTCTGTGGTGCTCAGGCACTGGCTGAGTCTCCCCAATGTTTAGTCACCACAGTGCCTTTTAGAGCTGCTGCAGAGTTGAGTGAAGGGTGTCTGGGGACATTAGCACCTGCTACCATCAGGAGCAATTAACGGGCGTCATAGACTTGTGGCAGTAATTCTTTTTAGACCCTGTGGTAACAAATGCTCAATAAAGCCTGGTGTACAGCATCCATTTTAGGACATCCTCATTCCTCACTCCTCATCCCTACTTCTCATCCCTGCTTCTCATCCATCATCCCTACTTCTCATCCATCATATATTATCCCTACTTCTCATCCATCATCCCTACTTCTCTTCCATCATCCCTACTTCTCATCCCTGCTTCTTATTCATCATCCCTACTTCTCATCCATCATCCCTGCGTCTCTTCCTTCATCCCTACTTCTCATCCATCATACATCATCCCTACTTCTCATCCATCACCCCTACTTCTCATCCATCATCCCTGCTTCTCATCCATCACCCCTACTCCTCATCCCTACCTCTCATCCATCATACATCATCCCTACTTCTCATACATCATCCCTACTTCCCATCCATCATCCCTGCTTCTCATCCATAATACATCATCCTTACTTCTCATCCATCATCCCTGCTTCTCTTCCATCATCCCTGCTTCTTTTCCATCATCCCTACTCCTCATCCCTGCTTCTCATCCCTACTTCTCATCCATCATCCCTGCTTCTCATCCCTCATCCCTGCTTATCATCCCTCATCCCTGCTTCTCATCCATCATTCCTACTTCTCATGCCTCAGCCATCAACCCTACTCCTCATCCATCATCCCTACTCCTCATTCCTCATCCATCAGTCATACCACAACATTTTCAGTTTTGTGAAACACACCTTCACACTGATTGAATAGGTGACTCGGCCTATGGTTTTGTTTTGAAGCCTGCAGCTAGCGCTACTGAAATTAGGGGTGTTGAATGTCAGGGCTGCATAGTTGTGATTCTATGTCATACCTGTTTAATCCACCACCAGACAATCCCTACGTCTTTACCTCAATCTTGCAGGTTCTTTTTATTCCTCGCTTTCTCCCTTTGTCGCTGTTTTTCCATCATTCTTTTCCTCCTTCTTTCCATCATTTATAGTTTTCTCATTCTTACTCTGGGTCAAAGTCTGTTCACGAAAACAATTGCTCCCCCACCCCCAAAAATTAGTGCCAATGGACCCCATCCGCAACCACCAGCTCAAATTAAGCACTGCAGCTTGGAATTATTAATGCTTGACAGAGCCTGGGTTCTTTAATGCATGTTCCAGTCGAGCAATTAATACTTGTTACATAATAGTGGCTTTAATGCTCATTAGATCCTATAATTAATGCCCATTACAGCCAGGCGTGGGTTAAAAATCTTTGTTACAACCTAGAAACATTAATGCTCACTCCAGGCCGGTTAGTTACTGCCCATTGCTTCCTGTTGGGACTAATGTACATATTGCATTGGGAAATGCTGAAGACTGGAGCTACTGGTGCACAATACTAGTATTATTTAAAAAATGAGCACAACCTTCATTGGAGTCAACGGACATGCAATGTCAATTCCTATAATGACAATGATTACATAAATCATTACTCATAAGAATTTTGTAAACGTAGGACGTCTGACATAAGCCAGAAAGAGAAAAGCATGCTATGCACACACACAAGACATGCAATTGTCAAACATATGCACACTAAGAACCTATAATTACTACACACATGCGTACAATAAGCGAGGCAGCTATGGAAACTAAATAAGTAACCAGAAAGCAATGAAAACTACATGCTATATGTTTGGCATTTAAAACAAAATAAGATAATATAGGGCTCTATGCAGATAGGTGCAACTAACTTGGTACCCATACTCAAACGTAACTAAATAAGCAGTACAGTGAGTACATTCTTAACTAAATTGTTAACAACGTGAGAATGTTACCTACATGTGTGGAGTAACTAAATAGCAAGGGAAACTAAACAAGTAACCAGGTAACATCTGAAGCACATTTTAAATATGTAACTTTGAAAGCTACTTATGATTTGTGGGTCGTTTGGCCAGTATGTTGGAGGCCAAACATCCGCCACCCTGGTAGATGACCACCCACCATATTTAGAGATCTCTACCAACTTGGAGAATCAGAGGAGCCACCGCAACTCCTCTTAAGGCACTGTAAGTTTGCGGAGAAGCAGCCATGTTTCAGAAACAAATGGCACTGTCAGCCTCGAACTTTTCTCTGTGGGAGGGTATAGGGATCATTTAAATTATTTCCAGTTAGGGACTACCAGGCTGTTCCTAGTGGTCCTGTACAGAAAAAAAGGTAAATGTCCATTCTAAAAAAGGAGGACATTCTGAGGTCCTTAGACCAATGGCCCGTTGGCAGTCTGGGGTCCAGATTTAGATCTTGGCGGATATGGTCCCGCTGTCGATTTTTCAACTGAAAACCCGTCCGCCGCCTTGGAGGTCTGCCAGCCAAATTAAGATGTTGGTGGTCCCATAGTCAATAGCCAACATTTGTCCTGCAGTCTCCGCCAAGTAACTCCATCCGTATCAACAGTGCCATAGAAAATAGTGGCTGTTGGCGGGACCCCAGCCACCTATACTGCTGTGCAGATTTGGATGTGCCTTACTGCCAAGCCAACTGTGGCGGCTCAATTTCCGCCCTGAGTTGGTGGATTGGGCTGGGGGGAGATAAGGTAATAACCTACCTTTTCCCCAATTCCACTTCCGATTTTCAACTGGACATGACTGGACAAGACCCACCAGATCACAGAGAAAACACGATCCCCATGTTCCCCCCCCTCATAGCGCTGGACTCGAAGGAAGGGAACCCAGATTGCCAGGATAAGTTAGCTGGGTACTGAAATTGATCTCAGGACCACTGCAGTCATATACATGTCACAGTAATTTTGTTAAAATACTGTGACATGCATATGGCAGGAACACGATTGGGTCACACAAGGATGGGGACACTCTGGTACAAGAAACATATCTCACACATACACAAATTTTATTTTGGTATCAATATTCATTGCCAAATGAATGCTAGCATCACAATGACGTGACATTCACACTTGTCAACTGTGCCCAGGTGTGCACATTGCAAGGGGAACTGTGCCTGTGATGCTCTGCTACCCATAATGATTGTGAGCCTCTATGTGTATGTATGTGTGCGACTGGATTGGCTGGTTAAGGTGGAGGGAGCTGGAGTGGGCGATGTGATTGTGTCAGTATGTGTGCCATGTGCATATGGGTCTGATATTGTGTATTGTTGGTTGTGTGGCTGTGTGTTACATTCAGGTGATTGGGGTTGTGTGGCAGGAGTCAGGGTGTGTGTAGTTGTGCCCCATGTGAGTGTGTTTGTGTAGCTGTGTGTGTAGCTGTGTTGGTCGTTGTGGTTGTATTGTGTGTGGGAGCAGTGTCAATGGTGTGTGTATGATGTATCATGGATGTATGGCAATGTGTGTTTTCCGCATGTACGAGTTGTGTGGGGTTGGAATGGCAATGGATGATGGTGTGTGTATATGGCGTGTTGAGTCGTGCCTCGTGTGTCGACACATATGGCCAAGATACAGTGTGTGTGTGTGTGTGTGTGGGGGGGGGACTTACCTGTATTCCATAGCCACTGCCATTCTACCATGTCCATTGAGTCCATTGATGTGCTCCCTCCATCAGTCAGCAATCCGCCGGTATGACACCAGCTACAGAGCTGTAACATCTAAATAAGGTCAGTGGGAACTTGCCTTCCTGACGGCTAGGAAGAGCACTCTGTTGTGGTGGTCCTTGGCTCAGCCGCAATGCATCTAAATATAGCGGACCGAACACCGTCGACTTGACGGTGTTTTCTGGTCTGCCGCTGTGGCGGTTTGGCGTTAACGCCACCAAGATCTAAATCAGGCCCTAAGTCTTCTGCCAGTGAAGCAAGGCAGTCTCTAGCAATAAAAATTAGATGGTTCAATTACTCTAAATAGAAAGAACAAACTAAAAGTTTGGACAACAGGGTACTCAGCTACATTTGTGGTGGAGGACTCTGTTCATCAAACTTTAAATAACTGCTTCAATAATTACATAGGCAGAAACAAGACATGTGCATCATTAAATAAACAACAGAAAAATGTCAGCTACCTTTCATGTAAAAGCAAAACCAGATAAGAATATGACCTACGTATGAATTATTAACTAAGTAAAAATTGCATCCACTTTAGCATTTTTGGCTTTTTGAATATGTCCCTAAAAGAAGTCCCCAGATAAATATATAAGCTACATGTAGCCATATTAGCGTTTTCAGCATTTTGCATAGGTATCATAGGTCCAATATAAAATTATAAGCTACATAGATAAGACATCATTTTGACATTTTTTCCTTTCTTCAGGGTTACTGTAATTTATTTTGCCTTTTTGCTGAACATTATTTTGCTAGCTAGAGAACTCTGTGCACTTTACCCCTGCTAATCAATGGTAAAGTGATTGTGCTCCTCCTTTCAACAAGGTGAAGTTAGTATACTCCTGATTGGCATATTAACTTACCTATAGGTCCCTAATATATGGTATCCTCAGTGTACCCAGTGCCTGTAAGTTAAATGTCATCAGTGGGCGGAAGCACTCATATGCCACCCACTGCAGTGACAATGCAAACATGACTGCACGCCTGCCACCAGTAACCTGGTTGTGCAGGAGTAAACTCAACTTGTCAAAATAACCCATTTTGACAGGCCTAAAACCCTTCTTTTAAATATTATATGTGACCTCTAAGTAACATTTACTATCCATTAAGGCAGAGTGTATGATATTTAGAAGTAGGACATGTAAATGTTAATATTAAACATTTCCTTAGAGTGACTAGTACCTCAAATCTATTTTCACTGTAAACGGGTTGCTTGTTCCATGGGAAAGCATTGGGATGCTATATTACATTTAATAAATGTTATATCTGCCTAGAAAATAACCAGAGAAATATTTCAAGAACTCTCTTTAATAGTTAATCCAACTTAATGGTAAAGTTGAAATTTGTCTAAAAATTGCAGAAAAGTTATTTTGGAAAAGTTACGTTTTGCATGGATAAAGCCGTTGGAGGTCTTTCTGCAAGCATTCAACTGGCACCAGTTAGTGTGATGGCCACCCTGTGGTAAGGTGTGAACTACTCTCAGAAGAGGGACAGTGAGCTTTAGATGTAGGGAGGAGTTTAATGCCACTTGACAGGATTGCCTGGGGGTTGTGCCCAGGCCCTTGGTGCACTTCACAGGGTCCTCCCAAGCCACAGACAGATAGAGATCACATCTGGGCCTGCCTTCCTATTTGTCCTTCTCGTCAGCCAGGCACCCACCCCAGTGAGAGTAAGAGTTGCCCTATTACTGGTTTAGAGTGACTACGGGGATTGGGACTTTGATCCTCCTCTTCGGTAGTACAGTGTCAAGTCCTGCTTTATGGTCACATCCTGCTTTATAGGTCTGCTTGGGTTTTTCATTTATCATAGGGGTGCATTTCAAAGAAGGAAAAAAGAAAGCCAAAACACTCTGTGTATCCACTGAATGGTTTCTTAAAGCTCAGCTTTACCAAATGTTTGTCTCCAAGTCTCTTGGGGGTACAGGGCTGCCTAAAAATCTACTTTAGTGATAGAACACCAGGATTACCATAGTACAATAACCATACGCACCCTGGCCACCAAAGCCTACTTTAGATATGGCTGAAGGCTTTGGGCATCCTGAAAATGCTTAAAGTGGGTAGAGTTAGCCTCATGGACCTTTACCCCATTGGCTAGGGCCATTTCCACCCACCAGCTCATACCAGACAAAAACGTGGCACCTTGAGGCACCCACTTCAGAACACTCCTAGACTTGAGGAAAATCAGAAGAGGGTCTGCAACCTGAGACAGCCCTGAGGGACGGGATCTGCTCTGTCTCTTTCACCCAGGACAAAGGAGTGGACTCCATGGGTCAAAAGGCTGACCCCCCCCCCCATTAAAGCTACAGGGATTCAACAAGCTATAAGAGGGCTTTTCCTCCAAATACTCAGCTGACCAGTGGTAACTGGACCTGTACTGGACCCTGCTGTGGCATCTGCCTGGCAGTCTCTAAGTGCATCCCCTGAGGTCCTAACTGGCTTTAGAAATGTACTTGTGGTGGATCTAAACTAAAAGGACTAATGTCAAAGGTATAACCTCTGATCAGGACAAACCTGGTTAGTGTATCCAACCCTCACTCCACTGCGGTCAGTATTAAATTGCTCCTAGGTCTTGTTGTACCAGGACCATTTGCTATCATTACCACTTTATGCTTCTTGGCGTTATTTCTAATTAAAAAATTAAAAAGTTATATCTTCTGTTCCCATTATTGGATGTTTGTCATTTTAGTGCCATTTTATTTATTACATTTTACTTTATGTTTTTAATGAGTTTTAGAGTTTTCATAGTTGACAATTCAACTGTATTCGTGTTTTTGTTCTGCATACATTACACGCTGCCTCTAAGTTAAGCTTGTCTGGTCTGCAACATAGCTACCAGAAGAGCTCAGGTTTATTTAGTGACTTTAGTAGTTCAACCTTACTAGGACTATGGTTATTACTTGATGTAGGTCCTTAACCCCTCAACTAATAACCCAATTTCTTACACTTACCTAAATAGTTAGCCTAGTAAAAGTGTGCTTGTGTAACAAATGGTTCCTATTTGTGCAGCATGAACACCTAGATATATATGCATAACAAGGTAACAGTGAGAGTTGCATAGGTGTTAATAACTAAACATGAAATCAATGTCAACTGTACGTGCATGTAACTACTTAGGTACTCATAGAGCAAAGTTTCTCATGTACATTCTTAAATGAGTACCTTCATAACAATGTGGACTACAAGTGCACATGTTTTTTAATAACCACTCAAGTTACATTATGAGTTACATTCATACAAGTAACTTACTTATGGTAAGTTCCTGTGCAACTAATTAAGCACCTACGTAAAATGTTAGACGATTGTGCATGTTTAATTAACTATGTACTCAGATATTTCATGAACTACATGTGTCTTTGAAATATAAGAGGTTCCCCTGGAGATATCTGAATTAGATTGAGGGAGAGAACGAGAGACTGGGAGATAGAGTGTGCATACTTAAATAAGTAGAAGTATCACTGTTACCTACATGTGCATATTGACTAATAAGTGTGAATACATGTGACTACATGTAACTACATCTCTACCCACTTAATAATGCCAGCAACGTATACACATGAGCTACATGTGGAGGTATACTGTATAATGTTATAAATATTTGGGTATCAGTTGAAACCACACGTGCATGAACTAAGGAGGTACTCAGGTAACAACGTGTGCTACATGTACATAAGTAAATAAATGCCTACATATGTAACAATG
This sequence comes from Pleurodeles waltl, assembly GCF_031143425.1. Taxonomy (NCBI): domain Eukaryota; kingdom Metazoa; phylum Chordata; class Amphibia; order Caudata; family Salamandridae; genus Pleurodeles; species Pleurodeles waltl. Next base: position 739,675,597 of record NC_090445.1, on the reverse strand, counting down.
TGAAAAAATGCACAACCAAATAAGTACTCGGGTAACAATGTGCACTAATTTTGCATATGTATCTAAATATGTTCTCATGAAAAAGTGTGATCTTAATGTGTATGTGTAACAAATGTGTATCTTTTAACTCTTTGTGCTATTTGAGTAAATGCATGTGTATAAACTGTGCATGCACGAATTACTAACCAAGTAACTAGTTAACACTATTGCTCATATGTTTATACACGAGTACCCTGGGGGTACTAGAAGCAATATGAGTTATTTGTGTAAGATAAAGGAAGTACTCAGGTGAAAACGTGAGCCACGTGCAGTGTGTAAATAACTCAGTAGGCAGCCAGGCAAAAATGTGAGCAACATCTACATTCTAAACTTAAGTACTCGTATCAACGAGAGATGCAGGAGCAAGCAATGTATAAGCAATCGGTAAGTGTCTTCTAGCACACCATTCTGACACCTTACTGACATACCTCTTTAATCGGAAATGGACCACTGCATAATACCTATAACATGTCCTCAGGGGATGACTCAGACTACATTCTGTTATGGAAAACCAAAAAGCACTTGCTGAGGCACCCCAGACAGCCAATATAGCTAAGAGACCACTCTAATAGCAGACCGTGTACTATATAAATGTCAGAAGAATAACACAATGTGTGAAACAAAAAAATTACTCAGATGCAGCAAAAGTGAGCTACTTTTACCTGTGGAGCTAAATCAGTTCGCAGGTATAAAACTCAGCTATATTTGTGGTAAATTAGGTACACTTGTAAAAATATAAACTTTATATGTATGTGTAACTAAATGAACTGAGTAAATTACCTGGATAACAATCAAAGGTACCTGCAATCACAATATTAAATAAGCGACGAGCTAATATAAGCAACATTTTCAACCAAATAAGTACCCAGTCCAATGACAGCTACTTATCTATTAGTAATAAATAGGTAGTCAGCAATGTGGAATACGTGAATAACCAGATACAAAATCAGGTAAGAACCAGGACAGCGTATGAAACTTAAGTACCCAGTTACCATGTGCGCAAATGTGCTTCTGTAACTAAAGTACACAATATTAACTACATTTTCATGTGTAATTTAGTAAGTACTCAGGCAATAAGCTAAGATGCAAGTGCTTGTATAAAACGTGCATACACACCAACATATCCATGGGGTACTTTAGCCCGATTTACTATGATTTTATTTTTCTATCTCTTATATACAAATTATCGTAAACAGTAGCTATTTCAATTGCTTAGAAACTGCATTATTTGGAAATAAAAGTTTGCTTTCTGTAAATATAAAATTGATACAGCGTCGCGGGGACAGCTTGCAATGTGGCAGAGAACTAAAGTTATGGAATTCATTTAGGTTGAATGTTTTAATCTAGAATTCTGCATCTAATGTAATTAGAACTGATAAAATAAGTGTCGAGAATCTGTGTAACATAGATGTTTGATATGTTATGTCAGTAGTGGTTATTATTCTGCGATGTATGTTGTATGGTTTTATGACTTTAACCGTAAATAAACTCCCACTGATTCCAATGCGCATGTGAACTTTACATATAATTGATCTATGTGTCAGGTAGTGTCAATGGAAAAAGACAGAAACATCTAGGTTGTATCTGTGGAAATGTCACACACGTGTGGTTAACTCGTAAAATATGTTCAAATCCTGTGAAAGCCGAGTAGACAGATGGGCATTAGGGGGTGTTCATTCGGGAGGATAAGGGAGTAGTCAGGGAAATGAAACTGAGGCAAGAACCTGCACAGTCATTATTAGCTCTGGGTATTCACAAACAGTTCTAAACTGCATTATCAACACCTACTTTCACATCTAACACACAGAGAAAGTGTCAGAAGTTACACCAGTACTCTACATTTTCCAAGTGTGTGTGTCTCAACGACAAATATTCATAAATGACAAACTGTTTTAAAAAAAAATAACGTGCATTTTAAGAACCTCCTAAAGTATTCATGAGCAGTTTATATATTAAGTTCACACACATGCAGTTAATGAAAGAGGTGCATATTATCCAAGTTTGTGAGTAACTTTCCCTTAAATGCATGACAGCCAATAATAAGTGAAGAATGTGAAGGACAACCTTTTCATTATTGGGTATGCAGGTGTAGGGGCGTGCGGCCAAGAAGGTGGAGTGAATGGACGCGCTGCTTTGAAGCTCCGAGCCCCGTCCGGCCTAGCTGCAGTTATCCTGACCCCATCAATGTGGCATTGAGCCAATCTGGCTCCTGAATACCCTTGTATCAGTGGGGTGCTCACATATTGTGTAGTGACCACGGGCCATGATTGCTGTCCATGGGGGGAGCAATCCACAGCCTTTGGCTTGGAGAGTGTTATGTTTGGGCTGTACCACCATGAGGGGTTCTTGCTAGTTCCCATCCCATTGGGTCCCCTGACCTCGGGATGCACATGGTAGGCTCCTGACGTGTGGAGCCATGCTAATAAAAGTGCCTGTGGTGTTTGCGCCACCAGGCAGTGTACTACCATCATCCCGTTGTACGTGCCATCTATAAAAGGAGGGTGTCCTCACATACGTCACATGGACAATTCAACAATCTGGCAATGAGGGTCGACTTTGAACCTGCACCTACCGCAGCCGTGCAACAGTAACCCACCTGCTAGCAGACTGCCTTGGTCGGCCGGTACCCAGCCCAGCGTACCTGGAAGGCGGAAGGAAGGTTCTGCGCTGCCCCATGCACAGAGGTGCCACTGTCGTGCTCGCTGACCGATTCAGGCTGTTGCTCTCCGGTGGCCCTCCCTACGCTGCCTCGCTTCAGTCACGGCATGTCCACACATAAGCCTCACCCTCCGTCTACACCATGCACGTCTCAGAGGACAGAGCGCGCAGAAACCTGCGGTCTCATTCGGGCCTTCTGCTGGCCCTTTCACATGCCGCCTGGCAGGATGAGTGGGCGTGTGTGCTCAAAGGTCCCACTCACTGCATGTGTGTCACACGTCTCCCAGGAGGGAGTGCGCTGGAGCCTGTCCCTGTCAAGGGCTCCCTGCTGGCCATCCACATGTGCTCAGCGTTGCTGGTGGGCACGTGTGCATCACGCAGCCACCTCCTCCTTAAGGTGTGTCTCCCAGGAGAAAGCGCACCACAACGGACTGCCACAAATCTTGTGCTGAGTGGAGGACTGCCATTTCTGCCAAAAAGGGGGCCTGTACTGAGCCAGACGCTAGAAGGCAGGCAGCATAAAAAGAATGACAAGCGGAAAACAGTAAAGTAAGTGAGTATCTCACATAACTTCTTGATCCAAACACTCACTGAATCTGTTAAGCAAATAAAGGGATCAATTATTACACCCCAAAAGGGTAACACTGCACTCTGTATCCAGTAGAGCACAGGATACCAGCCCCAGACAGCACTGACAGTCATTTCAGAAAGATCCAGTGCCAAGGTCGCTATGGCCTCAATACCCACTCTAGAACCATTTGTGGCAGATGGCCCACCATCTGCACAAGCTGCCCCGTGGAAAGAGTGGTATGAAAGGCTGGAAACCTACTTTGCAGCAATAGCGCTGGACAATGATCAACGTCATCCCATGCTCTTACATCTAGGGGTTGCCATGATCCACAAAATCAGCAAATCGTTGGAGAGGAAGGCCCGCCTTTCACCTATCAGACCTTAAAGAGTGCCATCACTGAGCATTTTGAACCCGTTGCAAATCTGAATTACGAGAGGTTCCTTCTTCAACACGCCCATCAACTGCCTGAGGAATCAGTACACACGTTCTATGTGAGACTATTAGAAGTGGCCAGCACCTGCACCCTTCCCAAAGGTGACAATGAGATAAGGGCACAGTTCGTTCAAGGGTGCCACTCCGTGAAATTGAGGGAGGGCATCCTTCAGGTCTCTGGTATGGCAATGGCAGACATCCTCACCATGGGGAGGTCTAAGGCACTGTCCAAGGTACAAGCAGTGCACACAGAAGCGGCATTGCATGTTTGGCTCCAGAGGTACATACGCCTTAGTTTTGGCATCACGAGTGCCGCCAAGGTTTTTCAGGATACCATACGGGGAGTGCTGGCAGGCCTGGAAGGGGTCATCAGTATCAGCGATGGCATTCTGGTACTTGACCGCACCATCGAGGAGCAGTGGGAGAGGCTACAGCCACCTTCAGACGGCTGCGGGACAATGGTTTGACACTCCATTGGGACAAGTGTGCATTGCTACAGCTGGAGATCACATTTTTTGGGCATCATTTCTCAGAGAACGGAGTATACCAGACCTCAACAAAGTCAGATACATTCAGTCTGCGCCAGCCCCCACCTCTGTCACTGGAGTCCAGAGTTTCTTGGGTATGGTCACACACTGCAGGAGGTTCATCCAGTAACTTACCTCCGTTACGGCACCTCTCTGAGAGCTCACCAAATTCAATGCTAACTGGGACTGGGGATCAGCAGAAGAAGCAGCATTTCAAGCCACCAAAAAGGCACTGTCAGCCCACACTGTGCTCGCCTACTTTGATCAAACCAAAGACTCAGAGCTCTCCGCTGATGCCAGCCCCACAGGCTTGGGGCAGTGTTATCTCAAAAGGGGTGTACTGGAGAGTGGGCCCCGGTGGCCTATGCCAGTTGCCGCTGACAGACACTGAACAGAGATATTCGCACATTGACAAGGAGGCCATTGCGGTTCACTGGGGCTGCCGTCACTTCATTTCCACCATTACTTATACGATCACCCTTTTATCATCCGCACTGACCACAAACCTCTTATACTGCTGCTCAATAGATCATCTTCTAAGATACCGCCCGCATCAAGAAATGGATTCTCCAACTTCAAGCGTACCAGATCACAGTAGTTTATAGGCCAGGGGCACAGAATCCTGCAGAATATCTTTCTCGACACACCAGGCCAGCAACCACCCGTGAAGAGGAAGATGTGGAGGCAGTGGAAGAATATGTACGAATGGTAGTTGAACGGTCAAGGCCCCTGTCATTTCGCTGGAGGATATCCGAGTGGCAACCCAGACGGATGAGGGCCTGCAGCTGGCTTTCTCTGCTGTTCGCACCGGGAAGTGGCACACTGTCTTCCAGCATCTCTCCCGAAGGAAGAGGCACATTTGGTGCTGTCAGCGCTCCATTGAGTCCAGCACGACCTGGTGTTGTTACCTGTCGGATGCTTGTTGCGGGGGGCGCGTTTAGTGATTTCGCTGGCCCTGCAGCAGCGAGTGGTGGACCTTGCTCACTCAGCACACCAAGGGATTATAAAGACCAAAGCCCGACTAGGTTTAGTATGGTTCCCGGGGCTAGATGAGCATGTGGAGCGCACCGTGAGACCCTGTCCCATCTGCCAAACAGTTGGTCCAGCCGATCCTCCGGCTCCCATCATCACTGAACCCTTCCATTCAGCTCCATGGCACCGGGCAAGTGTGGATTTTCAAAGCCTGCCTGACGGGCGACATATGCTGGTTATCATTGACGATTTCTCAAAGTATCCCAAAGTAGAATTCCTAGACTATATCACCAGTGCCCAGACAGTGCCCCACCTTGAGAAGGCCATGGCCACCTGTGGCCTTATCAGAGAACTATTGGCGGACAATGACCCGCCTTTCTCAAGCTAAGACTTTGCTGGTTACCTGGCCTCTTGGGGTATTTGCCACATTAAGATCACTCCTAGATGGCCACAGGAGAATGGAGAGCCCGATCGCTTCATGAGAACTTTAAATAAAGTCTTGAGAAATGCCATGGCCAATGGTTAAAACATTGAATGTGCTCTTTATACTTTTCAACTGGAGTATCGACTCACTCCCCATATCACCACCAAGGTAGCCCCCAGTATTTTATGCATGAATCGGATGGTGAGTGACACAATTCCTCACTATGAAGGTACTTCTGTCTTGCAAGATAAAGTAGCGGACACACTGCGGAAACGATGTGTTCGCAACAATTACCCACCCAGGAAGTGACGTGCTCGAGATCCTAACATTCATGAGGGTGATCTTGGTTTGGTCAAGAATCGACAGGCTGGGGGAAAGTTCAGACTACCTTTTTAACTTCTCCTGTGGACCGTGAGTCGAGTCTGAGGAGCCCTGGTCACGGCTCGAAGGGGATGAATCCTTAACAAGGAATATATCATTTTTCAAATTATATCTAGTCATGGGGTCAATCCTGGAAGTGAGATCAGTAATGTCACTGACCTCATCGTGAACCAAGGAGGACGGGGACTCTCCAGTCCATCGACCAGCGGAAGCAGGGGCATGTCTCTGGTGACCTGCGTAGAGAGGTGCTAGGCCCTGGGAAAGACCAAATACCCCCGTCTGGGGTGTGTGAGGACAGAGCCATGCTATGATCGGATGCGTTACCATCAGCTGAGAATGTGGTTACCCAACAGCAAAGTACCGGCCGGTACCATCTAAGACCCAGGCTAGAAGTGTCCACCAAGCTCCAAGATTTCATGGTAATATGAGCCAGTGCAAGACCCTGATATCATGTGGTGTGTTTTCTGTTTGTTTTTCTATTCTCATGGATGCTTTGGTTGTGGAAAGGGGTAATATGCATGAGTCTTGGTATGCCTGGGTATGGATGATTTTACATTTTATATGATTGTATATTTTTTCTTTAGAGGGGTAGGGGCGACCGCCTGTATCTACTATTCTGGATATATTTGTGTTTTATATTTGTGTTTGTTGAAATTGGTGAAATGTATCAAATACAGAACGTAACCATATGAATTTGAATAATAATAAAGAAGACTAGTGTTTATAAAAAGGAATGACATATATGGACTCGAGAGACATTTATTGAAACTTTAAGAAAATAATATATTCATCTATATATGTTTACACTTTGAGTTGCCCAGTATTTATGTTCAAATGTTTGGGCTGTACCACCATGAGGGGTTCATCCCTGTTCCCAGCCCATTGTGTCCCCTGACCTAGCGATGCACGTGGTAGGCTCTATACGTAAGGAGCCAAGCTAATAAAAATGCCTGTGCTGTTCATGCCACCATTCAGTGTACTACCATCACCCCGTTGTATGTGTCATCTAAAGAGAGTAACAGCCCCCGACAGAGCCTTAGGCGAAATCATGGTGACTGTAGCGCTTGCCCACTGTGCACCTGCATAACAGTGTCTGGACCCGACAGAGAGAGAGAGTGGTGCTTCAATCGGCAGTGACGAGCTCACACGGTGATCGCGGGGCTTTGCGAAAGAGCGGAACCGCTCTCTAAATTGCCCATGCCACAAAGAGGCCCTGATATGGACTGCTTGGCAGGCGGTTTTTCTATCCAATTGTTCCCAGCCATTATTTCCATCAAGAGAGAGGGCACCCACAGGCCCATGAATGAGATACCCCCACAGTGATGGACTCACTGGGTTGCATGGGCTTCCTTGGACACTGGGAGGCAAACATAAAGACGTACGTACTATGGAGCGCACTGTGAGGCAGGATGAATTCTAACTGATGGGTCCTGGCCTGCTGCGAGTGGGGGCTTGGGGACGCTGCACTACTTAGGATGCCTGGCCCTCCCATCGCACAACACGCTGTGTGGGCACAGCATCCAAACCCTATGTGGGCTCCCTGGGGACACTTTGAAACTGAGACCTGCACCGAGGCAGAGTGCAGGGCTACCCACCACCAGGTGAAACCAGGGCTACAAACTAATGTAGGCTGCCTAAAGGGGCCACTTGTGATGCGTCGGAATCCTCCTTAACTTCAATCAAGCTCTGCTTAATGGCTATGCAAGACTAATTGAAGGCTCTCCACACAGAAGTGTGAGAACTCAAGGCAAGAGACTTAGATGCAGAAGGGCGATCCAGGTGAGATAACATCTACTTGCTGGGGTTCCCAGAAGGTTCAGAGGGCCCAACTACTGAACTCTTCCTAGAGGACTGGCTGACATCGATAGTCCTAGCAAACAGAATCCCAAAATTATTGTCTATCGAATGATCACATAGGATCCTTGGCTGTCTCCCTCCTCCAGGGTCAGTGCCAGGGCCGATCATCACCTGCTTGCTCAATTTCGGGGATAGAGACTTGTTACTACAGATGTTCCGGGTCAAGGGCCCTTGGACATACAATGGTAACACTATAAGGCCATACCCGGACTATACGGTGGAGGTTCATAAAAGGCACAACACATCTGGAGCGGTTAAAGTGTAACTGCGTGACTTGTTATTCCCAGCCCACCTGCATGTGGTGGATGCGGGTGTGACTCACTTCTTTGCCTCCCCAGAAGAGGCCAGGGAGTGGCTTTGCTCCAAAGGAATACTGGAGTGCCCGGAAGCCTCCGCATATGACTTAGAGGGATCACTGCCGCCTACATAAATTGTAATACTGTCCTGATGTTCAGGAGCATGCAAGAGCAGTGGCAGAAACCTCCACACGCATCACCAACAGATTCCAAGGGCTGGCCCTGAACACGTATTTAGATGCAGAGCTGGGTGCTTCTGGCTCGGCTGCCTCTGATGGGGGCTCTTTAATCACGCCGTTGAGATCCCCAGAAGGAAATGCCCAATCCCTGATGATGCCCAGATGGTGAATAAATAGAGACACTGAAATGATTGCTGAGACCTATTGTGACCTCCTTCTGACTGTACAGGCAAACAACGATGCAGTTCTACTTAGTAACGTATGCAACAGCTGGGCCCGTGAGGGGTTGATCCAACTACCCACTGGGTTTGGTCCGCCTTCCCCTAAGAGACTTCCGCAAGGGCTTAATATTGTTGTGGACACGTTATACAAACATGCTATATTGTTTAGGACTTTGTGGCACAATGCCAGTTGGCATCCAAGCCTGGGATCTGGATGTTCTTTTCAGTTATGTTATTGCGTTGTTACTCTGGCTGGATTGGGGAGTGATGAAGGAAGCTTTGAGGGAGGTTAAAGTGGGGGGATGGTGCAGTGGTGGGGGTCACTGGGGTAATCAAATGCACACATGGACACCACATTCAACATGGTGACTTGGAACATCCTGGGTATGGAGACTCCTGTGCGAAGACATATATGGGGTCATTACAACCTCGGCGGTCTTGCAAAAAGACCGCCGAGGCTGCGGGAGACAGAATACCACCATTGCCGGCGGTATTCCTGTCTCACTATTATGACATTTCCGCTGGGCCAGCGGACAGTAACAGTGTTACCGTCCGCTGGCCCAGCGGAAATGTCACATCAACATTGCTGCCGGCTCGTAATAGAGCCGGCGGCAATGCTGATGTGCAGCGGGTGCAGTAGCACCCGTTGCGCATTTCACTGCCCGAAATTCGGGCAGTAAAATGCGCAACGGGCTATGCCTGGGGGCCCCTGCACTGCCCATGCCAAGTGCATGGGCAGTGCAGGGGCCCCCAGGGGCACCCCAAGTCCCCTTACCGCCAGCCGTTCCATGGCAGTGTTTACCGCCGTGCCCAGGCTGGCGGTCGGGGACTCATAATCCCCAGGGCAGCAGTGCTTGCACCGCTGCCCTGTGGATTATGACCGCCAGGCAGAAGCCTGGCGGTATGTTGGAGGGGCCGGCAGTATGGCCGTGGCTATTGCGCCACGGTCATAATTGCTAGCAGAACACCGCCAGCCTGTTGGCGGTGTTACCGCCGGCCGCGAGGGTCGTAATGACCCCCATAATCTATGCATACCTCAGGCACTGGTACATTCACATTGCATGCCTTCAAGAGACACATCTCACCAAAACAGAGCTTGAAGAGATCAGCAGGCACTGGAGCAGGCAGACATATGGAACTGAACATATGGATCGGTGCATGCCAGGCCGCAGGTGTACTATTCAGGAAAAGCAGATTGGTGATTGACAGAGGGCTATTACGTACTACTAAAGGGAATATTGGATTGCCGCCCCCAGTCATTGGTTTCCATGTATGCCCCTAACACGCTTCAGGGTGAATTCGTGAATACCACTGCACTGTCCATGCTGTTCGATCTAAGGCCCCGGGGTTCTGGAGGGGGGGATTTCAACTGCATACATGACAAGGACCTTGACTTCTCCGTGCCCCCACTTCCGGGCACTCATGATGCACTTCTAGCAAAAGAATAGGGAGACACACTTTATTGACGTTTGGAGCTTTGGACATCCAAGGGATGCAGAGTACTCCTATTATGCACCTGGCCATCAAGTACACACCAGGATGGACTACATTTTCTGTAATTCAGACTTCTGGCTCCTAGTGCACAGCTCTGATTATTTAGGCAGAACTCTATCAGATCACAGCCCACTTAAGATAATGCTTAAATGGAGTGGGATCAGGGCCACAATTCCACATTGTAAACTTAGGATGGACACATTGTGTGATGCAGCACACATGGAAGCCATTGGTTCACATTTATTGTGATATTTTGTGGAAAATGATGGAACTGTGGACTCTCGGGGACTAGAGTGGGATGCCATGAAGGCAGTAATGAGGGGATACTGTATAAGTACTTTGTGCAGGGCGAGGTCGACACTTACCGGTATAGTGACTGACCTGGAATCGCATATGAAGAGTGTAGGAATTGAGCCATGGCAGAGGCTGAGGCCTGAACATGGCTGACGGAACTCCGCCACCGGTATAGCGGGGAGGCAAACTGGCACAAAGACATTGACTATAAAGCTGCCATGGCCCACCAACATGGAGATGGCTACAAACCGAGCCGTACACTTGCGTGATTGCTGACGTCAGAGATCCCTAAAACACTGATTGGTGCACTATGCGACTCCTCATGTCAAATAGTTAACACCCAATCAGACATCAATTAAGTTTTTGTCCAGTACTATGAGTGGTTATACCACCCCCCAGCAGAGCCCTCCCCGGAGCAAATGCTGGATTTTCTGCAGGGAGTGCCCCTTCCCATGTTGTCCCTGCTGCATCTCTTGGACCTTGAACAACCCCTACAATTAGAGGAGATTCAACTAATGATCCATCAAATGGCGCCAGGTAATACCCAGAGCAAAGACTGGTTCCCTGTTGAGTTTATGCGACATTTAGGGCAACTCTCACCATTCAATTGTTGGAGGTCTATGAGGAGGCCCATCAATGGTGATTGCTGCCAGAGTCTCTATGAGAGGCTCTCATAGTGGCGGTGCCCAAACCTGGCAGGGACCCCCTAGAAGTGGGATCTTATAAACCTCTCTCAATGTTAAACATTAATTATAGGATATTAAACAAGGTGCTTGCCAACAGGCTATTACCTGTGCTTGGCACATTAGTCCACTTTGAACAGTGCAGGTTTATCCCCCAACGAGTGACCCACTATAACATTCTGCAACTGTGTCACGTCGTGGGTGCCATGTGGGGGGGGGGCTATCTCCCAGGGGTGGTCTCCTGGGATTTCGAAAAGGTCTTCAACACTCTTGGTTGGTCTTAATTGATCAGAGTGCTGGAGGTCAAAGGGATGGGCCTAAGTTTCTTGGGTGGATCAGGATGCTATATATGGAACCAAGTGCACGGGTACACACTGGGTGACAGAACCTGTGTCCCACAACACTGTGGGAGGGACACGTCAAGGATGCTCTCTCTCACCCATAATTTTTAAACTAGCCATGGAACTTCTGGCCACCAAATTGTGCACTAGAGGCCCTGAATAGGGCATTCGGATGGGTACAACATGGCATAATGTTTCCTTGTATGCTGACAACATGTTGGTGTACCTGAGGAATCACAAATGTGCACTTCTTGCCCTTTATGAACTGCTGGACCTTTTTGGAGCAGTTTTGGGTCTCAGGGTAAACTGGGGTAAATCCTGTGTTTTTCCACTACGGCGTATGAAACGCGAGAACTAAGAGGTGTAAGTGCTTGACCGGCTGCCCTGGAGCTTCAGAAACATCCGCTACCTAAGGGTGAACATATATCATATGGACAGGGATCTCCTGAATGGGAATCATGGACGAGCTCAAACATCAATATGACAATCAATGACCTTTTGTACTTGTCTCCCCCTGTCGCCCATGGGGCATGCCTCAGTCCCCAAGATGTGGATCCTTCCCCGCCTCTTGTATTTTTTTTTCCGGCGCTACCAGTAATGCCCAACAAGTCCTTCTTTAGGGACCTCAGAGGGCTGATGTCGGGTCTTATATGGGGCTCATCTTGGAAACAAGTGTATGCTCCAGAGGCCGCTCTTGAAGGATGGCTGGGGATCCTCAATTTGGAACTTTATTTCGCATCAGCACAACTTCAATGGCCTATGCGTTGGTCGGCGGGTGACAGGATGGCAAAGGGCAGATTGATAGAGGAAGACCTGGGAGGCATGGGTATATTGGAATGATTGTTTAAGCCCCAAGGTCCAACTAAGACGACGGGCAGATTGGTTCACCTGACCAAACGAGTGTGGAAGAGATACCTACAACCCTGAAGCGGCAAGACCCCTTATGCGCCGTAGATACCACTGTGGAGCATACCAGCCACAACATCCTTATTGGAGGTGCATGATTCCACTCACAATGCACTCACAATAGGGCTAGGGGACACGTAAGAGGCAAGGGGTGATGAACCAGGACTACACCATGGCCTACAGTGTTTGCTCATGCACGGACTTGGATGTAGGGCGATTTCATCGATTTATGCTGCGCTACAGGCTGCAAGCGCAAATTTTACTGCTTGGCAAATCTAGATGGGATGACAGTTTAGGCATAATACTCACTACTAAAAAATGGGGGATGACATTGGCACATGTAAAACGTGTGTTGCACAATGCGCAATTGAAATTTATGCAGGTTAGTTATCTGCATCAGACTTACTTTTACACCTCAATGGTTGCACGCAATGTTTTCGTGGATGCCACTGATTTGCCCCTGATGTGGTTACTTTGATGCCATTTTTATCCACATGGTATGTGAGTGCCCTCTGTTGGCGCGAATATGGGTACAGATACTGGAACATATCTCAGCAGTGGTTGATGTACAGTTGTCCCCGGATCCCCACCTCTACACAGCGCACTAAACGCATTAAATACTATATAAAAATTGTAGACTACACACTGGTCTTCTTCAAGGGATTATTAGCTATGGTCCAGAAAGACACACACCCGTCCACAGGGCAGTGCAGTGCCAGGTGCAAGTGACACACAAATGGACACTGGCCAAGGTGGACACCATACCACACAACCAACGGCTGGTTGAGGGAGTTGCCACACTGTGGGATATTTATGTACTAAAAGTGTTCGACAAATTACACCCATCTGCACCCTAGTCTGTCAGGCATGATGGAGCGATCCTGTTGTTACTTTAGCCCCGGAGATCAGAGAACCTGAACACACAATCAAATATGCCCGCAAGTGGTGGTTCGACCTAGAGGATGGCCCATGCGGGCCCTTCCATTTCCCTTCTACCTCCCTCCCCCATCCGAGCGTCCCACCACACGTGGAACACAAACATCACATACACTTGGTCCACCAGACAGAAGTTAGAGATGGTTCATTGTTGTTTCAGCTGCCTTTCACTTTGTTACTCTCCTCTTGGGCACATCACACTGGACTGAATGTCGCTGTTAAATTGGCACATTGATATGGCAGGTTGTCCTGTATTGTATTTTGTCACTTTCGCGTAGACACCACTGCCATAATGCTTGTGTTTGATGGGTTTGTACAGACCTCCTGTTATGCAGTTGTTCACATTAATACCCATTTTATGCCGGCGGATGTACTGTTTAATTGCCAATAAAAAATATTTAAAAAAAAAAAAAAAAAGATATGCAGGTTTTAGTTCACATTTCAGCTTTTACTCTTTCCTATATGAATCCATCACAGCAGGTACATATGCAGCTTAACACATACCAAAGTAATGAGGAAATCTGCAGGTGCATGTGTTATGAAATGGGTATGCAGAAAATATAAGGAATAAACCACCGCCTTCCGTACAATATAACGATATTGCAAGTCACCGAGGAGTTCCATAACTATATAGAGGAACGAGGCTGAAGGCCACGTTCCTTTTTAAGGTTATGGAACTCCATGGTGACTAGCAATATTCTTATCATGTACCCCAGAGGGTACTTTATCCCATATAATACCTGGCCACACCATTACCTTTCCGACAAACACTTAAAACCTTAGTACGTAGCTCTTTAGTATAAAAGAGTCAGCATGTTTGTAAGCATGAAGACTAAAACCTCTAGTGCAAAATTTAACACATCAAAAACCTGTTAGATATTTGCTGCAAACAGATAGTGGAAACAGTTCAATACAAGTACTGTTTTTTAAAGAAAAAGCTGTAGCACCTCAGAATGTGTAGAAACATGCAGAAAGATTCTAACTTTTGCATATTTAAAGGTGTGCAAAAAGTAAACATATTCTCTCTGCTTATCATTGTGAGCTAATAAAAGAAAGAAGAAGAAAGAATAGTAACGTTCTGTTTCCTCGCCTTAAACAGCTGCTTCAATTGTGCTCCGTGATCTGCTGGCTGCTGGCAGCAGGCATTGTGACATGAGAACTCGGCTGTAATAACTTATAATAGTGGAGTTCTGATATCTTTTCTTTATAATCGATGACTGGGTATGTCACCAGGCGCCGATTATAAAGAAGTTAAAAACTGACGTTTATGCAGGGATCACAGAATCCCACATATTAGACTGTGCTATATGTGTACATGCTGAACTATAAAAGTGTCAACATGAATTATGAGTGAATGTTTAACTAAGTGCATTCGTGATTAACAAATTAACTGTCCATGAATGAGTAAATAATGAAGTTCTTGGACAACAATTATTGCCACTGGTGTTTATGTAACTAAATTGGTACCTAGTAAGGATCTGAGGTATATATCCATGTGTAATGTACCCTGAAAATCTTTGTTGGCTAATTTTACATGTAGATTTGTAACTAAGTAAGGAGCCTTGCACCATTTGTGACTAACATACTCATTGGTTGAGGCATATCTATTTAAAAAAAAATTACACTACATCTGCATATGTGCTTAAACAAGTACCCGGGAGGAAATGGGAGCTACATCCTCATTTGTAACTAAATACTCAGCCCACAATATGTGTTAGGTGCGCATAAGTAATGAAATATATTACTCTTGAAGCAATGAAAAGTTAATGCACATGTTAACTAAATAAGTACCTAATTAACAGAATTAATTACGTGTGCATGTGTAAGTAAGGTAACCGAACCCTAGCAATTCGTTCTTTATGTGTAAAGGCAAAAATAATGTGAAATAAATGTGGATCAGTTTTACAAGCAGTCATTCACAGAACTCAGTTTGCATCTTGAGAACATAAATTGGAACGGAATATGTGTGGGAAATGCCCCTTTGTGACCATTGCTTCTAAAAAATTAATGCTCAAGACATGGTCCATGTAGATTTCTGGCATGTGACTTAATAAGAGAAAACAAAATCAGTTTGGGGAGAAAGCACTGTTTCTGAAACCTTTGCAGGTTTGTCTGCCTTTAGTCTTAAACTAACCCAAAAATATGAGTTTATTGGAACTGCCTGGGCAGACTCCTAAATAACTGTATTATTTAGCACAACATGGGCTCCTTACTGGACTGGTATGTAGCGTCATCTTGAATTTCTCAAAGTACAGCCACTGTTTGCACTCATTGGAGTCTAGGTCATGGTAAAAGTCGCGAGCTGCATATCCAAAGCTGTGAAACTTCCGATCTGGGGTGAGGAGAATCGTGGTTGGAGTCTTCTGGTTGGACACTCCCGGATCTCCGCCTTCCCACCGCCTAGAAAGCAAACAAGATATAAGCCCAAGGTGAGAAGTTTGGGAATGTATAATTTTGCAATAACCATCCATTTAGCTAAGATAGAGTTAAAACTCTTCTTCTGTTTCACTTCAGGCAGAAGATGGTAGATAGCAGACTCAACACCCTACCTCAAAAACCAGAGGTACAGCTAAGGAACTTACACTTTGGGTGGCCACAGAGATTCGTAAGGTACAAGTGGAAGACAAGGTATGAGTTAAAATGTTACAGATAAACCCTCAGGAAGCAGCAGTCATTAAGTTATGTTATCAGAGATTTAGTTACCAAGAATTTGCAGGTTGAGGTGGCAACAGATATTTTACAGGTTTGAGTGGTGGACAAGTTATACATTATAAAATTATAAGTAAAAGCTCAGGCCAAAGGCAACCGTAGTCGTAATGTTATATTACGTCATCAGTGTCTTGTATGGTGCTCTAAGGCCATTAGTATGTTCTTGCAGTGCTGTTGTGCTCCCGTACCTTTGAGCCATGGTCTTGACGATTCAGTCACAGTCATAATAATCTTAATTACACTTCAGGAAAGAGCTCACCTCAGAAAGGACTGAAAGCAAAACCTCATCACATTGTAAATGCCCCTTTACCAGACCATACCGAAGAGTCTCCCTGATTCCCCCTTCTGTCATCACCTCCAAAAAAGCTCTACTATAAATCATCACCGTGTAAGTACCTGGTTGCCAATGCTTCCTGAAACTTTGCTTCTTCCCCTCACCCTGAATGAAATTCATCTCGCACCATCTGTGCCCTTGCACACTACACCGGCCTCTTTGGGTTATGTTATGTTGCTTTGTATAGCGCACTAATCACCTGAGAGAATATCCAGGTTCTTGAGCAGGTGTGCTGGTTTGTGGTTCCCGAGGTGCTTGTGCAAAGAGCCAAATCTTCAGATTCTTGCAGAACTCAAGAAGTGAGGAAGCGCTCATGTGTTGAGAGAAGTTGTTGTAGGTCCTGGATGCAATGTAGGAGAATGAGCGACCTCTGGTTTCGTGTTTGCGGATGCAGGGAATGTGTGCGAGAGAGACTGAGGCAGAGCGTAGGTTTCTGATGGCTTGGTGAAACTATATGCTGCTGTTCGGCTATTCTAGTCCAGCGTTGTGTAGGGTTTTTTTATGTGTGCGTTAGAAATGTGAATTGTCTGTGCTTGTGAATGGGAAGCCAGTGCAACTTCCTGATTTGCGATGTGATGTTGGTGGTTGAGTACGAGTCTTGCGGCAGTATTCTAGATAGTCTGGAGTCTGTGTAGGAGTGGATTGGGGTTTTCCTCATAAACAGTGTTGCTGTAGTCCAGCCTGCTAATGATAAGTGCTTGTGTGAAGGTCCGTCTGATGTTCTGAGGAAAACATTTGAAGATCTCTCACAGCATGCGTAGGATGTGGAAGCAGGAGGTGCACACTGCATTTACTTGAGCCGTCATGTTGAGCTTGTCAAGTAGGACGATACCACAAAGTGCAACCGTCCTTGCCCACACAATCTCGCCCTGCAGGTATCCATCTTGGACAGTGAAGTCCACATCCGGTATAAGGTGAGAACTCTGTCTTCGAAGAGACCACTTGCTGTCAGTAGTAGGAGGCAGAAGAATCCCTTTGCACTATTTGATTGAAGATGGAATGTCTAAGGCACAAACTGGAATTTCTCAGCACTGGGCTTCTTTTGGCGATGAGCCCTGGAATCTATGGATATGTCTTACCTGATCCTACGGGTGGTGGCAGATAGCGCCAAAGAATGAATGCAATGAGGAATTCCTCATGTTGCACAAAGCTGGTGAGCTGCTCAAGGAATGTTCTGCTGCCCTATGAATTTGAAGGGTGAAAACTCTGTACAGGATTTCAGTTTTCTGAAACGAGGGTTGACAGAAATGATCAGTGGTGCATTGCAAAGTGAGGAACCCCCCACCCCATGTAGAATATGAAGAGGGCCCCCTGAGTTTACCAAATCTTACATATATTAGATTTGAGCTGAAGAGCCCCCCCCCCCAATGAGTTGGGGGCTTTGTCAGGGTTTGGAGTACCCCCTGCAATACAGGGGCTCGCTTTACTCCCCTGAAAGTGATATCACACCTTTTCATACCACAAGAATGACATCATAAAACTTAACATTCAAGTGACCAACCACTTTTTAAAAAAAAATATTCTTTATTGAAAATCTGAGGCTGCAGCGTGTACAGATTCACAGTGAAAGTAATTTATACCTTATAGTAGGTGTACATGTCGAAAAGTGGGAAATGAGCGAAACAGCGTTTGTGAACTGCCATTATAGCTTGACTTTCTAATAATCATCACGATGCATGTGCTTCGTTGACACATCACGCTGGCCTCGCGCCTTGCTAGGATTGGAAGGGTCAATGGGTTACAGCTCTTGCAGCTGGTGACCTAGCCCTCTGAGCTATCTCCTGGCCTTCCTGCTATCACTCTGTCCTAGTACACGAACTCATGTTGCGAGTACGGCATGAAAAATACTTTGTCTCCCAAGGACCCTTTGAAGCCCTGCCAGAAACAGGAGGAGCCCGCATGCTTTCAATACAAACAATCTAATGTTTTCATTCAAGGAGTGTAGCACAAAGCAGCTGCTCCCCCCGGTGCCCTGCAGCTTAGAACTGTGACTATCTTTGTGCCGAAGCAGCATGAGTTTATAAACAGGATCTGGAGATATCCGATGCATCAGAAAAGGAAATCTGGGGATGCTCATTTCAGAGGCATGTCAGTATTTATAAGCATCTTCTGCCGGTCGGATTATGTACACGAGATCCGGAACTCTCTCTCACGTTATAAAATATTGTCCCCTTTCGGCTTCCTTCGTGACAGGACAGTTGTTTCCATTTCTGCTATTACACATGTTAAAATCCCAGGAGTGCTTCTAGAGGTGGATTGTTTACAACAATAAAATCTGGTGGTTATCAATAAAGGGAGCCGATGGCTGGAAAAGGCCAATGGAGTTTAAGGAGATTTAGGGCTTTACTCCTAGTAAACTGGTCTATTTAGTGCCAAGAAACCCATCATATTTCTGCTGGTTTAGCCTCTGGTGGCTCTTCCAGTGGCAACCTTTGCCTGCCTGCTAGACTGACATCTGGTCGTCATTCAAAGTATCTCAGGTCACCCACCGTGTATTTAGAGCGGCCGCTCGGATGTAATTTTTACCTGCGTAATCCTGCTGGTCCCAAATAGGAAGTCACAGAAATGATCGTTAAACCCACAGAATCTAATGACCATTGTGTTTTTGTTTTACAAATCGAACTTCACTTTGGGTGCTAGTGTTTGCAAATCAAAAACCTTGCTGTGCAGGCGCATGGAGGCACCCGAACAAATAAAGATCAAGTACAGTGCCCTCCGTGGGCCACCATAGCGTCAACTCCTCTGAAAGCAGAGAAATCTGTGCATGTCAGACAGCGACAACAATACATAGCAGACTGCACTCTACCAGAACAGCGGAGTACATCCCTCACCTGCTCCGGTGAAATGGAGTTGAACTGTAAAATAAGGCCCACAGTCACATGTAAGACCAGCCCAAGATGCAGCAGACGTTTAGAACTGTCTT
Organism: Pleurodeles waltl; assembly: GCF_031143425.1. Classification (NCBI taxonomy): domain Eukaryota; kingdom Metazoa; phylum Chordata; class Amphibia; order Caudata; family Salamandridae; genus Pleurodeles; species Pleurodeles waltl. The sequence continues at coordinate 739,656,420 of NC_090445.1, read as the reverse complement.
CTAGTGGATTTCTCAATTTATCATTTGCCTAGCCGCCGTCTGATAGGTACTCTTTCATATTTGGTCCATTTGCTAGATTGTTTTGATTTGCAAGGTTTAGCATTTAAATAGCAGTTAATAGACCTGAGGAGGCCAGAAAGAACTCCAGTTTGCTTTGGGTACCAGATGCCCTTTTGGAGTGCATGGATGTAGTCAGTTGCGGCTCACGCTAGTTACAGGCGAGAGAGATGGAGGGGGGGTGGAGGTGGAGATGAAAAATGTTTAAAAGCTTACCTCCGCGCCGTCATCTCAGCAGGCACAGGCTCCCAGCCTGCTGTGTGGCCAATCCTGACGCTGCTCAAAGCAGTGTAAGAATTGTCTGGGGGCGCCCAGCCAGGACGCTCCCAGGCAGACTGGGAGCCTGTGCAAGCTCTCTGCAGCCCGGCAACTGTGTTGGGCTCCCAGGCAGACTGGGAGCCTGTGCAGGCTCTCTCATGCCCGGCAACTGTGTTGCTGGGCTGGAGAGAGCCTACTGCGCATTTATGTTTGGCGGGACCGAGACGGTCGGCCAAAAATACATGCGTACTGAGGGGAGTGCATGGTGCACTCCCCTCTCTGCTTGTCACCCCAATGCCTTGCCCCTTTCACGAAAAAGGATAATAAGTTTACTATCCTTTCGTTGTGAAAGGTTTGCAGCTTCTGCTGCTGGCAGGGGTGGTGGTGATGCTCCTCTGCCATAGCAGAGGAACCGCCACTGGTAGTAGTGTTGGAATTATGTTGGGTATGTTATCTATATGAGAGGTATTGGGAGAGGTGCATGAGGTTCAAACACATGCTTCAAACATGATGTGGCAAACACTGCTCCACATAAGCAAGAGGTGTAGAGGAGACTGGTTACTTGTGCAACCAACTCTAATAATGAGGCACAGTGAAGATGAACGAAAAACAAGAGCAGACGGTAAAGAAGGCTTCTTCGATAAAAGTTGTTAGCAGCAAGAGATCTGCTCGCTTTTTCATGTGATGCTTGTTGGCTTTGTGGTCAAGTAGCCACTTATCAGTATCCTGCATCTCTGCTTGGACAGAATGTCTTCTGGACTTGAGTGCATTTTTTTGTGAAGTATACATTTCTCAAAGAACCCTTAATGAATATTCAATCATTGTTGAGTTGAAGGCAAATGTGTGTAGCCTGTACTGTGTGCTGCTAATTCTGAGATGAAGTCAACCTCAGTGCAGTCAATCTAGCACTGTCCACGAGCCTCTTCTACACACTCGTACTCCTCTATTACAGACCACTTTTGGAGCTCCTGTTTTGTGACTACGGTCTTTGGAGTGGAATGTTGAACTCACACATCTCCAATCAAAGATGGCTGGAAGGTACTGGGCATCTTGACCTCAAATCGGCTACAGGAGACTTAGCCACTCAGAGTGTGGCTGTAAATGGGGTGCACTTTCACTACTCCACCTATGACAGGTGCCCTACTTGCAGTCCTCTCAGGTGCCTGACTTTGCCTCATTCACGCCTCCTTGCATATTTTTAGAACCTCTGCTTTACTGTTGTGTTCTAATACTTCAGTTGTTTTTTCGTCCGAGGTGCAGAGAGCGCTTTGCTTTTCTGAGTAATTTTCATGAACACGTTGACAGGGGCCTAGCAACGGCCCAGAACATCCTGGTTACCACAGACCCTGGGAGCTAGAGGTACACACATCGTCTTTTCCACTGGTCCCTGTTTTTGTCTTTCACAGTGAGTGATTCCAAATCCCTGCTTACGTTCACAGCGTGAAACACTTGTTATTGGCATTGTCAAGGAACCCAGGAACCGGAAGCTACTTAGCTCCTGCCTCAGCATCCAATAGCAGTTTGTTTTAACAAAAGGTGCTGCAGGAGCTACTTTTGTCTCTCCACGGGAACATTTGGGACAAAAATAAACCAATGCCCCCACAACCTCTTTCGTCACATCTCTAGGAGCTGTTCGGAAGCTCTCAAGAAAATAGACTTCAAACAGTGCCCCTGAGGGTCCTGCCACTTTAGACACAGCCGCTGCGCATGCCGGGAAGCCTGTGTCCACCGGCACATCGGACAGGGGCACAGATGTCCGCAAAGCCGGTTTAAGGCATTGGAAGTGGAAAGTTGCCCAGAGCCCTCACTTGTCAAGGGGCCTCCGTACTCCAGAACGGTTTAAGAATGTCAAAAACACAATATTACAAACAGATTACCAAAGGGAAGCACAGGAAATACTTCAATCAAGCCACAGTAATTAAAAAGAAGAACCACATCGACTACTCTTTTACAGATGAAATCAAAACCAGAGGACAAGGTGAATCTGTGTGCATTAATACTTCTGCTTATTCACAGCGTTTGGTTTTAAAATGTATGTAATTCGTTTCCTTTCCTAAAAGAGATTCATACACACAATTTTTCAATGAAGTGACGTTAGAGGTACGGAATTGTAAAAATCTTTAATTTTACATGAAAAAAACGTTAGAAGTTCACTGAAAATTCAGTGGTTAAAGGGATGTTATGGTTAGGTGAAAATGGCAAGTAAAACATACCATTTTAAACTAACAAAACCATTGAACTTCATCAGTTTTAGTTATCTCAAGTAACTCTAACTCGTACCCTGAAGTAACTATAACTTGCGCCCCCGCCATGCACATTATTATAAACCATGATGGCATTTCAGATATGATTAGGGATGATTATGAATGTAGTCAATGAATATGTCATGAGTGATTTAATATGCGGGGTAAAAGCAGTGCATGGTGAGGGGTGCAAGTTACAGTTACTTTAGAGTACGAGTTATAGATACTTGAGAAGTGCTGACTTAAGTGTAACTACACAGTGGCAAGCGCCACTGGGTTCCAAACACACATATACATAGTTAGGTCAGCATTTCCATTGGAAATGCCTTTTTGTGTTGCTAATAACTTTGGCACCATTTAATGAACCTCCACAGATCTTTTTTAAAAAGTGTTTTTTTTTCCTAGTTTGTTTATGGACAGTGTTGTAGTGATTCATTAAGCAGCGGGTAATTAAAAAGGGGCTCCCAAATGTAAAATCCCCATGCATTTTCCTTAGACATCATTACGAAGCGCTACTGCAAAAAGTGCTCAATGAAATTACACTAAATTTGGTAGGAAGCTAGATCTTGGTCCGCAGATTGTGCTTTTTGTGATCTGGTGTAAATCCGGTCAATAATTTCTTAAGATATTAGTAGTAGTTAGTAGTTAGTAGTTATTATTGATCTCATGAAAACAGCCTCTGCTTTGAATAGCCCTTTCATTCAAATGCCAATCAACATTGTCATTAAAAAAGACACACACCCTAGTATACGAATTCCCAGAGCATCATGTCTATTGCTTCTGACTGTGAGGCCACAACTTCACTTCCCCCACTTACAGCAACTGCCTTCCTTTTAGCAATCCTTCTCAGTATATATCTAAGCTAAAACTCTCTAAAAGAAAATTAGACCAGAAACGAAAATGATGCAAACTGTTGAACTGTAAATTGAACTAAAAATGAAAAGACAATGAGCATGTCTTCTTCTGCTTTTGACCTGACCTTTGTCCGTTTTGCTTATTACCCGCCAACCCACCACCCTTAGCTTCTGTGTTGCTTCTTTTCCTCCATCTCCACCCTCCTGTTGCCCCACCCCGCCCACCATAAGAAAACAAAATACTATAATGCAACCAGCGCTGGCCCCACCATATCACTTTTTTTATTGTCCCGTTGACGTTTCCTCACACCCTCCCATGTTGCCCATTCAAACCCCCCTCAATACTCTACCACACCGGCTGGTACACAGAGCAAGCCAAGTACGCTGGCACACCCAAGCATGTGACCTGGCACACCTAGACACTTAGTGCAACTAGGTTTAAGGGGAGGCAAAACCCTTTCATTATGGCAAACTGTTCCATCCCAGCAGCGACACTGTATCAACAATGTGCCAGTTTCAGAAATAAAAGATGTTAAATGGGGTGAGTTGCAATTATCATAATAGCAGAATGCCATTACCACTTAAATAAAATATACAGGCAGCACAAATTATATATTCATTTGCAGTGTAAAGTGCTCTTCCAAAGTTCAACACAGGGTAGTTTCGCATTGGTTTCATATAATTTCTCAGCTGAAGTATCTTTTTATATTTAAAAGAGAGAGATGTTATATACAAAAGGTGCAGCTCGGCCGTGAACTCACTTCCCTCTCAGTCCGAGGTGTAAAACAAGCACTGGCAAAGTCTATTGGCTTCGGCAATCGCTTCCAGCCATGTTGCCAACAGCGTGGCTATGCAGCATGGCTAAAAGTAAAGTTAGGGAAAAGTGATATGACGCGTTCAGATTTCTTTTTCTGACTTTACTTTTAGCCATGCTGCGCAGCCACGCTGCTGTATAACATGGATAAAAGACAATGGCAAAGTCAAGCCTGTAGGCTTTGCCAATGCTAAATGTGTAAGTAGAAATGAATGGTTTTGCAGCACGTTTTGTCTGATATTACACTGAACTTCGTTTATGAGGGCTGCTCCCTTCTCATTTCCCAGGAAGGATAGTAAGAGCAATAGAAAGGAGAGAAGAACTAAACCGAGAGCGTTTTGCCGGTGGACACATGCATTTTACTTTATACAGACGCCCATCGCTAGTGGTGGTTCACACAGCACATATTGGATGTACACAATTGGGAATGGTTCTGTTTATACATGATTCACCGAAATGTAATAAGCCGTTTTTCAGAGAAAAGATAGGATGCCTACGATTGCGACTGCTTTCGTTTATTATGTTACTTGAGCCGCACAAAATGTAATAGTCGGAGAGCAAGGCAATATAATTACCACTTTAAAATGTTTACAGATATTATTTGAACGTATTCACATTTGTGATGGCTCAGTTGTTGCATAATTTCTAGTGTTAAAGTGACTCAAACCACTGATTAAGTACAGATGGGGTGGCACTATTCACACTGAGCACCAATGATGCATATCAGTGCTGATTAGTGGCCTGTCAAAAAACTCCAGGGAGCAGGCAGCGTAGGAATTACAAAGAAGAAGCCGGGACAAGGATTTGCCACTGTAAGAAACCACATGGCTCAAGCAGGATCCATTGGCATTGAGAGCTGTGGTGAAGCACTAAATGGAGGATAGGACGGTGCATAAAAGCCCTGTCACTGAAGAGGCCTACCTCTATGGCGAAGGTGCACTTTGTGCAAAAGAAGAATCCCGTCTCACAAAAATAGGAAACACCGCATTGGCAAAGCCAAAAGGCCTCGCCTAAACAAGAGCTACTGGCTTTGGCAACATGTTTTGCCATGTTGTACACCAGTGTGGCTGCTGTTGAGCATTGCTAAAAGGTAGTGGTGTGGAGTGTCAGAGTGGAGTGGGGGAGTAGAGTGTTGTACAATGGATTTGTTGGAATGTAAAGTGGAGTAGGAGGAATAGAGTGTTGTAGAGTTGAGTAGAGGAGAGAAAAGTTCAGTAGCACAGTGTCAAAGAGTCAAGTATAGTGGAATAGGGTGAAGTGGTTGGAGAGGATTGAGATAGTGGGCCGACTGGATTGGAGTAGAGTAAGGTGGATTGGCTTGGGATGAGTGGAGTGGATTGAGTGGGGTGGATTGATGTTGGGTGGATTGAAATGGGATAAGGTGATGGGATTGGGAAGATTCAAGTGGGGTGACTTGGATTGAATTGAGGTGGGTGGTTTGGATTTGAGTGATATGGCTGGGGTGGGTAGGTGGTGGATTAGATTGGACTCGAGTGGGATGGATTGGGGTGAGGTGGTTTGGAGTCACTGGACTGGAGTGGGGTGGATTGGACTGGAAAGGATTGGAGTGGGGTGGATTGGAGTGGATTAGTGTGGGGTGGACTGGATGGACTGGATTGGAGTGAGGTGGTCTGGAAGGACTGGAGTGCAGAAGGCTGGATGGATTGGAGTGGGGTTGATTGGAATAGAGTGGATGGACTGGAGTACAGTGTGGCAGATTGGAGTGAGTGGGGTAGTTTGGAATGGGGTGGGGTGGATTGGAGTGGGGTGGACTGGACTGGACTAGAGTGGTTCAGATTGAAATGGGGTGGGGTGTGGGTGAATTGGAGTGGGATGGATTGCATTGAGGTGGGTGGATTGGAGTGCAGTGAGCTGAATGGATTGGAATGGAGTGTGGTGGGCTGAACTGGGATGGGGTGTGGTGGATTGGACTAGGGTGGGTTAGACTGGGGAGGGGTGGATTGGAGTGGGGTGGATTGGAGTGGAGTGGGGTGAATTGGAGTGGAATAGATCTGGCTTGATTGGATTGAAGTGCAGTGGTCTGAACTGGGATGGGGTGGGCTAGATTAAGGTACAGTGGGGTGGACTGGAGTGGGTGGATTGAAGTGGGGTGGATTGGAGTGAAATGGGGTGGAGTGGGATGTACTGGATTGGAGTGGGGTAGACTGGATTGGGGTCAGTTGGATTTGGGTGGGGTGGATTGGACTAAGGTGGACTCCACTGAGGTGAGGTAGATTGGACTGGATTGGGGTGGGTGGGGTGAATTGGAGTGGGGTGGGCTGGAATGGGGTGGACTGGATTGGGGTAGATCAGACTGGGGTGTATCTATTGGGTGGTGTGTAGTGGGGTGGATTGGAGTGAGGGGGATTGGGTGGATTAGGGTTGGGTGGATTAGGGTCGGGTGGATTAGAGGGGATATTGGATTGAGTGTGGTGTAATGGATTGGATAGGGGTGGGGTGCACTGAACTGGGGTGGGATGGATTTGGTTGGGGTGGGGTGGATTGGAGTGGATTGTGGTGGACAGAAGAGGGGTAGAATTAACTGGCGTGGGTTAAATTGGATTGGTGTGTGGTGGATTGATTGGAGAGGGGTGGACTGGATTTAAGTGGGGTAGATTAAGGTGGATTGGACTGGAGTAGGGTAGATTCATGTGGATTGCATTGGAGTGGGATGGACTGAGTGGATTGGATTGGAGTGAGGTGGACTGGATAGGAGTAGGGTGGGTTTGAGTGGGGTGGGATGGAATTGAGTGGGGTGGCCTGGAGTGAGGTGGGTTGGATTGGAGTGGGTTAGACTGGAGTAGGGTGGGTTGGATTGGGGTGGGCTGGATTATGGTGGGATGGATTGGAGTTGGGTGGAATGGACAGGAGTGGGGCAGGATGGACTGGAGTGGGATGGATTGGACTGGAGGGGGTGGATTGGACTGGAGTGGATTAGGGTGGATTGAATTACAGTGGTATGGACTGGATTGGGATGAGGTATATTGGACTGGAGTCGGGTAGATTGGACTGGAAAGGATTTGGGAGGATTAGATTAGAGGGGTGGACTGGATTGGTGTGGGGTGGACTGCACTGAAGTGGGGTGCATTGTAGTGGATTGGAGTGGGGTGAATTGGGTTTCAGTGGGGTGGATTGGATTGGGTTGAGGTGAGGTGAGTTGGAGTGAGGCAGATTGTTTTGGATTGGAGTGAGTTGCTTGGTATTGGAGTAGGACAGAGTGGAGTGGTGCAGGTTGGAATGGGGCTGGTAGTTTTTAATTAAAAGGGGCAGACTGGTAGATTGAAATGGATCTAAGTGGGCAGAGTTTTTTGGAATGAAGTGGGGCAGATTGGTTTGGATTGGAGTGGGGCAGATTGGTGTGGACTTGAGTGGGACAGATTGATTTGGATTGGAGTTGGGCAGATTGGTTTGGATTGGAATGGGGCAGACTGGAGAGAGGCGGATTGGAGTAGGACAGATTGCTTTGGATTGGAGTGGCTAGACTGGATTGGGGCAGATTGTTTTGGACTGGAGTGGGCAGATTGTATTTAGGTGGATTTGAAGATGGGGTGGATTGGAGTGGGGCATATTGTTTTGAAATGGGGTGAGGCAGAATTGAGTGGGGCAGATTTGAGTGGGACAGATTGTTTTGAATTGGAGAGGGGCAGATGGGTATGGGGCAGATTGTTTTGGATAAAAGTGGTGCAGACTGGAGTGGGGCAGATTGTTTCGGAATGCAGCACATTGCAGTGGGCAGACTATTTTAGATTGGAGTGGGGTAGATTGTTTTGGATTGGAGTGAGGCAGATTGGAGAGAGGTAAATGGCAGAAGGGCATATTGTTCTGGAAGGAAGTGGGGCACATTGTTTTGGATTGGAGTGGGGCAGATTGTTTTGAATTGGAGTGTGGCAGATTGTTTTGGAGTGGTGAAGATTGTTTTGGATGAGAGAGGGGCGAATTGGAATGGGGCAGATTAGACTGGAGTGGTTGGGAGGATTGGAGTGGAGTGAGTTGGACAGGACTGGGGTGAGTGGTTTGGATGAAGTGGTGTGGATTAGTGGCTAAAGTGTGGTGAACTGGGATGGATTTAGTCTGGCCGATTGGATTAGGGTGGATTGGGGTGTACTGCACTATTATGTGTTAAAGCATAATTTTGTAAGATTGCATAAATAAATATTGTATTGGAATATTTAGAACAAGATAATCTTTTGAAAGGAGCACCCATGAGCCAAAACAAAAAACATGAGTAGAAAGTGAGAAAAGATGACTTGGCAAAATAAAAGAAAGTTAGCTATAAAAAAGAAAACTTTGCGATGTTGTTTGCCCTGCTGGGCACATTTTTGCCAATCACAGGCTTTCTGTTTGGAGGGCACTAGAAGGTAAAAAGAACAAAATAGTACCTCAATCACATCGGGAGTAGAGGGGAGGCACTGATTAAGTTGAATCAATCAGTGCCTGGTTCCTGCTCCACAGAGAGGAAGGAAAATTATGCCAGGCCTAAAGTGGAAGAATTACGAGACTGTAAAGAAGAGTGCCATGCAAGCCAACAAATGGTGAGCGTCAGGCAGGCTCTAAGCCACTTACGGTACACAACAGAGTCTTCCAAGCGAGACGCATGCACTAGTGCATGCACTCACAGGCCTGACTCTAAAAACAATGGGTGAAGTGGGTGAACCATTTCCCCATATGGTACGATGGGTGGGCAGAAGCAAAGAGTGACTGATAACTGAGCAAATCAATGAATGAAGAGGATTGACAAAAAGCCACTATATATATGTATCATATATATTTTTTTCCTTAAAACAATAGTCTGGTGAGACAGCTAAAGCTGTCTTAAAGGTGGATCTAAAAAATGGTAATAAAATAGATGCGTTTATACATACAAAGAAGGGCTTTGGGTAAGCGCTCTTCATCCTTTGGTGTGTTCAACTGCCACTCACTCTTTGCTTCCACAGCACACAGAATGGGAAAGGGTTGGACCTGTCCTTTTTTGCAGGGTTATCCTCAAACATTTTGCCTTCTTCCTTCTATTTGTTTCTGACCTGTATATGTTGGCTTTAGGACTCTGGGCACTTTACCACTGCTAAAGTGCACATGTTCCTTCTCTAGATTGTATAAGTTAGTGATTGTTTATCCATGATTGACATATCTGATTTACTAGTAAGTGCCTAGTGTAGCACACCAGGTGTGCCCAGGGCCTGTAAATCAAATGCTACTAGTGGGCCTACAGCACTGCTTGTGCCACCCACACGAGGAGCCTGGCAAACATGTTTCAGGCCTGTCATTGCAGTGTCAGTGTGTGAAGTTTTAAACTGCCATGTCAACCTGGTACATGCACCAACTTGCCAGGCCCAAACCTTCCCTTTTATTACCTGTGAGTTACCCCTAAGGTAGGCTCAAGGTAGCACCATGGGCAGGGTATTTAAAATGTAGGACATGTAATGGTGTGTTTTACATGTTCTGATAGTGAAACACTGCTAATTTCATTTTTCACCATTGCAAGACCTATCTCTCCCATGGAGTAACATTAGGATTGCCTTGAAATATTTTTCAAGTGCAATTTCCCATTTGGAAACAGATAGAGATGTAGAGTTTGGGGTCTCTGAACTCACAATTTAAAAATACATATTTTGATGAAGCTGGAGTTGCAATTGTAGGTTTGAAAATGTCACATTTAGAAAGTTGGCATTTTCTTGCTTAGCCATTCTGTGCCTCTGCCTGTCTGCTGAATACACGTCTAGGTCAGGATAACAGTTGGGCTATTTGTGCATTTCCTCTAGACAGTCACACAAAGGGAGTTGAGATGTGCCCTGCATATTCTGATGGCCCATCACCAGGCTGATGGTTCTTCCTGAACTAGAGTGATGGCAGGAGCTGACATTTGTACCTGAAAGGGCTGTGCCTGTCCTCACACAAAGTAGTCTCCAACTCCCTGGAGTGTATCGGGGGCTAAGGGAGGGAAAGGCAGGGTTTTGTGCACTAAAAGACTTTTCTTTGAAGTTTGCCTACATCAAAGACAGGAATGGGTTTTAATAACTGGACCTCTGACACCACATAGTTAGAAACCTTCTGGTCTGAGGGAAGTCTGCCAGGAAGAAGAGCTGGTTCCTGTAGTAAGGAAAGCCACTCTGCCTGTTGATTTGTTGTGCTGGCCTGCTGCTTCTGTTTTGGGAGGGAAAAGACTGGACTTGGCTTTCTGCATCCTGCTTCCAAAAGTTCTCCAAGGGCTTGGACTGAACTTGTCTCCTGTGAAGAAGTGTCAGAGACATCAAATACTTCATCTCTCAGCACCTGGGCTCTCTTGTTGACAGTTCTGAATTGCCAAGTGGTGCCAAATTCAGTTCAAGGGCCCCACTTAGTGCAATGACCTAAAAAGCAGACCAGACGCTGCTGTAGCACCTCCGCAGTCCTGTCACAGCGTGAGTCTAGACTGCCATGTCACTGACATCCGTGGCTCTCAACTATAACTATGATGCAGCTCCTGTGACCCATGGTGTGATCGCGACACCACAAAGTCAATGGATCACGTCTTGACCTGCTGGATTAATCGACCTTGCCTTGTCCTAAGGAACCGCCGCCTCTCCGCCAACGCACCATTACCTCCTCTACAACCATAATTAAACCGATGCCACATCTCCCCTACTTAGCAGTAAGGAACCAACGCCTCACCTCCCCGGTGGCAGTGGGGAACCAATGTAGCACCAGCTCCAGCAACACCTCACCTCCCCAACTCCGTGCAACACATTTGTTTCCTCATCGTTTTCCAAGGTACTGTAACCGGGTTCTACAAGACTTCCTGGCTGACCGCGCTCACTCGCAGGTGGTGCCGGAATGTTAAAAGAGACTCCATCAAGCCGTTTTGATAGCCCTAGTTGGAGCTGTTGTGTTCTTAAGTACTATGCTACATTTAATCTTTGAAAATGTTGTATCTTTGCTTGCTTATATTTGATTTTTGTCATTTTGGTCTGGTTTTACTCAGATTAATATTGGCTATTATTCTAGACTTGCGTGGAGTCCATTTGTAGTGTATTCAGTGTGTTACTGTGTGTGTGTGTGTGTGTGTGTGTATAAACACTTTACACATTGCCTCTGAGATAAGCCTAATTGCTTAAGCCAAACTACCAAGGGAGAGAGCAGGGGTTATCTTCACTCCGTGACTCCCTTACCCTGACTAGAGTAAGGGTCCCTACTTTCACAGGGTATAAGCCAGTGCCAACTAGAGTCACCATTTCTAACACTGGGTATCAGCAATGAGGATAGGACTTGTATTTGTACTTTACATACAGTGATTGGCGTACACAACTTCTATATCGCAGTCCATTATATACCAATATACTGTTTCGCCTTTTTCTCTCAATTGGTCATTTTTCTAAAGTTACTCTTACTTCATGATGATCAACTTCGAAATCTGTGCAGTTGTTGCACCTGTGAAGCCTTGACAGAATGGAAATTAACTTTTGGCACCCTAACACCTATATTAGTGGTTCCCAACCTGTGGTCCGGGGACTCCTGGGGGTCCGCAAAGCCTCCTCAGGGGGTCCGCGACTGCTTAGAAATTTAAACAATATTAACAGATTAGGTCCCAAGCTTTCAGTAATGACTCAGCAGGGGGTCTCCAGATTCCTAAAATTATTCAGTGGGGGTCCCCGGGTTCCACTAATGATAAAGTAGGGCTCCACAGAAGTCAAAAGGTTGGGAACCACTGGCCTATACTATGAAGGAGCTGAGAGTTATCTGCACGTCTGCCTGTGAAAAGGAGATCCACAAGGTGGGATCTTGAGACATCCTTATGTTGTTATGTGGAAATACACTGGGTAGCAACACCATAAGATGACTCTGGGGAGGACCTCTTTGTACATGCAAAGGATTTAAGGCTTTGGAACCTCCTACATGATCCCAAATCAGAAACACATGAGGGCAGTGGCTCTCAGGAGGAAGTGGGGGGGGACAACTTTACACAGGTTCCAAATGAGAGAGGGGAGCCCAGAGAGAGGAAGTTCCCTGCTGGATCTACTGCTGGGAGCAGTGTCTCTTCCCACACCCTATCCCCTGAGGAGTAAAATGCTATACATCAGAGCAATTACAACATTTGAAAAAGAGGGAACAAATGCTGTCTAATTTGGTTATTCATTCAGCAATTCTACTTCTGCAATTTAGTAACCCAGGCAAGGAGTAAACCTAAGAATTGGCAAATCCCTTTTATATGTGCTATGTCGAACACATGTAGGCACAAAGGCAAAAAGCACAAAAAGGAGAAGAAGAATTTGAAGAAGGAAATCTGGGGAAACAAGTGACTAACAAAGGTTTTCAAAATGTAGGTGTAAGAAGCTGCCTCTCTATACAGGGCACTAAAATGAAGTACACTGCGCAGAGAGTTCAGTGGATCCCCAAAGGTTTGCAAAGACAGAAATAGATAAGGCTAGTGCTCTTTTTGTGGAAGCGTAGGTGAGCAGTTATGCTTATAAAAAAGTTGTGTTAAGCATTTGTTGTACTCACAGAGGCAATAAATGAGACACACACTCAAAGAACAAATCCAAGACCAATTTAGAAAAATAACAATTGCTTTTATATGCTTTAAACCAAAGAACTTCGTTATAAGGGAAGCATATTTAAAATAGTTTCTGTGCAAATTTCAGACTCTTCAATGTTAACCTATAGAGGGAAACAAAAATGCAGTTTTGCACCTGGCAAGGTTCAGATCAGCACCAGGCGAGGTTTAGATCAGCACCATGAGTGCACCCACAGTGGCACAGGGATGACCGGGTGGAATTCGGAGTTGGTGCCCAATGTTACAGGTAAGTGAAAGTGGCATCAGAGGTTGGTCTCCTTGAATTAAGGTAAGCACCCGGGGCCACAAGGCAGCACCAAACTTACACCCTCAGCGGCACAGGGACGGCAGCTGGGTGCAGAGTGGCAAAATAGTGCCAGGCATTCAATGTTATGCTATGGAGCTGGGGTAACCAAAGATGCACTGCTCACAGGTAGGTAGAGCGAGGTCAGGGGTCGATCTCCTGGAACTGAGGTAAGTACAGAGGGGGCCACAAGGCAGCACCAAATTTTACACCATCAGCAGTATGGGGGGTGGCTGAGTGCAGAGTGCCAACACAGGGTCGGGCTCCCAATGTTAGCCAATGGGGGAGATTGGTTTTGGAAAAAGGCTGCTGGGTCGGGCCAGGAAGTTTGATGAAGGAAACCCCCAGCTGCCCAGGTAAGTTCTGATGTTGGTCGTCGGTCCAGCTCCACTAGGTCCATGGGCTTCGGATGCAGGTGTAACTTTTGGTGTCAGAATTCAGCTTATAGGGTGGTCGCAGTCAGCTGGAGTCTTCAGATTGAGGCTGCAGGCTTGGAGGCAGTTTGACAGGGCTCAACCCATGGTGGACTCAGACTCAGGATTGCTGGGTAACCTTCACAGGACTGGTGGGCCACTTGAACTCGGGCCATGGGCGTCTTATGCAGAGGTGGTCTGAATGCGGTTTTGCAGCTCCTCAGGGATGTGGTCTTTGTCTTTAAAAGTTGGTTTCTTCTGTACAGGTCCGCTGTCCACGGGAGAACTTGGTCTTTGTTGAAAGCAGGCAGTCCTCCCAAGGGTTTGGAGGTCACTGGCTGCAAGGCTGGTCGACTTTTGTTGCAGGTTCTTTGAGGGCAGCAGACAGGCCGGTAGAGCTGGGGCCAAGTAAGTTGGTGTCTGTAGTCTTCTCTGCTATTGCAAAGCTGTAGTGTCCAGCTCTTCTTAGGTCATAAGGGATCTCATTCTAGGGTTCAGGGGTGCTACCCAAGTATTGAATTTGGTGGTGTTACATGGAGGGAGAGGTGGTAGCCAATGGGCTACTCAAGGGTGCCTACATCCTTCCTAGGACCACTTCCTTTGGGAAGTGACTTAGCCCTAATCCTATTGGCCTAATTCCTTCCATGCAAGATGAAGGAATTTAGAAAGCAGTGTCCACCCTAGGGGCTCGACTGGCATAAAGTGTGCACTCCTAATTTACCTACTTTTCCTGCCTCTTCTGCCTCCAAAAGTGGGGTCAGGAACTGGGGGTCGGCCTCCTCCACCATTTGGAGAGGCCTGGTTCGCATTTCAAAGGTGGCAAGGCCTTTGAAGCTCCCCATCCTGGAATGCCCATCCTACCTGGGAGAGGATGCCACCTCTGTCCAGGGCAGACCTTAGTTCTGAACCCTCAAGAGCATGGGCTCTCACCTCAGGGGGTTGAACTCTGTCTAAAGTGGCTGCACTGTTTCTGACCAGTCAGTGCGCACTCTAGGAGTTGGTAGGTTTCAAGGGAGCACCTCTAAGGTGCCCTCTGAGTGCATGTATTATTAAATCCATCACTTAATTCATTAATATGAGATGTTTGATACCAAACATACCTATTGTCAGTGAAGCCATCAGGTAGCTGGGGAACTCATAATGGCCAGTGTTCAGCATATGTACTTAAAATGGCTGCACTGTTCACTTACTATGTCTGGGAATCGACAAAGACATAGCAGGGGCATATGTGCCCATGCAGGTATGCCCTCACAGATGATAAAATGCACCCTGCCTTTAAGGCTGCAAGCCTGCCAGAGGGGTGACTTAAATATATTGCATGCATGTTACAGGGGACAGGGCACACAGGCTGTGTGCCATGTTGGGTTTTCATGTTAGGTCTGCACCGAGACATTCAGCCCGTCAAGGCAGCACTGTGTGCACTTAGGTGAGAGGGTCCCTGAGGGTTGGACAATCTGTGCTGCAGCCCTCAGGGGATTTCCTTTAGTACCCCATGCCCTAGGTACCAGGGGTACCATTTACTAGGGACTTACAATAGCAACTAAAGGCTTGCCAATTGGGAAAAATGACTGCAGTTTTAGTGAACGAGATCTGGCACTGGAGATCTGTTTAGCAGGGACCCGGTGCACTTTCAGTGGAAATTGCACCAGAAACCAGGCAAAAGGTGGAGGAGTGACCATGTCTAAAAAGGCACTTTCCTACAGTATGTAAAAAAAAAGGACGGTGTCACCATTTCAGAAGCTCGATGAAGAGGCTTCTTCTCTGGGTCAGGGGAGAAATCTCTAAGTCCCAGGAAGCATTCCCAAGGTGGCAAGGGTAGAGAGGAGTATACCTCTCAGACTCCAAGGGGTTCAGCAAGCAATGAAGATTGTGAAATTCTGACCAAAGACCAGCTGGGGAGAGGTATATTTAAGTTCATAATGCAAAATGACTTGACCATCCATCACTCCATATAACGCAAAAGATTAAAGTGTCCAATGGAAGGCAGTCATGCGAAATAGACTGCAACATCAGTGAAGATTCCCAAGTCCATCATGAGAAAAGACATCCATCGTAGCTCATTCGTGCATGTTTGAACAACTGTTTACATACTTCATTCCACAGTTTCTGAATGTGCTGGGCTCAAGGTTAGTTTTTCAGGCTTACTATGTGTAAAACAATAGAATATTTGTTTCCAAGCTAGCATTCTCATAAGAATGAGGACTAAACATTTTCTGCACAGTCAGGAAACAGGGCTTTGCAGGCCTTACTTAGGCTAAGCAAAGTAAATTAAAATAGTACATTCATTTATGCAATTAATACACATATAACATACAAAATTATTTCAACATTACTAAGCGTTGTCAGTGTTCATGGCACAGTAGATTTAAACGAAATAACTCTGTCAACCCATTCATGTAACTATGGCAGAGATCTACCTTTTTTCTACATTTGCATGGAACTTTCAAAACACTTCTCTTCAGAAAACTAATATTTTTTTAGCACAAGCTGTTAACATCATGAATTATAACTTAGAAATTAATTGATTAATGAAACAGTTTAAGTACTACTCCAAAACACTTTTCTCTAACGGCCTAGAGTAAATGCACATTAATATGGCTTTTCAGTACACCATTTTACAGCAAAACTATTAATCATTTGATTTAAAAAATGCATACATTGACACATATAGATGTTTAGTATGACATCAGGGACAGTATTAACATTTCTGCTACATCAGCGCCCCTCCTATGGCAAATCAAGTTATCACATTGAACTTCAACTTCTCATTACCAATGAGACAGCTCAAAATTTCTGAAGACGTTCCAGGTAAGATCTTCTGGACTCCTCTAACTGATTAATGTGACTGTAATATAGGCATCATCTAGTCTCCATCTCAAACTTCTCTTTTCTTTCACCTCTTATTGCTCTCATTGCTCTCAGTTTCTTGTACAATTTGAATAGACCAAAAGCACCTAACATACTCAGGGTAACTATCTGTATCGATCTCAGGATACTTCCAACAAGCCTTCTTCCTAGGTTCCCAAATGAATTTACAACTGCTGATAAACCACTACCTATTGCTTCCCAGGACTCTGGTGCTTCTAACTCCTTCAGATACATTTTCAGGTCTGTCACATTCAAAATATACTTCCTCAGCTCTTTACTGATATCAGGTATATATGTGCATCACTGTTCGACCTGTAGCATTTTGCAAACTCTACCCTCTTTTGCGAGAAGAATGTCTAATGCAAGACGATTTTGTAAAGTCATTGATCTTAGAGCAACCATTTCTGTGTCTACTAACAAGAAGGAACCTGCAGTGTCTGTTGAAGCTTATCTACAATTGTTGACAACTCCCTTATCTTATGATCATTCAGGATAACACTTTCTGATGGAATTATGGCCACAAAAATATCACTTAAAATCTCTGACGCACTGACAGCTCTCTTGACTCTGGAGTTTGACTTCTCAGCTGAAACGGGATCATTCAAATTCTAAAAATGATAAATCTTTGGAAAGACTACTCCTAAATCATATATACCATACCAACATTTGGACAACCTGTAATCAGCATTTTTCCCACAAATTAAATAAATTTGGTACTTCTGATGTTCGGACAGTGCAGCGTGGAGCCCCAGTGTCAACCAGAAATGACATGTAGTGACCTATTACATAGGCATATACATAAGAACCACACAGATCTACTTCTAAGGAAGCACCTAACAGAAAATCTTCATCATCTGAATAATCCAACTGAAGAATCTCTGAAAGATTCTCATCACTCAGATCTATTAAAGGAAACTGTGATGCCAAATGATTCACATCTATATTTGCAACCTGATCTAAAACTAAATTCTGCCGGGACATATTAATCTGTTGCTGAGCCATCAGAGCTTGTGGTACCTGCATCTACTGTCCTTGGGGTACATTTACCCTTGTGCGCTCAAGGTCTTTGAATTCTCTATATTTGAACTTGATTATCACCTTGTGCCTGCATTACACTTCCATTTTGCATCTGATTATTATTCACATTAAGAGGACACTCTAATTTCCAATGTCCCAAATATCCGCACAAGTGACATGGATTAGTTCTTTTCAAAGTCTGGACAGCAACACCACCACGTTGGTCTACCTGATCTCCATGGTGTCTGCCTCTGGGCTGGAAAACATTAGCTTCCTGCTGTTACACTTCTTGAATATCACCAGAATTCACCACCAACTGCGGACTCTGACTAGCTTTCTGTACAGCATTTAATTGCATCACCATTACTTTCTCTTTCAGCTTTTTCTGCTTCAATTCCAATTCATCACTGCAGTATTTTGCATACTGCAGGTTTTTTTTACCACTGGTTTGTTCTGCCAACAAATACATCAAATGCTGATGTATCTTATCACTTATCTTTGGTTTCAATCCTTGCATAAATCTGAGCACAAAATGAACCATATCCGTAGCCCCTATGGCTTCAGCACTACTGTAATGTTTGAAAGCCTGAAACAATCTCTCATAATAGGAACATATGGACTCCTTAGATTCTTGAGTAGTTGAATCCATAGCCAATCAATGTCTTTTAGAGACACCTTGTCTTTCAAAAAGCCAATTACCTTATAATACTTTTTGGCACCTCTTTAGATGGCGCGCCTGTTACTGGTTCTTTTGGAGGTTTACTTTCAGGCCAATCAACAAAAACCTTACACTTAGTGCACAAGTTGCTCGGAACCACAAGGCCAAACAATGTATTCAAATCTTCCCACAGGCATTTTCAAAGCTTCACAAATCTATTGGCTCATACCATTCCACTGTTTTTTTTCTCAAATTTGGTTAATGATAATATATTACTTCTACTTTAAGGTACATGAACATAACCTCCACCTGGTATTTCTTTCATGGGTAGCATTTTCACATTAGCCTCAGCTCGATTTGCTCCTGCTGGAGGCACATCAGCTTTTGCTTTTTTCTGATCACTTTTCTTTGCCCATCAACCTTCCACTAACCTGATGCACGTCATTTCTGGATTACGTGATTAATTCCCTAATCTGCAATTTAATTCCAGGAGGTCTCATGTTCGCTATTTCCTTGCCACTAAATTCCAATCTGTAACTTCTCTTTAGGGGCTTTGATTTTTATAAATCCACATTATATTTCTCACCCACTTCAGATAACCTTTCATAAGCTTGTCCTGCACATTTGGTAATATCTTTGCACATGAACAATGGTTTACCCATAGTGTAAGTAACTAGTTGGGCAGTGCCTAGAGTTCCCAGTATCATTTAATGTAGTTCCAATTTCAGTCTGCACACATTCAGTGATGATTCTTTCTCTAGAATGTTATCTGCTTTTGCACTGCAATTTGTTACACCTGTCACACCTACTGGACTAAAATTATTTAGCCAATCATTTAATTGCTGTGCTGTAAAACCTCGCAAACTCACTGGATTACTCTGCAAAACTTCTGCTCTTGAAGGTCCTGCAATTGATTGATTTGGGGTACTTACAAAAGACATATCTTACAATAGAAATGTCTTATGGTGTGTTAACGGGTACTAGAACTAAAATTTGGTGTCTTCTCTGGGCACAAAATATGGTGAGGATCTCTGAGGAAACCTCACATCAGCAGTAAATCCTGTCTGACTTGTTATTGAACTAGGACCTGAAATCTATGTAGGGGTTAATAGTTTCAGAAGAGAACAAATTCTCTCCATCTCTGAATCATTTGAATGTACTGATCTTTGTAAACTGTTTGGTGACATCCCATTGGATGTAACTGGAGTATCGGGAACAGTTGGGACTCTTAATGAGTGTGCATTACTTCCAGACATACCTGGAGCGTACAAAGTAATAACTGGATCTATGGCTACAGGAATTGCTAATGCATCTGGAGTCTGGACCAATATAATTCATCTGGTTCTGGGGAACTGTCATTCCTACACTTTGCCCTGACATGATGGTTACTTAAGCTTTGTACTGTTTGAGTCAGAATAACATTCGGTATGGGCTGATTTAGACTGAACATTTGCACAGGTTGTCCCAAATTAAAACTCTGTGCTAGCCGATTCACATAAGGTGACTGTACTGACTGGGTCATGTGAGAATTCAGTACAATCTGATTTACATTAGGACTATGTACAGGCTGACTTGTGCCAAAGCTCTAAACTATTAGATTCACACTACGAGTGTGTCCTACTGAATAAGCGGGTGTAACTGGTATTGTCTGATTCAGGGTTTGTGCAACTGGAGCAGTAGGCGCATTGGGGTTTTCATCTGATGCAGCTTCACTTGTTCCTACTTCTACAAAATGATATGGAGGTGGACAATTTAGCAATATCTGGTTTATAAATTCATCATCCAAATCACTCTCATATACCTCAGCTTTTTTCTTTTCAGTATCTGTTGCCTATTCTGTTTCCCTGCCTTTCTCTTAGTCATTGGTTTAGTGCTTTCTCCTTCTTCACTAGTAATAGCTGGATACAATCTAGTTCCCTCAATAGTTTTGCTCACCAGGATTTCTGCTGATCATTCCATTGTGCCTCAGCAACAGTTTATAATGGTCTCTGCATTCTATTTTCATATTTGTTTTTTAGTTTCTGTTGCGTTATGTATTACCAAGTACAAAGTGCTTCAAATTGTGCGGGTCTCAACGGTGGTTTCATCTCATAAAGCAAACGCCTCAGGTTTTCAAGAATTCTTATATTAAAAGTTCCATAGCGGGGAAATGCTAATGCAACTATTTTCTCTGTAACTTTGTTCCATTGCTCAAGCCACAAACATGCATGAAGACATTTTTCAGACATAACATAGTGACCTGGAGTACATTTGAGTGGGGTTTCTATTCCCTTTCTCACTCGAATGCACTCATCTCCTCTCAATGCACTTTTTAATGCTTTAAAGAACTTCACTTTCAATCAAATTCAATAAAATCACAATAAACGTTTTGTTTGTAGCAGGAAGTAACTTAATTCCCACAATCCTCTTTTCGATGTTCTCAACCAGTGGCAATGCAGCACTGCCCACCAATACCAGCGCGGCTTCACACCAACCGACCTATACCAGCACAACACACAATGATGTCAATCTCACTCCTTGCAGCAACTCACCCTTCTTTGCAACTTCTCTCACACAGTCACCTTTCACGCAAACCTAATGCAAATATTGTAAGAAAAAAAACACAATGTCCTGTCTGCTCACTAGAGGACAGGGTAACCAAACCCTTCAAATCAGTACAGTGTATTAACACTTTCCAATTACGGCTTTCACATTTACACAACAAATGAAACGTGACCAGCAACTCTCACTCCGGTTGATACAGATCCTCTATGTGCACTCAGGATTCACTTAATATTAACCAAACCCACATTTACTCAAAGAAAACTATTGGCACTGTCAACGAATTCTCTTGACAAGCACCTCATTGCAGACAATAAATTACCCAAGTGTCTTCTACACTTGTGCCTTGACCTTGAATCTTAGGCCATGGCGGACCTGTTCCAAAAAACAACTACGTATTAGCATTAAGCGCCACAACCATACAAGTGCAAAGACTCTGCAAAACATTTCACAACATCACACGTTGCCACAATCTCATGCCAGAAGCAATACAAGCGAAACCCTAGCTATACTCAAACATCCCTCAAACAATGGTGTAATTTCATCAATCTTTGGAGGGAACCATGGGGCACAAGTTGGGCTGTGAGAATTTGGAATGGGCAAGTTGCAGGGCAACAATCCTACATCCCTAACACTATGCCTAACTATGTGGGAGGAACCGTACTCTGCTACCAGATTTGCTCTAGCATATTCCTTCACAGGATTATACTTTGGACGAGGTCACCTAGCATAACAGTGTAGAGACAATGGCACCAAACTTCACAGTAGCCAATTAAAATAACAGTATGACTCTTTTAGCCACACAATGAATACTCCAAGCTGAAATAAAGTCTAAGGGTGTTTATTACAAATTAAGGCTCAGAGTAACATAAATAATTCTCTGTAATTTAGTAGGGTAAAGGGTAGAGAGGAGTATACCTTTCCGCGTCCCAGGGGCTCAGCAAGCAGTAAAGAGTGGGAAATTCTGATCAAAGTGCAGCTGCGGAACGGTAAATTAAAGTTCATAATGCAAAATGATTTGTCCATCCATCACTCCATATGACATAAAAGGTGAAATTGTCCAATGGAAGGCAGTCATGCGACATAGACTGCAACATCTATGAAGATTCCAAAGTCCATCATGAGAAAATTTGTCCATTGTAGCTCATTTGTGCGTGTTGAAACAATTTTATAGATACTTCATTCCACAGTTCCTGAATGTACTGGGCTCAAGGTTAGTTTCTCAGGCTCACTATGAGCAAAACAATAAAATATCTATTTCCAAGCTAGTATTTTCATGAGAATGATGTCTGAAAGTTAAGATCACTTTAGCAAGAATGACTAAATAGTTTCTGTACAGTAAGGAAACAGGGCCTTGTAGGCCGCACTTAGGCTAAGCAAAGTAAATTAAAACGGCACATTCATTTATGCAATTAATACACATGTAACATGCAAAATTATAATTTCAATATTAGTAAGCTTTGTCGGTGTTCAGGGCACAGTAGATTTAAACGAAATAACTCTGTTTACCCATTCATGTAACTATAGCACAGAACTACTTTTTCCACATTTGCATGTAAGTTTTAAAACACTTCTCTTCAGAAAACTATTATCATTTTAGTTCAGGCTGTTAATTAACATCATCACATAACATAGAAACAAACTGATTAATCACATATGAAGTTTAAAAACTATACCACAACACTTTTGTTCAATGGCCTATAGTGAATGGACATTATTATAACATTTTAGTGCGCCGCTTTACAACAAAACTATTAATAATTTAACACAATGCATAAATTGTCACGTATAGATGATTACTGTAACATCAGGGTCAATATTAACATTTATGCTACATCTTACTTAAACTTTCTCTTTGTTTTGGATTTATAGCTTGTTTTCTCTAGCATTATAATTGGATATTCTGACAAAAAATGTAACTGTCTTTATCCAGACTAGGTGGAATTCTGGAAAGAAAATGTGAAAGAGGGGTTAACTATTTTTAAGGTGGTTAAATCCAGTACTGAATATTGTGTTGTGCTGTTTCTTGAAAAGAGATGTATATTAATGTGCCATCCTTAGCTGTAAGAAAACCAATTTGATCATAATGGAGTGGCATGATTAGAAACACACACACAGGTGCATATACGACACAAGTCACCAACTATTTGTGTACCCTGGCTGTGTGGTATAGGCTCCCCTGGACCATAAGCTATTGCCCGAAAGTGGTGGGACACTTTAAAAAAGTAGCACATTCCATATGAATAATACATTTTACCAGCAACAGAAATAGTGACAAGTTAATAAGACAATGGTGATGACTTAAGACAGCCTTAATGCACGGACAATCACCTCAGCTCATTCAGACCACTGCACTCCAGAGGTTTTCCTTCTTTACCAATGACTTTGTCTTTTTGCAAGCAGCCCCATCAGTCCACCTTCCTCTTCAACTGAAAAGGAAACACCCTCAGCCTGATCTTACTCGGATCCTTCTGAGCTCTGACTTCCTGCAGATCTTTTTTCCACCTCACTAAGGGCCAGATGTATCAAGCTTTTTTGCGGTCACACACAAGTCAATTTTGGTTGCGACCAACAACCGATTTGGCATTTGGAAGGGGTGTCCCTTCCAAATAACACATTGGAATGGTATGCAGTAATGTTTTGTAGTGGTAATACATTGCCAAAAGTCCTCTGGGGACCCCTTCCCTTTTGTGAATGTAAAAAATAAGGTTGTTAAAGACGAGGCAGTTCTCCAGGGGACCACTGCCTCTTCTTAAACAAACAAAAGAGAAAAAATAACTTTATTTTTAAAATGCATCCTGTTTTCCTTTAAGGGAAACAGGTTTCTTTAAAAACAAAAAAGACTGTTTTATTTAAAAGCAATCAAAGACATGTTGGTCTGTTGACTTCAGCAGGTCACAAACCCTGTGATGGCGTTGATTCCTAGTGGGTCGCAAATTGAGTCCTGCCTCATTAATATTAAAGAGGTAGGTCGAATTGTGACCCACTACGAATCGCTATTTTAGAAAAAAAATCACACATTAGTAATTGCAGTTTCCAAATTGCAATTCAGCAATAATTTCAATTGGAAAATCTAATTCACTAATTTTGATACATGTTGCCCTAAAAATCTTCTTGAAGCTTACATAACTGCCTCCTCTAATACCATCATCAGACTAATATTAAAAAATAGCACTGCTATCCCAAAACCAATCATTCTTCAAATACAAAAGCAACTTCTGTAGGTCAATCACTTTAAGGTATGCAACCAAACAACATTCTCAGCACACTCGCATCACAGCCAATGGATATCAAGTCACTTCAGCATTTATAATAGACCCTACTTCATAGAGTCCACCTATGCTTTCAGTTTGCCCTGCTGGGAGTTGAATAAATCATTCTACACTGAGTAAGCACAGGTTCTTGGTCCAAAAGGAGATGCCCAAGTGTCAATGGCTACAACCTCTCTGCTACTAAATACATGGCAGAAGTGTTGCCTACCAATTTATTGGTGCTGGCCTATGGCAGAATGAACTTAAAATCCAGGTCCCTTAGCAGGATGAAAATAATCAACAACCCTTTGAAAGCAGGGCCTTGAAATGCATGCCCTAGACTGTAGATACTCACTCACAATGCAGCACCTTCGTGGGTATGTTAGGGATCAGTATTTGCTAGTGAGCTTAACGATGGTACAGTGCTCCAGTCACCCAGTTACGCCATCATTTATTGCTTGTAATGTCATCTAGATTTAAATGAAGTCACACTGGCATTTCCTGGGTTCTGGGCCCAGTGTCATGTGATGTAGTTCCATATGAGTTCGTAATAGGGTCTCCAGTCACATGATTTTACTTTGGAGATATTATTCTGCTAATTAGTAGTTTTGACAGCTAATGAAATTCTGCTCAGTTTTGGCCACCACACACGGAATTTTAGCAAGTAGGCTAAATCCAGAAACCATTTGGGACCCTAAATATTGCCAGGACGATCACTGGGTCTTAGTGACGGGCCCCTTAAGTAACGTAAGTGTGTAGAGACACCGGCAGTCAGCCTCTGGCGGCAGAGACTGCTGCAGGGGCCGACGTCAGACTGCAGCATCCTGTGAAGAAATGCACGCCGCCCTCTGCGGGTCCCGCCGGTGAATCCATACTTCACTGTCCCCCGCTGCATTGCAGCTCTTACCTCATGATGTGGATGCATTCTGGCTCCTTGGCGAAGCTGTAGGCGTACCCGCTGGATGTGGTGCCAAAGTCAATCGCAACCACCACTTGAAAGGACGGCTCGTCGTCCACCGCGGCACTGGAATCGTTCTGTTAATAACAGGAAAATAAAAGCCATCTATTAGCCCGAATTCCCCAAAACATGTACTGAATGTTAAGAAAAAGTGTGTGGGAGCTTGTGACTGCGTACACGCTCAATCTATGTTTTTCTGTGAGAGGCAACAAGTAAGTAACTCATGTCCTAAGGAGGCTGCTCCGTAGACCTACATATGTTAGAATGTATAAGTAAACAAGGACTGACCCTCGGGAAATACGGACATTTCCGGATTGGTCCTTCTTTCTGGAAAAATAGTGAGGTGACAAACTCAGTTCACTTTAGATTCTAGCCTTCGTCCATTCAGTGGACCGGGCCTTCTCTAGGCCGCAGCAATAATGCCCGAGCACCAGGGCAAAGGAAAGTTGTGTGGGGTGTGCCATGTATTTATTATACGAGTGAAGTCTCGTGTAGATCCTGATTACCTCCGTCCTTCTCTTAAGCTTACGGCCCTAGCTTAGGTTTTCCTTGCAAACTTGTAATATTTCCTCGGAAGTGTTAGTTGGTGCAGAAAATGTGTTGTGCACTTTTGGGGTGAGTTAACTTTAAAAGTGTTGTCCTCACAGATTTAAAACTGAAATATTTTTGGGGAGGGTTAAAAGTCCTGATTTCAACGTAAAAACTAGAAGCAGAAAACATAGTGAATTATGGGTAGCAAATGTAGTGTTCACAAGAGTTACAGGAAGTTCATGAGAGAAACGCAATGGGTGAAAAAATAAAGTCCTGAATTTTCTGACAGGTCGCATCAATGCAACATGTTCCTTTTTTTGTTATGAATGGATGTTGCATCGGTCTAATTCTTCAAGAAAAGCCATCATGAAATGATGCCTACTTAATGCACAGTACAATAACAGTCAATTACACGGAGGCACCACCAAACTGTGTACACAGCGATTGATTCGCCATGCTTGCTCCCACAGGCAGTGCAGCATAAACATTATATGTATTGTATTGCCGTGATGCATGAGGGTATAATGCACTTATCGAGCACAGGAGCAAAGTATGAAGTATGCTGTACCTGCATGCCTCAGGTCTTACCAGTGCAATACCATCGCAATAGTTTTCTTTCAAATTTACATCCTAAAGGAGCATTGGCAATGTCAATAGGTCTGGCTTATGAATTAAACTATTTTTCTGTTACTGATGGGTTCAGGCACTCGTTAGATCACCACACATACTCATCGTTTCACTCTTACATCCATTCTTCCATCCACTTACTCATTCTTGCATTTACCTTCTGACACCACCATAATGCAGCACATGAATTCGACAACGTATGCAAGATAAATTAAAAGAATGTAACTATAAAATAGATATGCTTGCCATCACTGAATTAAACACAGTAGCGGGTGTCCGTCTTAGAGTGGTATTGTACATAGGCTGTTGTAGATTTAAAGTTCCAGCATGGCTGCCACCTACACAAACCAATTTGTTATTCATCTTTGAATGGTAAATCAATGATCAAATATGGACAGTTGCATTTCATAATGGCTGCCTGATATAGAGGGGGTGGCCATGTGGGATGCAGTGCACAGCAGATGAAATAAGTGGAAAGTAACTGGCCTATTAGTAGTTCCTGTGGACCTGTTGTATCCGCTTAAAACATTAAAATTAAAAAAGAGAAGACATGGAATGGGAAATACAAAAGGTACACATTTAAAACTAAATGACTAGCCAACCAGTCTTGACACTGAAACACACTCATTCTCAGGTGGATATGCACATCTGGTCCGAAAATGCTGTCATTCACAGGGCAAAAGAGCCAATGACTGATGTTGAGTCATCCATAACTCCAATCAGTATACTCTCATGGATGGAAGCAGAATGTAAATTACATTCAAACAGACCAAGGACAGATGAGGTTTCCTTTATGTACTTATCAAGATATATATTTTGTTGATAAGGATGTATGCAATATTTCAGCCCGTCTCCCCACTGGCTCAGAGCCAGCAGCTGAAAAAGAAAAAATATTTTGTATTGTTTTATTTTTCAGCTGCTAGCTGAGCCAGCTTGTTCAGGGAGGGGCGGGTCTGGGCCATGGGATGGGGGAGGAGGAGTGGAGTGCTCTTAAGTGTGCATGTCAGTTTGCCTGGTCGCCTTAGGCCAGCCAAACAGACATGAGCACTTATATTTCTCCAAACCAGCTGTATTTGACAGCCGGGTTGGAGAAACAGCACAGACTCCCGGTGCCTAAGCGAGCAGTAAACCAGCCCACTCAAGCCAATCTCTGTGCTGCTCTCATGCTTGGTAATAGCATGAGAGCAGCGTGAAGACTGCACAGGGAGTCTCCAAAGTTGTCCCATGGACTGCTGGGACCAGGAAGCAGAGGAGCGCGAGGCGGGAGGCAACACCAGGTAAGTGTTTCAAATATTTTTTATTATTAAAATTCCCATGTACCCCATCCACCCTCCCCACTACTATTAAATTGTGTCGCCCGCCACTGCAATATTTCATGATTTTTTTTTTAATAACAATATCCTGGTAGTCAGCTAAGCCTGTCAGTTCCTCCAAAGTGAAGATATTTCAGTAAAGAATATTACAGTGTAAATCTTCTTCCCATAAGGTTTGTCAAAGGAGGTAACCAACATCGTCTTCTTTCCCTACACACGTAATGTGTGAGATTTCATGTAACAAAATACCTGCCTAGACTTTTTAACACAGTGCAAAAACTATCCATAGGCCTGTCCTATACTTTTATGTGTGGAGTCTCCACGGTCACAAAATTACTATTAATCAATCTAAACTTGCAGTTTGTGAATACTGTAAAAAAATAAACTGATACAAAATTGTAGCTTTAACTTTGTGAATCAGACCTTTTGCATATACCACACACTGGCATGTTGCCTAAAACTTAAACATTAGGAGGAAATCCACTCACAGTGGGACTCACACGTTCAGAAGGAAAACCATTCCATTTTAATGCTGTGTCCTCACGGTGAGACACAGATTTATTCATCAGGCATGTAACCCTTTTGCCTTTCTTAAAACTTTATCATAGACATTCCGCACGCCCTGTTTGTATTGACATTAAATGGATGGGGTGTCTCATTTATTATAATTCACCAAATTTTCGTTCACATAAACCTTATTACCGGTTTTTGACACTTTGAGATAAGTGACGTGACATTTTGCTAAACACATACACACGTAACTAAAACTACATTTTTTTGCATCATTTCCACTTTAGAACACTAGTTTCACACAGTCTCGTAAACATGATATGAACATTTGCTAAGGAGTAGTCCAGTTTTTGCTAGTACTGAGATATACATTTGTAGATTAAATGGAAACTAGGGAGGAGTAAAGCCGGAAGGAAAGTGGGCAGAATAAAAGGGCCTGGAGGTATTTGTTTTAATGAACATTTTTTGATTATGTATTAAATTTATCAGGCCGATTCCTGATGTGTAATAGCTATTCTTTAATTTATAACTATCCGTGTATTATTACAAAGGTACAATTATACCTTTGCGGTTAAGGAGAAAAACACTAAGGGGGTCATTCTGACCCTGGCGGCCGGTGACCGCCAGGGTCACCGACCACGGGAGCACCGCCAACAGGCTGGCAGTGCTCCCGAGGGCATTCTGACCGCGGCGGTTCAGCCGCGGTCACAAAGGGTAAACCGGCGGTCTCCCGCCGGTTTACCGCTGCCCCATTGAATCCTCCATGGCGGCGGAGCACGCTCCGCCGCCATGGGGATTCAGACACCCCCTACCGCCATCCTGTTCATGGCGGGAAACCCGCCATGAACAGGATGGCGGTAGGGGGTGCCGCGGGGCCCCTGGGGGCCCCTGCAGTGCCCATGCCAATGGCATGGGCACTGCAGGGGCCCCCGTAAGAGGGCCCCGCAAAGTATTTCAGTGTCTGCTTTGCAGACACTGAAATACGCGACGGGTGCAACTGCACCCGTCGCACCCCTGCAACTACGCCGGCTCAATTCTGAGCCGGCGTCCTCGTTGCAGGGGCATTTCTGCTGGGCCGGCGGGCGCTCTTTCGGAGAGCGCCCGCCGGCCCAGCGGAAATGTCTGAATGGCCGCCGCGGTCTTTTGACCGCGGTGCGGTCATTCGGCGGCGGAACCTTGGCGGACGGCCTCCGCCGTCCGCCAAGGTCTGAATCACTCCCTAAGTGTGCATTTGTTGACTGTTATAGGCAGTATTTCTATTTAGTCCTTACTGTTTTTGGGTGAAGCAGCACATTAATGAGCAATGACTGTGAATGCCATTGCATTAATCATTGCCCGATATGTAGTAATATCGTTCTCTGCTTGCGGCATACACTCGGAAGGACATGCTGTTTTTCTAAGACTTTTAAATCACTATCCCACCATAAAGAGGGGTCAATGTGTTGCTTAATAAAAACAATAATTATATAAACAACACGTTCCTCTCAGTTTCAGTTTGCTTGAGTGTGCTGCTTAAAGCACATCATGAAAGGTTCTCAGATACCCCCTTTCCAGACAGCAATCGACAAAACTTTGCCATTAAGCTGTTTTTCACAGCCCTGCCAAGTGCCACGCATCAGGGGTAAGACTAACTGTCCGCATCACCGCACTAAAATACATTAGTCACGCATTGTAGCGCCCCTGAGACACAATCACAAGGCACACTTGGCGAGACAGCATTTAAGCAGCCAGATATTTATGTTTCCCTTGTCTTCATCGCTTGATATTGCTTGCAAGAAAGTGTCACTCACAGTCGTTGAAATGTCACTCATAATTACACGGAAAATATGAAAATGTCACACATAGCAATCTCAAACTTTGGCAGCTATGATTCCATATTCCAACAAGGACCTTTCATTCCAACCTGCCGTCCCACTGGTTGAAAGAAAACACACCTGGTTGAACAAAATCACAGACGCACGCATGCACACACACCCTCCCTCCGCTCCCACTTCCTCCAGAGGATTATACTAGTAAAGTCTTAACCTGCAACAAGTTTGCACAAACCTGATGTGGAATGCAAGCTAACCCAGGCAGAGTGAGTTTTAGCTAGTAGCCATTGGGTAAGGGGAATCTCTAGCAAGTAGCCCTCTACTTTCACGCCATCGCCGGACTGGGCAGCAAAAACAGCCCTGGCAATTTTTGCAGGCTCAGCCCCCAAATTGTGTGTATAGAGCAAGAACAATGTTTACCAATGGATTGGCAGGGTATGGGCCGGTTTCACTGCTGGGTTTGTTGCTGAGGCCCAGTTGGCAATGTTCTTGCCTATGGGTGAAAGGAACCATCGAAATGCACAAACAAACGGTTTTAAAGCACACTTTCAAACCATTTATTTTGCATTATTTATACGCATTGCTGGCAGCAACATGGCCGGCCGGTGCTCATGAACAAAACCAGCCCCCCGCCAGCAGTGAATCTGCCTCACACTGCCAGCCCACCGGGAAAACGCCCAGTGACTGATAAAGCCAGTCCGGGAATATTTCAGTAGATAGACTTGAAGTCTCAAAATGAGTTTGCCGTAACACTGCTGGGTGGGGGCAGGCTGTGCAAAATATTGTACTCTCTGCCCTTTGCATTCGCATGGCAATACTTGAAGACTTATGGGGGGTGTGGAGAAGTGGTTGCACCAGTCGATGGCATGATTTAAAAAGAGAGGAGGCATTGTGGGAAGAGGGAGCAATTTGTAATGTGGGGCGAGGGTGTGTTTGAAGCAGCAGTCAAAGTGCATTAAACAAAGTATGGGAACTGCGATGATGCGTGCAATGGGGGAGGGTTGGAGTGGCTATGGGGGGTCGGGTCAAAGGTGAGACTAAACAACAAAATATTTGTGAGTTTGTTTCAGTCTTTCACCTTGGGATAACTACATGTAAAATAATGCACAACTTAAATGAAAAATAAATGAAAGTTAAATTAAACAGTGAGAAAGATACAATTGTACATTCTGAAACCTCTGCTGGTTAATGCACTGCAGAGGCATGCATCTGTAACAAGATTGCCACAGAATTGAAACCTGGCTGGTGCAGTGGAGAATAGTAACTTTTGTATGTTTAGTGCCATGAGGTCAGTCTGTCACAGAAAACTGTGAATATGTAAGTCATTATTTTAAACTTGCATTACTCATTTTATAAGATAGTCAGCTACAAAATGCACAAAAAGGTTTAAGGAAAAATGGCTTTCAAAATATAGATTTTAGTAACTCCGAGACTGTATGTTGTGCAATTGTTTTATAACAGTCTTTTAAAAACACACAATTCACAGCTCAGATGGTAACTCCCCTGCAATATTTCTCAAAAATAATAAATCTGTGTCATCAGGACGCTTCATGTGATTCTGTTAATTAAAGCCAATATCGGCTCCCAAGCACACTTTACATTCGCAGACTGACTAGTTGTGCACATTTACATTTGTTTCAGGCAGCAGGCACCCTGGCAAGAAGACTTCCTCGGTTTCACACAGGATACTCACTGCCTTACTCTTCAGCTAAAGCATTTCAACTCTCAGAATTAACCATCCTGGAATGGTTATATTTTTCACAAAAAGTAGGGGAACAGTTTTTCTTAAATTAAAAAAAGTATGTATACTCAGATCCCACCCACTTCGACCACTGGTTTGAGGGAGGAAGCAGCAGAGAAATGAGAGATAGAAAGCACTTGGACTCTCATGGAGTGCTGAAAGAAAAAGAAAAAAGTAGTTCCCTGAATGCGAGCTGTGGGAAAAGGATTCAAATCATCCAATCAAAAAGATGGCAAAGCCAGGAAAATGCAAGAAGAGAAAGAAAGTCCATTGAATAAGAAGCTAGCAGCAAGCTAAGAAGAGTGACAAGAAAGCCATTCAACAATAAGCAGTGAGCTGGCTCTGAGGCTACCATAAGTTTCTTGTATGGTCCACAAGAATTATTTTACAAACAGACAGCTGTCTCTAGGTAAGACCTTAAAAAGAAGCAGCACAGCTAAAAGACGTTTCTGAGAAAACTCACTGCGCATCAGGTCTTCTGCTTTTTTGACGGTTCATTTCAGTGTGACAAAAATGTTTGCTTCACAGACCAAAAAACACAGCATCTACTTGACACACTGCTCTGCTTACACTGCCTCTGGAATGCTGGCTGATGCAGTGTAGGCACTGAGATCCATGCCAGGCAGACGGGGGATCTCATCCTCTACAGGGGCAAGAAGTCAGGTTATCTGCCAACCTAGTAAAATGAAGAGCTACCAGCCAGGTCTAAATAAGCCTCCCCAAAAAATGTATATGCAGTATTCTTGACTGTTACTTGTTACTATTTGCATAAAGGCCCTCATTATTAAGGAAGAAACAACAAAGCCAATGGTAGTGAGTACAAGGTACCATCTGAAGTGTTCCTTTAGAATTAGCCGGCAATGTGCTTTAAACTGTAGTTTTGATATCTTGGGGCTAACTTTTGCCTTGTCCCAGCCTACACATGTCAATTACTGCCTTAAACCAATCTATCAATGCTATTGGGAGATACAAGTCCAAATTTGGATGTCAACCCATAAATGTAATGTTGCAAGTGCACTTCCGAAAGCTATTGTGGAGAAACCTGGGAATTTGGGGCCTCATGGACTGTTATGTTTGGCCCGGACTGCTACACCCCCTGTGCGCTAACAGGGGTCGTGTATGTTTACCTTGCACCCAGAGGCCAGATGGAATGGTCCATGATGTAGGGACCCAACCTAATAAATGGGCCAGGTAGTTTTCCTGCGTGGCCAGAAACTGTAACCAAGTGTTCCTGAATGGTGTGTGCGCAGCGCTCAAGCAGTAATCAACACACTCTGCACAACAGAACAAATTGGTGATGAGGGAAGTTGGAGTCGCTACCCATGCCTGCTACGCTGGTAGGCTGCCTCCCCATCCCGGAGACGTTCCTTCCTTCAAATGTGAGACATAGTCGGAGCGTGCCACTCCCAACAGCAGCCTGTCAGCTCATGCTACACATCGGGCGGTCGGCCGGCCACCCCCCCTCGAAGGCCTGGCCAGAGTTGAAGGCACCGCGACCGCAGATCCGCACACTGAGAGTGGTGGTCCCTCATTGATGCAAGCCCACAGTGCCCTGTGTGGATTGCAGCACCGAAGAGGTGAGGCAGGTCGAGTCACTGCCAGGACCGACGCACTCCTGCCGGGAGGAGCGCTGCCTCCTCTCATCGCGTCCCTGCCAGCAGATGCACACCGTCATGCTCAACGGACAGAACATCATTCCTGCCCATCTTCCACACAGTAATCACCACGGTGCATGCATCATGAGGCGCACTGGAGGAGGCCCAGGGGGAAGGAGTGGATGGGGCCACACCTGCCCTTCCAGGGAAATAATTCAAACATTGTGAACAGGCAAATAACTATCATAATAAAAAAAAAAAAAAAAAGAAAGGAAATTTCAGCACTGGCCATCTCAGAAGGAAGTTTGTCCTGTCCTGGGATGTCACTGACTGTATTTAGCAACCAAACACAGTAAACTGGCTACAACTAACAAAGTTAACGTACCTCTCTCACACCACACTCCAACTCGGAACACACAATGGCGTCCATCCCTGCTCTTGAACCTTTTGTCATAGAGGGTCCCCCATCAGCGCAAGCTGCTCAATGGAAGGACTGGGTAGAATGGCTTGAAACCTACTTTGCAGCACTGGTGTTGGATGCCAACAGATGCCGCTCCATACTGCTACACCTAGGGGGTGGCACTATTCATAAAATAAGCAAGTCAGTGGTTGAAGACAGCCCACCTCATACTTACCTATCACTCAAAGGGGCCCTAGCGGCCCACTTCGAACCCATTGAGAATCCAGATTATGAATGTTTCTTGCGGAGGAGGAGGCAGCTTCTGGAGGAGTCTGTGGATACATTTTATGCAAGGCTGAAGGAGCTTGCAAGCACATGTACCTAACCCAATGCAGAAGACCAAATACGTGCGCACATCATAAAGGGCTGTGCGTCTGTCAAACTACAAGAAAACATCCTGCAGGTACCCAGAATGTCCATAGCGACCATTCTTACCATGGGTAGTTCCAAAGAACTGTCAAAGGTGCATGCTGCACATATGGAAGCGGCGCTGCAGAGCCAGATCAAGACAGGACCCATAAATGCAGTAACGTCTGTAGCGGCGGACAAGAACAGAGCTCGTCAAAAGCCCGCCACAAGTACCCGCACCTGCTACTTGTGTGGAGGACCATATCCTCATCAAGGGCCGTACCCTGCCCAAGGCAAGAAATGCTCTATCTGCAAGAAGATGAACCATTTTGCTAAAGTATACAGATCAGCCACACGACAGAAGCCACAAAAACCAAAGCTAGTCAATCTAGCGCAACAGCCGATGACACGGGTGATGATGATGATGACAGTGATGATGATGAAGGAGCAGTTCACATTGTGCATGCAATGCGACCAGAAGAGTGCCCCAGAAAGCACATACCAAGGTGCACCGTGCTCCTATCTGGTCATCAGGTTCCGGCGTTAATTGACACAGTGGCATTCATCAACATTTTGGCACAGTCGGTGCTGCAGTCCCTTCTTATACAGCCAGCTCTGTGATTCACCCCTATCCGAGTGTATGCTTTTGGGTCTTCTACACCAATACCACTGGCTGGAGTTTTCATGACCAGCATCTCACACAATGGAAAATCAACATGCGCCAAAGTTTATGTGACTAAGACTGGGTCTGGGATGCTGCTGAGCTGCAGGACAGCTGACCAACTCAATCTCATATCCTTTGCCTTCAGCGTGCACCTGGGGAGTGTTGAAAGTCTTCTCACTGAATCTGAACAGCTGTTTGACTGGATCAGGTGTCTGAAGGATTGCTTAATACATCTGCATATAGACGGTACAGTTGAGCCAGTGGCTTTGAAACATCGCCAAAGTGGACTTGCGAGCGGGGTACCACCAACTGCTGCTAGCTCCTGATTCTAGAGCCATCACCACCTTCTCCACCCTTGTTGGCCTGAGGAGATAAATAATGACTCAGTTTTGGGATATTCAGCACAGCAGAGGTGTTTCAGGATGTCATTTGGGGAGTGCTTGCTGGGCTGCTCGGAGTCATCAATGTCAGCGATTACATTCTGCTACACGCCCCCACCATTGAGCTGCATCTTGATCACCTGAAATCCACCTATAGGCGACAACAAGAAAATGGTCTTACTCTCCATTGTGAGAAGTGTGCCTTACTACAGAGAGAAGTGGCTTTCTTCAGCTATCGGTTTTCAGGAGAGGCCAAGGTGCAAGACATCCAGTCAGCATAAGCTCCCACCAATGTGTCTGGCGTCCGCAGCTACCTGGGGGTGGTTAATTACTGTGGCCATTTCATCCGGAATCTAACTGCTCTGACTGCTCCTCTAAGAGAACTGATCCAGTCCAATACCATGTGGGACTGGGGCCCAGAGGAGGAAGCATCCTTTCAGGCTACCAAAGCGACCCTATCGAACACACGAGTTTAGTGTGCTTTGATCCGAGTAAGGAGTCTGAACTCTCGGTTGATGCAAGCAAGCCCTACTGGTCTAGGGGCTGTTCTGTCTCAAAGACAGGGAGATGGAGAATGGGCCCCAGTGGCCGATGCAAGCTGTGTGCTCACAGATACCGAGCAGCAGTATTCCCAGAGAGAAAACGAGGCTATTGTGGTCCACTGAGGGGGTTGCCACTTTCATTTGTATCTTTACGGAAAACCGTTTACAGTCCACACCAACCATACGCTACTTGTACCTCTTTTCAATGGGTCGTCATCGAAACCCCCTCACCAGATCGAGAAATTAATCCTACAGTTGCAAGACTATAGTTTCTCTGTAGTGTATAGGCCTGGCTCTCTGTATCCTGCAGATTACCTGCCTTGACACGCAAGGCCAGCCACTCCTCGAGAAATATCTGAAGCAGACGACGTAGAAGAATATGTGCGTTTAGTGGTAGAGCGATCACATCCCCTGCCCATTTCACTTGAAGAAATCAAGACAGCCACAGAGAAGGATGAGTGTCTTCAGTTGGTGATATCGACAATTGCCTCTGGAAATTGGCATCACATACTCCATAATGTGGCTCGTAGGACTATGAGGGCCCGTCTGATATTGTCCTCCTTACACAAGATTAGGCAGGAACTGGCTGTATCCCCAAAGGGGTGTCTGTTAAGGGGCCCAAGGCTTGTGGGTCCCATCTCCCTCCAGCAGCAGGTGGTGGAACTAGCTCACTCATCATATTAAGGGGTGGTCAAAACCAAATCAAGTCTAAAGAGTAAGGTGTGGTTTCCAGGACTGGATGAACAAGTGGACGAGTGGTGCGTCAATGTTCGATGTGTCAGGCTGTCAGTCATGCTGAACCTCCCCCAACTATCTATCCTCACTGAGGAGATCCCTCTGGTGCCCTGGTTCCAAGCCAGTGTGGACTTTGGTAGTTTGCCTGACAGTCGCCACATGCTAGTGGTAATAGAAGATTTTTCCAAATATCCAGAGGTGGAGATCCTGGATTCGATCACTGCCTCCCAGTCCATTCCCCCCTTAGACAAGGTAATGGCCAGTCATAGGCTCTTGCAGGAGATTCGAACTGACAATGGGCCACCGTTCTCCAGCCAAGAGTTTGCAGACTTTCTAAAATCTTGTGGCATCACTCACAAAAAGATCACTCCTCGCTGGCCTCAGGCCAGTGGAGAAGCGAACGCTTCATGAGGGCTCTCAATAAAGTCTTGAGAATTGCTGTGGCCAACAATCAGGATGTGGACTGTGCAGTATATGCTTTTCTTGGTGAGTATTGTCTTACTCCTCATGTCACCACTGGAGTACCACCCAGCACTTTGTGCATCAATCAGATAGTCGGAAATACCATCCCTCATGTGACTGAGTCGTACCAAATTGTTGACAAGGCGGCAAAGGCATTGTCAGGGAGGAGAATCCAGCAAAAAACGGTGTCAAGGAGAAGGAGGGCCAAGCCAAAGGAGTTCCAGGTTGGTGATCTTGTTATGGTTAGGAATCGACAGGCAGGGAGCAAGTTTCTGCTGCTATTTGAAAAGGATCCCTGGGTGGTGACTTCCATCAAGGGCACCATGGGGACTACTCATAAGGGTCAGGAAAGCCTCACGAGGAACGTCTCCTTTTCAAACTATTCCTGCAGCCCAATCCCAACAAGCCAAGTATGAATGGTGCCATGTCAATGGGTTCGGGGGTTCAATGGTGGAGACTGTACTGCAGACTATCCTGATGGTGTATCTGTGCCCATGGGGATGCCTAGAGACAGGGTGAATGGTCACTCTCAGCCTCCATCAGAGTTGGGACCGCAAGATGCTGAGCAACCTGGGTCACCAGTGCAGAGAGGACCTAGTTCAGTGACCCTGACTCCTTTCCGTAAAAGAGGAGGGGCAGAGAGATACCATGTGTGTCCTCGACCAGATACTTCTACGTGTTCGTGAGAACTTGTGTTGGATTGGAGTCGTAATCTGTATTCAGTGGTCTCTCACATCATTGTTGAGTATATTTGCTAGTTATAACAATTTATTACTGTACATTTATAATCACATTTTATTTATTTTTTTCTTGTTCTGTCTGGTTTGAGGAGGAATGTTATGTCATGCCCGGACCGCTACACCCCCTGTGTGTTAACAGGGGTCGTGTATGTTTACCCTGCCCCCAGGGGCCAGATGGAGCGGTCCATGATGTAGGGACCCAATCTAATAAATGGGCCGGGGAGTTTTCCCGAGTGGCCAGAAACTGTAACCAAGTGTTACTGAATGTTATGTGCGCCGCACTCCAGCAGTAATCAACAAGCGCTGTGCCACACAACAATGGACAATGGTGCTTTGCATTGTAAACATGCAATTGTCAAAAACACAGAGTATGCAAGTGTGAAACACCTTTTTAAAATGTACAAAAATACCTTTTGTGAGCTTCGAAAGCCTTCCTGACTCACAAAACATATTTTGTGATCCCATACGATTTGCAAATATGAGATGGGTGTGGAAGAAGTGTACTCCTCCTTTGTTAAATTTGCAATGGAATGTAACAATAGTTTGTGACAGCAACGCGGTTGTACACCATTGATCAATTACCAACCCCTGAGTTAGATTGTAGCTGGTTTGCAGAGGGGAATTGTCCTGTGTGACAGTTTTCCTTTTGGGAATTATTGCAGCAGCCTTGTAGAGAGCAGGCAGGTCCAGTTGAGGGATGTGTACTGCTTTTCTTTTCTTTTTTTTAAATCCATTTTGTGATTTCAAAATCAGGAATGGAGGTTTGCAGCTAATCACAGGCATCGCAAACTGCGACCACACTATCTATCATTCATTAGGCAGGTCGTTTGGTGACACCTGTGCATGTACAATTTGTGATGTAATGTTAGTACATAGGTTGCCTCTCAAATTGCATTCTAGAGTCAATTAATATTAAATATCGATTTCTGAAAATGATGTTTTAAAAGTGATATTGTACTGGCTGAGATTTTGAACAAATTACTATGCCCTTTTCCATATGCAATTACCTAAAGACATCTTGGTATATCCTGGCTCCTTAAGAACTGATTAGCTTCTCATACATTAAGCCATTTTGTATTTTGGCATCTCAGAGGTCTTTGATCAGGATTTCCTTGTTATTGTTAAGGAATCATAGCTGGACTCGAATTTCTGGTCAAGCAACGTGACAAACATCTACAAATATCTAGCTGAGCAAATACCTCTTATAAAGAATGACATTGTAACTGCAGTCTACCCACACCCCGAATAAACAGTTTAGACATGCAACATTGCCCAAAAACTTTATACTACTTTTGACATCAGAATATTTGACACACTTTGTTCTAATTAATCCACTTCTTCCCCTCAAAGAGGAAAAACAGAAGGCCCCTATATTTAAGAAAGTCAGACCACGAAATATAGTAAAGTCTTCAAAGAAGGCCTCTAATGGACTATGATGTAGTTACTTCATAAATCTTAGCATAATGGTAGACCAAGAGAAAAAGCATAACCCCCGTTTTAGTACCAAATTGGTATCTAAAAATGAAACCCCGAATTTGCTTTCTTTTTTAGCTTTTCACATTTGTATGGGAATGCATTCGAATTATTTGTGCTTAAACTATGTATTCTAGGATGCTACAGAAAAAAATGGCTGAGCAGAATTACATCACATTGGCAAGAAAGCAGAACTCAAGGAAGTTCCTATGCTTGATTTGGCATAAATCCTTTCAGTAGGAGAGGA
Source organism: Pleurodeles waltl (assembly GCF_031143425.1). NCBI lineage: Eukaryota > Metazoa > Chordata > Amphibia > Caudata > Salamandridae > Pleurodeles > Pleurodeles waltl. Next base: position 739,617,478 of record NC_090445.1, on the reverse strand, counting down.
GTGATTTTATAAGCCTCAAACTGAGCTGACCGGTGAATTAACCTTTTAAAGGTAGCTATCTAGATCATTAAAATGCGAATAGTCTGTGAACTCAGATTTTCGGGCAATGTGTAGACCCAGATAAAAAAAAAAAAAAAAGGAATCTGATTGGATGAGGGAGATTTGATCTCATTGTCCACTTCTGGTCTGCAAATACAAAGCAGGGGTCATGAACCCGATTCTGCTGCCCATCACACCAGCCATCGTCAATCAACCTCAGCTAGCCCAAATCAAATCAAATCATTAACATTTATAAAGCGCGCTACTCACCCGTGCGGGTCTCAAGGCGCTAGGGGAAAAGGGGGGGTTATCACTGCTCGAACAGCCAGGTCTTTAGGAGTCTCCGGAAAGCGGAGTGGTCCTGGGTGGTCCTGAGGCTGATGGGGAGGGAGTTCCAGGTCTTGGCCACCAGGAAGGAGAAAGATCTCCCACCCGCCGTGGAGCGGCGGATGCGAGGGACAGCAGCGAGTGCGAGGCCAGAGGAACGGAGGAGGCGGGTGGGGACGTAGAAGCTGAGGCGTCTGTTGAGGTATTCCGGTCCCTTGTCGTGGAGGGCTTTGTGTGCGTGGGTGAGAAGTCGGAAGGGGATCCTTTTGCTGACTGGGAGCCAATGCAGGTGTCTCAGGTGTGTGGAGATGTGGCTGCTGCGGGGTACGTCGAGGATGAGGCGGGCCGAGGCGTTTTGAATGCGTTCCAGGCGATTTTGGAGTTTGGCTGTGGTCCCGGCGTAGAGGGTGTTGCCGTAGTCCAGGCGGCTCGTGACGAGGGCGTGGGTCACGGTTTTTCTGGTGTCGGCGGGGATCCAGCGGAAGATCTTGCGGAGCATGCAGAGGGTGAGGAAGCAGGCGGAGGACACGGCATTGACTTGCTTGGTCATGGTGAGGATAGGGTCCAAGATGAAGCCGAGGTTGCGGGCGTGGTCTGTGGGGGTCGGTGCGGTGCCGAGGGCCGCTGGCCACCAGGAGTCATCCCAGGCGGACGGGGTGTTGCCGAGGATGAGGACTTCCGTTTTTTCAGAGTTCAGCTTTAGGCGGCTGAGCCTCATCCAATCTGCGACGTCCTTCATACCCTCTTGTAGGTTGGTCTTGGCGCTGGCGGGGTCCTTGGTGAGGGAGAGTATAAGTTGGGTGTCGTCGGCGTAGGAGGTGATGATGATGTCGTGCTTGCGTACGATGTTGGCGAGGGGGCTCATGTAGACATTGAAGAGTGTCGGGCTGCGTGATGAGCCTTGAGGTACGCCGCAGATGATCTCGGTGGGTTCTGAGCGAAACGGAGGGAGGTAAACTCTTTGGGAACGGTTTGCGAGTAAGGAGGCGATCCAGTCCAGGGCCTGGCCTTGGATCCCGGTGGAGCGGAGGCGGGTGATTAGGGTGTGGTGACAGACGGTGTCAAAGGCAGCCGAGAGGTCAAGGAGAATGAGGGCGACTGTTTCACCGTTGTCCATCAGGGTTCTGATGTCGTCTGTGACTGAGATGAGGGCGGTTTCATTGCTGTGGTTGGTTCGGAATCCGGTTTGTGAAGGGTCGAGCAGGTTGTTGTCTTCCAGGAAGGTGGTCAGCTGTTTGTTGACGGTCTTCTCTATTACCTTGGCTGAGAAAGGCAGAAGAGAGATGGGGCGGAAGTTTTTCAGGTCGCTCGGGTCAGCCGTAGGTTTCTTTAGTAGGGCGTTGACTTCGGCGTGTTTCCAGCATTCGGGGAAGGTAGCAGAAGAAAAAGAAGAGTTGATGACGGTCTGGAGGTGCGGGGCGATGATGTCGTCTGCTTTGTTAAAGATGAAGTGCGGGCAGGGGTCCGAAGGGGCGCCGGAGTGGATAGAGTTCATGATGGATTTGGTTTCTTCCGTGTTGATGTGGGTCCAGTTGTTGAGGGTGATGGCCGGGGATGCGGGTTCGGTGGTGTTTGGTTGGGTCTGGTGTCCGAAGCTGTCGTGGAGGTCGCTGATCTTGCGATGAAAGAAAGTGGCGAGGGATTCGCACAAATCCTGTGAGGGCGTGACGGCGTTGGCGTTGGTGCTGGGGTTGGAGAACTCCTTGACGATGCTGAAGAGTTCTCTGCTGTTGTGGCTGTTTTTGTCCAGTCTGTCGGTGAAAAAGTTCCTTTTGGCAGCGCGGATCAGGTGGTGGTGTTCGCGGGTAGCGTTCTTGAGGGCGGTCATGTTGTCAGCAGTGTGGTCCTTGCGCCAGGCTTTCTCAAGGGCGCGACAAGTTTTCTTTGATTCTTTGAGGGTGTCAGAGAACCAGAGAGGTTTTTTGGCGTTGGTCTGTCAATGCGTGCGTTTGAGGGGAGCAAGGTTGTCTGCGCAGTTGGAGATCCAGTTTGTGAGGTTGAGGGCTGCGTCGTTGTGGTCGGTGGTGAGGGTGGGTTGGTTGGTGGCGAGTGCGGAGAAGAGTTGCTCTTCAGGGATCTTGTTCCACTGTCGACGAGGGATGGGTTGAGTGTGGAGGTGGCGGGTCTCGCGTCGGAATGTGAAGTGGATGCAGCTGTGGTCGGTCCAGTGTAGGGCGGAGGTGTGGCTGAAGAAGATGTGTTTGCTGGCGGAGAAGATAGGGTCGAGCGTGTGTCCGGCGATGTGGGTGGCGGTGTTCACCAGTTGTTTGAGGCCGAGGTTGGCGAGGTTGTCGAGCAGGGTGGTGGTGTTGGGGTCGTTGTTTTGTTCCAGATGGAAGTTGAGGTCGCCTAGGAGGATGTAGTCCAGTGAGGCGAGGGCGTGCGGGGAGATGAAGTCGGCGATGGCGTCGCTGAAAGGGGCGCGTGGTCCGGGAGGACGGTAGACGAGGGATCCTCTGAGGGTGGTCCTCGGGTCGGTGCGAATCTGAAAATGCAGGTGTTCAGCGGCGAGAGGGGCGTCTTCGGTGGAGGTGGTGACGCTGATGGAGTCTTTGAAGACGATGGCAATACCTCCTCCTACTTGGTTGGTGCGGTCTTTTCTGGAGATCTTGTAGCCTTCGGGGATGGCGGTGGCGATGTCTGGAGCAGAGGAGGCGTTCATCCAGGTCTCCGTGATGAAGGCGACGTCCGGTGCTGTGGAGTCCAGGAGGTCCCAGAGTTCAACGGCGTGTTTGTGGACGGAGCGAGCGTTGACTAGGATGCACTTGAGGTGGTTGATGGCGCGTGGGCTTGTGGTCGTGGTAGTTGCATGGTGGAAGATGCGTTTGCAGGAGTTGCAGGCGAAGGGTCCATGGGTGCGTTTGGGGTGAGCTTGGAAGCAGGTGTTGGAGCATCCTGGGTTGAGGGCGTGGAGGGTGGTGGGGTCGTAGCGGATCAGCGGGGCTTGGGAGATCTGGGGACCAGGCGTCGTGGCGCTGGGCGCGGGCCAGGCGCGGACGGGCGCCATATGAGGTAGGAGGGGGGGGAGGGGTCAGCTGGGGGCGAATGGGAGCTGGGGGGCGGGGGCGTGCAGGAGGTCGTGGCGGGAAAGCGCGAGGGAGGGGGGACAGGTAGAGTGAGAAGAGCTGGGGGAGGGGGTTTAAGGGTGGAGGGGGTGAGTGTTAGGAGGTTTAGGAGATTAGGGAGAAAGATAGGAGTAGGGTTGTGAAGATAGGGGAGGGGGGTTGTAGAGGTGGGTGAGGGTGAGAGGTAGAGTGAGAGGATAGAAAGATAGGTAATAGAGGGGGTGGCGGGAAGGGGGGGAGAGATAGAGAAATAGATAGAGAAAATAGATAGATAGAGAAATCGATAGATAGAGAAATGGATAGAGAGATAGGAAGATAGGAGGAGGTGGAGAGTGAGGGAGTTAGATAGGAGGAGTGAGGGAGGTAGATAGTGAACGGGTTAGATAGGGGAGATAGAGAGGGGGATGCGAGTGAGGGAGGGGGATGAGGCAGGAGCAGGAGGGCAGGCGCGGGGAGAAGAAGACGGAGGAGGCAGAAGAGCCGAAGGCAGAAGATAGAAGATAGAAGACAGAAGAGCAGAAGACCGGAAGATCAGAAGATCAGAAGATCAGAAGATCAGAAGAACAGAAGAGCAGGAGACCAGAAGAACACAGAAGAACACAGAAGAACACAGAAGAAGATACAGAAAACGAAGAACAGAAGGCAGAAGACCACAGAAGAAGATGAGGAAGAAGAGAGGCGACAGGAGGGGCTGAGAAGCACACAGAAGAAGAGAGAAGACGGGTAAAAGAAGAGTACAGAAGAAGATTACAGACGAGGAGCGAGGAGGAAGAACAGAGAAGAAGAAAAGAAGAAAAGAAGCAGGAGAGAGGGTGAGTAGCGCGGGACAGAGCGAGGGGCTGGGAGGTGGGGGGTACTTACTGTGAGGTGGGTCTCAGGAACTCAGGAACCTGGAGGAGCTGGAGGAGCTGCAGCGGCAGGGGGAGCGACCTACCCTTGGGTCAAGGGTCGCTACCCAACACAGACGTTCCACCAGCGTTCACATATCAAAAGCACAGAAGTAGGTGCTTCGATGCCCAAAAAAACAAGCACTTGAGCCCAGCCTCGATAGCACAGACAAACCAACTGCTCTTCAAAACATATTTGAAAATCAAGGTTTGTAGACATGCCTTCCACTGTTTAGGTAAACCATGGCGAGCAGCAAGTAATAGCGGACAAAGGACCAACTTCATTGCCAGTTTGAGCTGTAAAAAACCCCAAAGTACGACGTACTCATCCCACGGCACCTAGTATAAATGTAACAAATATAATGTTGATCTTCAATTCTCTTTTTGCTTCTGAAATATGAACACCATATACAATGTAACAAAATTCAATGGTTCTTCCCTTCTGACTCGATGCGGTCTGACGTGGAGGATCACGGTGGCTGCATTTCTTTCGGGTTCTTGGCAGACCAGTCCTGCCGTTTCCAGCAACAACACTCCGTCTTCAAACAAGCAACCGCACATGGTTCCCCAGGGAGTGCTCCAGAGGTGAGCAGTGGGCAGACACACAAGTGAATGATGCCAAGTTGACCTGTTGGGACTCAGCCACCGCACTAACGTCCATTAGAAGTATCCAGATATGCATAAGATGTGCATTACCCACAGCAAATAAAGCAAGCATCCCCTCACAGATGGCCAGGTTTCATGTTACATGCTCGACCCCACAGATACAAGGTACTAAAAATGTAAGTTACTAAATGCAACCAATGGCTTTATGTTTGTTGTGGGCCACTCACTATCTATTGAAGGTGACCTTTGATAGGCCCTGTGGTACTTTCCGCATGTTAGCTTCCCCAGTCAGTATAAGTTTCTTGTTCACTTCCCAGGTCAGTGAATGTTTAGTGGTACAGCTCACCTGCTGCTCCCCTAGTCGGTGTAGGTTTAGTGGTACAGGCCGCCTGATAGAGTTACCACTCACTGTATGGATAGTGGTTTAGCCTAAAAGATGTCACAGATTATTAGCCGTGTTTGCAGGCAGCTGTTGCACAGGCAGGAACCAACAGTAACCCGGCTTGGGTCTCTTCCTGCTGCGCAGCTCTCGGCTCTGGTCACTTGCTGGGCATTCATGGCAGCTGGAATGTAACATCTGCCTCATAAGAGAGGAAGATATGTGTAGGTGACGTGTTTCCTAGATGAATATTGTCCTTCGGTAAAATGACAACCGCTGTCTCTCACAAAGACTGCTTTTATTTCGAGCCCCATTACAGTGTCACCACGGTGACTTGCCTGAAATGCTGCTGTTTACTGGTCACTCCAAAACTAAAGGTAAACGTCACCACCCAGTCAAACTCTTTTGTATATATGGCAGCTTGTTTAGCACAGTGTTGTCCCGTAATGCAGGACTGCCCCAAAAAGACTTTGGCGTGGCGTCTCTTCTGAGGGCTCTGCATGGGAGTAGACTGCAACAGGCAATGACCACGAGGCCAGCTAGGGAGGCATGCGCGGCTCCGCGTGCTGGGAGAGCTTTGCGTTGCCACTACTAAGGGAAATCTGAAATCACCATTTGTAATGACATTTTCCTCAGTCCTCACTGGGTTACAGAGACTGTTTGAGACAAACAAGATAAAGCAGCAGGACACGCTGCTAATTACAAGCACCTGGTAGCCAGTTAAGAGGAATGTTCTGGAGAAGAACCGCCAGCGGAGTCTTCCCGAGGAGCCCGCAGAGTAGGTCTTGCCCATAGATCTATCTCTTCTTACTCCTTCAGGCTAACAGAGCCAAGTAAGGATTGCCAATGAAAACAAATCACTCAACCCCTTCTCTTCCTGCATGTTGTAACGTTAATACGCACCAGGTTCTGCACTTGCCAACAACTGCAGCCCCATTCCTATAATTCACACTCATGGCTCCCTTTGCTGAGTTTCTTGAAGACATTCTGACATGTTCCAGGTGCACGTGCTGGCAGCAGCAGGTCACTGAGGGACGTATTCAGGACCCGCTCTTCCATTTTCAGTGAATGTGGCATCACACAATGGAAGGACCTCTGTCTCAGGCACAACAGCACACATGCAAAATGGAGCCTGACAATGAAACAATACAATATAAGAGAAACCCAAATCTGGCGTAGCCAGCAATCCTTTTGCAGCTTTTCATTGAAAATCGCAAATGCAATCGTCTGTGGACCAATTAGAAGGAGTGTTCTGGTGATGTGCTTGCCAGTTTGCAGGAGATAAGCTTGGCATCATCAAGTAACATATGTGGAAATACAGCGGCTAAATGAAGTGACATGTCTCTTGAGGTGGGGTGCAGAGGGGAGATGAAAATCAATTAGTGAGACATTTTAAGGCATGAGGAAAAGTGGGCTACTGGCCAGGGCCCCCACTTCCCTTCACCTCCCACACCCAAGAAGGCGATCTCTCTCTCTCTCTCTCTCTCTCTCTCTCTCTCTCTCTCTCATTCTTGTCTATTTCTCTAGCTCAATCCTTTCCTTCTCTACTATGATCTTGAAGATTTTTGAAGTCCTGGGAGAAGATATATTTCAGCTGCTTTTCTGTGATCCAGTTTCTGAAAGTTTAACGTATGCTTTAATATTTTTGGACATTGTGTGTCCTTCACTTAGCACAACACGTGTAATGAAATCAATACAAATTGTTTGGAACAATGGGCTCCACACTAGTGGCCTCATTACAAGTGTAGCGGTCTACAGACCACCACATTCATGGTAGCGGTCAGGACCACCGATGTTGCGGAAGTCCGACTGCCACATTACAACCCTGGCGGTCTGACCACCAGGGAACCATCAGTGCCGCCAGGATCCATGATCCCGGCAGCCTAGGGGTGGCGGAAATCGTAATCCGCCAGGGCAGCAATGCAAGAAGCACTGCCATGTGGATTACAACCTTGTTCTCCACCGGCCTTTTTTATGGCAGTAACACTGCCATGAAAAGGCTAGCAGAGAACAGGTACAGGTGGCCACGGGGGCCCCTGCTCTGCCCTTGCACTAGGCATGTGCCACCCTGCCAAACACCCTCACAGTGTTCACTGTCTGCTTTGCTATAGCACTGCCGCCAGCTTGATTATGAGCCAGAGACAATGCTGTAGCCTGTTTCCTGCTAGGCCGGTGGGAGGAAACTGAGGTTTCCACCCAGCAACCTAGAAGGAAACTTTTAATAACTCCAGCGGGGTGGTAGCCACGAAGGCGGCAGCCACCCTGTCAGGAGTTTGGCGTATTGGCTTTCCCATCCGCCAAACTTGAAATGAGGCCCTATGTCTAACACAGGCCCCAAAATCCTTACTATCCCAGTGGTAATGATGACAATGATTTATTTTTACCAACAATGACACTGTCCAGGGATCTGGAAGTCTTAACTTGGTGTTACGCATGAATGAGGTGTACTCTACAAAGAGCTCCCAAGTTTATGGTAAGGATGTGTCCTCTCGTTTTTGTGAATACTGGGTGAAAAAACTCCCTGGCACAATTAACGACTGCACAGGTTGTTTCCACTTTGAATTACACTTAGTAGTTTTAACACAAGCGTAAGGTGGAAAAAAAACTGGTGGAAAACCATTTTTTGCCTGCTTTAACAATGTGACTACCTCTACAAAATGCCCTCATGTACAATAGCAATTAGATGAACACTATTTACCCATGGATGTATATGTGTCTACTGTGTGCTAGGCAAACCTTTGTCTGTAAATATTTTTGTTGGTCCTTGTTCGACTTTTCATCCTTGGCGTGGTCTCCCTTAACTTTTTGCCTCTGTTTCCCAGGTTGTTGATGTGTGCTGGACTCTGTTTTTGCTGTTTTTTGTTACTTTGGGCACTTTACCACTGCTAAACAGTGCTAAAGTGCAAGTGCTCCTATACAAAATGTGTATGTAATTGGTTCATCCATGATTGGCATATTTGATTTACTAGTAAGTCCCTATTACAGTGCACTAGAGGTGTCCAGGGCCTGTAAATCAAATACTACTAGTGGGCCTGCAGCACAGGTAGTGCCACCCACATTAGTAGCTCTGTAAACATGGCTCAGACCTGCCACTGCAGTGTCTTTGTGTGCAGTTTTAAACTGTAAATTCGACTTGGCAAGTGTACCCACTTGCCACGCCTAAACATTCCCTTTTCTTACATGTAAGACACCCCTAAGGTAGGCCCTAGGTAGCCCCAAGGGCAGGGTGCAGTTTATGGTTAAGGTAGGACATATAGTAATGTGTTTAATATGTCCTGACAGTGAAATACTGCTAAATTCATTTTTCACTGTTGCAAGGCCTGTCCCTCTCATAGGCTAACATGGTTAAATAATGATTAAAGTGTAGATTCCCTTTGGGAGAGGATAGACATGTGGAGTTTGGGGTCTCTGAACTCACAATTTAACAAATACATCTTTTAGAAAAGTTGATTTTAAGATTGTGTGTTTGAAAATGCCACTTTTAGGAAGTAAGCATTTTCTTGCTTAAACCATTTCTGTGACTCTGCCTGTTTGTGGATTCCCTGTCTGGGTCAGTTTGACAGTTGGGCTTGTTGCACCTCTCACTAGACAGTGACACAAAGGGAGCTGAGTTGTAGTCTGCATTTCCTGCATTTCCTGCATTTCCTGGTGGGCCATCTGGAGGGGAGGAGTGGTCACTCACACCTGAAAGGGCTGTGCTTGGCCTCACACAATGCAGTCTCCAACCCCCTGGTGTGTGTGTGTGTCTGGGGCCTGACCTGGGCAAGGCAGGATTTCACAAACAAGAGAGACTTTCCTTTGACGTAAGCCTACTTCAAAGGGCAAAATGGGTATAAGAAGGCCACCCAAAACTTCAGACTTTAGAACACTTCTGGAAACCAAGAGGAAGCTCTGCCTGGAGAAGAGCTAAAGAGCTGAGGAAGAAGCCAAGTGGTGCCCATCCAGTTCTTGGGGCCCTGAAAGGAGAAGCTGGCAGGACGAGTGAGAAATCCACGCACAGACCGCCGTGCAGGGAAAAGATAGACACAACTCCAATCCGCGGCTAAAATATCGATGCGCCGCTGGCTTCGTGGCTGAAATTGACAGTCGCCAGTTGTGCGGCTGTGAGATCGACGCACGCGTCTGGAGAAACTATGTGCAGCATCGCTGACGGAGGCTGGTGAGATCGCAACCTGTTCTGCGTGGTTTTTGGATCATCGTGCAGCTGGATTTCTGACCCAAACACCACTGGGTGTGTAAAAACGACGCAAGGCCTGCCCGGACCTGCGAGTGCTGACCGGATCGACGCATCGCTCTCCTGCATAGAGAAGAAACGACGCATGCCGACCCGACTGAAGGAGAAACAATTCAAGGTCTCGCTCGTGAGTGCTATCGATGCATCGCAAGCCCTTTTTGACGCATACTCGCCAGTGCAGGGTTATTTTTGACACGCCCAAGGTACATGTTCACGCTAACAGCGTTAGCATTGTGTTTAAATTTACATGAAGACTCTTTTTGCATTTTTATTGATAACTTGACTTGTGTATTTTGGATTTTTGTCGTTTTGGTCTTGGATTTGTTTCGATAAATATTCTCTATTTTTCTAAACCTGTGTTGTGTCATTTTATGGTGTTTTCATTAAGTTATTGTGTGTGTTGGTACAAATACTTTACACCTAGCACTCTGAAGTTAAGCCTACCTGCTCGTGCCAAGCTACCAAAGGGGTAAGCGGGGGTTAGCTGAAGGTGAGTCTCTTTTACCCTGACTAGAGTGAGGGTCCTTGGTTGGACAGGGGGTAACCTGACTGCCAGCCAGAGCCCCATTTCTAACAGTCCTACTTGAAGGACCAGTCATGGCCCATTCATTGATTATGCATTTTAACTGTCCTTTTTTGCCACTATCTTCTGCTCACTTAAAGTAGATTGCGCAGCAGTTCTGAACTTCATTACATACAGGTGTGAGTGAACCAGCCATCACCTGGATTCCCAGCCCACATTTACTTTCTTTTTTTAAATGCTAGGTGTTACATGCCTCCAGAGTTATCCTAGGACCCTTTTTCCCTGCCTAATCCCTGGTTTTAACTGCTTCTCGTTATTTGTGTCTTATGTTATTCTCCACAACGCCCTCTGTTGACTTTGTCGCTAGGTCTGCACTATATAAATTATATAAAGACATACATCAACTTTAATAATAATATGAAACACAGAAATAGGAATATTAATCTGTGCATACAAGGCCCAGTGACAGTACTAAATGTCTGCAGCACTGTGACCTGAAAAAATAGCTTACACAATAGCAAGAGCAAAGCAACAAACACACATTTACAAAATTTAGTCCAGGATCAGTGGCCAACATCTAATTCCCATTTTCTCAAAATTCACTCGCAGCCAATTCTCACTTAGCACTGGCCAGGTCAGCAAAAGTAAATGAGTTTTAGGTTTCGGTGTATCCTTTGCCATCTGCTTCCTTGTCTCTTTAAACAATCATTGGCAAAGCGAACAGGTCTGGCTTAATTATGCAAAAATATGCAACCAGCACTTGTGCATGCCTTTATTGGCTTATTAGTGTCAACATTTTGGTTTTCTCAGTGCTTGTTTATAATGTAAAATGTGAATTCCAACTAAAGAATTAGCTTGAAGTGGCGAAAAAGGATTGCTATTTGTATCTGCATACAATGTACTTATGACATACAGAATTTAAAAGATGATGATTCAGTGTACTTTTAGATGCAAAAAAGTCCCTCTTGCATTGCAGTACAAAAACTCCATAAGAGGTGGAGTGATACATCAAACAACCAATGGCATGAGGGAAGAGGGGCATACTTGTGTGAGCAGAGTAAGCTCACTCTATGTACATTACAAAGACTTGGTAACAATAGTTGTGCAGATAGCTCTGCTGTCATGCTACATCTAGTAAAGTAGGCCAGTAATCAGTGAGTCCTTGTATTAGATTCAGTATTGTCCCTCAAATCTGGTTCGTCTTCCCGTTTTCTTCTTGGCAAATTAATACCCCACTTATTAAACAAAGCTTTTTGGTGTTCGATCTTAATATTGCACTAAAAATATCACTGGTCTTTTATATTACTACAAAATGTATTATGATGTCCACAATCCAGAGGGATATAATTTTACTTGTCAATAATAATAAGTACGTTCTTAAAATTGTTTTATTTTAATATTATTATATAAAATATTGTGCTGGCTTTAAAAAATATTTTTGTTAGTTTGAGTGGTATAATTTATTATTTTACTGTTAATTATGTCCAAATCTACCTTTAGTATGGTAGGAAGTGTATTACCTTATAGGTGTTACAATCTTTTTTTATTTTTAATTATTTCAACTAGTTAATTAAATTGTTATTTATGTAAATTAATTTATTTTAATATGACTATTTTTATGAACCAGTTTGCAAATGTATTATTTTTATGAAGTAGAATTGTTGTGGAATGTTTGTGTATTCGTTTTGAATACATTTATGAATTAATAATTGGTGAAACCACTTATCAGTTTTGTGACTTATATGTTTAAATATTGTAAATACTCCTACAAAGTTCAACACTTTCCCTATTGTTGGTCGGGTTGGAATGGGAGTTGTAGCTCGACCCTTTCAAAGGTCAACGCTTTTCATACTGTTGCTCAGGCTGGATTTGGAGTAGTAAATATGTCCCTTCCCGCCCCCCCACCAAATTCCAACAATTTCCCTACGGTTGCTCTGCATAGAGTAAGAATAGGAAACCTGACCCTTCGAAAGCCCAACACTATTCACTGTTGCTCAGGTTGGAGTAGGAATAGTCAATTTGTCTTTCTTTGATGTACGGATTTTTAATTTTTGTTTTGGTTTATGATGGTAGTTTTACTATGTATTTTTAATGTTGCTTTATTAGATTGTAGTTAGAATTGTCTATGCAAGGAGTATATAATTTTAGGCCTGGCTTTAGTCCAGGCCTTTTAATTTAACAGAAAGTATATGTATAATATACTTGCCCGTATGGGCTTTCAGCCAGCCCTTTTAATTCACTGATCTTCGATGAATCATTTACATGTTTCTTCCACCCAGTACAGCATATGGGCAATGGGTCAGCCACTGGCTAACTTCACTGTGAGTGATGGCATTTTACTCTTGTACAAGGAGCACATCCACAAAGTAGTTCCCATCAGTAGCAGAGACTACTACGGCAATATGTGCTTTTTCGAAACAAAAATTATTTTACTGTTAGCCAATTTTATTTTGGATTGACAGAGACTCAGCAGCTTCTCTGACAATAACGTTTTCCAAACCCAAAATTAAACAAGAATTGACAAACTCAAAAAACTGACATATAGGGGGTGATTCTCACCCTGGCGGGCGGCGGAGGCCGCCCGCCAGAGTTCCCCCCTCCAAAATACCGCTCCGCGGTCGAAAGACCGCTGAGGGTATTTTGGGTTTTGCACTGGGCTGGCGGGCGACCGCCAAAAGGCCGCCCGCCAGCCCAGTGCAAAACACCTTCCCACGAGGACGCCGGCTCAGAATTGAGCCGGCGGAGTGGGAAGGTGCGATGGGTGCAGTGGCACCCGTCGCGTATTTCAGTGTCTGCAAAGCAGACACTGAAATACAAAGTGGGGCCCTCTTACGGGGGCCCCTGCAGTGCCCATGCCATTGGCATGGGCTCTGCAGGGGCCCCCAGGGGCCCCACGACAACCCATACCGCCATCCTGTTCCTGGCGGGCGAACCGCCAGGAACAGGATGGCGGTATGGGCTGTCAGAATCCCCATGGCGGCGCAGCGAGCTGCGCCGCCATGGAGGATTCTTAAGGGCAGCGGAAAACCGGCGGGAGACCGCCGGTTTTCCACTTCTGACCGCAGCAAAACCGCCGCGATCAGAATGCCCTGCGGGGCACCGCCAGCCTGTTGGCGGTGCTCCCGCCAACCCTGGCCCCGGCGGTCCAAGACCGCCGGGGTCAGAATGACCCCCTTAGTGCCTTGTTTATTAATATCAGTTGAATTTTATTTATAGTGCTACCTGTGAATATGTTTTAATTATTTTTATTTGAATTTTGTTAACTGTTTCATTATTTTTAGATTTTTTTGTAATTTACTTTCAAATTTATATATTTATTTTAATTTTCGTTTTTTTGTTTTACATATTCAAATGTTTTTGTTTTATTGTCTGATAAGTTTTACTTTAAGTAATGCATTTTTATTTTCAATGACTGAATACTGTATAATTTTGATTTTTACAATTTATTTATAAATATTGTGATTTTAGAAAATGTAAATTATTAATTTATTTGGATTCACTTATATGTTGGTGTAATATTATTTATTTTACATTAATTTTGACATTTTTATTTTCTGCATACATTTATTTAAAAGTTATATTTTTATAATAGTTATTAAATTTATCTTTATAATTTCTTTACTATACATACTTTGACATGTAATTATCTTTGAATGTTTTTGTAAGTTATTATGATAAATACTTTTAAATATATATATTTACCTATATAATGTCGATATTTTGCCCACTACATTTTTGTAGACAATTTTGTAATTTACACAGGTAGTAAAGTCAATATTGAATATTTGTCACAATATTTTCATATTGCAATATTTTGTATCACAATAATCATAGACTCGCCTTAATGTGCAATTCACCCTGAAGGCCCTTATACAACAAACATCATGCTCAAAACTTTTAAGAGATCTAGTGTTTAGTCCACAATCAGCAACTGCATGATATAGTTCATGCTGGGATTGACCCTCATGAGGCACTGAAACAGGACCCATTTCTGCCTTTGGCTACTCCTGGTTGGCGTGCTCCTTTTGTATTGAAGCCCTTCATGGCCTGTACCACAATTAGTCATTGTTGTAATCAATGCTGGAGCTAGTTCAGGATATCTTATAAACCTTAGAGAGAGTAAGAAAATGTCAGTCTCTTCAGTCTGCCTCAGGTGAAACATTTTCATATGGTATTGTTTTTTATGAGGTACAATGGGGTTACCTAAGAAAGACTTTTGCTGTACTTAGTTGCTCTGTAATCTGTCTACAACATGCTGAACTATCCAGCTATGTTGGTATGCATGGTGAGAGTGTAATTTCGTGACAGATGTTGATTTCTAGTGCTGCGTAAGCAGATATCTTCTGTCCCATTGTTATCGGACTATGAGAACTTCTTAAATTGTTATGCTGACTGGAAGCTTCTGTTAGTTGAAACCAGGAGAAAGAGAGCCACAATAGACTAGGCAGTTTACTTCACACCAAATCAGTTTAGCTACAATAACATATATAGGACCCAATTACGGGTTTCACTGTACTTGTGATGTGCAAGCTCTGAAGATGAAATTCATTACTATGCAGTACCACCGTACCAGTAGTGTGCAATTACGAATTAAATCCCATGAATGGGGAGTAACCTTATACATCCAGATATACCATATAGAACCATATGGAAAACAACATGGAATTTCCAATTCCGTGGAGTCTACCACATACATTTGTCACCTGCACTGAGCTTGATACAGGCCCTGCCCCTTGCTTCTTCCCTCTCTGACATTGACTGTCTGAGGGGTGATTTTCCAGGAGACCTCACTTCTTTTATTAGGGAGAACCCACCTCCCACACCTTCTCTTCACACACTTTGGACAGTAAAGGATAAGGAAGTAGGGAAAATTATGACCCACTCTCACTACTTGGTATGCCGAGTGACCACCCACCCTTCTCCATGTCTGAAGACATGATTGAGAGACAGAGAGAGAGAGAGAGAGAGAGAGAGGGGTAAGTGTTTGAATCAAAGTGGTCTGAGCAGGCGGTACATGTAAGCTGCAGCCTCTGTGAGGCATGGGGTGGGGGAGGGAGTTGTGGGGAGTGGGAGAGCTCACAAGAGCAAATGCAAAAATGAATAGAAACAAAAGCGCACACCAACAAATAGTTATTAAAAGAAGATGGGAGAACCATAAAAATGGTCACTTTTAGGGTATGGTGCCTAAACTACCTTATGAAGATGCATAGAACGCATACATTTTTCAGATAAGATGTTGTAGAATTTGTGTTGCTTAAGGAGATGCACCTTCCAGATGTAGAGGAGAATAAGATACAAAAAAAATGGAAAGGTTAATGGTTCTCCTCTACATACTTAGCCTTTGCAAGGGTTGCATTGATACGTTCTGCACTCAGGATCCCCTTTCCACACTGTTGTTTAAAGATGGACGTAGAAGAAAGATACATAAATATATATGGTCTTCTTGATGGTACCGAGCTGTACCACATAAACTCATGCACATCAAACCCAGGGGCCGATTAGGAGTCTGGTGGACGGAAACACCCATCCACCATACACCCTATGGGGTGGCTGCTGCTATACTGGCGACCTCACTGCCGGCCCTATTACAACTTTCCCACTAGGCTGAGGGGCGGGAACAAAGAAGCCCAATGGGAAAGGTGCAGCAACATTGACGCCGGCTTGTAATAGACCTGGCGGCAATGCTGCTGCATGCAGGGGGCAGCAGCACCCTTGAAATGTCCACTTTCTGCACAGCAGACAGTAGCATTTTGAGGGTGCTGGGCAGGGGGACCCCTGCACTTGTTCTCACCACCATGAAAAGGCTGACAGAGAACAAGGTTGTAATCAGCAGGGTGGCACTGAGTTCAGCGCCGCACTGGCTGATTGCAACCTGCACCACCGTCAGCCTGTCGGGATCAAAGATCCTAGCGGGGACAGAGGTAGGTCTGCCTGCCAACCTCATAATGTGGCGGTAGGACCGCCACCACCACAGCAGTCCACAAGCCACCACAACATTGGCAGTCCTCAAACCACCAATGTCGTAATCAGGCCCCTAGACGAAAAGGCCTACTTCTGACTTTTGTCGAACCAAGTGACGTCCTATGCTGATATCTTTATGATTTGGTTTAGCTGTATCCAAGGTAGTACTATGGACAGACATCTACCACGTTACTCATAAAACCTGAAATGTCAAGAAGACTAACCAAAGTCATGAATAGGATTGAGAGTATTGCTATCTGGAGAGGGCTCCACCCGACGCAGTAGAACTACTCATGTTACTCAGCCTCGCATTGTATCTATACCAGACTGGACTGCAAGCTGATCTTGTGGGGCCTGAGTAGCAAAAAACAGGTTGCATGATGGCTAAAAAAAATTCTCCCTGACCACTCACTGGTATGGACAGAATATACTAATAGTCAGATACACACCCTCATCCCCACACAGAGTTAAATCCAAAAGCCAAGCAGGATGTGGCCTTTTATTCAAACATACACATGACTATGTAAACCTGTCTGTGAATCGAAAGATACTAGAGGGAATGAATGGGGAATACTGAAGATATGTACAAAGGGAGAATGCACGAGAAAGATATATGACCCCAGAACGCAAATACAACATAAAGGAAAAAGGAAAGAGGAAAGATTAGCACTGCTGTAATAACAAGAGACCAGAGACCTAATAAACAGAGCAGAACTAGTGGAAGCTAGGCACTCTGAGGGGAAATCTTAATATGCACTAGACAGACTCACCCTCAGAGAATACAGAGATTGCACAGTTCCCTGAAAGGCTGTTAGGGGTTTATATTGAGGCCAGGCAAGTAGGTAGGCTATCACATGCTTTAAAGAAGCTATCGTAGTCATAGTTATAATAATGTTAAAACCAGACAGGGGCATATGACTCAGTGGCCACACTATTCCACAGCTGTAGTAAACATGGTTACAGAAATATTGTCCAAGATTTTATTATAGAACGGATTGCTCCAAGTAATTAGCTCTCTGGTACATTAGGACCAATATGGTTTCAACTGGAACACAGCACAGTTATGATCCTTAAAAGGCTCAGCCATGTGATGCATGTTATAGAAAAAGCATAGGTGAGGGCACACCAGTGCCACTCAAGAGCAAAGAAGCATTTAATACTTTAGACAGGTTATAAATGCTTGCCACCCTAAACAGCATGGGTGTAGGCCCCAATCTTTTGTCTGTATACGTCTATATGTGGACCACACAGGAGGGGAAACCATAAAAAGAGGCACTAGGCAAGGTTCTCCTTAAATCACATTATTATTTGACCTGGCAGTTGGGCCACTGAAAATACACTTGAGAAGGGTGATGCATGTCTGAGGAATCAAAGTGGGAGATATGGTTCATATGGTGTCAATGATATTTGGGTTCCTATTTTCCTATTTTGGGTTCCTACTTTAGGAGTGCTTTGGGCCAGCATTTCAACAAAGATAAGACAGCGCTGTTCCCCTTGGCTAGTCTAGTGCGTAAAGCATCAGATGAATGCTCAAAGATAGGGTTGTTCTGGGAGATGAACAAATTTAACCATTTAGGGATACAAATGTCACATATACCCAAGAAATAATATTCACACAATATGGGAAGAGTGTTTCATGATCTCAGCACCTTGTACAGTTCTGGAACACTGTTCCTGTTCCCAGAATGGGCAGAACAATGATTGCGAAGCTGGCACTCCTCCCTGATGCCTACATATCTTGCAAAACACTATGTCGAATCACAAGATAGCCTATAAGGAGCTGGATAGCCTCTTGGTCTTACCGGTACAGATATTGAAGATGGCCAGGGAGGAAGGAGGCCTCAGATTATCCGATTTGGAGGAATTATATTAATCAGTGGCACATCTTTAGCATGCTGCAAAGTAGTGCAAAGAGGAAGGTATTTGGGAAAAGAGGCTGCTTCGTGGGACACTGGGAGAAGGTTAACTACCAGTGTATTTGATGGAGAGAGGCAATATGCCTGAAAGTGTCCTTAAGCCGTGCACCAAGTGTGCCCGCTTGGGAAGCACTTGTTAGAATGACACCTCCCTGAATCTGGAATCATTTCTTTAAACAAATCGGGACATGTCCATGGTCTGGTGGAGGATGGGGAGGTGCCACCCAATGGGTGGCTTATTTCCACTGGAAATGCTTATATCCTCTAGGAAGGTGCAGGAGGCACTTGGGTACTGTTTCTTTAGTATATCAGCTTAGTTGGGACAGCCAGAGAAATATGGACAGACTTTTGGTCTGTCCAGGGCTGCTCGTAAAAAAAGGGAAGGGATATAGGCTGGTTCAGCAATTAGGTAAGGTTTTGGAAACAAACAGAAAAAAGCTACTCCTGAGAACTCAGTAGTTATAGGGGAGGGACCTGCAGGGGACAACGACAGATGATGAATGGGTGAGAACCTGTGCTCATTTGCAGGAGATAGCGTGTAAAGCTAGGGTCAAACTGGCACACTTTAATGTGTTGCACTGTACCTATCTGACCCTCTCAAGGCTGCATAAGAACTATTCAGATAGAACGCCCACCGGTCTGAGACGTGGAAGACAGGAGACCACCTTCACGCATCTGACCTGGACCTGTAGAGTCATAGACAGGTAATGGGAAGGCATGGGGACAAGGCTGCGATTGGTAACAGGTATCATTACAAAAGCCATGATTAGACACTGCCTATTAGGCATTATATCCAACCCTAAAAAGAGGGAAACAAAAACTAGCAAAGATTCTCTGCACAGGCACTATTGCTAGTAAAATGCCGAAATGCAATGCACTAGCTTTCCTTCAGGGGCCCCACTGACATAGTATGGGCAAAGGATATGCTAGAGAGGGCACTAGTGGGCATACACACATGAGAGGTTAGACCCAATGAAGTGGCGAGGATGGGCTGAAATGTTGAGTTCAGTGGTGGCACCCCTATGGCCAGTTGTATGGCTAGGTCGATGTTGCTTAGGAAGCAACACTGTTTAGTGCCCACTGAAATAGCTAATGACCCCAGGACAGCACATAATGGTGTGGCTTACAGTCAGAGATGCTATAAAATACACTATGGATTAAGCCTTTGCGATAATGCATGTTGTCATGCTTTGTTATACGGTTAGATTTGAAAGCAGAAAAAGATAAAGATTTTATTTTAAAAAATACATTTCTCCTTACACCTTCAAATGTACATAGAGTGGACTAGAAAAAAATCTCTAATAAGCATTACTATATTCATTTTGTGAAAAATAATCTAGTATTGACATACAATGTCAATTAATGTTATTGAATATTTATATGTTTGATCAGGTTATTGAATGCTTACAGCAAATGATTGTTTTTGAACTACGTCATAACAGCTGTAAAGATCAGGGACGTGCACTATTACTGCACGTTGTACACTGCGATTCCTCTTGGAGCAATTCAGCACATGACCATGTAAACACACAGGTGTGAGAGACCTCTGCGTATCATGTTCTTAGATTGTCCAAAGGGTACAATGATGGCGTAGCGACTAATATAAGTACTACTCTAAGCTTTTTGTGAAACATAATGCTAGGCGGGGTACTGAAAATGTTCTGCTATTTGCTTTTAATTTGTTTCCTTTTTCACTCTTTTCAACAAGCCCTCAGTGATGGTCAATATAGTTTTGTCACCTACTTCATTACGTTTTAAGTCTTGCCTACAGACTATAGCTTTAGGTTTGCAAAAGCCCTCAAGTGGGTCATCCCAAACCTGAAGTAGGCTTATGGCCAGCCCATTGCTAATTATTGGTTTACTTGCTGGGTACTCGTATTTGCTTGCTTCTTTCTTCAATGGCCTTCTTTCCTCTTGCTGTGCTTGCCCCACTGTAGTATTCTATTTATTATGTCATAGCGTCTATTGAGGCGTTCAATGGGTTCCTCGTGCCACAGGACTCTAGGTTCCAGAGAGTCAGTTTTTTTGTGGGATGAGGAGCGGATCGAAGGTCTCTGTGCGTGAGCTCTCTTATTCCTGTACTTCTATTTGTGAAGAAGAATCTACGTCTGAGGTTTATTTCACTCTAACATACCACATTTTTGGTACCAGGGGCAGGGTAATGTATGACAGTCAACTACTATATTCTGATTAAGTGACCTCAAGTCCACACAAAGCCTCAATTCACCTGATTTCTTCTTTGTTACAACGATCGGAGATACTCATTCTGAGGAATCAGTGCTAGAGATTACACCTTCCCTAGTTTGTTTTTCCAGAAGCTTCTTCAAATCACCTCTCACACTCAAAGGTACCAATCTGACCTTGTGTACAACTGGAACTGCTCCTTTTTTAAGTTTCATTTGATGTTCAAACCCTTCTACTCTTCCTGTTACATCTTTAAATACTTCAGGAAACTTTTGAGCCATTGACTGATGTTGTCCTCATCCTCAATGTTTAATATAGGTATGTCACCCAGACAACTGGCTCTCTATGCCCAGGACACAGGTATATGCCTAAACTTGCCAAATCTTTCCACCCCAAAATATCTCGTCCCTTAACTGCCACATAAATTTTAGTGTTGATCACCCTATGAAGACATTCAAGATTAGAAACAAAATATCCCAACAAGTCCACGTCTTGCTCCCCAAACGCTTTAGGACATATCAGCCAGCAACAACTTCGTACCCTTAGGCCATAGTTTGTGGAAAGTATTATCACCTAAAATAGTTACTGGAGCACCTGAGTCTGCCATTACCGTGATTATTTTGCCATCGATATTTACTTGACAAAATGGCCCCTTTATAGTTTTACTCTCTGTAATGCCTAAGACATCTTCTGCCTTTGAATCCAAGTCTATCGTCAACAGTACATTTGCAAACTCATCTTTACAATAATGCATATTTTCTTCCTCATCAGGTATGTTATGACTATTAATCTTCATTTTGTTGCAAGTACTACTCATAGTTCTACACACAGATTGAAAATGACCTATCTTGTGACATTTGTTACACTTTTGTCCGTGTGCAGGACACGAAGAAGAATTTCCAATGTGATTCTTTGAGCCACACCTATAGCAAGTGTTACTATTCTTTTGGAATTTGTTCTCTTTCCGTAAAGCATTTATAGAAGGTGTGTCCTCAGAAACACAGTTAATAGGAGACAAACCACTTTGACCTTGATGTTCCTCTCCATGGTTTGACATCACCTGAGAAGTAACAATAGACCTCTCAATTCTTTTAGCTATGTCTATAGTTTCAATTAAAGATGTCTCTCCTGTATTTTCTATGAAAAGCAATTGAAGACAAATTGATCCCTTATGTAAATATCCACGTTGTTCTCAAATTCACATTTGGATGCCAAAAGTCTTAACGTGGCAATGTACTCTTCCACAGACTCATCGCAGGATTGTTTACACTTGAAAAAATTGTGCCTCTCCAGAAGAACTCTCGGCTCTTCTGAATACTACTTGTGCATCCATTCCTTTGCTTCCAGGTACACATTTCAGAGAGTATTTTCATTAACCGGAGCAGGTATGGCTGGAAGATTATCAAAAACTCTTTGGTCCGCTATACCTAAATGGTTAAAAGTGTTTTTTCTGTGGGATGAGGAGCGGATCGAAGGTCTCTGTGTGTGAGTTCTCTTATTCCTGTACTTCTGTTTGGAATAAACTCTCTTCATGAAGAAGAATCTATGTCTGATGTTTATTTCACTCCGCCATACCACACCCACCTCTGTAGCATAGCTTCTTTACCATCCGTTTGAACAGATGCCTTGCATTTAACCACCGCTCACATTCACGGAACTACATTTTTCTTTTTCTTTCAGCTCTCAATGAGAATGTGTGTGTTTTCGTATCCTCTTTCCCTGATGTGCTGCTTCCTCACTCAAAAACCATCCTCACCACACACGCTCAGTGTTGCTCCCTTCTCCCCTTACACCCCACCTCATGCGTGGCTTTCACACCTGTCCAATTTTTTGGGTTTGAACTTTTTCAAAATATGTATTTATTTACTTCCCATATCCTAAGCCCCTCTATTGTTCCCCACTGTTGAGCTCTCCCCTATAGCCTCCTCCACTGCACCTCACCTCCCTTCATGGCCCAATAAAAAAAGTATCTTTTCAGTTTTTTAAAGTCCCCTGCAGCAGCCATTTGCCATCACTCCATTTTTTAAAATGCATTTACAAAGCTTGACTTGACAAATAGCGGGATCCAGGAGAAACTAAAAATATCATGGGGTACCCAGGCCTGTCACCTTTAATATTGGGACCCCAGGTATATCTAAAAACCTTGTTGGGATGGTCTATGAGAGTAATGACTTAAATCATTTCCCTAGACCAACATGTTTCTGCTCCTTTGGTACTGATCTTGGTAAATTGCTCAATCCATTAGGGATCTTTGGCCATGACGAATGCCTAACAGCACCCAGCGGAATCCTACCTGGATCTGCTTAACTTGTACCTTGTTAATCAAGGGCAATTAGCCCCCTTGTCCGGATCGCACATTCCTCAAGAGGGCATTGTAGATTCCACTTATATGGAGCGCATCACTTCCCAGCCACTGTAATCTGGTGGTGAGGTCTATTTAGGTGGAATCGCCCTCTTGGTGAATTGGCCAATCCATTAAGGATCCTTGGCCCTGATGAAAGTGCAAGACCAGTTAGGCTACCATAGGGGCAGAAACAAGCTAGCCTATGGAGATGGTTTGAGTCATTACTCTCATTGACCATCCCGGAAAGGCTTACAGATATACCTGGGGTCCCAATATTAAAGGTGACATGCCTGGATACCCCAAGGTATTTTTAGTTTTCCTGGATCCTGCCATTTGTCCAGTCAAGCTTCACATAAGAATTCCCTCCTTCCTTTTCATCCATCAGGAGGTTGAGTCCGTCCGGGTGGATTGCCCTAACAGAGTGTGGGGCGATTGCAAAGGATGAAGAATGACATGAGTAGTGTGTGAGTTTTCTTCTTCTCCCAAAAGGAAAGGCTTTCTCACGTGATGCGACAGGATTACTAGGTTGTCCAAGTAGGACATTGACTTATACCTCTATGTAGGGGATGAAGTTTGAGCTTTGCGTGTGACAGTACCCTCTTGTTTTTACGCAATTAATCTAGGGAGGACGTGTGGTGGCTTTTTACCTCTCCCTCCCAAGTTTGTCTGCTTCCTGTGGTCAAGCATCTTAGCACAGCTCTCTATAGCTCACAGGGGAATGGGAGTGTCGAGAGGGTGGGTCACATGTTTAAAGAAACTATCTAATTGGCGAGTATGGCAGGGAAGAATATTCAAGAGGCGTGGCTGACACAATTTGGTGTCATCACAACACTCCCCATTCTACTTCTGGCTTGGCTCCATTTGTGATATTGACTGGCAGACATTCCTTGAATGAACTGTCACCATGTTGGGTTCTGAATGTGACCAAGGTAGACAGAAATATTCCAGGAGTTGATGAAACTAAGAAGCGAGTTGAGAAAACTCAAAAGGATAGTGGATTTTTGTGTGGGGGAGTATGTCAAGATAAATATTATCCTAAGATGACGATCATTCAAGTGGCCAAGCATTCTATTTGTGTGAAAATGGAAAGTGGGGGAGCAAAAGTAGTGTGGCCAAGGTACGAGATGAGTCAGAGTTGCATATTTCTGATAGTGGGATCTCCCTAGGAGGTATGTGTGGAGGTGAGCCGCTGAAGTGGGATCGAGACCTGGTATAAAAGGCCCTGGAAATGGTTATGTGGGTGCAAACAGCTGTGACCAGTCTGTGATTTCTTGGATGATGCCAGGAGAAAACGCCAAATAGGGAGAGGAAGAAGGGAGTCAGGGATCGCAGATGGCTGGTAGAATAGACCCCATTGTGAGTGAACTATACTGGGATATTGGTGGTACTGGAAATAATGGAGTCAGGAGTGGGAGAAGGGTATGTTTGCCTAGATATTTGGATGATTATATTCTCTCTTGAAGTTTTGTTGGCTTTGTTAGATCTGTGATATTTACTGGGTTTGTAGGAGGGGATATTTGTCTTTTTTGGGGGTTGTTTTATGTTGTGAGTTCGTAGCCCCATGTTGGGTACAGAGCTTTCTGTTTGCTGGGGGAGGGAGATGTGTTATGGGCTGGGGTCTGGTTTATGTCTTTTGTCTATTTCTGTTGTTACTGGAATACTCAGTTAGTGTTCTGTTACCTTGGTTCTGTGTCACTGTAAGTTCCTGACCAACAGTTATTCTGAGATCTAGAGCGAACAGATGGAGGCACAGTGTGCTGGTTTATGTATTCTACAATAAATCTTTCTGGACTTCATGACCTCTGCCTCTTCAATTTCTGAGAGTGTTATAACTAAACCCCTTTCTGAAAATCAAGGACAGCCCCTGTCAATTTCAGTCTCCCACAGAGGTGTGCTGCAGACACGAGAAGAACCATCTTACTTTGTGCCATTGCTTTCTTTGCTTTTTATCTTCTGACAAGGAATCTCCACGTCCACCGCCTTTCCAGGCACATCGTGAGATGCGGCTAAGTAGCCGTGTGGAAGAGGACCGCTCACCTGAATCCAGACCTTACCCAAAACGTGTGGGCTCTGAGACACATTCATTTGCCTCTCAAACGAACATAAATATTCTGTACAAACCCCAAATCAATATTCAATAAATTGTAACTGAGTGTTATCCGGGCTCTACACAGCAGGGCGCAGTGAGTTCTAGGACTCGTATCCTTGACAAAGAGCTCACCTACGAGGCTGAGAACAAACCCTAAACTATGCATTCTGCCGGAAGTGCTGTTTGGCAGTATTATTGAAGAGATGAGCCTGCCTGCTGCCTTGAGAAAGAGGTACTTGATGTATCCCGGCAGGACCGCGCTTCGTCAAAGAGGAAACCACAGCCCAGTATCGTGGAGAAAAGGAATTGTGCAGAGAGAAGAAATTTCACATAAACTCTTTCAGGCCAGGTCAGAGTCCACTTTATCATCTTCACGGTATCCAAAAGAAAAAAGAAAAATCAAACGTACTCACACGGTACACAGGGATCAATCTATTGCGTTTCTATCTATATGTAGTACTTCTGCATAAACTAGTGCTTAAATTATATATTGCTTAGGGAACACAACAGGTGAAACCCTAAATAATAAAAGGTAAGACCAGCATTGACAGTAGAAAATGAAAATAATCAATAAATAACTTTCTCATTACAACTTGCCCAATCCCCTTTAGTCACATGTATTCATATATGTTTCAAAGGAGCTGCATCAACTGGCTTCTTTCATAATTTAGACTGACAATGCTGTTTCCAATCATATATTAATTTGAACTGCTTTTGTCAGCCTACAAAATATGTTTTATTTGCGGCTATATAGTGCACCCATATTACATTTTTTCCTAAACAAGAGACTCAACTGGAACCCTGCTACATTTTTACCTTCAGTTTCCATAGAAATTGGCAGTAATTCAGTACTGTAAGTTTTCCCAGTACTCTTCCGGTTGTACATCGATTGAATCAGGGTGAAAATGTGGTACTTATACCTAGCTATTTACAAGTGATTAAAACTGGAGGTTTCCTGTGCATACCACCTAATTTCCCAGCATTAGCCCTGTTAGAATATGGTCTTCTAACTACCATTCCCTTGCAACAACGTCACTGGACAGCCAGCCTTTGTCAGTAGGAGTTACAGCCTCACCATCGTGCTACTGCCCTTGAATTTCTTTCCTATGAGTTCCTTTTTACCTGCCTGCTAACCCGTAATGGCAAAAAATGTAAAATATTAGTAATTTCCTCAAATCTAAATTTAATTACGATAAATCGCTTAATTAAAAAATATAAATATAACCTTGTTGAGCTGACCGATAAAAAAGCACCCGTTGAGTTTTGAGGCATCCTTAAAAAGCGGTGTTACATATTTCATAGGGACTTTCTAGTTAAAAGA
Organism: Pleurodeles waltl; assembly: GCF_031143425.1. Classification (NCBI taxonomy): domain Eukaryota; kingdom Metazoa; phylum Chordata; class Amphibia; order Caudata; family Salamandridae; genus Pleurodeles; species Pleurodeles waltl. Next base: position 739,591,603 of record NC_090445.1, on the reverse strand, counting down.
CGATAATCCATCTCTCTTAACCGAACACTGCATCACCATTTGTTACTAATATTGTAGCCTTTCCCTTTGATGACATCTGGCTGGCTTTTGAGAAGGAGAGAAGGAGTGTTAGCACATTCACTCGAGTGACTTGTTTTTACTTATTGCATCATCTTTAATAACACCTGGGTCGAGGTAGCAACACTTTTTACAGGAAGGCCATTGACAAAAAATAATGCACCTGGTTCTCTCAATCTAAAACAATGAACAAAGAATGCAAGGGACATCTGGTTACCTCCTCTCTCGTTAAATAAAGTAATTTTGCTGATATTATTGCACACCGCAAATCTTACTCTTTATCATTACTGCATCATCTCAAGCATGAGGTAACAAAATGCTCAGTTCCACAAGACTGGCACCATGTCTCCTTATAGTGTTACGTCAGTGACAATTCCATGTCAGAGCATTTAGGAGTACTACAGAGTGGAACCTTGGCTACACCCACATGTTCGTGAAAGTAATTACACGTTTCACCTATACAGACCCCATTTTTGTGCAGGGAAACGTTATGCCAGATGCAATAGGTCTGATTTGCTTATTATGAAACGTTATAGCAAAGGCAGTATGTCTGGTGTATTTATTGTGAACAGCCCTACTTAACGCAAATAGGCCTCTAAAAGTAGATTGCCATTACATTGTGTTATAGGCTGTGGACAGGTGTCTGGTAACATGCAATCTCTAAGATTACCACAGTAGGCAAGTATTTTAGTGTAGAAACCCACTCTGGCAAACCCTCGGAGTAGAAAATCTTGACCTTAATGATTCTTGGTAGGCCCTAATGAGAGTGAATGTATAATGTTTTTCCAACAGCAATTATGTACATTTTTATAATAACAGTATGCATTACATTTGCCAGTTTTTACACACTTCAGTAAGCCTTTGTTGGTTATTGTGTCAAGCCTCTGGTAAAGGCTATCAGCTCTATCAGTTCATTGGGAAAAGTTGTCAGATTCCTTATGAGTGATCTGTTTATATTGAAAAGCTATGACAAAGCAATTACACTTGACTTACATTTTAAGAGAATCATGTGGTAAACAAAATAGGCTTTTGGGGTTGGATTGTTATTTCACTGTGCTAAATGCAGGTATTTTGTTATGGCGATTCTCACTTATTAATATAGAAGGCAAAGGCTTTGGTGATAGACCCAAACAAACCACTGGGGAGAAGATTAGCACTATGGGAATCCTTCTTCGGCCCTATTAGTAGAGATTGTATACTGTGTGACAATGTAGTTGTGTACATATTTGTTATATTAGTACAGTACACCTGATGAATGCCTTGTGGGAAAACTTATAACCAACACAGTAGGCTTTAGTTGATTATGGTGACAAACCAGTGATAAAGGATACAGGCCTGATTGTTTATTATGAAAGGTTATAATAAAAGCAGCTGGCCTGACACCCCACTCTACTCTATGCCACTCTACTATGAGCCAATCTGATGTACGTCACTTTACTCTACATCAGCCCAACACCCTCTACTCCACTCCACTATATGCCACTCTACTCCACTCTACGCCACTCCAATCGACTGTGCACCACTGCACTCTAGGCCTCTCTACTCTATCCCACCTTCACTATACAGAACAATGCTCAAAGCAACTATAAGCTACGCATTCTACTCTACCCCGTTTTACTCTAAGGCACTTCACTCTGTGCCACTAGACTCAATGCCACAACACTGTACACCACTCCACTTCCATCACACTGTACGCCACTCCATTGTACGCTATCACACTATAAATCACTCCTGTCCACCCCCCACTCTATGCCATGACACTGTATGTGACATCACTCTATGCCACTCTTTTCTACCACACTTCACTCTACCCCATGACACTCTCTGCCACAATACTCTATGCCAACAAGACTCTACCCGCTCCTCACTTCAATGGAGTGGGGTAGAGTGGCATGTTGTATAGTCTCTTTTATTATATATATATTTAACTTTGATTACTATAGGTACCACGGGATCTATGCAATATGGTTGCCTTTTAATTTTGTAAGAGCTGTCAATAACCAATAGTATGGTGTGTTGTGTGTTTTTTAATCAACATATACCACTGTATACTGTGAAAGTACTGTGGTATACCATGGTCCAATATATTAATATGTTTTTGAGCCTTATAGCTTTACAACTACTGAACCAATTTATACAAAATAACAAAAAGTGCCCTTTCCACTTCATAATATTTAATCCTGCCAATGTTCATAAAAATCTGTTCATCTTTTTTGGCGCTACATCTATCTAAAACTTCTCACACTCCACTGTAACCATGACACTCTACCTCACTTCACTCTACATCACTCTACTCTACACAAATTGTAATTTATGTCACTCTACCCTAACCCACTTCACTCTATTCCACTCTATTTTATGCCACTGTACTCTATGTCACTCAACCATACTCCACTGCACCTAACTTAATCCCACTCCACTCCACTCTCCACCACTTTACCCTATGCCACACTACTCAATACCATTTCACTCTACCCCATTTCACTGTACCCCACATCACTAAACACCACTCTACTGTGCACCACTCTACTCAACCCCACTTCAATTTACCCCACTTTACTGTACAACACTTCACTCTTTGCTACTCTACTCTAGCTCACTTAACCCTACCCAACTTCACCTTACCCCACTTGACTCTACGCCACTTTACTGTACACTACTCTACTACTCTATTCTATGCCACTCTATTTAACACCACTTCACTCTACCCAACCTCCCTATACCCTTTACTCTACGCTGCTCTACTCTATATCACTCTACTCAATGCCAGTCAACTCTCCCTCACTGTACTCTACACCAGTCTACTCTTTGTGACTCTACTCTACATCACTCCAAGCCACACTGCTTCACACCACTCCACAGTTCACTACTCTACTCCATTGTACACTACTTTATTCTAAGCCACTGCAGTTTATGTTTCTGCACTCTACACTGCACTACTGCTCTAAAAGCTATTTTACTCTATGCCACTTCACTCTACGTCACTCTTGTTGACACCATGATACTCTAAGCCACTTTATGCCACACTACTCTATGCCACTCCAAGCCACTCTACTTTACATCACTAAATGCCACTCTACTCCACTGTACTCTACTGCTTTCTACACCACAGTGCACCACTGCAATCTGAGCATTTACTCTATGCCACTCTACTCTCTGCTCCTCTACTTTCTGCAACTCTACTCTCTGCAACTCTATTTTACACTACTCCAAGCCACTTTTCTCCACTCTACTGTAACCCACCCTACTATACTGCTTTCTACACTCTACTGTGCAACACTGAACTCTAAGCCACTCTACTCTATGTCACTCAACTCTCCCCCACTCTACTCTATGTCACTCTACTCTAGGCCACTCAAAGCCACTCTTCTCCACTCCACTGTACCCCACTGTACTCCACTCTACTTCACTCTAAGCCACTGCAGTCTACACCACTGCACTCTACTCTGCACTCTACCCCACTTTACTCTACACCACTTCACTCCACGCCACTCTACTCTACACCACTCTACCATACCCCACTCCACTCTACCCCACTATATTGTGCACCACACTACTCTACCCCATTTCACTCAATCCTACTTCAGTGTACCCCACTTCACTCAATGCCACTCTACTGTATGCAACTCTACTCTTTGCCACTGTACTCAACTCTACTTCACTGTATGCCACTCTACTCTATGCCACTCTACTCTGTGCAACTCTATTCCACACCACTCCAAGCCACTATACCCCACTGTATGCCACTACTCTGCTACAATACACTTCACTCTGTCACTGCAATCTACACCACTCTACTCTACCCCACTCTATCCCACTTTACTCTATGCCACTCTACTCTACCCCATTCTACCCTACTTTAATCTACCCCACTCGTCTTTCCCACTTCACTCTACTTCACTACACTCTACCTCCCTCCACTCTACCTCACTCCCCTCCAAGTCAATCTACCCTACTTCACTGTACTACACTTCACTCTACACCACTCTATCGTATGCTGACTCTTCTTTTCACCATATCCCACTTCACTGTACGCCGCCCTATGCCTCTCTATGCCACTCTACTCCACTCCAATCTATACTACTGCACTCTACTGTGCACCACTGCACTCTATGCCACTCTACCCTATGCCATTCTCTGTCGCTCTACAATACCCTACCTCACTCTACCTCAGTTCACTCTACCTCAGTTCACTCTACCTCAGTTCACTCTACGAAACACCACTCTAATCCATGCCACTCTAGTCTACCCCACCTCACTCTACCCACCTTCATCCTATACTACCTAAAGTATGCCACTCTACTGCACACCACTTTACAGTTCCCTATTTCATTGTTCTCCACTTCATTCTAGGCCACTCTACTGTATGTCACTCTACTGTACCCCACTCCACTGTACCTCACTTCACTCTAGCTTACTCTATTGTATGCTGCGCTACTCTACCCTTCCTCACTGTACCTCACTTCACTCTGTGACACTACTGTATGCAACTCTACTCTTCACCACTCTACTCAACCCTACTTCATTGTATGCCACTCTACACCACTATACTCTGTGCCACTCTCCACAACTCCAAGCCATTCTACTCTCCTCTGCTGTACTCTACGTCACTCTGTCACTGCAATCTATGCCACTGCTCTCTACTCTGTACTTTATGCCATTCTACTCTACCCTTCTTCACTTCATTCTACACCACTTCAACCCACTGTACCCTACCTCACTTTAATCTACCCCGTTCTACTGCACCCCACTTCAGTGTAAGCCACTCTAATTTAACCCACTCTACTAAACCGTACTCCACTCTACCTCACTCCGCTCTACCTCACTTCACTCTACTCCACTCCACTTCACTGTACGCAACTCTACACCACTTCACTCTACCGTACTTCACTTCACTCTATGCTACTCTACCGTATGCCGACTCTTCTTGTCACCACTTTCAACCCCACTTCACTGTGTACCACGCTATGCCACTCTACTCTACACCACTACCATACCCCAGTCCACCTCACTTCACTCTACCCCACTCTACTGTATGCCACTCTGTTGTACACCACACTGCTCTTCCCCATTTCACTCTACCCTACTTCACTGTACCCCACTTCATTCAATGCCACTCTACTGTACGCAGTTCTACTCTTTGCCACTCTACTCAACTCTACTTCACTGTATGCCACTGTACTCTATGCCACTCTATTCTCTGCCACTTTACTCTATGCAACTCTATTCTACATCACTCCAAGCCACTATACCCCACTGTACGCCACTCTACTCTGCTGCACTACACTTTGTCACTACAATCTACGCCACTGCTCTCCACTCAGCACCACTGCACTCTACACCACTCTACCCAACTTCACTCTACCCCACTTTATTCTATGCCACTCTACTCTACCCCATTCTACCCTACCCCACTTTAATCTTCCCCACTCTACTCTTTCCCACTTCACTCAACCACACTCCACTCTATCTCACTCCACTCTCTTTCAATCTACCCTACTTCATTGTACTACACTTCACTCCACACCACTCTAGAGTATGCTGACTCTTTCTTTCACCACTTTTGGTCTCACTTCACTGCACGCCACCCTATGCCCCTCTACTCCGCTCTATGCCACTTTACTGCAATCCAATATATACTACTGCACTTTATACCACTGCACTCTACTATGCACCACTGCACTCTACGCCACTCTACCATATGCCATGCTCCATCACTCTACTATATCCTACCTCAGTCTAACCCATTTTAGTGTACCCCATTTCACTCTATCCCAGTTCACTTTACAAAACCGCAATCTAATCTATGCCACTCTAGTCTACCCCTCTTCGTATCCTACTTCAATCTATGCCACTCTAATGTACACCACTCTCCCATACCCCACTCCACTCTACCCCACTCTATTGTGCACCACAATACTCTACCCCATTTCACTCAATCCTACTTCACTGTACCCCACTTCACTCAATGCCACTCTACTGTATGCAACTCTACTCTTTGCCACTGTTCTCAACTATACTTCACTGTATGCCACCTCATTCCAGGCCACTCTACTGGACTCCACTCTACCCTCCCCCACTCCACTCTGCCTCACTTCACTCTAACCCACTCTACTGTATGCCACGCTACTCTACCTCACTTAACTCTACTTCACTGTACCTCACTTCATTATGTGACACTACAGTATGCAACTCTACTCTTCACCACTCTACTCAACCATTTCACTGCATTCTACGCCACTCATCTCTACTCTGCACAACTGTACTCTATGCCACTGTATTGTACCCTACTTCACTCGACCCCACTTCACTCTACGCCACTCCACCCCTCTACTCTACCCCACTTTAATCTACCCCACTCTGTTCTACCCCACTTCAGTGTATTGCACTCTACTTTACCCCACTCTGCTATACCGTACTCCACTCTACCTCACTTCACTCTACTCCACTGTACGCCACTCTACTCTACCCCACTTCGGTGTATGCCACTCTACTTTACCCCACTCTGCTATACCGTACTCCACTCTACCTCACTTCACTCTACTCCACTTCACTGTACGCCACTCTACTCTTCCCTACTTCACTGTACTTCACTTCACTCTATGCTACTCTACCATATGCCAACTCTTCTTTTCACCACTTTTCACCCCATTTCACTGTATGCCACCCTACTCTATGCCACTCTATTTCACTCCACTCCAATCTATGCTTCTACACTCTGCCTCTGCACTCTACTATGCATCACTGCACTATGTGCCACTCTAGTCTACCCCACTTCACTCTACCCTACTTCAGTCTACACCACTGTAATGTATACGACTCTACTGTACGCCACTTTACTCTACCCCATTTTATTGTTCTCCACTTCATTCTGTCACTCTATTCTACACCACTCTACTCTACCCCACTTCACTCTAAACCACATCACTCCACACAACTCTACTCTGGACCACTGTACTCAGCCTCACTTCACTTTACAGTACTTCAGTGTAAGCCACACTACGCCACTTCAAGCCACTCTGTTCCACTCTACTGTACACCACTCTACTCCACTGTACTCTACTCAACTCCACGCCACTCTCCATGCCACTGCACTCAGCACTCTGCACCACTGCACTCTAAGCCAAACTGCTCTACACCACTCCTGTACACTACTCAACTTTCGATCACTCTACTCTATGCAGCTCTATTCCACGCCACTCCAAGCCACTCTACTCCACTCCGTTGTACGGCACTGTACTCCACTGTACTCTGTCACTCTAAGCCTCCGTGATCTATGCTGCTGTAGTCTACTCTGCACCAGTGCTCTAAACACTACGTTATTCTACCCCAATTCACTCTATACCACTTTACTCCATGTCTCTCTAGTTGACACCACGTGACTCTATACCACTCTACTCAACGCCACTCCACTCCACTCCATACCACTCTACTCTACTCCATTCTATGTAAGTGCTTTCTACACCACGGCATTCTACTCTGCTCCACTGCACTCTAAGCCACTCCACTGTACTCAACACCACTCAACTCTCCGCCTCTCTAATCTAAGCCTGTCTACTCTATGCCACTCTATTCTATGCCGCTCCAAGCCTCTTTTCTTCACTTCACTGTACACCACTCTACTCTACTACACTCTACTTCACTCTAAGCAACAGCAATCTTTGTACTGCACTCTACTCTGCACCACTGCACTCTACTTTACCCCAATTCCCTCTACCCCACTTCACTCGACACCACTTAACTTGATGCCACACTACTCAACACCACTCTACATTACCCCACTTCACTCTACTCAATGCAGCTCTACTCGTCCCTACTCCACTCTACCTCACTCCTCTCTGCCCAACTCTACTGTATGCCATTCTACTGTACGCCACTCTACTGTCCCCCACTTCCTCTACCCTAGTTCACTGTATCCCACTTCACTCTAGGTCACTCTAAAGTTCGCAACTCTACTCTTCGCTACTCTACTTGACCCTACTTCAATGTAAGCCACTCTACTCTATGCCACTCTACTCTATGCCACTCTACTCCACGCCACTCTACTTCACTGCACTCTACTATGCACCACTGCACTCTATGCCACTGTACTCGACTCCACTCGACTCCACTCTACATCACTCTATTCTACCCTATATCACTCTGCGTCACTCTACTCTATGCCACTCTAATCTACGCTACTCTAGTCTGCCCCACTGCACTACACCCTACTTCACTCTACGACATTCTATGTATGCCACTCTACTGTACACCACTCTACGCCACTTCACTCTACCCTTCCTACCTGTACCCCACTTAATTCTGTGTCACTCTACTCTACTCTACCCCACTCTACTGTATGCCACTATACTGTTTACCCCTTCACTGTACTCCACTTAACTGTAAAAGAAACATTATATAATTAGAAATCAATTTATCAAAAGTAAAAACACATACAAATTCATTGAGAAAAAACAACAATTGAAGATAAGTTATAGGTAGAAAAACGTAATTTATTATTTTTTTACCAAAAGAATATAAACTACACAAACCGTATCTAGAAAAACGTTCTTAATAATTAATTTTGGATACTAAACAAACTTAATCTAACCAGACACTGAAAATTCTAAAGTTATAGTTATAACTTAAATTTATATTTTCTGCCCCACACAAAACTTTCTGTAACTATTGCATCTCTGTACTGAGTGTTCTAACACCCCCTAGACAGAATTAAGCAACTATACCTAAAATATCAAGGTTTGTCCCAGACGCTAGAGGTCTGGTAGAGCCTTACTTAAGTTGCAAGCATGAGACATGTGTGTTCGCTACTGACTTGGAAACCAGGTACTTGGTCTTAGATGGCAAGTTAGTACATTACAGGTACATGGTGATGAGACGTATTCAATTTTGCGGAGTCAGTGCAATCCCAAATGTTGGTCCAGGACACTTCTTCCAGACCTAAACAGTGGATGGTTAACCTGCACTTGAACCATGGCTGGCAGAGACTATGGTGTGCTGGGGATAGCTGCAACGATTGTTGGTCACCTACTTTTAGCAAGGTCAAGGTTTATGCAAGGCAGAATGTTTATGAGGGAGGTCACCTCTCCTAGGGCCTTGATACCTGCAACTAGTAGCTATGGGTAGTTCAACTCAATGTTAGCTAAGGGTATTATATTTCAGGACAGTGTTGGTGGCCACCTTTGGGGCTTGATTCAGATGGAGACTTACCACAGGTAGCCTCAAAGGCAGATATGCAGACATGCCAGAACACAAACAGATGTATTTTGCACTTCATTCCAGTACGAAGTTGAAATCAAAGCATGTCAGCTCAAAATTCTAGCACCAAAGGGCCCTTACTTACCTCTGAGGTCCATGGTATTTTTTCAATCATGTCCTTGTAAAATTCAAATGTTTGAGCACCAGCCTATGAAGGGAGAGTGCAGAATCACATGCTCTGCCCTATTCTGAATTGATAGAACTGGCTGTAAATGGAACAACAGTTTGTGGATTCCAGTTTTATTGATGAGCAGGGGAAAATAGTTCTTCCCATGGAGATTCTGCATTCCAAATACACAGTATCACTAGAGACTTTTTTGCTAGACAATTGTCAAAGGGTTGCTTTTAAGGAAAATTATGTGTATTCCTTCAGACAAATAAGGATGAAGGATGTAGGGATGAGGACATGCATATCGTTCTCCGCAAATCAGACTGTTCTAAAAAAACGCAGTCACCCAGTTCAGATTTTCTTAATACAAACCCATAATGGGGGGAAAGTGAGGTTCCATGTTATGAGACTAGAGTATTTTTACATGATATGGGTGGTAGACCTCACCCCTGGGGTACAGTTACAGTCTATCCCCAAAAATATATACTCACTTATTCCATCTCCTCAGAGGAATAATTAAATACCCCTCAAGGACAAATTAGGGGAACACTTTGAGTGATACATTCTCCCCGTAGTAGTTTATGACTGGGCAAAGAAGCAGTGAATTCAGTGACCAGGTGGTTCCCTGGTTTGTGAGCTCCTGGCATGGCAAATAACGGCATGATGGGGAAACACGTACCTAGCATTCTGAAGTTTCAACCCTAAAAAAATAGCAGTTTGCATGCTAGTGCATATAAGCCTTTGAGTTATAAAAAACATAAAATAAAACTGCAAAGTACTCTCAACATGTCCATGTAAAGGCCATGCAGCAACATAGCGGGCATGATTAGGTCAGATTGGACAAGACTGACTGTGGTTGCCTGCCACCATAGTTTATATGTTTCCTCAGCATAGGTCAATAATGTTCTGAACCACAGGACTCCAGGTAAATTTTTAGGTCTGACCTTGAGAGAGCTTCAGGTGTGCTTCAATCCATGACAGAATATAGCATAGGGCGATGGGCCAGCCCACTTCAGCCAGGATTTTTTGCACTTAAGTGACAGCATTTTTCTCTGCTCTTGAACATGTGCACTTGTAGCTAAAGAGAAGTGGACTTCAGTGGCTTAGCTGCTGGGCTAATACTTTACTTTACCAATCTTTTTTATTTGCATCATTTATAATATCCCAGTCAGGACTCCTACTGTTCTATTAAAATATATATTCTGTCTTATTGTATTTTAATTTTAACCTTTTCTTGAAAACCTGTAGCCATCATCTTTAGGAAGCAGCAAGTTTCTCTTTTTTCTGTTCTTTCTATTTTCTATCACCATCACGTCAGCTTACTGAGCCAGACCATTTGATTTGCCAATGCTTATTTTTGCTTAAAGAACCTGGTTGGACCTAAGGCCTCCTTCTGTCCTGCTCTGGTACCAGTAATTATCAGACTTTAATCTTACTCAATCTGATAATCTCCTTTCTGTACTTTTTAGGTCGTGTGAGCAAGCGATTTGACTTGTTGTAAGTATTGTGGGCTTTTAACCATACCCATCTCATGCCCATCACTTTCATTCATTCCTGGGCTTGCCTTTCAAAAATCACTTGATGTCATTGGTAAATGCTTTACATTTTTCCCGCCTTAAGGCTGTTTTTGTCACACTTTGCAGACTGTCCCAGTTACATGGATTATTGCACGACTGCCGAAATAGTTCAGCATGGGCGAACTATTTTTTAGGGTAGAGCGCGCAAGCACTCTGGCCTGTTGTAATCTCTCTGTGGGCTTTTAACCACATCCACTCTTGCTATTCATTCTTTGTTGTGCTTGTCTTAAATGCTTCATTTTTATTAGTACATCTTGTGAAATGTCCCTCTTTTGTGTGCTGAGTTCCCTATCAGGCGATTTCACTAAGTGAACATTGATGTTGGCCATCACACTATGTCACGCTTCTTCCTGTTAGAGCATGTAATAGCACCTCCTCCGTTTTGGTTTCCCTTTCATCCCAGCTACGATCCTTTCTAGACATTCATGCAGGGAACTATAACTCTCGCGCTCACACGCATGGTGGCTTTGGCGCTTTGAATTCACTTGCTTCTGTCAACTGTTTTACTTTTCAATTTATGTGACAAGAAAAGTCAGGTTAGGAACTTACAACGCTAACAGCTCTAACTCGAGCAAATGCAAGACTCATTGCATTGCAAATGCTTGTTTCTGTTGTCTCTTCCCTTCGTGCTGCATGGTGGCCATGGCGCAAAGAGCGCAGAACAGCAGTGCAAACACCATTGTCGGTATTGAAGCGCCAGGTCACATTATTCACAGTTACCTAATCTGAGTAATTTCTTGTGGCTCTCCCCTTAAAACACTTGAAATTGGTAAATGCTTTACGTAAAACAGAAATCCTCAAAGTGAAAGTGGCTCTCCCGGCAGAGTGGGAGAGACATTACTGCAATATTCACTGCATTGGGGAAACTCACCCCATAATGCTTTGCAGAGCATTACTTTTACAAAACATTTTTGTTCATAACTCAACCTACGGTGGTCCTACAACAATGAGACCACCACCACCAAATGATTCAGCACAACACACTCTTTTTGTCTAAGTCATCTCTGGGTCCCCGCACTAGGTTAGTGGGGACCCCAAAATAATAACCCCTCCCACTAATCAGTGTCATTTTAAGTGGTATAATGGCTAGAACTTTTGTTTTACAGTGGGGAAGAGTTTGTGTTCTAATAGCCTGGTTTGTGATATCATTGCTATAGGCCTTTATGTCCCCTAAGGTCTAAATATATGGCTACACTGTATTATTTATTGCCATTTTCTTTTTGTGTGGTTAGGCACTTGGGCACTTTGGGGGCTACCTATATTATTACATGACCAAGTTTCTAACAAATGCTATTTTCATTGTGGTGTCCTCTAGAGGCTGTTGTAAGCATTACAATCTACTAAAATATTTGTGGCACAAATCGTGCTTCATAATACTTTGCAGGGCATCACTTTTACAAAATATTGTTGCTCATAACTCAGCCTTTGGTGGTCCTAGGACAATGGGACCGCTTGCAAAACATTTACCACAATGTGCTCTTTCTGTCTACATCATCACTGGCTCCCCAAGCTATGTTAGCGGGGGTTTCAATATAATAACCCCTACCAGCATTCATTATCTTTTTAAGCTCTATCATGGCTGGAAGTTTTGTTTTACAGCTGGGAGAAGTTATGTTTCATGGGGCTTGTTTGTAATATCATTGCAATAGGCCTGCTAGCTTTGAAAATGTGTAATGTACTACACTCTCTAGAGACTACGTACATTGGTACACTGCATCACTTTATCCCATTCTTTTTTCATGTGTGTAAGGAAATGCCTCCTTGGCATGGTTACCCCCTGACTTTTTGCCTTTGCTGATGCTAAGTTTTGATTTGAAAGTGTGCTGAGGCCTGCTAACCAGGCCCCAGCACCAGTGTTCTTTCCCTAACCTGTACTTTTGTTTACACAATTGGCACACCCTGGAATCCAGGTAAGTCCCTTGTAACTGGTACCAAGGGCACTGATGCCAGGGAAGGTCTCTAAGGGCTGCAGCATGTCTTATGCCACCCTGGGGACCCCTCACTCAGCACAGACACACTGCTTGCCAGCTTGTGTGTGCTGGTGAGGACAAAACAAGTAAGTCGACATGGCACTCCCCTCAGGGTGCCATGCCAACCTCACACTGCCTATGCAGTATAGATAAGTCACCACTCTAGCAGGCCTTACAGCCCTAAGGCAGGGTGCACTATACCATAGGTGAGGGCACCAGTGCATGAGCACTGTGCCCCTACAGTGTCTAAAACAAAACCTTAGACATTGTAAGTGCAGGGTAGCCATAAGAGTATATGGTCTGGGAGTCTGTCAAACACGAACTCCACAGCACCATAATGGCTACACTGAAAACTGGGAAGTTTGGTATCAAACTTCTCAGCACAATAAAAGCACACTGATGCCAGTGTGCATTTTATTGTAACATACACCCCAGAGGGCACCTTAGAGGGGCCCCCTGAAACCTTAACCAACTACCTGTGTAGGCTGACTGGTTTTAGCAGCCTGCCACACTCGAGACATGTTGCTGGCCACATGGGGAGAGTGCCTTTGTCACTCTGTGGCTAGTAACAAAGCCTGTACTGGGTGGAGATGCTTATCACCTCCCCTTTGCAGGAGCTGTAACACCTGGCGGTGAGCCTCAAAGGCTCACCCCCTTTGTTACAGCACCACAGGGCATTCCAGCTAGTGGAGTTGCCCGCCCCCTCCGGCCACGGCCCCACTTTTGGCGGCAAGGCCGGAGGAGATAATGAGAAAAACAAGGAGGAGTCACTGGCCAGTCAGGACAGCCCCTAAGGCAACCTGAGCTGAAGTGACTCTGACTTTTAGGAATCCTCCATCTTGCAGATGGAGAATCCCCCCAATAGGGATAGGAATGTGACCCCCTCCCCTCAGGAGGAGGCACAAAGAGGGTGTAGCCACCCTCAGGGCTAGTAGCCATTGGCTACTGCCCTCCCAGACCTAAACACACCCCTAAATTCAGTATTTAGGGGCTCCCCAGAACCTAGGAACTCAGATTCCTGCAACCTAAGAAGAAGAGGACTGCTAAGCTTAAAAACCCCGCAGAGAAGACGGAGACACCAACTGCTTTGGCCCCAGCTCTACCGGCCTGTCTCCCCACTTCGAAAAGACACTGCTCCAGCGACGCTTTACCCAGGACCAGCGACCTCTGAATCCTCAGAGGACTGCCCTACTCTAGAAGGACCAAGAAACTCCCGAGGACAGCGGCCCTGTTCACCAAAGACTGCAACTTTGTTTCCAAAGAAGCAACTTCAAGACAACTGCGTTTCCCGCCGGAAGCGTGAGACTTGCTACTCTGCACCCGACGCCCCCGGCTCGACTTGTGGAGAAACAACACTTCAGGGAGGACTCTCCGGCGACTACGAGACTGTGAGTAGCCAGAGTTGCCCCCCCTGAACCCCCACAGCGACGCCTGCAGAGGGAATCCCGAGGCTCCCCCTGACCGCGACTGCTGACTCTTAGATCCCGACGCCTGGAAAAGACTCTGCACCCGCAGCCCCCAGGACCTGAAAGATCGGAACTCCAGTGCAGGAGTGACCCCCAGGAGACCCTCTCCCTTGCCCAGGTGGTGGCTACCCCGAGGAGCGCCCCCCCCCTTGCCTGCCTGCATCGCTGAAGAGACCCCTTGGTCTCCCATTGATTTCAACGACAAACCCAACGCGTGTTTGCACACTGCACCCGGCCGCCCCCGTGCTGCTGAGGGTGTACTTTCTGTGCTAACTTGTGTCCCCCCCGGTGCCCTACAAAACCCCCCTGGTCTGCCCTCTGAAAAAGCAGGTACTTACCTGCTGGCAGACTGGAACCGGGGCACCCCCTTCTCCATTGAAGCCTATGCGTTTTGGGCACCACTTTGAACTCTGCACCTGACCGGCCCTGAGCTGCTGGTGTGGTAACTTTGGGGTTGCTCTGAACCCCCAACGGTGGGCTACCTTGGACCCAAACTTGAACCCCGTAGGTGGTTTACTTACCTGCAAAAAATAACCAACTCTTATTCCGCCTAGGAACTGTGAAAATTGCACTGTCTAGTTTTAAAATAGCTATATGTGATTTATGTGAAGACTGTATATGCTATTTTGATTATTCAAAGTTCCTAAAGTACCTACCTGCAATATCTTTCATTTAAAGTATTACCTGTAAAATTTGAACCTGTGGTTCTTAAAATAAACTAAGAAAAGATATTTTTCTATACAAAAACCTATTGGCCTGGAATTGTCTTTGAGTGTGTGTTCCTCAGTTAAGGCTTGTGTATGTACAACAAATGCTTAACACTACTCCTTTGATAAGCCTACTGCTCGACCACACTACCACAAAATAGAGCATTAGTATTATCTCTTTTTGCCACTATCTTACCTCTAAGGGGAACCCTTGGACTCTGTGCATACTATTCCTTACTATGAAATAGTGCATACAGAGCCAACTTCCTACAATGTGGTTCTGCTCTCTAAGGGCTGTCTGTATGGTTACATGACCATGTTTTTTCCAAATGCTATTTTTATTGTGGTGTCCTCTAGGGGCTGTTCTGAGCATTGCAGTCAACATACTATAATATTGGTGGCACAAAACTCGCCCCATTATGCTTTGCAGTGCATTACTGCTACAAGACATTTTTGCTCAGCCTGTGGTGATCCTAGGACAATGGACCCACCTTCAAAACACTCTGTCTACATCATATTTGGGTCCCCACATTAGGTTTATGGGAACCCCAAAATAATAACACCTCCCACAATTCAGTGTATTTTAAGCTTTCTCATAGCTAGAACTTTTGTTTTACAGCTGGCAGAAGTTTTGTTTTAAAGGTCTTGTTTGTAATATCATTGCAGTGGGCCTGCTTGCCCTAAAAACTCCCTCTAGGGGTTAAGTATATGGTTACACTGCGTTACTTTCTCATGTTTTTTTAAAGTGGTTATGCCTTCAAGGGGTTAACAATATGGTTACATGGCCATGTTTCTTACAAAGGGGCTGTTTTGAGCATTACAATCTAATGCCAAAAGTTTATTTCCGATAAAGATTTGTGTGATAATTGTATATGTTTTAATAATCTCTCCTGGTTATAGTCAGCCAGCTTAACATCCTTATTACACTATGACTGTTTGAACAATCTTGATATGTTTGGCTGACCCTTCTAGTTTATTTCTCCTCTGTAGCTGGCTTGTGTCTTTTTTGGGGGAATTGTGTTCAGCCAGCAACTCCGATGGTGTGTTAGTAAAAGTGGTATTCTATTGGAATTAGCATGGCAGATTTAGATTACTATGCTAAATGGCAACATTTTCATGTTTTGCTGCAGATAGAGGAAGAAAGTAAATGGAAGTGCTTTAGTTATAGGCAGGGCCACCAGGGGCGGCTCCTCCATTAGGGCGGAGGAGCATCGCCCCTCCAGCAGCAGAAGTCACAAACCTTTCACCACAAAGAAATAATAAACTAGGTTTATTATCCCTTTGTAGTGGAAGGGGCGGGGCCATGGGGGCAAACACTGAGGGGAGTACACTGGGCACTCCCCTCAGAGCGCATGTGTGTTTGGCCGGCCGTCTCGGGCCAGCCAAACACACATGCGCTGTAGGCTCTCTCCAGCCCAGCAACACAGTTGCTGGGCTGGAGAGAGCCTGCACAGGCTCCCGGTCTGCCCAGAAGTGCCCAGCTAGGGTGCTCCCAGCCAATCCTGACGCTGCTATGGGCAGCTTCAAGATTTGCGCAGGGCAGGCTGGGAGCCTGTGCCAGTCTGCTGCCTGAGGAGACGGAGGAGAGGTGCGGCACAGAGCAGGTAAGTTTTTCTTTTCTTTTCACTGAAAACTTACTGCTCCCACGCGTTGCCCGCCAGCCCCCCCGCGCACACCACCCCTGCCCCCTCCTCATTGACGGTGCGAATCATGACTGAGGGCCCCTGGAATGATATGACAGAAATAGTCAAAATTATGAGGCAGGGTTAACCAATTTATGTGGCAAGAAAAGTCCAGTTATGAATTTATAATACCAATAGCTCTAATTTAAGCAAATGGAGACCTATTCATTGCTAATGCTTGGTAAACTTTCTCTCCGGCGTTTAGCAATTTACCAGCAATGACCTGTTTATTGTCTAGGGTGCAATCCCCATTGATTTTGACCTTATGAATCAAACAGTGGTATGCTGGTATTTGTTTCATAATCTGAAAAACGTCTGCTATGAATCAAGATTTGTTTGTTGTTTAAAGTTTTGTGTGAATCACTCAGAGCAACAATCACACGTTTTTCACTTATACATATACCGCTGGTTTGCTCTCATTGTGTAAATTAAAAAATTTCCATTTCCTGATACCTTGTATTTGTTTTTCAAATAT
Source organism: Pleurodeles waltl (assembly GCF_031143425.1). Lineage (NCBI taxonomy): Eukaryota > Metazoa > Chordata > Amphibia > Caudata > Salamandridae > Pleurodeles > Pleurodeles waltl. The sequence goes on along the minus strand of NC_090445.1, from coordinate 739,574,305 downwards.
TTATGGCCGGTCTATATGAGTTGATACAAATCATCTGGTTGGTTTAAGTTTGTTAGTACATTAAGGGCCGGATTTAGTGTCTGGTGGATGGGTTACTCTGTCACAAACGTGACGATTATCCTGTCTGCCTGATTACAAGTGCCACAGGATGTAAAGCACTTGTAATAAGGCAAACGGCATATCCTTCACGTTGGTGATAGAGCAACGTGTACAACAAACTATAAATAATGCCCTAATTATCTTCATAACCAGTTCTATCTAACTGTTTCAGGGACAAATTTCCAATGTTTGATCATAACCTTTGTCCTGCTCTCTTTGATTAACTGTGTTGCCCAGAACCTAGAGTGTTCACAACTTTAAATTCCTCTCTGCCAATGGCGTGGGTGAATATATTTACCATTGTGAATGCTTGGCCCCATGTTGGCAATAAACATATTAGTGCCTGCCCCCTTCCTACACTCAGGGACGGCTTTAGGGCAGTGCGACTGCACCGGGTGCTGACTTGGATTGAGGGGCACTGATCTCGGGGGGGGGGGTTCTGTGTTTAGCTAGAACTTACGAAACTTGTGATTTAAAAGCACCTTCTGAAAAGTTCCTTGTGCGTCCAACCTTCAGGAATCAATTAAAATGTCAAGATACCTCCTGTGATTAATGTTCCTGCTAGACTGAGAGATGGGAGTTTAGTCTAGCGGCAGCTTTGACTTGTCATAAAGTAGCTTAAATGGTTAATGTACCTGTTGTAAAGATCAGAACTATATTTTATGTGGATAGCTGAGTGGATTAGCAAAGCCAGCCTATACAAGGGCCTTGAAACAAATGAAATCTATGTGAAAGGGGGGGGCTATGAAGAGATGAGGGGCACATTTTCCAGGTGGTAGTGAGTGAATCCAAGGAGGTAGTCATGGGTGAGGGGGACCAAAAAAGACTGTCACACAGGGTCCCACCAGCGCCAAAGCCGACCCTGCCTACACTCACAAACACCTACAATTATCCTCATCTGCTTCAAGTCTCTGATCAACATTTTAAACTTACCATGCAGGTAATAAACCCTAGTTAATGCACACATTATAAGCCAATTGAAAGCACTAATCGAAAATAGGAAGGGGGTTGGGAGCACACTGCCTCACATCCCAGCTCAGTTCGCCCCTTTGCATCCTGGTAAATGCAGTTCACAGTTAGCGCTTACTTGAAAATTATCTGTAGTTTTTCACCAAAGTTGGTGCAGACATTGCTGTATACCTCTAGTCGCGTGTTTCTGGGTTTAGCCCTTCATCAGTAGAGAGTAGAGAACAAAGAAAATTTATCTGGGGTTGTTGGAAATGCTGCCAAAATCCTCTCAGGTCAAGTAACACTCACAGGCACACAGCTGCATCTCCAAAGCTCGTCAGCTCACTGGCTCAAGGAAACCTTTTGAACAGGAAGGGGGGTTGGGAGCACACTGCCTCACATCCCAGCACAGTTCGCCCCTCTGCATCCTGGTAAATGCAATTCACAGTTAGCGCTTACTTGAAAATTATCTGTAGTTTTTCACCAAAGTTGGTGCAAAAATTAATGATGCACTGGGGCTAACTGCATGCTGGATTGTGAGGCAGGGTGCTGCGTTTCTGGTTTTTCTGTTTAAGAAGGCTCCCTTGAGCCAACGAGCTGATGAGCTCTGGTTGAAGCACCTGCGTGGACTTTTGGCAGCATTTCCAGACAACCCCACAGACAAAGCTGCTCTCTGCTGATGAAGGGCTTACCCAGAAACACGTGTCCAGAGATTTACAGAAACTTGCTGCACCTACTGAGGTGAAAAACATGACTTTACTTTATGGATAAAAAAACGAACTTGTACTGCAATTACCATGATGCACTGGGGCTGACTGCATGCTGGATTGTGAGGCAGGGTGATCCCTGGTTTTTCACTAATCGAAAATATTTTATCTTGATTTTTTCTTTAAATCTTTGAATTAGCAAACAAGGAGTCTCCTGCCTAGTTCTAACAGATAACTTCTCTTTGTACACAAAAATATACTGTAGTTGATGTGCTCATTTTTGTACAGGTAAGCGAATATTAATGCTTTTAATCTCAAGATTGATAGTTACCAATGGTCTATGCTTTTCTTTACTTTAGATGACCCAAACTACGTTTGATAACATGGATTTAAAAGTCAATTCACAGGGGCTTCATAGTGGCCAGATACAGGAAAAGGACCCAAGCACCTGAGAAGAGCTTGAAATGATTAACTTTTTCCCACTTTAATGAATATTTTAGTTTCAATTTACAGTTTCCAGCCGTAAACATTGCAATATAATCCAGGATAGCCTACCTCATTTCACCTGGCAAGTTATATTATTATGAAGTATCGAAAAAATGACACATCGTATCCAGGAGACAGAAGCATTTACCGACTACCCATTGGAATGCCTTGGCAGACCTTGGCTTTCAATTGGCTAACAAAATTAAGAAATTGGCCTTTAGTTTGGACGCTGAAGCCTCTCTTGTATCACAAGAAATCTATTTGGTAAAAAAGTTGTTCTTTCCAGTTAAGGAGGCTGAAACTGATTTTTTCACTGCTATCACTAAACCACCAGTATTTGTAGTGGGTGCCACCAAAAACACCCTCTTCGACGACTGTAATATCTTTTAAACTGGCCTCACAAAATCCCTGCTGAAGATGCAAAGGATACAGAATGCTGCTGTTTATACCATCATCAGGTTGAATAAGTAGGATTTTAAAACAGTGCAAAGTAAGGAAAAGTACAAAAAGTTAAAAACCAGGCCACAGCATTCGAAATATCCCTTCAGCCAATTAACAGGGCGTTTTCTGTTGCAAAGCAGACAAGGCAGCAAGCAAAAGCTCCACCAAGAAGGGGAGAAGAGGTGCCAAATGCATAGGCCAAAGAATATGCAATGATTTTCATGGTGTATTATTGGGAACTCAGCAATAGACAACACATTGGCCCTTATTACAACCCTGGCAGTCGGTTTTAAAGCAGTGGTAATACCGCCAACAGACCAGCGGTAAAACAATTGGGATTTGGACCATTGCGGCTACCACCATTCAAATCCGCCACTTTAACACACCGACAGCCAGGGTGGTAACGGCCGCTGGGCTGGAGACTGCGGGCTCGAGCCTGTCGGGCGCCACAATCCTAGCCTCGGAATCACGACCCGTCCTAATGCCATGGTTTTCGTGCCAAGGTTACTGCCATGAAACCCATGGCGGTAGGCACTATCAGTGCCAGGGAATTCCTTCCCTGGCACTGATAGGGGTCACCCCGCCCTCTCTCCCTCCCCGGAGTCCTCCCCCACTTTCCCCCTCCCTCCCCTACCCCCCGCACATATACACACCCACACGCGCACCCATATACACACACGCACACATGCATACCCACCACCATCCAGACATGCACACATACATACCCACACACTGCAACACACACCAACATACCGTGTCACACACATGCATTCACAACACACAACACTGACAATCACTCATTCACGCATGCATCCTACGTGACTCACACCTGCATGCATGCATACCAATAGATACACACAACACCCCCCACATACACCCATCCCCCCCACATACACACAACACCTCACACCCCTCCTCCCCCTCCGGTCGGAGGGGATCCTCCAGCTGCAGACGGTCCGTGGAGCTGCTGTCAGCAGCGGCGTCCGCCAGCAAAACACCACCAGGCCTTATCATTGGTCATGATACAGCCACGATGCAGTGTTTTGCTGGCGTGGCGGTGCTGCTGTCAGCAGCGCCGCCTTACTGCTGTCCACCGCCATGGCCGTCGGCGGTGTTCCGCCAGCATTCTGGCGTAATACCGTCGGCGGTCATGATACCGGTAGACGGCTGGTAGCCACGGTGGTGGTATGTTGGCGGCCGTCACTGTGGCGGTAGGCGATCAATACCGCCAATGTTGAAATCAGGGCCATAATCATTTATTGAAACCAACGAGGACAAGGTAGAAATTCCACCAAAACTGACAATACTTTGCATGAGGCATTTTGTAGACAATTAAGCCGCAGGTAGTGTTGTTACACAATGATGTATCCCTAACATGGATCAAGATTCTTTACCTTCCTGTGCCCTGGCAATGATGGAAGAAAAAGGCGAAAACTCTCAAAAATTTAGGTTTTTACTTTTGTGTCATTTCACAATATTTGTGATCAGCAAAGTCAAGAGGAGTTTAATTGTTGCTTAATTCACTTTGACATGTAGTGCTGCTTAATTCATCATATTTTCCACCAAAGAGCCATATACATCTGCATAAGCATTGCCTTTGCAGTTCTGCATGAAAGTACAAGCACAATATAATATTCATAGTAGACATGGATGATAAAAGCCGGTTACTAAGTCTGAAACCAGGATAGCACAAATCTGATGGTGCACATATGAACTAGAACAAAGAAGGTCTGTATAGCAATTTTATAGATAACATGAAGCACCTTATTTGTACGAGAAGTTTAGCAGAAAAAATGAAATTGGGGAAATGTAAAGTAAAACGTAAAATGTAAATGTAAAGTAAAATTAGTAAATGCATGGAATGCGAAACAAATGTATAATAGCGTTATTGGAGCATTTAGAAGAAATGCAGAAATTAAACTACTGGCATTTTAATGCAATTAATAGGCAAAATGTAATTTGTGAAAAGACAAAGCAGCAAGACTCATCTTTGAGGTCATGTTTGTTGTACGGAGGGGTATGATAAGGGCGTGTCTTACCGCAGCAATGTGACAAGGAGAGAGCGGAGTTATCCCAGGATCGCCCAAACTTCTTGCAGGAGAGGAGTACGTTGTCGTAGTAACTGTAGCTAAAAGAAGAAAAAAACACAATAGATTCAGCTGAAGGAGTCGTTTTTGCGTGGAATCTCTGAATATATATACGGAGAGGAGTTTGGCCATGGTAGGGCAGCCTGATGCAGGCATCGTGAGATGGAATTAGCCTCCCAATATTGCTGGCTGACCAGTTCAAGATCACACAGTCAGTTAGAAGAGTTCCCCGGGGCCGTATCATGTGGCTGTGACCAGCCATCATCTGACCACCATTGCGCTTGTGGTGTACAAAGTTCAAACACAGTGCTTAAGGAAGGGAAGTAGGAAGACAACGATGGAAAACAGTGACAAGGGTAGAAAGCAGTGATACAAAATAACCTACAAGAGTGAGACTTTGAAGAGATATGAGGAGGAATCAAGACTATGCAGCCTTGGTATTAGGTACCCCAATCTTTGATGGTGCTGCCTGCGCTCTCCTGAGCAAAACTTTGGAACCCTTACTCATTCTTTCACAAATCAAGCACTGCTTAACACATAATTAGAATTTTCCCCGAGTTAATGCATTGACCTTAGAACAAGTTGTAAACAGAGAGAGGCAATCCCTGCTTACTCTTTCTGACATGTTCAGTTTAAAGTCCATGCACTAACTCAGAGAAATTCAGAGTAACATGTTTTGGTAGCTCATGCAAATAGACATGCTTTCGGCTCTATCCAGAAACATTATGTTACGGCCCCAGGAACGAAATTGCCAGGCTGCTGCTTCTAAATCTTTGCAGCAAGATAGGTGCTGCATTAATATAGAGGACTTTGCAGATGCTCTTGCATATTTTTAGTCATATTTCTGATTAATTACTCTAACGCCGACCCCTCCCAATTGTCTCCAGATCAAACCTAAAAATCTTACCAGGGAAAAATGTCAGTTCGAATACAATTTTTAATTATGTGGCAAAATCACCTAATCCACAAGTGATTCCACTTTTTCAGAGAGACACCTTGGAAAATGAGGTATTTGCACACCGATAAAAAACGCAGTTCAGGGTATCTGTATTTACTGTTACTGCGTCTCTTGTAATCTGAGTTTTAGAGCTCTGCAGACCACAGATGAGTAGCTCATCCGTGTCTTGCTATATATTTTTAATTATTTGTACATTTGCTTCCCATTATAAAACCAAGAATACACATATCAGAATACAAAGAAGAAAGAAGTGGTCTAGATAATGGCCCTCATTATGACCCTGGTGGTTCATGGACTGCCAGGGCCTCTGTGGCGGTCTCCGCTGTAGGAGGCTGGACTGGCTTGTAGTGAGTACCAAGGGGTACTTGCACCTTGCACCAGGCCCAGTTATCCCTTATTAGTGTATAGGGTGTCTAGCAGCTTAGGCTGATAGATAATGGTAGCTTAGCAGAGCAGCTTAGGCTGAACTAGGAGACGTGTGAAGCTACTACAGTACCACTTAGTGTCATATGCACAATATCATAAGAAAACACAATACACAGTTATACTAAAAATAAAGGTACTTTATTTTTATGACAATATGCCAAAGTATCTTAGAGTGTACCCTCAGTGAGAGGATAGGAAATATACACAAAATATATATACACAATAGCAAAAATATGCAGTATAGTCTTAGAAAACAGTGCAACAATGTATAGTTACAATAGGATGCAATGGGGACACATAGGGATAGGGGCAACACAAACCAAATACTCCAGACGTGGAATGCGAACCACGAATAAACCCCAAACCTATGTGACCTTGTAGAGGGTCGCTGGGACTATTAGAAAATAGTGAGAGTTAGAAAAATAACCCTCCCCAAGACCCTGAAAAGTGAGTGCAAAGTGCACTAAAGTTCCCCTAAGGATAAAGAAGTCGTGTTAGAGGAATAATGCAGGAAAGACACAAACCAACAATGCAACAACGCTGGATTTCCAATCTGGGGTACCTGTGGAACAAGGGGACCAAGTCCAAAAGTCACAAGCAAGTCGGAGATGGGCAGATGCCCAGGAAATGCCAGCTGCGGGTGCAAAGAAGCTTCTACTGGACAGAAGAAGCTGCGGTTTCTGCAGGAACGCAAAGGGATAGAGACTTCCCCTTTGGAGGACGGCTCCCTCCCGCTTTGTAGAGTCGTGCAGAAGTGTTTTCCCGCCGAAAGAACGCCAACAAGCCTTGCTAGCTGCAAATCATGCGGTTAGCATTTTTGGATGCTGCTGTGGCCCAGGAGGGACCAGGAGGTCGCAAATTGCACCAGGAGGTAGAGGGGACATCGAGCAAGACAAGGAGCCCTCTTAGCAGGAGGTAGCACCCGGAGAAGTGCCAGAAACAGGCACTACGAGGATGCGTGAAACGGTGCTCACCCGAAGTCGCACAAAGAAGTCCCACGTCGCCGGAGAACAACTTAGGAGGTTGTGCAATGCAGGTTAGAGTGCCGTGGACCCAGGCTGGACTGTGCACAAAGGATTTCCGCCGGAAGTGCACGGAGGCCGGAGTAGCTGCAAACGTCGCGGTTCCCAGCAATGCAGTCTAGCGAGGTGAGGCAAGGACTTACCTCCACCAAACTTGGACTGAAGAGTCACTGGACTGTGGGAGTCACTTGGACAGAGTTGCTGGATTCGAGGGACCTCGCTCGTCGTGCTGAGAGGAGACCCAATGGACCGGTAATGCAGCTTTTTGGTGCCTGCGGTTGCAGGGGGAAGATTCCGTCGACCCACAGGAGATTTCTTCGGAGCTTCTAGTGCAGAGAGGAGGCAGACTACCCCCATAGCATGCACCACCAGGAAAACAGTCGAGAAGGCGGCAGGATCAGCGTTACAGAGTTGCAGTAGTCGTCTTTGCTACTTTGTTGCAGGCTTCCAGCGCGGTCAGCAGTCGATTCCTTGGCAGAAGGTGAAGAGAGAGATGCAGAGGAACTCGGATGAGCTCTTGCATTCGTTATCTGAAGTTTCCCCAGAGACAGAGACCCTAAATAGCCAGAAAAGAGGGTTTGGCTACCTAGGAGAGGATAGGCTAGCAACACCTGAAGGAGCCTATCAGAAGGAGTCTCTGACGTCACCTGGTGGCACTGGCCACTCAGAGCAGTCCAGTGTGCCAGCAGCACCTCTGTTTCCAAGATGGCAGAGGTCTGGAGCACACTGGAGGAGCTCTGGACACCTCCCAGGGGAGGTGCAGGTCAGGGGAGTGGTCACTCCCCTTTCCTTTGTCCAGTTTCGCCCCAGAGCAGGGCTAAGGGGTCCCCTGAACCGGTGTAGACTGGCTTATGCAGAATTGGGCACATCTGTGCCCAAGAAAGCATTTCCAGAGGCTGGGGGAGGCTACTCCTCCCCTGCCTTCACACCATTTTCCAAAGGGAGAGGGTGTAACACCCTCTCTCAGAGGAAGTCCTTTGTTCTGCCATCCTGGGCCAGGCCTGGATGGACCCCAGGAGGGCAGCTGCCTGTCTGAGGTGTTGGCAGCAGCAGCAGCTGCAGTGAAACCCCAGGAAGGGCAGTTTGGCAGTACCAGGGTCTGTGCTACAGACCACTGGGATCATGGGATTGTGCCAACTATGCCAGGATGGTATAGAGGGGGCAATTCCATGATCATAGACATGTTACATGGCCATATTCGGAGTTACCATTGTGAAGCTACATATAGGTAGTGACCTATATGTAGTGCACGCGTGTAATGGTGTCCCCGCACTCACAAAGTCCGGGGAATTGGCCCTGAACAATGTGGGGGCACCTTGGCTAGTGCCAGGGTGCCCACACACTAAGTAACTTAGCACCCAACCTTTACCAGGTAAAGGTTAGACATATAGGTGACTTATAAGTTACTTAAGTGCAGTGTAAAATGGCTGTGAAATAACGTGGATGTTATTTCACTCAGGCTGCAGTGGCAGGCCTGTGTAAGAATTGTCAGAGCTCCCTATGGGTGGCAAAAGAAATGCTGCAGCCCATAGGGATCTCCTGGAACCCCAATACCCTGGGTACCTCAGTACCATATACTAGGGAATTATAAGGGTGTTCCAGTAAGCCAATGTAAATTGGTAAAATTGGTCACTAGCCTGTTAGTGACAATTTGTAAAGAGAGAGCATAACCACTGAGGTTCTGGTTAGCAGAGCCTCAGTGAGACAGTTAGGCATCACACAGGGAACACATACCTTTAGGTCACAAACTTATGAGCACTGGGGTCCTAACTAGCAGGGTCCCAGTGACACATAACAAACATACTGAAAACATAGGGTTTTCACTATGAGCACTGGGCCCTGGCAAGCAGGATACCAGTGAGACAGTGAAAACACCCTGACATACACTCACAAACAGGCCCAAAGTGGGGGCAACAAGGCTAGAAAGAGGCTACTTTCTCACATCCGCAGACTGCCATATTACGACCACAGCAGTTTGGCCACTGCCAAACCGTCACGTCCCCGCCCGTCCCGCCACTTTACCGTAGCCTACTGGGCTAGAGGTTTTCACCTACAGCCCGGCGGGAGTCTGATAATCGCTGAGGTTATTCCGACTAGAGACACCGTCAGAATTTTCCTCGCAGTCTCCCCACCACAAAATGCTGGCAGAAAGGTATCCCGATGACAGGAACTTGCGTTCCTATCGCTGGGATACTCCCCAAACACCTTCACACACACGCACGCATGCACCCACACACACACAATCACACACACCCCCACTCACAACATTCACCCCATAGACACGCATACATACCCATACATATCACACATGCACGCATACACTCATCATATACCTATTCAAACATTTACGCACCTGCACGCACTCATTCACCCCCCTTACGCCTTATACATTCACCTATGCATACACCCCCAGCCCCGTTCACATGCATACACACACGCATCACCACATTTGAACACAGACACGCATGCACAATCACTCCCCTTCCCTCCCCCCCACTTTCATGACACGCATACACACACACACACACACACACACACCCATTCAAACCTCCACACCCCATCCACTTGCAGACAACACTTACCTCGTCCGATGAGGTGCACCTTCATCAGGGGATGGGACCCGGCGCGCCCATCGCCGGCACTGCCACGCCAGGAAAAGACTGCCACACAGAATTACTGGTTGTAATTCTCTGGGAGGTCTTTTCTGGTGTGGCGGTGTCAGCAGTGGAACCGCCTAGGCGCGGCCAACCTTAGTAGTGAATGCTGCCGGATATCCTACCGCTGCGGTGCAGAAATCCGGTGGCAGTCATAATACGGCGGTCGGAAGACTGCCAGCACTGGTGGTCTTCCGGCGGCTGCGGTGGTCTTGGGAAAAGACTGCCACAGTCATAATGAGGACCAATGTGTCTCACACCTGACACTGATACACACTCTGAGATCCCTGATGTAATTCAAAGGAGGTGGGGTCTACTGTCAAAGTCAATAAGGCCGAGGTCCTCATTGTAAGCCCATATACAGAGGCCATAATATAAGAAAAAATTTCCTGATAAGTGTTAATGTTATTTGACTTCTCTATTTAAAAATAAGTGCTGCTGGATGTTCAGGAATTAGCTGAACCTGTGGATAAATAACTAAATTCCACCTGTGAAATCAAACACCATTGCACATGGTGTGACAAAATAGGACCACTGTTCAGACATACTACGATGACGTGGACTCCACTACTTCTACATACAGCCTTTTCCATTGCAGTCATTATCGCATAAGGGTGAACCTCACTCACGAGACAGTCAATCTTGCTGCCCCATACAAACAATTGAATTTCTTTTAAAATCTTCCCTTTATAAAACGTAAGATACATTGGCTGATTCGTAGTTTGGTGGCCGGAGTAACCCATTGCAAATGCAACAGAGACCCCTGTCCACCAAACTGATGTTCTGCCCACCCTATTCAGGGTTGAGAGGAGCACCATTTTCCATCGACCGAGCCCCCATTGGCTCCATCATCTGAATGCTTCCTCCGACTGTCCGACGGTGAAGGTGGTGTTGGGGGAATTGGCACTACACTACCCACCATATTAAGGAAGGGTGTGAAGTTCTTTTTATTCTGCCCCTCACTGCCAGACTTTAAGCTCTGCCTAGAGACAATATGATACAGTTAGAGTAAGGGCATTACACTGCCCACCATATTTTATTTTGGGGGGGGGGGGGGCTGAAGTTCTTTTTATTCTGCCCCTCACTGCCAGGTGAGGTATAGAACCCTGGTGGTATCCCAACCTGGCAGTGAGGGGCAGAAAAAAAACAAATAATGACTACCGCACCCAGGGGGTCATTAGCTTTTCGTTTCTCCAATAACAAACTCCCACTTTGGGAGTGTGTTTTTGAAAAACAAACACTTTGTAAAAGTGTGATGCACAGTTGTCAAAATCAAGGCTGGCTGTCCACCAAACCTTTTGTACACTGATGTTGGTTCCTTTCAAGATACAGGGGTCACAACTGAGACAATGGTGATCTCTAAATCTGGTGGATGGTAAACCTTCAGGTTGGCAGCCAAAATGTCCACCGCCACTCTGATGGCTGCAGATCCGTCAGACTTTAAATCTGTCCCTTACTCCTTTCTTTCGTTGAACTATTCATAAGGTTCACCTTGTCTACCCATAAATTCCATTACCAGCAGCACCAATGTCGTTTTCTTCCTGTGTTGCTTCGGAGAAGGGAGTTTTATCCTATACTTGTGTGATTGCATCGGTGAACACGCTGCTTCCTGGCTGAAATGCGAGAGGAAGACTGTGTCCTACTGGTTGTGTTGTTCTAAGCATCACAGTAGAACTGTTGTTTTTGCTCCCCAGTACCCCAGTGCCCCGGCTTCACAGCTCAAGAATCTGGAAGGGCAGTGTGCTGTGTGTGGTGTAGCAGGCCCATGCAGAACTGGAGCTCTCACCCCTCAATGACTTGGGATCACGTACTTTTAAGAAGATGGCATCGCTGGTGCAGGACCACAATCAGGCCACAGCAGCTGATTTCTAAATGTGGCTGTAGTTGGCTGTCTAATGTTTGGTGGCATTGTGCCCCATGAGGACCACTGGATTCCGTGTTAACAGGAGTGATGCACATCTTCCCTAGTGCCTAACCCAATATTATGGCACTTAGCCTGAAATGTAGACGTTCAAGTCCAATAGTCATTAGGCCACGGGTTTGCTATGAAAACTCATCTGTCAAGCGATCCTCTTGTTTGTCCATATCATTTATAGTCTCTGGATTCACATCCTATGGCGATATAGTGTACAGCTTAAGCTACATCTCTCGACTTGGCTACCTGAGTTCAAATCCCAGCTTTGGCTTATTATTCACTGTACCCTTAGACATATTTGGTGTATGATGCATAGGGATGAAGGGTCAGATTGCCACCCAAATAGGTGTCATGTTTCCCTTCTTCTCTTTTTCCCATGCTCTTGCCCTTTGGCTCTGTCTAGGTTAGGGTGTTCTGTCACAGTCCCGTCTCAGCTTGTTCCAGTTCTGATGCATACTTTCCTCGCCTCTGGCACCACTGGAGCGGCTCTGGCCTGTTTCGCTTTGCCCGGAGTCCAGCGCTTCACTACACTAAAGCTGCCAGTTTACTCTCTGGCTCCTCTCTACCTCTAATGAAGGGGTATGTTACTGATACCAAAATGACTTGCTAGGTGACTGTGTACTTGCATTTTTATTTTTTCGGGGTCAGTCTCCAAAGGGTCCTGTTATGAGAGTCTCCTCTGTGTTATGCTCCTTTGATGGAGCATCAGTCATAGAGTGGGGCTGGAGTTTCAGCAGATGAAGGGTATTGGTTTATACAGATTCCAAACAGTTGCCCCACCCGAGTGTCCGTCTTGGAATTACTATGAGGAATTCTGACTTTTAGGGCCTGATTTAACATTCAGCGGGTGGTACTCGTTCATGAGGGGTGAAGGACATTAACACTGCAACCCTAACCGGTTATCATCTATCAGTGCTAGAGATGACTGTTGACCAAGCAGTCACCTCTTCAAATTGAGAGGATCCTCCATCATAGCAGCTCCCTTTCAATCTACAAAACATTTGAGGGACGGCCGCTGTCCATTTTGACAGCCATTCACCATAATGTTATTAATTTCTTTTTAAGAAACAAACTCCTAAAGTAAGAATTCGTTATGGAAAAACAAAAAAACGTCTGACCCCAACCTCCCACCTCTGGACTGAGGCTCAGTTGACAGAAAATGTAAGGTCCGTCTGTTCCTAAGAGAGGTGGATAGATCAAGGGTTTGACGGGCAGGTTCTCCATCTGATTTACAACCACAGCCACGGGGTGTTCTCAATGCTTCTCCAGGGCTGGACAGGAAACTACATTAGTCCCGGCAAAAATGTTCAAACCACCTCTACTCTGTGAAAGACCACAACTAGAATGAAGCCAGAGAGGCATGGCTCGGTCACTGTAGCCCATACCACTCAGAAAACAGCCTCCAAGTCTGCAGGCTACCAGGGAGTGACAGAATGACCGGATTTCAGGGACTCATCGCAGTCTCTCCCCCTTTATCCCTCTTTTTTCAGTTTGTTCAGTCCTATATGTTCTGGACACTCAACCTTTAGCCTTCTGCGTTTTTTTTTTGGTCATAACTCCTGTTGGCGCCTGTTGTACCTCTTGTAACTATTAAGTCCTGGCACCTGCCTTCTGGATCGGGTTCTGCTGTCCCTGTGGTCCAGTGTTTAATTTTGCCACTATCATAGGTCCCTGGAGGACATTAGGTATTGGTAAATGTCTTTCGGTCTGTTGGCTTGGGCCTTCAGGTTTGTTTTCTCCTTGCCCTTTGAATGCTTTCACATATTCTTGATCACAGAGTGTTCCATGGTTCGCTGCACCAAGTGCTGCCTGTGGTTGCTGATTTCAGTGTTTCTCACAGTCTCCTGTAGATCAATCATTGCTGTATTCCAGCTGGTCTTTCATCGTTTACGGCAACTATAGTTGTAGCCATTTATGGTGTCCCTTTAGTCTTCCGCAGGAGTGGGAAGGTGGCTTTGGGCATTCTCTTATGTTCAGAGGTTCTTCTGTCTCTTTCTAGGATAATGTCTGATGTCTGTGTGAAACAGTATTTCTGCTTTGGTCAATGGAAGTCCATCTTGATTATAGTTCGCACCATCATCAGCTCAATCAATTGGGATAGGTACCACTAACTCTTGTTTCTCTGTTTTTTTTGTCATCTCACGAATACAACATACATGCAGGCCTTCGTTGTATTTCTTCTGCATAAAGTGTTGTGCATTGGGCTGAGGTAAGCATATTGGTATTGACACTCTTCAGCCTGGACATAAAAAGTTAAATACCAAACTCTTTTAGACGCGGTGCAATGAATGAAATGGGATTTTGGGATTGCAGATATTGACTATCCCTGTGCCAGTACACTTCCATTAAAAGTATTGAGCCACTACTGAGAAGTGGAGGGCACTCTACGTTTCAAATTAAAGAAGAATAGGTACTCAATTCCTGACTGTACTGCCCATTTGAAGCACTGCCAATCTGGTCTCCCAGTGGGTACACTATCTATTTTCTCATCAGTGAGCTGGCTCTGTGGATTCTTTGCCTCCCTGCGATTCTTCTTGCTTTGATAGCTCATATTCGTGATCCGGGTGGCCTGTTCAATATATCTACTTTAGCCATGGATACCGGTGACCTGAGCTTTGGTAGGGTTCCCAGGTCAGAGGCTGTCAAGGTCCCTCCTCATGCTGCGCTGAGTATCTTTCTTTGGCCATGCTTCACATTTTGAAGTTAAGGGATCAGCTACTGCTCCACGACCACAAGGGTTATGTGCATGCATGAAGGTCTGTACAATCACAAGGTGCTACATGAATCTTTCAAATCAATGCTTTGACTGCAGATTTGTGCATCGGTTTTTTCTGCATTTGTGGCAATTCGGCGTGTGAAGTGGCCTCCAGTGGTGCAACTGTTTAGTACGCTGTGCATATACAGGAGTAATTACAGTGAGCCATGCCAAGGTTGATACTGAGCCCCACCTGAAGCACATGCAAGCTTTATATTGCTTTCAGTGAAATTAATTTAAATGGCATTCCCTTCGTTGATTGTGCTCTCTCGCCCTTGTACTTGTGGCTGGATGGGAAGCTCCCCCATAATTTGCTATTCTTAGAATGTCGTCCTGCATTCTGGCGAGTTTCTGGAGTTCTCTTGAGCCAGGTACTTGTGATCCTGGCATTCTCCAGGTCAGTATAGTTGTTCACATCGCTTTGGCTTCTGATCTTGGCAGTATATGTAGATTATGCAAAATGAGTTGGTCCCCTTTAGCTGCTGGAATTCCTCCTTACTGTGTGAAGTTCGCCAATGTCTCTGTTTCTGGGTCCATTGGTCTGGTCATCTTTTTGGTCATCCAGGATTGCTACGGATAGGTCAGATAAGCAGCCATCACACATGTCTTAGCCTCTGTCATTTGGATTTAGTGGATTTTCGTCCTTGTGATCTTTCTGTTGTGTTTGTCTTGTGTTCCAGGGTGAGCCTATGCCTTTTGGCTGTGTTTATGACGTGCCTGTGTTTAACAGTTCCCTAGCTTGTACAATTTATTATGATGTGGCTGTCAAAAGACTACTTATGGTAACCGTATCCTCCTACGATGATGACCATAACCAGGAATACCAGCTGTGGAGGAAATGGTCTGATTCCTTATTCCTAGTCCAGGTCTTCCTTGTCACAGTCCCGTGACCTTCATCTCTCTACCCATTCTGCTGCCAGGCTGTGCTTGGTATCTTCAGGCCTTGCTGCTGTTGGCAACGGGGTTTTAGGTAGGAGTGAGGTTTCTTAGCAATGATTAAAAACAAGCATCGGAAAAGCCAAAAGTTCTCATGTATGGGTGAGTTATTTACTTTGCTAATTGGTTGGGGGAAGACAACAGCAGGGCGGATGGAACAGTAAAAAAATTAACACTATGTAGCAGCCAACGCTGGCGCGTCATAGTGTTTTTTTCCTTATGAGGAAAGTGGTAAAAGAAATAAGCAACACGGATGGGGATAAACAACAAGACACTGGGAAGAGGAGGGGAAGAAACAACAATGATGGGAAGTAGGAGGGGAGGAAGCACAATGGATGAGGGATTTCAAGAGAAGAAGTAACACGGATAAGAAACAAACCAATGGGGGTGGGAAGCAAAGAAGAAACGCTGATGGGCGGGAGAGGAAGAAGCAACAGAGATAGGAGTGGGAGGGGAATAAGTAATGCAGAGGGGAGTGGGAGGGAAGTAAGCAACACAGAGTGGGAATGGGAAGGGAGTAAGCAACACGGACAAAAGGGATGGGTGGTCACGTTTTGATGATTTTTTTTCTCTCCCTGCCTTCTCAGAATCTATCACTGTTCTGTTAAAAAAATGTATCTTTTTGCATTGTTCAAGACTCTGAAATTAATAGCTATATATTTGAATAGAGGGTTATTTAGATTTAGTTCTTGTGTACATTATAATGTTGCCTACTGACACCTTCAGAGCACTTAGAGACACTAAATCATACAGAATTGCAAAACCAATAACGGAATTCGGAAAGCTAGAGCTTCACCGAACAGACTGCAACATGGATTTCAGGGGTGAACTACTCAATGAGCAGTGGGAATATATGGAAGAGGTGTATTAAGCTCTTTCCTACAGTATTGGAGGGTGGTAGAGAGTCTGAGATTGAGGAGGAGTTCCTAACAGCCTGGGCAAAGGTGAAGAAAGTTTGAAGTTCTTCAGTTCTTCTACGTTTAACATAACGTCTCCCAAACTCCTAGTGGTTTCAAGAACTCCAGCTATTTGGATCCTGTCTAGGAGGTAGGCTGAGTTCTTTGAATGCATGGCACAAGATATTTTAAGCAGGGCCTTGCCAAAGCCTTTTATGGAACAGGAAGAGGGACATGTCAGAAGAGCAGACGTGGGGGGGCAGGCAAGAATTGATTTTGCTCAGGTGGCTGTCTGAGTTCACATCCGTTTATACTGCTTAAAGTACAGGTCGGCCTGGCATCGAAGATGATGCAGAGAGAGAGGACATTGAAGTTAATGTCAGTCACCCACCACTGTACCCCAATGACAGAGACCCTTGGTGCTTGCATCTACTTGTGCTAATTCCTGATGAAGAAACGCAATCCTATACTCACAACTGACGCTACACATCACAAAGTCTTCCAGATGGAAAACAGGCACCAACTTTTCCCATGGCATGCAATGGATCTAGAGGACCCTTGCGGATCTCTTAGATTCCGGAGCATTTGGGTAATCCAATGTTTGTCTCAGGTGTACAGAAATGAGTAAACCAAGTGCCATCCTGTGATCCACTCATCAAACGCTCATCAAATCTTTCAGTAACACAGTAAAGGATGTAAGAAAAACGCGAATGGCCCTGTCCTCTATGTACAATCATCCTGCACGAAACTGTGTGTTCTTTGTCCTGGTGTTGCCTGGTTTATCTCCGGTTTTGCTCCGTGTCACTCGTCATCTAGTGCATGCTGAGATTGCAATGGGGAGAAGAGAAAGACGGGAGACATTTGACATTGGCAACAATCCGCTAATCTTATTTTAGTGCTTATCAAGGCCTGATAATGGTTTGAGCACACCTTATCCAAATATCTTGAATTGGGTTCGGACTGGCATTGATGATTCATAAAAAGTCAATTAATTAATTTCTAGCCAAGGGTAACATTCGCTGCACAGATGCAGATTTGTGACTTTTTCCGTAAATTGTGATCTATTGGGTAAGTATGGCCAGAACATTCATCTTTTCTGTGGTTGGTTTCAAAATATACCTTACCCATAAGTCTGTGAAGCATTTTCTGTGCCCAAGAGACCGAAGAAAAAGAAGTGTGTCTCAGGTACTTCGCCTCTATCATCATCATCGTCATCAAGAGCTATAGAAGTGGGTAGGTGTGAAGGATAATGCATGCACCATTCTGAGTGCATTATGTGACAATTGGTGAGATATTGTAATCTTTAATCATAAATATATATATATATATATATATATATATATATATATATATATATATATATATATATATATATATATATATATATATATATATATATATATCGGACATTATAGTTAGGTTCAGATTTTACACAAACAATAGCACAGAAATTCAGCTGTTAGAGTTATTTCAAGTAACTATAACTCATGCCCTAAGGTAACTATAGCTCGCGCCCCCGCCATCCACAGTTTTCTAATCAATAATTTTACTGCAGTTGTTAAGTGATATTATAAATGTTGTCATAGAAGATGTCATGAGAGATGTAATATCTGGGGAAATTAGCAGTGCCTGGAGACGCATGAGTTATAGCCTCTTTCCCTGCCCTCTCTTGGCTGTGTGCCACTACCTCTCCCTTCTGTCCTCCATGGTCATTTGTGCATGCCCCTTGTTCTTGCCCACCATGGCCGTTGTGCTGCCACTAACCATCCGCTTCCCAGGCATGGTCTTCTGTGCTGCCACAGCCCCTCTCACCTGCCCTGTGTGGCCATCTTGCTGCCTCTGACCCCCTTCCCTCCATTCTCGGTTGTCTGTGTGTATGCCATTATAGTGTCACTGTTGTACTATAACTCATTCCCTCGCTATGTACTGCTAATTACCCCACAAATTACAGCACTCATGACATCTTTGATAACATCATTGATAAAGTCACTGTACCATCTGCATTAAAATTACTGATCACATACCTGTGCATGGCGGGGGCGAAAGTTATAGTTACCTTATGGCAAGAGTTATAGTTACTTTAGATATCTAACTATAACAGGTGAATTTCTATGGTTTTTCACAAGTAAATTCAGAACTTAACTGTAACCTTTGTTTTTTCTGTGAATTTCTAAGGTTTTTTTAAATTCCATTTCCTAACTATAACATCCCTGTAACCTTTGTTTTTTCAGTGAATATGCGTGTGTCTATATATATATATATATATATATATATATATATATATATATGCATGAGGGTATCAGTGGGTCTGTGAGTGGGTGTATGAGTGACTGAGTGGGTCTATGACTGGGTGTACAAGTCAAGTGTCTGTCTGGGCCTGTGAGTGGGTGTGTAAGTGTCTCAGTGGGTCTGTCAGCGAGTGCATGCGTATGAATGTGTATTTTGTATTTTCACCTGGGTTCACGATTCAGGCATGACGTTACATGGGGGGCCACACAGAAGGATGTGACTGAGTTGTGACTCCACAATTGTGGAGAAAAAAGAGTTTTGAACCATTTTAAACTCATAAAGGATCCCTCATACACTCATTGGTGATCCTCACGGGGTCAGAGTACCTCTTTCCTGACCCCTTTAATTATTTACGAGGCCATGTACCAGTTGATAAGTTGGAGGCCGCAACTTTCTCCACATGTTGCGACCACCCATTCACATTCCTTCCTTCGGTCACGCGGAGGCGCAACACTTCTCAGTGGATTTGCAACGGATCCGCGTCTCTATATATACAAATTTGGATTTCCTTTCATTTCTCTAAAACTACTGGACGGATTTACACCAAATAACAAAAAAGGGCTCTTTCTGGACCAAGAGCTACTTTTCTGCCAAATTTGGTGTAATTCGCTGTTCAAAATCCCTATGAAAAAATTAATGAGAAAACACGTTTTGGGACCCCCTTTTTCTCGCCCCCTAGATGACTCACCCCAAAACTTTCCAGGCAGCAGCTGATATGAACGTGAATGTTTTTGGGGAAATTTCCTGAAGATTCGTCGAGAGGTGCCAAAGTTATTAGCAAAAACAAAAAACACTTTTTCTATAGAAAGTAGGTCCTAACTATATATATATATATATACAAATATGTCAAAACCAACGTGTTTCGACCTTCAGGGTCTTGATCACGGGGCAACCCCACCCCGAAATCTGTATAAATTAATCCTGGTGATGTGGTGGTCCCTGGGGCATAAAAAAGCCTTAAGAGGGGGGCCCTATGTGCCTCCTGCCTTTATTTTTTAACATGGCCCGGCTACCTGGCCCACCCAGGGGGAATTTCCTAAAACAAGCGTGGGAAACCGTGGTTGTTTTTTTTTCTCCAATTTTTGCCACTGTCTCCCGGGCTGATATAAAATAATGAAGGGGTTCCGTTGTGGGCCCTGGGGGACCACAACCTCCCAAGGGCTAAATCAAAGGTTGGAGGGGGGCCTTGTTGCCCCCCCTCATGGAGCCATTATTGGCCCTGGGGACCATCACCACCCAGTGCCGGCTCCTGCTATGTCCCAGTTGCCCGCACCTAGAGGCCCTGCGGCCAATTCCCACTGCACATAGCCAAAGGCCTGCACAGAACAAGGATGGGTGGTTAAGGGGGTGGCCAGAGGCACTGGCCACAGACCAGAAGCTGTGACCAACCGCCATCTGGTTCAGCAGTGGTTGGATCAACATATAGTAATAACAATTACACCTACTCTCACACCCAGAGAGACAGGCCCTGTGGCAAACTCCTGCCACACACAGCCTAGGTCCCAGTGTGGGGTTGGGTGGTTAGGGGGGTTGGCCAAAGGGACTGACCACAGGCCAGGCCCTGGGGTTGGGTGGTTACAGGAGGTTGGCCGCAGGGCCTGGCCAGAGGCCAGGCTCTGGGGCCAAACCCCACCTCACACGACTTAAGGCCATGCACAGCAGTGGTCGTAATAATAATTACTTTATGTTAAAAAAACAGAGATTCACTTAAAAAAAAATCAAAGGTTACAGGGCCGTTATAGGTTCTGAATTTACTTGCACACAACCAGAGAAATTCAGTAGTTATAGTAAGAGTTATTTCAAGAAACTATAGCTCACAGCCTAAGGTAACTATAACTCCCAACTTCACCATGCACTGCTAATTACCCCAGATATTACAGCAATCATGACAACTTTTATAACGGCAATAAAAATATCAATCAAACATTAGAAGTAAAATTATTGAAGAAAAAATTGTGCATTTGAGGGCTCGGGTTATAATTACCTTAGGCTGCAAGTTAGAATTACTGGAAATAACTCTGTCTATAATTGCTGACTTTCTCTGGTTTTGTGTGAGTAAATTCAGAACCTAACTAGAACGTCCCTGTAACCTTTAGTTTTTTAAGTGAATATATATATATATATATATATATATATATATATACTGTATATATTTATTTATATTTCACTGAAAAAGTGAAAAAATAAAGGCTACTGGGATGCTGGGATGTTATAGTTAGGGTCACATTTTACACGCACAAAACCATAGAAATTTAGCAGTTGCTGTTATACTTATATTTGTACTTATCTCAAGAAACTATACCTCATGGTCCAAAGTTACTTAATGGCATGAGTTATAGTTTCTTCAGATAATAAACTATAAATGCTGAATTTCTATGGTTTTATGAGTGTAAGAAGTAACCCTTACCCTAACATCCCATGTTTTTTTTTTTATTGGCAAACAAATCCGCGGTTCTTTCGCGATTTTACACTGGGGGTCGGGCTGAGCACCGCAGTTGATCTGTTGATCCGTAGATCGCCCCAAAAAAATTATTGAGCTATTGTTTTGCCCATAAGGGGTCCCTCAGAGACCCCTCCATTTTTTTATGGAGTCCAGATACCTCTATCCTGACCCTTGTGTGATTTTTTATATTTATATTTTTTCCCCAGGGCCCAGCCGAGAAACAAAATGGCGGTTGCAACTTTCCTTCCAGGCTGCAGCCATCCAATCAGGGACTTGCTTTTGGGTTGGAATCCATGGGTGCCAATCCCAACAACATAAGATGGGAGTCTGGAAGGAAGTCAATCAACAACAACACGGGAGGGTGAGAGGGATTCAAGCAACAAAAACATATACCAGGACAGGCCAAGCAACAACAACACATAGTAGGGCAAGAGGTGGGGGATAAGCAGGAAAAAACCACAGCAGGATGGGAGGAAGGAGGTGAGAGAACAATAACATGGAATGGTGCAAGCAACAAACAACTCAGAGACAAGCAACAAACAACACTGGACAGGTACAAGGAACACAAAGCGCAGGACGGGGCCAAGCAACCCCATGTAGGGGTACAAAAGCACATGGGTTTGTGAGAGTGATACAGGGGGCACACGAGAGAGATGGCCTGCAAACACATGAACTCTTATTTAATGCTTCAACTACAAGAAAAAAATGTATTCCTGAAACAGTGAGCAGTGGAAGGACACAAGTACTTGGGCCATGCTCTGAGGGAGGGACAAACACATGGGCAAGAAGTGAAGCCGGCATGCACTCATCAAAAAGAAGCAAGTAAATGAGTGTGGTTATTAAGCCAGCCGATGGTAGGTAGTGTGTGGGCTCCAGGCCCACTGTAAGCTAACAAATGATTTACAGGCGACAGTGCATGCGCTGTCTCAGGCAACATATAACAAGCATTTGCAATGTAGTGGGTCTTGCATTTGCTCGAGTTAGAGCTATTAGCATTGTAAACTCGTAATCAGACTTTTCGTGCCACATAAATTGAAAATGAAAAGTAAAACAGTTTTGCATATGTGAGCCGATTCAAATCGCCACAGCCATGAGCATCAGTGTGAAGAAAACACAAAAGGGAAAAGAAGTTTGCTCGCAGTCAAACGTATGGGCAAAAGTGCAATTAGCCATGTAACAAAAGCGATGGCCAAGGCCGTAATAAAACCTCCCCAAGGGGGGATAAACGTAAAGCATTTACAACGGATCAACTGATCTCCACTCTCGCCTTGGCCCCACCCCCTGGGATCCCGGACCCCAACACAGCCACAACCAACCTGCATTGCTGGATAGAAGATTGCGCCAACACCCTTGCACCGCTCAAAAAAAAAAAAACACCTCCCACAGAATCAAGGCCAGCTGGTTCACCCCAGAACTACAGGAATCCAAACGGCTAGGTCACAGAATGGAAAAAACCTGGCACCTTGACCCTACCAACTCCAACCACATCGCTTTCAAGGATGCCCTACGCAAACATCACCAACTGATCCGCACCACCAAAAGGACCCACTTCCAAAACTGCATCCACACCAACGCTCACAACAGTAAAGAGCTCTTCGGCATCGACAATGAGCTCTCCATCCCCAGGACCTGCTCCAACCAACCCCCGCCATCACAGGAGTTCTGCAACTCACTGGCAACCCAATTCCGTCGAAAGATAGAAGAAATCCACAATAGCTTCAAACCCCAGACCCACCAGCTGACTACAAACACCCAAGAACCCAACGCTCCAAGCAACACCCACCTCCTCCACACCTGGACCCCCGTTCACATAGAGGACACCGCCACCACCATGGCCTCCATCCACTCAGGATCACCATCAGACCCCTGCCCACACCATATCTTCAATAAGGCAAACATCATCATTGCCCCCCACCTCTGCAAAACCATCAACAGCTCCTTTGAGTCAGCCACCTTCCCAGAAAGATGGAAGCACGCAGAAATCAACGCCCTGCTGAAGAAACCAAAAGCAGACCCAGACGACCCCAAGAACTACCGGCCAATCTCCCTCCTCCCCTTCCCAGCCAAGGTCATCGAAAAAAATCGTAAACAGCCAACTATCCTGGTTCCTGGAAGAAAGCAAGGTACTCGACACCTCCCAATCCGGATTCCGCAGAAACCACAGCACCGAGACTGCACTCTTTGCTGCCACAGATTACATTAGGACCATGCTCGACGAAGGAGAAACAGCAGCACGCATCCTCCTGGACCTCTCCGCAGCTTTCGACACTGTATGTCATCACACTCTCCGTACACACCTCCACAACGCTGGATTCCACGACAAGGCACTCGACTGGATCTCGTCATTTCTCTCAGGCAGAACCCAGAGAGTCCGCCTCCCACCGTTCCTGTCAGAAGACTCCAGAATCATCTATGGCATTCCCCAAGGATCTTCGCTCAGCCCCACGCTCTTCAACGTTTACATGGCCCCCCTCGCCAACATCGCACAAACCCACCACATCAACATAGTTTCCTACGCAGACGACACTCAGCTCATCCTCTTCCTCACGATAGACCCTACAACTGCAAAGAACAACCTCCACAACGGACTTCACACCATCGCCACCTGGATGGAATCAAGCCACCTCAAGTTAAACACAGACAAGACAAAAATCCTCATCTTTGGCACCAACCCCTCAACTTGGACCCACCTCCCTAGGAACCACGCCCTTACCCACCACCCACGCATGCAACCTAGGCTTCATCTTGGACTCCACACTCAGCAAGACTCAGCAGGTCAATGCCATCTCCTCTTCCTGCTACACCACTCTCCGCATTCTCTGCAAAATCTTCAAGTGGATTCCCATTGAATCCAGGAAAACTGTCACCCATGCCCTGGTCAGCAGCCGTTTGGACTACGGAAACACCCTATATGTAGGAATAACAACCAAACTCCTAACAAAGCTGCAAAGAATCCAGAACGCATCCGCCAGCCTCATTCTTGACTTCCCATGCCGCGACCACATTTCCCCCCACCTCAGAGACCTTCACTGGCTACCTGTATCAAAGAGGATCACCTTCAAACTCCTCATCCACGCACACAAGGCCCTCCACGACACAGGCCCAACCTACCTCAACGACATTCACCTTCCACACCCCCACCCGCAATCTTCGCTCCGCCAGCCTCGCCCTCGCCTCCATCTCCCGCATTAGCCGCACCAGCGCCGGAGGAAGATCCTTCTCTCACCTAGCCGCCAAGACCTGGAACTCCCTACCGCTCCAACTTTGCCAGACCCAAGACCTCTTGACATTCAGGAAACGCCTCAAGACATGGCTCCACGAGCAGTAGCTCCCCCCCCCAGCGCCTTGAGAGCCTAACGGGTGATGAATGCGCTCTATAAATCCTTGATTGATTGATTGACTAATGTCAAAGGATTTTTGAAGGGCAAGCCCATGGACGAGTGGTAGTGATGGGTGCGGTGGGAGTGGTTAAAATTCCAGATACATACCAACACGTAGGAAAAGCACTGCTTACGCGCTGATATGCTCGCCCTAAAAAGCATATAAAGTGTGACTAAGCACATTTTGTTTTTCAATAGGCACCCTGACAGCAAATTGTACCTGCCGGGCTATCTAAAATAGATAAAACAAAACGTTTGTTAAAAAGAACATGGTGGGGAGGGAGGCTTGGGGAATAATTCCTCACAAAGATTGGGAGCAGAGACCAAACCGGGCAGGATGGGGTGTGGCAGGAGAAGCAAAAGACGAGCAGAAGGAAGAGGAGAGCAACACAGAAAATGTCGAAGGGAAGATTTCACTGAGGAAACAGCAAAGAGTGAGAAAGCGTTAAAACAGGCACCACGTGCATTGCTGCAAGAAAAACAAAATAAACTGTACTTGACGTGGGGGGCTGTGGAAGGCTACAAGCCATCTAATTAAAAAAAATATGGTAAAGAAGTTATGGTAATGATAAGGTAAATGATAATTGTAAACCATGATGATAGTAAATGAGAATAATAGTTAAGAGTAAATAAATAGTAAATAATAAAAGTAAATGATAATGGTAAAAGGGTTATGGTAACAATGGTAAAGACGTTTGGGTGGGACAAAAGCAAGAGGGGAAGAAAACACATTGACTAAGAAGACAGCAAATGAAACTCACAAGGAATCCACCAAATTGCAAGCAATGGACTGGCCAACAGTCCCCTGCAAGTACTGGTATCGTCCACAGTTAGCCTTCAACCGTGCAAGACCAGAAAATGTCACCACTAGGCCAGGAGATGTTGTGTGTGAAAGGCAGCAAGAGACTGTGGCCACTGTGCAGAAACCCTTTAATGCCAGTACTAACCTTTCTTCATCTAGGACACAGCCTTTGACACTTCTATTTAGATATCAGATCAGAGTATCTTTTCTTAATTGGCACTTTAATATCACACACTTTGTTCAACAATTAGAACGATGTTTTGTTATTTTTAAGTGTTAGTAGAAACAGCGTTTATGCGTCAGACTGCCAGCAAACCACAGCTGGAAATGTTATTTCGTATTCCCCAGCTAGTCGGCATTGCTTTCAAACTTAGGCGAGGGCCTCTAAATGAATATTCATCTCTGCAAGCCAAATACATAAATTATTGCTTTTTCTTCCCACAGTCCATCATGTGCAGCAATGCCAACATTTGTGAACCCCTACGAGTACAATTTAGAGGAGAAGTGTGAAAATATACATGAAAGATAAACTATAGGCTCAAACGTCTGTCTCCAATGCCTGTGGTGAGGTAACTTTTCGCTGTCGAATAAGACGTCTAAAAAAAACATACCTCTTCCTGTCGCTGCCATCTCCTGCCACCGAGCTCGTCGCTCCTATTCTTCTGGTGTCCCAACATTCACTGGGACACCAGCACAGGCTCCCCAGCAATTCTGGCGCTGCTTTCATGCTAAGTTTAGCATGAAAGCAGCGTCAGGAATGGTCTGAGTGGCTTGGCCTGCCACTCAGACACTGTCCTGGGGTCTGTGCAATTTCTCCAGGCCGGCTGTTTCAACCCAGCCGGGATGGAGAAACCTAAGTGTGCATGTGTGTTTGGCTCACCTTAGACGGTCGACCAAACACACATGTGCACTCTCTCCTCCTCCCTCCACCTCCCGTGGCCCAGCCCACCCCTCCCTGAACATGCTGCTGGCTGAGCCAGCAATTGAAAGATAAAACAATAATTACATATCGTTTTATCTTCCAGCTCCTGGCTTAGCCAGGGGTCGACGCTCCTTCGCCACTGCGGAGGAGTCGCTCCTGGCAGCCAGAACCATGTTTCCCTACAGAGGCTCTCATGACACCATCAGTGGACTGTGCTGCAACAAAAGCAATTGAACCCCAAGGCTAGAATAGATTTCTAGTCAAAGGATATTGGCTAAGACGTCTTAATGGAGCATTGCAGATATAACAAATTTACATCTAAAGTCCAAGTTTTTATGCAGTGCTTTATATTAGATCTGTGCCTGCTTCCAGGCTGCCTGCTTCCAAGCCCTTCCAATTTTGTCCGATGAGTGAACTGTGTCACAGCGTGATTAAAGTGTTTGCCAGCAATCAAACAGTTTGGTCAAGTGGGGAAGCCAGAATAGGAACACAGGTTCACTGGTCCCAGTGTGACCAAGCATTGACAAAACCAGTGGCTTTGCGAGTGTTTTTTGCCACTGCGGTTCATCAGCAATAGCAAAAAATTGTCATATCCATATTGCCAATGCTGAAAATCAGTGGCAAAATATTTTTTTAAAGCGTGATGAGGTATACACATGCAAGCATAGTAAATGATGCACAAATAGGCTTTGTGAAGCTTCTGTCGTCCAGGCAACTCCACAAGTGTAATAATGTGACAGGAATGTTGTATTGATTTACCATTCCAAGATTGGGGTTACTATGTATTCCTGTGTGAAATGAAACAGGGTTATTCTATGTAACTACTTTTACGTCACGTGAATTGGAGAAAAAACACTATGATGGTCTTGAAGTCTTGTGGGAGAGTTTTGGCCTTCTAGTGCCCCCACTGGTAGACACACATAATTATGTTCTAGCATTATCCATGTAATATATGATATCTGCGTACATAAATAGTATATATGAAGAGTGTCGAGTAATTTTCTATTTATTACCATTGTTGATTTCAAGGAGGTGCGATGACTCACAAGACGCAAAGCCTTTAGTGTGTCATGATGCTCCTGTTCTCCCTAAACAGTGATAATAAATTGTATATTACATTCCGTGCATAACAATATTTACGGTTTATGTCATGGGATCTATTCATGTTTTAAAATGAAGTATTTAACCAAAACCAGGATGCAATGAGTTACAATTGTGCAGAACGGCAAAATCACATTCAAGGAGCCTTGTGACCAGTAAGATATTTGTTTAAAAAGTAATTGTATTATGCAATCCGTGAGACAGTAAACAGTGTTTGTCTCAAGCCAGTTTTGCTCTACTGTCGTAATAAACTGTAATTTGAACTTCGCACCGCAGTAGGGCACTTGTAAATACAGTTTCACTAACTGACATGTTATCAGACCACAGTTAAGTTAACTAGCATGGCACACACATAAACACACACCCAAGTGTGTGAGTCCCATGCTAGTGAAAATAAAGGTGGGCCTATAGCCTGTTCCTTAGTGCTACTGTACTAATAAATTTACATTCTCATATATTTACCCACCTCCACATTGAGCACACATTTTGGCCACAGCAATAGAGGGTTGGAAGGAGGGTCTGGCCTGTGCACAGGCCCTGTGTTCAACCCCCATGTGAGGCTAACCCACAATAGTTGGCCAATGCCTCTTTGATTTTTTTCTGGTACCACAGTACTCTCACGGGACCACACAGAGGGCCATACTTAGTCTTGTGAGACTCCTGCTGTACCTCACGGCATGCCTTACTGGATCCCATGGGCGCATCGCAGGACTTGCAGCACAAATTCTTTTTATTTGGCCCTCCCGTGGGGGGCCCTCTAGGACCATTCTTCCTGAATTTCGCAGTTTGCACCATGCAAAACGCTTTTTACATCTGGCCCTTAGTCCCTAGGCTCAGCAGCCGCAGCATTCCTGTTGATGTTGCAGCCAACCAGTCAAATTCCTCGACTTGTCCATGGTACTGAATGGAATGATGGGGAAAAAAGCTCTTGTCCAATCAGATAGCTCTATATTTTTCTTTAATTTGCGGTACCGCAGGAATAATGCACTACTATCGAAGGTCCAGATATTACTGATGATTTACCCTTAATTTCTCAAAAGCAGCTGAACAGATTTACACCAACTCACAAAAACGCTTTTTTCTGCCAAATGTGGTGTAATTCTGGTCACCGTTTTTCTAAAACGCTTCTTACAATTTATATGGGAAATTGTATGGACATAAACTACTTGTTTTAGGATGGGCCATAAACTTTCCAGGGAGGAGCGGAGGAGAATAAACTCTTTGTTAGAAAGTTTCCTGAAGATTTGACAAATGCCCATAAAAATTATTACTTAAACCAAAAATGCTTTTCCTATGGAAACTTTTGACCTCCAAACTATAGCTGTACAGTGGCGACTGACAGTGTAATATATATATATATATATATATATATATATATATATATATATAGATAGATAGATAGATAGATAGATAGATAGATAGATAGATAGATAGATAGATAGATACAGTTGCACAAAATGCAGTGACATAAAAACCCAGATTTCACAGTGAGGTATGATATATGAGAAATATGTCACAGTTCCCTATAAAATAGGCATTTCGTTATCATAATGGGAGCCCTAAATGACTCTGCAGAGCTGTAGCATTGACTGGGCTACAAATATACAATTATGTGGAAAGGAGGATAAAATTATGATGCAAAGCTTTGTAAACTATGGAGCAACCAATGTAAATTGCATGGCACATTCTCTGATAGTAATATATTCAGCCATTTAAGCTAAGACCTTCAACTACACAAGAGGAATATCTTGGGCATCAACTAAATAAACTTACTGGCCTCACAGAACAGCAGAGCAAAATCTTCCCTACAACAGAGAACATGGGACAACATGGACAAATGGAATGGAAACTTCTTGCTTTCCAGAATGGGTACAGCCTGCCTTTAGCTTCCTTTCCTTGCCAAACAAATAAAGCATGGGATGCAGCAGTGCAAGCTCCAATTGCACACAAACAATAAAAGGTACCACTCAGACTTCAGCAATTCAAGTATCCATTCCATGAGAACTGGTGCAGCATGACATTAATAATGCAAATGACCCACACTCTGATTCCCATGCTGTACTGTTTATCTGTTTTACAAGCATCCCGCACATACACAGAAAGGTACCACATAAGCATCAACTGGGCACATTTCCTTCTCCCAGAGACCAGGTACCACACAGGCTCAGATGTGCAAGCTTTCATCCCTGCCATAAAGCTATAATGTCCAAAGAGCAAGCTTCCATAGTTCACAAAACAAGTAATGCAAGTCCATCCATTACCTGCCCTCGCAAAAGAGAGGCAGCATAGGAACAGCAGAGCAAACATACTCACCCACCATGCCCAAGCACTGGAGCAGCATGGCATCAGCAGGTGAAGTGTCCCTCCTCTGCAGAACATTTACAACACGGGCATCAGCAGTACTTACTTCACTGACAATCATAAGAATTACATGGGCATCAGCATTGCAAGTTTTCCTTCAATCCAAAACACCCACAAAATTCCCAAACACACGTTTCCCTCCTTTGACAAACATGTACAAAGTGGACAAACTTCCGCCTCTAACATACCCGGCACCTAATGGACATCAGCAGTATACATTGCCTCAGTCACAGAACATGTACCACATGTGCACCAACTTTGCAAGATCTCTTCCTAACACAGATGGTACAGCATAGGGGCAAGAAGACAGAAGCTTGACACTGGCATTGCAGGATTTACTTCCTCACAGTACGGGTACAATATGGACAGTAGCTGTAGGAACCTCCCATCTTCAGGAAGCATATACTGTATGAGCATCAGTAGTTAAAGCTTCCATTACATACACAGAAAAGGTACCACATGGGGATCAGCAATGGAGGTTTCACAAGCTCATAAACAAATCTCATACACAGCGGATACAGTATGAACATCAGAAACACATTCTCCCCTCCCTCACAGCACAAGTAAGACACTGGCTTCAACAATTCAAGCTTTACTTCCTCACCAAAGAGGTGTTACTTGCACAGCAGAGCAAGCTTCCCTTGGTCACCGAATCTGGCCAGAATTGCACCAGCAGAGCAAGCTTTCCTCTCTCACAGAATACAGATTTTCTGGATATGACCAGGGCACATTACCCTCACTCACAGAACAGAAACAACATGGAAGAAGTGCAAGCTGCCTCCCTAACAGAACAGGTGCAACAAGGGCATCAGCAGTGCAAGCTTAACTCCCTAACAGAGTACTTCAATCAATCAGGATTTATAAAGTGTGGCTAATCACCCGATAGGGTAACAAGGCACTTGCAGGTCCCAGAGGCTTATTCGAACAGCCAAATCTTGAGGGCCATTCATAATTCTGGAAGTGAGGTGATGGTCCGGAAGTGTGTGGGGAGGCTGCTCCAGGTTTTTGCTACGATGTGAGAGAAGGAGCATCCTCCACTTCTGCTTCAGTAGATGTGGGGAGTATGGGCAAGTGAAAGGGAGGCAGAGCGTAGTCTTCTCGACAGGTAGTGGAAGTTCAGGTGGTGGTTAATGTACATGGGTCCTTGGTTGTGTAGAGTCTTGTGTACCTGGGTAAGCAGCTTGAATTGGCATCTCTTCTGTACGAGGAGCCAGTGGAGTTCCCTGCGGTAGGGTGTGATGTGGGTTCAGCAGGGAAGGTAGAGGATGAGTCTGGCTTCGGCGTTCTGTATGGTCTGAAGTCTCTTAGGAGGTGTGAGGCGATTCCTATGTAGAGGGTGTTTCCATAGTTCAGTTGGCTGGTGAGAGCCTGTGTCACGGTGCGTCTTGTGTGTAGGGGTAGCCACTGGAAGATTTTATGTAGCATGTGTAAAATGAGGAAGCAGGCAGAGGAGATGCAATTGATCTGTGACTTCATGGTGAGCTTGTTGTCAATGATGATTCTGAGGTTTCTGGGGTGGTCGGATTGAGTGGGTGCGGGTCCTAGGTCTGATGGCCACCAGGAGTAGTTCCATATGTTGCCGCTGTTGCCAAAGATCAGTACTTCTGTCTTGTCTGCGTTCAGCTGCAGGCAGTTGTTCTTCATCCAGTCAGTGAAGCTTGTCATGCATCTGTGGAAGTTAGTCCTGGTGGTGGAGGAGTCTGCAAAGGAAACTATGTTAAGACCGTGGGATCTTGGCCAGCTGGGTCATATGTGTGTTGAAGAGCGTGGGGCTGAAGGATGAGCCCTTGGGGACACTGCAGGTCACCTACTTGGGTTTGGAGATGAAAGGTGGGAGGTGGATCTTCTCGGTTCTTCCTCTGAAGAAGATGATCCATCTGAGGGTGTCTCCTTGGAAGCAGATGTGGTGGAGTCTTGATTAGCATGTGGTGGGATCAGTGTTGAAGGCTGCTGAGAGATCAAGGAGGATCAAAGCTGCTGTTTCTCTTTGGTACATGAGAGTTCGGATGACACTTACAGCATAAACAGCTTCCTGTTAGCTTCCTTCTATCATAGAACATGAATAACATGGATGTCAGCACAAGTTTATCTTACAGAACAGGCACAGGGTGGTATCAGTAATGCAATATGCCCTCTCATGAAGTACAGGCCACATGCACCTCAGAAGTACACATTTCCCTCACCAACACAGACAGGTACTCCTGGGTGGCAGCAGTTCAGCAATCCCTTTGTCACAGACCAAGTGCTACACAGGGATCAAAAAGCTAGTTTCCCTCTCTCACAGAAATCGTACAGCATTGTTTCGGTAGAACAATCTTCCATGCCTCTGGTAAAAGAGACATCAAAGTCGACTGTAGCGAAAGTGTTCCTCCATAAATAATAAATAATGCACAGCGTCAGTAGTGCGAGCATCCCTCTCCCAAGACCTGGTCCAGCACAGCCTCCGCAATTGAAGGATCACACAGTGACAGAACAGTTACAAGACAGGCATTAAAGTTGCCAACTTCATTCACCAACAAAGCAGATCACCTAGGGCATCAGCTTTGCAAGGTTTTCTTCATCATGGAACATGTACAACATGAGCTTCATGAATGCAAGCTTTGTTTTCTTAGAACAGCGGTATCGCGTGCACCATCAGCAGGAGCCATCCTCACCTACAAGACTAGTATAGAATGGGAACAGCAGTCCAAGGATTGATCACCAGACCAACATCTACACCATGGGCACTGGCCATGCAAGTTTCCTTCCTTCACACACGAGGTACAGCCTAAGCATAAGCAGTGTAAGCTTCAATGCCTCGAAATAAATGGCATAAATAATGTGAGCTTACCTCCCTAAAACAATAAAATACACCATGGGTTTAAGGTTTGCAAGCTTTGTTCTCTCACAGAACAGGAGAAGAATGGGGATCAGCAATGCAAGCATCATATCCTCATAGAAGAGGTTAAGCAAGGGCATCAGCAGCACATTCTTCCCTACCTGCTATAGCAGACATAGCATGCACATCACATAATAGACATCACATGAACATCAGAAGTGCACGCTCCCCTTCCTCAAAGGATAGATACAGCATGAGATTAGCAGTCCAAGATTCCTTCATTCTCACAAAGTGTACAGCATACAGAAAAGCAGTGCAAACAGATACACCATGGGACTCAGCAGTGCAAGCATGCCAACTGCACATAAATATCAGCTATTACAGGGCTATTATCAGGGCAAGTTGCACTCTCTCAAAGGACAGGTACAGCATGCAATTAGTAGTGCATGTTGTACTCTGTATTTCAGTGTCTCATTGGCAGCATGAGTACCAGCAGTACAATCTTCCATTCATGCACAGAATAGAACAGCATTGTATTTTTTCCTGCTTCAAAGCATTGATATAGGACGCGGATGATCTTCTCATCTATGTATGAGACATAACCCTAGATCTCACTCCGATCCGCAAGACCTCGGACGACTTTATCAGAGCTACTAGGTACCTACTACACTCTAACCAACCACCCCTCTCTGTACACCTAGGCACCATTCCCCTCCGGTGGCAGGGGCAGGATATCAGCTATTTGGGTGTTCGGCTATATCACTTCCCAGCAGACATGTTTGAAGGTAACTTGCGACTTGCCCTAGTGGGCATCAAGGCACAAATGCTTTTCTGGCACTCACTCCCCCTAGCCCCGATAGGCAAGATAGCACTTGCAAAAATGATCATATTAAACAGTCTACTACTTTACTAAGCTCCCCATATGCCCTCCGCGCTCCTTCTTCAAAGAATTTGACTCGCTGCTGAGCGACTTAATTTGGGTTGTTGGGAGACGCAGTGTGACCCTTCATGAACTCCAACTCCCACTAGATCA
This sequence comes from Pleurodeles waltl, assembly GCF_031143425.1. Classification (NCBI taxonomy): domain Eukaryota; kingdom Metazoa; phylum Chordata; class Amphibia; order Caudata; family Salamandridae; genus Pleurodeles; species Pleurodeles waltl. The sequence goes on along the minus strand of NC_090445.1, from coordinate 739,540,826 downwards.
ACAGAGACTGGGAGCCCTATCCTTCAAAGCATATTACTTGGCAGCACAGCTGCAATGGCTGTCTCTATGGACTGATGGCAGGCATGTTGGAGAGACCTGCAACACCAAAGGCATAATGTCCTCCTCCATGATCCATCGTTTTTTGATCCCGAACCTCCCCCCCCGCCCCCTCCCCCCAATCACCACACATGCAGGTGACTGTGGCGGGCACCTGCATATCTAGAGTCCACTGTATTGCCCAAAGCACACTTGCATATGCTCCTGCGCTCCCACTCGATGGTCTTCCTAGGTTTCCTGGTTACTATACTCACTGCGAACTAGACCATTGGACAACCCAACTGCTCACCACAGCAGGTGACCTTTTCCAAGATGGTCAACTTCTTTCCTTTACCCAGCTAATAACAGACTATGGCATCCTTCCAGGACAATTCCTCACACACCAGCGACTCATTCATACGTTCCGAACTCTCTGGAATGTGACAACAACAGAGCCCACGCCCCATCCTGTGCAACAGACAATTCTAACAAAGGGCTCCGGTCGTCACCTTATCACCTGGCTTTATAAAGATATCCGCACACTAACAGCATCATTCCTAGACCTGCATCACCGTGCTTGGGAGGATGAATTTGGGAATCCGCTACACAATAAAGAGTGGGCCATTGCCCTAGAATTCCTGCAACAAGTGTCGCCCAACTCCTGCTTTAAAAACCTTCAATTCTGTCTGCTACACCAAGCATACCTCACCCCAGCCCAAATTAATGGTATTTTCCCACTTGTGGAAGTGAAGTGTCTGCGTTGCCCATTCCCCAGGGCAGTTCTTTAACATATGCTATGCTCCTGCCCAGATCTCCGCATTTAATAGCAGGCAGTCCATGAAACACTACAACACGTTCCAGAACTCCCAAACATACATACATGGGAGGTGTGCTCCCTAGATATTTTCAAACATCATCAGCAATACAAAGTCTGTACTTGGTTTGCCTCCCTAGCGCTCTTCCTCACCAGAAGCACACTCACTATGCACTTGCCCTCCCCACCACCTCCTTCACTATCTGCCTGGCATGGAGCTGTCAGGAAGAGGGAAGCAGTGGAGGAAGACACCCTCCGCTTTGAGGAAGCGCAAGGTCTACGTAAACGCCCCATCTCCCCGCGGCGGGCCACACTCATGTCACAGTTCCTACAACACGCCAATGACGCATCCTCCCTTGGCACAGACGACACCTAGCCCCAAGGGCTCATGTATAGTAGCTCCCATCTGTTTCTCCCTCCCTGCCCCCCTTTATCCTTGTTCCTCACTAATGGGATACTCAACCCACCTGCGTATTCATTGCACCCACTGAACCACCACATAGGGCGTGTTGTACCTGCCAGCAACCCAACACCTAAGTTCTGCCCTCAGTTTCCTCCTTTGTCTCCCACTTTGTATGAGTGCGACTCAACTGTATTATATACTCTGTGTTAATCTTTTCCCAAACTCTTGTAACTATTTTAACCCTGTTATAATAACTCAATGTGCATAAAGTTGCAAGTTGCCTTCTTCCACAGAACAGGTATAGATTAAATTTCAGCAAGAGAAGTTATCCTCCCTCACAAAACAAGTTCAACAGAGCTTCAGCATTTCAAGCATCCCTTCCCTAAGAAGAGGTACATTACTGTATCAGAGGTCTCCGGGGACAGTAACAACATAAGCATCAAAATACTAACTTCACTCACACACAGAACTGGTACCATGTGCTCAGTCATCAGCAGTTCACATTTTATTCCCTCACAGAATGGGTACGATATTGGCATCCTTATAGCAAGATTACCTCCCTTGCTGAATGGTACCAAAAGCATTAGCAGGGCAAGCTTCTCTTCCGAAGAGAACAACCATGCTAGTTTTTGAAGGGCACAGCATAGCATCAATAGTGCAAGATTCCCTCCCTTATAGAAGAGTTAGAACATTGACAACAGTGCAACAGTTACATCAGTGCAATCAACATTGTAAGTTTCAGAAGCTTATAGAAAAAGAACAGCATGGGCTTTACACATGCAAGCTTCCCTCGCACACACAAAAGAAGTACCACATGGACACCAGTGCTGCAAGTTTAACAGCCTCAAGGAATATGTACCACAGGAGCATCAGCATTGTAAGCTGCCCTCACTAACAGCAGTCCGGCTCTAGGAGGGAAGGTAACAGCGTTACCAGACACAGTAAAATAGTATTCGCCATGCAGCTGATGAGAGGCACTTTGTTCTCACAGTACTACTCAGCCTCTCCGCAGCCTTCAATACTCTCTCCCATTCTTTACTGATGCGCAGGCGGGGGAACTTGGGGGTCACTATCTCTTCACTAAACTGCTTCAGATCATTGCAGCCTGGACATCTGACTGAATACACCCAGAATAAGAATGAAATCATCATGGTCATTATTCATGGAGATTTGAAAACATTGGTGATTAAGGAATCATCTCATTTTATGGCAATGTACTGAGCCAAAGGTTTAGGTCAGGGATTTAGGTATGATTTCTCACAATCAATCATTTCTCCACACTCCAAAAAACATACTCTACCATGTGCTGAAAGTCCACAGGATTCACCATCTATCGCCACCATCAACACTTCTAATGGTACTTGGGGCAAATAGGTTATTCAAATGATATGTATCTGGGGAAATGGCAAGGCTCCATGCTCCAAAGGCTAAGGCCAGTACCAGGGGCCAGATGTAGGTAAATCACAAATTACGACTCGCTATGGGGTCACAAAGACCCATCTCATAAATATTTATGAGGAGGGTTGCAGTTTGCGACCCTATAGCGAGTCTAGGCACTCATGGGGATGGTGGCCTGCTGGAGACAGCAGACCACCATGTCCGTGACTGCTTTTAAATAAAGCAGTTTTTTTTTCTCTTTGCAGCCCGTTTTCCTTAAAGGAAAACGAGCTGCAAATAGAAAAAATACCAAAACCTTTTTGTTTCGGGTTTTTTCAGAGTAGGCAGTGGTCCACAGGACCACTGCCTGCTCTGAAAAAATAATTTTGTGAGCATTCACAAAGGGGAAGGGGTCCCCTGGGGACCCCTTCCCGTTTGCGAATGAGTTACCATCCACTTCAAGTGGATGGTAACTGCGAGTTGATTTGCGACCGCTTACGCGGTCACAAATCAACTCTACATCGCGGTGCGAATCGCAAATAGGAAGGGAACACCCCTTCCTATTTGCGAGTCGGAAACACATTTTGCGAGTCGGTACCGACTCGCAAAATGTGTTTCTGCATCGCGTGAGGCCTTTTGCGCTCGCAAACGGCGTTTTTGCCGTTTGCGAGGCGCAAAAGGCTACCTACATCTGGCCCTAAGTCCTTATATTGCAGCCCCAAAGTTTTGAATGATGAAAAGATTTTGAAAGAGGGACCTGTATATGCTCTGTAACACTGGCAACAGTAGTGATGCAGTGTTATTGTTTTTCGCAGGTTACGCCCCATCACTCCTTGGCTTTGAACCCCGTTCTGTTGACATGACTCTAAACTTGATACACATGATTGCAATTGTCAGTATTTCTTTTTGTCAAATATTTAAATCCTGTGAATGTATGTTTGCAACAGAAGAGGAACAGAAAACCACATCATGCTACAGTCAGGCACCTCTATTATCACAAAGTAGCTTCCTCCTATAACACGACCATCATTTAAACATTTGGGAAAAAATGGTCTTTAGTCACAAAATGGGGCTTTCTACAGGGTGAAAAGTTGTGGTCGAAAGACAGAAGGACCATGAGCTCAGCAGACAAATTATACGCTCTGTTAGAAGCAGTTACTTGTACACAAGTACATACAGCCTTGGGGAAGGGAAAACCACAAGCAAATCAACACCAGATCCCTGAAATTATTCAACACCACAACAGAAGCAAATTGGTTTTATAAGAATAACCAAAGTAGTCAAAAGGAAAGGGAAAGGAATGAAAGTGGACTCAGAAGCAAAGATAATAAATAAATGTGTCTCAGGCTCGTAGCGAATCTACATGCATGCACCTCTCCAGAGCAGGTGGGGATGCTCCTACCTCCAGGAATTACATCACGGCCAAAGGCCTTTGGCCATCTCTGAGGCAGCTACAGCAAAGGACATTTTTAGACTGCTTATAACATTTTAGGTGGCACCATCATTTATTTTATTAGGTGGCTGATTTACCTCCATCTATATTTATCTTTAAGCACAGTGAGCATTAGAATGCTCAAAAGAGAAACTGTTTGGTTCAGAAAGAGGGACATAAATCCCTTTGCCAGACCTTCGGTGGAAGATATTTAGAGGTTTTTTTCTTTTGCCAATTAACAAACCATTTATGCGCATAGGTTCCAGCCAAGTTCAAGCGAAGAAGGGTTTCTGCTTGTGCTGCCATTAATGTTACATCACTGAAGGCACAGCGAATGTGAAAAATCAAAGCACCACACAAAGAACAAGTGTAGCAAATGAGCCACGTCCATTCATTATGGGAGTGGTAAGGGTGCAGTATGTACCTCCTAGTGCATTTTGAAGCACACTGTTGCAAACATATGACAAAAGTATGGCGTGGTAGTCCACTCTGATTTACAGACAGCACATTTTCTATTGAATTGACTACTAAATGTGCATAGACATGCAGTTTTACTCATAAAACTATACAGTGCATATGGAGTAATGTGTGGAATTCGGGTTTCGCAAATATTTATCATTTGCACGTCACCAAGAGAAGTGTCTTGATTTGTTTTATTTCTATTTTTCCTATGCCCTGTGTTTCCATCACCATTCAGAATTACAAAACAATGTGCCTTGTGTGCTTTCCTAACGGGTGATATATTTTGAAATATTTGTACAATTCAATTACAGGTATTTAAATGTTGTTTTGTGTTATAATAAAATGGACATCCTACTGCCTTTCCTTTCAAACTTCCTGTGCCCTGGGTAAGACTGTCCCATAATTCACTTCTTAAAATTCTCTAACTTTGCTGTCAGAGAAATAAATAACCATTCTCCCTCTAAAAAGAATAAGCAGCAATTGATTTCGTCAAGAAATGTGACAAGATAAAAACAAAATGCAAAGCCCTCTTTATTGGTCATTCACCTTCTGAACTCCAGCATGGTTATTTTGAGGGTGGTGCAGCACCTGCCGCACCCTTACTTCCAGCACATGTGGTCCTTTGATAAGTGCTACAGGATCTGACTGCTGAGTTCAGATCTGACAACTCCTTCCTAGACTCTATTGTTTGCCTTAGGAAAAGCTGTGGTCACATGAGGTTCCAGATTGTTGTTTTAAAATCAAAATTCAACCAACTACAAGAAGACCTTCTCTGGGGTCCTCAGTGGTGGACCTTACACCGCGGCAAAGTCTCTTCCACAATTCCTACCAGTAGAAGGTGCAAGGCACAGGGATGAGGCTCCCCTACTTACAACATATATCAAGAAACTTCTTAGGTGATGGAGGTTTTGTTAACAAAAAATACACCATGCGATTTTCACTCGTATTTTGCTGTATCGCTGACAAATAAATTCATTGAGCGCACAACTCTTTTCATGGCAAAGTCACAGAAACAATGTTCATGGCACATATTTCCAAATATGCAAATTTCATGTAATATGCAGAATGCATGCTGTTTAAATTACACAGTGTTCAAACGCATCCGATCCTCAGTCAATTATGGCAAGTTTTCAATACCCAACAGAACTGTAGGAGTGCCTCTTACTAAGCACAGAACAGCAGAATCCAGCTCATTACGTTTGGCATTTTTCTATCTCTGAACTACTTCCTGTCTAATTAAAGAATCCCTATATTTAGTTTAGATACTCGTATGCAACTCAAATCCTATCTCAGTAATAGCCATATTTATCTGCTGTTCCCCAACACATCTTTCCAAGCTCAGGAATGATGAGGCTTAGCGACTGTCTACTTCATTACTACCTCTGTATTAACTTAGGAATATAAGTGTTTGGCATACAGCGGTTAACCTCTGGTACCCATTAACCAACCAAAGAATATTAAAGTGTTGATACTTGGTTTAGACTTTTCAAAGCACTGCATGCCATAAGTTAGCTCCCTGTGAGCACCATGGATACCAGAATGGTTTGTACACTTCTGGCAAAAGCATCTCTCACTACAGTCAGGTCTCATTCACTCAAACCGCCTCGGTATATGACATTAAAGTCTAATGAGTGGGAGTCCAAACAGGATCTTCCAGTGAGTAAAATCAGTGACCAGTCTGCTATTCATTGGTATTACCCCTCAGCTAATTCAAGGAAGTCAATAGCTAACGCAGCTAGTACCCTCTTCTACCCCACTGCTAATTTAAGAACATCTACTGTTAGTGAGCTGTGTTTATTGCCCCAAAAGTAACTCTAAGTAACTAAGATGCTGATAGTAGCGCACTTATTCCTTTCTCCTCCCCTTTACTAACGAGCACATTGATATTTTGCATCACCTTTGCTATCTTGTATTGTCTACTAACTGAAGGATATAGCTACTTTGTATGTTCTGTTCTGTCCTTTGCTATATCAAGAATATTGATATGTCAGACTATTGTTTCTCTCTGCCACTCCCCTATTACATCAGAATCTTAATATTTAACACTGCTAATGCTTTCATTCACCCTCAACTTCTTCATGAACGTCAATACCTAGCACAATTACTCCTCTCTACAGCCCCATTACTACTAAAGAAACATTGGTATGTAGCACCAACAACCCCCCCGCCAACCCTTTCATTAGCGCATGAGTGTTAATCTGTAGCACAGCTCCTCAATTTACTAATCCATCACTAAGGGAAGGAGCTACATATTTAGTGAAGAACAACAAAATTTAGTGTGGCTAACCCTCGTTCATGTGGAAGCATTGGCATTTAGTGCTGTTATGCCTCTAAACTACCACTCTACTAAAAAGAACATACACCTTTTGTATTGTTATTTCCTCTTCCCAGAAACATCACTTTTAGGAGCACTATTTTCTCTTAAAGCTCTCTAGTAATTCAAACGAACTTCCTCATCATGAAAGAATGATGCATTCTAGCTCTATAGCTCTGTAATGCGCCAAAAGCATCCCTGTACTGCTGGATAAACAGGTCTCCAGTCCTTGCTGTGAAGTGCTAGCATTCTGCCCCCCTGCTGAGCTTCAAACCTCCCCAATGTATTCTATGGTTCCATTGGCTGCCTATAACATTTCCTTATAATCACTTCTCAACATATTCCCGTCTCATACCAATTACACTCATTGCCATCCTCTCTTTATTCACTTTGCTCTCTTATCATCACCTGCTACTAACACCCTCTGTTGCGGCTCATATCTTCACCCCTTCCTCTATCACAGGGTAATTGTGTCTGATGATTTAAATCAATTCTTAAATTATACAATGGACAAAAACCTAGGCAGTGTGGATTCACCTCCTCTGGCATGTAGACATAAGCAGTTTACATAGGCACGCTAGTTCATAGAGTAGACTATGTGGAAGGTGTCTTGGTGTAAGGTCTGATGACCTGATACATGCTATTAAAGCGTTTTATGTCATTGCCTTTGGGGTATAGTGATGCACCTGACATACATTACGTCTACATCTAGTACCTCATTAATTTTACCCTGTCAAGTACCTCTAACTCAATGGCATTTGATTAGGCTTACCATTACTTCAAATTAAATATATTGAGGTAAAAAAAAGTATGCAGGTTTAAGGTTAGAAAAGAGTAAGGGTAACAACATTAGATCTGGTAAGGTTAGGGTCAGGTAGGTGAGAAGAAGAGGGTACAGGTAAAGGAGAGGGTGAGCGTAATGGTAGAGAATAGGATTGTAGTAAGGGATATGTTAAGGGTTTTTGGGGCTAGTATGAGGATAAGAGAATGGGATGTGTTTAGGTTTATGGTAAGAATAAAGATAGATATAAAGTACGGGTAAAGGTAATGGATACATCTTAATTAGGGCAGGGATACGGAGAAAGGTGAATAACGTGTTCAGAGATAGTGTTAGATCAAACGTTAGGGTAGGGAATAGTTTTAGGGCAAGTTTAAGAGCTGGAGCAAAGGAAATCTACAGGTGAGGTTAAGAGTAAAAAAATATTTATGGAAGTGGAAAAGAGTTGGGTTATGGTAAGGGAAACAATAAGGCTCACAGCTAGATAAATGTTTACAGATAGTGTTAGACTATAGGTAAAGAATATGTATAGGTTGGGGTACGGATAAGGAAAAAGTCAAAGAACATGTTTAGAGTTGGTGCCAGGTTAAGGGATAGGTTTATGGCAAGAAATAGGTTCAAATTAAGGCTAAGGGTTGAAGTAAGAGAAAACTATAGCGTTAGGATAAGAGTAAAGGAAAGGTATAGGCTTGGGGTAATGGCAAAGTATGTGGTTAAGGTATGTTCTTTGGGAAACTGGATGAGGGTGAGATACAAAGGTGCTGAAAGTAGGTGTGTGTGTTGGGGGAGGGTAAATGAGTAATAAAGATGCCTGTAATTTTTGTTTTTATCTTTTCACATTTGCTGTGCATTTAAGGACAGAAGTCAAATGTCAGGCTATGTCTTCTGACGAATTGCTGCCTATTGTTTTAACACTGAGATTGCTGTCAGACAAAGAGAAGTAAACAGCAAAGTGAAAGGCTTTTTGTTAAGCAATTTATGTGATAATCCTGCTGTGGACAGAGAGTGTGAAAGGAAAGGGAATAAGATGTCATATTTTTCCTAGCACACAACAAAATTGAAGAACCTGTAAATGAAATGTACAAACATTTCTAAGCATATGAGCCGTTAGGAAAGCACAAATGAAGCATATTTTTAATTATGAAACATGATGGAAACAACAAAAAAATAGTATCAAAGCAAATCAAGACATTTTACCTGGTGATGCACAAATTAAATTGGGTGAAACCCGTTTTCCTCACATGGCTTGTGTGCTGTGTAGTTTTGCCAGTAAAACTGTATGTCAGTGCAAATTTAGTGGCCATTTCCATGGAAAATGTGTTGTCTCAATAACAGTCCTCTAACACATTATGCTTTACTAATCTATTTGCGGAACTGTGCTCCAAAATGAACCAACCACATACCACACCCTTCTCTTGCTGAATGGGCGTGGCCCCTTTGCTGCACCTTGTCTTTTCTGTAACTGCTTGGATTTTCCACAGTCCTTATGCCTTCAGTGACGTGACACTGATGGCAGCACCCCCACTCTAAAGATTGTTCGAGCATCACTGTTAAAAGACGAATGGTGTTGATTTAGTAGAAAAAGACATATTAATAAAAGGCAGATGAGCGGATTTTTACAGGATAAAGACGGGTTTGGCTAAGACAGTGACTTCGATCCTTGAAGAACATCAATTTCTCTGCACCACTTCAGGAAAAACATGCCTAGAGATATGACCTTCATTCTTCGTCTGCCTGTCCAGGCACGCCTGGACCTGAAATCTATCTTGTATTTCTGCGCTAGAAGATTGTTATTTTGGAAAGTCTTGGGGGAGGAGCGCGGGGCAGATGGAGCAACTGATAAAACTGCCATCTGGAAGTTGCTCACGTGTTCCTCTTCTGCATTAATTTAATTTTCATTGGAATAAACCCCGCCATGTGGTCATAGCTGCTGCTTCCAAACACTCTCTGCTCTCGCATTAAAATGTGACAAGCTGGCGATCTCTCTCAAAAACTGATTTTTTATGTCTTAGCCTGAAAATGAATCCTGCGTTTAAGTGGGCGGGGCATTAGCTTTGCACCCTTTGTTGCTCATACTATTAACAAGACATGGTGAAACATAGATCTGCCTCTAAAGGCAGTGTCAGCTTTCACATTCAGCAGTGGAGCAAAATTAAGTTTTTCCGTTTGTTATCAAATAAGGAACACAAAAATGTTCAAAAATAATTGGCCTTCTTGAACAAAAACGAATACAAATGGCCCAGACCGAGTACTGGTAAAAACCTGTGTTCACCGTTCCTAACTTCGGAGGCAATAAAACAAGCGAAAACGAATTTTGCTTTGTTTCTCTGTTAACTCGTTTCCCCACCCCCCATGTCTCCTGCGTGCCAGTTTAGATGATAGGGTTCGCAATCAACGTTTTCAGTATAAGCCTAGTAGGATAACATTTTGCTTGCCATTCTTGCGAGGCCAGCAAACCATTAAATTCTCAGCACAGGACATGAAAGAAGGACTTTAAGATCAAGGGTCTTTCGGCATAAGTTACCAAACAGTGCTTACTGGCACCAAGGAATGAACGCCCATCATTCGGAATAGAGAGAAAGGGATTTACATCATGTTTGGGGATGGAACTTTTGTGATACACTTAAACTCTGGAGAATATAGGCACTGCAGTCGATGGCCAGAGTGTGGACGTCTCTTTTTCAGGCTCTTGTTTTCTTTCACTTACGTTCCTGTGTGTGAAGTTAGACTTACACACACCAAACCCTAATACACCAAGTCAGGAACTGTAGTTGTGTGCCTGCAGCGAGCGACAGTTATGAATGCAGTGGTTTCACTAAACGTGTAGAACTGTCCACACTATTGACTGTCGGAACAGCTTTTCCAGGGAAGATTCACTCACCACTATGCACTTTCAGGGGAACGCCTGGAGGACCCAGGGTGGAGAGCTGCTGAAAGAGACGGAAATGTAGAGAATGCGCCCATCTTTAGGGGCCATATGTATGAACACATTTTCCCATAGACATACAATGGGTAAAAACCTTTGATACATCTGGCCCTAGATTTGGCTTGATAGCATTTATTCAACAAACGTTTTTGGAAGTGGTAGATCAAATAAATCGAGTGTGGGATTACTGACTTTGTGATTGGTTAAAGGGACTGCATCATGCTCCAGGGATAAAGTTCATCGCGGATCTCCTGGCGGTACGTGCTTAGTCTTTGCTTCATTTGTTCCAAATGGAGTAAAATGCTTAAACAAGCACTGTGAATGATAATAGGACTGGATTTAAAGAATGTTGTATGGTAGTGTGGAGCATTACAAGTAAATAGCATGGGAATGGATAAGTATTTGCGTAGAAGCAAAAAACTATATAAGAATATTGCTGTAGTTTAAAAGGTCAGGTACTGCTGCACAGCCAAGCCAGACCTAAACATCTGTGTAGATTAATGACTGCCCTCCTGCTGCCAGAAAAAAATACCATAAACTATCTAATTAGCTAAGACACTTTTACAGCATTACAATGTCATGTTACAATATTAGTGCAGGTTAAAAGGTCAGGTGACTGCTGCACTGCCAAGCCAAACCTAAGACTAGATGTAGATTAATGACTATCCTCATGCTACCATAGAAAACGTAATCAATTATCTATTTATCTAAGACACTTTTACAGCACTACAAAGTTATCTGTGAACCTCTGAAAGGTCAAGCTCAGGGAGCTGGAAAAAAACAAAACAAAATGATCACAGCTGTTTGTGGAGCAAGCACTTTTTTGTGGAAGCCTGGAATTATTTTCCTGATCAAAACATGTACTCCTGTCTCCCAACATGTGGCCACAGCCAAAGTCCCTCTCTAAAGATGCTCACATAGTTGTCTGGCCTCAGATGTGCTGTCACGCCAGACCATAAGAAGGTGCTTATAAAAGTACACCAAAAGCTAGAAACACATTGTTCGGAGTACATAAGCAGTCTAGCAACCCTAAATAAACATAAAGCCTGTATCTCCCCACCGCTGATTATGTTTCATTCATCCATTTTATACTTGCCATTCTATGAAAGCTTGCTAACAGTATTTGTTTAGTGTTGAATTGTGTGTGTATATTTATGGGTGCTTCATGGGTGTGTAAGCATCAGTGTGGAGGTCTGTGTTCACATGATATCATGTATGTTTGGTTGTCTTTTATGTCTGTAAGGTGGTCTGTGTGAATGGGTGGATGTAGGTCTTGGTATCTCTGTGCATGGGAGTATGTATGTCTATGTGCATGGCTACCTCTACAGGGAGTGCAGAATTATTAGGCAAATGAGTATTTTGACCACATCATCCTCTTTATGCATGTTGTCTTACTCCAAGCTGTATAGGCTCGAAAGCCTACTACCAATTAAGCATATTAGGTGATGTGCATCTCTGTAATGAGAAGGGTGTGGTCTAATGACATCAACACCCTATATCAGGTGTGCATAATTATTAGGCAACTTCCTTTCCTTTGGCAAAATGGGTCAAAAGAAGGACTTGACAGGCTCAGAAAAGTCAAAAATAGTGAGATATCTTGCAGAGGGATGCAGCACTCTTAAAATTGCAAAGCTTCTGAAGCGTGATCATCGAACAATCAAGCGTTTCATTCAAAATAGTCAACAGGGTCGCAAGAAGCGTGTGGAAAAACCAAGGCGCAAAATAACTGCCCATGAACTGAGAAAAGTCAAGCGTGCAGCTGCCATGATGCCACTTGCCACCGGTTTGGCCATATTTCAGAGCTGCAACATCACTGGAGTGCCCAAAAGCACAAGGTGTGCAATACTCAGAGACATGGCCAAGGTAAGAAAGGCTGAAAGACGACCACCACTGAACAAGACACACAAGCTGAAACATCAAGACTGGGCCAATAAATATCTCAAGACTGATTTTTCTAAGGTTTTATGGACTGATGAAATGAGAGTGAGTCTTGATGGGCCAGATGGATGGGCCCGTGGCTGGATTGGTAAAGGGCAGAGAGCTCCAGTCCGACTCAGACGCCAGCAAGGTGGAGGTGGAGTACTGGTTTGGGCTGGTATCATCAAAGATGAGCTTGTGGGGCCTTTTCGGTTTGAGGATGGAGTCAAGCTCAACTCCCAGTCCTACTGCCAGTTCCTGGAAGACACCTTCTTCAAGCAGTGGTACAGGAAGAAGTCTGCATCCTTCAAGAAAAACATGATTTTCATGCAGGACAATGCTCCATCACACGCGTCCAAGTACTCCACAGCGTGGCTGGCAAGAAAGGGTATAAACGAAGGAAATCTAATGACATGGCCTCCTTGTTCACCTGATCTGAACCCCATTGAGAACCTGTGGTCCATCATCAAATGTGAGATTTACAAGGAGGGAAAACAGTACACCTCTCTGAACAGTGTCTGGGAGGCTGTGGTTGCTGCTGCACGCAATGTTGATGGTGAACAGATCAAAACACTGACAGAATCCATGGATGGCAGGCTTTTGAGTGCCCTTGCAAAGAAAGGTGGCTATATTGGTCACTGATTTGTTTTTGTTTTGTTTTTGAATGTCAGAAATGTATATTTGTGAATGTTGAGATGTTATATTGGTTTCACTGGTAATAATAAATAATTGAAATGGGTATATATTTTTTTTTTGTTAAGTTGCCTAATAATTATGCACAGTAATAGTCACCTGCACACACAGATATCCCCCTAACATAGCTAAAACTAAAAACAAACTAAAAACTACTTCCAAAAATATTCAGCTTTGATATTAATGAGTTTTTTGGGTTCATTGAGAACATGGTTGTTGTTCAATAATAAAATTAATCCTCAAAAATACAACTTGCCTAATAATTCTGCACTCCCTGTATATCATATGTTCTATGTGGGGTTGTCTTTAGATCTAGTGGGCTTTGTACTTCAATATTTGTTAGTGTGGTGCTACACCTTGTATGTAAAGGTTTGTTCAAACAATTTTGATATGTGCATGAATGCTGTGTGTCTCTGTGTAAAGCACCCTGCAAGAAAGAAACAAAGATGTTGAGTTTGTGAGTGCTTGTTAAGTTTGCCTTTGTTCAGTTTCCGCTGTACTACGAGGTCATCAATTGTATTCCTTTGATGGAGTGAGAAAAATGCTTGTGTCATTCTTCTTTAGAGGGGTTTAGCTTCCTCACTACATTAATTCAACATCTAAAATTCTCATTCGTGGCTTAGTTTGAAAGAAGTCCCTTCTTATCAGAAATCACTGATACCACAGTCCTAAGCAGTTTTAATAAGTGGATTGTGAAGTATAAAGAAACGAGCAAACACTTTCAAGCTCGGTCAAACATACAGGGTCGTGCTCACACTTAGACTGGACCCTCAATTTCACGACCATCTCGACTGTACACGTGATACAGCTCTTAACGTCGCTTTCACAACTACACTGCACCACTAAAATTTGATTTCATCTTCAGATGCTCCAATAAAGGGCCCAACTAGAAAGTGCCAGTAGACTATAATACAATATCTGTTTGTGGCCATTATGGTTGTTGTCTAAACCAGGTGCCCAGAAACTCTGTGTATGTCTAAGTAACATATCAGCATCGCAACCATACACGAATGGCAGACACTAAAGAGAAAACGATCAGAAAGGATCACAGAAGATCAAAAGATCAGAGAATTCAAAACCTGCTCAGAAACGTACTAAGCAGGGCCCTCCATCGCCGGATTCCCCAATCAAAGGGAAACAGGACCTAGCCAATAACTTCAAAACTATCCTCCACAAGGTCAACGATTTGTATGTCTTATCAGAATCTAACAAAGCCAACACGCAAACCCTAAACACGAAATGGGAGGTCTCAGACAAGATGGGAGGGCTCTTGCTAACCGAATGGATGAGGCAGAATCAGAAATTAGTACCCAGGAAGATAAACACCGCTCTCACACAGAGAACTCAGATACTCTGTCACGCAAAGTTCTCTCGTTAGAAAAATACATTTCAGCATTAGAGTATAGAAATAGAAGGGGGAATTTTTGACAACACGGAAAACAAAGAAAAGTCCTGTGTAACGTTCCTTGAACCATGGCTGCCACAGGTGCTGGATATATCATTTGACCACACATTCGAGATCGAAAGAGCTCATAGGCTTCCAACGCACTCCAACGCTTTATCACCTGATCATCCTAGAGCCCTTATCTTTCGGACACTCCATTACAGACACGCAGAAATGACCTTGGAACGTATGAAACAGGTGAAAACTATTCTCTGGAATGGTCACAAAATAGGAATCTCCCACAACTACTGCAAGTTTACAGCTGAATGGAGGAAAACATTTCTGGCGTTGCATCCTGAACTCAAATCCTTGAATATTATGTTTTCCTTTGCACGCCATACCAAGATGAGGATCATCTTCAAGGGTAGCCCAAGGTTCTTTGACAAACCGAAGGTCTTAGAGACATTTCTGAGACAATTATCTGATTCCCATATGACACATTCACTGGCATCCACATCACCTCTATGTTAAAGGATGTCTTCTTTAACCAACTAGTCAATGCCAAATGTTGGCATCCTTATATAAAGGTTCTTTATGTTGAAGTCCAATGTCGATATCCTTATATAAATGCTCTTTATGAAAAGGCTTATGTAAAGGTTTATGAAAAAGGTACTCTTCTTATTTTACATGGTTCACCTCCTACTCTGCTTTACTAAGTGGGGATAGTTACTAGACATATCACCTTAGATTTAGCAGTTGGAACTGTTAGATTCTGAATCAATACTTTTTCACCACCCTTCTTTATCAAATGTCGGAAATGCCCTCTTCTTGAAGGATTAGTTAGCCCCTGTTAGCTTCGGGCCTCCAGATTATTTTTTACAAGATTGCTTTGTTACAGCATAACATCTGATGCTTACCAAGCAAATGTACACTATTGTAGTTCCTCTTAATGTTATTCCACTCTTCTCCTAACCTCGTTTGTGGTACCGTCCTCTCCACTGAGGCCTCCGCGGCTCTCTTTCTGACTGTAGGGGTGTAGGAGGGAGAGGGGAGTCCGTTTTTGTGTGTGTTTTGGTTATTCCTGTTAAAAGTTGGTACAATGCTTTTTTCTGTCACCAAAGAAAGATCATACACCCCTCACTTGCAGCGAATTGTTATTTCTGTTCTTGCTTTCCTCTGGAGGCTTCCTGACACTTGCTTTAATTCTCCCTCACCCTTCGAGGCGCCTCCATGCTAGCTGACAGAATGACCAGAAGCAAAATATTGTTTGAGGACTCAAACATTGCATAAAATTATTTATCTAGATACCAAAGGTTTCAACCATCCAATCAAGCGAAAGGAGTTATTGGACTGTTGTCATATATTAAAAGCTAATATTATACTTCTTCAGGAGACCAGAGCTGGGGTGACAGCAGCTCGCAGAATGCAACATTCATAGGTCTCTGACTGCATGTGTTCTCCTGCTATTAAGAAAAATAATGTAGTGTTTATACTCTACTTGCCAAAAAAGCCAAATGTTCTATTGACCTGTACACTCATGGCAAGGAGGGTAAATGGATGTTCTCTAAATTTATGAAAAATAGTTTCTTGTCCTTTATAGTCAATACCTACGCTGTTACTGCCAACGTCCAATCATTTTGGTCCTCTCTGAACAAGAAACTCCATGAAATCCCTAAAAATAGTGAAGTCATCTTAGGGGGTAAATTTAACCTCCCCTTTGACACCACTTTAAACAGACTCTCACAGTTTACATAAAGACCTAACAGATCTCACACGGAAGACAATGACTTAATTGGCATTTGGAGACTATACAACCCAGCAGGTAGTGACTTTACCTTTTACTCGCACACTCTATCCAGAACAGACTATTTTTTCATGAGCTAAAACCTAGTCCACTTATCTGCTGAGCCAACTATGGAACCCATTCTCACATCAGATCACGCCTGTATTACAATTACTTTAAACTTACCTTCACAACAAAATAAATCTGGCTCGTGGAGAATGATCGATGAGGTGCTACTGGACCCCGAGTCAAAGAATGGCACTGCTCAGTCCCAAATTAACCTTTTTTTTTTTTTTTTACAGAGAAAATTGCTTCAGAAACAGATATGGAAATTATATGGGATGCCATGAAACCCACTATCCCAGGGGGCATGATTGCCTTAATGTCAAATAAAAATAAATAACTCAATGCGAGACCAAATCTTCTAGAGAAACAAATGGACACCCTGGAAAAAAATGGGTTCGCCAATCCTGATCCCTCAATAACAATCAAAGTAAAACATCCTACATACAACACAAATACAACAACATTTTAAGTGATAAAGCTTGTTTGGTCTAATAAACTTAAGGCTAATAATCTTCTAGAATGAAATAAAGCAAGGGGATTGCTTGCAGCAACACTTAAGGATTCAAAACAACATGCCAACACAGCAGTGTTCCAAAAATTCTATTCAGATTTTTATAATACGCTACAAATAATGACTCCGCTAATGTAAAAGCATGCAAAAAATCCTAGATTCTTTGATCTTCCCACTCCATCAGATGATGAGTTCGTAACTCTTAGTAATCCAGTATCAAAAGAGGAAATTCTTACAGTCATCAAATCTCTCAAACCAAAAAAGCCTCTGGTCCAGATGGATTTTCAGCCTCTTTGTCTCTTTGCAAAAAAACATTAAACATATCCTGATACCTCACCTCCTTACCCCCTTCAACAATTCTGACACAAAAGGTGAACTTTTGGGTTCTGCCACTGAAGCCCACATAATAGTAATTTCAAAAGAAGGCAAGGACTTACTGGAGATGAAAATCTTCAGTCCCATCTCCCTACTTAACACTGATTATAAAATCTGTACTAAGATCTTAGCTCCCAGACTGCAAAAGATCTTCCCATCGCTTATTTATCCATCACAAACAGGTTTTGTTAAGGGGCGTTTGGCAGCGGATCATATCAGGACCTTTTTTCAAATACTCGAAAAAGCCAAACACATAACTTTTCCCTCCATGGACATGGTCTTGGATGTGGAGAAGGCCTTTGATAAAGTTTCATGGACTTTTTTAAGACCAACCCTCAAGAAATTTCACCTAGGCCTTTGTTTTATTCGCATGACCATAGCAATTTACCAAAAACCTCTAGGACATATTAAAATCAATGGCCAATTGTCAGATATCTTTACCTTATCTCAAGATACCAGACAAGGATCACCACTAACCCCTCTCCTCTTTTTGCTCTCAATCGAACCAATTCTCCACTCTATTAGGATTAATAATACAATCCAGGGCATCCCATTCAAGAATGGACCAGACAAATTAGTAGCATGTGCAGATGACAGTTTGATTTTCTCCACAGATGCAGAACAACTAATCCCAGAAACACTCAGGGTTATAGCATCTTTTGCGAATGCTTCAGGTAACACACTGAATAAAGAAAAGAAGGATATTTTCCCTATAAATATACTGTTCCTCTTGCACATGGTAACCCCTTTTAGTTTAAAGTGACAACAGCACAAACTAAAATATTTGGGGATTGAATTCATGGGCACGATTGTGGAGACCAGGAACCATAAAAAGGCTATTTTACTAGCCAAAGTAAAAAAGTTAAGAGAAGCGTAGTCAGCAAAACACATTACATGGTGGGGGTGGATTGAATCTGTTAAAATGATACTCACACCACAAATTCATTTTTTGTCAGCATGTTCTTGGATAACCTTTCTATGTCCTTTCACAATTCCCTTATCACTATATATCAACGTTTATCTGGAAAGGCAAAACAGCAAGAATGTCTCACAACAAACTTCAACTCACAAAACTAAAGGGGGCCTGAACTGTCCTAATTTTGAAAATTATCAAACAAACTTTCTGGTGAAGGAAATGATTTGGTGGCTCCACCTTTTATTTATTGACCGCTCGGCCTGGGTTGATATCGAGTCAGAATTTGTCAACCCACTCTCTGGTATTAACATATTAACAACTGAAAAAATCAAAGTATCTCACTCCTCCAACATTATTAATGACAGTAAGAAGCTGTCTCTTTATATGGTTGACCAAAACAAGGTGCACTGTACAAAGAGTTCAAGCCATCCCCATAGGGGTAGGGTGGTCGAGCAGTTAGGCATATCAGAGGGTAGTGCTAAGCATGTAAAGCACACACATACAGTAAGTGAGATACACACTCAATAGAGAAATCAAACACCAATTTATAAAACTAACGCATACTTTTATATAAACTTTGATATCAAGATCACCTGAGTCAGGTGAGTGCTTTTCGAGTTATGAATTTGTGAAGTAGACACAGTGCATTTTTCAGAAAGCTGCAATACAATCCCATGGAGGAAACCAAAGACAGCAATCCAGGTAGAGTACAACGACTTACGGGACCAATCTCCTGGACTCAAGGGGGTTTTGGGGCAAGGTCCAAGGCCACACCAACAGGTCACCTCGGATACCTCTGGTGCGTCCAGGTGCAGAGGTGTTATTGCCCCGGTGTCCCATTCAAGTCCATGGGGATCGGTCTGGTTGCAAAGTCGCTGCAGGGATGGACTGAAAGGGCAGTCCAGGGGAACCCACAGGGGAGCTCAACCCTTAAGGTTCTCAGGCACGTGGGGACACTGTCAATCCACTACTCCTCAAACTGTAGGGTGCGGGTGCAGGGGTGTCGTCTGGTGTTGGGTCCAGAACTAGAGCTCCTCATGGTTGAAGGGGGGCCCACAGAAACACTCTGCAGGTGTGGACTGGGGGTCCAGGGTGACCAAGCCAACAAGTGGGCTTTGTTCTCACGAGGTGGGGAGATGTCAGGACAGATGGGTGCAGAAGTGTCTTAGGGCATCGGGTCTTTGCCTCCTGGTCACACGTGGTTGCTGGGGGTCTGCAGAAACAGTCTGCAGATGCTGTTGTGAAGTCCACAGTGGGTGTGCACAGGGTAGGCTTATCTTCTGGATGGCATGGGGACCACGCAGACACTGTTGGCCCACTTCAAGATGGGCTAGGTGGCTCAGGTGCAGCGGTGATGTCCGGCGTCAGGTTTTTTTGGCAGTCCTGGTCCTCTCAGTTCTTTCTTTGGTGCCTGCAGATGCAGGGGAGCAGCTCATCCGCATCAAAGGAGTTCTTCTTGGCGATTTGTGGAACACTGGCAGCTATCCCAGGTTCTTGGAGGCTGCAGCAACAGGACAGGTCAGTCGCTCCTCGATGGTCAGGTGCAGAAGGGAGGCTGGCAGGGCTGGCACCACGTCAGTTGTGCTCCTCCGTTCTCGGGTTCAGCAAGCTACTCATCCACTTCTTTTGTGTCCAGTGAAGATCTGATGATCTGATATCAGGGGTTCCCCTAAATACTCAATTTCGTGGGAATTAAGGGGAATGAAGGGTACTAGCCAAAGGGCTACTTACCCGTGGGGTCACTACATACCCTAGATGACCACTTCCTGTGAGCAAGAGGCATCTACCTGTCCAGAGTCCCTACATTCCATCACATGCAAGATGGGAGTAATTTCATAAGGTGTGTCCACTTCAGGCTGGCAACGCTAGGGGTTTTCCTAGTCTGGAAGTCCACACATTTCCTACATAGGTAATTTTACCACCTGTCCAGGTGCCATATGGTCCTTGAGACAGGGGGGTTGGCATTTTCCTCTGAGGAAGGCCACTTCTGCATATCAAAGGCAGTGGGCTTCTTTGAAGCTGCTGCCTTGGAATGCAGATCGTTCTTTGGGGCGGGGTAGGTAACACCCCTACCCGGACAGGCTTTTGTTTCTGACCTCTCAAGAGTGGAGGCTCTCCTCCTGGGAGGTCAGATTCTCATCTGTTGGTGGCAGGCTGGTCAGAACCGGTCAGTGAGCTAACCAGCAGTTGGTAGGCTTTTCAGGGGGCACCTTTAAGGTACCCTCTGGATGCATGTGTTAATAAATCCAACACTGGAATCCATGAGGGTTTATTAGTATGAGTTGTTTGATACCAAACATCCCTCGGTTCAGAGAAGCCATCATGTAGCTGGGGAACTTGTAGTGACCAGTTTACCAGGCCTGCTGTAGGGCTAAATTACACATATTGCAAGCAGTGTTTTAGGTTGTGTTTTCAATTGTGGATGCACCTTGTCACGCAGCCTACAATGACAGTCTGCATACGATTGGTGCTGGGTCCCTCAGAGTGGCACAAGTTGTGCTGCAGTTCTGAGGGTCCCTCTTCAGTACCCATGCCCTAGGTACAAGGGGTACCATTTACCAAGGGCTTACAGGGAGATGAAGGGAACCCAGTGCACTTCAGTCGAATTTGCATGTAAAAACCCAGGCAAAAAATGTTGGGGGGTTACCGCAACCAGAACCCAGCTCCCTACAATGACTATATCTTAGTTAGCAAATACCTAGACAAATGCTTTAAAAAGAAACTTAAAGGCTCAGAATTTGCACCCTTATGGTTTAATAAATGTATTAAACTAGACCCTGCCCTCACAATTTGGAGGAAATGTTTTTGGGCTGCTACAACGTGCAGGATTGACCATGCACAGGACAGGCTCAAACCGAGGATATACACGCTGTCCTACTCAAGTCTGAAATTGTGAACTGGATAGGGCCTTAGGCAGCATCTCTACCTAATAGTCATCACCTCCACCGATATATTCCTCTTGTCTTTGTCATGTTCTTATGCTAACTAAATGTTTCTACAGGTTTAGTTAACATCTCACTCTTGTCCTGTCTCAGTAGCACCATTACCATATTGCATAAGACCCTTTTCAGTGGGCCGATCCGTGCCACAATGAGTGGATTCCGCAGGCTTGTACTACAGCTGGTCACAAAATAGATGCTCTTCTGACGCCAATGATAGACCTATCTGAGCATGTACCATAAATTGTCATATAATATAAATTCCTAATTGGTCACAGACTGCCATGCCTTTGGATGCTCAATGCCACTCCTGGGTGGACTCATCACAGCAAGCCCAAAGGCTTAAAGGCTTATTGTAGAATGCACATTCTCTATGTGCTGCACCTGACTCAGTTCAGGACAGACCCTGGGCCTAAATTGCAGCTTGTGTTTTTAATGCCCACTGCCATGGATTGATCCCCCGCCGCTCCTGGGAAGACTTTAAGTGCATAAACTAAGTTTGATTGTATGATGGCCATTCATATGGGTGCCTCCTTGGCCATTCCTGTGTGAACTCCACAGTTGTTTGTTAGTGGTAGTGTGCATAACAAAGCAGGCTTCATTTAATCTGTGTGATACAGACCACTCTAAGATAGTGGGTATCTGTATGTTTGCATGACTGATTCTACCCTGACACTTTCTTTAACTCCTTAACCGCCACGGACATAATGGTCATGTCCGGTGACGCAGCACTGAGGCGCCACTGACGTAACAATAGCGTATAGCACCCCCTCCCCCCCTGAGAATTCCCCCCTACACCCAGAGGGCAGGGCTGGAAGGGGAATCGCCTCCCCTTCCATCTCCAACCCCCCACCCAGTGAGGTCGGATTACTTCAGCGCGCAATCAGAGGTCACCTCCCATCCAGCGCGATCCGTGGAGAAACAGATTAGTTTCTCCAAGGTACAGGGGCACGGGAAGTCAGGGAGTAATGAAAAAGAAAGGATTTTCCTTTCCGTTTCATGTCTCTCTGAGCATTCCAGCAGCACGATCGCATAGCGATCGCGCTACAGGAATGACACTAGACACCAGGAATGTCTGTTTTTTTAGGAAATTGGCATCAGGGGAGTGACCCTTTTGCCATTTTATCTAAGGCCATTTCTGCTCTGCCCCCCGGGCCAGGGGGGCAGAAGGCACTAGACACCAGGGATTTTTTATTTTTTTTAATTAGCATAAGGAGAGGGACCCCTTTGGCAAGGGTCGCTCCCCAAGGGGGGGCATTTTTTCTAAGGCCATTTCTGCCCCCCGGGGGCTGATCGGCCTGTATTAATTAGGCCGATCTGTCCCCAGGGGGGCAGAAGCCACTAGACACCAGGGTTTTTTTTTTTAATTGATAAGGGGAGCAACCCCATAGGCAAGGGTCACTCCCCGGGGGGGGCAATTTTATTTTAGGCCATTTTTGCCCCCCTCACTAGATACCAGGGATTTTTTTTTGTGCCAATTTTAGGCAGGGGTTGCTCCCCTGGGGAGGGGGGGGATTTATTTTAGGCCATTTCTGCCCCCTATTTTTGTAAGGCTCATCTGCCCCCAAGGGGGCAGAAAGCCCACCAGAGACCAGGGAAGACTTTTTTTCGAAAAAAGAGGGAGGGAGTATGGCCATACCCCCACCCCAAATAAATGAGAACAAAGTTGTTCTGCCCACCAATGGGCAAATGGGGCAATTACTCCCGATCCACTCACTGGGGGAGCAGAAAGCCTACTAGATGCCAGGGAATTAAAATAAAATAAAAAATAGTGGGGTGGTGGATACCAACCAGTATGGGCATAGTTATGCCCCCACCCCAAATGAAGGGAGTAACAGTCTTTCAGCTCTCTACCCACACACTAAAACATCTTATACCATGGCAAGCAAGAGAACATTTGATTATTTTGGGTTTTGGTTATACATTTGGGCCATGAGAGCTTGCCTAACTCTCAAAATCGTCCCACTTGGAATGGTGATGCAGCACTTTTGGACTTTGGGACACTGCCATGTAGAAAAATCGACAAGACCTAGATACATTTGAAAATAAAATATCTGCATGAGCCCAGGGTGGTGTGCTTCACATGCACCCGCACCTTTTTCCTACCCACAATGCCCTGCAAACTTCCAAATTTGCTTGAAATCACACATTTTCCCCACATTTTTGTGATGGAACCTTCTGGAATCTGCAGGAATCCACAAAATTCCTACCACCCAGCATTTCACATCTATACCGATAACAATTCTGCTTCACTTGTCAGCCTAAAAATGTTTTTTTTCCAAACTGTCCTTTTGGACCCGCTTTGGTTCCCCCTTACTTTCGATATGTTTTTGGCTCTTCCCTGTCACAGGCACTTGGCCCACCTACACGAGTGAGGTATCATTTTTATCAGGAGACTGAGAAGAACGTTCGGTAGTAGGAAATTTGTGCCAGTGCAGTGATCCCACACAGAAATGTGGGAAAAATATGTTTTTTTAGCTAAATTTGAGGTTTGCTGAGGATTCTGGGTAATAAAACACTGGGGGATCCACACAAGTCACACCTTCCTGGATTTCCTCAGGTGACTAGTTTTCAAAAATGTCTGGGTTTTGTTGTTTCCCTAGATGGCTGCTGAGTCCAGGACCAAAAACGCAGGTGGCCACCCGCCCCTGCAAAAACAGGTCGTTTTGTATTTGATAATTTTGATGTGTCCACGTAGTGTTTTAGGGCATTCACTTTCACGGGCACTAGGCCTACCAACACAGGTGAGGTACCATTTTCATCGGGAGACCTGGGGGAATAGTGGGTAGATGGAAGTTTGTGGCTCTCCTCACATTCCAGGACTTAACAGCATCGAAATGTGAGGAAAATGTGGGTTTTTTTGTCAAATTTTGAGGTTTGCTAAGGATTCTGGGTAACAGAACCTGGTGGGAGCACCACAAGTTACCCCATCCTGGGTTTCCCTTGGTATTTAATTTTCAGAAATGTCCAGGTTTGCTAGGTTTTCATAGGTGCCGGCTGAGCTAGAGGCCAAAATCCACAGCTAGGCACTTTGGAAAAACAGGTCAGTTTTCTTTGGGAAAATGGATTGTTTCTAGGTTGTGTTTGGGGGCATTTCCTGTTGCGGGCACTAGGCCTACCCACACAAGTGAGGTACCATTTTTATCGGGAGATTTGAGGGAATGCTGGGTGGAAGGAAATTTGTGGTGCCTCTCAGATTCCAGAACTTTCTATCACCGAAATGTGAGGAAAAAGTGCTTGTTTGCCAAATTGTGAGGTTTGCAAAGGATTCTGGGTGGCAGAACCTGGTCAGAGTCCCACAAGTCACCCCATTCTGAATTCCCCTAGATGTATAGTTTACAAAAATGTATAGGTTTACTAGGTTCCCTAGGTGCTGGCTGAGCTAGAGACCAAAATCCACAGCTAGGCACTTTGCAAAAAACAGGTCCGTTTTCTTTAAGAAAATGTGATGTGTCCACGTTGTGTTTTGTGGCATTTCCTGTCGCAGGCACTAGGCCTACCCACACAAGTGAGGTACCATTTGTACTGGGAGACTTGGGGGAATGTTGGGTGGAAGGAAATTTGTGGCACCTCTCAGATTCCAGAACGTTCTATCACCGAAATGTGAGGAAAATGTGTTTTTTTTGCCAAATTTTGAGTTTTGAAAAGGATTCTGGGTAACAGACCCTGGTAAGAGCCCCACAAGTCACCCTATCCTGGATTCCTCTACGTATCTAGTTTTTAAAAATACACAGGTTTGGTAGGTTTCACTGGGTGAGCTAGAGGCCAAAATCCACAGCTAGGCACTTTCCAAAAAACACATCCGATTTCAATGTAAAAATGTGATGTGTCCATGTTGCGTTTCCTGTCGAGGGCATTAGGCTTACCCACACAAGTGAGGTACCATTTTTATCGGGAGACTTGGGGGAACACAGAATAGCAGAACAAGTGTTATTGCCCCTTGTCTTTCTCTACATTTTATTCTTTCCAAATGTAAGACAGTGTGTAAAAAAAGACGTCCATTTGAGAAATGCCCTGTAATTCACATGCTACTACGGGGACCCTGGAATTCAGAGATGTGCAAATAACCACTGCTTCTCAACACCTTATCTTGTATCAATTTTGGAAATACAAAGGTTTCCTTGATACCTGCTTTTCACTCTTTATATATCACCAAATGAATTGCTGTATACCCAGTATAAAATGAAACCTCATTACAAGGTGCAGCTCTTTTATTGGCTCTGGGTACCTGGGTTCTTGATGAACCTACAAGCCCTGTATATCCCCGCAACCAGAAGAGTCCAGCAGATGTAACGGTATATTACTTTTGAAAATCTGACATCACAGGAAAAATTTACAGAGTAAAACATGGGGAAAAATGGCTGTTTTTTTTCACCTCAATTTCAATATTTTTGTATTTCAGCTGTTATTTTCTGTAGGAAAACTTTGTAGGATCTACACAAATAACCCCTTGCTGGATTGAGAATTTTGTCTACTTTTAGACATGTTTAGCTGTCTGGGATCCAGCATTGGTTTCACACCCATTTCTATCACTAACTGGAAGGAGGCTAAAAGCACAAAAAATAGTACAGTCCCAGTAAAATGCCAAAATTGTGTTGAAAAATTAGTTTTCTGATTCACACCTCCTGTTCCTGAAAGTTGGGACGATGGTGATTTTAGCACTGCAAACCCTTTGTTGATGCTATTTTCGGGGAAAAAACCACAAGCTTTCTTCTGCAGCCCTTTTCCCATATTTTGTTTAAAAAATGAACGTTTTGCTGTATTGTAGCTAATTTCTTGGTCCCTCGAGGAGAACCCACAATCTCTGGTTACCTCTGGAATCCCTGGGATATTGGAAAAAAAATATGCAAATTTGGCGTGGGTATCTTATGTGGACAAAAAGTTATGAGGGCCTAAGTGCAAACTGCCCCGAATAGCCAAAAAAAGGCCTGGCACCTGAGGGGGGAAAAGGCCTGGCAGGAAAGGGGTTAAACACTACTGTAGGCCTAGAACCATGCCCACATCATCACAGATTCAGCTTTCTTGGTCATGATAAAACACTTCCATCACAGGCTAAGAATTCTCTCACCCTCTGTGCTGTGATGACACTATCATCACAAGACGCAGCACCAAATTACGTTAAGAGCATTCCGGCCCTCAAGCACATCCATACATTACCCACATCGGCCACATGACAGGCACATACTCTAGCCATGGCACTCCCACAAAGTAGCGTGCTACCCACATGCAAAGGCACATCGACGCCTACTCCGAGGCATGAAGAGCCAAATAAAGCTAATACAGTACTATACAGTCTTACAGAGGTGCAGTGTCGAGAGCTACACCTATCTGCATTTACTGAAAAGTAATTGAATTTCTACCAGAGATGATAAATACATTAAAGAATAAGGGACACAAGAGCATAATCAGTGTGAGTGGATACATTTTTTCTAAGCAACTTTATGATCTTGATACAATTATATAGCATAGGGGCAACGAACACTGTGGTGCTCCACTCAAAACATGGGGGGCGGTCCCAAAGTGGTTTTCAACAATGGATGGTGATGGCTCGCGGGCAGTTGGGGAGTACATTTCAGTGGAGGAGTCTCAGAAAGCTAAAAAAAAAACAGAATTGGCATACACGTTGGTTAGAGTGGGTAGAACGGTGTGATAGACGATTGCATACTTCTTGCAAGGGTGTAGTGCATCCTCTCAAAAACAAGGTTAGCACTATGTATACTGCCCTGACATTGTCGGAGATCAAGCCAACCTAGTAATGGTAAAGAAGTGTGGGCTTATTTTAGTGGTGGGTGACGAGGGTGGACATTCAACGCGGAGTACCTTCTCCACGGAAGAGAATGTCTGTTTGGGACTTGCCATCATGAAGCCTAGTTATTTTTGTTTGTACCTAGTGCATTGACTATGAACCTAGCTGTGTGCAAGGGGAGGATGGCGTCAGATCATTGCATATTCAGGGCGAGTATCTTGCTGTTCTTAACATTATGGAGATGAAAGGTTCCTAATAGCATACTGATGCTAAAGCGGACTTCGTAATTTATAGCAAAGGGGAGTGATACTGGAGGAGTATCTTATATGAAGCACAAGCTCAAATATTCAGACAGACAAATAGAAATGCCTTGAAAATGAAGATTATTACTGGCTTTTGGCTGGGTTGCTAAGAATCCTCGTTCAATTGCTCAAGATGTTACCACCTCTTCCTTCTTTGAGCA
Source organism: Pleurodeles waltl (assembly GCF_031143425.1). Classification (NCBI taxonomy): domain Eukaryota; kingdom Metazoa; phylum Chordata; class Amphibia; order Caudata; family Salamandridae; genus Pleurodeles; species Pleurodeles waltl. The sequence goes on along the minus strand of NC_090445.1, from coordinate 739,513,491 downwards.
AATTAGATCTCGGCTTGGGAATTCATACTAAAAAAAACACTTTAAATTGAAGGGTAAAAGGTATGAAACAGCATGGTCTATTCAGCAATATTTATTGTTTCCATTATTTCAGATTTTCAGTTTTCCGTTTCCCCAATTTTTTCTTGGTTGTATTTGGTGTTTTCGTTTCGTTTCGTTTTTCCATTCTGTTTCTGGATTACCTTCCCTACCTCAGAAATCAAGAGAAAACAAGGGTAATTCGCTTCAGAACTCAGTCAGCTGCCTCAATGTCACCGAGTTCCAGGAACTAAATACTGGCAGGGTCGGACTGGGACAGATAATAGGCCCCAGCTCCAAAATAAAAGTTGCCCCATTAGTGTAACAGATAGATAAAAAAGTGCCCCATATTTTTAATTCAGGGTATGTAAAGAAATGGCTCCCTGTTGCAGTTACCCCCCACTTTTTGCCTGATACTGATGCTGACTTGACTGAGAAGTGTGCTGGGACCCTGCTAACCAGGCCCCAGCACCAGTGTTCTTTCACCTAAAATGTACCATTGTTTCCACAATTGGCACACCCTGGCATCCAGATAAGTCCCTTGTAACTGGTACCTCTGGTACCAAGGGCCCTGATGCCAGGGAAGGTCTCTAAGGGCTGTAGCATGTATTATGCCACCCTAGAGACCCCTCACTCAGCACAGACACACTGCTTACAAGCCTGTGTGTGCTGGTGAGAACAAAATGAGTAAGTCGACATGGCACTCCCCTCAGGGTGCCATGCCAGCCTCTCACTGCCTATGCAGTATAGGTAAGACACCCCTCTAGCAGGCCTTACAGCCCTAAGGCAGGGTGCACTATACCATAGGTGAGGGTACCAGTGCATGAGCACTGTGCCCCTACAGTGTCTAAGCAAAACCTTAGACATTGTAAGTGCAGGGTAGCCATAAGAGTATATGGTCTGGGAGTCTGTTTTACACGAACTCCACAGCACCATAATGGCTACACTGAAAACTGGGAAGTTTGGTATCAAACTTCTCAGCACAATAAATGCACACTGATGCCAGTGTACATTTTATTGTAAAATACACCACAGAGGGCACCTTAGAGGTGCCCCCTGAAACTTAACCGACTGTCTGTGTAGGCTGACTAGTTCTAGCAGCCTGCCACAAACCGAGACATGTTGCTGGCCCCATGGGGAGAGTGCCTTTGTCACTCTGAGGCCAGTAACAAAGCCTGCACTGGGTGGAGATGCTAACACCTCCCCCAGGCAGGAATTGTCACACCTGGCGGTGAGCCTCAAAGGCTCACCTCCTTTGTGCCAACCCAGCAGGACACTCCAGCTAGTGGAGTTGCCCGCCCCCTCCGGCCAGGCCCCCACTTTTGGCGGCAAGGCCGGAGAAGATAATGAGAAAAACAAGGAGGAGTCACTGGCCAGTCAGGACAGCCCCTAAGGTGTCCTGAGCTGAGGTGACTCTAACTTTTAGAAATCCTCCATCTTGCAGATGGAGGATTCCCCCAATAGGGTTAGGATTGTGACCCCCTCCCCTTGGGAGGAGGCACAAAGAGGGTGTACCCACCCTCAGGGCTAGTAGCCATTGGCTACTAACCCCCCAGACCTAAACACGCCCTTAAATTTAGTATTTAAGGGCTACCCTGAACCCTAGAAAATTAGATTCCTGCAACTACAAGAAGAAGGACTGCCTAGCTGAAAACCCCTGCAGCGGAAGACCAGAAGACGACAACTGCCTTGGCTCCAGAAACTCACCGGCCTGTCTCCTGCCTTCCAAAGATCCTGCTCCAGCGACGCCTTCCAAAGGGACCAGCGACCTCGACATCCTCTGAGGACTGCCCCTGCTTCGAAAAGACAAGAAACTCCCGAGGACAGCGGACCTGCTCCAAAGAAAAGCTGCAACTTTGTTTCCAGCAGCTTTAAAGAACCCTGCAAGCTCCCCGCAAGAAGCGTGAGACTTGCCACACTGCACCCGGCGACCCCGACTCGGCTGGTGGCGATCCAACACCTCAGGAGGGACCCCAGGACTACTCTGATACTGTGAGTACCAAAACCTGTCCCCCCTGAGCCCCCACAGCGCCGCCTGCAGAGGGAATCCCGAGGCTTCCCCTGACCGCGACTCTTTGAACCTAAAGTCCCGACGCCTGGGAGAGACCCTGCACCCGCAGCCCCCAGGACCTGAAGGACCGGACTTTCACTGGAGGAGTGACCCCCAGGAGTCCCTCTCCCTCGCCCAAGTGGAGGTTTCCCCGAGGAATCCCCCCCTTGCCTGCCTGCAGCGCTGAAGAGATCCCTAGATCTCCCATTGACTTCCATTACAAACCCGACGCTTGTTTCTACACTGCACCCGGCCGCCCCCGCGCTGCTGAGGGTGAAATTTCTGTGTCAACTTGTGTCCCCCCCGGTGCCCTACAAAACCCCTCTGGTCTGCCCTCCGAAGACGCGGGTACTTACCTGCAAGCAGATCGGAACCGGGGCACCCCCTTCTCTCCATTCTAGCCTATGTGTTTTGGGCACCACTTTGAACTCTGCACCTGACCGGCCCTGAGCTGCTGGTGTGGTGACTTTGGGGTTGCTCTGAACCCCCAACGGTGGGCTACCTTGGACCAAGAACTGAACCCTGTAAGTGTCCTACTTACCTGGTAAAACTAACAAAAACTTACCTCCCCCAGGAACTGTGAAAATTGCACTAAGTGTCCACTTTTGAAACAGCTATTTGACAATAACTTGAAAAGTATACATGCAATTTTGATGATTTGAAGTTCCTAAAGTACTTACCTGCAATACCTTTCGAACAAGATATTACCTGTTAAATTTGAACCTGTGGTTCTTAAAATAAACTAAGAAAAGATATTTTTCTATATAAAAACCTATTGGCTGGATTTGTCTCTGAGTGTGTGTACCTCATTTATTGTCTATGTGTATGTACAACAAATGCTTAACACTACTCCTTGGATAAGCCTACTGCTCGACCACACTACCACAAAATAGAGCATTAGTATTATCTATTTTTACCACTATTTTACCTCTAAGGGGAACCCTTGGACTCTGTGCATGCTATTCCTTACTTTGAAATAGCACATACAGAGCCAACGTCCTACGTTGGTGGATCAGCGGTGGGGTACAAGACTTTGCATTTGCTGGACTACTCAGCCAATACCTGATCACACGACAAATTCCAAAATTGTCATTAGAAATTGATTTTTGCAATTTGAAAAGTTTTCTAAATTCTTAAAAGACCTGCTAGGGCCTTGTGTTAGATCCTGTTTAGCATTTCTTTTAGAGGTTAAAAGTTTGTAAAAGTTTGAATTAGATTCTAGAACCAGTTGTAGATTCTTAAAAAGTATTCCAACTTTTAGAAGCAAAATGTCTAGCACAGATGTGACTGTGGTGGAACTCGACACCACACCTTACCTCCATCTTAAGATGAGGGAGCTAAGGTCACTCTGTAAAATAAAGAAAATAACAATGGGCCCCAAACCTACCAAAATACAGCTCCAGGAGCTTTTGGCAGAGTTTGAAAAGGCCAACCCCTCTGAGGGTGACAACTCAGAAGAAGAGGATAGTGACTTGGAGGAAAATTCCCCCCTACCAGTCCTATCTAGGGAGAACAGGGTCCCTCAAACCCTGACTCCAAAAATAATAGTCAGAGATGCTGGTTCCCTCACAGGAGAGACCAACACCTCTGAAATCACTGAGGATAACTCCAGTGAAGATGACCCCCTGTTAGCCAGGATGGTCAAAAGATTGGCTTTGGAAAAGCAGCTCCTAGCCATAGAAAGGGAAAGAAAAGAGATGGGCCTAGGTCCCATCGATGGTGGCAGCAACTTAAATAGGGTCAGAGATTCTCCTGACATCCTAAAAATCCCCAAAGGGATTGTAACAAAATATGAAGATGGTGATGACATCACCAAATGGTTCACAGCTTTTGAGAGGGCTTGTGTAACCAGAAAAGTAAACAGATCTCACTGGGGTGCTCTCCTTTGGGAAATGTTCACTGGAAAGTGTAGGGATAGACTCCTCACACTCTCTGGAAAAGATGCAGAATCTTATGACCTCATGAAGGGTACCCTGATTGAGGGCTTTGGATTCTCCACTGAGGAGTATAGAATTAGATTCAGGGGGGCTCAAAAATCCTCGAGCCAGACCTGGGTTGACTTTGTAGACTACTCAGTAAAAACACTAGATGGTTGGTTAACTGGAAATGAAGTGTGTGACTATGTTGGGCTTTATAATTTGTTTATGAAAGAACACATTTTAAGTAACTGCTTCAATGAAAAGTTGCATCAGTATCTGGTAGACCTAGGTCCAATTTCTCCCCAAGAATTGGGAAAGAAGGCAGACCACTGGGTCAAGACTAGGGTAACCAAAACTTCCACTGGGGGTGACCAAAAGAAAGGGGTTACAAAAACTCCCCAGGAGAAAGTGGGTGACACTAGAAACAAAGAAAAAGAGTCCTCTGTAGGCCCCCAAAAACCAGAACAGGTGGGTGGGCCCCAAGACACAACCCAAAACAAAGGTGGGTACCAGGGTAAGAACTGGGATGCCACTAAGGCATGGTGCCACAACTGTAAACAGTCTGGGCACCACACCAAGGACACTTCTTGTCCCAAAAACAAACCCCAGAACAAAATTCCAGGGGTAACCAGTGTAGCCATGGGAGATGACTCCTCAGATGAGGAGGTCTTCATAGCCTTCAACTGGAAACAGGGCCCAACAGGTGAGTTGGAGATTCCAGAGGGAAGTAGACACTTCCACCACCTACTGGTGAATGGAATCCCAACCACTGCCCTGAGAGACACTTGTGCCAGTCACACTATTGTGCATGACAGGCTGGTGCTCTCAAACCAGTACATCCCAGGTGAGACTGCCAGGGTAAGAGTTAGCCTAGACAGGGTCACTAAGAGGCCTGTGGCTTTAGTACCCATAGAAGTGGGTGGCACTCTTAGCTGGAGAAGGGTAGTAGTCAGTACAGACCTCCCCCTTGATTGTCTCCTTGGAAATGACTACCCAGAGGTTAGTCAGAGCCCAAGAGAAGAACTGGTCCAGTGCCAGTCCTCTCCCAAGGATTCTGGAAGTCCTGCCTCTGCAGTAAATGCAAGTAGGCCCCAGAAGAAAAAGAAAAGGAAACAGAGTAGGAAAGGTGGACAACCTTTAGCCAAGGTTCCAGCAAGCCAAGGAGATTCTGCTCCAGTAGGGGAGAACTCCAAAAATGGCTCTGATAAAGTCCAACCTGACCCACAAGAAGTCCTGGCTAGTCAGGCAACTGTTAAGCCTGAGTGGGTGGCTCCTCAGCTAACAGAAGAAAGAGTGGAAGAAGGGTGTTTACTACAAGATGTGGTGACCCCCCACTCTAATACAGCAGACAGGCACCCTGAACCCAAAAAAGCCTGTAACTTAGCCCCTTCCCTTGTAGGTGAAGAGCTAAAGGTGTGGTTCTGGGCACTGACAGCTGTCAGTGGCCTCTGCTGGGTGTTAGCCTTTATGGCTGCACTATCCTTGGCCTGGTGGTCTGACCCCATGCCAAATAACAAGTTAGGCCCCCTGACCCTGTTGGTCATGGTGGGGTTACTCCAGCTCTGGGTAACCTCTTTGGGTAAGCTAGGAGTGACCCTGGCTAAGATAAGATTAGCAGAGGTGGATACCTCTGACCTAAAAATAGAGAGAATGGGTGAAGACATAAAAAACACAGACAAGAGGCAGTTCAGACTAGGTCCTATCACTGTGGAAGTGGGTCAGTTCCCCAGAGGGAATGACCTGAACAGGAGGATGTAAGGCAGAGTAGGCCCTGCAACAAACCAGCCATTTCCTCTACTCTTCCTCGCCTGACAGACTAGGAAGACTCTTCCAGCGTTGGCTGAGTCTCCTGGCCTGTGGGCTGGGGGGGGCTTGTGTAAAGAAATGGCTCCCTGTTGCAGTTACCCCCCACTTTTTGCCTGATACTGATGCTGACTTGACTGAGAAGTGTGCTGGGACCCTGCTAACCAGGCCCCAGCACCAGTGTTCTTTCACCTAAAATGTACCATTGTTTCCACAATTGGCACACCCTGGCATCCAGATAAGTCCCTTGTAACTGGTACCTCTGGTACCAAGGGCCCTGATGCCAGGGAAGGTCTCTAAGGGCTGTAGCATGTATTATGCCACCCTAGAGACCCCTCACTCAGCACAGACACACTGCTTACAAGCCTGTGTGTGCTGGTGAGAACAAAATGAGTAAGCCGACATGGCACTCCCCTCAGGGTGCCATGCCAGCCTCTCACTGCCTATGCAGTATAGGTAAGACACCCCTCTAGCAGGCCTTACAGCCCTAAGGCAGGGTGCACTATACCATAGGTGAGGGTACCAGTGCATGAGCACTGTGCCCCTACAGTGTCTAAGCAAAACCTTAGACATTGTAAGTGCAGGGTAGCCATAAGAGTATATGGTCTGGGAGTCTGTTTTACACGAACTCCACAGCACCATAATGGCTACACTGAAAACTGGGAAGTTTGGTATCAAACTTCTCAGCACAATAAATGCACACTGATGCCAGTGTACATTTTATTGTAAAATACACCACAGAGGGCACCTTAGAGGTGCCCCCTGAAACTTAACCGACTGTCTGTGTAGGCTGACTAGTTCTAGCAGCCTGCCACAAACCGAGACATGTTGCTGGCCCCATGGGGAGAGTGCCTTTGTCACTCTGAGGCCAGTAACAAAGCCTGCACTGGGTGGAGATGCTAACACCTCCCCCAGGCAGGAATTGTCACACCTGGCGGTGAGCCTCAAAGGCTCACCTCCTTTGTGCCAACCCAGCAGGACACTCCAGCTAGTGGAGTTGCCCGCCCCCTCCGGCCAGGCCCCCACTTTTGGCGGCAAGGCCGGAGAAGATAATGAGAAAAACAAGGAGGAGTCACTGGCCAGTCAGGACAGCCCCTAAGGTGTCCTGAGCTGAGGTGACTCTAACTTTTAGAAATCCTCCATCTTGCAGATGGAGGATTCCCCCAATAGGGTTAGGATTGTGACCCCCTCCCCTTGGGAGGAGGCACAAAGAGGGTGTACCCACCCTCAGGGCTAGTAGCCATTGGCTACTAACCCCCCAGACCTAAACACGCCCTTAAATTTAGTATTTAAGGGCTACCCTGAACCCTAGAAAATTAGATTCCTGCAACTACAAGAAGAAGGACTGCCTAGCTGAAAACCCCTGCAGCGGAAGACCAGAAGACGACAACTGCCTTGGCTCCAGAAACTCACCGGCCTGTCTCCTGCCTTCCAAAGATCCTGCTCCAGCGACGCCTTCCAAAGGGACCAGCGACCTCGACATCCTCTGAGGACTGCCCCTGCTTCGAAAAGACAAGAAACTCCCGAGGACAGCGGACCTGCTCCAAAGAAAAGCTGCAACTTTGTTTCCAGCAGCTTTAAAGAACCCTGCAAGCTCCCCGCAAGAAGCGTGAGACTTGCCACACTGCACCCGGCGACCCCGACTCGGCTGGTGGCGATCCAACACCTCAGGAGGGACCCCAGGACTACTCTGATACTGTGAGTACCAAAACCTGTCCCCCCTGAGCCCCCACAGCGCCGCCTGCAGAGGGAATCCCGAGGCTTCCCCTGACCGCGACTCTTTGAACCTAAAGTCCCGACGCCTGGGAGAGACCCTGCACCCGCAGCCCCCAGGACCTGAAGGACCGGACTTTCACTGGAGGAGTGACCCCCAGGAGTCCCTCTCCCTCGCCCAAGTGGAGGTTTCCCCGAGGAATCCCCCCCTTGCCTGCCTGCAGCGCTGAAGAGATCCCTAGATCTCCCATTGACTTCCATTACAAACCCGACGCTTGTTTCTACACTGCACCCGGCCGCCCCCGCGCTGCTGAGGGTGAAATTTCTGTGTCAACTTGTGTCCCCCCCGGTGCCCTACAAAACCCCTCTGGTCTGCCCTCCGAAGACGCGGGTACTTACCTGCAAGCAGATCGGAACCGGGGCACCCCCTTCTCTCCATTCTAGCCTATGTGTTTTGGGCACCACTTTGAACTCTGCACCTGACCGGCCCTGAGCTGCTGGTGTGGTGACTTTGGGGTTGCTCTGAACCCCCAACGGTGGGCTACCTTGGACCAAGAACTGAACCCTGTAAGTGTCCTACTTACCTGGTAAAACTAACAAAAACTTACCTCCCCCAGGAACTGTGAAAATTGCACTAAGTGTCCACTTTTGAAACAGCTATTTGACAATAACTTGAAAAGTATACATGCAATTTTGATGATTTGAAGTTCCTAAAGTACTTACCTGCAATACCTTTCGAACAAGATATTACCTGTTAAATTTGAACCTGTGGTTCTTAAAATAAACTAAGAAAAGATATTTTTCTATATAAAAACCTATTGGCTGGATTTGTCTCTGAGTGTGTGTACCTCATTTATTGTCTATGTGTATGTACAACAAATGCTTAACACTACTCCTTGGATAAGCCTACTGCTCGACCACACTACCACAAAATAGAGCATTAGTATTATCTATTTTTACCACTATTTTACCTCTAAGGGGAACCCTTGGACTCTGTGCATGCTATTCCTTACTTTGAAATAGCACATACAGAGCCAACGTCCTACAGGGTAGTTTTGAACTTGTAAAAGACACGATGTGTGTTTTGGAACGTGTGGAAGGCTGAATGGATTTGAGCTTGCTGCAGACCATTTTGTTTTAATATCATAGAGAACAACAGTAAAAGCCGACTCAGCAGGCCACAAAAAAGACTCAAAAACAGCCAGAAAACCGGCGCACACACTGATCTGACTGACCAGCCCTTCAGGCACTGCCGATTTCTCTAAATGCCAGTCCGACCCTAAATGGTGGATACTCTGTGAATATCTTGCTGCAAATTTGCCATCTCCCTAATCCTTTGCCTCAATGCCCCATACCTGTAAGGATTTTCAGGTTTTACCTGAAATTCTAAATGGAAATACCAGGCTGGCTCAAGGAATGGGCATGTTAATGAGTAAAGCATACTAATCCCATCAGTGGAAAACATTGATGAATTCACCTTCCTTAGACCTGGTTCTCCTTCAGAGGGGAGGAAGAGCAGAGCTTCGGATGGAGGACTGTCCCCACAGAGAAGGCCTACAACAGTGTGCTTCTGGTAAAATAAAAAAGTACAAGATTGAGTTATATTACTATTCTACCTGGAGTCCTAGCATCGTTTTGGGCCATCCTAGATTTGTGTGCCAGCACTTGTGCATGGAAATATTTATGTATGGTCTGATGGTGTCAGTTTATATTTATGGATGGATGCTCTTTCAGTCTGCATGCTCACGTTACCTCATACCGATGTCTGTCATGTCACTCAGACAGACCCGAGAAAAAAACATCCCTTTTATTCATAATTATCCGTCTCCAATTTAATGTTGTCCATTGCTTCCAAACCCATCTACTATCGTGAGCAGGCACTCAAAAAAAATAAACATGAACTGAAAGGGCAGGCTTGAGGTTCAAGGTTAAGCATTGCTTTTCTACTGCAGGGGAAAACAAGGTTTATTTATCACTGCTGCGGGTATATTGCAGTGAATGACATCACGATGAAAAGCTCTCTTCACAATATTGAAGGATTCTATGACCACTATTCAGCAAAATGATAACACACAAATTGGGGCTTGTAGGAAACTTGTCTTTTCTGTGTGGTCACCCCAGAATTTTCAACTTTTGCTGGACTCTGTATTTTGCTGACTTTAGAACACTGAGTCCTTTACCCCTGCTAAACAGTAGTAAAGTGTCTCTGCTACCCCTTTAAACATGGTCAATTTGGCATATGCCTAACTGACATTTATAACTTGCCTATAAGTCCCTAATATATGGAACAAAGTGTCCCCAGGGCCTAGAAGATAATTGTTACTAGTCGACTGCAGCATCTATTGTGCCATCCACTACAATGGCAGTGCAAACATGGTTTCAGTCCTACTACCGTAGTCTGACTGTAGTAGTGTAAAAACTGCAATACGACCTGTCAAACCCTTGTGACATGTAAAAACCTCCCTTGTAAATATTAATAAGTCCCCCCTATGTAGGCCATGTAGCTCCAAAGTCAGGGTGCATTGTATATGAAAGTAGGACATGTAGAAGTTTAATGTTAACAGGTAGAAACAGTGATTAGCACTTATAAGCTATTTTCACTGTGGGAGGCCTAGCTGCCCAATGTAGAAAACTAGAGTACAGATTAAAATACTAATCCTTATCTCGGAAAAGGAAATTGCTAGAAAACGAAGTAAACAACTGTTTGTAATAGGTTAAAAAAAGCAAATTCAATAGTGGAGTAGATGTTTTAATAAATATTAAGAAAAAATTACTTTTAGAACGTTACCTTTACCTGCCTACACTGTCTGCTAATTAACAAGAGCCTTTGCCAGCTCTCAGCCAGTAATAAGCCTTGAATAGGTGTGAGTAAGTATAAAATGCCTCCCAGGAGCAAAGAACATGCTGACCCAAATGGACAGAGATGACTCCTTTGTTCCCCACAGACTATGCAGAGAGAGGATGTGGGCATCCTTTTTCGCGTTACAGTATTAAATCCTGCTTGAGTGTCAAGTCCTGCATGACATATCTGCTGAATTCACATATAACTCCTGGGGCACACTTGAAAGGGGAGAGAACATGGTGTCAAGACAATTCTTGAGGATCCACTATCTCATTACTGAATGACTCAGCTTTTGTCCTGCCATATTTCTGTTTCTGAGATTTTTCTGGGATCCTGCACCAGCGAGTTACTGATACCCAAGGTACCAATAATTACCCAACATAGAAGTGTTTTTGCTCAGTTATTCTAAGATAGCTATTGTGGGGAAAAGGGACAGTCATTCCCCCAATAATCTACCTATAAAGGAGTGAAGGTAATATGTCCCGCACAGGGATTTTATTTTTCTTTGGATCACATGGCATACTGAAAAGGATTATATGTGTCATTGGGTGTAGAGAGATGCACTGTTTGGGTCTTGGACAGTGTTTCATATTAATGGCCAGTGGCCTAAAGATAAACCAGAATTTTCCCTAATCATTGAGTGGCTCTAGCAGAAGCTCTCTGCGAAGGAAACTGTAATGGAGCATGGAGCAAATAAGGTTACCCACAAGATGGAAGCGGATAATGAACTGTAACCTTTCCTTGCTATGTAATGCATTTCAAAGGAGCTCCCCAAGACCCTCATTACAAGTGGCCTGTTACTTCTGATGGCCTGGGAGCTAAGGTGGGGCTGGAGATAACACCAGTTTTCTATTGTGACACTGTAAAATATTACCTATTGAGTTAAAAACTACCATCTCAGACGTGCCCCTCTCCCTCATTAATTATATCTCTAATACTAAGGTCTTCTTTTAACTACATCCACGTTCTGTCTTCCATCCCAGGATTCACATTTACTACACTCAGTTCTCTTACTTTCTGCAACCTTCACCCCTCACTCTATTGCTTCCATTCTAAATTCATTCCAATTCTTTCTTCTTGTTGCCAACTTCAACACTCACTTCACTCCTTCCCAGCACATTTTTGATGCACTTCTTGCATTGCTTAGAATACTCAGTTCACCGAAGGGCCTCTTTGCACGTAACAGCATTCCCCCCTTAAGTTTTACTTCCAGAAGGGATAGCCCTGCAGATGTTCCAAGCAGACCAGTGTCTCTGGACCCATTAGTTGCTTGCATGTAGACATTGGACTCAGTTTTGCCAGGTACAGGAAAACATTCAATGAAACAGCCAGACGGATATGGAAGGGGCTGTAGGGAGGCACAGAGGTCAGCCCCATCCCAACCACTCAAACATTTCAGGGGTTACCAAAGGGCCCTGCACACTCTATGGTGCGGGTGGGCCCCACCTCAAGATGCCTCAACTGTTCAGGGGCCCTCATTCAGTCCAAGTACTAAGAATGTGAAAATCTAACACCATTAATGCTTCTCCCTATCACTTTTTCTAACTATTTCTTGTGATCAGCCACCTTTCTTCTTGTCTTCCTCGTCATCTATCTCCCTCTTTTGTACAGAGCTTAAACTCCCAACCAGTGCTTAATTTGTGAAAGAATAAGTGCCAGTGCCCTAGTCAGGAGGACACTCCAGCTTGCCCAATCCATTGCCTCTGCCAGTGACCGTACCAACACAACTACTAACCATCACGCACTTACAAGTGCGACAATTTGCATTATTCCAGGGCCCTAAAGCTATAAGAATGGCTTAGGTGGCAGGTATCAGTCAATGTAATGCATGTTGAATTAATTAACAGCTGCTGTTGTGGTCTTACCTAATTTAGGCAAACAGTGCCACCATGTGGCAGACTGTTATAAGCCCCAGTGCTAGTAATTAAGTGCAGGTGGTGAGCACCAGAAACAATTGGCTCAAATTAAGCACTGCCCATCACCAATTACTTGACACCTCTTTCTAGTAATTTTCATTACTCACTTTCTCTGCATCATCCGATCTGCCACCTCGAGCATTGACTTCACTCCAATTATTGTTTTTAACATACCTGCTACATTACTTACCCCCAACGTTATCCAAATTCCTCCTAATCCCTTTTCATATTGCTCAACTCTTATCGCCCAAGAGCTTTTCTATGCCTCTAGTCTCATCTGCTATATCTAGGTCCCACTTGTTTCTCTTCCCTCAGTATTTTCTGTAGAGCAATCTGTCATCTGCTGAACCACTAAAATCTTTGCTTTGCACTGACAATTATGGTCTTGTGCCTTGTACCAAGAATCCCTTCTGCTTTGTGTCACTAGCAAACTCCTTTACAATTGTTTGCAAATAAAATTGAATATTTGTGCAAACATACTCTGCCACAGGACACAAAGTAACCAGCTGATTGTGAAAAAAAGCATTACGATTAGACAGTTCGAACAAGTATGATAATTGGTACAGGATTAAAGATCAAAATAAAATTCACAATTCCATTTCAATTGTTTTGCCATCTAAAACGTAAAAGATTCATTCGTAGCGCTTCCACATTTATACCAATTCCAGCTTCAACCAAGCATTACCCTAAAAGCCTGAAAATCTATATGACAGAATTAATACAATATTTGAAAGATAGATAGATAGATAGATAGATAGATAGATAGATAGATAGATAGATAGATAGATAGATAGAACATTGTTAATGCAGAGTTATCATTAAGTAAGTGAAAAGAATTGTTAAAAGGAAACCCCCTTAAACATTTCAATACTTGGATGTTATGCTATGATTTTCCCATCAATACATACATACATTCAAAAGTTTTGAAAAGCAGCAAAACCTTCCCCATAAAATATAGTGCTCAGGCCGTCATGTTCAAATCATAGGTTAACTAATGACATCATTGATGACAGGAAAACAGCACAAAAACAACACCAAAATACAATATATCTATACGCAAGACCATAGACATTGTGCAATTGAAAATTTACAATGTGAATTATATAATGATAATGCTTTTCTGTCTGTGCTGTTTTGTTTTATTACTATCTCTTGTATTTTGGATTTGTATTGTTGTGGTTTGTGAGTTGTTGTGTTGCTGAGTTTTGTTGTTGGTATTTGCTGAGATGTTTTTTTAACTGTGGTGCGTGTGTTATTTTAATGTATTTTATAATTTTGTTCTTACTGTGCAGTTCTCTTATATTGCTTGTCCTATGTTAACTAGGGTTATTGTAGTGTTGCATTTTGGTGTTTCGGTTATGTTGCTCTCTTGAGTGTTATGAGATACTGTGCTTGTGTACATTGAATTTTTTATGTTGTTTGCATTTTTGAATTTTGCTGCATTATACCTTCATTATGTTGAGTGTTTGTTTTATGGTGATATTTTTAAGTTATATGTGATATGCTGTTTTGTGTTGAGTTATTATGACGGTGTATTGTTTAAGTTGTTGTGATCTTGTAGTGTGCGATTTTCCTATTTCCGTTTTGTGTGTTGGGTTGAATTTTGTGTTGCAGTGTTGTTCCTGTATATTGTTATAAGTTGTTGCCTTGTGAAGTAGTTTGCTTTTGTGAGTTGTGTCACAGGTGTCTATGAAATACAGGTGTGATCATTATAATAGTAGACTTAAAACCACTCTTCTAAGGTGTACCATGAAAAGTAAACCAAATATGAGTTTTCTAATTTTCACCTGGCCCACTGTGAGCAGCACCTTGCAGAGAACAGCTTCAACAATCCTATCATTCCCTTCCACACGTATTTTCAACAAAACGATGCGCTTTACTCTAAAATTCTACAATTCTACATTTTTTTGTGCAAAATAATTATTTTCTTTATTCCGCAGTGCACCCAACAGAATGGTCCAGTATTTCACTGTTTTCTATTAACATTTCCCTGTTTGAAAAGTACACCTTTTGTACAATTGGCTATATTGGACCTTAATAGAATTATAGGGATATAAATAAATGTTCACACAAATGGAGAGAGAGAGAAAGAGTGCGCATGAATGGTTATGTGGATAGAGGCCTAGGTATACCAAGACAGTAAGACAAGGAGGCAGACATACAAAATCGTATGCACACCCCCACGAATGAAAGAGGGGCTTCAATGTGATAGAGGCATTCACATTTCTAAAGAGATAAATAGGTTGAAACCATTTTCTGCACAGAGTGCCAGATGTGGGGGTATTTTGTGGCAAGAGACTCGAAAATAGCGGTTTCATTGGAAAAGTACGGAATGTGTTTACCCGAGAGGTTGAGGAGAAACAATACCAAATAAATGAGAAAAAGCTGGAGATAAAAACAGGTGAGCACTAACAATGTATTAGCAAGGGTGAAACAAGCGATCACAAAGAAGGCAGGCAGGAACGGGCGGGAAATTTAGGGGCCGCCAGGGGTCGCAGCTGCAACCCCTGACTTGCCTTTTGCTACCCATGGCACTGCTTAGTGTAATAAAACTCGAGTACAGTTAGCTGGAATATGCCCTTCCATGGCAGCTGAAGTAAGTAAAAAATGCTTTTAAGTGTATGTCGTGTATGTGCTTGCGGGTGAGAGTGTGTTTATGTGAGAGAGTGTATGCAAGTGTGATTTTGTGGCCTTTTATCTTACACTCAAATGGAACCTTGGTCATTAATTATGTATGTACTAGGGCACGTATGAAATGTGATCAGGCCTGGCATCTGTCAAAACAGCTACTTGCACTATCTGTCCTTTTAGCAAAAAAGGGGTCTCCAAAACAACCTTCAGAAAGTCAAGTCAGACCCCCAGATCTAGTCAATCAGCGTAACTGAAGGGAGAGAGAGATCTCTCCTCCGGGGTAGCATCCATAGAGGGAGATGGGATGCACTGGCCTTCTTGTTGACGCTGGAATAATGGTACTGGATTATAATCCTGGCTTCAGCCCACTGGACCAAATTGTGTTCTCCTGGGCTATAAGCAGTGATTTAAATGGAAATATGGAAGTGCAGGTACTCTCTCTTTATAATACCTGTTTGTGTATGAGTCAATGTGTCTGTGTGAGAGAAAGTTGAGGTCAAAGGGCATGTGATGTCACTTCTGCTACCCCTGGCATTTTGTGAATTAAGTCAATCAGATTCACTGTATTTAAAGGCAGCAGGGTGAGTCCCCTCTGGGTTAGAATATGTGTTCCAAGCACACAAAGTTCAAGTTTTTTGCTTCATTTCGACTAACATCTGCCAAAGCAATATGTGCGATTTTAAACCCAAGTTCAGTGGAAAATGTGCATCTTATTTTTAAGGCTGACCTCCATGAAATGTGGTATATTTTTCAGGCCGAACATGACGTTTTAAATTCAGTTCTTTAGAAAATTGAAACGTGGAGTTCAGCCGACATCGGCATTATGGAGAGCTGATGTGGCCTTTTATCTTACACTCAAATGGCCCTTGGTCATTAATTATGCATGTACTAGGGTAACGTGAAATGTGATCAGGCCTGGAATCTGGAAAACAGCTACTTGCACAATCTGTCGTTTTAGCAGAAAGGGGGATTCCAAAACAACCTTCAGAAAGTCAAGCCTGATCCCCAGATCTAGCAGGTCAGCCTACCTGGAGGCAGAGCGATCTCTCCTCCGGGGTAGCATCCACAGTGGGAGATGTGATGCACTGGCCTTCTTGTTGACTCTGGAACAATGGTTCTGGTTTATAATCCTGGCTTTCCCCACTGGACCAAATCTTGTTCTCCTGGGCCATAAACAGTGCTTCTAATGGAAATCTTGAGAAGTGCAGGTTCTCTCCAATTAAATATATTTCAGTGCTGCTGAGAAATGCAGGTACTCTCCCTAACAACTTAAAGAAGTGCAGGTACCCTCCCATTAAATGTATTGTAGCGGTGCTGAAAAGAGCAGGTACTCTCCCTTTCAAACTAAAGAAGTGCAGGTACGGACAGTACCTGATCCTTAAAATTACTGGGCATTAAAAAGAACTACACTGAAGAACAATAAATAGATTTTGTGTTAAAGAGAAGCCCATCTGACGCGGCATCATACTTTGAAATATTCCAGAAGAAGGCAGAGAACGATTTTTCTACCGCAGTCTTGATGTAGTTATCATTCATATTCAAATCAATGCGATGAAGCAATATTCCTTTAGCATATGACATGACCAGAAATATATACAGTCTAAATACAAACACTATTTGGCACATCCGTCTTCTACTTTTTTTTAATGCTCAAATAAGAAGACGTGATCTAATTTTTATAATATCGAACTACCAGAGTAGAGGAAACTCACAAGGCACGGTGTTGCTATGTGTTGCATACTCTGCTTTAAAGGAAGGCTGCGGGGTTCGGAAGCGCTGTTTGACCCCGCTGCCTCACGCCTCACTGGCAACGAGTAACTCAAGTTGTTGGTCTCTCTTCAGCTACTTGAGGTAGCTCTCTACTGTGCAGCCCAAACCTACTAAATTAGGAGCCTTTGCATGGTTGAAATAAGTTATGTATACCAAGATTGAAAAGCATGTGTTTGACATGAATATGTGTACATTTTCAGAACTGAGAGACTGATATTTGGAGAAAAATGCTATATTTTAAACTGATATTTCAGTGATAAATAATGCGTTTCTGGGAAACACACAAGAGCAAGTGCATCAAGGAAGGGGACAAAGGAGAACCATGCAGATGAGAAAGAGCAGTCCAGGGAGGGTAAGAGAAGCCCACTAGCAAGACAGCTGGAAAACACAAGCTTAAACAAAAAGAAAAAAGTAGCACCTGAAAAAGCAAGCAGTGTAAAGACACAACAATGCATCCCTACTTCAGGGGGGCAGACAAACAATTGAGAAGGAGGGAAGCTAACAATATGCTAACTAGTAGACGAGACCTAAAAGCCACCTCACCAAAACATAAAAAACACACATTTAAAGAATCACAAACTATCATACATACCATCACCACCCCTCCAAAACATGGACCGTTACTGCAACATAAAGCACCACAAGTCACACCACCACATCCTAATACATCCACTCAAGCGTGACATAACACTCAGGATGTCACACAAAAATACAGACTGAAGCTTGCACTGCTGCTCTCTACATACTGTCCCTATTCTTTGTGTGTAAGGAACCCGGTATTATTGCTGCCTGCATTGTAATGGCTAAGTGTGTAAAGAAATCTTGCACTTCTGCTGCACATCCTGTTCTTGTTGGGTGTAAATGAGGAAGTATGAATTGAAGCAACCTTTGCTAGTATATTCTGTGTATGTAGGGGAAGCTTGCACTGTTGTTGCAGAAAAGGCATGTCTGTTTGTGGTGTTTACTGCTACTACATGTGTTGTATCTGTTCTTAGTGTTAGGGGGGCATGCACTATTCGCGGCCATATTGGTAGTCTGTATTATGTTAATAAGATTTGTAGAGCACACAGCCTGCCATGAGTATGGCCGTGCAATGACTCCAGCCATCTGGGTGTCCTTCCACAGGTGCCAATAGAGCCCCACAAGCTTTGTCATCCTGTAAGAATATATTTGGATGTTCTGTTCTAGTCTGTCGCTAGGTCGGGTGGCAATGTTATAAGGGATAAAGTACCCCCTGCTGAATATTATAAGAATATTGTAAGTCAACAAGGAATTCCATAAAACATATAGAGGAACAAGGTCGAAGGCCGAGTTCCTTTATATAGGTTATGGAACTCAGAGGTGACTTGCAGTATCTTTATCATGTATGCCAGGGGAACCTTCATCCCATTTAAACATGGTCACTCCACCACCTTTCCCACAAATCACTTAAAACCTTGGTGCATAGCTCATTCATATAAAGAGCGAGCATGTTTGCAAACATGAAGAATAAAAAAAAACTCTAATGCAAAATTAAACAAATCAAAAACCTGCTAGATATTTGTTGCAAACAGATATTAGAAACAGTTCAATATGTCGGTTTAAAAAATAAATAAATAAAAAGCTGCAGTAGCTCGGAACGTGTAGAAACATGCAGAAAGATTCTAGCTTTTCTCTAAATAAGGAGTGCATAAAATAAATATGTTCTCCCTCCTTGTCATTTTTAGCTATTAAAATAGAGCAGAAAAAAGAAAAGCAACCTTCCATTTGTTGCTTTAAACAGCTGCTTTAATTATGCTCCCTGACTTGACCTGCCTTTCACGTAGGCTGCTGGCAGAGTGAGCAAGTATTGTCTCAGAACTCCACTGTAATAACCTTATGAATGCTGATGTCTTTTCTATACATCTCAAATCGCTGATTATAAAGAAAAGAGTGACTGCCGTTTAATTAGGGATTACAGAAGCCCATGTATTGTTAATTGAATAAAATATGAATGTATGATTTTGGTGTCTGAGAACTGCGACTAGAAGTCTTTACTGGCTGCTCACCTATCTTAGCTCGATCAACTACCCGTTGTGCCTTACGTGAAATACTAGATTCTTGTGTGTGTTAGTGATCCCTGGTAAATATTATTCACTGTGCAAAAGTAAGAATGATTAAGGGCCACATGTACAAATATTAGGTTTTGTGACTCGCAAATTGTGAGTTGCAAAACCAGATGTACAACAGTGTTAATGACACTGTTTGCAATTCCCAATGGGGTCGCAAATGACCTACCTCATAAATATTCATGAGGTAGGTTGCAATTTGCGACCCCATTGGGAATGGCTGTACTCACAGGGATGGTGGCCTACTTGGGACTGTGACTTTTTAAATAAAGCAGTTTTTTTTTAAATGCAGCCTGTTTTCTTTAAAGGAAAACGGGGGTGCATTTCAAAAACAAAAATGAAAAGTTTTCTTTTCATTTTTTTTTCTGAAAAAATATTTTCGTTACTATTCACAAAGGGGTAAGGGTCCCCTGTGGACCACTTCCCGTTTGCAAATGGGTTAGCACCAATTTTAAACTGGTGCTAACTGCAATTGTTTTGTGACCGCATTCACGATCACAAAACAATCCTACATTGCACTGTGACTCGCAATTAGGAAGGGAACGCCCCTTCATAATTACAACTCGCAGACCTATTTTACGATTCGGTAAACGGATTACCAAATCGCAAAATAGGTTCTCTACATACCAAGATGCTTTTTTCTTGTCGCAAACGTCCCGATTATGCAAATCGGGCCATTGGCGATAAGAAAAATGGTACGTACATCTGGCCCAAATCCTTTCCGTCTTGTTCCTCCATTCTTTCATCCTTCCAGGGTAGGTACTGCGAATGCCATCGAGCTGGACAATAACACCACCTTCTTATTAATCCTCGAGGGACAGCTGCGTGCTGTCGTAGTTGTGCATCAACATGCAAAATGCAAATCGTCCAACTGTGGACATAAACATAGCAGCGATAACAGCCAGCCCAGTTGTGTGATATGTTTCCTGGCTCGTTTTCCTTATCTGCTGCTCCAACAGACACGAGCCCCCAACCATTATAGCGCCTTAGATATTTTTTGGGTGAGGTAAAACTAACGATCCACACAAAGGGGCTGCTCTGCTATCGGTGACCAGTGGCTGCAGAGGGAGAGGGTCAGAGATAAGAGCCTGCTGGACTGTGGGTGCAAAGATACCTCTTTGACAGCATTGACAACATTGGCGAATTAAAAACAACGCGAGACTGATTAATCGTGCCACTGAAAACAAAACGTTTCCCCTTTTCCCTCACAATCCTTATGAAGGAGATGTGCAGAGTAGGCTATAGGAATAACTTATCTATCGACGCAATAGAAATCTCTTAAAGTGAGCGAACTTCTCGCATTTGTGATGCGTCAATATTAGCTTCCGTACTGTGTGGAAGGGGGAGGGGTTCTCGTCGCCTCCTCCATTCACTTTCCGGGGGTGTTTTACTTACCTCTCAGGGATGGTATACTTATCTTTTCGACGTTCTGGTCGCACGACTCCTAGGCGCCACTTCTCCTCGGTGGTTAGTCATGTTTGTGGTATAAGAGCAGGACTCCCAGCCAGAGGCCCTGCCAGCAGCCCACCCGGGCGGGCCCACACTTACTACTTTTGCGGGGGACACCGGATGCCGGTGGTGGGATATGTACTCCGACAGAGAGCTCATTCGCCCTCCTACACTGCACTGATATATCATCTTTCAAGTAATCCCACTGTAAAAAAGATGGTGGGGAGAAGGAGCCGCGCTTTTGAACTGCCATTATTTGTCATGGGGTGGGAAGTGGCAGAAGAACAAAATTAAGGCCCTGGAGACTCGAGGAAGAGGCAGAGCGAGGATCAAGATGGAGTGTCTGGAGTTTTCTCATGAACACAGAGGAACCCATCTTTAATAAAAAATGCCACCCTCTGAGATGGCGCTCATCCAAAAATGAAGTATGTTCTTCTATTCAAATTGGCATTTCAAATGTTCCAATAATATTATGGACCAATACAGTTAATAAAAATGTGAACTATTATAACCAAGCTCATTGGCACCCATGTGGTTGACATCAGAAGCAGGAAGCAGACAGTCACCCCTGTAATGTAATGTAATTACACACCCTGTAATGTTCAGCTAAGAAACAACTCTATGCAGACGGCAATGAGCTAACCCAGTGACCAGGCAGTGTGTGGAGCACAGGACAGTGTTGAGACCATTTATTGACAAACTCACTATCACAGTCACTCCTCACAGGTGAGCACCAGGTTACTACAAGAGGAGGGAAAATAGGCGCAAATCAAACTAGACTGATGCACTCTTCTGCTGCAGGCTAGCCGCACACGTTAATAACTTACAAAGTACTACAAACAGTGGAGTGAAAAAAGTCATACTAGCCCAAATACAGAAGTCCACGATGGCCATGATCCACCAAAGACTCAATGTCCACTCATTAGTACTCTGTTCCCCACTAACTAAACAAAAATACGACCCTGCCTGCATCTTTAGGACAGTTGCAGACAGTTCAATCCCATGCCACAGGTTGCTTGTTGCCCCAGTGACACTGAAGTACTTGCATATGCAAGTGCTACACCTGAACTAACTCTCCGAGTGACAGCCTAACCTTTAGAGAATTCACCTGTGTCTTACATCTCGCGGGAACTTCCCTGACCCATGAAGCGGTGCATATGTAGAATCTTCTCTTCCTCTAACGTTTTGCTTCAGGTTTCTTATGTCACATTGACTCCTTCTTCAGAACGCTCCTCTCTATATAACGCACTGCCTGCTGCGGTCACTGTGACTAACTCTAGCTAAACTGTCCTCCCCTAAGCTCCAGTCAGGTCAATCCATCTGACAATTCAGACATGGCCACTGATCAAGTCAATTCCTAGATTCATTAGCTTTAAATTAAATTAAATTAAAGTAAATGATCCCTCATATACAGTAAAATATGGTACTGCCAAGACATTACGGTTTCTGTTCCATAGTCAATATTATGAGCTTATTTGCTCGGACGGCAATAATTCCAAGGCCGTTTTTGAAGTAGCAAAGGGATTTTGCGATCCTACCTGCCAAAACTCTAACACTGCTTCTTCTTTGACCCTATTCTACTGTGCCAGTAAAACACCACGTTTTGTGTAAACTATGTTACCAGAAGGTATGGTACCTCAGATTTCTTCTGTATCAGAGGAGTGTCTCCAAGTCGTTCATAATATTAAATCATTCTTCATTGGATCCCTACGTCCCCCCATTGGAGCTAAAAAAACATGACTTCGACCTTGTAGTGCCCGCTGAGGACCGCCAAACTCTGTTTCTTCTGGCAGGCTCTTTGTTACTCATTGGTAGCCAAGTGTATGGCAGCTGGGGCTCAGTGCATCAACTCAAGGGATCACAGGTTTAAATCCCAGTGGGTCCACTAAGCCTTTCATCCTTCTGAGATTGATAAATTGAGTACCATTGATTTGACAAGCAATTAACATCTGTTTTCTATTAACAGTGCCAAGCGATTCATCGTGGGCAAATATGTGCTCTACGAATAGATCTGTTAAGTCATGTTGTACTGTAAAGATGCAGTCACAGAAAACAGAAGCTCTGGTTATCAGGGGTCCTCCGGTTGACTGGAAATCAGCCTGGCGACCTTCTGAATTAGACTATTATCTGGATTTGAAATACTGGACCACACTTTGCTCTGCCTTTTTCTCCTCATGTTGACAAAGTAGGTGCATCTTGCTTTGTCCCTCCACGGATTCTTATTAAAATCCACCCATTTTCCAACATGAAGGCAAGAAATGGCCTATTCAAGCCTCAACAGTCTCTAAGCTGGACTATGGGAATGCCTTATATTTGGGCTCTCCCACATATCACTTTGCTGGGCTACAAATGATTCAAAACATAACATTATGCCTTCTTCTTAATCACAGGAAATATGACGATGTAACTTCATGTCTCGAAATATTTTACTGGATATCTGGAGGAAAAAAAGATTGTATTCAAGACCCTGTGTATGGTCCACTATGTTAGCAACACCACATGGCTTAAAGGCATTCAAGAAAGATTTGCTAATATTTACCTATCCATATTCTAAAGACAGTCTTGAAAGGTCTCCTTAGTATCCCTCAGATAAGAAAGAATAGACAAGGTGGTCGATCTTTCTCCTAGATCATGAAAGATCTTTGGGATTCTCTTCCATCTCATCTAAGGCTCATTCTTAAACTTATTTTCGTAAAGTACTTAAAACCTTCCTGTTTTTGGCTTACTCTTTGTATGCATTTCCAGTATTAGTATACCAAAAGGTAACAGAGCACTTTATCAATTCACTAATCAATCAATCAGTCTGATGACATCTAAGATGAACTACCCATCCAGAAATCAGCAGGGCTTCCTTTGGGCCAGACTACCTCTAATCTTCCAGAGCGTCAATATCTGAATAACCTAAATCTCGAGGAAATAATTAAAAATGCCACTAATACTGCAACACCCACCAATACCTGCAACAACAGTCCTACACCCACTTCTCACAGTTGTCCCAGTGGGGACAGAACCCTATGCCTGCCAAAGAGATCACATAGCCGCAGCATACATCTACAAAACTGTGCGGGCCAGGATGTAAACAGAGCTCATGGTACTGTTACTCACTTACTCTAGAGGGGCTGGCAGGTTAAAGTGGGTCAAGGCTCGGTTCTGGGACGGTGCATCCGGTACTCATATGAACCCAACAAAATGGAGCATTAGATCAATGTACCTGCTACAGAGATGTGCTTATAAGGGGTAGGGGCACTCAACTGATCCCAGGTCCCACATGGATACAGTTAGAACAGCATAGCTCTCTTTGACTAGAGACCATTTACTATATGGTGTCCGTACATACTCAGGAGTGGCACAATACTAGCCAAGTCCATTAACTCACCCCTCTACAGATCTCCTCGAATTGTGGACACAAGGATTCTCCAGGTGCCTATAATCGTTCAAGTGCTTTATCTTCTATAGGTAAAAAATGTCTGGCTTGCTTGGTAATCTCAATGCATTATAAATAGATGACTGTATAATAACTGGTGCAATAATTGGTAACTCCACAAATGGCCAGGATGTCAACGTGCAGGTCTCTTTCTCAGATTCTGAAGAGTCCTGAAAGAATCAGCTTGTATCCCTTTTCTGAGCATTGCACGCCTGACAGGAAAGATGTCAGCCCACATGCTGTGCTTAAAATAGATCAAAGCGCTGCTGCGTTTATTTGGAAGCTGGATGCGACCTATAGACCCACGTCATTTCCTGTTGGGTCACTTCCTGAAGGCAGGTACATATTTGGAAACAATGACAAACATGGCCCATTTTTTTATTCAGAAAAACAAAACAACTGAGCCCCACCCCGATACAGAGAGGTGGATTTATAATCTATGAAACTGCCGGATGTCTGAAGTCCATTGATTAATTTTTCGTTTTTGATGCTTTAAATAGCTCCAGCTATAACACGCACTTACATTGTTCAAAAGGGGTCAGTGTAATTTTCAAGAGAAAAACGTGCCAACCCCGCATGTAAAATTCCACACCTGTATTCAGAGTCGGGGTCTGCGAAATTTTGTATGTGCTGATATTTCTGCAGTCATGACTTCTTGGTGGGGGGTGGTGATTCAGAGGGATTGTCATTCCAGTGAACAATGCAGATGTTGCTAACATCCACAGTTTTAACTTGATGGAGTTCGCATACATGGGAAATGCATTTCCGAATTCCACAAAATTGTACGGATTTCTGTCTGTACAACCAGGGCTTAAGTGGTGGTGAATTATTTTGCAAGTGAAGCCGGCACATTGAAAAGTGTGCATTCCATGTGGAAAAAATAAAATGGACAGTCACATTTACCCTGAACTTAAGCAGGCCCACATTTATAAATAACATTGCGTTCTCTGGCAAATAATAGGGCCTTGGAGGATCAGGAACAAGCTGCAAATCTCTGCTCGGAGAAGACCCGAGACTACGCATCAAAGATTAATGATTTTTTATGAATCAGACTCCAAGTTCATATTGTCCAGAACAATCACTAAAGGAAGAAGCAGTGGGCGCTGTGGGGGAGTAGAACGATGGCTCATAGAACTCAAGTGATCATCATTTTGGAGAGCAGTATTCCCCACATTACATGATCGCACTACTGCTGCCACCCAAAAACAATATTCACCCGATTACATACACATCAATGGAACGTTCCACTCTGACCTGAATAAAATGTCGGGGCAAAGACTTCAATAACCTAATGCAAAAAATATCAGGGATTGAGATCTTTTGGAGTCAGGTGGTGTTCAGAAAGTTCAAATGGAGTATAGAGGTCTACACTACTCCTGGTCAGAGGGGCAGCACAGCATTATGGGAACAGAAACAAATGTTAAATGTAAAAATACTGGAGGGGCTCTTCTCCCTTTGAAACTTCTTCCCCCGAGCCTGCCTCCATCGTTCCATCTGACTTACATACAAAGGCAAGATGGTACCTCATAAAACAACAGGGTTGCAAAAAAAGGGAGTAACCATTGGAGGAAGGTGTGGGTAAAACCGGAGCTTAAGCAAGGCCTCAAAATGTCCTAGCCTGTTCTAAACTCCTCATTTGGGGGGGAACTTCAGGATTGACTTAGACTACAGATCACCTGATTGGAAGCTGAAAAGCAATCCAAAAGTGATGTCCCGCCAAAGAAAACTGAATAACCACAGGTGAGACCACACCACTGGCAGATTCAGGTTCTAAATAACACATATAATGAACCTTGACTGAATTGTAATACTTCTCAATCCAGAATCCCTGCGGTTCAAGGTCTGAGAAAGATGACACTGCCTTTCAATAGTAAATCCACGAAGAAGAAAAACCCTGATTTAGAGCTGCAGACGAATCCTTCCTTGTCACCAAACAACAGGACGTAATTACAATGTAATAGTGCCTATGCAGTAAGCGATTGTATAGTGTGTGTAAAATATATGCACTTTAGTAACACCATGCATTCTAATTGCCTGAAAATCAGGTGTTAAATGGCAAGAACCTACCCAATATTGCCTGCAAACTCCATAATAAACTATGGTATTAAAAACATGACTTGTTTGTGAGGCCATTTGTAAGGTTCACCCATTTAACACTAGAAAAATTAAGACACTGGATGATTACTCAAGGTCATGCGCTTAGGTCGAGGGGGAAACTGTATTAGAGCTAAGGTCTCCTTGCCAATTATATGACCACCAAAGCACATCCCTTCATTTTAAGACTGACTTTTACTTTAATGACAGCTTTATACGTAACAACTTCAGTAGCGGGATACTTTTCCTTTTTTGAGGTGTTCCCTCTTTTCATCGAATTGATGCAGCCTAGCCTGCAAGACTCCTGAACCCCCTTCCCACTCGACATGGGACAGGGCCTGGCAGAGCATAATCTTGGTACCCATGTTCCACTCAGGTACTGTCGACAAACATTGTTACTCCCTCTCAAGAACTAAATGAACCATTTGTCAATACTTACAGACAAAATAGCCACTATAAACCTATCTACGGCAGAAAATTTTAAGCACCCTAAGTTGTCACCATTACTATGGGTCAATAAATTTAATAGTTCAGGTTCATCAACTATATTGCAACCTCATTCTATAAGCCTAGAAAATATTTCCCAAATCATATTTACTTCTCTAACCAACAAATTCAGTGCTTAAACAACATTCATCCAGATTTGCCCTCGTTATTTAATATATAATTAATGCATCAATAAAGGAAGCATGTGACCCACTACTCTTATAGTATCATATTGACACCGGTTCTTAAAAGGAAGAAAGAAAAAGAAAAAAAATACCTATTTTGGATCTGGCAAATTTTCAAACAATAATTAAACTACAGGTTCGAGCATAAATCCTGGAAAAGGTTATTGTCGACCACATACAATATTTTCTGTACAACAAAGAGACTCTTTGTTGTACAATCAGAACTTGTCCACTACACCCTTCTGTGTAAGTTAGCCACTTCTCTAGATTATACCTGACCTGGTGTTTACACACCTAGGTTTCCCAGATGTGGAAACACCAGGCCGCAATTTGCTATTTATAAACTTTAGACAGTAAAATCACGAGACTTGGGCTGCAAGCACAGCATTGCCCTGGTCCATGTCTCACCCTTGCCATTGGCTCAGGATAAGGACAGTATGCTCCCCCTTATTCACATCAGCCTATCCTGCTTCCTCATGCCATTCCCACCCTGCCTCCTGCTCCATTTACTATCTTTTAAGATAGTGTCATCAATAAGGACATCAATCTCCATGAAAAAGAATATATGTTACAAAACTTGAACTGGAAAACACGGTTTGCATGGCTGTTATTAACTACTTATTGACCAGAAAAGGTGGGTAGTAACCATATCGCCCCAGTGAATACAGTGTGGAGTTTGCACCCTGTCATTAACATGTAACTCTCAATACATACATATGACAGAGCCACCTTTGCTCTTCTTTTGGGTGATTGTCTTCATTTTATGAGAGGAGAGGAAGTGTCCCCTTTCGTCTTGCTGGACATTTATGCTGCCTTAAACATAGTGGACCACGATAGTCTTTAAAAACTGTGTTGAGGGGTGTGCCTCACACAATTAAATGCTTCGATTAGTTTTTGAAGGATCTCGTACAGACGAAGCTGGTGACTTCTTTTCTCATTCTGCAATCTTGAGTAATAGGGTTCCACAAGAGCCTGTCCTTTCTTCTACCCTTTAACATTTATCTGAGACCAATCTTTGAATGAGGAGAAAACTGTAAAATATATGTAAATTTAAATGCCAAAAACCCTCAGATCTCTTTAAAATGTTTCCAAAAAATACTACCCTGCTCCGATCTTGTCACCTTGTTGGGGAGATATTAAAAAATGATCGGCTAAAAGCTATCTCTAATTATACCAAGCAAACATGTTTTAGTTATTTTCGGAACTTGGGGCAGGTTGTCATTGCTTAAAGTGGAGAAATCATTACAACATTTTGACTAAAAGATCAAACAGCAGATAAAGACACTTTCCTGAAAGCTCAAAGTCTAACTGTTTCTAAAAACTGTCTTATAACTTTTATAACTTGTAGACTCTAAAACCTATCCTGCCATTACTATCAATTAAATTAAAAGCATTAGCGATGGGATCCAACAAAACCGAAATAATCATTTTTGGACCCAACAAAACCATATGGGATGACTCCTAGTGGCCCACCCCCCAGGCCCTGCTCCTACCCCCGCAAACCACACATGCAACCTCGGCATCATCCTGGACCCCTCCCTCTCCATGACCCAGCAAATAAACGCCATCACCTCTTCCTGTTTCAACACACTCCGCACGCTGAAAAAAACCTTCAAATGGATTCCCATAGAGACCAGAAAGACCGTCACCCACGCACTCATCAGCAGCAGGCTAAATTAGGGTAACGCCCTCTACGTCGGCATCACAATCAAACTCAAACGCAAACTCCAGAGAATCCAGAACACAGCTGCACACCTCATCCTGGATCTCCCTCGCCATGAACACATTTCACCACACCTCAGATCCCTTCACTGGCTCCCCATCGACAAGAGGATCACCTTCAAAATCCTCATCCATGCGCACAAATCCCTCCACAGTGACGGCCCAGCCTACCTCAACCAAAGAGTGAACTTCCACACTCCCATCCGCCAACTCCGATCTGCCGACCTCGCACTCGCCACAGTCCCCCGCATCAAACGCACCACCACACAGATCCTTCTCCTACCTCACCCCGAAGGCCTGGAACTCCCTCCCCACTGACCTCCGCAAGACCCAGGACCTCCCACTCTTCAGAAAGAAAACTGAAGACAAGGCTGTTCGAACAGTGACCCTCCCTCCCCCCCCTCCAACCTCAGCGCCTTGAGCGCGCTCTATAAATTATTTGATTGATTGATTGGATCCTCAGATAGCAGCAGGATGCACTGTGCCATACCCTTTTTGTAGGACTTTCCAAATACTTAACAGCCAAAAAACAAGAATGCCACTCTATGAACCATCGAAGGACTGAAAAAAAGACTATGGGCCTCATTACGACCCTGCCTCAGTGGAGGTCGGACCACCGCCAAAGCAGCGGTCCGACTTCCACATTACGACCGTGGCAGAGCTGCCATGGTCGGACCGCCGAGACCGCCAGGTTGCCACCAGCCGACAGTCTGGCGGTCTCAATCCACCAGGGCAGTGCTGCCCTGGAAATTACAAGTCCCCTTTCCGCCAGCCTTTGCATGGTGGTAGCCGCACCATGCAAAGGCTGACGGAAAGAGGGTGCCGGGGGCCCCATGGGGACCCCTGTACTGCCCATGCGCTTGGCATGGGCAGTGCAGGGGCCCCCATAGACAGCCCCATTGTGCTTTTCACTGCCCGAAATTCGGGCAGTGAAAAGCTCGACAGGTGCTGTCGCACCCGACAAAACCGCCACATTGCCGCTGGCTCAATTATGAGCCGACGTCAATGTTAAGGCCCTGTTTCCCGCTGGGCTGGCGAGCAGAAACGCCTTTTCCGCCCTCTGGCCCAGTAGGCAACTCATAATAGGGCATCAGGCAGAAAACCGGTGTGGTGGCCTTCTGTGCGAATGAGTTTGTCAGGTGGCCTCTGCGATCTATCAAACTCATAACGAGAGCCTATGTCTCTCAGGACTGTCATTATCTTTGCTGAAATCCAGGGCAGGAGAGAATTGCTTTGAATACCTTAAGCTTTGTGTCTATGTGCCTTAACTGCCAGGCCACAAGCTACCTCACAACCAAGATCTCCTAACAAACCCTTAATTGCATGCTCTGCAGCTAAGCCTCCCTCAGATTACCTGCACCAAAACACAAACTTTAATGGCACGTTCAGATCTATCCTTTTTTATTCAAGCTCCTTTACTATGGAATACTGTACCACAGCAAATTACACTCTCGTCCAATTTTCTGGCCTGCAGGAAATGGCAGAATAATTATTTGTTTGGTTAATCAGTATATAGATCAGGACCCAGATCCTTGTAGGGTGGTCCACTACAAATCAGCACCTTCTCATGATAACGTTCAGACGTGTCATGTGTCGGATGTTTTCTCACATCAAATAAAAACCTCTACATTACAGTAATACTTTAACACTTTCTCCTGCTAAAATGCACTGAAAATGACTCAGGCTCAGAGACTTATTCAAGGTAAGTGTTTTAGGTTAGACAGTGTCTATGTTATATATTGTTGGTACAGAGCACTATTGCCTCTTTAGTGGCTTCAACGTTCTATAGGAAACCACCCCCCTGTGCTAAGCACCATGAAATATGTACCATTTGAAGCAAGATGCACTGACATTTAGAATGTTTGTTTTATAAAATCCAGTTCAGAAATCTAACATCGTGGCCGTCAGAAGGGTTTGCCTCCCTTTCTGGCCAGCTCGAAGTGTGGGATTACAAGTTATTCCATTGTCTGATCGACGATCTCCTGGGGGTCTGTATTTCTTTAGATCTCTCTAAACCATGCAAAGGTATGCCCTTAGGCCGTGGGTGACGCAGGGCACCTTGAAAAGGACAAATCTACAACTAGTGAAAGGACTTCAGTGCAAGGGCCGCGAGAACCCTCCAAGTCTGATGCTGCAGGGTTCTGCCTATTACATTCTGGAGAGGCTGTAATCCTCTGATTAAGTAGGCCCTAATGAAACCAATTTGCATAATGCATCCTTAAAAGCACTAGGGTCATGATGACTTGCACTGTGCTGGAGGCTGAGAAGATGGAAAAGGAAAGATGGAAAATTCTTCCGAGTGGAAAAAATGTGTAATGAGGAGAAGTCTGAGACATGAGCGACAGGACTGCAGCCATAAGAATGCGGTCACTAGCTTGACTTGGAGGAGGAATCTTTGGTGGCGATATCACTTACAGGCATTTAATTTGTTAAAAAAATACAAAGTAAAAAACAAGTGAAGGGTGCCAAAGTTTTTCTTAGTAACCTGCCACTGACACAGCTCAATGCCAGGTTTGTCCAATGACAACTGTTTTGATCCCAACTCATGTCTCTTTCTCCCTGTCTCTTTATCTCAATCTTCTGGTCTTTTTTCATTGCCACCTTCTCTCTTTGTCATAGTTTTCCCATTTTTCTACCTCCTTCTTCCCCCTTTTATGCCTTCTTTTCTCTTTCTTTCTCAGGACCAAAGGCTATTGAAGAAAAGTAAATCCCCGATCCCAAAATGAGCACCAGTGGGCACCACCAACAGTCATCAGCACACACTAAGCTCTGCTTAGGAGTCCCCAACGAGTACAAGTTTAGATGGATTCACCTGCAAGTAAATCGGGTATTTTGTCTCCAGCTTGCCTTAAAGAACACAGGTGGGTGAATGCCAACTGCAGAAATCTGTGAAGCCAGTTCAACAAGCTTTTTTCTGGATGTAAATCAAATTTCAAGGCGATTCGCTCACAAGTGTTGTTTACTGCACATGGGGCAGCGAATAAAGGTAATAAAGTTGCTACTACAACTTTGAGCAGGTGGGTGAAACAGGCCATAATTCAGGCTTATGTTTCTGCTGGTTTGTTGTTCCAAAAGGGCTCCAAGGAATATTTACTAGAGCAGTGTCCACAGAGTCTGATGGGGTGTCTCTTCAGGAAATATGCAGGGCTGCCTCTTGGTCCACCCCTAATACTTTTGTGGCACATTATAGATTGGATGCGAGTGATGATGACTACTTGAATTTAGCAACTGAGATACTTAAGGCCACCATGAAATATTTGTGGTTTGCTTTCTTATGCACTTGATTGGAGTCTGATAATTGTCTAACAAAGACTTTATGAAAGTTCATCAATGTTTGGAGGCTTGTGTACATCCTCATGTATAAGGACTGAGACGGAGAGCGATGATATGGAGATAATTAATCAATTACTTACCAGTAACTTTCATTACTACAAATCAGGAGCTCCTCTTCTCAGTCAGATTCTCAACACTCTTTCCCTAGCTTGGAACCAATAAACTGGCTTGTTAGGAAAGGAAGTGCTGTGGGGATGGGGGTGGTGTTAAGGGAGTTGCTAAAAATAAAGCTAGGACTAAGTGTAATCTTGGGAGGGCACAAACAGTAAGGCAATGCCTCATTTAGAAGGACTGGGACTGGGATCTCATGATTCGGAGTAATGAAGATTACTACTAAGTAATGGATTCATTAGTGATCTGGCTGCTTTAAATGGCATACCTCTGAATCGCATTAGGGCCAATTAACTATACACTATTGAGCTGGGCAGCAATCACAGGTGTTACTTACTCCTAGTACTCTGAAGCCACAAGCAGGGCCAGCCTTTTGCATGGGCAAGCTGAGCCCATAACCTGGGTGGCGACCCTTAGAGGGGCACAGGAGCTGTCTGCAGTATCTCCCTCCAACCTGGCTCTTAAAAAAAAGTGTGTTAACCTCTGTTTCCAAAAGCTGCTGGCACCCATGCCTACATTTTGAGCTGCCCGTAAGCCTGTGTTAGTGAGTATTATATATGAAAATGTATTTTAAATGGGCCTTTGATCCCCCTTACCTACAACGGGAGGTTTGTCTTTGCATCCCAAATGTTTGGGGTTAGAGACAAGCAGTCATGAAATGGGCACTGTCTGCAGATGTGGGTCTCTCCCAGTGCTGTGACTGCTCCTTCACCAGGGACCTGTCCTACGATTTATTAGAGGACTTTATAATGTGTGCACTCAAAATGTAGGCTCATAGTCAGCTGTCACCTACAGAATCAGTACTGGGAAAGTAGCTATTTGGGTGGTTTGTAAAGTTTAAGCAAACGCCCTTGGGCCCTTCAGGGTGCTTTGAGACGCTGACACCATGCAAAAGATAGGAAAACGGTGCGCAAACTCAGAAAATACAGATATTCACAGTTAGGAGGTTGAACATCGCATAATAAGGGTGTCAACGATGCTGTTATTCGTGCATCACCAAGGTGTGCGCTAAGGTGCTCCCAATTACAAATATTCATATGAAGTGCTGGAAGAAAAATGGCAGCTCCCTCTCCTTGAGTCTTCCCAGGCATGCCTTGCGTGTTCAAGTGGGACAGCAGGGCTGTGCCTGCACTGCCTGGCCCTTCTGTGCGTGCGGCTAGTCAGAGGGGCTTCTTTTCATGAGTCACAGCACTCCCTGCCACGCCCAAAGCGTTCATCTGGGCATGCTGGGCAGCTTTCATGCGGGGTGTGGTTTGTGCAAGTATTTTTAATCGGGCATGGCACTGTTTGGTCTACATAAAGGTGTTTGACCGTTATTGTGTGAAGCATTCAAAACAACACAAGTTCTAAAAAGCAGTAAAGGCCATCAGATAAACAGCGGGAGATTGTGATAACGACTTTAAAGTGAGAAAACTAGTATGAAAGGCCGGTGTGCGAGACTGAAGGACCAGACCAGACTGAACTCACCGGGGAATGCCTTCTCAGTGGGTTGTCTTGCACGACTGATTGTGTGAAGGGAATGAACCCTTGCATCTCTATGAACGCTCCCAAAATACACGGGGAGGGCACACTAGACATGAAAAAGCAGCAGGCAGGCATAGTACCACAACTGTCAGCAAGGTATACCTTCATATGCAATAACACAGACAGACAGCACCCTGTGGCGCCTGTAGCCAGGATTCTGCGGCACCGAGACTTCCAACCTCCGCCCACCTTCTGTATTTTATGATACATATAATGTATTTTTTCCAGGAAGGGAGCAGCACATGAATGCGTCTCCTCGGCATATCCCATCTATTGCTCCCCCGCACAGGCAACCCTGACAACAAGCTTTCAGGGGCTGCTACTGTGGGCAAAGCGCCCTTGCAGTTAATTTGTCAATGTATGAACAGTCACCATCTGCGTTCCTTTCAGGCCACGGAATTAAAATCGGCTGCAATGGTATTTTGTGTCTCCCAGATTAAAATCCTTCAAATACTCAGTCTTCTGAGTGACCGGGACTCACTACCTTATTGGAGCGAGTACAACTGCAAGGCTGAAATTGTCGACAGGAGTGAGTAAGCATTAATGGCTGCCTCAGCTTCTTTCTGTTGAAGGAACTTATATTTCCAGAATTAAAAAACAAAGAACTCTGCAACACTTTTTCTTCATAGCAGCGTCCAAGATCTGGAATAACACTCAACGCTCCGCAGAAGGTCCCTTCAGACTTTGTGTTCAAGACACATGAAATAACCCTGTTCCAAAACTAAATTCCTAACTCATGCATTTGAAGGGTAGTACATCAGTTAGCGCACCAGGACAAGAACCTGCAAGCAGGGCTTCTGCTTAGATAAGGTAAGTTAAGCCATAACCTGTAGGGCATGACTATGTAGTGGCAGTAAAGTACCACAAAAGGCCCATAAAATGCTTTTAAATCAACATATGGGGAATTCTGAAGCCTAAAAAATACCCATTCGGATCCTGTCTGGGCATCACGTGGACAGTTCTATATTCCCAGGGTGCACAGTGAGCTCGAGGTCTGAGTCCCTGGATTTTCTCCCTAAGGCCATGCAAAGTGTTGAACTTGAATCCCAGAAGCTAAGTGCAATATGTGTGAAAGCCGTGCCTGAAAAGGAAAGATTCAACGTGGCAAAAGCCCTCAACTCACTCAAGGGCAGCAAGAGGTGAGGCCCAGCTTTAGACTCAGGAAGGTCCCCTATTGGTACAATCGGAAGAGATAGTAAAAGGGACCTGAAACAGGAAAATAGAAAGGAAAGGAATCTCTTTCATTAAGTTTTCCCAAGAACTTAACGGAGCTTTAACTCTGAAACATATTGGGGATGTTCTGTTATCCACATAGCAGTGCTGGGTGAAAGAATTAGCAGTTGGTAGTGCCTGGTGTTATTGCTTACAGAGGGAGGAGGTGATAGGGAAAGGCAGACTCGAATAGGCAGGAGGAGTGGAAATGAGTGCGGTGCATGTAGAGGGACTGTGAGGCAGAACATATAGATATAGGGGATGGCCTCTGGTGATAGAACAGCATTGAGCTTGGAGCAGGTGGCCAGCAACATCAGCTCACTGCAGGCACAGAGTTGTGAAAAATCCGAATTCTACTTAAAGAACAAGTGCATTTATTCAGGGACTATCGTTTAGTACAAAAGGGGTGTGCGGCACTGCAAGGTCCAATAGTGCATTTTGGAGCACGTGTTAACAAATAGCTGGATAAATGTGGTGTGTACATTATTTCCTTGAAATATGTGCTTGAGCTGGAATTCTAATTTGTGTACAAATACCATACCTTTTCCAACCATTACGTTTCTTCAGGCAAAACATGGCAGAAACGGCATGGGAAAATACTACAATATTCTGAGTTTTGCACTTTTAATAGATAAAAGCACGTGCTATTAGCATGTTAGCCTTCCTACTACTTTGAAAGAATTGTCAGCTGCTGCTCAGAAGCCGCCTGACATTTGACAGTCTGTCTTTCTTTAAACAAATGAATACATGTTGCAAGACCGACGTGCATTTTCGAAATGAACTCCTTGGGTGTCTGAGGGTTCCGCAGCAGTTAACGGGCCCCTACTTCCAGTGCCACTAGAGAAGGGGGAGGGGTCGATGCCACACGATGAGATGTCAGGGAGACAAAGTCTGGCGATTCTCGTGCAGCGACAAGTTCAATTGAAGGGCTGCAGCCTCAAAGTGAAATCCCGCGAGGCCACGCCTGTTTAACGGGTGGGCGTGCGCGAGAGGAACACGCTGTGAAGGGTGCGAGATTTTTTTTAATGATGATGGGGACCGCGGCGAGTTATAGGGGTGGGGAGCTTGGGCGTTACGGAGGGTGTATTTTTGGAGGGTAAGAGTGTGGTGGGAAAATGCAGGGTGTGAGTTGAGAGGGATACGAAAGCAAGTAGGTCTGCCACCTGAGCCTTCACAGTTTACTTCAGGTCCGCGAAAGGGTCATGTGAGGAGGAGGGACCGGGGTGATCTACTAAGAAAAGTGTCAGGCTGCGGAGTACGGTTCGTAGCCCTGTGAAAAAGCACCTCACCTACATATGTGTCTTCCATTTTCTATCAAATCTAGTAACGTTTTAAGGATACCGAGCCGCGTCCCTAATACTACAGCAAGGATTTGTTTGCGCAACTTCAGATCACTTCATGAAAGGAGAACCCGGTGATACACGTTGAGGCTTTCTTTTCAACGGTCAGGGTTATCAAGTGTTTCCTTCCAGTTTAAACGAGGACCACAATTCCCAGGATGCATCGATTGGTGAGTCAGTACTTGACACATGCTGGTCACACGATAGGGAGAAGTACGGCCTGAAAGGACCAAAGCCATGCATGATACCACACTTTCCATACCCCCTGCACTGTCAGGCTTTGGAAGATCGCCCTGCCAACTGCAGAACTACAGTGAACCCCCTCGTTATCGCCGCGTCGTGAATCGAGTCTCAAAACGCGACACTGGTATTTTCAGTTAAAACGTGGACCCTTGAACCACTCTCCTGTGCGCTTATTTGTGCAGGTCATTGGGGCAGGAAAGATCTGAACGACGGCTCGGTCAGCTGTGTCTTCCGCTTCCACTGACTTTCGTAGCAACACTTGGGGGAAACGCGCGTCCCCACAGGAGCGACTGCGACTGGTTGTCAAAAAAGCTAAGAAACTGCGATACAGCTTTGGTGAGTGCGGCGCGAGGCGATACCTGAAACCATAGCTTCAAGTGGGAGGGGTCTCTCCGAGTCTCAACCGCCACAGCAATTATGTAACTGATGTTGAAACGAGTCCCTACCGGTACCTATATATATGCCATCAACCAAACAGGCAAAACGCCGACGTCTGAGCAACGGCTGTAAAAAGCATTAAAATCCATGCCACCATTTTGGTCATGTTTCCATTTCACATGTTTTACTTTTGTAGTTCCTAAGAGTATGTACTTTCTCCATGTTGTTGTATTTCTCTAGTTTTTTTTTAATGTAGCCTGTTACTCTTGTATAGTGTGTACTGTGAAAAGTCTCGCCCCTAGGTATCTGCGTGAGTTCAGACGTGAATGGGGCAGTGCTTAATTTGTAAATAAAGAGGTGCCGGTGCTCAAAGCCGTTCTCTTAAACACGAGGCTGCAGTAATTAAATCTGACAGCACTGAATACTGAGGCAGCGTAATCCTCAATCCATTTACGGCCACCCCTGCCCCTTCAGCTCATCCAGCAACTTTCTACTTTCTCCCTTTATGACGCCTTTTAGTTTTTCCTTCTTCCGTCTTTCCCATATGTGTCTTTTGCTCGCAGCAAATGCTTGAGGCATAAGAATAGCCCCGGTCCTCACAAATAAGTGCCGGTGCTCAGCACCGGAAAGAAAAAGCACAAATTAAGCACTGGAAAGGGGGTTTAAAACTAGCCATGATTGAGAGCTGTGGAGTTTTGGTGCGAGTTTCTCACAGTGCCTTTAAGAGGGTCATAAGGAGGTATGCAACTTTAATTGTGATACTTTGGCAGGCTAGGGGGGGGGCCTAGATTTTACTCTACACGTTTTAAACTAGGCCCATAATCCCACAGGCTATGCCTCTCTGATGGTTCTTGGGCCACACCCCTTTTTGAGAGTCTCACACTTTTCTTCAGGCCGCTTCAAGTCCCGCCTTAAACAACCGAATGGGCTGCTACAGTAAGTACTTGCATTCGTGCCTGGCACCAGGCCAGACAACGCTGCAGTCCAAGACTTGAATTAGTGTAGTAAGGTAATGTCACTAAAGAGTTACTTTAACAACACCTGTCTGACAGACACATGATGTCGAAGAAAACTTTGGTTAAAACAAGTACACTAGGGAGCAGAATGTTTCTTTGTATTGGTTGTGCGTGTGAAGTGTTTACAATAGTAGGGGGTGGGTGAAAAATAAAGCAGCAGTATAGGGGAAAATGACAGCAAGGAGTGGGAGGAAGTTTCTATTCCTAGATTGTTGGCAGTGGGCATGAGAGTCTTACAGCTGTGATAGGAGTACTGTGTGAGGTGGATTATTAGCAGTAAAGGGAGATAATACTGTATGCATATGGTTATCAGATGACTCCATCACTATGGAAACAATCCTCCAGTTCAGATTTTTCTTTTAACAACCTAATGCATTCTGGGTGCTGTAGGCCTGGTTCACTTACGTAAATCCAGTTGAACTAAAACGCCTGAAAACGATGATTTGTAAAGGAAAAGCTTGGTGCTGAAGCATTGTGTCATTGCTGGTATGCAGCTATTCATCTGGTAACAGCATGTATGCAGGTAGGTGTGACCTAGACGGGGAGATATGTGCATGTATACCTATGATTTAGTATGCTGTTACTATTAAGAGGTGAGGTGTTCAGAGCTCTCAGGTTACACATGTCCTCAGAATGCACGGCTACTTCACCCACTCCAGGTTGTATGTTTGCATTCAGGGACTTATAGCCCTAGTTATACAATAAAAAAGCAGGACTTCAAGTCCCAGAAGTGCTAACAGAAGACTTGACAGAATAATCTACTCGCACATGGCCTGAGAATTTTGACTGATGTTGCTAACGTGTGTAGTGCAGCCTTTGCCAATCTCTTGACTTATTAGTGCTGTTGGGTTCCTAGATTTGCAAGAAGGCTGCTGTGGGGATATCCAACGTTTACGTTTTCCAAGAAGCATGTATAGGTGATAAGGTGGTTTGTAGGGTCGCGGTTTTTACTTCAGTGGTGTCCTGGTGAACTGGGGGTGTGGAGGGGGGGATTGTTGTGCTGCTCCACGTAACCTCTGTGAGAGCTGTGCTTAACTGCCAGGTTTCCCAGAGTCACACATGGCATGACTAGTTGCCCCAGACCACGGTATGCTTTTCAATCTGTGACTTGTAATCCTGGTTTTATAATGGGACAAACAGGACTACAAGTCGAGGAATTCAAAGAAACAACCTAAGCTGCAGAAGCTAATAGCAAGGTCCTGGGAAACATGGCAGGATTCATTATGCTGTGGGTTCCTCTGCTGCCTTTCACCTAACGTGTCAATAAAAGCAGTGTTATGTGTCTTTGTGGAAGATCCTGGGGGTCTTGATACAGCTGATGATTCTTGACACTTCACATGACCTGTGTGGTGTGTCACACTCTTTGTTTAGCAGCCATTGTGACTCATTGCTTTCTTGCCTGGAGACATTATGTTAGTGTTGGTCTTGCACTGTCCCCAAGCTCGCTTGTTTTCTTTCCAGTTTGTACCAATGCCACTCAGTCATCTGGTTTCTCTGTCTTGTTAGTGCCTGATTCTTCATATGTTCCAGGTTTCCTAGTCTTTCCTGCTACTGCCTGTGTCATCCTATCTACTCATCCATCAGTATAGCCTGCCCACATCGCCTCAACCTCTCTACTGTGCTTGAATCCCTTTTCTTTATTTCCATGTCTGAAATTGTTCCATCCTGCTGTCCCTATGTACCGGCATCTCCAAGTGTCCCCTTGTCTTTTTGCCTCCCTGTCCTGCCCAATGCCCAAGACTCACAGTTTCAAAGATTTCCTGTCCCCAACGTTCTCTGTCCAACTGTAGACCTTTCTCTAGATGTGTCTGTCTCAATATCACCCGGTCACCAAGGCTCCTTTGCTCCTCCTTTTCAAAGATGTAATTTTTAGATAGCATCTCTGACAGAGCATATGAGTTGTCTATTGCAATACATGTTATCTCAGCGGGCTCAGCGCCCACCCATTGCTCTTACCATTGGTTGGCCCCATTGTCACTCTCATTTGCTTACTTCTTATCAATTAGATGTCTGGGTTTTCCTTCCTTTTATTGTGTTTGTGCCTCCCAAGGGGCATGGATGCATTACTCTGTCCTTCCACTTATTTCTTTCTCAGATGCTACTTTTTTTGTTTAAACAGTTTACAAGTGCATGTGTTTTCCCACGGTCTTTCTCGTGTGCTTCCCTCCCTCTCTATCATACGCTGTGTTTTTCTCTCTCACCCATGTTTCTTCCCCAGGCTCCCTCTGTTGCCTTTTCACCCATGTTCTTTCTCCCCACCAGCTCCACATTTCTCTCTTTTGCATATTTGATCCCAGAGTCATGCCAGACCTATATGTTGCTTCTGGTCTTTATCCCCTGTTTTGCTCTTGGCCCCCATCAATGGCATGAGGGAAATGGGTGCTTGGGTGGGCTGGTGTCGCATGTGTAAATGTCCTGGACCCCCCCCCTTTTGACCCAACGCCAGCCGTAGCCAGAAGAAACAGACCCTGACCTCTCAGCCTGGGATGAGCTATGTTGTTATTGTTTACAATTCACATTTTGCCTACTGTTGCGATCCCTAAGAGTATTTGCTTTTTCCAGGATGGTGAGCTTTGGTAGTCTTTTCACGCAACATATTACTCATGTATAGTGCATAGCTTGGAAAGATTTGTCTCTCTGTAGCTGTGTGAATTCAGGGTGTGGCTGTGCAATGAGGGCTGTGGAGTTCAGGCTGAAGACAGTGAGAATTTCTCACAGTGTCTGTCGGTGGGTCTTAAAGGGGCTCATAAATTCATGCTTAACCAGCCATTGACCTCTCAGCAGAGTGTACAGAGCAATGGTCAGGTGTCTTAGTTGAAATTGTGATCAAAGTTGAAAGTGTGTGAATGAGGTAACTGTCAAAATATCAACAGGACTAAAGGTAATGGAAAGGCAGTGTATTCAGGTAGTGAGTGCATTATGTGAGCGGGATTAGTGAAGTGAAAGAGATGCAAAGGAGTATGTGCAGGAGAGAGTGAAAAGAGGGTGCTGAGGAGGAAAGAGATGAGGTATGAGAAATGCACATTGACTGCATTAAACAGAAACAAGGAGAAAGAGAGTGTAAATGTCTACCAAAGAGACTGCAGAAGAGAATGGTGTAAAGAGGAGAATAGGAGTGATTGAAACACTCCGAAGACCATTCACCTTCTACAAACTACAGTATTGTTTAAATCAGTCTGCTTAAAACATTTAACTTACTTTTAGTAGTGGTCATCATTAGATATAGTTAGGTCAGCATTTCCATAGAAAATGCCTATTTTGTTTTGCTAATAATTTTGTTGCCGTTTGATGAGTCTCCATGAAAACTTCCAGCAAGATTGTCCTTTTTTTTAACCTAGTTTGTGAATGGAATTTTTCAGAGTGATCTGTCAAGCAGGGTCCAAGAAAAAGGCGGGGGTCCCAAAACGCAAAATCCCCATGCATTTTCCTTAGGTTTTTTTTTAAAAAAAAATTAAATTTTTTTTGGGGGGGACAGCGATATCACAAAAACTGCTGAAGGGATTTACTCCAAAATTGCCAGGAAGCTAGATCTTGGTCCAGAAAGTGTGCCTTTTGCAATTTGGTGTAAATTTGTTCACTAGTTTTTGAGATGTCCAGGAAAAAACATATTTATATATTATATCTGGAAGGTTGGATTCGAGGGACTCTGGTGATAGTCCCTGAAACCCAATTTTTAAAAATTGAGCATTCTGATTGGCACAGCAGGATTTTTTCCTCACAAGCCAATAGCCAATTTGCTCCTACAGTAGACATGCTCAATCAGAATTTTGTGCTCCCATTGGCTGCCTGCAACATGCAGAAATATGTTGCACGCAGCCATTATAGGACTAGCAGTCCCCTTCACTAGCTTTGTGTCCAGAGGACCCATCCACTGGGGCCAAATAAAAAAAAAAAAAGGATAGGGAGACTGCGCAATAGCCCCCCTCTCTGCACCTCTAAAGGCCCCAGGGACTACATTCCCCGGCGGAGAGACCTTAATTAGGGGAGAGAGGGGGACCACCCTTCCCGAGCCAATTGGGCTTCTTGGACCGCATCACACAAGGCTCACTACATTAAGGGGAGGGGGCACATGAAACTCCCAACCTAGCCTCTAAGTGTCCCTGGGGACCCCATCCTGTGGGGCTAAAATGCATAAAACAGGGGGGGGACATGCTGCCTACACTCCCAGAGCCTTAATACACCCAGAGGACCCCAGGTCTCAGGGGCTGACTTAATAACTGTGTCCCAGGGCACCCCACCACCAGGGAAACAATAGTTTTGAACATATGTTTGCTCTCACCTGGCAGGAGCATTTTAAAATCTTCTGCCAGGTGGGAGCAAACATGTCTTTCCTGCCTGCTACCTGGCTGGAGGTTTATAAATGCTCCCCCCGGATGGGAGCAGATTGACACACAATGCTCCCACCCAGCGGGAGCAACCAAACAATAACTGCAATGCCAGCTCCCGCAGCATGTGGGGGGCCTTGGGGCTCCACCTGCAGCACTGACTTGTTGTTTAATGGGTTCCCAGGTGGGCACAAGGGCACCCACCTAAAAGAAAGATAGGCCTCAAAGGATGGGGTCCCCAAGGCCACAATAGGCTTGGGTTGCATGCTGCCCTCCCCTATAAGTTAATTGCAGACAGAGGGGATGGTGTCTCTAAGACCTGCTAAGGCTCAGGGAGTGCGGCCACATGCCTCATCCACTATGTTAACTGTGGTCCCAAAGGATAAAGTCCCCGGGGTCTACTGCATCTTGGGGAGGAGGTTGTGTGGCCTCCCTTCCCTTTTGAAAGTATTTCAGCCCCGCAAGATGCGATCCCTCAGGCCTATTAAAGCTCGGGGAGGGGGCTCCATGCTGTGCACCCCTCTTTCCCCTTGATTAAGTGGCTTGGTGAGGGGGCCGCATGCCCCCTTCCCTTTAAAAAAAAAATAAAAAAAAATAAAAACGGTCAGGGGGGATGGGTGGGGTTTCCAGAGTGAGTAGTTTGGGGAGGGGGCCTGTGCCAATTGGTTGGACACAGAGTCTGGCTGCAGACTAGGCCCTGCAGCCAGCTCCACGCTGCACATGGCTGAAGGCCGAACGGTTTGGATGCCAATGCGGGGTGAGCATAATGCCTTGTGGCAGGCCAGGCCTTATGGCCGATTCTACACCACACATGGTGGAGGTCATACCTAGTGTGGGGTTAGCTGCCCGGGGGGGGAAGGATGGCCCCTGGGCCTGGCCACAGGACAGGCCCAGCAGCCAACTCTATGCCGTGCACGGCCAAAGGCCATGCACAGGGTTGGGTTGGCTGCCCGCAGGGCTTTGGCCAAAGGACTCCTTGATATTCCCTGGCCCTCATATTTCCCTGGCTTTGCTGGTATCATATACTAAAAGTGATGTTGTGATTGTTTGAAGGGTTTTAATAGTATGGTTAGGTATAGGGTGACGTGATGTAGTGTGTTACGATGTATAAATGCCTGTTGTATGTTGCTACCACGTGGCTATGCATGTTTTTCCTTAGTGAAGTAAGATGTCATGTGGTGATAATATGTTGTGTAATGCACCTCTGGGGTTCAGTGGTGCTCTCTGGTGTGAAATGGAGATTGTATAGTGTGGTGTTGGCTTATGTGATGTGCGGTAGTGTGTTATGATTTGGTTTGGTGCAGTGATCATGGCATTATGAGATGTTGTGAGGAATAATGTGTTGTATTATACGGTGTGGTGTTAAATGGTGGTGTACTTTTTGTGAAATGTTGTTTATAGTTTACGTTGTGAGCTGATCTTATTCAAAGATGTGGAACTATATTAAGAGATTAGATCATGATATGGTACTGTGCTTCACTGTATTATATTGTGTGGCAGAAATCAACGTCCTCCTCAAGAAACCCACAGCTGACCGAAATCAACTCAGCAACTTCCGACCCATCTCCTTGCCCCCCTATCCAGACAAAGTGATTGACAAGGTCATCAACAAGCAACTCGCAACCCACCTTGAACTTCACCATCTGCTAGGCAACACTCAATCAAGATTCAGAAAGAACCACAGCCCTCATCCTGCTCAACTTCTCTGTTGCCTTCGACATTGTCTCCCATGACACCCTCATGAGAAGGCTACACAAGATTGGCGTACAAGGATCCACTCTCAGATGGATCTGTTCCTTCCTCACAGGAAGAACCCAAAGGGTCAGGCTGCCACCCTTCAAATCTGAGACTGAGAAATTTATATGTGGAGTCCCACCCTTTTCCACATTACATAACATGGCTCACCAACATCATCAGATCACAAGACATTACCATAATCTCCTATACCAATGATACCCAACTCAACCTCTACCTGACAGACAAAATAACCACCGCCAAAACGAACTTCAACAACTGCATGGCCATGGTAGCAGACTGGATGTGAATCAACTGCCTAAAGCTCAGCACTAACAAGACAGAAGTACTGGTCTTTGGCAACAAGCTCTACCCGTGGGACTCCTCCTGATGGCTGTCGGACTTAGGACCAACACCCACACCTACAGACTACGCAAGAAATCTAGGGATCATCTTGGAAGACAAGCTCAACATGACTGCTCAGTTCAATGCAGTGTGCACCTTCTGCTTCCACAGCCTATACATACTGTGAAAAACGTTCAAATGGTTGCCTAAGAATACCAGACAGACTGTTACACAAGCACTCATCACCAGCAGGCTGGACTACAGCAACACTTTTTACGCCAGAATCCCCAAACATCTCCTACACAGACTCCAGACCACTCAGAAAACCACTGTAAGACTCATACTTGTCCTCCCAAGCCGCACCTGCATCACACTGCAAATCGGGAAGCTTCA
The DNA here is from genome assembly GCF_031143425.1 of Pleurodeles waltl. NCBI lineage: Eukaryota > Metazoa > Chordata > Amphibia > Caudata > Salamandridae > Pleurodeles > Pleurodeles waltl. The sequence continues at coordinate 739,469,410 of NC_090445.1, read as the reverse complement.
CTTGCTCCCCATTCACAAGTGCAGCCAATTCAAATCTCTCTCGCTCACATACGAAGCCCTACACAACACAGGACCAGAATCCCTGAACAGCCTCATACACTTTCACCAACCCACAAGACACCTACACTCTGCCTCACTCCACTGGCGCACATTCCCCGCATCCCAATTAATCAAAACTTAAGGTCGCTCATTCTCTTACATCGCACCCAAGACATGGAACGACCTCTCTCTACACATCAGAGCCTCCTCCTCACTTCTTGAGTTCAGCAAGAAGCTGAAGACTTTGCTCTTTCTATAGGCACCTTTGGGACCACAAAACTACACACACGCCCAAGCGCCTGGATACCCTCTAGTGTGATTTGTGCACTCTACAAATCAATATAACAGAACATGATGTTATGCAGTATTGTATAGTGTGGTGTGCTCTCGAAGCTGTGCTGTATCCTGTCATCTAGCATGATTTTGTATGGTATATTGTGTTATGTTGCATAGTACGGCGTGCGGTATAATTTGTTGTGCATTGGTGTGACCTGATGTAAGATTCTATAGAATGGTAGGATAATGCGCTGGACTGTAAGGTGTATTTTTGAAGGGCCTGGCATGGTGTTTTATGGTGCAATTCTTGTGTGATGTTTGAAAAGGCACAGTGTCAAGATACATGGTGAAGCACAGTGTGGTTAAAGTGATGTTGTTGTAGTGCGTGTTGTGGTATCATAGGTTTCTTGGACTGCGTGATGAAATATGATGTGATTTTGGAAGGGCGAAGTAGCATGGCGGGATTTGGTGCAGTATGCTTTTCAAAGGCTGTGGTACAGTGTGAGTCATTAGTTTATGTTTTTGGATGGTGAGATAGTGTGGCCTGTATTATGGTGTCTGGTATGGTGCCACTGGGAGCTTTAATGTTTTTTGAGAGGCAGTCTGGTTGGAAGGGATACAGCGTGGCACTGTATTGCAGCATGTGATATGGTGTTACCAGTGATGAAGCAAGATGTATGTGAGGAAGAGGTTTAGCATTTAGAGACCACTTCTGTGTGTGGGTGGTAGCGAGGAGAGAAGTGGACAGTGTTTAGGAAAAGCTAGCAATGAGGGAATTAAAGGGCCTGTTTAAAAGGGAGGGTAGTTGATAGTAAGAATATATTAATTGGAGGACCGTCTGGGATTGAGGGACAAGCTGGTAATGAAGAGGGTGTGAAAGGAGAAGTTGTGGAGGAACGGGATGTAGGCTTTATATGAAGAGGGGTGCAAGCAATCTGACTTTGAAGAGATAGGCCTGCAGTGGCAGTGATTGATGTGTGGGGAGGTTTGGAGCGGTGGGTAAAGGCTGAATGAGTAAGGCTTAGAGAGCGTAGAAGAAAAGGAGGTCGTGTGAGCAGTGAAACGGTGCGGGCGGTTGGTTGAGAGGAGGGGAGGCTAAACAGGAGGAGTAGGGGGCGAAGGACCGATGACCGAAGGGCTGGCTAAGCTCTTGAAAGGAGAGAGGCCTACAGGTAATGTGAGAAGGACACTGGGAGGGGAGAGGACATTCCTGCACTGTTGTTCCACCTGGATCATGTCGGTTCTTTGACAGGCCACACTGCGGGCCCTTGAGGAGAGACGGAGACCACCAACAGATACCAGGCCAAATGGGCGGGAAGGAGCGCTGCACAACTTCTAATGCACACAGCCCGTGCAACTACCGCGCTGCATCAACGTCAATCACTTAAATCGCTGCTCATTTTAGCGATCCGAGTCTTAATACCGGATACTCCATTTGATACATCTCCGAGCTTTTCGGCAAATAAGTATCTTCCTTATTCACTGCACTTGTAAAAACTGTGAGAGGGCAAATGGCAGCAAGTCTGGGTGCATGTGACATCAAAAGACGCTCAAGAACTCCGAGATATACAGGAATACGTAACTCTGGAGGATTTAAAAACTATGACCTGATGAAACAGGACAGTGTACGACACTACTATATCTACCCTACCTCGTATGTACTAAAATACTAATCTAGACCACCTTCGCAATACCTATCACTGCTTCTATTTCAGTCATGCCAAGATAGCACTGTGGATTGTGGTGCAGGAGGCACCTTGCCACGCAGAGCAGGGTGAAGTCATCAGCCAGCTCCTACAGGGTGGAGACGCATGGTCCAAAAGGGAGGTGTCACGCGCGCTGGCGCTGGGTGGAGACACCGAGCCCCGCTGGGTGGCGCATCTGGACCTGTAGGGTCAAGGGTCAGTGACGAAGGAGCCGGAGGTCAATCACTTCTGCAGGCAGAGGACATCTAAATATAGGATGTCGAAACGAAAATAGGGATACTTTTGGTCAAGAAAATGGACGGGCTCTCGTCCCAACTCCTAGTAGAAACGTGCCAAACTAGGGAGGATTTTAAAAGGGGCAGGGAGGAAAATGCATACAAAATTACAAATTTTACAGTAGATCTCAAAGTCCGGACATTTCACCCTTCGGGGTATCCCTGTGGTGGCGGAAAGCGACGGCAGCTCCCAAAATGGAAGATGCTGAGCAGGAAACGGAGTTTAGCAGCATCCCATCCTCTGCTGCAGCACGTCTTCTCCTTCGGGACGGGGCTCTGCGGCACCCTCCCTCCCCCTTGAGGGGAGGCTGCTGCAGCTTCAAACACCTCTCCCATAACCCCCGTATCCCTGACCCGTCCCTCCAAGCAGTTTGCTGCATCACCTCCTCATCTCACAGCCCAGGGGCATGCTGCCGCAGACCCCCCACTCGCCACCCCAATAAGGAAGGCTGCGCTGGCGGGACCCAGAGTCTCCTACGCACCCTCAGCCCACCTTCGCTTCGGGGGAGACTGCGGTCGCCTCGCCCTTACCTTCCACATGGCTGTCGGGCAGCCCCTCCTTGGCAGACATGGCTCGTGGGTTTGTTGTGGCCGCCGGTCCTCGGGCTCCTCAGCTCAGGCGGCAGCAGCGTGCATGGCAGGAGGGACGGGGATGTGGCTGGTACCTCTGACGCCCTGCTGCCGCTCTTCCCCCCCCCCCCCTCCCTCGCTGCAGCTCCTCTCCTCGATCGGCACACCCGCCTCCCTCGCTGCAGATTGTCCGTGACCCCTAAATGTGGAGCCTTCCTCCCGCTCTTCCTCCTCCCACTGCTGCAGACTGTCTGCGCTGCTGACCAGACTTTCCCCTGCTGTCCCGCGAGGTGGGGAGAGGCCGCAGTGTCAGAGCTGCTGGGCTTCTGCAGGGCCCCTCCCTCGCTAACACTTTTCTACTCTACCACCACCCTCGTCGTGCTGCCTCCCACGCGCCTTCCCACCCTCCAGTCTTCCACCCCTCCCTCCTACAGACAGGGAAGCCACCAGCCTTGAGAAGTCGGGGGCGGTGGCACGGTAGAGCCTGGGGCAATGAAGCCAGGTAACGGAGACGCGGAACAATGGAGCCTCATCCGCACGGATGCAACTACTTCTGTTGTGTTCTAGATCTCTCGCGGATAAGATGCGTGTTCCCAACTGGTACTCCTTTAAAGTGTACCAAAGTAGAGACAGGGGAGGTGAACACATGGCACAGATGAAGCCAATGACCATCCTTAATGACCTTAATGCAATATTGCAGTACAAACGTTTTTTCTACAGTTTTTATAAGCGCAAACTCGATCCGAAGGCATTGGTGTGGTTACATGCGCACCAATTACTCTACACAAGGTCACATTCATTTTATTCTCAAAGGTGATATACAATGGTTTGCCCAGAATCCAACAATCGAAGAGCGTTAAGAAACGCATGGGACTGTGATGCTGCATGCAGTGGAGGCGCGGTCAGTGACTATCGGTGCGGGGTTAAAGGTGTGACTAAAAAACAAAATTATCTTTACTTTCTTGGTCTTTCAATGTCAGGTACCTACATATAAAATAACGTGCAGCTTGAATGAAAAATAAATAAAAAAGTTGTTACTCAGTGGGAAATGCACATTATGAACCCTCACTTAGTAAAGGCACTGCAGAGGTCTGTGTATAAACAGAAAGCCACAAAATTAAATCTTGGAAAATAGTGATGTGCATGTTTAGTGCTACGAGGGACACATCCTGTGACAGAAAGCACTGTGAATATGTAAGTCATTTTAAGCTTGTATTTTACACAGTTAGACTGTTACAAAATGTGCAAAAAGGTTTAAGATAAAATGGTGCTTCAAAAGCTTAGATTTCAGTAATACCCAGATTACATAATGCAACTTTTTCTTTTTACGTTACTGTTCCTTCAACCCCTGGTTAGGGGTAGTAAGCGCTATCTAAATAGAATTACAATTAAAAGCCCTTCACATCTCAATTGTTAAGTATTTGCACTACCACTCAAAAAGAATAAGGGGCTCCTTATGAGTTTGGTGGTCCCAACACAGGACAGCAGACTCACATGGAGGTTGCCACGGCGGTGACGCCCCCGAGCGTATTACAATATTCCTGCCGGGCTGACCGACGGGAACATTGTAATACACGTTCCTGCCAGGCTGACTGGTGGGAACACTGCTACGATATTGGTCTCTGCTCCCTTAAGGGAGTCGAGGCCAATATCGCAGCACTTTAGCACCCTCGGCATGCGCACTGTCTACAGTGCAGACTGCGAATTCCGATGGTGCTGAGTAGGGGGGCCCTGCATTGCCCATGCCATGGGGAGTGCAGCCCCCCCCCCCCTGCAACCCTTAGCACTGGCTTTTCGCCAGCCTTTTTTCATGGCAGGGTCCCCACCATGAAAAGGCTGGCGGAAAGTGGGGTTGTAATCAGCCAGGCAGCACTGAGTTCAGTGCCGCCATGGCTGGTTACAAGCCGAACCACCATTGCCCTATCAGGATTTATGATCCCTGCGGGGACGGCAGTCTTAAGGCGAATCCACCCACCAATGCTGTAATTGGGCGGTCGGACCACCTGGAGTGTGGCAGTCTGACCGTCAACGCAAGTGTGACGGTCTTCGGACTGCCACACTCATAATGAGGCCCTAAGTCTTCGTCATCACAAAGCTTTGAGTGATTCGATCAGGCTCCCAAGCATCCTTTACAGTTGCCGATCACCCTTTACTTCTGCAGATTAACTCCTTGTGCACATTTTTATTTCTTTCAGGCAAGCAGGCACCCTGGCTGGAAGGCTTGTTTAGTTGCCTGCCTGGCTTCAGTTTCACAGCATGGAGACTCACTGAATGACATTTCAGCTGAAGCATTTAACATATTGGAATTAACCAGCACATGTTGGTTGTCTTTTTACGAACAGTAGGGGAATGGTGTTTCATAAATTAAAAACATATGGGCACTTCATGCCTCTCTGATCCCGCCCATTTTGACCTCTGCCAGAACCACAGGATGTTGAGCTGATACAGAGACGTGAACCTGGTTCCCCAGCTCCAAAGTCAGAAGCTCTGGTAGTAATACCACATCCTCTCCCCGTTTTTTTGTAATACATTTAGTAGTACTACAGTAGTACTGCTCATGTAATACAATATGCAATCCATAAACCTATATGCAGAGACCGACGCTACTCATCTTTTTTGTGCAGCAATCTCTGCCACATAAGTCTACATTTTAGTAATACATTTGGGAGGGACTGGGGGAAATGTACAGATAATAGAAAATACTCACAGTTACTAACTGGGAGAGGTTTAGGCAGGAACAATAAGCAGGGGTTTAGGAAAAGGGACATGCAAATACAAATACTCACCTGAAAAAGAATAAGTCCATTGCTATTCACAAACAACACTTCTGAAGTTCTTAACGTATGTGGGCAATCACAGGCACTGCCACATACACAATAATTGACCCAGAGTTTTAGAGAGAAATCTGCTACAAAGTAAAATTATTTTGCATATATATATATATATATATATATATATATATATATGTATATCTATGTTATTTAGTATCTCAACATTCTAAATATTTAGGCAATATTTTAAAATGTATTAGTGTTTTGCTATACCTCAGACTGGGAGAAGACCAAATGAAAGGAATGCTAACAATGCAGCACTCTTAGTCTGAGTAACAAATTTATTAAGGCACTTCTCAAGGTTTATACAGGAAAAGCGTTTAGGTCAAATGCAGCAACACAAGTACACTTCTGAAAATAATCACAGCAGTAGAATAATAATTATCATAGAAACAAACAAAGAAAATACACTACTTTAACTCTGAATAATATATCTATTTATAGTGATTATATATTCATGTACAACGCAAAGATTAAAATAAGAATAAAAAAATGCATCACCATGGGGAGTGACATAGACATTATCTCTTTGCCAGCTGCAAGCCTTGAACCCAAACGACCGCGAAAAGCGAGAACTACCAACAATGGGAGTCAGGGCAAATATGTCACCCTCCCCGGAAAGAGATCTGTCTAACCCCGGTGGTCAAGCTTCCCTTTTAAATACCTTAAACAAGCTGGAGAGGAGAATTCTAGAAACTATCCCCTCCCATACAGTAAGTTGTTGTTCAAACGCTGGCTGTACCAGGTCTGGGTTGAAAGAGCACATTTAGAGATTAGCCACTTCTTAGGTACGCTCCCAAGACCGAACTGTTCCCTGCGGTACCATAAACATTCTCTGGTACATCCTTTATTTCTCCCTCACTCCTCCATGTTATTGCCCTGCCTTGGTGAGAAAAAATGGAGAGGAGCGAAAAACATGTTGCACGAGTTGTGCGTGGAAAAATACCTGCACCACCAATATGACAGTGTTTGAAGCTAAGCTAAGCACAAAATGGAGTCAGTGGTCAAGATGGAGCTGGGGGCAAAATACAGATAGCATTACAATTAGCAAAGTTAATTTAAATTTAATAATTAAATTAAACTTGTACTTTATTAAAAGTTAAAGGTATTTTAAATGAATTCAACATGTATCCTTAACAAAACTTTAATACCAAATAACTACAAATGTTACTGTGGGTGGTAATTTTGCTTGAAAAATAATCTTCATGAACTATCATTTATACATCAAATAAATATTTTTAGTTATTTAATACTCTTATTATGATGAGTTAATTTGCTACAACATATGTTATATATTTATTACATTTGGGTTGCTAATAAATATTTTTATTAATTGTATTCTAAAATATTTGATTTTATTAACATATATATATACATTTTTTTACAGATTAATAAACGTTAATATTTTTCCCCATACTTTCCCAGAGTAAGGTACTCAGCATGGAGCTAGAGCTCTCAACCTATGTATGGAAGGTTACTAGTACTAACTTTACACTCATAACTCCTGTCTCTGGAATCTCCATCACAGGATGTAGTTATGTAAAGCCACACTCAGAAATGGTTTCTGGATATAAAGAATAACTAAAAAGTGTAGATTCACACCTAGATGTAGTACATTTACACTTGAGTAAATCTACACATGCATGTTTACCTTTGTGAATCAGCCCTAAAGTGTGTTGGCTCAGGATCACACATTTTTATGAAGTGGGGGAGCTGGAGCTGAATCCTAGATCACTTGACTCTTTAGCATATAGCTCTAATGGAATATTCTCCCATATGACCCTAACAAAAAGTCACTCACCCCAACTCAGATGGTCAGTGTACCAGTATGGAAATTCATAGACTGGTAGGGAATAAGTGTAGGAAGTTTGCTCTGTATATACTGTACCAAAATGAGATATAGTGTGCACAGAGTCCAGGGGTTCCCCAGAGGCTTAATACAGGCTAAAGTACATAATACTAATGCTCTCTTTTGTGGTAGTGTGGTTGAGCAGTTAGGCTTATCAGAGGGTAGTGCAACACATTTGTTGTACACACACAGTCAAGAAATGAGGCACACACTCAATGACTAACTCCAGGCCAATGTTTTTATATAGCAAAAACATATTTTGTTACTTTATTACTAGAAGAAAAAAGGTCTTTGTTGTAAGTAAGTATCAGGCATATGTATCAAATCTACTTTGTTTAGGTTTTGCAGATCAAACTGATTACATGAAAGTAACACTTTTCAATTTTAAAAGTTGACACAGTGCGATTTCTCGTAGGAACCAAGGCAGTCCTAGGGGAGGAAAAGTGTTAGCACAGTTAATAGGTAAGTACTTCACATACAATCCCATTCTTCAGGATTTAGGGTGTCCACAGGTCAAAGTTCAAGTTGACTCCAAAAGGGCATCACCAGCAACACTCTGCCGGCCGAGTGCAGAGGTCAAAGTTGGCATTGGGTTTTCATTGAATCCAATGAGGACTCGGGGTGCTTGGAAAAGATCTGTTAGCAGGTAAGTACCCACGACTTCAGGCATCAGACCTGGGGGGTTTAGAGGAGCACTGGGGGGGGGGGGGGGCACAGGGGAGCACCAAACATACCCCCTCAGCAGCACATGGGTGGCCAGGTGCAGGGTGCAAACACAGCGTTGGGCGCCCAATGCTTTCCAAAGGGGGAACCCCGGTGATCACAAAGAGGCTGCAGGCTGGGTCCAAAGGGTCGGTTCTGGAAAACCAAAAGCTGGACAAGGAGGGGAGGTGCCCGCTGGACATTGCTGGACCCTTGGTCGGATTTCCCAAAGCCAGTGGACTGTGGGTGCAGGGGTACTTTTGGGCATCGGGAATCTTCATCGGATCCGGTCGCGGGAGGGGGCGTCCTCTGTATTTAATCTGCAGGTGTCGTCATGTTGGCCAGGAGGGGTCAACCCAAGGTGGACCCTGGGGACCTTCTCTGGACCAGTGGGCCACCTGGACATGGGCCGTGGGTGTTGGGTGCAGAGTGGACACTGCTCGTCGACCCGGGATGGTTCTGGAGTCCTTTTTGAGAGTTTCTTCTGGACAGGGGTGCTGTCCTCAGGAGTTCCTAATGCTCTGCTAGGCAGGCAGTCCTTTGGGGATTTGTAGAGGTCGCTGGTCCTGCAGGATGCGTCACCTTTTTGTAGCAGGAATCTTGAAGCTGCAGACAAGCTGGTAGGGCTTGGGACAAGTCAGTTGTGGTCTGGCATCTTCACTGCTGGGGTCGGCTCTTCAGTCCTTCTTTCTTGAGGTCACCAGGAATCTGAAGAGCAAGGTTCAGGGGTGCCCCTAAATACTAGATTCAGGGGTGTTACAGGGTTCAGAGGGCAGTAGCCAATGGCTACTGTCCTTGAGGGTGGCTACAACCTTCCTGTGCCCACTCTTGTCAGGGAGGTGGACACATTCCTATCCCTATTGGTCCCTCTCCTCCAAAACAAGATGGAGTATTCTGCAAGTAGTGGGTCACTTTAGCTCTGGACACCTTAGGGGTGGTCCTGACTTCAGTGGTCACTCCTCCTTGTTTTTACCTAATTTTCCCACCAGGCCTGCCCCCAAAAGTGGGGCATCTGTACTAGCTGGAGTGCCCTGGAGCACTGTAACAGGAGGTCTGCGCTTTTGAGGCTCACCAACAAGTGTTGCAGTTCCTGCAGAGGGGGGAGGTGTGAATCCTGCGGGGGGAGGTGTGAAGCACCTCCACTCAGAGCAGGCTTTGTTCCTGATCACAAAAGCTCTCACCCCATGGGGTCAGAAACTTGTCAGTTAGTTGTAGTGTGGCACAGAACGGTCACCCCTACACTAGAGGGTTGAGTAAAATAGAGGGGGCATCTCAAAGATACCCTCTGTGTGCTTTTTACAATAAATTCAACACTGGCATCAGTTTGGGTTTATTGTGCTGAGACGTTTGAACCACACTGCTCAGTCTTCAGTGAAGCCATCATGGAGCTAATGACAAACTCCAAGCCCATGTGCTTAATCTGGCCCCACTGCACTTACAATGTCTAAAAAGTAACTTAGACAATGTAGGGGCATATTGCTCATGCAGCTATGCCCTCACTTGTGGTATAGAGCACCCTGCCTTAGGGATATAAGGCCTGCTACAGAGGTGACTTACCTATTCCACAGGCAGTGGTTTGTAGGCATGCCACCCTGGGAGGGATGCCATGTCGACTTTACCTTTTTCTCCTCACCAACACACAATCTGCATTGGCAGTGTGCCTGTGTGTGTTGAGTGGTCCCTTAGGGTGGTATAATACATGCTGCAGCCCTTGGGGACCTTCCCTGGCCACAGAGCCATTGATACCATTGGTACCTTTTTACAAAGGACTTAGCTGTGTGCCAGGAGTGTGCCAATTGTGGAAACAGTGGTACAGTTTAGGGAAAGAACACCGATGCTGGGGCCTGGTTCGCAGGATCCAGCACACACACAGTCAAGTTTAGCATCAATATCGGGGGAAAAAAGTGTGAGGGGTTAAACGATGCCAAAAAAGGCATTTTTCTACAGTAAGGGTTAACTTGTTGTGTTTCATTTGAAAGTGTTCACTTTATGTGCTGTGATTCCATGTTCTACATAATTGTTTTAGAATGCCATTTTCAATCCTTCTTTAAAGAATCTCTAAATGTCAACAGCAGATGTTACCTTAAGATGATTTCTTTTTTTTGTGTACCTGGTTAATAAGTGTTTCTTCACACGGAAACAATTCCTATTACATGAAATGTAGACATGTGAAAGGAAGCGGTTTCTCTTCTTAGATCTGGGTTTAACATTACTTGACTTTAGTTAAGCAAAGTGTTTCTTTGTCTGGTGAACAATATTCCATTTCTACAGTTTGCTTTCACTATTATTCTCAGCAGATCATATTTCAAAAATTAAACTGCTTTTTTCCTTCAGAAAAGTAGAACTCTGGGGAGAAAAGCCAAAGAACAGCTTAGCTAAATATTAGTTCAAATAATCGGTCTTCTGTTTCCATGCATGTACAAAAACATCAGGATGAGGTAAAGTAACAAACACCCATTCGTACATTCTTAGAAAGCTGATGTTTCAAGGCTGTATTGGTGTCTATGGTATTTCACTGCTGCCCCGCCACTTCCCATTTCACCCTCTGTTTGTCGTGGGCTGGTCTGGAGTTCTTCTTTCTATCTCAGAGCTCACTGGCGCAGTGGTCTCACTGAAAAAGGAAAATGTGTACAGTATGCAGTCAGTAGTAAATCTGGATTCAAGCATTACCACTGCTGTATAAAGTCTAGCCATAAGGGAGCAGTGAGGGACACTTGGGGAAAGGGTCCCAGGACACAATTCTTGGCACAGGTTGCTTAAACACTCGGAGTGTTGCACCCATTCTCACACACCTCTCTCCCCTTTTCACTCTTGTTTCTTGCTTCTCTCCCTTGACTGTATTTATCCTTCTACCCCTTAAGCTCAATCGCTATTTCATTCATATTTTCTTTCTTTTCATTTCTCACACACCATTCCCTCCATTTTGTACAACCTTTCACTTGCCCTCCCTCCCTCTCTTTCATGCTCATAAAGTTCTCAATCCCCTTCCCAGTCCCTTGATGCCTACTGACCTCACTATCCAGACATGTATTGCCTTGTTACATACACATTTTTCCTACAAACCAAGCCTGTCTTTTGGTCTGGACATTGCTCTAAAAGTACGCCTATCCCTGAGTCCACCAAGTTTAGGCCGTCTCGTTTGACAGATACCCACAGCACTGGCAGGGGCAGTGTTCTCCAACAAGTATTCATGGCCTGTCCAAGTAAATAAGCAAGTCCTTACATTACAATGGTGCTGACTGGGGCTAATGCCTAATTTGAGCCGGTGGTTTCCGGTGCAGGGCACCGGCACTTAATTTTGAGGGCCGGCACTTATTTTTCTGCCTCAAGCATTTAGTGCGAGCCAAAGACACATATGGAAAAGACAAAGGAAAAGAAAAATTAAAAAGCGTCAGGTAGGGAGGAAGCGGTAAGCTGCAAGGGTGAGCTGAAGGGGCAGGGAGTGTATTGAAATGGATTAACGCGGCCTCAGATGGCTTCAGGATTGTGCTGCCTCAGTATTCCGTGCTGGCACACGTAATTGCAGCAGCTCTGTGTTTCAGAGGAGAGCTTTGGGCAGCAGCACATGTTTATTTACAAATTAAGCACTGACTGGGGCATAGCTGGGCAAGTCAGTGCTTTCTGGACAGCTGTGTTTTTTGGGAGCAGTGAGAAAATGATGCTAGCGATAAGGTTAGAATGGAAGGCCCACATTATTCATGGTTGACTTGGAGGGCCGTTTTTCCCCATACTTGAACCTGGGGAAGTCTGCTGTGCGCAATGAATCACCACCCTGGGGTAATGTAGCAGCTGTGAGACCCATGCAGCCAATCTGTGGAGGCTCCCAGTATTCTCTTTCAACATGAGGGCCTGATTGCCTTCATGGAGTATAGTTACAGGGCACTCTGCTACCCCGCAGTCTTTAGCCATGTCAAAGCTCCCTGCAGGTGGTGCACCTATTTGGATACAGTTCACCTGAACCATTTGCATTAATAACACTCTAGGACTGCAAATCTAAGTATATTTTAGTAATATGCCAGTATGGCTGTCCACAAGCAAACACAACTCCAGTTTGCAATGGGAGAAGATGTGACCCACAACATGTTGGTGTTGATGGAGTCGGCTAAGCAGTAGCAAACTGGAGATGGCCCTCACCAATCGCCCTTCCTCGGGTAAGGCACAGAAAAATTTGACTTAACTCTTTAAGTCTTTATTTCTGTTTAGGCAGTGATTTAAACACTCTGTGGGCTCATTATATTAAGTATTTAAGGAGTGCTTTATAGTTGGTCAGTAACATACAGGCCCTCATGATGACACTGGCAGTAAATCCTGCTTACCGCCACCCTGACGGCCGCCAACTCACCGCAGCAGTTGCGGATATCCATTCACCATATTATGACACACACACACTAATCCGACAGAATACAGCCACATACACAAATCCGTCAGACCAAAGGTTAGTGATGAACTGGCGGTCTCAAAACCCACACCGTTACGCCAACAGAACAACGCCCATCACATTATGACCCACGAATCACCACGACAGACATTCAACAGCGGTAAACCATTGGCGGTACATACCGCCGCGCTCACAATGGACACCCACATACAAAACAACACCACATTGGACAATTCAAACAACACACACCTGACAACCATACACACACAACACCCACACCACTATAAAACACGCACCCACAGTAGCCACAACCCTTTACGAATACAGATCATTGCCACCAGACAGACACCAAGACCACTGCGACAACTAGACTCACACACCCCTCACGCACTCCACATCACACACCCCAACACATTACCCAACACACCCTCACCAACACACATCACATAACTCCCATGGCACCACAAGGGCACCCCCGTTTCACTTAGGAGGAGTTAAGGGTCATGGTGGAGGAAATTGTCAGGATAGAGCCACAGCTATTTGGAGCACAGGTGCAGCAAGTATCGATAGCAAGGAAGATGGAGCTATGGCGGAAAATCGTGGACAGGGTCAACGACGTGGGACAGCACCCCAGAACAAGGGACGACATCAGGAAGAGGTGGAACGACCTATGGGGGAAGGTACTTTTTATAGCACCAAGACACCAGCTCGCTATACAGAGGACTGGCGTTGGACCCCCACCTCCTCCCCCACAACTCACAGCATGGGAGGAGCAACTCTTGGCAATAGTGCATCCTGAGGGCCTGGCCAGAGTTGGAGGAGGACTGGACTCTGGTAAGTCAACTTTTAACAATTATCAGCCCACATACCTGCATGCCATCACAAACCCTCACCCTTGCTCCCATCACTCCACTCCATCCCACACACTCCACATCACACTAATCCCAATGCCAAGCCCTGCACGCTGTACCAATGCATGGGCACCCCTCACAGCCCTGCATGGACACTCATCACTAAAGCATGCACTGCATAGGGAAACTAACAATTCCACTGTACACCAACATACACAAGCCAAAGCTGGCAGGGCAACACCAACCATAGAGGGGAAGCCTGGGATGTGCAAATGTCATACACCTGAAGCATAATACATAATTTACATCCCCACTGGTACCCTAGCCAATGTCACTGGACATGTGAGAGGAGGTGCCATCACTATCCAGTCCCCCAACAGAAGAGGACCACAGTGATGACAGTAACGCTGGACTTCAGGATCTGGATGATCTACCTGGCCCATCAGGGACCACTGGAGAGTCGGTCACCCAATCCCAGTCACAGACCACCACAGGGCCTCCCTCATCAGGAACCAACACCACAGCACCCACCCAGCGTCCCCAAACCTCTGTCCCGATGACAAGTCAATCAGCAGTGTGCCCACCTGTACAGGGACCCCAGGCCACACCTCGCACACAAGACAATCAGGGACCTGGAGTCCGTGGCAGTGGGCACACCATTCAGGGTACAGAGGCACAGGCCAACAGGGACACTGGGAGGACAGGACCATGGAACTGACTCTCCAGGAGGCACTCTCCGAGATCCTGGGAGCCTACCAACATTCCCAAGACACGATGGGCCACATTCTAGACAATGTGCAGGAGACCAGGCAGCTGCAGGAGGGACAGTATCAGGGGATCAGGGAGGACTTGCAGGCCATCAACCACACCCTGCTCTCCATGGCAGGGATGCTGGCAGACATGGCCAACATAATGAGGGAGGCAGTGTCACACCAGCGGGCCCCTGCCACTAGCCAGTCATCTGCTCAGCCCTCCACTTCCACTGCCGCTAGTGGCCAGAAGGCCCGCCACAGGACCAACAGGCCACCAGCACCCCTCCCCCTGCAGAAGGTGAACGACCCCGCAAACGTTCCCTGCGAACCAGACAGAAGCCAGAGACACTTGCCAAGACCACTGCCAGCAAATGAGACTCTCCTGATTGTCCCCCTTGTGTCCCAATCAGTCACCTTATCCACCTTGAACTGCCATTGCTCCCCTTCCTATATCCCCATGGACAATGCACCTGTGCAACAAACAGACTGGAACAATACCCTGGACTTTCCTCCATCATCACCCCATTCCATTGCACTTCCCCTCAAATTATTAGCACTGTAATAAACACCCTTGGATAAAAATCGACTACGAGTATTTCATGTATTTCAAATATGTATTGACTAAAACAGCTACAACCATTGCAAATGAACTGTACTTAGAATGAGCATAGAGTTAATTACCTGTAGCTGGCTGTTGTGATCAAACCAGGAGAAATTGTTAAATCACCAACATCTGCAAAATTAATATCCAGAGGTAACAGTAAATGTGCAAAGAAGTGGGAAATGCCAGCATGCCAATGCCACACAGAATACAACCAAAGTCATAGAAATGTAAAGTTGCACTTTCTCACCTGTGTGTCATTAGAAGTACTGCCGTATCACAGATGTTCTGTTGTCCACATCCTCATCCTATGCCTCCTCATCCTCACTGTCCTCGGGGTCCACTGTTGCCAAAGGGGCATCTCCAGTCTCCTCCTCGTGCAGAAAAGGCATATGTCGTATGAGAGCCAGGTTGTGCAACAGGTGGCATGCCACTACTATCTGGCAGACCTTCCTGAGTAGCACAGGGATCCACCTGTTAGATGGAGGCACCGGAACCTGGCCTTCAGGAGGCTAAAGGTCCTTTCAATGATCCTTCTGGTTCGCCCATGTGCCTCATTATAACGTTCTTCTGCCCTTGACCTGGCATTCCTCACAGGGGTCAGCAGTCATGATAGGTTTGGGTAACCAGAGTCACCTGCAAATATTGAGGGACAACAATTAGCCACATTATCCTAGATGGCCCACACCATAGGCATACTTCAGCATATACTGGGTGGGAACCAGGGCTCACATATTAGCCTCACCCTGTGCCTCTGTAGTTGGGACATCACATTTGGGATGCCGCTATTCCTCAGGATAAAGGCATCATGCACTTACCCTGGATACTTAGCATTGATGTGGGAAATGTACTGGTCCGCCAAGCACACCATCTACACATTCATGGAGTGGAAACTCTTACGATTCCTGAACACCTGTTCATTCTGGCGTGGGGGCACAAATGCAATATGTGTTCCGTCATTTTCCACCAATTATATTGGGGATATGTCCCATTGCATAGAATCCGGCCTTTACAGTGTCCAAATCCTCAACCTGGGGCAATGCAGTGTAGCTGCACATGTTTTATCAGGGCAGACAACACTTTTGTTAGCACATTTGAGAACATTGACTGTAACATTCGTGCTGCCAAGCCCACTGTCACTTGGAAAGAACCAGTTGCCAGGAAATGGGGAACTGATAGCACTTGCACAAATGGGGTGATCCCAGTGGGGTGACGGATGGCAGATATCAGGTCAGGCTCAAATTGGGCACACAGATCTGTGATTGTGGCCCTGTCCAGTCTATAGGTGAGTATTATGTGCCTGTCCTCCAGTGTAGCCAAGTCCACCAGGGGTCTGACCATGGGGGTATGTCTGCATCTCCTATTCATCCGCAGCTGTAGGTATCTAAGGGACACAATAGTGAGTAGGTTGTCAGAAGCTGAACAATGGAGCAACAACAGCAGTCCTCAATGTGCAAACATGTTATGGGACAGTGTCATTTGTGAAGTATGTGCCTATTTATCCTGTGATGCAGAATTAATCTATAGGCCTGTTCAACCCCCCTCAAATGGCGTCCACCTGTCCTGTGTGGAGGGACAGGTGGAAGTGACGACATAATGCCACTGACGTTGTGCACCGTGGCGGTAGGCAGTCGTGAACCGCTGTGCAATTCCTCATTGGTTATAATTGGACCCTATGGGGTACAGTGGCCAGTGGTGATCTACACTGGCGGTGACAGTATGCACCGCGGCGGACGTGACTGCCATTTTCTATCAGATTCCTCACTTGTTTCCTGACTTTCCATAGGAGAGGACCTACACTGCATGTGCTGCTGTGACCTGTGACTGGAACCTACCATGGCCCGTGTGACCGGGGAAAGGGCCCCAGCCTTCACTTCTGAGGAGTCGGAGCGACTGGTGGATGGGGTTCTACCCCAGTACGGACTCCTGTATGGGCCTCCAGTCCAACCGGTGAGTACACTGTGGGCACAATGCATGTGGCATGAATGCATGGAGTTGTGTGTTAATGCCTCGTAAGGGGGGTGGGTGGATGCCCTCTTGGCAATGTACATGTTGTGTGCTGGGCTATGTCTTTGCCAATGGTGTGGGAAACGGGTATAGTGGGCCATTTCTGTGACTGGCTGGACTGTTTGTCTAATGGTGTTTTCCTGTCTGTTTTGCCTCTGCAGTTCAGCGCCCATCAAAAGAAGGGAATATGGCGTGCCATCGCCAAGGACGTGCGGACCCTGGGGGTCTATGGCAGACAGAGCACCCACTGTCGCAAACGGTGGGAGGACCTGAGATGCTAGGCACGAAAGACCACGGAGGCCCAGCTGGGGATGGCCTCCCAATGAGGAAGGGGTGCCCGTCGGACCCTGAGCCCCCTGGTGGCCCGCATACTGGTGGTGGCCTACCCTGAGCTGGATGGGTGCTTGAGGGCATCACAGCAGCCACAAGGGGGTGAGTGCAGTGGCTATCATTGAAACTCACGGCTGGAGGGGTGGTATCTGGGTAGTGGTTGTGTGTCAGTGGATGCCGCTAGGCCAGGCCAGACTTAGCAGCGTAGGTCCTCTGGTGGCTAAGGGTTTGATTGTGAAATACTGCTTACCTAGCTTGTTAGTATTTACTACTGGTCAGGGCTGCGTGGGTCCCAGGTGTGCTGCAGTTGGTGGTGTGTACCCCTCCTCATTCCTTGTTGAGTAGCCATATAACTGGTAGTGCCATGCATAGTGTGTAGCCCTGTTCCCTGTGTGTGAGGGTGCTGTGTACACCAATGGTGGTGTTGGTGCAGTCATTGACCCAGTGTATCCCTTGTCTCTCTCTCCCCCCTTTCTTTTTTTGTCATCCTGTCCTTATGTGCATTAGCATCATCTGGCGGAGGACCAGAGCCACAGACGACAGAGGGAGCTGCATCCCAGAGGACCCTGGAGGCTGAGTCCACTGACCCTGAGGGTACCAGTGGGATGGAGGGTGAGGGGCGCACCACAGCGGAGATTGGAGGGGACAATACAGGCTCTGATACCTCCCCCGACGGAAGCTCCCTGGTGGTGGCAGACACCTCTGTGAACACCCCAGCTGCAGGTGCAGCCGCCATCCCCCGTACCATCACCGCCCTCCCAGTAGCCCCTCAGCGAGTTGCCCGTGCCCGCTCACCCAGGAGGGTGGGCATCTCATTCGCCCCAGGCACCTCTGGCCCTGCCCCAGTGAGCCCTGCTGCTCTGAGTGTGGGACGCTATTGACCTCTTGAGATCCATCTCTGTAGGGCAAACAGCCATTATGAATGCCATCCAGGGGCAGCCCAGATGCAGCAATTTAATACATTCCTGGAGGGCATTCACGGTGGATTGGCGGCCCAACAGAGATCGATTCAGGCTCTGGCCTCCTCTCTGATGGCAGCCATTATCCCTGTTTCAGCCGTCCCCCCTCCAACTTCCTCTTCCCAGTCTAATTCTCCTCAACCCCAACCCATCCCAAGCACACAGCCAGACGAGCATACACACAAGACAACACCCAAGAGTGTCACAGGCAAACACAAGCACCACCCTTCATCCCACAGGTTCTCAAACAAACACCATTCAGTTGCAGACACAACAACATCCACTATCTCCACTGTCTCCCCCTCCTCCTCCTCCATCTCCCACCCAGGGACGTCCACACTCACACCTGCATGCACTACATCAA
Organism: Pleurodeles waltl; assembly: GCF_031143425.1. Taxonomy (NCBI): domain Eukaryota; kingdom Metazoa; phylum Chordata; class Amphibia; order Caudata; family Salamandridae; genus Pleurodeles; species Pleurodeles waltl. The sequence goes on along the minus strand of NC_090445.1, from coordinate 739,450,920 downwards.
TATCCACTACCAGCATCGTCATACCAAGCAGAACACACACCTCACAGGCAGACACCTCCACAACATCCATGCACACGTCCCCTGTGTCCTCTCCCACCATGTCTGTCCCCCCACCTAAAGTACACAAACGCAAGCACTCAGATACCCAATAGCCATCCACCTCACAACAGGATGCAGCCCATGCACCTGCACCCAAATCCAGCAGACAAACACCTCCAACAACCACTCCCTCATCTTCCACTCCAATTACTCCTCCCTATTCCCTCCCCAACATCCCTAAAAAGCTTTTCCTTTCCCAGATTGTACTCTTCCCTACCCCTCCACCCCCCCATCATGCACGTATGGGCAGGGTAGCAAGGACCCAGCCAAGCACCTCAGCCATTGCAGATGTGATCTGGGTGCTTGGGGTGCCACTTTTATGATCACACCTTTCCCTCGGGGATGCGGTGACTACTAATCAATGGGCTACCTGGTCCCGTCGCACCTGATGATGATTTCCTGCAAAGTGTGGCATCTAGCTATCACGGAGTGCAGTATTCTGCCCACTCCCAAAATGGCAGAACCCTTCTCTCTCTGTGTGGAGACTGGTAGCCCACCCTATAGGTGTGGCTCACTGAGGGCCACACGTCCACTGGAAAACTGTTTTGGCAACTGTTTTCCCCTCTCCGTCCCCATTGCCAACCTGTCTACCAGAACAAAAGAGCAATTTCTCTACACTTCAAAAGAGGCTTCAGCTTTGATGCTTACTTTTTGGGCTCACGCCCTGTGTGGTTCTCTGCCTAGGAGAAGGTAACACCTCTTCCAACTGTGGGCTTCTATTGTGGCCTTTCCTGGGAGTCAATTACCCTGTTCCTCAGAAGAGCAGAAGGCTGTCTCAAATCCAGCAACCATAAATGGCCACTGGAATACGTGGGCAACAGAGTGGCAACTTTCTAAAGTTGCCTTTTACTCAATAGTTACCCTAAATTCGATTTGGGCATCAAGTCAGGTTTAGTATAACAATTCTTTAGATACCCTGAACAAGCAATTTTAGTAGTCCCATTCAGAAGTTAGCGCATCTGAGTTGTCACTGTGTATCCCTGTACTTGCCAACGGGGTTACCAGCCTTTCCGCAGTAAAAAAAAAAAAAGACAACTTGGGAATTTTACTATTAGGACCTTAAAAAACACATGTCCTGCCTTTTAATTTACAGCACCATGTGTTAGGGCTCGACATGCATACCTGAGGGGCAACTTACATCATGAGTTTAAATGGCAAAGTTGAGTTAGCAGTTTAAAACTGCTCTACCAGTCTGCAGTGGCAGGCTGGGAAACATGCTTTACTTGGTCACACTTGTGGTAGCACATTAAGTGCTGCAGCCCATGAGGGACACTTTAATTTACATGCCCTGGGTAACCCCTGCTACCGTACACAAGAGAGGAGAGTAAGCTAACTTATGCAAATTGGGTATAAGCCAATTAAAGCTACACTTTTAAGGGCCAGAACCTTGGCACTGGGGTCTGATGAGCAGGCCTCAATGCACTTTCAGAGCCATTACACCAGTACTTAGTAGTCAAAAAGTGTCACAAAAAGCAGGGGCAAACCTACAAAAAACTATTTCCTCACAGCTATAAATGCCTGACCTCACTAACTCAATATGGTGGCTTGAAGTCATGCCAAGCAAGTCAGGCTGTCTTAGAAGGCTGCATTAGAAATGAATAATGCCATCCTACACAAAGCATACTGGGTATGAGGTCTGGTTGGCAGGTGTCGGATCCCAGCAGAGGAAAATATCGAAGGTTCCATAGGTGCACAGCAGCATGTAATTGGTACATGCACAAAACCCCAAAAGTGGAAATATTGATAACAAATAAACTAGGCTGGTTGGCACACACACCAGAGAAAGACCCTTTTAATATCACAGTACACACACCCACACCACGAGCACCACCACCCCGCTTTTATCCTCCTGCAACTAACACATCCCAATAGAGCTTTAGACGTAAAATTCAAATGCACTGTCTGACAGTGAACAGATGTTTCCTTATTGTGAAATAAATATAGTTCAAGGCCGAAAAAAGCCTCCATTACTAAATTCTTTTGCTGGGATGTGACTTCCACTCTGTATGCAAAATTATAGTTTCACCAGCAAACTTTTACAAAACTGATAAACTTCACAACCTCACGGAAGAAGTTTGTCATCTCTGTACAATTCTGCCTCATGGGGGTGGGGGTATTCCCTACAAAACAAAATTGCAGAAAATGTCTCATATTATTCTTTTGCCCGGAAAGTGCAGGTTTTTCATTATTGTGCTCTTGCAAAACCTTCATGATGGTGTCAACGTTTAAAGAAAGCTCATAAAATTGATGAAGTCCAACTCTGCATAGCTATCATGTGTTAATATGGAGTCCATGTGAACATGACAATAGCGAAGAAACAGATTTTCCACCAGACAGAAAGAACCAAAGAAGCTAAGGCACCCCATCAAAGGGGTAATTTAGAGCCCTGCATAAAATCACATTTGCGCAAATAGCATTTGCATGCGGGGTCGTTTATGTTTTTGCACCCCATTAGTATCTCTGTTGCAAAAAAATGGGGTGCAATGAACACAAACTGCCTTTATACCTGTTTTGCTCATGTTTTTACCACACCTCTCCCATTCGGTACTGCCAATTACACCAGGTACAATTTGTTGGTAAGCACCTGGACTAAAAGCAGAGCAGGCAGAATTTGTGCTTGATTTTGACATTTTACATATAAACGCAATCAGTAGATTTGTAGAGCGCTTCTTGTCACCGGTAAGGGTATCCAGGTGCTGGCAGGGAACTGGTTTTAACACTACTGCACCGATCTAAATGATCAAATAAGCATGGCTCCGGATGCCACAGTGACTGGCACACTGCACAACAGCTAATGTGTCAGGAATGTAAGTGTGTTTTCTTCAGTACAATCTAATGAAGGATGGGAAAGTAAAGGTGACAAGGATGTTTAGGTGTTTTAAGTCAGTGATGTTTAAGGGATTCCTAACCGATGTTGTTGGATTACATTTAACTATCGTTCCATTTTGATTAAGTCTGCTTGGGGGCACCATTGGAACCTGGATGTGCACTTTCAAAGTTTCTATCTCTGTAACTCACAAGAGCTTTGTTTATCTTGGTGTTTGATCCTGAAGTGCCTGATAGGCAACCCCTACTATTCTCAGCCGCTCTTCAAAGATTGACGAAACAGATGGTAATTTTCAGTTATTTTCCAAAGAAACGCTAGGCAGGCTGCAACATGGAAGTCATTTAGGCAGGTGCGGCTCGCGGGAATTCCTGTGGGCGGGGCGGCGCACGGGGGGCATTAATACATTTAAGGTTATTAAAAGATTTTTTTTTTTAAACGTACCTTCTCTGCCGCGCGCTGCTCCTCTCTCCCGCGTTGTCTCTCCAGGCACAGGCTCCCAGCCTGCCCTGCGCCAATCCTGATGATGCTCAGAGCAGCGTCAGGATTGGCTGGGAGCGCCCAGCCAGGGTGCTCCAAGGCAGACTGGGAGCCTGTACAGGCTCTCTCAAGCGTCGGGCTTGAGAGAACCTACTTCTCATGTGTGTTTGGCCGGCCCGAGGTGGCCAGCCAAACATACATGCGCAGTGAGAGGGAGTGCTGTGCACTCCCCCCTCAGTGCACGTCAACCCAGTGGCCTGCCCCATTCAAAGAAAAGGATAATAAACTATGTTTAGTATCGTTTTTAAAAAAAGGTTTCGCAGCTGCCGCTTCTGACGGGGGTGTGACACTCCTCTGCCCTTATGGAGGAGCCGCCCCTGCATTTAGGGGTGTCCAGTAAACCCCTGGCACTGCCTTTTGATCTCTGACCTCAGAAGTGGCAAATTCAGTGAATGGAACACAGGGGCAGCTCGTCTTAATAGACGTCAGTTACAGCCCCACTTTCTTTGTTTTCTGTCAATTTTTTTATTACACAAATAGTGAATAATGTTATTCACTATTTGTGTAATCAAAAATAGAGTACACTTAGCGAGAATATGATACTATCTGGCAGCTAAGGTAAACCAAACTGATTTTCAGTGTATGTTGTATGAGTGCTTGGTGGTGAGAGTGTTTATGTGAGAGAGAGAGTGTAAATGTGTGGTAAGCACCTGGGTGTGAGTCAAAATAAGGGTCAAATGGCGCATGATGTAACTTTCTCTATTCCTGGCATTTCAGTGTATTGATGCCCATGGACTGAAAACATCTCACAGCAGCCCGATCAGTCTGTTCAGAATATGTAATGCTATGGTGAGTTTTGGTCATGGAGTCCAGTCGATTAGGTTGGCATTGGAATTCTGGTCAAGGAATTACAATTGACTTTGGGCTACACTCAACAATCTATAGTCTTGATTCACGAAGCCCTATGAATGTGTAAGAGTAACTTGCTCATGCCAATGGCTTAATTACGAGTGAAGATTATTCACAAAAGGAAAACTTCAACTCTTAAATTCGTGTCTTCTTGCTCAATATTTACCCAACATTGGTGTAATATTGTGGATGACCTAGGTCGAGGAGTGGTCATTCCAGGTTGAGGATACCTTAGATAGTTTGGGAACACCCACAGACCTTCGAGTTTGTGGATATTCCAAAATGTATTCAACCCTTCCAACCCTAGAATTACCCTGAGATTTACTCCTGCCCTTCCCTGCCACGGGACAGGGATAAATTCCTTTCAATGTATAAATGGGAATGTAAGACATTCAAAGTTGGTGGAGGTTCATGGGAAGGGGCTTTTCTAAATGAAAAAAATGTTTTACCCCATAGAGAAATAAGGTGCAATTACACACATAGAAAGGAATTCTCTCACGTGCCAATGTGCTTTATGTACAACTAAGCATGTAAAAGCGCCTCTGCATAGTCATAATTTGGAAATCGGAAATGTTTTCCAGGAACACGCCTGGAAGATTGAAATTGTTGTAGGTTTTTAGGCATTCCCTTGAAAGCTATTGTGAATTCCAAAAAGTTGGTGCCTATTTCCAATTATTTTCATAACTATGGCCTTGTGTTTACAAATGTTTCTATCAATTGTTGAAATATTTGATTTTTTTCAACAAACACCCACCATTTTACAACACAGAACTTTAATGATGACTCTGTTCAAACCATTACTTGTTCTCTCACCAGATCTGTAGATGCAATCTAGTAATGAGTTACAAGATAAAAATTATACATTACAGCTGTGGCAGAGGAGCGCCGCCCCGCTGCTGAAAGCAGAAAAATAAAGTAGTGATACAAGTATTTTATTATCACTTTATTTTTCCGCTTGGTGAGGACGGGACCAGCCACCTCCACGTCACCAGGGAGTGGTATGTGCACTTCTAAATGCGCATGTCAGTTTGGCCGGCCATCCGAGGCCCAACTGACCTGCACACTTAAAATTCTCTACCTGGATGTGTTGCACAGCCCGGTGGAGACCAAGCGTGTTCTTTCCCTACCTCCCTGAGCAGCATTTCTGCCCACTCAGGCCAATCCCGGTGCTTCGCTCTTTCTGGTAATAGTATCAGGGAAGCGTTGGGATTGGGTGGGGAGGGGAGGAAGAAGACTAGAAGAATAGAGGAACACCGAGGCGGCAGGTACGTTTAAAAAAAAAAAAATGTTTATTATTGGTTCCCGCTCTGCGTACTGCCACCGCCCCTTCCCGGCAGGAGCTGCTACTGCTTTACAGTCATCATTATGAAAGTTAGCAAAATATACAAAATTGCACCCTAGTTACTGTAAATGGCACATTATTAGACAAATCTACTGTATCTTCATAAAGCTCTCCATCTGGTTACTGATGTTCTGCAGTATGAGTGGCAGGTGTTTGTTCTACAAGATACAGTACAAGCTGTACGACACCCTAAAAGCCCATAAGGTATCTCAGTGAGTTGAGCACTCACTAAAAGTTGACTTACTCTTTCATCCTTCAGATGCCATCAAAATGAGTATAAATTTATGATCGGGTAATAATAACTTTACAACAACGATCTTTGTAAACCACTAAATAAGTAACATATCTCCATTATTTTTTTTATAAACTATCATTTTAGAGGCATTTAGGCACTATTAAATCACCCATATGAGAAATGCAGGAAAAATATATTCTTTTTATAGCTGAGGTCACTAAAAAATCACAGATTTCCGACTGCGGGACAAATTAAATAACAACCTAAACTTCATGTTATGAAGTGATATGTGTACTGATGCAGTGGCTCAGTGAGCTAAGCACTACCGATGAAATGTGGTCATGTTAACCTGTAGGCAACAAATCCAATCATGGGTATTATGTGGTTTCTACGTCCATTTAAAGGAGGTTACATTAATCACCATTACATAGAGTAATTGTTCATAAAGCTCTTTGTGCTTCCAGACAAGCGTAAATTCAAGCAAAATATAAAAAGAAATGCATTATAATCTTGACATTGTGTTGTTAATTACAATTTGTATGGTGCACAGCCTGTATTTATTAAATATGTAGCCATCATGCCATAGGAGTGTGTGTCTTTCCAGATGCATCAACGAATCTTAAAAGAACAGAGGTTGGTTGATCAGTCGTGGCTTATGTATCTGCATTTGCTCATCCATGTCTTGTTTGGGGAAAAAACAAATATGCCCAGTATATGACCCCTAAAAATTGATCTTTTGATAGGTGTTTTTGTCCAGTGCCACTGGGCTACTTCACATTCCCCATTAACTTCCATCAATGTCTAGTTGGTACAACTGGATGTCTGAAAGAGGTACCGTACTTGGGCTCTATGTAATACAGTTCCATTGCACCATTGTGAATATTCATGAATTCCTGATAACAGGTGCTTTAGGGGCCAAATGTATTAAAAGACAGGCCACAAATTGTGCACCTACTGTCTCTGATGTTGTGATTTGACTTATGTTCTATTAGATTGCAGTGTAAAATCTCCAGTCGCAGGGGGACACAGAATGGCCTGCCTAATAGATTTTAAATAGAAAGGTCACTATTTGTATTCCCTTGCGATTGGCTGCAAACAAAGGGCTAGTAGCCTGCAAGGAACAGCAGAACACCATCACTGTGCATTCCAAGATGGGATACCCTTTTTCTTTTAAAGCAGTCAGTGTTCCTGAAAGGAACCCATTCTGCAATATTAAACTAAGTTTCCTTTTTAGGAAAACATCAGGTTGAGTAGGTTTGGGCCACAGTCTGTTTCTCTGAAGGTCCTCAAACACCATTTACAAAGGGAAGGGTGCCCTAAGGGTATATCTTGCTCTTTGAGAATCATTTAGCACCTCCGTTGAGGCGCTGGTCACTGGCCAACGTTTTAAGACCACAACTGCAGTTGCAATCAATCATACATGCCATACAGATTTGCAACCAAGAGAGGACACACCTTCGAAAATCGGAAAGGCTTTTCAAACCTACAAAATGGTTTTCATATACACCTAAAAGCCAATTTGAGAGCACAAAACCTGTGATTTTGCAAATCACGCAGTTTGACAGATATTTTTTAATATATACTTGGCTCTCTGTTCATTTTGAAAGCTGATATGCTCAATTCATCTGTCCCCCGAGAAATGCCCTTGCCACTTTAATGAATAAAATGTTGGCCATCATTTTTAGGTTTCGCCTGCACAGCGCTTGTACTGTGCTTGTTAACCATAATGTATTTAATATAAATCTTAAAAGGGGCTTACCACTTACTTTTCCTCCATTTCTACTGGCAGTAGCATATTATTTCCTGTTCCTCTGTGTGTTTCTCTTATCAGTCTCCCATGGCATAAGTACTGTTTTCATCTGCTTTGTAGGACTTTTTTTTTATTTATTTTTTTAAACTTTTACCTGCACAGCACTTGCGCTGTACTTGTTTTTACTTTCTGCTCAGTGCGTGTATCTCTACAGTTTCTCTCCATCCTGTCACTTGGATTCACACGGTTTCACTTTAGTGCCAGGTCTGGGTCACTTAACCCTCTAGGTACCTTTGTGTGGGGGGCATGAAGAGGGGGCCTGCTGCGTGTGCGATCATCCCCTCATCTTTTGTGTGCTATGTGGGTGCTGCTCTACAAAGCTGCCATTTAACCAGGGGTAATAAATGACCAGTGTATGAATAACTCAGAAACATAAGGGCTGGTAACTAGGTGAGTGAGAGGTTGACGCATGACACTGATTTATGAATATAGGTGAAGACCTTTTTTTTTTAATGTGTTTATTCTCATTTAAGTGAATATAACTGGCATTGCAAAAGCCTCAAAAGAAGGCAGCCTAATACAGGAAATTCTCTCCATTAGTCATGCAGAGTCCCATACGCTGTAGCAACAACAGCAGATCTCATAGTCTCTCGCTCAGTGGGGGTGGTCAAAGCATGGCGCTTTGGCCCCTAACAGCTGGGGGAAGCCAGGATGATGGAACGGTCTCACTATCAACCTTCACACTGGATAACCCATCCCACCAGTGGCAGAATAGCACAAGGGTCTCAGAATACAAGAGGATGGATGGCATGTGTTAGAAATGGGTCTCTAGCTGGCAGTCGGTTTGCACCCTGTCCAAGTAGGGACTCTAACTCTAGTCAGGATAAAGGAGATGCCCAGCTCAGATAACCCTTGCTCACCCCCTTGGTAGCTTGGCACGAACAGTCAGGCTTATCTCCGAAGCAATGTGTAAAGCATTTGCACATAACACACAGTAATACAGTGAAAACACTACAAAAGGAAGCCACACCAGTTTTAGAAAAATAGCCAATATTTATTGAGGTAAAACAAGACCAAAATGAGAAAAATCCAACATATTCTAATAAAGATAAGAATTTAGCAAGAATCAACTTAAAAATACATTTCCTTGAGGTAGATAGCTCCGTCTGGGGCTATCACGGCGTCGTGGACAACAAATATAACAGTTCAGGCCACCACAGCATTGCAGGCCAGCTTCGGTGTCGGGAAGACCCACAAACAGTACCTTGGAAATGTAGGGCGTTGTGATCCTCACTATGAGATCCGGAGTGCAGCGTCGCAGGCGTTGGTTCCGGAAGTTAGTGCGTGGGGTAATCGGGCCCTTGAAGTGACACGTGTTGCAGATCAAACTCCGGGCTGATGACTAAGTCAGGAGCTCTGGTGTTGATGGCATCGGGGCTGCGGTGCAAAGCAGGATGGTCGACATGCGGTGCGCACAGGTCACAGTGCAGACAGCAGCTTTGTGACTGCATCCTGCGGCGTCAGTGAGACCAGTGCTGCAGTGTGAAGCAGGACAGTGCGACGTGCGGTATCTCCAGATCACTGTGCAGGTAGCGGTGTTGTCATCAGTAGGCCCAAGGCGGCGGTGCGACATGGGGCGGGCTCCATGCGGTGCCCACGAGTCGTGGTGCAGACAGGGGCGTCTGTTGAAGATGCTGGAGTTGATGGTGCTGGAGTCAGGGGACCGGGCTGTGGTGCGGGTCGAGATGGTGCTTCGTGTACCTCATGAGCGGTGTCCACAGGCTACGGTGCAGGCAGTGGTGTGGGTGGCGCTGCCAAGGCTGCGGTGTAAGCAAGGCAATGTGGAGTGCAGGACCCACAGGTCACGGAGCAAGCAGTGGCTCAGTGATGACATTGGGATGCGACATCGGTGAGATCAGGGTTGCGGTACGATGTGGGGCACAACTCCGTGTGGTGTCATCAGGTCATGGTGCAGTCAGAGGCGTCGTTGATGGTGTCGCAGTGGTTTGTCTTTTGCTGCAGCACAAAACACACAGTTCCCAGGCAGATGATTCTGAAGTCTTTGATATCACTGAGACTTCCAACAGGAGGCAAGCTCCACTCCAAGCCCTTGGAGAAACTTCACAAGCACAGCAAAGTCCATTCTGTGTCCTCTTTAAAGCAGAAGCAGCAACTGCAGGCCAACCCAACAAAGCACACACAGCAAAAGGGCAGTAATCCTCCTCCTGCTCCCCAGCTCTTCAGCTCTTCTCCTTGACAGAGGTTCCTCTTGATCCAGAAGTGTTCCAATCACCAATACAATTTACATAGAGAGCACTTGTACGTTAGCACTGATCAGCAGTGGTAAAGTGTGCAGAGGCAATAAACCAGCAAAAACAGAGTCCAGCATACCATAAAAACAGGAGGTCAGAAGGCAAAAAGACAGGGGAAACACACCAAAAGATGCCATGTCTAACAGCATGCAGACATTATTGCAGTTATTATTGTCTACATGCAGGCACTCATCCACGACATTCCCAGAGGTTTAGCCCTCATGGTTGGGGTCCTGCCCCCCCCCCCAGTTCTTCCAGGCACATCCACCCCAACAGGAATCTCATGCGCAATGCCTGCCCTGTCTCTGGGTGAGTTCAGGGCCTAGTTAGCAGTTAGCTCTGCGTCCTCCTCCCCCAGGAAGTCCACCAAGGCTATCCAGAGCTTCAGATCTCGCTCGGCTATTCATCCTGTAGGAAAGTACCCTCTTTTTTGGCATTGTTACCCCCACTTTTTGCCGGCTGTCAGTGTGTTTTGACTGTGTTCACTGGAATCCTGCTAACCAGGACCCAAGTGACTGTGCTCTCTCCCTCTAAATTTGGTTGCCTAGGACTTAGCACACCCCACGATTGGCATACTGGTGCCCCCATGTAAGTCCCTAGTATATGATAACTAGGTACCCAGCGCATTGGGGCACCAGGTTTTCGCCATGGGCTGCAGCATGTATTATGCCTCCCATGGGAGCCCATGCAAAATGTGTCTGCAGGCCTCCCCTTACAGCCTACGTGAAATGGTGCATGCACCCTTTCACTACAGGTCACTGCACCAGGTCACTATAAGTCAAAGCCTGTGGCAGGCCCTCCTAACACAGAGGGCAGGGTGCAAATATCTGTGTGTGAGGGCAACCCTGCATAATCAGAGGTACCCCTATGAACTTCAGCTCCATTTCCCTGGACTTTGTAAGTGCGGTGAAGCCATTTTACCTATGTACTGGACACAGGTCACTACCTGTGTCCAGCTACATAATGGTAACTCCAAATCTGGGCATGTTTGGTATCAAACATTTTGGAATCTTACCCCAATACTGTTGCCAGTATTGGTTGTATGATTCTATGCACTCTGGGGGTTCCTTACAGGACCCCCAGCATTGCTCCTACCAGTCTTCTGGGGTTTTCCGTGCATCCCTTGCTGCTGCCACCCCACAGACAGGTTTCTGCCCTTGTGCTACTTAGCCTGCTCAAGCAGAGGAAGGCAGAACAAAGGATTTCCTTTGGGAGAGAGAGACAACACCCTCTCCCTTTCGAAATAGGTGTTACATGCCTTGGGAGGGGTAGCCTTCCCAAGCCACTGGTATGCTTTTAAGGGCACATTTGGTGCCCTCCTTGCATAAACCAGTTTGCACCAGTCCAGGGACCCCAGCCCCTGCTCTGGTGCATATTTGGACAATGGAAAGGGAAGTGACCGATCCCTTGTCCATCACCACCCCAGGGGTGGTGCCCAGAACTCCTCCAGGTGGCCACTTGATTCTGCCATTGTGAATCCAAAGTGGGCAGAGGCCCCTGGGAATATCTGAGTGGCCAGGTCAGGCAGCTGACGTCACATCCCCCTCCTGATAGGTGGTCACCCTGCAGGGTGACTAATCCCCCTTCCTAGGCTATTTAGGGTCTCCCTGCAGGGTGGGTCTTCAGATACGATGTGCAAGATTCCAGCAGGATTGTTTACTTCATCTTCTGGTCACCGGGACTGCAACTGGACCCTCCAGGAACTGACTATGTACGACTCCAGCGATGACTTCGCTCTGCCACATTGTTTCTCTGGCTCCTTCCAGAAACTGCAACATTTCCCTGGCTGTGCATCCTCTGAGGGTGACGAGTCTTCATCCTAAGCACGAAAGAATCTCCCTTGGAGTGAAGGAGTCTTTCCCCTGCATCCGCAGGCACCAACTGTAACGATGTCTGGTGGCATGGATCTTCTCTCCTGCAAAACTGTGTGGATCCTGCAACACAGGTGGTGGTCTGTAGTGGTCCCCTCTATCAGCTGTACAACTTGGGAGATGGTGAGACCTTGCCTTTCTTTGCAGGACAGTACCCCTGTGCCCCACAACTCTTGAAGCTAACAAGGCTTATTTGTTCTTACTCCAAGGGATCTTCAGGCTCCGCATTGCCCCGGCCTCTCGCATTCTTTCCTGCACAGTACAGTCTCCTGCCTGCTGCTCCAGCAACATCGGACTCTTCTCCAGGTGTGCTGAGTGGGCCTCACTGGAGACTCCTGTGCCTGCTGCCTATGAGTTGCCTGTGGGGGCTGCCTCCTTGTCTTCTGGCTCTCCTCACTGCTGAAGGTCACCTGGGACTCCACTCTTTGGGTTGAGTCTCCCTGGACCTTGCTGGTCCCCGGCAGCTCTGCAAATCTTCATCTGCAACTTTTGCCTTTGCCAAGGCTTGTTGGTGGTTTTCCAACACTACTGACTGACTGAAACTCTTCTTCTGTTGTGGGACATCACCTGCATCACTTCTGGAACTCTCTTCCTGCTCCAGTGCTGCACAGCTGACTCTTTGTCTCAACCATCAACCTGGTCCTGCATCTCCAGAAGGGTGGTTAGTGGCTCCTGCCCCAACCGAACACTGCAACTCGAACTGGACTTGGTCCCCTTCTTTTGCACATCCTCTTCTGTCTGAATCCACCTTTGGTTTCTTCCAGTCTTGCTCGGGTCTTGCACAGTGTTTTTCCAAAGTTTACCTATGGGGTTGGGGAAAAAACAGGTACTTACCTTTTCTCTCCTGGTGGCTGGGGACACTCTAGTACTTACCTTTTGGGGTTCCTATTTTTTCCAGCTCCCATCTACAGATTCCACTTCCTTGGGTGGGGGACTGCCTCTCGCATTCCAATTACTTACTATATGGTTTGGTCTATAATATACTATTTTCTATTGTTTTACTATTTGCTATTGCTTTCTATGCTAATGTGTATATATTAGTGTGTTTACTCGCCTCCTAGAGGAGTATTGCCTATACAGTATTTTAGTAATTGTGTTACTATAATAAAATACCTTTATTTTTGTAACACTGTGCGGTTCTTTCATATGTGTAAGTGCTCTGTGACTGTAGTGGTATTGCATAAGCTTTGCATGTCTCCTAGATAAGTCTTCACTGCTCATCCACAGCTACCTCTAGAGAGCCCTGGCTTCCTAGACACTGTCTACACCTCACTAATAGGGGATACCTGGACTTGGTATAAGGTGATAACACCATAGGTCTTCACCACATACCAGGCCAGCTTCCTACACATCCGTTTGGACCATCCGTAGTCTGCGTTCTTTTGCCACTGTCCATTCCAGGAAGTCAGTCTGCCATTTCTGTTGTGTCAGAGGGGGCCAAGCTGGCCAAATGAATGGCCGTCTAGCAAGTACTTGTCCCAGTTGGGTAAATCTGTACTGCATTTTCCTGCCTTTCTTAGGGAGAGGCAGTAATCTTAATAGACAATGGTGCATCGTCAACTTCACCTTTACTGCTGTCATTTTGTCCAGCTCCCCTATGATTGCAATCCAGAAGGGCTGCAACCTCCTGCAGTCCCAAGTGGCAAGGCCAAATATGGCCGGGGATACACCACAGCGAGCACGTTCAGTGGGGCACGTCGGATAAATCTTATGTAGCAGCTGCGGTGTCAGAGTATGCTCTGTGTAGGTAGGAAAATTGTGCCAATTTAGACCTAGCATTACTTGCCACCTCTTGTACTTGTGCCCTGGCTCAGCCCCACTCCTGATCAGTGAGTGGTGCCTCTAAATCTGGATTGCAAGCACTACGTACTAGCAACACATCTGTCCATCTGTCTTTCTTGAGCGCCTTATATAGGGGGAAAGGAGGCCCCTGGCCAAACCGGGGTCTAATATCATCTATAGAACGTGAGATTCGTCAGACTCCTCTGGGAAAGTTGTCCAGATCGCCTGAGTCATACATGACACACTTGCGTATTGTAAGAACTGCCCTTGATTTATTCCAAAATCAGTTCCAAACTCTTCCAGGGACATGAAGGTGCCATTTTGAAACATATCTACTCTCTGACAACCGCCCTCCACCCATTTCAACATGTTCATAGAGTTTCTTATACGGACGAATGGGCACAACCACCAAATGGGGAGGAGCCTCGCATAGGGCGCCTATTGCATGACCCACATGAATGCCCCTCTAATGCCTGGGCGACCTAAGAGATGGCAAAGGGGGTACCCTTTGGAAGTCTGGAACTGTGTGCATAAGTAACCTGGGGAGCTCACCCAGTACCACCGAGCCCTCCAATAATGTTTTCACCCAGCTGGGCCCATCCTCGCACCACAGGGCTGCATACTGGAGCAGGCCCGCCAGGTAATATAGGTGAAGGTCCGGGAGCTGAGACCACATTCGCCCAAGTTCAATTTCAAAATCACAAGGCAGACCCTGCGTTTTCCACCTCCCCATACCAAGGACACCAATAACTTTAGTTCTAGTTGTCCAAACTCAGAGTGCAGCAGCATACAGAACAAATTTTGTATTTTATAGAGATACCGGGGCAACATTATTAACTCACTCAGAGCAACTCTACTAATGACCAAGAGCAGCAATTCGGTCCAAAACTGGACAGAGGTTGGTAAGCCATCCAGCACCCTGCCCATGTTCAGGTCATATTGTGACTGGTGATCGTTGGTTACCTGCATCCCCAGATAGTGAAACGATCGGGTCTCCCATGTCAGTTCTACCACAGGAAAGTGAGACGCCACACGTCCAGTCAATAGGATGAGCACGAAAGCCAGACACTTCCCCAAATCTGGCCATGAGCTGCATGAGAAGAGGCATCAATTGTTCTAGTTCTGATGCATATATCAGGGTATCATCAACCTACATTAACACAATGTGTGTCACGGTACCCACTCGCATACCCCAATCCCGGAGTTCATCCTCAGACATATCGCCAGTGGTTCCATGGCGAGCGCTAATAGGAGTGACGATAGCGGGCAACTCTGCCGCGTACTTCTCTCAATGTGGAACGAATCAGAGACCACTTGTCCAGTCTTCACTTTAGCTCTTGGGGCTGTGTATAACAGGTGTAACCACGATAGAAACCCCGGCCTGAATCCTATCTACCTCATTACTTGCCATAGATACTCCCAAGATAGGTTGTCAAATACCTTTTCAATGTCCAAGTCAATCACTGAAGCTGCAACTCCGTGCCTGTGGATTTCATGCATCATATTGGGTGAGCCTTCGTAGGTTCATTTGGGTACCTTACCTGGTATAAACCCACATTGGTCTCCATGTATCAGGTGGGTGATCACTCGGCTCAAACTCAATGCCAGAACCTTTGCAATTAATTTAATGTCCACATTAAACATAGACACAGACTAATACGAACCGGGATCAGAAGGGACCCTGCCTGGTTTTGTCAACATTTTTAGGGCATCCTGCATGTGGGTCGGTAATGTGCCTGTCTCATGCACTTCACAGAGGGTCTCTAGCAAACCAGGGAGCAGAGACAAGGTATGCCTGCTAATACTCTACCGGGAGGCCATCTAGGCCAGGGCATTTTCCATGACCCATGTCCCGAAGGGCATCCTGTAACTCCTCAAACTTTATGACTCCATCTAGACCCTAAGCCTGGGTCTCTGTCAGTCTGGGGACCGTAATTTCATGAAGGAAGGCTCTTGAATCTCTGTCCATGTCGGTGATGTATCCACTCCTACCAAATGATCCCGTAGCAGCGAATTGATCAGCACTTGCCCCACAACCAACTCTCCTTCTGGTCTACGTAGGGAGAGAATCAGTGGTGGGGCCTCTCACGTTTCAGCAACCATTCCAACATGAACCCTGACTGGTCCCCTCCCTGATGCAGCCATTGTCTGTAGTCCCTCCGAATATAACAGTGCAGCCTGCCCCAAATGACCTGAACTCATCTCTGTGCTTCCAAGAGTTCTGCAACTTCCTCTGCCTGCCCCACCATCTGTTGCTGCAGTTGTGCAAGATCATCTTCTCCTTACTTTAATTCCTGCTCCAGTCTCTTTCTGGTGGCATAAGTCTTACTGAGGCTCTCGCCCTGTGTGGTCACCTTATGGTTGCCCCACTCTGAACCGCCTCTGAGCAGTGTTCCAGTTGGTAGCAAAAAAAACTGCAGTGTCGCTAGCATATCTACTTTGAATTCTGTGTCCCCCAATGATTCAGTGCACAGACACCACAGGAGGATAGCCGGCCTATGCACCCATATCCCCCATTCCAGGAACAGGGTGACATGATCTGGCAAGCACACCTGATATGTTGCCCTCTGGACATTTAATGTGCCATAGTTCACCAGTAAAAAGCAATCCAGGAGAATATGCGCCCTATGCTTAGGGCTATAGCAGGAAATTCTTTGGATATGGGAGGAAGGTCCCTCCATATGTCAACTAATGGTAGTCTGGTTATAGTTTCCTGTAGCCCTGCTACCATTCTGGGTTTTTAACCCAGTTTAGGTGGGTGTCTATCCAGACAATCGTCGACCATGCGATTGAAGTCTCCTGCCCAATAATGGAAACTCCAACAAAAGGCAGAAGTTCAGATTCCAGGTCCCTAAAGAATCCTTTGTCATCAGTGTTTTGTGCATAGCTGTTCAGAATACATAACTCCCGGCCATCCAGTACCCCATGAAGGTGCACATATTGACCTGCCACATCCACAACCTGACCTCTCAACTGAAACAGCACCCCGGGGCAACCCACACTGACACCCCCCTATAAGAGGAGTGGGTAGATGAGTAGAGCTTCCCCTTACATTTTTTTCTGTTGTTTCTGGGCTTCATTATCCAGCGAGTGCCTTTCCTGTAAGAGTGCAATGTGCACTTCTACACACTTGAGGTAAGTGTGCGTTTTATAACGTTTCACAAATTAATTCAAACCTCTCACATTCCAGGTGAGTACACGTGCCAGTTCAGCCATTGCAAGACATGACATCCTGCATAGTTTCCAGTCCCCCTCCACCTGGCCTCCCATGCCACCTTCCAACCACCTCTCCATGTGAGCAAACAGGACCTATCACTCCACATACATCCAAGATCTCTGACATCCATTCACACTCTACCAAACACAGTGGGCCTCATTCTGACCCTGGCGGCCGGCGGAGGCCGTCCGCCAGGGTACCGCCGCTGAATGACCGCACTGCGGTCAAAAGACCGCGGCGGCCATTCAGACATTTCCTCTGGGCCGGCGGGCGCTCTCCAAAAGAGCGCCCGCCGGCCCAGAGGAAATGCCCCTGCAACGACGACGCCGGCTCAGAATTGAGCCGGCGTAGTTGCAGGGGTGCGACGGGTGCAGTTGCACCCGTCGCGTATTTCAGTGTCTGCTTAGCAGACACTGAAATACTTTTCGGGGCCCTCTTACGGGGGCCCCTGCCGTGCCCATGCCATTGGCATGGGCACGGCAGGGGCCCCCAGAGGCCCCGCGGCACCCCCTACCGCCATCCTGTTCCTGGCGGGCGAACCACCAGGAACAGGATGGCGGTAGGGGGGTCAGAATCCCCCATGGCGGCGCAGCAAGCTGCGCCGCCATGGGGGATTCTAAGGGCAGCGGTAAACCGGCGGGAGACCGCCGGTTTGCCTCTTCTGACCGCGGCCGAACCGCCGCGGTCAGAATGCCCTGCGGGGCACCGCCGGCCTGTCGGCGGTGCTCCCGCCAACCCTGGCCCCGGCGGTCTTAGAGCGCCAGGGTCAGAATGACCCCCAGTGTGTCATCTGCTGCATTAAAAAACAAACTCCCTAACTCAGCATCCAGCCTCCCAACACCTTCCCAGGGTAAGCACCTCAGAACTCAACTACTGTCTTCCCAGCCATTTTGGAATGTACCCCACCCATGTGATAAACTATAAGGGTGTTAGTGTGCAAAAAAGCACCTCTTGTTCCCCCTCCCCCCCCAGCAACAATAGTATTTCAGGTATAGAGTGTGGTCTGGGCCACTAAACCGGTGAACCATCCCACAGTCCAATCCCAGAGAACACCTTGGTCCACACTCTCGTTCCTCCTCAAACCAATAAAACCACAACGAGGTATCATATAAATACATACATATATTTGGCTAGGCCAAGACCCTTCTACAATGTGGCTTTGGTGTTCTGCAACCTACAGTTAGGAGAAAACAGCAGTTTTAATAAGGTATCTGGATCCGCAGGAGCGTTCAAGTGAGCTGCACCTCACTGTACCTTCACCATCGTCTACTTGACTCCCGGCTTCCTCTCCAGCGTCGGGAAGAGTTCCCGCAGCTGCAATGTTAAATCGTGAAGCCCTATTCCATAACTGAAGTCAAAGTATTTGCAGCGTCTAGGGGCAGGGCATCTTCTCCGTGAACTGAACTGCTATGGGAGGATATCCCTCAGGTCACTGTCTCCTCCAGTGCCCTGGCCTCCTCTCTCTCCTGCCACCACTGTTCCAAGCTCAGGGTGCCATCCAAGCATACCACCACCTTTTCACCAGGGCTGGATCATCACCGTCACCTGCCTCTCCTCCGTGTCGCCGTCTTTGGGTCCCTCACCCCCCCCCCACCCGTCTCCACCATGGGCACTCCCCAAGGTGGTAGCCAGAATCCGTTCATTTCCCCGGATCTCCAACCAGTCCCATGCGTCTTAAGGTGTCATAAAGAAGTGTGAATGACCAGCATGCAAAACTTTCAATTTAGCAGGATAGAGCAACATATATGTAAGACCCATTGCTTTCAGTTTTTGTTTGACACCACTGAAGGTTTGCCGCTGGAACTGAACTGCTCCGGTGTAGTCCGGAAAAATGCGTATGGTATGATTTTCAAAGGACAAGTCACCTACTTTGCATACCTCTTGTAATGTGGCATCTCGGTCCTTGTAATTAGGAAGTTTGTCAATAATAGTTTTAAAAGGTGCTCACCAGTGGCACAGCCGGGCCAGTGACCTATACATCCTTTCCACAACAAATACCTGTGACAGTGCTGCGGACGGAAGTACCTCCCTGATCCAACCTTCCAGAAATAACTTCAGGGTGCTCCATTCAGCCCCCGCAAGGAATCCCACAAATCTCAAATTACACGTGCAGGATCTTTCTTCCGCATCCTCTGCCCTTGCCTCTAGCCTATGTGATTGAACCTTAAGCACGGCCACCTTGGTCTTCAGAGAATCCATTTCATTCCTCATTGTAAGCACCTGTTGCTCTGTCACGATGGACCGCTCTGCTACTTTACGGAGATCCGATCTGAACAAGTTGACATTTACAGCGATAGCTTCAATCTTCGCTTGCACTGCTTGGTCTGAAGTCGTAATGGCTGCTAAAATTCAGGCCACAGACAGTTTGCACGAGTCCCGCAGGTTCCTTCTGCGGGCCTACACCAGCACCCGGGCCAGTACACTGATCCATTTTGGTTTGTTATGTACTTCTAGCTGGCCTGTCTATGTCCTTGGCACGTGAGGGGTTTAGGTAGATGGCTAAGCCTGAGAACCACTGTAGTGGGAGGCAACCGTAGAGACCAGCACCCCCGTGGGTGCCCAAAGCTCTCCCACTGTCCACAGACACAGGATTTCAGCCAGTGGGTGGGGTCACATCGTTGCACTCAACCATCCCTCCCTTTCACATGGGTGTGTGGTCTTTTTCTGTGTGTACTCAGAGACTATAGCAAAATTGATAGATGGGCTAACCGGACTGCAACTTTTTCAGCACTTCAAGGGGACTAAGGAGCTTAATAATGTCATCAGTTGCCACCCCACTTGCTGCTAACTGTGGACCTTCCACTCATTGGATTACTTTGAATCCCCAGAAGAAACAGGACTAAATTCACCACTGCACTCCAGACTAACTTGGGGAGGTCATCACTCACAATCACAGAGCGGCCACAGAGTGCCCTATGTGAAGCGAATCAGCCCATCCACTACAGTTGGTCAGTGCCCCCCTTGCACCATCACTTCACTGTCTCTCAGGTCGCTCCTCCAAAAGTCTTTGGGGGTGATCCACTGTGTCCTCACAATATCAGGGCTCATTTGCACAATCTCTCACGTATTGGCAGGCGCACTATAGTGCGATCAGCAGCACTCTTGCTCCTCGTAGCTGTGTGCACTCAAGAGTGAGGGTCAGGACACCCCAGCTCAAGTGGGGGTCCCCAGTCGCTCCACTACCTCCGCTCTGCTTACGTGGAGCTCAATGTGCTGACGGGGTGGGGAAGCAAAGCCACCAGCAGCCGTCCCGACACAAGGTCTTCAAGTTAGGCAGCTGGCTCCACGGCAACTCCCTCCTGCAGCACTCCCTTTCAGACACACAATAGGTGATCAGGCCCCCAACACAGGTCTCTGGTCCCTCCTCCCATTGCAATGGCGGGCCGGGTCTCATTTTCCCCTCTACAGCGCAGCGCCTCATCTAATGTGGGCTCCGGCCCTGCCAGTCGTCATACTCAGTAGCAGGCTGACGGATGTCAGGTGCAATCGACAGCGCTCCTCCGCAGGTCGGTTTTCCCTGCAGGCAACGTCCGGCACCCGGCTCCGGTTGGGGCTGGGCCTCTTAGTTTCAGAGCCTGTAGCATGTCCCATTTTTTGCACAGGCGGTGCAGAGCCGCAATTTACAGCTTCGCAGTCTGGGGGGTCATCAAGGAGCCGGGAGGGGTCCTAATGTGGCAGTTATTTTTCCCCCATTTCCCCATACATGAGGAGGTGTCACGGTTCACCAGGGCGGTAGTATCAGCAAGGATGATGAAACCAGGCCAGCTCAGAGCGACTGGTCGGCCATCTTGTTGGCCATGCCCCCCAATATAGGTGAAGACTTAACTTGAGATATGGGGCTCCATCATAAACGTTTGTGCACACGCAGGGCACAGCTGTGACTTCATCATCATCATCAATTTACTTTAAGCAGTACAAAATCGACTATAAAAGACATCCAATAAATACAAACATACAAATTTCATAGCCATTAAGTTAATAAAAACATTATTGGTACATATTTCGAATTCCAAAAGCAGTATATATAAAACTTAACACAGCCTGTATTATATCTACATTTCCCAAGTTATGTAAATAAAGGTAAGCAAGCTGGGTAGTTCTAATACTTTTAGATAAAAATAACAGACGTAAAAACCTTTTTCTTGGGGTATCATAAAAAGTGCGAAAGAGTATAAAGTGCAAGGTACTTTGGGATGTCTTTCCATCACAGCAGCATGGCGGTAGATTCTTGAACCAAGTTCCATGTGTAGGAAATGCTACCAAGTAATGTAATTTGTTCAGGCGTAGCCTAGTAAGTAAGAACCTATGTCGCTCAAGGCTGATAAAAGTCAAGTATAACATTGGGTGCGATTGCTGTTTCTGGTTCCTCGCCTGAGTTCTATCTATAGCCAAAGTCGGCTTCAAATCATGCATTTTCTGCCAATATATTTCCTTTACCTTTTTTGATATCCCTCTTTGTCAGAAGGTCCGGCTTAAAAAAGAACTCCCTTAGTCCTAAAAAAAAGAAGAGAGGAGTGGACATATCTAAGCCAAGGTATGTCCAATGGTCGTGATAATAAAAGGCAATCCTGTATCACCCTTCTATGTAAAAAAGCTTCTGGTTTTGACCAAATTTTTATCCAAAGTAATATGGGTTGGAGCTTTATATAGCTGCAGGCCTACTTCTTCATGGCAGAACATTACTGAAGTTGATTGCGCGACTACTAATAGCCTTCCCAAAAACTTATTTTCTACAATCTGGAGGCTCGAGCATACAGCATAGCCCCAAACCCCAGCTCCAAATGACGCAATAGAGAGACATTTGCTAGAAAAGACAATCATCATCTCTTTTACAGGTTTATGTCGCAACCTTTTCACAAATCTAAAAACTGCTTCTATGGCTTTCTGAAATTGTATTGAACGTATATTTACTAAAAATTTCCAATTAAAATCTACATCAGTGGGAATCCCCAGATACTTAAAATGTGGGACCTTAAGTACTTTTTCCCCATCCAAAATACATTTTTGGGTTTTTGCTAACTTTGGCCCAGTCTTCATCACAAATTATTAGATCTATTAATTTTAAGACCAAGATTTCCCATGAATATTTTAAAAGCATTCAATAAAATCTGAAGACCATTTGCTGTCCTTGAAATGAGTACAGCGTCATCGGCATACAATAATACTGGAATTGGGGACTTATTAATAATTGGCAGATCCTTCCCCACTTCACAAAGAGATCTCTCTAGCCCATTTATATAAAGAAGAAAAAGAAAGGGGGCCAGCACACAACCCTGTCTAACCCCTTTTACTGAGTGGAACTTCTCTGTTAGACCACCCTCCTGAGAGTAGCGAACTCGGGCCGATGTACAAGCATGAAGTCTGCTAAGTAGGACAATTATGTCTTTGTCCACCCCCATGTTTAACATAACCGTCCACAGTTCCTCTCTATTGACTGTATCGAAAGCACAAGACAGGTCCATAAATGCTAAATGAATACACCCCTTTTTGACTTTCGTATATTTTTGGACCATAAGAGTCAGGTTGAGTGTTTTTTTTCTACTGTACTCAACCCAGGTCGAAAGCCAAATTGCACTTCTGAAAGACAGTTAGATTCAGTTGCCCAGTTTTCCAACTTATTTAAAATCACTCGACCTAACATTTTAACCGAACTGTCCAACAAAGAGATCGGTCGATATCATAAAGGATCGCCCTATCCCCCTTCTTGAAAATCGGGACAATAATCGCCTCTCTCCAAGTGTCTACTAGTGGTCCTGTCATAACAGATCTCAGAACATTGGTGAGCAATGGCCCCCAAAAATCTGGAAGCGCTTTGTATAAATCAGCCAGAATTTTGTCTGGGACAGGGGCTTTCTCAGGAGGACAGTCTTGTATAGCCTGTCTTATGTCAGCTACACTTATAGTATTACTGAAAGCCACACTGATCGGAGCATTTCCCATTGTCATAAGGCGATTCGTGTCATCTTGTTGGACATTGTTCTCCATTGCAAAAGTTTTTGAAAAATAATCCACCCAAGTTTGAGCTGGGATGACAGTATCCATAGTCATTTTGTGCTTATTATTCAACATTGGAGAATTAACCACTTGCCAAAATGCAATTGTATATTTGTTTTTACTTGCTTCGATCAGTTCCTCCCAGGCAGACTCACTTAGTTCAGCTGTGACTTTATTTGTATGCAATTGCACTTTCTGAAGTGCAAAAATATGTAAGAATTAATGGTTGTACTTCAGAAAGCACAGCAAGGAAACAGTACTCAGTGATTTCTCTTACTTTCCTCGCTCATTGTGAAACCTCTTATTCTTCTGGATTTGTTTGGTTATCACTCAGTAGCTCTTCCCCGACTGCCGTGCTGAGCGGTGTTTCATCTGAAATAGTGTGCAAGTATCAAGATCTTGACCAGGCCAGTGTAGCATCATAATAGCGCCCTAGGGGGCATCACACTTTACCTCCCGCTAGTCACGTGGCCATCTCCATTTATTGCCATTCAGCGCTTCATGATTTATTTATGTAAAAGTGTGTCTAAAATGGTGGACAGATATTGTCAGTGGACGTTCTGCGTGTTTATTTGGTGTGGGTTGGTTTCATGCACAAAGCAGGTGATAGCTGGTTTGTCTCGGCTTTGCCATACTTCTCACTCTGCTGCTAACACGTGAGTATTGAGCGGTGACGTGTCCCGGTTACTGTACAGGATAGCTGAAAGTGTGTAGTATCAGTTGACTGAGGATTACCTATCCGGACCAAGCCTTGCCTGATACCGTGCCGTGTACCAGTGGACAGCAAGGCTCATCTGCTTTTTCCATGCATGAAGAACTGCTTGTTTTCTTAATCTAACTTAAACCGTATCAAAAGCAATTTCACTCCTTTCATAAATTTTATTTAGAAGACTAACGCAATTTACGTTTAAAATACACCTGACTCACACAACAGGTTACTTGAATGCCCACCGACTCCCACAATATGTTGCTTGAATCTGCTTCAGACACTGTGTGGTCCTGGTCACATTTTTGTATTTCTGTAGTGTTTCATAGCAGCAGCTGTGAATAAGTTCCTGTTTGGTTCTTTTTTTCACTTTTGTCACCAACGACAGCAATGTTATATAGTGCAAACTCGCACGCTTTATAAGAAGCCAAGTTATCTTACATTTATGGGATTTTCTTTTATGATTAGGATAAGGACATTACATGAGAGACCTTGTGGATATTTGCTGCATTGTCCTGGCTGCTAACATATTTTTTTATTTAATTACTTTTTACTTTTTACTCACCCGATGATACAGGAGCACTTTAAATTAATTTACTATATGGTTTGGTCTATAATATACTATTTTCTATTGTTTTACTATTTGCTATTGCTTTCTATGCTAATGTGTATATATTAGTGTGTTTACTCGCCTCCTAGAGGAGTATTGCCTATACAGTATTTTAGTAATTGTGTTACTATAATAAAAGACCTTTATTTTTGTAACACTGTGCGGTTCTTTCATATGTGTAAGTGCTCTGTGACTGTAGTGGTATTGCATAAGCTTTGCATGTCTCCTAGATAAGTCTTCACTGCTCATCCACAGCTACCTCTAGAGAGCCCTGGCTTCTTAGACACTGTCTACACCTCACTAATAGGGGATACCTGGACCTGGTATAAGGTGATAACACCATAGGTGTTCACCACATACCAGGCCAGCTTCCTACACATCCGTTTGGACCGTCCGTAGTCTGCGTTCTTTTGCCACTGTCCATTCCAGGAAGTCAGTCTGCCATTTCTGTTGTGTCAGAGGGGGCCAAGCTGGCCAAATGAATGGCTGTCTAGCAAGTACTTGTCCCAGTTGGGTAAATCTGTACTGCATTTTCCTGCCTTTCTTAGGGAGAGGCAGTAAACTTAATAGACAATGGTGCATCGTCAACTTCACCTTTACTGCTGTCATTTTGTCCAGCTCCCCTATGATTGCAATCCAGAAGGGCTGCAACCTCCTGCAGTCCCAAGTGGCAAGACCAAACATGGCCGGGGATACACCACAGCGAGCACGTTCAGTGGGGCACGTCGGATAAATCTTATGTAGCAGCTGCGGTGTCGGGTATGCTCTGTGTAGGTAGGAAAATTGTGCCAATTTAGACCTAGCATTACTTGCCACCTCTTGTACTTGTGCCCTGGCTCAGCCCCACTCCTGATCAGTGAGTGGTGCCTCTAAATCTGGATTGCAAGCACTACGTACTAGCAACACATCTGTCCATCTGTCTTTCTTGAGCGCCTTCTATAGGGGGAAAGGAGGCCCCTGGGTCTAATATCATCTATAGAACGTGAGATTCGTCAGACTCCTCTGGGAACGTTGTCTAGATCGCCTGAGTCATACATGACACACTTGCGTATTGTAAGAACTGCCCTTAATTTATTCCAAAATCAGTTCCAAACTCTTCCAGGGACATGAAGGTGCCATTTTGAAACATATCTCCTCTCTGACATCCGCCCTCCACCCATTTCAACATGTTCATAGAGTTTCTTATATGGACGAATGGGCACAACCACCAAATGGGGAGGAGCCTCGCATAGCGCGCCTATTGCAGGACCCACATGAATGCCCCTCTAATGCCTGGGCGACCTAAGAGATGGCAAAGGGGGTACCCTTTGGAAGTCTGGAACTGTGCATAAGTAACCTGGGGAGCTCACCCAGTACCACCGAGTCCTCCAATAATGTTTTCTCCCAGTTGGGCCCATCCTCGCACCACAGGGCTGCATACTGGAGCAGGCCCGCCAGGTAATATAGGTGAAGGTCCGGGAGCTGAGACCACACTCGCCCAAGTTCAATTTCAAAATCACAAGGCAGACCCTGCGTTTTCCACCTCCCCATACCAAGGACACCAATAACTTTAGTTCTAGTTGTCCAAACACAGAGTGCAGCAGCATACAGAACAAATTTTGTATTTTATAGAGACACCGGGGCAACATTATTAACTCACTCAGCGCAACTCTACTAATGACCGAGAGCAGCAATTCGGTCCAAAACTGGACAGAGGTTGGTAAGCCGTCCAGCACCCTGCCCATGTTCAGGTCATATTATAACTGGTGATCGTTGGTTACCTGCATCCCCAGATAGTGAAATGATCGGGTCTCCCATTTCAGTTCTACCACAGGGAAGTGAGACGCCACACGTCCAGTCAATAGGATGAGCACGAAAGCCAGACACTTCCCCAAATCTGGCCATGAGCTGCATGAGGAGAGGCATCAATTGTTCTAGTTCTGATGCATATATCAGGGTATCATCAACCTACATTAACACAATGTGTGTCACGGTACCCACTCGCATACCCCAATCCCGGAGTTCATCCTCAGACATATCGCCAGTGGTTCCATGGCGAGCGCTAATAGGAGTGACGACAGCGGGCAACTCTGCCACGTACTTCTCTCAATGTGGAACGAATCAGAGACCACTTGTCCAGTCTTCACTCTAGCTCTTGTGCTGTGTATAACAGGTGTAACCACGATAGAAAGCCCGGCCTGAATCCTATCTACCTCATTACTTGCCATAGATACTCCCAAGATAGGTTGTCAAATGCCTTTTCAATGTCCAAGTCAATCAGTGAAGCCGCAACTCCGTGCCTGTGGGTTTCATGCATCATATTGGGCGAGCCTTCGTAGGTTCATTTGGGTACCTTACCTGGTATAAACCCACATTGGTCTCCATGTATCAGGTGGGGTGATCACTCGGCTCAAACTCAATGCCAGAACCTTTGCAATTAATTTAATGTCCACATTAAACATAGACACAGACTAATACGAACCGGGATCAGAAGGGTCCCTGCCTGGTTTTGTCAACATTTTTAGGGCATCCTGCATGTGGGCCGGTAATGTGCCTGTCTCATGCACTTCACAGAGGGTCTCTAGCAAACCAGGGAGCAGAGACAAGGTATGCCTGCTAATACTCTACCGGGAGGCCATCTAGGCCAGGGCATTTTCCATGACCCATGTCCCGAAGGGCATCCTGTAACTCCTCAAACTTTATGACTCCATCTAGACCCTAAGTCTGGGTCTCTGTCAGTCTGGGGACCGTAATTTCATGAAGGAAGGCTCTTGAATCTCTGTCCATGTCGGTGATGTATCCACTCCTACCAAATGATCCCGTAGCAGCGAATTGATCATCACTTGCCCCACAACCAACTCTCCTTCTGGTCTACGTGGGGAGAGAATCAGTGGTGGGGGCCTCTCACGTTTCAGCAACCATTCCAACATGAACCCTGACTGGTCCCCTCCCTGATGCAGCCATTGTCCATAGTCCCTCAGAATATAACAGTGCAGCCTGCCCCAGATGGCCTGAACTCATCTCTGTGCTTCTAAGAGTTCTGCAACTCCCTCTGCCTGACCCACCACCTGTCGCTGCAGTTGTGCAAGATCATCTTCTCCTTACTTTAATTCCTGCTCCAGTCTCTTTCTGGTGGCATAAGTCTTACTGAGGCTCTCGCCCTGTGTGGTCACCTTATGGTTGCCCCACTCTGAACCGCCTCTGAGCAGTGTTCCAGTTGGTAGCAAAAAAAACTGCAGTGTCGCTAGCATATCTACTTTGAATTCTGTGTCCCCCAATGATTCAGTGCACAGACACCACAGGAGGATAGCCGGCCTATGCACCCATATCCCCCATTCCAGGAACATGGGGACATGATGTGGCAAGCACACCTGATATGTTGCCCTCTGGACATTTAATGTGCCATAGTTCGCCAGTAAAAAGCAATCCAGGAGAATATGCGCCCTATGCTTAGGGCTATAGCAGGAAATTCTTTGGATATGGGAGGAAGGTCCCTCCATATGTCAACTAATGGTAGTCTGGTTATAGTTTCCTGTAGCCCTGCTACCATTCTGGGTTTTGAACCCAGTTTAGGTGGGTGTCTATCCAGACAACCGTTGACCATACGATTGAAGTCTCCTGCCCAATAATGGGAACTCCAACAAAAGGCAGAAGTTCAGATTCCAGGTCCCTAAAGAACCCTTTGTCATCAGTGTTTTGTGCATAGCTGTTCAGAATACATAACTCCCGGCCATCCAGTACCCCATGAAGGTGCACATATTGACCTGCCACATCCACAACCTGACCTCTAAACTGAAACAGCACCCCGGGGCAACCCACACTGACACCCCCCTATAAGAGGAGTAGGTAGATGAGTAGAGCTTCCCCTTACATTTTTTTCTGTTGTTTCTGGGCTTCATTATCCAGCGAGTGCCTTTCCTGTAAGAGTGCAATGTGTACTTCTACACACTTGAGGTAAGTGTGCGTTTTATAACGTTTCACAAATTAATTCAAACCTCTCACATTCCAGGTGAGTAGACATGCCAGTTCAGCCGTTGCAAGACATCACATCCTGCATAGTTTCCAGTCCCCCTCCACCTGGCCTCCTATGCCACCCTCCAACCACCTCTCCATGTGAGCAAACAGGACCCATCACTCCACATACATCCAAGATCTCTGACATCCATTCACACTCTACCAAACACAGGGGGTCATTCCGACCCTGGCGGTCATGGACCGCCAGGGCCGGGGACGGAGGAAGCACCGCCAACAGGCTGGCGGTGCTTCAGGGGCAATTCTGACCGCGGCGGTAAAGCCGCGGTCAGAAAAGGGCAACCGGCGGTTTCCCGCCGGTTTACCCCTGCCCCAAAGAATCCTCCATGGCGGCGCTGCTCGCAGCACCGCCATGGGGATTCCGACCCCCTTCCCGCCATCCTGGTCCTGGCGGTAAAAACCGCCAGGAACAGGATGGCGGGAACGGGTGTCGTGGGGCCCCCTAACAGGGCCCCATACTGATTTTCAGTGTCTGCCTAGCAGACACTGAAAATCGCGACGGGTGCCACTGCACCCGTCGCACCCCTTCAACTCCGCCGGGTCCATTCGGAGCCGGCTTCATTGTTGAAGGGGCTTTCCCCCTGGGCCGGCAGGCGGCCTTCTGGCGGTCGCCCGCCGGCCCAGCGGGAAAGTGAGAATGACCGCCGCGGTCATTTGACCGCGGTACGGTCTTCTGGCGGTTCCCGCCAGGCAGGCGGCTTCCGCCGCCCGCCGGGGTCGGAATGACCCCCACAGTGTGTCATCTGCTGCATTAAAAAACAAACTCCCTAACTCAGCATCCAGCCTCCCAACACCTTCCCAGGGTAAACACCTCAGAACTCAACTACTGTCTTCCCAGCTATTTTGGAATGTACCCCACCCATGTGATAAACTATAAGGGTGTTAGTGTGCAAAAAAGCACCTCTTGTTCCCCTCCCCCCCAGCAACAATAGTATTTCAGGTATAGAGTGTGGTCTGGGCCACTAAACCAGTGAACCATCCCACAGTCCAATCTCAGAGAACACCTTGGTCCACACTCTCGTTCCTCCTCAAACCAATAAAACCACTACGAGGTATCATATATATACATACATATATTTGGCTAGGCCAAGACCCTTCTACAATGTGGCTTTGGTGTTCCGCAACCTACAGTTAGGAGAAAACAGCAGTTTTAATAAGGTATCTGGATCCGCAGGATCGTTCAAGTGAGCTGCACCTCACTGTACCTTCACCATCGTCTACTTGACTCCCGGCTTCCTCTCCAGCGTCCGGAAGAGTTCCCGCAGCTGCAATGTTAAATCGTGAAGCCCTATTCCATAACTGAAGTCAAAGTATTTGCAGCGTCTAGGGGCAGGGCATCTTCTCCGTGAACTGAACTGCTATGGGAGGATATCCCTCAGGTCACTGTCTCCTCCAGTGCCCTGGCCTCCTCTCTTTCCTGCCACCACTGTTCCAAGTTCGGGGTGCCATCCAAGCATACCACCACCTTTTCACCAGGGCTGGATCATCACCGTCACCTGCCTCTCCTCCGTGTCGCCGTCTTTGGGTCCCTCGCCCCCCCCACCCGTCTCCACCATGGGCACTCCCCAAGGTGGTAGCCAGAATCCGTTCATTTCCCCGGATCTCCAACCAGTCCCATGCGTCTTCAGGTGTCATAAAGAAGTGTGAATGACCAGCATGCAACACTTTCAATTTAGCAGGATAGAGCAACATATATGTAAGACCCATTGCTTTCAGTTTTTGTTTGACACCACTGAAGGTTTGCCGCTGGAACTGAACTGCTCCGGTGTAGTCTGGAAAAATGCGTATGGTATGATTTTCAAAGGACAAGTCACCTACTTTCCATACATCTTGTAATGTGGCATCTCGGTCCTTGTAATTAGGAAGTTTGTCAATAATAGTTCTGAAGGTGGTCCCCAGTGGCACAGCCGGGCCTGTCGCGTGGCCTCTCATTATCCTAAATGAGACTACTGGATTTCTAGGCAGCAGGATCGATAACTGTGTGGGGGACTGAGTCTGACCCACGTGTAAGGAACTCTGTCACCCTAAATCCGGTTGTTGCTCCAGCTAACTAGCAGTGCCTCATTTCTCCCACGGGGAAGAAATGATTGGGCAGCCGAGCGCATGACATCTTTGGAACTTCTCAGGGAAGTCGTGGTCACTCAGATCCAAACCAACTCTCTCATTCACTATATGGTCTCATATACAAATGACAAAGACAGTATAAGTTTTATATAATGTTTTAATAAAACGACTGTATTTTAGATATTAAGGCGTGAGCCGCAATAACCAGAACAATACAACATAGTAGGATTGATATAGTAACCAGGAGAGTAAAACAGAGAAATAAAGCTATCATAATTCCTAACCGTTTCTACTGTCCCTCTGCTTGTTCTATTTAGAGCACAGCATGTTAAGCTTTCAGCTTGCCTTTCTGTATCACTAGGGAGACGGGCACACTCATACCTGAGCAAAGGCCTGTGATCTGGTTCAGCATCTGCAACGAGGCAGTCAGCGTCTAGTTGTGGTTCCCTGGTCGGAATCTCCCTCTGCCATGTATTGGGACAAGGAAGTGATTTTATAACTAACATGTCATCGTGATCACAAAATGTTCCTACGCAGGAATGGCAAGTCTAGACTCCTACCACGTCTATCGGCAATGTACCAGACTGTATCCTTGACTAAAGCACAGAGTGAATATGTTATGAAGAACTCCAGTGCTGAAGTAGGCAAAACAGTGTGATATGAATAAAAAACAACACCGTAGAACTGGCTATTCTGTAAAATAACAGTACGAAGCCTAATAGAAAGCATTTAGAGCAAAGTGCACAGAGGCCTAAGGCCTGAAGCTAATGCGCAAAATATACGTAAAACTGACCACACTACACCCTCCCCTTGTCGGTAGCAAGTGGTTCCAACAACATAAAAAAAAAAACATGACCTAAATTTAAACCCAACATTTCGACAAGATGAGAAGACAACAAAGTCATAAATTTAGGAAACATGTGACAATAGAGCGAATTGCAATATAGTGTCAATTTAGTCGGGAGAGAGAGAAAAAAAAAAAATCCAATTGTCAAACAGAAGCAACAGAACGTAGAAGCTCCTCCACTTCGAGATATGTCAATATCGGAAGATCCACGCCACAAAGTACCATGGAGCAGGTGTGTTCCAAAGCCCCAAAACCATTCAGGGCGGCACCCCGTGTAGTGCCACGGAAAGAGACAAAACCATCTTCCTCCAGGAAGGGAATCTCATAATCCGCTTCACGAAGCAAACGCAACCGCAGTGCACAAGTCTGGGAATGAGCCCTAATCGGGAACATCAACAGATCAAGATCAACCACTGGAGAGCGCTGCAGTGAGAGACAGAAAGCCAGTGCATGTTCAAACGAGCACCAAAGGCACCGAAACACGGGTTGCACACAATCCAAAACCGGTCGGAACGACAAAGACCAGTCACACTCCAAATGAGCCAGGAGTGTTGCTCCAAAACGCTGCATCATGCGTTCACGACACAGCTGCGCTGACAGGAGCAGCAATACAGGATCTCGTTGCGGCGGGACAGCCATTGCGAAAAAATAGCAACAATAGCAAAACTCCAGCAAATAAAGCCAAAGTAATTGGGAAACCCCCAAAAATGCTTCCGAAAATAGAGTGTATAGCCGAAGGTATCAAACCGAATACGGAAGAGAAGGTGTGAACGAAACCAACACCAACGGCTTTGAAAAAATGAGCAATACCAGCAGTGCTAGATGCATTAAATATACGTCCCACAAGTTCACCGAAGTGACTCGGAAAGTTAGTATTCAAAAGGGACTGTATCTCCGCCGATGACCTTGCCACTTGAAGTGCGTAGGTCTCGCTAGCAGATGTAAGGGCCACATGCTTTTGAAACAATAAAGCTTTCAGCCGACTCAACTTGTCGAAATCAACCTTGGAAGTAGCAATATGAGGCCAGATGTCCGCTACCTCCCTAAATTCAGTAGGGGGAAACAACACATTCCCGCAGCACGTAACGGCCTTGTTGACAACGACGATGTAAACTATTCCGGCACGCATGCCACAGCAGCGTTCGCTGTTAAGAACAATGTAACTGCCGTTAGAAAGCACCTGGAAAGTGTTTTTAATTACCGGGACCGGAACTCCCTTCAGATAACAAGCTAAGTTAGCAATCAAAGCATTACACGCTCCGTGCAAGGACAGCTGTTTACAAACCATGGAATGGCTAACAGAAGTTTCGCAGTCGCTACCGCTAAGAAAAACTTCCCGCAAACCATTAACACATCTGTACTGAAAAGGAAGCTCCCACACCTCGTGTATGTAACTGTCACCCAATAGTTCATATCTACCCACCGGAATGTGCTTCAAACAAGAAGTAAATTGCAGAGTGGAGATAGGCAAATTAATAACCCCATGAATCAACCACTCAGCTGACGGAATCTCAGCCACCGTACAAGGCAGTTTCTCCAACTTTTCAATATTTAACATAACATACGTCGCTTCCTTCTTAGCCATCAATTGTTGTTGACGAGTTAAATTAAAGGAGATAAAGATCTCTCTGGCACAAATGTGCTGCCATGGAAAGGTCTGAAGAGTCCAACCCAGCTGCATGATAGATCGTGTCTGACTCTGCCCATGATATAAAGAAGACATGTCTGATTTTATAATGTCAATAGCAGAAGAGACAATGCTGTCAATCGTGTAAACACGGTCAGAAAGGGTATGCATGCCATTATCAACAACAGACAAAGTCTGCAGCAGATTTTTTCGATCAATCTGTCTTAACCTGGCTGCAGCCTCCTGCTGGGAAAGTTTCCAAAACTCATTATACACTTCGTATAAGAACCTTTTTCTCCGGGGCACCTTGGGACCTGACAAGAAATCTTGTAAATCAGTACCATTAGACAGTAACTTGAGGTGTGACTTAACTGCACCCAGCGTGGAGTACTTCAACCATTGTTGACAAAGTTTCCCCACACTGTATGTAGTTATTGTATCTGCATGTTCTGGTGAAATGTAACGAGGGTCTGCCCTACTAGTCCTGAACCCCCCAGAAGAGGTAACAAAACGTTGATGACACTGATTAGTGTCTACAGGCCACAATAACCACCCGCCCGGATGTAACGATGAAGCGTTAAGCGTACCATTCTGGACCCAATACGTAAATTCACTAAAAGTAGCATTCACATAGTGCTGCCAGTTATTTAATTTAGAAGGGACAGGTATGCTAGGCAAAGTCAATTCTCTAATCGACGCCAAGCCCAAACAACTAGTCTGTTGTACTGTGTCATTGAGGAAAATCATTTGCACAGGGATAATGCATGCTCGAAATAATGTATCTCTGCCTTGCATCTGCCAATTTTTCGTACCCCAAACACTTTTCAAGTCAACAGTCTTCAACCAGTATTCATATCCTTCGACCGAAAGTTTAGATATAAACGAATTACAATACAGTAATTTAGTATCGGTCAACAAAATTTGCTTATTAGAATACGGTGTCACTTTAAAATAGTAAGACTTAGCGCTTCGCTGATCATGCCCAGAAAAATATGCAAATTTATCATTATACGTTTTCGAACTCCCTGGTGGAGGAGTCGAGCAATGTTCCCATTGTACATAATGAAAGATGGACTTAGGGCTACTCGCTGTGTGAATAAAGTGGTGTCCATAATAGGTGTAGCAAAACATATCACCATGATTATCTTTAAATTGGTAAGCATCTTCATCGTCATAGACAGTATAATATTGCAAATCTTTTAGCATAGCATCTACTGTCTTCACATCCCAATCATCAGAAACAATGCCTGGAATAACAATATCATTCATTGATAACTTAAGAACATACGGTATTTTAATCAATTCAGTGGGACCATATATTTCAAACATTACTTTATCCCACACAATTCCATCCGGAATTGGTATCGCAGAAATGTTCACATTGGATATGTCTCTTCGAACCATATGAGACGAAAAATATGGTCTCAACACAGTCTCCACGTGCTCAATGTCTGATCGATCAGGAAGAAAATTACCATGTATTACCAGAAAAAAGGTAACCACAAATCCCAACCATAAAAAAATAGTCAGTACAGCCATAAAAAGCCACAAATGGTTCCAAGGAACAACAAAATATGTACGTTTAAGCCAACTTAGTAGCTTACGTGGACCTCGGATTGAAGACAGCGAAGACGAAGAGCTGGATACAGCCGCATCCGCGTCGTTGAAGCAGCCAGAGGCAGTTCTCGCAAAAGGTGCAACAGTGAACAAGGAAGCTGATGGAGGTTCTCTCCTAGGTACGCTATAAATCACATGTTCAGAAACATCAGTAGAACGTACAGCAACTTGAGAAAAAGAATCAATATCAATCGTCGACTGTGGAACAACCGCAAGATCATCTTCCACCCTCCCCAAGCTCGGAGAGGAAACATGGTCGGTGCTAATCACCTGCAGCGGGACTTCTTCCCCAGTAGTGAGAGGGATGCCGGAACTACTGGGTGTCCCTCTTGGTCTGCTGTGCAGAATCGGCCACATGTTGTAACTTGACATTATCAATGGAAACAAAACGATTTCCTTTGGCCCCTTGCAGCGGCGGCAAAATCACAGTTCTCGTGCCGCTCACCCCCAACACCGGGACAGGTGCTCGATAAGAAGGACCAAATTCTTTCTTTACTGCGACCTTTTCACGCACTAGATCCCCAATCCTGGGTATCCAACCAGTAGGTGTTACTGGCTCATCCTTAATTCCAGCTGAGGCAGCACTCGCAGAAGAGTTATCTTCACGGAAACGTTGTAAATCCTGCAAAACAGTGACACGATCATTTATGTCAAAGGGCGTTTCTGCCGCCTCCACACCAGGACCATCTAGATCAGGAACATACATTCGTGTTCCGAACAGGCACTCATATGAAGTACGACCCCCCAGTGACCTTCTAGGCAAGTTATTAAGTGCTCTCTGTACTCCATACAGGTGGGCTAGCCAACTACGACCCGTACCTATAACCCTGGCTGTTAAGGATTGCTTTAAATCACGATTTAAACGCTCCACGACAGAATTTCCCTCGGGATGAAATGGAGACGAGAATTGGAGTTGGACCCCCAACGAAGCCATGGTGTCCCTGAATGCCTTAGAGGCAAAAGCAGGGCCCTGGTCCGAATGAAAAGCCGCAACTGCAAATGTATCGACAAAGATACGCAAATCTTTAATAACAGTCCGAGCGTCAGCCGAGCGCTGTGGCCAGACCCACACAAATCTGGAGCACGAATCTACTGCAACCAATATGTATTTGTATGCACTATCTGGTGTCAGTGGACCACAATGGTCCAAGTACACACACTGTAATGGTCTATTTGATATCAGCAGAGGAGTCTGCTGCGGGCGTCTAGCCGACGATACTTTAATTTGTTGACAGACGTCACAACAAAGGACATACTGCTTTGTCTCCTTATAGAGACCAGGCCACCAATAACGGGCCTGTAAAAGCGAAATCGTGGCAGCCACACCAGCATGCGCAGATGCCATCCCTTCATGCTCTGCAGAAATTAATCGAGGTCTCTCAATCTTATTCGGTAACTCACGTACACCAACGCCTGGAATATTAACAACAGCATTTAGTGCACTACTCAAACAGTAACTATATTTAGAAGGGAATCCTTTAGGAAATGGCGTGCCATCAGCCGTAGCTTTTATGGCAGCCGAAATCTCTATGTCTGGTTTTGAACTCGAACGAGTTATCACGGCTACAGTAGCGATAGCCACTGCCGACTTTGCAGCCTCATCAGCCAAAGTATTCCCAGCAACGTGTATTCCAACGCGCTGGTGTCCAAGTGTATGTACAACATGGACTTTAGGAAGCGTCTCTTTCAGACCCGCAACCTTACCCCACAACAATTTATGTTTAATGGTGTTGCCTTTAGAATCTCTGAACCCATTAATTTTCCAATAATGCAGATATTCATTGAAGGATTGCACACAGTAGTAGGAGTCACAGACTAGCAAGGTCAATATCGCCGGCTCTGCATGCTCCAACGCTAACAAAAGAGCTTTGAGCTCAGCCAGCTGCGCCGTGCAATCTCCCCATGTTTTAGTATAAGTATGTCTTGGGCAGAAAACTCCCCCCTCCATAGTCCCGCTCACCACCGCACAAGCAGCAGAATACTGTTGTTTAGTCCCAACCGCCGGTTGCGCAGAGCCATCGGTATACATGACCACTTCATATTGGTCAATAGGTAATGTGCCAGCAGGAACCGGGTACTCTATTTCATATTGAAGAAATTCTTGAGTCTGCAGCTTAGGGTCAAATATGTAATCCACATCAGTGGCCGTCAAAGACGTAGCCCATTGTATCCACCGCGGGTGTAAAGCTTTCGAATTAGGAAGACTCGCTTTTGTAACAGCCTCCAAGGCCGGAATTGGGGAAACGACAATAATGCGTTGGCCCTGGGCTAGCGGTCTTTCTTTGATCACAGCCATCTGTACTGCAGTGAGAATTTTCTCAGTCTGTGCAAAACGTTGTTCTGCAGCAGAATACAAGTGGGACTTGTATGCTACTGGGACTGTCTCCCCTTCATTAAAGGTGACATACGTAAATCCAACAGCCCCAGGAATCACCCTGATGACCAAATGAGTTTTATTGTCCCGCGTGTGTAAATGTTTAACCGCTAAGAGATCATTCTGCAACTCTCGCAGTATGTGTGTATGCTCAATCGTCCAAAATCTACTTGAAAAATTCGGGCGAATCAGTTCATATAAGGGTTTTATACGTGTAGCATAATCAGGAATGTAAGTTCTGCCAAAATTCAGAAACCCCAACAAAGACTGGAGCTTCCGAACCGTATTAGGAGGCTGCAGTAAAGCACATTTCTCCAAAAAATGTGGCGCCAGGCTCTTGCCCTCACTCGATAACTCATATCCCAGGAAAATAACACTGAGGAAGGCAATCTTCGATTTCTTAAAATTAAACTTATAACCAATATCAGCAAAACCCACAACAATGCGCGATACGCGACTGAGATGTTGTAGAATCTCATCGTCCGTCAAATAAATGTCTTCAACATATGATAACGCCTCAGGGTCCAACTCGTGCAGAAGTTCAGTCACACGAGCCGAGAACAGTCCTGGGATATTCTTATACCCCTGAGGTAAACGACAAAACTTTTTCTGAGAGCCAAACGCACTGAAACCGGTATAGTCCCGACTTTCGGGTGCTATATTCTGGCAGAAAAATCCATTCAAGATATCCAAGGTTGTTTTGTATTTTTTACGCACTATATTATTCATAAGCGCAGCGCTATGTGAATTCTGTATAGCATATGTGCGTGTATGACTATTCAAATGTCTGTAATCCACCACTATCCTATAGGAATGGTCCGGTTTAGCAACCGGAAATAAGGGATTATTCATCGGCGAGACACAAGGCTCAATCACACCTTGGTACTCCAATTGTGTAAGAATTTTCCGAACCGATGCCCTTGCTTCAAATTTAATAGGATATTGCGGCTGTGGCTGAGGTTCTCCTTTAATGGGAATGACATGATAAGGTGATTGTTTATCCCACCCCACATTATTTCTATATAGTGCGGGGGCTTGTGCTAGAGCCCATGATTTACCATATGACTCCGCTAGTTCTCTCGGAACAAGTGGTGAAAAGGAAGGCGCAATAACCTCCTCCCCAACTGGACAGTCGCGAACAAAGTCAGGTGGCCAATCTTGTTCGGCCAACAGGACATCATATGATTTCACCATATGGTCCCAAAAGATGGCGTGTACAACGCGGTCAATGTCCCCTTCTAATCGTAGAGTCACAAGATATACTTGATCAGGATCAGAGACTCGCATATCCGCCGTCTCGACTTGTATGAAGTCATCAGTTGCTTTCGCCTCCAGATGCTCTAGAAGACTCCGGCGAACTATTGTGACCTCTGCCGCGCTGTCTAACAGCGCTAACGCCCATGTCTTGTTCGTCAAGAGAACTCTCTTCTTGAGCGGCATGTCTAACTGAGACTGCTGCCACTTTCTTCTTTTTAAACTGCTGTTTTTGTTGCAGCGGTTTCTCTTCTTGTTTAATAGAAACCTCCGCTGAGCGTTGTGAATCCTGTCTCGGTTTCAGGT
The DNA here is from genome assembly GCF_031143425.1 of Pleurodeles waltl. Classification (NCBI taxonomy): domain Eukaryota; kingdom Metazoa; phylum Chordata; class Amphibia; order Caudata; family Salamandridae; genus Pleurodeles; species Pleurodeles waltl. The sequence goes on along the minus strand of NC_090445.1, from coordinate 739,412,689 downwards.
ACTCCGTCCTCCGCTCTGACCGCCCACCTCTCTCACTTCTTTTCTCTGAGGAGTCCTGAAAGGAACGAGATTGGCGCGTATCAGTATATTGATATCTATCAGGCGTCTTCAAAGTATCCCTATTCCTGAGATTATACTTATTTTGTGGGGTCTCCGGTTGCGGAGACTGCCCACCATCTTTCTTAGGTGTTTGCTGTTTCTTATCCCAGCGCTTTTTCGCACCCTCAGGTTGCTGTTGCTTATAATTATCCTTATTATTTTTACCCTGCAATTGTGGTTTCTGCGGTCGAGCCCCTAGGCTATCACGACCAATACTAGAATATGTTTCAGCTATTATTCTCGGAAGTTCCCGCTCCTGATTAATCTGCGGAACGTCCCGAAGACGCATTCGCACTGCTAGTGCTACAGCCTCCCCCTTGAGATTACTCAAAATAATAGAAGAAACCGCGTCAAAATTACCCATCAATTGCATGCCTAAATCCAAGGCAGGGGCAGCCCCATATTCATCCTGAATTTGTTTAAGCACCTCCGGCAAATTAGCCAAAGTCGGTGTACCGTGTGCTGTAGTATAGAGAGCGGCAAACACCGTGCCCCAAGTATTACAAAGATCCACCGTAGGAACCATCCCATACGGCAAACACATCGTCAAAATTCTATGCTTATCCTGAGGTCCCGTATGGGGAAATACTGCTTCCAGCGTATTAATTTTTTGCGCCAGCCAAAATGGAGTCTCCTCACGTTTAGCCGGTACCTTGCCCATTACAGAGTGTACAGTGGCCGGATTTATTCCCGGCACCACCGCATGTGGATGAGCTGGAGCAGCACGCGCTGCATTAGTATTTAATGTCTGCATCACAAACTGAACTAATCGTCTGTACGTTGCAGTTAATTCCACATATAAACGACGCACTTCAGCCACTGCCACATTTGCCACTCCAGGATATGGTGTATATGTAGCCAATAAAGGCCAGGTCGGACCATCATTACTCAACGGACCTAACCGTACTGGTGTTACTGAATGTGGGAGGGCGCCATCAAGCCAATTATGGTGTTCTTGATAAGATAAAGGTATTTCTAAGTATGCATAAGCCCTGTATTGTCCAGGGACATTCGCAACAGTATATTCATGAAAAGTATTTGTACCCCCATCAGCTGCTGGAAATACAACCCAAGAATAAAAAAGTTCTGTTCTATAGGCTGCATGGGCGTCCACCACAAAAGTGACCGGACCCCCCTGGACCGTCAGTCCATGTGCTATCAGATGACCCGTGAGCGGAAATCGCATATTAAGCGGTATATTTACTACAACTGGATTCGCCATTAGTATAACAATAATAGCTCTAGGACAGAGAAGGCACACCAATATCGGGGTATTTCCTTTCAAAGTTCAAGCTTGAACAACCAACCACTAAGTAATAGGATGTACCCAACCTGTGGTGGCGGAAACCCTCAGCCCCACGGACGTCTCCGCTTACGGAACCGAGGAGTCAAAATATATACGAGACCGAGAGAGTCAGTCGGACCCAAACATTAGAGCCAGACCAAACGTTGGCGGCGCCATGTCGTGTGGGCTCTCATTATCCTAAATGAGACTACTGGATTTCTAGGCAGCAGGATCGATAACGGTGTGGGGGACTGAGTCTGACCCACGTGTAAGGAACTCTGTCACCCTAAATCCGGTTGTTGCTCCGGCTAACTAGCAGTGCCTCATTTCTCCCACGGGGAAGAAATGATTGGGCTGCCGAGCGCATGACATCTTTGGAACTTCTCAGGGAAGTCGTGGTCACTCAGATCCAAACCAACTCTCTCATTCACTATATGGTCTCATATACAAATGACAAAGACAGTATAAGTTTTATATAATGTTTTAATAAAACAACTGTATTTTAGATATTAAGGCGTGAGCCGCAATAACCAGAACAATACAACATAGTAGGATTGATATAGTAACCAGGAGAGTAAAACATAGAAATAAAGCTATCATAATTCCTAACCGTTTCTACTCTCCCTCTGCTTGTTCTATTTAGAGCACAGCATGTTAAGCTTTCAGCTTGCCTTTCTGTATCACTAGGGAGACGGACACACTCATACCTGAGCAAAGGCCTGTGATCTGGTTCAGCATCTGCAACGAGGCAGTCAGCGTCTAGTTGTGGTTCCCTGGTCGGAATCTCCCTCTGCCATGTATTGGGACAAGGAAGTGATTTTATAACTAACATGTCATCGTGATCACAAAATGTTCCTACGCAGGAATGGCAAGTCTAGACTCCTACCACGTCTATCGGCAATGTACCAGACTGTATCCTTGACTAAAGCACAGAGTGAATATGTTATGAAGAACTCCAGTGCTGAAGTAGGCAAACAGTGTGATATGAATAAAAAACAACACCGTAGAACTGGCTATTCTGTAAAATAACAGTACGAAGCCTAATAGAAAGCATTTAGAGCAAAGTGCACAGAGGCTCTAAGCTGTTAGCAAATGAATAAAATATATTTAGGGCAAAGTGCACAGAGGCCTAAGGCCTGAAGCTAATGCGCAAAATATACGTAAAACTGACCACACTACAGGCCAGTGACCTATAGATCCTTTCCACAACAAATACCTGTGACAGTGCTGCGGACGGAAGTACCTCCCTGATCCAACCTTCCAGAAATAACTTGAGGGTGCTCCATTCAGCCCCTGCAAGGAATCCCACAAATCTCAAATTACACGTGCAGGATCTTTCTTCCGCATCCTCTGCCCTTGCCTCTAGCCTATGTGATTGAACCTTAAGCACGGCTACCTTGGTCTTCAGAGAATCCATTTAATTCCTCATTGTAAGTACCTGTTGCTCTGTCACGATGGACCGCTCTGCTACTTTACGGAGATCCGATCTGAACAAGTTGACATTTACAGAGATAGCTTCAATCTTCGCTTGCACTGCTTGGTCTGAAGTCGTAATGGCTGCTAAAATTCAGGCCACAGACAGTTTGCACGAGTCCCGCAGGTTCCTTCTGCGGGCCTACACCAGCACCCGGGCCAGTACACTGATCCATTTTGGTTTGTTATGTACTTCTAGCTGGCCTGTCTATGTCCTTGGCATGTGAGGGGTTCAGGTAGATGGCTAAGCCTGAGAACCACTGTAGTGGGAGGCAACTGTAGAGACCAGCACCCCCGTGGGTGCCCAAAGCTCTCCCACTGTCCGCAGACACAGGATTTCAGCCAGTGGGTGGGGTCACATCGTTGCACTCAACCATCCCTCCCTTTCACGTGGGTGTGTGGTCTTTTTCTGTGAGTACTCAGAGACCATAGCAAAATTGATAGATGGGCTAACCGGACTGCAACTTTTTCAGCACTCCAAGGGGACTAAGGAGCTTAATAATGTCATCAGTTGCCACCCCACTTGCTGCTAACTGTGGACCTTCCACTCATTGGATTACTTTGAATCCCCAGAAGAAACGGGACTAAATTCACCACTGCACTCCAGACTAACTTGGGGAGGTCCTCACTCACAATCACAGAGCGGCCACAGAGTGCCCTATGTGAAGCGAATCAGCCCATCCACTACAGTTGGTCAGTGCCCCCCTTGCACCATCACCTCACTGTCTCTCAGGTCCCTCCTCCAAAAGTCTTTGGGGGTGATCCACTGTGTCCTCACAATATCAGGGCTCATTTGCACAATCTCTCACGTATGGGCAGGCGTACTACAGTGCGATCAGCAGCACTCTTGCTCCTTGTAGCTGTGTGCACTCAAGAATTTACGTTTAAAATACACCTGACTCCCACAACAGGTTACTTGAATGCCCACCGACTCCCACAATATGTTGGTTGAATCTGTTTCAGACACTGTGTGGTCCTGGTCACATTTTTGTATTTCTGTAGTGTTTCATAGCAACAGCTGTGAATAAGTTCCTGTTTGGTTCTTTTTTTCACTTTTGTCACCAACGACAGCAATGTTATATAGTGCAAACTCGCACGCTTTATAAGAAGCCAAGTTATATTACATTTATGGGATTTTTTTTGATGATTAGAATAAGGACATTACATGAGAGACCTTGTGGATATTTGCTGCACTGTCCTGGCTGCTAACATGTTTTTTTATTTAATTACTTTTTACTTTTTTACTCACCCGATGATACAGGAGCACTTTAAATTAACACCAGTTACTTCATACAAGCATACTCCGTAACTAATCACCTCCGCATTTAAACACTTTCTTCACAATTTTATTTTAAGGTCAGTTTTAAATAGCGTCAACATCACCCAAAGGTACAGGAGCGCTTTATATTACCACCAGTTACTGCACAATATATTGTGTTTCTCACTAAACAAGTCATAACACTTTTATGGAGGTTCTTGAAATTATATTGCACAACTGCTCACCAAGCTAAAACTTAAAAAAATAATATTTATAATCACATAGGTGAAACCTATTGCATTTGCCAATGCTTGTTTATTTGAGCTTTCGTGCACTCTCTAGGTTTGCAAATACTTCAGTGACTTCGGGCAATAGTTAGAGTATGGCGGGGGTCGAGAACCACTGGATGCCCCAGCCCACATAACTTGAAGCCGCCACCCCCACTCTACTTCAAGTTGAGTCTCCCCTGGCACCACTGGAGTAAACCTTGATCACAGTGGTGGTCACCCCAATAGTCTCTCATTTTCCCCTCTAATGTTTAAAATGCCAGGCATGGTGGACAAGGGCAGAAAAAAAATATATGTGTGCCATTTTTCACTAATGTTTCCTGCCAGGCATTTACTTCTTTGTATTGAGAAAATAAATTGCTTTGGGAGTTTATTTTTCTCACTAAAAAAGGAAGGAACGTTTAACCAAAATAAATGTTTGGGTATCTAGTGTCCACCACTGCAATGAGGTTTCTTGCATTGTCTTAGAGGACAGACACGCCTTTCCGATCCCTGGTTAAGATAATTGTGAAGTACCACTACTTAGCCTTTCAATATAACATTTGCATGATAACATCAAACATTTCTTAGGTTTTACACCACAACAGTAGCATATTTGTGTCCTTCATATATACAATAACGCAACCGTGTGCCTTCTTGTTAGACCTGACAGCCTTAGGGTGGTCACCCCTAACTTTTTGCCTGCCTCCCTCCACTTTTTGGACACTGTTTTTGCTGGCTTTTAGACTCTGCACACTTTACCACTGCTAACCAGTGCTAAAGTGCATATGCTCTCTCCCTTAAAACATGGTAACCTTGAATCATACCTGATTGGACTATTTAATTTACTTATAAGTCCCTAGTAATGTGCACTCTCTGTGCCTAGGGCCTGTAGATTAAATGCTACTAGTTGGCCTGCAGCACTGGTTGTGCCAACCACTTAAGTAGCCCCTTTTCCTTGTCTCAGGCCTGCCACTGCAAGGCCTGTGTGTGCAGTTTCACTGTCACCTCGACTTGGCATTTAAAAGTACTTGCCAAGCCTAAACCTCCCCTTTCTCCACATATAAGTCACCTCTAATGTGTGCCCTAGGTAACCCCTAGAGCAGGGTGCTGTGTGGGTGGAAGGCAGGACATGTACCTGTGTAGTTTACATGTCCTGGTAGTGTAAAACTTCTAAATTCGTTTTTGCACTACTGTGAGGCCTGCTCCCTTCATAGGCTAACATTGGGGCTGCCCTCATACAGTATTGAAGTGGTAGCTGCTGATCTGAAAGGAGTAGGAAGGTCATATTTAGTATGGCCAGAATGGTAATATAAAATCCTGCTACTGGTGAAGATGGATTTAATATTACTATTCTAGAAATGCCACTTTTAGAAAGTGAGCATTTTTTTGCACTTAAATCTTTCTGTGCCTTACAATCCACGTCTGGCTGGGCTTAGTTGACAGCTCCTTGTGCATTCACTCAGACACACCCCAAACACAGGGTACTCAGCCTCACTTGCATACATCTGCATTTTGAATGGGTCTTCCTGGGCTGGGAGGGTGGAGGGCCTGCTCTCACACAAAGGACTGCCACACCCCCTACTGGGACCCTGGCAGACAGGATTGAACTGAAAGGGGACCTGGTGCACTTCTTAGCCACTCTTTGAAGTCTCCCCCACTTCCAAAGCACATTTGGGTATAAAACAGGGCCTCTGCCCTACCTCATCAGACACTTGCTGGAGAAGAAACCTTAACCAGAAACTACATCCTGCCAAGAAGAACTGCCTGGCTGCTCAAAGGACTCACCTGTCTGCTTTCTACAAAGGACTGCTGCCTTGCTGTTGGCCTGCTGCCTTGCTGAACTCTTGTCTGGCTGTAAAAGTGCTCTCCCAGGGCTTGGATAGAGCTTGCCTCCTGTTCCTTGAAGTCTCAGGACCAAAAAGACTTCTCTTTTTCACTTGGACGCTCCGTGCGCCAAAATTTTCGACGCACAGCTTGTTCCACGGCGAGAAAAATGCTGCACACCGACGCTGATCGACGCGACGCCTTTGGGACGACCGGAACTTCAACGCACGGCTTCGCAAGGACAACGCCGCCCGACCTCCAGAGGAGAAATCGACGCGACGCCTGCCGTGAGATCGAAATTTCAACACGCAGCCCCGCAGAACGACGCGCAGCCGGAAAACAAGCAGGAAAATCCACGCACAGACCCGGGACATCTGGTAATCCCCGCTATCCACAGAAAGAGACTGTCCACGTGCCGGAAAACGACGCACGACTTCCCCGCGTGAAAAATAACGACGCGAGTCCGTGTGTGCTGGGGAGAAATCGACGCTCACACCCTTTTTCCACGCATCTCTTCTTCTGTGGCCCTCTGAGGACATTTTCCACTCCATACCAGGTACTTTGTGCGTGAAAGAGACTTTGTTTGCTTTTTAAAGACTTAAGACACTTTATATCACTTTTCAGTGATATCTCTACAAATTCACATTGCAACTTTATTCGTTTTGACCTACAATTATGCTGATAAATATTATGTATTTTTCTAAACACTGTGTGGTGTATTTTTGTGGTGCTATATGGTGGTATTGTATGATTTATTGCACAAATACTTTACACATTGCCTTCTAAATTAAGCCTGACTGCTCGTGCCAAGCTACCAGAGGGTGGGCACAGGATAATCTTGGATTGTGTGTGACTTACCCTGACTAGAGTGAGGGCTTTTGCTTGGTCAGAGGGTAACCTGACTGCCAACCAAAAACCCCATTTCTAACACTTCTCATGTTGGTAAGGATGTTAGGGTATCCCTCTATTGCACTGGCTTGGACATTTTGCCTTCTGGTGACCTAACGTGCACTACTCAAGACAATCTTCATAGTTCACAAGACCTATATGGCTCCCTTTATCATCCTTTATTATTTCCACTAAGTACTACCAGATGTATCAGTGAAAGGCTGGTGGCTATCCCTTATGTACAGAAAATCTGGAAAGGATAGGAGCCTTCCCTGTGATGGGCTACCAGGCTTGGAATTCCTTCCAGGTCTTCAAAAGGACACTGAAAACCCCTGTGCCTCTGCAGTAGCAGTACAGGCCTAGCTGACCTCTCGGCTGTGGGTATACTTCATTTTGTACACGTTGCTGCTTTTAGCATCAAGAGGCAATTTTGTGGCAATTAAGCATATTAAAGTTTATAACCAATATAATTAAAACTCCCTTTGCAAATGTTGACTGGTTGCTTTTCTTTTGCTAATTAATATATTTGGGTGTTAAACCAGTACTAATGAGGTGCAATCTAAACCCAGACAGTTTTACCAAGTGTAAAAATCTGAAAAAAATATGTACTACTATTACAAAATATGCTGCATTATGCTGCATAAATTGCCTTTTCTTGACACACATTTTTATCAAACCTGCGCATAATATGGCCCTCCACTGCTCCATAATTCCAGTGGTCCTAGCAATAGCTTAAAAAAAAGGAACAAAATGCTTTTCAAATGTGTGCCCTTTATGTTGACAGTAATTACTATCACTATCTGCACTTAGATCTACTTTCTATTCGTGAACTACTTTTCGCAAGGAGTAGTGATATTTTTGGAGCTGTAACTGATAAACACTGGTGCAAGATTATGACACATGAAGTTGGGTATTCTGGGATGGTGGCAGTAGGATAGTTGCACTAAGAGAAAAGTTATCTAAATTTATTATGTTTAGTAGCTTAGTGCCACGGTACGAACATAAATTCTTTCAAAACGTATTGAACAAGTATCATGGCAGGAGGATTTTCTTAGTACGATAATAGAAAGAATTGACCAAAAACAAACTCTGCTGGCACTGTATCTTTAAACATCAGGGAACACCTTGGTTTGTGTTTTTTGTTGATTTGATCTCATGCCAATGTGAATCCAGCAAAGGCACCCAGATCTAATGGCAGTTTCGCTTAACAATGACATTGATCAGGATAAATTCCCGTAGAGGTCTATTTAGTTTTGGATGGTTGGCTTTATTTGTTTTACCCCCTTCATCTAGTCTTTGTACCTTTGTACCTCCAGTGGAGCATAGGCTGTTTACCATTTGTCTTATTGCCCCTTTTAATTTCTGCTTTTTTAGATTTTTTTTTTCTTTTTCTAAAAGCACCCAATTTGAGAACGTGTTCCCTCTTTCTCTCTCTTTTCCCACTTCTAGTACATTTCTTTTTTTTAAATGTAAAAGTTCAACTTTAATCACGTTTGCCTTCAAACTGCTGTTAATGAGGTTACAATGTTATACTGATTCGCTCTTCCACTTGCTGTGCCATGCACTACTGGTTTTTAACAATTTTATCTAGGGCCTTTCCTATACTTCTACGTGCACATGTCCTTTCTTACTGTTCGCACTATCATAATTAAAAAGCACTTGAACCACACTTTTCTTCAGCATTCCACAAGAGTGCATGCGTTTCTATCATCCAATGTGTTTGCCTAATTCTCTCAGCACATTCATTTCATAGCATCATGAACATTTCATTTTCCACAACTTTGTTCCTCGAGCTGCTCTCACCAACGCTTTCGTTTTTATAAAGCTTCATCCTTCGAACCGCTCTCCCAAGCATGCTAACTCCACATTGCGGCTATTCATTCTCCTCCACCCTCCGCATTGCTCTTTCTCTGTTTGCATCCCTCCTCGCGCCCTCTGGGTTGCTTCTCCCTAGGGATCCTATGTTGCTTCTGCCCACCCTCAAAGTTGCTTTTCCTAGCCTTCCTGTTTCTTCTCTGCCCTCTGTGATTGCACCCTCCCTGTTGTTTCCCACATCTGCATTATTTTCCCCCACCTGCTCCTTTTACATTTTTGTTTGCCAATCCAACTCTGATTGGTAAACAAAAAGAAAAAATAACACTTCCATTATTTTATAGGGACACTTTTGTTTGATGGGCATTCCTACAAAATGATGCAGCCGGTCAAGTAGGTTTTTTTTCTGTTTATTAGCCATGCTGCACAGCATCAGGGTTCCTGTGAGGCATCCCTAAAGTTTTTGGGCAAAGTCTATAAGTCGCAAAGGTGAGACCGCTTGGTTTTGCCAATTCTTGTCTAAAACTATCATTCCCTAGATTTCAATTGTTCTAATTTTTATAGCGCACAGGCCATCCCTGGTATGCTAAATCCCAGTGATTACTAAATCACAAAAATATTTACAGCTCTTTTCCCAATTTTTTTTTTTTAAATGGAGGACATATTTGATGACACAAATCAGAATTCTTGCTTGTTTCTGTGGATGAGAAAATGTCAGTGGAAGATCGAAGGAACAGATGGAATCTGGGCCGTGGAAGGCAGCAGAAGGCATATCAGAAAAGATACATATTTTAAAGGTTATGTAGTCTGATCAGTCTGACAAACTTCAAATAAAGGGTCACTCTCTGGTGGAGATGGAGGAAAAATTCCGAAAAGGGAGAAAAAGCTCGAAAGTGTAGCATCCCAGAAATAGTCCAATGACAATGGGCTGATGGGAATAGATCAACCTGGAAATAGTTCAACTAGAAATGGAGCAGAACAAAGACAGTCCCAGAGGCTGACAGCTGTAGGGCAAACCTGACATGGCCCGACATGATTTCACGTAAGATTGGGTTTTGGTGAACCCGAGTACAGTTTATGTGGTGAGGTAGAATTTATTTTGAATGATCCTCCATGCCCCCCTACAGTCACTCGTACCTGTTTCCCGCCTGACTTTACTCCTCACAGACACGTTTATTCCTCACTCTTCACTTACTTGCACTTTAAAATGCTCATGTAATCCCTTCTCTAGGGACCCTTGATATACTCTTATCTCCCTCAGATACACTGCACTGCTCACTCATTCAGTCACTTATTCACTCACTCATTTACTCACTCACTTTTGGATCCAGTCTTTGTCGTTTTTAGCTGATGTCTGAGGACCCTCTCGTCACTAATTTGAGTTGGTTTCTTCTGTTCAGTTAGACATTGATGTGACAAGGTAGATTTACTCTCTGATGCATAGACACCAAAAATTGCTGGAATGCTCAACACGAATTCCTAACCCTTTCCAATGTGTAGATTCTAAACACATCACTCCCCGCTCGCTTCACACCAGTCCATGAGCCTGAAATAATAGAAATATAGAGGAGTTTGCACGCTTTGTCCTTCTGCATACCCCAACCATGCCCAAATGCAAACCGTACCCTTCACGGGACAAGAGCGTACGACCTCTAGCAGAGCATCTACCTCAGATATGTAGGGTGAGGTCTTCCTACCTAACTCGGTGGCAAAATCCATTCACAAACCGTATCACAAAGATTATGAGCATGAAAAGACTTGTTTACTTTCTCATTAACAAACGCAAACTATGCAAACAACCTTGCGCAACTGGTTGATGAAAGCCATAGAACCATAAGAAAGGGAGCAAAGATTAAAAAAACACTACAACACCATACTGATTGCAGAAACGGATATAAAAATGCTGGTAGCATGATGGAACAAATCGTTTCTGAAGGTGTTCGTTGGCTATATTAAGCCTCCACAGTGTTATATAAGAACTTCCATCCACATGCCTCTCAGCTAACGACCACGGTGCATTGTCCCTCTCTATATGCCATTTATTCACATAGCACCTAAACATTCCTTCTGTGTAGGACTCTTGCTGTTACTTGTCAATGTGCTAATGCCATAAATAAAGATGCATTGTATTGTGCTACACATGCAGAGCCAGTGGGAAAGCTTACACATTGACCCACTGGCGGGCTCTGTGTCCCATCAGAATTAAAAACTGTGAGAATGTGTTCTTGGGGCCTAAGTTTAGTCATGGGTTACTGGGATCCATTGTAGTATCTCGAGTTCTTACCGCTGGTGTCCTGAGGCCATGGTACTGCTAAAATGTAAACTAAATGACCAAGTATCCATTTTAGCACTTGCCTCTCAGCATAACAAGGCAGAGCATTGCAGAGCGTACTCAAGGTCGTACCAGTCAATAGACCAATATTTCAGTCAGTGCTTCACTATAGAAAAGAAAAATGCGTTATGTCCACAGGAATGGTATAGTACATAAAATATAATGAGCAGCAAATTAATTCAGAACTCTCTAGTCCTTTCGGGAACAGACATAGGAACGATTACACTATTCTAGGGCTATACAAAGGTTTAACATGGGGACTATGGCCAATGTTGTATCATATAAGTTGTTCCTGAAATCCAAGCTTGTGTACTCAGGACAACAGAGTGTGTAACCCTTGTGAATCTATCAAGGAACAGTAGCACCAACATCTCAGTGTTGTAAAGTTATTCTTTGAGGTAGATCTTTAAGATGCTACACTTCAAAGGGACGCATGTTTATCTCCCTTTGCCCATAATTACATAGATTTCAGTTCCTGGTATGGCAATATCTGTGGGGTTTCGAAGCAGCCTCCATGAAACTCTTCTGGGCCCAAAGTAGTGCCTGCAGACCTTACTCAAATGCAAAAAAGCCTTGGCAAAGTCAATAGGTCTGTCTTTGGCAAGCATGCAATATTATTTGTTTATTTATTCATTTATTGCAATATGCAAAAGAAATCGTAAACATATAAAATCTAAAACAGTTACCCAGCAGCCTACTAACACCAGCTCTAGCATTGAAGTGCACCCCTTTTCAAGCAGATGCGTACATGTGTTCAAGCAAAATGTCATCATTCACAGTGCAAAAGAGACAATGACTGAAGTGGACTGGTCCATGGCTCCCTGCTGTGGTGGGCAGAAACAAAATGTGAATGACAGGTGAACAGACCAATGAATGAAGAGTAGTGGCCAAAGGTCAGTGTATGTATGTGCATACGTTTGTATATTTTGTTGTGAATGTTTTGGAAAAAGAGGTTGGCAAGACACATAAAGGTGAACGCAAAACCTAAAATCTAAAAAAAGCCCATCCAGCCTGAAAAGCAAAATAGTCTGTTCTAGGTTTGCAAGGACAATGGTAAGTCTCTCCTGTGCAGTCTGGTACAGCCTATGGAGGTCAAGCTATACACAGGCTAAGTCATTGAGGGTAATAGCTTGTGATAGCACTACACCAGACAACCCACTTAAATTGGCACAAAAGGTTAGTGGGCCTGTCTCTGGAGAATCACTAATTGCTGTCAATTTTAAGTACCAAATGTTCCTATAGATGCAAGGGCACAGACTATGCCCAGTGAAAGAGCAAGTGTTAGAGGGAATGCACTTTCTCATATTAGAACCTACGGTTGAAATATGTGTTACACCAGATCCCTTTGTCTTAGAAACATATCAATTATTTTGGAATTCAAGGCACTTACTCCAGATACCTCCCTGAGTCCCCAGGTGAGGGGGCAGTCGAGGTAATCCTTCAACCCTCTGAAGGCAACTGAAAAGCGCACATAGGCTTCCCTTCAGCAAAGGTGGTGTCAGGGAGGGACAGGGCAGATACTGAATGGTAGTAGAGGTGCAGCTCTTCCCCTGGGCCCAGACGATGCAATACAGAGTGTTGAACGGAATGCACATTTACAAGCTTCTAGGTCAGTTATGACCTACTAGCTTTTCTACAAAGCAGCCACCATTTTTGATGGGCATACTGTAGCGTAGTCCTGTGAACTCCACCCTGCACACTGACAGACAATCTGTGACAGTGCTTTGAGGATGGGATAGCCAGTAATCAAGAAGGAGTAGCCATTCATTGAATAAAAATGTGTTATGGCCCCAGGTACGGATTGTGTAATTCCTAATGTCTGAAGGAGTGCCCCAGCCAAGAAAACAATTCCTTGGTCCTGGTGGTCCTTCTAACCATCTGTGGAGAAGTATAGGTTTAACACCCCCAAGTGGGCCCCTGGTAATCCCTGGGATTTTGTAGCACTTTCTGCCTTCTCAAGTGGGTTGATTGGATGCACACTCCACAATATGCCTCCTGGTGGGACAGAAACAATGGGCCCTTAGGGTCCAGTGGTGCGGCCCAACACAGGCAGATAGTCCACCCCACACAATTGGAAAAAAAAGTAATCCCTGATGTTTAGTGATGCTTTCTCCCCCTTGGGCATGGGATTTTGGGTACAGTTGATACCTCCTAGACAACGGGGTGAATTCCCCTGCCAATAGGGCCAGCTCCCAGCCTGTTTTTCACAAAAATGATCCATGAAGTAAACTTAATCTGCCAATACACCAGGGATGCAGAGAGACTGTGTGGGCCCAGGGTATGAGGGGGATGTGACCCGATACCAATACAGGCTGGCACCTCTCTTGATACATAGTAAAAAATAACATTCCCTGTCTTCTACTTGTGCTCTCTGTCCTCCCAGATGTATTAATCGTGGATAAACTCCTCAATCTGCTTCCCAATAAGTCAGAAACATTGTGTGAGCAGTGGGGTAGAGAGGGTTGACTCAATACCAATAAGGACTGGCCCCCAAGTCCAGATATAATATATGAAAAAATGGATTGGTGTCTTCTAGTGGTGCGTTCTGCCCAATTAAGAAGAATAATTGGGGGCTAACCTCACACTTTGCCTCCCAGTGGGGCAGAAAGACTGTGTGGGCCCCTGGGCTGGACGGTTGTAGCCTTATCAATATAAGGGCCTAACCTACCCCTTTTCCTTCCCAAAAAATTGTCTCTCATGCTGACCAGTTCTTTTTGTGCTCCTCATGTAGGCAGATTGGGGGCAACCCCAGACTGTCAATGGCATGCAGGCCGGGTGTGTCAGGCAGGTTCTTGGATGGCACAACGTCCCGCCTCTTTTGTTAAAAAAAAAAAGAAAGAAACCCTTATGGACAGTGTTACTGTCTGCGTCCATGAGAGGGCCGGTCGGGGGTAAACCCCCAATCAGCTAACCAAGGGGTCAGAAATACTCTGCTGAGGTCCTTGGTGGGGGAGAATCTGCCATGGTCCTCTCTAAAGTCCCTGGTGACTACTGGATGGATCCCTACTCATGGATCGTTCTCCTTCAGCGACCCTAGAGCAGGGATCCACTGGGAAGAGTACAGTCGAAAGAGCTGTTGGGAAGGGGGAAATGTTCCCCACTCCACCAATGTATCTCCCATTGTGATATGTGATTGAGAGCTGAACTATGCCCCAAAGCACCATACATAGTAGGCAGAGGGAGCAGAAAGGCTTCTTCTACTTTCACATTCAGTAGTGATGGCATCAGCATGCCATGTGTGCTGATTATCATTCGCGAAAAACGACTGAAGCTCTTGCACTGCACCCAAGGTGGGGAGCCAGAAAAGGGAAGTCCTCTAGTGCAAAGATGTGACATCTCCATTCTCAGCACTCCAGAGATAGCGGAAAAGGTGTGTGCCACCTACTGAAAGAATTAAATACAATTGTGGTGTTCCCTCCTTGTTTGCACTGTCATTAGAGATGGTCGAACCATGTCAGTCCCCTCAATCGCGCACCTGTTTTCACGGGTGTGTTTGCTCTAGAAACTTGAAATATATGATATATGAATCTAAGAGGGTCTAATATCAACCTTCCACCACAGTGAAAGCGGTGCTGAATAGGGGATGGAAAGCAATTATTCATGTTTTCCATGACTTTAAATATATCTTGGTTAGTCTAAAGGCTACTGATCATTTATGGGACACTGTATGTTACGCTTTATGTGTTATGTCCAAATGAAAGTGTTAGATTAGCCAAAGTGACATGGAGGTAATGCAACTGAGTGATACCATTCACAGATAGCATTAATTCGTATTTAAGAAACTTTGATCAGTTGTAAATCCAGTATACATTGATGGTTGTATATCACTATTTTAAAAAGTCAGTTGACCGGGAGTTTTCTAAATTTGACAAAGTTCAAAAGGTCTATTGAGTTACATTGAATATTTCAGCAGCCTCAGAAAGTTAGAGCTTAGACATAGACCACACTATATTATAGATGTGTGAGAGAACAATTAAAAGATGCCTTGTTCCAGATTTCATATGCCTATGATGCTCTTTAGTGATTGATAGATTTGACTTTGCAGCTTGAAGAGAGAGAAGGACAAGGATAAATTGAAGAGTAGAGGTTATCCACGATTCCATACAGCAGAGTAAAGAGTTCTTCACATCAGCGAAATATCAATCTGTGCCATTTGGAGGGCTGGCACCCTTCCGTCAAGGAAAAGGTAACAAATATAAATGATGAAAATAAAACAGTTTTTCTGTTGCAATGGCAAATCGCGCATATAGGGGGTGACCAAAATATATATATATAAATACATATAAATAAAATTAGTTGAGTGAGTAATATTAGGCTTCTCTTGGCCTGCTTAACTCGTGGGTCTACCTATGCGAGTCTTCAGTTGCTGTCCAGTGTCAAGAAATGAGAGCAAGATGGTCATTGCAGTTCAGCTTATCATATCAGCTGCATAGATAGCTCTATAAAAGTAGTGTACTACAAAAAGTGTATACACCTAGAAAGTACAAAACATTGAAAAAGGGGCCACAGAATACAGACTAAGATAGGTTAGAGGAGCAATTTCAGAACATTGTAAAGTAACAAATCTTTCCTTTCCACGAAAGTTTCTGTTAAGCATCCATGTAAATGTCTGATCAAGCATAAAATAGGAGCTAAGTGAAAAGAGAATGCCACATAGTAGGGAGTCCAGCCATCTACCGATTAGTCTACATACTTCAGTCTTAGAGGCCTTTCTATATAAATTGCCTGTGCTATAGTGGTTTGTCCACCTACCAACGAACACACTAGCCATGCTCCTGATTATCCAAGAAAATTGTTGCTCCTGTATCACCTGACAACACACCCTTGACTAGCATTCCAGAGCACACTCTCAGAATGTCCAGTGATAAGTAAATGAGGTTGGAGGAGACTCTGTTGTTCTAAAGGTTCAATTGTAGAATATTCTTTTTGATTACCACTCATACCACTTCACCTAGGGAAAGCTCTAGCAAATATTATAAAGACCTTAACATGGAACATTTTCCCCTAGTGTACAGACAACTTTCCTCCTCTTGACTACGTCTTGGGTCTCCTAGTGTTGGTTTTATACATTTCATTCTTTCTCCTGAAGTGCTTAAACAAAAAGAAAGGTAAGCAATGAAAGGTTGCCAATAATGAGGCCATGCCCCAGAGGAGGGGCAAACACAAGAAGACAAAGGGAAGCCCACATATCGTTTCTTCGAAGCAGGATTCAACTGTGTGCGTAGGGTATCTTATTAAAAGCATGCCATAATGTGATGAACACTACATTTTCTTATTCCCACAGTACAGCAATTATAACGTACAATGCAATCAAATATCTCATTTATGTACTTGTGAATATGCCTAGCAGGCACTTGCCCTAGGGTTCACAGCAACATCCTACCGTAGGATTCCTTCTCAACACTTGCATACTGATTTCCATCGTGCAGGCCGTCAGGTAGCTAGATAGCTTCAGATGAAGTGAAAATGTTTCTCAATCTTTGATATGACTTAGCTTTACTAGATACCTAAATGCATGGTTTCAGATGAGAACAGGTTAATCAAGGGTAGGCCCCAACTTTCCATGAAAACAAAAACCAAGTAATGAGTTGAAAATGGTTGTCAAAAAATCTACAGGACCCTCTATTTGCATTGAGAGCCGCTTTGAGAGAAAGGATGGCGGTGGTGGTTAGGAAAGGGTGGTTAGAGTGGGTGTGGTGAAGGAAGTGGTGAGGCTGGTGGAAGTGGTGAGGGTGATGCAGGTGGTGGTTAGGGTGGTGGGGTGGAGTTGAGGGTCATGGTGCTGAGGGGGTTGGTGTCCTTAAAGGTGGAGTGGTGGTGATTAGGATGGTGGTGGTAGGATGGTGGTGAATGTGTTGGTGGTGGTGGGAAGGGTAGGATGGTGGTGATGGATTGGGGATGATGATGGTGGGTAGGGTGGAATGGTACTGTTTTTTATGGTACAATGGTTATGGTGGTGGTTGGTGATGGTGGTGGTTACGGTGATGGTGGTTAGCTTGGTGCTGGTGGTTAGGGTGGTGGTGGCTTTGGTGGTTAGAGTGGTGGCAGGAAGGAGGTAGCAAGGCTGAAGATGTTAGGGTGGTGTTTGTAGGGCGGTTGTGTTAGGCTGGTTAGGGGGGTGGTGTGGTAGAGTGGTGGTGGTAGAGGTGGTGAGGGTGGTGATGGGCAGGGTGATAGTTAGAATGGTGGTTAGAATGATGATGGTCAGGGTGGTGTTAGTGGTTAGGGTAGTTTGGTGGTGGTGGTTAGGGTAGTGTGGTGGTGGTTAGGGTAGTGTAGTGGTAGAATGCCAGTGGAAGGGGTGGTTTTTAGGGTAGTGGTTAGGATGGTAGTAGTGATGGTGGTAGGGTGGTGTGATAGGGTGGTAGTAGAGTAGTGATAGGGTGGTGATTAGGGTCGTGGTTGGGTGGGGGTGCAGGGTGCTAGATTGGTGGTGGTGGTAGAGTAGTGTTTTTTTAGAAGGGTGGTAGGGTGGTGGCGGTAGGAACTGGTGGCAGGATGGTGGTGAAAGGGTGGTGCTGGTAGTAGGGAGGTGAGTCATGGGCAAAACCAGTAGGTCCCAAAGGCGAGACCTACTGGCTTTGTATTGTCGGTTTTAATTTGTCACCCTTGGGGTTACCTTTAATCCTCACCATCTACACTCAGAGTTCCATGGAGGTCATTTAGGGGTGGCTAGGGATCGCTGTTGCAACTCCTGACTTGCTCTCGTTACTCCTGGCACTGCCTTTACGACCCCTGGCATCAAATGTCTTAAAGGTAGTGACAGAAACTAAAAAATATAAAACGGGTCTTGTGAGTTTTGTTTACTTTTAGTAGTCAGCAGTTAGACTGAATATGAGAATGAATGCCTTCAAGAATGGAGCACAAGGCTACAGTGAAAAACGCTTCCATCTAAAACGTGACAGTGGCGCCTTCATCTGTGTCCTGGGCGCTCTACTCTTACACTCCTAGGTGCACTTTAGCTAACTTTGCAGTTTAGAATGCCATGAAAAACAACCTCGTGGCAGAAAGCAACAATTTTGCAGTATAATGTATTTATTTTCCTAGAGGAGAGGGCTCATGTAAAAAGGCGAACCCGTGTCTTTGGTTGTATGTAAGCACTAGTGGGACAGGGCAAATCAGCATCGGAGAAAGAGGAGAGTGAAAAAGGGAGAGAGGGAGCGCGCGCGCGTGAGACTATGGGAAGATGTCCAGGGGAAGCAGAAAAGAGCTATGAGGAGGGCTCTTCAGAGTGTCAGATCAGTGACAGAAATACTAAGACAGGTGTGTGTGTGTGTGCATGTGCAAAAAAGAGACAGCTGAGAGACAAAGCGGAAACAATGTGATGGGGATAGACATCTAATGAGGGCTGAGACAGGTGACAGAGATGAGGAAAAGAAACAGACTATAACAACTGATGGTAAAGAGATAGTAGAGTTGCATAAGAGAGGGTGAGACAGATGTGAGGAAGACGTGATGGAGACGGATGGATGGGAGAGACAGCTATGAAAAAGAGGATGGACAGATCATAAAGACCCAATTCAAAGAGTTAGAGATGGTAGATGCAAGAGGTGATACAGATGCAGACTGGTGTGAGAAATAACTAGAAGACGGAGGGGATAGAGGTGAAAGAAAGGATCTACAGCGACAACAAAGAAAGATGTAAAATAAGCGATTAAAAGACAGGTGAGAAAGAAGTAGCAACAGCTGTGAGGTGAGGGCGATGGGGGAGAAGCAGAGAGGTGATAGAGAGGCAGAGGCAGGTGAGAAAGAAGTGTGAAGGTGTAGGATTAAGGTATGAGACAGATGATAGAGACTATAAAAAGAAAGAATGATCAGATGATGTCACTTCCATTGATGTCATTGGAGACAAAAGAAATGTGATGTCTTCTGCTACCCCTTGCAGTCTGATGAATCATCATCATCTATGCAGAGTTTCCTCTTGGCCACTCCTAGACACAATCCAATTGCGAGGATATGTATAACAACTAATTTATCATTTTGCATTGTTCCCTGTCCTCCCCATTGACCTGATGGCTGTATAAGCACTGAAGACACAACTAATATATAGCCAATAGCCCATGTCTGTCTGACTGTACTTTATGTTTATTGTCCCTAAACGACAGTCAACCTCTACTACATTTGTAAGCCCTAGGTTCTTCAAATCACAAGAATCGTGCATCTCAAATTTTGGGATGATCTGAGAACTGATAAATTATCAAATTTTGGGGGGGTTGAGTTTGAGGCTACTTCGAAATTATTACTATACCCTCACAACACAATTTGGTTTAGCTATTGCACTAGAGAAGGCAGAGTTAGGGGGTAAAACCCCTTGAATACTGACTAGGTTAGCCAACATTCATAAATAGATAGGACTTCAAATCTTGGCACCCCTCACATTAAACAAAACTAGGGATGCATAGTGCATGGCTAAAAAATCCTGCTATATGTTACATAGTATTAGCTTCACTTTACATGGAAAAGGCAGATTTAGGAGTCGAATACACCCTGAACCACCTGGAATCCAACATTTTCAGTAATTTCACCTATTAAGTGCCTGTGTTTGATGGTCACATTGAATCATTTGGATGTCAAAGAGTGCTGGCATGGAGCAGAATCCGATCAGAAGCCAGGCCCGACAGTTTGTCATATATCAGAACTGGTTCCATTCCTCGCAAATCATCCCAATTATCTCCCAGTACAGAGTGTACATATCAAGACATGTAGTGGAAAACAATGGTGCCTGTCCACCTTCAGTGTCGCTGTGCTGCTGCGAGCAGCAGCAGTGTTTGAGGACACCTTACCAATACATCCTGCTCGAAATGCTTCACTTCAAGGGAATACTTTGGTCTGTGTTGTCTCTTGCCCAGAATTGGGTGTTAAGTCAACACTGTGGGATGCTGCATCACATTGCCTCCAGACTCAGGAGCAACCTTCAGGGGCAAACAATGACATTTACAAGTTGGCAAAGGTATAAGACCAGATTGTGGGTATGTTGTCCATGTCTGCTCTGTATGTATGCAGGTACATGTATTTAGGTATGTGTAATAACACTGTAACAATTAGCATTTCTGTAGCACACAATAAAAACTAATTTGTTATAATAGGTATTAATGCATAAAGCTCTGTACTGGGGACCAGATGTACTATTCACTTGATGCAAAATACTGGTAGCAATTTGCAACCAGTAATGTAGCGCCAAGTAAAGATTTTTTTAAGAACTGACCTGTATGTATGTTGGTTGTTAAAATCCAGAATCCTAGTGGGTCGTAATCCGACCTACATAAGGAAAATGAATGAGGGAGGTAGGTCACAAATTGCGAATCATTAGGATTGGAAATCATCAAAGGGATGGTGGCTTGTTGGGGTTCAGAGGACCACCATGTCTGTGATTGCTTTTTAGTAAGGCAAACTTTTTTTTTCTTTTTCTTTTAAATGCAGTCTTTTCTCCTTAAAAGAAATGGGTCTGCGTTTTAAAAGGAAAATGTTCTTTCATTTTTTTTGTTTAACTGTTGGCTGGGTTGCGCTGGGCCACTGCCTACTCCAAAAATCAATGTTTTGCTACCAGATTTTGGTTGTAAAACATTGATACCTAAGATACCCATTGAGTAGTTGGAAGTCATGCCTAGAGTACGCTCCTTCCAGATACCAAATTCTATCAATTCAGAACTCCATTTTAGGAGTCAGAAAAACTTCTCCGACTGCTATGATGGGATTATTAGAGAAGAACATGTATTTCAACAATCCGAAATGCTGAAATGGAACATTTGCGACTGTTTAAATGCTTAGGGCCAGATGTAGCAAGGCATTAGCGCTTCGCAAATGGCGAAAAACGCCGTTTGCGAGGCGCTAATGCCCTCACGCGATGCAGAAACACATTTTGCAAGTCGAAACCGACTCGCAAAATGTGTTTCCGACTCGCAAATAGGAAGGGGTGTTCCCTTCCTATTTGCGACTCGCACCGCGATGTAAGTTGATTTGTGACCGCGAAAGCAGTCGCAAATCAACTCGCAGTTACCATCCACTTGAAGTGGATGGTAACTCATTCGCAAACGGGAAGGGGTCCCCATGGGACCCCTTCCCCTTTGTGAATGCTCACAAATTTATTTTGAAAAAAAAAACGAAACAAAAGGTTTCGGTATTTTTTTCTATTTGCAGCTCGTTTTCCTTTAAGGAAAACGGGCTGCAAAGAGAAAAAAAAAACTGCTTTATTGAAAAGCAGTCACGGACATGGGGGTCTGCTGTCTCCAGCAGGCCACCATCCCCGTGAGTGCCTAGACTCGCTATGGGGTCGCAAACTGCGACCCACCTCATGAATATTTATGAGGTGGGTCTTTGCGACCCCATAGCGAGTCGCAGAAGGTGTCTGAGACACCTTTCTGCATCACAAATTGCGAGTTGCAATTTGTGTTCTACTCACACCTGGCCCTTAGTACCTCTGGCCTTCGGCCACAAACCGCTGGCATGAAGTTTAAACATTGTGCTCTGCAGCAGGCGCATTAACTCTCCGAGTTATGTTTAATTCAGCCGTGACCAGCAGATCACACACAGAACTCTACAGAAGATGCTTCAGATGCATATATTGAGATTCGCTTCAGCAACATGTATCTCTGCAGCATATGCCTTAATGCCCCAATTTATCGTCAAATGTGGTCTTTTGCATTTAATAAGGCAAAATCAGCTTTACTATCGCTTTTCGCCTCATCGATTTTTTTGTGGGCAAAGTTGGTAAAAATTGCCAGGCGCCCACAGCATGTAGCAGTAGGGCGCCATTAGTCGCTCCGGCGGCAGGAGCCAAGTAGGGAGCCCCTTATCCGCTTTGCCAGCAAGGAGGGTAACCCGTGACTGGAACGGCAGCATTTAAGCCATCGTGAGGGGAGGGGACAGCCTCTCTCTTCCCCCCACCAGCCCAAATCATTTAGGGTCTGCTGATTTAGTCAAGAGCTACTATAAGGAAGGTGAATGACAATATTTTGCTCAAGAACCCCTGCAAGGGATGGAAAATTGGGGGCCTGGTGCCTTCCCCTACAGGGGAGACACTTGAAAAGGAGTAGCTAACTTCCACGCATGTGTGAGCGGTTTGTTACCCGATTGTGGAAGCTTTGATATAAGGGTGTTGGTTATTTTTGTCACACGTCAGTACGGTGCCTTCGGTGGGGTGGTCTTCTTTGTTTCTGGGTGTTTTCTTATCTATCATTTTATGTCTGCCACTTTATTCACTAATGTTGTTTCTATGGTTAAACAGCTACGTCATGATGTACCATCAAGGAAGGAATTAACTGGGTTCAAGAAAGCAGAGCGACCCGTTAGTTAAAGGATCTCTCCATTGGATGCAGAGTCCTGGGTAAGTTACGGAGTTGCCAAAGGAACATGGTAGACTCCAACCATCCCTGGTTGTTACCTCTCCTACTGGGGAGGAAATTGAAATTGGTTGGAATATTCACTACCAAGTTAAAATTCATTCCAGGCAGCTAGAATGGTGAGTAGTCTGGCAGCGAGGTTGTGGTATGACCTTCATGTTTAAAATGCAGGTACAGTCAGCCAGTGAACTTGTACCCAAGGGAGAAGCTGTGGCAGCAGTATATTTGGTAGCACCCACAGTGTAGTGTCCTATCGCCAGAGAGCAGTCCCTTAATGATGGGGTGCATCGGTTACTCGGTGAGCCACAAGCTCTGTATGCAGCAGTCGCACTTTCTTAGTGGCATTACTGAGACTCTCTGGCAGTGGCGGGGGGAGTGCAAGGTCGCCAGTAACCTTCTCGCCCTGTGGCAGAATTTCTTGTAGCAGGAAAAGGGGGCAACCCAAAAATTTGGACTGATGTACTGAACATTCCCCTTGGAGAGGTGTTGATTTGTATGGGCACTGGGCAGGCAGGAGTGTGGACTGGCCTGCCAGTGGTCCTGGACCTTCCTGTCCTACCCCGGGATGCCTGGAGTTGAGCACTTTGGGGATTTTGCCTGGTGAAAGGTACCCCGGCAAGGCGGGTGCATTATGCTGTGCCCTGGGTATGAGTCGGTATGGAACTGCTTGTATTGCCCATCCCTCCGTGTGATTGAGGAAAGGTTGCTACTAAAATATGCCCTGGGTGCCCTTGGATGAGGGCGGGTCGATGGATGAGGAAAGGGGCCTCCCGGCACTTTTTGCATCCTGAAGTATTGCGCTTTAGTGGAAGGTGGAGACAACTGTGGTATTGTTTGAACAATATTGCTGTTTTTGATGATCTTATGTTCTCTATTATGTTCTATATTCTCATACCAATAATGTCTGCCTAACTATGTATATCATTTCCTTCTGATACTATGTGACTGTAGGAATAAAAGGCTATGCCATGGTCAAACTACTTTAATTGCAATGGTCTATCTCCTGGAGAACTGTTTCAGGTGGGGGGGGGCAGCGACTTGCACGTTGTGAGCGCACTATACTTCGTATATACTCACAGACCATGACTGACATTTAAGGACTCCAGTTAATTGAGCCCACCTCCCTGGTCCCACCCCCTCTCTGCCGATCGCACTCTCCTACTATTTGCAGATTCCTGTAGAATATTTTCTTAATGTCCATCCGTGATCTCACTTCACCATTCTCCATATCAGAAAACCAAATTCCGCAAAGGCTATTAAAAATCTATGTTTTTGCAAGCCCAGGCTAAGGATGTGCATATGCTTCTGGCTTTTATTTTGTTGTGCAGGAAGGGTGCCATTCTGGGATGCAAGGCCTCGCTTTTGTGATCTGTGAGCTGCCACAGAGGCCGTTTGTAGGAGGCACTCAGCCTGCCTCTGGATTTCTGGCAGCTTCAGCCAGTCCCTGAGAGGGTTTAGATGATCTGACTATGGGAAAATCTGCTCCTAGAGGAGTTCGATTCTAGCCACAATGAAATGTAAGCCTCCCACTGCATACTGCAGTGATACCCTGAACTCGTGCATATCTTCGAAAGCAGCATTCAGCTGTAGGTGGGGCTGCTATCTGCCGGTGGGGGTTGGTGGTTGAAACTGTGATGGGGCGACCATATTTTGAAAAACAAAAAACGGGACTTCTCACTAACATAGAAGTACTGCTCTAACTTTGTAGCGATCAGGCCGCGGGTTCTAGGAGATGGGTACGGGGGAGACAAACCAAGACTTAAATGACAGACCTCACCAAAATAGAAACCACAGACAACGTGGCACTGTGGAGGAATCCAATAAAATGTTTACACACATAGAAACTGATACGAGGATGGCTGAATGGATGGTACATTGTGCCTCAGGGTAGCAGAAGCCATTGCTTCCACCATCCTGATAGACTACCATCCATCAAATTTAGAGATGGTTAGTTCCCCAGGCGCCTCTCGTTGATGTGTTCTGCTTCAGCCCTGTCTTGTACTTCGTCACATTGGTCCTGACCCAGGTGAGACTGACAGGGACGACTTCACCTGCTGCACCTTTTGCGCCTGTCTTTCCTTCTTTATTTGATTTTGATGTCAGCTGCAGCAACTACAGCTATTGCAGCAGCAGTCCCATCCATACCGGCCCCATTAGTGCCTTGGATAGTACCCCTCAAGACCACCCCTACTCCCAGCTCACACGTTTGGTGTTTTTAGCGTTTTTAGCTCTCTTTGTGACTGTCATAACCCTGCTAAAAACTCGCGACCTGGTACGGCAGGGCATGCAAAGCACACCAACCACTAGTTCGTCCCTCTAAAAGCTCCAGCACTCCGTCCTCGCACTTGTCCCTGTCCTCCACTGTAGGCTCAATTCAACCGGGACCTCGGCTGCATACGGATGGAGCAGGGGGACTTCAACACCATCTGCTCCTTTGCAGGCAGAGATTAAGGGCTGAGCCGTGAGTAGATCGCCCTGTCATACCCAGTGGAAGCAAGAGCAAACAACTGGAGTCCTACTTTGGAAATCTACCCTCCAAATTAAACAAAATGGGCTTTCTTGGGAACCCAGATGATGATCATAGCAACGAAGTAAGTCAGACTTTATCTTTGGATATGAGACTGTCCTTCAGGGGTCAGGGGGAAAATACTGAAATATATGATTCCCTAAATGATATTCTTTAAGGTGATAATGACAGTACAGACAGTACAGGCAGTAGTGAATACTCAGCACCCCTGCTTTTATCTAATATGACTCTTACAGCTGTGATAGTGGCCTCTACTAATACAAGCTCTGATACTAGTCCCTCAGAGATAGCTCCCTCGCAAAACAACACTGCGAGGGGAAAGGCCGGTCATATTAGTGGTGGTGGACAGCAATCCATCTCCTGAGAAAGAGACCGGTGGGAACAGTTAATCGGGCCTGGCAACCCTACCATTGACTTCTCAGCTGCTGATGTCTTCCTAGGCTTTTCAGACTTTTCAAACCTTAGCATCATGCAGTCTGGCTGATTAGTGGCAGGGGAGACCTCGAGGCCTAGGAGAGGCCAGAAAACTGGATGCCATGTCACCGAAGGGACCGAATGATAGCTGCCCCCCTGCAGACGATGATGTTTCAACTAATGGCAGTGAGAAAAGGAATGATGATCCGTTAGAGCCATTTTTTCACTGTTAGAGGCCTCGGATAGTGCTTCAGATGAAGATAAAGGGTGCAAGGAGGTAAGCGTAGAAAGGGTGCTTTTAGCGAGCAGCGCACCAACTCGCTTCCGTGGGTTTGTCATCATGGGGGAGTTTGTCAGACGGAGACCAGAAAAATGGTTTGATGGGTTTAAGTGTTACAGATACTTTGCATCATAAGGAAGACGGGGGAAGATGCTGAAGACAATGGCACCCCTGAGGATGGGGACAGTGAAGATGGATCTGAGGAGGCTAATGAGGACTGTTCTGCACATCATCTTACAAAATCTACCGATATCATGG
The DNA here is from genome assembly GCF_031143425.1 of Pleurodeles waltl. Taxonomy (NCBI): domain Eukaryota; kingdom Metazoa; phylum Chordata; class Amphibia; order Caudata; family Salamandridae; genus Pleurodeles; species Pleurodeles waltl. Next base: position 739,386,631 of record NC_090445.1, on the reverse strand, counting down.
CCGCCCCCCCTGCCCCCGTATGGACTACAGAGTGTAAGAAAGGCAGTAGGGTGACCAGGTGCTGCCACAATCCTTTAGACAAGGCCTGCCAGCAGAAGCACAGTCTCAAACACAGATCCAGAATCAGACTGGCAAGGGGACGTAAGCCTCAACTCTTGCCTCTATATGATTTACTCTGTCCACAGCGATAGTACAATAAGGTTGCTGTTGGGATTAAAACTACCAGCTTGAAGACACAACCTGTTGTCTGCAAACCATCTAAGCAAATGGCCGCACTGGGAGATCACCCAGCACAGCTAGCATCCTAGGATGATTTTAATTCATACTGGTAATTTTATTTTTCGACGTCTTCTTTTCCAAACTGCATGACCACAAAACCCAGCAAGAGACAGAGCTTACACACTTTTTGTTAGGTCAGATTTTTGTCACCAGGCGGTGCAACGCTGCTGGCAGCTTCAGCAGTTTATCCGCAAACTTCATGCAATAGGTCTGTGTACCAATCTTCAGGAGCACTCCCAGTAAAAGATCATTTATGGGACCAGGTCCTAAATCTGTTCTTCGAATGAGGAAGTTGGGAATTTTGTTGCAAAATGGGGAAATAATGGCCTTTTTAATAAAGTGTGTAGATAGGGTGGTAAATTTGACATGAACCAGTTTAATCCGACCTGGTTAAAAGTATAATATTTCAGAATATTGATTAGGTGATATTCTGTCCTCTCTTATGTGTATGAATAATCTGGGATCACTTTTTCTGATTATGATTCTGAACTATCTCTTTTTCCCCCCTCACTTTCAAGGATTCGGAAGGGAAATCAGGAGGGTAGTCACTAAAAGCATGTAATCGGCAGTGGCGGCTCACTAAGCGCAGAAGGGGCGGGGCAGAGCGCGGGGGTGGGGGACATAAAAAAGAAATTAATTAAAAAAAGAAAATAAACTTACCTTTGCCGCTGCACGCTGCTCCTTCCTCTGTTCGTTGCTGGCTGCAAACAGGCACAGGCTTCCAGCCTTCCCTGCACCAATCCTGATATTGCTCAGAGCAGCGTCAGGATTGGCTGGGAGCGCCCAGCTAGGGGACTCTCAGGCAGACTGGGAGCCTGTGCAGGCTCTCTCCAGCCCAGCAACTGTGTTGCTGGGCTGGAGAGAGCCCAGTGCGCATGTATGTTTGGCCGGCCCGAGACGGCCAGCCAGACATACATGTGCATTGAGGGGGAGTGCTGTGCACTCCCCCTTACTACTCGTCACCACTATGGCCACGCCCCTTTTACTGAAAAACGATAATAAACATAGTTTTCAGTAAAATGTTTGCAGCTACTGCTGTTGTCGGGGCGGGGTGGGGGTAAGGAGGGCAACGCCCCTCTGCCCAAATGGAGGAGCCGCCCCTGGTAATCAACCAGGAAAAGCAGCGGTTTGAGAATGTTTTTCTCTGGTTCTTATTTTTTCTGTCTGTCATCTGTGGCCGATCTCTCCTTCCTGGTGAATGTGGTTGGCTAGTGGACACCATTTCTTGTTTTCCTTTTCCATTCCTTTCATTAGGTGGGTTTGGGACGGGATCTTCCTCTCTGACAGAGACTGGGAAGTAGTGGGTTGTGAACATTCTTGTGCCCCGGGACAGTGGGATCTGGGGGCTTATGGGGTGCATGGGTGGGTGTGAAACTGCTAAAAAAAAAGCATACATTTTGTTATAGCAGAGGTGCATCTGCATCACACAGATGAAAGATTCTGTTTGTTTTCTTATTCCTAGAATGTTAATGGGCTCCAGGCAAATAATAAGATATTCTTGGTGACGGGGTGCTGATACAGCTGGGACCCGAAAGTGTATGTTTATAGGAAACTCATCTCCTATGTCCTGAGTCCTTAAAATCGGAACAGCTGGGATATAAAGTTCTGTTGAGTTCTACCCAGATTACACCCACTAGAGGGGTAGCATTGCTGGCTGAAAAAAATACACATGGACTATAGTTAAAGAAAAGGAATATTTTTCAGAGCAATGGGTAATTAGTCAAATTCATGTAGATGTTCTCTTTATCACCATGTGTGTTTTGTATGGCCCACACACAGATGAGGCCAAGTGGTTTAACAAGTTTATGTTGGAATTGTTGTTATGGAATCCCCCATTTATAATCTGCGAGGATATTAATTTCACCATGACCATAAAAGTGACTCTGCCAGCCTTCATACCTATTTTTGCAAATGCAGGTCAAGAGCCTCTGGGCTCCACATGATTGAAGTTCTTGGCCTGGCGGATGCCTGTCATTTTCTGTGCAAACAATAACAGTGTTATACCTTTTTCTCAGCCCCTCATAAGTCACGCTCAAGGATACAGATGTTCTTAATTAGCCATAGCTTAATTGGCAATGTCACAGTAGATATTTATCCACACATAATTTCCAACCATAATCCATTAGGGCTAACTACTGGTAGAAGATCAACTTGTACCCTCTATAGCTCTACTAGGTGGATCTTTAATAGGTCTCTCCTTCACGATGGTGAATACTGTTGATATATTACAAGCATAATAAGGGACTATATCAACCTCAACGCAGGTAGTGTCTCCTCTATCATGATCTGGGATTGTTTAAAGGCCATAATTATGAGGACTACATTATCTTATACGATTAGTAAAGACAAGGAGGAGCAGCAGCAATCAATTCATCAGAGGGACAAACTCCAGAAATTGGATATTGAGCTAGGGCTGATTCCCAGATATCAGGCCGCTAGAACCTCAGATTTACATGCTGTTTTGAGTTAACTTAATGGGGTCAGAATGCTTACAAAAGAAACAATCATGGGACAAGTCAGCTAAGCATTTACACTCAACTCACCTGGATACATTGAGGATCAGAGAATATGGGTACAATCTCAGCCATGCAGGTTAAGGAGAAAGAGAAGATAATTTTTATAAAAGCAATTCGAAATTCCCTGTTTCAGATAATAACTGATAAAGAGGGGATCATATTCACTTTTCTAAGTTTTATAGGACACTCTGTTTAGAGAAGGCCAAAATTACCACTAAGCAACACGACTTGTTAGACAACACTGTCACAGCAATGGAATTTACAAATGTGATTAGGGATCTCCCAGCAGGAAAGGCAACTGGACCAGACGCATTCCTGTGGAATTTATGCTATGTTTACTACTTTTTTTTGCCATTATTTATGAATGTATTACATTACATTGACACAAACAATCTGATCCTACCCTCTTGGAAAGAAACTATTATAGTTTTCTTCCTAAACAAAATTAATGATCCTCTCAACTGTGGGTCCTATTGACTTATATCAGTTACTAATGTTGATTCAAAATTATACTCGAAAATTTTGGCCAATAGAATGAAACTGAGTGTCAATAGTTAGATCGACCCTTTACAGCACAGATTTGTGCCTATGAGAGATACCACTCTTCATTCACTTAGCAGTTGCTGTTTTTTATGTGGCCGCAGAACTCAGAGTACCAGCCAGGATGGGTCTGTTGGATGTCGTGAAAGTGTTCAACTGGGTCTCCTTTTCTGTGATGTATCATGAAAATGTTTGGGTTTCACCCACAGCTGATACAAAGAACACAAGTAATTTATCAGATCCGCTCTGCAAGAGTGGTGGCTATAGATGTGCAATCTGATAAGTTTGCAATTGTGCGGGGTTAAGGCTACCCTAGTCACCCCAACTGTTTAACCTATACTTAAAGCCCTACATTAGGATGCTAGCCCAGTCAACGTACAGCGTACCTGTGGTTCTAAATGGATCCACATGGAAGGTTATTGGTTACGCTGATAATGTGGCAGTCTTTACATCTAATCCTGATATGGCATTACAAACAATTGAATGCAAACCTAGGAGATATGGCACATTGCCTGGTTAAGCATCAAACATAGTTAAGAATCAAGTTTTATATAGTGGTTGTTGGACCTGGCTTTTTGACAGGGACATCCCCAAACTTTTTGCCTCCTTCCTCCTATTTTTTCTGACCTGTTGTTGTTGGCTTTTGACCTCTGAGCACTTTACCACTGCTAACCAGTGCTAAAGTGCATATGCTCTCTGTGTAAATTGTACTATTGATTGGTTTATCCATGATTGACTATTTAATTTACCTGTAAGTCCCTATTAGAGTGCACTACATGTGCCTAGGGCATGTAGATTAAATGCTACTAGTGGGCCTGCAGCACTGGTTGTGCCACCCACCTCAGTAGCCCCTTAACCTTGTCTCAGGCCTGCCATTGCAAGGCCTGTGTGTGCAGTTTCACTGCCACTTCGACTTGGCATTTAAAAGTACTTGCCAAGCCTAGAACTCCCCTTTTTCTACATATAAGTCATCCCTAATGTGTGCCCTAGGTAACCCCTAGAGCAGGGTGCTGTGTAGGTAAAAGGCAGGACATGTACCTGTGTAGTTATATGTCCTGGTAGTGTAAAACTCCTAAATTCGTTTTTACACTACTGTGAGGCCTGCTCCCTTCATAGGCTAACATTGGGGCTGCCCTCATACACTGTTGAAGTGGCAGCTGCTGATCTAAAAGGAGCAGGAAGGTCATATTTAGTATGGCCAGAATGGTAATATAAAATCCTGCTGACTGGTGAAGTCGGACTTAATATTACTATTCTAGAAATGCCACTTTTAGAAAGTGAGCATTTCTTTGCACTAAAAACTTGTTGTGCCCTTCAATCCACGTCTGGCTAGGTTTAGTTGACAGCTCCTTGTGCATTCACTCAGACACACCCCAAACACAGGGTACTCAGCCTCACTTGCATACATCTGCATTTTGAATGGGTCTTCCTGGGCTGGGAGGGTGGAGGGCCTGCCCTCACACAAAGGACTGCCACACCCCCTACTGGGACTCTGGCAGACAGGATTGAGCTGAAAGGGAACTTGGTGCATTTCTTAGAGACTCTTTGAAATCACCCCCACTTCAAAGGCACAACTTAGTATAAAACAGGGCCTCTGCCCTACCTCATCAGACACTTGCTGGAGAAGAAACCTGAACCAGAAACTACATCCTGCCAAGAAGAACTGCCTGGCTGCTCAAAGGACTCACCTGTCTGCTTTCTCCAAAGGACTGCTGTCTTGCTGTTGCCCTGCTGCCTTGCTGAACTCTTGTCTGGCTGTGAAAGTGCTCTCCAAGGGCTTGGATAGAGCTTGCCTCCTGTTCCTTGAAGTCTCAGGACCAAAAAGACTTCTGCCTTTCACGTGGACGCTCCGTGCGCCGAAAATTTCGACGCACAGCTTGTTTCGCGGCGAGAAAAACGCCGCACACCGACGCTGATCAACGCGACGCCCTCGGGACGATCGAGACTTCGACGCACAACCTCGCAAGGACAAAGCCGCCCGACTTCCAAGGAGAAATCGACGCGACGCCTACCGTGAGTGCGAAACTTTGACGCACGGCCTCGCAAGGACAACGCCGCCCGACTTCCAAGGAGAAATCGACGCAACGCCTGCCGTGAGACCAAAATTTCGACGCACGGCCTCGCAAGGAAAACGACGCCCGACTTCCAAGGAGAAATCGACGCAACGCCTACCGTGAGATCGAAACTTCGACGCGCAGCCCCGCAGAACGACGCGCAGCCGGAAAATAAGCAGGAGAACCCACGCACAGACCCGGGACATCTGGTAATCCCCGCGATCCACAAAAAGAGACTGTCTGCGCGCCGGAAAACGACGCCCGACTTCCCCGCGTGGAAAAGAACGACGCAAGTCTGTGTGTGCTGAGCGGAAAACGACGCACACACCCCTTTTTCCACGCATCTCTTCTCCTGTGGCCCTCTGAGGAGATTTCCCACCAGAAACCAGGTACTCTGTGCTTGAAAGACACTTTATTGCTTTCTAAAGACTTAAAGACTCTTAATATCACTTTTCAGTGATATCTTTACAAATTCGTATTGCAACTTTGATCGTTTTGACCTACAATTATCCAGATAAATATTCTATATTTTTCTAAACACTGTGTGGTGTATTTTTGTGGTGTTATGCTATGGTGTTGTATGATTTATTGCACAAATGCTTTACACATTGCCTTCTAAGTTAAGCCTGACTGCTCGTGCCAAGCTACCGGAGGGTGAGCACAGGCTGATTTTGGATTGTGTGTGACTTACCCTGACTAGAGTGAGGGTTCTTGCTTGGACAGAGGGCAACCTATCTGCCAACCAAAAACCCCATTTCTAACATTGGTGATCAGCGGTGAGGATAGGACTTGTATTTGTGCAGTGACATACAGTAGCTAAGTATTTCACTACCTACCCACAGTTGAAGGTCAACTTGATTTTTTTATCTTTTTTTTGACTTTTGGTCTCTGATGTCCTCCTGGATATACTATTGATATTTTGGCCTTTGGATTTTGGTTTTTGCTGGTAAGATCCTATCAGAATGGGATCGCTTACCTACTTCTTTTTGCCTACTGACCACCTCACTAAGGCTGACCTAAGGAAGCTTTGCAGAGAATGTGGCCTTCCTGTAGCAAAGAGATCTACTAAAGCAGAGATGCTACATGCCTACATAGTCTGGGAGGAAGACAGATGGGCAGAGAGAGAGGCAGCAAGAAACCAAATGACTAAGTACCCCTCAGAGGAGGAGGAGGAGGACGACTCAGATGAGGAAAGAGACCCAGTGAAAAAAGAATGGCTCATGGCTCTAGAGCGGTGTTTTGAAGAGCTAGATGAGCAGCTTGAAAGGGCTGAGGCAGCAAGTCTCTTAGCCCTGGAAGAAGAAAAGATTGCAGCTCAAGAGCTGAGCTGTAAAGAGCTGAAACTGGAGGCCGGAAGGGCTGAGTCCAGTTCAGATGGTGGCAGCAAAAATCTTGCATCTAGTACTGCTGAAGAAGGGCACAAGCCCAGAGATGTGGTACCCAACTTGAAGAAGAGAGTTGACACACCCCAGGCGGTTCAAGGGTATGAGGTAGTTCCCGTTATGCACAGGGTCCCTGAGAAGGATTGGGGAACTGGCACAGGGAGTCATATTCCTACTGGGGGGAGGGACACTTTACTGACTCTAGCAGAGAGTGACAGAGAAAAGGGTTCCCCCCTGGTGGACGTCCTGGATATAGAGTGTAGAGACATCCCAGAAGAGTTTGGGTTGAGTGTCAGGGACAGACAGAAACTGTCTCACCAGTCTCAAGAGGGTGATGTAGAGTGCTTTTCCAAGGCTGAGTTACTAGGTGGTTGGGTGAAGGGTACTGTGGTTAATACATGTGAAGGGCAGAGTGATGTAATTGCTGGAGAGCATATGTCTGGTCCTTATTTTCCAGAGCTACGCCAACACCAGGTGGAGTGTGAGTTCTCTGACCCCAGGGAACTTACAGTGGAGGCAGACTTTTGGGTGAGTACCAGAGAGTCTGAAGAGGCATTTGGGGGTGCTCCTGAAGGGAGTGGTCTAGGTGATTCCCGACCAAGTGAGGTGGGAGAGGATTGTAGTGTCCCAGGTAGGTCTCAGAGCCTAACCTGTACCGTAGGGCCACCTTTTGAGGGAAGCCCCGCAGTGTCAGAAGAACTTGGGGGGATGACTGTAGACAGCATCCCAACAGTTCTGGTGTCTGGCAGTACCACTCCTAGTGGGGGGGTGCAGAAGTCCAGACATAGGGTTGAGAGGGGGTGGCAGACCCCAGTGGAGGATCTTGAAAGTCAGGGGTCAGCTCTGAGAGCAGAGCCCCCCAGGAATGACCCAGGTGAGACCGTTTCTGGTTTGGGGGAAACCCAGACTCTGCCGGATGGGCAGAGGTCGGGAGACCTGCGCCAACCAGACTCTTGTGTGGCCCTTGGGGACGGCGTGTCCCTTGTGGGGGGTGAGAGTGCCCCCCCGGAAGTCCTGGCATGCCAGGCAAAGATTCAACCTCAGGGTGGTGACTCTGGGTTGGATAACCGGGTTCAGAGGTTAAACCTTGACCTGGTGGGGGGTAGATGTGCCCCCCAGAAAGTCCTGGAATGCCAGGCAATGGCTCAACCTCAGGGTGGTGACTCTGGGTTGGCTTACCAGGTGAAGAGGTCAAACTCTGACCTGGTGGGGGGTAGGTGTGCCCCCCAGAAAGTCCTGGCGTGCCAGGCAGTTGTCCAACCTCAGGGTGTCGACTCTGGGTTGGATGGCCAGGTTCAGAGGTTAAACTCTGACCTGGTGGGAGGTAGGTGTGCCTCCCAGAAAGTCCTGGGGTGCCAGGCAATTGCCCAACCTCAGGGTGGTGACCCTGGGTTGGAGAACCAGGCTCAGAGGTTAAACTCTGACCTGGTGGGAGGTAGGTGTGCCTCCCTGAAAGTCCTGGCCTGCCAGGCAATGGTTCAACCTCAGGGTGGTGACTCTGGGTTGGATATACAGGTTCAGAGGTTAACCTCTGACCTGGTGGGGGGTAGGTGTGCCCCCCAGAAAGCCCTGGTGTACCAGGCAGTTGTCCAACCTCAGGATGGTGACCCTAGGTTGGAGAACCAGGTTCAGAGGTTAAACTCTGACCTGGTGGAGGGTCAGTGTGCCCTCCAGGAAGTCCTGGCGTGCCAGGCGATTGTTCTACTTCAGGGTGGTAACTCTGAGTTGAATGGCCCAGTTCAGAGGTTAAACTCTGACCTGGTGGAGGGTCAGTGTGCCCTCCAGAAAGTCCTGGCGTGCCAGGCAATTGTTCAACCTCAGAGTGCTGACTCTGAGTTGGATACCCAGGTTCAGAGGTTAAACTCTGACCTGGTGGGAGGTAGGTGTGCCTCCCCAGAAGCCCTGCTGTGCCAGGCAATTGTCCAACCTCAGGGTGTTGACCCTGGGTTGGATGACCAGGTTCAGAGGTTAAACTCTGACCTGGTGAGGGGTAGGTGTGCCCCCCAGAAAGTCCTGGCGTGCCAGGCAATTGCCCAACCTCAGGGTGGTGACCCTGGGTTGGGGAACCAGGCGCAGAGGTTAAACTCTGACCTGGTGGGAGGTAGGTGTGCCTCCCAGAAAGTCCTGGTGCGCCAGGCAATTGTTCAACTTCAGGGTGGTGACTCTGAGTTGAATGGTCAGGTGCAGAGGTTAAGCTCTGACCTGGTGGAGGGTCAGTGTGCCCTCCAGGAAGTCCTGGCGTGCCAGGCAATTGTTCAACTTCAGGGTGGTGACTCTGAGTTGAATGGGCAGGTGCAGAGGTTAAACTCTGACCTGGTGGGGGGTAGGTGTGCCTCCCAGGAAGTCCTGGTTTGCCAGGCGGTGATCCAGTCTGAGGGTACAGACCCTGGGCTGGAAGACCAGGTTCAGGGTGTCCCCCCGGACCTGGAGGGAGGGGCTACTGATAACAGTGCCCCTACCATGTTGTCTTCTGAGGAGGCCACTCCTAGTTGGAGGGTGCTGGACCCCAGAAGGGAGGGCAGGGGGAGGGAAGCCTCACCCCGGGCCCTAGTCCAACCTGAAGGTACAGACCCCAGGTTGGAGGGCCAGTGGCAGGTTAACAGCCCTGCACTGGTGGAGGAATGGTACAGGGCGACTTCTGTAAGCCCCCTGGCCATGTTGGACTCTGGGGGTACCGCTCCAGGAGGGAGGGTACAAAGCCCCAGAGGGGAGGACCAGGTTCAGGCTGTCATCCCTGACCTGGTGGAAGGGAGAGTGGTTAAAGGGTGCCCAGCACCTGGGGCTACCGCCCCCCACTCTCCACAGCCACAGTGGTTGGAGAGCTTTGAGAGGCCTGGGGCCTGGCTCTCATCCCTGGCAGCTGTCAGTAATCACTGTGGCTTGCTGTCCGGGTGGACAGAGTTATCCCTGGGGAGGGGACAAGTGTCCCACCCCGGGGATAGAATGGGCAACACCACTGTGTTGGTCCTGGTGGTACTATCCTGCTCCTGGGATACATCTGTGAGCAATGTAAGGTTAGGTGCTGCACAGATGGGATCCGCAGGAAAGGAGAAAGGTTCCCCATGGATGGGCTTAGTGGGCCCGGAGAGTATGGACAGAGGGATCCAATTGGAGTCAGGAAGGCGAAGAACTGGAGCATGCCCCTGCTGTTGTGGGCCTGGGTCCTTGTTCTGTCGCCTCAAACAGGGAAGTACATCAGGATAGTGATTGTTGTCCCCTGGCTTTAGGCTGGTGGGGGGTCATGTTGGACCTGGCTTTTTGACAGGGACATCCCCAAACTTGTTGCCTCCTTCCTCCTATTTTTTCTGACCTGTTGTTGTTGGCTTTTGACCTCTGAGCACTTTACCACTGCTAACCAGTGCTAAAGTGCATATGCTCTCTGTGTAAATTGTACTATTGATTGGTTTATCCATGATTGACTATTTAATTTACCTGTAAGTCCCTATTAGAGTGCACTACATGTGCCTAGGGCATGTAGATTAAATGCTACTAGTGGGCCTGCAGCACTGGTTGTGCCACCCACCTCAGTAGCCCCTTAACCTTGTCTCAGGCCTGCCATTGCAAGGCCTGTGTGTGCAGTTTCACTGCCACTTCGACTTGGCATTTAAAAGTACTTGCCAAGCCTAGAACTCCCCTTTTTCTACATATAAGTCATCCCTAATGTGTGCCCTAGGTAACCCCTAGAGCAGGGTGCTGTGTAGGTAAAAGGCAGGACATGTACCTGTGTAGTTATATGTCCTGGTAGTGTAAAACTCCTAAATTCGTTTTTACACTACTGTGAGGCCTGCTCCCTTCATAGGCTAACATTGGGGCTGCCCTCATACACTGTTGAAGTGGCAGCTGCTGATCTAAAAGGAGCAGGAAGGTCATATTTAATATGGCCAGAATGGTAATATAAAATCCTGCTGACTGGTGAAGTCGGATTTAATATTACTATTCTAGAAATGCCACTTTTAGAAAGTGAGCATTTCTTTGCACTAAAAACTTGTTGTGCCCTTCAATCCACGTCTGGCTAGGTTTAGTTGACAGCTCCTTGTGCATTCACTCAGACACACCCCAAACACAGGGTACTCAGCCTCACTTGCATACATCTGCATTTTGAATGGGTCTTCCTGGGCTGGGAGGGTGGAGGGCCTGCCCTCACACAAAGGACTGCCACACCCCCTACTGGGACTCTGGCAGACAGGATTGAGCTGAAAGGGAACTTGGTGCATTTCTTAGAGACTCTTTGAAATCACCCCCACTTCAAAGGCACAACTTAGTATAAAACAGGGCCTCTGCCCTACCTCATCAGACACTTGCTGGAGAAGAAACCTGAACCAGAAACTACATCCTGCCAAGAAGAACTGCCTGGCTGCTCAAAGGACTCACCTGTCTGCTTTCTCCAAAGGACTGCTGTCTTGCTGTTGCCCTGCTGCCTTGCTGAACTCTTGTCTGGCTGTGAAAGTGCTCTCCAAGGGCTTGGATAGAGCTTGCCTCCTGTTCCTTGAAGTCTCAGGACCAAAAAGACTTCTGCCTTTCACGTGGACGCTCCGTGCGCCGAAAATTTCGACGCACAGCTTGTTTCGCGGCGAGAAAAACGCCGCACACCGACGCTGATCAACGCGACGCCCTCGGGACGATCGAGACTTCGACGCACAACCTCGCAAGGACAAAGCCGCCCGACTTCCAAGGAGAAATCGACGCGACGCCTACCGTGAGTGCGAAACTTTGACGCACGGCCTCGCAAGGACAACGCCGCCCGATTTCCAAGGAGAAATCGACGCGACGCCTGCCGTGAGACCAAAATTTCGACGCACGGCCTCGCAAGGAAAACGACGCCCGACTTCCAAGGAGAAATCGACGCGACGCCTACCATGAGATCGAAACTTCGACGCGCAGCCCCGCAGAACGACGCGCAGCCGGAAAATAAGCAGGAGAACCCACGCACAGACCCGGGACATCTGGTAATCCCCGCGATCCACAAAAAGAGACTGTCTGCGCGCCGGAAAACGACGCCCGACTTCCCCGCGTGGAAAAGAACGACGCAAGTCTGTGTGTGCTGAGCGGAAAACGACGCACACACCCCTTTTTCCACGCATCTCTTCTCCTGTGGCCCTCTGAGGAGATTTCCCACCAGAAACCAGGTACTCTGTGCTTGAAAGACACTTTATTGCTTTCTAAAGACTTAAAGACTCTTAATATCACTTTTCAGTGATATCTTTACAAATTCGTATTGCAACTTTGATCGTTTTGACCTACAATTATCCAGATAAATATTCTATATTTTTCTAAACACTGTGTGGTGTATTTTTGTGGTGTTATGCTATGGTGTTGTATGATTTATTGCACAAATGCTTTACACATTGCCTTCTAAGTTAAGCCTGACTGCTCGTGCCAAGCTACCGGAGGGTGAGCACAGGCTGATTTTGGATTGTGTGTGACTTACCCTGACTAGAGTGAGGGTTCTTGCTTGGACAGAGGGCAACCTATCTGCCAACCAAAAACCCCATTTCTAACAGTGGTAAACATCCTGCTCAAGCCACATACCTCGAGGTTCAGATTACAGCTAATTTTGCTAAAGTATTTACCTTGAATTATATCCCACTGATTAATAGTATTTCACAATTTCTCAGTAAATAGAAAATTTCCCTATTGGTATTCAAGGCTGATGCAACTTCATTAAGATGTTAGCTTTACCACAAATTTTGTTTTTTTTTTCTATCTAGAGCCCTAATTCTTTTTTCATTGAAATGAACAGAATATTGGTATGGCTCACCAGGAGATCCCACATTTGCTGCGGGTGGTGGGCGATGGGTTCCACCCTTCTGCTTCATTATTTATATGATGACAGAGGGATGCCATCTCTTCCACCTGCCACCAAGGTCGTCCTCCAGATATGGAAGCGATCCCTGAGGTGGATGGGCTTACAGAGCAGACTCCACTGTGGTAGGGTAGGGTACTATATCAGGTGATGCAGCTGGAGGGATTTAGGGCATGGTACACCATTGGGATCTCCAACCTGGAGGACGCAATGCAAGGAACAATATTAAATTAATTCCAATAGATGCGAACAGAGTGTATGCTACACCATAGTCAATTCTATTGTTATCTTCAGCTGAGATATGCCCTCACCCAATACATTAGAGACCTTACTGATCTCTCAGAATTCAACCCCCTGGATGGCAGGCTACTTATGGGGGTACAGGGGAGGGCACAAAATAACACACATCTACCGGTTGTTCATCAGTAATAGCTCTACTATGTTGTCTGCAGTTCAAGAGGCGTGTGAGTCGGACCTAGGGTCTCTTGATGATGCTGATGTTGACGATGTGGTGGAGGCTGTGGGTGCTCCTCGTGATGCAGTCATTTTGGCTTGCCTTCGTCTGATACAACTTATTATACGAGACACCATGCAAAAATTTGGCAAAGGTGGGCTCACTATAGGGGGATTGTACTGGAGCCTAACCACCCCACCTCCCATAATTTGGACGAAGAAAACCGGGGATATGGGATTGAAATGCAAGGACATGGTACACGGTATGGATGATAAATGCCCTATGTTTAATGAGGATTGCGATGTGGGGATGGGTGGGATGAACTGTGCAACGTACGGGTTTTTTACTAGACACACTGATTTAAATGTCCAGTGTCTGATCCTTCATCACTGTGTCATTGTTCTTCTGCTAAAATCCAATAAAATTTGTTTTAAAAAATTGACAAAATATGGTCCCAATTTAGATGGCAATGTAGGAAACTGAGGAGAGATCTTTTCAAGTTGAAACAAGCATTAAGGGAAGGAGGATGGGCATTCTTATGCATGAAGTTTTATTTTTGAGCTAGTTTTTCAATGAGGCTTTCACAAGTTCTTGGTCTTTCTTCTACCACATAGCGTCTCAGGGATCTCTATTGCGATTTAACATCAGTGCCAGGATTGTTTTTAGCCTTCTTACTTTAAGAGAACAAGATTTAAGACCCTACACATACATGTGCTTGTCGGGAATGCTGTATCCAAAAAGTTATAGAACCCTAGAATTAAGAAATACACCACTTTATGGTACAATCCATGTTTCCCCAGCTTTTCTTCAGATGGGTTAATCCATATCTGGTCTTGCACAAAACTGCAGACAGCTGGACAACTATCTGGAGATAACTCTTTACTACAGTTTGACTTCACCACTGCAGACTTCAGTACACCCTTAGCCTTAGACTCCAAGGACTACATCTTTCTCTGCAACCTAAATTTCCACATCGACAACCCCAACAACAACACTGCACACCTCCTCAACAGTATGAGCAACCTCCGATTGCTCTAGATTGTCCCCGACCCTACACGCACCGCAGGACACACGCTGGACCCCATTTTCACCTCCAGCAACTGCGTCAAATATAGCCATGTTACAGAACACACATGGACCGATCGCTCCATCATCCACTTCAGCATCTACAGCCCCCGCACCTCCAGCCCAAAGATGACCAGCTGGAGATGGAACAAAATCTCAGAGACCAGCTGGGTAGACACCCTCAACACTTCCAAGCCTGCTACCGCCACCAACCTTGAACAGGGAGTGAAAAACTTCAACTCCTGGATCATCAATTGTGCCAACACCATTGTCCCCATCAAGAGCAACATCCAGAGAAAATCCTCGAAAAAAGCGAGCTGGTACACCCAAGACCTCAAAACAGAGAAACAAGACATCAAACAGCTGTAAAAGAGATTGCACACCAGCAAGGACAACTCCAACAGAGCAGCCTTCAAGACCTCCCTCAACCTGTACCACCGTTTGTTGAAGACAACAAAGAAGAGAGCCCTTGCCACACGTATCAAAACCAGCACCAACAACACCAAGGAACTTTCCAACATCGTTAAGGAATTCTCCAACCCGGCTGCCAGTGGAAAAAAAACATCACACCCTCACAGGAGCTGTGTGACAAACTTGGCCACTTCTTCCACAACAAGATCACAAACATATACAGAAACTTGGAACCCCAACCCACACCTACGGACTTCCTCAACAGAAACGCCACCACCATAATCAACACAAACCACATACTGACCACCTGGAACATCCTCTCCACCCAGGACATCACCTCCATCATGAAATCCATCCACTCGGGAGCTCCCACAGACCCATGCCCGCACTACATCTTCAACCTTAGAAACCAAAGGATTGGCCAGGAACTCACCACCCTGTTCAACATCTCTATCAACACCGCAACATCTCCTGATGCCTGGAAACACACTGAAGTCAGACCACTATTCTAAAAACCATCCTCCTAACCGAACGAACCCTAAAACTACTGGCCAATCTCCCTGCTCCGATTCACAGCAAACGTACTGTAAAAGATCATCAACAAGCAATTCATGACATACCTGGAGCAGAACCAACTACATAATGCCTCCCAATTCAAAAGCTGCTCCATGTTTTTCTGCGCAGGAGGCAACTCGCCTGCACTTTTCAGAGGCATCAGAGACCTCCTTGCAGGCCGGTGAAGTGACATACTGCGCCCGTCCTCAACAGGATGTCTTTGGGGGGGCCCAAAGGACCCCTTTTTATTCCTTTAGAAGGCGGCCTTCAAAAGGTGTACTTTAAGTGCGCCACGTTTTTTTGGCGGACTTTCAGTAGGCCTTCTAAAGGCATGTTTGCCTCTGTGCCCACGTTGATAATACTGGTTGGGCACAGAGGCAATAAGACTCAGGGAACACCCTCTAATGATAGCACTGGCGCTATATGTGATGTAGGGATATCTGTATTACAGAAGGGGTCGCATAAGTATTTCTGTACCCTTCTGTAATACCAATGTGCCCCAGAGGCACAACAAGCGAACCCAAACACCCATTGCCTGCCCACGGCCATATGGCCCCTGATGCGTTCTGGGAGCTGTAGGACTGGATCACATCATTTTTTCCCATAGTGGAGTACTATACCACAGTGGTGTGTAGAAGAACATGTGGTAAGCTTAAACATGCAAAATCAGCTTTTATTGAAGATGAATAATTTTATGCAGTGGCAGACAAAAATCTGGCCCAATAGCACGTTTTATTTAGAGCAACAGTACTAACATACACAGATTCACACAGAATACTAACATACACAGATTCACACAGATTACTTACTATTAATACTTACTAGAGTGCTGGGTCAAATTTGAGTTTATTACCAGAGCAGAGCAAAACTCACCTGAGAAAAACACTTTTACTTCCTACCTGACTGCATATAAACAAATACTTTATACATGGAGTCGACTCTTCGTATAATCATTGTATCTCCTCAATGAGATTTTATCATACTGGACAAATTTAACCTTTTCCAACCTGGTTTTTCTAAAATATTTGCATATGTCTTTATTCATACAGCTGCCTGTGAAATATGGATTTCCTCATCATAATGAAACCCTCCCAAACCACTCTGCAGAGCTTTAACATTGTCTAGGCTACTAGGATTATGCTGAATGGAAGACCAAATTAAGCAGTAAGGTTTTCTAAACTATGTGGCAAAAATAAAAATTATGCAGCACTTTCTCTGACCGTATTATTTGTTATACATTTTAGCTAGAAACAACATTTTTATCAAATCTGTAAATGTTGCAAGTTATGTAGCAAATGATATTGCAAATGGAGTAATTCCATGGTTACATTCTAATCGCTGCAACCATAAAACCACATAAATCCTCTCACCCTCATCATTGTCCAATGTATTGTCAATGAGCAACATGTTATTCTAATTGCAATTATTGCCCTTTGTTAGCTACAATTTGAAGAAAACATATTTTTCAAGATGACTACCCCAAAATAAATAAGCAACAAACAAAATAGCAGGTACCCTGTGTAAGATAGTCCTATATTACCATCTTGGGGTTCTGCTGTAATTTACTGAAATGTGGTTTATGATGTCACCAGTACTCCTTGATGACAATATTGCACCATATTGTACGGTTGCCCATTATGTATAATATAATATTATATGTATTATCTGGGTAGTTATATTTCGGTCAGCATTTTCTTAGGAAATACCTTTCTTGTTTTGCTTATAACTTTGGCGGCATTTGGGGAATATTCACAATACTTTCCAAAAAAGTGCTGTTTTTTGCCCTAGTTCGTGCAATGAAAGTTTCAGGTCGCTCCTCGCGCTGCCTCCTTTCTCACCCTCCGTTTCACCTTTTTAGTAATTCCCCTGCCGCTGAGTCCCCACGGCCCCTTCTGCCTCCGCCCTCCTTTCTCACCGTCCGTTTCACCTACTTAGTAATTCCCCTGCCGCTGCGTCCCCACAGCCCCTCCCACCTCCCCCCTCCTCCTCACCTCCATTTTCCTTTTTGTTTTCCCACCGCTGCCATCCCCTGTGGCCCCACCCCCCAGCCCTCCCATTCGCCCAGCCCTCCCTCCTCCCAGCTGCCACTCCCTCCCACCTCCCCATTTAGGGCAGCCGTGGCGCGGATGCACAGCTGGTGCGCCAAAGTCTGTGCCCGTCTGTGCCAAGACCGTGCCCATCGCCAGTCCCCCTAGCCCCCTCAGACAAATCTACTCCCCCTCACCCTCCACTCACTCAACCCAGGCCCTCGCCCCACCTGCACCCTTTCCAGCCCCACACACACTCATGGCCCCTTCACCTGCCACACCTGTCATTTCTCCTGCTTCTCATCCCTCACACCCCACACCAACCATAACAACCCCCTGACAACAAACACAACACCCCCAACACAATACACACCTGCTCTGCCCCCACCCCCACCAACCAGCCCTGCAGCACACCACCCCACAACCAGAACACACCCCGCAATAACACCCTCATGCACCACACCAACACCACCCACCACAACCACCTCAACTGCCTGCTCCTCAACACCCGCTCCCTTCACAAACATGCCATAGAACTCTGGGACCTCATCACATCACACTCACCAGACATCGCCTTCCTCACGGAAACCTGGGCCAACCCCTCCTCGGAACCTGACATAGCCATCGCCACCCCCAAGGGATACAAACTCCAATGCAAAGACCGCCTCAACAGGCCAGGTGGTGGCATCGCCATCCTACACAGGGACACCATCAAAGTCATCACCAGCTCCCAAGACACTATCGACAACACAGAACACATGCACTTCCTAATCCACATTAACAACAACTCCACCCTCAGAGGTAAACTAATCTACAGACCACCAGGACCACGCCCCGCCTTCTGCGACACCACCGCCGACCCCATCAGCTCGCACGTCCTCACCTCCACAGACTACATCCTCCTTGGTGATTTCAACTTTCACTTGGAGAACCTTCAAGACCACAACTCTACCTCCCTCATAGACAACCTCACAAACCTCGAACTCAAACAACTGGTCACCGCACCCACCCACTCACCAGGACACACGCTCGATGCAATTTTCACCTCAAGCCAACACATAGCCTACACCACCAAACTCCTCTGGACTGACCACCACTGCGTCCATTTCTCCTTCACCAAATCCCCCACACACCACCATCAACACACCACACCCTATCGCATATGGGACAAGATCCCCACAGAACCCCTGAACTCCCAACTGGCTCACAACGTCCCCTCCCACACCAACGACCCTAACACAGGAGCACACAACCTCTTTAAATGGATCACTACCTGCGCAGACACACTAGCCCCCCTCAGAAAACACATCGCCACCCGCAACATCAAGAATGCCCCATGGTTCCCACCCGAACTCCAAGACTCCAAGCGCAAATGCCGCCAAGCGGAGAAAATATGGCGACAAGAACCCTCTACAACCAACCTCTCCACCCTCAAAGCCACCATTCGCACCCATCACCAACTCATACGCACCGCCAAAAGAGATCACTACAAGACACGCCTTGACAACAACTGTCTAAACAGCAAAGAACTCTTCACCATCATTAAAGAGCTAGCAAAACCCAAAGCCAGCAACACAGACCACACACAGCCCCTATGTGACGCCCTCTCCAACCACTTCCACCACAAAATCCTGGACATCCACAACAGCTTCATACCACACACACCCACCACACACACCCCTCACTCACCCAACTCAACCCCCACTCATGACCTCCCTACCACACTCACCACCTGGGCCCCCACCACACACGAAGAAACCGAAAAAACCATGAACTCCATCCACTCCGGATCCCCCTCCAACCCCTGTCCACATCGCATCTACAACAAAGCCAGCACAACCATCGCCCCCATACTCCACAACATAATCAACTCCTCTTTCGACTCCGCCACCTACCCTGACCCCTGGAAGCACGCGGAAATCAATGCGCTCCTAAAAAAAACCAAAGCCGACCTGGAGATCCTCTCCAACTATCGCCCTATCTCCCTCCTCCCTTTCCCCACCAAATTGCCGAGAAACTAGTCAACGCCCGCCTATCCCACTTCTGCGAAGAAAACAACTCTCTTGACCCCTCACAATCCGGGTTCCGCAAGAGCCACAGCACAGAAACCGCCCTCATCGCATGCACTGACGACATCAGGACAAAAGTCGACAAAGGCGAGACCGTCGCACTCATCCTCTTAGACCTCTCCGTAGCCTTTGACACTGTCTGCCACCACACACTCCGCACATGCCTCCACAACATAGGAATTCGCCACAAAGCCTTACACTGGCTCACCTCCTTCCTCACCGACCGGACCCAGAGAGTCCGACTTTCACCTTTCCACTCCACCGCTACCAAGATCATCTGTGGAGTCCCCCAAGGGTCCTCCCTCAGCCCCACACTCTTCAACATTTAGATGATCCCCCTAGCCAACATCCCCCGACCAGACGGAATCACTATCCTCTCCTACGCAGATGACACCCAACTCATCCTCTCCCTCACCCGCAATCCCACCACCGTCAAAACCAACCTACACGCTGCTCTCCTCGACACCGCCAACTGGATGACAACTAACCACCTCAAGCTTAACTCCAACAAAACCGAGATCATCATCTTCGGCCCCAACAACACCATATGGAATGACTCCTGGTGGCCCACCGCCCTAGGCCCGCACCCACCCCCGCAGACCATGCACGCAACCTCGGCATCTTCCTGGACCCCTCCCTCTCCATGACACAGCAAATCAATGCACTAACCTCCTCCTGCTTCCACACACTCCGCACTCTAAAAGAAATCCCTCAAATGGATTCCCCCAGAGACCAGGAAGACAGTCACCCATGCACTCATCAGCAGCAGACTAGACTACGGTCATGCCCTCTACGCCGGCACCACACTCAAACGCAAACTCCAGAGAATCCAGAACACAGCCGCATGCCTCGCCTTGGCCTCCCCGCCATGAACGAATCTCACCACACCTCAAATCCCTTCACTGGCTCCCCATAGACAAGAGAATCACTTTCAAGAACCTCATCCACGCACACAAATCCCTCCACAACACCAGCCCGACCTACCTCAACGAAAGAGTGAACTTCCACACTCCCACCCACAACCTCCGATCAGCCGACCTCGCACTAGCTACAGTCCCCTGCATCCATCGAACCACCACAGGAGGCAGGGCATTCTCCTACCTCGCCCCCAAAACCTGGAACTCCCTCCCCACCAACCTCTGCAAAACCAAAGACCTCCTGCTCTTCAGAAAAAACCTCAAGACATGGCTGTTCGAACAGTAACCCACCACCACCACAAGCGCCTTGAGACCCTCACGGGTGAGTAGCGCGGGCAATAAATGTTTTTGATTGATTGATTGACTGATTGATCTGCTGAGCAGGAGACCAAGAAAAAAGGGGTGTCCCAAAATGCAAAATCCCCATTCATTTGCCATATACATCTGTGAGAAGCATTTTTGCAAAAGCTTCTGAACGGAATTACACCAAATTTGCAAGGAATTAGTTTAGTAGTGTTTGAGACCATAAGCTTCAAAAATTGTTTGTTTGTCTGCATGGTAAAGTTCTCAAGAGTCTCCTGAGAGTACCACCGGAGCGCCAATTCCAAAATAGAGCGTTCTGATTGGCAAAAATGGAGCGATTCTAATTTTTCTCTTTGGCTAATTCATCAAGCGGCAGTCTTACTCCTGTAGTAGCAAGCAATGTGATTGGCTACCAGCAATCCCTGGGGCCAAAATAAGAAAATAATTGGTGTTTTTTGTCAGTAATCCTGAAGGACTGCTAAAAAAAACAGAAAATGAAGGCTGCAATTTTCTTTATTAAATATATGGGCAGAGGGCATGAGTAGACCTCCCCCCATGCTCCTTTTGGACCCCTATCACCCAGGGCCAGGTATATTAATTAAGGGGAGGGGCATGCGGTTCCACTTCCCAAGCTTTGTTATGCCCTGGGGACCCTATTCTTCAGGGTCAAATTTGATTTTTTTTTAATGGAGGAGGGCCATATGGCCCTCCTCCCCAAGCCTTGGAAGCCCCAAGGACCCCATCCCCAGGGTTGACTTTATTAAAATAAGGGAAGCGTGCTGTGCTGCTACCCTCCCGACTCCACAGGGACCACATCTCCCAGAAACAATTGCTTAAAAAAAGGGGAGGGGGCTAGGCGGCCCCCCCTCCTTGAGCCATTTTAGGCCTTGGAGACCCCATCCTCCAAGGCCAAAATAAAGTTTAAAGGGAGGAGGGCCATGGTGCCCCCTTCCTGAGCATTTCTAAGTCACAGGGACCCCATCTCCCAGGGTCATTTACTGTGTCCCAGGGAACCCCCACCCATGTAGTTTCGCTGCCCACACAAGTACGGCCAGGATAACGTGTTTTCTTGCATCTGGCAGGAGCATTTTAAAACTTTCTGCCAGACAGGAACAAACCTGGAAATCTGTTCCCAGCCAGCATGAGATTTAAACGTGCTCCAGTCATCTGAGAGCAGAATTGTGCTCTGTTTCTCTGTCCACAATCCTGTGGGCAGGGAAACCAAACCAATGTTGCTCCCATCCAGAGACAGCAAGCAGAAAACAGTTGTTGTCTTCAGGCTGGAGTAATGCCCGCTCCTGCACCATGCAGGTAGCAGGCGGGGGCCCTGGGGCTTCCCCCTTGGGCCCCCCACTGTAGTGGTTGGTGGGTGCCCCGGGTGGGCACTGGGCACCCACCCAGAATTATTGCAGGCCCTGATGGATGGGTCTCGGGAGCCAAAACAGCCGCTGGAAAGGGGCCCACACGACCCCTCCCCTTATTTATTAATTTAGGGTCCAAGGGATTGGGTCCATGGACCCTGAAAAGGCTTGGTATGCAGAACTGTGCGGTCCCCTCCTCTTTTTATTGGAATTTGGCCCCAGGGATTGGGGGTCCCCTTTCCTTAATATATATGTTTTGGCTCTGGGAATGGGGTCCCCAGAGCCCGAAGGCCAACCCTATACCACGCACACCAAAGGCTGTGCACTGTGAAGGACTGCCAGCCTGCTGGGGGTTTGGGCACAGGGCCTGGGTGCAAGCCAGACCCTGCGGCCAAAGCCACACACGACCAAAGCGTGTGCACTGTGTGGGGTTGGATGCCTCCAGGTGACTGCCTATGGGGAGTTGGACCCAGGACTTGCAGCCAACCCCATGCCTTGCTTAACCTACGTCTGTGTGCTGCGTAGAGTTGTCTGCCTCCGGGTGGCTGCCTGCAGGGAGTTGGACACAGGGCCTGGTCTGCGGCCAGGCCTTGTTGCCAACTCCCTGTTGTGCATGGTCGAATGCCATACATAGCATGGGTTTGACTGCCTGCCGGGCTTTGAATTCAGGCCCTGACCTTTGTCGTATGGTAATAAAATATTACTTTTTGTCAAAAAAAACACAAGCAATTCCCTGAAAGACACAAAGGTTAAAATAACATTATAGTTAGGTGTGATAAAAAGATCTGTTTTTTTTTTTTTTTTAACTTAAAAATTCCCTTAATTTGAGATGGCATCAGTGATGTCATAAATTATGTCATGAGTGATGTAACATGTGAGATCAGAAGCAGTGCATGGTGAGGGCACAAGGTATAATTATCTCTGTTAACTAAAACTGGTGAATTTCTGTGTTTTTTTTTAGTTCAAACATTTATCTTGGCACTGACGTGTTCACCTAACGATAGCATCTTTGATTTAATACATATGAGACGGGATATCCCGATTGTATCAACGTCTGCCTGCAACGTCTGCCTGGATAACAGTCAAAGAAATCTTCTGTCTACAATACGCAAATTCACATTTAGCTTTCAAAAAATAGCAATGGCATCCACCTCTTCATCATGAGGAGAGCTCTGCAAGAGACGTCCTGATTGGCAGGAAACTAGTCAGTGTCTCACCAGTCAAAATTCAAATTGGCCTTCTGGTTGCTATGCTTTTAATTTTAAATGCATAGCAACACCTTTCTGTTTTTCCAAAGCAATCTAAGTGGCACTAGCATGAATAGCATGATACATGCCTCTGTAGGCTGGTATGTAATTTTCCACAGCGCTGTGAGAAATTAAATACAGCAAATCTTACATCTTTTCTTAAAGTCGACTACTCGTGTGTGGCTTCGATACAATCTTTTTATTGCATAGTCATTTTCTGCCATATTCAGGTTTTAGCTAGCCATTCTTTGCTAGCGGAAGCCCCATTCTCTCCTGTAGACATGGCTGACATACGACTGACCATTTATTTCAGTGTCTGGGGTGTGGGCGAGTAAAACTGTGGGTTAATGTGCAGGCAGTGTGCAGAAGGCGTATTCTCGGCTAATAGAAAAGCTATTTCTGGCAAACAGATGGGGCGAGGAGTTCTTGATGAGTGAGTTTTCTTTTTTTTCTTTTACATTTGCCGCAAGAAGGAAGTTGGATCAATTAATGAATGCTCACTGCTGATCTCTGCTGTGATCTAAAAGTTAGAAGCTTGAATAAATTCTTTCATTTTTCTGACATTAGTAAATTGACAAATGTTATCTTCGGTTATTTACAGTGCCTGCAAATTGTAAGAGGACTGTATAAAATAATCATGTTAGGCGGCAACATAATGTGTTCCTGAGAAGTTGTAGCCCTGTGGCATCACGTTTTATCTCATTAACCAACCAAAGCATCAGCTGACTGTTTCCACCTTCACCACTTCCCGACCACATGTAAGTTAATTTTCTAAAATGCACTGGTTGATCTACCTCCATAAGTAGTCTCACTAGGGCATAGCTTGATGATAATCTATCCGACCTGATCCACCGCCACTGAAATAGGGGCACAACAAGAAAACAGCACCACTAAATATTTATTATTAAAGTAGCTTCACAATCGTGTTCCTACTAGATCGTTCTACAGCTTTTGACACTGTGGGCCAGACGATCATACCCGGCTGCCAAAACTGTGCCTGGTGACAGCTTTTAACACGATTACTTACAACTTCTGGAAGCACAGTTGTGAAAATAATAAAGGACAAATTCATGTTCAGATGCCTTCATGAAGTCCATTTCATTACTGTCAGGCTTTGGAATAATGATGTAATAGTATTTGGGGGGTCTGCTGCCTACTTTAACACAGGGCACATCGAGGTGGCCTTGTTTGTGTTTGCTGAAAAGTTGGTGGTTTGGGTGTGTGGCTTGTTCTCGGCCGCAGTGTTTGTAATCCTCAGAACTACAGTACCAGCAAGCTGTGGTCTCTGGTTATGTGTTATGCCTTTGTAGCTTTTGGAACTACAGTTCCCACCATGCAGAATATTCTGGCGTTATGCTGGAAAGTTCCAGAAAAAGAAACTGTCACAAGGGTATGGAACATTCTGGGGAAAAAGCTGCAGTAAAAAGGAACATTTTGCCACTGGGTTCTTTCTGGCCAATCTGGCTCTGTGGAGATTGTGAAGAATTCCTATTTCTTCCACTGAGTGAAGGATTTATAATTGCTTCTAATAAGTTCTTTAATATCTGAAGGATTTTCTTCTGATTTGTTAAGAAATCTCACACGATTTAGTAGGTCTTATTTAGGGTAGTAGCAATATTTAGGCTTTGGAAACTTTGTTTTTCTTTTATTGGAAACTGGACTGGAGATGAGATTAACTAGATCTTAAAACAACGCCTTCAGAAGAGCTGTCACTATGGTGGCTGCTGTTAATGCGCTGAATGTTTGGTGAGTAGCAGGGGCGGCTCCTCCGTTAGGGCATAGGAGAATCGCTCCCCACCCCCGTTTAGTATAATTTTCTTGTAAAGGGACAGGCCACTGGGATGACTAACAGTGATGGGGAGTGCACAGAACTCCCCCTCAGAGCTCATGTGTGTTTGGCCGTCCGTCTCGGGCCAGCCAAATACACATGCACAGTGTGCTCTCTCCAGTCTGGCACTGTGTTGCCACTCTATCCTGTACACTCTACTCTACACACTCTACTCTATGCCACTCTACTCTACACCATTCCATGCTTATCCACAAAATGCCACTCTATATCACTCCACTCTACTCTAAGCCATTGTACACTATTTCACTCCACCCTGTCACTCTACTCCACACCACTCAACTCCACACAACATATTGCCATTCTGCTCCACCCCACCCCACTCTATGGCACTCTGTGCAATTCTACTCTATGCCACTGCACGCTATAGAAATCAAATCTCTGGCACTCTATGCTGCTCCACTTTACGTCTCTCCACAAAAACACAATGCCGCTCTACGCCACTCTACTCTACACCACTCCAGTCTATGCCACTATACTTCTCTCTACAATGCACCACTCTATTCTGATGCTTTTCTCAATTCAATTCTACTGTATGCCACTTCATCCTGTGCTACTCCGTTCTATACCACTCTACCGTGTGCCGCGCTAACCTAGGCTACTCCGCACCAATCCATTTTACTCCACTATCCTCTATGCCACTCTACTCTATGCCACACCACTAACCTTTAGCCATGCTGAACAGCAGCTACTCTGCTATACAAAATTGCTTAAAGACATTGAGAAAGCCAGTAGCTCTCTCATAGGCAAGACCTATTGGCTTTGCCAGTGCTTGTTCACACTTTGAGTCAATAGTCACGTATGCTGTCTACCATATGCCATGGTAGTTCCTCGTTTATTCTGCTAATATGGAAACATTGTGTTGTTGTAGCCCAGCATAGGACACCTTGGTACATTGTTTCGATTCGTATTTACTATCAATGTGTTTGGCCCTACCAGGTTACATATTATAGATTTTTTTATTGGTAACTGAAAAATAGAGCCAGTTTCCACTGTATCCTGCTTCAAATAAATACTTGCTTTGTATTCTAGTAAAGCCAACATTGAACTATTGCACATTACCAACTGACTTGATTTCGGACATTGAAAGCTTGTGCAACCAAGTATTGTTTCATGTCACCAATAAAAGTATTTATAAAGCATGGGTCCCTAGTAAGGGAATCCCTCGGCCATCAGGGAGAGAGGCAGCGTCTGTCCAAGGGGTCATCTCTTCGCACTATCCAGGCAGAGTGAGTCTCAAGTCCCTTCCGCATAGACCAGGCGGGCGGTCACTTGAGCGGCAGCTGGTATATGCAACAGGCGCTCCAACACTCGACCTCCGCACCACAAAAAGGCAGCGTTGCGGCTGCTGCTTTCTAACATGGTGTTTTAGCAGCTGATGTTTCCATAAAGACAGGCATGAAAATACAAAATGCCATGACGCTGGGAAAAGTAGTAAAATGAGCCATGTTTCAAAGAACTCAACAGTACATCTCTTGCTCCCGCATATACATTGAGTTCCATATCTGCCTTGCGTTTTTCACAAATAAATTGACGTCCCCGTTGCACCCTCCACCTATCGTGTATGCCTTAAAACTTCGGACGAAGGCAGAGGACAGCAGGAGGGATAGCTCTGATCCTGTCCAAGAAAGACACGAGATGGGGCGCATAATTAGCCCGACATTTTTTACTCAGCAAATTGCATCTCGCGCACATTAGTCTTGCAAATATAGCCGATTTATGCAATCTGCTAATGTACAAATAGGTGACCCTGGGACAAAGCGTCACCTCTCGGCTTTTATCATTATATAATTAAGAGGTAATGCTCCCGTCCCGCGCAGCAGGTGAGGAGAAGGGCCCTAGACTCAGTGACTGATGCCCACAGCTTCTTCTGTATAGTCTCTCCGAGCGTTCCATTTTAGACTACACGTTATTATCGTTATTTTAAAAAACAAAGGGAAATTCCTAATGTGGGACTGCTGTCAGGAATAATATTTGCAGTAGAGAAAAAAAGACCCGAACCCCATGCTTAGATTGTAAGCCTGTTTTTTGATGGATTGTTTTTTTTTCTTTATCATGTTGGACAAAACTTGGGGAGTTTGGTGCTTAAAGTACTGAGGGGACAGGGGGTTCGGGGTGGACAATGGCTAGCACAACTTACAAAGATCTAAAAGCGTGTGTTGTTCCTGCACTTCAATACATTAGAGCATCTTAATAGTCTTTTTCTACTCGTTCTGCCTGCTCGTTCCACTGGGGAGTTCCAGTTGTATGTTTCGCAGCCTGAACTGACTCATCGCTGCTTCAGGTTTCTGTCGCCCACATTCCCACATCCCAAAACATGACGTCATTATGGGTCTTCATTCAGAAAGCATTCCCTCCTGTTTTTTCTTCCATGAGAGCTCTGTTCTGTTGGCTATTTCACTCTGACTGAAGCTTGTTGCTTAGAGGGGTGTATCAGCGCCAGCCTGTAAGCAGCTAAATATTCATCGATCTGGGGTCGTGGCTGTTTATAGTGCATGCAGCAAGTGCGGATGCGCTGGAGCCCAGGGGTGTGATGGGCGCGCTAGCTCCGAAACATTGTTTTGCATTTAACTCCGGAACAGAAGGCGAGGGCGAGTTTTCTGGAGGGGCCCGCGGGAAGCAGGAGCAACGCTCTAGTCTTCCCGCGGGCCATTTCGGAAAGGAAGTGACGGCGAGGGACAGGGATTGGGGGAAAGGTAAGTGAGGGTGGGTTTAAGGGGTGGGAATAAAAGGGGTTGGGGGTGGAGGGACCGGCCTCTTTCCGCGCTGCCCATCGCGCGGTTAGTTTGGCCAGCCCCTGGGGAAGTTTTGTTGCGGGATTCAGGTAGTGTGGGGCCTCGGGCGGGGACGGTGGGCTGTTTGCTGCTATTTTCTTAAAATGTAGCCTTTTTGTCGTTGCGCGCGCTCCCTTCCCGCGCGGGCCCCTCATATTTCAGGGGGCGGCGATACGCTCCTTGCAAGCGGCTGCTCCCCCTTTTTTCTTGGACCGTGTTTCTTTTTTCTGCGACCGGGCCGCACCTGCGGCTCCGCGGCCGCTGCACCAGGTGGCAGTGATTAAGCCACCAGCGGCCCGCTGGGGCCCCGTCAGCAGGCCTTTTTAAGCCTAGCATTAATTACAATAGCGGCGGATCAGATTGTGCTGGTTCCGACCGCGGGGGCCCACTAAATAAAAAAATAAATAAATAAATAAAATAAAAAGATATATTACAAGACATAGTGAGTTTAATGTAAGTAACCAGGGAGTAGGAGAGGAAAGCCATAGTGAGACGCGGCCCTGGTGGGCTGCTGTGGAGGAGCAGACACCTATCGACACCTATCGGCGTGTGGGGGCCACGACACCGGCCGGTAGGGCCTAATTAGGACATAGGGACTGGACAGAACAGGCCAGTGCCCCCCCCCCAAAAAAAATATATATTTTAATAAGTGCACAATCTTAGGCAGTGGGAACAAGTTCCCACATAAAGTTGGCAACCTAACAGGTCCCCCTCCTGCCAGGCACAAGGGCACTGCCCCAGGGAGGCGTCAGGGTACGCAGGGCCCACGTAGTCTTCCCCAGTACATCTTTGGTGGCCCGCAGCAGGGGGTTGCAAACAGGCAAGGCTAGAAAGAACCTCTGGCGCCATGGCAACTAGCCACGACGCGGAGGCGGTACAAGCCGCGCCTCGCATTCTTGGCGAGGCGGGACGGGCTGACCTCCTCAGGCCTGGGGTTCTGGAACAGGCCTGGGTGGGGATGGTACGACCGGTGCGCGCCGCGTCCAGCCGAGTAGCGGCGGCGGTAGCCACATGCACATCCCCGGAGAGGGCCAAAAAGCCCCAAAAAGCGGCGGTGGGACGGGCGTGTGGCGCAAACTCCCCCACCAGCCAATTGGGAGATGGGGAGGGCCCCGCGGTCATGCTGGGCGCGGAAGGTCAATGCCAATGCAAGAGGTTGGCAGAAAGAAGGCAATACCAACGGGGCGCAACACGGCCCCGGCACGTTGGTCGGAAGCGCTAGATGGGTCTCCGGCGGCCTTCTCTACTCAGCAGGATCGGGGACAACACAGAGATGGTGGACGCCATGAGGGTCACGATGATATCTCTACTAACTACATGATGATGAGTGGGAGTGTAGAAAAACGGATGGATGTGTGCGAAGACGATGTGCTGGAACTTGACTATGAAGAGGAACTGGAGGAATGGGAAGGGGGGAGATCAGGGAGACAGAGGTACACAGCATAAGGGGGAGGGGAAGAGTACGCAGGAGCGGCGCAACCCCTCTCTCCGCTTCTATTTTTCAGGAACGGGACAGCAGCAGTGGTCCACATGAAAGGAGGCAAGACCAAGCACGGGGCCGAGGGACCCGGAAGGTTTCACAGCCTGTAGCTACACAAGGAAGAGGTAAAGGGCAATGGTGGTCGGTTTAGGGGGATGGCGCTAAAGGGGATGACGCTCCAATTTGCAAGTCCGTTGGGGGAGGGGACGGTTCGATACTTGACCCATTACCAGCTAAAGATAAGCAGGGCGGGGAGAAAGGCACAGAGCTGCAATGCAAAGCTACAACCAAGGGCGAGGGTGGGGACAAGGCAACAGGAGAGAAGTCAGGCACAGAAGAGAAGGAAGGGGGAGAGCACAAGAAGAGGCTACCCTATATGGGTCTGGCTATGCCATTGGGCTCACACGTAGCGGAGAAAACAAAGGAGGCATGAGTATGTAGATGTTTTTAAACTCTTACATAGGGACATACAAGCCAAAGAAGTGTCTAAGGAAGAGGAGTGGGAGTTGGCCCGTAGGCCGAGGGTGCCAATTAAAATGGATAATTGGACATCAGCGTTTTTGATTTTTGCAAGCATTTATTGCAAGAAATACCCTGACAGGGCTATAGCACTATTTAAATACATGGACATCATTAGGAAAGCGCAAATGCATTTTGGAGGTTTTGTCTGGCTGAGTTACGATGAGGAGTTCAGAGCTCGAGTGAGCATTAACCCAGATAAGCCATGAGGGGATGTAGACCCAGAATTGTGGATGCAGTGGATGGCGTCATCACAATCCACGGCATCGACAAATACGGCCAGTGGTTTATACGCCGTTTCAGGCACGTCCCACCCGGGGGGGCAGGCATGGGACAAAGAACAACACCTAGCACGACAAAAAGCGTGCTGGAATTTCAACAAGGGTTTCTACTCCAGACATCCTTGTAAATTTCAACATGACTGCTCCAAGTGCAGGGGCCGTCACCCGGTCACACAATGCTTTTTACTTTCCAGTCCCTCCGAGCAATGGAGGGCTACAAAAGGCAGAGGGACCCAGGGCGCTCCTGCTCCAAAGGGGGCCTACACCAGTTAGTTTAGACTTCATCTTACCATGGCTGCACAGATACCCGGATAGGGCAGCAGCGTTTAAGTTAGCAGAAGGTTTTCAGGAAGGTTTCAGGGTCAGCTACCAAGGCCCATGGGGGAGGCGCTGGGCAGACAATTTGCGGTCTGCGAAGGAACTACCACAGGTGGTGAAGAAAAAGCTGGACAAGGAACTGTCATTGGGCTGAATTGCGGGCCCATTTTATGAGTGGCCGAGTCAGAATTTGATGATATCCCCATTGGGAGTCGTGCCGAAGAAGGCCCAGGGTGAGTTCAGGTTGATCCATGGCCGGAGGGCACATCTGTTAACGATTTCATTGCAGCAGAAGACACCAGAGTGGTGTATGCATCTGTGGACGATGCTATTAAATTGGTCAGGGCGTGTGGCTATGGGGCAGAACTGACAAAATGCGATATACAATCAGCTTTCAGGCTATTGCCGATACACCCAGGGGATTTTGATTTGCTGGGGATGCAGTTTGAAGGAGCAATCTATGTGGACAGGGTCCTGCCCATGGATTGCGCAATTTCATGCGCCCTGTTTGAAGCCTTTAGCACCTTCATGCAGTGGGTCTTTTTTCAAGAGCAGTGGGCATTATGCGGTGACCCATTACTTGGATGATTTCCTTTTTTTAGGAAAGAAGGATTCGGGGGAGTGCCGGAAGGCTCTGACAAATTTTCAGGACATGGCACATCAGATGGGAGTGCCTTTGGCACCCGAAAAGACTGAAGGCCCCTCATCGCTTCTCACCTTTCTGGGTATTGAGTTAGACCCCAGTACAATGACGGCCAGATTACCGGCACAAAAAGTAACGGAGATGCTGGTTTTCTTGGGCATAGTGAAGGAGGCACGCAAAATCGATTTGCGAACAGCCCAGAAGCTGTTGGGGTACCTTAATTTTGCTTGTGGGGCAGTCAGGGGGGGGAGGACGTTTTGCAGGCGATTGGGGTTGTCCATGTCAGGCGCGGTTTTGCCACACCACCGAATAAGAGTGTCAATGGGACTCAGAGAGGATGTTAGGGTGTGGGAAACATTTCTGAAACAATTCAATGGGGTATCCGTGTGGTTCTGTGAGGAAGAGACAGTATGGCAGGTGCAGATATTTTCAGATGCGGCAGGAGCGCATGGATTTGGGATTTTCTGGGCTGGCAGGTGGTGCGCAGAGGCGTGGCCAGCACTTTGGTTACAACAAGGGAGGAGTATTGCTTTTCTCCCCTTCTGGTGGCCATGGCAGTATGGGGACACGAGTTAGCAAATAGGACAGTCTTATTCAGAATCGACAACATGGCTGTCGTGGAGCTGGTGAACAGACATAAGGCGAGGGATTTGAGGGTTTTGCGCTTGTTGCGCCGATTTATGTTGCAGTGCTTATCTCTGAATGTGATCTTTAAAGCTGTCCATATACCAGGAGTTTTCAACGAGGTTGCGGATTCCCTGTCTCGTTCACAGTGGCAGCGTTTCCGCAACCTGGCACCAGGAGCAGAACAGACCAAGACATCGGTCCCGGCAGACATTTGGGAATGGGGGGCATGATGATCACAGGGCTGGTGGAGATGTCTTTAGCGGAATCCACTCGGCGAAGTTACCGGCTGCCTGGTTGGATTTTCAGTTTTTTGAGCAGTTTGCAGGAAATTTTTGGGGACAGAGTGACAAACAGCTAGAGCATTGGGCGTTGCGCTTCGTGCTGTGCATGATTCAGAAAGGTTTATCAGCAGCCACTATCGGGGGTAAATTGGCAGGTGTATCGTTTTATGGGAAATTGTGTTTTGATCACGACCCGGCAAGAAACGATCTGTTGGGAAGGATGTTAAAAGGTTGGGGCAGAATTATAGCGGTAGAGGGTAGAGCGGCCAGGGAACCCATTGATTTTGATTTGTTACTGGAGTTGTTACACGTACTGCCGGTATGTTGCGCAGACGAATACGAGCTAGCACTTTTCCGCTTATGCATGGTGTGGATGTTTTTTGGAGCTTTTCGAGTGTCAGAGTTGTTGGGCGTTGGGGCAGCGGTTGGGATATGCTACAGGGAGGTGTGCGTGCACGGCGATCGATTGGGGATCTGGCTTAGACAATCGAAAACCAACCAGCTAGGCAAGGGAAAGTGGGTATGGTTAGAGAAAGGGGGCAACGGGTTGGCCTGCCCAGTTACGGAATGGAGCAAGTTTCAATACTCATGTATGTCGAACAGGGAAGCCGGGGTTTTTGTGCACAGATCAGGGTCCAAGCTCACCAGTTTTCAGCTTTTACGAGTATTGAGGATGGCGTTGGGACGTGTGGGACGCCGGGCCATGGATTTTGGCACGCACTCGTTTAGGATCGGGGCAGCTACGGCTGCAGCGCATTTGGGTTGGGACTGGGCAAAGATCAGGGCGATAGGCCGCTGGAGATCAAGGTGTTGTGAAAGATACGTTAGACCCTGAGATGTGAGGAGGGACAGCTGCAGGGTTTTTGGGCAGGGGGGGGTTTGATATTCAAAACACATGTTATAGTTATTTTTCCATTGCAGGAGATGCGTTTGGTCCATCGCAGGGCAAGACGGTAACATGGCTGGTCGGCCATTCATTTGTCCACTGGGCAGGGAAGTTCGCGGAGAAACAGATATATGGTCTGGCCCTGGGACTATCCAGCAGGCGGTACGAGGTGCTATGGTGGGGAAAGAGTGGCATGCGGTGGGGTAACCTGCTTCCTTTCATCACTGCTAACTTATTGAACTGGGGATGTCCGGATTTGTTAATCATCCATTTGGGAGAGAATGATCTGGTGAAATTATCAGGACTCACGCTACTGCAGCACATGCAGAGAGACTTGGAGATTCTCAAGCAAAAACTGCATGGTACATGCTTGGCGTGGACAGAATTTGTTCCACGTAGAGTGTGGAGAGGGGCAGTAAAGTATGGAGCCATGGAGCGGGCTCGAAGGAAGCTTAACAGAGCGATGAGGGTTTTTTGCTGGGCTCAAGGGATAAAAATACTGAAACATGAGAACATTACAGAGCAGGAGGTAGCACTATTCAGAGACGATGGTGTTCACCTGTCCACACTGGGAAATGCATACTATCTGACAGATCTGAGACTGCTGGTTGAGGAGTTGTGGGGAGAGAACTTGTGGATTACAAACAAGAAATGAGAAGTTCTGGTCGCAGTATCGTGGCCTTGGGGGGGGGGGGTTTGGGGCAGCAAAACGCCAAATGGGTTTGTGCTGGTTGGCAGTAGATGGGGGAGGGTGGTGAGTCAGATGCGGGCTTGGCCACCCTTCCAGGGAATAAACAAGCAGGTGAAGGCTCTGAGTGGGGGTACGCACGAACCAAATGGGGCATGAAAGGAAAAGGGGAGTGCGTAGGGGAATGGAAACGAAATAGGGGTTTGAAGGGGAAGGATGAGCGAGGAGATGTTAAAGGGAGTGCGTTATTAAAGTTACGGTTACGTTTAAAAGTTAATGGTTATGTTGCTTATGCAATTCTTTCCTAATAAATGACCTTTTACACTAGAACAGCTGTCACTGAATTATTTCCCGATGGAGGGGCCCGCGGGAAGGAAGTGACGGCGAGGGACAGGGATTGGGGGAAAGGTAAGTGGGGGTGGGTTTAAGGGGTGGGAATAAAAGGGGTTGGAGGGACCGGCCTCTTTCCGCGCTGCCCATCGCGCGGTTAGTTTGGCCTCCCTCCCACCCGGCAATTAGAAGAGCGATTGGAAGGACAGAAGTTAGAGTCGAATAGCAAAGGGGGGGAGGGTAATTGTCAGTTAGGGCAGGTTGCAGGGGTGAGTGAGCAGTAGATGGGGAGGGTGGTGAGTCAGATGCGGGCTTGGCCACCCTTCCAGGGAATAAACAAGCAGGTGAAGGCTCTGAGTGGGGGTACGCACGAACCAAATGGGGCATGAAAGGAAAAGGGGAGTGCGTAGGGGAATGGAAACGAAATAAGGGTTTGAAAGGGAAGGATGAGCGAGGAGATGTTACAGGCAGGGCGTTATTAAAGTTACGGTTACGTTTAAAAGTTAATGGTTATGTTGCTTATGCAATCCTGTCCTAATAAATTACCTTTTACACTAGAACAGCTGTCACTGAATTATTTCCCGATTGCCGCATTGGGGAACCTTTGCTTCAACACTACACAGCCTATAAGACTTCAGTAACTTTCAACAAAACAATCCGTATCACAAGGGACCGTATTAACCAATGTGTAGCCCCGTCACCTAGGATACGGAAACCTGAATTCAAAAACCAGAGCTGGCCTTGGCTCAGAGGCCAGTGTGAAACCAAATTTAGCTCCAGCCCCTACTGGTCCTCTCTAATCATTTTATGCATTACAAACTTGGGGCCAGTAGTGGGGAAGGTAGTAGGGTAGATTAAGGAACACCATGCAAAGAAAATAAAGTAAAATACAGATAAGGGGGTCAACAGTCTCTAGAAAAATATTTTAAGCACACTTTTCTCTGGACCTAAGTCATAAGGAGACTGCTGCAGGGAGCACGAGCACCTCTCCAGAGGCTGACACGCTGGATGTTGTCCCAGCTCGCGCTTGCTAAAGGCCGGTACTGACGAACACCTGTGCAATGGCCGCTCTGGAATGAAACCGTATCAATGTCTTTCAGGTGTAAGGCTTGGCTTCAATAAACTTTCTTCTATTTCTTGTCCGCTAGTGCATTAGAGAACTTGTAGTAGTGTAGCTCACGGAGTGCCACACGTTTCCGTACTAGTCCAACATGCTTAACCAACAAATGAAGAATACCAGCAAATTAGGACTAAATTTGCATTTATCAGTTGACGACACACAGCTTCATTTAAAAATTGTTCTGAACCAGAAGTGAAAAACCGAAAGAAGGCTTGTAAAGTGAATCAGGCATGGCTACCAAAAAACATCCCTTAATTTTAAACTAGGCAAAATAAAAATACCCCCAAACAAAAACAACACTCCTCACAACTGGATCTTGGACTCAAACCCATTAGGAATTAAACCAGTGACTGACAGGAAAAAGTGAAGTCCAGGCAAGCTGTCTTTACAAGGACCCTTTAGAAAAATTGTGCAATAGCAACTATGTATTACTGACACTTAAATACCAAGCATCAGAGAAATACCCATAATCTGTTGTCTAACGCATAGCTCCCCCTAATTACCTAGGCTGTGGAGGCTAGCTACCCCTACCTATCTAGACTATGGAGGCATTTAACTAATGTTACTT
This sequence comes from Pleurodeles waltl, assembly GCF_031143425.1. Lineage (NCBI taxonomy): Eukaryota > Metazoa > Chordata > Amphibia > Caudata > Salamandridae > Pleurodeles > Pleurodeles waltl. The sequence goes on along the minus strand of NC_090445.1, from coordinate 739,351,287 downwards.
CCTCCAAAGACAAATACGCTGGTCAGTCGAAGAGCCAGTTCATGAGGTCCTTCTTGAACTGAGCCAGCGAGGAAGACTGCCTGGGGTGAAGCGGTAGTGTGTTCCAGGTCTGGGCAGCGAGTTAGGAGAAGGATTTTCCTCCAGCCTTGTTCCGGATCCTAGAGATGGTGGCAAGGGCCAGTTGAGCAGAGCGGAGTTGCCTGGGGGGAGCATAAAAGGAGAGGGGGTGGTTGAGGAAGGCAGGTCTGATGTTAAGAAGGGCCATGTAAGTGTGTGTCATGAGTTTGAAAGTGATGAGTTTGTTGACAGGGAGCCAGTGTAGGTTTCCCAGGTGGGCAGAGAGATGTGGCTGTGGCAGGGGATGTCCAGGATGAGTCTGGCCGCAGCGTTCTGTATTCTCTTGAGTCTTGTTTGGAGTTTCTTGTTGATGCCGGCATTAAGAGTACATTGCTGTAGTAGAGTTTACTGCTGAAAAGTGCAGGGGTGACTGTTCTTACATCAACAGGAATCCACTTGAAAATATTCCAAAGCAGGCAGAGTGTGTGAAAGCACGAGGATGAGATGGTGCTTACGTGGCGGGCCGTAGACCGCAACTAGTTGAGATTGATGCAGAGGTAGCGTGCACGGTCGGTGGGGGATGGGGCAGTTCTGAAGACAGTGATCCACTAGGAGTCATCCCAGGCGGCAGGGGAGGGGCCCTGGATGAGGATCTCCATCTTATCTGAGTTGAGGTTGAGGCAGCTGCCTTTCATCCAGTTGGCAACTGCCTTCATTCAGTTGTGAAAGATGCTTTTGGCTGTTAATGTTTCGTCATTGAGGAAGACAATTAGCTGTGTGTCATCGACATATGAGACGATGTTGAGCCCGTGGTGTCTGACAATCTTGGCAAGTGGAGTCATGTAGACATTGAAGAGGGTGGGACTTGAAGAGGAGCCCTGGGGTACTCCACATGCTGGTTTCCATCGGTTTCAAGGAGAAAGGTGAGAGCCTGACTCTCTGAGTTCGGCCGGTGAGGAAGGAGCGGATCCACTCCAGGGCTTTGCCGCAAATGTCGGAGTCGTGTAGTCTGGTGCACAAGCTGGTGTGGGAGACAGTGTCGAAAGTGGCAGAGAGGTCAAGGAGGATGAGAGAAGCTGTTTCATCCTGGTTCAATAAGGCACGGATGTCATCCGTGGCTGCTAGGAATGCAGTTTCGGTGCTGTGGTTGTTCCTGAAGCCGGATTGGGAGGGCTCTAGCATGTGGTTCGTCTTGATGAACTCCATGAGCTGTGTGTTGATCGCTTTTTCGATTACCTACCTTGGCTGGAAAAGGGAGCAGTGAGATCGGTCTGTAGTTCTTCAGCTCTGTGGGGTCTGTGGAGGGTTTCTTCAGTAGGGGGTTTATCTCTGTGTGTTTCCAGTCATCCAGGTAGGTGACAGTCTCGATGGAGTGACTGATTGTGTGGCATAGTTTGGGTGTGATGGTGGCGCCGGCTCGGTTGAAGATGTGGTGGGGGCATGGGTCCAAGGGTGCCCCAGAGTGGATGGTACACATGAGCTTCAGGGTGTCTTCCGGGTTGAGGAGGGTCCAGTGGTTCAGGGTCGGCAAGGGGTTGGAGTCCATGGTGGGGCTGGTGGGTGGGGTGGGGTGGGGTGGGTCTTTGCTTGTGAATCCTTTGTAGATGCCCTGGATTTTCCGGTGGAAGAAGGTGGCAAGGTTGTTGCAGAGGTCTTCAGAAGGGGGATGTGTGAGGTGTCTGTGCCGGGTTTAGCAAATTCTTTGACTATGGTGAAGAGTTCCTTGCTGTTGTGTGCATTAGCGTTGATGCGCTCCTGAATGGCTGATTTTCTAGCTGATCTGATGAGCCGGAGGTGTGATGTGATGGTGTCTTTGAAGGCTTTGTTGTCTGTTGTGCTCTTACTGCTTCTCCACTTTTTCTAGTTGTCTGCAGGCGCTCGTGGATTCTTGGAGGTCAGGGGAGATCCGGTTGGGTCTTCTGTGGTGTTGATTGCTGGCAATGTTGGCGCAGTTGGCGATCCATTGGTGGTGGTTGTGAGCCGAGGTGTTGGCATCTGTGGTGTCTGGTGGTGGGGAGTGGCGGAGAGCGGTGGTGAGCTGGTCTTCGGTGACCTTGGTACAATTTCTGCAGGGGGGCAGGGGCAGTGGGCGTGGTGCTGTTCGGTGGTCTGAGTGAAGGAGAAATGGACACAGTGGTGGTCGGTCTAGTGGAGTTCTGAGGTGTGTGAGAAGGAGATGTGGTTTCCAGAGGAGAAGAAGGGGTCGAGGTTGTGGGTCATTGTCTGACCTTAACTATAAGAGGCTTCTTTAAAAAACATTTGCAGTATTTAACACCCTACTTGTGTACTCCACCATAAGGAGGAATGGTAACCCAAGGGAAGTCCCAGCCAGCATCCACCTTCAAAAGAAGCCCAGCGCTATGGGCCAATGTGTCCAGGAGGCAAGGCAAAGGCAGTGCAAGTATGTTTCCCTACCATAGGGCAGGGACTGGAGGTTTGCTAATGATTATTGCAGGGTGCTGTCCAAGGTTCTGCTGCTGCTCTCTAGTGGAACATTAACCTTCTGCTAAGAGTGATTGTAAAAAACTGCCATCAACGAAACCTCCATGATCAATTACACCACCCTGTGCTCATGGTCCTCTGCACTTCTGCTTCAGTGACCAAGCGCAGTGCAGTGTAATGCTGTGTCAATCTTTCGTCCTTTGTTTGCCTGTGCCAGCTTCGCCATCTCTAGGCATGTTTCACAAATGCCGGTGCCAGTTTTAGCACCCATCAGTAGATCTCAACATTGAACGTTTCACATCACATTTGATTCTCATTGGTCCAAAGAAAGTAGCCTCAAAAATAAGGCGCCCCCTTGATCCGCTAGCCACCAAGTTACGCGTAGAAGGCAGTAACTTTTTATTACTTCACATCCCTCTGACAAAGAATGACAGACAGGATTGGATCTGCAGAAATGTGTGAGACAGAGGGAACTGCACACCTTGAGGACCGTGACTGAGAAAAGTCAACCTCTTGTCTTATTGCAGAAGAGTTTGGTATTCGAAAGGTGTCTATGAGAGAAGAACATACAACCCATTCCAGCAATCATTCAGGAACTGGCCTCTGTACTTGGGGGACATTATAGGGTCTTAAATGAGGAGGCATAGGCTGACCCCGAATCTACAGGTCAAAAGACAGACTACACTATTGTTAAGCATAAACTAATACTGGCTGGGCTGTGAACTATAGGGACATCCCATCGCGCTGGCTCCCCTGGTTACACTCTTGAAACAAGGCAGCACTTGGCGGGAAGCAGCGAAAACGAAAAACCCGGGGCCGCCAGCGCCATTGGTTGTGCAGATGAGTGACAGTGAGACGGATGTGGCAGGCTTTGCTAGGAGCGACACAAGCAATAATCCACGAGTGCACTTTTAGAGGGGCTTCTCCCTCATTATTCACATGAACATTTCCACCCTCCACACCCCATTCTCCACCCAGTCTTGTGCGACTGTCCTTCCGGTCCACTCTTCACACAATGCAGGCAGCAACAGGGCACCGTTGACCCATCACATTATCGTGGTACGTATTCGGCCACAGTATGCCACGGCACCAATTAGTTGTTCATAAGAAAATAGATACGAAATCAGTCTTTCATTCAAAACACAGGAAGGTATAGATCAGTGTTTAGATATCGTCGAATTTTCCAAACATCAGCAGAACCTTACTGTGCTAACAATAAGGTGTAAGGCTTGCAAACACCACGCTTGTATTTCACTGTTGTCCCGGGACCTCTGGCTCGAGTGGAACAGGGAACCGCAAAGTGGATGTTGTCCGGTATTAATTCCCTGCCAGAGGCTCACCGCTGTACTGCTGCCTGGCAACCTTCACTGTGCTGAAACACCGCCCTCTGCCTTTCTCTGCTGCGAATTGTTGGCTGTTTTTATTTAAACGAGCAGGTAGACGTAGGTCACATGCAAACGATCATGATGGAAACTTTGATTCACAAATACATTACATTTCGTACCTGTAATTTCTGAATGGGAAGACATAATTAGTTTGTTCTTGGTGTCTTTGGAATCACAATTTAAAATACTAACTTATGGTGAAATCGGATTTTAAAATGCAATTCTGAAAAATACATTTTTATCAAGTTAACATTTTCTTGCCTCGGCCATTTGGTGCCTGCAGCCTGTCTCTGATCACATGACTGCGTGTAGTTGGCAGCTGCGATTTGTGTATTCCTCCTAGACAGCCAGATACAATGGGAGCTTAGATGTGACTTGATTGGCTGTCACTAGCAGGATGGGAGGGAGGAACTGGACACAGAATCACTAACACCTGAATAGGGTGTGTCCTGCCCACAAAAAATACCTAACAACTCTGCTTTGTCAATTTAGCCAGCTTTGGGCAAGTGCAGAGGAGGGAGGGAATTCCTTGCACTTCAAAGCCACTGTCTAGAAGCTTCTCACACTTTCTAGACCCCGGTGACCAGGGTATATAAGATTCTAGACTTGTAGATACTCTTCCAGGAAGAAGGCCTGCTGTGCTGCTGAAGGACTGCCCCTCTGTTGGACTGCACTTTGCTTGTCTCCTGCTTTGCTGTGCTGACCTGCTGCCCTCTTGCCTGAGTGAGAAAGACTGGGCCTGCATCTCTTGAACCCAGAACCCAGAGTGACTCCAAGGGCTAGTGGTCTGAAGCCTCGGGGACATAATAGGCTTGCAAAGACCCTACCTCTGCATCAGGACTCTGCCATTGGTGAGTCAACCCTGCAAAGTGGTGGCGCTCAAGTACTGGACCCTTGGAGGTGAGCCTAGGGTGCTCTGCCAGACTCTGGATCAAGCGGAACTGATGCATTTTTTTCTGCTGCCCGGTGCTAACCTGAGTAGAACCCTCTCATCGCAGTTGCTGTGTGGATTGGAGTCATCATAAAGACACATCCCCAACGCAACCTGCTTCTCATTTGGAACCACTGCTGCACGATGCTTCCTTGGCACATGCCCTCACATCTCTCATTGACAACAGCCTTGACGATGACACCAGACTCCACATCGCAGCCTCACAGGTCTTCAGAACTAACGCATTGCCCTGACTGCGTGTCACATTCCAAACAATGGATTTTGCATGGCAAGCCCCTGCTGATGGGATCCTCGACATTGAAGCAACAGGACCTTGCACCACTGCCTTGCCGCATCTCAGAACCGACGCATCACCTCAGCTGCATGATGCATCTTTGATACAGGTCCACACAATGCTCTGCAAACCAGGATTGAAGGTACTTTTGTACTGCAGGCCTAATTGCGTCCCTGTAGCTGCCCCGTGCTCCATTGCAGTCTGCCTGAACTTGTGGTTTTGTCCTGGTCTGGTCCAACCAGATATCCACAGTTGGCACTTTATGCCTTTCAGTGATATTTTTACCTAAAACTTTATAATTCAATATCTCCTACTAATAGGATTTTGGTCGTTTTGGTCTTGTTTTATTTATTAAAAACCTATTCTATTCTTCTAATTCTGTTGTGGGCTCTTTCATGGTGTCTTTTCAATGTGTTACTGTTTGAAGTGCTGCACAAATACTTTACACAGTAGTGAGTGATCTGTGCCAAGGGGGTTGAGCACAGGTTTATTTGGGGTTTGCTGTGCCTTACCTTGGCAAGGATTGTGGTTGCTGCTTGATCAGAGCTCACATCCTCTGTCAACCAACAACTCAATTTATTTCACTACCTTACTAAATTGGAACCTACTGACATCACTATAGCATGCTCTCAACTCACCAAATGTATGCGTTTTGCAGCATGACCTCAAATGGTTACATAAAGCAGGTTATAGAAATAAGTAATTGGATAGGCAGATGAAATGAAACACTTTTTGTAGCTCAATGGATCTGAATTATATTGAGGCGTTATTTATTACCAAGTCAAGGATATTTACCATGTTTACCTCAGGAGGATGAGACAGCACATTCACAATTCAAACCTTTGATCTTTGTGGCTGGTTCATTGAGCTATCTTACCCAAGAAAATGAGGTACATCAACTCCCAATTGAAATGTCTTCATTGAAAATTACTTTTAAAAGCTTTGTGAGGTTGGCAATAGGTAACTATTGGTGGTCATTTCAATTCGGGTGGGAGAAGAGTAAGCTTACATATTTTGCACATCAGAAAGGTTGTAAAATAATGTAATCTAAAAACTATGTTTGTGAGACAATGCCTTCATAAAAAATGAGTTTTTGCTGAGATTATGTGGAGCACGACCCCATACTTACATTTTTTAATCTTGAAGTTTAAACTCTGCAACGTTCATAAACATTGCAAAGATTGTAAAGATTTGAAGAAAACATCAGATTTTAAGAGAAAACACTTTTTCACCCTATGGAAATGTCAATACTGTGAAAATGATGTATGCTTTAGGTATGGACAAACATGAGTTTTTAGAGATCTGTGGTTTTTTGAGTACCGAATAGCAGTCCGTGGTGAAGGTACAAATATAGCAGCCCTGAAGGGCTCTTCGCTAGTGAAAATGAGGATGGCATTTGCACAAGCTCTCTGAAATTCTACATATCGAGATAAAATTGCACAGCACAAGATACACGTGTATTGTGTGAGCTCAGTGTAATTGCCTCACTACTTGTAAAGCACTGCAAAGTACAAATCAGGATGGCAGAGCATTGTGAGAAATCTGTTTCAGCACCGGGAATATGATTACAACATGCAGATCAGACGAGATTGGCATACAATGTGAGCCATATTGATCACCGCCTGCAATACCATCATTGATACTTCTCACACGGAGCAAGCAGTGTCTGAAATCCTGGCACCAGCAGGAGTGCTACCTAGATATCCCATTTTAAATATCATGATGGATGCTGCAAACCAGTCCATTGTGTTTCACCCACTATTCTACGCTTGACAGATCAGCCATATACAAACCCGTCTTGGACCTGCTCCAACAGGAGCAGTCCAGCGTGAACTTCAGAACCAGGTTCCCTCCTGACAGGAACACAAGAAGTCCTATCAGTGAGGTATTGCTTGTGCCCTGTGGCACAGTCATCTTTGGACCCACATTGGGGAAAACCATCACACGTAAGTGTGTCTCCTGCAACAAGAACAACATGATGGACGAAATGCTTGAAACACAGCTACTGCCAACCACTTGGGCTTCATCTCACTCTCCATTTTTCACCCACTATACCAATTTAAACAGAGTCTAGTAATAGCCTTCAAAAGGTATAATAGGCCTTGTCAGTAAAAGACAATCATGATACTGAGCTTGCCGGTCAACATTTAGATCAACATTTCATCCCTTGGACAAGGTAATTGACCAACACTTTCAGCTACGTTTGTGCTATAGGAATACCAAATACATCCTTTCAACACCAAGCCAATGTACAAATGCATGTTGATGATACTCAAATTCATCTCTGGCTAGGCAACCACCTGAACAATCACCCTAGCAGTACCACATGTTTAATCATGTGCTTCACTGGATAGAGTGGACAATCCTGTATATGAATGGAGACAATACTGAGATCCACGTAGTAGGTAGTCCTGAGCCCAGCACAGTAACTTTCAACATGGCCTTGGCCTGGAGCCCCACACGCACCATCAACCACCCAAAAAGCCAAGAACCTATGGAACAGTGCTTAATTTGAGGCAGTGGTTTCAGGTACTCAGCACTGGCACATAATTCTCAATACTGGGGACTAATGACAAATGACCACATAGTCGCACTGTCCAATTTTGAAATGGCAGTGATGACAAGAGCAATTGGTGATGCAAGCTGCAGTGGCCTCCTGGGAAGGGTCCTGAGACTTACGTTTTTACAAATGAATTACTGATATGGATACATTTTGACTCATAACTCTCTTTCATTCCCCATGTTAACAAAGTTGTCAAAGGAATCAATCTCTAGCTCTTTATTGTGTGAAAAATACTCTTCTTTTTCAAAATTATCACCCAGTGGAATTAACAAGAGTCCTTCTCATAGGAAGGTTGGACTGCTACAACATAAGTTACATGACCCTACCCAGAAAATTCATCTCCAATCTCCCAAGGCTACAGAACCAGAAAGTCAGAGCTCGCCTACCTGTTTACAGATGCAACTACCTGGGGCTAACTTTATACACACATAACCTACGAACTTTTATCCCTGCACACTGATAGGGTTATGTTCTATTAATCTTTATATGTAAAAAGATTTACAACCATAATGTTTTTGAAAATGCTTGTATAAATGATATTCATGTGTGGGCTACTATTATTAAAATTTACTATTGCTTTCATTCAGCTCTGATCTGTATAAACTTGCCTTCTGCCTCAAAGCATGGAAAAGTCTCGTACTATATTCTCACTACTTCATGCACATCTCGTTATCGGCTTCAGAAATGAAAACTTGTCTTTTAGGGCGTCATTGTATACAAAACCGATTCCCTGGAACATTCTGACAGACTGTAAGCACCCTACGCATGAATTTGGACTATTGACTTTGAGAAGGGTGTGCTCACCTCAGCTAACAAGAGGAAAGGTATTGCATATGGGGTTGGGGTGCACTTCTAGATATCGGCAGAAAATATCCTGCAAGCTTCTGTTGACACATTAATATGTTAGGAATTTTCTTCCTGGTTACGTTTGTAAAAATTGCATGTGCTAATTTTGGTATGTGTTGTCGCCATATCTGCTTACCCTGCATTATACTGTAGATTAATCTATTATAAACATTTTGAAAAAAATGTATTTGGGTATTCTTTGTCATTCCAGAACCAAAGTGAGAGGCATCACACATATAAATTGCACTGAAAGAGTTTCTGGCAGGCTGGAAGCAGTCTCAATGACGACCTGTTCTCCACTACTTGGCCCATGGAGTGTCTGTGAGACCCTGTCTGTTTTCCTGCCTCTGTGGCTTTTCAGGCTATCCATATTGGTGAGATGGTCACAGGAATTCTAACCGGGGGATTAGCCCTAAATTCCTTTTGGCTTGAAATACACATAAATGGCCTCATTGTGAGTTTGGCAGTCCCACCGCAGGACAGCCAAACTGACGGGGAGGAAGCCACTGCCATCACCCTATTACAATGTTCCCACCGGTCTGACCATCGTGAACATTGCAATAGAGCGTTCCCACCAGTCAGACTGGCAGGAACAGTGCTACGAGACAGCACTCGGCTCCCTTAAAGGAGCCGAATGCTATCTCATAGCACAGAGGGGGACGACCAGCAAAGCAGACAGTGCGCATTCCAATGGTGCTGGGCGGGGAAGACCCCTGCACTGTCCATGCCAATGGCCTGAGCACAGCAGGCCCCCGTGGCCCCCAGCACACCCTCACCGCCAGCCTTTCTATGCTGGTGAAACTGCCATGGAAAGGCTGGCAGTGAGGGGAGTTGTAATCAGCCAGGTGTAACTCTGACCACCGTCATGCCATCCGGAACCATGTTCCCAGGAGGGACGGCTGTCCCCTGGCGGTTCCGCCCACCAGTGTTGTAATTGGCGGGCGGTCTTCATACCGCCTCACTCGTAATGAAGACCTAAGTCTGTCTTGAAGGCCCACAAATGGCTTCCACTGGAAGCCAATCTAAAACTAAAGGCCCTATGCACCTTTCAAATGCCGTAATAAGACAAAGATCCAAATTATCCGCAGATACAGGTCCCTCGTCACAAGCTAGCCAGAAACCTCACATCAGCATCTGCTCACCTGATCCACCAACTTTCAGTACATGGATTGAAACATTGAAGCAGATCCATCGAAGTGCAGGACCTTAAACTTTGGAATGCTCCCCTCCCCCCCACCTTCCCAGATAACTGAACCTAACTCCTTATAATACACGAGATTCTGCCAAACCTGTATACATGCCTGTTGGAAGTGGCCAGTTCTGGGTGGCCGTGCCCCAGCCATGCAGAACCTACCACTCCCCCCAGGGTGGATGATTACACTCACTGTATAATCTGCTCTCACCCTTGGGTAGTTTAGCGCTGAGCAGTCAGGCGTATCACAGAGGCAATGTGGGAAGCATTGGCACAGCACTCCCCCAATAAATACACTGAGCATAACAAAAGAGACTTCAACACGTGCTGTATGTAAATAAAGATTGTATTCAACAGACACAATAATTAACACAATATTAACATTGTTACCTTCCGGGCATATATCACACTGCAATATTACTATCAGTACTAGGCCCAAACCCAGATTAAAAAGACATAAGTAGTATACTACTGGTGGGGTAACGTAGGAGAGGTCCTACGTTACCCTCATAGCACCTTTATGCTGTACATAAAGTTGTTAACCCTAGGTCCACTCTGGAAATTATTATAATGCAATGCCACACAATTTAGGGTGCACCCCAGATCACGACAATATTAGAAATGTGTACCAACAGATAATGACAACACTTTTAAGCAGCATCATGGGCCAAGGACGCACGGGTAAAACCAATGTCAAACATAGTATTCTGTTGGCAAGCAATCAACATGTAAAGCAACACCGCTGATCGATGTAATTGCTATCAGACAGTCCTCAGGCAGTCACTCCCCCACGCACACATTCACTCAGCACTGATTCGTGGTGCCCCGGGTATCAGGCAGGTTCGTATGGAACACAATCATACACCCACGCATGCAGCACGGTAATGCGGTGCCACTGATATACGGCAGGTCAATTGATAGCACAATGCAGACCCCGTGGCCCAAGCCATACTCCACCCTCCAGCTCACCCCAACTACCCCACACACACGGGTTGGAGAGAAATCACCCTCCCACTGATACTAGGCCGATTACGGCAGGGGTCACACTTAGTCAGAATCCCAGAGGAGAAGGTGGGAGGTAGGTAGCTGGATTAATTAGGAGGCTGTTGGCAAATGGGGGGTTTGGCCACCACTCGGGAAGTTCAACCCCAGGATACGGAGCAGGAGCGGCGGAGGGCATTAGTTTGTACAACCCAAGGATTCCGTAATGTGCCTTCCAGCACCATCCCAGGGCTGCAAAGCACCGGGGAAGAAGGTCACACGGTCTCTTGACCCACTTCGGTTTGCTCTCTGAAGTGTTCTATCAGCCCAGTCAATTACCCTCACCACCCAGGCACGGTCTGGGCAATGCAATCTGGCAATACAATGTCATCAGGGGCCAGGTGAGGAGAGAGCAGGTAGTTCACTGCAAGGAGGGCCAAAAAGGAACTAACAATGAAGTGGAATGTAGCAGGGGAGCCTCTTGAAGAGAGAGGCACCCCATCAGGTACAAGACGTCAGAGACTCACCCAGGCAATCAGGGCACAATGCCTGGTGAGCTTTGATCCTGATCACACAAGACAGTTCTGGTCACACACAATGAAGAGTTATGAATTTTGTGCCTCCCTGGAAATGAGGCGCAACACCTGGTATGCGTTGATGCAAGTTGCACCAGACAGGTCAATCACAATGAAGAGTTATAAATTCCATGCCTCTAGGGAAATGAGGCACAACGCCTGGTGCATGTTGCTATGGGTTGCACCAGACAGTTCTGATGACACACAACAAGGAGATACAAATTCTGTGCCTCCCTGGAAATAAGGCACAACACCCATTGGGGGTTGATACGGGTCGCACCAGACAAGTCCAGTCAAATGCACAGGCTCAAGTCAGCAGTGCTGCACGAGGTAGAATGAGGCACTCCTACTACTGCACCCTCACCTCTGAGGGTCGCCCCTGTGACTCTGACCCCGTACGCATTGAGCATGCAGTCAGTGTGTTGCACGAGAGAGATGCAGCACTTTCAACAAAGCAGGCCAATGCGGGGTCCACAACTGGTGAATCCAATCACCACCAAGAGGACACCTATGCATGTTGAGGCCACACGATCTGGGGACCACACTCCTTAGATGCAGGCAGTGCTCTTCGGGCTCTGCCCCAGGCAATTCGGTCTTCAGGGACAGTCCTTAGTTCCACAAGCACGCCGTGTTACCAGTTGTGATTCAGCAAATTACATTGGCACTTATGAGGACACCGCTCTCCAGCTGTCACAAATAGTTGGCGTGGGACCCTCGCGGGAGGTCTATGATGTTCCTGAGACCTCCACAAGAGAACAGGCGGAAAGCCAAAAACCTCTTTGAGAGCACACTTCAAGGTGCAACACAGCAGCAGGTTAGTCAGCCCAGGCCAGACACTGTTCAGGAATGCTGTGCGGCCCCTTCCAATGACAGTAATCCTCCTTGTGCACAACAGATTCCTCTGGCAGTGTGCACTGCTCGGACTAGGCTCTCCGGTCCCACATCCTCACAAGGGTATCTCTACCCTGCTGAAGTATGGCACCAGTAGTTATACTGTAGTGAACCTTTGAAGTTGAGGGTGGTTCAGAGGTTCTCCCTTTGAAGCACAGATATCTCCCCCAAATTCCGGTCATGTCTGCCATGGGGACATGGAATGCAGATCTTAATCTTTAGTGGGGCCATGATCTGGCTCCCAAAAGCCAAGTGTCAAAACCTCTCCCTCCATTTTATCCAGCCAGGCCCTCAAATGGCAGAGGTCTGTTGTTTATTACTGTTAGACCTGACAGCCTTAGGGTGGTCACCCCTAACTTTTTGCCTGCCTCCCTCCACTTTTGAGATACTGTTTTTGTTGGTTTTTAGACTCTGCGCACTTTACCACTGCTAACCAGTGCTAAAGGGCATATGCTCCTTCCCTTTAAACATGGTAACATTGGATCACACCCAACTGGGCTATTTAATTTACATATAAGTCCCTAGTAGAGTGCACTATATGTGCCCAGGGCCTGTAGATTAAAAGCTACTATTGGGCCTGCAGCACTGATTGTGCCACCCACTTAAGTATCCCCTTAACCTTGTCTCAGGCCTGCCGTTGCAAGGCCTGTGTGTGCAGTTTCACTGCCAATTTGATTGCCATTTTAAAGTACTTGCCAAGCCTAAAACTCCCCGTTTTCTACATATAAGTCACCACTAAGGTGTGCCCTAGATGACCCCTAGGGCAGGGTGCTGTCTAGGTAAAAGGCAGGACAGATACCTGTGTAGTTTACATGTCCTGGGAGTGTAAAACACCTACATTTGTTTTTACACTACTGTGAGGCCTGCTCCCTTCATAGGCTAACATTGGGGCTGCCCTCATACATTGTTTGAGTGGTAGCTGCTGATCTGAAAGGAGTAGGCAGGTCATATTTAGTATGGCCAGAATGGTAACACAAAATCCTTCTGACTGGTGAAGTTGGATTTAATATTACTATTTTAGAAATGTCACTTTTAGAAAGTGAGCATTTCTCTGCACTTAAATCTTTCTGTGCCTTACAATCCACGTCTAGTTGGGTTTAGTTGTCAGCTCCTTGTGCATTCACTCAGACACACCCCAAACACAGGATACTCAGCCTCACTTGCATACATCTGCATTTTGAATGGGTCTTCCTGGGCTGGGAGGGTGGAGGGCCTGCTCTCCCACAAAGGACTGCCACACCCCCTACTGGGACCCTGGCAGACAGGATTGAACTGAAAGGGGACCTGGTGCACTTCTTAGCCACTCTTTGAAGTCTCCCCCACTTCCAAGGCACATTTGGGTATAAAACAGGGCGTCTGCCCTACCAACTCAGACACTTCCTGGAGAAGATACCTGAACCAGAACCTGCACCCTGACAAGAAGAACTGCCTGGCTGCCCAAAGGACTCACGTGACTGCTTTCTGAAGAGGACTGCTGCCTTGCTGTTGCCCTGCTGTCTCGCTGCTCTCTTTTTGTGCTGCAGAAGTGCTCTTCAAGGGCTTGGATAGAGCTTGCCTCCTGTTCCCTGAAGTCTCAGGACCAAAAAGACTTATCTCCTGCAGCTGAAATCCCCACGCGGTGAAAATTAGACGCACCGCCTGCCAAGAACGACGCACAGCCTGCTCGCGGTGAAAAATTCACCGCACGCCGAGACCGGAACGACGCAGCCCCAACTTCACGACAGAAGATCGATGCAGCACCAGCGACGCGACCGGAACTTCGACGCACGGCCCTACTGGATCGACGCAAGCCGGCTCAGAACTACTACGTCTGACTTCCTGAGAGGAATCGACGCAGCGCCTGCCGTGCGGAAGAAAATTCTACTCATCACCTACTGGAATCGCCGCAGCCCCTGTGACTTTGCTCTGTAACCCCAGGATTCCACGCATCGTCCCCGGGGCGTCTGAAAACCCCGCAACCCGAAGAGGATCCAAGTCTGTGCTCCGGAAATCGACGCAACGTCTTCCCCATGTGGAAAATAACGACGCAAGTCTGTGTGCAAAGGGGCGAAACCGACGCACACTTATCGTTTTCCACGCACCTCCTCCTCTGCAGTCCCTTGCGAGGATTTTTTAATGCAAACCAGGTACTTTGCTCTGCAAGAGACACTTGCTGTTTCTAGGAGAACTTAAGACACTTTTTATTGCTTTTACAGTAATATTTCAACTCTAAGACACTTGATATCACTTACAGTTATATCTCTACATTTGCTTATTTCATCTTTAATCGTTTTGACCTGTATTTATCCAGATAAATATTATGTATTTTTCTAAACACTGTGTGGTGTATGTTTGTGGTGTCATATCGTGGTATTGTATGATTTATTGGCCAAATACTTTACAGATTGCCTTCTAAGTTAAGCCTGACTGCTCAGTGCCAAGCTACCAGAGGGTGGGCACAGGATAATTTGGATTGTGTGTGACTTACCCTGACTAGAGTGAGGGTCCTTGCTTGGACAGGGGGTAACCTGACTGCCAACCAAATACCCTATTTCTGACCATAACTGTTGCTGGGGAATGCACAGACGTGCTCCCCCAGCCTCCTGTGTGGATGAGAGCCAAGTAGAAAGGCACAAATCAAATTTTAGAGCAGAGAAATGCCCACTTTGCAGAGGCAGCATTTCTAAGCTAACAATGACAAAACCACCTTTACCATAGAAGGGGGTTTGTCATTTCAAATCCAATGATAGAAAACATTATGGAGGTGCTCCACTGCATTCCACTTTTGCAGTTTTGAGTGATTTCAATCAGTTTCCCATGTTAACCTAATGGGAAGAGCAACCTTCAGAGGTAGGAAAAACACACAAGGGTAATCTTCACTACTTAGGTAGAGATCGCCTCCGTGTTCCTGCCCTGCCTTTCACCTACTACTTGCTTCTCCCCTTCAGGACTTACCCTAGGGGTGCCCTGTTGGTAGTGGATGGTCTCCTCGGGGTTGGCTGGGGATTTAGAAAGGCCAACCAAAGCATGCATGTAAAGATGCTCACACAGGCCTGCAATGGCAGGCTGGATACATGTTTAAAACACCAAGGTGCAAAAGAGCATATTCAGGCCTGCAATGGCAGGTTTAGCATGTTTGAAAACACCTTTGGTGCAAGTGCGCACACACATTGGCCTGAAATGACATGCTGGACACATGTTTACAACACCATGGTGCAAGTGTGCACACTCAGGCCTGCAATGGCAGGCTTAGCACAGGTTTGAAAACCCCCTTGGTGCAAGTGAGAATGCTTGGTAAGCCTCACTTCCTAACATGTGTAGGAAGGGCACGTGCACTTTCACACTGTACTTACAGTGGGAAAGTGCCCAGAGCCCTAAAGCCACTAAAAGAGAATCGGACAAACCTATGAGAAGAGCCGATCTCCAATGTAGGGAAAATGCATGTGGGGGTTCTTCCCTACCAGGGCATGGAACACCTATGTGTACTTCTCCAGCCTCTAGGGGGGTGTTCTAGGGGTAGTGGATGGCCCACTCAGAGTTGGCAAAGGAGTGAGTAATGCCAACCTAAGTACAAGTGCAACTATGCCTCCGCAGGCCTGCAATGGTGGGCCTGATATCTGTTTGACAGGCTATTCTAATGGTGGGCACACAGTTCAGTGTACCACCACTAGCCAGGGTGTACCCACCCCAGGTATGTGGTGTACCTTTTTACAGGGGACACCTGGGTACAGCACATAAACCAATCATGTAGCACCCCTTCCTGGCATGTGTAGGACACTTTCCTACTGCACTACAGGGAGAAAGTGACCAAAGTCCTAAGCCCATGCAATGATAGTCTTCAAAAAAACAGAAGGAAAAAGCAAAAAGTTTTAGGAAAATCCCGTAAGAAGGGCCATGTTCAACAATGCCTGACCCTAATTTCTTTATAATCAATGACTTGTGATGTACCCAGTCATTGACTATTGTATGTCACGACGTCATGCTCGAGGAAAACTAGTAGGTCCCTTATGATCGTCCTGCCTGCAAGGAGCACGGGCAGTGCTTCAGCAACCTGTTCTTTATTTGGCCTGGAGCGTTGCTTGACCATCTGGTACTTTTTACCTCTCTAAATTCTGCTGCACATGTGAACTGAGGGCAAATTACTCCAGTCGTCTGCGTGAGATGGTGGAACAATGGACCCCCTAAAGTCACATTCCACACTTTCTCTCAGTAGTGAGCTGTTCTCAAACTACAGTATGGATAAAACATGTTCACTAGCCTCCATTAGCTATAGGAGTGGCCACACAGGGTCACGTTGGGATAGCAGCAGTGATTGTGTTTTTTAGCTGACGGTGCTGGCACATGTTGATACAGCACTAGTAACCGATGTTGCTAGAGTAGTGGCGGGTGATGTTGTTACTGTACTGGCAGGGAGTGCTGTACTGCTTGGTGCAGTGATTGCTGATGTGGCAGCTGACTTGCTGCAGAGCCGAGGGGGCTGAACTGATGGTAGCAGATCTTTTGGCATATTGCTGGGTTGCTTTCCAGCAGCAATGCTGTTTTTTTCACTTTGTGTTGAGGTAATACCTGTCGGTGCTATGGAGGTGGCAGGTGCCAAGAAATGTTATATTGTTTATGTAACTGATACTGAGGTGCCTTGAGTTCGGAGATCTTAATCTATATGTTATGTTCCAATGCATGTGTCTGCTGCAAATGGAGGTGAATATACGCATGTTGTAGACATAAATACATTTCCGTAACGTAGGTCCACAGTTTACATTCATGACACCGGTTGGATTCATGACACCAGTTGGATGTGCCTTTCCGGAAGGTCTGGATAGGCCTTTTATTCCCCCAGCATTTCCCTGGGGGGAGGTTTTGTAACCCTATGTCCACTCCTGATGCCCCTGTCACTTTCCCCAGCTCCTCAGAGCTATGGGGGAGGCTTTAAGAGAGAAAGGGAAGGAGGAAGGAAAAAGCAGTAAATAATTTGTTGAAAAATTCAGTGCCAGGGCTCAAGGTATCTCACACAGTTACACTGCAGTTGTCGATACCCATACTCCCCTTTAAACTGTAGATCTAAGTCCTAGTTCTATCATGTTTTTAAGAAACATTAGTTGAATGCTTCTCTAATGAAATCTGCAAAAAAAAATACACACACAGCACCACCATGTGGTGGATTCTCATAATTACGTGCAGGTGTTTACATGTGCTGAGCACCGGCAAACACAGACAGAGATTAAGCAATAGGTGAAAGGAAGAAAGAAAGCGAACAGAAAAGGAGAAGAGAGAGGAACAAAGGAAAGAGAGAGAATGGATGGATGGAAAGAGAAAGATTGCACAAGGAGACGAAGGGAGCAGGGTGTGTTTGAGAATTTTTGCCAGGGATGATTTTGGTTGCCCAGTTTGGCTCTTCTTCCTGGTACACATACATCCCCATTCCTATACGTGAGAAGAGGAGCACCGTGTGTTGGATACAAGCACTTAATAAAAGGTGAAGGTTTATTCCATTTTAGATTCTCCTCGTGCTGGCATTATTGGCACTAGCGGATCGGCAATATTAATCCATTTAGACTTTTGACTCTATCCCTCACCACATTCCCTTACACAGGCTGTGCGAGCTGAGAGTAAGAGGAAGCGTCCATGCATGGATTCCTTTCGGTCAGAATACAGGCTGTTCAGACCTGTACTTAATGTTCAGCTTTTCATCCTTTTACTGGAGGATACCTCAGGGCTCAGTTTTGAGCTATATCCTTTTCAAACTTGATCTAATTCATTTCACTTCATCAAGGATTATAGCTTTATCTTTTGGCTTATGCAGAATATATTCCATTGATAACAAATATACATCGATTTATAGATCTGGCACATATATAACAATGTTTTTTTGTGTTTTCGAAGATCATCTTTCACTTTGGGCAACTACTGACACACTGCTGGTAATTATTTTAACATGGAAGTTTTTGTTTTATTTTCTGTTCTGTGATTGCAAAATGAGGTCATTTTCTAATTTGAACCTAGTCAAACGATACTATAGAGTGTGAAAGGAGAAAGCTACAGAATTCCAAAGGCCATCCAACACATGTATATATAAAGTAATGTGTTAACAGAACAAACTAAATTTCCCACTCATTTCCAAATATCTCAAAAGCAAATTAAATGATAGTGACTATTTAGGCCCGATTCACAAAAGCAAATTTCACAGGTAAATTGCACTTACAGGCCTAAACGTCTAGACTTAGAAGTGCATATGCACTACTGAAATTCCCAAGAAGTGAATTGGCACTCCAAAAGCGATTACTTGTGCATAAATACCTACCAGTATATAAGTAGACCTCCGCTGGGTGAAGTGAGTGCATTCTAGGGATGGATGCCTTAAAGTTGTCTTCTTATTTTTAAATATCAAGATATACAAACCGGGTTAAGAATATAAGTGAGGTAAGTAACTATTACATCATATGAGAGAATCCAACAAATAACAAAAGTGTGTGTGATTTTAAGTAGGAGGGAGGGGTAGAGAGATAAGAAGAGGATATTTCATTTATTGCAATAAAAAGAGATATGCCTTCATAAGCTGTAAAATTAAAAGCAACACATTAAAATATTCTAATATGTCTATAACATCAACAACAACAAATATAGGTTTGTGAAAAAGTAGAATTTACAAAGAGATAATACATTCATGGTGTTTGGAAATTTTCCGACAAAGTAGAATTGGTAGGTGATTTAGAATTTGCAGCATTGTTGAGGAAAGAGGATATGATGTAAACAAATTAAATTCCACCAAGTCTTATGTGCTAATTTTGAGGAACACTTCCAATTAAAAGTAATTTGTTGAAAAGCAATTGTTAAAAATACTATGCAGGTTAGTTAGGGAAGGATGGGGAGAACTCAGTAGTTAAGGTACCTAGAAAGAGATGGAGAATATCAAAAGTATGTTGTATATGAAATATTTGTTTAATTTGCACCCATACGTTATGGCAAAAGGAAAGAATATTGGGGCATCTAAATAAAATATGCATCAGATCACAGTTAGGGAAGTTACAGGGCCAGCCTTGAGATTAGATATTTGGGAAAAACATTGAGTGGGAGTAAAATAATGTCTGTGATAGAGGAAAAATAGAGTCTGAGTAATACTGGCTAATCTAGAATTTGTATAAATATGTGACCAGATCTTGTTCCAAAAGGAAGTGTGCCAGGTCACCCAAATATCTTTTTCCCAAATAAGTTCAGGTTTGGACTTGGTTCAAGGAGGAGATGGTGGTGAAATAGTTTTATAAATAATAGCTGCTTTAGGGCTACAATTTAGCAAAATCTGAAGTATATGAAATTTAAATGGGGTTTCCTTGTAAGGAACAAAGAACAGAATTAATACATAGTGAAAATCTTTATTAAAAGAGGTGGGGCATTGGTATATACTTTTGAAATTAGGAAAGAAAATAGGCACCATTCTGAAAAAGTTGTGCAATCCATAAAATTCCTCTAGATCTCTTAATACGTTTGTTATGCCAAATGGAAATCTTAACGAAAATAGAAGGAGTTAATGTAACCAGCATATAGGAAATTTAGTATGTTTAAAAACAGGGAATATAGTAAGAGAAATTTTAGATGAAAAAGAGAGGACTTCTCTTGGAGTAAAAAGATAAATTAGGGCTCTCTCCCCCATCTACCCATGAAGGAAAAAAAGGTAAGGTCGATTCAGCAATCCAAAAGGTGGCTTAACGCAAACCAAAAGCTTCATGATAACTATTCAATTCTGGGAAATTGACTCCACCCTCAAGTATTGATTTCAGTAAAGTAGATAAGGAGACTCTTGCTTTTTTATTACTCCAGAAATATTTCTTAAGTTTAGAGCTTAAGGTCTTACAATTAGTGTTGGGAATAGGGACCGGCATCATAGAAACAAGATAGGGTATTTGAGAGAAAATCATTGTTTTAATGGGATCTAAGTGTCCCCCCAAGACAAAAATAAGGGGTTCCAAGAAGAGAGTATGCCATTGATAATTCTTTAAAATTAATTGACACTGATTCCTCCACTGATTTTGCAAACAAAATAACTAGATATTTAATTTTGGAAGCTGACGTCTACTGAAAACCAAATTCTAGAAATGCATGTTTAATAGTATATTTATTGAGAGGAAGAATTTCAGTTTTATCTCTATTAATCTTATAACCTGAAACACCAGAGAAGAGGGTCATTTCATTAAGTAATGCCAACATGGATGTTTCTGGGGACAAAAGAAAGAGAAGAATGCCATGTACATAGGCTGCTAGTTTTAGGTGATGATCACCATAACAAAAGCCAGCTATTGATGCATTAGAACAGATAAGGGAAGTAAAAGGTTCAAGAGCAAGGACAAATAATAATAGAGAAAGAGGACAACACTGTTGAACACCTTGTTTTAAGGGAAAACAATAAGAAGCTATTCCAATAACAAGCACAGAAGCATGCAGGGATTGATATAGAAGAGAGATCAGAGCAATTGTCTTAGAACCAAAACCAGGCCAAGCTATAGCTTTTAACATAAAATCCCAATTAATCCTATCAAAAGCCTTCTCTGCATTAATCATAATTGATGCAAGAGGAGTTTTTAAGAGAGGAGCTCTACTGAGCACATTAAAAAATAGTTTTGTATTATCTGCCGCTAATCTTCATTTTATGAAATCACATTGTTCCTTATCTTTAAGATGTGGTAGAAAAGATTCTAAATGGAAAACTAACAGCTTTGCAAAAATCTTGTAATCTGCATTCACCAAGGAAATGGGCCTATAATTCTTACATGAAGTTATAGCCTTACCATCCTTATGTATCAAACAAATAGTGGCTTCATGAAAGATACCTGAAGTAGAGTTAGAGTAATGAAGTGGTTGAACAGATTCAGTAAGCGAGGGAGGATGATATTGAAAAAGTGTAAGGAAAATTCTACAGTAAATCCACCCGGAACAAGAGTTTTCCCTTTTTTAGTGAGTTCAAATCATTGGAAATTGACCGAATATTTAGATCTGCTTCTAAGAAGGCGAGGTCTAAGTGGGAGGGAACAGACTTAGGAGTTTGGTGTAAATAGTTCTCAATTTGAGAATGTTGTACATTATTTTAGGGAGTATATAGAGTTTTGTAAAAAGGGACAAATTAATTTAGGATATTCTTGTGGTTAGTCAATGAAAAACCTTGTGACTCAATGAACAAATCTATATGGAATCTTTGCTTTTTCACTTAGCCAATAATTTACCAACCTTATTTCTTCCACCATAATAACGTGCATAACATCTCAGTAAGATGGAAGAAGCATTGTTTGTGGTTAAGGTATTGAATTTTAATTTAGCATTAAGAAAAATGTGAAGATCAGTATTCAAATTAGATGAGAAATGCTTTTGCTCTACAACTTTAACAGATGATAATAGGGATGGATATTCTTTTTTGCAGGCTTTCTTTTTTTTTTAGATACATAATAATAAAACCGCATGCTGCTGCTTTGAAGATATCCCATAATAGAGGAGGAGGGTTTGAGGAAGAATCATTGATGCAGAAGTATTCAGAAGCAAAAGAGACAAAGGAAGTAGAGAATCGTGCATCCTTTAACAACAAATTATTAAATCCCCTCCTTTGCGATATTGGGTGAGTGGGAACCAAGTCCAAATTTGTTGTAACCATGGTGTGGTCTGACAGTACTATGGGACTGATTGAGGAATTAATTATATGTTGTGATAAAAGGCCTAGTGACAAACGTGAACTATTCTTGGCAGAGTACCACGTGTAGCAGACTGTAAAATATACTCTCTGGTGGTGGGATTAGAGTGCCTGCAAGAATCAACCAGAGCATCATTAGAGGAAGTGTTACAAACTTGTTTGTGCATTTTGTGAGGGGCAAATTGGACCTGAGATTGCCTATCTAAATAGGGATCCATAATCTGATTACAGTCACCTCTGAGGTTAAAGTACTTGTCATTATATTGCATGCATTTATGAGCCATAGTAGGCCAAAAATTGTGATTAGGTTGTGTTAAGTCATAAATATTGAAAACAGTTACAGGAATTTTATTGATTAAAAATTAAATAATAATCTACTCAATCTTTCGCTTGTGAGATTACAACAAGATCTAAATGGATTTTTATATAAAATATTGGCACAATTCTTTTTATTGGAAGTGTGAGACATAAGCACAGAGCCAACCCACCCACTTTGAGTTTTAAGGCTTCAGGCTTGGTTAGATGTGTTTCTTGAAATAAGACTAAATCTGGAGCCGGTTTGGCCAAACATGGTAAGACTCTCTGTTGTTTGACAGGGATTAATGAATCCTTTTATATTCCATGTTATAACATTGAATTTTATAGTGGAAACAAATTAAATATATGTTGAGGACAAAGCAGTAGTGAGCAATTCTGCAATAAAGATATGAACTAATATATAGAAACAAGAAAAAATTAGAGCAGATATATGCGGATATAGAAGGGTTAAGAGGAGGAGAGAAATCGAGTGGGGAAAGGAAAAAGAAAGGAAGAAAACAGCAAAAATAGACAGTACATGTAAAAAAAATGACGACTGAAGACACATACTTGAATATTCAACAAAAGGACAAATGGGGTGTTGATGACACAAGCGACAATGGCACATGGCACATCTAACAAAAAAGAAGGAATTGCAACCACAGCTGAATGATAAATAAATGGAATGGCGGATGACAAGGCAAACAAACACTGTGAATCTGTAGGAAAAAGAAGGAACAACAATGTTAACAAGTCTGTAACATATGCAGGAAAGACATTTTATTTAAGAAGAATGTGTAGGAGATGAACAAGGCAAACAATATGAAACTGTAGGAAAAAAAGGAATTACAATGTTAACAAATCTGTAACTTATCCATGAAGAGCATTTTATCTAAGAATACAGAGTAAAAAGTAGCTAAAATATTTCAAAACAGTTTAACGAGATGGTCCAGCTGTATCCATAGAATCTGCCACGTGAGAGTTTAAAATCTTTCTGAGTTCAGTCGGATCCTTATACCATGTAGCCTTATTCTGGTAGGTGAGTTTGAATAGATAGGGATGAAAAAGGCCATATCGAGCATCTACATTTCATAGCTCAGGACGAAGGTTATGAAATTATTTTCTCCGGGTGGCCATAACATTTGAAATGCCCTGTGAAATAAAAATCTTCCTTCCAGATCATACAATTTGCTTTTTGGATTTGATAGCATAATCACTCCCTTGGTTTAGTAGATGACAGGAAAGAGGAGAGATGGGGTCCCAGTCCATGAACTTGTTGAATGTTCAAGTTGGTGGAAGATGGTAAGTCTAATAATTGTGGGAGAAAGGATGCAAAAAAGGAGACAGGATTATCACATTCTGTTCCTTCACGAAGACCATAAATATGCAGATTATTATGTCTATCCCTGTTTTCTAAGCCTTCTGAGTGTTTTTTTTTAAGTTAAAGGACCTCCTTCTCCAGCAGTACAATTTTATTAGTTTCATCTTGTAAGTCACTGACCTTTTGTTCCACCAAAGACATACGTGTCTCCATGAGGGGCTACTTGTCATCCAGACTTTGAGTGGGTTTGCTCTCATTTCTTCTAACACAAGTTCCATCAATATAGGGGATGATGGTTTTTCAGGTGAAGGAGGGTCATGTTTAAGCCTTTTATTTGCAGAAGGAGACAGCCTTCATTGATGAAGTAGAAGCAGCTGTAAGCGAGGAGTCGCAGATTGCGCCACATCAATCAATGACACCAGCTTATCCATTAAGACTCTCTTTGAGGAGAGTTATATGGATGACTTTAGGATAGACCTGGTTACAGAACTAGCGTGAAAAATGTGTTTTCTTTAGTCTACCTATACACCATCTGTGCAAAAAAGTATTTAGATATTACAGGACACAAGTACAAATTATTTCCAGTCTTAATGAGTGAGCACAAAATGAAAGGGTTATACCCAGATTGGATATGCTCCCAGCACATAGAAGAGCAGGAGCTGGAAAAATAACTGGCATCCACTAAATGACGTAAAATTCCATAATATAGGCAGAGGAGCGAATTAACTGTGCATCTCCATAATGAACATGAGGAAATTCAAGGAGCACTGTGAAATAATCATTACGTTTGTGAAAAGTATTAACAACAACATCAACAAAGAAAGCAGCATGTTGGAGAGAGGTACTGAATACTTGGTAATAATACATTGAAGAGTGTTAAATAATGCAGCCCATGAAGAGAAGGATGCAAACACATTTAAACTGCAATGCAACACAAAAGGAGACTAAAGAGAATGTCCAATAGTCATTTCAGCAGTAGGAGAGAGAAAATGCACAGCATGCATGTACTTTCCCCCTTCACTACCTGCAAATGCTGGTGGTAAATATGGAGGTTAAAATAGGTAAAATCATGTGATAACTGTGCAATGGAGTGCCATGTCATTTTTACCCAAATGCTAAATTGGTAGTTAAAGTATTTGTGCTGTTGGGTTATTTTTCCTGATTTAGTACTACTAATTAAATTAACACCATCATGTTTCATTTAATTTTGTTATCTTGAGCAATCCATATTGTTTAGTGTACCATCAGTTATGTTATATCGTTATCTAAATAATTCAGTTGTTGTCTTTTCTTGGTATATTATATGGTATGCACAGGAAGTGTTTTAATCCACAGCACTATTTTACCATGTTTGGTTCATAACTGCTATTTAAAAATCAGCTCCTGTTTGTTTCTTCATTCCACTGTATACATGACCTGAAATGTTTGATGTAAGAGCGCAGGGTTGCCAGACGTCTAGAGCATAGTAGATTGCGCACACTGTTAGGTGTTACTAAAAATAAAACATATTAGTGCCTCCAGTGGGACATTTGATTAAGTGAGACTGATTGAGGCCACATGACTCATTTCTCATAACTGCCACAAACCAGTCACTGGTGGAGGATGGGACAGAACCTATTCCACCTGGAGGTGGAACGCTCATAGGGCAGTGCCAATTCTTGTTGAAATGCCACAGTTCCCTGGGGTTGTCTTTTAAACTGTGATATAGTTGAATGCCTCTCTTTTCTCTAGTAAACTGTGTTTCATGTCCAATGTTTATTTTCTGTTATTTAGATGCAGAGTCTGTGTATAATGGTGACGTGCCCCACAGTAACTGACATCAACCTACCACCAATTTGGCTATATATTCATGAAAGGTTAGTATAAATGTACCACTAGACCCGCCACCATACTCCTTTTCTCTCACTCATGTGAGTCAATTAGTAATATTTTTTGCTAACAACCTCATATCTTTAGAGATTACATTTTTTGTGAAAGCCCCACACTAAGAATAGTTCCAGCACCACTGCCCTCAGAGAATCAGACAAAGGCATCTTGATATTATTTTTAACACCAGATTTGCTTCCTCTGCTTAGATAACCAAATTACGTCCTTCCTGCTTTCTTACATTGAGTTTGTGTAAACTTCTTATTCCCATCTTCTATCTAAAATTCTGGTCTGCGAACTCATTCTACTTAAAACTGGACCATGCCAATGAGGCTACCTTGTTCATCCCACCTACATGCTCAAACTTCTGCAAACGCTTCAAAGCTTGGTGCATGCATGTCTTAAATTTGCACATTCGTGGGCATGGTGTTGGCCATCTAGCGGCATCACACTGGCTCCCAAATAAAAAATGTGCTCTCTTCACCTGTTATAAGACATTCCATAACGTGGATGATCATTCAGTAGTTCCCATTTTAGGAGACATTCATTCTTGTTCGTTCTATTTCTTCCTGACTCTGGGGCGGGGATTTTTTCATCCTAGCAGCAAAAGCATCGAACAACCTCTTGCCTTCAGATCGGACCCAAAACCACCTTCCATTTAGGAAAGCCTCGAAAATCGTGCTATTTCCTAGTGACAGTTAACCTTGGATTAGATTGTTCACAGCTTATTCTTTCTCACGAGGTTTGTATACATTTTGAGTTATTTGCAGTGTATTACAAATGCTCATTTATTCAGTTAGGAAGTGTGCAGTTGTGCCTTCCAGCTGTGACCCTGCAATTCCATGAAGGTGATTCCACTTCAAAAAGTTATAATTTACGCATCAGTCTTATGGTAGTGCTTTGGTAGCTAGTCCTCTGCTCTCACATTTTGTTTATTAGCGACCACCCTACTGACCAGTACATTATCAAAAGCTACTCTAACTAGCATGGTTGCTTCGTTAAGACAGGAGTGACATTTGGGGAAGAGGGGGCATACCAACACTGACACTTACTTGTGTGTGAAAAAGGCCGCTTTATTGGAAAAAAGGTGCACTTACAATAAAAAAAACCTTGGCCTTTAACTTACAAAACTAAATCCCTCACTATGCAGCCAGTCACCTACCAAAACTCACCCCCTCCCCTCCCTTACCCCGCCCTTTAAGTAAGCTTGACCTTGCGATATGGTACTCCTTAACTGTTCCAACTTTTTACACTCCGTTGAAACTGTTGTTATCATTAGCAGCCTTCTGATGCAACATAATAAATTAACTTGCAACTAGCATAACTCTTAATGCAGTGTTTTACTTCCTGTCTTGTCCTGGCCTGCTGTTGTCCTCCCCTTTTTGTTCTCAATGTGTAGTGCCAGGTTCGCTATCAGTACCTATTTGTAGGCCATGTGAAACATCGTGCCTCCACCTGCTCCAAGCAACAACCTTACATCAACATCCCCCCTGTGCACCCATAACCCAGTGAAACGGCCTAACAGAAACCTTTTTTTTAACTCAGACCCCTAAGAGACCTACCTTTTTGGGAGAGGAGGTTGGGACAAAAGTTTAGCCACTACTGCCAACCTCTTTGTCACCTGTCCCAAAAATGGTGTCCAACCTAACAATGGCGCCCTAATATACCACTACTTGTAGCCCAACCTATAGCCCGAAGCCGCCCAATGCAGTTTCGGACTGCACCACTTCCCCAACCTTTTCTGGGGGGGAGACCTCCCTCTGGTCTGCAGTCGCCCCAAAACCCCATTGAGGAAGAGGGTGCATACCAACAGTGGCACTTACTTGTGTGTTAAAAAGGCCACTTTATTGGAAAACAGGTGCATTTACAATTCAAAAACCTTGGCCTTTGCCTTACAAAACTAAATACCTCACCATACAGCCAGTCAACTACCATAATTCACCCCCTTCTCCTCCCGTCCCCCGCCCTTTAAGCTTGACCTTGCGATCTAGTACTCCTTAACTGCTCCAGTTGTTTACTCCCCGTTGAAACTGTTGCTATTATTAACAGCCTTCTGATGCAACATAACAAATGAACTTGCAATTAGCATAACTCTTAATGCAACATTTTACTTCCTGTCTTGTCCTGGCCAGCTGTTGTCCACCCCCTTTTTGTTCTCAATGTGTAGTGTCAGGTTCGCTATCTGTACCTACTTGTATGCCATGTGAAACACCCAGCCTCTGCCACCAGAAAAGGCAGCCCGCTTGACTTTTTCTGCCCCACCCAAGCTTAGGGGTAATTTAACAGCTCTTTCACTATTTCATGCATTTGCAACAAATACAGCTCCATGCCCATGAAGGACAGGGGCACCCTACCCCACTGAAAAAAACTCCACATCCTCATATCTCATGTCCAAATGCTCCAAACAAGTAATCCCTGCGCCTGCGCAAAAACCTCTCATCTCTTTATTGACTTTTGTGTGTGTGCGCTCTATAGCTCTCGGTTTCTTAGCGCCTTTCCAGGACCTCTGCGGGACAAATTCTGTCCATACCACATGGCAACCCCTCCACTGCATTTTTCCCTCTAGTAAATCCTTCTTCATTGCCTTCAACGCGACAAATCCCGTTTGCACCACCAGATCATTCTCTCCTACGTGTATCAACAGCAAGCCTGGGCATGATCCCCTAGTTGCTATCCTCTCTAACGACAACAATTCCTGCCATCTTATCCCCCCTTTTCCCTTCCAACTCACTTGATAACAGTCCCTGTCCAATCCCAAATTTCCACCAATGTTCGTCCTTCTCATCTGTCACTGTGCCCACTTTATGAAAGAATGCCCAACTATCCAAATCGAGATGCCACTCACATCGGGACCTGGAACAACACCTGCAGAAACAAAACACACAGTTAGTTGCTTCCCCCAGAACTCATCATCCCTCCACCGCGCACATTCCACTTATAACAATCTGACTTCCAACACCCCACTCCCATAATCGCTGACCACCCCCACCCCTGTTGCTGGCCTCCATAGCCATCCGTACTCTGAAAGAATGCGTGCCAAATAACGCAGAGTCGCGGCCCAAAGCCAAGCACTTCCTCATGACTGCTAGTAACTGGAACGGTGTTACCCTCCTCCCATTCCCATATTGAAAAACCTGACCCGACCTGTCCTTGCTCTGATCCTTCAACTGCTTGCCTAAGTACCATGGGCATATCTCTCTCACAGGGTACTTTCTCAAAATTACTGATGATCCTGCCCCAGCCTGATCTGTTTTGGAACTACGCAGGAAGACTTAATTCCTCTTTGCCCTGCATGCACATCTTGCCAGGCCATGGCACCTGAACGCATTGTCCCCAAAAGCTCTGAGACCTGCAAGGCTCCGCAAAACATCCAAGACATCAATGTCCCAAACAGAAGCGCTTCCCCTCCCCCACACAGATGGTATGGAGGGCTGTTACTAGTTCTTTTAGCAGACCTAGCATAATTGGTCTTCTGGCGATCCCCTTATGAGCAACCTCCCCGGCCCATCCTTCCAAAATCCTCTGTCCTAGCTCGCCGGCTGATACCACCAAAGTAGCTTCCCTACAAGCACAATTCCTGCCAATTTACCTGCAATGGTGACCCTCAACTGTCCCCTCCCAATCATGTCCAGAATGAACTGCACTACATCCTCAACCCGCTCCCCGGCTGCCACTCGTCTCCTCGCCCCAGATCTAAATAAATCCTGCCATGCCAGCGCATACGCCCGCCGTGTGGAAGACGCCAAAGAATTCACCACCAAGCGAAGCATCCTCCACTGCCTGTGCTCCATAGCACCTCTGGCATCTCCGTCCTGACCAGTTCCTCACCTGTGACTGGCCCTTGGAACCACGCCCACTGTGAACAAGACAACACATCCACAATGTAATTGTTCACGCCGGGTACATGCTTTGCCCTGAAGGAAATATCGTGGCACAAGCAGCCCAAGACGAACATCCTCAACAGCTGCAGCACTTGTGGATTTCTTGCAGACTGCCTATTCACTATGTGCACTAGTGCCCAGTTATCCACCCTAAAAAAACACTTTTTTATGCTCCAGATACTGTCCCCACACACCGACTGCCACTACCGGAGGAAACAGCTAGAAAAGGCTATGCTCTTCCCCCCCCTTGCTTCCACTCAACTGGCCACTCTTCTGCACACCACTTTCCTTGCCAGTAGACACCAAAGTCTGTCACGCCTGCTGCATCTGTAAATATTTGCGCATCCCACTCACATCCCTGCCACGACTGCAAAGGGATGCCATTGAAGGTTTGTAGAAAAATACGCCACATGTGCAAGTCTTCCTTTGTACCCACTGTCAACCTCACATGGTGGTGAGGTAACTTGTGTCCCGCTAGCGCCAAGCCCAGTCATCTACAGAAAGTCCTCCCTGCTCTCACCACCCTACAAGAAAAATTGAGATGACCCAACAACACTTGTATGTCTCTAACTGCCACTTTTTGCCTACTCAGCATCTCAGGCACTGTTGCCAGCATAACAATCCTTTTGTCCTCAGGCAAGTGGGCCATCATCTCCTCTGAGTCCAGCTCAATCCCTAAAAAGGATAATTGTGTGCTGTGTCCCATTGTCTTCTCACACCCAGGTCACCCATGAGAGTCTTGAATTGGCTCAAAATCTCCGCGCAGTGCCCGGAGCCCGTGGGCGCTGCAAAAATAAGTCATCCAGATAATGGGTCACTGCTGTGTGACCTGTGACCCTCGTGAATAGCCATTTTAAAAAGGGCTAAAGCACTCAAACAAGGAGCAAGATATAGAACAACACATTGGCAAGGCCTTGCCACATACCATCCCTTTCAAACTGAATGCCCAAGAGTTCAAAATCCCCTGGATGCACCGGCAACAGTTTGAATGCAGACTTAATATTCATCTTAGCCATTAGTGCTTGGGCACCCAATGCTTCCACCATCTCAATGGCCACGTCCACCGAGGCATATGACACTCATCAACTCTTCTCGAATAAAGTCATTCACTGGTGCCATCTCCGGCCATGATAGATGTTGTATAAGCCGGAATTCTCCAGCCTCTTTCTTGGGCACCACACCAATAGGGGAGACAATAAGGTTCTGCATCGGCCACTCTGCAAAAAAGGTCTGCCATGCATCCTTCCGCCACCTTTTTTCTTAACTTATGTCTCACCATCTCCTTCACCAATTTTAGGTTCTCTGCCCACCGTCACTCCCACGGACCTGTGTATCCTAACCTAAACCCCCGACTAAACCCCTCCCTCAGCAACCCTGCCTTGTCCTGTTTCCCATACGGTGCCAACCAAAAATTCAGCCTTTCCAAATTAACTGGAGTATGAGCCTTTGCCCGCAATCCCTTGTTCCCCTCGTCCTTTCCCCATTGGCTGCCATCCCTGTTGGGGTCCTCCACTATACTGTGCCTGTCCCTGTCCTGCCCCGCTTGTTTATGGGGTGTTGTTCCCATGACAGCGGACCAGCGTGTGTCATCCTGCACATTTTAAACACTCATGCTTAAATTTCCAATATTCTCTAGTGCACATCCCTTTGTTAAAAACCCAACATGTCCCCATCTGGGCTGTCCCAGACCCTGCTGTTGTTGCCTGTTCTTTTCCTGCTGTCCCCAACCCTCCCTGGGTAGGGTTGTCTCGAAAGGGGAAATACATAATAGGGAGCCCACTGGCCGTAAAGATGGTCTTCCCGAACTTAGTCGGCCCCATGTTATGCTGCCACAAGTCAGAGTCAATCTTGCTCGCCCCACTGAACCTGTGTGCCTGAAACATACTGCATCCATGCATAGCCCCCACATTTCAGCTGTGCTTTACGGATGATATCCAGGTATTTAAACAGCGCAACCAATCTTTCCGGGTAACGTTGTCAGTAAACGCTAGCGAAAATCAGAAAAGCTGCCGTCCGGTTCTCGATAGTAACTGGAACTTTTGAGCGCTTGGCCAGCTGGTACTCCTCTTCCTTCGACCCCTCCTTCGACTTCACCTCCCTGTGCTGTAGCTTTAGCATTTCCACATACTCGCCCATGTAAGGCAGCTTCTTTCCCTTCTCCTTGCTGGCCGTGGCCTGAGGTCTTGGTGGCCCCTTGACCTTCGCACCCTGGGGTGGCACATTCACTGCATTCTTGTCACTCCCTTCTCCCCCATCGTCTGTAGCCATTCCCAGGTCCACCAAATATACTCCTTTTTGCAAGCGCACCTCCCTGCCCCACTACATTCCTTGGCCTCAATCGCTTCTGACACCATGGCATGCACCACACTTCCACCCTTACCTGTCAAGATCGGCAGCCACTCCGGTGCCTTCCGCTTAGCCAGTTGGGTCCTTTCCTTCACTGTCTGCTCCTTACCGGCCCTCCCCGGTGCGACAAGTGGCTGCAGCGACTGAATGACAGCATTATCCTTAATCACCACCATCCCTGCTCCCTGTTCCCTTCCTCATTGTCCCTGATCTCTCCTTCTTCCACACTCTCTTCGTCAAAGTCCAACCATGTTGTCTCCTCCCATCCATACCATACTCACCCGGCGCCTCCACCCCGTCGTCTCTTCCGGCCTGTCTTCTTGCTGCCATGCAACTTCCTCCTGTGGCTTGCGCCGAGGGGGCGTATTGAGCCCTCTATGCCACTCCGCAGGGCCAGGGTGCTGCCTCTTCAGTGCCGTGCCGTGACACCGGTGGGCACCGAAAACATCCTTAGCTCGCCCGCCCGCTTTCCCTAGTGATGCCATCCGACTGGCCACTCACGGCCCTGCCTTCTCTTCTCCCCACGGTCGCAGAGCCGTACAGGGCTCACCTAGGTCCCGCCACCTCGCTCCCCTCTCTGCCTGTCAATAATAAAACAGGTCCGATGTGCTAGCGCCATCCCTTCTTTGATCCACCTCCAGCTTCCTATCCCCTGTTGCTGCCACCCCACCCGTCCCCTCAAGCTCTCTGCCCTCTCCCCCAGATAACCCCTTCACCCTCCCACAGATAGAGCCCAGTTCCCCCCGTATTGGTCCTACCGTACACCTTTACTGGGGGTCTGACTGCTAAATGTTCCTTCCCTCCATCCCCTTGTCCTCTTGTTCCTTTCCCCCTTCCTCCCCCTCCTCATCACTCCACACTAGCATGGTGGGTCAGCTCAATGATGCAGGCTTGCACCCATCCATGACTTCCTTTGCCATAGCCCCTCCTCCTACATCCCTGTCCCCCTCCTCTCCCTCCATGTCCCCCCCCAAGGACTCCTCTTCACTCTGTGGCCCCTGCTCCAGCCCTGGTCCCCCCTGCTCCAGACCCAGTCCTTCTGCTGTATCCCACCCCTCATTATCAATGAGGGGCGGGGTGCAGGCCTCCCCTCCCCTTCTCACCCCTACTGGCCTCCGCATGCCTCGTGTTGCCCAACCCCACACCTTCCCCTGTGGGGTCTCCCCACTCGCCGACACGATGCCCGGCCTTGCCACCCATGCGTCGTGGGAGGTGCCTCCCTGCTCCTCCTCACGCTGCAGCCACTGAGCCTTCCTCGGTGTTCTCTCTAACGGAAGCAGCAACGATACGCACGATCCCCGCTCCACACTACCCACTGTGGAGGCCGCTCTCTGTACCTATGGGCGGGCTTCCCCCCCTTACCTAAGGCCCGGCACTCATTCCATGTTGCGGCGGCGAGCAGGCCCATATGGCTTCCGCCACACCGCTCGCCGCCCTGCGCTCGGGACACATCAGGTTTTCGTCTTCACTTTATTTATTTTATTATTTAGTTACGTTGTTGTTTAACCCAAGCACTGAAGCATAAAACCACAGACTTAAACCAGGAAACCTACCAGAAAACCTAACCACTATACAAAAGTTTAGCCACTACTGCCAACCGCTGTGTCACCTGTCCTAAAATGGTGCCCAACTTTAAAATGGCACCCTAACATACCACTACCTGTAGCCCAAAGCCACACAATACCTTTGTGCTGGCACTGTCAATTGTGCACAGTCCATTGACTTAATTTCCCTCTCTTTTGTTGTCTCACCTTTTTTTAAACATGTGTGTGTGGTAGTCAGTGGTCTGCACTACATCAATTCTGGCACCGAGAATATTTCATCCCAGTTATTATCCTCCACAGACTGTCTACAATTAGGCAAATCTCAAATAACAGCACATATCACAACATGTACACATTCACAACTGTAGCCTTCGTGGTTTGACATTTTTGCCAACTATGGTGAGCCTACCCAGTTGCTCCCGGGTGACTCTGTACCCCATCTCTCTACTAATGCCTTCTATCTCTAAACTGTGAAAGATCTAGTAGAACTTCTACCTCACATTGTTTCAGTATTGGTTTCTTGGTGGTGATGTGATGCAATATTCTAAAACCACTTGTAAGTTTATTAGTTAGGGAGCGTGACTAAGGAATAATCACAAGCCTTTCATTGTGACCTGATAAAGTCACTGAAGAAACCTGAGGTCAACCCCCTGGTGGCAATGGCACAGAGCAGACATGCCTAACTTAGAATCAATATGTAAAATATCTCTGCAGTACCGACATTCTAATAAAGTGAACATGCAAAACAATAAAAAAAACAGAGTTAGAAAAATAAAGTACAATGTAATAAACCAACACTGAGAATCACAAAATCCAATAAGAGGAAGTGGAAATACAAATTATAAAGTTTTAAGTAGGAATAGTGTCAAGAAGCATACAGTGCGAATAGTAGTCAATAGTCGTTGTAGACTGACACCTAGGCATAATTTGACATTGATTGCAATGGAGCGCAGTTCTGATACAACGACCAAGTTTGTCCTGGCCAAAGATTTTACCTTCTGAGTTAATATTATAAGTCCTAATCCATCAGAGGAGTACCTTTCTAATGCCCCTGAGAACTGCATATTATCCTCCAGACAGGGAAAGGATAACTTTATAAAAGTTACCTTCCTTAATATTTATTAAAATATGACTTCACCATTGAATTTGATTTTTACTAACTACAGTATTAGGAATTTTAATCTGTACTCTTGTTTTCTAAATAGTACATCTAGGCCAACAACAGTGAAAATAGATTGTGGGTGCTAGTCACTGTTAGGACATGTTAACATTAAATTTCTACATCTATTTTTAAATGCCATACAATGTCTTGCAGGCTTCAATTTTTACATAGGGGTGACTTAATAATATTTAAAAGAGAGGTTTTCACCAGTGAAAAGGGTATATTTTGACAGGTTGAACTGCAGTTTTTACAGTGTGACGTTCAGGCTACACTGGTAGACCTGAAGCCATGTTTGCACTGCCACTGTAGTGGATGGCACTTGGTGCTTCACTCCGCTGATGGCATTTAACTTTCAGGCCCGGAGTACACTTTGTACCATATACTAGGGACTTATAGGTAAGATAAATATGCCAATCCGGTGTATACCAATTTCAGCATGTTGAGGGTGGGGGGGGCACAGGCACTTTCCACTGGTTATCAGGAGTAAAGTGCACAGCCTACAGCCAATAAGAGACAAGGCAACAATCTAGAGGTATACCACCCCCAAGATGGTCTTTTCTACATCTCTGCTTCAAATCATTGATTTTTTTTCACTACTCCATTGTCATGTTAGTCTGATGACGGCATTTCATTTCTCACATATCTGCTTCTACTGTACACTAAATGCCTTTGGTTGTGTCCTCATCATTTGGTGAACTATCCAAAGTCTTATTGGGTCACCACCTTCTCTGTAAGTACATACAGCTCTGAATTGATGAATTTGCACTTGTGGTCTCTGGAGGTGGCTATGTCAGAGGTGGCTGAATGTTATTTAGTTGCAGCACTAGAAGGCTGAGAAGGATGGCACAGGATCCTGCCTGGTGCTCTGCACTGTGAGCAAAACAGAATGGCAAGGGTGCAGGCCTAGGCAGCACCCATGATGGCTGGCCTCTGGGAAAACTCCAGGCACATTCCTTGTCAGGAACAACCCTTCATGAGCATCAGAACATGTGAGGAGGCTCCATACCTGTTGTGGTGAAATGTGAGTGTCTTATGAGCTGAGGCAGAGAAACTGCCTCTGGCTGGAAACGATGAGAGCATGAGCAGTGCCCTGAGGGGCGATGCTTCTCTAGAGGAACATTTTGCTGAGGCTCACTCACCTTTTTTAAAGTTTCAGTGCTGTGTACTTAACTCACTCCTGGTCTAAATCAGGTTGATGCAGAAGTGCATGTGTGATGGAAAGTTGTGCTGAGTGCATGTGCACTCGCAAGAAATACAGTACACCAAAGTCGAAGTGTGGTACAGTGTGTACATGGTAAATGTGTGTGGTTGTAGGGTGTATTTTTTAAATAACTCATTCTGGTACACTGCAGAGAGACTGCAGTACTAAACAGTATGCTCAGACTGAGTGCATGTACTAAATATGGGCATGCTGGTGATGGCAGAGGATAACCGTAATGTGCGATGGGTGTGCTGTGGATATTCATTGAGTGCAGCAGTGCCTTTACATGGACGAACTTGGGTTCTATTTTGGGAAGCCCATGCCTGCCTTGTGAATACATGAGGGGTAAAGGAATCCCCCAAAAATGATTTGTGTATTAATGCATTCCTGTAAGCTGGGTGGGGCATGTACTGGAGGATGAGAGAGACGGCTCTCTCTGTGTACTCCAAAGGGCTCTTTAATTCAGTGATAGATCACAATGAAGGGACCTGGACACAACTCGGGAAGAGAGAGATGGGGCTAATAATGGAATCATAAAGACTAGGGCTGAGGGCCCAAGATTAAGCTTTTGATGGATATATCACTGTAGCTGACATACAGGTGTGAACTCTGCTCACTCCTATGAATCTTGTTGTGGGTTAATCAGCATCAGAGTCCTGACTACTGTGACAGACATCCTTCAGGTGGAAGACAAAAGGGGAAAGATGTCAATTTCAAAGAAGCAGAACCCCAACATAAAACTTCAAAACCCAGACACTAAATGACATTGTGTTACTGGAAAAGGACTGTAAGTACGGAAGTCTGAGACCCCCAAACATTTTCATCTGCTGAGCAGCCAGATTGGCTGTGTGAGGGGCGCAAGACATCTGCCTGTGACCAGGACTAAGGGCCTAAGCTTGATAGTCTCCCTACTGGGCGAGGGGATATCACCCTGGGAAACCAAGACCACCTGCCCTGGAACCTGGAGCACCGGCTCCTGTTTGCTTGCCAAGACTGGTGTGTCTTGTGAGAGAGTGGAGAAAGTTGGAGGGAGTAAGGTTCAGAGTGGAGCCCTAACATGAGGATTCCCTGTGCAAGGTGTGAGGAATACGACCCTGCACCAATCAGGCTCTAGTCCATGTGCTGGACTGATTTGGTAACCCTGTACTGTATGCCAGTAGTGGCCGCCATGGACAAAAACAAGGAGTGGGCACCGACTAGACCATCGCTCATGTGCCAAACCAATTTGGCGACCCCATTTTCAGGAGGGACCACTGTAGACTGAATCAACTATTACAGTGGGAGAAACCTGCCCCCGCATCAATAGGGCTGTCACCTGTGTGCCAGGTTACTTCAGCGACCCAGCATGCCAGGAGGGGCCACCATGGATGCTAACATCAGGCCAGCATGATCAGATATGTGAGTGCCGTGGTAGCAACCCTGTATGCGAGGAGAAGCCACTGAAGATGCTGAGGCCAAGAATCTGGGTCTTTGCGCAAGACTGAGAAACTGCTGCTGTGACCAAGGGAGGACCAGGCCCCATTCTGTGAACTGCACCGAAGGAGGCCTGGGGATCAACAGGACAACCCCAGAGCCCCATCAGAGCAAGGAGACCACCCCCACCTCTGTGGAGGGAAAAGTGTCTTACTGCATGATCACCGGAGCAGAAGCAACCCGGATCGTCGGAACCATGTGGTAGCGAGGCTCTAGGGAGAGAACCTGCGCCTCCAAAGTGCTGCCACATGTGACCATGCACAGCCAGACTTTGGCGATCCAGAGCAGGGCTGCACTGCATTTGAAGGTGACTTGACTGAGCATTAGATGCAGAAGTGGGTACTTGGCCCAGTTGAGCAGGATCTATAGTAGGGCGGGTCATGGAACTTTACGAGTATAAGGACTCAACCACAATGGTTGGAACCAGTAACTCCTGCTTACCCCGTGGCCCTATGAATAGGACTGACAGAGGGCTGCAATGATGCACCACAGAAAATGGCATAGGGACAGACAGCTCCTCACAGGGGTACTTGGAGTTCCCTGCATCTAAAAGTGGAGGAGGGTTTGTCTTCTAGGGGAAGTGACCAGGGCTGCACACATTGTTGGATCAGTGAGAAACCAACCAGAGATATCACTGGTGGGGACCCATCCCTCTGCCTCACCCTCCCCTCTAGCCTGACATGGAGATCACTTTTGGGCCTTTTATTAAGCTGGTGACTGCCATATTGGAGTGGGACACCATAAATATATACAATGGCTCTCTTGAAGGGAAACATTTGCCAAACATTCTACATGAAGTTAAGGAATCTGCCTCTTCTGTATGGCCGTTTTCTATTTTTCACCTTTGTCTGAATTCTATTTCTGATGCAATAAGAAAACTGATAGTGTGAGAGTGACAGTACTATTCAGTACCACAGTGTGTGTGCTCTGGCCCTAAAGTAATACAGTTAAAATTAGTTTTACCCACTTAGTCTATTTAACATTCCTGTAAAGTCATGATAAATGACATAGAAATTGTGCAAGTGCATTTAATGTATTATATGGGGGGACAGAGCTACTGGCAAGGCTGCAGTTTAAAAGCCCCACAGGGACACTAGCGCAGGAAAAGTGAATTTGTCATGTGGAAAAAGTATTTTATATATGATGTCACTCCTAAGGTGTGCCTTTTAAACCCATAGGACAGGGTGCTCAATAAAAAAGTCAGCAACGACATATTTGAAAAGTGTACCCTTATAGTGACTGGAGACCTAAATGCTGTTTTCACCAATGTGCCTGACGAGGGTGCTGGTCAGCCCCCTCTGTGCTGCGAGATAGCACTTGGCTCCTTTAAGGGAGCTGAGTGCTAGTACTGTTTGTGCCTGTCTGAACAGCGGGAACGCTCTATTGCAATGTTCCCGCTGGTCAGACCAACAGGAACATTATAATAGGACGGGGACGCCACCGACATGGAGGTGGCATCCTCTCTGCAGCTGTGGCGGTGACGTGGTGGGACCGCCAAAGTCGAAACGAGGCCCTAAGATAGAAGGTAAAACACAAGGCAGCAAATCCTTTCAGTTAGCAAAGGCAACCTCTGCAGCTAGGAAAAAAAATAAAAACTTTGGCCCACTCCGAGATTTTAGCAAGAAAAACAATAGCTTCATTTGTAGCTTAAAGACGATGTATCCGATTTCAGAGGCCCCTGTCCGGATTCAGCATTGGGCCTTTTTGCGCTGGAGGATTATGAATTCCAGAAAAATGAAGAAAGGCTTGATTTAGGTCTTGGTGGAGGGAATACTCAATCATAAAGATGACGGATATCCCGTCTGCATTATTACGATCTCCATAGGATATTGTGGGATCATAATAAGGTGGACAGAATATCCGTCACATTTGTGACAGGGTATTCCCCTCCGCCAGAGCCTAAATCAGGTCCTAAGTCAGAAGGTGAGAACACTGACTGGGATAACCTGCTTGGTGTATCCAAATACCATTGCACCATGGTGGGCTTTGAAATGCATCTATATCTGATACTTTTCAGTGGCACTTTAATTTCTAACTGCTTTTTGCTAGAAAACTAAAAAAGTAATATCCCCCCTTGTCGGATTTTGATGATTTTGGATTCTTTTTGCTCATTATATTTTTTCTCTTCTTCTAAATTGGTTTGTGAATATTATTACGTTGTTTTCTTGACTTTAATATTGTTGGTATTGCTTGAGCATTACACATGTCTCTGAGGATTGCTTCTTGCTTGTGACTT
The DNA here is from genome assembly GCF_031143425.1 of Pleurodeles waltl. NCBI lineage: Eukaryota > Metazoa > Chordata > Amphibia > Caudata > Salamandridae > Pleurodeles > Pleurodeles waltl. The sequence goes on along the minus strand of NC_090445.1, from coordinate 739,312,156 downwards.
TACTCATTTGAGATGAACAAACATTATCTATGAACAGTGTTTTGATGTACCTGTATTGTGTTTATTAAATTGGTACGGGTTTCTTGTTCCCTGATCTGATCATTAACCCCATACATCAGGCAAACCTATTTCAGGCCACTACTTTGAAGACGTTGGCCCCTATATTTACTATCCTTCATGAAAAAATATTCTGCTGCATTGTGTGAAAGGGCAAAAAAGGCACAGCACCAGATTTAGCAAGAGTTGTTTGTTGTTGACATAGTCAGTGGTGCTTGCTTTATAAATTGCATTTCTGTGTGGCTCTCAGCCACGCGCTTTGGTGCACAGATGAGCCGGCAGTGTCTAGAGCAGGACTTGAATACGAAGAACACTCTTCAGTACTAATCCCTACCTGCAGACTAGAACACATGGTTCAGATGCATAAGATATGTGCCATAGTGTAAACCCCACCTGTCAGACGTAGGTATATGAGGCTTGCACACGATTTCCTTTGGCATTTTGGTGCGATGTCAGCTTTAGTAGACCTGGCTTTTGTGACAAATATTGCATTTCTACTCTCCCAATCCAAACACATCCCCTTTGCATAAATTGAAAGGGGCGGGTGCAAAGCCGTTTTGACTTGCTTGAGAGTCACGTTTAGGTGCAAAATTGCTTTTGCTCTTTAAGATTTGCCAGGAGAGACTGATTTAAAGACTCAATGAGTGGGTTGCAACCGTTAATAAAATCTGGGGACTGCTAACTTGCAGGCAAACCCTATTGACAACTTTTCATATTTTTTTAGGGCGCTAGTTACATTTGCTTTTGAAGGAAGAAGTTACCCATATTGTCTACTCTTCTCAATTCAATACTATACATAGGTTCCTAATTGTGCTTTTGTACTTACTTGACAATGTTAGGCCCTGAAAAGCTAGCCTTGGGGTTTCTGGATTCTGAGGACCGCGTGGAGGCTGGCAGTTCCTGTACTAGTGGGAGGTGTTAGCTATGGTCTATCGCCAGTGGTCCCTGTTCAATTCCCTGTGTGTGGAATGCAGAACTTTGATTTCATTCCAGGCTGATTTCAGTACAGGCACGCACCCGCAGTGCAAGGATTTAAAGGCTCCAAGCAAACTCGCATCTTGCCATTGGAGCATTCCCTCCGACCCATTAAGATGCTTATTTTGTATTTATTTATTTTGTTTTCTATTGTGTGCAACCCTGCGATTGTGTCTTAAGGCTGCCTTACAGTGTAGGCTTTGCCAGTGGAAGATTGAGAAATGGTTAACTTGGTCATTACATTAATTTGACCATTGAAATCAAATTTAAATGGCCTCTGTAGTTCTGTTTTATCTGTTTAAACGCCTTCTCAACACAGATTCCTAATGAAGTTCCCCGTAAAAAGCATTGAAGTTACACTGTTTTAGTCTGTCAGCGCTATTACGGATATAGTCAAATCAGCTTTGTCTCAGAGGGGTGATGTCACACATGTCGCATGCATTCCCGACGTGTCTGAAGCATGTTAGCATGTAGAAGAGCAGGAAGCGGCCTGGTGCACTGGGTGCACGGGAGTACTTGTAGGGCAGTAGACACAGCCTGTTTGGTGTCTTTACCCACTGGCGTAACAAAGATCCCCGCAGCCCCCGATGTGCGGGAGGGTGGGGCGGCGGGATCGAGCTCCAGGGAACCCCCTCAGCACTGTGCACAGGTGGCAGGCCCTTAACTGGGTCTACCCACGATCTGCCTCCCCCCCCCCCCCCCCCCCCACTACGCGTAGGTGGGGGGGAGCTCAAGTTTCGTTACACCACTGTCAGAACCTCATTCACTATGACGTTGGACGGCACAAAGCAGCTTCTTGCTATCGAGAAGGCTTCTGCGTATATGCCACGGCATTATTAAAGCACAGCAGGAGAAAATCGTACCCCAAAGACACCTGGCCCAACTGCCGGCGATTGCACAATTGAAATAAAGAAATCACACGGTCAGATGTAAAGTAAAACAAGCAACACGGCATGAACAAATGCCTATAACCATAACACGATACCAGGTTTAAAGGAAGATTATTAAATAAACTACGATAGTTATGTTTAGCTAGTTTATGTTTAACAAACATTGTCCGTGTTGGGGGAGCTGTACCAAAACAATTTATTTTACAACAGTGCCACCCAGAGGTACGTAACTGAATAACCTTCAGGCAATTCCCGTTTTAGGAGGAAGAGCTAGATCATAGTACTTAAAGCTATGGCTGTCGAGATATGCACAGAGCTAGTATTAGACCACACATTGGCAAAGCCAGTAAGTCCAACTTCAGAGTTCTAACACATGCAAACAGCATTAGTACATTCCTGTATCTTCCTGCTTTACCATAATATATGCAGCTCAATTGGCTTTGTCAATGTATTTCCTGAGATAATGAGCACTGTATGAGCTCAGACGGCATCAGTTGTCAAGGAGGTGATTGGTACCAAGTGCATCCTGTGCCTAGTGTGTATATATAGCACTGAAGTCTTACTGGAAAGATATTTTATCTTACTAAAAGCAACACAAGGTGCATAATAAACAAATGCTTCCAGGATACAAGATGATGTATGTGGGGGATCTCCCAGTGAGCACAAGAAAGAGCTCCTACAGGTGTTGAAAACTAGACTAATAGGACACCTTTTAATACTGTGGAGCATGTACTTCAATAAAGAAAATAATGGGAGGCTTCTTCCTGGCTGTCACAAAATGAGGGTGTTCACTTGGAGCTCAAAAGGAAGGGGTATGCACAAAGCATTATAAGTGGGATATCTGGTCACAGTGTAAAACTATGCATGTATTTGTATTTATATCGTTTGGACCCAGCTGGGGAGCAACTGAGCATTGCACATTATGTTTTTTTTAATTGTATATACTTACTTAGAGAGTTTTATAAAGCGCAAACAAGACCCAATGGTATCAGAGCACTGTACATAGTGATGAAACACTCCTTCCTGTTACAATACTGATAATAACTTCAAAACTAAGATCAGTGGAAGAAGAAAATTAGGCTATCTTTACACTATACCAAGCCACTTGAGGTGAGGAGACACTGCTTGAGTTTCTCTAACAGTCTGTGTAAAGCACATGTAGCTTTTCTAGCCAACCCTTCCTGGTTCTCCTGTGACCGATTGGATAGCTCTGATCCTGACATTAGATCTTAAAGAAAGAATCTGTTAAATATGATAATTTTGACTTCGTTCTTGAAGGCAGAGAATGTAGGGTTTGCACCTGCTTCCAGAGGCAGAAAGTTGCAAGACAATGCAAGACTACATACATCAAGTGGACCTTTACATCTATTTTTCACACACATTTAAACTACTATCTCACACATGTACATTTTAGACACATTGAGATTAAGTGAGATGCCCAGAACTACACAGTTTTCAGACAGGTGCTATGCTGGATCCAAACTAATGTCCGCAGATCGACAACTTAGTCACAAGACCACTCGTTCCTCAGTTGATGCAATAAAACATTGAAATAAGATTGAGTATATGTAGTTGAAAATGCTTAATGAGATGGTCTTCATCAATTCTTCTGAATATTCATACCCTATTGATATTTACCAGACCTTAAGCTGTGTTCCTCATGCTTTCTAGTGAGAAAATCAAATGCAAACTAATTTGCTATGTAGATATTATACATGGAATGCACCATACTTGCACTGTCTCTTGGTTAAGGTTCAGGCTTGTCTATTTGCCTATCACAATGAGTTAAAACAATTTTAATATTTAGGGAGAAAGGGAAAGTACAATACTGGTAACTGTGTAATACAGTCCAATATTACCAACAAAGGGTTCTGTTGACATCATAAAATACAAAGCCAAAGGCCAAGTGGTTTGTAAATGTCATCAGAGCCTCAAAATGGCAACATAGGACCGTTTACACGTTATGAATTTTTATACTGCATGTTTATTTTGAGGTAGTTAGGTTAAAAAAGCTGTTTTCATCAAAGTGCAGCTCAGAATGGGCAATGAATAGAGTGAGAATATTTATGTCTTGTTCAGCTGTCACAAATACATTCTTAATAAAATAATAGGCAATGGTGAGGACAGCACATGCATGAATTTCTGCGACTGCAGAGTTCAGCACATAATTAAGGATTTACTGAGTTTACCATATAATTTGCAAAACTTGTATATTTCACTAAAAATATTGTTTCTACCTCAAATGTAAGAAACTAATATTGCCAGAGAATGTGCCACATATTTTTCATTTTTTGTTGCATAATTTAGATAACCTTGAGCATAACGTGACCTTCAGTGCTGCATAGACTAACCTGGGTGAGAGGCCTGTTGTACATACACAGAATATGAGCTGGTGCCCTGTATCTTAGTGCCCAAAGAAGCTCACAGCTCACCTTTTACATTGTAGGAATGCTCAACTATGCTTCTGAACTGCATTACCTCAGTCTTTGAAGGAACACAACTCTGTTGGCACATGGACTCTGCTCTTTCTTTGCAGTTTCAGCTATGTGTGTGCAGGGACTCGATTGTATCTGAAGGAGCTTATCGCTGCCATATGGTGGGGTCTCTTTGTGACAGAGTTTCACTGTGTGTGTGTGGGAAATCATTTCTATCTGTGCGGGATCTCATGTATGTCTTCTAGGTGTTCAGCCCTATTTCCAGAGGAGCAACCAACTTCAGATTTGGGTTCCTCGCCTTAATAGAACAAGCACTGAAATGAGCTTCCCAATCCTGAGCAGTTCTGACCCTTCGATTCATACTTAGCACTGTAGTAGTTTGGTGACATGTAGTGCTCTAAAACTCTTAAGGCTCCGGAGTACACTTTGTTGTAAACAAACTCTTGTTACCCAATGCTTCATTTGGGTCTACATTTGTAGTATGGAAATTTAGAGAGATCAGGGAAAAATATGTAGAGTCAAGGAGACAGTGGTGAATAAAAAAAGGAGACAAAGGTAAAATGTGAGGAGTGATAATCTGCGGGGAGGAAAAATGAAAATAGAGGATGACACAGTGGAAGTAGAGTATGCAGTGACATTGGAGAAGGTGACTACATGGGCAGAGGGCAGGATGGACATTGCCAAGGCCCTGGTGACGGACTGTGGGCAATGCGATAGAAGTTAAAATTCACTATAGCACATGGCTAGGAAAGAATGGACCTAGGCAGAAAAGCAAAGGCAAAGAAAAAACATGTAAAATGTAAACTCTCCTATGCGAAACCGAGCTTGAGCTTTAAAAAACACTCTTCAGGTGGACATTGAAACGGGGCAGTCACCTGGACTGTGTCTCAGCAATAGATGTGTTAACCCACAGGACTATACATGCTGGTATGAAGTTGGCAAAGGGTGCTAACAGACGGGGTAGGCACCAGCTGACTTTTAAAAGTGGGTTGCAGCCAGCATGCATTTAAATTAATTTAGCCTTTGAATTAAGTATATGTCTCAGATTTGGAGTAGAGTACCCTGAGCCTTTGAAGTAAGTATATGTCTCAGACTTGGAGCAGGGTACCCTTCATCTCTCTTCAAGCAGAGATTCTCTATCCCAAGCTGCCACTCGCAGAGACAATAAGGAGGACCAAGAGGTAGATCCCACCAGGGTCGGTCTGAGACACAGCATGCCATAACAGCAGAAAGCGTTGGTGGGTGCAGTTCTAAGTGCTGTCTATCACAGCGCCATGCTCATCTGCCTTTTCAGTCTATCTTATTGCATGGCTTGGCAGGAGGCACACCTGGGCCTTCTGTGAGATGGACTGTCAGATTTGAGCACCCAGCAAGGTCCAGGGGAAACGTACACCAGATGTAGGTCTTTGCTGTGGTGCACATGTTCCATCCTGCTAAGGTGACCAAATCTTCTGATTTTTCCCCACTTGTCCCGACAAATTGAATTAAATATAGCATATGTCTCTGTTTGCAGAGAGGGTAGGCTGCACACAGAGGAAGGCAAGTTTTAGATGTAGCAGTTCAGACTTAGCTGGAGGCTGGTAGCAGAAAGTAATTGGTTACCACAGAGGATTTTTTTTTTTTTTTTAACGTTGCATTAAATTCCCTTTAGTGCCCCTTAGTGTCTTGGTGAGCTCTGTCAGTTAATTCATTCGGCGTCCCTTGGCTGACACAAAATGTAGTCCTAATTTTATGTTTGTGGAATGTTCTGGTTTTTGGGTGTCAAAGTCTGGACACCGCACACGCTATCGAAACTGAACTACAGAGCAAGAATGACGCAGGGGAGTACAGTGAAAGGCTTTGCTGCTGTATTGTGTGTGTATAGACTGCTAAAATAACTGTGCGACATGATGTCATGACCAAGCCGCCACCATGACACCAGTGTCTCCTGACAGACTTACAGGCAACATCAATGCAGGTGGCCTTAGCTGACTTTCTTGCCAATATAGGACATGCAGCCAGGAATATTTTAAACAGTGGGGTTAATCTGCCACAATTGGGATTCTCTTTTAAGATTCACTGTCCCCACTAATAAGTGATGGTGTCTCCACAAGCAGTCACCAAACGAAATTATGTACTGCCCTAACCTGCCAGCTTCACTTTGCGTGTTCTTATTTTTTAGTTAATACTCAGAATTTTTAGAAGCATACTCACAACCCCTTTAAATTAAGGATGCTGTTGGCAGAACAGTCAAAACTGCCCAATGATCTATGAATAAGTGCAAAGCCATTTAAAAAAAACAGAAAAAACGTTCTCCCCTTTTTTGCATTTATATGGAGTGTACTACCCCTCGCATGGGTAGTAAGCACTGTAAAAATGCGTTATAACTCTAGACAACTTGGGATTTCTTCTTCTTTGCTTGGAAGCACTCAAGTCGTCAGTGAAGTCAGCAGAAGGACAGATGTCTCCTTTCAAGTGCAGGTTCTCTCTCACTCCTCTGATAATAGCCCAACATTGTTTCTCCTTTAAAAACAGCAGTAAAAGATAAAACACACTGCCTTACAGAAAGACAGCCCCTGGGGTGTATATACACAGACACATACACAGACGGAAGACACTTCTCTGCAGTCTGAGAAGCTGAACATTGTAGAGTGGGTGCTCTGTGAAATGAGATATACGCCCAGAGTATATGATGACCATACGTTTATTAATTGGGCATAGCGTGCTGCACATCCTAAGTCCATTTCGTGCCGCCGCCCACTCCTACATCAACCATTTGGCTTGGCTATACGTCATAACGGCACGACCACTGCTCCTCGCAGACGAGGGGTGTACCCGTTCTGACCCCTCAGGCAATGGCTCTTATGGGTTTGCCGAAACGCAGACAAACACTTCATTCCTCCCCAACTAAGAAAACAAAAAAACACAACAGGAAGAGAATTAGGTGCAATCAATGGCATAGCTACAATACTTATAGCAATGAGGATCCTCAATCAAATATCAAGTCTGTGTAGCGTTGGGAGGGACCTGGATTGGACCGGAGATGGTATTGCCCTCCTCTTGACCTCCCAGCCAGCACCTCTTGACTGTTACTGGGGTTTCTCGTGCTCTCAGCGATGGTCGTCACCTCTTCTGCTGCTGGAAGAATCTGGTGTGGCACAGTGTCTTGCCCAGACACATCTTCCACTGTCGAGGGCTCAGCCTGTGTAGGAGATGCAAGGGAGAAGTCGGCACTCTCCGGACACTCACCAGGGCGTTGTCCATGGATCCAGCCCTGGACTGGTCTAAGGACGGTGAAGTGGGAAACTTCCTGAACTGGGATATATTTATCATGAAGCTTTCATCATCTCTTGTTGCTGTAATCATAGTACCCTTGATAGAGGTTACAATCCATAGTTCTGCTTCAAAAGGAAGACAGAACTTCCCACCAGGATGACGGTCTTTCACCAGTACCATGTCCCCTACGCGAATAGAGACTTTCTGTGCTCTCGTCTCTTACTCGTTGTTGCGAGACCTCCGTCTCATTGATTGGCTAGGAGGGCTAGGCTGGGTGGTCCTAATAGGGTGATGAGGTATGGCATCCATTACAGCTCTCCCTAAACAGAGTTGGCTCGGGGTGACGCCCGTCGTAGCACGTGGGGTAACTCTGTACTCTCTGAGGAAGATGTAGATAGCACTCTCAACATTCTGAGACTCTGCTATAGAGGTGTGGATTGTTTTGGACAGAGTCTTCACGAATCGCTCTACCTCACCATTGGCCCGAGGCCAGCGAGGCGTGATCCGACGGTGTGCTGTGCCTCTGGACCTCAAAAAGTCAGCCCACTCACGGCTATTGAATGGGGGCCTGTTGTCTGTGCGCAGCGTCCCAAAGAGGCCATGAGTGGCCATCAGTTTTTCCATCTTTGGGATGATCACATGGGTGGCTGTAGATGGCACCAATTCCACCTCAGGGTATCCATCATTACTAGCATGTAGGTCCCGTCCGGAAGGCTCCCTAAGTTGGCACTAACCCTCTGCCAGGGGGCTGTGAGACCTTCTTCGTGATGACGGGTGCAGGGGGATCAGGCACTTGCTTCAAAGCCAGTTCTTTGACTTGACTATGCCTTGGTGAGCGCAGTGCGCTAACAAAATGGCTCTATATCCCAGACAAGCGGGCAGCATCAGACGAGACCCTCGTAGGAGGCACTCATCCTCACTCACCGGGAGCTCGTGTCAGATGTGGAAAAGGGCCTGAAGTGAGGCTCTGGCCCAAGCTGAGCAGAAACTGGCATGGTGTTGTAGTAGGCACCAGTCACTTGAGCGCACAGCTTCCATGGCTAACAGCAGGTAGTCATCTTGGCTTGTGTCTTCCACCACCTCGGCAAGGAGTATGGGTAGTGGCCAGGCCCGGTCGACTACAAACTTGACATATTCCTCCATTTCAATAGCCTCTTTGGCTTCTTGGGGGGGTGGCTGGGCGAGCATAACGTGACAGAAAATCCACTGGATTCTTCGCACCAGGCTGGTATTCAACACGGAAATCGAACTCCTGCAACTGCAGTATCCATTTTTCAATCCCCAGTGGCAGCTTTGATGAATAACCTTTAAAAAGGGGAAGTAATGGCTTGTGGTTGGTAACCACTGTGAATGCCTTTCTGTACAGATAGATGTAAAAATGCCGGCACCCCCAGTCAAATCAAATCAAATCAAATCATTAACATTTATAAAGCGCGCTACTCACCCGTGCGGGTCTCAAGGCGCTAGGGGAAAGGGGGGGGTTACTGCTGCTCGAAAAGCCAGGTTTTTAGGAGTCTCCGGAATGCGGAGTGGTCCTGGGTGGTCCTGAGGCTGGTGGGGAGGGAGTTCCAGGTCTTGGCTGCCAGGAAGGAGAAAGACCTCCCACCCGCCGTGGAGCGGTGGATGCAAGGGACGGCAGCGAGCGCAAGGCCAGAGGAACGGAGGAGGCGGGTGAGGACGTACAAGCTGAGGCGTCGGTTGAGGTATTCCGGTCCCTTGTTGTGGAGGGCTTTGTGTGCGTGGGTGAGAAGTCGAAAGGTGATCCTTTTGCTGACTGGGAGCAAATGCAGGTGTCTCAGGTGTGCGGAGATGTGGCTGTTGCGGGGTACGTCGAGGATGAGGCGGGCCGAGGCGTTTTGAATGCGTTGCAGGCGATTTTGGAGTTTGGCGGTGGTCCCAGCGTAGAGGGTGTTGCCGTAGTCCAGGCGGCTCATGACGAGGGCGTGGGTCACGGTTTTTCTAGTGTCGGCGGGGATCCAGCGGAAGATCTTGCGGAGCATGTGGAGGGTGAGGAAGCAGGCGGAGGACACGGCGTTGACTTGCTTGATCATGGTGAGAAGGGGGTCCAAGATGAAGCCGAGGTTGCGGACGTGGTCTGTGGGGGTCGGTGCGGTGCCGAGGGCCGTTGGCGATAGCTTCCCGTTCTGTCTGGGAATAGCGCTGCTCCATGGGTGTCAGAGTCCTGCTAGCGAATGCTATAGGGGCCCATTCTCCACAGTCCTCTCTCTGGGCTAGGACTGCCCCTAAACCAGTGGGAATGGCGTCAATGGATAGCTGGGACTCTCGCCTGGTGTTGAAGAAGGCCAGAGTGGTGTCAGTCAAGAGGCCTTTTTTGCTGTTTTGAAATGCCTGGTTTAGTTCTTTGCCCCAGATCCAGGGGTGGTCAGTTTTGGTGAGATCTCGTAATGACCCAGTGAAGTCGGACAGGTTCCTCATGAAGCGGCCACAGTACGTCACCATACCTAGGAAGCTCCTGACCCGGGAAATAGATGTGGGGGTGGGGTCTCTTGGGTGTCCTTCACTTTGGCTGGGTCGGGACCAATCCCTTGCTTTGAGAATCGATCCCCAAAGAAGCTGATGTTTTCTTTAAGAAACTCACACTTCTCGCAATGGAGCATTTGTCCATGCTCCCGCAGTCTGGTGAACACTGCCCGCAGGCTAGCCAGGTGACACTATAGGGTGGGGGAGTGTACGAGGATATCGTCACTTACATTAAAAACGCTGCAAGCCCCTTCAAAACCCCTCTGATCGTATGTTGGAATATCTCTGCAGCGCTAGAAATGCCAAAGTTCAGGCGTGTGTACCTCCACAGGCCCATGTGAGTGGAGAATGTTGTTATTTGCCGGGAGTCTGGGTGCAGCACCATCTGGTGGTACCCGGAGCGGAGATCCATTTCGGAGAACCATCTGGACCCTGAGAGTTCTCCTATGATGTCGTCGATCATAGGGGTAAGGTGACTCTCCTGCTTGATGGCCTGATTGGGCAGGCGCATGTCCACACAGATGCGGACTGCATTCGGCTGTATTGGCTTCTTCACTAAGACAATCGTGGATACCCAGGAGGTGGGCTCCGACACTTTTTTGATTATTCCGGCTTGTTCTAGGAGCAGTAGCTCTCACTCTACTTTTGAGAACAGGTGGAAAGCCACTCGCCGGCGTCAGACGGCAACAGGAGCAACCGAGTCGTTGATGTGTAGTTGGAGGGGTGGCCCTTTGAGGAAGCCAAAGCCACTAAAGAGTGCGTCGAACTCTTTGGTGAGGTCTCCCAAACACTTGGCTTTGATGCTGAACGCGAAGTGAACCAGACCCAGGTCTTGTGCGGTCTGGCAGCTGAGCAGAAGCCAGATCCCTCCTGCGACACATAGACCTTTGTGGCGAGCTTCGTGCTTTTGTGCTCAACGTCTGCTGTGAAGACGCCCATTCCCGAAAGCGTACACCAGTACTTTGATAGGTTTCAGCAGGGGGTTGCGTCTTTAGGCTGTGGAACATCTCGGAAGTCATAAGGTTGATCGAGGCCTCTGTGTCAATTAGAGCTGGGATAGATTGGCTCTGCATGGTGAATTGACAGGTGGGTAGCTTTCGGCTGCAGGCTGCTCCTTTGTCTACTCCCCTTACCACATGGACAACTTACGGGTCGTCATCCATGTCACTTTCTGATGATGTGTTGGGGAGGGCCGCACAGCCTTAACAGTTTTCTTCGGGGTGGGCGGTGCCTTGGGTGTCGAGCGGCATACTTTCGCAAAATAATTGAGTTTGCCACATGCACTGCAGGTTTTTCCTCTGGCAGGGCAACTGCCTGCGTGGGGCAGGGAGCCACCACACCATTTACAAGGTTTGTCTCTCATCTTTACCCCATCTTGTAGTTACCTTTGACCACTGCGTTGATATGTTCAGACTTTACTTGGAGAGTCGTTGTTTGATCCATTTGGGCCGCCCTTGTTTTTGACAGTTCCTGAGAGCGCCCTAGCATAAGGATATCCCTCATTTGCATATTGGGTTCTTGCAGAATGCGCTCGCAGAGCTCAGAGGAAGCACATTCCTGGATAAATTGGGCCCTGATCTCGTTCTCCTCATCTGGAAGTGTGCACGTACTCGCTAGTTCGCGGAGGCGTGCATAGAAGACGTCCACGGACTTTTCTGACTTCTGGCACTCCTGGCGCAACAGAAACTGTTCATAGCCTGGGTTTGCATACGGTTCAAAATGTGCCGAGATGGCATCCTTCAGCGTTGTGTACATGTGGGGAACTGCTTCGGTCACTGACTTGTATACTTTGTGTATGTCTCCCCACCAAGGTGTAGGAGCAAAGGTCTTTCCTGTTCTTCTTTAACCTCCAGCTCCTCGAACTAGGTTTCAAGACATTCAATCCAGGCTTTCCATCTCGCTGCTTGTGTGGGAGGGGCTCCCATGATTGTGAATGGTTCTAGAGCTGGTATGCTGGCCATGTCTTGGGGGGCAGCAGCCAGTTTCTGGTTGTCTTAGGGGGGGGTCCCTTTGGCTGGGTAGAGTGGCCAGCATTGAGGCCTGACACTTCCCCTCCTTACACAGGTTAAAAGTGTGTGAGGCCTGTCTGATGTGGAATCAGGCGTGGTGCACAGCCAGGAAGCTGAAAGGTGCCCAGACTGTGGCAGGGTATGGGCGATGGGCAGGCCCTCTCCAAACAGTGCACACTGTGTCACACGCAGGCTGTCACAGGAAACAGGAAGACACAGTACCTGGCAAACAGCTGCCGTGCGTTGGGGCACGTGGCAGGCAGCTTCACTGAAGTCCCAGGCAAACGCGGCCCCTCATTGCCAGGGGAACCGCCACCAAATAACACAGCCGCTGGAGCAGCGAAGAGTGGTGGGTGGGGCGCCTCCAGTCACAGAGGATCTGCAGTGCAGGGATCACCGGCCGGTGGCAGCAAGGCAGAATGTGGGCATTGTCGCAATGACGGCACACGCACGCAGCGCAGGAGCAAAGATGGGGCAGACGCGGGCCGCATCCCCAGCAGAGGATGCAGGTGGCCGATGAACTGGACGCCATGTGGTGTGGCAGCAGAGGCACCAAAACCAGCACTGGAGCAGGTAGGCAGGCTCGGGGTGACACGCCCTCGTCGCCAATGTAGAATGGGTGTTCTGTGAAATGAGACTCTAGGCCCAGAGTATATGATGACTATACGTTTATTAACCGAGCATAGCGCGCTGCACATCCTAAGCCCTTTCGCGCCGCCGCCCACTCCTATATCAACCCTTTGGCTATACGTCATAACGGCACGACCACTGCTCCTCGCAGAGGAAGGGTGTGCTCATTCTGAACCCTCAGGGAATAGCTCTAATGGGTTTGACGAAACGCAGGCAAACACTACAAACATGTCTCATTTGAAGAAACGCTTTATTTTGACATCTGCTTTCTGAGTGCTACTCGGCCCAGGTTTTCCCTATCACAGGCATCCACGAACATGTAGTCCGGACTACGGCACAGGACAAGGCCTTTTAGCCCAATGGGCGTTGCATACCTGTAAATAACAGATGGTATCGATGCTTGATATATTGATAGTGAATTTACCGATTGTCCTCGAAGACAACCATAAGTTTGAAATGTTGACCATTTGTGGGCTTTGGAACTGTTCTCTAGTGTAAGAGATCAGGAGTTACAGGAAAGAAAATGAAAAACAGCCCTCCCACTCCCTACCACTACATAGCCCCTAAATATGTACCAAGGAAACCTCTGGTGCTTAATTTGAGACGATGGTTTCCAGTGCGGGCACTGGCTCTTACTTTTGAGGGTCGGCACTTATTTTTCTGCCTGAAGCATTTACCTCGAGCAAAAGACATATATGGGAAAGACGGAGGAAGCGATAAACAAAAACGCTCCACAAAGGGAGAAAACAGAAAGCTGCAAGAGTGAGCTGAAGGGGCATGGAGTGGCTGTAAATGGGATCAAGAGGCCAGGGATGGCTTCAGTATCACAGTGCCTCAGTATTCAGTGCTGGCACATTTAATTGAAGCAGCTGCATGTTTTAGAGGAGAGCTTTGGGCAATGGCACGTTTGTATTTACAATTTCTATTTACAAGTTAAGCACATCACAAAGAGCTCTATTCGCAAATGTAAATTTACACATGAAGATTTGCTTGTGTAAATGTACTCTTGCACTTACCTGTATATCTACACGTTTGTACTCTTAATCGTTTCTGAGTGTATCATTTCCAAGGGAAAACTTACACCTAAGTGTAGACTAAAATTTCTCCACCTCCTGAAACTAGGAAGTGAAGTCATTTAAGAGTAAACATATTAATGATAAATTGCTACTAACATATAGGCAGAGATGTCCGCCACCGGAACAAAGCTGCCCCTATGATAAATTGTAAGGGAAATAATAAAGTTTAATCATTTATTGAAAAAAAATGTTTATGTAAAATTAAATTGTAAAGTAATGTAAAATAATTGTTAATAACCTAGAACTAATACAATTAAGAGTTGCAGCAATTAACCCACTACATTAAATTGTTAATAAATATTTAAATGAGAGGTCATAAGCAGAACAATAAGATATGGTTACATCCACTCTTTCCACTTTGCCAACAGATAATGCCCCTCATTATGAGTTTAAAACTGCAATTGACCCAGTCATGGAAGGTGCTGTGCCCTTCAAGATTACGAGTAATGTGGAAACAGCGCAGACCCACATAAATTCATCCTGGGACTCCACCTGCTCAGAGCAGCCAAAACCTATGGGTGAAAATCCAGAAAGGAATGGGGAACAGCTGGGGGATTTGAAAACATTAAGGCCCTCATTATGACATTGGCGGTAAAAACCACCTACCGCCGCAGCAACGGCCGCCAAAAGACAGTTGCCGCGGCTACCAGCCGTCCGCAGTATTATGACCACAGCCGGATTTCCGCCACAAGAATGGCGGAAACCCAGCTGTGGCCATGCCAGCAGATGGCGGTAAGGTGATGCCACGCCAGTAGACCGCCGCCAGCCGTATGATGAGAAATGATACGGCCTGGCGGTGTTCTACTCGTGCATGCTGCTGCTGGCAGCAGCGCACCGTCTCCTGCCAGAGGACCACCTGGATCCAGGTAAGTCGGGTCTCCGAGAGGGGAAGGGGGTGAGGGGTGTTGTGTGTGTGTTTGGAGGGGTGTGTGATTGTTTGTGTGTGCGTGAATGCGGGTGTGTGTTGCGTGTTGAATGCGTGTGTGCATGTATGGAGGTCTGAGTGCGTGTATGTTGTGTGATGGGAATGCGTGTCTTGGTGTATGTTTGAAAGTGTGTGTGCATGGATGCATGTGGAAATGGGTGTTTGTATGCATGTGTGTCTGTGAAGGGGGTGTGAATGTAGGGGGATGTGTGGGGGCTGTGGAGAGGTAGGGGAGTGGGGGGGCTAACTGGAGGGGGAGGAGGAAGACCCCTATCTGTGACAGGGAAGGAATTCCGTGTCACTTATTGTGCCTACCATCATGGTTTTCGTGGCGTTAAGGAAGCCACGAAAACCATGGCGATAGGCGGGGTCATAATCCTGCAGGCGGAACATTGACAGCCACCGTGCTGGAGATGAATATCTCCAGCCTGCCAGCTGTTACCGCAGTGGCGGTCGGAGTGGTACATTGGCGGGTTGGCTCCAGCCAACACGCCAATGTCATAAAGTGGCTATTACTGCCATATTATCACCGACTGCCAGAGTTGTAATGACCCCCTAATTCTGACTCCTTTGTTATTACCCATTTCTAAGCATCTCCCTAAGGGTTCATCTCATATCGGACTGTTTTTTTTCCGATCCCCAGAAACACCATTCCAGGTGGTAGTGATCTCTATTGATATAGAAAAATTTAAGAGAGGGACAGCAAAAAAACCTGAAAGACATTCTACACCCTATCTTCAGGTAAAGCAAGGGAACTCACATGTCTTTTCAATGTGCACTGCATGTCCACTTATCCATAAACTGTGTATGAGTTATCAGAGGACCAATGCATTCACTGCAAGGATCTGTGTTTTACACCAAGGCCATGACTTAAAATCTTGTAACATCTTTCTAGTCTTCAGACCTGCCAACTTGAGAACAAAATGAGCCGTGTGAGGTGGTGGTGTGGCTTTGGAGGGGTGATGCTTTATGCCGGAACTTCCAGAGGGGACCTTCTGTACCCCTCCCGTACCCCTATTGACTTCCTCCTTCAACCACAAAAATGAGAAGACATAGTTGTTGAGGCTACTGGTGATGCCTGGGGTGTTTTTACACCCCTTAACGGACATTGTATGCTTGCAGCCTCAAAAGAGGAGGTGGAAATCCACTCTCAGCAGCGGTTTCCAGCTCCCTTTGTGTGCCACAGTGTGATTTTGGCTCCTCACTAGACAACTGTGTGAAGGCAGCCAAAATCATGTTACATGTGATGGCTCCGTGTGAGTTGGCAGGTTGAGTCTTTCATCTGTCTAAGGTTGATAACGTGAGTACTATTGAGTTTGGTATCACTAAAGATGCATTAAATATTGAACCAGCCAATAGCCCCCTTGGAGGTGATCCAGCACTCTACAGAGACACGTCGTGTTTTTTCTATTTATATGTTTAGACTATCTATAAATTGATGTTAATTATCAGTAATTATTCAACACTCAAATCAAATTAATATGTTTCTTAGAACACAATATTTGGTGTTAAGTTATACTTAATGTTCTATATTTTTTGGAATTCAGAAGGATGACATTTTAAGTGAGCCCTGACAGGATTCCACCGTATGTTCTGCCGGTTACATGAAGATTTTTGCAGCACGTACATTGTTAGCTTAGTTATTTTACCAAGATTCGTACCTTTTATTTGCACGTTACCTGCAGTGATGTGTAGTAGACACATTAGCCGTCTGGGGTATAGTTTACCGCCTCAAACTGGTGACGTAGAGTTTACAGGCGGGTCTCTGCTGCAATCTCTTTGTCCATTTGAGGTCTGCACCAGTGCAAGTATCTGAGGTCTGCCAATTAAATCATATCTCTGCAGCACTCACCTTAGCAGTTAGGCTACCTTAACAGTGGATAGATTTGGCTAGTAAATATAGTGAGGAAGATCGAGCTAGGGATAATGTTCCCACTGCAGTAACATGCATACACTCTGAAGGTCGCATCTTTAAATCACGGGGGGGAGAACTCCCTCTCGAACCAACAAAATGATGAGCAGGAGCTGTGCGCCTACAGAGGAACAAAAGGAGCATTATAGGGAGTGCGGTCATTTATAGACTCCCACCTAAGTGAACAATTTTTAGGAAATGCCTGTCTCGTGGGCTGTCGCTCGCTCACTCCATTTTCGATCAGACTGGGAGGAGCAGAATGTGAGGAGACTGTATCTTTTTCAAATGTGTTAAAAGAATATTTGTGTGCAAAATAGCCATGCATCGGAATAGCGTATTGCATAATCATCAATTTTCTAATAGCTTATATAATTTTCAGTGACTAGAGGAGACAAGCAGAAATGGAACGCATGCTCTATCGCTACATTATAAACAGTGGAAAATACATAGAAGCCGCTATCAGGATTCGTGCATCTGAAAATACACGCTGTGAAGCGCTGCTAAATTCTGTATGTTGGAAAATGGGTTATTGGTAGGGCAGGTAGGTACCTACACCTAGCAACAAGCCACTAACCTCCACATAGGTACAGTTAGGTCTCAGTAAATTAATCCCAGCTCAACCCTTGGTAGCTTGGCAACGAGCGTTAAGGCTTAACTTAGGAGACAAAGTGTAAAGCATTCAAATATCACAAAACAGTAATTAAATAAAACACAGGAAACAGTTTAAAAATCCAAAACCAATTTATAAAAATAGTTTATATTTTTATCTTTAAAATGACACAAAAACGATTAAAATCGGTTCAGGGGAACCGGAGATATGAATTTTTAAAGAATTATTACTTTTCTAGCGCTTAGAAACAAAAAGCGCCAATCGGGTCATCTGGTTGCACCTCGACTGGGGCAAAGTCAAACTTTCAGGCCGACCGCGATGGAGCCCTGCTCGGCTACAGGTTGCGGGAGGCCTCGGTTAAAAAGTTACCTTCTGACTTAGTCTTTATTTTGAAGTTTTTCTTCACCGGGACGAACCTGCCAGTTGAATCCGACCTCCTGGAGCCCTTGTCCGGATATGCGATGTGGGTTTCCTCGGTGGAGACTTTTACCTTCGGACTTAGTCGTTTTTTCGAGATGAAAATCCTTCGACCGGGGTAAACCTGGATCTTGATCCGACGTCCATGGAGCCCTTCTCGGATACGATGGCTGGGAGGTCCCGGTCAACTTTTTACGTTCGGACTTAGGCCCTCATTACAACTTTGACGGGCGGCGGAGGCCGCCCGCCAAAGTTGCGCCGCAGGAATACCGCACCGCGGTCTGAAGACCGCGGCCGGCATTCTGAGTTTCCCGCTGGGCGGGCGGGCGGCCGCCTTAAGGCCGCCCGCCAGCCCAGCGGGAAACAACCTTCCCACGAGGACGCCGGCTCGGAATCGAGCCGGCGGAGTGGGAAGGTGCGACGGGTGCTACTGCACCCGTCGCGTATTTCACTGTCTGCTATGCAGACAGTGAAATACAAGCGGGGCCCTCTTACGGGGGCCCCTGCAGTGCCCATGCCATTGGCATGGGCACTGCAGGGGCCCCCAGGGGCCCCGCGACACCCCCTACCGCCATCCTGTTCCTGGCGGGCGAACCGCCAGGAACAGGATGGCGGTAGGGGGTGTCAGAATCCCCAAGGCGGCGCAGCAAGCTGCGCCGCGTTGGAGGATTCCAACGGGCAGCAGAAAACCGGCGGGAGACCACCGGTTTTCCTGCACTGACCGCGGCCAAAGCGCCGCGGTCAGAATGCCCTGCGGGGCACCGCCGGGCTGTCGGCGGTTCTCCCGCCAACCGCGAGCCTGGCGGTCACAGACCGCCAGGCTCGTAATGAGGGCCTTAGTCTCTTTTTTGGATGTTTTTCTTTACCGGGACGAACCACGAAGTCAGGCCGGGTCGCGGTTGAGGCAAGCCGGCTAGAATTTCCGCGGCGGGTCGGTCCCTCTCTGGAGCTTTTTTCCAAAAATTCTCAAATCTTTTCCAAACTTCTGGAGCTTCACCCAGATGTTCTTTTAAGGTTCTTTTGGGGTCCACAGCTCACCCCAAGGGTCCAGAAGTTCTGTGATGGTCCTTGGGGGGTGCGGACTTCAACTCCCAGAATGCACCTGGCGCAAACTCCTTTTTGGACAGTGGTCAGCTGGTCGCTTTCTTCAGGAGTTGGTGCAGGGGACTCTGATTTAGCAATTTTTCACCTGTAGCAAACAGGGAGTCCCTCCTTGAACCAGTTGAAGCCAGGCAAAGTCCTTCTTGTGGTGAAGCCCAAGTGTGCAGCTGGTGCAGTCCTTCTGAGTGCAGGTTCCAGGTGCAGGCCAGGGGTCCAGCAGGGCAGTCCTTCTTCTCCTTAAGTTCTTTTCTTGTTGAATTCTGGAGGGGATCTGAGGTGTGGGTGCAGGTCTGCCAGTTTTATCCTTGCTCCTGGGTGAAAAGCAGGGGGGCCCTGGTTCTCCAATCAGGGACAGGGTCGTCCCCCTGTGATGACCACTTCCTGGGAAGTGTGGCAAAAATCCATCCCAGAAGGCAACAGTCTCTAAAAATCCAACATGGATGAATCTGATTTTTGGAGGTTACATCTGGCTGAGCCCACCCACTGGTGTGGCTAAAAATCATAAACACACCCCTCTCCTGCCCTCTCCTAATCTTATCAAGGGGGCACCTAATTGTCTGGGGTTGCAGGATGTGGGGGTGTTGCTGGGTGCTGCAAATGTCCTTCTCTGCCTTTGAAGACCAGTTTGGCAGCCCTCCCCCTTCCTGCCTCACCATCTGCTGAGGGGAGATTCTCTCCCCCAAGCACATTCCTTTGTGTGAAGTCAGGCCACTTCACACCTCATCAAGGTAGCCTGGCAGAAGCTGCTGCAGGCTGGCCAATCAGAGCACAGCAGCAAAAACAATGCAGAGCTGAAATTGGCAACTTTTTAGGTAAAGTCTAAACTTTTTACCTGAACTAGTTATATTAAATCCAACAACTGGAAGTTGTGGGATTTATTATAACAATCAATTTGATACCAAATTCTTGGTATGTAACATTTAAGGAGACTTTAAAATTTAAAATAAAGTCTGCCCATTCTAGCCTATGAAGGCCATTTACTTCAATGAGGGAAAAACGAATTTGGCTGTTTTTACCTCACCAGGGCTTATAAATCTATTTTTATAAAGTCCCTGCTTATAGTTACATGGCACCCAGCCCTAGGGGCACATAGGGCACACCTTAGGGGCGACTTATATGTAAAAATAAGGTAGTTTAAGACTTTGGAAGTACCTTTAATTCCAAAGTCGAATTTGCATATAACTTTAATTTAAAAGCAGCCAGCAAGGCAGGCCTGCCTTTAAAATGACACTGGGCACCTCAGCAGTGCACCTAGGTGTGCACCACCTATGCTGTGGTCCCTAAACCTACATGCCCTACCATATACTAGGGACTTATAGGTAGGTTAACTTAGCCAATTATAATTAGCCTAATTTGCATATCCATTTTACACAGAGCACAGGCCCTGGGACTGGTTAGCAGTACCCAGGGCACCATCAAAGTCAGGAAAACACCAGCAAAAAGAGGAAAATGGGGGCAAAAAGATATGGGGCCTCTGCAATCAGCCCTGTTTTCTCACACAACCCCCCCCCCCCCCAGCCCACACGCCCAGGAGACTCAGCCCAACCCTGGGAGAGTCTTCCTGGCTTGTTAGGCGAGGAAGACAGTGAAGAAAACTGGCTGTCCCTTTGCAGGGCCTACTCTGCCTTATATCCTCCTGTCAGGGTCACTCCCTATGGGTAGTGAAGCCATCCCAACAGTAAAAGGACCCAACTCAAACTGAAACTTTCCTCTAGGGGGGTCTTCCTCCTTTCTCTCTGCCAACTTGGGTAGTGAGGTGCCCACCTCCCCTACTCCAAACTTTGCTAGGGCAACACCTAGCTTACCCAAAGAGGTCACCCAACACTTGAGCAACCCCACCATGACCAATAGGGTCAGGGGGCCTAATTTGCTATTGGCCCTGGGGTCTGCCTCCCAGGCCAAGTACAGTGCTGCCAGGAAGGCTAGCACCCAGCAGAGGCTACTGACAGCTGTCAGTACCCAGAACCACACCCTAAGCTCTCCACTGACAGGTGGCTGAGCTGCTTTATGGGCATCTTTGGGGTCCTGGCACCCCTCTTGCTGTCTAGAGTGGGGGGCTACCACCTCCTGTGGCAGACACCCTCCTTCCACTCTCCCTTCTGTCAGTGCAGGGGCAACACCTTGCATCTGGACAGCTGCCTGACTACTCAGGACTTCCTTGGGGTCAGGTGAGGCCTCACCAGTCCCAACTCTGGGCTCCCCCCTTACTGGGGCAGAAGGCCCTTGACTCCCTGGAACTCTCTTTAAGAGTGGCCTACCCTTCCTTTTCTTCTTTCCTTTTCTTGGGGACCCCTGTCTCCTAACTGTAGGGACTGACTCCCCAGGACTTTGGGTTGGGGGGGCGCCCTGGGCGACCACCCCATCTGTGACCAGACTCACCTCTGGGAGGTCATTGCCCAGAATACAATCTAGGGGAAGGTCAGCACTGACTACCACCCTAATCCAGTCAAGGATACCCTCCCTCTCTAGGGGCACTATGGCTACAGGTTTGGAGGTGACCTCCCCTGTGGCTATCCTGACTTTCTTTGTCTTTCCTGGGACATACATGTCTGGCGTCACTAACCGGTCACTCACTATAGTGTGACTGGCACAGGTGTCTCTCAGGCCAGTGGTAGGGATCCCATTCACTTGAATGTGGTGGAAGTGCCTACTCCCACCCTCAGGGATCACCAGCTTACCATCTGGTCCTGTCTCCCAGCACAATGCTAGGAGGACTTCATCATCTGAGGAGTCCTCCTCTATGGCTACACTGGACAGCCCAGTGCTAACCACCTTCTTTGGACAGGCTGCATCTCCTCTGAAGTGACCTGTCTGCTGACAGTCAAAGCAAGCCCTACTGTCCAAGAGTTTTTTTTAACCCTGGGTCTCCCTGTCTCTGCTTGTCAGAGTGGGAGTGGGATTTACTCTCCTCCTTCTTAGGGTTCTGGGGTACAGAGGGAGTCTCTGTGGTGGGCTTACCACCTCCCTCCTTAGGTTTTTGGGGACCTGTCCCCCCTTTCTTGGAGTCTCCCCCCTGGGACTTGACAACCACCCTGGTTCTCAACCACTCATCAGCTGCCTCCCCTAGCTCTCTAGGGTTGGTCTGCTTAGAGTCCACTAGATGCTGGCGTAACCTTTCTTGGATACAATTGGTCAAGATGTGCTCTCTCATGATCAGATTGTATAACCCCTCATAAGTATCTACTTTGTTACCAATAATCCAGCCCTCTAGTGCCTTTAGTGAAATGTCCACAAAGTCAACCCAAGACTGGGTACTGACCTTCTGGGTGTCCCTGAACTTCATTCTATATTGCTCTGGGGTTAGACCAAACTTCTTGGCTAAGCACCTCTTCATACTAGGGTATGAATCTGCCTCCTCCCCCCTTAAGGTCAGAAGCCTATCCCTCCCTGAGTTGGGGACCAATTCCCACAAAAGGGAACCCCAGTATTGAGGCCTAACCCTTCTCATTTGGAGTGCCCTCTCAAAGGCCCCCAGCCACTTATCTATGTCATCCCCCTCTACATAAGCAGGAACCACCCCCTTGGGTAATCTGGGGCAAACTTCCCCACCCATGGACACCTCAGCTTCTTTATCGCTGCTTCCATCTCTTTTCTCTTTGTATGCCCACTTTTTCTTTTCTAGGGCCAGGTTCTCTGCTTCCAAAGCTATGTATGCTAGCTGGGCCTCCAGCTCTCTTTCTGTGATGGATGTGTTCTCTCCTCCTGAAAGGACCCCCTTCCCACCACTAGCTTTGGATCTGCCCCTAGTGACTGTATTTACTGAGGACCGTTCTTCCTCATCCTCACTTGGGCTCAGATGCCTTCCCTCCCCTGAGTGGTTAGAGCTTGCATCCTCCCTTCTTTCTCCCTCCTCTGGAGCTTCTTCTGACTCTACCTCTTGGGCCTCAGCCCATGCTGTCAGGGATGTGATCAGGATTTGCTTCCTGAGATCAGTGGTTGCAGGCAACCCTCTTTCAATACACAACCCCCTAAGCTGGACTACTGTCAGTGTGGGTAGGCTAGCCAGATCAAGCTCCATGGTTCCCTAGTTTTGTGTCAACAAAAACTTTTTGCAAAAATTGGAAACAAGAATTTAGAAAAATTACAAAAATTCAATAATTTCAATTAATCCAAATTAAAAATTAAAAACAATTTTTGCACTAGGACAATTTAAAGGATTTTTAATTTGTTTTACCTAAAACTGTAACGTGATATTGAACACAAGTACAGGATCCCGTCGCTGCTTCCAATTATGTTGGAAAATGGGTTATTGGTAGGGCAGGTAGGTACCTACACCTAGCAACAAGCCACTAACCTCCACATAGGTACAGTTAGGTCTCAGTAAATTAATCCCAGCTCAACCCTTGGTAGCTTGGCAACGAGCGTTAAGGCTTAACTTAGGAGACAAAGTGTAAAGCATTCAAATATCACAAAACAGTAATTAAATAAAACACAGGAAACAGTTTAAAAATCCAAAACCAATTTATAAAAATAGTTTATATTTTTATCTTTAAAATGACACAAAAACGATTAAAATCGGTTCAGGGGAACCGGAGATATGAATTTTTAAAGAATTATTACTTTTCTAGCGCTTAGAAACAAAAAGCGCCAATCGGGTCATATGGTTGCACCTCGACCGGGGCAAAGTCAAACTTTCAGGCCGACCGCGATGGAGCCCTGCTCGGCTACAGGTCGCGGGAGGCCTCGGTTAAAAAGTTACCTTCTGACTTAGTCTTTATTTTGAAGTTTTTCTTCACCGGGACGAACCTGCCAGTTGAATCCGACCTCCTGGAGCCCTTGTCCGGATACGCGATGTGGGTTTCCTCGGTGGAGACTTTTACCTTCGGACTTAGTCGTTTTTTCGAGATGAAAATCCTTTCGACCGGGGTAAACCTGGATCTTGATCCGACGTCCATGGAGCCCTTCTCGGATACGATGGCTGGGAGGTCCCGGTCAACTTTTTACGTTCGGACTTAGTCTCTTTTTTGGATGTTTTTCTTTACCGGGACGAACCACGAAGTCAGGCCGGGTCGCGGTTGAGGCAAGCCGGCTAGAATTTCCGTGGCGGGTCGGTCCCTCTCTGGAGCTTTTTTCAAAAAATTCTCAAATCTTTTCCAAACTTCTGGGGCTTCACCCAGATGTTCTTTTGGGGTCCACAGCTCACCCCAAGGGTCCAGAAGTTCTGTGATGGTCCTTGGGGGGTGCGGACTTCAACTCCCAGAATGCACCTGGCGCAAACTCCTTTTAGGCCACTGGACAGTGGTCAGCTGGTCGCTTTCTTCAGGAGTTGGTGCAGGGGACTCTGGTTTAGCAATTTTTCACCTGTAGCAAACAGGGAGCCCCTCCTTGAACCAGTTGAAGCCAGGCAAAGTCCTTCTTGTGGTGAAGCCCAAGTGTGCAGCTGGTGCAGTCCTTCTGAGTGCAGGTTCCAGGTGCAGGCCAGGGGTCCAGCAGGGCAGTCCTTCTTCTCCTTAAGTTCTTTTCTTGTTGAATTCTGGAGGGGATCTGAGGTGTGGGTGCAGGTCTGCCAGTTTTATCCTTGCTCCTGGGTGAAAAGCAGGGGGGCCCTGGTTCTCCAATCAGGGACAGGGTCGTCCCCCTGTGATGACCACTTCCTGGGAAGTGTGGCAAAAATCCATCCCAGAAGGCAACAGTCTCTAAAAATCCAACATGGATGAATCTGATTTTTGGAGGTTACATCTGGCTGAGCCCACCCACTGGTGTGGCTAAAAATCATAAACACACCCCTCTCCTGCCCTCTCCTAATCTAATCAAGGGGGCACCTAATTGTCTGGGGTTGCAGGATGTGGGGGTGTTGCTGGGTGCTGCAAATGTCCTTCTCTGCCTTTGAAGACCAGTTTGGCAGCCCTCCCCCTTCCTGCCTCACCATCTGCTGAGGGGAGATTCTCTCCCCCAAGCACATTCCTTTGTGTGAAGTCAGGCCACTTCACACCTCATCAAGGTAGCCTGGCAGAAGCTGCTGCAGGCTGGCCAATCAGAGCACAGCAGCAAAAACAATGCAGAGCTGAAATTGGCAACTTTTTAGGTAAAGTCTAAACTTTTTACCTGAACTAGTTATATTAAATCCAACAACTGGAAGTTGTGGGATTTATTATAACAATCAATTTGATACCAAATTCTTGGTATGTAACATTTAAGGAGACTTTAAAATTTAAAATAAAGTCTGCCCATTCTAGCCTATGAAGGCCATTTACTTCAATGAGGGAAAAACGAATTTGGCTGTTTTTACCTCACCAGGGCTTATAAATCTATTTTTATAAAGTCCCTGCTTATAGTTACATGGCACCCAGCCCTAGGGGCACATAGGGCACACCTTAGGGGTGACTTATATGTAAAAATAAGGTAGTTTAAGACTTTGGAAGTACCTTTAATTCCAAAGTCGAATTTGCATATAACTTTAATTTAAAAGCAGCCAGCAAGGCAGGCCTGCCTTTAAAATGACACTGGGCACCTCAGCAGTGCACCTAGGTGTGCACCACCTATGCTGTGGTCCCTAAACCTACATGCCCTACCATATACTAGGGACTTATAGGTAGGTTAACTTAGCCAATTATAATTAGCCTAATTTGCATATCCATTTTACACAGAGCACAGGCCCTGGGACTGGTTAGCAGTACCCAGGGCACCATCAAAGTCAGGAAAACACCAGCAAAAAGAGGAAAATGGGGGCAAAAAGATATGGGGCCGCTGCAATCAGCCCTGTTTTCTCACACTGTATGGCTGCACGAGTCAGGCATGCAGGCAAGTAAGTGTACTATCTCAGTGGACGTATCCCGATATTGAAATTTCTGCATAACCTGGAGGTCACATCTATCAGTCATGTTTGGGCCCGCAGTGCCTTTTAGCCCTTTAAAATAAATGGGGTAACCCTGACCAAGTAATAATAATACTCTTTATTAAAGCTTCATAGAGTCACCAGTTTGTAGAGGGTGCTGTGTTAAGACTTCACTTCTCAATGTCTTACTTTACTGCCCCCTTCAAAAACTCTGTACTTACCTGTAAAATGAATTACTTGCAGTATTAACATTCCTAGTTACAGGTCTTCTTGCACAAGTCGGGCGTCACCCTGCGACAAGCAATGCACTTGGTCCCGTAAGAAGAAAACGTTCCCCAAAAATATATACATGTTTTTATACATTAACTCAGTGCTTAATTCGTAAATAAAAACGTGCTGGTGCTCAAAGCCCTCCTCTTTAAACACGCCGCTGCTGCTGTTAAACGTGCGAACACGGAATACTGTGAGGCAGCGTAATCCCGAAGCTATCTCGGGCCTCTAAAATCCACTTAAAGCCACTCCCTGCCCCTTCAGCTCACTCTTGCAGCTTTCTACTTTCTTGCTTTGTGACGCTTTTTCGTTTTTCTCTTCCTCCGTCTTTCCCATGTGTGTCTTTTGCTCGCAGTAGATGTTTGAGGCTGAAAAAATAAGCGCCGGCCCTCAAAAATAAGTGCCGGTGCTCCATACCGAAACAACAAGCACAAATTAAGCACTGAATTAACTCATTCCTTTTCTGTTCCCCTGAGACATCACAGGACTCATCAGAGTAGCTTGGCAAGATAATACAACACATTACGTGAAGGCTGGGTGTCTATAACTCGAAGTAATGAAGATGACCAGTAAGTGATTGGGGCAATAGTACCACGTCTGTCTTCCTTGGTATAGTCCTTAATTCTTGAGGATGTACCAAATAGCTCTGGACACCATATCCAAAAACAAAGTGAAACCTGAAGAGGCCACTGCCAAGGATGCAGCAGACAGGAGCATGAGTGCTCACCAGCCACACGCCTATTGGATCAAGGAGACCACCACACAGACCAGTACACTACAGACGCCGAAGGAAGGGGGTGCACCAGAACATGAATTTGAGGATCGGCCTCTATGTAAGGCAAAATAAGAGGCAACTCTCAAGTATAACTCTGGAACGCTGGGACTCCAGCTAGTGCCAATGAAGTTAAAAACCTAGAAATCAAATTACTGGTGGCCCCAGAAACCAGACATTGAAGGACAGAAAGCTATCCCAATGGATCCCCCAGGGACCATCCTCGTAAGAAGGTGAAGGGGATAGAAGACCCGTAATACAGGCTAGATATGACTTACTGGCCTTAGGGGAAGACCCCGACATGGAATGTGGACCTAATATCGGAGTATCCTGAAATAAACAGTAGGTTCAACAGCTCTTGTGCCATGCACAGTGCCCACAGTCAAAGCTTTATCTATAGAGTGGGGTTTTGAAAAAGTGATTTCACAAAGAGTAGGTGGGACCTACGACTCCTGCGTTCACCCTAATTTCAGTTTGCACATTCATTTACAGTATGGTGTTGAAGAGTTGCTGCCATGTTTAGGCAAATAAATACACATAGCTCACATATGGATTTATAGTAGAGAGGTTGACATTTTAACATTTGTGTTTCTTGGTTATGTCTTCCTTCACAGTGAAAGCAACATCAGCGTAAGCAGCCGGACAGCCAACACGTGTTTTGTCCCCTCATGGTGGATAGGCCTGGGTCTTTTCAAGGCTCAAAAGATCGGTAGAGGATGTTATTCCTGGCACCTTTAAGAAGCACCCAGCGCACCACCCATGGATAACATCATCTATGAATGTTTGTGTAGTTGTCTAACAATACTCTTGTGATCTATGTGTTCATGAATGCGGAGTGTTAGGTAAAGATACACAGCATTCTGAGCCGACTATGTCTCCTCCCTTGGCAGCGAGGACAAAGTCAGAGACCATTCTATTTCTGGGTGTTTAGCTGATCAGTTGTGATCAGACCAGAAGAAATGGCCGTGGCATTGACAATTTTCTGTAGTATTTTAGCACGTCGTATTGTTTTACTGATAGCCTGTTATTCGCCATTATTGGGAAACAAAATCGAATCTGTTCATCCCAACACTTCACAGAGTTTCCACAGCCAATGAAGTTGATGCTCAGCAGAGCGTCTGATGGTTGAGACCACATATTCTTCACATATCCTTCACACAAACTTCATTCCCATCTCGGGATAACCAAGGGTAAGTAAACTTTCCACAAATGAAATGAGCGTATAGCTCTCAGAAGCAGTGCTTGTGAAAACATTGCTAGTAGAAAAGCAGGTTCAAAGGAAGTAATGTAGTCACTTACGGTTACCAGGACAGTGTCACACCCACTCTGACAACTTAAGATGCCACAGTTACTTGGCACCACAGAACTGCACCTGCTTTGAATACGTAAGATAAATATTATATGACAGTAAATCGTCTTTATGGTCATAGAAATCTTCCATATCGTGTATATTTTACAAGGTTTTCTTCACACTCAGGTACACCGTATCCATGGTGTAACATGTCAAAGCAAAGCTCGTTTGTGCTGAAGGGCACTCGGATCAAAGGCACACATCCCCAGACGTCAGGGGGCAACTGAGTGCAAAACTGTCAGGAAGAAAGATTTATGGTTTAATGTATTTTTCCAGCAACAGTATATAGTAGTTGTCTTGGTGCACAGATCAACAGCACCATTCAGGGACAGGTGTGGTGCTGTGTGTCCTTCCACCAGTGCTGTCTGGGGTTCTGGCAAGGGCTGGTGGTAGGATAGACAAAGCAGAGAGAATATTAGTAACAGAGCTGCCCAAGATCACACAGGGAGTCATATGATAACAGGGATCCAATGAGGAATCTGTGAAAAAGGGAACAGGAGAATCATGGCAGAGAAGGAGCAGGTACTCAAGAGGCAATTAAGCATTACCTTCCATCCCTCCCTCACCTTCCTTCTTAACCAACGAGGCCCCTTGCCTCCCTTAGACTCCACCCTTCTTAAATAAAACACCTCCGCCCCCTCCGGTTCTTTTTTGTCTCCCAGGAGACCTACCTTCCTTCCTCCTCCACGGCAGGGCCTTGGGGTCTTCTTGGCTGGATCCCTGCTGGGCACGTGGCTCCAAGCGGCGGTCTCTTGGCTTGGCGGCCTTCTCTGTCAGCAGCACGTTTGGTGTTAGGACGGGGCCAGCAGACACCACAATGGAGTCGCCGGTCCTGCTTTAGCTGGAGCGGAGCTTCTGGGTCGGCACATCTGCTTGGCAGGATGTGTTTTCGGCGGCATTGTTCTGTGGTATCAGGGTAGGAATGGGTTTGTGCCCGTTTTTCTTTTCACTTTGGGGGGAAAATGGGGTACTTTGATTGGTTCCTGCTGCAGGTCTGCTGGCATTTCCCCATTGGTTCCACAGGGCTTGGTCGCCCCACTCACTGCTGCCGCTCCTGCCTGCCTTTGCCGCCTCCTGCCTGCAGATTCCTTCGCTCGCTGCTCCTGGGAATCTCCCGCTGCCCGCTGCTTCCTGGTATTTCCCGCCGCTGCCTCCCTGCGGCCCCGCCCCCCTGTGATTCCATTCGCCGCCCCGCTCCCGCCACCCAGCTGCTCCTCCCTCCCGGCTCCTTACTTATGACGCCCCCAGAGCGACCGCGCGCAGCGGGAGCACCGACTGAGCGCCGAAGGTGCGCCAAAGGTAAGCCCGTCTGCGTCCGTCCGCGCCTGGACCGCGCCCAGCACCAGACCCCCTGGTCCTCGCCCTCGCCAGCACACCCTGCACATCTATGATGCCAAAACCCTCCACGCACTCAACGCCGGCCGAAACACCGCCTGCTACCGAGCCACCCTGAGACGCACCCACGGACCCTTCACCTGCCTGACCTGCCGCTTCACCAGCCTCCGACCCAACACTGCACCTACTAAACCGAGCCCCAGCAACAAACACCTGATGTGCATCCTGCTCAACACCCGCTCCGTTCACAGGCATGCCGTCGAACTCTGGAACCTCCTTGACTCGACAGCACCAGACATCGCCTTCCTGACGGAAACCTGGATGAACGCCTCCTCAGCGCCCGACGTCGCCATCGCCGTCCCAGAAGGCTACAAAATCACCAGGAGGGACCGCGTCAACCAGACAGGAGGAGGCATCGCCATCATCCACAAGTACACCATCCGCATCACGACCAACTCCGATGACACCTTCACCTCCGCCGAACACCTCCACTTCCAGATACACACCGACCCCAAGACCACGCTCAGAGGCACCCTCATCTACAGACCACCGGGACCACGCACACAGTTCAGCGAAGACATCACAGACTTCGTCAGCCCCCACGCCATCAATTCCACCGACTACATCCTCCTGGGGGACCTCAACTTCCACCTGGAGGACGACAAGGACCGCAACACCACTGCTCTACTGGACAACCTGGCCAACCTCGGACTCAAGCAACTGGTAACCACCCCCACCCACCACGCCGGCCACACGCTTGACCCAGTCTTCTCATCCAGCAAATACGTCACCTTCAGCCACTCCACCAATCTCCAGTGGACTGACCACAGCTGCGTCCACTTCAGCTTCAGTAAAACGATGACCCACCACCACCCTCAACAAGCCCCCCGCAGGAGCTGGAACAAGATCACCGGCGACCAGCTCACCACCTTCCTCAGCCAGAACCCCCCCACCAGCTCAACGGACCCCAACGAAGCCGCCAACAACCTCACACAGTGGATCACCAACTGCGCAGACGCCCTCGCACCACTGAAGAAGAACCCCCCCAGCAGATGCAGCAGCAAGAAAGCCTCCTGGTTCACCAACGAGCTCATCACCTCCAAGAAGAACTGCCGCTCCCTGGAGAACACCCGGCGCACCAACCAGACCACAGACAACATGACGGCCCTCAAACACGCCACCCGCAAACCCCACCAACTGATCCACGCCACAAAGAAGACAGCCTTCAAGGAACGACTGGACAACAACACCCACAACAGCAAGGAACTCTTCAGCATCGTCAAAGAGCTCTCCAACCCCGACGCCGGAAACAATGACATCACTCCCTCGCAAGACCTCTGCGACTCCCTCGCAGCCTTCTTCCACGACAAGATCGCCAACATTCACAACAGCTTCGGCCCACCAACCACGAACCCCACCACTGAACCGATGCCCCCCACCGCCACCCTCCGCACCTGGACCCCAGTCAGCACCGAAGACACAACACGCACAATGAACACCATCCACTCCGGATCCCCTACGGACCCCTGCCACACCACATCTTCAACACGGCCGACCACATCATCGCACCCCACCTCCGCGACATCGTCAACGCCTCCTTCAACACCGCCACCTTCCCGGAGTGCTGGAAACACGCCGAGATCAGTGCCCTGCTGAAGAAACCAACTGCAGACCCCTCCGACCTCAAGAACTACCGCCCCATCTCGCTCCTCCTGTTTCCTGCCAAAGTCATCGAGAAGACCGTCAACAGACAGCTAGCCGCCTTCCTCGAGACCAACGGATCCCTCGACCACTCGCAATCCGGCTTCCGAGCCAACCACAGCACGGAGACCGCCCTCATCGCAGCCACAGACGACATCAGATCCCTAATGGACAATGGGGAAACTGCGGCCCTCATCCTCCTGGACCTCTCCGCAGCGTTCGACACTGTCTGCCACCGCACCCTGGTACAGCGCCTGAACAACACCGGCATCCAGGAGAAGGCCCTGGAGTGGATCACCTCATTCCTCGCCGGAAGAACCCAGAGAGTCCGCCTCCCCCCGTTCCGGTCAGCGGCCACCGAAGTCATCTGCGGCGTTCCACAAGGGTCATCGCTCAGCCCTACCCTCTTCAACGTCTTCATGAGCTCCCTCGCAACCATCGCACGTCAACACAACCTCAAGATCATCACCTACGCCGACGACACCCAGCTGATCCTCTCCCTCACCAGCGACCCGGACGCCGCCAGAGCCAGCCTACACGAAGGGATGAAAGACGTCGCCGAATGGATGAAGAACAGCCGCCTGAAACTGAACTCAGACAAGACGGAGGTCCTCATCCTGGGATCATCACCCTCCGCCTGGGACAACTCCTGGTGGCCCCCCCCCGCCCTGGGAGCCACCCCAAGCCAATGGACCACGCTCGCAACCTAGGCTTCATCCTGGACTCCTCCCTCTCGATGACCAGACAAGTCAACGCCGTCTCATCTTCATGCTTCAACACCCTGCGCATGCTTCGAAAGATCTTCCGGTGGATCCCCACCGAGACCAGGAAGACGGTCACCCAGGCCCTCGTCACCAGTCGGCTGGACTACGGGAACGCCCTCTACGCCGGCACCGCCGCCAAACTCCAGAAGAAACTCCAACGGATCCAGAACGCCTCAGCACGACTCATCCTGGACATCCCCCGACACAGCCACATCTCCGGACACCTGAGAGACCTGCACTGGCTCCCCGTCAACAAAAGAATCACGTTCCGACTCCTCACCCACGCACACAAGGCCCTCCACGACCTGGGCCCCAAGTTCCTCAACAGCCGCCTGACCTTCCACAAGCCCACCCGCCAGCTCTGCTCCGCCAGCCTCGCTCTCGCCACCGTCCCCCGCATCCGCAGAGCCACCGCCGGAGGAAGATCCTTCTCCTACCTGGCAGCCAAGACATGGAACTCCCTCCCCATCCACCTCCGGACAACGCAAGACTATCTCGCCTTCAGGAAGCAACTCAAGACCTGGCTGTTCGAGCAGTAGCGTTCCCCCCCCCCCCCCCCCCCAGCGCCTTGAGACCCTCCGGGTGAGCAGTGCGCTATACAAATGCCTTTGATTGATTGATTGATTGATTGGTTTGGAGTGGAGATTGTTTGCCTAATTTAAGGTGCCCTGCTGGGTTTGGGGCATTTGTATTTGAACATGAAAGGGAAGAGGGCTAGCAAGCAAAAACATGTGCTGCCAACTACTTCTTCCTCGTAGGAGGTTCCTATCCTTCAGAAGAGGACTCTGGATGCTCAAAGTCCAGGAGGGGGGAGGATGCACCTCTCATGTCTAGGGAAGAGATGCATCTGAGGTGGCTGTGACAAGGGTTCTTCAGGCTTGTCCAGCAAAGCCCAGGAGGACATCCAAGCCTAAGACTTTGGTGGCAGATGATGGTTCTTCTGCCTCTGATTTGGAGGGCTCCTGACAATCACTGTCCCAGTGGGGCATTACCGGTTGGAGGCAGGCAAGGCCGTTTTCTGTCCGTTTGGCAGCAGGGTGTGTTGGACTAATGGGTGCTGAACATTGTGGCAAATGACTTTACAATAGAGTTTAATCATGCTCCTCCAAATACTGTCAGCTCCGGCTCTTGTTGCAGCGAAAAAGGGGTCGGCCCTGCTAGATAGGGTCCAAGAGTTGTTGGAAAAAGGGGCCATCTGCAGGGTTCCTGTGGCAGAGCACGGGAAGGGGGCCTATTCCATCTTGTTTCTGGTTCAGAAAGTGTCTGGGGCTTTTCACCCTGTCCTGGATCTCCAGTGGGTCAATTCTTGGATCAAAGCTGTTCATTTCCAAATGTTGACTTTTCAAGCGATTATTCCTCTGATTTGTCCAGGAGATTTTTTTGGCATCCATGGATCTGGAAGATGCCTACCTCAACATCCCTGTTGCAGTGCCCTCTCAAAAATGTATCCTATATGCAATAGGGGATGAACATTTCCAGTTCTGTATTCTTCCCTTTGGGCTCAAGTCCTCACACTGGGTGTTTAAAAAAGTTCTGGCACCTCTGATGGCTATTCTTCATGCAGAGGGGTGTTTGTGCATCCTTATTTGGACAATATCTTGGTTCAGGCCCCAAGCAATTCCCAATTGGGGGTTCATGCGACAAGAGTATTGCAGGTCTTCCAAGAGCACAGATTTTTGATAAACTGGGTAAAAACAGCTTTGGTTCCATCCCAGACATGATGTTCATTGGGGCACGTTTTCTGACTCTCAGATGGTTGGTGACATTGTCGGAGAGAAGGTTGGCCAGCCTGCAGGATCAGGTTCTGTATTTATTGGCTCAGGCTGGTCCAAGGACTCTATAGTGGTTGTGGGTGCAGGGCCACTTGGTGTTAGCTGTGTTCCTGGTCCCTTGGACCAGATTTCACCTGCACAGCCTGGTCAACTGGATTCTCTCCCATTGGTCTCCTGGGGCTCTCAGTCTCAAGGAGCGTATCCCAATGGTAGCTTCTGTCCCCAGGGAACTGTTGTGGTCGCTGGAGCAGAAGCATATGGTCAAGGGGATTCCCCATGACTCCACTGATTGTTACAACAGACGGCAGTCTCTCCGCGTGGGGGGCTTGGCTGGGGTCGGAGCAGGTTCAGGGGGTTTGGTCTCTTCAGGAGTCTCAGAGGTCCTGGAATTGGAAGGAGTTGAAAAATATTCTTCTGCATCTGGTGTGTTTTCAGGGGCTCCTGAGGGAGAATGCGGTGCTGCTACAAATGGGCAATCTGTTGACAAAGGGTTACATCAACAAGCAGGGGGGTACCAGGTTCAGGACTCTGAATTTGATTGCTCAGGACATTTCCTTGTGGGCACAGGTTTCTGTTCTGTGCTTCCATGCCCTGTACATTCAGGGGTGGACAATGTCCAGGCAGATCTGTTGAGCGGAGAAATTTCATCCTCCAAGGATTTCTCCCTACACCTATTTCTGTTCGATCTACTGGTGCTGAGGTGGGGTCTTCCAGTGATAGATTTGTTTGCTTCACCAGGGGATGCGAAGGTGGGGAAGTCAGTATCCTCTGGCTTGGGCAGTGGACAGGTTGACTTGTCTTTAGCCTCAGGGACTGCTATATGCCTTTCTGCCCTTTCAGTTGGTCAGGGTCCGGAGAGAGGGGGCACAGGTGATTTTGGTGGCTCCACGTTGGCCTCAAGCAAACTGGCTCCCATTTCTGCAGTTGTTGAAGAGCGTGCCACAGTGGATTCTTCTGGTGCAACCGTCTCCACTTGTCTTTTCGAGCCTCCCTCTGAGGTTCTTGAGGAAATTGCATTTTATGGCATGGGGGAGAACGAAGGGGCTTAACTGATCTGGGGGTTCCTGAGCAGCTGGCTGTGACTTCACGGAGATCGTCCACTCTGCATTCTTATGCCAGGCATTGAAAGGTCTTTTCTTCATGGTGTTTGAGGAAACAGGTGGATCCTACTGAGGCCTCTCTATTTTTGATTATGTCCTTTTTACAGGATGGTTCTGGCCTGGGTTTGTCAGTTGCCACATTGAGGTTCAATGGTTGGCAATTCAGGCGTGTTGTGGTCCTTGGCAGAATCTTAAGAATGGTGAGGGGCTGATGCCTCGGTTTTATTGCAGTCTTTTGAACTTGTTTCCTAGGCCGGTTCGTTCTTTCCCTAGTTGGAATCTACAGTTGGTTTTGAATGTCTTGACTGGGCCTCCATTTGAGCCCCTTGAGGGTGTTGATGTGAAGCTTTTGACATTTAAGAGTGCTTTTTGGTGGTAATTACGTCTGCCAGACGAGTGCGGGAGATGGAAGCTGTGACCTGTAAGTTTCCTTTCTGTAAAGGTGTTTCAGGACAGGATTGTTCTTGTTCCAGTTTCCCTCCTTCATCCCTAAGGTCAATTCTGCTTTCCATGTGAGCCAAGATGTGATCCTTTTAGAAAGGAGATTGACTCTCAATGTTGTTACGGCTTTTTGTCCAGTAAAAGGATGTGGAAATAGAGCAGAGGTGTCAGTACCTTGGAAAGGGATTGAAGGAACATGATATTGATGAAATAAGGCAGTGAATGGGCATTTATATGAGAGAAGATTGATGGATTCATTTACAGTGCTGGGTGAAGAAGGATATTGTGATTAGTGTGATTTAAAGGGGCTCTCCTATCTATCGGTCCTGATGAAGACCTGTATGGAGCTGATATTTGGCCCAGGAGCATGAAAGGGTCGAAACGTCGACGATATCGCCTAAGCCCCGATTGGTGTGATCTTTTTTGAGAGAATTGGGAATTGGAGAATATATTTCTACTTTAAAGGAATAATAAGATGATTTAATGTGGTTGAAGGCTTAACCAACAGGCTTTGTTTTTTTTAAAAGATGTATATATTTTTTTATGAATGATTCTTTGGAATGGTTTGAGGAGATATCTATTACTTCTCATTCTTTACTATAAACACGAGCAATTGATATATTTTTTTTTCACTGGTTTCTTTCTTTCTTTTTTATGATATGATGGGGGAGTTATAAACTGTTTATAAAGAAAGACATATGTTTGATAAATGTAATAAATTATGTTTGAAATTAATGAAGGGTAACGTGTGTATATGGAAAGTAGTTTGTATGGGGGGACTTAGTTATGCCTAAGGGTTGTTGTTGTTTCTGGTATTTATACCCAAACCCCGGTGGGGCTTTGTAGAGTTACCCTCTGTGGTTGGTAAATATAGCTATTTGTCCTGAGCCGCCCTCCGATGAGGAGTGCAGACTACACTGTTTGGATGTGAGATGGTCTTTGTTGTGGTACCTGGATGCCGTAAAGTCGTTCTGTAAAGGGGACCCTTTATTTCTGAATTTTGGTTCTGCTACGAAAGGGGAGAAGCCTTCTACTGCCACCTTGAGTAGGTGGTCTCTGGGCCTGTTGTCATATGAATTGAACGGTGTAATTCCTCCTCCGGGGGCTTATGGGGTATGGCGGCAACTGTAGCTGAATTGCAGGGGGTTTCCATGGTGAAATTTTGTAGGGTGGGTCCACTCCCTCATTTTTTGTTCGCCACTGTCGGATTGCTGAGGTGAAATGTTTGGATAATGTCTTGGGTCACAGGGTTTTGTCCTCTATGAGAGAACAGGGGTGTTTCTGTGTATTTTCTGGACATTTCATTAAAGACTGGGAGTTGCAACTCAGTTGTCCATTTCTGTTTTTACTTACTATGTCTCATTGGTTAAGACGGAAGGTGAGGGAGGGACGGGAGGTAAAGCGTCCATTACATACAAATAATTACAGTACTCCTAGTTCTTCTCCCTTGCCTTCCTTCAAGTTCCCTCCAACTGAGTTTCTGGTTGGCTTGTTTATGTACAGGATGGGGAGGGCGCCGGGGCATTTTATTTAGGAAGGGAGGTGTTTAGGGGAGGCAAGGGGCCTCATTGGTTAAGAAGGAAGGTGAAGGAGTAGGACTAGGAGTAATACCATTATCCATAGGTAGTGGACGCATTCAGAGTAACTAACACCCATTTGAGAACCCCTTTCAGAGTGCCATAGGGCACACAGGAGTACTGGGCCCAATCGTAGTGGTTAAGGCCTTATACTCCTGATGTTCTGGGGCCCGACCTATTATGAATCCTGAGCAACTGGGTCAAGTACTCCTTCTGCACTTGGCTCTCAATCGTAGTTGTGGACGAGCAATGTCATTAATGTCAGTAAATCAATGGCCAGTCAAATACTTGTTTTTATATTAAAAAGAGCAATTTCATTTCAAACTATGCATTCACAGAAGTCTTATGACATTTGCAAACAATAACACACTCCCCTTGAGGTTGGGGCTCTAATGTTTATCTGGCAAGCCCCTGTCCCACCCTCTGCTCTTTAATGTGTTAGGGGTTGTTCCCCATTCACTGGTGGCCTCATCCAGGGAATGTTCATTAGTAGGCCTTACTAAGGAGTCCACTCTGACTCTTTAGGAAATAGTCAAAAGTGTTTATGTTGCCGCAGCATCTTTAGCAGCACGTACCCTGGGGCCTGACAGGTCTGTGTCAAGTCTTACCCTTTCCTGCAGCACGAAGCATTCAGCCTTTCAGCGAGTGCCCCAACCACAGACACTTGCAATTCTCCAGTCCTGTTCTGTTGAGATGTTCTGCACCAAGGATACGTTGCAGCACCCAGCACGTGCAGGCTGTCTCATGAGCGGCACGGCCAGCCTCAACAGCAATCCGAGATGCTCCAGGCTTCCGTTGGCGCAGTATGTTCAGCTTTTCCCCACACTGGGGAGGAAGTTGATCTTTGTTTTCACAACTGGGTCCCAGCAACGGAGCAAAGTCCTCTTGACGTCCTCTGGAGTCCAAAGGGCAGGTCAGGGGGCAGGTCTCAAGCTCACTTTTGACCCCAAGGTCACTGCATCAGTTTTTCCCAGGCAATGACACAAATCTTGCAATATTCTGTACCTGCAGCCCTTCCTCGCATACAGAATTTTCCATTTTACCCACTGGCAAGGCATCGACCTCTGAGGTGCAGCCATCTATAACAAAGTGGTTTCCCTGAGTGATGTCTCCTCACCCAGCAGGGAGATTAACAGGCCTTAACCTCCAGCGCTGGTCGCAGGCAGAGGTCTTGCAGCGCTCCCCCTGCTCACACAGCCAGTTTGGCTGCTTGGCAGCTGACAAATTATGGGGTCTCAACCTCCTGCTCTTATAGTCCATTTCCAGACACCAAATGTGATTTCAGATCTGAGTCTTTGACGTTTTATGTTGGGGTTCTTTTGAAGTGTAGACTTTTCTCTCTCTTCTTCCTCTTGATAGGCTGTCTGTCACAGCAGGAGAGAATTTAAAGTTGATAGTTCCACAGCTCAGGTCATGGGCGTGACCAGGGTTCACACCTGGATGTCAGCCACAGTGATATGTGCATCAAAAGATTAATCTCAGGTTCTACTCATTATTATTCCTTTAGCCTCATATCCTTCCTGAGATGTGTCTTTGCCTCTTCCTTATGATCTATCACTGATTCACAGAGCACCCTTTTGAAGTGTGCAGGGGGAGTCTCTGTCTCCCCTCCTCCGGTGTGTCCCACCCAGCTCACAGGAATGCAACAATACACAAATCTGTCTGGGGGATTCCTCTACTCCTCAAGTCTTCACGAATAAGACCTGGGATTCTCAAAATGGAACCTAGGGTCCTCCATGTAATATACCATTACAGGCACATGTACATTCAGACCACACATTAATTCTGTGTGCACTGCTCAGTACTGTAGCTTTTTTTTATTGTGCCATGGTGTGCTATTGCAAACACACACTGCCAGCACACACATTCGCCATACGTGCCCTCACCACAATTCACCCTTCATGTATTATACTTCTCGCAAACATGCATACCCATAGCACATGCTTCTACTGTACATGCCCTGCACCGCATTAAGGTATGCTTCCAACACTGAGTTCATGCTGTTTAACTCTTGGGGAAGACGGTAGCCTTCTACCACTATAAGGATGGTGCTTTGGTTACCCCTCCCAGTCCAACAAGACTGCAATCCGTGAGACAGGCCTTTGTCGTGGCGTGCACGCATGATCAATGTTTCCCTATGACAACACAATCAGCATTAGTGATCCACACAGCAGTACAGTTGGGCACTCAGGGCAGGAGTACACGTCAATTTTCATTCAGAGCACTTTTCCATCCCAACACCCAGCATGTGCAAGACACACAGATAACAAAATTAACAATAGGGGGCATGTGTAGTAAAGCACTCCGGACTTCCACAAGGAAGACACTGAAGCTCCAAAAGTTTCTCACCCACTATTGCAGTTACAGACATGGACTGAAACTATCCAAATATAGGATATGAATGCAAAGTCAGGGTCTGTGGAGCTGAAACGTTTGGATATATATGTAAAAGTAACATAAAGACAACACTTACAATGTGCAAGAAACTCCACATAGGTTGTCAGCTGTGCCCATGAATCATGCAGATCACACCTGAACTCGCATGGCATAACACCAAGGGTGGATAACTAATCACCCAGACACAATAAACAAGGATCAACAGAGAACTAGTGCATGAAGGAAAGAAGGGGAAACAAAGGAAACATGAAACAGAAAATAAGAAAACAAACCACACTAAGAAACTGAAAGCTAAGGCTGTAGGGATATGAAGGTAGTGCACTGGAAAGTGGAGCTAAGGAAGAGGGAAGAATAGGGACTGGGAAAGAGGTGTTAACTACAGAAACTGTGAATGTTCAAGAAAGAAGGCTTCTCTGAATAGTGTTAGCTCAGAAACTAAGAAAACAAAGAAACACTGAAGGGCAGTGCTAGTTCAAGGAAGACAGTCTGGAATCTTCTGGAAACAAGGATTATTAATAGCCCAAGAATCAGAAACTTTGGGAAAAGGGTTAGCAAGCTCAGGAAATGGGAACTTTCCAAAACAGGGGGTCAGTGAAACAGGAACACTGCTACAAAGATCAAAACGGGACTAAAGAAAACTAAAGCCATTTCACTTGTGTCTCAAAAGAGCTTTCTTGTTCTTAAGGGTGCTATTATTGTATTCAGTTTTTCCTGATGTCTTTAGGTTATAGGCACAGTGAAGGTGTTTATTTATCCCTAACGATTCACAAATCTCACTGTGAGGATTTGGTTGTACTATATGATATGACTGGGAGACCTTAACCTGCAGTACACTTGCTAATACCATTTTGTGTCCAGTCAGGTACTTTTACTTAACCTTAGGCTCACCCTGGGCAGCTGTGGCTGTGAGCAGAAAGGCTTAGCAAAGGAACAATGTGTAAAGCATTTAACAGCACCAAACAAATGAATAAGAAAGTCACACAACACAAGAAACAAGACACCAACTTATAAACATAGATTATATTTTTATAGAAACAATAAGCATCAAAATCCACTGGAGGCTTCTATAGATACTGATTAAACAGATAGAAGCAATAAACAACTATTATATCAACTGCAAACAAGTATTGGCCATCAATAAGTTTGGAAACTTTGGAAACGTTTGTAAAGTTAGTTTAGCATTTCCAGCAGGAGTTGGGTGACCAAGTCTGGCAGGACAGTGGTCTGGGGGTTAGAAAGTTACCTGGCCACCAGAGCGTTTTTAAGGCAAGATCCAAACATTACAGGACGACCGCCATAGACGTCAGTGGAGTGGTCCTGGTGCTGAGGGATGCAGGCAAAAAGATGCTTAAGGGATGCTCCTGTTGTGGTGCAGTTGATGGGGGTGCCTTTGTGGTGGTTCCTCAGTCCACCGTTGAAGTTGGTTGAACTTGGTCACAGAGGTCAGGGTCTCGCAAAGTCCTCTACGTTACAGTAGCCGGCCAGTCTATGCTGGGCTATTGGTCAGTCTGCAAAGCGGTTGAGGGAAAATCCATTGGTGGGGGCTAGTGTCCCTTGGGTATGCCAAATACAGTTGTGGATAGCACGCCTGGGGTCAGCAGACATGGGCCCAGGTTTTGGCTATCTCAGATTTGTTCTCTTGAGTGCTCGCAACTGGTAGCAGCAAAACATCTGTGGTGGATACCAACTTTGTGACTTAGGCAACGTCAGCTCTTGTATCCCTGGAGCTGGTTCCAGGAGATAAGCCGACTGATCCTTGGAGTCACTGCTGTTGGATGTCAGGAATCAACTTTCCCTGAGCCAGGAGCTGTAGGCATAGTCCAAGCTTTGCAGCCCAAAGTGCAGCAGGTGCAGTCTTTTTGATTATGCAGCCTCTCCTTGGGTGGGTTTGAGGGGAGCTGGGCAGTTCTTCTTCAGTCCTATCTCTGATTCCAGTATGATCTGAGGGTCAGAGTGCTAAGCGTGCCATATTTATTCCTTGAAAGTGCCACGAGGGGACCATGTGGTCACTAGCCAATGTGCTACTGGGACTCCACCCCTGTCGTCAGTGT
Source organism: Pleurodeles waltl (assembly GCF_031143425.1). NCBI lineage: Eukaryota > Metazoa > Chordata > Amphibia > Caudata > Salamandridae > Pleurodeles > Pleurodeles waltl. The sequence goes on along the minus strand of NC_090445.1, from coordinate 739,271,077 downwards.
GAAGTTCCTGTGATGTGTAGTATCTGGCTATTCCAGAATACCACATTATTGCCCCTTTCAAGATGGCATGACCCTTCCTCGGTCGTGAGGAATTTTGTAGCCCACCATAGACGTGCAGCTACCTGAAGGCTACAAGTCCATGGTAAAACCAGTTAGGGAGCAAGTTTCCCCTTTCTGGCCCTGTCTCCATGCTGTCTATAGGAACAAAAGGCATCCTGCTCACGGGTGTTGGGCTGGGTAGCCCATCAAACAGGGCTTCCCCTTTGAAACTCGCCACTGGGCTAACCCCCAGAGTGGCCACCTTGGTGGAGGAGGTGACATCTCACTGCTGTGGCACTGCCTTTGCTCCTGAGGCTGGGAGTCATTCACACATATCCCCAGGTTGTCAGAAAGCTGTCTGTGTGTGTGTGCCTTTGTGAAGTTACTGGATGAGTAGAGCACAGAGTATCAACTTTCTAAAATTTGCCTACTTTTAATAGTGACATCAATTTCGACCTGGCCATCAGGTCACATTTAATGCCACACTTAATTAGATACCTTTCATGACCCACTTTGATAGTCCCAGTCAAACGTTAGCCTGGTTGGGATGCCAACCAGTAACTCTGTGTTAGCCAATGGGGCTACTAACCTTACCCACAGCAAAACAACAATTTAGAAGTGTTGCTGTTAAGACATATAAAAAAACATATGTCTTACTTAACAAAATACAGCTTCTTGCCATAGGACTCCATAGGCCTTCCTTAGGGACGACAGATATAATTCTAATGGATAGAGTGGTTTTGCCATTGGTTTAAATGGCAAAGTTGAACTGGCAGTGAAAACACTGTCCTTCCAGTCTGCAGTGGCAGGCTGGGAGCCATTTTTTACCATGTCACATGAAGAGTGAAAAAAACAGTGCTGCATCCCGGAGTGGACACTCTGGGGGTCATTCTGACCCTGGCGGGCGGTGATAAAGCGGCAGCCAACCCGCCAACAGGCAGGCGGTCCAAAAAAAGGAATTCTGACCCTGGCGGGAACCGCCAACACAGCCCGCTACTTTAACACTCCGACCGCCACGGCGGGACAGACAAACAGCGCGGCGGTCACCGCCAACAGGCAGGCGGCAGACAATGTACCGCCCACCCTATCACAACTCACCAATCCGCCACCTTTTCCGGGGCGGGAGCCCCGCCGATAAAAACACGGCGAAAACAGACTACGAACGGGAAAACGCTCACCTATGCACACTCCACGAGGAAGGAGGACAGCATGGAACCCGAATTAAACATCCTACCAGCTATTGTCTACCTGCTCATCTACCAGGAGTACGAACGCCGGCGCAGACGACAACGGTGAGTACTGCACCTACGACACAGGGGAGGGGGGAGGAGGAAAGCTTACGGGCACACACATGCGCCATACACCCACCCCCCCACCACAAATACCTACTCCCCAATGCCGAGCAACAAGTCAGAGTGACACCCCCCAAACCCACCGGAATAATGCAAAGACACAATTAAAATGATCTATAAAATATATGTATAAATAGCTCCATTAAAGGTATGGGAAATATGCTATATAAAAGATACAAAAATAAGGAATGAACATAGTCAACAATATATACATAGGCAATAAGTCCTGCACATTCCGTCAAAGTTCCATAGTCCGTGGGCCAATGTGCACAAACACATGGGCAAAGCCCACACAGGAGACCAGATACCATTGGAGAGAACACTGCTGGGGCATCAGATGATAAAACTACAGGCACCTCAGGGGGAAGGGAAGGGGGGGCACCTCAGCCACATGAGTCCTTGACGCCAGATCCACGAGGGGCCTCCATGCCCACTGTCCCATCCTGGGGAGTGCAAAGCCACAGTCTCACAAGTCTCTACAGTGGGTGGGTTGCCCACTGTACCATCCTGGGAAGTGCAAAGCCACAGTCTCTCAAGTCCCTACAGTGGGTGGCTTGCCCACTGTCCCATCCTGGGGAGTGCAAAGCCACAGTCTCTCAAGTCCCTACAGTGGGTGGCTTGCCCACTGTCCCATCCTGGGGAGTGCAAAGCCACAGTCTCACAAGTCTCTACAGTGGGTGGCTTGCCCACTGTTCCATCCTGGGGAGTGCAAAGCCACAGTCTCTCAAGTCTCTACAGTGGGTGGGTTGCCCACTGTTCCATCCTGGGAAGTGCCAAGCCACAGTCCATCAGATGGATTACCGACTCCACTGTTAATGGAGGAGGCATGGTGCCCAGAGTGCTTCCTGAAGCCCTGCTCGACACAGAACCGGCACTGTCAATGGGCCAGCGGTGCTTGAGATGAAGGCCCCAGCGGAGCGGTGCTTGAGATGAAGGGCCCAGCGGAGCGGTGCAGAGACGGCGGGGCCCAGCGGAGCGGTGCTTGAGATGAAGGGCCCAGCGGAGCGGTGCAGGAGATGAAGGGCCCAGTGGAGCGGTGCAGAGACGGCGGGGCCCAGCGGAGCGGTGCTTGAGATGAAGGGCCCAGCGGAGCGGTGCAGAGACGGCGGGGCCCAGCGGAGCGGTGCTTGACAGGAAGGTCCCATCGGAGCGGTGCTTGAGACGGCGGGGCCCAGCGGAGCGGTGCTTGACAGGAATGGCCCAGCGGAGCGGTGCTTGAGATGAAGGGCCCAGCGGAGCGGTTCTTGTCCCGGCGGGCCCCTGTTCAGCGGTTCTTGTCCCGGCGGGCCCCTGTTCAGCGGTTCTTGTCCCGGCGGGCCCCTGTTCAGCGGTTCTTGTCCCGGCGGGCCCCTGTTCAGCGGTGCTCCTCCCGGCGGGCCCCTGTTCAGCGGTGCTCCTCCCGGCGGGCCCCTGTTCAGCGGTGCTCCTCCCGGCGGGCCCCTGTTCAGCGGTGCTCCTCCCGGCGGGCCCCTGTTCAGAGGTGCTCCTCCCGGCAGGCCCCTGTTCAGCGGTTTTTGTCCCGGCGGGGCCCTGTTCAGCGGTGCTTGTCCCGGCGGGCCCCTGTTCAGCGGTGCTCCTCCCGGCGGGCCCTGTTCAGCGGTGCTTGTCCCGGCGGGCCCCTGTTCAGCGGTTCTTGTCCCGGTGGGCCCCTGTTCAGCGGTGCTTGTCCCGGCGGGCCCCTGTTCAGCGGTGCTTGTCCCGGCGGGCCCCTGTTCAGCGGTTCTTGTCCCGGCGGGCCCCTGTTCAGCGGTTCTTGTCCCGGCGGGCCCCTGTTCAGCAGTGCTCCTCCCGGCGGGGCCCTGTTCAGCGGTGCTTGTCCTGTGTGTCTAGGGAGCCAGACCTGGGCAAGACTTCCCGCTCATTCGCCATCCGACCTTGCGGTCGCGGGGCCCTCCTGTGATGGAGTCCTGGGCCTGTGGGTGTCGTCCGTCACAACCGGAATGGGGCTGGTGGGGCCCTCCTGGGCAGCTCGCCTGCTGCCTGACTTCTCCGCCCTGCTGCCCTTGCCCTCCTTCGCTGAAGCTCTGTGGCCCTTGCCTCCCTTGGATGATGTGGCAGGTGACGGGGCAAGGCTACTGTCCTTGGTGGCAGCCGTCTCAGTCTTGTCGCGCCGGGCCTTTTTTTTTTTGTCCTCTTCCCAGGGGGTGGGCTGGCTGTCCCCTTGCTGCTGGCCGATGTTCCTGCCCTAGGAGCTGGTGGACTCCAATAGCCCTGCACTATGGTCACAGAAGATGCAGGGCTGGTGGTGGCTGAGGTGCTTTTTTTACTCTTACCAGATGGAGGGGGTGGGTCAGTGATTGGAACGAGCTCAAGGTTGGAAAGGAAAACGACTTGGGAAGGACAGGGACGGGTAGGTGTAGTGGGTATGGGAGTGGAGGAAGAGGATGTGGTTGTAGGAGAGTCAAGTGTGCTGTCTTTGGGTGCAGGTGCTTGTGACGGAGGCTGTCGTGAGGTGGATGGCTGTTGGGTGGGTGGCTGCCTGCGTTTGTGTGCTTTGGAAGAGGGGGTGACAGACACACTGGGAGAGGACACAGGGGACGTGTAAATGGCAGTGGGGGTGGTGACTGCACGTGTGCGGACTGTAATGGAGGGTGTGCTGGTGATGGAAGTACTGGCTGATGGTGGTGTGCATGCAGGTGTGAGTGGAGACGTCACAGGGAGGGAGGAGGGAGATGAGGAGGTGGGGGACACAGAGGTGGTAGTGACTGTTGGCATGTCTGCATCTGGATGTTGCTTGGGTGAATGCTTGTGGGATCTGTGGTGCTTATGTCTGGATGAGCTGCCCTTGGGTGTAGAGGTGTGTGCAGGCTGGTCTGATGGTGTGGATGGGATAGGCAGAGGAACAGGAGACTGGGACTGGGTGGAGGGAGTCAGAAGAGGGAGGCTGGAGACAGGGACAATGGCTGCCGTCAGTGCTGAGGCCAGAGCGTTGAACGATCGCTGATGGGCAGCCTGACCCGAATCAATGCCCTCCAGGTATGCATTGCTCCGATGCACCTCCCTTTCTACACCCTGGATGGCATTCAAAAGGGTAGACTGCCCAACAATGAGTGTCCTGAGGAGGTCAATGACCTCCTCACTGAGGGCAGCAGGGGTAACTGGGGCAGGGCCTGAGGTGCCTGGGGCGAAGGAGATGCCCGCCTTCCTGGGCGAGCGGGCACGGAGCGAAGGCTGAGGGGCTGCTGGGAGGGCGGGGCTGGTGCGCTGGGTGGCGGCTGTACCTGTTGTGGCAGTGGGCACGGATGTTGCCGCCACCGCTAGGGAGCTCCCTTCCGAGGACGTGTCGGTGTCGCTGACGTCTCCACGGGTCACCGTTGTGGAGCTCCACTCGCCCTCCGTCTCACTGGTGTACTCGGAGTCTGTTGTATGGCCCTCCGGGGCCATGTGAGATGCAGCTCCCTCATGCGCCGATGCCACTTCTCCTCCGCCTGATGATGCTAATGCACACATGAACAGGAAGACAAAGAAAATGGGGGGGGGGGAGAAATGAAGACAGGTTGAGTGCATGCATTGGCAACACCATTGTCGGAGAGGACAGACACAGAAGCCCCCTGAACTAGGCCGCGCAATCGGGGTACACTACTCAGTTATTGTGACTAGGCCTACAGGTCTATGGACGACAAATGCACACATTGGTGAGGCCGGACCATGGATAGCTGTACTTGGCACCCTACAGAGGTGGGTGGCGGTGGCACAGGGCCGTGTCTAACGGAGGGGCCTAGCCTACAGAATGCGCCCTGGCCTGGAGATAGCCACAGACCTCCTCCCCCACCCAGACACCTTCACTGCGCGCAAAGATAGCAGAATGTGCTGATACTCACCCCCTTGTGTCTGCTGTGATGTCCTCACGCGCCCATCCAAATCGGGGTAGGCCACCGCCAGGATCCGGGACATCAGGGGGGTCAATTGGCGGCTGGCACCCCTCCCACGTTGGGAGGCCATCCCCAGCAGAGACTCGGCGGTCTTTCTGGTCCTGCGGCGGATGTCCTCCCAACTCTTTCGGCAGTGGGTGCCCCGTCTGTTGTGGACCCCCAGGGCCCGGACGTCCTTGGCGATGGCACGCCAAATGTCGATCTTCTGATGGGCGCTGACCTATGTGACATGTACAGGGTGGTAAAGGAAATCGCATCAGTTTTCTGCCTGGTCAATGTGAGTGGCCCCCCCCTCCCCAACCTTGCCATGTGGCACATGCTCTCATCTTTCGTGCGTTGCACTCCTCATTCGCTCCCCTCCCCACCATCTGACATACACCCCACTCAACACAGGCATAGCCCATTCATCGTGCACCCTGTGTACTAACCTGTTGGTCTGGAGGACCGTAGAGTAGCGCATACTGGGGGAGGACCCCATCAACAAGTCTCTCCAATTCTTCGGAAGTGAAGGCAGGGGCCCTTTCCCCAGTCGCAGCAGCCATTGTATCTCCCAGACCGAGGTCACAGCAGCACTTGCAGTATAGGTCCTCTCCTGTGGATGATCAGGTCTCGAGTGATTAATCAGATAGAAAATGGCGGTCACGCCAGCGGCGGTGCATACCGCGGCGTGCATACCGCGACCGCCGGCGCACATCGTCATTGGCTCCTGAGACCCATAGGGTTCAATGTTAACCAATGCTGCTTTGCGCCGCAGTCTTCGACCGCATACCGCCACGGTGTGCCACGCCAGCGCAGTGACCTCACATCCCACTGTCACACTTCACAGGTCAGGCAGACGCCATTTCAAGGGCCCACATGGCATGATTTCTACTGCGTCACACAGGCCTAGGCCTTGCATTGCCACTCATACAAGCCTTTCAATGCATAGCGATTCGTGTACTGTGCAAGCTGTGTGAACGAACCTGTGGGTTGCTTGACTCTGTGCTCCATGTTGTCCTTCCTAGGCACCGTCTGCTGGGACTTGCGAGGAGAAGGATGAATCCTCCCGTGTACCGACCGCTGGTGGACCCTTCGACAATGGAAGAACGACATATCATACTTACATACAGGCTTGACAGAGCAACTATACATGAACTATGTGGCCAGCTGGAGCCAGACCTGATGTTCCCCATCCGCCAACCCACAGGGATTCCCCCTCTGGTGCAGGTTCTGTCAGTACTCCATTTTTTGGCAAGTGGGTCTTTTCAGACAACAGTGGCCATATCATCTGGGATGTCTCAGCCTATGTTTTCTAAGGTTTTGTCCAGAGTGTTGTCTGCCCTGATTAAATACATGCGGAGCTACATTATTTTCCCTGAGGTGGGCGAATTGGCTACAGTGAAGGGTGATTTCTATGCCCTTGGACATATGCCATTGATGGGACCCATGTGGCTTTGGTTCCCCCCCAAAGAAAGTGAGCAGGTGTACAGAAACAGAAAAAGTTATCATTCGATGAATGTCCAGGTGGTCTGTTTGGCTGACCAGTACATCTCCCATGTAAATGCCAAGTTCCCTGGGTCAGTGCATGACGCGTATGTCATGCGAAATAGCAGCATCCCTTATGTGATGGAACAGCTACAGAGACACCGTGTGTGGCTAATTGGTGATTCTGGTTACCCCAACCTGTCGTGGCTACTGACCCCAGTGAGGAATCCCCGGACCAGGGCAGAGGAACGGTACAATGAGGCCCATGGGCGAACTAGGAGGATAATAGAAAGGACCTTCGGGGTCCTGAAGGCCAGGTTTAGGTGCCTGCATATGACAGGGGGATCCCTAATGTACTCACCAAAGAAGGTGTGCCAGATCATCGTGGCCTGCTGTATGCTTCACAATCTTGCTTTGCGACACCAGGTGCCTTTTCTGCAGGAGGATGGTCCAGATGGTGGTGTTGTGGCAGCTGTGGAGCCTGTGGAGAGTGAAGAGGAGGAAGACGACGGGGACGACACGGACAACAGGGATACAGTCATACAACAATATTTTCAGTAGCACACAGGTAAGAATCAGCCACGCCATTTTACATTTACTTAAGGCCTCATGCGTCTCCACTGTCTGTGTTTCCCCCCAGTTCCTGTTAACTGATTTGTGACTTTCCCTTCCCTTTTCAGAGCTGTATGACCCACTGCCTGACTTCAGCTTTGTTTGCCCATGGACTAAAGCTTATTGAAATTGGTATGTTGTCATCACAAAGTAACTGGACATTATTGCACCGTTATGTGTAATACATTTGTTAAGAATACAAGAAGACTCCTGTTATTTTAAGTGCAATAAGTGATTTATTTTAAGTGCTACATATAGGTACATGATTGGGAAACGTGATGGGTGGGGGTGGAGTAATGTCCATGGCAGAGTCCAGTTCTCAGTCGCACAGGTGCATTGTCTATATTCCTGGGGAAGGATGGAGCAGGGGCAGTTCAAGGTTGGACAGGGTGACAATGTGGGACAGTGGGATGACATCAGGGGGTATCTTAGGCTGGCGGGGGTCTTGCAATCCTACTCTGTCTTCTTGTGAGATCTCAGGTTCCGCTTGCGGGGTGGTTCTTCTTCTGCAGGAGGTGGGGTTCTGGTGGCCTGTCGTTGTGTGGGGGCCTCCTGTCCACTAGCGCTGGCAGAGGTGGTAGGCTGTTCCTGGCCTGGGCTAGTGACAGGGGCCCTTTGGGGTGCCACATGGTCCCGCAATGTGGTGACGATCTGGGTAAGGGCCACGACGATGGTCCCCATTGCGGAACCGATGTTCCTCAGTTCCTCCCTGAACCCCATGTACCGTTCCTCCTGCAGTTCCTGGATCTCCTGGAACCGGGCCAGTACCGTCGCCATTGTCTCCTGGGAGCGGTGGTATGCTCCCATGATGGAGGAGAGGGCCTCTTGGAGAGTCGGTTCCCCGGGCCTGTCCCCCCCCTGTCGCACAGCAGCCCTCCCAGTTCCCCTGTGTTCCTGGGCCTCTGTCCCCTGGACGGTGTGCCCACTACCACTGCCCCCAGGTCCCTGTTGTTGTTGGGGTGGTGGGTCAACCTGGGTGCCCTGTAGTGGTGGACACACCGCTGATTTACGTGTCCTGGAGACAGAGGCATGGGCCCGCTGGGTGGGAGCTGTGCTGGTGTTCCCAGAGGGGGTTGGGTCTGGTGTAGCCTGTGGCTGTCTGTGGGGAACCGACTGTCCAGAGGTCCCGGATGGGCCGGGCTGGTCATCTGGCTCCAGGGAGACGGAGCTGCTGTCATCGCTGGGGGCCTCTTCTGGGGGTGGGATGGACATCTCTGGACCCTCCGTGGCGGTGTGGTGGTGTTCGGGTCCTGCAGGGGTATAAAGGTATGGTTATTGCTTCTGTGTGTGGCATTTCGTGTGATGGGTGGGTGTCCGTGTACCCAAGTGCAGGCATTTCCTTGTGGGGGCTTTTGTGAGGGTGGCTTGTGGGGGTGATGTGTGTGTGCAGTGGGCATGCTTTGGTGATGGGTGTCCATGCTTTGTGGTCGCATGCAGGGCTTGGTGTTGGGATGGGTGGGTTGTGATGGTGAGCCTTTTGCTAGGTGTTGGTGTGATGGGGGTGAGGGTGGGGGTGGGGGTATGATTTGGCATGCAGGTGGGGTGGGGGTGGGAAGTAGTAGTGAAGATTTGACTTACCAGAGTCCATTCCTCCGCCTACTCCTGCGAGGCCCTCAGGATGCAGGATGTGCAAGACTTCCTCCTCCCATGCGGTAAATTCGGGGGGAGTAGGTGGGGGTCCGCCGCCAGTCTTCTTCACCGCAATGTTGTGCCTTGATACCATGGAACGCACCTTCCCCCGTAGGTCGTTCCATCTCTTCCTGATGTCCTCCCGATTGCGTGGATGCTGTCCCACCGCGTTAACCCTGTCCACTATCCTTTGCCATAGCTCCATCTTCCTGGCAATTGTGGTGTGCTGCACCTGTGCCCCGAAGAGCTGGGGCTCTACACGGACTATTTCCTCCACCATGACCCTGAGTTCGCGTCACTGAACCTGGGGTGTCTTTGGGGTGCCATGGGGTGGTGTGGTTGAGGTGTGGGGTGGCGTTTGTGGTGATGAGTGTGGTGGTGTTTGGTGCGTGGATTCTGTGTGGGTGATGGTGTTGTGTGCCTCTGTGTTGTGGGATTGTCTATTCTGTGCTCTCTCTCTAGCCTTCGTCAATAATTTCGGGCCGTAGGGGCTTGTGGGTGTGTGTTTTATATTGTGTTGGGTGTGTGGGAGTGGTGTTAGTATGTGTATCAGGTGTGTGTATTTCAAACTGACCAATGTGGCTGAGTTTTCTATGTGTGTGTGTATTTTGACCGCGGCGGTGTGTACCGTCAATGGAATACCGCGTTTGAAAGACCGCCGCGTGGATTTGTGGGTCGGAATGGTATGGGCGTATTTCTGTTGGCGTGACGGTGGAGGTTTGTTCATCGCCGTTTTTGCGCTGACCTTTGGTGTGGCGGACTTTTGTGGATGTCGGGTTTTTGGCGGTTTGCCAGTTGCGGGTCAGAATGACCGTGGCGATTTACCGCAGCCGCGGCGGTGTTATGGCGGTCTTCTGACCGGCGGTAAGCGCCTTTTACCGCCGAGGTCAGAATGACCCCCTCTGTCTTAAATGCCCTGGGTACCCAGGGTACCATATACTAGGGACTTATAAGTAAGTTAGGCCTTACAATTGGGTGTATACAATTTGACATGTAATTTTGTATGGGGTTAAAACACTTGTACTGAGTTCTGGTTAGTAGGCCTCAGAGTTGAAAAACCAGCAGCATCAGTCCAAAAAATGTGGTGATGAACATGCAAAAAGAGGCATTTCCTTACACTCTCAAACTACTGCTGAAAATGAAGTGTGGTCCTAGATCACTCAAAGACGGTGTGGAATACCAAATTGTGTGATAAACTTCTTGAGAAGGTGCTTCACCATAGTTATGGCATCTTCTCTTGTACATAGATATGCTTCAATCAACCCTGAAAAATGCAGACACCACAATTGCATAATAATAGGACCTGCATCTTGGCATTTGATTGAAGTTCATCAGCAGATGGACAAAGGGGCCCCATGGGGACAGATAGGTAGCAGGCGTTGACCTGATACCCTTGCCAATATTGTATGACTGGCAGATGACACAAGAATGACACTATTTCTGAGTGATGTAAGGAATAAGGGAGCATACGAGTGGGTTGCTGTGGCACATATCATATTGTTTCTTCCAATTCAGGAAACTTCATGTTATAACAGTGCATGGTTTGGGAGCAATAATCTTGGTGCAACCACACACACTGAGCTGTCTTTCACCCATATTCTAGGCCCCCATTACAATTCTGCTTTGTCCAGTATTGTTTTTCGACTTCCGAGATTTGTTCATATAACAAAGACAAATCCTTTAAAGAGGGAACAGGAAACAAGTCATTTTTACAACATATATAGGGCCGTCATTGTTTAGAGATATAGCAGGCTTCTGTAGAAGTTGACTCAGCAGGGAAACTTCTCTGAGGAACTTTATCATGAAAATTTTGGTCGACAGCACATTTACATAAAGACCATTTTTGATCATGAACCGGGAGAAGATAGAAAACCCTTGTGCATCCAAAGAAGACCAAAGTCATGTGCAACTTCAAATGCGTACTTTGAGTCTGTCAGTAAAGTTTCAGACTTTTCTTAACAAGAAAACAAGCTTACCTTCATTGCTTAGAGGTTTAAATCCATATACAAAATACACCAACTCACAATTTGGAGTAGGAACATCTGCAAGATCAATGCAGGACTTCAACACATTTTCGGTTACTATAAGGCAATCATGGGGTTGTCCCTCCTCTTTGGTGGACATTAGAGATGACTGGTTCAGAGGAGGGGAGTAGACTAGAGCCATATGGGCAGCAGACAACAGCAGTATTATACATCAGTACGCTCATGCAGTAGAAAAGTATTGGGCAGTCACGGTGGAGACATCAGTGATGAGCAGAAGAGCAACAACAAATTGAGGAACGGCCAGAATTGAAGAAGAACTCATTAAAATGTTTTCAGAGGCATCGGCAAGAAATGCAGCAGCAGCTAAAAAACAGAGGCATGGAGTGAGCCCTACAACAAGGAAATCTAAAGAAGTGGAATATTAAGCTATGAGCTTTTTTAATCACCATGATCTTCCACCAAAACCCTGAGGGCCAATCCTCCCTATCTATGACAGTACAGCATAAATGGTTTAATGTAATCAGGGAGTTCCAAGGCACACACAGGCAAGGGCTTGTTTTATTTGTAGAAAGGCATGTTATGCTTTTTTAGACTATTGCAAAGCTTCAGAGGTACCCTTTCACTGTAGTTTTGTGGAGGCCTCACCATAGTGGCATATCCAAGGATCCACTGCCTACATAACCAGTACCTGGAAAACGGTTACTGGATGAGAGGTACCTTATAGATGGTTTCATTCCATTCTGCTGGTAAATGGTACTTTCCTGCAGGGAGCTCATGGCCTAAATATTGTACATGGGGGGACAAGATTGCAGTTTTTCTTTTGAAGCCTTGTGCAGTTTAATAGCCAGTTTAGTGATGAGAGATATGGTGTCTTCTCTACCAGAGAGGACTGGTGCCTAGAGGGAGCTAGGTTTTTGACCCACTATTACCAGCACACACGGATGGAGAGAAGCTGCTCTTTGCTGCACCAGCCTCCAGAAATGTAAAAAGAGAAACTAACAGATTTCATTTATGTGGCCTGTGCTGACGACAACAGAACCTCGCAGGGCAGCAGCACAGGGTAGAGGGCGCATCGGGCGCCATGGATTCAGCATGTGTGAAAGCGCTTATCAGACATGTGCAATCATAGACATGCTGCACATACTCTGTGCAGTGCAGCGTTTCTGAGAATAGGTGCCTTGCACGAGCTGAGAGGCAAAGTCGCCTAAGCCCCATCAGGAGGCAGGATGGAGTGGGGTGAAAAAGGGAAAACCCTCAGATCTATTTTGACTTCTGATAAGGCTGTTGGCAGCAGGTTATTCGGGCTGCAAGAAGAGCCTTCATGGAGCCATCTCTAAAAGTCAGCAGGGAGCAAATCAGCAAATTAACAGGGAGGCCGAGTCATGAGGCAACAAAGATTATGATAGAATGCAAATGTTAGTTTTTAAAAATGAACTTAAAAACATTCCTGCTCCCCTCATGATGACAATGTTAATAGAAAGAATAGGGGGTCATGTCTACCCCATATGTGGGCTACATTATACATGTACCAAAATTATAAACTGTTGAACAAAAGAGAGGATTCTGTACAGCACTCATCCTGAACTCAGTCAGTATTTGAAGGTGCTCTCATAAGTTGGACAAAATGGCGCCTTGGTGAAATATAGTATTTGTCTATTTAATTTGGTCAACAATGAAGCCAGAATTGATCCCACATTTTCAAGTTTCACCTTGGCAATTAAATTACTAGATCAGTACCTCTTTTTGGCATCAAATATTAATTATTTTTTCTGAATTTGAGATTAGAGCATAGGGGACAACAGGGCTGGCCTTCGCTACGGTAGCACCAGGAACGGCTCGCAGGGTTTTGTCGGGGTGGCGCGGAGGTGAGGGACGAGCGCAGAGGGGTGGTCGAATGGAAGCATGAGAAAATTAATAAAAAATGTTTTTAAAAATCACTTACCTGCTTTGCTCCCGTGCCGCTCCCCTCCCGTCAGTGCTGCAGGCACAGGCTCCCAGCCTGCCCTGCGGCCAGTCTTGACGCTGCTCAGAGCAGCGTCAGGATTGGCTGGGAGCACCCAGCCTGGGCGCTCCCAGGGAGACTGGCAGCCTGTGCAGGCTTTCTCTAGCCCAGTAAATGTGTTGCTGGGCTGGAGAGAGCCCTGTGCGCATGTGTGTTTGGCCGGCCCGAGACCAGCGGCCAAACATGCATGCGCTCTGAGGGGAGTGCACAGTGCACTCCCCTCTGCTCGTCACCCTCAATGGCCCGCCCCTTTCACATGGAAAGGATAGTAAACAGTTTATTATCCTTTCCATGCAAAAGGATTTGCAGCGGTTGCTGCTAGCGGGGGAGGGGGTGACGCTCCTCCGCCCACACGGAGGAGCCGTGCCTGGGTAGCACTCCAGGCAAAATCCATTCTGACACCTCCTTTCTCCACCTGACTTTCATTAAAATATATTTGTCCTACCTTCTGCATATTTTGATGGTGATGCAGTCATCCAACTTCCTTACTCCTATATCAGTGGTCTTTAAACTATTTAATGCTGCACCCCCTTGAGAAAAAAAAAATCATCAGGCCCCCCTCAACCTTTTCCACAATTATTTTATTAAACTGGCAATGTTTAAATAGGTCTAGACTTATTTAAACAGTGCAGTTAAGTTATGTTACCAATTTAAAATTTCAATCAAATACATGATTGCCAAACATATTATTCTAGTCATGTAGACTTTACTAACATGTAAAAGTATTGACAGTGTGATTATTAGAAATGGGGATGAGGGGTTTGAACAATATTTGAGGTCCCTTCCCTTTGGACACCTTCTCCCAGTCAGGATATAAATGAGAAAAGATGTTAGTGATGGCCCAGTACAGAGCGGCTTACTGCTGTTCACTGAAGCAAAAGCACGCTGTCAGTATAATGCTTCTTTTGGCCAGAGCCTGGCGCCCCCCTGGGATCACTTGAGGTCCCCCACAGGGGGACCAGCCCCCCGGTTTGAAAACCCCTGTCCTAGAAGCTTTAGTAGAGAGCTGCTAAATGAACATGTTTTGGCAGAAAGGATGCACATTTTCCTTTTGTCTGGTTTACATTGCGCAGTACGTGCCCAATGACATAAGAGCACTTCAAAACAGTCAGAGATTTCTTCTAAACATTCTGTTTTTGACACCTGGAGATTTGCGGGGAGCCACAGGATGCTGAGTTGTGACCATGATTCAAACCTGGTTCCACATGTTACATTTTTGAGCTACAAGTTTCAGAAGGACCTCGAGTAGTTATTAAACAAAAGCTTTTTCCATTCTGGTTTGGTGCAGCCAAAAATGCCTCAGTTAGGAAAGTGCAAAATCGTCACAGAACCATAACCAGAAAGGACCACGCTGCAAGTGGCAGAATTAAAAGCTAGTTAGTTAAGCAGCATAGAGAGGTGGGTTGTATAGGGAAAGAATTACAAGGAGACAAAAGCAGCGAACAGAGAAGACAAAGATTCTTCAGAGTAGAAAGATAGGAGAGAGAGGCAGTAGATAGGAAGGGTGTGGAAAGCAGAGCAGCACTGAGTTACATACTGTAATGGAATGCTAGCACAGGATAGACGGCGAAGAGCAATGATAACATAGAAGAGACTGAGGCACTGCAGAGGGAAGAAAATAGCGAAGGAGGCATTAAATAGAGACAATATTCTTCAGACAAAAAGAGAAGAGGGATAAAAGAGTAAGTCCTTGAGATAGGCGGGAAGGAGCTTTGCTGATGAGCGACGTGGAGACAGACTGCTGAAAGGAAGGATTAAAAATTAGAGACAGACTGCAGAATGAGAGTATAGCAGAGGAGAGATGGAGCAAAACTGCAGTGAAGCTTAATGGCAGAGGAGACGTCGATGAAGTCAAACTGCAGAAAGGAGTGATGTCAGGGAGACAAAGCAGGAACATGCCAAGCTTATATTGTGAGTTACATATGGAAATAATAATTATATTGTTCCTAAACCTCTACACTCATATGAAACTTCATAGGCGTGTTCATCTCCATCCTCTCTGAAGGCTGCATCATGTGACAAGGGTGTAAATTTGAACATTACATTATTAAACAACAGAATAAACATGGCATGAAATGGTTTCCTTCAGTGGCGGCTGGTGGCCTTTAAAAGTGGTGGGTCTTAATCCTTGGCTCGAATTCCAATGAGCTTCTTCTTGAAGGGTTCTCTCACACTTTCTTGCACTAAGGGCTTCATTTACAAAGATTTGGCGTGGGGCAGCTCCCCAAGTCTTTTTGCAGCACTGCCCTATGCCAAATTGAAAGGGCAGGAATGCACTGTATCTAGGAGATATAGTGCATTCCTGCCCTTTCAGCCAGCACTGGTGCATAATTTGGTGCCTAGCGCCAACGAAGGCACCCTTGTATCATGGTGTAAGGGAGTCTGCGTTGTTAGCAGGATTGTTTTGTGCAGGAAAGGGCACCTTCCTTCACAAAACAATCCATTGAGGCGTTTTCCTCATTCTATGTGTGCTGCAGAATGCAGCACACATAGAACGAGGAAAAATCGAGGAGAAATGAAAACATTTCTTCTCATTATGCCTGTTGTGGGAGGCATAAGGTTTTAGTGCTGCCCCAGGTTTACGTGACTGTGTAAACTTGGAGCAGCGTCAAAATCCATGGGTGTTACATGTGAGCACCAACCACAACACCAATGGAATGCTTCCTTGATGCAGAGTAAGGCAACTCATCGCTTTGTGCTGCCTTACTTCATATCTATGAGGCCATGCAAAGCCATGCAGGGTGGCTTTGAGTCATCTCATAGATATGATTGAGAGACCTCTGCCACTGGAGCATCTAAAAATGTGATGCTTCGGTGGTGAAAGCCTCTTGTATATAACCCCCTAAGTTTACTGTCTCACTCAGTCTCATTCTGTCTCAGTAATTCACACAGTCTCACTCATTCTACTTTGACCCACTCTGTCCCACTCAGTCCCACACATTCTCACTCATTCTGAATTACTCAGTCCTACTGTGTCTCACACACAGAAACACTCAATTACACTGACTGTCATTTTCCCTCACTCACTCACATCCATTTTCACGTATACTCGTCCTTACTGTCACTCATTTTCACTCACTCTGACTCACGCCTTCACTGACTCTCTCTCACTTTAACCCACACACAGTCACACAGACATGCTCACAGTGCTGGGATGTCACCAGCTCTTAACAGTAGCTCTGATAGCTGGTGCAGGCACCTTCATGCACCTGTGTCAGCAATCGGACAATGTCACTAGCTGCCTCCGTTTGTTTCTGGACCGGAAGCACCAAAAGTGCTGGTGCAGGCACCTTCATGCACCTGTGTCAGCAATCAGACAATGGCACTAGCTGCCTCAGTTTGTTTCTGGACCGGAAGCACCAAAAGTGAATAATTATTCACTCTTGATAAAATAAAAATGGACCACAAAACAAGGATGGTGTAGTGTAGATGTGGATGATGAAAAGGAGAGACACTAATTCTCTCCATCTATCCATTCATTCACTTCATCCATCCTTCATCCTCCCTTTGGCTCATGAATCTATCCACCCTTTCGCTCAACCATCCATTCCTACACCCATCCACCCACCATCCTTCCTCATCCATCTATCCATCCATCCACTCATACATCCCTCGTTTTTACCCTTTTACTCAGCCACCCATCCTTGCACTCACTCATTCATCTATTCATCAATCCATCCATCAATTCACCTTTTCACAACTCCATCCATCCTTTCATCCAAACATCATCTACTCTGCCTTTCACTCATCCATCCATTGTTTTACTCATCCATCTTTAAATACATCCTTTTACTTATCCATCCTTTTGCTCATCCATATTTTCACTCCATTCATTCATCCACTCATCCATCACTTTACACTTCCACTCATCCATCTAGCCTTTTACTCATTCTTCCATCCATTCTTTCATCATCCATCAATATATCTTTTCACTCTTCCATCCATTCACCCTTTCACTTATCCATCCATCCATCCACCCTCCCTTTCACTCTTACACCCTCTCTCTGTTTCACTCTTCCATTCTTACATCCACCTTTTCACTCATTCATCCATGCATCTATCCACCCACAATTTCATCCATCCATCCACCCACCCATCCTTCCTTTCACTCACTCATCTTTCCAAGTTATTTATGAGCCTTTGTCTGCCGATCTGCAGACAGAAGAGGCCCATCAAGAACCCCACCCTGCCTGTAGCTGCTAAAGCAAGGAGGGAGGTAGGATGGAGTTGGGGTGGGTGGGTGGGTAGTTGTGACGATGTCCCTGATGCAGAAGCTTAACTGCACACTTACCCCTTAGTCCACTAGTGCAATTGTTCCCCGCAGCTGGTTCCTTCCTTCTCTTGGGCCTGTATGAGTTGAGATAAGGAGCACTCTGTCATGCTCAGCTCCATGATAGTGAAACCAAATGCAGTACTAAACACTAAACAAGTTTTACTGCCAGGAGGGTAGCCTCCTGCACCCCTCCTACAGCCTGCCCCTCTGTGATGATCAACAAATTGTTGACACCCACCCCCTCCTTGCCCTCATCGACCAGCCCCACCCGCAGTCATTAAAGTAAGTTTTGCTACCTCCTCCTAAGGCCTCTGTTTACGCACCCCAAAAGCAACTGGCTCACTTGCTTTCTAATTCAGCAGTCCCTCTCCGATGTTGTTACCGCTGTAGCTTGTGCCTACAATTCAAAGAATGCCTCGCCCAGCTGGCATTTGCACAGTAGGACATCTGCAAAGTTCACTAGAGTTCACCCAGGAGATTCAGCACACTGTCTCGAAGCAGTGGTTTCTTTTCAGCTGCTCTGTGTTTCTTTCCTGTTCTTGCAACTCCCCAGAGGGTCACAGGACAACGCCCCTTGTGCCCATGAACACCAGTCACCACTGGCTTCATCTATGTTCACTGGTGGCAGAAACAATTCACAGTGTCATTAAACAGTTTGCAATTTCTTAATTAAAAATGCATTGACCAACAGGTACGTTTTAGGGTTCTATGTTTGGTTCTGCTAGTGAGGATAAAATGAAGTAACCAAATAGATACACCAAGGCAGATCACTTTTAACCTGGGTGTTACCTGCACTGTGAAACCTGTCAGCCTTAGGATGGTCTTCACCCAAACCTTTTGCCTCCACCCCTCTTAATTTTGACGATCTTGTTATTGTTGACCATAGGACTCTGCGCACTCTACCACTCTACCACTGCTACCCAATGCTAAAGTGCTTGTATTATCTCTCCCAAACATGGAATAATTGTCTTATACCCAATTGGCACCTTTAATTTACTTGTAAGTCCCTAGTAAAGTTGTACCCATGTACCGAGGGCATGTAAATTAAATGCTACTAGTGCGCCTGCAGCACTTATTGTGCCACCCACTTAAGTAGGCCTGTTAATATGTCTCAGGTCTGCCACTGCAGCCTGTATGTCCTGTTTTTAAACTGCCATTTCAACCTAGGACATACATTTTTTGCCAGGTGCAAAGCTTCCTTTTTAACCCCTTCGCTGCCAGGCCGTTTCCCCTCCTGTGCTGAGCCTTTTTTTGGCTATTTGGGGCAGTTTGCGCTTAGGACCTCATACCTTTTTGTCCACATAAGCTACCCAAGCCAAATTTGCGTCCTTTTTTTCCAACATCCTAGGGATTCTAGAGGTACCCAGAGTTTGTGAGTTCCCCTGGAGGAGACTAAGAAATTAGCCAAAATACAGCAAAGATTTAGTTTTTTTTTTTTTAAATGGAAACAAAGGGCTGCAGAAGAAGGCTTGTGGTTTTTCCCTGAAAATTGCAGTGCTAAAATCACCATCTTCCCAGCTTTCAGGAACAGGCAGACGTGAATCAGAAAACCACTTTTTTCAACACAACTTTGGCATTTTACTGGGACATACCCCATTTATACTATTTTTTGTGCTTTGAGCCTCCTTCCAGTTAGTTACAGAAATGGGTGTGAAACCAATGCTGGATCCCAGAAAGCTCAACATTTCAGAAAATTAGACAAAATTGTGAATTCAGCAAGGGGTGATTTGTGTAGAAAATAAGAGCTAAAATAAAAAAATATTAAAATTGAGGTGAAAAAAACAGCCATTTTTCCCCACGTTTTACTCTGTAACTTTTTCCTGCAATATCATATTTTCAAAAGCAATATACCATTATGTCTGCTAGACTCTTCTGATTGTGGGGATATATAGGGCTTGTAGGTTCATCAAGAACTCTAGGTACCCAGAGCCAATAAATGAGATGCACCTTGCAACGAGGTTTCATTGTACACCGGGCATACAGCAATTAATTTGGTGAAATATAAAAAGTGAGAAATAGGTATCAAGAAAACCTTTGTATTTCCGAAATGGGCACAAGATAAGGTGTTGAGAAGCAGTGGTTATTTGCACATCTCTGAATTCTGGGGTGCCCATACTAGCATGTGAATTTCAAGGCACTTCTCAAATAGATGTCTTTTTTACTCACTGTCTTACATTTGGAAGGAAAAAATATAGAGAAAGACAAGTGGCAATAACACTTGTTCTGCTTTTCTGTGTTACCCTAAGTCTCCTGGTAAAAATGGTACATCACTTGTGTGGATAGTCCTAATGCTCGCGACAGGAAACACAACATGGACATATCACATTTTTAAATTGAAATCTGACATGTTTTTTGCAAAGTGCCTAGCTGTAGATTTTGGACTCTAGCTCAGCCAGCACACAGGAAAACCTAGCAAGCCTTCGCATTTTTGAAAACTAGACAGCTAAGGGAATCCAAGATGGGGTGACTTGTTGGACTCTCACCAGGTTCTGCTACCCAGAATCCTTTGCAAACCTCAAACTTTGGCTAAAAAAAACACTTTTTCCTCACATTTCGGTCACAGAAAGTTCTGGAATCTGAGAGGAGCCACAAATTTCCTTCCGCCCAGCGTTCCCCCAAGTCTCCCGATAAAAATGGTACCTCACTTTTGTGGGTAGGCCTACTGCCCGCAAAAGGAAATGCCCCAAAACACTATCTGGACACATCAAAATTATCAAATACAAAACTACCTGTTTTTGCGGGGGGTACCTGCGTTTTTGGTCTTGGGCTCCGCAGCCATCTAGGGAAACCTACCAAACCGAGACATTTCTGAAAACTAGACACCCGAGGGAGTCCAGGGAAGTGTAACTTGCGTGGATCCCCCAATGTTTTCTTACCCAGAATCCTCAGCAAACTTCAAATTTAGCTAAAAATTAAATTTTTCCCACATTTCTCCGTGGGATCACCACACCGAGGAAAATTTCATACCACTCAACATTCCCTTCAGTCTCTCGGTAAAAATGATACCTCACTTGTGTAGGTGGGCCAAGTGCTTGTGACAGGGAAGAGCCAAAAACATGTTGAAATTGAGGGGGAACCAAAGTGGGTCCAAAAGGGAAGTTTGACATTTTTAGGCTCACAAGTGCAGCAGAATTGTTATCGGTATAGACGAGACAATGCTGGGTGGCATGAATTTTGTGGATTCCTGCAGATTCCGGAAGGTTCCATCACAAAAATGTGGGAAAAATGTGTGATTTCCATCAAAGTTGGAGGTTTACAGGGCATTGTGGGTAAGAAAATGGTGCGGGGTGCATGTGAAACACACCACCCTGGAATCACCCAGATGTTTAGTTTTCAGATGGGTCTAGGTCTTGTGGATTTTTCTTCATGGCAGCGTCCAAAGTCCATAAAGTGCAGCCCTCACCATTCCAAGTGGGACGATTTTGAGAGTTAGCCAAGCTCTCATGGCCCAAATGTAAAACTAAAACCCAAAATAATCAAATGTCCACTTGCTTGAAGTGGGATAAGATGTTTTAGTGTGTGGGGGAGAGCTGAAAGACTGTTAACCCCTTTAGTTGGGGTGGGAGCAGAACCAGGCCCATACTGGTTGGTAGCTACCACCCCACTATTTTTTTTAATTCCTTTGCATCTAGTAGACTTTCTGCCCCCCCGGGGTGTGGATCAGGGGTAATTGTCCCATCTGCCCACTGGTGGGAAGAACAACTTTGGCCCCATTTATTTGGGGTGGGGGTATGGCCATACCCCCACCCTCTTATATTGAAAGAAAAAACCTTCCCTGGTCTTTGGTCTTTCTGCCCCCCTTGGGGGCAGATTGGCCTTCCAAAAATAAGCCAATTTGCCCCCAAGAGTGGCAGATATGGCCAACAGTAATGTGCCCCCATGGGGACCGACCCTTACCCAAGGGGCAGTCCCCCCCAAAGAAAACACACATACACACACACCAATCCCTGGTGCCTAAGTGGTTTCTGCCCCCCCTGGGAGCAGATCGGCCTAATAGAAATGGGCCGATCAGCCCCCAAGGGGAGCAGAAATGGGCTAAAATAAATTTGCCCCCCCCAGGGAGCGACACTTGCCTAAGGGGTCGCTCTCTTTGCGTGAAATTGGCACCAAAAAAAATAATCCCTGGTGTCTAGTGGTTTCGGCCTAATAAAAATAGGCCGATCTAAATGGCCTAAATACAATTTGCCCCCCAGGGGAGCTCCCCACCTCCAAAAAACAAAACAAAAAAAAAGATCCCTGGCGCCTAGAGGTTTCTACCCACCCCCCGGGGCAGATCGGCCTAATAACAATAGGCCAATCTGCCCAGAAAAGGCCTTTAAAAAAATTGCCCCCCTGGGGAGCGACTCTTGCCCAAGGGGTCGCTCCCCTGATGGCAATTTCCTTTTTGGAAAAAAACCCTGTTGTCTAGTGGGCATTTCAGCAGCCAGATCGCTTCACGATCTGGCTGCTAAAATACACAAACCTGAAAATGTGTTGGTATGACTGAGGGATGAGGAATGAGGAGTAGGGATGGTGGATGAGGAGTAGGGATGATGGCTGAGGCATGAGAAGTAGGAATAATGGATGAGAAGTAGGCATGAGAAGCAGGGATGATGGATGAGAAGCAGGGATGATGGATGAGAAGTAGGGATGATGTATGATGGATGAGAAGCAGGGATGATGGATGAGAAGTGGGGATGATGGAAGAGAAGTAGGGATGATGTATTATGGATGAGACGCAGGGATGGATGATGGATGAGAAGAAGGGATGATGGAAGAGAAGCAGGGATGATGGATAAGAAGTAGGGATGATGGATGAGAAGTAGGGATGATATATTATGTATGAGAAGCAGGGATAATGGAAGAGAAGCAGGGATGATGGATGAGAAGTACGGATGATGTATGATGGATGAGACGCAGGGATGATGGATGAGAAGAAGGGATGATGGAAGAGAAGCAGGGATGATGGATAAGACGTAGGGATGATGGATGAGAAGTAGGGATGATGTATGATGGATGAGAAGTAGGGATGATGGAAGAGAAGCAGGGATGATGGAAGTGAAGCAGGTATGATGGATGAGAAGTAGGGCTGATGTATGATGGATGAGAAGCAGGAATGATGGAGGAAAAGTAGGGATGATGTATGATGGATGAGAAGTAGGGATGATGGATGAGACGCAGGGATGAGATGTAGGGATGATGGATGAGATGCAAGGATGAGAAGTAGGGATGATGGAAGAGAAGTAGGGATGATGGATGAGAAGTAGGGATGATGGATGAGAAGTAGGGGTGATGAATGAGAATTAGGGATGATATATGATGAATAAGAAGTAGGGATGATGGATGAGAAGAGGGATGATAGAAGAGAAGCAGGGACGATGGATGAGAAGTAGGGATGATGTTTGATGGATGATAAGTAGGGATGAGAAGTAGGAATGAGGAGTGAGGAATGAGGATGTCCTAAAATGGATGCTGTACATAACTGACTCCATCTTGTTTCAGATCATGTGCTCATAATAGCTGCAGTAGGGGAGCACAAAGTACAGAAGTGTAGATCTATTCATTCCTTTCTTATAAGAATGTTAGGGAGTATAGGCTATGTTGCTTGTTTCCAGTCACACGTCTGTGTTTTAAGATTGAGCTCATGGTGAGAAGATTTATTTACTTGTTAGCCTTGTCAACTGAATGAGGTTGAACTATCACGTTATTAATGAATGTCTTGTTGTTTCTCTGTATTTACTATCTGGAAAATTCCATTACTTGACGAAAGGTATACCTGCCAGTGAACAACTGGACATGCAGAGGCCTGGCTTAAATTATGGTATATTATTAGCTTAAATGATTGCTTCGCTCTCAAAGACTATCGTGCTACAGAGTATTTATTTGGGTTGAGCTTTGAGAGTTTGACTCTTGCTTGAGTCAATGATGGAGCACGTGTTGCTGGTATTGATGGATCATCATATACCACACCTTTCTCAATTGATAACTACATTTGAGTGTAGTATGCTTGATGTAATCTTATCAGTCAAATCAATTTACTCACATTGAAAATTACTATTGGTGGTAATTCTAATGGGATATCCAAGCAAATTGTTTCAAAATAGTTTGTGCATGAAAAAGAAGGTCTCACTCAGGAAGCTTGAAACTTGCAAAATGAAAATTGTCCAATTTACTCTTATCTCTTTCAGTAATTCTCCTCCGAGAACACTGTTGTTCTGTCAGCTAACGGACATTTCCATTCACTTTGGTATTCATGCTGACTATTTCTTCACTAGAAGAAAAATGAGAATTGTATAACCAACTATCAACAGAGTAGTTGAAAATCCCTCGGACCTGAAAAAGTAAAATGAAAAATGAAGAAATAAGTTCATATTGTTATAAAACCAGTTAATAGGCCAGTCCAATGCTTTTAAAAACTTGAGTTATATCTGTTGTGTTTGACGAATGAAAGATGATGTCAAATGGCTTGGACATTGATTTGCATTAGTCATTGAATTTCAGATGCAAGCCAGGCTGTTTGCAAGGCAAAGATTTCTGCTGAAGAGGTTAAAGACACCTCTTTCTGTGTTAATATCACAACAAGCGTATTTAGCTTGTCAAGATGCATATTTACCACATCTTTTTTTGCCATTGAACACTTTCAAGCAATTCCCTTGAAATAGATACCGAGTAACACGATAATTTACTTTTTTTGAACAGTTAACTATAAGGTGAAACTGGGAGTAGTTCCACAGCAGCTCTATGTTGTTGTCATTCGATAATAACCATTCCCTAGGAGTGCGTGATATGAAGGAATTAGTGAAGGTGGTGCAACAAGTAATTTACAAGCAAGGCTGGATTTAAAGGGTTACATGGCCCTGTTCATTGTGACAGAGTTGCAGAGGTGGGAGTGAATTTCCTAGCTGATTAGTGCATGCAAATGTGCATATGTGTGCTGGATTGTCCTTCGTCAAGCAATGAAATTCAAATGGAAATTTTCACTCTTTGAAATGGAAGACATTATGCATTTTTTTGTACAAACTCAGGGAGATACTTTTCGGACAATCACATCATAAAAATGAAAGGCATTGATTGGCAAGGAAGTGTTACTTCATCTCTGAGCCACATAATATGTGGGTGTTTTGCCACAGAAAATGGAGTGCTGTCTATCTCCTCTATAAAGAAGAGAGTGTACAAAGCTTCTTTTTAGTCATCGTTATATGCATTGAGCTCAAATTGTAAGGGGCAAACACAGCACTTTTATTTATCAGCTGTCAGGGCACCTTATTAGCTTTATGAGTTTGTAATGCCCAATTTATCTGTGTTGTAACTCTCATCTGTGCCTGTCCTTCATTTAAAAAACTTAAATCTTCTTTCAGAAGTTTAAGGGCTGAGAAATAGTGGTCAAAATTAGGTATACTCATTTTGAGAGTGTCTGAAAGCCGTAGCCTATGATCACTATTTAATTGTTGCTCTAATTCTTTCTGCAACTTCCCTCTCTGAGTATGCATGCTCTTCTTTTATAAAGGCATATATCACGGTGAATAAGCACAGTTTATTTTTTACATGAAGTAGACCCAGGAGGGAATCCTTAAAAACTATGCCCTCACAAGACAGGTGTCTTTTCGCAGCACTCAAACTGGAATGAGTTAGCCAAAGTCGACACAACTTACTAACTCTATATTTGGTGACTGTAATGAGGGTATATTTGATGTTTTGGATGGGGATCTGGTCTGTTTGCTAACGAACCAGCATCTTCTGAAAGAAATTTGTTCATTCATACATCAGTATCTATTGGCCATAATGCAATTCCTTCTGAATAAATGCAGTGATAAGATATGTCTCATTTTGCACCATATTGTTGAGCTCAGCATCAATAATATTTTCATTCCATTGCCAAACTGGGAATTGCATTGAATCATCTTTTGCAATGGTTGCTGTTTTTAGCTCTGCAATATACCCAACCCTAGGCATGTCATTTTCTGAATTGTTTTGTTCAAAAATATATTTCTCTGTAAATCATGCACACTCTAAATAGAGTTTCTGTACCTTTACCCGTGACCTGCAAGGGAATCCATAAACTGTGCAGAATAATTTAATCTGTGATTGGTGATCAGAATCTTTCTAAGTCTTTCTGGTTTTGGGGAATAATAAAAGATGGGTCTGGCCTGTCATTAGTATTAAAATAAGGGAACCTTTTCTAGAAGCCTCTGAGACAATTTATGGATAGGCCCTACAATGTACCCAGAGAATATATACTTCTCGAGAACAATTTGTTCTATAACTGTAGTGGTGTCTATAATGATGAAACAAAACAGTTCTTTGTGTTTTTTCAATATTTAAATAGAAATCTTAATTTTTGAAACTGGCATCAGATAGTAAACCATACATCAGTTGTTTAACAGTACAAATGTTCCATGAACTTACAGAGGGGCCAGGAACTATAATAGGGGGTCATTCCAACCCTGGCGGTCGGTGACAAAGCGGCGGCCAACCCGCCAACAGGCAGGCGGTCAAAAAAATGGAATTCTGACCCTGGCGGGAACCGCCAGCACAGCCCGCCACTTTAACACTCCGACCGCCACGGCGGGACAGACAAACAGCGCAGCGGTCACCGCCAACAGGCAGGCGGCAGACAATGTACCGCCCACCCTATCACAACTCACCAATCCGCCACCTTTTCCGGGGCGGGAGCCCCGCCGATAAAAACACGGCGGAAATAGACTACGAACGGGAAAACGCTCACCTCTACACACTCCACGAGGAAGGAGGACAGCATGGAACCCGAATTAAACATCCTACCAGCTATTGTCTACCTGCTCATCTACCACGAGTACGAACGCCGGCGCAGACGACAACGGTGAGTACTGCACCTACGACACAGGGGAGGGGGGAGGAGGAAAGCTTACGGGCACACACATACGCCATACACCCACCCCCCCACCCCAAATACCTACACCCCAATGCAGAGCAACAAGTCAGAGTGACACCCCCCAAACCCACCGGAATAATGCAAAGACACAATTAAAATGATCTATAAAATATATGTATAAATAGCTCCATTGAAGTCATGGGAAATATGCAATATGAAAGATACAAAATAAGGAATGAACATAGTTGAAAATATATACATAGGCAATAAGTCCTGCCCATTCTGTCAAAGTTCCATAGTCCGTGGGCCAATGTGCACAAACACATGGGCAAAGCCCACACAGGAGACCAGATATCATTGGAGAGAACACTGCTGGGGCATCAGATGATAAAACTACAGGCACCTCAGGGGGAAGGGAAAGGGGGGCACCTCAGCCACATGAGTCCACGACGCCAGATCCACGAGGGGCCTCCATGCCCACTGTCCCATCCTGGGGAGTGCAAAGCCACAGTCTCACAAGTCTCTACAGTGGGTGGCTTGCCCACTGTGCCATCCTGGGGAGTGCAAAGCCACAGTCTCTCCAGTGTCTACAGTGGGTGGCTTGCCCACTGTTACATCCTGGGAAGTGCCAAGCCACAGTCCATCAGATGGATTACCGACTCCACTGTTAATGGAGAAGGCATGGTGCCCAGAGTGCTTTGTGAAGCCTTGCTCGACACAGAACCGGCACTGTCAATGGGCCAGCGGTGCTTGAGACGGCGGTGCCCAGCGGAGCGGTGCTTGAGATGAAGGGCCCAGCGGAGCGGTGCTTGACAGGAAGGGCCCAGCGGAGCGGTGCTTGAGACGGCGGTGCCCAGCGGAGCGGTGCTTGACAGGAAGGGCCCAGCGGAGCGGTGCTTGAGATGGCAGTGCCCAGCGGAGCGGTGCTTGACAGGAAGGGCCCAGCGGAGCGGTGCTTGAGACGGCGGTGCCCAGCGGAGCGGTGCTTGAGATGAAGGGCCCAGCAGAGCGGTGCTTGAGATGAAGGGCCCAGCGGAGCGGTGCTTGAGATGAAGGGCCCAGCAGAGCGGTGCTTGAGATGAAGGGCCCAGCGGAGCGGTGCTTGACAGGAAGGGCCCAGCGGAGCGGTGCTTGAGACGGCGGTGCCCAGCGGAGCGGTTCTTGTCATGGCGGGCCCCTGTTCAGCGGTTCTTCTCACGGCGGGCCCCTGTTCAGCGGTTCTTCTCACGACGGGCCCCTGTTCAGCGGTTCTTCTCACGGCGGGCCCCTGTTCAGCGGTTCTTCTCACGGCGGGCCCCCGTTCAGTGGTTCTTGTCACGGCGGGCCCCTGTTCAGCGGTGCTTCTCACGGCGGGCCCCTGTTCAGCGGTGCTTCTCACGGCGGGCCCCTGTTCAGCGGTGCTTCTCACGGCGGGGTCCTGTTCAGCGGTTCTTCTCACGGCGGGGTCCTGTTCAGCGGTTCTTCTCACGGCGGGCCCCTGTTCAGCGGTTCTTCTGATGGCGGGCCCCTGTTCAGCGGTTCTTCTCACGGCGGGCCCCTGTTCAGCGGTGCTTCTCACGGCGGGCCCCTGTTCAGCGGTGCTTCTCACGGCGGGCCCCTGTTCAGCGGTTCTTCTCACGGCGGGGTCCTGTTCAGCGGTTCTTCTCACGGCGGGGTCCTGTTCAGCGGTTCTTCTCACGGCGGGGTCCTGTTCAGCGGTTCTTCTCACGGCGGGGTCCTGTTCAGCGGTTCTTCTGACGGCGGGCCCCTGTTCAGCGGTTCTTCTGACGGCGGGCCCCTGTTCAGCGGTTCTTCTGACGGCGGGCCCCTGTTCAGCGGTTCTTCTCACGGCGGGGTCCTGTTCAGCGGTTCTTCTCACGGCGGGGTCCTGTTCAGCGGTTCTTCTCTCAGTGGGCCCCTGTTCAGCGGTTCTTCTCACGGCGGGGTCCTGTTCAGCGGTTCTTCTCACGGCGGCCCCTGTTCAGCGGTTCTTCTCACGGCGTGCCCCTTTTCAGCGGTTCTTCTCACGGCGGGGCCCTGTTCAGCGGTTCTTCTCACGGCGGGGCCCTGTTCAGCGGTGCTTGTCCTGTGTTTCTAGGGAGCCAGACCTGACCAAGACTTCCCGCTCAGTCGCCATCCGACCTTGCGGTCGCGGGCCTTCCTGTGATGGAGTCCTGGGCCCGTGGGTGTCGTCCATCACAACCGGAATGGGGCTGGTGGGGCCCTCCTGGGCAGCTCGCCTGCTGCCTGACTTCTCTGCCCTGTTGCCCTTGCCCTCCTTCGCTGAAGCTCTGTGGCCCTTGCCTCCTTTTGATGATGTGGCAGGTGACGGGGCAAGGCTACTGTCCTTGGTGGCAGCCGTCTCAGGCTTGTCGCGCCGGCCCTTTTTTTTTTTTGTCCTCTTCCCAGGGGGTGGGCTGGCTGTCCCCTTGCTGCTGGCCGATGTTCCTGCCCTAGGAGCTGGTGGACTCCAATAGCCCTGCACTATGGTCACAGTAGATGCAGGGCTGGTGGTGGCTGAGGTGCTTTTTTTACTCTTACCAGATGGAGGGGGTGGGTCAGTGATTGGATCGAGCTCAAGGTTGGAAAGGAAAAGCACTTGGGAAGGACAGGGACGGGTAGGTGTAGTGGGTATGGGATTGGAGGAAGAGGATGTGGTTGTAGGAGAGTCAAGTGTGCTGTCTTTGGGTGCAGGTGTTTGTGACGGAGGCTGTCGTGAGGTGGATGGCTGTTGTGTGGGTGGCTGCCTGCGTTTGTGTGGTTTGGAAGAGGGGGTGACAGACACACTGGGAGAGGACACAGGGGACGTGTAAATGGGAGTGGGGGTGGTGACTGCACGTGTGCGGACTGTAATGGAGGGTGTGCTGGTGATGGAAGTACTGGCTGATGGTGGTGTGCATGCAGGTGTGAGTGGAGACGTCACAGGGAGGGAGGAGGGAGATGAGGAGGTGGGGGACACAGAGGTGGTGGTGACTGTTGGCATGTCTGCATCTGGATGTTGCTTGGGTGACTGCTTGTGGGATCTGTGGTGCTTATGTCTGGATGAGCTGCCCTTGGGTGTAGAGGTGTGTGCAGGCTGGTCTGATGGTGTGGATGGGATAGGCAGAGGAACAGGAGACTGGGACTGGGTGGAGGGAGTCAGAAGAGGGAGGCTGGAGACAGGGACAATGGCTGCCGTCAGTGCTGAGGCCAGAGCGTTGAACGATCGCTGATGGGCAGCCTGACCCGAATGAATGCCCTCCAGGTATGCATTGCTCCGATGCACCTCCCTTTCTACACCCTAGATGGCATTCAAAAGGGTAGACTGCCCAACAATGAGCGTCCGCAGGAGGTCAATGACCTCCTCACTGAGGGCAGCAGGGGTAACTGGGGCAGGGCCTGAGGTGCCTGGGGCGAAGGAGATGCCCGGCTTCCTGGCCGAGCGGGCACGGGGCGAAGGCTGAGGGGCTGCTGGGAGGGCGGGGCTGGTGCGCTGGGTGGCGGCTGTACCTGTTGTGGCGGTGGGCACGGATGTTGCCGCCACCGCAAGGGAGCTCCCTTCCGAGGACGTGTCGGTGTCGCTGATGTCTCCACGGGTCCCCGTTGTGGAGCTCCACTCGCCCTCCGTCTCACTGGTGTACTCGGAGTCTGTTGCATGGCCCTCCGGGGCCATGTGAGATGCAGCTCCCTCGTGCGCCGATGCCACTTCTCCTCCGCCTGATGATGCTATTGCACACATGAACAGGAAGACAAAGAAAAAGGGTGGGGGGGAGAAATTAAGACAGGTTGAGTGCATGCATTGGCAACACCGTTGTCGGAGAGGACAGACACAGAAGCCCCCTGCACTAGGCCGCGCAATCGGGGTACACTACTCAGTTATTGTGACTAGGCCTACAGGTCTATGGACGACAAATGCACACATGGGTGACCCAGGGCCATGGATAGCTGTACTTGGCACCCTACAGAGGTGTGTGGCAGGGGCACAGGCCATGCCTAACGGAGGGGCCTAGCTTACAGAATGCGCCCTGGCCTAGAGATAGCCACAGCCCTCCTCCCAGACACCTTTACTGCGCGCAAAGATAGCAGAATGTGCTGATACTCACCCCCTTGTGTCTGCTGTGATGTCCTCACGCGCCCATCCAAATCGGGGTAGGCCACCGCCAGGATCCGGGACATCAGGGGGGTCAATTGGCGGCTGGCACCCCTCCTACGTTGGGAGGCCATCCCCAGCAGAGACTCGGCGGTCTTTCTGGTCCCGCGGCGGATGTCCTCCCACCTCTTTCGGCAGTGGGTGCCCCGTCTGTTGTGGACCCCCAGGGCCCGGACGTCCTTGGCGATGGCACGCCAAATGTCGATCTTCTGATGGGCGCTGACCTTTGTGACATGTACAGGGTGGTAAGTGGAAATCTCATTACTTTTCTGCCTGGTCAATGTGAGTGGCCCCCCCCTCCCCGACATTGCTCTCATCTTTCGTGCGTTGCACTCCTCATTCGCTCCCCTCCCCACCATCTTACATACACCCCACTCAACACAGGCATAGCCCATTCAACGTGCACCCTGTGTACTAACCTGTTGGTCTGGAGGACCGTAGAGTAGCGCATACTGGGGGAGGACCCCATCAACAAGTTTCTCCAATTCGTCAGAAGTGAAGGCAGGGGCCCTTTCCCCAGTCGCAGCAGCCATTGTATCTCCCAGACCGAGGTCTCAGCAGCACTTGCAGTATCGGTCCTCTCCTGTGGATGATCAGGTCTCGAGTGATTAATCAGATAGAAAATGGCGGTCACGCCCGCGGCGGTGCGTACCGCGGCGGTGCGTACCGCCGCGGTGCGTACCGCGACCGCAGGCGCACATCCTCATTGGCTACTGAAGCCCATAGGGTGCAATGTTAACCAATGCGGCTTAGCACCGCGGTCTTCGACCGCCTACCGCCACGGTGTGCCACGCCAGCGCATTGACCTCACATCCCACTGTCACACTTCACAGGTCAGGCAGACGCCATTTCAAGGGCCCACATGGCTGAATTTCTCCTGCGTCACACAGGCCTAGGCCTTGCATTGCCACTCATACAAGCCTTTCAATGCATAGCGATTCGTGTACTGTGCAAGCTGTGTGAATGAACCTGTGGGTTGCTTGACTCTGTGCTCCATGTTGTCCTTCCTAGGCACCGTCCGCTGGGACTTGCGAGGAGAAGGGTGAATCCTCCCGTGTACCGACCGCTGGTGGACCTGTCGACAATGGAAGAACGACATATCATACTTACATACAGGCTTGACAGAGCAACTATACATGAACTATGTGCCCAGCTGGAGCCAGACCTGATGTCCCCCATCCGCCAACCCACAGGGATTCCCCCTCTGGTGCAGGTTCTGTCAGTACTCCATTTTTTGGCAAGTGGGTCTTTTCAGACAACAGTGGCCATATCATCTGGGATGTCTCAGCATATGTTTTCTAAGGTTTTGTCCAGAGTGTTGTCTGCCCTGATGAAATACATGCGGAGCTACATTATTTTCCCTGAGGTGGGCGATTTGGCTACAGTGAAGGGTGATTTCTATGCCCTTGGACATATCCCCAACATCATTGGTGCCATTGATGGGACCCATGTGGCTTTGGTTCCCCACAAAGAAAGTGAGCAGGTGTACAGAAACAGAAAAAGTTATCATTCGATGAATGTCCAGGTGGTCTGCTTGGCTGACCAGTACATCTCCCATGTAAATGCCAAGTTCCCTGGGTCAGTGCATGACGCGTATGTCATGCGAAATAGCAGCATCCCTTATGTGATGGAACAGCTACAGAGACACCGTGTGTGGCTAATTGGTGACTCTGGTTACCCCAACCTGTCGTGGCTTCTGACCCCAGTGAGGAATCCCCGGACAAGGGCTGAGGAACGGTACAATGAGGCCCATAGGCAAACTAGGAGGATCATAGAAAGGACCTTCGGGGTCCTGAAGGCCAGGTTTAGGTGCCTGCATATGACAGTGGGATCCCTAATGTACTCACCAAAGAAGGTGTGCCATATCATCGTGGCCAGCTGTATGCTTCACAATCTTGCTTTGCGACGCCAGGTGCCTTTTCTGCAGGAGGATGGTCCAGATGGTGGTGGTGTAGCAGCTGTGGAGCCTGTGGAGAGTGAAGAGGAGGAAGACGACGGGGACGACACGGACAACAGGGATACAGTCATACAACAATATTTTCAGTAGCACACAGGTAAGAATCAGCCACGCCATTTTACATTTACTTAAGGCCTCATGCGTCTCCACTGTCTGTGTTTCCCCCCAGTTCCTGTTAACTGATTTGTGACTTTCCCTTCCCTTTTCAGAGCTGTATGACCCATTGCGTGACTTCTGCTTTGTTTGCCCATGGACTAAAGCTTATTGAAATTGGTATGTTGTCATCACAAAGTAACTGGACATTATTGCACCGTTATGTGTAATACATTTGTTAAGAATACAAGCAGACTCCTGTTATTTTAAGTGCAATAAGTGATTTATTTTAAGTGCTGCACATAGGTACATGATTGTAAAACGGTGATGGGTGGGGGTGGAGTAATGTCCATGGCAGAGTCCAGTTCTCAGTCGCACAGGTGCATTGTCCATATGCCTGTGGAAGGATGGAGCAGGGGCAGTTGAAGGTTGGACAGGGTGACAATGTGGGACAGTGGGATGACATTAGGGGGTATCTTAGGCTAGCGGGGGTCTTGCAATCCTACTCTGTCTTCTTGTGAGATCTCAGGTTCCGCTTGCGGGGTGGTTCTTCTTCTGCAGGAGGTGGGGTTCTGGTGGCCTGTTGTTGTGTGGGGGCCTCCTGTCCACTAGCGCCGGCGGAGGTGGTAGGCTGTTCCTGGCCTGGGCTAGTGACAGGGGCCCTTTGGGGTGCCACATGGTCCCGCAATGTGGTGACTATCTGGTTAAGGGCCACGACGATGGTCCCCATTGCGGAACCGATGTTCCTCAGTTCCTCTCTGAACCCCATGTACTGTTCCTCCTGCAGTGCCTGGATCTCCTGGAACCTGGCCAGTACCGTCGCCATCGTCTCCTGGGAGTGGTGGTAAGCTCCCATGATGGAGGAGAGGGCCTCTTGGAGAGTTGGTTCCCTGGGCCAGTCCCCCCCCTGTCGCACAGCAGCCCTCCCAGTTCCCCTGTGTTCCTGGGCCTCTGTCCCCTGGACGGTGTGCCCACTACCACTGCCCCCAGGTCCCTGTTGTTGTTGGGGTGGTGGGTCAACCTGGGTGCCCTGTAGTGGTGGACACACCGCTGATCGACGTGTCCTGGAGACAGAGGCATGGGCCCGCTGGGTGGGAGCTGTGCTGGTGTTCCCAGAGGGGGTTGGGTCTGGTGTAGCCTGTGGCTGTCTGTGGGGAACCGACTGTCCAGAGGTTCCCGATGGGCCGGGCTGGTCATCTGGGCCCAGGGAGACAGAGCTGCTGTCATCGCTGGGGGCCTCTTCTGGGGGTGGGATGGACATCTCTGTACCCTCTGTGGCGGTGTGGTGGCGTTCGGGTCCTGCAGGGGTATAAAGGTATGGTTATTGCTTCTGTGTGTGCCATTTCGTGTGATGGGTGGGTGTCCGTGTACCCAAGTGCAGGCATTCCCTTGTGGGGGCTTTTGTGAGGGTGGCTTGTGGGGGTGATGTGTGTGTGCAGTGGGCATGCTTTGGTGATGGGTGTCCATGCTTTGTGGTCGCATGCAGGGCTTGGTGTTGGGATGGGTGGGTTGTGATGGTGAGCCATTTGCAAGGAGTTGGTGTGATGAGGGTGGGGGTATGATTTGGCATGCAGGTGGGGTGGGGGTGGGAAGCAGTAGTGAAGATTTGACTTACCAGAGTCCATTCCTCCGCCTACTCCTGCAAGGCCCTCAGGATGCAGGATGTGCAAGACTTCCTCCTCCCATGCTATAAATTCTGAGGGAGTAGGTGGGGGTCCGCCGCCAGTCTTCTGCACCTCAATGTTGTGCCTTGATACCATGGAACGCACCTTCCCCCGTAGGTCGTTCCAGCGCTTCCTTATGTCATCCCGATTGCGTGGATGCTGTCCCACTGCGTTGACCCTGTCCACTATCCTTTGCCATAGCTCCATCTTCCTGGCAATTGTGGTGTGCTGCACCTGTGCCCCGAAGAGCTGGGGCTCTACACTGACTATTTCCTCCACCATGACCCTGAGTTCTGCGTCAGTGAACCTGGGGTGTCTTTGGGGTGCCATGGGGTGGTGTGGATGAGGTGTGGGGTGGCGTTTATGGTGATGAGTGTGGTGCGTGTGGTGGTGTGTGGTGTTTGGTGCGTGGATTCTGTGTGGGTGATGGTGTTGTGTGCCTCTGTGTTGTGGGATTGTCTATTCTGTGCTCTCTCTCTAGCCTTCGTCAATAATTTCGGGTCGTAGGGGTTTGTGGGTGATGTGGGTGTGTGTTTTATATTGTGTTGGGTGTGTGGGAGTGGTGTTAGTATGTGTATCAGGTGTGTGTGTTTCAAACTGACCAATGTGGCTGAGTTTTCTATGTGTGTGTGTATTTTTGCCACGGCGGTGTGTACCGCCAATGGAATACCGCGTTTGAAAGACCGCTGCGGGGATTCGTGGGTCGGAATGGAATGGGCGTATTTCTGTTGGCGTGACGGTGGAGGTTTGGTCATCGCCATTTTTTCGCTGACCTTTGGTGTGGCGGACTTTTGTGGATTTCGGGTTTTTGGTGGTTTGTAAGTTGCGGGTCAGAATGACCGTGGCGGTTTACCGCGGCCACAGCGGTGTTCTGGTGGTCTTCTGACCGGCGGTAAGCGCCTTTTACCACCGAGGTCAGAATGACCCCCATAGTGTCTAGGTATGGACATAAGGAATTTGAATCGGTCTGACCCATTATTGGCCCTTTTCCCAAATAACACTATCCAGCACAGGTTATTCAGTGATGTTCACAGCATGATGACCCCAATGTGCTTTGTGAGAAGAAGAATGCATCTGCAATTCCCAAACCAAAGGAAAGGGCAGTGCCTTATCACAAATACAATATTCCTGTAAAAGAAACAAATTATAATGAATATTTTAATGCACATTAAAAGAGGAAAACTCCAGTAGCAATCCAGATGTACGACCATGCTGGAGAAAGATATTTATAACTAAACCATAACCAAGCAAGAAGAGATCGGTAGCATTGAGTATCTAGAGAAAGCTCAATTATTTCTCTTCTTTCAAAATCTGCAGCAAAATCATTTGCACACACTACTGTTTCTTGGAACCAAATCATATCCTTTGATGTTGACTCTGTTGGTGGCTCAGAATAAACTAAAAACAATTCATTTCAAAGATCAGAATCATTGAAATCACAGCAGCAGGCCACTCAGTGAAACTGGTACTTGGTGTAAAGCTGGAGCCACATCAGGCTTCTCATTGTCCGAAATGGGCCTCAGGACTTCTGTGTGGCTGTGCTCTTGGGATAGCTTTAGGTAGTAGGGAGGGGATGGTTTGATCTACTCCATTGGTGTCAGGAGGGGTCTTCTTAATAGAATCAGCCACTTAGTGCTCCTTGATGTGATCGATTCACATGCCCGGTTTCTCTTTGAACAAAGCAATGGCTGCAAGATAAATGTTCAAGTGCTCAGAAACTAAAGTATATAGTATGCCTAAATAACGTACATTGTTGAGTACATGGCACCTGCCCAATTAGAAAATAGGGAAAAGTGTGTAGGAGACTACAAGGCACCTGCTCAACCAGTAAATAGTGAAAAATGCATAGCAAATAACATGGTACCTTCCCAACTAGAAAACAGTGAAAACTGCATAGCAGAGTAAATGGCACTTGTCCAATTCTAAAACAGTGACAGCAAACAACACAGGCAGACAGAAGTATGGCATTTGGGAGGGGGGGCATAGGCAATCAACATGAAGATTGAAGTGAAGGGGAGTGAAAGGGGTAGCAGCACACAGGAAATCAGCAAAAAACACAGGCATTCCTGTGACCTGCTTAAAGTAAAATACAAATGTAGTTCAGTGACTGCAAGCACCGTCAGCAGTAGAAGGATACAAACCAACGAATTAGAACAATTTGAGACCAAAATGCTACTGGCAGGAAGGCCATATGACTATGGAGGAAAGGTATTGAATCAGGAAAAGGGAAGTGAGACAAATATTTAAGCCATCCACACATGAGCATGGGGCTTACCAAAGCCCACCTCAGGCCCTCATTACAAGTTGTAAATACTATTACCCCAGAGTGAAGTATTTGGCACATGTAGTAAATACCTCTTATTCCAACTGCTTAACTTGCAAAGGAGACATAGCATTCAGAATCGATATTTAAGACACCATGTTTGCCTTTTTTAAGGTTCTTTTCCCTCTAATAAATTTTAGCATGTTTGATATGCCAGGATTCATCAAGGAAAAACTGTAAGAGTGTGCCACGTGTATGCAAAGGGTTCGGAATGTAGCCCAAGACTTGTAATCAGGGCCTATCCAAGTTGTTAAAAAAGGTCTGGCCAACACACGGCTAAAGCTTTTCTGTCACTGAGACTTAAACAGGATAAAGAAAGGAAAGAAAAAAATACTGGCAAAGTATCGCCAACCACCCTTGGCACTGAGCATGCATCCTTTTAGGCAGATGTGCGTACGTGATCAGGAATAAAAGTGTATTAACTCAGTGAATGAAAGCCAGTGGATGTCAGAAGCGGGCAGATCCAGTGCCCCATGCTCTATATGGTGGTGGACGGAAGGAAAATATGAATGCCACTTTAACAGACCAAGGGATGGAGAGGTCTGAACCGAAATCCCCTCCCTGCCTGTACATGCCTGTGCATTTTGATAGACGTGCAATTACGCAATACTTACTTTAAAACCGGCACCACAGAGCGTCCAAACACAAACATTAGGAATTAAGATTGTGACAAATTGTAAACAGTGTGTGTGCTTGGATTGAATCTATCGCTATGCAAATTCATGCGCGCATTAAGCCAATTACGTTTAAACGAATTCTGCACATAAATCATCATTATTGAACCGGAATGGAATTTAAATGATTGCACTGAGCTTGCATTTGGTGATCAAGGTTTGTGTGTGTCTGGGAGGGGGGTGTGTGTGTTTTGGAGTAAGCGAGGTGAGAGCACCTGACAGTCACCAATTACCCAGAATTGCCAGGTTTGGATACAACAATCCGTGTGCTGATTGCACCTATTATTTCAGGCACGGCTTTGAATCCAGAGCAGGAAACGGGATCCGCCCGCCGACTTGAGCTGCTATGAATGAACAGTGTATTCTAAAAACAAAATTACAGTCGCTAATAATACACATTCAGCCAGCAGCGAAACACAAAAGCGGCAGCATCAACAAACAAGCGAGGGCGAAATACGCATACTGGGGATGGATACTCGGGTGCCATTTTTGTCCAAGTACAATAGGTAAATAGTACCTATACTTGACGCATGTGCTCCTGTACAATACTTGCATCAGCCCTTCTTAAGAAATACAAATGTGATGTAGCTTTAAATACTATCGTGTTATGTAAAATATTCCCCTGAGATTTGTGGGGCTCAGAGACGAGCTGGACTAAGATTGAACAAATTAAGAACTACTAAAAGGGTGACATGCTGCTGTCCAAGGCGAAATAATGGGAGCAGGTGTCTCCTTCACCAACCACATTGTCCCTTTTTTACCCTGAAATGTGTACTAGTGAAAGTTGTTCGGAAAGAAAATTCTATAATATCAGGAGGATGCCTTGTTAGGTAAACTAGCAAGGGCAAGCAAATATAGGGGTGAGGACATCAGGGTAACACAAAGCAAGCTAATTCACTCTTGAGCTGTCAGGGCAGCAACCTACCAAGCGCCTTCTTGCTCACCCTCATGTGTGCAGTGTGCCCCGCTACCTGGGGCCTGAGCTGTGACCCACAGCTTGCCCAACTGGTGCTCCTCTGCCTTGGAGAGCCTGAAGGAGGACTTGGTGCATGGACCCCTTGCTTAAAGTTTTGGCTTTCTTCAGCCTAGGAGGAGTAGGTGGAATCCGGGCCTTTTAACGTGTGTGCGGTTTCTGCTCAGGTTGCCAGCCTTGGATGCTCTTCCATATCCTCCTTACATGGGTGATATTTGTCTGCAGTAGAAAGTGTCCTTGCTTGTAAAAATATATAAATAAAATGATGCATGACTATTGCTTTGGTCACTAATTCCCCTTTTGCACTTTTGGTATCCTTTTGCAGCCTTTCTGCCTCGCACATGTGGCTGTATGCGTTACTGGGCCTTCTCAAGTTGTGCCCCTTTTTATAAGCACACAGCACCCCGCTGCCCCGTGACTAAGCTGGCTAGTCCTTAATATATTTATCATTTGCTTTTGCAACTCACATATACCCTCACTCATCACACCACAAGGCGCTGCTTCCCATAACATGCTAGCCACACCCAGGTGGTCATTGAGCATAACATGAAAATACTCCTCATGTACGGTCAAAAGAAAATCAACAGCTTCCATCCACACACCTCACTCAGTGTAGCTTATTCTCCATGTGGGTAAGAGCTTCAGCACCCCACGCAGGCGAAGTAGGCACCATACAAATACTGAAGTACAATATAATGTATCAATCCCTGCAGAATGAAGACGTCCAAGTCGGACCATGCTATGCTCTGGTGCTTTAACCCACTGAGCTATCTTTAATTAATCAGTAGACAGAAAACACAAGCGGTGTAAATAGGCAGTGACTGAAGTACTGACTGTGGATCTGTGACGTACTATTCCCTCTTCATGCACCTTTTCGGGAGTGCGCCATAATCTGTGTCAGAATGTATTTTTTATTACATCACTCCTCCTCGCCACGGGTTTGATATTTTTTCTGTAAAAAATAGTGGGTTATAAAAACAGAAGGGAAACATGATCTCTAATGCACTTGACCTAATGTACAAAATTTAATCTCAGACTTACGTGTGATATCTACTATGGTAGCATGCAGAAACTACCTTCTGATTATTAGTTTCATAAAAATAACGTGTAGAAAATGATCATTTTATGGCCTTTGATTCTGATCTGTCATCTGATTTCGCATGCTGCATTAGACATGCCTTCCATACAGAGTTTCCTGCTTTACCCATGCTTTCTCTCCACCCTCCCCGTGGCCCTCCTAGACTCCTACGCCACTTCATGTGTTTGCTTGGATCAGTGGCTACGCATTCAGGCCAGTGCTTTAAATGGAAAAATAGAAGTGCAGGTACTCTCTATCAGAGTACCTGCTTGTTTCTGAGAAGTGCCGGTACTCTCCAATTAAAAGTATTACGTTTTTCTTGATATGCCGGTACTCTGCCTCTCAAAATAAAAAAGTGCCGGTACTCAGTACCGGAGAGTACCGGCCCATTTAAAGCACTGAACAGGCTAACCGCACCAGCAGACTATATAGGACCTCATTCCAATGCTCTCAGTCAGTCTTGAATAGTTAATATTGTTATTTCACTAGTATGTTATTCCAATTCATTTACTATATTTTTGTGCAAATATTATTTTTGATGTTACTCCTGCGATTCCCCCTTTAGTCTTATGCCAGGTCCTTCATTTCTAGGCATATTCTTCCAGGCATCGATAACTGTTTAATTCATTAGTAGTTTCTGTCGCGGCTCGCAATAATTAGAAGGGGTGGGGCGGCGTGCACGGGGGGGGGGGGAAGAAGCATTAAATAAAATAAAAAATAACTTTAAAAAAAACTCCTCCATTCCTGCGCCATGCCGCTCCTCTGCCTCCTCTGTCTCGCTGCAGGCAGGCACAGGCTCCCAGCCTGCCCTACGCTAATCCTAGTGCTGCTTAGAGCAGCATTAATATTGGCTGGGAGCGCCCAGCCAGGGAGCTCCCAGGCAGACTGGGAGCCTGTGCAGGC
Source organism: Pleurodeles waltl (assembly GCF_031143425.1). NCBI lineage: Eukaryota > Metazoa > Chordata > Amphibia > Caudata > Salamandridae > Pleurodeles > Pleurodeles waltl. The sequence goes on along the minus strand of NC_090445.1, from coordinate 739,231,246 downwards.
TCTCTCCAGCCCAGCAACTTTGCTGGGCTGGAGAGAGCGCTGTGCGCATGTGTGTTTGGCCGGCCCTAGACGGCCGGGCAAACACACATCAGCTCTGAGGGAGAGTGCTGTGCACTCCCTCTCTTTGCTCGTCACCCCGTGACCCCACCCTTTTCCCCAAAAAAACGATCATAAACACAGTTTATGTTCGTTTTTTGGGAAAAGGTTTGCAGCTGCTGCTGCTGATGGGGGGCAACGCTCCTCTGCCCTCATGGAAGAGCCACCCCTGAGTGGTTTACACGTTTTTCCTCTAGTCTCCCATCTTCATACAGGTTGGCCATGTTCACAATGAAGGACGGAAACATAAGAGAGTAGAAATAGGTATAGACTACTTCTATTTTTTTTTCTTTTTGACTTTGAGTATTCTTAATATAACTTAATGTACCTATGGAAAACTCCATCTTGTAGGTTCTGAGGTGCAAGTCTTCTGTGGACAGCTCAAGAACTGCTAAAATGAATGTATTGTAAACGTCTTCGGAATTCCACAGCACTTTACAAGATGTGTCTTGCATGCTGCTCGTCTTTTGCTTCATTCCTTTCATCCAGACTGGGATATTCTTCTCATGGTAAGTAATTTTGATACTGGTTTTGCATCCTCAGGTTGATGCACGCAATCTCAAAATGTCTCCTTTGTATTCCCATGCTAATTGACCTTGACATAAATGCATCTCTTGTACTTCCAAATGAACCTCATCTTACCTCCATGCTCTGCATACCCCCTCTCTCTGAGCACAGCCTTCTCCAAGTAACATGCATGTTTGCCTTAATCCTTATTATTGTATTTCTGAAAACTACCCACAATTCATTTCAAAGATCACAACCAATCCTTTAAAGGTCCTACTCCTGCAACCTACAATACTTAATCCCCTGTTGCTCATCTACTGATAGTGCCAACCATTTGTGTGAATTCACTTACGTCACACCACCCTCCCACTAAAGACCATGCCTGACTGCCACTAGTTCAATCTACCACATAGAAGCAGGAGTAAATGCAAGGAGTGGTTTCTTAAGAGCACAAGACTAATGCCTATAACGTCCTTATAACTAACAATAGCCACTGAAAAAAACACCAACCTTGGAGCTTGCTGCCTGACCTAAAGCACCAGAACTCTTTCTGAGAGGTAGGTAGGGCTATATAAATGCAAATACAAATCAATACAATACATACCCTCCAAACGCACACTAATATGATAACACTGTGATCAGACAGTTGATTGTAGTTCATGTAGGTCCAAAAAAATACCCTTAGGCTGCTTGACACACTTACACTCATATAAGATAATACTGCTATGGGCCCTGCACAACATCTGGGACTGTCCACAACACTAAATCATCTTTCACCAGTTGAACAGGCATGGAATAACTGAAGAGATCTGCCACATACTGCTGGCCAATGGAGGACTCTAAAATAGTCCAAAACTACAGGTCCCAAGAAGCTACATACAACAATGGCTTCTTGACATTCCACACTGACAGTAAGATATGGGGCCATCCCAGCAGATCTCTCAATCATTTTCCCCTCTAACCTATGCGTGCTCAAAATCATAAACTTGAAACTAAATATCACAGAATGGACAACCCAGTGCAGTATCCAGCTAAGTGGATTATGATCACACGAAACAATATGATAGGACCTGCTATGCAAACGGCTGCAATGCCATGATAGGGCCTGCTGTACTTTGCTATGTAGCGTTTATAGCTTACTGAAAACTAGAAACTGTGTTTCTCTCTCCCACACTCCTTCATTTATCACACTGCTAAGCTCTGCATCCCATAACAGGAGAACCTCACCTCAATGATCATCAGGCACAATGTGGAAAGAATTCTTATATATATTGGGGACAGTATAGTAGCTCAGAAAAACCTACTCAAGTACTGGTAGATAAAGGATGAAAAGGCCTCATCCACCCTTATGGGCATGCTTCATTACCGGGCCTCTCCTGGCACCAGTTTTAGCAATCCGGTATGAGCTACTACCTTTCTGTAGGGGAGCTCATGAATTTCTTTTCATAGCTGGTAGCAGGTGGATGATGTATAATGAGCACCTGTGTGTATTAGATGATGGGATGTACTGCAGAGGGCACTGGGTATAGGTTAAAGCTACCCATTGGTGGATAACGTTTTATTATATCCCAAATTGCAGGTTTCAAAAAGGTGGGGATTAATTTGACCAACATAGACAGGTCAACATGTTTCAGCACAGCAAGCACCCCCTAATCATGGTATATAGGCATTTGTGAGGACTGTATAGCCCTCTCTCCTATCAAGGTGCATCAAAATATGGCTAAGAAAAAAGTGAACCTCATAAAAATAATGAATTTACAACCAGTGGTCTAGGGTAAAGCCTGTAGATCCACATGATGGGGGACCTGTGCTGGGAAACAGAGTGTGAGAGGTTATCATAGGTCATAACTTACACTATGTACAATACATGGTGTGAGCCTCTTGTGATAAAATAAGCAGTGCAAGTGAATACTGGAGCACCGCATAAAATACACAGTGCAAGGGAATATTTGAGCACTGCAAACCAATCCCAACTCTAGTAAAACACTATTTCTTATTTTATTGGAGTCTAACATCTCACCTCTATGGAGGGATCAGGTGTCCGGTTCACTACAGAGAAGGATAAATGTAGTGCATAGATGAATAACTTTTAGTGAAGTACATTGTACATTGCAGTAAGATGTATTCATAAACTGTCTCAGTTGAAATCTTAGTTTAGTATTGCGCATATATATTCCTGCCTACATGCCTAACTTCGAGATTTACAGCATGTTTGTAATCCCAAAGTGAATCGGAATCTAGATATAGGTACGTTATCCTCCATGATGTTGTGGCAAATACAGTCAGATCCAAGGTTTGTCTGGCATCGGAAAATTACCATTATCACATTACCCCCCTTGAAAGGGGTTGCACATTCATTTACAGTAGACAAATACTTCTGATACCTGTGTCCCCACATGATGTACATCCGTTCAATAGAGGAGACACTAATGAAGATATATGGTGGGCATTAAGTAGAAAGTAGTCAGCGTATAGCACCATTTCGTTCCTGTGCCACCAAATGTGATGATGTCATGGTGCAACACAATCATGTGAGCCCCAGGAAAGTTGGGACTAATAATCATTGGGCATAAGGTGTTAACCAACTAAATGTACAAGGCAGTGAATGTTATTCTGTGGTATGGGAGTTTAACCATCATGAGGATGTGATTCCTAAACATAGGGCGTGTGTGTATTAGCATTTCCACCAGGGTCTATGATTGAACACAAACAAAAGTTTCACCAAACAAAATGAGCCAATGTTAAGAATGTGCCAGTGTTTTAACATCAGTTTCTTCGGAGTGTTTGAAAATCTTGAAAATGTGTTGACACTCATTTATCTCTCTTTGGAATGTTTGGGATGAGTCTCACGAAGGGCTCTTTTCTTAGTCCGCATTATCAATTGCACAGATAGGATCGTTGTTGTAAGTGGTTATTAAGAATGTCTGCATGTTTCATAAAACTGTGTTAAACCAATTAGTTTGTATGCAAGTGTGGAAATTGTCCTATAGAAAGGCTGCCTTTTAGTATTCTGGGGTGATAGCTGTCATATTGTAGTCGGGTGTTCCTGGCTATGAGTTTCTTGTAAACCTCTATGGCGAGGTAGCCAACAGTCAGATGATTATGTCTAGAAAAGGGAGGCTCTTGGTGCTATGTTGTCCCGTAAAACAGTGGTGTGGATTCCAATCATTCAACTAGATCATCCCCCTATCAGGATATCATCAATATAGTGTTTCCAAAATGTAATTTGCCTGTGGAGATGTGGGTGATTTCAAAATTGTGCATATAAAGATACAACATTCTTGGGGCACAAGTACTGCTCATAGAGGTTCCCTCATAGTTGAAGAGCTTCTCTGATAAAGCCAGACTGGCACATGCCATGATGAAATTGGTCGAAGTCATGAATTCTGTATTAGAGGCTTGCAAGAGATATTTAAAAGTCCTTGTAGAAAATCCCACTTTTCTATGTAGCCGCCCCCAATTTTTCACCTATTGCTGGATCCTATATTTTTGTTGATTTAGAACTCTGTGCACTATTGAGAGAGCCTTATTTAGTGTTGATTAATTGTGTGATTAATTAATTACACTAATGTATGTTTAAACAGTGCACAAATGAAATAGCATGAGCACGCGTTTAAAATGTGTCCTACACTTTACTGATAAATGCACAATGATACATAAATGTATTTCTGGAATAAAGACACTATGACATGTATTTCACATTTTACTAACTCTGCACAATGATTAACTAATGATTTATGAAACGAAACTGTTTTAGTTTAGAGCTTGTGAAATGTTCACACTGCACATTTTAAATGCGTGTTTTCTTTCAGCTGAAACCCACCTTGGGTTAGTTAACTCAACATGTAGAGAAAGTTTTAAAATGTATGATATGAAGGGAAGAAGCTATATCATTCTTTCCCAGAGCATGGTGCAGCACATGAGAAATATTCCTTAGCTGCAACATATTTGTAACTCTTTTAGCTGATAGTGTGCCTGTGGAGAACAATGGCATACAGTTTGCACACTGTGAACCCTGTGAGAAGCAGTTAATGAAAACCTCCGCGTGAGAACAGGAGCCTGAGAGGATGCCACTGAAGAAAGCTGTTACAACATGAAACTTATTTGATTTTTATTGGTCCTTTCCTAGTCACCTTAGTAATTGTCCAATGACAGACAATTTAGATATTTTCTGAGACTATAATAAAAAACCTCGAGTGATGAGGAGGCAAGTTAGTCAGTCAGTGTCTCTCACTCTGTCTCTTGCTCAGTCTTAGTCTCTCTAGCTCCTGCAAAAAATTTTGTTCAGCTGCTTTTCAGTTATTTCAGTTGTCTTTCTATCTTTCAAACCTTGCAGTTGCTTACTGTTGTCTTTCAGCCTTTTTAATGTTCAGTGGCTTTTCTTTCCTTGACTGCGTTTAAATCTTTTTCTTCCTACTTTACCTGATGTTTATTCTTTGGCTTACTGCCAGTGATGGTTCAGGTACTTTAAGCCCACTTTTTACTGAACCATTTCCCTTATGTCACTGCCCATCTGAAGCTGACCGTGAAGATGCACTGCTAAAAAAAATCCTCGCTGCCTGCTGAACCTAATCAAGGATAGGTATAAAATTGTGTATCTGTTTTTCTTGCAGGTTTTTATTTTTTCCTATCTAGAAGCAAACCACTGATTTTGTTAGCGCCATATAAGTAGATGTTTTCCAAATTATATTTTGGCCTGATTTTTCCTTTGGCATGAAGCTCAAACATGTGCAATCCGATTAGGGTAATAGTTTAGGGCACCACATACCCCAATTTTGCTGTTGTTTGAAACTGATTGTTATTGATTCATCTGTCATAACTTAATGTATTCTATTTCAATTATTCATTTGATATTGCTACTATTCTGTATGATTATTCTTGAGTGTTTAACAATATTAGTTTTGCAGAAGCTGAATTTCTTTAGATTTGGACAGCCAGTGTTATTTGTGTATCTTTATCATTTTCTTCTGAGCTTGATTTACGTGATCTTAGCATTGTTAATCTAGGGAAATAAATGTTTCAACTTTACTGAACTGGTGTGGTGATTCGTGGCCACATAGGCCATGGTGTGTTCAAATTATTCACTCCCTATCTAAATTTGTGATGTTATTGATTGAAATGTTTATTGATGAGTTGTTTTGAGACCATACCCTTTCTCACTGTCAAAGTCCAAAGGTCCTTGCGACCTCCCCCAACGTGTCCCCTCTAAAAAAAGATATCAATAGAAATATAAGGTGTAAAGGACGTGGCTGCACTGTACAACTACTAACCAGTAGTAAAGTGCCTGTGCTCCACCATGAAATAAGGTCAAATTGGTATAGTCCTAATTGGTATATTTAACTTACCTATAAATCCATGGTATATCATACAATATATACCCAGGGCCTGGACATTAGTGGACTGTAGCACCTATTTTGCCATCCACTACAGTAGCAGTGCACATTGACTTCAGGCCTATCAGTGTAACCTGATTGTAGCAGTGTAAAAACTGTGATTCGACCATTCAAACCTTTTTGATGAGTCAAAACCTCCCATTTAAATATTACTAAGGCACTGCATTGTAGACCATGGATCCCACAAAGGAGGGTGCATAGTGTTTAAAGTGGCATATGTAGAAATGCAATGTTAACATGTCCTTGCAGTGACTAGCACCTGAAAGCTATTTTCCACTGCAGCAAGCTTAGCTTTTCTATGTAGAAAACCAGAGTACAGTTTAAAATCCTAATACTCTCTGTTTGGAATGAGACTAGCTATAAAAAAAATAAAAAATAAACTTTCTTTTCTAATAAGTACTAAAAATCCAACTTGATTGTGAAGTCATATTTTTAATAGATATTAGGGAAAATAAGCTTTTAGAAAGTTACCTTTGCCCTCCTTGAAGTTCCTGGAGACTAATTTGCATTCACTCTCTACCTTCTTCCAGTCAGACATTAGCATTTGAATAGTTGTGAATGAGGTGTGAAATCCTTCCCAGGAGCTACACAATGGGTCACTGTAAATGACAGATCGACCTCAATGGGCAGCGATTATTCCTTTGAGCTGAGTAGAAGGGTTGGGGCTGTGGGCACCTGCTGAAGTGTCAAATCCTGGTTGACAGGCCTGCTGGGCTTACACATATTCTGGGGACATACTTAAAGGGAAGGACACAGTATGCAAAGACACTTCTGGTATATCCACTGTCTGGTTGCTGGAAAACTCTGCTTTTTCTCTACCAGATTTCTGCCTGTGTCTTTCGTGGGGATACAGTGGCTGCTTCACACTGGAATTTGATGTTAGATGTGGGAAGACACTAGGATTACCAAAGCAAACACCCCCACACACACACCCAGTCCTCAGAGCCCAAGTTTATTGTGGCTGTAGATTTTCACCATCTTGAAAATGCCCAAACTGAATAGGGTTGGCACCGGTACTTTTACCCGATTGTTTAGGGCATGCCCAGGAGCCATTCCCACCAACTAGCTCGTGGCATGCATAAGTGTAGCATCTCCAGGCACCCACTTCAGAACATTTTATGGATCTGCAGAAAGTCAGGACAAGACTGGACCTGCTGCTATGACCTGAGAGGAACCTTGAAGGACTGGGCCTGCTCCCTCTTGAGCACACAGCTCTGTGATTGTGGCCCTATCTAGTCTATAGATTAGTATTATGTGCCTGTCCTCCAGTGTAGCCAAGTTCGCAAGGAGTCTGTACATGGGGGCTTGCCTCCTCCTCCTATTCCTCCACAGTGGTAGGTACCTAAGGGACACAAGAGTGAGAAGGGAGTGTCAAACTGAACAATGGAGCCACCACTTCAGTGTACATTGACCATGTATGTCTGTGCAAATAGCAATGTATGTACAATTGACAGTAATGACACAGTTTTCAATTTAAGAATGTCGACCTGCACCATAAAATGGCGACCGCCTGTCCTGTAAGTAGGGACAGGTGGAAGTGATGTACTCCGCCGGCGTTGGGCGTCATGGTAGAAGGCGGTCTTGCACCGCCATGCTATTCCTCATTGGCTTACATGGGGTTCTATGGAGTACGGTGTCCAATGAAGATCACGGGCGGCAGTGACAGTGTGCAGCGCCGTGGACGAGACAGACATTTTCTGACTCTAACCTCACTTGATTCCTGACTTTCCACAGGACAACACCTCCACTGCCTGTGCTGCTGTGACCTGAGTCTGGATCCTGCCATGGCCCTGGTGACAGGGGAAAGGGCCTCTGCCTTCACTTCAGAGGAGTTGGAGCACCTGGTGGAAGGGGTCCTACCCCTGTATGGACAGCTGTATGGGCCTCCAGACCAACAAGTGAGTACACCATGGTGACGATGTATGAGACAAGGTGGAATGGAGATGTGTGTATGCTGGCAGTGTCTTTTGGGTGGGGGGTATGGCTGGTGTAAATGCAGGGCTCTGGGTGATGTGTGTGCCATTTGAGGGGAAGTGGTATTTGTGGGCCATATGTGTGACAGGCTAGTGTTAGACCATCATTGGCATGGTCTCTCCTAACTTTTTGCCTCTACTTCCCAGGTTGTTTCTGTGTGCTGGACTCTGTTTTGCTGTTTTGTTTGCTCTGGACACTTTACCACTGCTGACCAGTGCTAAAGTGTAAGTGTTCCCTGTATAAATTGTATGTGTACATTGGCTATCCATGATTGGCATATTTGATTTACCAGTATGTCCCCAGTAAAGTGTACTAGAGGTGCCCATGGTAAATCAAATGTTACTAGTGGGCCTGCAGCACTGATTGTACCACCCACACTAGTAGCCCTGTAAACATGGCTCAGACCTGCCACTGCAGTGTCTGTGAGTGCAGTTTTAAACTGCCAATTCGACTTGGCAAGTGTATCTACTTGCCAGGCCTAACCTTTCCCTTTTTATACATGTAAAGCACCCCTAAATTAGGCCCTAGGTAGCCCCATGGGCAGGGTGCAGTGTATGTTAAAGGTGTGACATGTACTTATGTGTTTTACAGTGAAATACTGCCACATTTGTTTTTCACTGTTGCAAGGCCTATCTCTCTCATAGGTTAACATGGGGGCTGCCTTTAAACATTATTAAAATGCAGATTCCCTTTGGGAGCAGATAGACATGTGGAGTTTGGGGTCTCTGAACTCCAAATTTAAAAATACATCTTTAGTGAAGTTGGTTTTTAGATTGTGGGCCTGATTCTAACTTTGGAGGACGGTGTTAAACCGTCCCAAAAGTGGCGGATATACCACCTACCGTATTACGAGTTCCATAGGATATAATGGACTCGTAATACGGTAGGTGGTATATCCGCCACTTTTGGGACGGTTTAACACCGTCCTCCAAAGTTAGAATCAGGCCCTGTGTGTTTGAAAATGCCACTTTTAGAAAGTAGGCATTTTCTTGTTTAAACTATTTTTCTGTGACTCTGCTTGTTCATGGATTCCCTATCTGGGGAAGTATGATAGTTGGGCTGTTTGCACCTCTCCTCTAGACAGTGACAGAAAGGGAGCTGGGGTATAGCCTGCATATCCTGATGGGCCATCTGGGCTGAGGGGAGGGGAGGAGTGGTCACTTACACCTGAAATGGCTGTGCCTGCCATCACACAATGTAGTCTCCAACCCCCCTGGTGGGTGTCTGGGGCCTGGCCTGGGCAAGGCAGGATCTTGAAAACAACAGAGACTTTCCTTTGAGGTAGGCCTAAGAGGAGCACCCAAAATCCATGAAAATCGTATTACTTCTGAAACCACGAGGAACCTCTGCCAAGGAGAAGAGCTGGAGAAGCTGGAGGAGGAGTACTGCCCCATTGCCTGTGACTGTGCTTTGCTAGGGTTGGCCTGAGGTAGCTGCTTCTACCTGAGAGAGGTCAAAGACTGACTTCTGTATGACTTCCCACTGGTGAAGAATCTCCAAGGGCTTGAAATTGAGCTTGCTTCCTGTTGTTGAAGTCTCAGGGACAGCAAAGACTTCTCTCTGCCAGCACTTGGGATTTCTGCTGAGAGTCCTGCCTGCCAAGTGGTGCCCTATCTTGCCTCTGGGCCCTTGGAAGGTGCAGCTGGTGGAAGAGGACAGAAATCCTCGCAAAGACCGCTGTGCAGGGAAAATGTTGACGCACCACCCGCTCTGCAGCTGAAAAACGACGGGCCACCAGCCTCACGGCTAAAATCAACGCTCCACCTGCATCGCAGCTGGGAGATCAACGCAACGTGGCTGGAGAAACGACATGCAACGCCTGCAGCAGCTGCTGTTAACGAGGCAAGCCCCACTGCAGCGTGGTTTCTTGACACCATGCGACCGGATTTCGACGCAACATCGCTGGGCATGCAAAATCTACAGAAAGTCTGCCCAGCCCTGAGGTGCCCATCCAGTTGGACTCTCTTGCTGGAGAGAAGAAACGACGCACACCGACCGGAGGAGGAATGATGCACACTCTCGCTTGCGAGTGAGAAATCAATACATTGCTGGCCTTTTTCGACGCACGCTCGCCCGTGCAGCTTTATTTTGACGTTACCCAGGTACTTTTGTACGCTAACCACATTCTCACTGTTTTCTATAGGATTTAAGACTCTTTTGCTTTTTAAATTCATAACTTGACATGAGTATGTTGGATTTTTGTCGTTTTGATTTTGTTTTGTTTAGATAAATATCATCTATTTTTCTAAACCTGTGTTGTGTCATTTTGTAGTGTTTTCACTGAGTTACTGTGTGTGTTGGTAAAAATACTTTACACCTTGCTTCTGAAGTTAAGCATGCCTGCTCGTGCCAAGCTACCAAGGGGGTGAGCGTGGGTTAACTGAGAGTGATTCTCCTTTACCCTGACTAGAGTGAGGGTCCTTGCTTGGACGGGGGTAACTTGACTGCCAACTAAAGACCCCATTTCTAACAGCTGGATTGTATGGTTAATGGAGCCGTCCTGTCTGTGTTTCCTCTGCAGGTCAGCACCCATCAGAAGAAGGGATTGTGGTGTGCCATCGCCAAGGATGTGCAGACTCTGGGGGTCTATAGCAGGCAGAGCACCCACTGCAGGAAACAGTTGGAGGACCTTAGACGCTGGGCCCGGAAGACCACTGAGGACCAGCTAGTGATGGCCTCCCAATGAGGGAGGGGTGCACGTCGGAACCTGACCCCCCCTGAAGGCCCGCATAATGGCGGTGGCCTACCCAGAGCTAGATGGGCACTTGAGGGCAGCACAGCAGCCACAAGGGGGTGAGTACAGTGTGTGTAACACCCATCTTTGTTGCCTGGCATACGATGCTGGTGGTAGGTTTCAGTAAGTGGGTGCCCCTTCATGCCAGCTTGTACATTGCTGCGTGGTCCAGCTCAGGATAAATGGGTGAGAGGCAAAATCTTGTTAGCTAGCTAGGTGGCATTCCATGTCAGATAGGGCTTAGTAGGTCCTAGGAGGGGTGCAGATGGTGGTTGGCACTCATCTTGCTGTGGTACCTAGCCAATGGAATGCCAGTGCAGTGCATGGTGCTCAATCTTTATCCCTGTGTGTGATGGTAATGTGTATGCCATCTGTGGTGTTGGTGCTGTAATTGACCCAGTGCTCCCTTTCTCCCCCCCCCCCATTTTCTTCTGTCATCTTGTCTATGTGTGCATTAGCATCATCTGGCGGAGGAGCAGTGGCACCGGTGAGTGAAGGAGCTGCAGTCCGTGGGTCCCAGGAGGCAGAGTCCACCGACGCCGAGAGGACCAGTGGGACGGAGGGCGAGGAGGAGCACCACGGCAGGGACAGGAGGTGACACACTGACTTTGATTCCTCCTCCGATGGGAGCTTCCTGGTGGTGGCAGACAGCTCCAGTTCCACCCCAGCAACAGGTACAGCAGCCACCCCTGTACCAGCATCGCCCTCCCAGTAGCCCCCCACTGAGTTGCCCATGCCGGATCACCCAGGAGGGTGGGCGTCTCCTTCACCCCAGGCACCTCAGGCTCTGCCCCAGTGAGCTCTGCTTCCCTCAGTGAGGAGGCTATTTACCGCCTCAGATCCATCTCTGTAGGGCAGTCACCCATAGTGAATGCCATCCAGGGGCTGGCATCCCAGATGCAGCAATGCAATGCCTACCTGGAGGGCATCTATGGTGGGTTGGCAGCCCTACAGAGATCGTTTCAGGCTCTGGCCTCCTCTCTGATGGCAGCCAGTGTCACTGGTCCTAACGTCCCCCCTCCAACTACCAGTTCCCAGTCCCGGTCTCGTCAACCCCAACCCATCTCATGCACACATACAGACAAGCATGCACACAAAACATCACACAAGAGTGGCACAGACAAACACAGACAGCAAACTTCAACCCACAAGCACTCACACAAACAACAGACAGTTGCACACACAACAACATCCACTGCCTCCACTGTCTCCCCCACCTCCTCTTCCTCCTCCCTCAAAGTCACATCCGCAGTCACACCTGCATGCACTGCATCAACAGCCACCACCACCATCACCACATCATGCAGCACACCCACCTCTCTTGCAGACACCGCCACAACATACATCCACACGTCCTGTTTATTCTCTCCCACCCTGTCTGCCCCCCTCCTAAGAGACACAAACACTCGCACTAAGACACCCAACAGCCATCCACGTGACACAGTTCATGCACCTGCACTCAAGTCCAGCAGACATACACCTCTTACAACTACTCCCACTACCTCCACTCCCTTCCCTCCTCCCACATGCTACCCCAACGTCCCTAAGACGTTCTTCCTTGCCCAACTTGACCCCTTCCCTCCCCCTGCAACCCCCAATCCTGCCCGTAAGAGCAGGGTCCCAACGACCCAGCACCTCAGCCAAACTGTCTGCCACTGCTCCCACCAAAAAATCAGCTGCTGGCACAAAGGGGCTCCTAAGTGTGATGGCAGCCATTCCTAGTAAGTCCACACCTCCACCTCAGAAAGGGAGGACTAGGGTGGCGAAACCTAAGGGACAGAGGACTGGGTCAGTGGAGGCACCTCCTAGACCTGGAGGCAAGGACACAAGTCACATGACAAAGACGAAGGGGGCAGTCACAAGAGGGAACACAAGAATCCTCCTCCACCACCAAAGAAGGCCAAGGATACCCCTCCACCACCAAAGAAGCCCAAAGATACCACTACACCACCAAAGAAGGCCAAGGATACCCCTCCACCACCAAAGAAAGCCAAGGAGCCCCCTCCGCCAGCAGTGGAACCCAAAGAACCCCCTCCACCAGCTGAGGGCAAGGAGCCCCCACAACCAGCAGTGGAACCCAAAGAATGCCCTACACCAGCTGGAGGCATGTAGTCCACCCTCCAGAAGCTGGTGGGCAAGGAGCCCCCTCCAGAGCCAGTGGACATGTTATCTACTCCAAAGACTCTGGCCTTTCACTCCCCTCCAGTGACAATTGGGCAAGGAGCCCCCTCCAGAACCAGTTGGCATGTTACCCACTCCAGAGACAGTGGGCTTTCACTCCCCCTCCAGTGCAAATTGGGCAAGGAGTCCCCTCCAGAACCAGTGGGCATGTTACCCACTTCAGAGACTGTGGCCTTTCACTCCCCTCCAAAGACTGTTGGGAAAAGAGCCCACACCGGAACCAGTGGGCATGTTACCCACTCAGCGAGGACCCCCCGCACCCCTGTCCCCCTGAGGTGTCTGCCCATTTCCAACATGATGCTCCTGAACAGTGAAGTCTGGACGTTGTCATGAGTCAAGTTGGGACTTGGACTATGCCATGTGGCCCTTTGGAATTTTGGACTGGCTGCATTTTCATTTCCTTTTTCTTTAAGGTGGCTGTTGGCAGCAACTTACAGTGTTCTTACTTTAGAATTGTAGTCCTTGCATTATTTGCTTGTGGGTCCTGTGACAGTCATTTTACTCTGCAGCTGGTTCTGTGTATGGTGTGTGTGTGAATGGTGTGTGTTGTGCGTGTGTGTGTGTCACTCTCCTTTTCCTCCCTCCCTCCCTTGTGTGCTAGGCGGCTGTATTCACCGTCGTCGTCTTCGTCAGTGTTGGTGCTCCAGGATGACTATGGCGTGGTAGAACATCGGGAAGACTTGGAGTTCTGGTTCCATGGCGGTCACGGAATCCTCTGTGTCCCTGATGGTGAGTCTTGTTTTCTGTGAAGTGTTTCCACCAGGCTTTTGATGGCGTTGGTACCACCCTGGAAATCCTGGTGGTTTTCTATGTCATAATATGGTGGGTGGTACCTTGACTTCTGCCTGGCTGTAGGTGGCTACCGCCATGCTCAGTGATGTTAACGCCCTGGCGGTTGGTGTGGTACATTGGCTGTCTATGGGAGGAATCACCACAATGGTCATAGTTTGGCGGTACTTACCGCCAGGCTGTTGGCGGTTGTGATGCTATTAATTGTGTTTGACCAATGACTTTGTGTTTCACCACTGCGCATATCAGTTGCTCAATGTTCACAAGTAGCACATTACATGTTGTGTTCAGTTTAGCTGCCTATTGGCTTTGACATGGCATTAGACATTACATTCTATATTCAGTTTAGCTGCCTATTGGCTTTGACATGGCATTAGACATTATGGGGGTCATTCTGACCTCGGCGGTAAAAGGCTCTTACCGCCAGTCAGAAGACCGCCATCATACCGCCGCGGCCGCGGTAAACCGCCACGGTCATTCTGACCCACAACTGCCAAACCGCCAAAAACCTGACATCCATTGAAGCCCGCCTCATCAGCGGTCAGCGATAAACTGGAGATGACCAAACCTCCACCGTCACGCCAACACAAACACGCCCATGCCATTACGACCCACGAATCCACGCGGCGGTCTTTCAACCGCGGTATTCCATTGGCGGTACACACCGCCGCGCTCAAAATACACACACCTTTACAAAACACAGCCACATTGGACAATTCGAAATACACACACTTGATACACATACAAACAACACACCCATCACCATATAAAACACATACCCACATCACCCACAAACCCCCACAAATCGAAATTCAGAGACAAGGCGCAATACACAGAGAGAGAGCACAGGGAACGCAAAGCACAACACACACAGAAACCCAACATCATCACCCACACCACATCTACGCACAAAACACCACACACCACCACACTCATCACCACAAACACCACCCCACACCTCATCCACACCACCCCATGGCACCCCAAAGACACCCCAGGTTCTCGGACCAAGAACTCAGGGTCATGGTGGAGGAAATAATCAGGGTAGAGCCCCAGCTCTTCGGCACACAGGTGCAGCACACCACAATAGCCAGGAAGGCGGAGCTATGGCAAAGGATCGTCGACAGGGTCAACGCTGTGGGACAGCATCCCAGAAATCGGGAAGACATCCGAAAGCGCTGGAACGACCTACGGGGGAAGGTGCGGTCGATGGTGTCAAGACACAACATCGCTGTGCAGAAGACTGGCGGCGGACCCCCACCCACTCCACCCGAATTCACAGCATGGGAGCAAGAGGTCTTGAACATCCTGCATCCTGAGGGCCTCGCTGGAGTAGGCGGAGGAATGGACTCTGGTAAGTCTAATCTCAACTACTTCACCCCCCCCAACCACCAGCATGCCAACCCACACCCCCACCCTCACCCCTAACCCCCCAGCACACATACTCCCTGTTAATGTCTCACCAGCACAGCCCACCCAACCCAACCCCTGAATGTCAACACAAACCATGGACACCCATCACCTAAGCATGACCACTGCACATACCCATCCCCCCCCCACAAACCACCCTCACAACTCCTCCCACATGGGACTGCCAGCATTGGGGGACAAGGGCACCCACAAATCGCACGCCATGGCACACACAAAATCAATAACCATACTATTTTACCCCTGCAGGGCCCGAACGACAACACACCGGCCAGGAGGGTCCAGATTTGTCCATCCCACCCCCAGAACAGGCCCCCAGTGATGACAGCAGCTCTGTCGACCTAGAACCTGATGACCAGCCCGGACCATCGGGGACCTCTGGACAGTCGGTTACCCTCAGTCAGCCACAGGCCACAGCAGACCTACCCCCCTCTGGAAACACCAGCACAGCACCCACCCAGCGGGCCCATGCTTCTGTCTCCAGGACAGGTCAAGCAGCGGTGTGTCTACCAGTACAGGGCACCCAGGGTAACCCACAACCCCAACAACAACAGGGACCTGGGGGCACTGGTAGTGGGCACACCGTCCAGGGGACAGAGGCCCAGGAACAAAGAGGAACTGGGAGGGCTGCTGTGCGACAGAGGGAGGACAGGCCTAGGGAACCCACTGTCCAAGAGGCCCTCACCACCATCATGGGAGCGTACCACCACTCCCAAGAGACGATGGCGACGGTCCTGGCCAGGTTGCAGGAGATCCTGCTTCTGCATGAGCAACAGAATATGGGGTTCCGGGAAGAACTGCGCAGCATCAGTTCCGCAATGGGTACAATGGTGGTTGCACTCAACCAGATTGTCACCACTTTGCGGGACCATGTGGCCCCCCAAAGGGCCCCTGCCACTAGCATGGAGGAAGAACAGCCCACCACCTCCGCCGGCGCTAGTGGTCAGGAGGCCCCGACACAACAGCAACGGCCCTCCCGGACCCCACCCCCGCAAGAAAGGCCTGAGATCTAGGAAGAAGACAGAGTAGGATGTCAAGACCCCCGCCATGCACGGAAACCCCCGGATGTCATCCCACTGTCCCACTTGTTCACCCTGTCCAACCTTGAACTGCCCCTGCTCCACCTTCCACAGGCATATGGACAATGGACCTGTAGGAACGACAGTCTGGACACTGCCATGGACATGCCTCCACCATCACCCATCACCCTTTTTGAACTATACACCTATTTGAAAACTTCAATAAACACAATTATTGCACAGAAACCAACTGGATTCTGCTATCTAGTTATTTAAACCAAATGTATTCGATATAGCCAACAAAACATTTCTATTTACATTGTGATGACAACATACCAGTGTCACACAGCGGTAGTCCATGGGGAAAAAAAACCAGAGGGCACTCCGTGGGGATCAGATCACTGAAATAGGAAGTGATATACACAACTAAGTTACCATACATTGGGGTGAAAGGTCAGACAGTAGAGAGCCACTACAGTTACAGATATAATACAATGCAGGAGTAGATTATTACCTGTGTGTCACTGGAAATACTGCAGTATCACTCTGTCCCTGTTGTCTGTGTCGTCCTCTTCGTCTTCCTCCTCTTCACTCCCCGCAGGCTCCACAGCGGCCACAACACCACCATCTGGACCATCCTCCTGCAGGAAAGGCACCTGGCGTCGCAATGCCAGGTTGTGAAGCATGCAGCAGGCCACGATGATATGACACACCTTCCTTGGGGAGTACATTAGGGATCCACCAGTCATATGCAGGCACCTAAACCTGGCCTTCAGGAGGCCGAAGGTCCGCTCAATCACCCTCCTGGTACGCCCATGGGCCTCATTGTACCGTTCCTCTGCCCTGGTCCTGGGATTCCTCACTGGGGTCAATAGCCAAGGCAGGTTTGGGTAACCAGAGTCACCAATTAGCCACACACGGTGTCTCTGTAGCTGTTCCATCACATAAGGGATGCTGCTATTTCGCATGATGTACGCGTCATGCACTGACCCTGGGAACTTGGCATTTAAATGGGAGATGTACTGGTCAGCCAAACAGACCACCTGGACATTCATCGAATGATAACTTTTTCAGTTCCTGTACACCTGCTCATCGCCTTTTGGGGGAACCAAAGCCACATGGGTACCATCAATGGCACCAATGATATTGGGAATGTGTCCAAGGGCATAGAAATCACCCTTCACTGTAGACAAGTCACCCACCTCAGGGAAAATGATGTAGCTCCGCATGTATTTCATCAGGGCAGACAACACTCTGGACAACACCTTTGAAAACATAGGCTGAGACATCCCAGATGAAATGGCCACGGTAGTTTGCAATGATCCACTGGCAAAAAAATGCAGTACTGACAGCACCTGCACTAGAGTCGGAATCCCTGTGGGTTGGCGGATGGGTGACATCAGGTCTGGCTCCAGCTGGGCACACAGTTCCTGTATAGTGGCACGGTTGAGTCTGTAGGTGAGTATGATGTGTCTTTCTTCCATTGTCGACAGGTCCACCAGCGGTCTGTACACGGGAAGATTCCTCCGTCTCCTCGCAAGTCCCAGCGGACGATGCCTAGGAAGGACAACATGGAGCACAGAGTCAAGCAACCCACAGGTAAGTGCCCACAGCATGCACAGTACACGAATCTCTCGGGATTGAATGGCTAGTATGATTGTCGGTGCAAGGTCTAGCCATGTGTGACGCAGTAGGAATTAAGCCATGTGGGCCCTTGAAATGGCGGCTGCCTGACCTGTGAAGTGTGACAATGTGAAGTGAGGTCATTGCGCAAGCGTGGCACACCTTGGCGGTAGGCGGTCGCAGTCCGCGGCGCAAAGCCGCATTGGACAACATTGAACCCTGTGGGTTTCAGGAGCCAATGGCGGTGAGCGCCGGCGGTCGCGGTACGCACCGCCGCGGTACGCACCGCCGCGGCCGTAACCGCCATTTTCTCTCTGCTTGCTCACACGAGACCTGAGCATCCACAGAAGAGGACCTATACTGCAAGTGCTGCTGTGACCTCGGTCTGGAAGTGACAATGGCTGCTGCGACTGGGGAAAGGGCCCCCGCCTTCAGTTACGAGGAGTTGGAGAAGCTTGTGGACGGGGTCCTCCCTCAGTATGCGCTACTCTACGGGCCTCCAGACCAACAGGTGAGTACACGGGGGGCAATGCATAGTGCCCAATGCCTCGGTTGAGTGGGGAGGATGTACGATGGAGGGGAGGGCAGCAAATGACTAATGCATGGCACGACAGATGAGAGCATTTGCCACATGGCAAGGTTGGGGAGGGGGGGCCACTCACATCGAGCATGCAGAAAAGTGATGATGTTTCTCTTCCCCCCCTGTACATGTCACATAGGTCAGCGCCCATCAGAAGATTGACATTTGGCGTGCCATCGCCAAGGACGTCCGGGCCCTGGGGGTCCACAACAGAAGGGGCACCCACTGCCGCAAGAGGTGGGAGGACATCCGCCGCGGGAGCAGGAAGACCGCGGAGGCTCTGCTGGGGATGGCCTCCTAACCTAGGAGGGGTGCCAGTCGTACCTTGACCCCCCTGATGTCCCGGATCCTGGCGGTGGCCTACCCCGATTTAGATGGGCGCTTGAGGACATCACAGCAGACACAAGGGGGTGAGTACCAGCACATTCAGCTATTTTGCGCACAGTGGAGGTGCCTGGGTGGGGGAGGAGGGCTGTGGGTATCCCTAGGCCAAGGCGATTTCTGTAGGATAGGCCCGTCCGTGAGGTATGGTCCTGTGCCCCCGCCCCCCACCTCTGTAGGGTGCCTAGTAACGCGATTCATGGACCAGTGTATACTGTGTGGGCAGTTGTCGCCCATAGGCTTGTAGGGCATGTCCCAGTGAATGAGTAGTGTACCCCAAGTGCGCAGCGTAGTGCAGGGGGCTTCTGTGTCTGTCCTCTCCGCCAACGGTGTCCCCAATGCATGCACTCAACTTGTCTTTATGTTTTCCACCCCCCCCATTTTCTTTGTTTTTCTGTGAATGTGTGCATTAGCATCATCAGGCGGAGGAGAAGTGGCATCGGCGCAAGAGGGAGCTGCATCTCACATGGCCCCGGAGGGCCATGCAACGGACTCCGACATGACCAGTGAGACGGAGGGCGAGGGGGGCTCCACCACGGGGACCCGTGGAGACATCAGCGACACCGACATGTCCTCGGAAGGGAGCTCCCTTGCGGTGGCGGCAACATCCGTGCCCACCGATCCTACAGGTACAGCCGCCACCCAACGCACCAGCTCTGCCCTCCCAGCAGCCCCTCGGCCTTCGGCCCGTGCCCGCAAGGCCAGGAAGCCGGCCATCTCCTTCGCCCCAGGCACCTCAGGCCCTGCCCCAGTTACCCCTGCTGCCCTCAGTGAGGAGGTCATTGACCTCCTGAAGACCATCATTGTTGGGCAGTCTACCCTTTTGAATGCCATCCAGGGTGTGGAGAGGGAGGTGCATCAAAGCAATGCATACCTGGAGGGCCTTCATTCGGGTCAGGCTGCCCATCAACGATCGTTCAACGCTCTGGCCTCAGCACTGACGGCAGGGATTGTCCCTGTCTCCAGCCTCCCTCTTCTGACTCCCTCCACCCAGTCCCACTCCCCTGTTCCTCTGCCTATCCCATCCACACCTACAGACGAGCCTGCACACACCTCAACAACCAAGGGCAGCTCATCCAGACATAAGCACCACAGGACACACAAGCATTCACCCAAGCAACATCCAGATGCAGACATGCCAACAGTCACTACCTCCTCTGTGTCCCCCACCTCCTCGTCTCCCTCCTCCCTCCCTGTAACGTCTCCACACACACCTGCAAGCACACCACCATCAGCCATTGCACCCATCACCAGCACACCCTCCAGACCAGTCCACACACGTGCAGTCACCACCCCCACTGCCATGCACACGTCCCCTGTGTCCTCTACCAGTGTGTCTGTCACCCCCGCTTCCCAACCACACAAACGCAGGCAGGCACCCAAACAACAGCCATCCACCTCACATCAGCCTCCTGCCCAAGCACCTGCACCCAAAGACAGCACACTTGACTCTCCTACAACCACATCCTCTTCCTCCACTCCCATGCCCACTCCAGCTACCCTTCCCATGGCTCCAAAGAAAATTTTCCTCTCTAAACTTGACCTCTTTTCCTCACCTGACCCACCCCCTCCATCCCGTAAGAGTTCCACAAACACCTCAGCCACCACCAGCCCAGCAACTCCCAAGAACGTCGTGCCTGGTTTTTGGAGTCCGCCCTTTCCTTGGGCTGGGACATCGTCCAGCAGCAAAGGCACAGCCAGCCCCCCCCCCCTGGGAAGAGGAGCAAAAAACTGAAGGGCAGGCGCGACAGGCCTGATACGCCTGCCCCCAAGGAGGGTAGCCTTGCACCGTCACCTGCCACATTGGGTAAGGGAGCCAAGGGCCACGGACAGTCTGCCAAGGAGGGCAAGGGCAGCAAGTAGCAAAAGGCAGGGAGCAGCCGACCTGGCCATGAGGGCCCCACCAGCCCCATTCCGGGGGTATCGGAGGAGACCCAGGGCCCCAGGACTCCATCACAGGAGGGCCCCGCAACGGAAAGGTCCGATGCAGATTGAGCGGCAAGTATTGGCCAGGTGTGGTTCGCTGGAAACACAAGACAGGCACCGCTGAACAGGGCCCCGCTGTGAGAAGCACCGCTGAACAGGGCCCCGCCGTCTCAAGCGCCGCTCCGCTGGGCCCTTCCTGTCAAGCACCACTCCGCTGGGCCCTTCCTGTCAAGCACCGCTCCGCTGGGCACCGCCGTCTCAAGCACCGCTCCGCTGGGCCCTTCCTGTCAAGCACCGCTCCGCTGGGCCCTTCCTGTCAAGCACCGCTGGCCCATTGGCAGTCCCGGTTCTGTGTCGGGCAGGCCTTCACAACGCACTCTGCCCACCATGCCTCCTCCATGACCAGTGGTCTCTGTAATCCACCTGATGGACTGTGGCTTTGCACTCCCCAGGATGTAACAGTGGGCATGGAGGGCCTTCGTGGATCTGGCGTCGTGGACTCATGTGGCTGAGGTGCCCCCCCTTCCCTTCCACCTGAGGTGCCAGTTTTTTATTTTTGTGATGCCCCAGCAGTGTTCTCTCCAATGGACTCGATCTCGTGTGTGGGCTTTGCCCATGTGTTGCTGCACATTGGCCCACGAACATTTGGACTTTGAAAGACTGGGCCGGACTTTTGCTACTTGTATGGATATAGTTCTAGATGTGTATTAATTCTTCATATATTGCTAAGGTCGCTATACTTTATTGTTGCAATAATATAGTTCTACTTTTACATTCATTGCCTTTTGTCTTTGTTTTTTTTTTGGGGGGGGGCTTGGGGGTGTCACTCTGACTTTTTTATCTGCATAGGTGTGTAGGTATTTCGGTGGGGGTGAGGGTGGGGGTGGGTGTGTGGCGTATGTGTGTGCCCGTAACCTTTCCTCCTCCCCCCTCTCCTGTGTCGTAGGTGCAGTACTCACCGTTGTCGTCTGCGGCGAGGTTCGTGATCCTGGAAGAAGAGCAGGAAGGCAATGGCTGGGAGGATGTGGAGTTCGGGTTCCATGCTGTTCCGATTCCGTGTGGAGTGTGTCGAGGTAAGCGTTTTCCATTGGAGATGTCTGTTTCCGACGTGTTTTTATCGGCGGGGCTCCAGCCCCGGAAAAGGTGGCGGATTGGTGAGTCGTGATAGGGAGGGCGGTACATTGTCTGCCGCCTGCCTGTTGGCGGTGACCGCCGCGCTGTTTGTTTGTACCACCGTGGCGGTCGGAGTGTTAATGCGGCGGCCTGTGTTGGCGGTTCCCGCCAGGGTCAGAATTCAATTTTTTGGGCCGCCAGCCTGTTGGCGGGTTGGCCGCCGCTTTAACACTGACCGCCAGGGTCAGAATGACCCCCTATATTCTGTATTCAGTTTAGCTGCCTATTGGCTTTGACATGACATTAGACATTACATTTGGTATTTAGGTTAGCTGCCTATTGGCTTTAACGTGGAGTTAGACATTGCAGTTGAGACATTGCAGATGAGCTGTGTTTTTCCAAGCTGTGTTTTTCCACATGATAGACCAAGCTGTGTTTTTCTCACCAGACCCTAGCTGATAAGAGCGCTTAGATTTTGCATTTAACTCTCAATCCAGTCTGAGAACGAGTGAGGCTTGGAGAATTGGCCACTCTCCAAGTTTCTTCGGTTCTCACACTGAGTTTGCTTTTAAGGGGTGGCTCTGGACAACAGAGTTAGATTGCAACTATCTTGACTTCAGACAGGAACCAGACGTCAGTTGCCTGTCCCCGTTTGGGTAGAATATCTCTTTCTCGCAGTTGAACGGAGTCATCAACTTGAAGCCCCAGAAAAATGAAGCTGAGTATAGGCCCTACAGCCTTGCCCTACGGTGATGCAATTTTGACTTTTATGCTTTGAAGTTATGCTATAATATAATCACATGTATTTGCTGTGTACATTGCAACTGAGAAGTACTTTGATATATTTTGCTTTAATTGCTGCAACTACTTTTGAACGTGTGCTTCCAACCTACTGATTTCGTCTCTCAGGAACCTCGTGGTAAAGTAATAATAACAATAAATGTCTTCTTTAAACTCAGAAGTGCATTCCAGAGAGGTTCTATAAGCTCGTTCATGAGATAAGATCAGGAAAGCAGAACATTTTGGCGTGAGTCAGCAGTTTGAGAGTCGGAATTGGAGATTGGAAGTGCACTATTTAAAAGTGTAAATGTTTTTTTGTTGTTTAGAGAATTAAAGAAGCACGGCAGACCATGTTTGAAAATGCATGTGAAGTTAAACTGCCTTATGGTGCTGTGAGAAACATGTTTTCTTGTTTATCAGGACTGTGTGAGTCTTGGGATGAGTGCTGTGATAAAGCATATTTAGAAAATGTGCCTTTTGAAAGAAAGGATGTTCCTTTTGTTCTTGACATAAGGGTTTGGATACTTTTGTCTGCATGCAGGAGAGATGTAGGCAGTTAGAACGTGAAAAGAAGAATTTACGTGAGCAAATTAGCCAGAACACATTAATGCAAGATAATGCAGAAATCTATAAAACTGCTGTTTTAGAAGAATCTGGCTTTTCCCATTCCAGTAATGAGGGGGTTAAAACAGCTGTATGCCAGTCTGAGCCTCAGTGTGAGCAAAACAACCCACAGTTTTTGGCAGTTGAAGAGCATTCCTTAACAGATAACACTGAGAACAGAGCTCAGAATGTTATTTACAGACCGCTTTTGCAAAGTATAAATTAATTCAGACAAGGCAGAAGTACTGTCGCAAAATGTGCGCGCTTTTGATTTGGCAAATTAAATAATTCAGACTTTAGGTTTCTGTGCAAGTGGGAAACACTTTACATGTAAATCAGGAACAGGGGAGGACAGGAGTGCCCCTGGAACTTTGAAGTAAGACTGAGCAAATGACATTAAATGATAATGTAATTCTGAAACCTGAAATATCAAGCATGCAGTGGGTGATGAATTCACCTAACTCTCACAGTTTAGAACAGGCACAGGAGGCTAGTATCATACACTGGATCTGGTACATGCAAGACAGGGCTAGAGTCACTGCAGCCCTACATGAACAGGTGTCACAAGCCCCTTTTCAGGAGGAGGAGAGGGTGCAGGGAGTACCACAGGTAAAAGAGTCACCAGTGAAATTGAGTGCACCATTTGAATTTGTGTTCCCTGAGGATAAAAAGCATGTTTGTTTGACTATTGATTCAGATTTGTACAATGTGTGTCATACTTTAAAGCAAGAGCTGCTTGAGATGTGTAATTTTTACACTGATTCTTGGTTCATTGCCAATGGTTTAGCCGTTTGGTTTTCCACATGGCTTGTTCATAACTGGTTCAATTCCCTTGCAGATGTTAAAGAGAAAAGTACAGAAATGTCCACCCAGAATTCTGACTTAGTGGGGATGGCTAAGTGGGTGCACCAGAAATGTGGACATCTGGGCGAAAAAGCCAGTTACAGGTGGGCAGAGATTAGAGAGATGCACATTCACGTACAACAGCAATCTGTCCCACAAACAGTCAAAGATCAGTTGGGGAGAGGAGAGTTACGAGGACAGATATGACAAATTGATCAGGTTTTAGGGGGAGTGATTGCTGCAGATTACCAAGGATAAATCAAAATTATGCTGATAAATAGAAAATAATCAGAATTATTCATACAGATTGGAGACAGAATTGCCCAACTTGTCAAAAGTGCAGTGAATGGAGGTTTGGCAAAGAAGGAGTCTGCCCCAGCCCTTCTGACAGTGCAAGGAAAGGGAAGCTGTGGTGCAGCAGATAAAAACCTCAGTGCTAAGGTGTGGGTTGAAGCCCCAAATGACCCTCCAGAACCCACAGAAATTATAACAAAGGTCCCCAAAAACGTCCTGCTGATTATAGAACAAGGAAAGGAAGAGGAAGGGCACATTTCAGATGACAAATGTTATTTGCAAGAAAAGTCATACTTTTTTCTTTTGCAGATCCTACCACAACTAGCCACTGACCATGAGTGTGCTGTGTGGTCTCCTTTCGGGTGTGTGCGTGTGGGGTCGGGGGAGGGACCGAACCCCCAACCTGAACCTGATTGAGTAAAGTACAAACCCCATGGATCCATTTTGCGCAACTGGCGCCTTCAGTTCAAGTTCAACTTGTTTGATTACATTCTTCCACTGGAACTAAGCAACCTTATCAGTTAGCTGTCTGTGTTTTTTCGTATGGAATTCTGACTTTCGCTTCCATTCCAGCAAACCTTTCAGGTGGACCGTGCACCTTTACATGAGTAGAACTCATGCTACATCCACTTGCTGTTTTAGAGACACTGTTCAATCAGTTATTATCCCAATCAGAGTATATAAGTTTCAGTCTTTTCATTGTAGATGTATCTGATGTGAAAAGTTATGAGATCAATATGTTCATCCACTTCCATTGCTTTACAGTGATCTGATTTGCTTATAATGTTTTTTTGTGTTGATGTTTTTGTTTTTTGTTTTTGTTTGAAATAAGAGGTATGTAAACAAAAATTCATTGGTCATAGGGTGGAGTGTGATGCTATTGTGTTTGACCAATAACTTTGTGTTTTCACCACTGCGCATATTAGTTGCTCAATGTTCACCAGTAGCACATTACATGTTGTGTTCAGTTTAGTTGCCTATTGGCTTTGACATGGCATTAGACATTACATTCTGTATTCAGTTTAGCTGCCTATTGGCTTTGACATGGCATTAGACATTATATTCTGTATTCAGTTTAGCTGCCTATTGGCTTTGACCTGACATTAGACATTACATTTGGTATTTAGGTTAGCTGCCTATTGGCTTTACCGTGGAGTTAGACATTGCAGTTGAGACATTGCAGATGAGCTGTGTTTTTCCAAGCTGTGTTTTTCCACATGATAGACCAAGCTGTGTTTTTCACAACAGACCCTAGCTGATAAGAGTGCGTAGATTTTGTGTTTACCTCTCAATCCAGTCTGAGAACGAGTGAGGCTTGGAGAATTGGCCACTCTCCAAGTTTCTTTGGTTCTCACACTGAGTTTGCTTTTAAGGGGTGGCTCTGGACAACGGAGTTAGATTGCAACTATCTTGACTTCAGACAGGAACCAGACGTCAGTTGCCTGTCCCTGTTTGGGTAGAAAATCTCTTTCTCGCAGTTGAACGGAGTCATCAACTTGAAGCCACAGAAAGATGAAGCTGAGTATAGGCCCTACAGCCTTGCCCTACGGTGATGCAATTTTGACTTTTATGCTTTGCTTTGAAGTTATGCTATAATATAATCACATGTATTTGCTGTGTACATTGCAACTGAGAAGTACTTTGATATATTTTGCTTTAATTGCTGCAACTACTTTTGAACGTGTGCTTCCAACCTACTGATTTCGTCTCTCAGGAACCTCGTGGTGAAGTAATAATAACAAGAAATGTCTTCTTTAAACTCAGAAGTGCATTCCAGAGAGGTTCTGTAAGCTCGTTCATGAGATAAGAGCAGGAAAGCAGAACAGCGGTATACCCGCCACCTTACCAATCACCACCAATCTCATAATGACCACCATAGTTATCTGGGGGCTTCATGAAGGACTACTTAGTGACTCACCTTCTTGCGCCCTACTCTCCCCCCTATTTTGATCAACCTACCCCCCAAAATCAGAAGTAGTCTCACATGTTTACACCCCAGCATGAGACTTTGTGATTACTAGGATCTAAGTTCAATATTTCTAGGTAAGAAGGATCAATGCAAAGCTCTGAATGTTGTTTTTTCACAAGGGGTGTTTGTGGTCGTTTTTTATGTATACATACTGATTTATGCATCAGTGGTTTTGAAAGTAGCAAGGTTTGTACACTTACTGGGGGAACATTCGTCCGGAAGATCTCAGTGGGATTATTCTCTAAATTGTTCCTATACATCTACACAATTTGTGTCCTTCTCCTCCCCCTTTATTTACCCCCTATCTTTTTCCGCCTTCTGCATATAGGTCCGTATCCATGCTGTGTTAGGGTCATTATGACTTAGGTCCCCTGGGGCTTGCTCTGATTAGAATGTGTATTCTTAGATTAAGACTGGGTGACTCAGATTTTTTGGAAACTCTTACCAGGATACGTGGCACATTAGTAAATTCTCTTTAGACCTTCTGTTTTGCTCTCCACGAGATGTGAATTGGATTTGAACGGATGCTGGTATTCTATAGTCCAAGAAATACTAATGAGGAATCATTACAAAAAAATAACACTATTGCTTCATTAACCGACGTGCCGTTATGCACTTCGCATACTGAAGATTAATAAACTACACCACCAACATACTATCTTACCAAAATATCGCAAAACGGTTCCTCAACTGATCTGTCCACAAGGGCAGTGCCACTGAAAATTCGGAATAATTCCAGAAAATGTACATTATTAATCATCACAGAGACAAACCATCCCACTGACCACACTTTCTCAAGCCATTTTTCCATACAATTGCCACAAAGCCCACACTGCCATCTGCATTGGTAAACCGTCACAATTCATTACTGGATACCGTAGGAATGGGTCACAAAACACTACCATTGAACTCTTCAAGCAAATGGTACCACGCTGCCAATGTCTGTCTTTCACAAATAGATGGGTTTTGTGGTACTTGGCATGCAGACCAGATATTGCTGGTGCAATGGACCTCGAGGACTGGCGACTGACGATCACTTACACAGCAAAGTTATGCTGCTCCACAAAAAACTTAAAACTGGTACGGTGTGACCTTCCTTGCATACAAGTTTTCCCTGCCAATCTAAATTAGAGCCCTTTATCCTATGGTAACAGACACCTTCTACCGTGTTACTCTTTAATCCTATTAACAGTAAAAAAAAGAATGTGCAACCTGTACTTTACTTTGCTAACGGAAACCCCATTTTCTGCAGGACGCTAGTGAAAATTTCCACGGTCTTGGAGTAATGGTTGGAAGCATGTGGGCCCATATAAGGGAAGTAGCTGAGAAAGTGAGTGACCCAGTTGATCCCCACTTCCTGTCTGAATACCCATTCCAGAAAAATGCTGAACTGCTCAAAATATGTGCTTGGTCACGAGCAACACATAGGCATACATCTGTCAAGGAAGAAGGAAACCCTAGAAGATGGATGACTGTTGAATGAACAGGCAACAACTTAAAGGAAAACGCAGTATCTGCTGTTACCTGGATGCCCCTGTTACAAAAGACGAAAGCTTAGGCAAAATATCATCCAAGGATGCCATGCACATTGAGTAGCACTCTGGGTTAGTGCTATAGTTAACTGATGCACCTCACAGGGTAGTCAGGTTGTGGATTAATCTGCACTCTCCAGGGTCCCTCTTGGAAACGATGCCCAATGAGGCAAACAAAAACACTCAAAGGCGGTTCTTGGGGGTACCATGAAACATTTGCAAAAACGAAAATACAGCTAATGCCCAGCAGTAACATTTTGGCACACAATCAGCCATAAAGTCAAGTAACCTCGATCAACTGTTGACTGAACCTTTGTGGACCACTCTCCTCCAGTGTCCCTTCTTGCCTCCCTTCCCTTAGGACTTCTTAAAACACTGTCAGGGTTCTTCACTTAAACTTGTGAGTAGATTTACATGTGTAATTTCCACTTACACTTTTGAGTAACTTTATTTCTTTTGACTATTCTCAAAATCTTTGTGTAAAGTTACTCAAAAAGTGTAACTCTCATGTCTCCACCTTCTGAAAAAGAAATGTAGGTACTACTATTTAAAAAACTAGTGGGTCTAGCACCACACATGCCTAACTAACTCCTGGTAGTGCATCACCCTTCCTTATAAAATAATGGAGATCGGAACTAAAAATAAAGCTCTATAGGAAATTATGTTAAAATGAGTGCGGCTTGCGGGAGAGAAAAGGGGTGGAGCAGCGCATGGCAGGGAGGGTGGGGGGCATCCCAAAAAATTAAAATAAATAAAACGTACCTTAACTCGCTGCCGCATCGCTCCATCCTCTTGGCTCTGTCGCTGCAATCAGGCACAGGCTCCCAGCATGCCCTGCGGCTAATCCTGACGCTGCTCAAAGAAGTGTCAGGATTGGCTGGGAGCACCCAGGCAGACTGGGAGCCTGTGCAGGGTCTCTCCAGCCGGCCCGAGACAGCCGGCCAAACATACATGCGCAGTGAAGGGAGTGCTGTGCACTCCCCCTCCGTCCATGTCACGCCTGTGGCACCGCCCACTTTTATAGAAACAACATAATAAACTGAGTTAATTATGTTGTTTCTATAAAGGTTTTGCAGCTCCTGCTGCTGGTGGGAGAGATGCTCCTCCGCCCTAGCGGAGGACCCGCCCCTGGTTAAAATACTGAAAAAATAAATATAATTTAATATTTATTTTAATGTGAAGGCTGAAATAAAACACTAGTGAGGCTGTGTCATGAAGAGGAAGACATAACTTTCAGTATACTGTCATAATGATCCTGAATAGCCCTGAGGGGTCAGACAATAATTATAGCCCTGTGAAGTCTGTTGGCTATATGAAGAAAGATGGTGCTCCAATGAGTCAGTTGTGAATAGACTCTTGGGTTCAGGTACTGGCCACTGAGCTTCAACTCTCACCAGATACAAGCACAGCAGGTGCAGATGGCACACCAGGCTCTCTTGTCTTACTTCAAGCTATAGAATTATTTTGCCCAAGATTGCAATACAGCTAAGCTGCCACTCCACCAACCATTAGACTTGACACTCTGCTAATTTCTGCCCTCTTGATTTTGTTACCTGTCATAGTCAGAAGAGGTCAGAGTATTCCTGGTGAGCAGGAGCCCCTTCAGTAAAGCGAAGCAGACACCCGGCACCAGGAATTTTTATTTGGATGGGCAAAGGGTGTATTCGGGTGGACCGGCCCAATTTGTGGCTTCTGGAGGTGGCCTACAAGTCCTAGTTTACATCATATCGACTTCAAAACATGTTTGCACCACATTACAAACAATACTTTCTGTGTGCATACATTGCATGTAGAGTTGAAGGGTATTTTATTTGCCTGTATACTCCCTTTGTTAAGTTTTCTCCAACCCATCCATCTTAAGCACTACTTGTGCACATTCCTACTCTTTACTCTGAGTTTCCGGTTGACAGCCCTGGAGATGGACTGTGTCAGCACCCACATGAATGCATGGAGACAGCACATACACATTAATGCCAGCCCATTTACTGGCCTGCTCTGAAACTTGGGAATTTTTGACTAGATGAGATAAAGGCTGGCTCTCAACTTCTGTATGTGATATCTGAGCAGACTGGCCATTTATCTCTGTGGGCTTTTCCCCACGAAGATATGGGTCTGAGGCCAATAGGCTGCCTCCAGCAGGACCTCGGTGGAGGTGGGCAGGCCACTGATGGCTCGAGCCAGATGTCTGGCTCAGCTTAAGGCCCGTGGCGACCGCCAGCTTTAGGAGGGAGGGGGCGGGCAGGAAGCATACACACACACACACACACACTCATTCTTTCACACACAGACGCACTTACGCACGCACATCCATTAACAACACTCATAAAATTCAAACATGCACGCATGCACCAAACATTCATTTTAAAAGTTCACACACTCATTCTTTCACACACACACATGCACGCACATCCATTAACACTCAACATTCAAACATGCATGCCAGCATCAAACATTCATTTTAAAACATCACACACTTACCTTCAGCCTCGAGGTCCCAGGAGGGTAGGTTAGCCAATGAGGGAAGGCAGCAGTCCCAGCCTCGTCACAGAGTGGGATGGGGTCAGTGAGACTGTTGACCCCACCCCACTCTGTTTCGAAGTGTCAATGGGTAACGCTTTCCTTGTCCCCCAGGGGAGGGCACGTCTCACTCCTGGCTGTCTGAGCTGAAAATGAAGAGTGTCTGTCAGGCTGACCTTTGTTCAGCCTGTCAGACACTCTTCATGAGGGGCAAAAGGTGGGGGGGTCGCCCCTCCGCCCTAAAGGACGGGCCGCGCCCGCTTAAGGCCCTCCCAAAACAAACAGAACTTTAATTTGCTTCTGCCTGTCTGCCATGGTATAACGTCATAGGCAAAGAATGAAAGACAAAACATTAATCTTGAATGCACCACAGGAGAATGAGATACCCATCTAGTGGCTGAATAGCACAATGTGAAACTAGAAAACCTGGGATCAATCCCAGCTTACCTACTTGACCATACTGTGTGAGCCTAAGTTAATATTTAATTCCCTGTGCCTCCTTTTTTCGTGATCACATAAGGGGGCACCTTGAATTACATGTGTTCAGGATGTACAGTATACAAAAACCTTTTCTGTCTACTATAATGGTGCTCCACCTGCATTTAGAATCTAAGCCACACAAAGGATGCATAATAATTGATGGCATGAATGTTTCTGCTGGTATTAAAAAACTATCACTTTTAATAAATGTCTCTCAATTCAGTGACACAATCGGATGGACTAAGGTGCCATGCTCCTGCATGTTAAAGAAAAGCACATTTTTAACACTGAAGAGATTTCGTCTTATTTTATAGGAAATTTGTTGCAGAATTTACATGGTAAACTTTTTCAGGGCTCAGTTCATTTACAGGCTCCTACAGCCAAGCCAAAACACTTGGCTCTTCCACTTAATTTGCTGGCTCACCCACCTCTAGAGCTGGGCCCATGTGTCTAGCCGGGCTTGTCTCCGGGCCCTCCTGGGCGCCCCTGACCTTTACAAGGCCTTGTAACATACACTATTTTCCAAGTCTTTTCCTAACTGGTAAATTAAAAAAGTATTTTTTTTCCCTTTTAATGTCAAGAAAAGATTTTAGAGGTGGGAGTGTCAAGCGAGTAACACTGTTTGGGATCCCTCTGTGCCAGTCTTCAGAGAGGGATTCTCTCTATTACTAACTCCACCTAACCATGGACTCTGCAACACACCCCCTTCCAGCCCCAATAATCCTCTTTACTACCATTGCTCTCCCATGTGCCTAATCTCAAAGCCGACCTTGCGCCTCAGCCCCTTATAGGCCACCATCCACCTCCACTTTCATTATCCCTTTACTGTTGCAATATTCACAAGGGTTGCTATTAGACTAAGATGGAAATTTAATGTCCTGGTTGGAAATCACCTGTGGTCATATAATTTCTGTTTCAGACTTAAAACAGTAAATATATGGAGAACACATTTTAAAATATGTAATACAGTTCCCCTATGACCCGCCTGATAATTAAAAAAACAAACACAGAACAGCCATGTTAATAATGAAAGCAACTATTTTACACAACTTGTGTAACATTGCTGGGCCTTTGCAGATTCTTTAATAGGTTAGCAAATGGCCAGGCACTCCAACTTTAATGTTGATCTCTGCCTCGCAGCGCCATCTAAGAAAGCAGCAACTGCAGGTTCAGGAAAGGTCAGAAAGGTTGTCCCTCTTTAACTGCTTTCCTCAAGTGCTGAAGAGAAATAGGAGGTTAGAAAAACAATGTTCGGCTGCGAACATGGAGGAACTTTTTATTTAGGACATATGTGCATTTTTATTGACTTTGATGATATCACTGGGAGGGCCAAGTGTCATGTTTGAGTTGGCCTGGTCCACCTGGCCCACCCACTAGAACGGGGCCTGGAAGCAGACGATATGGCCGTTTCTTCCTTCTGAGGTGGATCTGTCATTCAGGGCAGAGTAAGCACAGTCTATCCAGTCGGGCCAGGCTCGATGTTTACCTCACACTAGCAGCTGGAAGAAAACATTTTCTGAATTAATTCCTACCCAGAGCCAAATGAAGCAGCCCCAAGGGCCTGATTTAAATGTTGGTGATAAACATACTCAGTTGCGACGGAGTGCGCTTACAGCCATCGTGATGATCCACCCACCACATTTAAAAACGGGCAGACCATAGTTTGACCACGGCGGAGATTACTCCATCTCTGTGTTAGCCAAACTTCTCCAACGGCATGACAGATTAAGGGTGGTCAGAGAATGGGCTATATTTCCATTAGCCGAACAGGATGGGCACACATATAGCTGTTTCCATTGTGTCACCACGAGGCAAACTCTGGTGGTAAAGGGCAGTAGAAAAAAACAAAAAATGTCACCCTAACCTCAGGAGATCACTCCCACAGCGAGGAGGGCATTTTTTACATTTTCAACCCACTCTGGGTTTTTGTGACTGAAAATTAAAAAAGTTGGAAACGTTTTCATACGGCTCCATCATGTTTGACGGAGCCATAGTGCAAACGTCTAATGCATTTCCAGGAACCCCCTTGACAGCAGTTCCTGTGAATCTAGAAATGTCTGTCGACCCAACAAACATTTCTAAATTTGGTGGTCAGACCTCTGCCAGGGCAATAGAGTATTTTACTCCATTGCCTGGCAGTAAACGGCCCAACAGCCACAAACTAAATTGGGCCCTAAGAGTCTTTTATGTGATTCTGCAGTTACCCCAGTCACTTCTAAATAAACAAGCATTTGCAATGCAATGGGTCTTGCGTTTGCTCGAGCTAGCGGTATTAGCGTTGTAAATTCCTAACTGGACTTTTCTTGCCACATAAATTGAAAATGACAACTAAAACAGTTGACATAAACGAGACGATTCAAAGAGTCATGGCCGCCATGAACATGAGCATGAAGGAGAGGGACAAAAGGAAAAAGAAGTTCCCTCGCAGTCAAACGTATCGGCAAACGTGCAATTATCCATGTAACAGGGTCAATGGCCAAGGTAGTAACAAAATCACCCCAAGGAGGGCCAAACATAAAGCATTTCCCAATGATGATAAAGGATTTTTGAAAGGCAAACCCATGAACAAGTGATAGTGATGGGCGTGCGATGGGCGTGGTTAAAAGCTAAAGGTAAAGGTAGTGCCAGGTTTGGATTCAGTGCTCACACTGACTGAAAAACATGGGGTTCGCGTGTGAGCCTGTACTCTGTGAAACTGCATGTTGCAGAAGAGACTAAGTGGGTCACCATGTAATAATTACTTCCACACAGATTATCACAGAAGGGGGGGGTTCAGCTATCGATAGCAAATGTGTAAGTGTGGCAGATAAAGATAATATACCTCTGGGTAGCTCACATAATATAAATAAAGTTTCACAGCCAGCTGTACAACCTGCTACACAATCTGCCACACTAGACTCATAACTACCCTCACAACTAAAACTAGTCTCAGAGCCATCATTGAATGTAATTAATGGTATTAGCGGTGGTAATATAACCGAAACTACTGGCCCCATTCTTTTGCTCGCTATACAGCGTTAAACACGCACTTGTTGAATTTGTGCCCGTCATAGGTACTCACATCTCAATAAATAAATCAACTGATCCTGTAATTAACAGTACTCAGGACCACTCTCAGGGCAAGCATAATCCCTCCTCTGTTATGGTACGTGACAAAATGAAGGTTGGCTCTGTGCAAGTTAGTACTTGCCACACAGAGTATTTTTTAGGATTGGAAAATGGCTCACGCTCAGGCAACAGAAAAGCAGGCTTAGGCTAGGGTGGTAGACTGCTGAGGGCCTTCTTTTCACTATAAAAAGTCTCTACCCTAGCTCTGAAGAGGACGCCTAATTTGAACCAGTAAAGTCACTACTGACTGCAGCATGGGGAGACCTTACGGATGATCCATTATGTGAAAAAGATGCTTGAAATAAAAGACAAAAAAAGTGCTCAGAAGTCAAAACAAGGACAACTCAACTAGTAATAGGAACAGCAACCATGCTAAACATAAAGAGGATCCCCCACAGTGGGATAACGCAGCCCATCATCTCACTTCCACTCGGAGACTCATATATCTCAATCTCCACCAATAGCGATCTCCTTAAAAATAGGACAACTGCTGATGGTGCTCAACGCCTTTCCAGTTCAGCTGACAATCAGAGGAACCAGATTTTCAAGAATGGGGCATAGACTGTCAAGTTCACCTTGATCGTCATTTTCCATAAACAAAAGGACAATTG
Organism: Pleurodeles waltl; assembly: GCF_031143425.1. Lineage (NCBI taxonomy): Eukaryota > Metazoa > Chordata > Amphibia > Caudata > Salamandridae > Pleurodeles > Pleurodeles waltl. The sequence goes on along the minus strand of NC_090445.1, from coordinate 739,196,765 downwards.
TAGGAACTCCCATCCTAGAGCGCTGCTTATTCACAAGGGGACCTATATTTTTCGACCTTTGTTGTGCCAAGGTGCAGAACCAAAAAATCCTGCTAAAGATGGTACTCATACTTTTTCTGGAGGTCAGACTTTTGTCACCATACCGTGCAATCTTGCTGGCAGCTTAAACCTATGATTCCAAAATGTCAGTCACTAGGGTCACAGATCAATCTACAGGAACCAGTTTGTCTCAAGATAATCCACACATCCTGCACAGATAGGTGTACTTCAAATGAACAGGCTGGGTCAATACTGAAGACTTAATCCAGGAGTGGGCGAGCAGACTATGACTAATCTCAGATAAATACCAGTCATTAACACTTAGAGATACTGCATATACTTGGCTGCAATGGCGAGATTGCTAGCACCACTTTTGTCTCAGTACATTACATTGCATTATTATTTTTTGATACACAGTGCACTCCCCCTCGATGGTTATGCTAGTGTTCTAAATTGTACTCTGTTGGGAAGGTAAGATTATGGGATGGTGTCTCTGTTCTAGTAAAGACAGAAAGTAGATTATGGCGGATTGAGGGAGTGTGAGGGTGGTGAATTCCGATGAAAGGAAGAACCGGGATCACGGGGTAGCATTAAAAAAAATTAAAAATGGTAAAATTATTATAAATGACACTCAAACAATGCACATAAACAACCAGCCCGATGCAGGCTAGAATTGATCAATTCATTCTAAGGATAAATGGATTCCTGCCTGGAATTTCAGTGCCAATGGATCGTAGCTCAAATCATAAGATCTGCATGGTTAAAGATGACTTGTGCCAAGAATACTCAAAACTCCTTCAGCTGGGTTAGAAGATACTAACTAGCACAAAACAGGGAGTAGTTACACAGGTAATTGCATTACTCGCAAAAAACAACACATGCAGAATGACAAAATCTTAAAGTGGTTCTTCTGGGCTTTGGCCTATCATTCGAATCATCTGCAATCCAATACTAAATACAATATGCTGGATATATGCAGCTAATCGCCATGATCCCACTGCTTTTAGACAAGTATTGATAGAGTTATTAGGATGGGAGTCACCATTAGTGATATGAGGTGATATCAATCTCAATATAGATCTACTGTCATTCCACAAATACCCATATCTCTTCCAGAATGTGACAATCAAGATCCTCCCTTCTTCATTTGATGGATTATTTTGGTGTCTCTGTTGCCTGGCAAACACTTCATTTACACAAGCATGACTATACTTTTTCCTGCCTCTCCGTAAGTCGTGTTCTCAAATTGATGTATTTCTTGTGTCACAAAATTCATCCCATACAAATCTATTGAGCTTCATCCAAGTATAGTCTCAGATCATAGCCCGCACACACTAATTACTCTAAAAGAATTGCCTCATGCCTCTGCTAATTATATAAGCTAGATGTTTCATATGAGCCTTCTTAATGACTTCACTTACTGTATATATATGTCCAAAATTCTAAAAGAATATATGGATAACAATATGTATATAAATTTAGCCAGTGTGGTGTGGAACTATATAAAAGCCATTGTTAGAGGCTCTACTTTAACATTTGCCATCAAAAAAGATAAAAACACACATGCTAGAACTCGGGAACTGTGAAATATATTTCAAAGTTTGAAATTAGAACAGACACTCTCATTCAGTTTTAAAAAGGATCTCTCAATTCAAGAATCACTATTAAATCAGTTGAATACAACTAAAATGCTAATCAAGAAACAATTATGGGTTTGGGCAGCACGCCAATATTCGACTAATTGTTTAAGATACTTTCAGAATAGTGAGAATATTGGCAACATTATCACTCCGTGACACTCTTGTAAATGTAGTTCACAGAAAAAAATAATAATAACCTCCATATTTCAAGACTATTATGGATAGTTATATAAGGAAGAACAGACACCCATAGAATCCAGAATCTTCAACTACATTATGTAATCCAAAATACAATTAATAAACCCTACTAATCTGCCTATCTAAAAACTCACTACCAAAAATGAAATATATCAATCAATCGAGAGATTACCTTCAGATAAAGCAGTGGAGCCAGAATGCATTCCACTAGAGTTCTATAAGCACTTTATTCATAATATATGTCCTCCATTCATACATCTTTTCAGTTCTACTGTAAATAATTATCAAATACTTCCCACGTGGATAGAGACTGATACTTCAGTATTCCTAAAAATCAATAAGGATCCCTTGAGCTGTGGTTCATATCTTCCCATATCTCTGCTCAACAATGATTCGAAAGAATCCACTAAAACATTGCAAATAGAGCCTCTCCTTGGATTGAGGCTGTGAGATGATACCATTCTACACAGCTTTGTACCAACACAGACACCACACTCCACACAAACTTAGAAGTCACTATTTTGGATATTTCCTCTGTGTATTGACTCCAGCCAGGTGATCTGTTGGATGCCGAAAAAGCATTTGACAAGGTCACCTGGCTGTTTCTATGGTGCCTTTTGAGCAGCATGGGATTTGGACCAAAGATGCTTAAAGGAATTCAAGCATTATATAAAGACTTTACTGTCAAGGTAATTTGTCTGAGCATATTGTCAGACAATTTCCAAGTTATGAGAAAGACCGACAGAGATTTCCATTGTCTCCTCAAAGGTTTGTTTTATATATTGAACCCTGTTTTAAAAACCTCAATTGATTGTAGGATATAAAACATGTTTCTCTCAATGACACTACCAGCAAAGTCACCAACATTGCACTATTCACACCAGACCTTGTCACAGCAATACCAGCGATAGAAAAAAAGGCAAAAGAAATTCAGATTACTTTCTTGGTTTTGTCTGAATACAAGTAAGGCACAAATTGTCTATAACAGTAAACCACCTCATCAGGACAGACAATATGTTAGGTTAGCCACATACTTGGGCTAAAATATCTACCAATATTCAAGACGTTTTTCAACTTAACTATCTAACACTGCTTAATACATGACTCTAAGTCCCATATTTATACTTTTTTAGCGCCGCATTTGAGCTGCTTTTTGACGCACAAACGGCGCAAACTTACAAAATACAATTGTATTTTGTAAGTTTGCACCGTTTTTGCGTAAAAAAATAATGCACATGCGGCGCTCAAAAAGTATAAACATGGGCCAAAGTTTCACAAAATGGAACTGATTGCCCATCAGGATACAAGGAAGATGTAGTGTTATATAAATGCTAATTGTGCCTATCTTCTTCTTTTTGTCACAGCTCCTCCATTCTAAATTCCCTATACTTTTTATAAAGTAGACAGAACATGTTTTTGATTTCATTGTAAACGTGGAGATGTAAGAAAGGCACTAACATAGCTGCAGCAACCTCTAGGTAAGGGTGGATGAGCTCTTCGATACCTGAAATCTCAATGTGCTTTGCAACAGGACTACCTCCGGTTACTGGCATTTCATCAACCATGTGGCCCCTTAGCGATCTATATGAAGATCTGACTTCAGTTGTGGGGTTTTTGAACCAGTATAATTTAAGAAAACACAATTTAAAACATTATCCGCATATGCAAAGGAATGGACAGCTATATGTACCAGATTACAGATTCCCCAAAGGAATTGCTACCTTTTTTGTGGCATAACCCAGGCTTCCCTAACTTTTCCATCACGGTCTAGTATTATCTAGGCCAGGATACCCTCACAGGTGATAGTGCGCTCTACAGATCTGCATAACATAACAAGCTTGTTCAAATAAAAAACTGCATGCCATAGGTCAATTATAGGAAGTACATACCCTCTGTTCATTTGCTATAGTGTCTTCAAAATATTCTATTCCATATACTGGATTTTTTTTTAATACTTATGCCATGATTACTTCATGGGTCAATATATTGATATGATATGAAGCTGATTAAATATATTGAATACTAAACCTCTTCTATGCACAAAGATATCATCTGGGTGCTACAGGAGAAGCAGCCCCACAATATGCAGCATTTGGCTAATCAATGGCTGAAAAAATGTATGGAACCAATTAATTGCAGAGGTGGAGCAGACTATTGGTCAAAGCAATCAGTTTCTAAACATATCTTGTCGTAAAATCCGCCACTTCAAATTCATACCGGTTGTTTATTTTACCCCGGAACAGATGTACTTGTGGAATTGCCAAAAGAAATTTAAATTATTTTGCTGCTAGACCAATGAATCTACTATGTTATGTTATGTTATGGTGTATGTATTTGTAAAGAGCACTATCACCCTCGAGGGTATCCTAGCACGGAGTAGGTATGTTTGCCTAGCCCTACCTATGTTAGGTTGGTTTATTGAAAAGTCAGGTATTTATCTTTTTGTGAAATTCAAGAAAAGAGGAGGAGGCTCTGATATGGAGAAGTAGACCATTCCATGCTTTAGGAGGGATGTACGAAATACGTGTCCTTCTGATCTGGTTCTGTGAATGCAGGTAGGAGAGGCCTGGGTTGTGGAGTGCCTTGAATGTGTGTCTGTGTGATAAATTTAAATTGAGCTCATTTGTGCATTGGAAGCCAGTGTATAGTACTAATTTTTTGTTATATTTGTATAAATTGCTACCCAATTTAAGCATCGTAGCTGTAGGTTTTCAGAGTTGAGCAGACTCTTAAAAACTCAACCTTCTCCTAGTCCAAAATTGATTGTCTTAGGTTTTTCTGAACTATTTCCAACAAAGATTCGATGGGACTGTATTTTTAGCAACAAAACTGGCTAGATTGCAAATTGAGATGTTTGGCTTCAAAATGCAGCATCCACAATGAGATAAGAGTGGCTTCAATGTATTGATTTTTATGGTATGGAACTAGAGATTATAGAAAATGACAGAGGTTGACATCATCTAAAAATAATTTGGGAACACTTATTGCCTTTATACATACACTGTGATGAATATACCCTTACATAAAAAAACATCGGATTTCTAAAGCTCTGTTATGATTAATGAAGTATAGAACTGTGCTAATTTGATTAAGATATCCTAGCAGCATTGTGCCAAAATCTAAACTGTTTGTTATTCATTATGGTTTATTGTGTATTATTTTAACGCCTTTCAATACAAATAAAAAATACTTTATAAAAACAGTACATATTGTTAATTTAATTATACAATGTATTTCAAAATTGTGGCAATGCATGCTATTAAAAAATAATCAACTATTTTAATAAATTGTATATATTACAGAACTCTGTGGTGATGATGCAGTTGATAACTAGAAAGTTAAGAGACCGACGTCTGCTGTTGTTGGAAGTACATGTTTCTTTCTGCATGACAGATTGTTTTACTAAAATGTATGAGGGAGATATTTGAAAACTCGTAAAAATGTGTCCTCCTTTTAGCTTTCTAGATCATTAACCATAATTTTCATGACCAAAATAACCCCTCGTTTTGTTCCTTAACTGCAGTCTCCTATGTTGGAAATGCAGTCCGTTTTAAATCTTTGATTCCAGCAAGATGGACCTCTGTGATGAAGCTGCAGTTGATCTCTAGAGAGTTAACTGACAGGCTGATGCTTTTGTTGAAAGTACATGCTTCAATGTGCATTTAAGAATGTTTTACTGACATGGATGAGAAAAAAAGCTGAGATCTCATAAACATCTGTCCTCATTGTAGGTTTCTAGTACATTCACCACACAATGTATGACAAAATGAACCCCCTTTTTTCATTTCGAAGGAAATATTTTACGTTTATAGCTTAGATTCACTCAAGATGGCTTTCATGTGTGCCACACTTTTATCATCAATACAGAATGTTAGCGCTCTAGTTGTTCATTACAGCACCCTGGGAAGCTGCAATAGAACACTGGGAATCAATGGACAGCCTGCTGCTGTGGTCGGAAATGTATGTTTTACTCATAATGTCAGACTTTATTCTCATGTGGCTGAGGAAGATAGCATGTACTCGGAAGATAGCATGTACTCTAAATGTAACATCTGGGGCACCTTTTCATTAACTCTATGGCAGAATCATGAAAGAAAACAGTTTTCTTTCAAAGAAGCTTCATCATATCCCAACAGTGGGTTACCATTTTCCCAGAGTAAAATCATCTGATAACTCACTAAAATTCCTAAAATCACTAACACCACCATCAAATGATTTATATTGTGACCAAAGTCTGTTATAACCCTTCATATGAGTTCATTTTTGTGACCCTTAAAAGGAGAATGCATTTCAATGAGGACCAAGACCCTGAGTCCTGTAATGGGTGTCACAATATACTGGTCATATTACGGCTAGACAATCACGATTGAAGAGCCCGCTATAAATTTGCCAATAAGAGCATATCTGGGTACCAACAGTCCAAATATATCTAACTTTGTAACCCCTTCACACCCACCCAAGGCACTCTTTAACTGCCAATTCATCTGAAATGGTTGAATAGATTTACACCAAATCAGTAAACCCACACTTCCTGACTAAAGTTTTAACCTTTTGCAAAATTTGGCAAAATTCCGTTCAGCCTTTCTTATGTATTGAAGAGCAAATTTGCATAGAAGAGTTAACATGGTATAGCACACTTAAGCCCCCATTGCCCCTCCGTCTTTTTCTTGGCTCCTGCTTTTCAGATAAGTGCAAAACTTTCTATGAAGTAGTCAAGCTATATGAACTTTACTTTGGAACTGTCTGGGCAGATTTGTCAAACGGCACCAAAGTTATCAGAGAAACCAAAAATGATATTTGTGTGGCAGTCTGATCTAACCATAACTACACAGTGGTGACCACCCAATGCATTTCGGCTGTAGCCTTGATCACAGATCTGTTTTCCTTGAACATCAGGATGACTTTTGAATGGTTTGGGGTTTCTGGAACCCGGCCTGGAACGCCGCGCTACAGCTTCTGCACTCCGGACTGTTTCTTGACACATATATATATATATATATATATATATATATATATATATATATATATATATATCCCTATATGTATCTATATCTATCTATTATATATATATATAATAGATAGATATATATGTCTATATATATATAGAGAGAGAGAGAGAAGTATGTTTACTCTTATCAAATTATACAAAATAAATAATTAACTATTTTATTTTAATATTAATAGTACTGAGCTTATTTTTAAATGACGTTACATTTTAAACTGTTATTAAAAATTAATGTGCATTAATTTAAAAGTTGTTTTAATTAAATTTCCTAAATGTTAGTTAAAAACTAAAAATGATAGCAAAGATGGTTTTATTTTAGTTTGTTTCAAAACTATTGTTTATTGTATATTAATAGAATTAGTTATAGGAAAAACATAATTATTTTAAAATAGTTTACATTTATGTTTAAAACAAAAATATTGCATGTATTTTTTTTATAAATAAACGTTTTCCCTGTACTTCCCCGTGTAGATAGCTGCAACAAGGTGGCAAAGATCTCCACGTTTGTGTTAAAAGCTACTAGTAATAACGTTACCTTTATAAACTCGGTCTTCGATGTCCCTACCCCCGGACCTCAGGGTGGTGGACACATGCACCTGTACACTTAGGTGTAATCTTACACCGTAAAAGGTGGACAGCGAAAAAGTAGAGATTACAACTAGGGGCAGGGGTAGATTTACACGTGAGTAAATCTACGGGTGAGCAGTACCCTTTGAATAGAGCCCCTAGAGTCTGAAGAGCGCGATCCCTTAGTTATTTCTGACGAATTGCCTGAACAAGGAGCTTCCCAGGCGGAATGCTCTGCTGAAAAAAGCGAGGTACTGCTTTTGTATTTGGAAATCTCTTGTATTAAGATGTCTCGATATGCGCCGGCTCTCCAGCCCTCGAAGGCGGCAGAAATATTAAATGTGTGCTTCTGAGAACTCTCTGACGGCTCGAGTGTAGGCCTCGTTTCCAGTGGCAGCCAGGGGACAGCTGAGAAAAGGCTCGGAGAACAGATTTTTCTTTTTTTAATTAATTGCTTTCACGAATCGCCGCCAACAGCTGTCTGGCTCTGAGAATGTTGTGCCTTTTAATGTGGCCCATGATAAACCCTCAACCGTCAGGTGTGCGAGATATCTGTGAACAGGCGATTTGATAACAACAACACAGCAATAGCAATGTCGCAGCAGAGTGGCCAATAATCGGCCGGGCACAGAGCCCACTGTCTTCACTGCCTAGACATTTTACATACACGTCTGAAGAAACGTACCCCGCCCCCTCCAACACCCAACACCCTACCCCCCCCCCCCCCCCCCCCCCACAAACCACACACACACGCGCACTGAAAATCCACTTACATTTCGCCTTTGAGCCAGAAAGTCGAGTGAGTTTTAGAGTTGTGCGCTTTGCAGAAAAGAGGTTGGCCGCGTGTTATAACTTGTCATCTGGGCCCTGCAGCTTGCACACAATATGCATTATAAAACTCTAACGAATGCACAGACGATAACCAACGGGGGAAAAAACTGAATATGCGCAACTGCCAGACAAACGTCTGTTCTTTTTGAAGGATCTGTCAGTCATTGATGTGACGCTCGTCAGGTGTTGCCCTTAATTCCATCAAGAACTGACACGTGCTGCCAAAGCGGGCGCGCACCCCACGCACACATGCACCGACTGACACGAATGTACATGGCGCACCTCAGAGACGCCTGAAGTCACAGGGCCCGAGTCAGACCGCACACGCAGGAGATATAAACACAGAAAGAGGCGGCGTCAGTAGGGGATGTGTGCTGACTACACGCCGGGCACTTGCAGGGCTAGAGGGTTGTCAGCTGTCAGTCACAAACGTGTATGTGTCCATATGCAAAACACACACTCTGGTGCACGCGCACATACAAAGCCTACGGGGACGCGCACGCACAGAGAGCCGCGCGCAGGTTTGGGCCCAGCAGAGATACAAGTGCACTCAAGGCACACCCGGAGCACACGAATCCAGGCAAAAACTGACACACACAAAGCACACGGGGTCTGACCAGGCAGATGTGCAGAGTGCGACCCCAATGGCACCTCTTGACACACATTTGGAGTAAAGACCCCCACTGAAATAGAGAGCTCCGATTTTATGCAAATCATAAAGCTTAGCCTCGTGCTATAGCAGCGAGTCGATTTAAATTCAGGCAGAAATAATTAAATAAGAAAGAAAAGTATGATATAAAAATGTAGGTGTAGAGTCAAACATTAGAGATTGCTGTTAAGAAGCACACACGCTCACACTGCCTTCCACATGGACAAGCACCTTCACGGATGGTTGTGCTTTTGAAGTCACTTGTAGCGCACGTTATACGCCGAGCGGTCTCAGGGCGCTAGTCCGTGCTTTGCCTTCGTTTTTCTATGATGTGCCCGTTTGTCAGGCACACAGTTTCTTTGTTTATTTAGGCATTATTATATAGCGTGGTTTATTCATTTATGTGTTTTATATAGCGGCAGACATTAACCAAAGGTTATAAAGAGCTTTACCGTAGAAATAGGCAATTGCAGAGCCGTTGGGGCAGAGGTGTGTGTGTGTGCCCTTCGCTTCCGGCAGTCACTTTAATTAAACCAGAACACGGCAAGTTAAATTAAATAAAACTCCCATTCATTCAAGATTCAATTGGCAAATGTGTCGCGCGTCGCGGTGCAGCCTCGGCATCAAACAGGCAGGAAAGCGCCGAAACAGGAGCGTCTCTGACACCTGGCTCATCCTTTCGGGCCCCGGGTCCGCCTTTTAAGATGCCGGGTTGGTGTTTAAATGAATTTGCATTTTATTTACAAGTCCGGAATTATTTGTCGAATTTACTTTCAGGTGCGTAGCTTGGTCAGTATGATTGGGTGGAGAAGGGGGAACGCTAGCTTCAGATTTCCCGACAATCACGCTGAGCAGCCTGGCACATGATGTTAAAATAAATTACACAACAAGCAGGGTGCATGAGAGGTGCTTAAGGGGCAGTGGAAAGGGAGAAGAATGAGTATTGGTAGATGGTCTAAGTGAGAGAATGCGTATTATTTAGTGAAATAACCAACACTTTTGAAAAGGATGTCAAACACTCTGAATGTATAGCTCAGCTGAGAGGAAACAGGTGACTGAAAGACCCTACACCTATCACGGCTGGGGTAGGAGGGGTGATGCCGCCAAGGCCACCTCTGTCCCTGGAGCCCTGAGGCTCAGACTGCTAAATGGGGACGGATTAGAGGAAATATACAGCACGCACCCTGTACAGAATTACAGGCTCCAGGCTTCCGCAGTAGGACTTCCTTCTTGATTTTTTTTCCCAGTTTTATATAGCGCGAACTGGACCCGAAGGTATTGGAACGCTTTACACGACACCAGTTGTGTTACGCAAGGATAAGAGTAGAGTACGAAAAGCAGAGCGGGAGAAGGGCGTTCTCCCCAGCGTGTCCCTCGTACCGCTGCATCTCTTCCCAAAACGTGCGCTGAGAAGCCCCGAGGGCGCTGTAGCCGGATCATGTGGAAAGACTTCCATGCAGAGGAGGGGAGGAAATGTGGGTTTGGGTAACCCCGAGATATCTAAGGTGCATAAGGGTATTTATTCGGTTTAAAGCGTTATGTAAAGTCGTGCATTTGTTAATTGTGTACAGTCTAGAAATGTATAGATAAGGGTCTGAACACCCGTGGATGAGCACATAAATCATGTCATGAAATAAAACAAATATAACGGAATTACTAAAATACTGCTGTTTTTTGCTTGTAAAACAAGTAGCTTTTATAATATTGAGTAACTGAGTGGACTGGTAGGTGAACATGTTGTATTATGATAAATGGCGTAATAACACGTCAGTGAAAATCATAAGGGCGATACGTAGTAATGCTTGCTTTGTTCTTGGTAGAAGTGAAGGTAATATCACCGTATATTTCGAAATGTTCACAGTGTGGATATCCAAGAAAATAAATTATTAAAAGAAAAGCAGAAGCAATAATTCCTAGATAGATAGATGTGGCGTGACACAGCAGTAGCTTCACGTATCTGTCGCCCAGCGCGCATCCCGACTCTGTGGCTGGTCCTGTGTGGTGGCGTAAACCAGGATAACCTGCGGCGCCTTTCCGTGCCCTGGGAGCACTGCCTTTCGGACTGCCTCGTGCATTCAAATGTAACCATATACGGGAGGCAAGTGTTGTGTCACTCGTCTGGCGGGAGATCTCCTGAGGTCTAGGTAAAGGCGGACTCACTCTCTGTGCCGGGCCCAGCAGGAGCCACCCCCGATAGGAACGCTTGGAATGAAGGTTGGAGGGAAGCGAGAGAGAAACGAGAGAGAGAGAGAAAGCGAGAGATAGAGACAGACATTGGGAGGTAGAGAGAAAGGGGGAGAGAAAGATAGACAGAGAGAGAGAGAGGGAGAGAGAGTGTGTGTGTGTCTGTCCCGGTGCCGGGGGGCTGATGCTTGTGCTCTTGCCACAGCCACACGCAGGGCGAGCAAGGACCTGCAGCACTCCCATCATGCTCTCCTTCCCGCCCCCACCCCCCGCGGGCACTTGCACAACGACATAAACAAACACGCAGAAGTAACTGGGCCACCTCCAACCCCGTAGAGACAGCCGTGGTTGTGTCACTTGTCGCGACCACTGCTGGTGTTTACGTTCTTCTTACTGCTCATATTCACGCCTTTGATGCCAACACGACTGTTATACATTACTGCGCTGTCTCACAACCGCCTTCATTTTAGTTGCGTTACTAACAGGAGACACCCTATTAATATTTTCCTATTGTATTCCTATAGCAGTGATTACTATTATGAGAATATTAGCGTTGCTGGTGCTGTCGTCGTTATTGTTGTGATTGGGACTGTTAATATTGCTATATTTATTAATCATGTTATTTTCACTGCTTTCATTAACAGCTAAAAAAGAGATCAGAAGCAAAGAAAAAGAAACAAATCAAGTGTAAAATCCCAGAAGTCTTTAATTACGTTTTCAAACACGTTTTCATAGCGCTCCAGACGGCCACACACACACGCGCGCGCGACAGACACACACACACATATACACGGACCAGACACACACACATAACACATATACATAGACACACACACTAAATGCGCAGCCCTCGTACACACCAAAGAGATACACAGATATGCGACGCAGACAGGCACACACCCGCGCAGGGCGCACAATTCCACGGGCACTGGAGGACACCACCCACCAGCATACCGTGCACTTCTCTGATGAAAAAAATACCTGGGTTCAGTGTCGTCATTTCACTGCAAGGGGGAGGCACGCGCACCAAGGCAGTGAGACAATCAGACCATTACTAGGACAGGGTGAGGCAGGAGGCACTGAGGCAACACACTGAGACCCGAGGCGCCACTATAAAACACTGAGGCAGCAGCCATTGACACAAGAAAACCAGGCAAGGGACACTCATAGAGCGCATTGAGGCAGGAGACACTGGCACAGCGCACTGGGATAGAAGAAACAGCACACTAGGGCAGAGTCACTGATACAGCGCATTGAGGCAGGAGACACAGGCACAGCGCACTGGGACAGAAGAAACACAGTACACTAGGATACGAAATGCTGGCACAGCGCACTAAGGCAGAGACTCTGACAGCGCACTGAGGCAGGGACACTGATACAGCCCCCAGACTGCTGTTGGAACTGTGCAATACAGGCGGGGGGGGGGGGGGGGGTGTTGTGGTAGGCCTCTAGGTCCCGGTGCCACTGCGCCTGCTGCACCAATGGGTGCTGTGCCCCTGAGTTTGCCCTGAGCAGACAGACACTGACGTGCAGTGAGGCAGGAGACACTAAAAGAGTGCAATGAAACAGATTCAGGAATATACTGACATGAGTACTGGGACCAGGGGCACTGACGTGATTTACCGAAAATTAAAATATCACATCACCGGTCACTCACGCCTGGCACCAGTGCGTTCCCCACACAGAAACACAACAAGTGCAAGGCCCTTTCAACCAACCACTCCCCCCTGATGTACCTTGCTGCCCGTCCGATAATGAGCTTCGGCGCTCCACGATTGGGTCTGGAGCGCTATACAAGTGCAAATAACACTAGTACCTCTGCTGGGACAGGAGTCAGAGACTCGGGCCCTAGTGCAGGTGACACTGATAGGCGCTGACACATGGACTGGCACAGGAGACACCGACTGCACGCTAGGAAAAGCGATACTGACTGCACTGGGAAAAGGGGCAGTGACACTCACCGGGATAGCAGGCACCGAAAAATGCAATAGGATAGGAAACACTGACAGCGTGCAATGGGACAGGGAGAAGTTCACCCCTGCTCTGGGGCAGGAGACATTGACGTACTTGTGAGAGAGACACTGACACGCTCCTACTCGCAGAGACAGCAGTACTCACTGGAGACACTGACAGCGCACTGGAGAAAGACACTGACCCTTGCACTGGTGGTAGAGACACCAGCACCCGGAAAGAGAGACGCCAATGGGCCTCGAGAAAGGGAGACACTGAAACGTACACGCGTGCAGGAAATCGAGGCACTGTGCAGTGGGACAGGAGACACGCGTGCAGGAAACAGAGACACTGTGCACTGGGACAGGAGACACGCACGCGCGTGCAGGGGACAGTGACACTCACTGTGCACTGGGACAGGAGACAATGACAAACACACGCTGCGGATAGTGGCAGACACACTGAGACAGGGAGACACTGAAACGCACACGCGTGCAGGAGACAGTGGCCATGTGCACTGGGACAGGAGAAACTAACGAACACGCTGCAGATACTGGCAAACACCCCGAGACAGGAGGCGGCGACAATGCATTCTGACAGGGAGACACTGACACGCACACGCGTGCAGGGGACAGTGACACTCTGCACTGGGACAGGAGACACGCACACGCGTGCAGGGGACAGAGACTGTGCACTGGGACAGGAGACACGCCCACGCGTGCAGGGGACAGAGACACTGCACTGTCACAGGAGACACGCACACGCGTGCAAGGGACAGTGACACTGTGCACTGGGACAGGAGACACTGACAAACACACGCTGCAGATACTGCAAACACTAAGACAGCAGGGGTGATAGCGCCCGGTGGCAGGGAGACACTGACACGCACAGGGCGAATGGAGACACTGAAGGGGCGCTGTCAGAGGGAGACGCCGAAACACTGTGGGAGGGGAGAGCACTGGGACGGATGACACTGAGAGGCACACCCTGCGAGGGACACTGGCACAGCGCACTGGACAGAAGACCCCGGGACAAGCGCTGGGCGCTGAGAGACCTAACAAACACGCAGACGGGACAGGGTAACAACAGTACATGTACTGTGACTGAAGCTTTGATGTACTGTGACTGGAGCTTTAATGTAACTGGAGCATTCATGTACTGTTACTGAGTATTAATTCCACCGGTCACACCCAGACACATTTTGTGTAAGGTCGAAACACCGGCACCCTTATAAAGTCTAAAAATAGAGCCCCCCCCCCCCCCCCCCCCCCGAACCAGCAGACTACAAGCTGCATCTGAGGGGCATTCCGAAGTGCCCAAAGGCCATGGGGCTGAATAATGCGGCGCTATACAAAGACTGGCACTCTAAGTTTCCCTCTCCCTCCCAAGAGCTAGTCCTGCGCGTGGCTTTGCTTGGACACAGAGGCAACACTCTCCCAAAACACACAAACAGAAGATGCTCGAATATGACACCACTAAATGAAGGTGAACGTCCAAGAGCCGGGGCTGAGCATCTGTTTAAACACCCGGAGAGGGTCCCCAGCACACCGGCAGTCTGATACTCAGTGGTTTATGTCCCAGCTCAGAAACAAAGCGCGCAAACGCCGGAATCTTTCAATTGCACGTGATTTTTTAAACTACTTTAAATATGTCTAACTTCACAAATAACGTGTTGTACGGCAAAATAGTAACTATTGCAACCGTATCGCTTGTGTTTAGGACAAAGGAAGATATTCAGAAACATATATTTTCTTCAACGATGGAAACAACCTGATACGTAGCATTTCATTTTTTTGAGTCAGGAATGCTGGCAAAATAAAATGCTACAAGAACCAAGGAAGAAAGAGGGTGATTGAAGCGAAAAGAAAGACCTGTTCGATGTGCTGGTGCAATCAACATTTAAGAAAAAGCCTCTTGTTGCCAATTAAACTATTTGATGATTAAAACAGTTTGGCGCATTCGCCTGTTCGGGTGATATCGGCCTCGGTCAGGTGAACTATCCCTGTAATCAAATAATATTTGGCAGAAGTCGGGGCGGATACGTGCCAGCGTCCCTTACAACCACACTCCCGAGTCGTTTTAGGAAGACCCCTGCTAAACCCAAACAAAGACGGCGTAAGAGTCCTGGTGCAGAATTCAGGCTGCAGGGAAAGGCCCTTTCCCGCAGCTGAAGAGAGCACATGCAGCGTAGCGGGCTTCAGTGAGCTCGGCTTTGGCCGCTCGGTGACTTCAGGAGGCTCTGCCGCACAACCGCTCTCAGGGCTGCGGCGTTTGCAAGCGCTATGGGGTCCGTGAGCTGCGGACAGCGCCATACAAATGGCAGTTCAATATATCGAGCCGAGAAGACAGCTTGCACCGAACGGGAATCGGGGTGCACGCCGACGGTCCCCTCACAGCCGTGACCAGCCGGGTACTGGTGTGACCCCCGGGGTAAGGGGATCCAGTATCCGCAGCACCCGGGCGGACAGGGAAGGGACAAGCCAGTCCGTGGGATGCGCCGGGTGAAGGGTCAATATTTTAATTTTGTTAAAAACATTGTGCAAGGTGCAGTAACAGATGACATTTATAGAGCCATTAAAACACCAATGTATGTGACCGCAAGCACTAACTAAATACGTCAAAGATTAATAGTTTTAATGTTAGAAGTATTTTATTAGGAGCATTTTTTTTACCATAAATACCATCGAGTCATATAAATATGAAACAGAAAAGTCGGCACTACAAAATCTATTATTCATTTATTAGTATCACGATTATCAAATAAGAAAGGAATAATAATAATGGAATAACAGTGCAGCTAATGATACCGATTCTAATATTATGCTTAATTCTAAAATATTTTCTGCTAATACTAAAATTACTACTAATAATAAACAGTATTCCATCAGTACTAATAATAGTGGGTGTAGTGTAATTATTAATGAGAATTCTAATAATACTTTAAATAGTAGTACAATAACATCGACATTAATAAGGCATTTCTATTATAATTGTTATTAGCGTTATTATTATCGCCACTAATAATAATTCTCAGAAGAAGTAAAATGTAAGACTACTAGTGATGAAGAATGCTACAAATAGTAGGAGAGTGCTACGAACAGGCTGGTAACATAATACGACATAAAGTACCCCCATCTGAAGAGCGCAGGCCACCAGAGAGTTTCATGTCCATATAAAATCACGGGGTTAATTAGCAATATCCTATTCCTTTACATCTGGAGGTATTTTATTTATATTCCTTGGTAGAATGCTGCTGCCTCACTTCAGTGATTTAGATTTTCAGAATGCTTCAAAGACCAGGGTCACATTTCAGGTTATGTCATCTGCTGTTTATTTTTTTAATGAGGATTGGTGTTTACAAACTGTTCAGAGAAAGAAAAATAAAGAGAATACGGCAGTCTTCCACAGGCACTGGAGAGAAAGGAAAGGCTGGAAGATGCCATTTTCGTAACACAACGAAATGGAAAAACCTGTAAACGAACTGTGCACAAACAACAGTTAGGAAAGCAAAAATGAACCACATTTTTGTTGCCATTCTGACGCATAATAGAAACAAAGATTTTAGTAGGATCAACCAAATCAAGACACTTGGTGATACATGAATTATAAATATTCACCTACATCCGATTCCCACGCATTATCATCTGTGTGGAATATAATTGCGTCAGTGCAAATTTAGTGGTCACTTCAATAGAAAATGTACTGACTGGAAAAGACTGTGCACTACCACAGGATGCTCTCTAGTTAGATAAAAAAAAATCACCCGACTCGTGCCTATCAAAGCTAGGTGGGTCCCAAAGGTTAGTTGTTCTAAACACTGGGTCGTGGTTCTAAAAGGTTTGGTAGTAACCGGGCTAGAGCGTGAGCTAGTAACTGAAAACACCCATTCATTTCTTAAAATTGCCCTTTCCTTATGTGCTGAATTCTTCGTCCATATATGACCTCGCATCGTGGAAAAGTGGTATTTTTGGGCCCTTCTTTCATTCTTAGGAATCTAATGTATTTATAAATTATTTGCAACCGCTGAATTACCGTTTCATAGGGCTGTAAATTACACGTTTATTTTTACCTTCCTAGTACCCATTCACCCTAAATTCTGATGTAGATTTTATGAATGCATTCGGGTTTCTTGTAACGAACACACACCTTAAATTAAATTGCTGCTAGTTGCATCCAATTTGTTGACCAGCAATATACAGGGGCACAGCTAGATAACGCGAGTTACTCCGTTTTGCGCGATCTTGTCACGTTTGAGAGCCGAGGGTCAAGTGCACCTATTCTGGCTTTGTAAATTGGCGCACACGCACACACACACACGACCGCGCGCACACCACCCCCGGCTAGGGCGCTGTACCCAGCCTCGCTGCGCGAGAGCACACACAGATAAAAGGGTCCTGGCAGCACGAGGGAGCCATTCGCACCCCACCCAGCGTTGAAAGCAACCACGCGGTCCCCCTCGGGACAACCCTTGACTGGCAAAACGACCCGCCCAGCCACGAGGCAGACCCACAAATACACATTTCTGGAAGAGCTGATGAAACCACTGAGCTATCACCCAGAGTGTTTCTGGTTAGTGCCCTTTAATCCTAGGCTGGTAGGAAACCCGCTTTCCCTGCTACAGGTCATTGTTTCTGGGACATGGACCTGGGGTGACTCGACGCGGTGGGGGTCGGTCTGGTGCCCTTTCTGCAGAGCCGGCTGCCTCCGCCCCCGGGAGAGGCTGCAAGAATGGGCCCAACCCCCGCACGTGCGCACGCTGCTGCCTCCAGCACCTGCAGGCCCTACAGTGGAAGCTGAACCCGGAAGCAGTGACAGCTCGGTGGGGTCCCCGAGCAGGCACTGCACTATCCGATACTCACCTCAAAACACGGCGATACTGGGCCAGTTACAGACCATCCCTGAACTGGAAAGTGGGCATATGCTGTGAAAGTGGAACGAGGCCACACAGGTGGTAGAAATACATTATACGAATGCAGATACAGTGCCTGTAACTCGGCTCTCAGCGCAGGCAGAGAGCGGACACAGGCCCCGCGGACACCAGACAGGCGGGACTCTGCCCCGAAGGCAAGGCACTCTTCCCACCCCCAGGCTCTTGGGCGCTGCTGTGTGGATGAAACGCCTCGCTGACCTGTTCTTGGCACCGTGGGCAACAGCAGTGGGCAACAAGTGCACTGAGGGCGCTGTGATCTTGTTACCGGCCTGGAATGAATTGTCACAGGCCACAAGGTTTTCAGCAAGGTTCAAGAAGGTTCTCATGTCAGAACGTGCTTGAATTTAGAGGATAAAGGACAGGCTTGTGTAAGAATGCTGCATTACAGCACACACGAATAAGAACAACAGCAATGATAATGATATGACAGTAAGCTTTTATAGTTCATGAAAAGTGCAGCAAGGGTTTGGGACACTCCAGTCTCTTTCTTCCAGCTCAGATTTTATCTGTAATGGCAAATGTACCTTCATGCGGAGCCTTTAAGTTCCTGTCTATGTGTGTGTTGGGAGTGCAGCTGGGGGTGTTGTAGGTTCATTACAAAGTCATAAGTGGACTGCGGTGCAGGGAACAATCTCTTTGTAGATCAGTGGCCCTCATGTGGAGGCAAGGGGCTCACCAGTTAAAAAAAAAACTAAAAAAACAGAACCAATATTATGGGGGTTGTTTCCGAAACAAAAAAAAGAGCCCCTCTTTCAGAGCCCCCAGCTCCCACAGGGACTGCACCGGGGGGACACGTCCAGCCGCAGCACAGCAGTGCTGTGCTGCCCACAGAAATCACAGGCCTTCACAGCAGATCTACATGTGTACACATGCTCATTCCACTAAACAGGATGAGTATTTGCACAACCACAACCTTTTCAGTAATGCCAACCATCCCTCCCCATATCTTTCCTTACCTCTTCACCCACGGACTTTGACGCATTGTCTCTTTCTTCATACAGTCTCTCTCTGTAAAAACAAAAACACAGCTATATTTATACATATATGCCATGGCAGTGGAAATAAATGTGACTCAATAACACGTTATTTACTGCAACTATGCTAATAAACGCACAGTCACAAATTTATTACAACATTGCCAATGTCAAATTCGAGTTTGTCCCCAAATACCAGCAATATTGACATTAGAAAAACACTGTTTACTGTCTAACAAATTGCATGTAAGAGTTGGTTTGCACAGGGACACAATTCTCCTAATAGGCAGATTCTTCTGCAATGTGACTGTAATTTACTGCATAAGTTTAACATTCTGAATCATGGTTTTATGCCATGTCATAAACCATATATGCAGATGGGCAGAGTAACATGCCATTAATTACCTTTACTGAGGGAAACGAGGGGCATCGTGACTCACAAGGGGCAATACCATATTAGAGCATGATAAAAGCCTGAAAAATTACCAAAAGCAATAATCCTGGTGGTAACTCTGCAAACACAAAAACCAAAATACACAATGTAACGTAGCTTTTGCTTGTTATTCCACATATATGAGGAGAAAAACTGAAATACAGGGATAACAACACACCACGACTGCAGTGACGGTATTATCTTTTGATGTACCACAGCTCTCTCTATTAGAAGCTTAAGGTTGTTGTGTGGGATTTGCTCTTTTTGCAGGGTCACCATATATTTTTGCTTTTCTTTTGCTGAACCAGTTTTTGTTGGCCCTAGGACTCAGCACATTACTCCCGCCAACAAGAGGTAAAGTGTTTGTGCTCCTCCTTCTAAATATAGAGACAATGGCATACACCTAATTGGTACACATAATTTACCTTTTAGTAACCCTAGTACAAATGGGCAGCAGCACTCGTTGTGCACACCCGCTATAGTAGCACTGTAAAACATGCCTCCAGGCCTGCTCCTGCAGCCTCTGTGTGCAGTTTTAAAGTGTCATTTCGACCTGGAAAACTAAACTGCTCGACAAGCCTAAACCTTTCTTTTTAATAAGTGTAAGTCACCCCCAAGGAAGCAGGACATGTATTTTCAATGTTTTACATGTTGTGACAGTGAGAAACTTCTAAAGTCGTTTTTCACTGTGACAAAGCTAGTCCTACCTTAGTAAAACACTGGGTTACATTATAACAGCATATACTGCTTAGTTCCTGTTTGGGAGCGGCTGTTAAAATGATTCAATGACTTATTTTAATAGTAATTTAAAATCCAACTTAATGGTAAAGTTGGATTTTATATTACTGTTTTGAAAATGACACTTTTTAAAAGTTCTCATTTTCCAACCTAAGCCAAATATGCCTTTCTGCCCTTTGTCAAGTGTCACATGACTGGTGAATGGCTCCCCTGTGGCGAGATGTGGATTCCTCCCAGACAGTGGACAAAGGGCTTGGATGTGGAGAGATGTTTTGTTTCCTTAAGCATGATAGCTGGAGGTTGTGCCCACCCCCCTCATGAGTTTTAAAGGGTGCCTACCCTGTCACTAGCAAATGTAGCTCAAACCTATTCTTGCCTCCCTTTGTCATCCTAGTCATCTGGGCTCCAAACTCTTGAGGATGTCCCAGAACTGGTTTAGGGTGACCACAAGGGAGGGTCTGCCCATTATCAAAGCTACACCTCTGGGTGGGCACAGGGAGCACTTACTAGGCGAACAAGGATTCTGCTATGTTGTAGTTAGGTAGGGCACAGTGGTATGGTTTACAGTAAAACACACAGGAAGTACTGCAAAAGTGGGTAGGGTCACCCCAGGAACTTTTATCCCATTGGTTATTGAGTGGCTAGGATTCACCCCCCCCCCCAAAGGCTGGCACTGGGCATAAATATGTCATCCTCAGTACTCTCTTCAGGTAAATTCTGGACCTGTGGAATAACAGAAGAGGACTGGACCTGCTGTCTGTAACCTGAGAAGAGATTTTAAGAAAATACTTCCTCTCCCTCTTGTACCAAGAACGAAGAAGTGGACTCAAAGAGTCATAAGACTGACCCTATGTTTGGGCTACAGGGTTATAATAAGCTTAAAGAGGACTTTTCCTGCATTCCCAGCTGACCAGTTCCAAATGGATTTGCTCAAGACCCTTTTGCTGGCCTCTGCTGGAGTGAGTCTTGACCCCCAAGTGCTGTCCCTAGAGTTCCTGGACTCTTGGCGTGTGTCAACATGTATTCCTCGGGGCGTTTCCTAAAACATACTGGAACCAATGTCTAAACTGATCTGACAGATGCATCACAGCTTGGCCAAAGATCCAGGTTGCTCCTGCTACGTTCTTTGCCACAACAGCAAATCCAATCCACCCTGGCCTCACGGAGAAGGTATCTGGCCTTGCCCTGCTGAAAGAATCTGAGCTCCAAAAAGTGACTAAGTCCAAAGATAGAAATTTTCACCAGGCAAAGGCGTGAAGAGTATTCAGTCGGTGAGAGACCTTCTCTGGGTATGAAATTCAAACTTCTAATCCGCGGAGGTTAGCCGCCAAAACATAACAGATTCACTGGGTCCTCATCCAGTGGCTTTCCAAGGACGTCAAGCCTTCTTTGGCCATTGCCTGCTGCCTTGCCCCACCACAGATTTTTGACTTCCATTCCAGAGGGTAAGGGTCTAATTTAGTTCTTGGCGGTTGAGTTACTCTGTCACAACATGAAGGATATCCCATCCAATTAACTTTAAATTCCATAGGATATAACAGGGTTTATATTTCAGCGGACGGGATATCTGTCACCCTTGTGACAGAATAACTCATCTGCCAAGAACTAGAACAGACCCTAAGTCTGAACTTTTTACCAGGGTGAACCTGGTCCCTGTATCGGACCCACAATCCGTCGTCGTCAGCCTTAACTTTTGACTTTGTACCAGTAAAGAACAACCAGTTGCCTCATATGGTTGTGCATCGTTCTCAACTCTAGTGAGTAATCTCCCACGCTATCTTGACGGCTACCCAATCTCAATTCACAATTAGGGAATCCCAACTATCAATTCACTGTTTAAAATTCTGATTCAAAAGTTCTCAATTCAAAAGCGCCATTCGATAATCACTTATCAGAAAGCACTATTCAGAAATGTCTATCTGAAAATCTTTGTTGTTAGACCCTCCAATCTATTTAGTCACAGCGGTAACAGCCCATTTCATGCACTTCAACCCATCAAAAAAGAGACAGTTGGGACGCCCCTTTTTAATCTATCATAAGCAAGAGCAGATCATTTTTAGTGAGAGGACTAGATCTGTTGTCATAAAAGTACATGAGGTGTTCCACTTTTTGAACAAGGGGGGCACTGTTTGAAACACGGGAGCGATGCTCCCCCTGTCAGAACATGTTCTCTTGTAGTGGGGACTTCTGACTGTTCTTCTTTGAGCAGCTGTAGGACTTACAGGCAGCAGTGGTGCCCTCATGGTGCGGAGGAGCCTCCATGTTCCAGAGGGCCCACTCAGCACAGTACACTGACTGGGTCTGGGACCAGTTAGTTTGATACAGTCGTGGATTGGCCAGTACTGTGTAGGGCAGCGAGCCCCTATCCCGAGTGCTCCTGACTGGGTCAGGGGAGCCCTCCATGTTCTTTTCAGGGGTCCCACTATAGTTTTGTTACACTACTGACAAGCGGCTGGTCAGCTGACAAAGGCCTGGTAGCAGGCCCACTCTGCCCTAGGGGCTTATGTAAGCTCAGCTGTCACGACCAAGAGCCTGGGCCTCACAGGACATGTTAAGAGACTCGTGATGCAGAAAGCAGCCTTCAGAGGGCTAAGAAGAGGGTCAGAGCACTGTTTCCCAAACTATGGGTCACATCACAATTGTTGGTGGGTCGCAAAAAGTCCAAGCTATACATAGAGATGTCTTAAATTCTGTTTTATCGTGTCACAATTGTGCTGCTTCAAAGACAAAGGTCAAATGTCAGGTTACGTCATCTGCCAAATTGCTGTTTATTTATTTAAAATTGGGATTGATGTTTACAAATTCCTCTCACTTTGCTGTCAGAGAAAGAAAAGTAAAGTGAATTATTAGTCTTCCTGGGACACAGGAGTGAAAGGAAAGGCTGAAAGATTCAATGTTTGTAACACAACAAAATGCAAATACATTTGAATGAACTGTACACATTCAACATTTAAGAATGCAAAAAAGAAGCACATTATTTTGCAAATCTGAAGTGTGATGAAAACAAAGATTTAATAGGATCAAAGCAAATCAAGACACTTTACTTGGTGATGCAAAAATTATAAATATTCACAAAAACGGATCCCCACACATTATCATTTGTGTGGAATATAGCTTTGTCAGTAAAACTGAATGGCTGTGCAAATGTAGTGGCCGTTTCAATGGAAAATGTGTTGTCCGTAAATGACAGTGCACTACCACACAAAGCTTTAATTGGCCATGTCAATAGAAAACGTGTTGTCTGTAAATGACAGTGCACTATTACACGATGCTTTAGTTACATTAAAAAATCACCTGACTCATGTCTATTAAAGCTAAGTGGGTTCCAAAAGTTAGTAATTTTAAAAATTGTGTTCTGGTTCTAAAAAGTTTGGGAGGTACTGGGCTAGAGAGTGATCTAGTTATTGAAGGCACCCATTCAGCTATTTTTCCCTTATGTGCTGAATGCCTTGTCCATTGCTAGCCTTGCATCTTCTAAAAGTGGCTTTTTTGGCCCCTTCTTTCATGCTTATGAATCTAACATATTTACAAAGCACTTACCACCGCTGAATTCACGTTTAATTGTGCTGTAAATTACAGGTTTATTATTACCATCCTATTAACCAACTCGAATACAACATACACGGTGCACCCACTGATTTAGGCAGATTGTGATCAATTCATTGCATTTTTAAAAAATGTTCTTATATAAGATAGTGAATTCTCTCCCCCCCAAACCCACCACAATTCCCAATAACTCAAAACATTGACAAAAATAATACCTATTTAAAAATCCTCATTATAATCTGGATTGATGGAATTTAAAGTCATGGCGAGGCATCAGAGTAGACACTGAACCCACTGAGCCATCATACAATATTTGCTTTTATGGGGCAATACGGAAAATGTTAATGTAAGGTATGCCATCTTTGCAATTTGGGCATGCTTGCTTAGGGTCTCACTCACTGACAGTCAGAAATGTGCACCTGCAGGTTTACTGACTCAAATAGGTGCTAATTCATGACTTTATCGAATTTTTAAAACGTCTTCAAGCTACAACGGGAAACCCGCACTGCACCATTTACAGATTTACAGATGTGATTTGGGAACGTTTTGAGAATTGTATTTTCTCAAGCAAAAATACGCATTGATGTTTTTGCAAAAAAAACAAAAACAAAAAACAAAAGCACAAATTAATTTGCTACCCTTTTAGGTTGAGCCTACCATACAGTGCAAACTGTCTGGTTGTGAAATACCTAATGTGAGTTTACCCAGAACACAGAGGGGTTGCAGCACCTACATAGCTTACCATTGTTCTCTTTTCACCCTCTTCAACTCATACATGATCCCACTTGGCAGCATCATCCATGCCAACTGAATCAACATCATATCCTACCCTGATGATATACAGCTCATACTCTCCCTCTTCAGAAGGATGCCAAATACCAGGACCTATTTCTGTGCCTTCATGACCAAAGCCCCAAGATGAATGAAAACCAATTGCCTCAAGCTCAACACAGACAAGATGGAATTACTAATCTTTGGCAAAGATGCCTTGCTCTGGGATTCCACCTGTTGGACAGCTAAACTAAGACCCCCACACCTCCTAGCAACCACACACAGAACTTGGGAATAGTAATCAACAAGTAACTCACTCTGATCAGCCAAGAGAATGCAGTCTGTCTCTTGCTTCCACACACTCAAGATGCTCAAAAGGATATTCCAATGGCTACACCACCAATACTCAAAAGGAGCATTAACCAAGCCCTTATTACCAGGAAACTGTACTACGACAAACACTCTATGCCAGAATCAATACTCAACTGGCTATTAGACTCCAGACCATGCAAAGCTCAGCAGCTAGGCTCACCCTCAATCTCACACCCCACACTCATACCACCCTGCACCTCAAGGAGCTCCCCTGGCTTCTAATTCACAAATAAGTTCTTTTCAAACTACTCATGCACACATATAAAGCCTTATACAACATGAGTCCCACATGCCACAATGATCACATACATTTCCACACACCTACCGAACACCTCCAGTCAGATGGATTTTTCTCACACACCCACCCCACCTGTATATGCAGAACTATATCTGTTGGTCATGCCTTCTCCCAAAGCCTGAAATGACCTGCCCAAGCACATCAGAGATGCCCCTCTGTTCTTGAATTTCTGTGAGAAACTGAATACCTGTCTCTTCACCTAGCTCCGGCTCGGCCCATACAACTCCTGCTTCAGTGCCACGGTACATTCTGAGGTGAGTTGTGCACTATGTGAATACACCATACAGAAACTTCATGAGATTCCCACCCTGGAAAACCCATGTACCTGTTGCCCTGCCACATAAGGGGCCTTATTCACATAGAAACATCTGTTTTCATATATTTGAGAACTGTAACTGCAAAACGGTCATGCGTACAATCTGGTAATATGTCTTAAGGGCTATATGGAGAACCTCCCAATCTACCCCAAAAAGAGGTTTTAAAAATTATGTTATGGCTAATTTCACCGAGGCCAATGTATTTCAAAACATAACTTGCCACCCATTACTCCTAAAAGTCCGTTGGGAGGAACCCTCGTCCCTTTGTAAAGTTTTCATTGTACCCTGTTAAGTTTCACCAGTGCTTCTGCCAGGACTGGTTTTTTGATAAGGTGAAGTGAGGCAGCATCCTTATGTCATTAGGTAGTGTTGGTTCCAAATGTCTATCTGATGCCTAAGTAATGTCCCTTCTTCAGAATAAAAGGAATGCTCCAAGAGGCACAGGAGAGAAAACTCTGTTTTGCCTGGAGTGCTGATAACCTTTCACCTAGGCCTTGCTTCTGGCATTGTGTGCTTTAAAATCTGCCATGTCGCACTGTATTCCTAAATATTCATTAGGGTGAAACTCAATCCTCAAACACTTTATAAAGGGGTCTTTAAATCCTGTCAAATGTTAATTAATGTGACTGACCAAATCTGCTCTAAAACACATCAGTGTGCCCTAATTTTCTCTGCATTTCTTTGGAGAAAGACCACAACCAGCTGTCAAAATGCAAGCCCATATCCTGATCCTCAAAAATCAAATAGAGCTTCCCACTAACTGCTCTTGTTGACCAAGATTCCAACTTGGCGAGTGATGGGTCACAAAACGGATGAAGGGCTAAACATTCTTTCAGTCTTTCAGGCAGATAATACCCCCTTTTTCCTTGCACAAGTAGGACACCTTAGGACCTTCCTTCCTTTATGGAGGCCCTGCCTATCTCCTACATGTACATCCAAGCTTCCCCTTTATCTGCAGTTGATAGGGTTTGTTTCTCAAGATCCGGATGACATCCCAACTTCCTTAAGCCCTTGGAAATTAAACCCTTCTCCATGGGCTTCACAGTTAGCTATGCACTGTGACATGATCTCCCCGTCAATGTGGCTACTAATTAGCCCACCCGCCAGTCCATCCCAAATGTGTTTCCGTGTCTGTGCTGTCACAGGCTCATGCAGTATCCCTCCCTTCTTTACTTCTTGCTCCCTCCTCTCTCTCCCAACTTTAAGGCTTTAACTCAGTTGAATCCAGCAAACACACATTGGCCCTCATTACAACCCTGGTGGTTGGTGGTAAAGCGGTGTTAAAACCGCCAACAGGCCGGCGGTAAAAAAAATGGAATTATGACCATGGCAGAAACCGCCAACATAGACAGCCACTTTAACACTCCGACCGCCATGGCGGCACAAGCAAACAGCATGGTGGTCACCGCCAACAGACAGGCGGAAGACAATGTACCGCCCACACTATTATGAGAGGCCAATCCACTACCTTTTCCGGGGCGGATTCAACGCGAACAAAAGCACGGCGGAAACAGGACTTGGAAGGGAAAACACTCACCTCTACACACCCCACGAGGAACCAGGACGCCATGGAGCCTGAACTCCAAATACTCCCTGCGATTGTCTTCCTGCTTCTCTACCAGGAGCACGACCAACGGCAGCGACGACCACGGTGAGTACAGCACCTACGACACAGGGGAGGGGGGAGGAAAAAGAGAGTGACACACACACGCAACACACAACACCCCCACCCCCACCCTCACCTACAACAACACACACACCAATACATGCTGAAACATTACATTTAGACCCCCCCTGGAAGAACGCAAGGACAAAAGAAAATGATTGTAACCATTGTAATCAATAAACATCCATTAGTCAAAAATGTATATACACTATAAACAAATATTTACACCAAGAATTCAAGTCCAGGTACTGCACCTATATAGTCCGTGGACCACTGGGTCCAAAATGCATGGGCGAGGCCCACACAAGATACCCGATCGAAACGGAGAGAACACTGTATGGGCATCAGATCGAAATAAAACAGGCACCACAGGGCGAAGGGAAGGGGGGGCACCTCTGCCGGATGAGTGCATGACGCCAGCTCCACGAGGGGGCTCCATGCCCACTGCTTTATCCTGGGGAGTGCAAAGCCACAGTCTCTCAAGTCTCTCCAGTGGGTGGTTTGCCCACTGCTTCATCCTGGGGAGTGCAATGCCACAGTCTCTCAAGTCTCTCCAGTGGGTGGGTTGCCCACTGCTTCATCCTGGGGAGTGCAAAGCCACAGTCTTTCAAGTCTCTCCAGTGGGTGGTTGCCCACTGCTTTATCCTGGGGAGTGCAATGCCACGGTCTCTCAAGCCTCTACAGTGGGTGGGTTGCCCACTGCTTTACCCTGGGGAAGGCAAAGCCACAGTCTCTCAAGTGGATAACAGTCTCCACTGGTTCTGGAGGGGGCTTTGTGCCCAGAGTGCTTCATCCTGCCAAGGACTGAGGTAGTGGATGCCTTTCTCCACTGGTTCTGGAGGGGGCTTTGTGCCCAGAGTGCTTCATCCTGCCAAGGACTGAGGTAGTGGATGACTTTCGCCACTGGTTCTGGAGGGGGCTTTGTGCCCAGAGTGCTTCATCCTGCCAAGGACTGAGGTAGTGGATGCCTTTCTCCACTGGTTCTGGAGGGGGCTTTCTGCCCAGACTGCTTCATCCTGCCAAGGACAGAGGTAGTGGATGTGATACTCCACTGACGGTGGGGCAACATGGAAGCTGCCCAGCCCCCTGGAACTGACCACCAGCCACGAACTGATGACCACTGGGGATGGCAGCCATGTCTGCGGTGGTGCCACTGGCTCAGGTTGTCGCGGGGCAGGTGTTTTGGCCTTCTCCCTCTGGGATGTGGGCAACCTTTTCTGTTTTGGAGGTGGGGGAATGTCCTTGGCCTCGCTCCTTGGGACACTGGCAGCCCTGTTGCTTGGCGCACTCCAAAAACCGGGTATTGCTGGCACCACTGTGCCCGGTGATGTGGTGGCTGAGGTGCTGGGTTGGGACCTGAAAAGGCGGGCCCTAGGGGACAGACGGTGGGGTAGGTGTAAGGGAGAGGTCAAAATGTAAGAGGAAAAGTTATTTTGACACACTGGGACGGGTAGATGGAGGGGGCTTGGGAGTGGAGGAAGAGGTAGTGGTTGTAGGAGGTGTTCGTTTGCTGACTTTGGGTGAAGGTGCATGGGCTGGAGGCTGTCGTGAGTTGGATGGCTGTTGGGTGGGTGTGTGACTGCGTTTGTGTAGTTGGAGGAGGGCTCACAGACACACTGGGAGAGGACACTGGGGATGTGTGAATGGTAGTGGGGATGGTGAGTGCACGTGAGCGGTGTGTGGTGATGGGCGTGCTGGTGATGGAGGTAGTGGCTGAAGATGTAGTGCATGCAGGTGTGAGTGGAGATGAGACTGGGAGGGAGGAGGGAGACGTGGAGGAGGGGGACACAGTCGAGGCAGTGGATGTTGGTATGTGTGCATGGGTATGATGCTTGTGTGAGTGCTTGTGGGATGTGTGGTGCTTATGTTTGCCAGAGCCACCCTTGTGTGTTGAGGTGTGTATATGCTGGTCTGATGGTGTGCTTGGGATAGGCTGAGGTACTGGGGATTGGGTCTGGGTGGAGGAAGTTGGAGGGGGAGGCTGGACACAGGGACAATGGCTGCCATCAGTGCAGAGGCCAGAGCCTGAAATGCTCGCTGTTGGGCTACCTGGCCAGAATGAATGCCCTCCAGGTATGCATTTTTGTGTTGCAACTGCCTCTCTACACCCTGGATGGCATTCAGAATGGTAGACTGCCCAACAGTGAGGGATCTCAGGAGGTCAATAGCCTCCTCACTGAGGGCAGCAGGGCTGACTGGGGCAGGACCTGAGGTGCCTGGGGCAAAGGAGATGCCCACCCTCCTGGGTGAGCGGCCACGGGATACATGCTGAGGGGCTGCTGGGAAGGCGGTGCTGGTAGGGGGGGGGTGGCGGCTGTACCTGTAGATGCGGTGGGCACAGAGGGTCCCGTCACTGCAAGGGAGCTCCCATCAGAGGAAGAATTGGTGTCGCTGACCTCAGCTCTTGTCCCCGCGTTGGAGCTCCCCTCGCCCTCGGTCCCACTGGTGAATTCAGACTCCGTTGTCTGGCCCTCCAGGGCCATGTGGGATGCAGCTCCCTCCTGCTCCGGTGACACAGCTCCTCTGCCTGATGATGCTAATGCACACAAGAACAGGGAGACCACAAAAAGGGGGGGGAGAAAGAAGAAAGACATGTTCAGTGCTTACAATACCGCTACGGTCGGCGGACACTACAGACACAGCAGCCCTCTGCTGTGATGCCCTCAAGTTCCCATCCAACTCTGGATACGCCACCGCCAGGATCCGGAACATCAGGGGGGTCATGGTGCGACGGGCACCCCTCCGACGTTGGGAGGCCATCCCCAGCTAGGCCTCCGCCGTCTTCTTGCTCCAGCGGCGAAGGTCCTCCCATCTTTTACAGCAGTGGGTGCCCCGTCTGTGGTGGACCCCCAGGGTCTGGATGTCCTTGGCGATGGCACGCCAAATATCCTTCTTCTGGTGAGCGCTGACCTAGAGCAATACTACAGGGGAAAATGTAACACTTTTACCATCCGGACCGTCACAGTCATTGTCCCACATTCCCACCCTTGCCCTGACGCACATACACTCTCCGTCCGATCATGCAGGCCTCATCTCCCCCCACTATATCTTCCATCCACACCACTCCAAACAGGCATTGCCCATAAAGCATGCTCACAGTGTACTCTGTTTGTCTGGAGGACCGTAGAGTAGCGTGTACTGGGGGAGGACCCCATCCACCTATCCACTAGTTTATCCAACTCCTCCGATGTGAAGGCAGGGGCCCTTTCCCCAGACACATGAGCCATCGTCGCTTCCAGACTGAGGTCGAATATCAGGTATCAAGTGAGTGAACAGAGAGAAAATGGCGGTCACGTCCGTGGCGGTGCGTACCGTCACCGCCGGCGTACATCGTCATTGGCTCCTGGGACCCATAGGGCCCAATGTTAATCAATGCAGGATTGCGCCGCGCTCTTCGACCGCCTTCCGCGACGGTGTAGAACGCCAGCGCAGTTACCTCATATCCCCTTGTCCCACATTACAGGTCAGGCAGCCGCCATTTCAGATGGCCACATGGCATTATTTTTTAATGTGTCACACATACATAGGCCTTGCATATACACAGAGACAGGCACATAGCGTATTGACAAATGTGTGCAATACAATTGTTTTTTTCCTACCTCAGTGTTGGCTGACTCTGTGCTCGCTGTTCTCATCCATAGGGCACGTACGCTGGGGCAGGTGAGGAGATGGCAGCATCCTCCAGTGTACAGACCGCTGGTGGACCTGTCGACAATGGAAGAGCGACATGTAATAGGCACCTACAGACTAGATCGTGCCACAATCCAGGAACTGTGTGCCCAATTGGAGCCAGACCTGATGTCAGCTATCCACCATCCCACAGAAAATCCCCCCTCTAGTGCAGGTCCTGTCAGTACTCCATTTCCTGGCAAGTGGGTCTTTTCAAACAACAGTGGCCATTGCATCAGGGATGTCCCAGCCTATGTTCTCCAACGTGTTGTCCAGAGTGTTGTCTGCCCTGCTGAAACACATGCGCAGCTACATCGTGTTCCCTCAGGTGAAGGATTTGCCTACAGTGAAAGGTGACTTCTATGCCCTGGGACATATCCCCAACATCATAGGTGCCATTGATGGTACACATGTGGACTTGGTACCCCCCACAGGAGTGAACAGGTGTACAGAAACCGAAAGAGCTACCATTCTATGAATGTGCAGATGGTGTGTTTGGCTGACCAGTACATCTCCATTGTGAATGCCAAGTTTCCAGGCTCAGTGCATGACGCTTACATTCTGCGGAATAGCAGCATCCCTTATGTGATGGGGCAACTCCAGAGGCACTGTGTGTGGCTATTAGGTGAGGACAAGGACCCTATACTGTGTGAATAGTTGTCTAGGTCTGGGGTTGTCCCTAAGGGTTAATGTGTGTCTAACAGTTGTCCCTCGACATTTGCAGGTGATTCTGGGTACTCCATCCTGTCATGGCTACTGACCTCAGTGAGAAATCCCAGGATAAGGGCAGAGGAACGCTACAATGAGGCACATGGGCGAACTAGGAGGATTATTGAAAGAACCATCGGCCTCCTGAAGGCCAGGTTCAGGTGCCTCCATATGACAGGTGGTTCCCTATACTACTCACCAAAGAAGGTGTGCCAGATCATTGTGGCCTGCTGTATGCTGCACAAATTGGCTTTGCGATGACAGGTGCCTTTTCTGCAGGAGGAGGGTCCAGAAGGAGGTCTTGTGGCAGCTGTGGAGCCTGTGGACAGTGAAGAAGAGGAGGCAGGAGAAGAGGACATAGACAACAGAAACACCGTGATCCAGCAATACTTCCAGTGGGACACAGGTAAGAAGACATCATTGCCTCCTACATCTGATAAAATTGTTAGACCTATCATCTGTCTGTCACTTTCACCCAGTATATGGACCCTGATTTGTCACTTTTCCTTTCAGTTTTACAGATGTGGGTCCCACTTTGTGACCTCTGCTATGTTACCTCATGGACTAGATCTGTGTGACATAGGTATGTAGACATTAGAATGAACATTGGGTTTTTCATCAGTCATTGCAAATACACAATTGTGAAAGCACAGACTGACTTCAGATTGTTTTGTGATTCAAAGGTGTTTATTTAAGTGCAAAATAGTGGAGGGGGTTGTAAAATGGGCAGGGGTGATGGTGGAGGAATGTCCATGGCAGAGTCCAGTCTATTTGTCTCACAGGTGCATTGTCCAAAGGGGCATAGGAAGTGGAGCTAGGGCAGTTTAAGGATGGACAGGGTGACAAAGTGGGACAGAAGGATGACATTCAGGGTGGTCTCATTTCTTGGCAGGGGTCTTGGCATTGTTCTCTGTCTTTGTCCTGGATCTCAGGGACTGCTTGCGGGGTGGTTCTCCATCTGCAGGGGGTGGGGTGCTGGTGTCGTGGTCCTGTGGTGGTGCCTCCTGTCCACTAGCGCCAGCAGAGGTGGTGGGCAGTTCATTGTCCAGGCTAGTGTCAAGGGCCCCTTGTTGTGCCACAGTGTCCCTCCTGGTGTTCACAAGGTCCTTCAGCACCCCTACAATGGTGCCCAGGGTGATGTTGATGGACTTGAGTTCCTCCCTGAACCCCAAATACTGTTCCTCCTGCAGCCGCTTGGTCTCCTGAAACTTGGCCAGTACCGTTGCCATCGTCTCCTGGGAATGATGGTACGCTCCCATGATGTTGGAGAGGGCCTCGTGGAGAGTGGGTTCCCGGGGCCTGTCCTCCCCCTGTCGCACAGCAGACCTCCCAGTTCCCTGGTTTTCCTGGGCCTCTGTCCCCTGAACTGTGTGCCCACTGCCACCGCCCCAGGTCCCTGCTGTTCTTGGGGTGGTGGGTTTGCCTGGGGTCCCTGTAGTGGTGGACACACTGCTGCTTGAAGTGTCCTGGGGACAGAGGTATGGGCCCGATGGGTGGGTGCTGTGCTGGTGTTTCCTGAGGGGGGAGGCTCTGTGGTGGCTTGTGACTGTGCAAGGGGAACCGACTGTCCCGAGGTCCCAGATGGGCCGGGCTGGTCATCTAAATCCAGTTGGACAGAGCTGCTGTCATCACTGTGGGCCTCTTCTGTAGGGGGAGGGGACATGTCTGGAACCTCCTGTCCGGTGACGTTGGGTAGGGGCCCTGCAGGGGTGTAAAGGCATGATTATTGCATCAGTGTGTGCCATGGTGTGCAATGGGTGGGTGACCCTGTACCCCAGTGCTTACATTCTTGTCTAGGACCTTCTGTGATCATTGTTTTGGGGCCTGTGTGGGTATCTGTAGTGGACATGCATTGGTGATGGGTGTCCATGCTCTGTTGTTGCATGCAGGGCTTGGTGTTGGGATGTGTGGTTTGTGAAGGTGGGACATAAGGGAGGAGTTGGAGTGATGGGGGTGAGGGTGAGGGTGGGAGTATGCGATAGCATGCAGGCAGGGCGGGGTATATGGTAGTTAAAGATTTGACTTACCAGAGTCCATTCCTGCAGCTACTCCTGCGAGGCCCTCAGGATGCAGTATAGCCAAGACCTGCTTCTCCCATGTTGTTAGTTGTGGGGGAGTAGGTGGGGGTCCGCCACCAGTCCTCTGAACTGCAATGTGGTGTCTTGAGACCACAGAACACACCTTCCCCTGTAGGTCGTTCCACCTCTTCCTGATGTCATCCCATGTTCTTGGGTGCTGTCCCACTGCGTTGACCCTGTCCTCGATTCTGCGCCATAGCTCAATCTTCCTAGCTATGGAGGTGTGCTGCACCTGTGATCCGAATAGCTGTGGCTCTACCCGGATGATTTCCTCCACCATGACCCTGAGCTTCTCCTCTGAAAACCTGGAGTGCCTTTGCGGTGCCAGGGAGTGGAGTGGGTGATGTGTGAGGTGGTGTGTGTTGTGATGTGTGGGGTGATGTTTAGGGGTGTGTGTTGTTTTGTGCGTGGATGTGTATGAGTAATGGTGTTGTGTGCCTCTGTATGCTGGTGTGGTCTTTGCTTTTCTGTCTCTCTGCTTCTTCCAAAGTTTTCATTGTAAGGGTTTGTGGGTAATGTGGGTGTGTGTTTTATATTGTATTGGGTGTGTGGGAGTGGTGTGTGTATGTGTATCAGGCGTGTGTATTTCGCTTTGTCCAATGTGGTTGTGTTTTGTAAATGTGTGTGTATTTTGAGCACGGCGGTGTGTACCGCCAATGGTTTAACGCAGTTGAAAGACCGCCGCGTGGATTCGTGGGTCGTGATAGTGTAGGTGTATTCCTGTTGGCGTAACGGTGGAGGTTTTGTTATCGCCAGTTTATCACTGACCTTTGGTGTCGCGGACTTGTGTGCGTGTCTAGATTTTGGCGGATTCCGAGCTGTGAGTCGTAATAGGTGTAGTGGAATTCCACGGCTGTGGCAGTGTGTTGGAGGTCTTCTACACGGCGGTAAGCGGGATTTACCACCAATGTTGTAATGAGGGCCATTATCTCCTTCTCTTGTCATACCCGTCCCCGTCCGCATCCTTACCAATGAGGATGTCACCTCGATATGCAGACCATGGTTTCTCTATTTTTTTTTTTTTACAAACTTAGCCAACCCCGTAGACTTAGTCTAGCCCCTCCTCCTCCAGTACTGGCAATAAATGAGGGATCAAAGAAGAGGTCTTCCTGCTACATTATTCAAGATCTATGAAACCCAACTATGAATCCTGGTATGCACTGCAGTCAGACGTATGCATGTGAGGGATGAGTGGGACGGTATGCAAAACTGTGTCAAAGAAGACTGCAAGTTTGAATAATGAAGATTACTGTTAAGTAATCTAGGTGTTACCTCCTCTTGTCTTCCTTGTCTCAGTTCTTACTAACAAGGATTTACGCAAGGCACACTGATTTGCGGCTACTATTTTCATTATAATTAAAACTAACTATTGGATAATTGTTATAGTGCCTCACCTAGGGTTTATTATAACTGAAAACATAACATAAATTATTCATTAAGGTCCTGGACCTAATGAAGCAGAAATTGCTCCTCCTTACTGCTATCTTTATTAAGCAGCAAAGGTATTACAAGAAGCCTATGTGGCCTCGTTACAAATGTCTTTTAATGAGACTCCTTTGAAATCTTCCCAGGAGGCTGCATTTCTTTTACTGGATTTTTTTGGAGTACCCAGTTTATAAGGTTCCTATTAGGTTCATATGCCAAACACATTCTGTCTCATCCATTGTAGGGAATGACCATCTTTGTTGTGATTTCTCCCTGATTTATGCCCCATCTTTCATGCTAGACGTAGAACTCTGTGCACTTTACCCCTTTAAAACTGGAGTAAAGTGCATGTTCTCCCCCTATAAACATGGTGAAATTGGCTTATCCCCGATTGACCTGTTTAGCTTGTCTACATGTCCATAGCATATGTTGTACAAATTGAACCTAAGGTCTGGAAGTTGAATGCCACTCATAAACTGCTGTATTTGTTGTGCCATCCACAAAGTGGACCTGTAAAACAATCCTACCATGTGTAGCCTGACTACAACAGCCTAAAAACCTGCTGTTGAACCTGTCATAATACCCCCTTCTGACAGACTGGAAACCCTGTTTTTGAATATTAATAAGTCACCCCTTAGTACACCCTGTTTCCCAAAAATGTGGGGTACCTGATATTTAAAAGTTGAACATGTGACAACTTAAAGCTGACATATTCTTCAAGTGATTAGCCTATAAAAGCTATTTTATTGACAAGGCTGTAACTGTATTCTAGAACTTGTCAAAGTACAGATTATAAACTTTAATCTGTGATTTATGACAGGAAACAACGAAAATAGTAATTCAGAATCTATATTTCAAATTGAATAACAATATAATTCATTTAAGTTAGAAGTTTAATAAATATTTAGGAAACATAACTTTTAGAAAGGTACCTTTCTCCTGCTAGAAGCTCCTGTAGGCCAATTTTCATTAGTTTACCAGCATCTGCCCAGCCAGTACTTGACCTTATGAAGTGTGCTCCCAGAGTAGGACAATGGCTTAGGTCTGTGACAGGATAACCTGAATGTGAGACATGTAATCTCTATCAGTTTAGGAAGTTGGGGTTTCCTGCGGTTTCAAATGTTACAAACAAGAACTGAATCGTACCTTAGACTGCAGTTCTAGACACATAAATTAAAAGAGTGTATGCACACTCAAAACTTGTACTCTCTTGTTCCTCGGAATCAAAACCACTGAAAGGATAATCTCGTCCTGTAAGTGAAAAGACAAAATGATTTTAGGAAAATAGATAATCAGTCCTAAGGACAATTTTATCTGGGAGGAATTTTAAATGTAGCTTTTGTATCATATAATCCCCAAATTCCCTCAATTAGAGCCCAGAAGTTATCACAACTGAGAAAAACTTTTAATGTCAAAAACTTAAAGGAAACGGATTCAAGAGGATCAAAAGGCGGACCTGATAAAGCCCTTAACACCAACGGATAAGCAAAGACAAATAACCCCAATAGAAATCAATCTCTAAAGCCATTGTTGGAAGACAAGATGCAGGTAACACATCAGTTGTACACCAACAACCAAAATTCTTCTGTGTAGAATATATTTTCAATGTTGATGGACTTCTAGATTCCTGAATTACAATCCCTTCTCCCTCATCACAGTCCTGAGTGATGAGGCAAGAGCATCATTACACAGGACTGGGACAAGGAAGACAACAACCCATAATATTGAAGATTACCGGTAAGTAATCCAGACATCTCAACATCTAATCCATGCAAGACCCCTCCCTTTTCCCTTATTCTCTCACTCTACCCCCTTCTCTGCCTTGATGTTCTTCCTCTTTCCCTCCTGACCTCTTCCCCCCTTCTGTCCCCCACCTTTCTGGTCTTCCCTGCAACCTCTAGGCTCACCATTGATCTGCCTCACATCTCTCTCTGCTTTATTATCCCTTCTTCCTGTGACAATGAGACAAGTGCACAAACACACAGGACTTTGTGATTGCAGATAAAGGATACAAGAAACATGGGTAGGTGGTCTCAAAAACACAAGGCAGACATGGAACAAGGGACATGGGTCTGGAAGAGGAATCATACACAGGCAGGAGAACACATGAAAAGGCATTTGAAGAATATGACAGTGAGGCAAATTGACTCATATGCTATCATCTATATATGCTCTGATCACTGTCATATAATCATTGCCATAGGAGGTAGGCAACGTCAGGCTCACTCACAACACACCAAACTGAATGAACACATGCACACTGTTTAAGCAAAAGGTCACAAGAAGCATTTTCACACATCAGAAAACCATCCAGTGCAAAAACCCACAGAGCTATTCGTCACACACACAGTTTCAATACTAGGTCATTAAAATGGTTGCTCCTACAGAGCACCATTCATGTGTACTACACATAGAATGGCTTATCACCCTCAACCCCAACACTCATTTATCTTTATCTCTCTCCTCTTTGTCTCTCTTCTTCTTCACACACACACCCACCCACAAACACACATTATGAAGGATCTTGCATTGGGAGTACCCACAGACAAATGTGGTCGGTGAAATGTTCCATGGCCCAATTTCCTCTCCCATGAAGTCTCCATCCTCTGACGATTTTATTCTGCATCCTTCACTAACAGCTAAGAATAACGCCTCTCTTAGGGAAAACAGAAACACTTGGCAGGCAAACCGGCCCTCCCCACCTGGGAGGCAGTGATGATCTCTATTTAGGACATGTCAGGTTTTAGCTAAAGCTTTTGGGGACCAGTCACAATGACATGGCCACAGCCAGGAAGTTGGTGGCTTTGCTGGCTGGTGATGGATAAAAGTCCGATGTGCCTGCCACTTATCCAGAGAATCAGGGTGCAGATGGCACTGCCATCCCTAGCCAGCCCCAAGGTAAAACAGCTTAAAACATGGTCGATTTGGAGAACCTCAACAGTGGCTGACTACAGCCCAAACAGTGGACAGCTGGAACCAAAGACAGTAGGTGAAAGGTGAGGATAAGCCCCCATCAACACTACTAAAAGATTAAGTCCTGTCACCTGAGAACCAATTGGGCTTGCGTTTGTCAGAGGAAAAGAGAGAATAGTTTCAGAAAGGGGCTTTTGTAGAGATATTTGACTTAGTATCAGAGAAGTCAATAGCCAAGGACATTATGGCCTTCATTATGACTTTGGCAGTAACTGCCACCTACCACCACAACGACGGCCGCCAACATACCGTCGCCGTAGCTACCAGCCACCCACCCACATTATGACGGTAGACGAAATTCCACCAGAAGGCTGATGGAATACCATCGACGGTCATGGCGGCGGACGGCGGTAAGGTGGCGCTGCTGCCAGCAGCAGCGCCACGCCAACAAAACACCTGGCAGTGTTTTGCTTGCAGATGCTACTGCTGGCAGCAGCGCCGTGTCCCGTCTCCTGCCGGAGGACCCCCTGCAAGCAGGTAAGTCAGGGTGGTGTGTGCGTGTATGGGGGTGTTGGGTGTGTGTGTGTGTGGAGTGTGTGTCTGTTTTTGTATGCGTGCATGCGGGTGTGAATCGCATTGGATGCATGCATGAATGACTGAATGTGAGTGTACGTGTATATTGTGTGTTGTGAATGCATGTGTGCAACAATGTATGTTGGTGTGTGTTGCGGTGTGTGGGTATGTATGTGTGCATGCATGGGTGGATATGGGTATGCGTGTATGTATGAGTGTGTATGTTTGCACGTGTGGGTGTGTAAATGTGTGGGGGGCAGGAGAGGGAGGGGGTGTGTGGGGGAGGACTATGAGGAAGGGGGCGGGGGAGACCCCTATCAGTGTCAGGGAAGGAATTCCCTGGCACTGCTAGTGCCTACCGCCATGGTTTTCGTGGCGGCACGCTTGCCAAGAAAACCATGGCAGTAGGCAGGATCGTAATCCCGAGGGTGGGATTGTGACGGCCGCCTGGCTGGAGACCGAAGTCTCCTGCCCAGTGGCCGTTCCCACCCTGGCGGACGGAGTGGTACATTGGCGGTTTGGCTTAAGTCAAACCGCCAATGTCATAATTTGGGAAAAGGTACCACCAGCCTGTTGGCAGTACATTTCCCCAAATTACCGCCGTCAGCCAGGTTTGTAATGAGGGCCTATATGGCAAATAGCGTTTACATAAATGCGCAAGCCAAAGGTTGAGGTTAATTGGATAAAAGGCTTTACTATTTACCAGTCTATTTTTCTAGAAAAGGGGTTTTCTGAAGTCCAAATATGTTTAATTAACAAAATAAGATTGTTAGTGTTCGGAAGGAATTTGTGGGGAATTGTTGGAAGGAATACAATCAGGCATTTAGGAGGATAAAGGTGTCTAACCCTAACATGTCCTGGGATCAAACTAAAATTAACTTTTGATTGCAGTGCATGATGTAGAAAGTGGAGAGTGAGGTAACCAATCCTTTTGGTCATCTGAATCAATTGGAGAGAAGCAACTGGCTTTCAGGGATTACAACAAGAAAGCTTGCACTTAGCTAACTGGTGCATGCAAGTTCAAGCACAATTGCTCCCTGCACACCCCATGTTCAAATGCTTCAAGAAGTCAAAGTACAAGAAAGGCCAACAGCGAGGCCTGGGCAGAGATGTTTGCTAAGGTTCTTTCACTGATTGACTTTCAGGCAATACCACTTGTCTTAATTCTTATCCCAACTCGCAAGTGGTTTAACAACTTTGTGTTTTTCACAATAGCTTCAGAATCCCAGCCTAGGTGGGAGCTGACCACAAATTGCATAATAACCAACAAAGCTAACAAAGATGTTGCCGGAGAAAGATTGAAAAAGTCCTTTTGAGTCAGAGACCTTTAAGAACTTTACGTGTTCCCTATTAGGCATCAACCCAAAGAAAGAGTGTTGAAAATTCAAACTAATACACAATCTTTCTCAATCAAAGGGGGAGTATGTGAATGATGCCATAGGTCAATCTCTGAGCTCAGTCAAATAAGCCTCCCTGGATCATGCCTTAGGCCATAAGCATGCTTATGTGCCTTTGTCAGTCCTCCCTGGAAATTTCTGTCTCCGGGTTTGTAACTTGAGGGTTCATTTTCCTTTGGTAAATGCATGGCCAGGGGTTGCTACATTTCCTGCTCCTATTTGGAGAGATTTAGTATTTTCAATGAAAAGGTGTTCAAAATGGTGACAGGAGCAGGCTAGTGATACACTAACTTATGACTCATTTTGTTCAATGTCCCATTGGACTCAGTTCAGTGTAAATAATCATTGGTAGTTTTTATTGACCTCATGGCAAAGTTAGGAGTACCCTTACTGAGGCACAAGCAACTGACCCAGCCACCTCTTTGGCTTTCCTTGATATTGAGATTGACACCATCAATGGGGTCTGCCGC
Source organism: Pleurodeles waltl (assembly GCF_031143425.1). NCBI lineage: Eukaryota > Metazoa > Chordata > Amphibia > Caudata > Salamandridae > Pleurodeles > Pleurodeles waltl. The sequence continues at coordinate 739,156,424 of NC_090445.1, read as the reverse complement.
TTTTTAAACTGAGAATGTGACTAACTTCATGAGTTAATCTGGCTTGTCTTAGGGGCAGACAAAGTTAGCCTACATCAACTACAGTTGCTGGCTGGCCAACTGTAGTCTGCTGTAAGTATCATTCCTGTGGTTTGCTGCTTTCAAGATCAATTGCATAAGTCATTTCAAAGAACCACACTATCTATTCTACCAGACTAAAAGTTAGATAAGGCTTAGTTATATGGTCGTCTTTTCAAGACACGTATTGACAAAGGGTTGTGGCCTGCTCCAGGGCTATTAAGTCAGGAACTTGGCTTGTTCACTGACACAGATGGGACTATTTGTTTCGGAGTCATCCTAGGTTCAGAGTGATGTGCTCAAGCATGGCCACCTGAGTAAGCAGAGTAAGGCCTGGTCACAAATTTGACATTTTTAAACGTTTTCCCATCCTCATGGCTCTACAAATATAGACTGTTTGCTTCAGTGATCGGTCTTTTAGGATTTGCTCAGAAAGTATGTTAGTTGTGGAGTCAATAAATCAGCACCATTCTAAGTGAAAGATGGCACTAAGCCTACAGAGACTGTTTACACTGGCTTGAAGAATAACAATGTGTTTAAAGCAAAGCACACCCACGATGCAATAAATAATTCTGTTGATGATTTGCATCATTTTAAGATGTAGGATTTGAGATGTTTTCACGCGGGGACAGAGGAAAAAGCAACTCATTTGCGTAAACTTCTTTGGAAACTATGGGCCTGATTACAACTTTGGCGGAGGGGGTTAATCCGTCCCAAATGTGACGGATATCCCGCCAACCGTATTACGAGTCCATTATATCCTATGGAACTCATAATACGGTGGGCAGGATATCCGTCACATTTGGGACGGATTAACCCCATCCACCAAAGTTGTAATCAGGCCCATAGTGCGCAGTTCTGCCAGACCTCATAACTGCAACAATAGCTCAGAAGACCAGAAAAACCTATGAGGGGGCTTTTCAACACTATTTGGTTTTGTTAGGAGTCACAGATGTTCGGTTGTTTTCTTCCTGGTGCATCTTTGGGGAGAGAGGAGGTCTGCTGTCTACACTGAGACATGTTGCATCTTTGGCATTCTTTGCAAAAGCTTTCAGCCGTGGGATAGGCTTGAGGGCATTAGGTGGGACATTATGAGTGGGTATTTTACACCACCTGAGCTCATGATCTTGCACATTGGATGCAATGATTTGACCCATTATGGCAGAAGGGACCTTATTAAGCTTCTCTTGGGCAGACATTTCTCAGTAGGCCCAAAAGATCCCTGGGGCAGTGATCGCCTGACCTCGTACCACACCTGGCATACAACATTAAGTGGTCAAGGGAGAAGACGCAGCCATTTCCCCCATACCTTTGCATGCTTGTGTGGACAACCTTTGCCTCATAGACCGATTTTTCTTGGCTTGCACACCAATCAACTCCATGTTTCTATTTCCGTAAGGACGGGCCTGTGGCAGTGTTCCAAGTGGCTGCAATGTCTTTTTTCACCACCAGCAAAGCCGTACACACAAATGCTTTGTCAGCTCTCGAGCCCTCCAGATCATCCATAGCGCCCAACAAGACCAGTTTTGGAGGCATCTGCTGCTCTCCTCCCAATACTAAGTTCAGCTCATGGAATATCTTGCCCCAGTATGCCTCTATACAGGGGCACTCCCAGACCATATGGAAAAATCTGCTGAGTCTTCCAAGCACCTAGGACACTGGACGGATGGGCGGAGGCCCGCTCGATACAGCCGTACAAGGAGAAAGGTACGACCCATACAGGAAATACATTTACACCAATCGCGACCATGCTGACATCGCTAGTAGTCTGGATGCCATCAGTGCATCCACCCAGTCTGTCTCCTCCAGAGTTCCCAGCCATCCCTCCCACTCACCTACCCTTGAGGTGATCCGGGGCATGGTTAATTAACATCTTGTAAATATGTGACACCTCTTTTTTATCCCCAGAGCGCCTATAGGCAATTTCGCCTGCAGTGGATTATATTCGAGTAGTGAGTCAGTGCAGGATAAGTGCATGTTCAGGGCATGTCGCAGTTGAAGGTATTTAAAAAATTGTGTGATGGAGAGTTGGAAGTCAGTCTGTAGGTCTTGAAAGGATCGAAGCGAATCCCCCCTCCGCACATCTCCCAGTTGCGAAGTGCCCACCAAGTCCCATTTTTTCGAGCCCTCTCAGTGCAGCCGATTTCTTTTTTTTTTAAGCCAGTTGCCATGCCATAAGGAGGGGCCTGCTGGGTAATAACAGTATTCCATCGACTGTGACACAGGGCTGCGCGCCTTGTAAGAAACACAGCTCTAGTCACTGGGTCCATCTCACGGGGGAGTGGTGAACCATAGAGTGAGTCCAAAATAAGTGAGAAACTAAGTGCCGTCAATTCCAGCTAATAAGCTGGTTCAGCCCACCCCCCATTGAACCAGTCATGCACGACCAGGAGCTGTGTCGCTAAGTATTATAAATAGGAATTAGCCAAACTCCCCCCGTCATATACCCCCCTCTGGAAAAGTTACAGTGCAATCCGGTGCCTCAAGCCATGCCAGAGAAATTAGGTTGTTGCCCTGTGTAATGTCTGAAACAAGGAACTTGGGAACGGGAAGTTCTGGAGTACATACAAAATACACTGCAATATCATTGTTTTACATAAGGCCACACGGCCCAAAACATTTAATGGGTGCACCTGCCATCGCTGCAGGTCTGCCTTAGTTCGGGACATCAACGGCACCAAATTTAGGGACCAAGGGTCACCCATATACCTAAGTACTTACAGCTCAACCGAAGAAAAGGTACTATTTCCTGCCAATCGTAGCAATCTTGTGGAGATGTCAAGGGTACCAGCACTGAATTGGTGAGGTTCATTTTAAGCCCGATGCCTCTTCATAACAGTGGAGGAGATGAAAACTCCATGGGCCAGATTCACTGGGCTCTGCCATGTACAGTAAGACATCATCAGCATAGAGAGCCAAACTGTCCTTCATATGCATTTCCCCAGCTCCGGCCGCGATACAGGGGGTCAATTCTAATCAGTTGTGCCGAAGGCTCAATGGACATGGCAAAAAGGAGGGGGGACAGGAGGCAGCCCTGACGTGTTTCCCGGCGGATATGGAAGGCAAAGGATGAGATACCTTTGACCTGAACCCGGGCATTGGGATTGGGGTATAAGGCACAGACCAAACGACAAAATCTAGGCCCCAAGCTATCACGCTGCATCACTAGGAAGAGAAACCCCCCAGTCCACGGTACCAAAAGCCTTCTCAAAGTCAACAAAGAGAAGTGCCAAGTCCTGGGATAGCTGGTGACGTCACGCTAATGCAACATGCAGGTGATATACACAATGTTGCGTGCTTCGGTTGGCCATAAAACCACACTGGTCCGGTTGGATCACCAAAGGCAGGACCCTCCTAAGGTGTGATGCAAGAATCGTGGCCTAAATCTTCACCTCACTATTGATAAGGGAGATTGGTCTGTAGTCCGCGCAATGTCGTGACGGCGGTTGTGTTTTGGGGAGCACCACAACAGTAGCCATATCTAGTCCCTCTGGAAAGGAGCTCAGTCGGGCAACCTCATCACATAAGGCCCTGAGTTGTGGCGTTAAGTCGTCTGAAAATACTTTATAGTATTCTACGGAGGTCCAGGGGTCTTGCCAGTTCCCTGTGAGGAAATTGCATCATTGATTTCCTCATTCGTTATGGGGTCATCCAGGATTGCTGCCTTTGCATGAGGCAGTACAGGAAGGGGAACATCTTTTAAGAATTGGCAAGCGTGTTCCTGAACGACCGCAGATGAGGCCTTGTAGAGTACCTCATATTAGGAAGTGAATGCATCCGCCACGTCTTTTAGTTTAATAACAGGTTGTCTATGCGCATTAGAAATTTCAGGGATAATTCTAGATGATAGGTGGCTTAAAGCTAACCAGTAAAGCAGTTTCCCATTTATGTCCCCCCCACCCCACCCCCACCCATTTACCCTGGCATTAACTACACGCCAGAGGTGTTTAGCCACCTCTAAGGAATGATCAATGATCTCGTCTCGTATCAGCAAGAGTTGCCTGGCCACCGCTTCAGTCGGCTAAGTAGATTGCTCTGCTTATAGTTGGGCGGCTCAGGCCTGTAATTGGGTAATGTGTAGGGTCTGGGATCACTTCCGGGAGCGGACAAGGCTCTTGGTCAAACCCCCCACCACTGTTTTGCTCACCCCCAGAAATAACTCGGTGAGGAGACCAAATCTGCATTTAGAGCAAAATATTCCTGAAGTGTTTCCCGCAGTTGTTGGACATGGAGCTTGTGCCGCAGGTACCATGCGTTCATGTGCCACATCGGGTGAACCCCAGTTTGAGCCGATTCCCAGTACGAACTGGAGCAGCGCATGATCCAATGTTCCTCTTGGTAGAATTTCATTGTGTGTGAGATGGGAGCAACGTGTAGCAGGTAACAGAACAAGATCAATTCTAGATTGTGTGCAGTGTGCTGCTGAAGTATGCGTAAAATGTTGGCGCCGTGTATGCCAGACTCTCCATGCATCACACAGCCCCATGGACGCCAGCCAATTCAACAGTCCTGAGGCCGCAGTCTGCCTATGAGCCGATGGGGACCCCATCACATCCAACGTGGGGTCAGGGGCTGGTTAAAGTCTCCCCCCAGAACCCATGACCCCCTGGGGCAAATCTAGGAGCAGGGCAGTAAGGTCATGTTGAGTCCTGCGTTCGGCCACCAGAGGGGAATATACACTGATAACGTTGATGGTGATGTCCTCCACCCTCCCAGTCGGGATCACATATCTCCCCTGTGGGCCCTTCTGCACCTGGGTGACCACTATAGGAAAGGAGGGGTGAAGCAGTACCGCTACCCCCCTGGACCCCCAAGCAAACCCCGCATGGTAAACCCTATCAAAGCACCTGCGGATCAGAAACTGGCAGGTGTCCCTGAGAAGATGGGTCTCCTGCAGCAAGAGCTTGTTGGGTCTGTGGCGCTGAACATGCGCAAGTACTACTGTGCGCTTGATCTTACCTATAAGACCATTAACATCCATGAAATAATTTGCATCTGGCCTATCGTGCCTGTGAGAATGTCAGTTGAGCGCTTCTTTGGGGTCATCCGGACACCATTCAGATCCCGAACCGACAGAGAAGGATTATTGCCCTCGTGTGTCATGGTACCTGTCATGGAGCAGTGCATGCCCACCTCCCTGTGCTTGTGATGTGAAAAGCAAACAAACATTGATTCTGACTAACAATAACAACTGCCATGCAACCTGGCTCAAATTCTCCCACCCGCCCCATACTTTCCCCAGGAAGCATCTGTTGCCCTTATAAAACATTGAATTCTCTACTTTAGAAGGTTCTTAACCCCAATCTAGGCGGCAGTGGTGGACCCCTCCATAATGTTGGATTAAAGAACATTAATTAGCAGGCAGTTGCCTCTCAGTCTGTAACCAAAGTGAGGTTGTTGCGTCCTTCATTCCTTTCCTAGCAGGAGTGTCACAGCGCCGGACTACGGGATAAGTCAGAGTCCCTGGGAGCATCCATGCGCACAGGTGCCCCTCCCTCTGCTTGCGACTCCCCCTAAGTTCCACCGCTGCAGGCAAGTGTTGACTGTTCAAACAATACCAGCTGCGCAGTCCCTCCCTGCAGGGAACCAATAGGGGAGCTGGACCGCGAGCCATGCCGCACCCTTTGCCTTTTGGAGCACATGCGCGGCTGCTGACCGGAAGTCCGCCGCAGCCAGTTATCGATTGGCAGTGCCCCGCGAGTCCTCGGGGAGCCACCCCCATGAGGGCCTAGAGGGACCTCCTCATTCACCCATGTCGACGCCGCTGAAGGAGTCTCAAAGAAATAAGTCTTGTTCCTGTGCACCACTCTGAGTTTAGCGGGAAATAGAAGGCTGTAAGGTATCTCCATCATTCTTAATTTTTGCTTAACCTCTACATAGGATCTACGTTGTAGTTGGACTTCTCTTGTGTAGTCCGGAAATAAAAGGACCTTTGTGCCATCACAGCACATTTCTTTTCTCACACATGTCTCCTATAACACCGCATCATAGTGTGCAATTTTGCATTTCCCACTGATTAGCATAACTTGCATTCATTTCTGATTTCATGTCCATTTTTTATATGTAGTTACCTGAAAGTGAAAGATCAAACAAAGTTACAGAAAACTTTGTTTTATTTTTGCTATTCTTTTTACCTCACACTCACTCACCCTATCCACATTGCACACAGCATCATGATCGAACGTAAATAATGTCACTGTTCACAAATAGGACAGAATGCAGACGTGGAAAAGAAACTTGTTTATTTAGCTGCAGAGAGCCCAGTAAACTTCAGACCAGCAACTCTGCTGAATGAAGCATGCACACGATATATGTTTGTTCAAGACACCACTGGTTATAATTGAAACAGATAAGTCAAGAAATACTAAATATCACACTGGGTTCACACATCCTTGAAAGGATGTAGCTATACATGTTCCTGACAGATATACCACTTATGGACTTTCTCTTGTTAGTTTCAAACATAAATTATAAAAGGCCTAGTCAGGGACTTTCCAGGGTAAAAACACACAACTCGTCAGAATTTCCTGCAGACGTCAGCTAACATCAGTTCACCACTCCTATGAAGGAAACAAGCCTTGCGCTATTACAAAACAGAATAAATAATACATCTCAGCAGTTCCAGAGTGGCAGAAGCAGTTAGTGGTTAGTGGTATATGACCATATAAGCATTTCTCAGAAATAGAACAACAATTGGAAGGCTCAACAGGAATAAATTAAACTTGGCTGGCACAGAATAAATGCAAACTGCATGAAACACAGAAATTTAACTTTCTCATTCCTTCCTTTTGAACTACTATTCAATCATTTGCTCAACTTTAATATATTTCTATTTTCATCATATCATATATTTCATCACAGTTATCAACTTGATGTATGGCCCTTGTTCTTGTCATCAACACATTAGTAATTTGAAGACAAAGTGTAACCATACAGGCTGACAGACAGCTTGGTAACAAATTCACTAACACAGCCCCCAGCTAGCAGGCCACATATTATTAGTGCCCATGTAACCACAACTGTCCACCATGAACCCCATGAACTGCACAACAGTCCTATTTTATCCCAGATTGTTGTTTCTATTAGGGAATGTATTTCCTGCCCTATGTGATGTAAATGTTCTATAGCCTTATAGACATTAGGGGCATTGTCAGGAATAAAAGTGCAGCATTTACTGCCCACAATCTTGCAGACATCTCTCTCTTCTGCTAACATCATGCCTAAAACCATCCTATTTTGTAAAGTTGCTAAATGTACTGGAGATACTTATACTGTTAGATTAGCTATTCTCACAGATGTTTCATTTATTGTTGCCTCCAGCAATCTGCCAATTCTCCTGATCTCCATAGAATTGAAAGATATCCCTACCCAAGGTATGAAGAGACCCCTTGCAAGGTCAGAAACTCTTTCTCCCGATAAATCTTCTTGTTGTTTTTCCATTTTTCCCCTCACTTGTTTATAATTCACTTCCAATACCTCGTACTGTCTCTACTGTCATGTCTGATACTGGAAAATACAATTCTAAGGTAGCGTGTACCCGCCCAATCTACAGTTAGCCAGGTATAGCCTTTCACCTAATAATTCCATAGCCCTGCATATAAATGTACTCTAGGCCATGAACTATTAGTAAGTGAAAATGTAGCATTACATACACTGTCCCTCCTGTGATGGGCTCTTACAATGTTTGTGACCCCTTGGCATGTATACATAATTTTTCTGGAGTGTTAGTTGATAACATAAGATATTGAATATTAGTGTCTTCAATTTCTGAGTTATTCAGCCACATAAGGAAATCCCTAGATCTAGCACTTATGAGTCCTTATCTTTTTTTTAAATTTTTTTTTTACTCTTTATAGTTCCTTTGCACTTTTGGTCTCAGATTACATTGGGTTTGTCGGTATTCACTTCTAGTGGTAAACCTAGTCCTCATTCAGACTGTTCTTGACACATCAATGCAGGTGCCTTCTTCACATGAGAGGCATGTATACAGTTTTTATAATTAGTACATTGTACTCCAGAATTGGTCACTGTTAGAAATGGTGTCTCTAGTTGGCAGTCGGTTTGCACCCTGTTCAAGTAAGGACCCTCACTCTAGTCAGGATAAGGGAGATACCCACTTAGATACCCCTGCTACCCTTGGTAGCCTGGCACGAGCAATCAAGCTTATCTCAGAACCAATGTGTAAAGCATTTGCACATAACACACAGTAACGCAGTGAAAACACTACAAAGGGACACCACACAGGTTTTAGAAAAATAGCCAATATTTATCTGTATAAAACAAGACCAAAATGAGAAAAATCCAACATACAGTAATAAAGATATTATTTTTGTAATATTTAACTTAAAAATACAGTTTATTGATGTCGATAGCTCCACTTGGGGCTATCACACCGTCGTCGTCAACAAAACCAACAGTTTAGGCTAGCTACGTTGTCGGGAAGACCAGCAAACAGTACCTTTGGAATTGCAGGGCGTCATTATCTTTGCGGTGAGCTCCAGAGAACAGCATCACAGTGTTGGTTCCAGAGTCGGTGTGGGGGGCCCTTGAAGTCGCACACGTTGCATATCGAGCTCAGGGTTGATGAAGATGGGAGCACTGGCGTGGATGGTGTTGGGGCTGTGGTGCGAAGCGGGATGGTGCGACGTGCGGGCCCACAGGTCACAGTGCAGGCAGCGCCTTTGAGATGGTCGTCCAGCGACGTTGGTGAGACCAGGGCTGCGGTGTGAAGCGTGGTGGTGTGACGTGCAGTGTCACCAGGTAACGGTGCAGGCAGCGTTGTTGTTGTTGCTGAATCATGATATTCATCTTCAGAAAAGGACATCCTCAGCGTCTGAAGTGCCCTGTTGTCAAAATAATTCTGTGAAAGGGGTTGTGAAAGGGGTTGTGTATGACTTTTTGGAGGTGCTAAGGAGGCCTGTGGGGTACATATGTACCTCGCCCCTGAAAGTGGACATCTGTTCTCTTTGATTCTAGGGACACACTCATACCCAGTAGTCAGTTGTCCCACATTGTGACATACTCCGGCATTGAGCTGTATTCGTGGTGATGCAGAGTACTTTCATCGTCCTACCATTTCGTCCCCTGTATCCTTCTTTTTGTATTCCTTGCCCCCTATTGTTACTCTGTTGCAATTGTTGCAATAAAACTTGTCCCTTCATATCCTTCCTAGATTTGTCCTTGTGAGTTTCATTATTACCATGCTTGTCCGAATAATACTGTGCTATGGCCAGCATTTCTGTCAATGGTTTTGAAGTCCAACAAGGTATTGAACCATTAATAGAATTACTTATATGGCCTTGTAAACCATTGCACTTGCCACTCCTTCCTCCCCGGGATCTGTGCCACTGTGTGCCGATAACAACTTATATACTCAGGCATAATAGGCATGGATTGTTGTGTCTTTAGTCTGCCTAGCTTGTTCTAGGTCACTTTAGCATAATTGCTTGTTAAAATGTTAAAATTAACATTGGCAGATCTTGAATTTCATCATGAAATGGTCCCATCATCCTTTCTCTCTTTTTGTAATGTTGCATTATGCCACTTTACTTCTTGTTGGTCCTCTTTACACTTTTTCATCTCTTTGTTATCAAGATAATGGAAAACATCTGTTCTAAATCCCTTATTGTCAACTGTCCTATATTTAGTATCCTTTCCTTGTGGGTGTACCATTAATCTGCATTTCCCTAATGTTTGGAAAGTCGTTAGTGAAAGGTAATAGCTAGCCTTAATCCATGGTGTATGTACATAAAACACGGGCTGTGTAGCGTTAAACCCAGGAATGTCTCGCATTGAAAGCTGGCCACCAATGCATAATTGTTTTATCTTCTCAATTGTGGATAGTAAATACATCAATAGACATGATGCATCTTCGTCCCAAATTTGAAGGTTGAAAGCCAAGTAATCAATATTCTGCAGCTTTGTATCCCATTCACATTTTAATTCCACTTTTTTATCATGTGTCCTGGCCACATGTTCTTATAAATCTTGAAATATATGTTTGCACACGTGTTCTAAAACATGGTTTCTCATGATAAGGGTAAGTAAATTCTCCTGAGAATTCTACTTATTCAACATCACCCCCAAAATCATCAATGTTGCAAATCACAGTGTATGTGAAAATAACAGAGGTGGACAATGCTACGAGGTTCCTGAGAGAGGTGATTAGTAGGTTGGAGGCACACGTTTAAAAGTAGTCACAGCAATGAAAGGAAAATATATCAAAGTGATTCTCAATTGCAAAGTACACAGCAAATATATGTGATTATATTATAGCATAACTTCAAAGCAAAGAATAAAAGTCAACATTCATCACCGTAGTAGGGCCCACCAAATGCTTCATCTTTCTCATGCCAGCAAGAAGAATGACTCCTGTTCAACTGAGAGAAAGTGATTTTCCACCCCAACGGTACAGGTCAGGCAGATGGCACCCGCTCCTGACTGAAGTCTCGGAATTCATCGCTACTGAATAGTCATCTTTTTATATCCTGGAATAATTACGAGAGAACTTTCTAGAAAGCCCTCCCTCTTAGAGGGGAATTATAAAAAAAAATGCTGGCTACTGTAGGTCAGAGTTGGAAGAAACAAGTGTCGAAAGTTGGGCAGCCTTTCAAGGCTGTCTCTCCCAAGGCTGCACTAGAGAAAAACACAAAATATGCGCTTCCTTATCATGCCAGGGTTGAGTGAGAGCAAAATACAAAAAACACAGCTTGGTTTACCATGTGGAAAAACACAGCTCATCTGCAATGTCTCAACTGCAATGTCTAATGCCACGATAAAGCCAATAGGCAGCTAAACTGAATACAAAATGTCTAATGCCAAGTTAAAGCCAATAGGCAGCTAAACTGAATACAGAATATCGGGCCACATGTAGCAAGCTTTTTGCATGTCGCAAACAGCGAATTTCGCTATTTGCGACGTGCAAAAAGCACATCGCAGTGCACAAACCCCATTTTGCGATTCAGTAACCGGGTTACTGAATCGCGGGACGGGTTTGCGACTTACGGTTGGGAAGGGGTGTGCCCTTCCTAATTGTGAGTCGCAGTGCAATGTAGGTTTGGTTTGTGACCGCGAACGTGGTCGCAAGCCAGTCGCATTTTGCACCCTCTTCAAATGGGTGGTAACCCATTCGCAAAAGGGAAGGGTCCCATGGGACCCCTTCCCTGTTGTGAATGGCACTGTTTTCATTTTTTCAGAGCAGGCAGTGGTCCTGCGGACTGCTGCCTGCTCTGAAAAAATGAAATGAAAACGTTTCATTTTTCGATTTTGTGATGCATCTCATTTTCCTTTATGGAAGACGGGCTGCATTACTAAAAAAAAACTGCTTTATTAAAAAGCAGTCACAGACATAGTGGTCTGCTGTCCATAGCAGGCCACCATCCCTGTGAGGGCCTCCAGTCGCAAGGGGGTCGCAAATTGCGACCCACCTCATGATTATTCATGGGGTGGGCACTTGCGACCCCCTTGCGAATCACAGATGGTGTCAGGGACACCATCCAACATTCAGAGTTGCGACTCGCAATTTGCAGGTCGCAATTCTGAATGTTTCTACTTGTGGCCCATAATGTCTAATGCCACGTTAAAGCCAATAGGCAACTAAACCGAATACAGAATGTAATGTGCTACTGGTGAACATTGAACAACTAATATGCACAGTGGTGAAACACAAAGTCAGTGGTCAAACATACTTAACGTCATAACACCTGGGTGCTCGGTCAGCTTTCATGTATATCTTGAATATACCATCATTGGTTAGACTACCGTTAGTGGTACGTTTCTGAGAGTATTGTTTTACCTTTTTTCCTCCCATTACATTTGAATGATGTCTATGATTTTTTGGTGTCATCTTCCTGTGAACCAATGCATTGCCGTACAGTATGACTTATTACACGGAAGGCAGTATTGTTGGAGAATTTCAGATGCTTTAAGTTCATCCACCTTTTTTTAAGTGTTTTTTTTTTTTAATCCCCAAACAAGTTAGTCCTGCGTAGTTGCTTGGTCCTCCTTCTTAAGGTGGTTTTGGCCTTTTTTTATGGCCAAGCTAGCCAGTCACTCTTTGAACCTCTTTTCGTCTCTCATCCTAACGAGGATCAGAGTCTGTATAGAATGAATCCCACAAGTGAAGTCTTGTGCTAAATCAGCCACACTTAACAGGACAGAGTGGATAATCGGATATTTGTGGGCTTTGCCGGAGCCAGAGCACCATTTTTGATCAATCATCTCACCTTTGCTTTTCAACGTCTACATGATATCTTTACCAGAACTGGTCAATGATTTCCATCTCACATGCTACAACTATGCAGATGACACACAAATACTACTTAAATTAGAATGCCCTAAAAACATTGAAAACTCAGAAATCTTCAGTTGCCTCAGAGCCGTTGATCAGTGGATGACCTGGAGCCATCTCAAACTAAATATCTCCAAAACAGAAATACTCATATGTGGTGACTGGAAAAATTATGACCCTCTGTGTGTCTGGCCTGACGATCTCGGACAACCTCCTTATTATCCAAGGAAGTTAAAAACCTAGGAATCACCATGGATTCGAAGTTAACTATGAATGCCCAAGTGGACAAATTAGCACGAACAAGCCTCATCACCTTGAAGACTTTACGACGCATCTTCCCCCACCTCGGATTTCCACACAAGGTGCAAGCTACTATCTCGCTTGTACTATCCAAACTGGATTATGCCAATGGCCTCTACCATGGATCATCTCGATCTATTATGAAAAAACTACAACGTATCCAGAATTCCACAGCCAGGCTACTATTGCATGTAAAGCCACAAGCCCACATCTCCCCTGCGTTGAGAGCACTACACTGGTTACCCGTTGCCAGAAGATGCACTTTCAAACTGCTTTGTATCACCCACAAAGCTATACATGGAACATGACTGCTTTTTTTTATCAGAAACAAAATAACCAAATACATCCAACAAAGAAACCTTCGCTCAAGATTGGCACCCCGCCTTAGAACACCACCATACAAGAAAAAGACTATAGGTGGTACATCCTTCTCCGTTCAAGCAGCCAAACAATGGAATTCATTACCCCCAACTATAAGAGCCACAGATAACTTTCTTGTCTCCAGAAAACTACTCAAGAGTTGGCTCTTTCCTTCATAACCACTATATTCAAACAACTATGGACTGCCTATGCCTATTAAATATTTTTTCAGATTATGTGTATATTTCTAGTTATGTATAGTTCTTTGGAAAATATGTATCGCTACTATGTCATAACAATAAAAAACACACACACTCTTTAAACCTGTTTGACTATGTATATTTTACCCATGGTTCTAATTATGTATTGTATATGCATATGTGTGTGTATTCATGTGTGTTTGTATGTGTGTGTGTATGTGTATATATATATATATATATATATATATATATATATATATGTGTGTGTATATGTTTATGTGCTTGGCATGTTCGTGGGCCATTGCATGGCTCCTGGGTGGGTTGTTATACTAGGTATCTATGAATTCCTGCTCTCATCTTATCACACTTATCTACTCATCATCACATGTCATGTCTCTATCAAACTATCCTCCATTCTCACTCTGACTCATCCCAAATCCTTTCTACTACTTTAATCTCCTAAATAACTCTGCCTAAGCTCTTCCCTCTGCTTCCACATCTAACTCACCAAACCTCACTCTACTACCGTGACCTCCCACACAACCCTACTAAATTCTCCTGCATTTATCTCACCCTGCTTCTATGCTCTCCCTAACCCTTCCACATACTCTTCCTTCCTTCATCCCCCTTTACTCATCCTAAGCCTTTGGGTTGAGTAAATTAAGGATATACTCCCAATTAACACTTCTGGATTTCTTTCCTCCTCCACCCCTCCATTACTCCAGTCAATCTAACTAACAAACTCTCATATCCACGACTCAAATTAACTCATAATAATACTAAAACTGTACTCATTATTTCCCGATACTAATCCATCACTAATTCTTGTTGGGTTCCAGAGTAGCGTGCTACTCACCGGAAAGCGCTTTGACGCCTCGTCAGGGGTAGTAAGCGCTATATAAATACGATTACAATACAATACAATATCATCCCTAGGCGGGGCAGGAGACATGGATTTTCTGTGAATGGCATGAGCATTTAAACAGGAATTTGGCAGTGCTTCTAAAAAAAAAAGATACCTGATGTTCATTCACCATGGCTGCCATTTCTTCCACAATAGTGGTGTCCATCTGTCCCAGCTGGAAACACTGTTGTTCTTATACTTCTTAACTTCCTTTTCAGCACAACCACTGGCCTCACGTGGGAACAGGCCAAATAGTAGGCGAACTATAGTCCCCCCTGTGGCAGGGCAGGATTGCAGTTGGCATGAATACAGGTAAACACTTTGGCATCCCGCATAAAATTAGTAAATAGAAATTAGGTCTCTTTACCCCAGGTGTTGCCTTTGGAGCTCTAGTAGTGTCAAGAGGGTAGGATGATGCATATGCTGCTGTTTCCTGCCCTTTTCTGCATACTCAATGTAGCTGCCGATGGAGAGAGGGGAGATGTGATTGCGTCAGGGGAGCACGTTAGGTCGTGGGTTCTCAGGCACACTTCTCAGGTGGTGTTGCAGGCATGCCTCTGGCACGGTTATTAAGGGCGACGTCTGAGCTGGCTATGTTCTTCAGTAAGGGGACTGAGTGTTTCTCCTTCATTTTTTTCAGGGCCCCTTGATTATAACAAGGTGCTGGACTGTGATGTGCAGGGAAGATCCGTTTCAAAGGCCTATCTTGAGTCTACTAAATATTTCAAAATTGAGAGCTCAGATTTAGGAACGATTAAATGTCTAATTTGAACTCTAAAAACATACAGTGCTTTTCTTATGGTTTTCAAATGATGTGATATTGACGTGTGGCAGTTTGTTTATTGTAATAAATATGGCACAAGTGTGGCCCTTGCTCGAGGCCCTTCGACATGGCCCCTCTCCATGGCTTGATAGCTGCACTTGCTCTTGGATTCAAGCAGTGGAATCAGTGAGCCCCTCAGTTCACTGACCCACTGGAGCGTTTATCTCATGATGCGCTTCCAAAGCAGTGTTGGTTCACATACTGTGAACTTGCACATGTAGAAACTGACCGGTGCTTTATCTGTACATAGAAAATTATATCTGCAGACATGCTGTATATGAACCTAAACCTCCACAATTCCTCACAAATATTGTATATGTATACCACTATCTATATACAAACATCTACAGTAGAAGGAAACCAACAGTTTTACTTTATACCTACTTATCTATCTGCACATCACAGTACACATTGCACATGCACGCAACGAGTATTTGCGCACATTACATGTTTACGAATGTATCTAGCTTTTGTCTACATCTCTGTATCTTATGTGTATGTATTCCTCTGTTCTAGGAAAGATATATCAACATGCGCCCGTGGTTCAATGACGTGCACACGCATTATTCTGCCGACTTGATGGTGATTCTGCCTAGAGTTTTATGTGAAGAGGCAGCGTGTGCTCGCGGTAGTGTTATGAACTGGGAGGGAGCTGTGATAGTGTGCGCATTTGTACCCAGAGCCTGGAAGCAGTCTTAAACAAACTGGGGGAATAGTGAGGGAGGAAGAGAGCAAATTAAGGAGCGAGGGCGGGAGTAGGCAGCGAGGGCTCAGGCAAGGGACAACAAGCACTGACAAAGTTAATAGGTTTGGCTTAGGAGAGACTTTTTGGTGTTGTCAATTTTTTGGACGAGTTGCATAGCCTCGCGGGCCTGCGTGCAACATTGCTTAGAGTAAATAAAAACAAAGAGCTACGGCGCAGCCAGTGTTGACTGCGTCATAGTGCTTTTTAAATTTACTTTAAGCCTTGTTGCACAGCAGCCGGCGCTGCTTTGCAACATCTCTTAACCTTAATAAAGCCAAATAGCTCTGCGAGAGCTATTTGGCTTTGTTGATGTTGTTTTGTGGCGGACAGCAGGGCAGTGCCAATGTCAACAAAGCTGTGTGCCAAACACAGGCTATTTAAAGGAATAAAATACTGGAGTGACGGCAGACTTACAGATTGCGTATAATTAACAAAAATGCCTTGCTATTCTATTGGAGCAAGGTGGCAGAAGGGTAGTATTCGGAAAGGTCGTCATCAAGAGGAAAAGAAACATTGATGGTTTATGACCTGCCACTATAAATGCGTTACATTTACAGCTCTTTGGCCAACAAGCTCAACGAAAAGAAAACAAGTCATGTGAGGAAGGCGTGGGGGGGAGAGGATGGGGGAGAAATGAACACGAGGGAGATGTGGGGGAGGGAACAGCAACACAGTTAGGGGGGGGAGCAACGCGAGCAGGAGGAAGGAGGGGAGGGTGGACACGGAGTGCAGAGAGTGCATGTCTAAAAGTTTTTTTTTTTTTTTTTAAAGGACCGACAGGAGCGTACGGCTAGTGGCAGGACATTGGCTGCAAGCAGGAAGCTGCTCTAGATCCATGCTCCACGGCAGATATACCGCTGAAGCACCAGGAGTAATCGGGAAGGAGCAGGAGACGCTGACCAGTCAAAAGCAATGAAATAAGAGTGGCATGGAGGCTAACCAATAGTAAGTAATGGGTGGGCTATTTTTTTTTAACAATAGATTTCACTAACAGCGCTGTTCGGGAAAAACCTAAAAATAAAGGATGCGTCTAAAGATTCCTATCTAAGCCAGAAAGAAGGTCGGTTCTAAATTCCTTTAAGTCAGAAATAGGGAACATTGTTGGACAATGTGCCACTGGATTCAAGCTAGCCTGGCTGATGAAAGGTGAAATCCTGAAACTGGTCCCAGGATGCTTGTTTCCAGGCCAGGGAGGACCTAGCTTGGCAGTTCGGGCTGGACTGTTCCAATGAGGAACAGGGTCAAGACTGATTTGCCTATGGCTGGGTCCAAACTGGGGTGGGATTGTGAGCAAAAGAACGATGGATTAAACCCAGATCTGTGACAGGGGTGTGTGTTTGCATTGTTCAGCACTCCATCCATTATTGTATTGCTAAAGTTGCCCTAAGTGGGAAGGGTATGCCCAGACGTGGGTCCCTTGGTCACTGTGCTAATGGATTCAAGCTAGCCTGGCTGATGAAGGATGAAACCCTGAAACCGGTCCCAGGATGCTTGTTTCCAGGCCAGGGAGGACCTGGCTTGGCAGTCCGGGCTGGACTGTTCCCATGAGGAACAGGGTCAAGACTGATTTGCATATGGCTGGGTCCAAACTGGGGTGGCATGGTGAGCATAAGAACAATGGATCAAACCCAGATCTGTGACTGGGGGTGAGTGTTTGCATTGTTCAACACTCTGTCCATCATCCTTTTGTGTTGCTAACATTGTTGGACAGCCTCTCGGAGCTCCAGGCTGGTCCTGTTCTCTGGGGTTTGGTAGTTAAAGAAACCAAAGCACAAGATCATATCGTTGTTTGTAATGGCAAATCTGGAATATGAGTCTCTGGTTCCACAGGCTTTTGTCACTAGTGCCTTGTTTACATGTTTGCATATATAGCGTATGTAGACATAGGTATATCCATATGTCATTGACATCTGGTTGCACTTAACAATCCGCTCACGAGCTTTTACTCCACAGGACAAATCTTCAAGCCTTCAGCTTCTCTCCATCATCTCTCAGCATATGGATATAGCTGGCCACAGCTTGGATGCAATAGTTTTGCTATTTGAACTCATCTCTTTAAACCTAAAATACATCATCTGGAGTGACCACCGTCATGTCTAATTTATGGTCAAGCTCCTCATGGGAACAACTGCGTAGGCAACAGTGTCTGACAAGTCCACCTATAGACAATGGAACAGACTCAGTCTAATAGCATTAACTGTGCTTCTTTCGAACCTCGAACCTCCAGACAAACTAACAGAAGAATAGCAACTTTACAACCTCTCACCTCCTGACTAACTAACAGAACAGTAGCAGCTCCACAGCTTGTTCTCTGAGAGAGATGTGTGCAACTTAGCCATTGGTTTAAGGCCCCCTTGATCAAATAAAATATAAAGACGTCAAAGAATGAAATAACTGCATTTCAATGCCATTGAAAGAAATATATCAACTAGAACGACAAAACATCCCTCCTGTGACTCAATAGATTCTTGAAATCTTCCATTTTGAGACACAAAGACTCCATAACTACCAACCTATCTCCAACACTAAATGCCAAAGAACTTCATAGGATCTTCACAGAATCCACCACCTTTAATGCACTATCCACTGACTGGTTACTCTTAAACCATCTGTGATTGCCAATCACCTACTTTAAAAAGCAAAAATGCTTGGAGAACACATGCAGAGCAAGACACCTAACATCCAGCCCACTCAAAACAACTCCAAGCTGACTGTGGTCACTACACTGACAAACAAAGGACCCTTAATTCACCTTGAACCCTCGGTCTCTCACCCTCAATTTAAGGAACTGTAAAGGGAAATGGGCCAGCATTTTTGGCAACCTGTCCCTAAACCATCAAAGGCATACACTTATCAACATTTGCTGCCACTCCAACAAGAACTCCACTCAACAACTGTTTAACATCCAGCAGCTAACACTTTTCTCAAGACTGCCTACATTAGATACTCATCAAAAAATAACAGTGTCCTAGCAGACCCTGCTAGATATCGACCAATTTCCAATGGCTTGTTTTTAGGAAAATTGGTTGAACAAGCTGCCTTATATTACATGTGTGATTTTAGGGAAGAGAAAAATCTACTGTTGTCCATTAAACAGGGTTCTTTCACATGAGAGGCAGGCCTCGAGAAATCTACTCGCCCGCTCACTATGGCGAGCCAATTTGTTTCCGGGTGAGCTATATTTAGGACCTACTCTCCTGTTCTGGTAGGTTGACAAAGAACAGGTGTTCTGTTAACTCAGAAAGTGAATGATCAATAAAGGTGCCTTTAAATCTTGTTTATATCTTGCCACATTTGCTTTCTGTTCAGAGATAGAGGTCAGAAGTCAGTTTACATCTTTTTACAATTACTTTTCTTTCCCTGACTGCAGAGTTCCAGGTTTCAAAAAGTGAACTGTCTGACCTGCTGTACAAAGAGTGTGAAATGAAAGACTGTAGGGTGTCAGGTTTTCCCTAACACATAACATTTACATAGCTAATTAGTCAACTGTGCAAACATTTCAAATATATATTTCAGTGGTTACCAAAGTAAATGTTTTGTACTTCTGTGTGATAAAAAATACTTTAATATGATGAAAAACAATTTAGAACACTTGGTGATGTGCAGATGGTAAGTATGTTTTCAGTTTTCACAGATTATTGTTTATAGACTACATAGTTTTATCAGTAAAGCTGCATGTTAGTGGGAAAGGTTGTGGCCATTTTAATGTGAAATTTACTGTCTGCAAATGACAGTGTGCCACCACATCATGCTTTAGTAATATATTTATTAAAAGTGAGTTTTAAACGTGAACTGAGAAACACTCCTATTCCTGCCCTGATGACAATGATATTAGTAAACTAAGAGGCAAGTCAGGGATCATGTTTACCATATGTGTGGGCTAAATTCTTATTATACATTGCACAAAAGTTTAGTTTGTTTAATCAAACATACGTTTTTTGTACAGCAAAAATGCTGAGCTCACATATTTGAAGGTGCACTCACGAGAATAAAGAAAAGGCGTCTCTGTAAAATAAAATACTTGCTTATGGTCAAACAATTTGAGACCAGTTTATGGGTCAAGTACATTACAGTTGAGGTCAAGTAAATTATTCAAGTCTACCTGGAGGTCAAGGTAACCCTTTAATGATTTGAGTGATGCACTATCTAGAGCAACCTGCAGATTATAGCAGACTGAAATGGAGTTGTACATGTCTGTTCTTGCAATGGTCTATTGCCTTTAACACAATCTACAGTCACTCCCTCCTACGGAGACAAGAGAATCTTGGCATCAATAGAACCACCCCAAACTGGAAAACCTTTCTCTAGCCAACAGATCCAGATCATCTCCCTGCTACTGTATAGGCACCTTCTTTCATCACTGGCAGTGGTGCACCTAAAGTCTTGATCATGTCACTACTCCTCGTTAACACCTACCTCAGCACACTATGGTACCCCATCAAGTCTTTCAATTTAGCCTGCCATAATTTCACTTATAACACTCTGAACATTCTAAAACTGGAAAAAAATAAACTGACCTTGCCTTCTGAGAACGAGACTTTGGCCTCTGAGCCATAACCAATGGAAAGTGAAGAGTCAACTTAAACTGAACTCTTGCAAGTAAAAGATCATAACCTGTGTTGTATGGAAGAACTATGGGCCAACAACCATCTGGCACAGGAATTATGCCCTCCACAAGCAACATAAATACAAGTAAGAAATCTGGGAGTGATCAAGTGCTTCAGTGTTTCCCTATTCTCCAAATTTAACTGTTGGAAAGTGGATTATTGGTAAGGGCAGGTAAGTACCTGCACTTAGCAATAGGCCATTTTTCTTTTTTTTTTTTATAATCAAATTTTTATTGTTTTGTAAAAGGTACAAATTAGGACAAACAAATAACTAGCAAAACTTGATCTCTTTCACACCGGTTGGACAATAAAATTCTGATCTGATCTTTCAATGCTTCAGACAACTGTAAGAAATCACTTCATCACATTTTGCCAGGGTAAAAACAAGGAAGGAAGAACGAGGGTACACATATATTCTAAGCCCCATATCTTAGCTTAGGAGTCCCACCCATTTCCCCCATATTCTTTCATACTTGTGAGGGCATCCCCTTGATTCATACACCACTTTTTCTTGGGCTGCACACCAGTCCACCCCGTCCTCCATTTCTGAAGAGAAGGACCTTTGATAGTCTTCCATGCGGCTGCTATATCTCTCTTTGCTACCGCAGTCGCTATACCGACCAATGTTTTATCTGCTCTAGCTCCCTCCATATCATTCATCAACCCTAATAGTATCGTTTTGGGAGTCAGTACCTGTGGTGATCCCAAGGCTTTATTCAGCTCTTGATTTATCCCCTTCCAGAACCTCTGGATCACTGGGCAGGACCATATCATGTGATAAAAGTCAGCTTTGTCTTCCTTGCATCTTGGGCATCGACCAGAGTCAAGGGCACCCATTTTGTACATTCTGTCTGGAGTTAGGTATGCTTTGTGTAGATAGAAGAATTGTGTCACCCTTAACCTCGTCGACATTACCAGCATTCGGGGGGCCATCAGTGCCTCCACCCAGTCTTCTTCTTCAAGTGGACCCACCCATTTCTCCCAGCCTTTCTTAAGATGACCCAGATCCCCTGGAGCGTTTGAGATCAGCATTTTATAGATTTGAGAGACCCCCTTCCTCCCCAGATTGCCCATTATTGTTTTGGCTTCTACCGGATTGAACTCTGGTATATGGGATATTTCTTTCAAGTGCTTAGTGAGGGCATGTCGGAGCTGGAGATATTTAAAGAATTGTTTCGGGGATAGTTGGAATTCTTGCTGCATTTCATCAAAGGATTTCATCAGGCTTCCTTTCCATACGTCCCCAACTAAGGATATTCCCAATGTGTCCCAATTCCCGAACCCCTCCAACCCGGCCGTCTCTCTCAACCATCTGCCATGCCACAGCGGTGTTTGCCGAGTGACCACTTTGCTCCAACCGGTATGTCTCAGAGCCGCTCTCCATGCCAAAAATACCGCTCTGGTGATGGGCTCTAGATTCAAGGGGATTGGAGCCCCATATAGCACATCCAGGATATGGGGAAATCCCAAGGCGTCTAATTCCACCTGATATGCTGGATCTGACCAGCCTCCGTTGAACCAGTCATGTACCACCAGGAGCTGTGTTGCCAGGTAGTACAGGTATGGGTCAACCATGCCCAACCCCCAGTCATATATGTCTCTTTGGCAGTTCCGGGTTGCTACTTTATGTCTCGCTCCCCCCCATGTAAAGGAGGTGGTGATTTCGTCCAGTTTTTTAAACCACGCGCGTGGAATGTTAAATGGTAAGTTCTGGACCACGTATAAGAGGCGAGGTAGGATCATCATCTTGTACAAGGCAATACGGCCCAGAATATTCAGCGGTAGAGACTGCCAATGCCTAAGGTCTTCCCGTATACAAGACATCAGTGGATTTAGATTCAGGGACCAGGACAACTCAGGGAGCAGTGCGACCCATATCCCCAAGTATTTAAAACTTAGCCGACGCAGAGGAACCGTCTCCTGCCAGTCAAAGCAGTCTCTCGACTGCGTCAATGGGACCAGCACCGATTTGGACGGGTTCCTTTTGAGCCCCGAGATCTCTTCGAAGTGTCGCAATAACTGGAAGCTCCGGGGTCCGGTCACTCCCGGGTTCGCCATGTACAGCAGGACATCATCCGCGTATAAGGCCACTCGATCTTCATAAGAGGGGCCCCATCTCCAACCCTGGTAAATCGGATCCTCTCTCAGCACTCTCGGCAAAGGCTCAATGGCCAGAGCAAAGAGGAGAGGGGAGAGGGGGCAGCCCTGTCTCGTTCCCCGTTGTATCGGAAAGGCCGAGGACAAAACTCCATTGACCCGCACCCGCGCCATGGGTCTGGTGTACAGGGCCTGGACCAGTCTGCGAAATCGTGGCCCAAAGCCTGCCCGCCGGAGTACCGCGAAAAGGAATTCCCAGTTCACTGAGTCAAATGCCTTTTCAAAATCGATGAATAGGAGAGCTAGTTGCTGGGGTAAACGGTGACGTCCTGCAAGAGCCACTTGGAGCCTTCGAATACAATGGCGTGTGCTACGTCCGGTCATGAAGCCGCATTGGTCTGGGTGCACCAGTAAGGGCATCACCCTTTTAAGGCGGGAGGCCAACATTGTGGCATAGATCTTTATTTCACTATTTATGAGAGATATGGGTCTGTAGCCTGCGCAGGAGAGGGAGGGGGGCTGGGTCTTAGGCAATACAACAATGGTGGCAATGTCTAGACCATCTGGAAAGAAGCCCTTTTGGTCCACCTCGGCATAGAGATTCATTAGATGGGGGACCAGCTCTTCCCTAAATCTTTTATAGTATTCTGGGGGAAACCCATCAGGTCCTGGAGTTTTCCCCACCCCCATTGCCGCTATGGCCTCGCTAATTTCCGCTTCCGTGAACTGTTCCTCCAGAGCCCGTATGTCCACCGTAGGCAGAGTCGGGAATGACCCAACCCCCAAGGATCCGTCTGGAGAGTCCCCAACCCCTGAACTTGTGGCTCGGTATAGGGTCGTATAGTATTTGGCGAATGTTTCGGCCACCTCCTGGAGCTCCAACACTCGTTCTCCCCGTTCATTGTCTATCTCAGGGACGATTCGGGGAGCCTGTTGTTGGGAAACCAACCAATACAGTAATTTCCCTGTTTTATTACCCCAACCGTATACTCGAGCCGTAGAGGCCCGCCACTTGTGTTTTGCCGTTTCTAGGGATAGGCTGCGTATTTCTTCTTGAATCAACAAGAGGTTTCTGGTTATTTGTTCGTCTGAGTGAGATTCCTGTTCTCTCTCCAGAAGAGTGGCACGGGCCTCCAGTTGTGTGATTCTGGAGTTGCGGGTGTGTTCCCGAGCACGGATCAGACCTTTGGCTATCCCTCTCATTACTACCTTACTTGCAGCCCATAGGATTCCTGGTGATCTCACCGAGCCCTCATTAGTGATGAAGTAGTCACGCAACGACACCTTTAAACTATCTACCACTTCCTCATCTTGCAAATGCCATGCATTTAGTCTCCATATGGGGCGGATCAGCGGTTCAGCCAGGCCCATCTTAAGCCGAACCGGCGCGTGGTCTGAGATCCCACGCGGTAGGATCTCGATGTGAGTGAGGTGTCCACAATCCCTGACTGATACCAATACCAAGTCTATTCTGGACTGTGTGTTGTGGGCTGCCGACCTATGCGTGAATTGTTTGCTTCTCGGGTGCCACACCCTCCAAGCATCGCAGAGCCCTGTTGATGCCATCCATCCTTCCAGACTATTGGACAGTGCCTGTCTATGTGTCGAAGGTCCCCCGCTTGTATCTAGATCTGGGTTTGGGACTGCGTTGAAATCGCCCCCTATTACCGTTTTCCCGGGGGGTAATTCTGCTAGTAACCTTGTCAAATCTTCTAGAGTTTTGCGCACCAAGTTCGGGGGAGCATAAGCGCTCACGATATTCATTGTCTGGCCTTCTACCAAGCCTGAGATTGCCATGTACCTCCCCAACGGGTCTCTCCATTCTTGTCTCACCACCAGGGGTAGGGAGTGATGTAGCAGTACAGCAACCCCCCTTGAGCCTCTTGTAAACCCTGCATGGAATACCCTGTCAAATCCCTTGCGGGCTAAGAAGGAGCACTGGTTCCCCAAGAGATGTGTTTCCTGCATCAGAAGTATGTTAGGTTTGTGTCTATGAATGTAGGTGAGTACTGCTGATCTCTTAATCTTGTCAAGGAGCCCGTTGACGTTCCACGATATTATGTGAGTCATCCCCATTCTTTCCCTCTCATCCATCCCCGCCCCAGCCCCCGCAGCCTCTCCCCTGGATCCTTCCAGGCCTTTCTGTGTCTGAGTGTCCTATCACTATTGTTCCCTGCCGGTATTAGAGACCCTAAACCTACATTGACTATTTCGAACAATAACAACAGCCTGCTGGCTGGAAAGAACCAAACATGCCCCCCAACTCCCAACCCACCCCATACTTCCCCCCAGAAGCATCTGTCGCCCAATACCAACAGCCTGTTCCCAAACATAACAAGCTGCTAACTGCTTGTGTCTGAGCTTTGGTGGACCCCTCCATTTTTTCGGATTAAGAAGTGCTTAAGTGTGTAATGCTTGACTCCAAGCCTGACGACCCTCTCCTTGGTCTCTGGCCTTTCAAGTCTATCTTTCCTTTCTCCCCCTCTCCGGAGGAGGACTCAGATCACTGGACTCTGTGAGAGATCCGTGTCATCTACAGTTCCGGGGAGCAGTTCTCTAGGATCCGGGGGGGTCTGGTTCATTTCTATGTCTCTCGGTCTCACTTCTACCCCCTGTCTTTGGGTTGATTCCTCAGCGGATCCTCGAGGGGAGCCCGAGATCGTCTCCCCCCCCTCCCTGCGCCTCCTGGAACGAGTTCTTTGGCGAGACCTCCGTGGCTGTCGCTGCCGGTTGCTCCCTTGCTGGCCCGAGAGTGCCAGTCGTCGTTCTCCCTCATTAGGGCCCATCGGGACCTCTTCGGTCAACCACCTCCAGGCCTGATCTGGGGATTCAAAGAAGTGAGTCTTGTTGCTGTGAACCACCCTTAGTTTGGCCGGGAAGAGGAGACGGTACGGAACTTCCATGCCCTTAGTTTTTGTTTTATTTCTATAAACGAATGGCGTTGCATTTGAACGTCTTTAGTGTAATCAGGAAACACCATAACTTTGGACCCATCACAATACAGCTCTCCTTTTGTTCTTGCCGCCTGGAGAATCGCATCCCTGTCTCTAAAGTTAAAGAGTCTAAGGATCACTGGCCTCGGTGGAGAGCCTGGTGGGGGTCTGGCTTGTAGGGCCCGATGGGCACGTTCGATCGCAAACCAGGGTGTCAGAAGATCCCGGGGCAGCCAAGACCGGAACCAGTCCTCCAGGAATATGGCCAGAGAGGACGCGGCGGTGTTTTCGGGCAGTCCCACAATTCTGAGGTTGTTGCGGCGGGATCTATTTTCGGCATCCTCTGCCCTTCGATATAGTTCCGCTGTCCGGGTTGTTAAAGTTGATACCTGTGCTTTAAGGGTCGTCAGCTCGTCTTCCACCGTAGAGATCCTGGACTCCGCTTCTGCAATCCTCGCTGTCGCATTGCGAAGGTCCTGGCGCACCAGGGCCACGTCCACCCTTACTTCCCCAATTTTGCCTTCCACCGCCTCTTGGGAGGAGTGTATTGCTTGAAGAATAGTTGCCAGATCGCTGTTCCCGGTTTGTTTCTCGTCATTACTGCTGGTCTTTCGGTCTTCTTTCGAGGCTCCGTTGGGCCCCGTGGCGAATTGATCAATGCGCGTTTGCGCCGCGGCGGGGCGGGTTTGCCTATCTTTGCCCATTTAACTACCTTGTTGGGCCTGCTTGCGGGATATTTCCTTGCCGCTTATTCTTCAGTTTCTCCCGGAGTTCCCGTTTCTGCCCTTGTGCTCACTTCTGCTGGTGTGTCAAAGTTCGTCCTTTCGTTCCATGGGCCTCAGCCTTTCTTTATGTCAGCCTTGCCGAAAGGCTCCATTCATCACCTTGTCCACCTCAGATCTTTTTTTCCTCGTGGCCGAGGACTGTTAATCACGAGAAAAAGGGGGGGGCGAGGAAACGATAACTCACTCTCCCCCTGCCCCCAGACACAAAAGGGGGGGCGATGAGGAAGCGATGAAAAGGTCCCCGCCATCCACCCGTGTCCTTCAGGGTGTTCCCAGCACTCTCGGGATTTCCAGGCCTGTTTCAGTCCCTCTGATTCAGCGCCACTTCCCGCCGTCCTTGGGGGATCGGGCCCTCCCCAGCCGAGGCCTCCCGGCTTCACTGCTTTCTGTCTTCTCCGTACCTGTCAGTTGGGCGCGGGGCATCCGAATCCGAGGACCTCCTCTCTCCTCCCCAGCCTGCCCGTTATCGTCAGGTCTATGCGCCGTCTTTGGATTTTTCCCCCTTCAGGCCGGTCGCCTCCGGTCGCCGCCGCTTCACCGGTGGCGATTATGCGGTCTGAGCGCCCGCCATTTTGCGTGCGGGCCGCTCCGTCCGTTCTTCGCTCCTCCCGGGCCCTCAAGCACCGGACCACAACTCCTCTGCTCCAGAGGTTGCCCCGATCTTTCTCCGTCTCGTCCCTCCTCCGGGTGGGGGCCGATTCGTGCGCGATTCCCGAGCGGATGACGGAGGGGTCCGGAGCACCTTTAAGGTGCAGCCGCCATCTTGACGCTCAGGCCACGCCTCCCAGCAATAGGCCATTTACCTCCACTTAGGTCCAGTTAGGTCTCAGTAAATTAAACGCAGCTCAACCCTTGGTAGCTGTGCAACGAGCGACAAGGCTTAATTTAGGAGACAAGTGTGTAAAGCATTTAAAAATCACAAAACAGTAAATAAGTAAAACACAAAACACAATAAAAATCCAACATCAATTTATAAAAATAGATTATATATTTATCTTTAAAATGACACCAAAACAATTAAAATCGTATAAGGGGAACCGGAGATATGAATTGTTAAAGAATTAATGTTTTCTAGCGCATAGAAGCAACTAGCGCTCAAAGGGTTAAAAATGGTCACACTGGAAAGGGACAAAGTCCAGAGTTCAAGCTACCCACAAGGTAACACTGTCACACTTACTTTCAGAAGTGTTTCTTGATTCAGGAAAGTGGTCCACAGCACCAGCCAAGGGTTCAGAGGCTCTGGTTTGCCTCTTGGGGTCCAGGACTACAACTCCCACAATGCACCTCTTCAACTTATGGAGTTGCTTCAAACATCTCCAAACTTCTGGATCTTCTTTCAGAGGTCCTTTTTGGGTCCTTGAAGTGTCCACAACTGGATCCAAGGTTCGAGAAGCTCTGAGTTGCTCCTTGGAAGTTGGGACTACAATTCCCAGAATGCGCCTGGTCAGAATCTTCAGATGACCACTAGGCGCTGGTCAGCTGGGCTCTGCTTGCGGAACTTGATGCAGGGGACTCTGGGCAGCTCCTTTGTACCTGTAGCAAACAGAGAGTCCCTTCTTGAAGCAGTAGAAGACAGGCAAAGTCATTTAGTGGTGAAGCCCAAGTGTGCAGCTGGTGCAGTCTTTCAGAGAGCAGTGTCCAGGTGCAGGTCAGAGGTCCAGCAGGGTAGTCCTTCTTCTCCTGATGTTCTTCCTTGTAGGGATTTGGTATGGATCTGAGGTGTGGGTGCAGCTTTGCCATATGTATCCCTGCTCCTGGGTGAAAAACAGGGGGTCCTGGTCCTCCAATTAGATGCAGGGTCCTTCCCCCTGTGATGGCTACTTCCTGGGAAGTGTGGGAAAAATCAATCCCAGAGAGCAACATTCTTCAAAAATCCATCATGGCTGAAACTGATTTTTCGAAGTTACATCTGGCTGAGTACACCCAATGGTGTGGCTAAAAATCATAAACCCACCCATCTCCTAATCTAATCAAGAGGTCACCTAATTGTCTGGGGTTGCAGGATGTGAGGGAGGAGCTGGGGTGCTCCAAATGTCCTTCCTGCCTTTGAAGACCAGTTTGGCAGTCCTCCTCCTTCCTGCTTACCCATCTGCTGAGGTAGTTCTCCTCCCCCAGGCACATCCAGTTGTGTTCAGCCCAGGCCACTTCACACCTCATCAAGGCAGCCCGGCTAGGCTGCCAAAGACTAGGCAATCAGAAAAGGGCACTACAGAGCTAAAGTTGGCAACTTTTCAGGTAGAGTTTAAAACTCTTTACCTGAACTAGTTATATTAAATCCAACAATTGTAAGTTGTGGGATTTATTATAACAATTAATGTGATACCAAACTCGATGTATCTGACACTTTAGGGGACTTTTAAAATAAAGTCTCCCCATTTTAGCCTATGGAGGCCATTCGCTACAGTGAGGGAAAAACACATTTGCCTGTTTTACCTCACCAGGCCTTTAGAATTATTTTTATAAGGTCCCTGCTAATAGTTACATGGCACCCAACCCTAGGGACTCATAGGGCACACTCACCACCTATATGTAAAAATAAGGTAGTTTAAGACTTTGGAAGTACTTTTAATTCCAAAGTCAAATTTGCATTCAACTTTAATTTAAAAGCAGCCAGCAAGGCAGACCTGCCTTTAAAATGACCCTGGGCACCTCAGCCGTGCACCTTTGGGTGCTCTACCTATGCTAGGGTCCCTAAACCTACGTGGCCTACCATATACTAGGGACTTATAGATAGGTTGCCGTAGCCAATTATAATTAGCCTAATTTGCATACCAATTTTACACAGAGCACAGACCCTGGGTCTGGTTAACAGTACCGAGGGCACCATCAGAGTCAGGAAAACACCAGCAAAAAGTGAAAAATGGGGGCAAAAAGTTAGGGGGCCTCTGCAATCAGCCCTGTTTTCTCACATGAACCAAGCACAAGAAGCACTTTTTGCACTCTGCAAACTCTTTAACACATTTTCCTCAATCAAGGTTTGACACAAAAGCTCTAATCCACCACTATACTTGTCTTGTCCTTTCTAGACTACGCAACAGGCTCTACTTAATGGCGCCACTCGTGCTGCTACAAAGACTGCAATGAATGTAAAATGTAGCCGCTAGAGAACTCATACATTTTTGCATAATATACCGCACCACATCAACCTAGCTATTTACCGACCATCCACGACCAGTTGATTCACTTTTAAGGTGCTCAGCTTTGCCCACAGGACAATCCACAACAAGGTCCCATTTTGTCAACCACGAAAAACTGCAAGGATACTCACAGAACAGAACCCTCTGCTCCATACTTGCACCTCACCTGACTGTTGTGTCCCCTACAAAACACATTAGTGGTGTAGCTTCCTCCCCAGCTCAGGAGCATGAAAATGAACGCACCACACACAGAGCTCTATAATAGATGTCTTTATTCCTCAGCATACCATCACACACTCCACTCTGATCACATCACAGCCATTAATAAGCACACCTTAACACCTCTCAGCAAGTTATGTAATTCCTCTGTTGAGTCAACCCAGAAAGGCAAGGATCCTAGCGCACATAGGCCCTCATTACAACCTCGGCGGTCTTCCTAGAAGACCGCCAAGCCAGCAGGCGCCAAAATACCGCCAGTGCTGGTGGTATTCCTGGCTCCCTATTCCGACTTTTCCGCTGGGCCAGCGGACGGTAACAGCGGAAAAGTCACATCAACATTGCTGCCGGGTCATAATAGAGCCGGTGGCAATGCTGATGTGCAGTGGGTGCAGTAGCACCCGTTGCGCCTTTCACTGCCTGAAATTCGGGCAGTGAAATGCTCGATGGAGCTATGCCTGGGGGCCCCTGCACTGCCCATGCCAAGTGTATGGGCAGTGCAGGGGCCCCAGGGGCACCCCAAGTCCCCCTTACCGCCAGCCTTTCCATGGCGGTGTTTACTGCCGTGGCCAGGCTGGCGGTCGGGGACTCATAATCCCCAGGTCAGCGGTGCTTGCACCGCTGCCCTAGGGATTATGACCACCAGGCGAAAGCCTGGCGGTATAGTGGAGGGGCCAGCGGTATGGCTGTGGCTATAGCGCCACGGGCATAATAGCTGGCGGAACACTGCCAGCCTGTTGGCGGTGTTACCGCCAGCTTACCACCGGCCGCCAGGGTCGTAATGAGGCCCATAGTCTCATGATACTACATCTCCCCCTTTGTTAAATAAAAAGATAAACAAGTCACATTATATTTGTTCAATAAGTCATTGAGGCGCTCACACTAGTGGTCTAGATTCAGTGGTATGAGGCAGCTGAGATGCACTCTGGTTGTGCACCGGTGGCACAGGTTCTGATGCTTGATCTGGACTGTTAGATGGGATCGCCTCATTCATAATTGCAGGAGTTGACAAATGTTGTGGTAGGTCCTTAAAGTGTGACAATTCCTGTGTGATGGACTTTCCGGGACTGTACGCCGTCACCAGGTATCCTATGCACATCAGAACCCTCACAGGATCAACAGCAGAGTGTCAGTTTTCTGCTTTCATTTCTGCTTGATCAGGACCAAGTCACCTTCATCGAAGACTGTGTCCTGATCTCATCGATGTCGATCAGCATGTGGTTTCATTTTGCACTTTTGAGAAGTGTCTGAGACACAAACCTTATCAGCATTCAAGGGTCGGTCCAGGGTGACAGTTAGGTTCTGGTGGCTCTCCCAAATAGCAAGATAGTAAGACTGTTGCTAGTTGTGGAGTGAGGAGTTGAACAGTAAGCACTGAGGGTTTGACCTGGGGCCTAGTTTAACTTGACACCCTCCATCGACGCTTGTCAATGTTACCTAGGAATCATTCCACAACACCATTAGTTTGGGGTCACTGAAGTGTACTCTTTTGATGCTTGACATTTATTCTGACTAGAAACCCCTTGAATTCTTTGCTATTGAATGGCAGACCATTATCAGATTTGAGGATGGCGGGAATACCACACACTGCAAAGATGTCATCCAGCTGCTCGATGACCTTGTCATGGGTTGTTGATGATAACTCCTCTACTAAAGGAAAGCATAAATACTTATCAATGATTACCATGAGATGATGCATTTCCTAAGGGCCCAAGGAAATCAACTGCAACTCGTTCCCAAGCCTGTGCAGGAAGTTCAGGCATTGTCAATGGATGCTGTGCCACTTTGAGGGAAAGGCAGTTGCAAAGACGGCACTGTCTTAGTTCCCTCTCTACTCGCTTGTCTAGGTGCGGGAGCCTTACTCGGTCTCTTAGGGCTCTTTTGATGACTACAATGTCCTTCATGGTCTAGTTCAATGGCTTGCTGTCTTAGGCTCTCAAGTATGACGATTATTGAGCCTCTCAATACAACACCTTCCCTGTCATGGACAGTTCATTCTATACATTTTTTAATTTTTTAAATTCAAAACCATCAATAAAAGATCCAGTGCTCCTCTTCCATGATTGAGTTGAAATGATGTCTTTGAGGACAATCATGTTCTTATCGGTATTCGTGACAGCAATAATCTGTTCAATGGATCGGGCTGGTAGTGTGCTGGATCATACAATAAAGTTAATGTACTCCTCAGCCCTTTTGGATGTCACACTGTGATGATGTAGTGGAACTCATTAAAAGTAATCAGCAGGGTTCTGATCTTTACCCGGCTTGTGTACAATTGCATAATCATACTCTTGCATTCACAACCACCACCTCTCAAAGCGAGAGGGCACCATGGCTTTCAGGTTTCCAAAAATAGTGAACAGCGGTTGGTGGTCTGTAATGATAGTGAAACGCTTTCTGTAAAGAAACACATATAAATGTTTGCAGACTCTCCTTCTCCGGCTGAGAATAAGTACTTTCTATGTCAGACAGGCTTTCAGCGGCATAGGCCACAATGTATCTCTGAGTGTTCGAAAGACCATTATGTTGAGCGAGGATGGAAACCAACCCCACCAGGCTCAAATCTACTGTGATCTCAGTATGTAAGTTGGGGTCAAAATAGGCCATTTTGGTTGCATTCTCAGTTGCCTGTTTATTATTTTGAAGCTTTGATTACATTCAGCAGACCACTGGAAAGGGACATTTTATTTTGTGAAGTCTCTCAATGGGGCAATCACCATAGCAAAGTCACAAATGCACATTGAGCAATAACTGGCAATACTTAAGAAGGATTGCAGCATGGTGACATCTTGTGGTGGGGAAATTAGCTGACATTGCTTGCACTTTAGCTAAGTCAGGGTCATTCCTCCATCAGAGAATATGTGCCCAAAAAATGTAAGTTTGGTCTTGTTAAACTCACACTTTGCTGCGTTCAGAGTGAGACTTACAACAGCAAGTAACTGGCACACTTGTTTAGGAGCCTTGTCATGCTTCTTTTGCTTTGCTCCAAATACCAATAGCTCATCACTGTAATTAAAAGCATGAGTGACAGGTTGAATTATTCGATGTATAACATCCTGAAATATTTCTGTAGCTGATGACACTTCAAATCTCAACCTTTTGTATCTGAACAAACCAATACTAGTAAAAAAAAGTAGTGATGTACTTACAGTTCTCTTCCAACTGATGGCATTCCTTGTTCAGGTCGAAACTGGAGAAGAATTTGGCACCAATGAGTTGCATGATCTTGACTGCCATGTGTGGACCAGGGTCCCTTTCTCTCTCAATTGTTTTGTTGGCCTGTCCCATATGAACACAGATGCGCACTGCACCTTCACTGTCCTTTTTTGGCACAACCACTACAGGTAATTGCGTGTGATGTGTAGGTGGGGATAAATCAGTGTGGTGGGTGAGATTAGCCAGAGGTGGTGTGGTCTTCGAGTGGGGCTCGAAATATTGGATGGCAGCTGCCCATGGAGCTGGGGAGCACTCTGAATTCCATTGCTATTAAATTAAAGCGAGCCATTTTGGGATACCAGCTAAGAAAACTGTTTGGGAAAGGGGACCAAGGGTGAACTCTGGAATTGGGTGCAGTAGGGGGAAAAACTGTGGATGGGCGTCAGCTGGCTATCGAGCCGTTTGATTATTCAAATCATTGGGTGACCAGGAGCACTGGAAGGGGGAGTATTGTGGGGGTGTTTCTGCGATGGAACTGAAATGGGGGGGTTTGCGAGTAAGAGGTGGAAAGAGGAGGAAGGAATGCCTTTGAGATAAGGACACCTGTGTGGGGGCAACATGGAGGGAGTCCTCATAGAATTGGGGTATGAAGGGGTGACATACATAATTTACTCCCTCACCCATTTGCCATAGGGGTGTCCTCCCACATGGTAGAGGGGGCTCCTTGTCACGGCACTGGGTTACTTTACAGTTTAGTGGATTGGGGGTCTGTGAGGGGAATCATCCGCCATCAATGCCTTATATTGCAGCAACATCACATCCCAGGCCGCTGCAGTGGGGTGCTGCCAAATGTGGCAAGCCTCCTTCCAATGTATTGTGGAACTTTCTGCCTCTCCCCAACGGTTTACAACTGAGTGCCATTGGGATTGCGATGGAGGGTGTGGGGCCTTCCAGTGTAAAGTGAGGAGACTTTTGGCCAATAGAAGGGCCAGATTTGAAACTCGGGCTCGCACCTTGTGTGTTTTCAACATGGGAATAGTCCAAGAGGCATGACCTCCCATGTTCTCCCAGGATTTTATTTACCCCATCCCAGAAACATGTCAGTGTAGAGCAGGACCAAAGCATATGTTGGAACTGCGAGGTCACACCATCTTGGGCTAGTGAGGTGTGCTGTGGGGAATATTCTGTTAAGGTGGGATGGTGTGAGGTAAGCCCCATGAAGAAGTACATACTGAATATTCTTGAAGTGTGCATTATGGGATACTATTTTGGGGAATTCCAAGGCTCTAGCCCATTCAGAATCCTGGAATGGCCTTCCAAGAGATTCCTCCCCGCACTGCCCAAGGTGTGTCAGTGGTGTGTTTACACGTGTTCTGATAGCTTTGTAGAGCCAAGTAACAAGATGCTGCTGTTGTCCCATGAGATATAATGTATACATAACTTTGTTATGTATACATCAAGGAAGCGCTTAATTGCATCTTTTAAATATATTGCACCCTGCCCATGGGGCTACCTTGGACCTACCTTAGGAGTGCCTTACATGTACCTAAAGGGAAGGTTTGGGCATGGCAAGTGGGCACACTTGCCAGGTTGACCTGGCATTTTAAAACTGCACACACAGACACTGCAATGGCAGGTCTGAGACATGTTTACATGGCTAGTCATGTGGGTTGAACAATCAGTGCTGCAGGCCCACGAGTAGCATATGATTTAAGGCCCTGGGCACACCTGGTGCACTATGCTAGGGACTTACTACTAAATCAAATATGCCAATCATGGATAACCAATCATAATCACAATTTACACAGGGAGCACTTGAACTTTAGCACTGATCAACAGTGGTAAAGTGCTCAGAGTACCAAGACCAGCAAAAACAGATCAGAAAAAAGGAGGAAAAGGGCAAAAATGTTAGTGATAACCCTGGAAAAAGGGCTAGTATCAAC
This sequence comes from Pleurodeles waltl, assembly GCF_031143425.1. Taxonomy (NCBI): domain Eukaryota; kingdom Metazoa; phylum Chordata; class Amphibia; order Caudata; family Salamandridae; genus Pleurodeles; species Pleurodeles waltl. The sequence goes on along the minus strand of NC_090445.1, from coordinate 739,121,872 downwards.
ATAACCCTTAATATTTTCTCTAAACTGAGCGTCACTCTCAACATGCGGCTTCTGAAAGAGTCTGAGAGACAGCCATCAATGACTCTGAGGCATATGGCTTCTTTATCATGAAATTCACTAAACTTACAGTGTTTGATAAGCACATCAAGTCTTTCAACAAACTCATCCATCGTTTCACCAGCTTGTTTTCTTGCTTGATTGAAAATGTACCTTTCATAGTTGGCCTCAGATTCAACTTGGGGCCCAATGCTTCTTTGATCTGACGGTACACCATTGCATCAGTTGGTGAGATTTTCTTTAGCATTTGTTTGTACTCTATCACCGGCGAGGTTCTTTAAATACTTAAAGATTTTCTTATCATCTACTTCTTATAGGGCATCTATGAAGTAATTGAACATCTCGATCTATGCCGTCCACCTGGCGCCAATATTTTGCTTCTTGGCAGTTCTGAATTGTGGTGGTGGTTTCAGAAACACAGCTTCATCTTACTTTGCGCTCTTTTCTACTACTGTTGAGAGCATATGCTGTTCAGATGGCTGCCACTGTTCACCTGGACCTGTGACTTCTGCAAGCACTGGCCGTGTGCTCACATTTGGGTGATCACACCCGATCTGAGGTAGTAGATCACCATCTTCTTTCTTGATGGGCGTTAACGATTCTGTTTCTCACACTTGATCATTGTTGCGTTTAGCTTTTTGCATCAGACCTGCTTGTCACTGCCTTTAGCATTTTGCTTTGTTTCGATGATGTTATGATGATGTGTTATGGCGTGCTGCAGTATTTCTTCTTTCAGCCTTACCAATGGATTCTATTGGGCTTTTCAAATGCACTCCTCCGCAGGGCCTTCAATTTCTTTGAGGGCAGTATACGGGCTGGAGCAGGGCTGTGATTCCACACACAACAACTTCAAACTGCTTTTTATCAATTTGGGTGCATGTGGCACGGACAGTTTGCTGTATTATTGCAAACTCTCAGGGATAGCAGCTTCATTTCTTCAGGACATGTATCCCACCTCGTCGACAGTTATAGGGTCCTCCCCAGCCTTGGAGCATGCAACTGAACACACCACACACAGAGATCTATAGCAGACATCTTTATTCCTTAGCATTCCAACACACACTCCCTTCTGATTATGTCATAACCATTCATAACCACAACTTAACACCTTCCAACAAGTTACATAATTTCTCTGTTCAGTCTGCCCAGAACTGCAATGGTCCTAATGGTGGAACCTCCTTTTCTGTACAGTTAGCAAATCTAACTTTGCAATTATCGTGTCGGGGAGGAGGCGGGAGCAACACAGGGGAGTGGCTGGGGCCAAACTCAAAACAGGGGCATGGCGAGGGGAAATGACACAGGCATGAGTGGGGGTTCAAACAGGTGAAAGACAGCAAGGTGGAGTTGGCAACGAGAGAGCCCACAGGCAAAATGGTAACACAGGGGAAACAGCAAGAAATAACATGGTCTTTCTTAGAGTTCTTAATACAAAAAAAGTAACACCTGAAAAAGCGAACAATGGAAGGACATAGGGGGTCATTATGACCCTGGCGGTCTGAAGACCACCAGGGTAAAGATGGCGGTTTCACCACCAACAGATTGGCGGTGAAGACTGCCACACTATAACTGTGGTGGCTTGGCCTCTGCCAACCTGCCACATCTCCACTCACACTGCCAGAGCGGTCGGAGCTGCTGGGCTGGAGATGAGCGTCTCTTACACGGCGGTCCACAGAAGACCGCCAGCAGTATTAGGAGCTGCCTTTCTGCCACGGTTTCTGCGGTGGTAGCACCGCCAAGAAAACCCTTGCGGAAAGGATACTGGTGGCAGGGAATTTCTTCCCTGTCACCGGTATACGACTGCTCCCCCCCCCCCCCCAGCAAGCACTAAACCCATCCTCCCCCTCCAAACACAGCGCCCCCCTCACCCAACCGCCGACAACTCCCCACATACATGCACACGCACCACGCATACACTCATTCACCTACACTTACATGCATGCATTCACTCACACACATCCATACTCGCATTCACCTTAGCACTCATACATGCATTCAACCACGCATACTCACACACATCCAAACACGCACACTCACACGCAAACAAACATGCATTAAACACAACACTCATACTCGCATACACACATGCATACACACTTACATGCATACATGCACTCACTTCTACATTCAGACACGCATACACACATTCATGCACACACGTAGACACCACACACTCACACACAACACCCCCCACCGTACCACCCCTCCCCTGTAGGACAAACAACTCATCTGGTTCAGGGAGGAGGTTGTCCAGCAGGGTTCGGGAGCTTCCACCTCTGGCAGCACCCCGCCATGAGGACACCGCCAGGCCATATTATTGCTCATAATATGGCGGGCGGAGTCCTACTGGTGGGGCGGGGCGGGGCCGGTGGTGGAAGTGCCCCAGCACTTCCACCTGCCAGCATGACTACTGCTGGATTTCCGCCCAAAGTGAGGCGGAAATCCAGCAGTACCCGTGATATGGTGGGCAGAAGACCGCCAGCACTGGCGGTCTTCTGGCGCCTGTGGCTTTGACGGTCTTCCTGGAGGACCTCCAAAGTCATAATGACCCCCATAGTAATGCGTCCATGCTCTCGGAGCAGGACAAACACAAAAAGAGGAAGGAACATCCACACAGCTAATGAATAAGAAGCAAACAAATGAGTGACGATGAAGCTAACCAATGTAGAAAATGGCTGAGCTCTGAGCCCACTGTAAGCTAGCTATATGTCTTGCATATGACAGGTGATGCACTGTCTTGGGAGCAACATAAAAATCATCTCACCAAGGTAGGTGGGGAGGAGAGGGCATGCCTTAACCGCAAAAGGAGGGGCAGGGCGATATTCCAGTAGGGTGGCAAATGCCCTTGATTGGTAAAATAAATTTAAACTAGGACAAATTTGGTTCTCAAACCAGTTTGAGAACTGTTCTTGAGCTGCTAAGTAAATAAATAAGTGGAAAAACGCTCAATAAACTATCTGTCCAAGAGATATTTCAATTTAAAGTCTAGTGCGTAAATGTAGTGGTCACACACAGATCCCTCTGCGCATAGTCAAAAGTCATGTACACTAGGTTTTGGAACACTGCAGATTAGATATAGAGTGTAAATGGGGTCGTGCACAGCAGGTTTTGTGGCTATAGAGACTGACCACAAAGCAACGGAGTATGGACTTCGGCCATGTCTTTTGTGCAAAGCCATCTGTGCACTGGAGACAGTTATGCAGAAACTGAGGTTACAGTGATTGCACAAAAGTTGTAGCCTACCGCCACATCCTGTACACAGTCTGTGGTGTTTGGCCGGAGGCCGCATGCATTGTGCACTCTTGAGTGGGTACATGGTGTGGCCAGAGTCTGCTTCCTCCAGGTTGGAACATGCAATGAGCTGCGGGGTTAAGTGGAACATGGCATCACCAAAAACACTACACTCAGAGCCAATTTTCTAGGCCAAGGGACGTGCAGTGTGGACTCTGGGCCCATGGGAAGTGGAAACAGGGCTTGAATATAAACCAAACCCAGCATATAGGGGTAGTTGTGGGTTCTGTGGCTATCTGGACTGATCACAAGGTATGGACAAAGGCCAAATTCAGCCTCTCGTATTCACTGAGCTTGACTAAAGACTAGGCATTGGGGTTGTGGAGAGCGAGGGTCAGGCATGGTTTGAAGCCACTCCCCAGTATTCATATAACCTAGGGTAGTGGTGAAGTGTCTGGAGTTTTGCTAATGTGCTATCAGTTTTAATCTACGTCAAAACGCCTTTAAAGTCAGTGTCCATAACATGCAAATATATTGTTTCTGGAAGCGGAGGGCTGCTGTTTCGAATAGCTTGAGCACAGTGATGCACATCTGCCCTCCCGGCACATCAAATGTGAAGTGCTTCAATATGGGGAAAAATTGCTCTCGTGCGAATTCGATAACCACGTCTAACTAATTCGTTTTCACGTTCTCAGCTGAATTCACACGGCTGACTGCATACCTCCAGCTTTCAAGTGCACAAGCTCATCCGGGACTCATTAGCAATTCGTATGTGCCCCATTGAACGGTTGTGATTCTAAAACCCGCAAAAGCGAACGCAACGCTGTGGGGCTTGACTGTCAGACTGCACAGCCTATTCGGGAGCTGTTCGTCTTCCATCCCAAGCCACGTGCAGGAGCATTTTTTGGACAGGCTCGCTCGATCGCATACTTATGGTTCTTGACTGCACAAAGAAATCATTTAAGAAGGTTTCTCCGCGAATGCGCTCCTTAAACGTGTAGAACGCGATGCTGAAATTCAAGGACATTTGCCAATTGTGGGTTTTGAGCGCACATGATCGCTCGAGAAGCATTCCTCACCGCACTAAGGCAGATGTGCACCACCAACTGCCCGGTAAGATTCTTGAACGATCAGGTGCATTTCTCACTAGAGGCTGTCCAATCAATAAAGGTATTTATCATCGTGACGCTCTCCTAAAACGCATCTTTGCACTAAAGAAAGGAAAAAAGGGTTACATTGTATGACCGTAATTCAAAAGAATTGTTAAAGAGTAAAGGAGTTAGTTGATTCGGACCAGTCGGTATATAATGGAGAATCAGTGATGGAAAGTAGGGTGATCCGACGCATCCCGGTTCCAGAAAGTATTTCTGAGCCCAAGGAAAAATGCTGAATTTGCACTAGTGTCATGTTATTGCACCTGGACATAACTTAGCTGTGCCTACAGGTTGCCTACATTTCGTTTGGAGCAGCAACCTGCAGGCCGTGACAGGACTTAGCAGCTATCTGGAGCCTGAAGTCAATGCTTTGCAAGGAAACAAAGGCACAAAAAGGCAATCAGTAGATTTGTAGAGCGCTACTTGTCACCTTTGAGGGTATGCAGGCACTGGCAGGGTCCAGTTGATCAGCTGAATAGCCAGGTCTTCAGGGACTTTCAGAGCTCTGGAAGAGACAGGGAGGTACGGAGATGAAAGGGTAGGTCGTTCCAATATTTGCTGCAAGGTACGAGAAGGAGCGACCTCCCCATATGCTATGCCAGATGTGGAGGGTGAGGATTAGAGAAAGGGAAGCAGAGCAGAGCAGGGGTGTCTGGTGGGATGATGGAAGTTCAGACTGTGGTTCAAATAGGAGCGTCTGGAGTTGTGTAGGGCCTTGTATGCATGGGTCAGGAGCTTGAACTGGCATCCTTTCTGTACAGGGAGCCAGTGGAGTTCACTGAGGCAAGGGGAGATGTAGGTTTGTCTAAGGAGATCCAGGACAAGTCTAGCTACGGTGTCCTGGATGGTCTGCAGTCATCGGAAGAGGTGAGCTGTGATCCCTGCATAGAGAGCATTGCTGTAGTCCAGTTGGCTGGAGATGAGGGCCTGGGTGATGGTGCGTCTTGAGCTTTGGGAAAGCCATTTGAATATCTTACAAAGCATGCAGAGGATGGAGAAGCAGGGGGAGGAGACAGCATTGACTTGAGCCGTCATTATTAGCTTGTTGTCCAGAATGATGCCAAGGTTCCTAGAGTGGTCAAGGGGGGGTAGGAGTAGGTCCGAGTTCTAAAGGCCACCAGGATGCGTCCCATGAGGAGCTTTTGTTTCTATAGATCAGTACCTCTGTCTTGTCCATGCTGAACTTCAGGCAGTTCATCCAGCTGGCGACGTCTATTATGCAGTTGTGGAAGCTGGCCTTGTTGTTGGTGCTGTCTTTGAAGAGGGAGGGAATGAGTTGTGTGTCATCAGAATAGAATATGATGTTGACTCCGTGGGTTTTGACAATGCTGGCCAGAGGTGTCATATAAGTGTTGAAGGGGGTGGGGCTGAACGAGGATCCTTGGAGTACTCCACAGAAGATTTTCTTCGGTTTGGAAGTGAAGTGGGGAAGGCAGACATTTTGCATTCTTCTGGTGAGTAAAGAGGTAATCCATCTGTTAGCGGTTCCTTGGATGCCTATCTTGTGCAGCTTTGTGATGAGTGTGTTGTGGGAGACCCTATCAAAGGTTGCTGAGAGGTTTAGGAGGATCAGAGCCACAGTCTCACCTCAGTCGAGTAGGGCTCAAATGTCGTTGGTAGCCGTGATGATGGCTGTCTTGATGATGTGATTGCTGCAGAATCCAGATTGAGAGGAGTGGAGAAGGAGGTTCTATTCCAGATGTGAGGAGAGTTGTTTGCTGATGCCTTTTTCTAATACTTTGGACAGGTCTGGGAGTTAGGAGATCGATTGGTAGTTGTTGAGTTTGTTGGGGTCTTGCTGTTTGTTTAGTGGGGCATTGACTACTGCATGTGTCCAGTCCTTCGGAAATGTGGCTGTGACAATTGAGAAATTAAGCAAAGTGGTAAATATGTGGCTGATTCTGGCTTCACCTTGGTTGAAGATGTGGTGAGAGCATGGGTCGGTTGGGGCCCCTTAGTAGACCAACTTCATGATGGGGGCGGTGTCCTGTGGGGCAAGCTGGCTCCATTCAGTTAGTCGGATGTCTGTGGAGGTAGCGGGCTATTGTGTTGCTTGAAGAAGTTGGTGACCTTGGGCTGGGGTGTGAAGTTTTTGTAGATGCTGGCAATCTTGTTGTGGAAGAAGTTTGCAGGGTTGTCACACAGTTCCTGTGAGGAGATAATGTTTGTTGCAGCTGAGGGGGTTGGAGAATTCTTTGACGATGTTGAAGAGTTTGTGGCTGTTAGAGGAGCTTGATTCCATGCATGAGGCTAGGGCCTTTTTCTTCGATCCTCTCAACTGTCTGTGGTAGAGGTTGAGGGCTGTCTTCAAGGCAGTCTTGTTGGTTTTGTTCTTGCTGGTGCATCATCTCCTTTCAGTGTTGTTTACAGTGTCGTTTAGTGGTTCTGAGGTCTTCAATGTACCAGCTAGCCTCCTTGTTGGACCTTCTGTGGGTGTTGTTGCCATAGGAAGTGATGCTGTTGTTGCTGTTGTTGATACAATTGTTGAGGTTTCTGATGTTCTGGTCTTGGTTGTTGGAAGAGATGGGGGTGAGTGGTGTTGAGGGCATTGATCCATGTATCCTTTGAGACTTTGCTTAAGCTGTGGCGGGGGTATTGGGCAGACTGTGGGTGGAGGTCCAAGAGCTGGTGATGTTGAAGTGGACAATGGAGTGGTCTGTCCAGGTGAGTTCTGTGGTGTGGCTGTACCCGATGTGGCCGCTGGAGGTGAAGATGTGGTCTAGCGTGTGGCCTGCAGAGTGTGTGGGGTCGTGGACAAGTTGGGTGAGTCCAGTGTTATTCATGCTGTTGAGGAGGTTGGTATTCATTGTGTCATTGTGGTTGTCGAGATGGAAATTGAGGTCGCAGAGGGAAATGTAGTTGTTGGAGTCTGTGGCGAGGGAGGCAATTAAGTTGGCAATGAAGTTCCAGAAGACAGGATGCGGTCCTGGAGGACGGTAGGTATAGGTGCCCCTGATTAAGGCTTTGCTGTCTGTTTGGAGTCAGAAGTTGAGGTGTTCCATGGCTGGAATGATGTCATCTTTTGTAGTGGCACACTGAATGGATTCCTTGAGTATGATGGCGATACATCTGCCAGGCTTGTTGATTGGGTCGCAGTGGGTGATCTTGTATCCTTTGGGTATTGTGGTGGTGAAGTCGGGTGCAGAAGTGGGGTTGAGCCATGTCTCACTGAGGAAGAGGACGTCATGTGTAAGTGTGGAAATGGGATCCAAAATCTCAGTGGTGTGTTTTCATAGTAAGCGTGTGTTGGGAAAGGGGGCATGCAAGTTGGTGTTTTTGTTCAAGTTATGTCTGTGGTGTGTTCAGAGTGGGGCTGGTCGGTGTGCTGGTGCATGTGCTGTGGCAGGAGAAGAGGCAGTGGGTGCAGGTGAAAGGTCCTTCTGTGGAGCATAGATCAGCGTGGTGGCAGTGCTTATTGCGGCATCCATGGTCGAGGGTGTAGAGCGCGTGATGGTGTATCTGCAGGAGGTGGGAGGGCCAGAGGTCGCGGTGTGTGGCACAGTCCAGGTGTGCACAGGCACAGATGGGCTTGCCTTTGATGCACCTTTGGCGCTCCAGCAGCGCACCTGCTGTACAGTCACCCTGCGGCCTGCATTTAAGCAGGTCCTGGGATGGGTGGGCTTCTGTGGTGAAAAGAACAGTGAGTGGGAAAACCCTGACGGGAAAACCCGGGCTGTGGCAGTGTCACTTGATCAAACAGTGGCAACCAGATCAGGCTGGAACAAGCAGGAAGTAGAGGCAGAAGCAAGTCAGGCTAGGTGCCTAGGTGCCTCCTAGTATGAGTGCGCTGCAGCTTGCAATAAGTAGGTTCTGGCTTAGACGGGGCTTCTGTTGCCAGGATGAACAATGAGTGGGAAAACCCAGGCGAAGGAAACCCAGTCAGCGACGGTGTCACTTGGTCAAACGTCTGCAACTGGATCAGTCTGGAACAAGCAGGAACTAGAGGCCAAAGATAAGTGGTAGGGTAGGAGTCCACAACGTATCACTTTACAAGCGCTTTAGAGAAACCATAACTTAAAGGCAGTTTTTTGCACTTTGTTCAATGGCTCATGTAAGAAATGTGCATGAGTAATTACACAAATAATGACTTAAATGGCACCTAATTTATATTTTTTATTCAAAATATGTTATAACACTACTCATCCCATTGCATGGTGTCCGAGTACTTTTATATCATACAAAATAAATCATACAAGAGTATAAATAAATTCATAGGAAATATTAAATAAGACAATGCGTGTTATACAATGTATATATGGTCCATACTTGTAGACATTATAATCCCCTCAGCATTGTTGAGCAGCCTCCTTCTGACCAATTAAGCAAGATAGAACAGATTTACTTACAAATGTGTCCTAGTTGTCAATTTCTTTGCAGTAGATAAAAAAATAAAAATACATGCATAGATTGACGGCCAGACTCTGCTTTTCCAGCTCTACTTCTCATGACACAATCTCGGTTTAGTTGCTGCACATTTACCCTCAATTTATGGGTTCTTAAAAGTTATTTTTTTTCCAGTTACAGCACTACGGAAAATTAAGCATTAAGGTGAGTTTTTAATTTCTTTTGAAACACTGTGGTCAACAGTGGAGTGTATAAAACTAAAAAAAAGACTAACCGCCATGATGGAATTACAAAATGCATAGGGCCAAAACCTGAGAACAAAAAGGAGGAGCTAGAGTATATTTACTGATTCCGACCTTGATTGCTTGGGTCCCATCAAGTAAGGCTCGATGGATCAAATGCAGTGATTTAAAAATTATTTTTTTGCACTGGTAGCCAATGCAGTATAGGCTCTGTGATCAGACTTACACAGACTAACAACGAGTCTGGCTACAGTGTTTTGAATCAGTTGCAATCTAGACATTAGCTTAACTGAAAGACCCGGTTTGGAGGCTTTGACGTAGTCCATCCGAGGAACAGTACTCTTGAAATGGCCAGTATGTGGACAGTTTTTTTTTTTAGTTCTGTCACAGACCACAAAAAAACACCTCCCCACACACCGGCCCTTTCGAGCTGGGCTATTCGGCAATTCAGATTGTCCAAAAGGCCAGTCCAACCCTGCCTGGAAACTACACAGTCTTCCACAATGTTAGCTCGATGTTTTTGTGGAATTACTGTCAAGCTCTTCTTTAAGAGCTTCAGTTAGAGAGAGCAGGCTTGTACTACTGAGGTTACCTGCGCTTCCAAAGAAATGTGTCTAATTGGAAGTTGTGTTTTTTACAACAGTCATGCAAGGTTTTTTTTTTTAATATTGGGCCATACTTTGGCATTCTAAAGGGCCAAAATTTCAGTTTCGACAGCATTTAGTTTGGGCAAGATTTTACTAATCAAAGAATGGATTGCTGACAAAAATGGATAGAGAAGAGATTGAACTTCATCAGTGGGTGGTCAAATAAAAAAAACGAATCAGGTTAATAAATGGCTGTATGTAGCTATTAAAAAAATAGGGACAACCACGAGCCTTGAGGGAACTCACACCATGCTTTGTTATATTTGAATGTAAAGACATGCACTGAAAAAGATTGACTGTAGTTCGCAAGAAAAGAAGTGAACTAGGCTAGTGCAGTATGCCTGAGGCCGGCATCAGCAAAATGGCAGATCAGAATTCTATCATTGAAGGCTTGCTGTGAGGCCAGAAGAATAGGACCTTCCTGTTGTCCTTTGCCCTGGAGTATCCTTCGATCATTTAGAGTAGAGAACAATACATTCTCTGTACCAATATCAGGCTGAATGCCGTTTTGAGTGATGGCCAACCAATTGTTTTGCTCAAAATTGTTGGATAGCTATTCGGCTAACTAGTTTCCCAATCTTTGATACACTGGGTAGAAGAGAAATGTGCCTATAGTTTAGCTCAGGGGGGATCCAAATGTAGGACCTTATGTAGAGTTTGGCGGACTGGTTACTCCATCACAAACGTGAGGGATATCCCATCCACCGTATTCCGATCTCCAGAGGCTATAATGGGACCGTAAAGCAGCTGACAGGATATCCGTCATGTTTGTTAAGGAGTAACCCCCTCTGGCAAACTTTAAATCAGGCCCTAAGGTTCTTTAATAAAGAAATCTTCTCACTTCTTTGGGATGTGCCCAGAGACAAAAGAGTGGTTAAAGATGACTTTGAGAAGGGTCACTTTTATCTCTGCCATGTCGTGGTGGACTTTAGGACAAACATCACTTAATGGATCCAGATTTAATGGATGTCAAAAGTAAAAGGTGAGTGATTCCAGAATATCAGAAACAGAATCAATTAAGCACTCTTCTTGCAACTCAGAGGGGTTAAAATCGACCTTCAAAAGGATTTGAAATAAATATTTTTTATATTTATTTATAGAAACTGAATCTTATTTCTAAAATAAGAAGATATTCTGTCACATGGTCCTTGGGAGCGGGAAGTACACTGACTCGCAGGGAAAATAATAAGGTCACTAACTATTATAAACACAGCCCAGATAGAAATAGAGGCCTCTTAGTGTAGATTTTCATAGTGGGGAATCTTTGATTGATGAAGACAATTCTTATAAATATACAGTTAAGAGTTATAGCCAAGTAGCATGGAACCATCATAGGCCAGCTGCTATTTCCTTTGTGACTGCCTGGCCCTCAATTTTTGAACTCTAAGGTCTGCTGTGAACCGTCAACAGAAGGGCATCTTACATATGGCCTGTCTGGAAAGGAGGAGGCCAGAAATGATCTGAAATAAGAGAAACACTCTTCCGGATCTTACAGATAACCATATGTAAGAAATTGGATTATAATTTGGGGTGACTAATCACCTCAGGGAATAATCCCAACCCTTGTCTGGCTGAAAAATAAAGACACTAAATTAACCTGGCAGCAACACAACCCCCTGGTAGCTGTGACACAGAACAGACAGGCTTAGAACAATTTTTAAAGTATTTATTAAGTCCCAAAACAGTAATAACGTAAAAATAGAGTAAAATGTAATAAACAAAATGACACCAAAATGATTAAAAGCCAGTAAAGGGAACTAGAGATAGGTTTAAAAAAATCTTTAACTAGATATAGCACCAAGAAGGACAAAGCACCAGTGATAGTCCTGGTTGGCAGTAGCCCAGTTCATAGGTGCAATTTGAGGCTGATTGCAACAGAGCGTTGGTCGGAAACTCCAACCAGGTCCTGGTCAATGATTTTATCTCCTGACGTAGTTCTGTAAGTCGGAATCCACCATAGGAATACACTTTTAAAACCCTCCAAGACCTCAGGAAAGGAACTTGAAGACTCTGTGTCTCAGGCAGAGGCCAACATCGGGGTCCAGCCCAGGTCTAGTTACCACTGGTCAACTGGGCAGTTGCAAGAAAGGCCTCTTGAAGCTTGTTGTATCCGGTAGCTTGAACAGGAGGTCAGTCTTATGATCGCTGGAGTCCACTTTGTTGTCCTGAGTACAAGAATGAAAATGTCCAGACCTTCAGAGCTCTTCTCTGCTCACAGACAGCAAGTCCAGTCCTCTTCTGTTCATCTTCAGGTCCAGCAGCATTGTTAAATGGGTGCCTGGAGATGCCACATTTATACCCGTCATGAGCCAGGTAGTGGGAATGACTCCTGAGCACATGCTAACCAATGGGGTAGAAGTTTGCAGGCCAACCCTAGCAACTTTGAACATTTTTAAGATGGCAAAAGTTGTTTGCTACTCTAAACTTGGGCTCTGTGGGTTGCTGACGTGTATGTGTGGGGAATGTACTATGGTAATCCTAATGTCCACCCACACATAACACTAAAACCCACCCAGTTTGAAACAGCTGTTATGCCCACAATAAACCCAGAGACAGACATCTAGTGGGACAAAAGCAGGGTTTTCTCTCAACCAGACAGTGGATACACAAGAATTGTCTTAGCGCCCTGTTTCCTTCATTTCAAGTGCAGCCCAAGTCTTGTATGTCATAATAGCAGACCTGTCAAGCAGGCTTCGACACGTCAGCATGATCTGACACTGTAATGTTAGAAAGGATGCTCACAGCTCCTACCCTTCTGCTGAGCTCAACAAAGTCAACCCTGTGCATTCACGTCGACCTGTCGACCACAGTGACCTATTGTGTAGCTTATGGGAGGAATTTCAAACCTAATTCACACCTATTCAAATGTTAACTACTACTGGGAGAAGTTGGAGAGTAAATGAAAATTAACCTCCAGCAACTTCAGGCAGGGAAAAGGTAACTTTCTAAAAAATTACTTTTCCTTAATATTCATCAAGATTTTGACTTCACCATTTAATTGAATTTTAATTACTTTAAAATAATAGTTGTTTCATTAATTTTCTAGCTGTCCCATTCATGAGATACAATATCAATATATGAATGCATACTTTGATTGTCAGTGTATGACAGCAAGGCCTGCCACCATGAACACAGTGCTTGGGTTCTAGTCACTGTAAGGATATGTTAACATTGAATTTCTACATGTCCTACTTGTAAATACCATGCACCATGCCTTGTGAGCTACAAGGCCTACAATGGGGTGAATTATCTATATTTAAAAGGGAGGTTTGACCTATCAAAAGCGTTTATCTTGACCAGTCGAATTATAGTTTTAAATTTGCCACAGTCAGGCTACAGTGGTGGGCCTGAAGACATGTTTACACGGCCATATTAATGGATGGCATATAGGTGGTATTTAATTTACAGACCTTAGGTACACTTTGTGCTATATGTTACAGACCTGTAAGAAAGTTAAATAAACCAGTTAGGACTATGCCATTTTGACAATGTCAAAAGGGGAGCAGATGATCTTTGCTACTACTTAGCAGGGGTAAAGTGCACAGAGGTCTAAAACCACCAAAAGTATAGGGCCCACCAAAGGCAAACAATCCAGGTGACCTTGCAGATTAAGCAGATTTCCTACAGCATTTTCATCCAAAATATTTGAGGGCTCCAAGATATTCATCTTCTGCCAACATCAAGATGGGGTTGATCTTGTTCAGGCCCTGACAAGCTTGTGGTCTGCTGGGTGTAGCGTGTGAAATACTACAAGAAAACAATCTATCCAACCCATAGGGCTAGCTGAGCTAATCTTAATGAGAATTCAAAATTTTTAAATTTGGTCAATAATGTGATCCTCTATTTGTGTGTAAGTTGACTGACAAATTACATAAATACCAAATTTGACATCAGGTTAAAAAGGCATGAGTTGGGCTGGATTGAAGAGAATCAAACTGGAGATTAAAATCACCAAGGATAATAACGTGGGAACAATTAGGCAACAACCAACTTGCAACTTCAGAAAAACTTTTCTGAAATCTGGCAGGTGAGCCTTTTGCAACAGACCCTAAACCATTAATATTTGGCATTCCTCAGGGCTCTGCTTTGAGCCAAACACTATTTAATGTCTACATGACTCAGTTGGCAGTCCTAGTTGAATCCTTTGGCATTCAGTTCGTATCCTGCTCTGATGACACACAGATTCTTCTTACCTGGGACTGTAATACTCCCAGTGCCCAGAATAGATTTGAAGTGAGTCTGTCAGCAGTAGTTCAGTGGATGCACTTGAGTAATCTTCAATGCAACATTAGTAAAACCGAAATATTAGTCTTTGGCATCCCTCCTCCACTTGGGTTGGTGAATTTTGACCCATTTCTGCCCCATCTCCTCCTAAACCTGGCATGTTCTTAGATTACCTTGGAGAGAAGCTTGAAAGCAAATTATCCTTCAGCTGCCAGGTGTACTTTGTGGTACTTGGGTGGTTTGGCCTTCTTAGGTCCTAAAAAAAGTTTTTATTTCTGCTTCCTTCTCATTGCCAGAAGATGCTAATACATGCCCTTATAATCTCATGGCTGGACAGTGCCAACCCTCTGTCCTGGGGGTCTCCCAGCGTACCAACTTAAGAGACTCTAGTTGGTGCAGAACACTGCAGCCTGACTCCTACTAAGTCTCATGAAAAACATCCAAATTCATCAGCACTTTAAAGAACTTTACTAGTTGCTGGTCCATGGGAGAATTCAATTCAAGGGTCTTGCACTGGCCCACAGAGCCTTCTATCAGTCATGTCTCCATTATCTGGCTAATAGACATATGCACTACCTTCCAGTAAGAACTCTGCATTCCTCTGATGCCCTGTTAGTTACTGTGCCAAAATGCAAAAGGAAGAAATGGGGTGGCACCTCTTTCTCAGCTCTCACCACTTCTGGCTGGAATGCTTTTCCCTTTTACTGCAGCCCACTAAAGATTAAGTTTCTTTCAAATGTAGCCTTAAAACTTGGTTGTTCAATCTGGCTTTCCAATAATCTCTCCTGACTAATGGTCAATGAACACTGATATGAGTAGCTGAGCACTTTACAAATAACTATGATTGATTGATTTTAAAGTCATCATGAGTTTTAGCTTTGTATGTGGAGTTATCTGTTTTTTAAATTAATTAAGGGATTGTGGGCTGTTTCACTCACCTGGAGAACATTCGAGGCTCGTACTCATGACACTTCTATCTGGCTGTGGTTTTAGATTTTAGACATTTAAGCATGTTTTCACTTTGTTTCAAACTCCCTTTTACTCACCTTACAGCGCCGCCCTGTACTCTGTGGTCCTCTACTTGTTTCTGTAAAGAGAGCACATATCAGCCATTTTTTGGTTTCGCTTGCGCAGCGCTTGTGCTGTGCTTGTGAAATTTATTGTTAATGAATAGAAAAAGCCTTGCTTTTCATAGGTTCCTGTGCTTGCCACTAACTTTTCCTCCATTTCTAGTGGCTGTAACAGGCTATTTCCTGTTCTTCTTCCTGTGTTTGCTCTCATCAGTGTCCCAATGCTCAAGTACTGTTTTCATCTGCTTTGGAACTTTTTTAAATACACTCATGCCTTTAACAGTTCAGATTAAAGGTTCGTGACACTGGCATTTCCATTAGGAGGCTTAAAAGTTTTCTTTCACCATCCAGTCCCATCCAGTGTCTTTCATTTGTTTCTCTTCTTATTGATTCACCCCACATTGTAACTTTCATTTTTCTTCCCGAGGCTTGGAACGCATCGGTCACCAAGCCTCACTTTCAGCCTAGAGTCCTGCCCGGGTTTTGCATGCAACAGCACCACCAGAGAGACACTTGGGGGAGAAATGCTGATCGGGGCTTCGTACTCACAGAGATCACTCAAGCCAGTCAACATCCTTCTGCATTTTAAAGGCGCACCCTCGTTCTCTGCCACTTCATAAAAAATAGGCTACGCTAAACCTCCACTAAGACTCTTGGCAGTCGCTTTTCTGCCACAAAGCTTGGTCCGCGTTTTCTGTTGGCTTGCACTGGGAGGAGCAGTATATCAGGCCACAGCGGCTGCTTGGGTGCTGCATATTTTGGAAGGCCTCCCTGCTCGTGTTCAGAGCGGCTGCTTTGTGGCTGCGTGTTTTTGAAAGGCTCTCTGCATACATGCATCTTGCAGCTTGCATATGTCATAGTATATAGGACTTTCAGGAATCACGCTATGGTTTCCTTCCTAAACACACGGGACAGGTTTATGGAAACGTGGCCACACATTTTCAAGTTTAACAGCACCCCTTTCAAATGTGCACCGCAAACCCAATTAAAAATTGAGACCTGCAGTCACAAATGCACAAATGCAGCTTTCATACACATTGGCTCCCATAAGCCACATGGATGGTAGGACAAGGATGCCTTTTTGCCAAATGAGACCATTTTATAATGGACGACACGGAAACCACTACATTTTTGAGGACATTTAGTCCTATCTTTGTCACTTACAGCACTCTGTTTCTAAATAGATGAGTACTAAACACAATATCAAAGGAGCACACACTCAGTGGCACTCTCCATCTTTCCGCACACCAGGTAAACTTCACCATACTTTTCGGGGAATTTCTCAAATAACATGAAGCCCTTTATGATTTTCACAAAACACGCTGAAAGTTTAGTGGGCACCTTTTAAAACCAGGGGATGGAAGTTTTACATTCATGTTAATTTGTGAGACACAGACAAAATTTCAATTAAGGACAGTGACCTTTGCATGAACTACATACAGACTGTTGTTTTAGTTCTCAGTCCCCGTGTAATGGTTTTTCGTGAAAACCTTACGGTATGACAAGAAGCACAATTAAATATCTATTTTTGAATTCACCCACAGCTTTTACATGTTTAATTTCCATTGGGGGCCCCGCAGAGAGCTGGACGCAGTCCAGTCTTTCCGGGGGGAGCTTTCGGGCCGGAAGATGACGGCCTGGGTTAGGATAGGCTTGGGAGGGGGCAGGGGAGGGTCTTAGGGGTACATTATAAAAGGGGTTGGGGGTGGAACGATCTGCCTCTTTGGCGCTGGCTGCTACGCTGCACGAAGTTTGGCCGATCGTAGGAGCGGGTAGGAGGTCATTTCTATTAGCGCTTCGGGCATTGAATCATGGCCGCAGGCCAAGATTTAGAGGCTATTAGGGCCGCGCTTCGCCTCCTAGGCGAAGCCGGCCGAGGAGACCTGCTTAGGCCTGGTGTCCTTGACCAGGCATGACGCGCGTGCCTCGAGTGGCATCACAGGGGGTGGCAGCGGCAACCGCCGCTTGCCTTTCCCCCCGGGTAGAGACTCCAAAAAGAAATTGAAAAAGGGGCGGAGACGCAGCACGTCCACCCCCCTTCCCGTTTTTATAGATGGGGGCAGTAGAGGGAGCCTCGAGGGCAGAAGCAGCTGGGAGGTGAGGCCTTGGGGGTAGGGGGGCCATCTGTGGATGACACAGGCCCTCTGGCTCAGGTTTCCGGGCAGGGGGACCTTCAAACTCAGGACAAACAGGGGGAAGAAGACCCCTGGGGACTGGAGCAGCCCCTGGACCATACTTTGGCTGGGGCCCCAGCCAAAGGTCAAAAAGGGGGTAAGGGACAAGGACTGGGGGGCCCAAAGGCAAAGAGGGAAGGTGCTGGGGTGGGGGCCCCTGGGGCAGCGGGGCCAGGCAGAGCTGAGGCATCTGGCATAGGGGAGGGGGTTCAGGCAGAAGAGGGCAGTGGGGCTAGCGGAGGGGGGTGATGGCACGGCACCCCCTTGTCACAGATTGGGCGTCCCTGGATATAGAGGCCAGGATACAGGAACAGTGCAAATTGGTGACGGAGACAGAACTCCGGTGGGCCAAGCTGTGCAGGGAGAGGGGGAAGGCTGAGGGGAAGTCCAGGAAGGCTAATGGAAAGTCACCTGGGGTTGGAGGGGGCCAGGATGAAGGGCGTAGGGCAGAGAAGGGTAGTTAGGTGTGGATTCCACATGAGCAGGAGGCAGGGCAGGAAGCTAGTGCGGCTGGTGGGCCTGGCAGCGTGACAGCAGCATCTGGCGCATACGGCCAGGTGCAGCGCGGAAAGTCAATGACAGCGGCAGAGGCTGGCAGAAATGTGGTGAAGCCAACGGGGCACAACACGGCCTCAGGACGTTGGTCGGAAGCGATTGAGGGGTCTTCGACGGCCTTCTCTACACCGTGGGATCGCATGAAGCACACGTCTGGTTTGCACCATGGGTGTTTCTGGTTGGATGATGAATATGGTATGGCAAATACAACTGTTGCTGATGACGGTATGGGTGTGGATGAGGAAAAAATGATTGAGCTGGATTATGAGGAGGACCTTGACAAGTGGGAAGAAGGTGAACTGTGGGAGAAAGAGGTGAGCGCAGGACCAGGGAAGGCGTAGGGGTGCAGGAGTGGCGCAACACCCTCTTCAGTTCATGTTTTGCAGGCTTCAACAAGGACAAGAGGTCTCCCGCAAGGATGGAGGCAGGCGTAGACCAAGGCTGGAGGCCGCAGTGGCTGGTCGTGGGGTTCAAGGAAAGGGAAAATAGTGGGCACC
Source organism: Pleurodeles waltl (assembly GCF_031143425.1). Classification (NCBI taxonomy): domain Eukaryota; kingdom Metazoa; phylum Chordata; class Amphibia; order Caudata; family Salamandridae; genus Pleurodeles; species Pleurodeles waltl. Next base: position 739,103,680 of record NC_090445.1, on the reverse strand, counting down.
ATCGGGTGAATGGAAGGATAAGGCCGGTGCAGCACAATACAAATCTATTGGTGTGGGGGAAGATTCCATACACGTGCAGCCTGCTACAGGTGCGGTAGAGGCAGGCGGGAAGGAGAAAAGGGGAGATGAGGCAGCGGCACAAAGCAAGGACGGAGATGCAGAGGCTTGTGGGGAGAAGGCAGAGGAGGATAAGGGGGGCTGGGTCATAAGAAGATGCTCCCATACATGGGTCTCGCTATGCCTTTGGGTTCACATGTCGCTGGCAAGACCAAGGCGAAAATATGAAAACATGAATACACAGATGTTTTTAAACTATTGCATAGGGACATCCAGGCGAAAGAATGGTCCAAGGAAGAAGAGTGGGAATTGGCGAGGAGGCCACGTGTTCCAATTACTATGAACAACTGGACCTCTGCCTTTTTGATCTACGCCAGTATATACTGTGAGAAATATATTGACAGGGCCATTGCCATGTTTAAATATATGGACATTATCCGGAAAGCCCAACTGCACTTTGGGGGGTTTGCATGTGTAAATTACGATGAGGAGTTTCAGCCCCAAGTTAGCATAAACCCTGAGAAACCTTAGGGGGATGTGGATTCGGAGCTGTGGATGCAATGGATGGCATCCTTGCATTCTGCGTCCTCCACCCACACAGCTAGTTGTCTCCCGGTAGTCTATAAGCCGTTTCAGCAGCGTCCCGCTCCGGGGGGGCAGGTATGTCTCAGAGGGTGCGGGTATCTGCCTCAGGAGCGTGTTGGAATTTCAACAAGGAGTTTTGCTCCAGGCACTGATGTAAGTTCAAACACAAGTGTTCCAAATGTGGGGGAAAACACCCGGTCATGCAATGTTTTTCCCTCCCCAGCCGAGCAATGGAGGTCTACCAGGGGTCGGGGGGACAAGGACCTACTGGGCCAAAGGGCACCTACTCCAATTAGGTTGGAGAGGTTACTTCATTGGTTGCGTGTGTACCAAAATACGGACACAGCGCTGAAGTTGGAATGGGGTTTCAGAGATGGTTTCCGAGTAGGATATCAGGGACCAAGACAAAGGAGATGTCCGCTAAAGCCATGCCGGAGGTGGTGGCATCGAAATTGAGCAAGGAAGTGGCTGAAGGTAAAATCTTGGGCTCCTTTCACTAGTGGCCAATGGAGAATTTAATGATCTCACCTTTGGGAGTAGTACCGAAAAAGAACAAGGGAGATTATAGGCTGATACATCATTTGTCATGGCCGGAAGGGGCGTCGGTGAATGACATCATCACGCAGGAAGATATCAAAGTGGTATACGCCACAGTGGATGATGCTATTAGGCTCATCCGAAGTTGTGGAAAAGGGGCAGAACTAGCCTAGGGTGACATTAAGGCAACTTTTTGGCTGCTCCCCATTCACTTGGATGATTTTTCTTTGCTGGGGATGCAGTTAGGGGGGGCTATTTATGTGGACAGGGTACTTCCCATGGGGTCTGCGATTTCTTGTGTATTGTTTGAGGCTTTTAGCACCTTCTTGCAGTGGGTTTTTGTTCAGGTCACTGGGCACTGGACGGTGTCACACTATTTAGATGATTTCCTGTTTCTAGGTACAGCACAGTCGGGCTCGTGTGGCAAGGCTCTGCGGCAGTTTGAGTGGCTGGCTATGGATTTTGGGGTACCTTTGGCCCTGGAAAAGACGGAGGGCCCGAGTTGCATTTTGACCTTTTTGGGCATTGAACTGGACACAAAAGAACTCATAGCGCGCCTGCCAGCGGCAAAGGTGGAGGGGATTCTGCTATTTTTGAGGGGGATCAGGGCGAAGCATAAAATCCAATTGCGAGTGGTGCAGCAGCTGCTTGTTTTTCTGAATTTTGCATGCAGAGTGGTTGGTATGGCAGGACATTTTGTAGGCGTATGGGTTTGGCGATGTCAGGTGCATCTCTACCACATCACAGGATTTGTCCCGGGAAGACATTAATGTATGGGACCTGTTTTTGATGTAGTTCAACGGCGTCTCCATGTCTTTTCAGGAAGATGACACGGTTTGGCAGGTGCAGATTTTTTCGGACACGGCAGGAGCAGCTGGTTTTGGACTATTTTGGGATGGACGCGGAGACATGGCCGGCACAGTGGTTGAGGCAAGGGAGGAGCATTGCATTTCTGGAATTCTTTCCTCTGCTAGTGGCATTGGCGGTGTTGGGGGATGCGCTGGTGAACAGGTCAGTGATGTTTCACGTTGATAATTTGACGGTGGTTGAATTGGTGAACAGACAGAGAGCTAAGGATCTGAGGGTGCTGCGGTTGCTCAGGATGTTTATGTTGCGTTGCCTAACTTTAAATATTATATTTAAGGCTGCGTATATTCCTGGGGTAAACAACTCTATTGCAGATTCCCTGTCTCGTTCGCAGTGGCAGCGTTTCCGGCAGTTGGTGCCCGGCGCAGAGGAACACAAGACAGCAGTCCCGGCAGACATTTGGGAGTAGGGCATGTGACAGTCATGCGACTGGTAGAGAGGTCACTAGCGGATTCAACCCTCAGGAGTTACCGACTGGCATTGGTGGAATTTTTGGATTTAGAAGTTTACAAGGGGAAGTTTTGGAATCAGGAACAGGGAACTCTAGAGACCAGGGTGATGCGTTTTGTGGTGTTTCTGATTCGGAAGGGGCTATCGCCCGCCACGATCGAGGGAAAGTTGCCAGGACAGTCTTTTTATGGAAAATTGTTTTTTTGATGGGATCCGGCAAGGAATGATATCTTGGGCAAGATGTTGAAGGGGTGGGGGAGAATTCACACAGGAGCTATTACAATTTAGTTACTCTTGGAGATCCTACACATGTTGCCAGTTTGCTGTTTTAATGCAAATGAAATGGCATTGTTTCGTTCATGCATGATATGGATGTTTTTTGGTGCGTTTCGTGTGTCTGAACTGTTGGGGGTGGGAAAAGGGGTCAGTTTGAAAATAAGTGAGGTTCATCGTCACAGTGAAAGGTTGGGTGTCTGGTTGCGGCACTCGAAGACAGATCAATTGGGTAAGGGTAAGTGGATATGGTTGGAACAAGGGGGAATGTCAGAAGCATGCCCAGTACGAGAATGGGACATGCTCAGGGAAGCCAGGTTGGACACAAGGGATAGTGTGTTTATTCATGAGAATGTACAAAGGTTACATCTTTTCAGCTTTTGTCTTTAATGAGAATGAGTTTGAGACGTCTGGGTAGACAGGCGGGAAACTTCGGTACTCATTCTTTTAGGATTGATGCAGCGACGGAAGCTGCCAGGTTGGGGTGGGTTTGGGGTAGGATCAAGCACATTGGTCGTTGGCGTTCAAAGTGCTGTGAGAGATATGTAAGGGCTTGAACAGTTGAGGGGACGGGTACAGAAATTTGGGGGTAGATAGTGCTTATTAAGGGGTGACGTTGTAGGAAGGGTGAGGGGGTTGTTTTCCTTCCTGACATTTGTTTATTTTTCTAGGTTGCGTGAGTGGCCTGGAGAATCATAAGGCGATCACGTGGTTGGCCAGACATTCTTTCATTCATTGGGCAGCGAAGTTCGGGAGAGACAGGTCTATGGACGATCTTTGGGACTCTCGAGCAGCAGGCATGAAGTGCTGTGGTGGGGAAAGAGTGGCATGAGGTGGGGCAATTTGCTTCCTTTTATCACATCGATTTTACCAACATGAGGATGTCTTGACGTATTGGTTTTACATCTGGGAGAGAACCACCTGGTGCGTCTCTCTGGGCTCACCCTTCTGCAACACATGCAACGTGATTTGGTACTGATGAAGCGCAACATGCATAGGACTTGCTTAGTATGGCGGAATTTGTGCCAAGAAGGAAATGGCAGGGAGCACAGAAACATGGGGCCATTGAGAGGGCCCGGAGGAAGGTCAATAGGGCAATGAAGATGTTCTTCTGGGTGCAGGGCATTAAGGTATTGACACAAGAAGGGTTAAAAGAAGAGGAGCAGGTGCTTTTCAGGGACGACGGTGTGCATCTCTCGGACATGGGGAATGCACATTATTTGATGGAATTGCGCTTCATGCTAACTTGTGGGGGGAAGATTTTAGGGTTGTGCAAACACTGAAGAGGCATGAAGAGTTGCAGTAGGTTTGCTGGTGGGGCAGCATAACGCCAACTGAGTTTGTGCTGGGTGGCAGTAGATGGGGGAGGGTGGAGAGTCAGATGCGGGCTTGTCCACCCTTCCAGGGGGGGGGGGAGAAGCAGGTGAAGGATGACTGACTGGGGGGAGGCCACAGTCAGGCAGGGGGTACGAAGAAAAGGGGATGTGTGGGAATGAAAGGGGAAATTGGGTGAGCAAGGATACGTAGTGGATTGAAATGAGGATATACAAAGGGGTGTTACAAGTTTTAAGACAAAGTTATCATTCAAGTTATGGTTATACTTTTGTGTATCATGATAAGCAAACCTGTCCTAATAAATGGCCTTTCACACTATAACTAAGGGTGTCAGAGTCTATGTCCCGATGGGGGCCCCGCGGAGAGCTGGATGCAGTCCAGTCTTTCAGCTGGAGCTTTTGGGCCGGAAGATGATGGCCTGGGTTAGGATAGGCTGGGGAGGGGGCGGGAGAGGGTCTTAGGGGTTACTATAAAAGGGGGGGGGGGGGTGGAACGATCAGCCTCTTCGACGCTGGCTGTTATGCTGCGCGAAGTTTTGCCACTTGCCAGCCCTACAGGTAAACAGGGGTGAAGGAGGGGTTTGAAGGCAGTCAGGCGAGGTTGGAAGGGTGGTTATGCCAGTTTTATACCAGGTAGCTTGGTGCGGGCAGGAGATGGGGGAGGGTGGAGAGTCAGATGTGGGCTTGTCCACCCTTCCAGGGGGGAAAAAGACGCAGGTGAAGGATAACAGATTGGGGGGAGGCCCGAGTCAGGCACGGGGTACGAAGAAAAGGGGATGTGTGGGAATGAAAGGGAAAATTGGGTGAGCAAGGATACGTGGTGGATTGAAGTGAGGATGTACAAAGGGGAGTTACAAGTTTTAAGATAAAGTTATCATTCATGTTATGGTTATACTTTTGTGTATCATGATAAGTAAGCTTGTCCTAATAAATGGCCTTTTACACTACAACTAAGGGTGTCAGAGTCTATGTCCCGATGAGCATCAGACTAATGAGGCGCACGCCTTGATGTTTATGTTTCTTTTTCATACGTGTATGGTGGTGTTGTGACATGCTTTAACCGACATGCTGCACATTTGCCTTTCTCAATAAACAAATCATAACACTGTAACGAAGTTTCAGTAACATCTTGCACAACGGCTCACCAAGCTACAACTTACAACAAAAAACAGCGTATTATTTAATCACATAGGCGAAGCCCAATGCATTTATCAATGCTTGTTCCTCCTGGTGGTCATCGAAAGGACCATTTTCTGCAGGTGTGTGCTATACTTGTCCGCAGTGCTTAATTTGTAAATAAAAAGGTGCTGGTGCCCAAAGCCCTCCTCTTAAACGCGGCTGCTTCAATTAAATGTGTGAACACGGAGGCGGCGCAATCCTGAAGCCATCTCAGGCCTCTTCAATCTATATAAAGCCACTCCCTGTCCTTTCAGCTCACTCTAGGAGCTTTCTACTTTCTCCCATTGTGACGCTTTTTCGTTTTTCCGTCCCTCCGTCTGTCCCATATGTCTTTTGCTCGCAGCAAATGCTTGAGGCTGAAGAATAAGCCCCGGCCCTCAAAAATAAGTGCTGGTGCTCAGCACCGGAAACAACAAGCACAAATTAAGCACTGCTTGTCCGGTATTGGTTGATTCTATGACTTACTTAAAGTATGTCAAACTTAGCTTGACGTCAGTTGTCATCTAATGACAGGTTTTAATGCTATCCTTTGTTTTATCTTTGTATCAAGACTACGTTTTTATAAATCGTTAAGATAGGGTGGGCTGTGTTTCACTCGCATGGAGAATCCTTGAATCCTCGCACTCCTGAATGTCCCCCGCCCTTGGTTTTAGATTTTTGCGTACTTAAGCACGCTTGCACTTTGTTTCAAACTCTCTTTTACACACTTTTTAACGCTGCAGTGCACTGCAAGGGCTGCTACTCATTTCTGTCGAGAGACTGTGGACTCTTAGTGGACATCTAGAGACGTCATTTTCTGCAGGTGCGTGATCTAGTTGTCAAGAAAGGAGTGAGTCTGCCACAACCCATGCTTGATTAAATTACCTATTTAAAGTAGGTTGCAGCGCGCACCCGCAGCAATTGTGCGCAGCAGGTGAGCAGCTGGCATGCCAAAGGTGCACCAAATGCAAGTACGTCTGCACCCACCCGCATCTGTTCCATGGAAGGCACCAGCTCCTCTGCTCGTTTGTCATAGAGTAAAGTAGACAGTTTAGCTTCTTCGAGTGGGGATCTATTAAAACCTAATGCTAATAGGGAGAGTTGCTGCACATTTTTCTTTGGGGAACAAAAGGTATTTATTGTAATGAGTGCAACTTTAGTTTAAAACTCAAAGCCTCTCACTCAACAGACCATGGCCCATGTCCATAAACCGTGCTGTTTTGGTTGGGGACAGTAAGGTTCCCATTTCTATGAGATGAGCATAGCCAACAAGGCTTTTATAGCCTTCCTTGTGAGTTCCTGAGCCCCTACCGAAACATAAACTGCATATCTCAGAACTCCTTAAAAACAATAGTTTAAATGCTTTGTTTCATACTGAAATATGACTGCGTCCAGAGTCAAACCCTGATATATGTCAGTCAGTACCACTGTCTTTCACAGACAAGAGAAAATACATAAACTTGGAGGTTGGATTGCTGTTATAGTCTGAGTTGGTTTTCATTGTTAGACCTTCCAACTTAATCACTTGAAGGGAGCAGAAAGCTTTGGTAAGACTACCTTCTATATGGTTTTGCTCTATCAGTCCCTGGCTCACAGAGCAGATCTTTTAACCTTCTGAGTGGATGCTATCTATCCAGCAGTATCAAAATGTGCCAGTTTAATGGCATTGGGCGTTTTAACCTGGATGTGGCCTCAGAGAAAGTAGGTCAGGTCTTTGTTGACACTTGCCAGACACTCAATATGTGTCAACTGGTCAAGGATGCTGCACATCAAGTATGGCATACGTTAGGTACCATGTTCTCTAATCTCCCACTTTCTGTTGGTAAGCCTCCCCTCTAGTGTGATCTGACCACTATCTGGTGCCAACCGCTGGAATTGCAGTGGTAGGAGGAGCAACCTAGGCATGCGGAACTGGGGGGGGAGTCAGAGTCTGGAGTAAAGCCATTCCATCTGACTTCTCAAAATTCCTAGAGAACACGCAAACCACTTTGTCTGACAATGCCATCCATGCCGCTGAGCCTTTAAAATCCTGGTTACTCAAGGCCAGTAACTCCTTAGCCCCGATCAAATGTATCACTGTGAAACGCAAAGGCCCTTCCACTTCTTGGTTCACTTCATAACTCTTGTTGCTCAAGAAACATAGCAAACATCTGGAGTGGAAATGGTACTCAAACTATTGCCAGATTAATAAGAATCTCTACAAGACAGTCTTAAAAGCATATCATATGGAAATCAAGAACGCCCAATGTACTTTTTATACCCTTCAAATTAATGGGGCTGAGAATGCATCTAGCTAGATCTTTAAAATTACAAATATATACATATATATCTATATATATAGCTATATATATATATATATATCTATATCTATATAGATATATATATATATATATCCCAAGGCTAGCATTCAGAGTATCCCTGCCTTGGTGGTTCTTTTTTCTTGCTTCGAAGATAAAAAAGATTAAAGATTTAAACAGCCCTTCTTTTAGCCTAGAATTCTGAACCTATCCCCGTAGTGGGTGAGGTACAGGAACCAACTGTTACTGCTGGATGTACCCTGGACTTATTTGACACTTTGTATCCTACTCAAACCAAACAAGTTCTCTCACATTGTAAATGCGGTTCATCTAGCAACCCTGGCCCAGCCATCTTTCCTTGTCTCTTTTGCAAAAGGCATATTGCCATTCCTTATGCAGTTCTTCAACAGTTCTCTTGGAACTGGGGTTGCTCCTTCCAGTTGGAAAAGAGCTAAAGTACTCCCTCTGTTGAAGAACTCATCCAATGATGGCTTCATCCTGTTAAACTTTCACCCTATCTGTCTCCTTCCAGCCTTTACAAAAATGCTGGAAAAGCTTGTTAATTCCCAGCTATCCAACTATTTGTAAGTGAACAATCATTTACATTACACACAATCGGGCTTTCGCCTGCAGCACACTGCAAGACTGCCTTGCTTATGGTAACTGAAGTCATTAAGTTCACTTTGGACGAAGTTAAGGGTGCCGTACTAATTTTGCATGATCTATCCACGGCATTCAACACTGTCTCCAATCCAGTTCTCCTCCAGCACATAACAGAGTTAGGTATCACAGAGCTGGCCTGGTGACGATTAACATTTGTTTGGGATGGGAGAGAGGTGGACATTTGGTTGGCTCCATACTTGTCATCCAGTAAGCAGTTACCATTCTCATTGCCACAGAGCTCTTGGCTCAGACCTACATTGTCTGACATCTATTTATCACACCTATCTAAACTCATTGAATCCTGTGGGATGGTTACCGTTTCTTACACGGATGATACCCAGCTGCTCCTTGCATTCGATCTAGCCCTCTCAGACAAATGTTCCATCTTTTATTCGTGTCTAGAAGACACATTGGTTACGTGAGTACAATGTAATGCAGACAAAATAGAGATTATCTTTTTTGGGAAAGAAAGTGAGGAGTGGGTTAACTACTTCTGGCCTAGGGATGGGAGATCCTTCTCCCATGTTAACCTCAGTAGCCAAGAGTCTAGAAGTCTAGATTGACTACAATCTCTCCTTTATTTCTCTGGTCATTTCAGTAGCCAGCCCGCCTTGCCCTGCTGCATTCTATCAGAACATTTCTTGATCTTCTCCTTCTAGCAGGTGCAGGACAGTTTCTATACATTAATAATGTCCAGGGTGGATTATGTTAACATCCTGTATTTGGGTATTCCAGATGAATGGACACAAAAACTCTTACAATACAGAATGCTGCAGTGTACCTCATTTTGAGCACCCATAGACGGGCATCTATCACCAAGCATCTGTATGCACTACATTGGCTCCCTATTAACAAGAGGGTGCTCTTCAGGGCTCTAGCCTTTGTTCACCGGGCCTTCTACAAACATGGCCATTTGTATCTGATTAATCGAATCAAAAAACACCATTCCATCCACAACCTCTGCTCTATATCTGTTTGTCGAGTTAGGGTACCAAATCTTCAGGCTCCCAGGTGCAGTGGTCAATCCTTTTTGGTGCTGGCAAGTAAGGAATGGAATTTGCTTCCCCACTCTTTGAAGGTCATCTCACAAGAACTCTTGTGTAGGAACGCATTACAAACCCATTTTTTTGCCTTAGCTTAGGGCAATGTAGTTGACTGACTTCAGAGTGTCATCAACACTGGGACGCTGCTGAATAGTTCTGTAGTTTATGAATCTCTCCATTTATTCATTCCTCCTTATATCTTAGTGGAAACATAACATTTAAAAGATCACCCTTAAGACAGTATTCATTAGAAGCCGGTGGTTTTCTCTCATTACTAATATAGGCACAGTGTCAACATTGGAAACACCTGATTTATACAATTGATTCGTACTGGATTGGGTATAGGTTCCTGCCCGACCACTCAGACATAGCACTGACAGGCACAGACAGGCTTGCATTTGGTGCACCAGCATGTCTGCTGCATGTCTATGCATCAGCAAACATTAAGTAGGGTCACTGGCCCTTGTCCAGAGTATAGGCGCATGAGCTGGACCGTTATTCCACCAAAATGGCTACCAAGTCCACATGGATATGTGCAAAAACACTGCAGAAAAATAAAAACAACCCCAAACAGTTCCTAAAAAATCCCATGGGAGACAGCAAAACCAGTGACTTCTTAATTAAAAAAAAATGCCCAATTCGTTTTTCAAGAAACACAATATCTAAACATTAAGCTATAAAGAAAGTGTATTTTAACATTTTTCAGTTACCTACATTTGATAAAAACACATTGTTCATTAATCTGCACATTCAAATTCAAAAAAAGAACATCATTATAGAGGTGTATGGAGACTAAGTATATAGGAAGTTTATGTCATTCTTCATCCGCATTTTAATTGGGATGCGCGCTTCAGCGTTGGTTCAATTTTTTGTACGTTTCGATTAAAAAAAATAAACATTGGTGTTTCTTTGGACTGTTGACATTGTATGAGTCATCTGCCTAAATTTGCAAGACAACAGCTGTAGCAGCAAGATCCTGCTCCACAACTTAGGGACAGTTGTGTCCACATTGTGAAAGTTTCACCATCAGGAATTCGGCGCCGAGCTACAGATCTCTGTGTATTTCTGGATCTGGACCTCTAATTTAATCTAATCTGTTAATTTGTAGAGTACAGGCTACCCAGCACTAATCCAAACGAGCATATCGTTATAACCGACCCTCTTGAGAGTTGACGAGAGATAACTATTTGATAACTAGTCATGTCTTCAGAGTCCTCCTAAAAGTGGATTTGGGTTCTATTTGTCACAGTTCAATTGGCAGGGAATTCCACAGTTTAGGAGCTAGGTACTTAACAGAGTGACCATCCCATCTGGTTCTGTAGAGTCTGGTTGCCATATTGAGATGAGGTGGTGGATCTTAGGGACCTTCCAGAATTATACGGCTCGATGAGAGCGCATAGTATCTGAGGTCCCTTTCTATGGAAGGCCCTATGCGTGATGCAAAGTAATTTGAACCATACCCCCTGCTCTATGGGGAGCCAATAAAGGTCAGCCAAGGGCTCCTTGTGGACTGGACAGGTGCCTTGGAATTTTGAAAAGAAGGCAGACAGCCGTGTTTTGGATGGTCTATAACCTTCTTTTGATGTGGTTTGGGGATCCTAGATACAGGGAATTGTGTGGGGTTTCTCGATACAGAAAATTCCTGAGGTCGAGCCGGGAAATAATCAGGGCCTGAATGATGAGTCTCCATGACAGGTGGAGGGGTAGGAGGTCTAACACTTTTCTTAATAGTCAAAGTATTCCAAAGCACTTTGCTTCTAGTGTACTGGCCTGGTATTCCATAGAAAATGTGTCATCTAACCAAACACCCAAACTTTGTATTTTGTTTTTTGGCTCATTGTGGTCCCAAGGCATTCGTACAAGGGAATAACTACCTTCTGGCTTTATTGTTACCTAAGGACCTTATGGTCCCATACTACAGAAAGTGCCTGGGGTGGGAGGGGGGGTTAGACCTGGCATCCTTGGTGTGGTTCCCCAATGACATTTTGCCTTCTAACCTCCTGTTTTTCTCACCTCATTTTTGCTGGCTTTAGGATTCTTGGCATTTTACCACTGCTGAATAGTGCTAAAGTGCAGATGCTCTGTACTCTAAACTTGGTAATATTGGCTTATCCACAATTGGCACATTTAACTTACTTGTAAGTCCCCAGTAAAGTGCAGTATAGGTGCCCAGGACCTGTACATTAAATGTTAGTAGTGGGCCTGCATCCCTGATTGTGCCACCCACTACAGTAGCCTTGTAAACATGTCTCTGGCCTGCCACTGCAGAGCCTCCGTGTGTAGTTTTAAACTGCCATTTCGACCTGTCAAGGGTATCCACTTGCCAAGCCCAAAGCTTCCTATTTATTACAAGTAAGCCACCCGCTCAGGTAGGTCGTAGCCAACCCAAAGGGCAGGGTACAATGTATTTAAAGAGTTGGACATGTACTTTTAAGTTTAATATGTCCTAGTAGTGAAAAAGTATTGCTTTTCACTACTGCAAGGCCTAGCTCTCCCCTAGGGTAACACTGGGATGGCCTTAAACATCTCCAAGTGAAATTCCCAATAGCGAAAAGATAGAAATATGGTGATTGGTGTCTCTGGGCTCACAATTTAAAAACACAACTTATGGTGAAGTTGGATTGTAAATTGTAAGTCTGAAAATGCCACTTTTAGAAAGTTGGCATTTTCTTACTTTAACCATTCTGTGCCTCTGAATAAACATCTGGAGTAGATGACAGCTAGGCTTTGTACATTCCCTCTAGAACGTCACACACAATGGGAGCTTGGGTGTGACATTTGCATCCTGATGGCTCATCACCAGGCTGGTGGGTCTTCCTAGGCTAGATGGGAGGGAGGAACTGAAACACCTAATTAGGGATGTGCCTCTCCTCACACAAAGGGCTGCCTACTCCCCTGTAGAGTGTCTAGAGCCAGAGAAGGAAGGGCAGGCACCTTGTGATCTTCAAAGCCTCTTTGAAGTCTCCCCCACTTTAAAAGCACATTTGGATGTAAGTACTGGACCCCAAAACCCATTTAAATTAGAACTCTTCTGGATTTAAGGACACTCTTCCAGGAAAAAAGACTTCTGTGCTGCCATGAGGCCAGGACGGCAACTCCGCCAACTGCATTGCTGTATTGGCCTACTGCATGGTGTGTGTTGTGCTGTAGGATAGACTGCAACTTTGCTACTTTCTTTGCTGTGTTGGCCTGCTGCTTCTTGTCTGGATGAGAAAGACTAGGCCTATTCTCTACATCCTTGAATCCAAGGCATGTTGGCTTGCCTCCTGTTCTCCTGCAGTCTCAGGCATATCAATGACTGCCTGAAACACTCCTGGTGGTGCTGGACTCTGCCATCTGTGAGTTTTACCTTTGACTGAGGTGCCCCCCTCTAGTCCTGCACCTCAGAGGTGGGTTCTGAAGCTGTTTACTGCAAAACCCGGTGCATTGATCTGACTGCATGAGAAAAATTGACGCATCACTCCTCCAACGCAAAGGCTGCTTGACAACAGCAGATCCACCGTCTACACGACTCGACAACGAAGCTCTGCGCAGCTCAATGATTACACATCGCATTCATGTCATCGGAGTTTACTACCGCTGCAGGACCCAAATGCAAGGCTTGACAACGATGCAGTGACCCAACTGCATGGAAAATATCAATGCATCACCCTTGCATTTGCTCCGCAATGTCAACGCTTGCTCCATCCAAGGTACTGTTTCAGTGATTCCTGCGTGGGTTCTGTAGCTGGCCTGTCTTCGATCACGGTCAGCATAAACTTCAGATTTGCACCGGTCCCTGGAGATTTCAAGTAACCTTTAGACCACTATTGACTTCTAAGCACTTTTTTTAGTTTATTGTTTACAAATTCATATCTCAGCTCCTAATGATTGGATGTTTGATGTTTTGGTCTTGTTTTAGTTATTGTCTATTGTTTCTAAACTGGTGTGGAGTAATTTTTGTGGTATCTTCTATTGTGTTTCTGTAATTAAGTGGCACACAAATGCTTTACACATTTCCCCTTAAGTTAAGCCTGAGTGATGCATGCCAAGCTGCCAGAGAGTTAGCACAGGTTAAATTAGGTTGTGTACCTGACTTATCCTGACTAGGACTGATTTCCTACTTGGACAGGGTGTATACCTCTGCCAACTAGACTCAATTTTTAACATTGGTGGTAGCGATGGCATAAGACTTGTGTTTGTCCAGTACCTTACATTAATTTGGTGTACACTACTACTCACATCCAGACCAATTGAAATCAATTGTCTCTGATCCCCATAGGCATATTATTTTTCTACTCTCTTCAGTTGCAATTTTTAGTTTTGTCAGTTCTCTCTGAGTGCCATTTTTGCTTTTTACTCTAAATCATGCCTCTGGTTGGAGGTTCTGCATCTGCACCTTCAAGGATGGAGTTTGAGGTGGCCAAACTTGCGGGTTCCATGGTGGCCCAGCTCAAGGATTTCTGAAAGGATTTTAGATTTCCTGTAAAGAGCACCACCAGTAAGGTGGAGCTGCAAAAGGCACTGAGAGCTTTAACAGAAGTCCATGCTGCATTAAATGAGACCCCAGAGGAGCATGAGGACAAGGAAGAGCTGGTTGAGGGTGATGATTTGGGCCAGAGTCTAAAAGGAGGTATTGGGCTGCTGTCTGTGGAGGGAGAGAGCAACTTTCTTCCAGGAATGAGGGCCCTTTCAAGGCAGGGAGGAGTGTGTCATCCAAAGACCTGTCCCCAGAGGAGCTGGAGGACTCGGGGAAGAAGTGAAAGTTCAAATTGGAGCTGGCTACACTCAAGTTGGAGAGAGAAAAGGCATAGGAAGAAAAGAAACAGACCTAGAGGAGAAAAGGCTGGCCATGGAGATGGGGGAAGAGCCAAAAGAGATTGGCTCTGTAGGAGAAAAATATGAAGTTGGCTCAAGAGCTGAGTCTGAAAGAGCTGGACATCAAGGTCAGACAGATGAAGTCCAGCAGTGATGGTGGCAGCAATTCTTCTGTGCCCTCTGACAGGAGGGTCCACATACCCAAGGGTCTGGTGTCTGTTTTTGTGGTGAGAGATGACATAGACAGATGGTTTGAGGCCTACAAAAGTTCTCTATAAATTCACTAGGTCCCTGAGGCAGATTGGGTAGCTAGTTTGTGAGAAACATATCCCTAGTGAGGGGAGGAACACTTTACTGGCACTCCAAGGGAGTGATAGGATGAGGTACCCCCCTCGGAGGAGGCCCTATTCAGAAAGTTATGTTTGACCCCAGAGAATTATAAATAGAAATTCAGCGATAGTCAGAAGATTTCCCTACAGACCTGGCTGGATTGTGCGGATTCTGATGGCATGGGACTGGATGGTTGGATGAAGGGCAGTGAAGTAAAAGATTACCAGGGGTTGTACAATGTTTTTGCAAAATAGCACCTGTTTTGACTTTGTTTTCCAAATCTGCGAAAACCCCTTGTTGAAAGTAAGCTCACTGACCCCAAAGAGCTTGCACCTGGGTCCCTTAGAAGGTACCTGGGTAGGATCACGCCAAGGGTGGGCAGGGTCCTCACCAGAAGAAGGAGGGGGGACAAAAAGAGTTATCCAAAGGGCCCCACACTAGTTTTGTGGGACAGGTTTCCCTTCGCCCCTCTGAGAAAAAGAAGAAATGGTCCCCTGAGAAGAAGTCTGCAGGGAAGGCTCCCATGAAGTGCTATGAGTGTCCGCAGGAAGGGCAATACAAGAGAGATGCTAAGTTTTCCAAGCAGGCACAGCCCCCCCTACTTGTGTGCAGTCACCGGGGCTAGCTAGTATGTTGTTTGGGAAGGCGATCGCACCAGATAGCTGTTAGGGAGTGTAGAATTGCCCTTGTATCCCTGGGTGATGGAGAGATAGTACAGATAACCCACATGCCTGACAATACTAGGGAGTACAGTCAGTGGGTGTCCACTAATGGGCAGAGGGTGGAGGCTGTGAGAGACACAGGAGCCAGCATGACAACCATCAGGTGTTACCTAGTATCCTCAGAGCAGGTAGTCCCTTACACGTTCCAACAAGTTGTTGGTGCTGACAACTGTGGGAGCCACTACCCAGTGGCTCTGGTTCCCTTTGAGTGTTGGGGTGGAAGGGGCTGTCAT
The DNA here is from genome assembly GCF_031143425.1 of Pleurodeles waltl. Taxonomy (NCBI): domain Eukaryota; kingdom Metazoa; phylum Chordata; class Amphibia; order Caudata; family Salamandridae; genus Pleurodeles; species Pleurodeles waltl. Next base: position 739,088,334 of record NC_090445.1, on the reverse strand, counting down.
GTCTGCTGAAAGTAGCAGTTAGTCGGTCCATGCCTGTGGATTGTCTGCTGGGCAACAACCTGATGCACACCATCTGGAAGGAGCTCAGGTCACACTTGGAGATGACTGGGTTGCCTGAGTGGGTGTTGCTGACCACACAGTTAATGGTAGCTGGACAGGGTGGTCAAGAGGACCTGGAGCCTGCAAGAATGGCTCAGGTGCGTGCCAAAAAAAGGAAGGGCAAGGGGTGCAGGAAATCCACTCCTGAGATTCCCACTGACCACAAGGGGATGCCCCTGTACCTATAGGGGAAAATGTAGCTGAACTGGGGAACCTGCCTGAGCTGGTCAACTGACAGCAGGAAGGGGGTCTCACCAGGGAGGAGTTCTGCTGCGAGCAGAGAGAGTGCCGTACTCTTGCGGGTCTTCAGAAGCAGACAGAGGACCAGGCAGCTGGTGTCACCTCTGTTTCTCACCTGATTTGGTGGGAGAATGGTCTCCTGTATGGTGAGCCTAAGGCTCCTGAGCCTGGTGCAACACATGTATTGATGGTACCCCAGCACTTCAGGACCTTCCCATGTTTCTGGCTCATGATGTGCTCCTGGCAGTTCATTTGGGGCAGGACAAGACCTTTGGCATGCTTGCCACCCCCTTTTATTGGCCTCAAATGAGAAAGGCCTCAGATGCATACTGTAGATCCTGTCCTACCTGCCAGATGAGTGGCAATTCAGGGGGGTAGTACAAGGCCCCTGCAACCATTTCCTGTCGTTAGCACCTCTTTTGAGTGGGTTGGCATCAACATTGTGGGGCCTCTGGATCTCAAGACAGCCATGGGCAACAGAGTTGTTCTGGTGTTGGTGGGTCATTCCACCAAGTACCCGGAAGCTGTCCCTCTGAGGATAGTGACTGTGCAGTCATGGCCAGGGCAGTGATGGGGATCTTTACCCCTGTGGGTTTCCCCAAGGAGGTTGTACCTGACCTGGGTACCCACTTCATGTCCAACTACATGAAGGCCACGTGGAAGGAGTGTAGAGTGACCTATAAGTTCACCACCCTGTGATGCTGTTTAAAGTTAGCCATTATTTGACCATCAACTCTATTTTGTACGAGTGATAAATTTTGTGCCCTGCTGACGTGCAGGTGTTTTTCCACACAAAGCTTGCTTTCCTTACTGAACATGTTTGTGCTCTTCTCACCAGAGCAGGGTCATAACATACTAGAACATATTATGGGGGTTGCAGCTGCGATAGGAGAGTACAAGGCTGAATATATTTCAATCAGAGAAGGGTACAGCTGTTTCTCAGGAATGCGCATCGGGCCTGGCCAGTGCTTTTGTGTGTTTTTGACACAGACCAAGTATTACAGCCAGCGTTTGAATTTTATAACAGAAGGGAGGGGGGTTACTAGAATCTTCCTCTTGAGTTAGTTTAAGGTATAAAAGATGAGGAAACTTAGCGCTGAGACAGAGGAAGTCACCTGTGGAGTGGATGCATTGTCCAGGAAATCCCGTTTAGGGAAGGTCTGAGGGTTCCCCAGCTTGATGCTGGCATGGATAATGGATTTAACCCCCATGGTCATGCAGTTTAATTCTTAATTATTTAGCTTATGTATATAGTCACTGCTGATGTTTTTGTACATTTTTGTATGTGATTGTTTAGCCGCTGTGATTATTCTGGCCAATGTACGTTTCACTTCTTGTGAGTTAAATGCTTATTTTCATATATTTGTGTGCTTTTATTTGATATCTGGGAAGTGCCTTAATAAATTAATTACTCAGACTAAGAGTGCTGCATTCCTTGGCACCATATCCTCTTAGTTTAAACAAGAGCAGAACACACCCCTTACCGCCCCCAAACCAATGGGTTGCTTGAAAGGTTCAACTGTACTCTTAAAGGCATGATTATGGGTCTACCCAAACCCATGAGGCATAAGTGGGACATTCTCCTACCATGCCTTTTAATTGCCTACAGGGAGGTTCCACACAACCCTTCAGCCCTTTTGAACTTCTATATGGACACACTGTGAGAAGACCTCTCAGTTTGGTTAAAAGACGTCTGGGAGCAGGCTCCCATGAACCCACCTCAGGATGTGGATAGCTAAATGCTAGCATTCTGCCACCAGACAGCCCACTTAGGGAAGCTTGCACAGGAGAACCTGAAAGCTAGCCAGGAGGACATGAAAGGATGGTACCACTAGAATACCACTCTGGTTGAGTTTTAGCCTGGTCAAAAAGTGTGGGCAATACAGCCAGTGAAGCCCAGGGACCTGCAAGATCGTTGGTCTGGGCATTATGAGGTGAAGGAGCACAAGAATGATGTGATCTACTTGGTGGACCTCAAGACTCCAAGGAACCCTTTAAGGATCCTGCATGTAAACTGCCTCAAGCCCCACTTTGAGAGGTCTGAGATTACCATGCTCTTGGTTACTAATCATTGGGTGGAAGAGGAGAGTGAACCTCTCCCCAACCTCCTATCTTCCAAGGAGCAGGATGGGGCAGTGGAGGGTGTCAGCCTCTCTCCTACACTGACCCTAGATCAACAGAGATACTGCTGTCAGTTGCCGAGGCAGTTTGCCTCTTTGTTCTCCTTTGCCCGATTACTCACTACATGGTGTATACATGATATTATTACTGGGGACAAAACACCTGTAAGGAACAAAGTTTTCAGGCTATCTGATGATGTGAGGACTAGCATCAAGGAGGAGGTCTCCAAGATGTTAGCGTTAAGGGTTGTTCAGCCATCAAAGCCCATAGTCCAGCCAATGGTGTTGGTTCCCAAGGCTGCCCCACCCAGTGTCACACCGGAGCTTAGGTTCTGTGTAGGCTACTGTGAGCTCAATGCGGTCAGAATGACTGGAGCACACCCCATCCCCACAGCTGATGAGCTCATAGACCCGTTCATAGACCGACTTGGAGTTCTTCAGCACGTTTGACCTAACGTCTGGTTTCTGGCAGAATACCTTGACAGAGGGGGTTAAAGAGAGGTCTGTGTTCTCAGCACCAGAAAAACACTTCCAGTTTATGTCTTTTGGGTTGAAGAATGCCCCTGCCACCTTCCAGAGGCTTTCCAATCAGGTCCTGGCTGGGTTGGAGAACTTCAGTTCTGCCTACTTAGATGACATTGCAGTCTTCAGCTGTACCTGGGAGAACCACTTGAACCACTCCAGGATGTGCTTCAGGCCCTGCAGAGCGCATGCCTGACTATCAAGGCCTGTAAGTGCCAGACAGGGCAGGGTTTTGTGGTATACGTGGGACACAAAATAGGGGGTGGCAAGGTGCAGCACTTGCAACCCAAAATTGACACCATTCTGGCTTGGGAACCCCTCAAGACCCAGACAGGAGTTTAGAGTCTTCTTAGGGTCAATGAATATTACAGGAGATTATTCAAGGGATGTGGCAGCATTGTTGCACCCTTGGCAGATAAGACTTCCAAGAAGCAACCACATCAGGTGATCTGAACAGAGGCATGCCAGAAGGTTTTGATGCCCTGAAGGAAGCCATGTGCACGGCACCTCTGCTCAAAGCCCCAGATTTCTCCAAAGCGTTTTTTGTGCAGGGGCAATAGGCATTTTCACCCAGTTTCCTTGCCCCCGGGGGCGCTTTGGTTTTACAGAAGGGGCCACAGACACTTGTGCACCCCCATCTGTAATACAGATAGTGCTGGTGTACATGTTGCGCCAGTGCTATAGAGAGAGAATGCCCAGTCATATTAACGACATAGGCACAGAAGCAAACATGCCCTTAAGAGGCACACTGGAGTGCGCCACAAAAAGATGGTGCATTGTCATTGCTCCCCCTGAATCAGCCCTCTCAAGGGATGAAAGGGGGTTTGAAGGAACCCCCAGGCATCTCCCTACAGAGGCTGCATTCACGTACTGCAACCGCCTACAAGGGGATCTCTAACCCCTTTTGAAAGTGCTAGTGAGTTGCCACCTGCAAAGAGATATAATGTACAGCTTTTAAACAGTTGCTTCATATTTCTCTTGAATGTGCTGCCCTAGGGCAGCCCAAGTTTGCGGCTGCCTTAAAGAGAGTGCATTCGTCATAATAGAGCACACTTTCTCTATTTGCACCTGGCGCACCTGCCTAAATTTGCGCCATGGCACAAACAGGTAAAGAGTGCTCTTTCTTTAATACGGGACCTGGTCTTCACAGTCTTTGTCAGAGTGAAGGTGACCTCTCACAGTAGCCACGTTGCCGCTGACACCTAGGAGTGCATAGGCGGAAAGTGCCTTCCAGAAAAGGTCCTAAAGAATAGGAGGAAAACGCCCTATGGCAAAAACCTCATTGGTGGCAAGGACTTAGGGGTAGATGAAGAGTGACGAACTGCTGGAAATGGAAGCCACTGGAACTGAAGAGCAGGAAATAGGTGTTCCAAACTGCAGAAAAACAACAGGATCAAATCTAGGCAGAAAATACTCAAACCACTGGAGGAGGTGACAGTGAGAACACTACTATTGGAGTACTCAAAGAGTTGCAATGCAATGAGTAATCAGGGTTGTGCTCCTTAAATAGGAAGAAAAAACAGAAGGTGCTTAACGTCCTATCTTAAATTTGGCCAGCTTCCTTCAGAAGCCTATGGAGAGTGGCCATCTTTGATAGGGACGGTTTAAATCTTCCCAGAGGCATGAGTGAAGCACTCTAAGAAGGGAAAGCACTGGGAACTCTGGCCCCAAGCATGACCCCAGGAAGAGGAGTGCAGGACTGGAAGGCAGGATAGGCGGGCCAGCCACCATGAGGTGAGTTTCATGGAGGGAGGTGGCAGCCCACCGTCACGCTCGCTCCTAGGGCTCAGAACAGTCATTCACCCTGCCCGCATTGAGCTTCTCCCACTGATGGCAATGGCTAGTGCGCAATGCACTGCTGTGAGACACCCCGTCTGTGGCCACAATCACTGCTGTTGTTGGCATACTGGTGAAAAAGCGCCGCAGTGGCACAACAGAAAGAAGCTCTGTCATGGCCAAAAATATCCTGTGTGGGATTTTTTAACCCTTTCAGAGCTGGTGCGTAACTACACAGATTGTTATCTGCTAACTTTGACATTTGCAAATATCCAGAGGGAAGATATGACAGAGGTAGTGCAATGGGATAGCACTTTAGCCAACTCTCATCAAGTCCCACCACAAAAAGCAGTACAAGGAGTACCTAGAGCTTGAGGAGTAAGGCACAGGAGCAGAATGGGTGGAAGATGAGATACAAGGTTCTCCTCCAGAGTACCTAAAGAAATAGAAATGCTTAGGAGCATTTAACTTAGCCAAGAGCATGGCACTGGGTGAATGGCATGAATTGCTGGAAACCATATCCTTTGCCCAGATTCCACTTCTTGGAAACAAATATTCAGCTGTTGTACTGAAGGCTCAGTGCACTGACCTTTCACTTTTTGTTTTGCAGGGATTGAAACTGGAAGGAGGAAATCTGGAAGCCTTGGTGATGCTTGAAGAGGACTGAAGGCACTTACGTGGGACTGCAGCATCAGGAATGCAGGTAATTGGATAGGAAGTAGGGAGCAGGACCTCTCTGGTGGGTAGACTCAAAACTAAGCATGTCTAAGAGCATGAGTGTGGCCTAAATACAAGGCAACACCCAAGATGGCTGCTGAGTCTCACACAATCTGTCAAATCTGATGAGATTTCGGCAAACGTGCGTTGGACTGCAAAAGAAGGGACACACACACCGAAGGACATGGGAGGGGAGGTTGAGAGACAAAGCATTGTTTTCCCGTTAAAGTATCTAAAGGAATGAACATACCAATAGTGTCACAATCTGAATGCTTCTTCCCACGGTTATCTGTCAATTTTGAGGCACCACCTGGTCTCTTGCAGGTTCTGGACTGACAAAGGTAAGGGCGACCTTTTCCAGTAGCCATGGTGCTGCAGATAGAGTAACACCAGGCAGACCGTGACCTCCAGAAGGAGTCCCAGAGGAAAAAAAACAATCCTGGGAAAAACCTCAGAAGCAAGGAACTCCTAAAAAAGAGGTAAGAAAAAAGAGAAGCGTAATATGAACTGGAAACCGCAAAAACTGCAGACAAGAAAAACAGGAGAAGTCCAAAAAATCACTGGATACAAGAGGGAGGAGCACCACTAGAACCGAAGTGTTTGCAACGCAAGGAACAGAAGTCCAACTGAGCTTATATACTGGCAAACAGGAAGTGACACGCAGGAAGTTCGGTAGACACCATCTTGAATTAGGAAAAGCCACATTAGAATGAATGGAAAAATAGCCATGGTGTAAAAGAGAAAGCAAAGCATGCAGGGAAGGAAACACAGACTTCTGGGAAGAAGAAAAGATGGCTCAGAAGGAAACCACAAAGAAAGAGAAAACAAGAAAAAATAGGTAAGAGCGATTATAAGGGCAAAAGGCGGGTGCAGCGCGAAGCAGCGCCCAAAGAAAGATGTACCGGTCATGCTGTGGACCGAAAAATAGGCAGCGACCTGAAGCGCATCTCAAAACGCGATCCGCAGCAGAAACGTGTGTCCAGGACTCGGACTGCCGATCTGACCGCAGTCCGCAAGTGGTCCTCTCCCCAAAGCCCCAGGCTTGTCTGGAAAATGCTGAAAAAAGGTACGGACCAAGCGAGAGGCATGGACAGAGGAAGCATCTTCCCACGAACAGTCACTAAAGGAATAGCCCTTCCAGCGAATCAAAAACTGGAGGTGATTCCGAAAAATGCACAAATCGCATATCTCTTGTACTTCATACTCAGGATGACCATCAACCAAAAGAGGAGGAGGACCATGGGCAGTTCTCTGGTAGGGATCTGGAACAAAAGGCTTGAGTTGGGATACATGAAAAACAGGATGCACTTTCCAAGTCAATGGCAGACAAAGTCGAACGGAGACTGTATTAATCACATGCAAAACTCGAAAAGGCCCATAGTAATGAGGTTTGAACTTGTTCTGAGATAAGCGAAAAGGCAGAAATTTAGAAGAAACCCAGACCTTGTACCCGGGCTGAAAAGATGGACCAGTTCTACCCCGAGCATCAGCTACCTTTTTCATATATCGTTTTGTGGCCAAGAGATTGGCACGTATCAGGTTCTGGACCTGGTGGAAATGACGAACAAATGAGGTAACTGCAGGCACAGGGGAGTCCTTAGGAGTGACATTAGGAAAAGCAGTAGGATGAAAACCATAAGTGCAAAAGAAAGGTGTAGACTTAGTTGCACTATGGACTGTATTGTTATAAGAAAACTCAGCGAATGGTAGGTAAGAAGACCAATTATTTTGAGTCGCATTACAAAAACAGCGCAAATATTGTTGGAGTCCTTGGTTTAGGCATTCTGTTTGACTATTGGTCTGCAGATGGAAACCCGAAGATAGGGCCACATCAATATGTAAAAATGTACAAAACTCTCTCCAAAAATGGGATACATATTGAGGTCCCCGATCAGAAATAATTACTTGAGGAAGACCATGTAATCAAAATATATCTTGTATAAAGACTTGACTCATTTCTTTAGCGCTGGGTAATTTCTTGAGGGCTGAAAAATGAGCCATCTTAGTAAAGGAATCCACTGTAACCATTATGACCTGATAACCTGCAGAAGATGGCAAAGAACATATCAAATCTGTGTTTAACGTATGCCATGGAACGGATGGTACTGGTAAGGGCATCAATAGACGTGCTAGTTTGTCCGAGGTGTTTTAGTTTGAGCACACATTGGGCAAGATCTTACATATGTTTCGGAATCAGACTTTAATGTGGTCCACCAAAAAGAGAGAAGGAGTAGTTCCTGTGTTTTCTTTATTCCGCGATGGGCAGCAATAGGAGAGTCATGACACATTTGTAAGGCTTTGCTCTGTACTTTCAGAGTAGGCAACAATATGGTGTTTTTATGAAAGTAATACTCCTGATGCTTCTGTAAGTGGGGACTTAAAGTGCTCCATTCTTCCATGGATAACGTCTGATACTCGGTCTTCACCCGGTCAAGAACAGATTGAACTAGTCCCACAATGTGACATTGTTTTGCTTTCACTGATGACCGAGCTGACAAAAATCTCTGGAATGCACTTCTCAGTTCAAAGAAGACATTTATTATTATTTCACCACAAGGTTCCTAAAAGGAGATTAGTAGGTCGAAAGCACATGTTTAAAAATAGTCACAGCAATGAAAGGAAAATATATCAAAATGATTCTCAACTACAATGTACACAGAAAATACATGTGGTTATATTATATCATAATTGCAAAGCAAAGAATAAAGTCAAAATTCATCATCGTAGGGCCTGCCAAGCTATTCAGCTTTCTCATGCCAGTAAGAAGATGACCACAATAAATTTCTTAGTAGTGTCAGGATAACAGAGTATCGGGGCTTGGGTAAAGGCACGCTTTGAGTCTTAAAAGCCTTTTCCGCTTCTTCTGTCCAAATGAACCCCTTCTTTAGGCCTTCTTTTTTGATGGTCTGAGTTATACATCCATGTTGTTGGGCAAAATCCTTTATAAATTGCCTATAGAAATTGGACAACCCTAAGCAGCACTGTGTTTCTGTAGGAGGCTGGCCTGGCTTATAATGGGTACCTTGTGGTACTTACACCCTGTGCCAGGTCCAGTTATCCCTTATTAGTAGAATAGAGGTGTTTCTAGCAGCTTAGGCTGAAAGAAGGTAGCTATGGCAAAGCTTAGGCTGAACTAGGAGACATGCAAAGCTCCTACTATACCACCTATATCATATAGCACAATCTCATAAGAAAACACAATACACAGAGTTACTAAAAATAAAGGTACTTTATTTTTATGACAATATGCCAAAAGTATCTCAGTGAGTACCCTCAGTTAGAAGGTAAGTAATATACACAAGTTAAATGTACACAAACCCAAAACAGGTAAGTAAGAGTAAGAAAAGTAATGCAAACAGTGTAGAATTACAATAGGATGCAATAGGTGAACATAGGTATAGGGGCAACACAAACCATATACTCCAAAAGTGGAATGCAAATCACAAATGGACCCCAGACCTATAGGAGCTTGTAGAGGGTCGCTGGGACTGTAAGAAAACAGTCAGGGTGTCCAAGATGCCCCAACCCAAGACCCTGAAAAGTAGGAGTAAAGTACACCTACTACCCCAATAGGACACAATAGTCGTGATAGGGGGATTCTGCAAGAACCACAAACACCAGCAAAGCACTGAAGACGGATTCCTGGACCTGAGGACCTGCAACGCAAGGGGACCAAGTCCAAGAGTCGCGATAGTGTCCAGCGGGGGCAGGAGCCCAGGAAACCCCGGATGAAGGTGCAAGGAAGCTGTGCCGGATGGAAGAAGCTTAGGATTCTGCAACAACGAAGAGAGCTAGGAACCCACACAGAAATACCGCAAACAAGCCTTGCTAGCTGCAAAGGTCACGGTAGAGGTTTTTGGGTGCTGCTGGTGACCAGGAAGGACCAGGATGTCGCCCCTTGGAAGAGGAGACAGAGGGGATGCTCAGCACCTCAGAGAGCCGCCACAGAAGCAGGCAGCACCCGCAGAAGTACCAGGGCAGGCACTTAGAAGATTTGTGAACTGAGCTGGTTCAGAGTCACAAAGGAGGGTCCCACGATGTCGGAGTCTAACTCAGATGGTTAAGCACTGCAGGATGGAGTGCTGGGGACCCAGGCTAGGCAGTGCACGAAGGAATCCTTGGAGGAGTGCACAGAAGCCGGAGCAGCTGCAAATCACGCAGTACACAGGTTTGCAGTCTAGCGTGGGGAGGCACCAAACTTGGACTGAAGGATCACTGGACTGTGGGAGTCACTTGGATAGAGTTCCTGTGTTCCAGGGACCACGCTCGTCAGGCTGAGAGGGGACCCAGAGGACCGGTGATGCAGTCTTTTGGTGCCTGCGTTAGCAGGGGGAAGATTCCGTCGACCCACTGGAGATTTCTTCTTGGCTTCCAGTGCAGGGTGAAGGCAGGTGACCCCCAGAGCATGCACCACCAGGAAAGAGTCGGGAAAGCCGGCAGGATTAGGCGCTACAAAGTTGCTGGTAGTCGTCTTGCTACTTTGTTACGGTTTTGCAGGCGTCCTGGAGCAGTCAGCGGTCAGTCCTTGGCAGAAGTCGAAGAGTGAAGTGCAGAGGAACTCTGGTGAGCTCTTTCATTTGTTATCTGAAGAATACACCAGAGAAGAGACCCTAAAAAGCCAGAAATTGAGGTTTGGCTACCAAGAAAGGAGGATTGGCTACCAAGAAAGGTAAGAGCCTATCAGAGGGGGTCTCTGACGTCACCTGCTGGCACTGGCCACTCAGAGCAGTCCAGTGTGCCCCCAACACCTGTTTCCAAGATGGCAGCGGTCTGGGACACACTGGAGGAGCTCTGGGCACCTCCCCTGGGAGGTACTGGTCAGGGGAGTGGTCACTCCCCTTCCCTTTGTCCAGTTTCACGCCAGAGCAGGGCTGGGGGATCCCTGAACCGGTGTAGACTGGCTTATGCAGAGATGGGCACCATCTGTGCCCATTAAAGCATTTCTAGAAGCTGGGGGAGGCTACTCATCCCAGCCCTTCACACCTATTTCCAAAGGGAGAGGGTGTAACACCCTCTCTCAGAGGAAATCCTTTGTTCTGCCTTCCTGGGCCACGGCTGCCTAGACCACAGGAGGGCAGAATCCTGTCTGCGGGGTTGGCAGCAGCTGCAGTGGAAACCCCAGAAAGGCAGTTTGGCAGTACCCGGGTTCTGTGCTAGAGACCCGGGGGATCATGGAATTGTTCCCCCAATACCAGAATGGTATTGGGGTGACAATTCCATGATCTTAGACATGTTACATGGCCATGTTCGGAGTTACCATTGTGACGCTATACATGGGTAGTGACCTATGTATAGTGCACACGTGTAATGGTGTCCCCACACTCACAAAGTCCGGGGAAATTGCCCTGAACAATGTGGGTGCACCTTGGCTAGTGCCAGGGTGCCGACACACTAAGTAACTTGGCACCCAACCTTCACTAAGTGAGGGTTAGACATATAGGTGACTTATAAGTTACTTATGTGCAGTGAAAAATGGCTGTGAAATAATGTGGACGTTATTTCACTCAGGCTGCAGTGGCAGGCCTGTGTAAGAATTGTCTGAGCTCCCTATGGGTGGCAAAAGAAATGCTACAGCCCATAGGGATCTCCTGGAACCCCAATACCCTGGGTACCTAAGTACCGTATACAAGGGAATTATATGGGTGTACCAGTGTGCCAATGAGAATTGGTAAATTTAGTCACTAGCCTGCAGTGACAAATGTAGAAAGCAGAGAGAGCATAAACACTGAGGTTCTGGTTAGCAGAGCCTCAGTGATACAGTTAGGCACCACACAGGGAACACATACAGGGAACATACTATAAGCACTGCGGTCCTGCCTAGCAGGATCCCAGTGACACAAGGGCTAAAACAACATACATACAGTGAAAATGGGGGTAACATGCCAGGCAAGATGGTACTTTCCTACAGTTTCTTTGACAGACGTAGGAGAATGCCAATCTAATATAGCTTGTACCTTTTCTGGGTCCATGGCGATTCCAACTGGATTGATAAGAAAACCTAGATATTGAACTTCGGTCTTGTTAAACTCACACTTCTCCGGTTTACAATACAAATTATTTTGTTGGAGTCTTTCCAAAACTTGAACATGTTTAGTGTGTTGTTCGGGACTACGAGAATATATTAGAATGTCATCTAGATAGACTACGACACTCTGGTTCAGAGAAAACCGAATCCATAAATCTGTGGAAAATGGAAGGTGTGTTGGTAAGACCAAAAGGCATGAAAGGATATTCAAAGTGGCCAAACGGGGTGCGAAAAACAGTCTTCCATTCGTCACCTTCCTTAATTCATAAGAGATGATAGGAACCCCTTAGGTCTAGCATAGTGAATATTGTAGCTCTTTGGACTGCTTCCAAACATCCTTAACAAGAGGTAACGGATACCTATCCTTGATGGTAATCTTATTTAACTCTCTAAAGTCTATACATGGGCGAAGATCCTTAGTCTTCTTAGTTACAAAGAAAAGAGGAGCCCCAGCAGGTGATGAAGAGTGAGCAACCAATCCACTTTGTAGGTTTTCTTCTATGTATTCCTTGAGTACCTTCTTTTCCTGTTCTGATAGGAAATACATTCTTCCAAATGGGACCACTTCCCCAGGTAACAAAGGAATAGAGCAGTCATAGTCTCTATGAGGAGGCAAAATAGATCTCTGAGGTTTCTGGAATACATCAGAGTACCCATGATAGCATCTGGGTACTCCTTGAATCACATTAATAGTACTGCTTGCTTCATTGGAGGAAAACATGGACCCTGTTAGTGCCCAATAGGAGTCAGTAGAATATCAATGCAACTGACAAAAGTGAGAGGAAAGTGATATAGCCCGTGTCTCCCAGTTTATATATGGATTGTGTCTTGCCAGCCAAGGAATAATCATAGTATGGTTAGGGGAAGATAGGTAGAAGGCCACATGTTCCTTATGTCTTCCAAATTGCAGGCAAAGGTTGGGCATGGTATCAACCACTGGTCCAGAAGTTAGAGGAGAGCCATCTACCGTTTGGACACGTTCTGGGATTTCTTTAGGAACACAAGGTATTCCTTTTTCTTTAGCCCATCTCTCATCGAAAAACATACCACTGGCTCCACAATCCAATAAGGCAATGACTTGTTCTTCCAGGTTCGGGCACTGAAGAATCACTGAGGTGATAAAAATAGCGGAGTTGTCTTCTCTGGAGTAGCAGATTGAAGGAATTTCAATACCTCCTGTTCCTTTCCTTCTTACAGGGGGTGGGAGTTGGCGTTTTCCGAAGGTCTGATGTGACGAATAGGACACATTCGAATTAAATGATCTGCACTGCCACATTAAAGACATAGGCCCTCATTCCGACCCTGGCGGTCAAGGACCGCCAGGGCCGGGGACGACAGAAGCACCGCCAACAGGCTGGCGGTGCTTCCTTGCCCATTCTGACCGCGGCGGTAAAGCCGCGGTCAGAAAACCGGGGCTGGCGGTTTCCCGCCGGTTTACCCCCGGCTGGGCTAATCCTCCATGGCGGCGCTGCAAGCAGCGCCGCCATGGGGATTCTGACCCCCTTCCCGCCAGCCTGTTTCTGGCGGTTTTTACCGCCAGGAACAGTATGGTGGGAACGGGTGTCCTGGGGCCCCTGGGGGCCCCTGCAATGCCCATGCCAATGGCATGGGCAATGCAGGGGCCCCCTAACAGGGCCCCAGCCTCCTTTTCACTGTCTGCCTAGCAGACAGTGAAAAGCGCGACGGGTGCAACTGCACCCGTCGCACACCTGCAACACCGCCGGCTCCATTCGGAGCCGGCTTCTGTGTTGCAGGCCCCTTTCCCGCTGGGCCGGCGGGCGCTACCTTAAGTAGCGCCTGCCGGCCCAGCGGGAAAGTTGGAATGGCCCCAGCGGTCTTTTGACCGCGGGGCGGCCGAATGGCGGTTCCTTCCAGGCGGGCGGTGTCCGCCGCCCGCCGGGGTCAGAATGACCCCCATAATCCTTTATATTGTCGGTTCTCTCGTTATGCTTCTGATAACGGACCATGGGCAACGTCTATTTGCATGGGTCCTTCCTCAGTAGAAGCAGAGTATTCTGATCGGTTTTCTTCAGGACGACGTGTGGACGGGCAAATAGCCACTGTTGGAGACTGGACCCTGGATCTTCGTTTCTCCAATTTGCGTTCCCGTAAACAGTACTCAATATTAAGGGCCAGGTCCATCAGTGCCTTCAATGATTCCACTGGAGTAGAATTCACCAGTTATCCTTTATTTCGTCTTATAACCCTTGATGAAAAAGTGTCACAAAGGTGCGTTCAGCCCACGTGGTTTCAGCCGCTAGTTGTTTAAATCGGGTTTTGTAAGTCAGAACACCCTGATTCCCTAGTTGTATCTCACATAACGCCTCTTTTGCAGCAGCTTCCAATCCAGGTCATTCGAACATCTGTCTAAAGGCTTGCAGAATGTCTTAAGACCAAGGTTGGTTATCTGATAAGCTTCTTGTCTGGCACAGCCCTAGCTTGGGCAACCCCTTTGGTAGCTGCCAATGATCCAAAAATATCCAGAACAGAAGACCAACTGAGCTTATATACTAGCAAACAGGAAGTGAAGTGAAGTGAAGTTCCGAAAACACCATCTTGAATTGGGAAAAGCCACATTAGAGTGAATGGAAAAATAGCCATGGTGTAAAAGAGGAAGCAAAGCATGCAGGGAAGGAAACACAGAGTCCTGGGAAGAGGCTAAGAGGGAAACCACAGAGAAAAAGAAAACAAGAAAAAAGACAGAAAAGAATAGGTAAGAGTGAATATAAGGGCAAAAGACAGGCGCAGCGTGAAGCAGCGGCCAAAGAAAAATGTACCGGTCATGCTGTGGACCAAAAAATAGGCAGCGGCCCGAAACGCGGCTCAAAACGTGATCCACTGCAGAAATGGCTGCCCAGAACATGGACCACCGACCTGACAGTGGTCCGCAAGTAGGGGGCCGCAGGTCCTCGCGGCATCACAAATAGTGCCCAAAATAAAGAAACCCAAGGAGCAAGGTTTCTGGGTGTGGCGGGAGGAGGCCTAAGGGGTCATTTTAGTGAACCAACATATAGTACAATGAAACCAGTGAGTCTAGGGGCTCACAAGAAAGTAGGTCCTCAAGATGTTCTGGGCCCAACCCTAGCTGATCATGGGCAACACAAGGTGCAGGATAAGCAACGTGTAACATTAAACCCCTTTTGAAAGTGCTAGTGAGTTGCCACCTGCACAGAGATATAATGTACAGCTTTTAAACAGTTGCTTCATATTTCTCTTGAATGTGCTGCCCTAGGGCAGCCCAAGTTTGCGGCTGCCTTAAAGAAAGTGCATTCGTCATAATAGAGCACACTTTCTCTATTTGCACCTGGCGCACCTGCCTAAATTTGCGCCAAGGCACAAACAGGTAAAGAGTGCTCTTTCTTTAATACGGGACCTGGTCTTCACAGTCTTTGTCAGAGTGAAGGTGACCTCTCACAGTAGCCACGTTGCCGCTGACACCTAGGAGTGCATAGGTGGAAAGTGCCTTCCAGAAAAGGTCCAAAAGAATAGGAGGAAAACGCCCTATGGCAAAAACCTCATTGGTGGCAAGGACCATAGGGGTAGATGAAGAGTGACGAACTGCTGGA
The DNA here is from genome assembly GCF_031143425.1 of Pleurodeles waltl. Taxonomy (NCBI): domain Eukaryota; kingdom Metazoa; phylum Chordata; class Amphibia; order Caudata; family Salamandridae; genus Pleurodeles; species Pleurodeles waltl. The sequence goes on along the minus strand of NC_090445.1, from coordinate 739,073,269 downwards.
AATGGAAGCCACTGGAACTGAAAAGCAGGAAATAGGTGTTCCAAAGTGCAGAAAAACAACAGGATCAAATCTAGGCAGAAAATACTCAAACCACTGGAGGAGGTGACAGTGAGAACACTATTGGAGTACTCAAAGAGTTGCAATGCAATGAGTAATCAGGGTTGTGCTCCTTAAATAGGAAGAAAAAACAGAAGGTGCTTAACGTCCCATCTTAAATTTGGCCAGCTTCCTTCAGAAGCCTATGGAGAGTGGCCATCTTTAATAGGGACGGTTTAAATCTTCCCAGAGGCATGAGTGAAGCACTCTAGGAAGGGAAAGCACTGGGAACTCTGGCCCCAAGCATGACCCCAGGAAGAGGAGTGCAGGACTGGAAGGCAGGATAGGCGGGCCAGCCACCATGAGGTGAGTTTCATGGAGGGAGGTGGCAGCCCACCGTCACGCTCGCTCCTAGGGCTCAGAACAGTCATTCACCCTGCCCGCATTGAGCTTCTCCCACTGATGGCAATGGCTAGTGCGCAATGCACTGCTGTGAGACACCCCGTCTGTGGCCACAATCACTGCTGTTGTTGGCATACTGGTGAAAAAGCGCCGCAGTGGCACAACAGAAAGAAGCTCTGTCATGGCCAAAAATATCCTGTGTGGGATTTTTTAACCCTTTCAGAGCTGGTGCGTAACTACACAGATTGTTATCTGCTAACTTTGACATTTGCAAATATCCAGAGGGAAGATATGACAGAGGTAGTGCAATGGGATAGCACTTTAGCCAACTCTCATCAAGTCCCACCACAGAAAGCAGTACAAGGAGTACCTAGAGCTTGAGGAGTAAGGCACAGGAGCAGAATGGGTGGAAGATGAGATCCAAAGTTCTCCTCCAGAGTACCTAAAGAAATAGAAATGCTTAGGAGCATTTAACTTAGCCAAGAGCATTGCACTGGGTGAATGGCATGAATTGCTGGAAACCATATCCTTTGCCCAGATCCCACTTCTTGGAAACAAATATTCAGCTGTTGTACTGAAGGCTCAGTGCACTGACCTTTCACTTTTTGTTTTGCAGGGATAGAAACTGGAAGGAGGAAATCTGGAAGCCTTGGTGATGCTTGAAGAGGACTGAAGGCACCTACGTGGGACTGCAGCATCAGGAATGCAGATAATTGGATAGGAAGTAGGGAGCAGGACCTCTCTGGTGGGTAGACTTAAAACTAAGCATGTCTAAGAGCATGAGTGTGGCCTAAATACAAGGCAACACCCAAGATGGCTGCTGAGTCTCACACAATCTGTCAAATCTGATGAGATTTCGGCAAACATGCGTTGGACTGCAAAAGAAGGGACACACACCGAAGGACATGGGAGGGGAGGCTGAGAGACAAAGCATTGTTTTCCCGTTAAAGTATCTAAAGGAATGAACATACCAATAGTGTCACAATCTGAATGATTCTTCCCATGGTTATCTGTCAATTTTGAGGCACCACCTGGTCTCTTGCAGGTTCTGGACTGACAAAGGTAAGGGTGACCCTTTCCAGTAGCCATGGTGCTGCAGATAGAGTAACACCAGGCAGACCGTGACCTCCAGAAGGAGTCCCAGAGGAAAAAAAACAATCCTGGGAAAAACCTCAGAAGCAAGGAACTCCTAAAAAAGAGGTAAGAAAAAAGAGAAGCGTAATATGAACTGGAAACCGCAAAAACTGCAGACAAGAAAAACAGGAGAAGTCCAAAAAATCACTGGATACAAGAGGGAGGAGCACCACTAGAACCAAAGTGTTTGCAACGCAAGGAACAGAAGACCAACTGAGCTTATATACTGGCAAACAGGAAGTGACACGCAGGAAGTTCGGTAGACACCATCTTGAATTAGGAAAAGCCACATTAGAGTGAATGGAAAAATAGCCATGGTGAAAAAGAGAAAGCAAAGCATGCAGGGAAGGAAACACAGACTTCTGGGAAGAAGAAAAGATGGCTCAGAAGGAAACCACAAAGAAAGAGAAAACAAGAAAAAATAGGTAAGAGCGATTATAAGGGCAAAAGGCGGGTGCAGCGCGAAGCAGCGGCCAAAGAAAAATGTACCGGTCATGCTGTGGACCAAAAAATAGGCAGCGGCCCGAAACGCGGCTCAAAACGTGATCCACTGCAGAAATGGCTGCCCAGAACATGGACCACCGACCTGACAGCGGTCCGCAAGTAGGGGGCCGCAGGTCCTCGCGGCATCACAAATAGTGCCCGAAATAAAGAAACCCAAGGAGCAAGGTTTCTGGGTGTGGCGGGAGGAGGCCTAAGGGGTCATTTTAGTGAACCAGCATATAGTACAATGATACCAGTGAGTCTAGGGGCTCACAAGAAAGTAGGTCCTCAAGATGTTCTGGGCCCAACCCTAGCTGATCATGGGCAACACAAGGTGCAGGATAAGCAAGGTGTAACATTAAATGTGCTAAGCCTAACTCCCTTCTGTGGTACCTCCCTGTAGGCAAGGAGCAGGCATGGTCAAAGGGCATCTCACTTCCGCCTCATTGCTTAAGTAGGCCCATAATCCTGTAGTTAAGGGTCAAGTTGAATCTTTCAGAAAGCCCATTTGTCTGAAGGTAGTAGGGTGCGTAGAACTTGTGGGTGACTCCACATTCATCCCACATGGACTTCGTGTGGGCAGACATGAAGTTGGTGCCCCTGTCAAATACAACTTTCTTGAGAAGTCCCATCCAAGTAAAAATTCCCATCAGGCCATAGCCACGGAGGAGCTGTTACAGATCTCATAGGTGTGGCCTCTGGGTATCTGGTGGCATGGTCCATATAAACCTGTTACCTAAGGCAGTTTTGGGGTCCAGTGGCCCAACAATGTCAATGCCCACATTTTCAAAGTGAGTGCCAAAGGCAGTTAAGGGAACCAAGAGAGCCTTGAGCTTTTTCTCTGTTTTCCCACTGATCTTGCAGATGAGCCATGACCTATAGAGTAAATCTAAGGGTGTGCTCATCTGGGGCCAATAGAAGTGAGTGAAAAGCCTTGCAAAGTTCTTGTCCTGCCCCCAAATGTCCTGCCACGGGTATGTCATGAACCAGCCCCAGTAAGAAAGCCCTGTGGCACTGGGGGACCACCAACACATGGGTTGACCCAGATTTAGAAACCTTAGGCTCACTATATAGGAGATTATTCTCTCAATGTATCAGGTGATCTCCAAAAGTGACACCAGCTGCCTGGGCCTCAGCTTGCCGTCTCAAGCTATCTAGGGTAGGGCCCTACCGTGCCTTACATAATGTCTCTCTGGTGGACCCACTCTCAACTTGCCATCCAGGAAGCTCAGGCAGGCCCCCCAGGGCAGCAAAGTCCTACCCGGTAGGCTCCGGGCAGCCTGCTCAGGTGCCTCATCAACACGCATTGTGGGTGTTTTAGGGACTGATTTCCCTTAGCCACTTTCCCTTCCCTTCCTGACGCTGCTTGGCCATTTTTCCAGGGTCCAGGCTTTCTTGACTTACCTCTTGTGTAGCATTGGACTGTGTCGTCAGGCAATGCTAGCATCTCCAGGTGTGACCTGAGCTCCACTTCCTTCTAGACAGTATGCTCCAGATCAAACATATAATGGACAGGCAAGACAGGACCCACAGGTATTTTTAGAGAATCTGTGACCACCACCTCCACTCAAGGGGGAAGTAGAGCCACTGGGTTGTGACTCTTCTGGTTGTCTGCCACTGCAACCTGATTAAATGGATTGGCTATTACCTGCTCTTAGGATGCCAGATGATACCTTATGGTAGTCATGCTGGCTCCTGGGTCCCTCAGAACCCCCTCCTTCTGCCCATTGAGGGTGACCCACTGCCTGTAATTAGAAGTATTGGAAGGCATGTGGGATTTGGGCACAATCTTTTTGTCACCCACAGACACTGGGCTATTCTCTGATCTCTTCCCCATACTAACTGGTGAAACCTCCTCCCTAACTCTTGTGTCTGCCCAGCAGTAAAAGGTTGTGCCATCTTGAAACACTTGCATCCCCTGTCACAAGCCCATACTTGTAGCACTCCTGTCACTTGGGGGTAATCTTACCTGTCTTCTTATCAAAGAAGCTGTTTTTCTTTTGGTATAACTGAGACTGGGTTCCCTTCCACTGTGAACTATTTTGGAAGCTTGAGTGAACTCCTTATTTTCATTTTTCTTCCCCCCTCTTTCCCTGACCACCCATTTGAAAATCCCCAGATGACTTTTTGGACACTCTGGTACTGACCAATAGGTCCACATCCTTAGCAAGCTCTCTGGGATCAGTGAGCTTACTATCAATCAGTTATTGGTGCAGCTCTGTAAAACAGATATTGAACATGTGTCACTCTCAAAATCAGATTGTACCACCCAGCAAATTGGTTCACTTTTCTGTCCGTCACAGATCCACTCACTGTTTTGTTGGAGTAATGCAAGAAATCTAGCGAATACTTTGTTGGCAGTTTCTGGCTGTCCCCAAATCTCATGTGGTACTTTTCTGGAGTAAGACCAAATATGGAGACAAGAATGGTCTTCAACAGGGGCATACCCCTTTTGATCCCCCACCTCTAGTGTGAGTGTTTTCCCTTCCCACTGTCGGCATGTGTTTTTATAATCTAGCCCCAGTTGACCTCTGGGACCCTGCGCATTCTTAGGTCTAACTCATAGGCAGAAAACCATTGATCTATGTCATTCCCCGCAACATAGCTAGTCACCAGGTCCTGTGCTATGCGGACTCTCACCTCTCAAGTGGAGGCTGAATGTATGCTGCCACCATTGCTGCTGGACTCTGCTTGTTTAGCTCTGATGTCCAGCTCCCAAAGGCTTGTCTCACAAGCCAGTCTCTTTTTCTCCAGAGCCAGCGTCTCCATTTTAAGGGTGACCAGCTGCAACCTGAACCCCTTTCAGCCTTCCTATTTGCCAACAGTTTATAAGATAGGCTGTGGGAGGACACACTGCTCCTTGCTTTGGCAGGTGACTGGTCTCTCCCGTTTAGGCAAGTTGTCCTCCTCTTCCTCAGTAAGCTGCAGCTCTAGGTCTGTGGCTTGACCCTTCTCTTCCATCTCCTCCTCTATTTCCACGTTCTCCTCCTCAGGGTTGCCATCCTCTGGCTCCTCTAGGGTGGACTGCATCCTTCTGACTTCCTCATAGCCACAGATAGCTAGCTGTGTGGCCATCCTTCCTGCATTATCCCCCTATCATAGCAGAGCTTCTGCAGCTCAGCCTTGCTGAGGTCATCAGTCTTGAGAAGGTCCATCTCCATTGTAGCAAAAAGGAGGTGAGGAAGACATACATCTAGAAAAATACAGAAATAAATATCCAAACAAAAACTAAGGAGAATTAAAAAAAGACATCAAAACTGGTGGCAAATTATTTACCTGGGATTTTAGTGTTATGCTAATCACTGTATAATACTGCAAAAACACAAGAACAGAATCCTACCACTGCCCCCAATGTAAGAAATGTTGTTGTTGGTTGAGGATGTGTGAGCCCTTCTCAAGCAACAGCCACAATCCTTGTCAGGGGGAACCACAGAAAGTTACTAAATTAACCTGTGTTTAACTCTCTGGTAGCTTGGCACAAAAGCAGTCAGGTTTAACTTTGAGGCAAGGTATAAAGTATTTATTCGGCACTTAAAGAGTAAGACAGTAAAACCACGACACAAGAAAGATTCTACAATAATTTAGAAAACTAGAGTAAATTTGAATAAATTAATTTACACAAAAATGACAAAAATCCAATCAATGGTACCAGAGTTATGAATTTTTGAAGTTTAAAGTTAAAAATAGTATTTAAATGATCAAAGTGCCAACCACGAACATCTAGTTGTGCAAGAATATGACAAAGTTGAAAGTTATGTTTGTATACACACAGTAGATTGGGCCTGGTTTCCACTTACCTTTGGACTTAGAACAAATGTCATAAAAAATGTCTCAGAAGGTAAAGTTCAGTGGGGCAAGACAGGCAGTAGTGTCTGAGGAGTAGGGGACATCATCAGGGAGCCACTGGACAAAGTCGTAGTGAAGATTTCTACATTCGGACGTACCACTGGAGCATCATTTGTTTGGGGCGTTCAGGTGGCACAGTGTGCCAGCCCATATTTACAATCCCACGCAAAGGCACCTGCGTGGCTTTCATGGCCTCCTAAATATGGATTCCTTTCACACATAACACTGTGTGAAAGGGGCGTTCCATGTGTGTTGCTTGGGGTGTTCCCATGCAACACCCACAGACCCGAAGGAATCTGACACATTTCCAGATTTACAAGTGTGGAAATGCGTCAGATTCCTATGCCACTTCAGGGGTGACGTAAGAATGGTGCAACAGGGAGAAATATCTTTATTTCTCCGGGTTCTTCCTCTTTCTCTTTCCTCTTTCTATGTGTGCTGCATTCTGGGATGCACATAGAAAGAGGAAAACACCTCTTGTGAATGTTTTTGTGCAGGAAGGTGTCCTTTCGTGCACAAAAACAATCAACCCCACAACACAGGCACCCTTGCACCATGGGGCAAGGGTGCCTGCATTGGCGCTGTGCCCTGGGGGGAGTCATCCTTCGGCGCTACCTGCACAATGGGCTTGGACAAAGGTAAGAAAGCTGCACAGACTAACAAAATTGACCAATATACAGTTCCTGGCTTACAGCAATTGGAGACAGGGGGGCGGCCAGGCCCAGAGCCCGGGGAACAGACACAAACAACTATGGAAATCCTGGCTACTATACAAGAGTCTAGGGCCACTTTAGAAAATAAAATGGACACTATGGCAATCGAAGTAAACCACCTCCGCTTGGATCTTCACAAGGTTGCTGAAAGAGCAACATACACAGAGAATCATGTATCTACCCTCAAAAAGGAAATCAAGGGGGTTATTCTAACTTTGGAGGAGGTGTTAATCCGTCCCAAAAGTGACGGAAAAGTGACGGATTTACCACCAGCCGTATTACGAGTCCATTATATCCTATGGAACTCGTAATACGGCTGGTGGTATATCCGTCACTTTACCGTCACTTTTGGGACGGATTAACACTCCTCCAAAGTTAGAATAACCCCCCAAGTCTCTCCAGGCTATGGTGGGTGGCCTCAAAAGTAGTGCTGTGCAAATGGAGGAGCATATGGAAGATGCTACAGGGTCCTCCAGAAGGAACAAGACTGGATTATTAACACACTCAAGCCCAGGCGGCTCGACAAGTTTTTTTTAGTAGAACATGCGCATAGAGCATTGACGGCAGTGCCACATCCGGAGGCGCCGTCTAGAGCACTAATAGCCCAATTTACAGGGAATGTGATGTAATACTCCAGCAAATGCGCACGCATAGCACCCCGAGATATAAGAACAGATAGATACTTACTTTTCCTGACAATACACAGAGGGTTCAAGATCTCTGGAAGAACTTCTTGTCAATCTAAAAACAGTTGAGTGAACATAATATTAAATATAGCTTATTGTTCTCTGCCAAGCTCCGAATCCAATATGAGGGTTGAGTTCACTTCTGAGTCACCATGAGAAGCGTTGGAATGGCTGGAGCACTGGGACTGAGCCTAAATCAACACAATCATGAAAGGTGAGAAACAAAGTGCCAAGGAGTGCACCATTCAAGCAGGAACAAGGGGCCGGCGAAGATACTGTTGGGATCCCTGACACTGCAGGGGAGGGGGCGGATCCTGGTCTGCCCAGATTGGACTTTACAAACCCAAACCATTGGACACAATGACCATTGGACACAATGACAATAACACATATTATACAAATATGTCTGGTCCCGGATACCCTAAGTGAAAGTACTGATGCACGATAGCCGGTCCTGACTCAAATGCTGTGAATGAGTTTGTATTGAGTAACGGATGCACCCTCCACTGCAGATAATATGCATCGGAGGTTGAATGTCTTTATGTCTACCTTCTGTTGTGGCCCACAGTACAGTTCAGTTCATACAGAAAGTGATGTTATTGCTATGTGATTACTTCATGGTAATGAGAGGCCGAGAGCCTAACCTCCTCTGGATTGCTGAGTATGATAGGTGGGCTTGAGATACCTCAAGGTCTTGGCGACTCAGACATTATCTTCATCAAGTTGGGTAGGGGAGGGGAGGGAGACTGGGGCAGAGATCAGAGCCCCTTAGGCCGGCAGTTGAGTCTGGAGGGGTTCTGTCCACTCCGCCCGAGGGTGGGCTAGCGGGGTTATTCTACAAGCCATGTTGTTTGTTTTGTTTTGTTTTGTTGGGGAGCTTCCACTGCATGCAAATTCAATGGGGTAGTGTTTTGGTCTTTACAGCCAGTGGAAGGGCTAGATCGCTGACACAAGACTCATATGGCAAACTTTGTCACAAAATTGTCACTTGAAATGTGATAGGGCTAAATAGATCTGAGAAACATAATAGGGTGTATGCTTACCTCTGAAGACATGAAGTTGCTATATAATTTCTCCAGGAGACTCATCTCTGGGGGAACTGTATCAAATACATGAAAAGGAAATGGTGGGGTTTATGCGACTTCCCACTCTTGGTATACCTGACGGGCCTTTATATGGGTGGCTCCAGGGGTCCCCTTCAAGAAGTCCCATATTCAAGTCAGTGTGAATGGGATGTATGTTTTCTTGGCGGACACACTGAATACACATGAGCTGTGTCTTATTAATGTCTATGCACCCAGTATTGATGATGGTGCATATTTTGGCACGTTGCTAGCGGCCACGCAGAGTGACCTAGAGGTGGAGGTTATCATGACGAAGACTTTAATTCTATTTCTGATGGACTACTGGACAGATCTCCACACCGTGGGGGTTTCTAAGCCCAACATGACATCAGTGCTTGCACAGGCAAAGGTGAGCTTGGGATTGGTGGATGTGTGGTGTGTGAAGCACCCATAAACCTTTGCGTACTTCTGCTGCACTCCGGCTGCTGGCACGTACAACAGACTAGACTATTTTCTTACACAATCTTACGTGACACAGCGGGTGATGGAGTTGGATTACTTGGCCTGGTATATATCTGATCACTCGCCATTGTTGATTATATACACACTGAACCGGTTGACACCTAGAGTTCCACTGTGGAGAATCAGGGTGGAAACGCTGACAGGCCAAGTATTCCAGAGTATGCTAACATATGCCATTGTGACTTATTTTGACCTTAACTGAGGTAGCACAGGTAGTAGAGCGGTAGAGTTGGATGCTAGAAAACAGTGCTCAAGGGTGTGTGCATGCCAACGTCAGTAGGGGTGTGCCAGGCATAGAGGGAACTGATGCAAAAAGAAGTGGTACTGGCAACCCTTGAGAGGGTGCTGTCTACCTTCCCGGAGCTCTTGAGGGACTGCAATAGGTTGTGACATCAGGTGTGTGCAGTCTGCGATCAACTAGAGAATCATGTTTGGCTCGCAGGGAGGAGGATACTGTACATGGAGGGTGACAGGGCAAGGCTGATTAGAGCAGAGACTTTGGTGCAACCTATGCTGGCAGTGAGGGACCACAGGGGGCATATTGTGTTGACACACAGGCCATTAATGAGGTATTCGCCACCCATCTCCAGGTGGTGTACACCACGCTCTGCAGCTCTGACAAACACGTTCTCCCTGCATAACTGGTGGTGGTGCTGCTGTGGCTCTCCCTAGAGGAGGGTGCAGAATTGGAGGCCTCGCTGACCAAACAGGAGTTACTGAGGGCAGTGGAAAGACTGAAAACTGCCAAGTTGGCAGACTTTTAAGGCATGCTCAGGGACCCTGGTTGACAAACTGCAACCAGTTTATACTGAGGAAAGGGGAAGGTACTCCTGTACTCGATGAGGAATGCTCTTATTATATTGATACCGAAACAGGGGCAACACCCCATGAAGGCGGGTTCTATCATCCGCTCTCCATGTTGAACGTGGAACCGAAGATCCTTAGCCACATTTTGATGGCAGCCTGATGCCCCATTTTCTGTGTCTGGTTCACACAGACCAAGCGGGATTCATCCCATGATGAAACACACTGTGTAACCTCCCCCGACTGGCGCATGTTCTTTATGCCCATGACCTGGAAAATGACCAATACGCTCCTGCATTTTTGGATAGCGAACAAGCCTTTGATTCAGTGTGCTAGGACTATGTCTGTCAAGTACTGGACAGAGTGGGGTTGGGCCGTAATTATAACAAGTGGGTTAAGCTACTATACGAAAGACCAATAGCTCAAGTGTGAACCAGGTGTGAGGTCTCGAGTGAGATATTATTACAGAAGGGCACACAACAGGGCTGTCCCCCCTAATCTTTGCCCTTGCAATGGAACATGTTGCCATCTTCTACAGGTCTTGTATTGGTGAGGTGTACAGGTGGTGTATGGGTGAGGTATACAGGTGGGTTGAGCGGCACACCTGGTCTCGCTATATGCAGATGACACTGTGATTTACCTATGGCAACCCGATATATATTGGCCCCAATATTGCTAAATGTTAAGTAAGAATTGGTGATTCCTCAGGGCTCCGCGTAAACAGCACCAGGTCAACCCTGTTCCATCTGAGCCAGCTGAAAGAGCTGCTTATGAACCAGCTACCGGAGTCGGGTTGGCCTGGAAGCTGGGTAGTGTCAAATACCTAGACATGTATGGTGCCCACTGTGAACAGCATACCTATGACCTGAATTTTGGGGGGGTGATTCACAACCTACACCCCACAATCTCATTCTGGAATACTTTAAAATTGTCTCTGATATGTAAAATAACACTAATAAAAATGGTGGTACCACCCAGGTTCTTATACTTCCTTCGGGGAGCCATGTATGAGATCCCATGATGGGTATTCCGGGAGCTGGATGTCCTTTTGGTGGAGCTCCTGTGCGGCAGGCATGTTCTGTCAGAATGGATTGGGTATGCTTAAAAGAGAATGGTAGAGAGGCAGCACGGAGGTCCCGGATCTAGAGTTATACTATCTGGCAGCACACCTACAACATGCAATACATTGGCTAAAGGGGTAAAGTAACTGGAAAGGATCGCTCCTCGAGAGTACTTATGACATCCATCAGGTGGGGGTGCTGTTGATGAACAGGGGAATCCCAACCTCGCTCCCGCATGTGACCCGTCAGTTATCTCAGCTTTGGGAGAGAACGAGTGAAGGGTGATACAGCGAGCATGGTACACCCCGGATTTAGACCTGTGGATTGTGTGACCATTTGCACAAATTGCGCAGTCACCGGCGGTCGATGGCACTAGGGACGATGTATCATGGGGGAATTGGACCTTTATCCACCGGGCCACTTTATCACAATGCAGGACGCATTTGAGTCATTTGGCCTGAGCGCGTGTCAGTTCCTGCAGAATGCCAAAATAGCGGTAACGGCACTACAATTGTGGCCCTCGCTTCCCGAGGTCTCTGAACCCACTCAGACCTTAGTAACTATGAAATCATTGGTCGGAGGTCGTCAACTGATAACACACTTATATCGAGCTTTGCATGAAGTCGTAATGCTGAGGTCACTGAAAGTGAAGGAGATGTGGCAGCACGTTAGCAACGATCCCATTAGCCCCAAGGAGTGGCTAAAAATACATGACAGTGAGCGAAGGTCTTGATCAATGCAAGATTTAAACTTTTACAGTATAAATTTGTACACATAGGCTACCTATCTCCTAAGAGATCGCATGTTATCTATCCTGACAGAAAAGAGGGCTACCCCAGATGCTGTACTGCTGTGGCTGATTTCTTGCATGTCCTATGGCACTGTCCAGTTATTACAACCTACTGGGTGGAGAAACTTGCACAAATTCATAAAATTATTGGGTAGGAGGTCCCTTGCCTGATTAAGCAATATTTGTTGGGCCTACTACCCAATAGTACTAAGAAGAAATTGAATATATGGTTTATGGTACTGGGTGTCATATTGCAATTAGTTGGCTAAGTGCTATACCTCTCTTGTATCAGGAGTGGAGAAGCGACCTGCTGGAATGGGCTGGGGCGGAAGAAGCACACATGGGAAGGTCACGACCGGAAGAGAAGGTGCCGGGTGATTTGCTGTCATAGGGCGTTATGATGCAGGCGTTGACGGACCATCTGAGGAGGTCACACACAGCTAGATATATCACAACCTGCAGTACGCAGGTTATAGATCAGCATGTGACAGAGTTGCTGAGGATGATGGGACAGCCGCTGTGATGAGATAATGGATACCCAAGTCCTGCCATGATTGTGAATGACCTGTGGCTGTCCTTAGGGGTTCACCTCCTTGCACAGACCCAATGCTAACTGGAAGCTGAGGGGGAGGGAGCTGGTGTCCTAAAGTACTGCTAATGCTATGGCTGTCATGATGTACTGTCCCAGAAATGTGTCCTGGCATTCCGTACCTGTTCTTATGCTTGTCGAAATGCCGATAACCTATATTTTCTTTTTAAACCAGTGCATTTGCAAAGAGAAATCCATTCCCACTGTGTGGAGGTTTCTGCCACAGCCACTCCCATACGGGCAGTGGAGTCCATGCTTGGGCATCGTGTGATTTCTCAAGGAAACCGCAGTCAAACCTGCGCAAAGCACAGATTTTCATGCTGATCCCAGTCAACATTCGGGAATTCCAAAAAGTAGCAAAACTACTCTCTGACGTAGGTTTACAAAAAGAGTGCAGTTTTACTACTATTTTTGAGAATCAGGCCCCATAAATTGAATATTAACTATGCTATTGGTTATATTATTATTACTTCTTATTAAGTACATTTTTATTTATGATGGTTTATAAGCCATTATTCTCCTAGCTCCGAACAGTTGCTGTGGAAAGTAAGCCAACCCGTTCCCCTCAGAACACTCTTTACGTTCTGCTCTTGGCGTTGCCTTTGCCATCTCTGAGGCCAGAGGGTGGCAAAGGCAGCCCCAGGGTTTGCAAGAGGAAAACCTGGGGTCGCACGTGCGAACCCTGGCGACCCTAGATGACGTCCATTTTTTGAGGTCAGAGAAAGTTGTTAAGATAAAGAATGTAGCTAGCACTTCCACAGAGCCCTCCGGTTCAATCCATAAGAAAGTATCAATATTTAGTCCCTCAATCTAGCTGGACGGTTACCAGGAACACCAAATGTGAAGAAAATAAATAACATTTTCAGACATTAACTTTTTATAAGATTTTCAAGTAACATTCTCTAATAAACGATTCCTTATATACATTAACAAAATATATCCAAAGATATTTACTCTTTTTTTTCTACTACAAGATTCCTGATAACAACCTTCAAACGAAACAATAGTTGGGTGGTGGATGGTACTTCTGAAACTTATCTCAATCCATTCACCAGATATACTCCAAACACAGAAATATTAACAAGGATTATAGACCCCTGAAGTAAAGTTTATTATCAGACAAGCATTCTTCCGTTTACAGTGAATTTGTAACTGTGATTAGCGAATAAAAGCAATAAAATTACCTCAGAAAAAATCATTTACTTTCTGTATTCATTTTTATTACATTTCAGCACAATCTAATTACTATCATATTGTGATATTCATCGCATTTATAATAACATTTGCGCCGATAGGGTCCCCAACAACCCCCTCCTCCCCCACCCACGCCCTGACTGCTCTCTGCTTAGTATCAGGAACATAATCTACATTCCATAGTATGTGTCTCTGTCCCACATCACAGGCTAACCCAATCACCAACACTTATGGCGAGTGCCTGTAATCAATAACGTCACTATATCATCTCAGCTGACCTTGGGTACTCCCAGTCCGTCCTTTCCCTGTGTACTATTAACTTTCCAAGCATTCTAGCACGTATCATTTAACTGCTATACCTTCACGGGGACTGCAGATCTGGTGAGTCCCTTAATGAATCTAGTGTGACCGCCCATGCTTGTAAATCATCGTTCACTTTATCGTCAGATCTACTCTGTCTCATGTGTATTTTCTCTCTCACCGCCCATATGGGGCCCGCAAAGAGCTGGATGCAGTCCAGTCTTTTCGCAGGAGCTCTCAGGCCAGATGGAGACAGCCAGGGCAGGGATAGCCTGGGGGGTGGGAGGGTTTTGATGGTAGGTATATAAGGGGGTGGGGGCTGGGGGATCGGCCTCTTTGGCGTTAGCAGGTCACGCTTCGCGGAAGTTAGCCACCTGCCCGCCCTGCGGGTACGAAGTGGAAAAGGATGGGTCAGGTGTGAGACAGTAGGTCGGGGTTAGAGGGTGGGTTTTCATGCCAGTTTTAGGGCAGGTTGCCGGTAGTAGATGGGGAAGGGTGGAGAGTCAGATGCGGGCTTGTCCACCCTTCCAGGGGGTAAAGAAGCAGGTGAAGGATGACAGAGTGGGGGAGGCCAGAGTCAGGCAGGGGATACGAAGAAAAGGGGAATGTGTGGGAATGGAAGTGGAAATTGGGTGAGCGAAGGATAAGTGGTGGATTGAAGTGAGGATGTAAGAAGGGGAGTTACAAGGTTAAAGCTAAAGTTGACATATAAGTTATGGTTACTTTGATGTGTTATTATCAGTGGCGGCCCATCCTTTAGGGCGGAGGGGCCATGCCCCCCCACCTTTTGCCCCTCATGAAGAATGTCTGTCAGGCTAAACAAAGGCCAGTCTGACAGACACTCTTAATTTTCAGCTCAGACACCCAGGAGTGAGACATGCGTGATTTGCGCAGACTCCTGGCTGCCTGAGCTGAACTTTGCTGGGCTGAGGAGTTCACAGCTCCTATGAGTGTGACCTCCTCGGCTCAGCAAAGGTGCCTCGAGGCCCTCCCCTGGGTGACGAGGAAAGCGTCACCCCTTGACTTCGACCTGGGTGCTTCAGGTTTAAGCCCTGAAGAGCCCAGGGCGAGTGTCACTCAGTGACACTTCGTCACAGAGTGGGGTGGGGTCAGCAGTCTCACTGACCCCATCCCAATCTGTGACGAGGCTGGGACCTGGAGGCTGAAGGTAAGTGTGTGTGTGTGTGATGTTTTAAATTGAATGTTTGGTGCGCGTGTGCATGTTTGAGTGTTATGAGTGTTGTTAATGGATGTGCGTGAAAAAATGAGAGTGTGTGATCTTTTAAAATGAATGTTTGTTGCACGCATGCATGTTTGAATGGTATAAGTGTTGTTAATGGATGTGCGTGCGTGTCTGTGTGTGAAAGAATGAGTGTGTGTGTGTGTGTGTGCTTCCCGCCCGCCCCCTCCCTCCTAAAGCTGCCGGCCGCCACTGGTTATTATGATAAGCAAGCCTGTCCTAATAAATGGCCTCTTACACTAAATCAAGGGTGTCTGAGTCTATGTCCCGATTCTGACTTGTCCCTAAGCTACTCTCCTACACTGGGAGGATTATGTGCCATCTACCTATGTCGATCCTTCACTTAGCCCAGAAGAATAAACTTCCTACTTAGCCTCTTCCCCTCCATGTGTGAGAGTAACCCAAGCAGCACCACCCTCATATGAATCTGTATGTTCCACCCCATGGCCCTAATGAGCCTTTGCACTATTTCCGGCCAGTAAAAGCCCAGAGATCTGCAGGTCCAAGCAACGTGCATAAAATCTGCTTCCCTCCCATTGCAAAGCGAACAATTTGTCTCTCTTGCAGGGTATAATATGTAAGGTCGTATAGATGAGGTAGGCCCTGTGGTTGTAGTTATATTGAATTAATTTGAATCTCACAGTAAAGGGCACCATCTTTCCTCCCCTATGAACCTTGCACTAGTCTGCTTCAGTAATTGGTGCAGTCAATGCTACCTCCAATGTACTTTTAGTAGTGGCTCAGAACGACTGTCAAGCAATGTCTTATAGAGGTGAAATATCAACTTCCTACCCCCTGCCAAAGCTAAAAGTGCCCCCAATGTTTGCGAGTGTGGGAGTTCTTCTGCGAAACTAGACCACATGTATCGCACTGTAGCAGAAACATTCGCATATTGGAGGTACAGTTGTCTCAGCTCAAAGGTCTCCCTCGCGTCCTGCCTCGTAATGAATCCTCTGTCCCTGTACAAGTCTCCCAAGCACTACAGCCCTCCTCTTCCACTTCTCCACAGTCATGTCAGCAGGCATTTTTAGGAATGTCTGGAGCACCCAAATAGGCATATCTGGTGCAAAAGGTGCCCTCTTTAACAAACTTTTAACTGCCCCATCCCACAGTCTACTTCTGCCTCACCAAATACGGCACCTCAGCCCGCACTCCAGAACCCTCCATCAACAACATGGAGAGCAAATCCACATTATAGGAGCCCTTCAGCAACTGTTTCACCCAGTTGTCATCTGGGTACTTCTAGTGCACTGCATGTTGCAAGTGCGCCGCCATATAATAGGTCTCCAGACCAGGAAACTCAAGACCACCCTTAATCCAAGTCCATTTAAGGATACTAAGCCATATCCTCACCCTCTACCCAGACCACAGTAATTCAGTGATTAGTTTATCTATCGCAGTGAAGCAGCAACTCGGGATCTCATACAGCGAGCCCTACAATGTGCACAGGCAAAAAGGCAGCAACACCATTTTAATCAGGACCACTTTGACCACCAGGGACAAGAGTAACGTGCTCCAAAATCAGATAGTCAGGCCACGGCCCTCTATACCCCTCTCAATGTTCAGGGCTGTCGATTCTGACTCACTTGATTCCAAGGGGAAGAAGGAGGACTTGTCATGATTGACTCAAAGCCCCGACATCTCCCCAAACTCATGCATAGCTCCCAGCAGTATGGGCACCAAATACTCTGGCTGTCGAAGGTATACTAAGGCATCGTAGGAATACATAGATATTACACCATGTGTCTCACCTACCTAGATACCCCAGAGCTCCATTACTCTCTTAAGCATATCCGTTAGTGGCTCCATTGCTAAGACAAACAGGAGAGGTGATAGTGGGCAACCCTGTCTCGTTCCCCTATGCAGGTCAAACCTCTCAGAAACCATCCCACCAGACCTGACTCTCTCCCCTGGTTCAAAGTACAAAAGTTGTACCTAGGCAATATAGTTACTACCCAGTTCTGCCTTGTCGAGTGCTAGCCACAAATATTCCCATTCCACCTACATGAATGCTTGTTCGATATCCAGGAGTGCTAAGGCGTAGGCGTCCTTCCTCAGATGCAGGGCATGGTAAACATGTGCCAGTCACCTGATATTACAAAGGGTGTTTCACCTAGGGATAAACCTCCATTGGTCTGTGTGGATCAGCGAGGGAAAGTGACACAACAGGCACGTCACCAGTAACCTTCTGAGAATGTTTACATCGATATTCTTCATTGACAACAGGTGGTAGGATGATGGACCCTGCCTCATTACAGACTTTCAGCAGTTTGTCTGCCAACACTTCAGTGTGCCTTTGATAGAGCCCCACTGTAACCCATCCCCTCTCTGCACCTTTGCAGTTTTAAGGCTGCGTTTGGTTGCCACTATCTCTTCTCTGGCTATTGGTGATTCTAGGTAGTCCCTATTCTCTGGTTCCAGTCTGTTCATAGGTGCAACCGTGAACGTGGCCTCAATGGCCTGCTGTATGCACACCAGTTTCCTGTTTGCATCTTTTATAGGCCACAGCAGTGCCTGGTGTGTCTGTTGGTTAACCAGCTGTGCCAACAGAGCCCCCGCTTTATCTCCCCCAGCATGCAACCGTTGTGTAAAGGACCTATACCCAAATGTATCCAATCTACCCCAGTCCACCAGAAGTCCCCATATATATTGTCGCCATTCTGGGAGTTTGTCCGGATTTTGGCGTAACTCTTGTTCGAGTGCACTCAGTGCACGTTCCTAGTTAGTCAGGGTGCTCTATAATTGCTTCCTGACCCCATGCATAGTTTTCATGCACAACCCACATAGTATCACTTTCAGGGCTTCCCACTCCATTGCTCTACTAATTGCACTTCCCCAGTTCCCAATGAAGTAATGTGTCAAGGTATCACTGACCATGGATGCAAAAACCGGGTCCGGTAACGCCACAGCTCTGAGTTTCCACAGTGGTATGGCTGCATTCTCTCTCCCAAGTTGTATTACCAGCAGTAAGCGAAGTGATTCGATATATACCTTGCCAGGAACTGTGTGTCCTCTACACTGTGCACCAAGGACCCCAAGACAAGGCAGTAGTTAAGCCTACTATACGTGCCAGCTGCTGGGGTATAACAGGAGTAGGCCTGCACCTGGGGGTGCCGCTGCCACCAGACATCCACCAAACCCAGTCCGGTCAATATATCTCTCGTGGCCCACCTCAGTGCTGGTTTCGTTTGTAGCTTAGGTGGATCACAGTCCAGCATCCCATGTGTAAATCAGCACTGAGGCAGATGATTCTTCAATAACCTCAATACATACATGACAAGCATATTTTCAAGGTACAGTTTAAGAACGTTTATTCTGTCACTCATCACAATAGTACTTCGATTTCTACAAATGTGTTGGTTTTTGGTATGCAAGCAGTACAGTCTACGTTGATGGCACGCATTGCATCATTCAAACTGCATATTTATCTTAGTCTTTAGAGACATCTTCCATTCTTTCGAATAAACTGAACATGAAGTAGGCATAACCTTCGGCTTTACTTTGTGTTCCAGGTCGCCTTAGGTATAGAAATTTGTAGCTCCCAGTGGAGTTAGGGAACATTGTCACGGGCTTAGCAAGCGAAATATACAAAGAGAACTTAACTTAATAAGTGATTTTCTAACTTTAATCCTATGTTGTTGGAAAAAGTATTTGACCTGTTTCTCCACCTGATTTGTAATACATGTGAACTTAAAACTTATGTTAATATTAGTAAAAGCATGTTGCACACACAGTACATTTGTGCATGGTACATGCTATGCAAACAGTACAGCCTTCAAGCACACTCTAAGGTCCCCACCTTTTCGACCCTTGCCAACAGTTTTTCGTGAAGTTGAACATCTCCCTGTACCACGAGTCCACTTGTGTCTACTATATACTTCATTCCTTCTCCCTGGTATTCGGTGTGCAGACTTTTAGGATATTTTGTCTTAGGCATAGAGCGTGGTCTTCAATTATTTCTTGCACTTACTACTTCACACACACTCATTCTGGATCACAAATTATAATTGCTTATACAGTGATGTGATTAATAATGTAATTGGTGATGTCATATGTGATCACGGCATTGATGCTTTCAATAATGTATTCAGTAATGCTACTGAAGATGGCATTTTATGTCATTTGAAATACCATCATTATTAGCAATGAGCAGAGCTCGAGTCATGATTTGCCTAGCTAACCATAGTTTGCCAGTTTCAGGAGGTTTTCAGGTTTTTCATAACCATAATTTTGTTTTAATTGGGGTTTTTACTTTGAATTCCAGGGATTTTTTTTAACATAGGCCAATATTCTATCAGAAGAAATAACCACGACTTAACTTTGAAGGATTTTTCGTGTGATATTTTTTAGTTTTTTTTCTGAAGATACATTTCATCCACATCTTACCAACTAGCTCTTCTGTTCATGGCCTTCAAACATGTGAATCGGGGTCAACAGCAGTCAGAGGCAGTGCCAGGCCTTATGCCAGGCATTGTGCGCAACCTCCTAAGCAGCCAACCATTATGGCGAATTGGCCATGGCCAAAGTCCATGAGTGGCGGGGGAGGTGCCCGCAGACATATGGTTATAATATCTTACTTTGCATTACAAACATAGAAATTCACTGAAAAAGGTTAAAGTGGAAGTATTCATATGTAAGGTAGTAAGATTTTAACATGTTAAAAAACCTTAGAAATTCAGTGAGAAAAAACAAAGGTTCAAGTGGTGTTATATGAAGGTCTTCCAATAATAACAAACCTAATGTTTGAAAAAAAAAAAAACTGAAGTTCTCCAGTTACACATAAATGACTTATGAACTTTCATGACAAATATTGTATTTACATGATTAATATCCCCCGCATTCTTCAGTCACAATTTTATAATACTTCATCAATCATAGAGATAGAAAACAGAACTGGTATCAAAAGAGTCCTAAGACCTTACATGAATTGTGTCTAAACCCTCTGTGTGAGAGAGATAGTGGCATAAATATCTTATCTGGGAGATTGTATCAAACAATAACAGTGGCCTATTGTTGCTAACGGCCTCATGAGAAATGTAGCAATGTAACCTATCTCAAGCACCTGTATACACGCTTAGTACACCATACTTGACAGCAAGTTGAGTTTCCCCAGTGGGCGTATTCTTTATCAATACATACACTCATATTGTGTTTAATGCTTTATGATATCTATGTATACCAAGGTTTCTACATCCCTACTGTGAGATACTGTGGATATTCAATACCTCGCCCCAGATGGCATGTACTGTATCAGTCCATTCTAATGAATTCATACACTCCCTGGTCATTATTTTCTTCCCTCGTTGTATCTAGATTGGGAGGGTAGTCTAAGTATGTTCACGATCATACTATACCTCTCCTTATCTGGGTATATGTATCAGTATGACTTCAGCCATTCACCTGTAATATAATGTACATTCGTCAGGCAGGCTGCTCTTCTAAATTATCAGGGTTATGTTATCAATGTTAACACAATCGCATGGGCCAGCCAGAGACCAATATACCATAATACCATGGAAATGCATGTGTCCTCTCCAATATTATACAACGTGGTTCATCCCAATGTATAAAGTACCATTTGCATATATAAGGCAAATTGTTATTGCTTACATATACCATTAGACCCCCCATAAGTTTGTTGTGTGTGTGTGTGTGTGTATAGATTTAACTTTAAACAGTAAGGGCCTCATTACGAGTTTGACTCACGCATCTGGAAGACCGCCAGTTTGGTATTCCACCCGCTGGCCCGATTATGAGTTTCCCACTGGGCCAGAGGGCGGAAACAGCGTTCCCACCCACTGCCACTGCGGGAAACTACCGACAACATTGACGCCGGCTCGTAATGGAGCCAGTTGCAAAGTTGCAGTGCATCGGGTGCGACAGCACCGGTCGTGCTTTCCACCGCCTGTAAATTAGGCAGTGAAAAGCACGATGGGCTGCCCATGGGGGCCACTGCATGGCTGTTGAACCGCCATGCAAAAGCTGGTGGACACAGGAGTCGTAATCCCCAAGGCAGTGCTCCTAGCAGATTTAGAATGCTGGCACCGCCAGGCCGCCGTCCAGCACAAATGTGGCAGTGCCAGCGGTCTGACCGTGACGCTTTCACCACGGTCATAATGTGGAGGCCGGGCCTCCACATTGGCAGCGGTCCGACCGCCAACCCGAGTCTGGCGGTCCTAAGACCACCAGACTCATAATGAGTGCCTAAGCTTTGCATTGAATTGTATTTTGGAAAAATTATTGTGTGTCGCAAGGTGCAATGTCTGTGATTCTGTCTCACCTCCTTCTACATTCAGCAGCTGTATTGGTGGCCAGGACAAACAGAGCTTGGGTGCAGGACTTATCTGCCCCCCCTCTAGGAACAGCACAATTTGGATCTGCAAATCCCAATATTTTTTTCTTAACTTTGTGGATAGTATCCTTTTTTCATTTAGTCAATAGTGCCCTGATACGGTGTCTCAGAAACAGGGGAAAGCACTCCTGCACATGTCCCTCACAGTGGTTTTTATTGTGGTATATATAAATATCATGTGGAGCTGAGTTGGAGGCTTTTCTATTCGGCAACACTGGCACTGGTATTAGTGGTAAGACTGGTCAGTCCTTCTTATGTAGGTCAGTTCTCATTGTAGGCTCGAGTGTACGGTTTGGCTCACGTTCGCATGAGATGGCTTTGTTTCCATTCTCAGGTGACTGCTTGTGGTGTATATTGTGAGCGGGCGATCCATGTTTGTGTATGACGTGTTTTGGGTTTTGGTTTGTTTTTGCATGTACATATTGGTTTATTAATATAAGGTGTTTATTATGGAGTAGAGCAACAATTGTTGTAATTAATACCTTCATGACACGTTGCTTTGAGGATGGTCTCAGGGACTATTGGAACAGCAGGAGACCGAAACGTCAACCACAGACCCTTATGACGAAACTCGTTGCTTTTCTGCCGGAATATTTCATAAAGGATTCTGATTGCCTGTGTGGCATCAGACAGGCCTGATTAATTATTAACTATTGTTTGTATTAGCTAGTCAGGTGTTTGGTGCCCTTCTTAGGTCCCCTGGATATGGAGTTAGTGGGACTGGAGTAGGTTACCTGTGCTTGAATACATGATTAATCTGTGTTGTTGTTGCTGTTCTAATTTCTTGTATAAACTTATAGAATTGGTCCATGCTTGGATGAGAACATTAAATGTTGATATTCATCTATATTGAGTTAATCATCAAAATGAGCACTCCTTGAGAATTCGTTCCATACTGTAAGCATAATTATATATTGAGGCATACATGTCCAAATATATAAGCAAGTAGAAATACAGCACATGCAAAAACTGTATATGTCAAAAGAAGTGAAAACATTAGTAAGCCTCTCCTCCAGATGAAAGTCAAGTCCCTGGAGAAGAGAGGGCAGAGGCACCTTCAACTGGACAGAGCCCTCCTGTGGTATAACATGCTTATGAAAGGTGCCCATAAACCTAGGGGTCTGAGATATCTAGTCACAGGCTGGCAGCCTAAGGTGCTGTTCTTGTGGATGTGGGTGTAGTTCACAGGGGTAATTTGTGTTTACGTGGCATTACGCAAGAAAACAAACATTGGCAAAGCCAATATGTCTCTCCTCTGTGAAAGCTATTGACGATAGAAGCACAGCTGCTGTACAGCATGGCTGAAAGTAAAGGGAAAAAAAGTGCTATGATGTGGCCAGCTTTGTTTACTCTAAGCCATGCTGTGCACACAACATGGCTAAAAACAAATTAACAAACCCAACAGTTTTCGCACAGGGGAGAGCTATTTTCTATACCACTGCTTGTTTTTTTTATCCTGTTGGCCACGATTGGACCAAAAAATAGCCCACACACTTCCCCTTCGAGCTGGCCCACCTGGCACTGCCAGACATCCTGAAGCGCGAGTCTAGCACTGAACCTAGCGCTGCCTATACCAACCTCTATGTGGTATTACATGATATGCTGCGTAACTTAGTTGGGTAAAGCACTGCCCCATGTTTTCAATGCTAGGTAATGCTGCTTACTTTTTTGGTGATATTGTATTATTGAACTCAACTAACAATACGGATTCCTAGTTTAATGCAATAAATACTTTCACTATTCATGGCAAACAAAATGCGCAATGAAAGTGAAATAGATCTATAATGATTCATTTATTCGTGTGAATGGCGTCAGAACTCCAAATGACAGGACGGTTTCCAGATTTATGTGCACAATGTCAGGAGGGCTTTATTGCAGATTGAAGGTTGATCGATGCCTGCACATTTCTGAGGATAAATGGGGAAATATTGGTTGTTAACCCTTTATATTGCTAACACCACAAACTGTCTTGGCATTACTAAAAAGAAGCCTAATAGAACACATATCGGTGATACTCGGTCCATTGACCTTAAATGATGACGATAGTAAAAAGATGGTAATTTATGCAGCACCGGTTTGCGATATCTAGGGTATAGCTATATATTTAGATGAACTTAAGGCAAGGTCGGTATTGATATAAGTATTTCACATGTTGTGCAACTATTGCCCGCTTTAATGATACTCACTCGATTGATGTGTAGAATGAAAGTCTGGAATGGTGGTGGCTGAATTGGAACTCAAGACCTGCAGGGCACTCAGATATCAGCAGCACGGGCCTACTCCACTGACTGACCTTGGATCTAGACAAGGATTCAAAGCTGATACTCCCTGATCTCTGCAGGAATGCTCGAACCACTCAGCTGTTTGTACCAGCGTATTATGCTATCACTTTGGACTTGATAGTACATAGACCCATTTTTGCATCCAGCTATATACTGATAGGTTGCATTGCGAATTGTACATCTGCATAAGGTTGCAAAATGACAGCTTAATAAATATTATTTAGACAGGTCGGAATTCGCAGCCCTCTGTGACTGGTTGTGAATACATGGATGATGCCTGGAAGAGCAGCAGAGAACCATTTTACATTTGCATTCCCAAACAGGGAATATTCTTTTAAAGCAGTTCTTGCCCATTTAAAGGTCAGGTGCTAGACTTGAAAAATATGCTTCCTGTTTGGGAACACATTGGGATGGAGGGGAGCAGGCAGTGATCCCATGAACCACCATAAAGAAAAAGAAAATTCTTCTTCATTACTTGTCTCATGACAGTGGATTTATGTGGTTGTGATCTTTTCAAGACACTGGTTGTCCCATGCCTTTTTCTCTTTCTTTTCTCGCAGGTTGTTGATGTGTAGAGTGCATTCTCTACACATATAGTTTATGAAACTGGGTATAAATATGTCCTTGACAATCATGTAATGTCCTGTATTTTTGTATGTCTTTTTAAACACAAATATAACACATTTTTTTAAAAACTACAGCAGGCAAATGGATCATTTTCATATAGTGCCTGACACTGGAGATCAGCTTCTTTCGAATTTTTTCCAGTATTGCCACTTACGTCTAGAAAGGGACTCGGATCTCTTGGTACCAGAGTCGACATTCTAGCAACTACTTGAATCTATTAGCGCCTTCTGTTATCATTAGCCAGTCTTATGACAAAATACCTCTGTCCTGGGTCCTTCATACTTCTATGGATCTTTCACAGACCCCATCTACTTTTCCCAATCCCCGGAATGCGTTTTTATATTTATGACCGTATTAATAAAACGTCTGTGCCGTACATTCCTCACACCGTCCACCACTATGTGTGTGATGAGCCACTCTCCCATTTGCCCCTTATTACTTATTCTCTGCATGCTTCCTTCAATAGCTGTGCGGCCGTCTGTGCTGTTATAACGAGGTGTATCGGTGGATACTCAGCAAATACATGCACTGCTTGGGATTCGACATACACCCTCAGCAAACCTTGCTGTAAGATTTGGTTAGTTTACTGTACTGTGGACTTGCGGCCGTTAATCTGCCAGTCATTTCTTGCAGTCGGCCTCTGTATCCTTTAGTGGTACTAGCGGTTCTTCAGAAGTCCCGAACAGCAGAGAGCATCATCCGCAAACAGCACGACTAGTGCAGGGGTGGCGCTGACACTGGGAACCTCTTGTGCACCAGCCCGTACTTCTTTCCACAAGTTATTACTATATGAACTGAGGCACAAGACCGGGCATAATACACACCTGACGAAATGAGGATGGAGGACAAGACCTACAGGCGGTCACATCCTTTAAATGGTTAGAAGTCAGGAGATGAGGCTGGGCAGGTGGCTCAGGCAACAAACAGATTCTGGGAGGTAATCTATGAACAAATATAGCTAACAACAAAAAACTAAAACTAAAGGATCTTTTGTGGTATTTTCGAGGATGAGATAGAGGCTTGTCATACGGGCCAACAGGCGGCCAAAAATTAATGATCAGAGCGTGAATTGTAGTTAAGGAGACAACATTAAAAAATATGGATGCCCACAACAGGGCAGGTTGGCAGGATGTTGGTAAATGGATGCAAGCAATCGGTAATTCTGCAGGGCTTGAGAAAGTAAGGCAACCTCACAAATATTCACCCAACAGCATAACATAAGGTCAGAGGATGGAATAATCCACTAAATGCTAAAACCACTCAGTTAAGTTTCAGAATACATAACAGTTTAGGAGATACCAAATTTGACTGCATCTGGTGATGAGACCTTTGTGATATCAAAAGCAAATATACTATTCAATTTTCGGATTTTTTTGCTATTCAAATTATATGCAACATATAATAAACTGACCGTTTTCTTGGGCTGACCCAGTACTAATTAATGTGTATTTTTAATTGATAAAACATCGCCACCGAAAAAGATGAACGGTACGTGATGACAAACGTATGTGCACAGTGCTGTGGACATAACATAAGGTGTGTTCAAGAGAATAGGCCCACCTCCTGCACATGGTGCGTGGCGAATTACTATAAATATAACAAATCTTTATATCCGAGACAATGTCAAACACTTTAAATACAAAGTAGGTTGTAAGGTATATAAGTTGAAATGTATGTTCAATTAGTAAAATAAAACTTTGCACACGATTCGCATATTGTACATTGTTAATCTAATGTAGGATTATGATTTCCTAAACAAAAGAAAAGCATTTTGTTGTAGAAAAACAGTTAGTGGACAGAGTTGTCTTTATTTATACTTCTGAATTAAGTAAAAAAAAAAAGAAAATAGCAAAAGTGCTGGAGACATAAAGAGTAAATATATCCAAACAGATCTTTGACCGATTTATTGGAGCAATAGTTCTGAAGAGGTAAATGGTTCTTCACCATGTAGAGTGCGGGACTGAAGTACATCAAGACGGACATAAACAGGAGAACAGTGATACTGAGAGTAAAGACCATATAGAAATAGCTGGCAAGAGGTGCGTAGGCGGTGTCCTTGTATTGAGCACGATTAAGCAGAGAATGGGGTTGGTGGTCCTTATCCGGGCCGCATTCCATACTTTCTCTTATCTCACGACCCCCCCCCCCCCCCCCACCCCCCTAGTCAAGACAACTCAGAAACTGCTGATTTAGCAAAGGCCCTTGTTTAAACTGACGTAGACAGCTTGGGCAAAGGAGTGGTATGCGGGATGGGTGGGAGCAAAAGGGCGGAGGATGTTAAGACAAAAAAAGAGGTGAAAATTCCGTCATTTAGGAGAGAAGAAAAGGATGCGAAAGCAGGCCGTGGAGAAGGGCATTCAGTAAACACCTGGCCAGGCCTACCCCAGGGCTCCCAATTGAAGCTGTCAGCTCCCAGCCCATCATTGGCAGCATCTGGAGGCCCCTGGGCCACCAAGAGCCCTAATTAGCTACAAATAACACTTCTGTCTGTGACCTGCCAAGACCTTTGGCAAAGCGTTTAACATCATTAGTTAAAACATTGTACAAAAAGTGTGAATGCAAATGAACAGCCCTCACTCTTCAGAGGGGCGAGGGCGGAGGGGGTGACGGCTCCGAAGGGAAGGGGGTCAGCATCCTCCTCCCCATGAATGGGTCACTTGTGTTCATCTCAAAGGATTTCTCCTTGGAAACCTGCGAGGGTTACGGTAAACAAACGTAGCTGCGCCATTCTCCACAAGGACCTGTTGTCAGACAATAACCCACCTCTTTATTTGGAAGGCAAATAAGAAAACACAAGACCTGACACTTGCTTCGTCTACACAAACATCAGCTGATTGCGTCACTTCCTTCAAACGACAAGGTGGGCTATATGGAACATCATTGACGTGTTGGTCTGTGTATCGATTCTAGCATCCATGTATATGTACCCAATGTGTGTAAATCTGAATATCTATGTACTTATCTAGAGATCTACTTAGCTACCCAAATCTATCTATCTATCTATCTATCTATCTATCTATCTATCTATCTATCTATCTATCTATCTATCTATCTATCTATCTATCTATCTATCTATCTATCCAGCTTTGCCTCACAACTTTTGCAAAAACGCATTATTCTTGTGTCACTATGTATGTACCCGATGAGCTACCTCTGCTTTTCCATCCCTAACATTCCGTTCGTAAGCACTCTACATGCCAATTTGCTAAGTTCATCCATTTCTAGTTACACGACTCTGGTTGCAAATCTCCTTTTATGCTCGTTCATATTCCTCTGTAAATTCTTTCTATTTGCCCTCAATATAGTGCAGCTATCTGATGTTCTTATTTACAAGCGGTCAGACGCCCCCAAAAATGTTTCATGCAACAATAACAAAAAAAATCAAACCTCCCTCTCATATAAAGTTTAAGAATCCATAGCTGGCGTCCAAGCTATTGCACACGTTAAAACAAGGCGAAAAGGCTGCATTACAGACTTATGAAACCGGAAGTTCAGAATTATTTTGTAGACCCTAGTTTTGTAAAATAAATATAGGGGCACATATATTCTGACGTTGTCTTTCAGCACTAAACAACTCCAGAGCGAAAAGTGCCTTTTTTCTGATGGGAGTTTAAATACATTTGAAGACTATGAGCGAAGACGTGCATGGACACTAAAAACGTCCTCCGAGGCCATCTTCTCTGATAATGGCACACACTGTGCTTTTAGGATAAATGCTTCGGGATATGAAGGCAAAGGAAGGCCTGGGAGATAGAAAAAAGAAATGCTTCTTGGGAGGCGACGGCCCAGCAAATTAGCCCCCTAATACTGCTCAGAAAGCGGCATACGTAGTGTCAGCATTGACCCCTCTCAAATCATGTGCCATGCCCCCAGCACAGTTGTGCTCGGCCGCCTCTCCTCTCCAGCTGCGCCCCATTCACTGGCAGCTTCTTCAGTCCTGGGTCTGCACATTTTCTACTGGGACTCCCACTGCGGCCACAATGAGTGCGGAGGAGGTGAGGCAGGACAGCCTCTATAGGCTCCGAGGCACCCATTGTCCCCAAGTGCCAGCCTTATTGTCGGGAGCCCCCTCCTGCACCCCTATAATGAGCTGAATCACTTGCTTTCTCTCTGCCCCCTTTATTCAATGTTTTACAATATACTTTTTTCTCCCTCCAGTCACCCCCCTTTCTCAGAGGTTTATCTTCGCTGACGCTGAAATGGCGTAAAACATCACATGGTAATTGTCTGGAAAGTATTGGACCGCAAATATGTCTCTGTCTGAAAATGTCATAGCAATTGAAAAGCTCTTAATCCCTGGCTAGATTGAATCGTCCCCCTGAGGAGATGCACACAGTTAGGGGAACATACCTGGGGTTCACCTGGGGGATGAGGTCTCCAGTGGTGATAGACAAGTTCCTGCTCCTCTTCAAGGGTACTTGCTCTGTGAGGCTTGCTCATAGATAGTAGGATGCCAAACTGAAGTTATGAACAAGAAATGCAGGCGAAGGTGAATCTATTGGGTGGTCAAGCAATTTCCAAGCAGGCAAGGGTGTCAACTAAGCCCTTAAGGCCAGGGTAGAATAAATCTCATGATGGGACTTGTAACATGTCTGATCAAGAATTTGCAGAATGACTGGTGGATGACATGGGCAGTCACCTAATCGGAGACATTCTACACCCTTTTGTCTGTTCTCAGAGTTGATAATTGGTTGGTGGTGTTTGTGGTGGCCAAAGTTTGTCTTCAGAAGTACTGCCATCTGGCTTTGTAGGAGGAGTTCTAGGACTTGGGTGGTGTCTCTACCTCTGCGTTTAAGGCTGCTGAAACAACTGCGTTTTGGGCTGTTTCACGCACAAGTCCCAGTTTTTCGATCTCGTTGGAGAAATGGAAGATTTACTTTAAGCACTCACCATGGCCTGTTCCCTGGAATTTCTGGCCTTCCCCATTTGGGCAATGCACTGCTGAGAGAACTTATAGGACATATCTTCCGGCCTCAAATTGTTAGGTATTTTGGCCCCTTCTGTGGATTGCCATGTAAATTATGCAGTACTTTACCAAGTCTCTACCAAGACCCGGTGAAGACTTTTCAAATTTGTTTAAATGAGAACAAGAGGCTTAACTGAAATATAACTTAGTACCCCTATACTGTGTCCGCTGTATTACTTTCCGCAGACATTCTTTATACTGGCCAATTCTTAATATAGTATGTAAATGAACAACACAATGATAAATGCAGATTGCAGATCCCAGATTCCCTTACTTAAATTAGCTCTAACCTCTGCATGTGACATTGGAGAGGGGGCAGTAAACAATTATTTGGACTACAGCCAATGGTTAAAGAGTTACAAGTTTGTGGATTGATGAGACCGCTATCAACACCATCACAGGACCCTCTGCAAATATGTCTGTGGATGACCACACGGCTCCTAAAAGACAATCTCTTTGTCTATTGTCTGTAGAAGAAAATATTCCATTAAGCAGGCTACCTTATCAGTTGTTACCTGCACAAGGCTGTTATTGCATAGAGAAGTTAATCTCAGCAGTTCATCCCTACATATGGAAAACACCAAGTCACACAGAAGCGACAAATTCAGATCTTGCCTCACTTGTAGGGTGATGTCTAATTTCTAAGAAGAGGCCAGCACCACACCTGGGCCCTACTCTGCTCACTCCACCTCTCCTTTGTGTTAACACAGGTATGGCTTCACTGCGTTAACTCTCTTCCCTATATAGTTCTCTCAAATGTAACTCAGGATGTTCTGGCCTGTCTATACACACATTTCCATTTAACTTAGTTGATACTTTGGATCTGCACTGTGTTTGCCAGACTCTCATGTTTATATCTAACTTGACAATGCAGCAGTTTCAAGACAAATTGTAATCAACCTAAAAAAAGAGCTTTCTGGAGTATTACAGAGATGGGCTGTGGCTCCTCCCCATGTGTTGGTAGGAAGGAGTAGTACATGTTTTGATTGGGCAGAAGTTGTGTGGCTTCACAGTGTAGGAAGTTGGCTCTGTATATATTATCTCAGAGTGAGAGATAGTGTGCACAGAGTCAAAGGGTTCCCCTTAGAGGTTGATAGTGGCAAAATTAGATAATACTAATGCTCTATTTTGTGGTAGTGTGGTCAGCAGTATGATTATCAGAGGGAAGTGTTAAGCATTTGTTGTACACACACAGGCAATAAATGAGGAACACACATTCAAAGACTTAACTCCAGGCCAATAGTTTTTATATAGAAAAAAATATTTTCTTAATTTATTTTGGAACCACAAGATTCAAGATTTGAGGTAAGTACATAAAATGCAAGGTACTTCACACAGGTAAGTATAGAACTTTGATTCAAAGCAGTAGTACACACAGTTTTTGTTAAAATGGCAATAAGCTATTTTAAAAGTGGACACTGCAAAAATCAACAGTTCCTGGGGGAGGTAAGTTTGGTTAAGTTTTTCAGGTAAATAAAGCACTTACACTGTCAGTCTCCTGGGCACAGACAGCCCACCATTGGGGGTTCAAGGCAACCCCAAAGTCACCGCCCCAGCAACACAGGACCGGTCAGGTGCAGAGGTCAAAGGAGGGGCCCAAAACACATAGGGGGTTATTACAACTTTGGAGGAGGTGTTAATCCGTCCCAAAAGTGACGGTAAAGTGACGGATATACCACCAGCCGTATTACGAGTCCATTATATCCTATGGAACTCGTAATACGGCTGGTGGTATACACGTCACATTTGGGACGGATTAACACCTCCTCCAAAGTTGTAATAACCCCCATAGTCCCCTATGGAGAACAGGGGTGCTGCGGTTTCGGTCTGCTGGCAGGTAAGTACCTGCGTCCTCAGGGAGCAGACCAGGGGGGTTTTGTAGAGCACCTGGGGGGGACACAAACAGGCACACAAAACACACCCTCAGCGGCACAGGGGCGGCCGGGTGCAGTGTGCTAATTAGGCGTCTGGTTGGCTATTGAAAGCAATGGAGGGACACCGGGGGTTACTTAGGCGGTGCAGGCAGGGCACAGGGGGGCTTCTCAGGCCAGCCACCAACTGGGCTAGGAAGAGGGTCGCTTGCTGGTCACTCCTGCACTGGAAGGTGGTTCCTCTCGGTCCTGGGGGCTGCGGGTGCAGTGCTTGGTCCAGGTGTCGGGTTCCTTGTTACCAGGCAGTCGCGGTCAGGGGGAGCCTCTGGATCCTCTCTGCAGGCATCGTTGTGGGGGTTCAGGGGGGTCAACTCAGGGTACTCACGTCATCATAGTCACCTAGGAATCCTCTCTGCAGTGTTAGTTCTCTGGAGCTCGAGCCGGGGGCGTCGGGTGCAGAGTGAGAAGTCTCACACTTCCGGCGAGAAGCGAAAGTTCTTTGGAAGTTGCTAAAAAGTTGCAAAGTTGTTGCTGTTTTTGAACAGTGCCGCTGTTCTCAGGAGTTTCTTGGTCCTTCGGGTTCAGGGCAGTCCTCTGAGTCCTCAGAGGTCGTTGGTCCCTGTCGGATGCGTCACTGTGCAGGTTATTTGAGTCTGGAGACAGGCCGGTTGTCAACATCAGGACAGTGCGCGCTGTACGGGCGACTAAAATGCAAAAACACAGTCTTTATGCAAGAGCATAATTCATGCATTGTGTTTATATGCAGTATGTTCACCTTTTGCATTGCAGAGTTTAATCTTGAAAAAACATTATTAATGGTGTTTGCAATAACTCTTCATTTGCACGGTATTGCTGCAGGCTTACTGAGTGTGTTAGGGTGTGGTCCCTTTCTAGGACCTTCTAGAAGCTTTCCCTGCAGAATGACTGGGTGTGGTTTGTGGGCTGGGCCAGACTCTATATAAGGGAGCCAGCCCAGCTCCACGTGCTCACTATTCAGAGGTCCCGGTGCAGAGCAGCAGCAACTTCCTGAGCTCCTGTTCCGGATGCCTACATTGACGTTCCAGGTCTGCCCCGCATTGTATTGGTGATCCTTGAGAAGGGCGGTAAAGCGGAGGTCGGGCTGGGCCCCCGACCCCGTTCTCAAAGGCTCTCAAGTTTTGGGCCTACTAGTAAAACTTTCAGAGTGAGCAAGGCATTGCTCTCATGTAAACCTTGATGTTCAGATCGGCAACAGCTTGCGCGATCATTTCATGGCATTTGCATATTCTTGTTCGAACCGGCAGTGTGTGCGATTCATTTCCCGCATGTAAACCTTGATGTTTAGATTGGCCACAGCTTGCGCGATCATTTCATGGCATTTGCATATTCTTGTTCCAATCACCAGTGTGCGCGATTAATTTCTCGCATGTAAACCTTGATGTTCAGATCGGCAACGGCTTGCGCGATCATTTCATGGCATTTGCATATTCTTGTTTGAATCGGCAGTGTGTGCGATTCATTTCCCGCATGTAAACCTTGATGTTCAGATCGGCAACAGCTTGCGCGATCATTTCATGGCATTTGCATATTCTTGTTCGAATCGGCAGTGAGCGCAATTCATTTCCCGCATGTAAACCTTGATGTTCAGATCGGCAACAGCTTGCGCGATCATTTGATGGAATTTGCATATTCTTGTTCGAATCGGCAGTGTGTACGATTTACTTCCAGCATGTAAAACTTGATGTTCAGATCAGCTACTGTGTGCGCGATCATTTCATGGCAATTAAAAATTTGGTGTGTTGTGTTTGTAGAGGTGCACACATTTATCCCAAGCTTTTGGATTTCCGATGAAGATGCTTAATTCAAAGTGCGACCTTCTTTGTGCTTATTAAGTTCCTAATACAGTTCCTGTTGTTTCCAGGGAATGTTTCAGATAGCCTTTGTTCTCATGTAAAAATGCAATGTTTGTTCTGAAACATTATTCTAGAAGGTTCTTGTATTCTAGACAGTATGTGATATTTCATGTTCCGAGTATCATCAAATCCTAGATTCAACAAAGTGTTATTTCATGTTCCGAGTATCATTGAACCCTAGATTCAACAGAGTGTTATTTCATGTTCCGAGTAATCCTAGATTCAACAGAGTGTTATTTTATGTTCTGAGTAATCCTAGATTCAACAGAGGGGCAGGCATCTCTACTAGCTGGAAAGCCCTGGGTTGCTGTAACAAAAGGTATGAGCCTTTGAGGCTCACCGCCAGGTTTTACAGTTCCTGCAGGGGGAGGTGAGAAGCACCACCACCCAGTACAGGCTTTGTTCCTGGCCACAGAGTGATAGAGGCACTCACCCCATGTGGCCAGAAGCTCGCCTGGTTGTGGCAGGCTGGCAGAAACTGGTCAGCCTAGCACTAGGACTTGGACTGGTATTCAGGGGGCATCTCTAAGATGCCCTCTGGGTGTATTTTACAATAAATCCCACACTGGCATCAGTGTGCATTTATTGTGCTGAGAAGTGTGATACCAAACTTCCCAGATTTCAGTGTAGCCATTATGGAACTGTGGAGTTCGTATTTGACAGACTCCCAGACCTTATACTCTTTATGGATACTCTGCACTTACAATGCCTAAGGTTTTGCTTAGACACTGTAGGGGCGTAGTGCTCATGCACATATGCTCTCACCTGTGATATAGTGCACCCTGCCTTAGAGCTGTAAGGCTTGCTAGCGGGGTGACTTACCTATGCCACAGGCAGTGAGAGGTGGGCATGGCACACTGAAGGGAGTGCCATGTCGACTTAGTCATTTTCTCCCCACCAGCACACACAAGCTGTTAGGCAGTGTGCATGTGCTGTGTGAGGGGTCCCCAGGGTGGCATAAGGCATGCTGCAGAAAAAGTGCTACAGCTCTATGCAGCTGTGATTATTTTATTTACCCAGCTGCCTGAGCCAACAGTAGATATGGCTGCATGATATTGAACTTTCAGGGACACACACATTAAATGGTAAATAATGTAGATATTTTATGGTGTTTGTTTTTCTCTGGCAGCAGCACAGATGAGAGGAGGCTAGTCATAAGGAATATATTTCTGTCCCAGCACCCTCACCTTCCATCATTAATTTTAGGCTTCAGAGTGTAGATTTGTGTTCAAGAGCAGTATGAGATGCCCAGTGCCACACTGATCTACATGAATTTTATAGGCCTGGCATTACAGCACAGCTCCTTATTAAAGCTTACAAATGCGTATTTTGTTACATGTAATCTCAAAGATTGAGGTAATAGGCAATGGTTTTGATGTTAGTTAACCTGTGTCATGGATAAAGAAGGTTGACAAGGCATGAATAAAGACAGTCCTGCTATAGGGGAATTCTTGTTAGGCCCTCTTAGAAGAAATAGCATTTTGCTTAGCAAATTGTAATTTTGTATACCTTTCTAATAATATGACTGTACCTGATGGTTGCCTTGTGGAAAAGCGTGTGCTCAAAACTGTACACGGTTGGTTATGGTGACAAGCTATAAACTTGATTGGTGCACTGGGAAAGGTTATGTCTGATGCTACAGCTCTAGTCTGTTTATTATGAAGTGTTATGACAAAGGCAGTTGGCCTAACTTATTCATTGTAAAAAGCATTTGTAAAAAGCCAGTATGCCCCTAACACTGGGTTGTTACCACATTGTGTTGAAAGATATAGAAAGGCATTTTTTTTACATCTAGGCTCACAGATTACCACAGTAGGCAAGGGTTTTGGCATTGGCCACCTACTCTGACAAACACTGGGGACTTTCACTGTGATGATTTTTGTTAGGTCCTGTTGAGAGGGTATGCTTATTGTTCTGAAAACTGTATTTTTGTATGTACCTGCAATTTTACAACTATCCAGGATGGTTGCCAGTTTATGTGGACTTGAGTATGTCATTGTTGGGTAAGGTGTAAAGCCAATGGTAAAGGATAAAGGCTTCATCAGTTCATTGGAAAAAGGCATGGCAGATGTCATAGGTTTGATCTTTTTTAATGAAAATTATAACAAAGCCAGGATGCCTAACCTACTTATTGTGTTAAAGACAACAGACCTTTACGGATTGATTGATTGTTATTACACTGTGCTAAAGCCCGTTGGCAAGTATTTTGTTTCACAGATTTCCATAGTAGGCAAGAGTGTTGGTGTTGGCAAACCACCCAAACAAACCATGGGAATAGAAGATATGTGCTACCATAATCCTTGTTAGGCTCTCTTAATAGAGATAGTATTTTGTGTTTCCAACTGTAATTTTGTACATCTATCTTATTAGGGTATAACTGATGGTTGCCTTGTGGGAAGACCTATGACTCCATAGTAGGTATGAGTTGGTTACAGTGACAATCCAGTGATAAAGGTTATAGGCCTCAAATGTTAAAGCCAATAAGCATTTAAGAGTAGATTTATATTACTATGTATTAAAACCAACAGATAGGTATTCTATTGCATGAAATCTCACAGGCTACCATAGTAGACAAGGGTTTTGGTGCTGGTTATTCCCTCTGACAAGCCATGGGTATAGAATATTTCCACCGTCAGAATCCTTGGTAGGCTGTCTTAGGAGGGATGGTATTTTGTTTTGTCAACTGTATTATTGTATACTATGTAATTCTAAAACTGTATGGCTGATGGTTGCCTTGTGGGAAAGCTTAAGTTCAGTACAAGAGGCTTCAGGTGGTTATGGTGACAAACCAATAAGGCCTGATTGGTTCACTCGTTAAAAATATTTCTGTAGCCACAGGTCTGGTCTCTTTTTTGTTATGAAAAGTTATGATAAATGCAGTAGGCCAGACATTTTGATTGTGAAAAGCATAAGCCAAGGTCAGTATGCATATTAGGGTGAAGTGTTATTCTATTCATTAAAGCCTATAGTTAAGTATTTTGTTACATGAAATGTCACAGATTACCTTTTTAGGGAAGGATTTTAATTTTGGTGTTGGTGTTAGTTACCACCTCTGACAAACACTTGGGGTAGAAAATGTGCACTGTAATAATTCTTGCTAGAATCTATTCCTAGTGTCTGCCAGACTATTTAATACAATAAAATAAATAATACATCCTTCCATACACATAAATAGGTATTCAGAAAAATACATAAAGCACCTTTGTGTCTGCTCTATTCTCCCATTAGTCTGTCTGTCATTTACACTCTGCTTACATCCATGGCAGCATACTGCATGGGGTAAAGGTTCAGTCCACATCAGTCATTGGCCCTCTTGATCTGTAAATGACTGCATTTTGTAATCACATGTGAAGATCGACTTGTAAATGAGCAAGCTTCAGTGTCTGTGCTGAATGATCAGTTTTCGATGTTCTCCTTTTATAGTAACTCTTTCGTTTCTGTGTTTCTCATTTTTTTATTTTTTTTTATTTAATTTATTTAATTTTTCTTAAGAGGATACTACAGCTCTCCAGGCAGTGTGAATGGGTCACTTGCTTGCTGCTCATTTTATCTCCATTGTGCCACTTCACACAGGCCACTAACTCTAAACCACAAGCTATTATGGAATGCTGTTGCCAGTGTGTTGTTGTTTTACCATTGCAAGACAGCCAACATATTGGTTATAATGTAGCTGCTGTGCTGGAACTTTAAAACAACAATAGACTATTTACAATACAATTCCAAGATGGACAACCATTTCTATGTTTAATTTTCTTTTTTTTTTGCAGGCATGCTTTTTCCTAATTGTATTCTTTTAATTTATCCTGCATATGTTGTTGATTTTGTGTGTTTTATTGTGGTTGCGTTAGAAGGTGAATGCATGAATGAGTCAGTGGATGGATGATCGAATGCCTCAGTACAGAGATGAGTGACAGCGTGCACGTATGGTCACCTATTGAGTGCCTACACCCATCAGTGACACAAAAGCACTTTCATTCAAAAGCCAGACCTATTGGCGATGTCAACGCTTGTTTTCAGATTTAAAAGGCAAACTACCAGCTGGAGTGCAACGTACACAGGGTCATGGGCAGGCCCAGTACAGGTAGCTGCCGGTGCAATTTCAGGTGTCAACCAAAAGGTGAAAGTGCCTTTTAAGTAGAGTATGCAAAACATGAGTGATTTCATTTGTAACAGCAGAGAATCTATTTTGTATTAGAGTGAAGCTGGTCAGTTGATTCAGTGATTAGAGTGCTGGGAGCTGAAAGCCAGGTAAGTCACAGGTTCGAATCCACACTAGGCTTTCTCACCTGTCTCTCTTCTAGCGACCATAAAGTCAGCATTACGCCTGGTAACAGAGGCCCCTGTAGCGGCAGAAACCGCATTGTGTATATACATGAGTTTATTATTGTTAGGGTGGCAGATTAAGAAATCGGCATCTCTCTTTTAAACTCACAGGTTGCTAGTGCACAAACACAACCAAGCACAATGTTACTAGACCATTGTGGCGCCGATCACCTAATAGTCCAGAGCCGTAAAAGAAGGCTAGCTTCCGTACAATGGTAGTAAACAACTAAACTCTGAAACAACGTACAATTAGAGCAAGAAGCAACCTTTTCTAAAATATATGGACGCATTCAGAATTTCTATTTCTGAATATTACATTACGTGACAAGGAATTTTAAACGTAAATGTTTTACTTTTTAAGCTAATGAATAAAGGCGGGATTCACAAAGGGGTTTTTCGAATTAGTGAAAATGTAGCTCACGCATGGGACACGTTCTGCACATCAGATTATTCACAAATGGAATTTGCACATGCAAAAAAGGGCTAAAAAAGTGCTCGTTGCATTGGGCACCTATACGTACTCAAGTGTGAAATAGTGGCTGTTTAAGGAGGACGACTGATGCCCACCAATGTGTTCTTGTTGCATCTACTGACCCTCTTAACTTCAAACCAGAAGCAGAACTGTCATGGGGTAATGGGACAAGCAAGGACAAACATAGAGGCAGACCGAGTTAGCAGCTGCTACCGCTCGTTTGTGCTGTGTTACCCCTGGCACTACTATTGCTACCCTCATTTCTGGGTGAGAAGGCAGTGGTAGGAAAAGAAAATGGAAAGGGTTCTGGAAGCTATGTTTAATTTCTGTAGTTTACGCTCGTTGCTCCTTCCCCTAGTTTCTAAGTAGCAAATATGGAGACGTTAAGGTGCTTAGGGCCAGATGTAGCAAAATCAGTTTTTGCGACTTCCAAATTGCGAGTCTGAGCGACTCGCAATTTGCAAGTCGCAAAAACGGATGCAGAATGGTGTCTCAGACACCTTCTGCGACTCGCTATGGGGTCGCAAAGACCCACCTCAGCAATATTCATGAGGTGGGTCACATTTTGCGACCCTATAGCGAGTCCCTGCACTCACATGGATGGTGGCCTGCTGAAGTCAGCAGACCTCCATGTCTGTGACTGCTTTTTAAATAAAGCAGTTTTTTGGTTTTTTTTTCCATTTTGCAGCCCGTTTTCCTTAAAGGAAAACGAGTTTCAAAATAAAAAAAATCCGAAACCATTTGGTTTCGTTTTTTTTCAGAGTAGGCAGTGGTCCCTAGGACCACTGCCTGCTCTGAAAAAATATTTCATGTTGACATTCACATTCCCCTGGGGACCCCTTCCCTTTTGCGAATGTGTTACCACCAGTGTGACACTGGTGGTAACTGCAAGTTGGTTTGCGACCGCATTTGCGGTCACAAAGCAACTCTGAATTGCGATGCGAGTCGCAAATAGGAAGGGAACACCCCTTCCTATTTGCGAGTCGCATTCCCAAATTGGGAATGAGCATCGCGTGAGGTCGTTTGCATGGCGCAAACTGCGTTTTTCGCAGTTTGCACCGTGCAAACGGCGTGCTACATCTGGCCCTTAGTGTGATGTCATTAAAGAGTTTGTGATGTCGCTTCAACTACTCCTAGCATTTTGGTAATTGGACATCCATGGACAAAGGTCTTCTCTCCCTACATTGTAGCGCCCAATACCCTGACATTCCTTCAGTGCACGAGTGCTGGTGTACATGAATGAATTCCTACACCTAAATGGTTTCTTCTTCCATTCTGTGTAGGGGGGTGAGAACTTTTCAAGGGAATTGCCCTTTGCAACTGTTACATGTGCAGACAGAACTCACAGGAGAAAGGCATTGGTCCAATGGAGATGGTTACATGGTCATCTGGTTCCACATCAGCAGATTGGAAGGAGGTGTACTTGAAATGAAGGCGGGATTCATGATCTTCTTTACTGAAGGCCCGCAGGCAGGATTCATGATCTTCTTTATTAAAGACTCCAGGCCCAGGTTAGTGTGCTCACTGCAGTGGTAGCCCTGAAGAGTTTCCATGTGTAATTCAGAGGAATTGAAGTGGTGTAGAGATTCAGGGAATCTAAATGGATCGAAGGCTGGATGTTGGTAATTCAATCTCTCTTCTTAAATCTGCAATACAAAGGCAATGTCATTTTCATGCGAAAATGGGTGTGGTGAGGGTGTTATTCTTTCCTAACCGAAATGGGTGTCTTCCCAGGCTGTGTTACCAGAGTTTTTCTATTTAAAATGGCGTCTGACCATTTTCCTGTGAAGTAATTTCCTGTCCCACTCATGCATATATAAATATATATATATATATTCACTGATTAAAAAAAAGGTAACAGGTACGTTATAGTTAGGTTCTGAATTTACTCGTACAAAACCATAGAAATTCAGCAGTTATAGTTATAGTTCTTTCAAGTAACTATAACTCGTGGCCTAAGGTAGCTATAACTCGCGTCCTGTCATGCACAGGTTTTTCTTTAAAAATGTGGCTGCTAATGTTTCATTTATACTTTAAAGGATGTTATGGAAGATCTCAGGACTGCTGTAATATCTGGGGTAATTAGCAGTGCATGAGTTATAGTTACCTTAGGCCACCTTAGGGGAGGTGGTGGTCCCCAGGGCTACGGGAGTCCGAAATGGACCCCTTTTACATTTTTTACAATTTACCCCAGGAAGGTGGTGGTCCCTGGGGCTGCAGGGCCTGCGTGGACCCCTGCACCCAATTTCTGCAATGCCCCAGGGAGGTGGTGGTCTTTGGGGTTGGGGGGGAGTGGCCCCCGCACCACATTTGTTAAAAGCCCAGAGAAGGTGGTCCACAGGGCTGCAGGGTGGCCAGTAGCCCCCCCAGTTCATTTACATATGTGCCCTGGGGACACCGCATCAAAATGAAGGATGCCCCCAGGACCTGACCAAACCCAGGGGCTTTAGAATTACTAAGCGCTGGAGGCCGCGCTTCGTTTTATAAAAAACGTTTTGCTGGATCCACTGCGAATCATGGTGAAAAGTCCCCCCCAAAAAAAGCTTTTTAGCCATCAGGGGGTCCCTATGAGACTCTAGCACCAGAGCTAAGGGGTCAGGGTGTCCGTGTCTTTATTTTTAACCTTCTTTCTGGGACTCAGCTGAAGCCGAGTCCAAACATGGCTGCCAGCACTTCACTGTTGAAGTCTTGGCAGCCAATCAGATCTCAGCACAAGATCGGGAGGGCTTACAAATCCTTCACGTTCCTATCTATACAAATTTGGATTTACTTTAATTTCTCAAAAATTACTAAACAAATTTACACCAAATAACACAAAGGGCTCTTTCTTGACCAATAACTACCTTTCTGCCAAATTTGGTGTAATTCCGTCCAGTGGTTTGGACGCTATCGCTATTCACAATCTCTATGGAAAAATGAATGGGGGAAACGTGTTTTGGGGTCCCCCCTTTTTCTCGACCCCCGCTTGACAGATCACCCCGAAACATTCCAGACAGCAGCTAAAGTGAACGTCATATTTTCTTGGAAAATGTCATGAAGATTAAATAGCACCAAAGTTTTTAGCAAAACAAAAAACACTCTCTCTATAGAAACTAGATTCTAACTATAATTTACCTAGTTGCGAGGCCCACTAGGATCTATATATATATATATATATATATATATATATATATATATATATATATATAAGTCAATTTCCTTAGTTTTATGAAAGGAAAAACCGCACTCCAAAGGTCTTCATTTTCAACTGCTTTAATGCTGGGCTTTGTTATACTTCACAAGGAATACAAAAACACCCCACTGGTCACCACTGGATAGCTAAAGTTATGATCATGTTTCCATATGAAATACCTTTTTTTGTATTGCTTAGAACTTTCGCTCCACAGGACAAATCTCCACAAAGCTTTCAAAAAAGGGGCTACTTTCTGATTAGTTTCCACATGGAAAGTTTTGAGGGGGATCCGTCAATTGGGAGGGTGACAAAAAGTGGATCCCAAAACATGTTTCAACATTCATTTGTTCCATAGGAATTTTAGACACAGCCTTGTAGGGTGATGCAAAGTATTTATTTTGGGGAGGGGGTGCGTACTTTAAGGCTCCAGAACCCCATCCCTGTGACCGAACCATAATATGAGAGGGGGTGCGAGCGGAACCCCCTCCTGGAGCCTTTTAGGCCCCGGGGAACCTATCCTGCTGGGGATAAAATCAACAATCCCCTTGCCAAATGGGCCCCGGGGACCACATCATCCGGGGCAAAACATATTATTGTAGAGGAGGGGGATGAAGCCTTAAAAGGCCCCAGGGACCCCATCCCCTGGCACAGAAGAAAACTAAAAAGAAACGGGGATGCACCGCTCCCTTCCCATCGAGCCCACCCCAGGGACACAATAGTGTCCCTGTCCGCATCATTGCGGGCAGGCAGACATATGTTTGCTTCAAAGTGGGAGCATTTTGAAATCTCACTTTGGGAGGCAGAAACATACCTTCCCTGCCTGCAGCAGCGCTGGCAGGGGAGGCATAGCATCTCGAAGGCAGGCAGGAGATT
This sequence comes from Pleurodeles waltl, assembly GCF_031143425.1. Taxonomy (NCBI): domain Eukaryota; kingdom Metazoa; phylum Chordata; class Amphibia; order Caudata; family Salamandridae; genus Pleurodeles; species Pleurodeles waltl. The sequence goes on along the minus strand of NC_090445.1, from coordinate 739,031,575 downwards.
TATAAATGCCTCTGCCAAGTAGGAGCAGACTTCTGTTTTCCTGCCCGCACTTCTGCGGGCATGGATTAAAGAACAGATATTACTCCTGCCTAGAAGAAGCATGCAGAAAACAGCTGCTCCCTCCGGGCTGAATCAATGCTGGCTCCTGCAGCATGCTGGTTGCCGGCTGGGGCTGCGGGCCCCTGGGGCTCCCCGGCTGGCCCCCAATTGCTGCTTGGTGGGTGCCCCAGGTGGGCACCTGGGCATCTACCTTTATTTAAGGCATGCCTCATGTGAAATGGGGTTTCCCGTGACCTAATAAGGCTGGGGATGGAGGTGGGAGTGGTCCCTCTCCCCTTTTTAATGTCATGTGGACCTGTCGGGATAACATCGCCCGGACCTAATAAGGTTCCACGAAGAAGGTCAGACGGCCCTCCTCCCCTTTTTAATGGCATTTGGCCCCGGTGGCTGCGCATGTCCCAAGTGAATACCAGGACATCCCAAAAGTAATAATAAAAAAACAAATAAAAAAAGTAATAAATTAGCAGCAGAACTCCCTTTTGATCTAAACTTACAGATCATTTCCCTACATTTCAAAACAACATATTTGACTCTGTTAAAAAGAATCAGTGTGTTAATGTTATTGACATTCAGGCTGTCTGTAGCCTGAAATAAGTGCACTTTGTATTTACTTACTTTCTCTAAACTTTTAGGTTAATTTTAACAAATAATGTTTAAGGACCCCAAAGTAATTACATTGTCGGCGCTAGGTCATTGCATACAGATGTCTCCGTATCAAGTTCTGGTGCTGGCACCTACAGCGAAGAGGAGCCCTCAAGAGTGCAGGGAGCCCCCATCCCTTCAAAGAAGCCTTATCCAGCCAAATGCCACTGAATATCTGTGATATGGTTTACTCAGTGACCTCTTCACATTTTTCGGGGGGGGGGGCTCTATCATTTTGCGTTACACCTTTGCTCAGCATATATAATATATTTACATGTATTGATACCACAGTTTATTTTGTGTGCATGTTGTTCTTTTCAGCATGATTTGAAGCACTGAAATTTAGATTTCATATCTTTACATTCCCCTGGAGGATCACAGCCATTTGCATTGCCATTCATATTGATTATTTAAGTATTGTTTTTAACTTAAATGCATTTTGTTTTAAAGTAAAGTTAAGTGTCTTTGAAGTCATTCAGTCAACAATAATAATAATAACAATAAGGGTCCCTCTTGCTGACCTAAAGCTAGACTTAAAAGATTAACGAGTATTTTTACGCAATATACTATTTGCACTTTGTGAATTATCTCAAAAGCCCTTTTTGGAATCGGAAAGATTTCGACTTCTAAAAGGACGGTTCTAAAAATGGCATTGACAAAATGTTTAATGTGCTAACATCACCATCTTCAAAGCTATCAGGAACAGAGTTGTAAATTATTGTACCACAGTTGTTGTACTTTTCTAAGTTGTAGTCAATATTTTCTATTTTTTGTAATTTCTACCTACTTGCAGTTTGTGTTGGAAAGAAACGAGAGACTCGTGGGTGAACCCAGAAAGCTGAACATTTCTGAAAACTAGACAAAATTCTGACTTTTGCAGGGAGTCATTTATCTAGAGGGCTCATGGTTTTCTGAAAGAAATTGATTGTTGAAATAAAAAATATGAAAATAAGTTTAATAACAGTGAAATAGGTGGCAATATTCTCAGCCGTAATTTTTTGCCCAATTTAGAAAAGTAATCTACTGTTATGTCCATCAAACTCTTCTGGCAGCAGGGATATATAGTGATTGTTGGTTGTCCAAAAACATGCAAAACCTAGAGCCAACAACTGAATTGCAGATTAAAATAATTTTTCATTATGTACCAACTATGCTATAGTTAATTTGATAAAAATCTAATGAATAAAAATGGGCATGAAGGGAGCATATACATTTTGTAACTGTCCCTAAAATGCTCAGTTTAGGAATAGTGGTTATTTGTACAACTCTAAATTCCAGCTTACCCATACTATTATGTGATTCAGAGGCCATTTTGCAAAATGTCCTCTTTCCTGCACAATGGCCTATATTTAGAAACCAAAAATGGACAAAAGTAACAAATGTTATACTATTCAGTATTTCCATATTTATTATAATACGCTGATAAAAATGGTACCCCAGTTATATGGCTAGGCCTGTCACCTACAAAAGGAAAGGCCACAAAACACAACGTGGACATGTCAAATTTTCGTCTGAAAAATTACTCATTTTGGCAATGTGGGTGTAGTGAAAATAATTATGTTTGACCACTGACTTTGTGTTTCACCACTGAGCATTTTAGTTGTTTAATGTTCACCAGTAGCACATTACATTTAGTATTCAGTTTAGCTGCCTATTGGCTTTAACGTGAAGTTAGACACTACATTTTATATTAAATTTAGCTGCCTTTTGGCTTTAACATGGCGTTAAATATTACATTTTGTATTCAGTTTAGCTGCCTATTGGCTTTATCGTGGCGTTAGACATTGCAGTTGAGACTTTGCAGATGAGCTGTGTTTTTCCACATGGTAAACTAAGCTTGTGTTTTTCGTACCGAACATGATAGCATGATAAGGGAGTGCATACTTTGTGTTTTTCGGCCTCGGGAGAAACAGCCTTGAAAACCTGGCCAACTTTTGACGGTGTTTCTTCCAACTCTGACCTACAGTAGCCAGCATGTTTTGAATATTATAAAAGGTGTCCCTGGGCAGCAGTGAGGGGAATTTTCCGAGACTTCAGTCAGGAGTGGACGTCAACTGCCTGACCTGTCCCGTGAGGGTGGAAAATCTCTTTCTCGCAGTTGAACAGGGGTCATCAACTTGCTGGCATGAGAAAGATGACGAGCAGTGATAGGCCCTAGGGTGATGAATTTCGACTTTTATTCTTTGCTTGACAGTTATGCTATAATATAATCACATGTATTTGCTGTGTACATTGCAGTTGAGAATCTCTTTGCTATATTTTCCTTTCTTTGCTGTGACTATTTTTAAACGTGTGCCTCCAACCTATTAATCTCCTCTCTCAGGAACCTCGTGGTGAAGTAATAATAAATGTCTTCTTTAAACTAAGAAGGGCATTCCAGAGATTTTTGTAAGCTCGGTCATTAGTGAAAGCAGAACATTTTGGCGAGTCGGCAGTCTGGGAGTCGGATTGGAGATTTGAAGTGCTCGATTTAAAAGTGTAATTGTTTTTGTTGTTTAGAGAATTAAAGGAAGCACTGCAGACCATGTTTGAAAATGCATGTGAAGTTAAACTGCCTTATGGTGCTGTGACAAACATGTTTTCTTGTTTATCAGGACTTTCTGAGTTTTGGGATGAGTGCTTGGCTAAAACAAAAGTGTTTTCATATTTGGAAAAGGTTCTTTTTGAAAGAAATGATGTCCCTTTTGTTCTTGACAGATGGGTTTGGATACCTTTGTCTGCTTACAGAAAAATACATGAGAGATGTAAACAGTTAGAACATGAAAATAAGAATTTACGTGAGCAAATTAGCCAGAACAAATTATTGCAAGATAAAACTGAAATTTACAAAGCTGTTCCAAGAGAATCTGGCTTTTCACATTCCAGTAATGAGAAGGTTAAAAAAAAGGTGGGGCCAGTATGAGCCTCATGAGCAGAGCGTAGTTCTCCGTGCACAGAGCAGCCCACAGTTGTTGGCAGGAGTTGAAGTGCATTCTTCAACAGATTACACTGAGCAAGAAGTTGACGATGTTAAATTCAGACCTCTTTTGCAAAGTACGATGTGTAAAATTAATTCAGCCAAGACAGAGGTACTGTCGCAAAATGTGCAGTTTCTGGGAATTCAGTGGAATCCAGAACATAGAGAGATGTTGTTACAGGGAAAACAAAAGATTTTCGAGTTTTTACTATTTGCACTAAGCAAGAAACACTGAGTTTCATGAGATTGTTTGATTTTTGGAAACAGCATAGCCCTCATTTGAGTAAAATCTTAACGTTTTGGTACAAAGTAACTAGGAAAAAACATGAGTTTGAAGGGAGTGAGAAGCAGCTGCGTGCTTTTGATTTGGCAAATGAAATAATTCAACAGACTTCAGATTTGTGCGCAGTGCAAGAGGGAAACATTGATTTACATGTAAATCAGGGACAATATACCAACTTGAGTATGTGGCATAAAAAGGGGAGGACAGGGGTGCCCCTGGGGCTTTGGACTAGAAAACTATCTGACTTTGTGGAGCGCTGTACTCCTTTTGAAAAACAGCTTTCGACTTGTTATTGGGCTCTAGTGAATACTAAGCAAATCACACTAAATGATACTGTAATTCTGAAACCTGAACTACCAATCATGCAGTGGGTGATGAGTTCACCTAAATCTCACAGTATAGGACAGGCACAAGAGGCTAGTATCATACTTTGGATCTGGTACATACAAAACATGGCTTGAGTAGGACCGACAGGCACTGCAGCCCTACATGAACAGGGGTCACAAGCCCCTTTACAGGATGAGGAGAGGGTGCAGGGAGTACCACAGGTAAAAGAGTTACCAGTGAAATTGAGTGCACCATTTGAATTCTTGTCCCATGAAGATAGAAAGCGTGTTTGTTTGACTAATTATTCATTGAAATACGTGGGTACTAAAAGACAATGGAAAGCAGTGTTATACAATCTATTTACTGAAAAGTTGTTGTCTACCACAGGAGAAGGAAAAAGTAGCCAATATGCAGAGTTGTACAATGTGTGTCAGACTTTAAAGCAAGAGCTGCTTGAGACGTGTCATTTTTACACTGATTCTTAGTTCACTGCCAATGGATTAGCCGTTTGGCTTTCCACATGGCTTGCACATAACTGGTTCAGTCATTCAAAGGAGGTGAGGAGCAAAGAGTTGTGGCAGGAAATTTGGGAAATGTTAAAATAGAGTAAAGTCACAGATGCTTATTGTCCCATTGACTCATTAGAACGCTGGTTCAATTCCCTTGCAGACAAAAGTGCAAAAACAGAAGTGTCAACCCAGAATTCTGACTTGGTGGGGATGACTAAGTGGGCGCACCAGAGATGTGGACATCTGGGAGAAAAAGCCACTTACAGGTGGGCAGAGATTAGAGAGATGCATATCCCCCTAGATTTGATAAAAAAAACTGTGATTTTGCAATGTCCTATTTGTCAGCACACACAACAGAGATCTGTCCTACAAACAGTCAAAGATCAGTTGGGGAGATGAAAGTTACCAGGACAGATATGGCAAATTGATCAGGTTTTAGGGGGAGTGATTGCTGCAGATTACCAAGGAGAAATCAGAGTTATTCTGTTAAATAGTGCAGGAGCTGATTTATTCATACAGATTGGAGACAGAATTGCCCAACTTGTCATAAGTGCAGTGAATGGAGGTTTGGTAAGGAAGGAGTCTGCCCCAGCCCTTCTGACAGTGCAAGGAAAGGGAAGCTATGGTGCAGCAGATAAAAATCTCAGTGCTAAGGTGTGGGTTGAATCCCCAAATGGCCCTCCAGAACCTGCAGGAATTATAGCAAAGGGCCCCAATAACGTCCTGCTGATTATAAAACAAGGAAAGGAAAAAGGAGAGCACATTTCAGATGACAAATGTTATTTGCAAGAAAAGTAATACTTTTTTATTTTGCAGATCCTACTACGACTCGCCACTCACCATGAGTGTGCTGTGTGGTCTCCCTTCGGGCGTTTGCGTGTGGGGTCAGGGAGGGACCGCACCCCCAACCTGAACCTGATTGATTAAAGTACAAACCCCATGGATCCATTTTGCCCAACTGACGCCTTCTGTTCAAGTTCTACATGGGATCAATACAGAGTACCATTGCAACTTGTTTGAGTACATTCTTCCACTGGAACTAAGCAACATTACCAGTTAGCTGTCTGTTTTTCGTGTGGAAACCTGACTTTCACTTACATTCCAGCAAACCTTTCAGGTGGACCGTTGACCTTTTCATGATTAGAACTCATGATGTTTCCATCTAATTCTACATCAACTTGCTATATTAGAGACACTATTCAATCAGTTCATTCTTTTCATTGTAGGTGTATCTGATTTGCAAGGTTATGAGATCAATACATTAAACCACTTCCTTTGCTTTACAGCGATTGCTTTTATCATTGCATTATGTTGCTGTATACAATACTCACCTGATTTGCTTATAATGTTTTTGTTTTTTCTTTGAAATAAGAGACAACTAAACAAAAGTCATTGGTCAGAGAGTGGAGATGTATTGAAAATAATTATGTTTGACCACTGACTTTGTGTTTCACCACTGTGCATATTAGGTGTTCAATGTTCACCAGTAGCACATTACATTTTGTATTCAGTTTAGCTGCCTATTGGCTTTAACGTGGCATTAGACATTACATTTTGTATTCAGCTTAGCTGCCTATTGGCTTTAACGTGGTGTTAGACATTACATTTTGTATTCAGTTTAGCTGCCTATTGGCTTTATCGTGGCGTTAGACATTGCAGTTGAGACTTTGCAGATGAGCTGTGTTTTTCCACATGGTAAACTAAGCTTGTGTTTTTCGTACCGAACATGATAGCATGATAAGGGAGTGCATACTTTGTGTTTTTCGGCCTCGGGAGAAACAGCCTTGAAAACCTGGCCAACTTTTGACGGTGTTTCTTCCAACTCTGACCTACAGTAGCCAGCATGTTTTGAATATTATAAAAGGTGTCCCTGGGCAGCAGTGAGGGGAATTTTCCGAGACTTCAGTCAGGAGTGGACGTCAACTGCCTGACCTGTCCCGTGAGGGTGGAAAATCTCTTTCTTACAGTTGAACAGGGGTCATCAACTTGCTGGCATGAGAAAGATGACGAGCAGTGATAGGCCCTACGGTGATGAATTTTGACTTTTATTCTTTGCTTGACAGTTATGCTATAATGTAATCACATGTATTTGCTGTGTACATTGCAATTGAGAATCACTTTGATATATTTTCCTTTCATTTCTGTGGCTATTTTTAAATGTGTGCCTCCTACCTACTAATCTCCTTTCTCAGCAACCTCGTGGTGAAGTAATAATAAATGTCTTCTTTAAACAAAGAAGGACATTCCAGAGATTTTTGTAAGGTCGGTCATTCATGAAAGCAAAACAGTGGGTAGCTGTAGAATTTGGACTTGAGCTCAGTTTGAGTCCACAAAACCTGGACATTTCTTAAAACTAGACACCCAGGGGAGTGATTTGCATAGATCCTCCTACTTATCAAGAATGCCCTGCAAATGTCAAACTTTTGCTAATATCGCACATTATCCTCACACTTATGTGAGGGAAGCTTCCGGAATTGGTGGGATCTGCAAAAGTTCTATCACCAAGCATACCCCACTTGTGTGGCTGGGCCTACAGCCTGCAACAGGAACTAACCAAACTAGGGACCATTCAAATCCCACATTGACTTTCTATGGTCATAGTTTTCATCCATTCCTGAGAGTGCTAGAGTTTTAAATAGGTATATGGACAGAAAAGCACCTATTATCTCTGAAAGCATTATATGTGAAGGGGGAGGAGAATATTTGTGCAGTCTTTTAGCAGTATTTTCCTATAATCTCAATAACTGTCTCTGACTCAGGAGAGCTTTCAGAACATTTGCCAGAGCTTCAGGAACCCCCTGTTGTAGTTCTTTGGAAAAAAAGATAAAATAATAGGGGGGAAGAGTGAGGAGTAAATGCAATGTCAGTGGAATGCCATCAGGAATTACTTTATGCCTGTCTCCCAATTTCCCTGATTATGAAAATTCTAGCTTGATTAAAGGGCAGCAACAAGATGGATTTGGTAGTGCCCTTCTGGCACAGGAGGTCATGGTTTCCTCTGTTACGAAGGCTGGCCGCTAGTCAGTATTATAGGATTCCCATGCTTTATTCCCTTCTACATCATCTGGTACCAACAGGGAGATCTTTACTGCTATCATTCCATCTGGAAGTTTAGAAAAGTGGGATAGAAAACAAAGGGGTTTTTCTGCACATTGCAGAGGCTATTCAAAATTCTAGAAAGTCATCCATGTTGAAATTTGGCTAATTCACCTTTAAAAGCACAATGGACAGCAATAAAAACATTCAGAGACCCATGGGAGAACCTAAAAGAAGGCAAAGGTATGTTGAATAGACTGTAGAAAACGTTCATGTTAGTTTATCCTATTGCTTTCCTTCTGTCACCAGCATGGGATTTGGTTTTGGTACTTAAGCCCTTACAATGCCATCCATTTGACCCCTTGAAATGATTGATTGAAATTCCTAACAATTAAAGTTTTTGCTTTGATTGCTATAACTTCGGCTTGAAGAATTGGGGAATCAGGTACCTCACTTTGTAGACCTCCTTTTCTTTCTTTTAGAGATGATGAAGTGATCTTGAAACCAGATCCCAAGTACATTCCAAAGGTGGCATTTCATCTAACGTAAGTCAAGAAATTATTCAGCTTATTTTCTTGCCAGATACCACTAATGAGAATGAGAGGTTGTTTAATTTGTTAGATGTTAAAAGAGCAGTTCTAATTTGTTTACAGAGAACGAAAGACGTTCTGTTTTTGAAAATATACTGGTAAACCTTGGTAGAGCATATAATGGTATATAGACTTCTGATTTCACCCTCAGTAGGTGGATAGGATCTACAGTTTCTTTGGCCTCTCTGTGGTGGATTCTCCTCTTCCAGAGAGGATACAAGGATCTAGATGCATTGTGGGTCGGGATACAAGTACCGTCAGTATCAGAGATTGTAGAGAACCAACATGGATGCCTGTGATCACTTTTGTTGCTCCTCATAGGGGAAATAAGTGGGATGTTGTAAAATTCTGTTCATGTTGGAGTCCTGAATTCAGTTTTGTCTTTAAATATTACTAATAATTCACTTGGGTGCATCAGCAAGTGATATGTTAATCTACTGAATTGCTTACCGAAGTCCAATTGAATGTTTTTAGAATTCCTCATAAGAAATGCTTGGTCCCAGGACAACAGACATAGAAGTAATACCATGATTATTTACTGGTAATCTTTGTTAACCCTAGACCTTTTTGTATTCCTACTAGTCATTGCACAAGTCATTCTTAGCCTGTAATACCTTGTTGATTTAGTATTTCCAGGATTGTGCTGGGAGCACAAATCCATTTCATGGCCTTTGGAGGGGAGGGTTGGGTTTAAAGCATAAATCCTGTGCTTTCCGGTCTTGAGGATAAGATCAGCCCCTCAGTGATGCTGGATTAGTTCAAAAGTTCCAGTGGTCATTAAAGAGTATTAGAGAAAGGTTTGTTTTGTAGTATCAGGTGAGTTTTGGAATTTAAAGAGGCAAGGGGGTTCTTAATCATAATGTGGTGTGAGCTAGGTAGAGGATTTTAATTGTGATATCTTGTTGGTTTCAGCATTAAAAATGTAAGGGTAAATATGGCACAATATCAATCACTGCTGTAATGAAAGTACAGAACGCTAAATCCTTCTCTTCTTATTTTTATGGGGATGTAGTACGTGGTTTTATATAGTTGCATACTTTATATCTTGCTGAAAATGTTCTGTAAGTCAAATGCATTTAATGTTTTGTGCCAGGACTAGTTAGTGCTGAACTCAAGGGCCTTTTGTAGGCCACCTGCATATCCTGCAAAGAAGCAGAGATCAGAAGAAAGATGCAATGCTGCACTTTGTTGACATGCCCCTGATCCTGCTCTAACAATGAGAAGAATTGCAAGAAGATAAAGGCAGCATATGTGTTACATTTTGTAAAGGACAGCAACGTGGCCCTTCTTAGTTGTGATTGGAAAATGAAGTGAAGCCCATGCGTCATCTGCTTTCATATTCAGAGCAGCAAGAGAAAGTATGGCTGTGCCTTCTTTGATATCCACAATGAATAGGCTATCCTGTTTTAGGTTTAAGCCTATAATAACTGATAAACTCACCAAAAGGGAAACACCCCTAATCAGTGTGAACATTTAGACTCTGATGAACACCCGCACAACCATACATTAAAATACCATTTAAAGAAAGGCAAGTGAGAGAGAAAGAGTCATTTGTTATTTCTTCCTTAACAGGCCAATACATTGTGACTTTGTTATACAAAGTTGTAGCCCGAAAAACTGGTCTAAGATTATTCTACTTGAGTATTGCTGTTTAGGGATGTCACTAAAATATTATTTCTTATTCCATCTGTTTCCTCTAGTTTTGTGTGCTTGGAGTAAAGATGGAGGACTTAGAAGAATGTTTTAAGTATGATCTTATTGTTTTATGCCCTGTGGAGAATCTGTGGACAGTAAGATCATATTTGATCTTTTGGCATTGTTTAATTCTTTAAGTGATTGGTGAAATAGTTGGCTCATAAGAATCTTGTCCTGTCTGTACTATCACATTACCCACAGACATAGAATGGATGAGACCCTTTGATACGTCAGTCCCCTTTGAAACCTCTCTGTACTGCAGCCAAAGTAAGAGAACGTTTCAGAAAACTACAACTCTTGTGAGTGCTGTATTCTGTATCCATAAACACAAGCAAATTAACAGTCCAGAGAGCCCATAACTCCACTGAGGAGCTTGCCCTCTTTTCTTTGCTACTTGTACGTGACTTAAGTGCTCTCTCTTTCCGAGATTCCCCCCCCACAAGGCATAGCAGACTGCTGCATGCATCGCTCCTTCGCTCCCTAGCAGCTGCTCTGATTAACCACAGCCTGGCTGTGCGGCTCTCAGCAGGGCAGACACGGCGTTTAGACTGCCAGTGTTAGTTGTGAGGCAGACATATGCCAATTGAGAGGTGGGTGAGCTCCACTCAACTGTTTGGCTATATCTCCAGAGAGAGAAAAACAATGGAGAGTAAATTAATAAGGTTGCCCAAATAATTCCCATTAGATTTATACAGCTTGCCGGAAGTCACCTTTCACTGGGCCAGATTGTGTCGGATTGGTTTAAAATTAGTCCTGACAGGCGAAATGTTTAATGTTGGTCACCTCGTCCAAGGCACAGGACCTGGGGGGAGCGCTAGCGCGCCCCCCCTGTGCACCCCACCCACCCCCCTAAGGCGGGGATGGAAGGGGAAGCCCTTCCCCTTCCACCCCAACCCCCCCTCACCCCCTAGTGACATCAGCGAGCGTGCGCTGATTAGTCACAGGGTCTCCCCCATCGCAAAATGCTCAGCATTTCTCTTTCAATCACGTGGGGGAGGCCTGGAGAGGCTTCAAAGGGAAGGAAATACTTTGAAGTCTCTCCCAGGGTTTCAAAAGCCGGATTGCTTGCAAACCGGCTTTTGAAACCCCACTAGACACCAGGGATTTTTTTTTTTTGTTGGAAAGTGACATAAGGGAGCAACCCCTTGGGCAAGGGTCGCTCCCAGGGGGGGCATTTTTTTGGGAAGGCCTTTTCTGCCCCCCCTGGGGGCAGATCGGCCTATTATTAGGCCTTTTCTGCCCCCAGGGGGGGGGCAGAAACCTCTAGAGCACCAGGGATCATTTTTTTTATTTTTTTTATTTGTTTAGTTTTTTGTAGGTGGGGAGCGACCCCTTAGGCAAGGGTCGCTCCCCTAGGGGGCAAATTATATTTAGGCCATTTCTGCCCAGGGGCGGCAGAAACCTCTAGGCGCCAGGACACATTTTTTTTTGTGTTTTTTTTTTTGTTTGTTTGTTTTTTTAGAGATGGGGAGCGACCCATTAGGCAAGGGTCGCTCCCCTGGGGGGCAAATTGTATTTAGACCATTTCTGCCCCCCTTGGGGGCAGATTGGCAGATTGGCAGATTTTAGGTCAATCTGCCCCCAAGGGGGCAGAAACCACTAGGCGCCAGGGATTTTATTTTTGGTGCCAATGTCACGCAGGGGGAGCGACCCCGTAGGCAAGGGTCGCTCCCGGGGGTGGTGGGGGTTGGGGGGGCAAATTTATTTTAGCCCATTTCTGCCCCCCCCTGGAGGCAGATCGGCCTATTATTAGGCCGATCTGCTCCCAGGGGGACAGAAACCTCTAGGCGCCAGGGCAATTTTTTTTTTTGTGTTTTTTTTTTGTTTGTTTGTTTTTTTAGAGATGGGGAGCGACCCATTAGGCAAGGGTCGCTCCCCTGGGGGGCAAATTGTATTTAGACCATTTCTGCCCCCCTTGGGGGCAGATTGGCCGATTTTAGGTCAATCTGCCCCCAAGGGGGCAGAAACCACTAGGCACCGGGGATTTGCTTTTTGGTGCCAATGTCACGCAGGGGGAGCGACCCCGTAGGCAAGGGTCGCTCCCAGGACGGGTGGGGGTTTGGGGGGGGCAAATGTATTTTAGGCCATTTCTGCCCCCCATGGGGGCAGATCAGCCTATTATTAGGCCGATCTGCCCCCAGGGGGGGCAGAAACCTCTAGGCGCCAACGCAATTTTTTTTTTGTGTTTTATTTTTATTTTTTTGTTTTTTTAGAGGTGGGGAGCGACCCATTAGGCAAGGGTCGCTCCCCTGGGGGGCAAATTGTATTTAGACCATTTCTGCCCCCCTTGGGGCCATTTCCTTTCGTGGGTGCTAGTCCTACCCACACAAGTGAGGTATAATTTTTATCGGGAGACTTGGGGGAACGCTGGGTGGAAGGAAATTTGTGGCTCCTCTCAGATTCCAGAACTTTCTTTCACCGAAATGAGAGGAAAAAGTGGTTTTTTGGCCAAATTTTGAGGTTTGCAAAGGATTCTGGGTAACAAAACCTGGTCAGAGCCCCACAAGTCACCCCATCTTGGATTCCCCTAGGACTCTAGTTTTCAAAAATGCATAGGTTTGGTAGGTTTCCCTAGGTGCCGGCTGAGCTAGAGGCCAAAATCTACAGGTAGGCACTTTGCAAAAAACACCTCTGTTTTCTTTCAAAAAATGTGATGTGTGCACGTTGCGTTTTTGGGCATTTCCTGTCGCGGGCGCTAGGCCTACCCACACAAGTGAGGTATAATTTTTATCGGGAGACTTGGGGGAACGTTGGGTGGAAGGAAATTTGTGGCTCCTCTCTGGTTCCAGAACTTTCTGTCACAGAAATGTGAGGAAAATGTGTTTTTTTAGCCACATTTTGAGGTTTGCAAAGGATTCTGGGTAACAGAACCTGGTCAGAGCCCCACAAGTCACCCCATCCTGTATTCCCCTAGGTCTCTAGTTTTCAAAAATGCACAGGTTTGGTAGGTTTCCCTAGGTGCCGGCTGAGCTAGAGGCCAAAATCTACAGGTAGGCACTTTGCAAAAAACACCTCTGTTTTCTTTCAAAAAATGTGATGTGTCCACGTTGCATTTTGGGGCATTTCCTGTCGCGGGCGCTAGGCCTACCCACACAAGTGAGGTATCATTTTTATCGGGAGACTTGGGGGAACGCTGGGTGGAAGGAAATTTGTGGCTCCTCTCTGATTCCAGAACTTTCTGTCACCAAAATGTGAGGAAAATGCGTTTTTTTAGCCAAATTATGAGGTTTGCAAAGGATTCTGGGTAACAGAACCTGGTCAGAGCCCCACAAGTCACCCCATCTTGGATTCCCCAGGTCTCTAGGTTTCAAAAATGCACAGGTTTAGTAGGTTTACCTAGGTGCCGGCTGAGCTAGAGGCCAAAATCTACAGGTAGGCACTTGGCAAAAAACAGCTCTGTTTTCTGTCAAAAAATGGGATGTGTCCACGTTGTGCTTTGGGGCATTTCCTGTTGCGGGCGCTAGACCTACCCACACAAGTGAGGTGTCATTTTTATCGGGAGACTTGGGGGAACGCTGGGTGGAAGGAAATTTGTGCCTCCTCTCAGATTCCAGAACTTTCTGCCACAGAAATGTGAGGAAAATGTGTTTTTGTAGCCAAAATATGAGGTTTGCAGAGGATTCTGGGTAACAGAGCCTGGTCAGAGCCCCACAAGTCACCCCATCTTGGATTCCCCTAGGTCTCTAGTTTTCAAAAGTGCACAGGTTTGGTAGGTTTACCTAGGTGCCGGCCGAGCTAGAGGCCAAAATCTACAGGTAGGCACTTTGTAAAAAACAGCTCTGTTTTCTGTCAAAAAATGGGATGTGTCCACGTTGTGCTTTGGGGCATTTCCTGTCGCGGGCGCTAGGCCTACCCACACAAGTGAGGTGTCATTTTTATCGGGAGACTTGAGGGAACGCTGGGTGGAAGGAAATTTGTGCCTCCTCTCAGATTTCAGAACTTTCTGTCACAGAAATGTGAGGAACATGTGTTTTTTTAGCCAAATTTTGAGGTTTGCAAAGGATTCTGGGTAACAGAACCTGGTCAGAGCCCCACAAGTCACCCCATCTTGTATTCCCCTAGGTCTCTAGTTTTCAAAAATGCACAGGTTTGGTAGGTTTCCCTAGGTGCCGGCTGAGCTAGAGGCCAAAATCTACAGGAAGGCACTTTGCAAAAAACACCTCTGTTTTCTTTCAAAAAAATGGGATGTGTCCACGTTGCGTTTTGGGGCGTTTCCTGTCGCGGGCGCTAGGCCTACCCACACAAGTGAGGTATCATTTTTATCGGGAGACTTGGGGAAACATAGATTAGCAAAACAAGTGTTATTGCCCCTTGTCTTTCTCTACATTTTTTCCTTCCAAATGTAGGAGAGTGTGTAAAAAGACATCTATTTGAGAAATGCCCTGTAATTCACATGCTAGTATGGTCATCCCCGGAATTCAGAGATGTGCAAATAACCACTGCTCCTCAACACCTTATCTTGTGCCCTTTTTGGAAATACAAAGGTTTTCTTGATAGCTATTTTTTACTCTTTATATTTCAGCAAATGAATTGCTGTATACCCGGTATAGAATGAAAACGCACTGCAGGGTGCAGCTCATTTATTGGCTCTGGGTACCTAGGGTTCTTGATGAACCTACAAGCCCTATATATCCCCGCAACCAGAGGAGTCCAGCAGACGTAACGGTATATTGCTTTCGAAACTCTGACATTGCAGGAAAAAGTTACAGAGTAAAACGTAGAGAAAAATTGTTGTTTTTTTCACCTCAATTTCAATATTTTTCTTTTTCAGTTGTTATTTTCTGTAGGAAACCCTTGTAGGATCTACACAAATGAACCCTTGCTTAATTCAGAATTTTGTCTACTTTTCAGAAATGTTTAGGTTTCTGGGATCCAGCATTGGTTTCATGCCCATTTCTGTCACTGACTGGAAGGAGGCTGAAAGCACAAATTTTTTTAAAAATGGGGTATGTCCCAGTAAAATGCCAAATTTGTGTTGAAAAATTGGGTTTTCTGATTCAAGTCTGCCTGTTCCTGAAACCTGGGAAGCTGGTGAGTTTAGCACCGCAAACCCTTTGTTGATGCCATTTTCAGGGGAAAAACCACAAGCCTTCTTCTGCAGCCACTTTTTCCAATTTTTTTGAAAAAAACGAAATTTTCACTGTATTTTGGCTAATTTCTTGGCCTCCTTCAGGGCAGCCCACAAAGTCTGGGTACCTCTAAAATCTCTAGGATGTTGAAAAAAAAGGACGCAAATTTGGCTTGGTTAGCTTATGTGGACAAAAAGTTATGAGGGCCTAAGCGCGAACTGCCCCAAATAGGCAAATAAAGGCCTGGCACAGGAGGGGGAAAAGGCCTGGCAGCGACAGGGTTAAAGGGGAACCCAGAGCAGACCACCAGAACATGGACACTGATGAGTGTGATTACCCCTTTGGCCAGAGTTTCAAACAGGCCATGGGAGCTTCTTTCGAGGATGGTTCCCCAGGTGCTACGATAAGCTTTAATGCCCTTGAATGACACGCTAGAACGTCTGTCTCAGCATGAGCCTCGGCTTTGAGACTTCCTTGGGGGATAACCAAGCAGAACCAGAACAGTGAAGGTTTTGAAGATGATCATGTATGCAAGGAAAACAGGAAATGTATGGGCTCCCAATAGGATGGCAGGCTGCAGCTGAAAAGATGCATGTGTGACTCTCCTCTTGTGCCTAGGGACGCAGATTCTCCTGAGCATGACAAGGGGGAGCAGATGGCATTTTAATTCAGAGTGTGCCTC
This sequence comes from Pleurodeles waltl, assembly GCF_031143425.1. NCBI lineage: Eukaryota > Metazoa > Chordata > Amphibia > Caudata > Salamandridae > Pleurodeles > Pleurodeles waltl. Next base: position 739,015,726 of record NC_090445.1, on the reverse strand, counting down.
TTCCGGTAAGGTGGCTCAGGGCTTGGGCAATAGGCTAAGGAAGGACAAGGAAAGAGATATAAGAAATAAACTTAGGGCAGACTGCTCACTGCTGGACTTTGCAGATAAAGTGGCAGTAAGTGCCTGAAGTAGACATAAAGTTGTTAAAGTTTATGTAAAGGTATGCCAGGGATCCCAAGAAGAACATTGATAGGGTATGACACTCTTGCCAGGACTGCATAAGAGATGCCAGTGAGCACTTTTCCAAGGTTTTAGGTCTCTCCAAGCAGGCTAAGGAGACAGGCACCCCGGTGGACCCAGCGGTCATCAGGGTCCTGGCCCAGAGAGCAGTCTGTTTTCTGACCGAACAGTACAAATGTTTTCTGCTGAAAATTGACCCGAAGCTGAGGGACTTAGTTGCTATAGTGGCACGATCAGTGTCTCAGGGTCATACATTCAGGGAGGGTTTCATAAAGGAGGAGAACAAGTTTGTTTCACACCTACCCAGCCATTGAGGAGGTCTGATTGTCACTTAAGAAGGTTTTGGCTGCAGGGTTTTCAGCAGCGGCACTCGGCACAAGGGTTGCTCTGCTGGTCACAGCAACGTGTCAAACAGATTGCGGGGGAGTTGAGGTCAGCAGTTCTGGCAGGATAGGTGATGTCCCTCAACATTTTTTCCCTTCAGGAATAGTCAGGGTAGGGGCAAAACCTGAAGAGGAGAACATAAATATGCCTCAGATGCTGTGGTGAACCCTCCTTTGATGACGATATGGTGGGGGACATTTACCAGGTCCCTTGCACAAGTGGTAAAAAGTTTCATAAGATGCTTTGGTGCTTTCGACGGTCCAGGGTATTCATGGGAAGTTCCTTGGTTTTCTGGTTTCATGTCACGAAGCAAGACCTATTGTCCTGACCCATTAACATCTTGCTGACACGGAGATCAAAAAGCTGTTAGAAAAGGGTGATGTAGTAAAGGCAGATCTTTCAAGCAGGAGTTTCTTAAGCAACGTGTTTTGGGTAGTCCCCAGAAATTCATTAGAAATGGAGCCAGTAATAAATATGTGACCATAAAATCAGTGACTGGTAAAATGGCATTTCAAGATACAGTGGATTCATCTCCTTCAAGCAGTGGTGTGGCAAAAAATTATGAGGCCTGCCTGCAGAATGTGTTGAGGGACCCCGGAGTCTCTCAGTCTCCACAGTTATTTGTTAGCCTTGGGCTCAATGGGGGTGCCCAGAGCAGTTGGGCCCCCCTTATGCTGCAGGGGCATGCTCGGGAAAGTAGAGTGCCTTTCCAGAATGTTTAACTATTTCTTATTCCATGCCATTGCATGCATTTCGCAATGCATGCATTGGCATGGCTTAGAGGGTGAGGGGGTCTTGTCCAAAACAAGGAACCCTGGGGGCACCCACATCTCATGGGCTGCAGGGACTCCATTACACCCCTTCCTTTGAGATATGCCACAGAAAGGAGAGTGGCTGAGATGTCTACATTTGAAGGAGTCTTACCTAACAGTACCTGTGTGGGTATAGCTTTGTTTATGTCCACCCGTAGTGATTTACAAAGCTCTTCAAGCCAGGAGAGGCATATCTGAGGCCCAGGGGGATCCGGATGATTCTTTACATGTACAACATGATCTTTATGGTGCAGAACACAGACTTGGTATGCCATCAAAGAGAACTAGTAATAGAGTTACTTCAGGATCTGGGTTTGTAATAAAAGGAGGGTAGTCCTGTCTCTGTCCAACCCAAAGGAGATTCTATGTTTCACAGTAGATTCAGTACAAGCATTGCTGCAACCACAGAAGGATAAATTGAAGACATTACAGGAGATCAAACAGGTTCTCCAGAAACCAGAGATTTCCTTGAGGACGTTGACCGAAACAATACGGTGTCTATTGTCATCAAGTCAGACAATTTTCCAGGACCTCTGCATTACAGAGGTCTGCAAACAATGACATTTTTTATATGCAGACCAGGTGCCTTGACCAGCAGAATCCACCCACGAGTTTGAATGATCGTTGACATATGTAGAAGCTTGGAATGGCCAATCTATTTTTGGAACTCTGTCTGATACGACAACAGACTCCAAGGCCAGTTGCAAAGGCTGAGGATCATGTTGTGTGATTCTACCAATGAAAGGTTGCTGGTCGAAACAGGAGTTGCAACTTCATTTAGATTGCCTGGAGTTCATGATAGGTTCTTTCACAGTGAAGACTTTCAGGGTGCAATGCTGCATCTTATTAGACATGGATAACATCTATGTGGTATGTAATGTAACTCGCTTAGGAAGCACAAAATTGAAAGTGCTTGCAAAACTAGCAAAAGGGTTTTGGGACTTTTGTCTAGCCAAGCAAATATCTGTTATAGCGAAGTATCTTTCTGAGTTGTCTAATGAGGAAGTGGATTAGCAATCTTGCATGTGATTGAGTGTGCAGATTGGAAGTTAGATCCAGGGTTTGTTCACAATTACAGTTTCAATGAAGTGTACAGTAGACATCAAGGCTGACCCGTCTGATGTGGCACTCTTTCAGCTGGAGGCCAGACCCATAGCAATGGCAATAGATGCCTTCCTTCAGGTGTAGGGTCCTTAGTTGCATTACGTGTTTTCTCCAGTACAGATGATTCAGAAAACCGTGACAAAGGCCAGGAGACAACTAGCATAAATGCTCCATTCTGTATCCCGACCATCTAGAAATCTCAGCAAAAACAGCAATACAGTTGCCCTTCTAAAAAGGGATTTGACTAATTTTTCAGAAGAGATTCATTCTCTGGTTCAAGAGAGCATACTAAGACTTTTAGCCTGAAGGATTCAAGGAAAAAGAGGGGACTCAGAGGCCTTTCAAGGAAGACTGGGCCCGGAGACTCTAAAAAATTGCAGGGTCTCCAGGAATAGATAGTCAGGTTGGTCCTTGAAAAGTAATCAGGATCTCTCTTCACCTTCGCTAGTAAACATCCTGAAATTCCTATTAGAACAGGCTCACAAATGTACAATCAATAGGATGATAAGTTCTGATATATCAGCCATTTTGGCAGGTCTTGCGTACATGGAGGGGCTTCCAATAGGGGAGCATTATTTGATCTGTGTGTTACGAAAAGTGCTCTGACTACGGTTTCCACCTCAACCTCGGTATACGTCATTATGGGATGGTAATAAAGTCTTTCATTGAAGGTTTGTCATTCAAAGTTGGTTGTGTTGCTATGTCGGATATCTTGTAAATATCGGATATTATAACAATGGATGTAGTTGGAAAGCCTTTTACTCCAGAGGAGTTACCTTTGCTATATCCAGAAAAACAAAAATACATTATAAAGGGGTTTGATATCTCACTTTCCCGGCTATGCCAAAGTTATGCATGGTAAGCTGCCAAAGGGAAACGAGTCTAGAAACAAACAAATCAAACCTGTGGGTGTGAGAATTGTTTATTGCTTTAAACCCCCCACATCAGGCAGTAGCTTCTGCAATGTTGGCACAGTGGGTGAGCTGGATTATGAAACAAGGTGCTGACATCACTGGTTTTGGTACTCACTGGAAGGCATTCCAGGTGGGTATACAGTTAGAAGATATGAAATTAGCAGGCTGGTTGGGGGACTTGGTTTCCAAAGAAATCTATTTTAAAGCTATTGAAGGTTTTGCAGGTGATGGATAAGCTTTGAAAGAAGTATACCTTTTCTGGACAAAGTGAAAAAAAAAGATTTTTTTAAAGACATGGAGCAAGAAATGATCTCTCCACAGGAAGAAAAAAGTTAGATGCATTTTAAATTGTATAGAAGTTGACTGTGGTTGTGTTCTATATGAGGCATGAATGATCAGACAAATGTGATGTGGTTATGATGCAATCTATATTGTCACTTGTAATGAACAATTGTTTATTAGGATGCTTTTTTCTATAGAGCACTTCCTTATATTTCATTTTCTTAGGAGACTTTTAGAAGACAGAACGGCCGAGAATAAGGAGTTGACACTTCTGGGATAGTTCTCCTCTGTTGTGGTTGGTTGTCAGACAACAGATGGATTAAGAAGAGGTAGCTGCACTGGATCAATGATCAATCAATCAATGATTTGTAAAGTGCTGCAAATCACATGTGAGGGTCTCAAGGCGCTGGAGTTGCTGCTTGCTTCATGCTGATCTGTCATTTGAACAGCCAGGTTTTGAGACCTTTCCTGAACTGCTGGAGCGATAGGGTGGTCCAGAGGAGCTGGGGGAGTTTTTTTCCTGCTTTGGCCACTAGGTGTGAGAAGGAGCGTCCTCTGCTATTGCTTCAGCAGATCTAGGGGGTGTCTGCGAGGAAGAGGAAGGTGGATTGTAGGTGCCTGGTTGACTGGTAGAAGGTCAAGCGTTTGTTGATGTAAGCTGGTCTTTCATTGTGCAGGGGTCAACATCTTGAACTGGCATCTGTTCTGATCGGGATCCAATGTAGCTTATTGAGGTGAGGTGTGAAGTGGGATGACCTTAGGAGGTCAAGGATGAGTATGGCCAATGACATTTGTATTGTCAGTAGATTCTTCAGGAGGCTTGCGCTGATTCCTATGTAGAGTGCGTCCCCGTAGTTCAGCCCTCTGGTGTCATGCTTTCTGGTATTAACTGGGAGCCATCTGAAGACCTTGAGGAGCATGCATGGGGTGTGCAAGCAGGCGGATGAGACTGCGTGTACCTGTTTCTTCATGGAAAGCTTGCTGTCCAAGATGATGCAGAGGTTGAGGGCATGGTCTGTTAGGGCGGGGGATGGGTCGAGTTCAACAGGCCACTGTGTATTGTTCCATGGAGAGGTGTTGTTCCCAAAGATGAGGACTTCCGTCTTGTCCATGTTGAGCTTGAGACAGCTGTCCTTCATCCAGTTGGTGACGTTCATAATACACCTGTAGAAGTTAGCTCTGGTAGTGGAGGGGTCTTCAAACAGCGAGATGGTTAGCTGGGTGTCGTCATTGTAGAAGATGATGTTGAGTCCATGTAATCTAACAGTGCTGGCCAGTGGGGTCAGGTACGTGTTGAAGAGTCTGAGGCTGAGGGATGATCCTTGGGGGAAGCCACAGACGATCTTCTTGGGTTCCGAGATGAACAGTAGGGAGTCTGATTCTCTGGGTTCTTCCGGAGAGGTAAGAGGTGATCTATTTGAGGGTGTCTCCCTGGATTCCCAAGTGGTGGAGTCTGTTGATCAAAATGTGATGGAATACAGTGTTGAAGGTGGATGACAGGTCCAGACAGATGAGGGCTGTCATTTTGCTTCTGTCCAGGAGGGCCCTAATGTCATTGGTGGCTGCATTCAGGTCTGTCTCGGTGCTGTGGTTGGCTCGGAATCCAGATTGAGAGGGGTCCAGTAGGTTGTTGCACCCTAGGTGTTTAGTGAGTTGCTGGTTGATTGCCTTCTCAAGAACCTTTGCTAGAAAGGGGAGCAGGGAGATGGGCTGGTAGTTAATTGGCTCTGTTAGGTTGGCTGATGGTTTCTTCAGGAGGGGCCTTACTTCATTGTGTATAGAACCTCTCGCAAATAAGAAAAGAGGAAGAGGAGGAGTTTGTCAGTGGAGTTATAGGCTACCAGGATTGTTGACTGGTGGAGTGTTATGGTTGAGTTTACAGATCCATACTACAACACTAATGAGAATTATATTTTTTAATTACAGGTTCTTTTTGTGATACCTTTGCTGCTGACAAGCAAGAAGGAGAAGTTTAAAACATAGCATTCCCCTCTGTTTCTTTAATAGAATCTATAGTTTTTATTGATGTCCAGAAAATCTTGTTTTGTTCACCTTTCAGTTAATTGGCAGTTCTTTACCTATTTCCAAGAAGCACAATGAAAATTAAAAAAAAGGGTGTCTACCAGGATGTAAAACCTACAGGGTGTCAGAGAAGCATAGCATATGGAAAAGAGAGCAGCATGATTACTTTCAAGCCTGTCCATGGCTTATCAATAGGTACCTCAAAACCCTTCAGGCATTTGCACCATGGGTCGAACCTCCTCAGGACGCCAGACTTAGGTGATCCTGGATAAAGGGGGTGGGTGTGGAAGGAGCGTGAGACAATAGAAGCAGCAGCCTCGGCACAATGGAAACAAATATTGGTTGTTTTATTTGTATTTCAAGGAGATTGATTATCTTTTTCCAGTCACATATGAATATTTTTGAACATATGTTTTCACCACTTCTGATATTTATTCAACAAAACTGGAAAAAGTAGCTTACATCTAACATAGTCAGAGCTTCCACTTTTATAGCGAGGAATGTGTGTTTTCTTATCTTCTTTATATGTAACGTAGCATAGATAATGTGAAATCAGTTTGTATCATATATGCTCCGGTGTAAATACCCCTGGCTCAATTGCGTACTATACAAGCAGCTAAAATGTTGAAAGCGTGATGTCTCTTTTTATTTTGCACCAGTGCAAAGTTTCTGTAACACGCCCCCTGATATGAATTCAAGTACACCTCAAATTACTAGTTAAACATCTGAATAAATATTTTTGCCTTGTTTCTCCCTTCACGTGTTTTGGGTGAATAAAATGTATTCAGTTTTAAAAAAAACACCAGGCCTTGTCAATGCAAGCGTCTCCGTGCTCTCTTCCCACCATACTCGAAATAAAGATCTGCTGTTCTACAAGAGGGCAGGTAAGTACCACACGTTCATGGATAATAGCACTTAAGCCAAGGACATAAGGTCGAGCGTTTTCTTGTAAGTGCTGAATTAAAAAGAAAATGCAGAGATTGGTGGCAATTGAATTTATATGATATCGTAAAGAAATGCTACTTAAATATGATACTTGTACGAAGCACTACAATTATTGTTAGACTTGTACTATATATCTACATGTCAATAAATAATGTAGAAAAGCTTCTGCATGCTCTCAAAATTTCTCACTGCGTATTTATTCTTGTAATTATTAAGAACACGCCATATACAATATCACTTATGACATGTGTGATCTTCAAAACACTTCAACTGCAAGTAGTGGATGGATGAGTATCATATTGCATAGGATCATAAGCACAGGCACTGGAAAGGTTAAGTGGCACTTGCTGCCGACATGTCCTGGAATATGCCTATGTTGTGTTGTGTTACGAGTTTTCCTAAGCGATCTTACACCTATGTAGGTGTCCTGCCGCCGAAAGAACTGATGACGCCAACCAGCAGGAAAAGACAACTGCCCGTGCAGCCCGGTTTTCAGTGCCTTCCTGGAATGTAAAGGATCATACATTTTGCGCAGAGGTATCAGGACAGCATTCCACAGTTTGGCGGCTGCCACCACAAAGGATCTACCTACTGAGCGAGCCCGATTGAATCTCGGTATTTCTAGTAGAAAGAAGTGAGAGACCATAGGATAAACTTGTTTCTCAAATAGATAAGCCCGTTGTGATGCACAGCTCCATGAACATGAATAAGGGTTTTAAAAGCAATGATTTTTGCCACTGAGAGGCAGTGCAGCCCAAAAGCCAGTTTTGCGGTGACATTTTGAATCCGCTGCAGTTTTTTCGAATGACCCAGTGATACACCCAAAAAAAGAAAGCTGCAATAGTCCAGGTGACAGAAAAAGGTCGCCTGACCACCACTGACTGGCCAACTGTGGAAGAAGTGATAGAAATTTCCTAAGTACCCTAAGCAGGAGGAAGCCTGTGGTTGACCTGTTTTTCAAGAGATAGATCTGACTCCCAGTGAAAGCCTAAGTTTTCAGTGTGGACACTGGCATAGCACTATGTGGATCCCGATCGCCACATTACTGCAAACTGGACAGTAGATCTCACCCACAAAAGAGGGTAAAAAAGGATACTGCCAAGATGTTAGGAGTGGAGTGGAAGAGGAGAACCTGCACCAAAGGTCATTGTTCTGTTTTAGTCTAAAACTAAAATATAGGGATCTAGGATGCCTGCACGGAAGCGCGCCACACTTCAGTGAGGCCCCTACCATCGGAGACAGTCATCTGTCATAGTCCCACAAATATATGGACAGTTAGGGCAGAACAGGCGCATCACCCAATAAGTCCTCCTTCAGTAAATGGAAATATTGCCCACCTCCCAAGATCAACTGTCCCAGACCCAACATACCATTTAGTTTTTTGTAATGGAGAGGCTACACTGTTATACAACAATTCATAATTATGAGTCCTTCTATGAATTCAATAAGACACCTCTTCCAAAAATTCTCACCTCATAGTATTAGTGAAATTCTTTATTTAACTTTTTTAAGAAAAACAGCAACCGCAAACGCTTTTCACTCTCCAAGCGTCATCAGTGCTGTAAAAATACAAGACTTTTTTTTTTTTATTTTACAACTTTTTTTAAATGTCATAATTTACAATATACTTACAAATAAAAATTATTGTGCGAACTTTTTATATACTTACAATGTAATTCATGCGAGTGTAAGATGACTCACAGTACTTGACCATTTTTGCTATTTATAACATACAATGTATTCGTCAAACAAAAAAGTGTTCAATTTCAATTCCTGATTATTCATCCTTGACCTTCATAGATGATAACAGACCGTAGTTCATATATAATACTTTGACGATAAAAAATATTTTTAACGTCACAGGTTTCTAATCAAGTCAATACAACAGCATCAAGACATATGACATATCACCACATAAATTCAGACAAAATTAAGTCACAGTTGCAATCCAGAACTCCTGTACAGCTAATCATTAAAATAAGAATATTCTATCCAGATCTAAAGGCACTGTCATCGGACGAGATCATAATGACATAACATAATTGATCAATTCCACATCAGTGTTAAGTTTTATAGTTCAATAATCCACAATACTCTAATTTCATCATTTTTACGCACACATCAAATTTATAAGACAGTAAAAAACAATATGCCTCCATATTTCAACTGAAATAATTACTCTCAGTTCGACTAGGAGTAGGGACCCTCATCCATTTGGTATCCTGTTTCCTATTGTGTTAGCATGCACAATTTTGCCATACGCAATAATGTGTCTGCCTGCAGGCACAGCGAAACACCTGACATCAAATGGAGGAGGAAGCTGAAGTACCCCTTTTGCTTGATAATGCACATATTTGACTATGATATCCAGTAAGTCAACTGTTACAGCTTTGGAACATAAGGCTGTGCTGTAGAACAGTAAAATGAAACCCACAGTCTCCTGATCCTTGGGACAGGCAGGACGGAAGCATGGTGGCTGCACTCGAGGAACTACCTACTGTTCAGGTGTGGGTCTCCATTGGGTCTGCCCCTCCTGGGCTGCAAGGCAGGCTTGTCCCTCCTGTTGTTAAGAGGTGGCAGTGGTCGACATTCGCTGTGGGCCGCTGAAGAGTAATGAGCGTGGAGGCCTGATAAATGCGCCTCCTGCATCACAGCTCTGTGACCGAGGCTGGCCTGACCCATCAGTTACCTTCATGAGACATGACAGCAGGGGCCCTGCTGGGTGTGAGTGACTCTTACAGCTCAATCTGGTGAATTATCCTACCTCTCCCCTGCTGTCTCAGCCGGCAGTTTGGGGAGACTGGGCCAGCCTGTGACTCCTTGGTGGGCACTGGGACTTTTCTCTCATTGCTAGGCGGGGCTTGGCTTTCCACCTATCTGTAAAACGTAGTTGTGTGGCCCTAACCCTGCCTGGCTATTAGATTGTGCTTCAGTGGTAACCAGAACTTCTCTGCAACCCTCCTCCGCATACTACCATAACTCACCGCGACACAAAGGGGATAGGGTGTGTGCCCCAGGACACTGCGCTGGATTGATACTGTCTGGGAGTTAAAGCAGCCCCTTGCGGAGTTAAGTCTTCTCTTGCCCCTCCCCACCTCATCTTCATGGTGCCTTCGGTCAGACTGCAGATGAGGCATGACCATTATTGAGGAGACGGGTATGTAGTGTTAACTCTACATCTGATGCCTGGCCTATGTCCTGCATAACATTGTGAGTAAAATATGAATTATTATATGGTGTGGTTGTGGGACCTCAATGTGTAGTAATGGCATAGGTCCATATCAGGTCCAGTCAAGTTTGTGTGGAAAACTTTAGCTCAGTCCTGGGTAGCTGTGACTCAGAGCAGTTGGGCTTTATCAACGGAACAAGTGTAAAGCATTAGGACAGCTGAATAAGAAGAAAACAAAACACAATGATTATCCAACACCAATTTATAAACATAGGTTGTAGTGTTATCTCTAAATAGACACTTCAATGACAAAACTCCACTGGTGGGATCCAGAGATAAGACTTTTCAAAGAAACAATAAGTCACTGCTTTTCAATTAATTAAATAAATGCTTTCAATTTAGTGTGTTCGCGGTTCAGGGTTAGCCATGACAATCAAGGTGAAAACAGCTATATGGGTATTCTTGGGGTGCCACCCCGAAAGGGAGCCAGTCACAGGGACCAGTCAAGTCCAGGAGGCCAGCTACCTGTCTGTTTAAGCAGTCTCCAGTCCAATACTGAATCCTATGCGCAAACCGCCTTTGAAGTCAATGGAATGGTCCTGTTGCAAGGGATATAGGATGCCGAAGATGCTCAAGGATGCTCAGTCGGTGTCAGGGGTCTTACTGTGCCCACCCCTTGGTTGGTCCACGAGCTTTGGCTTAAGGGTTCAATGTGCCATTGAGTCCAGGTGAAGTTTAGCACACGACCAGTTGTCAGTGGTCTAATGGTCTCCAGTTACAGCAAAACCAGCGGCTCCCTTTGACGCTGGGCTTCCAAAGGTGCAGTTTCCTCATCTTTTATGGAACTCTGGCTGTAACAGGGTGTCAGCCAACTGACTCTTGGAGTCACCTTCTCTGTCGGGGGCTCGTGGGCAACTTGTCCACAAGAGGGGCACCACAGACACAGTCCTATTTTTGCTAGTCAGTGTTGCAGCAGATACAGTCCAATCTATGATATAGCTTGTCCTTGCTGGGTCCAGGAAACAACAGGGCAGTCCTTCAGTCCTGTTTCCAGCACAGACGTGATCTGAGGTCTGGGTGACCTGGGTGCCTTTATATGCATGCTAGTAACCTAGGGAGATGTGGTGACTAATTAGCCAATGGGCTATTAGGTTCCTACCCACTTGATGATCACTTCCTGTGAAGTAAAGCATCATGCTAGCTCAAAGTGCACTACTTCGTTGATTCCCAACATGGCAGAACTCTTTTTTTCACATGTGGAGTTCTCTAGCCCAACCCAGAGGTGTGGCTACCTTGGGGGGTAGACTCCCCTCAAAAGAGAGGTTTGGTAACGGTCTCTCCCTCTCTGCTCGAATTGCCAGCATGTCTGCTAAGATAAAAGAGCAGTCACTTCCATGTATGACTACTATTCACCCTTCACAGGTGGCATCCCCATTGAAGCTCGCCTTTGAGGCTCATCCCCACCCCCACTAGGAGTAGGTCATATGTCTTGCCTTGACAGGCCCTTTGTTCCTTTTCCTAAGTCATTCTCACCTCTACCCAGGGGGGCAGCGGACTGTCTCGAGGACAGCAGCTTATAGGCAACCATAAACATCTACTAGAAACTTTGGGCAACAAAGTGGCAACTTTAGTTGCCTTTTGTAACATAGTTACATTAAATTTGTCTTGAGCAAGTCAGGTTTAATGCAATGATTCCTTTAATACCTTTGGAGTACCATATTTAGTAGTCCCAATTGGACGTTACCACTGCTGAGTTGCCAGCGTAGCTGCATACTTACCAATGGGTCTACTACCCTTTCCACACTAAAAAGAACAACGTGGGAGTTTTTACTGTCAGCACATGTAATTACAACAAAAAAACATGTCCTTCTTTTTTAATATAATGCATTGTGCTTTTAGGGGTTATTAGGCCTGCCTCAGGGGTGACTTATAAATACTAAAAAGGAGACTTGAGGCTTTGCCATTGGTTTGAGTAGCAAAATAAAGTTAGCAGTTTAAAAATCTCTCTGTCAGCCTTCAGTGGCAGGCTGGGAGTCTTGCTTTGCTTTGTCACACTTGTGGTGGCACAGTTAGCGCTGCAGTCCATGAGGGTCCATGAGGGACACAACTTACAGGCTTTAAGTACCCCTAGTACCATATACTAGGGATGTATAACTAAGTTAGCATATGCCAATTGTTGGAAAACGAATTAGACATACATGTTTAAGGGTCAGAGCACTGGCATTAAAGTCTACTTGACAGGACTCAGTGCACCTTCAGAGTAAAAAAAAGAATACAGCGGCATGAATTTAAAAGTTGGGGCAATCATGCAAAAAAAGACATTTCCTTATAATTATGAGAACACTTATACCCTGCCCCAAGTGGGGCATCCACTTGCTACACCAACTGGACACATTGAAATACAAAGGGCAGACTGTGCCTGGAGTCCAGTAGTGGTGACCCTGGGGGTGTGACTGATCTAACAAGGCTGGGCACACAGCTACATTTGTCAGTGTATGGAACATTACCATATCACTAATGCTGGCTTACCACCCTCGTCTCAGTACATGTTCTCTAAAAAGATGGGGAAACTAGATAGTTGGCAACTAAAGCTGCAATTTGAGGTCCAGCGAGGAACAAGGATGACAGCTGCAGACGATAATTCAGTCAATTTGCCGGGCTCCACGCCAGAACCTGGTGATGGCAACAATGATATGAGATCTCTCCTCAAGGCCATGCAGCAAAGTCTATCTATTTGTGTATTGTTATCTTAGCCATTTGATAAAGAAAATTGAAACAAAACCAAACAAAAACACAAATCCATGGCCTGGTACATTGTAAATGGGGATTCAGCCAAAAACAACTCTATACCTTCTGCGTTTTGAACCATGAATAATCTGATTTCCTTCATCCATCTGTAGTGCTGCAGCCCTAACCGTTGAATCTGTATTATGTACATTGTATTAGTACTGGATGAATTACGTAGTTCCCTTTTCTTAATGTTACAGCATATTTCTATATAATGTCCTGTAAAAATCCTGTAAAAGTCCTGTAAAAATCCTTATTCCACAGCTTGAAGATTCAGGCTGGGAAAAGGTCAGCCTGACAGACACTCTTTATTTTCAGGCAGCCAGGAGCTAGACATGCGCTAAATGTGCAGGCTCCTGGCTGCCTGACCTGAACTTTGATAGGGTGAAGATGTCACAGCTTCTGTGGGCGTGACCTCTTCAGCCTGGCAAGGCACCTCAATGCTCTTTTCTTCATGATGAGCGGGAGCATCACTGATTGCCTCGGACCTGGGCACTTCAGTTTTATGCCCTAAAATGCCCAGGGCCGAGTGTCAATCGGTGACAGCCCTTCACAGAGAGGGGTCAGAAACTCTCACTGACACCATTGCACTATGTGACGAGGTAGGGACTGCTGCCTCCCCTCATTGGCTAACCTTAGATCAGCCAATGAGAGAAGACAAAAGTCCCAGCCCTCCTGAGACCTCTGAGACAGAGCTGCACACATAAGTGTGATATATTTTTTATGTTTGGTGCTTGTGTGCATGCATGTATGAAATTTTGGGAGTGAAAGTTGTGAATTGATGTATGTACATATATCTGACTGCATGGGTGGGATTGAGTGTATACGTATGCGTGTGTTTCCCATCCGCCCTACTGAAATTACCAGCCGCAGTGGCAGCTTTGCCTCCCCTAATGATCAAGATCTATCAATTAACTGTTCTGAGTACTACAGAAGTAGCATCAGGAATAGGAAGGAAGCTAGAGTATGAATACTTTCCAGTACCACACATAGCCATTCACGGGTACCACAACACAACACTGATAGGCAAAAAGGAGACAGGGATTTAAATTATTATATATTTCAAAATTAAGACAACGTTTAGTTAAATTTACTACATTTTAATAATAAGGGTGGCTTTATTTTATTTTGTTTAAAAATATTTATAGAAGAAATTGATACATTTAAATTATGTAATTATTTAATAAATATTGAGAAGAGTTAATGTTCTGTAATATTTTATTTTTATTAATTCTGGGGTCGAATTATTTATTTTGCTTAACATTTCTATTTTAGATTAAAGCATTTTTTAAATAATTGTAATACATTTTCCCTATACTTTCCAATAGGGAAGGTATAGAGAAACCACAGTCGCAGAGTTCTCCTACGTATTAGTTATTAATATTTACTTTACATTCAAAAATTCGACTTTGATGTCTCCACATCCTGAACAGGGGGGTGGAGATATGTCAGTTTACCTTTATATCTGAAATGGTGAATATTGAAAAAATGTAAACTTACACTTCTGTTGTGCACGAATGGGTTTACACTTGAATAAATTTAACACATGCAGCTTCTCCTTTGTGAATAGGGCCCTCTATCTGCAAAATTTGTATCACTATATTTTCTGTTCGGCAAAAGAAAAATCAAACAAATAAAAAAAGTTCTGCTTTCTTTCAGAAAGTGTGTTAAATGGCCAGCGGGGACATATCTCACTGCATGCCACAATGCAGTTGCCACTCCATCCTTTCTCTCTAAAAGCAAGTTCCATGTTTTGATGGTTATAGCTCATCCGTTACATTGGCTACATTAGAAAACGTGCTGTGCTTCTTCAGGACGTTGGGGGAATGCAGAAACGCAGCAGTACCGTCACATAGGTGGCGCGTGTCACACCCTCAGCCAGCCCTGACTTTTTATGCAATTGCATCTTGCATTCTGTGAGTTTTCCGAACACAAGAATTGGCCTATAGTTCCGGAAGTCCAAAGTGCTGAAATTCCAGCTGTGACCTAGGCGCCTGTGGGCGGTCATGGGCTGGCGCGTGCAAAAGTTGCAATGAAAAAGCGACTGAGCAGACCCAGGTAGGGTGAGAGAGCACAGCATTGCCACCACTTGATCTGTGACGAGCAGTCTGTTGCTCTTCGTTTAGGCGGCTTTCCAGGATGTTAATCCGTGCCCACATCATACCGTAGGTGGCAGCACGTGCACACCCATCCTGCTGCAAGTGCTCATGTAGATTGAAATTGACTATAACTGCTCTATGCGATGTTTTCCTCCCCTGTACTGCTCAAACGGAATCACACGTTTTGGATGAAACGCTGTCTTGGGGTTTCGGTACATTTTTATCAGTGTGTGTGATCGGTCATTTAAAAATACGACGTGATCCGGTGAGAAGCCTTTCTTTAAAAAAAACATAAAAAGCAAACCTAAGCACGCCTTCTTTTTGAAGAGCCGATGCTCTCAGCAAGGCTCAAGGTGCTATTATTGGGAGCTTGCTGTACTAATACTAATGTACTAAGATTTTTATCTAAAAATAAGCTTCTTTGTGCAGGAAAGGACTGCTTATCCTATGTGAAAACGCAAGTGTGTTCTTGTGTGTATATATATATAAATATGCACATGTGCGCGCGCGTGTGTGTATCTATATACTACACATATACACACATATATATTTGCTGAAAAAATGTTGTTACAGGTAAGTAATGACATTCCACTCAGAAGAGAACATAAACATAATTACACTGCAGTGGATGGAAAAATTTAAAACAGAGATTCACCAGACCTGGTGGGCAACACAACATAAATCTCTGCTGCTCTGACCTCACACATGATGGCACATTTACATACCGACATATATACGTACTTCACATTTAGATGCCTCTGTTGCACAAAATTCAGTGGCATGAAAGGCCACATTGGCACAGGGAACCGTTAAGTGTGCAAAATAGTTCACAGCAGTGCTTAATTTGTAAGAGAAAACGTGCCGGTGCCCGAAGCCTCACTCAGAGCCCACGACGCCTGAATGCCCCCCAGTCCTTTGTAATCCACTGCGAGGCCCTCCCTCCGCTTTTATCGCACCCCTCCTTTCTCTCTTCCTGTCACTATTCCCTCTTTCTCTTCGTCCTTTTTCCCGTTTGTGTGTTTTTTCCTTCTTTTGCTCTCGGAAATTGTCTGATCAAGAAAAATAAGTGCCCTTGCTCAAACATAGGTGATGGTGTCGCCCACCGGCAACCACCGGCTCAAATTAAG
The DNA here is from genome assembly GCF_031143425.1 of Pleurodeles waltl. Lineage (NCBI taxonomy): Eukaryota > Metazoa > Chordata > Amphibia > Caudata > Salamandridae > Pleurodeles > Pleurodeles waltl. The sequence goes on along the minus strand of NC_090445.1, from coordinate 738,999,901 downwards.
CACTGGGGCACAGTTCCTTGTGAAATATACGTTTTATCATTATAACGTCAGCTCCCAGGCCAGTCTGCAAAGCTTTACCATTGGCAGTACTACTATAATTATGCAGCATGAAAAAACAGATTAAGTGGCAGGTTTTTTATCTAAATCATGTAGCAACAAATATGTGGCACACTCTCTGTCAGTTTTATTTTCATCATCCATGTGGGCTAGAAACAACTTGTTTTGTGAAATAACGAAATTTTGTGGCTATTAATGTTACCAGTTGGTCCTGTTTGTGCAGCAGGTTTATTTAGTACTGAGAAGCCCTGGATGGGTAGCGATGTGTTCTACGTAATGTAAACCTAAATATAAATGTATTAAATCCATCATGTGGTGAACGGTTCAGCCACAGAACCACGTAAATGCACTGTCCCTGCGCATTCTCTATTGTTTTATCAACAATGTATTCAGGAAAGGTAAACACAACAGGAGCATATTAACTACAATTGGTAACTGCTACTGCTGGCTGTGTTCTGAAGGATTTCTCAATCTAACTACCCCAAAATACACGAGCAACATAGAAAAATCGCATACATGTTAATATGTGTAATATAGTCCTATGTTGCTATTTCAGGGTTCTGGAGATAGTTACAAACCTTTTTGGCTCATGGTTTAGGATCTCACCAGAGTTCCTACCTGCACTATTGCACCATATTACATAGCTGTCTATTATATATCATATATACCTATTTATTTTTATAGATATATCCTATTAGGAATGTCTTTAACTTGTTTTATTATCTACTCTTTAACCATTTGTTCATCTCCTGTTTTCTTCCCCTTTCTCTGCTGTAATCTCTTGTCTTCCCACCATACCTCTGCCTTTCCCCCTTGTTTACCCCATTTCTCTTCCTGATCCATCTACCTTGTTAATTGCTTCATTCTTTTATCCTCCTCTTCCCTTTTTCACCCCCCTTTTTGTTTATTGCCAATTTAAATTGTTGTCTGCCAGATATTGGCCACCACGCTGGTTACCCTGGTGTTGCCTGGATTGGTCCCCCTGGGCCAATCTGGTTTTAAACCGAAAAAGCTCAACGCTGACAAATCCACATACATTATTTACAGTGTTACATCAAATGGACCCAGAACGGAAGGCAGTGGTGGTGTACTTGGACTCCGCAAAGGCATTTGACGCTATAGATTGGCCTTATCTGAGAACAGTCCTAAATAGAATGGGACTAGGAGCAGCAATGATAAAATGGATGAGATTACTCTAAACTACACCAGTAGCACACACAAAAGTAAATGATCATACATCCAACTCCAATTTTATTCATTGTGGGACCAGACAGGTACCAGCCCTGCCCTAGATTATCTTTGCATTCACCACGGAGCCCTTAGTCAGTCTGCTGGGAGAAATGCATGGTGGTAGCGGTATTCAATTTGGATCAAACAGAATATTGAGATCTTTGTCAACCAATGATATATTACTCATTGTGAAGGACCTTGAGGATGCCCTAGACCCCATACTTACAGAGGTTACTAGATTTGAAATATTGTGGGGATTGTCTATAAATTGATCAAATTATTAGTGATGCAAGTTACTGAAACCAAAAGTGAGCCTAGACTAACTTACCCCTTGCAATGGCAGAGGAGCTAATGAGATGTCTTGGAATACAGATCCACAGAGACCTGGATGTGATTATGAGGGGAAACTACTGTCAAACTAAGCATAAGAGCGAGTCCGATGTCAATAGATGGATTAAGAGGGCCGTAATAATGAGGGTGAATTACCCTAATCAAAATGGTGATTCTCCCACAGATACGTTTATCTTTTTCAAAATATTTCAACGCTGTTAACTCAGGGATTTTACTGTCAATGTTAATCAAATAAACATGGGCAGCAACACAGTCATGAATAAATTGAGAAATATTACAGAGGCCATACGAGCAGGGGGATTTTGCTCCATCACATTTCACAGCTTATTGTTATATGGTACAAGCACAGTTTGAAACACATTGCTTCCATAATAGCAGACAGGTACCTAATCGGGACCTAGAACTGAGCTTAGTGACACCTCACAGGTTCACAACCCTTATTTTGAAGTCCCCAACACAGCCACGAACCAAATCCATGTTGTAAATTGTAGAATACAGGCATGGGAACAATTGGCTCTGATTTCTGAAATAGATACACTATACCTTCCACGCATTGAATGAATACAACATCCCAAATTACACACCACAAGTGAACCGCTAATGATGCAGACACTGCAAGACAGACAACTTCTTATACTGGACAACCTGTACACTGGGGGACACATCATTTTCCTAGATAATTATCTACAAAAGGGCCGCTCCGCACCTCTAGCCTTGTTCCTATTTCGTGTACTCATAGAATTAATTAAGGAAGCATTTCCCACATATCTCCCTGAATTGGCATACTGAAGGATGCTATGTCTGGTTATGGCTAGTTCAATTGTTACCAAAACAATCACTATCTTGTATAATATAGTTAGGAAAGACATACCGAAAGTAAGTTGCTGATCTAGAGATAACTAGTCCAGAGATTTGAGAATATAGTAATCAGATGCACAAACAGATATACAGTCAGACATATAGCAGACATAGAATAATATATTGTAAATATTTGTATAAAATATATCATATACCAATCAAAATGCATAAGTAAAGAGGGAAAGCGGTGACAGTAACATAAACATTAGGATGATTTCTTTACCTTTAACATCAAGGGAAGCATTTTTGTATCCATGTAGTTTTCGGGATTGCATTGATGATATTTGAAGATAATCATTCTGTTTTGTGCTCTTGCTTTGTAGGCATGAGCTACAAATTAAGAAAGTTATCATACTTTGCCAATATTCCCTATCCACAGAGGATATCTCCTCCAGCAGAAGTTGTGAATTAAGTTGGCATGTGTCTATTATGACCCCTTTTATGTGTAAGTAACATGAACTAATGGACATTGCATTCTGGGTCGGCCTAAAGACAGAGACACTGGAAATATGTGGCAGAAAAAGACCCAAATATGTGGTGAAGTTGACTTCATTATATGGCAAGAAAAGACAAATTATGCGGTGTAATACAGCACATTTTAGGCTACTATTGCTTCATTCATTTGTCATTTTTAGGTCGAGGGTAAGAGCACGACCTTTTGTATACTTTTAATTATATTTCTTCTGGGGGCTTCCAGCTATTTCATTTGTTAGTTTCAGTGTCATTTAAAAATCCTTGCTTGGAATGGTCAGTCATACCTCTTTGTCCCTCCTTGTTCTGTGTGGTAGCATGGACCAACAACTGTATAATTGCTTTGGCCTGTTTATCTGGTCTATAGGGGACTTTTTTTTCTTTTGTTTCCTGCACCTGTCCAGGGAAGCTTCCCTTTTAATTTGCAGAGCATTCTTCCCCTGAGCTTAGCTGTAACCAAGGCTGTAAATCAGGCTCTTATCTAGCTCACATTTGGACTTTGTGGGTTCTCTGCACCCTCTCTCAGCTGCATGGGTTGCGCCCTTCCTTGGCTTGGACTTTCTCTAACAAGTGTGCCTTCCTGCGTGCTAAGAGCAAGGGTGGAGGATTGCTTGTAATTGCTTATAGCCTAGGCACCTAATTCTAGCAGTGCATTACAATCCTTAGAGACAGTGCCCCCTTCTGCTCCATACTGGGATCCCACTCATAGCTCAAACATGGCACCGTCATTCACACACTCCAAGCCCTCAGCCGTGCCAGGAACAACACACATGCTGTCTGCCAGAGCACCACAGTTCTTCCAGCCAGTACACTGTGCTGCTCCAGTAATGGGGCCTCGGGCACAGCTCCATCTGTGCACCTCAGTTAACACATTCCAAACATTCAGCCGTGCCAGGGCCAAGAGCAACACACATGCTGTCTGCCAGAGCACCTCAGCTCTTGCTGTCAGTATACTCTGCTGCTCCAGTACTGGGACTTCAGATGCAGCTCTGTCAGTGCACCACAGTTCACACCCTACAGGGCCTCAGCCGTGCATTGCCAGGGACCCCACACATGCTGTCTGACAGAGCACCTCAGTTCTTGCAGGCTGTACACTCTGCCGCTGCAGTACTAAGACTTCGGGCGCAGCTCCATCAGTGCATCGCAGTTCACACACTCCGAGCCCTCAGCTGTGCCAGGGCCAGGAACAACACACACACTGTCTACCAGAGCACCTCAGTTCTTGCTGTCAGTACACTGTGCTGCTCCAGTACTGGGACCCCGGGCGCAGCTCCATCAGTGCATCGCAGTTCACACACTCCAAGCCCTCAGCCGTGCCAGTGCCAGGAACCCCACACACGCTCTTCGCCAGAGCACCTTAGTTCTTGCAGTCAGTACACTCTGCTGATCCAGTACTGGGACCTTGGTCGCAGCTCTATCAGTGCACTGCAGTTCACAGACTCCAAGCCCTCAGCCGTGCAAGGGCCAGGACCCCCACGCAAGCTGTCTGCCAGAGCACCTTATTCTAGCAGTCAGTAAACTCTGCTGCTCTAGTACTTGGACCTCGGGCGCAGCTCCATCAGTGCACCACAGTTCACACACTTCAAGCCATCAGCCGTGCCAGAGCCAGGAGCCCCACACACGCTGTCTGCCAGGGCACCTCAGTTCTCGCAGTCAATACACTGTGCTTCTCCAGTACTTGGACCTCGGGTGCAGCTCCATCTGTGCACCTCAGTTCACACATTCCAAACCCTCAGCCGTGCCAGGGGCAAGAACTACACACATGCTGTCTGCCAGAGCACCTCAGCTCTTGCTGTCAGTACACTCTGCTGCTCCAGTACTGGGACTTCAGATGCAGCTCTGTCAGTGCACCACAGTTCACACCCTCCAGGGCCTCAGCCGTGCATTGCCAGGGACCCCACACATGCTGTCTGACAGAGCACCTCAGTTCTTGCAGTCAGTACACTCTGCCGCTGCAGTACTAAGACCTCAGGCGCAGCTCCATCAGTGCGTCGCAGTTCACACACTCCGAGCCCTCAGCTGTGCCAGGGCCAGGAACAACACACACACTGTCTACCAGAGCACCTCAGTTCTTGCTGTCAGTACACTGTGCTGCTCCAGTACTGGGACCCCGGGTGCAGCTCCATCAGTGTACCGCAGTTCATACACTCCAAGCCCTCAGCCGTGCCAGTGCCAGGAACCCCACACACGCTGTCTGCCAGAGCACCTCAGTTCTTGCAGTCAGTACACTCTGCTGATCCAGTACTGGGACCTTAGTCGCAGCTCTATCAGTGCACTGCAGTTCACACACTCCAAGCCCTCAGCCATGCCATGGCCAGGAACCCCTCACAACCTGTCTGCAAGAGCACCTCAGTTCTAGCAGTCAGTAAACTCTGCTGCTCTAGTACTTGGACCTCGAGCGCAGCTCCATCAGGGCACCACAATTCACACACTTCAAGCCATCAGCCGTGCCAGAGCCAGGAGCCCCACACACGCTGTCTGCCAGGGCACCTCAGTTCTCGCAGTCAATACACTGTGCTTCTCCAGTACTTGGACCTCGGGTGCAGCTCCATCTGTGCACTGCAGCTCACACCCTCCAAGCTCTACGCCATGCCAGGGCAGGGATCCCACACACGCTGTGGGCCAGAGCACCTTAGTGCTCACAGTCAATAAACTCTACTGCTCTAGTACTGGGAACTTGGGCACAGCTCCATCTGTGCACCACAGTTCACACACTCCAAGCCATCAGCCGTGCCAGGGCCAGGAACCCCACACATGCTGTCTGCCAGGGCACCTCAGTTCTCGCAGTCAGTACACTCTGCTGCTCCAGTACTAGGACCTCAGGCGCAGCTCCATCAGTGCGTCACAGTTCACACACACCAAGCCCTCAGCTGTGCGAGGGCTAGGAACAACACGCACACTGTCTGCCAGAGCACCTCAGTTTTTGCTGTCAGTACACTGTGCTGCTCCAGTACTGGGACTCCGGGCGCAGCTCCATCAGTGCACAGCAGTTCACACACTCCAAGCCCTCAGCAGTGCCAGGAACAACGCACATGCTGTCAGACAGAGCACCTCAGTTCTCGCAGACAGTACATTCTGCTGCTCCAGTAGTGGGACCTCGGGCGCAGCTCTATCAGTGCACTGCAGTTCACACACTCCAAGCCCTCAGCCCTGCCAGTGCCAGGAACAACACACACACTGTCTGCCAGAGCACCTCAGTTCTTGCTGTCAGTACTCTGTGCTGCTCGAGGACTGAGACTCCGCACGCAGCTCCATCAGTGCACCACAGTTCACACACTCCAAGCCCTCAGCCGTGCCAGTGCCAGGAACAACACACATGCTGTCTGCCAGAGCACCTCAGTTCTTGCAGTCAGTACACTCTGCTGCTACAGTACTGGGACCTCGGTCGCAGCTCTATCAGTGCACTGCAGTTCACACACTCCAAGCCTTCAGCCATGCTAGGGCCAGGAACCCCACACATGCTGTCAGACAGAGCACCTCAGTTCTCGCAGACAGTACACTCTGCTGCTTCAGTAGTGGGACCTCGGGTGCAGCTCCATCAGTGCACAGCACTTCACACCCTCCAAGCCCTCGGCCCTGCCAGTGCCAGGAACCCCACACACGCTGTCTGCCAGGGCACCTCAGTTCTCGCAGTCAATACACTGTGCTGCTCCAGTACTTGGACCTCAGGCGCAGCTCCATCAGTGCACCGCAGTTCACACACTCCAAACCCTCAGCTGTGCCAGTTCCAGGAACAACACACATGCTGTCTGCCAGGGCACCCCAGTTCTCGCAGTCAATACACTGTGCTGCTCCAGTACTTGGACCTCGGGCGCAGCTCCATCTGTGCACTGCAGTTCACACCCTCCAAGCTCTCAGCCGTGCCAGGGCCATGGACCCCACACACGCTCTTCACCAGAGCACCTTAGTTCTTGCCTTCAGTAAACTCTGCTGTTCCAGTACAGCTACCTCGAGTGCAGCTCCATCAGTGCACTGCAGTTCACACACTCTAAGCCATCAGCCGTGCCAACGCCAGGAACCCTACACATGCTGTCAGACAGAGCACCTCAGTTCTCGCAGACAGTACACTCTGCTCCCGCACTAGGACCTCGGGTGCAGCTCCATCTGTGCACTGCAGTTCACACCTTTCAAGCCCTCAGGCGTGCCAGTGCCAGGGTTCCCCACACGCACTGTGTGCCAGAGCACCTCAGTTCTTGTCATCAGTTCACTCTGCTGCTCCAGTACTGGGACCTTGGGTGCAGCTCCATCAGTGTGTCACAGTTCACACACTCCAAGCCCTCAGCTGTCCCAGGGCCAGGGATCCCACACACACTGTGTGCCAGAGCATCTCAGTTCTCGCAGTCAGTACACTCTGCTGCTCCTGTACTGGTACCGTGGGTGCAGCTCCATCAGTGCGCAGCAGTTTACGTACTCCAAGCCCTCAGCCGTGCCAGGGCCAGGAACCTCATACATGCTGTCTGCCAGAGGACCTCAGTTCTTGTCGTCAATACACCCTGCTGCTCCCAGTACTGGGACCTCGGGCGCAGCTCCATCAGTGCATCGCAGTTCACACACTCCAAGCCCTCAGCCGTGTCAGGGCAAGAAATAACACACAAACCGTCTGCCAGAGCAACTCAGTTCTTGCAGGCAGTACACTCTGCTGATCCAGTACTGGGACCTCGGACGCAGCTCTATCACTGTGCCACAGTTCACACACTCCAAACCCTCAGCCGTGCTTGTGCCAGGAACAACACACACGCTGTCTGCCAGAGCACCTCAGTTATTGCAGACAGTACACTCTGATGCTCCAGTACTGGGACCTTGGTCGCAACTCTATCAGTGCACTGCAGTTCACAGACTCCAAGCCCTCAGCCGTGCAAGGCCAGGAACCCCACGCAAGCTGTCTGCCAGAGCACCTTATTCTAGCAGTCAGTAAACTCTGCTGCTCTAGTACTTGGACCTCAGGCGCAGCTTCATCAGTGCACCACAGTTCACAAACTTCAAGCCATCCGCCATGCCAGGGCCAGGAACCCCACACACGCTGTCTGCCAGGGCACCTCGGTTCTCGCAGTCAGTACACTCTGCTCCCGTACTAGGACCTCGGGTGCAGCTCCATCTGTGCACTGCAGTTCACACCTTTCAAGCCCTCAGGCGTGCCAGTGCCAGGGTTCCCCACACGCACTGTGTGCCAGAGCACCTCAGTTCTTGCAGTCAGTACACTCTGCTGCTGCAGTACTGGGACCTCAGGCGCAGCTCCATCAGTGCGTCGTAGTTCACAAACTCCAAGCCCTCAGCCATGCCAGTGACAGAAACTCACACACACCGTCTGCCAGAGTAACTTAGTTCTTGCAGGCAGTACACTCTGCTGCTACAGTACTGGGACCTCGCACGCAGCTCCATCACTGTGCCGCAGTCCACACACTGTAAGTCCACAGCCGTGCCAGTGCCAGGAACAACACACACACTGTCTGATAGAACACCTCAGTTCTTGCAGTCAGTACACTCTGCTGATCCAGTACTGGGACCTTGGTCGCAGCTCTATCAGTGCACTGCAGTTCACACACTTCAAGCCCTCAGCTGTGCCAGGGCCAGGAACCCCACACAAGCTATCTGCCAGGGCACCTCAGTTCTCGCAGTCAGTACACTGTGCTGCTCCAGTACTGGGACCTCAGGCGCAGCTCCATCTGTGCACTGCAGTTCACACCCTCTAAGCTCTCAGCTGTGCCAGGGCCAGGGACCCCACACACGCTCTTCGCCAGAGCACCTTAGTTTTTGCCATCAGTAAACTCTGCTGCTCCAGTACAGCTACCTCGGATGCAGTTAGTACAGTCTGCTGCTCTAGTACCAGCACCTCGGGCACAGCTCCATCAGTGCGCCAGAGTTCACACCCTCCAAGCCCTCAGCCGTGCCAGTGCCCAGGACCCCACACACACTGTGTGCCAGAGCACCTCAGTTCTCGCAGTCAGTACACTCTGCTGCTCTAGTACTGGGACCTCGGGTGCAGCTCCATCAGTGCACCACAGTTCACGCACTCCAATCCCTCAGCTGTGCCAGTGCCAGGAACCTCATACATGCTGTCTGCCAGAGCACCTCAGTTCTTGTCGTCAGTACACTCTGCTGCTCCAGTACTGGGACCTTGGGTGCAGCTCCATCTGTGCACTGTAGTTCACACACTCCAAGCTGTCAGCTGTACCAGGGCCAGGAACCCCACACATGCCTGCCGGAGCAACTCAGTTCTCGCAGTCAGTACACTCTGCTGCTCCAGTACTGGGACATTAGACGCAGCTCCATCAGTGCACCACAGTTCACACACTCCAAGCCCTCAGCCATGCCAGAAACCCCACACACGCTATCTACCAGAGCACCTCAGTTCTTGCAGTCAGTACACTCTGCTGCTTCAGTACTGAGACCTCGGGGTAGCTCCATCAGTGCACCGCAGTTCACACACTCCAAGCCCTCATCAGTGCCAGGGCCAGGAACCCCACACACGCTGTCTACCAGAGCACTTCAGTTCTTGCAGTCAGTACACTCTGCTGCTCCAGTACTGGGACCTTGGGCGTAGCTCCATCAGTGCACTGCAGTTCACACACTCCAAACCCTCAGCTGTGCCAGGGCTAGGAACTCTACACACACTGTCTGCCAGAGCACCTCAGTTCTCACAGTCAGTACACTCTGGTGCCCCAGTACCGGGAGCTCGGGCACAGCTCCATCAGTGTACCTCAGTTCACACACTCCAAGCCCTTCAGCTGTGCCAGTGCCAGAACCTCACACACGCTGCCTGCCAGGGCACCTCAGTTCTTACAGTCATTACACACTGCTGCTCTAGTACTGGAACCTTGGGTGCAGCTCCATCAGTGCACCTCAGTTCTCACACTCCAAGACCTCAGCCGTGCCAGAACCACACACACACCGTCTGCCAGAGTGCCAGAGTACCTCAGTTCTTACAGCCATTATACTCTGCTGTTCCAGTAGTAGGACCTCGGACGCAGCTGCATCATTGCACCTCAGTTCTACCCCAACTAGGTCACTTCCATTGCTATACCTGGACCCCGCTCACATACAGTTCCATTATAGCAGATCAATTCTAATATTCAGTCCCACTGCCAAGCCAATACTGGATGCAAAAGAGCAAAACACAGCTCAGCCAGTGCACCTCAACATCCAACACCACGGTTGATAGGAACTACCACAGCTCCACCAAAATCCATCAATTCTAACATTCAGTGCTCATTTCTTCTCAGTACTCACACACACTCCCTTCAGGACTCCTTGCTTCTGTGGTTCAGAGACAATGGCTCCCAATCTGGGCCCCACTCACAGCTTCACCAGGGCACCTCCAGGCTAACACTCTACAACACTGGTACGCCCATACTAGGTTCCACACACAGCTTCATTAACATACCTCACTCTGACCTTGTGTGCCCGTTACTATTCCAGTACTGCAGTCCACATAGAACTCTGTCAGTGCACTTCAACCCTAACCTGCAGCGCCCCATTATTCCAATACCAGGAATTACACTGCACTCTGTTTCTCATTCCTCACCCACTGCCTTTCTGTTATTCCAGTACTGGGCCTGGGACAAAGCTGTGGCTATAACCTCAGTCCTGATCTGAAGCGCCCCACTATTGCTGTATTGGGGTTCACATACAACTCTGATAAGGCACCTCCTGCTGTTCCACACTCTGACTTCTATTTGAGGACGTGGGGGCGCCAATTAAATCTATTCTTAGCTGCCATCTTTATTTGAGAAGGTGTGTTTCACATATCTCACTCCATTCTTTCCTTTACGCTGTTTACTCTCAATGTTTTCTTTCTCCCCCACTTTTCTCTTTCCAGCTCTCAAAATCCACACATTAACAGTTTTTCTCTTTCTTTCAACTGTTTATTTCTACTCCCCTCCTTTTTTATTTCCCTCTTCCTCTTGCCACCTCCTCTTTCAAACTCGCAAAAACTTTATTCTTTCCTTGTTTTATTCCTCTATTTTTTCTTCATCAAGCGTTATTCTTTAACTATTTTTTTCTCTTCCCTTCATTCTTTCTTTGTCTTTTTTATTTGCAGTTTCCTTTGACTCGGTACACGTCCTTGCACTTTATTTTAAAGGTCGTTCTTCCTTCCTTTGGTGGTTTTCTTATCTTTATCTGTCAATTCAGGTTTTACTATAAATCCCTCTTTTTTCCATCTAGTTACTTGTCAGGACCCTAAGTGTCAATGGGAAATGTGTCAGTACATACATGTAATTGGTTCTTTTGCTGATTGTTTCTCTCACCATCTCTCTTTTTTCTCTAATGCTGGTTTTTCTGTTTCTTTTCACACTTCTTTCATTATTTTTTCCTCTTTATCTTTCATTCGTTAGCTTCCTTCTCTTTTTTCTTTTGCCTCACACATTTGCTCTATTTCTTCTCTGAGTTGTCTCTTCATTTTCCTTTTCTTTCTTTCCCTTCTTTCTTTTATTTTTTTGCGACCCCTTTTTTTTCTTCCTTTTGTCTATTGTATTCTTTTACTTCTCTTTTTCTTCCCCATCCGCTTTCTCTCTGAGGCCTAATTATCAGTGGAGCAACAGGTGCAGGGGCACTGGGGCCCAGAGACCTATGGACCTCACTCAACTCTAATTACTGCTGTATTTTCCTACCAACCATTTTCCTTTCTTACTCCAGGGCCCATGACACAGTTACTATGCCACTTGTCATCTCCATTCTTACTCCCGACTCCCTCTTTCCTTTCACCCTACAATCCTTCCCAATTGATATTTTTGTTATGGTGTTTTGAGCATTACAGTCTAATGCCAAAAGTTTATTTCTCATGAAGGCTTATATGATAATTGTATATGTTTTAAGACAGAGGAAGAAGGTAAATGGAAGTGCTTTAGTTGAATGCTGGACTACTGGAATTATATGACAGGAAAAGACAAAATTATGAGGCAGAGTTGGCCAATTTATGTGTCAAGAAAAGTCCAATTAAGAATTTACAATGCCAATAGCTCTAACTCAAGAAAATGCGAGACCTATTGCATTGCACATGCTTGTTTTACACATAGCAGGACTGTCTGGGCAATGATTTCACCTTATTAGTACCAATTGAACAACCAAGTACAGCAGTCAACCTTAGTGAAGGGCCTTCCATTGCAGCAAAATAAGTTGCCAGATTTTAGTAACTTTTGATGTGACTGAGTAGAAACAAATCATTTTTTGTTAAAGTCTGAAGATTTTGGAGCAAATGATGGATTAAGTAGCAAATGTGGCAGATCTATAATTATGCGGAAGACAACGCAGCTGCAGAATCGCATATTTCCGCCATGCACCCCACCTCCCTTTGTATGTCCACAGTTCACCCTTCATAAACACATCGTCTTCGTCCACATACAAAACAAGTTGAACCCCTTTCCCCGTAGAGCCCTCATCAATATATGTCTAACAATTCGCCAATATCAATCAGACCTTTGTTTCACTAATTGAGTGTTATCAGACAAACAAACCTTTCGCTGGTATTTGGGGCAATTGTCAAATATTGAACAGGATGTTTCTGCTTAATGCTCTCAAGTAACCCAACAGTGTCGCAAACCCTTTCGTTTGTGGGCAGGTCCTTTCCAGTAGGCTCTTCACAAATGGCGTTCGGAAGTAAAAAAAAAAAATCGTGGACACACAATGAGTTGCCCGTAATTGGATTAACGTTTTTAGGATCTGGACTCAACTACAGCTGTGGAAAAAAAAACTTTTGTGATCGTTCTCAATAGAATTCCTTTTGAGCGTATTTCCCCCGTTATTGGCCTTAGTTAGCAGCAGCAAGTAACAGACACACATTGATCCGTGTGCGCCCCGACTGCCGGAGGCAGTGATCTGTGATGAGCCGAGGTCTGTCCTCGCGACGCAGGATCACGAGGCTGCACAATTCACTGTGCTCTGCAGGAACACAAATGCATTTTGAAAAGAAAGCTTGCATCATGTCCTTTTTTTATTTTGTCCCATCAAGCCTGACAATTAAAATAATGCTTTAAAGTCTTAATTTGTTTGGGAATGTGGTTGAATTATTTGCTTTTGTTCGCGGATAAAGAGGTATTTCTATTCCAGAGGAATGCTGTACTTTGTGTCATTTTAACAGTGGCAGAATTTTTCATTTACTATTCATGGCATGGATGTTTCAAGACGTGCAAACCGTTTCACATTTGTGTTATTAAAAAATCTGAATTATACTATGTACATCGGAAGAATTATGGGAATGCAATGATTTTTCGTCTTTTTTCCATTTATTCTCAAAAATGATTTTATTACCAGACATAAATATATTTCCAAAGTTTGTCAAATCCTAAAAATCTATGTAACCCCCTTGTGTAATTTCGGTTTGCAGATAACAGAGAAAGAAAAAGAAAAATAAGCAATTTTAAATTCTACAAAGAACATTTTTTTAATCTTAGGACCCATGGTGGTGCAAAAACAATGTTTATTTCCATCCACAATGTTCAGGAAAAGAAATGCGGCGACTATAGTAAATTTGATTCTGGCCAGGAAAGGTGCTGCATGTAGATCTTCCTCACAAACATGATTTTCTGTACCGAATGCTTGGTTAAGAATCTAAGGGAATCATTTAGAGTTTGGACGGGAATTAAGAACCTTCAATTTATGGAGGAAACTCAAAATATAGAGTAGACTTCTCTGGATAAATTACCTCCACGGTAATATTCCATGATGAAGGAAAGTCAGTCAGTGCATTCTACTCTATTTAGTGATTCCTCCATAAAATGGAGGATGTTCAGTTCCATCCAAACTCTGGCCAATGCCCTAAGTACCTAATCTAGAGCTGCATAGCAATTTATAATTATTAAAAAAATTAGAATAACCTAATTTCCTCCATAAGTGTTATTTCAACAAAAAGGGGAAAGGATACTTATGAAGGTGCTCATGTCACCACTTAACTTCAAAGGATTATGGGCCAGATGTAGGTATATTCCAATTTGCGAGTCGCAAATTCAGAATGTAGGACGGTGTCCCTGACACCATCTGCGACTCGCAACGGGGTCGCAAAGGCCCACCTCATTAATATTAATGAGGTGGGTCGCAATTTGCGACCCCCTTGAGACTCGCGGCACTCACAGGGATGGTGGCCTGCTGGAGACTGCAGACCACCATGTCTGTGACTGATTTTAAATAAAGCAGTTTTTTTTGTTTGTTTTGTAATGCAGCCCGTTTTCCTTAAAGGAAAACGAGATGCATTACAAAACTAAAAAATGAAACGTTTTCGTTTAATTTTTTCAGAGCAGGCAGTGGTCCATTGGACCACTGCCTGCTCTGGAAAAATGTTTATCATGCCATTCACAAAGGGGAAGGGTCCCATGGGGACCCCTTCCCTTTTGCGAACGGATTAGCACCCATTTGAAATGGGTGATAACTGCGATTGCTTTGCGACCCGTTTCGCGATCACAAAGCAATCTGGCATTGGACTGCGACTCGCAATTAGGAAGGGGACTCCCATTCCTAATTGCGACTCGCAAACCCGTTTTGCGATTCGGTAACCAGGTTACCGAATCACAAAAGGGGTTTTGTGCATTGCCAAGTGCAGTTTTCACATTGCAAACAGGGAAATTCACTGTTTGCGACCTGCAAACTGTGTGCTACATCTGGCCCTATCTTATCAAGCTTCAGTTAACCAGTCACTAATTCTTGAGTTGAACTTCAGAACAAGGAATCGGTTTTTGATGGCTATGGTGAAAAACACAACAACTGAGAAGAACTGTGTACTCTGTCATGAAATGGCATCAGTCTACATGCAAGGCTGACGGAACCGGGATCTTACAAGCAAGTAGCAAGAAAAGAGCAATGTGAAAAATGTAAAATATATCTAAACTGCACATTATTCTATGGATGAAGGCTATATTGCAGATTCCTTTCAGATTGCCAATGTGATGTGGCAGTGTTAAGCGCCACACTGCCAAGGTGATGGGGCAGAGTTTCCACCATGCTTTGCTGCATGGTGCAGCCTTGTGTTTACAAAGCTTTAGGCTACCAGCAAACACCAATTTCTGTGTCACTTTACGCCCCCCATACAAGCTCTTCATTTTTGCTTTCCCTTTCCGCTGTTTCGATCGCTGCTTGCATTTGCATTGTGTCATCAATAATGCCTTTAAGTTTGTAAACATAAAATCCAGTAAGACAAAAAAGGATGTTTGGGAGGAAGAGGTCGCGCCCAAATACCTTCTTTGCTCCTTCTCAATTAGTTGAATAAAGAAAGTGCTGGCACTCGCTAATATTCTCTGGTGTGAAAGTGTTAAAAGTGATATGAATCTACCTTTTTGATCAAATATGTCTGTGCCTGATTGCGATTTCCAGAATGTGGTGTAGGATGTAGTTGGGTTGCCCCACGTACACTATAATAATGTTCTGTTCTGAAGGCTACCACAGTGTTTCTTCTCATAGCAGGGTTTTCGGAAAACCAGGGGAAGACTCATTTTGGGGGTTTCCTTTTCAGGTCGAGCATAGCAGCGTACAAGGGCTGCTTTTCCAACGTGTTGGTATGTACCTATGCTTTTAACCACGCCCACCACTATCACGGGTTCATGGGCTTGCCCTTTAAAAATCCTTTATTTTCATTGGTAAATAGTTTATGTTTGTTCCTCCTTATGGAGGTTTTGTTACCGCCTTGGCCATCACTCCTTTTACATGGCTAATTGCGCTTTTGCTGATACGTTTGACTTTGAGCAAACTTCTTTTTCCTTTTGTATCTCTTCACGTTGATGCGCATGGCGGCCGTGGCACTTTGAATCGGCTCGCTTATGTGAAACTGTATTAGCTTTCATTTTCAATTTATGTGGCAAGAAAATTCTGGTTAGGAGTTCACAATGCTAATAGCTCTAACTCGAGCAAATGCGAGACCCATTGCATTGCAAATGCTTGTTTATCTTACTGACACAAACAAAGGTTCCGTCTTGGGCAAAGCAAGATTAGGTGGCTGTCTATCCTGTCCTGCAAGACTGCTCACCCATGCAGAATTGTTAGCCTCATTCTGATGTAAGTGGGACAACAAATACCACTTTGTCTATGATGGTAAAACTTCCTGCATCAAATCATTTTATCAGAAGGACTCTATTGGTAATTCCTGAATGACAACACATTTTATTTAAATAGATCATCATTTATTACAGAGCAAGGCCCTGAGGATTCCACATTGCTTAGCATAAGATAGATATTTGTTATATTGCACTTAGAACTCACAAGCCACTTTCACTAGTGCAAGAGGTTCCAATAAAAAAGAACACAATACTTCTTCAGCTCATCACTTAACCGAGACGTGTCCTCCTGGGTAGGGCCATGTTACGTTCATTCTCCCGTAGTGTATTTGTACAAAAGCCCTCAACCAGTCTGCCCTATTGTAGCGGGGAAAGGGGCTCTTGATTTGAAGTATATTCAATATATGTGGGCCCCAGAAACTCTAATATCAGAGTTCGTGCAACCTACTTTTTGAAAGTGGAAAACAAAACTTTGAAACATGTCCAAACACTCCAGCGCTAAGACAGACTTCAAAGATAAGTTAGAGTGGCCCAGTCAAAGGGTTATGTTAATCAGACAGATTGGTCTGCAAGGGCTAATTTACAAACCACTAGTAAAGTGACTATTGCTAACAACGTTTTAAAGCTGTGGATGTGGGGAAAAAATTTAGCTAGAACCGCCCATATTTAGTTCCTCGGGGTCAATGGCATTCAGGTGTATAAACGACGAATGAGTATTAATAATCATTCACCAATTGCCTAGGTGTTCGCTCTGGGTTGGGGGACACTTACTTGTTAGGAAAAGGTTGCTTGTAAAAATTTGGGATCACAAATTTGAGAGAAATCTGCGACTCTGCAAATGCTCAGAGTGAATTGCCCAAACTAATGCTGCACGAGGATAAGATGCTGGAGGCTCAACAAAGTCTGTGTCCTCCGTGAAAGAACGAAGATAGAGTGGCGGTAAACAAATGTGACCTAACTGGCTTGTGAAAAAGAAAAAACGCCAAATTAGAGTGCACACAAAGGAAGAATTAGAAGTAGCTGTAAAGAAACATAAACTAAATTACAAAAACAGTATTGTTCTTTAAAGTAAAAATAAAATTGACTTTCAAGCTGGGGTAAAAATATGTTTGGAAGACAGGCCATATACGTGTCCAATAGAGATCAGAAATTGAAATGAGACTGTTGTGCCAGTTAATTAAGGACACACAGGAGATAACAAGACAAGACAAGAGTTCTGTCTTAAAATTAAATCCGGCTATACGTTCTGTGGGCACAAATGAAAGCCATTTACTTAACAGAGAAATGTCATTGGAAGGTACTTGGCAAGGACTAATTGCAACCAGAAATAATAAACTCACCTGAAAACATTAGCATTGTAATACAAATATGTTCACTTCTGCAGCTTTTTGATCTTTTCCAGAAAACCAAGGGCCTGATGGTTTAACACCAAATTGTTTGACCGGTGTGTCATTTTGGCATGCAAGCTATGCACTAATAGGGCACGTTGCAAAATCTCCAGTTGCAGGGTTCAGAGGACTGCCTGCCTGATGTGCATTTATTAGGCATGCCACCGTTTGCCATCTGCTGTGAATGGCTACAAGCACATGGATGGTCGCCTGCAAGGGACAGCACACCAACGTGCCCGTCAGCATTTCCAAACAGAATTTCTTTTAAAGCATCCCATGTTCAAGGGAACCAGAACTGCTTTAAACAAAGATGTTTCCCATTTAGGAACACACCAGAAAGAACAGGTACCGGTCCCCTGCAGCAAGGCCTAACCTCTCTGCACCACACAACACTGTTCCCAAAGCAAGGGCTGCTCCTCCATTAGGGCAGAGGAGCGTCACCCCCTACCAGCAGCAGAAGCTGCAGAACCTTTAACAAAACAAAATGATAATAAACCAGGTTTATTATCGTTTCGTTTGTTAAAGGGGCCACAGTGGGGAAGAGCAGTGAGGGGAGTGCACTGTGCACTCCCCTCAGTGCGCATGTATGTTTGGCCGGCTGTCTGTGGCCGGCCAAACACAAATGCGCAGTAGGCCTTTCTCCAGCCAAGCAACACAGTGCACATGTCAGGTTGGCCATCACAAGACGGCCAGCCAAAGTGACGTGCACCTGTAAATTAGTGCACAGCAGCCCACCACTGCTGCCACTCAGCAGGCCCCACCCTGTCCTGGCACTCCGTTCAGGACGGATTGACGATAATGAATTAACTTAATTACCATTTTATTTTTCGTCTGCGGGGCATTTCTGGGGACATTTTAGTGGGGTGACGCTCCTCTGCTCTAATGGAGGAGTCGCCCCTGTTACTGTCTTTATTAATGCTTGCTATTTTTGGAACATCAGCCTCCCTAGATATAAGGATCATAGGAGAAGCAAGAGAGAAACGTTCTCACAGGAGAAAGTGAAGAAAGTGACCTTCCACATCTGTCATGTCTCCCATTATATGCCTTGCTTAACATGAGCCAGTGGTTGCCGGGGGGCCATCAGAGATCATTTTAAGGGACCAGCACTTATCTTTCCTCATCATGCATTGATTGAGAGCACAATATGGGAAAAACACAAAGGGGAAAGAAGGAGGAAAAGAAGGGAAGAAAATGTGCCACAAAGGTAGAAAGTAGGAACCTGCAAGAGTGAGATAAAGGGGAAGGGAGTGTCTGGTAATGGATTACAGAGACATGAGGAGGATTCAAAGCTATACAGCGTTGATATTCGGCAAACCGACATTTAATACCACTGGACACAGGCTTTTGGGCAATGCTTTGGGCAACTGCATTCATTCTTTTACAAATTAAGCATTGGCTACATGCCTGACATATCGAGTGGGGAAGTGAGAGTTTTTCTACCCCAATTAATTTAATGGCTTGTGTGGAGGTTTGTCCAGAAAAATCAACATAAGACTATTGAGTATTGCACTAGAAAACAAAGGTCAGATATGGCCCTACAGGAATGCATGTAATTGAATTACAGATGCTAGGGAAAAGAAAATCCAAGAAGGAATCAGTAAGAAGTTATTTTATTTAAGGTACTGTGTAATGCGATTTGTCTATTGCTATGGCATTAGAGTATTGTGGGTTACTTCCAGTACCAGTCTCAGACCTGGTAGTAATTAAAAACGGACACTGAAACTTATCAGGCCTCATATTCATGCCCTTAGTTTGAAGGTAAAAACACTGATCGATTTCTGAACAATCAATGTAAAAATGTTAAGGTAATCCATGTCACCAGTTTAGTTCGTGTTTCACCTAATCTTGCATGACTCAAGAATTTGAGCTATTTCAAGGAAGTTGTGCTTGGATTTTTTCATGCAGCATATTACTCTTGCATAGTGCATACTTTGAAGTGAGTTGCCCCCAAGTGTTGATTATGGTCCTTGACTGATACACATTTCTTACATTGCCTGTCTGTGGGTCAAAAAGCTGCAGAGCACAGAGCAATGGTCACATATTCCAGTTACAATTGTAATCCTGTGCAAATGTGTTGAAAAGGCAGAAGTAATCAAAAACAAATTCAATGCTTACAGGTGAGTGGGTGTGTTGTGTGTTTTGGGATGGTAAGGTGAAGGAGATGAGTGGAACTGCATTCACGAGAGAGTGAAAAGAGGGTGCAGAAGAGGAAAGAGGTGAGTTGTAAGATGTGTAAATGGAGTCGATGGGGATAGGAAAGGACCGTACACGTCTAAGGTAGACTACACAGAACAGGAGCAACAGACATCCTGAAGCTCACCACCCCCTTCCACACTTTAGTAATATTTAATGCACAGTCTCACAATTTCATAACTGAAACATTTTCAATATAAATTATTTACAAAAAAGACCCTGAGAACCTTGTTGGCAATCTATAAAGCCAAGTGTATAATTAACTTTTGGTAGTGAGATTTTGGGTTATGTGAATTTATATTTTCGTGAGGTAGCTGAGAACAAATTCTTCAGGAGTCTCCTAGGGGTCGGGCAAAGTATCCCCACTGAGATATTACATGAAGCGCTAGGAATGAGTTGCATTGTGTATTATATCCAGCTTCAACCTTTTCTGTTGTGGTGTGCTATCTGGCTGAAGAAAGAGATGAGCCTTAATAGGCTAGTTATTCTAGATTGCATGAAGCTAGGTAATGAGCTAGATAATATGTCTAATATACCGTGGTTGATTTATATCAAGGAGAACTTCAGCGCTCTTGGGAGACCGGAGTTATTTTTAAACCCTCAAAGCATCATCAAACAAGATGTTGCCTGGTCAAAAGATACCTTTTCCTATAGAGTGGGCGCTGAAAGGGAATCCTCAGCCCTGGCAAAGCCATTATTTCACAAATTTTCCATGGTAAAAATTGTTCCTGGGATAGAGCCATAGCTATTAATAGGCATCGTTTACTTACTCTTAGTTATTTTAGGTTAGATATGTTTCATCAGCTGGTTTATCGCGAGGGCACCTGGCATAAGTATTCTGAACCAGCTACATGCACCTGTGATTCGATCTCTAAATGCAATACTTTGCAAAATTGTGTTGATATGCCCTTTTTTATAATTTGCTTCGGCACAAGTATTGAAAACCCTTTTTCTTTAACCCAGGACTTTTATCAGTCCAGGCCTGCTTTTCTATATTTAGAACTTTTAGCAACAGCTAACGTTTTTATGTATCAAAGTTTCTTTATGGGGTATTTGGTGCTGCTCGATAGAAAACGATTGTACAGCCCGTTCTCTTGTGCTATTTTTTAAGCCAATTCTGCTGAGTAATCTTTTTGTATTTTTCAAATGTGAAACTCTGTCAGAGACTTATTTTATGACATTTGTTCATGCTACTTGTATGATTTTATATTATAAAATCGAATAAAGTATGGACTTGACTACAAAAAATAACGGTTGTAACTAATTTATCTTTTACAGCTAGTACTCAGTGACAAAGCCAGGACGGTTTTAGATGTATGTCAGTTGTTGTGTTATGTAACGGATGCAGCTCGAAGAGGTGTAGAGTTTGCAATATGTTTAACTCATTTGTTTTAGATCCTGCTAGCACACTTGCTGCCAAGTGCCTGCGGCTGGATCCTGACTACAACTGTGTATTTTCTGCCCTCGGGTTGAAGTGGAAACTAAAAGCCAAGAGGAGAAGTCACAGTGAAGCCCTAGGGCAGGTTTCAGAGATGCAGACTATAATAGTGTAGCAGCAGCCCAATAGAAAGTCAGACATGTCTTGTAAAACTTTGTTTAGTATGTCTGATGTATTTGTGGTCTGTACTGTGAGGCAACATTATTTTAGCATAACTTTACTTAGTCAGCAGCTTTATATATGAAGCTCCTGCAAGGATAATCACTCCAAGTTTCAAAGCATGCAAACAGTTAAAACACTTTGTGGGAAATTAAATGTAAGCAGTAGATTTAAAACACGAAGAACCATTTTTGGGCAGCTCAGAAAAGTACTACTTCCACAAGAGATGGTAAGAAATTTGGCCAAGCATGTAGGTTACATAAGATGCATGCCTTTGGTCCTTGTCTCAGTGAGCAACCAATGTAGCCTTTTAAGGATTGGAATCATGATCAAAATGAGTTGTGCTATGGACTATAATATGGTGCTGAGTGAGGTAAGAGAGGATTGGGGTACCCCACAGCACTGAACTGCCCCTCCCTAAAGCATAGGCTGTTTTTTGGTGGGTGGTGGGTGGGGTGGGAGCAGCCACTTTATTTTTAGAGGCAGCGAAAGTGAGAATTGGTGGCTTTTATTAGTTTAAGCGACGAACCAGTGACTGTTTCCAGGGAAATCCTGAGGATATCTTGTAGAATAGACTGTAGGAGAGAAGAATTTTAGTTTGAGTTAAATGAGAGGAATTTTTTTAATGTATTCTTATGTTTAGGGACAATTAGGTGGAATTACTTTTTTTCTGGGGCTGAGTAACAACATGGTGGCAGTAATTCATTCTTGGAGTTTGGTGAAACTGGTGTGTGAGGTGAGTATATAGTTTATGGATTAACTTTTTTTTAGTGAAGCTGGGTTTCATCAACATTTTGGTGTCAGGAGGTGAGTAAGGGCCTCATTACAAGTTTGGCCGTAGGACCGGCAGACCGCCATGTTGGCAGTTCTGAAAAGACCGCCACGCTGGTGGTCCCCAGACCGCCGTATTACGAGTTAGACAGGCATTACTGCCGACTGCCAAGCAGAAAAGGCAGGCCGCTAGTGGCGCAGTTGCTTGGATATAGGCAGTCCGACCTCCAGCGCCATCAGTGCAGCGGCCAACCACTGAGCTTATTGCAATCACACAGTCGCTGTGGCGGTCAGCCAATAGTGGTTAACCACCACGGTTCACAGTCAGCAAAGTAACAGACAAGTGCACATTGGATTAAGTCAAAAGCATCATAGCTGACACACATTGGCCAAGTGGACACACCTGCTAAGGACACTATAAAACACACCTCTTCACAGACCACAATCCTTTGCATTTCCACACTGAGCCAAAGAACCACGACCAGTACATATTGATTGTTACATAGATTAGGCATCCCTTTTTCTACCATTGCATAGAACACCCTGCACACACTTTTGTCCATTCACACCCTAATGCACTTCCTCTGTTAAGTAAGTCTCTGTCACCCTCTTTTTTTGTCCACCATGTCACGAGTAAAAAATTCCCATTTCTCTGAAGATGAGTTAGGTGTCATAGTGGATAAAATTATAAGTGTAGAGCTACAATTGTTTGGAGCACAAGTCCAGAATACTCCTCTCAGTAATGAAATTGAAATGTGGGACAGGATTGTCGACAGAGTGAATGCTTTAGGCACCACCCTGAGCACAAAGGAGGACATTAGGAAGAAGTGGAATGACCTCAGGGACAAGGTCCATTCTCTGGTCTACAGGCACCAGCTGCAGGCCAAGAAGACTGGCAGTGGCCCTCACAGTGCCCTATTACAGCCCTGTCCCTGGGAGGAGAAGGTCTTGGCAATCCTGCAACTTGAGGGCTTTACAGGAATACCTGGGGGAGTGGAGTCTGGTAAGTCACAACACAAAAGCTGTCACGAAAATGCAATGTCATGCATGCCTACAGCTCACCTTTTGCCACTGTCTTGTTCATGTACCTCACCAATGTTCAATACTCAGAGTATCTAAGTGTCAACACTGTCAATCTGTATTTTTGGACCCAACAGCACAGTTACCAAGGCCCACCACATGCCATTTGTCCAAATGGTGCCTGGAAATCTCACAATATTAAAAGCACATTCCAGGATCCATGGTATGTCCCAAAATGTAAATGTATGCTCAAACCTAAATGCAGCCTGCATACAGATATGTAATACACAACAGTTGTCAAGTGTTGGGGAGTAGAGAGAGTGACCTTACAGCAACTCCCGCCAGGCACTGTTTCTCTAACTCCAACCACTAGCAGTATTCTCTTCTCCAAATACCCCTGTTTGTCAACTCCCAAATGATGTTTACCCACCTGGGAGGATAAGATTTGTCAAGTGTGTGTAGTGGAGACAGTGATCTGATTGCAACTCCCAGGAGGCACTGTTTCAGTGACTTCAACCACCAGCCCAGAGTTGTCTTGTCCAAAGACCCCTGCTTGTTAACTCTCAATCAAAGAGTACTCACATGTGAGGATAACATTTGTATAGTGTGTGTAGTACTGTAGAGAGAGTGACATAAATGCAACTCCCAGCAGGCCCTGTTTCAGTAACTCCAACCAGCAGCCCAGTGTTTTCTTGTCTAAAAACCCATGTTTGTCAAATCCCAAATGAAGGTTACTCGCCTAAGGGGATAACATTTGTATAATGTATGTAGTAGAGAAAGTGACCTAACTGCAACTCCCAGGAGGCACTGTTTCAGTAACTCAACCACCAGCCCAGTGTTCTCTTGTCTAAAGAAGCCTGTTTGTCTTCTCCCAAATGAAGTATGCTCACCTGGGATTGATCAAGCACAGATCATGCTCAAATCAGGATTCTCACCTGGTGGCAAAGCAAGCTCTCTGGGATGTATTCCTCCACAGGACGATGTTGTGGAGCCTGCAGCATGCCACAGTGATTTGACACACTTTCCTGGGTGAGTAGAGAAGGGCTCCACCAGTCCTGTCCAGAGTGCAAAATCTGGCCTTCAGGAGTCCAAAAGCCCGCTTCACTGGCTGCTGTGTTCTTCCATCGGCCTCATTGAAGCGGACTTCCCCTGGCTTAGTTGGATCCCTTAGCAGCGTCAACAACCAAAGAAGGTTTGGATATGCTGAGTCTCCTGTAAAGGAAGGGACATAAGTGAAACAATGAGTCGCTCACTTCAAATTGTAGCACCTGACATTGCTCACACACAATCAGGACAGACATGCTGTCCAGCCAGGCTGTCTCTGGTTGCAGTTGTGACAACAGCTGGGGTAAAATGCTGTTCCGCATTGTGAAGGAATCATGGGCTGATCCTGGATAACGGGCTAACACATTTGAAATGTAGAGATCCGCCAAACAGACAGCTTGCACGTTGATGGAATGGAAGTTCTTTCTGTTGCAATAGAATTGTTCAGTGGCCTGTGGTGGTACTAAGCCAACATGTGTACCACCAATGCCCCCCCGGCAAGTGGAAGGCGGGCAGATCCATTGAGGTCAGCCTTTTCAATGGCTAAATCTACATGTAGGGGAAACCTGCTATTGCTGTCAATATGTTTCAACATTTCTGAGAGGAAATCCTTTAACACCAGACTGAATATAGATTGGGACATGGCAGCAGATAGTTCTACTCTTGTTGCATCCTCCCTCTCCCAAGGTACCTATGTGTGACAAGAAATGATTTGAAACATTAGTCGGTATGTCCACAGCAACATATATGAAGCATGTCAACAAAATCATCTGACTGGATAGACATGACACCCAGTACACATCATAGTTGGCAACTTCACAGGGGTCCAATGTGAGCCCCATGGTTGTTAACACATGTGTCTACAGCATGGATTCGAGTCACACCCAAATATATGCTACACATTTGCCCCCCGAAATGTGACTTTTTTTTCCAACCGCCAAAAATACAGTTGGTGGTGGTGGACCATGTACCACCGTCATTTGACATCTGTGTCCTGCAACATACTACACTGGTGGTTGTGTAGTCAAACCTACAAAACAAGACAGATTTAGGATGTTTCTAATGATATGAAACTTATATTGTTGTTGTGATTCATTTTACAGGGCCATATACATCATATCAAGTCCCAAAAATGGCAGATGCCTGACCTACTCCACTGGACATCAGGAACCGCCCGTGTCCGCTGGTGGAAGTAATCTGTGTGGTAGGTGGTTCCAACCACAGCAGACACAGCCACAGGCTAACATTGTTGCCTGTGGCAGTCGCGGCCCAATGGCTGTGTCCGTCGGCGATGATGACCATATACATAGCGTATGTATATGCTGCCTTGCACATAATTAGTCACTTGACTCCTGACACTGTTACCAGCAACACCTCTACCACTTCAGCTGCTGTGTGCAACCTCTGGGAGCAATCATGCCACGTCTAGCAGGTGAAAGGGCCCCTGCTTTCTCTCCTGAGGAGCTGGAGAGGCTTGTGAGTGAGGTCCTTTCCCTGTATGGATAGCTCTATGGCTCACCAGAGGAGCAGGTAATACCTCATTGGCACAATTGACTGTTCAACACCATCCTTTCCCTCCTCACAGGGTATAATGGGCCACTGTGTACCAGTAAGACTGCTTGTGTGTCTGTTGTTGCAATCTGTGTGGTATCAATGGGATGTACATGGTGCAGGTATTGGTGGCCAGTACTAAATCAAGTGTTCATTCACATTGTGATGTGTGATGTTTTTTGGGGTCCTAGATCCTCCTTGTGTTGGATGTACATAACTGGGCAAGGAGACTATACTGCCATACAATTATTTTTTTTTGTTTATGATGGTTGTAAATTTTAGACAACATGTACGCTCATGACAGCTTGAGCTGTGTATGCATCTTGTCTGATGTCATTTGAGGATCTTGTAAGCAACGTGTATTGTGCCACAGATCTTTCACCCCACACCTGGCATTACCAAACTGTTGTCTGAAAGGCATATCATGACTCATTGTGCCCGTCAGGTTGCCACACAAGCCACAAGCTACAAGCCACATTGCTGAGTGCCACATGATGTACTGTCATCCATGGAAGGGATGGAAATGTGAGTGTCATGTAGGGTCTGTAGCTCAGACTACAGAACCTACAGCTCTACAGGGCCTGACTAATGTATCTCCCAGTGTGGAGCATGGTCTAGGCAGTGGGAGAGTCACTGTGGCACTGTGGCACTGTGCCACTCCCAGCAGATTCTGACATGCGGCCAGTATGAGGTTCTAGGCACCAGGACTGGGTGCAGAGGTAAATCCCAGAAATAATCCCTGTGTACATTTTGCATCATGGACAATGTGTGTCTTTGGCTCATGACAGGTCCCTTACTCCCACAGCTTTGTTGTCACCTTCACAGAAGTCATATTTGTCCTCTACAGCCTTACTGCACAAATGACAGACCCACAGTGCAGAGAGTGTGTAGATTCTTGGGAGGCCATGACATGAGACTCCGTAGCTTGGTTACATAGCAGACATTGTACAGTGTATGTTGGATGCCATCTCTGTAGTTTAGACACATACCCAAAGGAGTGTTCGGTGGTACAGGTACATACCACAGAAACCCACCCTGAAGTGGCATGAGTCTGCATTTGGTAAGCCTCATGTCCACGCATGCACAGGGAAGACACTTTCTGTACCCAACATGCCAACCCCTTCATTGTCACCCAAGTGTACGGGTGAAGTCTGTACTATGGAAGTTGGCTGTAGGGCTGTATGCAGTGAGACAATTTTGCAGGGTGTAAATGTGTTGGTCCAGTCAGGCCTAAGGAGTTTACCCTTTAGAAGCCACATTGGTGTTTCGTGTTTTATTGTGGCTCACATCACAGTACATGTTGCTGGACCCTGGGCTACCTGATGTGAGTAGGCTTGGTTGTGTCCTGAAACATACTACACTGGTGGTTGTGTAGTCAAACCCACACAACAAGACAGATTTAGGATGTTTCTAATGAAATGAAACTTATATTGTTGTTGTGATTCATTTTACAGGGCCATATACATCATTTCAAGTCCCAAAAATGGCAGATGCCTGACCTACTCCACTGGACATCAGGAACCGCCCGTGTCCGCTTGTGGAAGTAATCTGTGTGGTAGGTGGTTCCAACCACAGCAGACACAGCCACAGGCTAACATTGTTGCCTGTGGCAGTCGCGGCCCAATGGCTGTGTCCGTCGGCGATGATGACCATATACATAGCGTACGTGTATGCTGCCTTGCGCATAATTAGTCACTTGACTCCTGACACTGTTACCAGTAGCACCTCTACCACTTCAGCTGCTGTGTGCAACCTCTGGGAGCAATCATGCCACGTCTAGCAGGTGAAAGGGCCCCTGCTTTCTCTCCCGAGGAGCTGGAGAGGCTTGTGAGTGAGGTCCTTCCCCTGTATGGACAGCTCTATGGCTCACCAGAGGAGCAGGTAATACCTCATTGGCACAATTGACTGTTCAACCCCATCCTTTCCCTCCTCACAGGGTACAATGGGCCACTGTGTACTAGTAAGACTGCTTGTGTGTCTGTTGTTGCAATCTGTGTGGTATCAATGGGATCTACATGGTGCAGGTATTGGTGGCCAGTACTATATCAAGTGTTCATTCACATTGTGATGTGTGATGTTTTTTGGGGTCCTAGATCCTCCTTGTGTTGGATGTACATAACTGGGCAAGGAGACTATACTGCCATACAATTATTTTTTTTTGTTTATGATGGTTGTAAATTTTAGACAACATGTACGCTCATGACAGCGTGAGCTGTGTATGCATCTTGTCTGATGTCATTTGAGGATCTTGTAAGCAACGTGTATTGTGCCACAGATCTTTCACCCCACACCTGGCATTACCAAACTGTTTTCTGAAAGGCATATCATGACTCATTGTGCCCGTCAGGTTGCCACACAAGCCACAAGCTACAAGCCACATTGCTGAGTGCCACATGATGTACTGTCATCCATGGAAGGGATGGAAATATGAGTGTCATGTAGGGTCTGTAGCTCAGACTACAGAACCTACAGCTCCACAGGGCCTGACTAATGTATCTCCCAGTGTGGAGCATAGTCCAGGCAGTGGGAGAGTCACTGTGGCACTGTGGCACTGTGCCACTCCCAGCAGATTCTGACATGTGGCCAGTATGAGGTTCTAGGCACCAGGACTGGGTGCAGAGGTAAATCCCAGAAATAATCCCTGTGTACATTTTGCATCATGGACAATGTGTGTCTTTGGCTCATGACAGGTCCCTTACTCCCACAGCTTTGTTGTCACCTTCACAGAAGTCATATTTGTCCTCTACAGCCTTACTGCACAAATGACAGACCCACAGTGCAGAGAGTGTGTAGATTCTTGGGAGGTCATGACATGAGACTCCGTAGCTTGGTTACATAGCAGACATTGTACAGTGTATGTTGGATGCCATCTCTGTAGTTTAGACACATACCCAAAGGAGTGTTCGGTGGTACAGGTACATACCACAGAAACCCACCCTGAAGTGGCATGAGTCTGCATTTGGTAAGCCTCATGTCCACGCATGCACAGGGAAGCCACTTTCTGTACCCAACATGCCAACCCCTTCATTATCACCCAAGTGTACGGGTGAAGTCTGAAGTTGGCTGTAGGGCTGTATGCAGTGAGACAATTTTGCAGGGTGTAAATGTGTTGGTCCAGTCAGGCCTAAGGAGTTTACCCTTTAGTAGCCACATTGGTGTTTCGTGTTTTATTGTGGCTCACATCACAGTACATGTTGCTGGACCCTGGGCTACCTGATGTGAGTAGGCTTGGTTAGTCATTGTATGCTATGGGCAGGGTAGTGGGTGAGTCTGTAGATGGATACAAAGTGTGTAGTCATGTCCCAGTACTTATTGGCATGTGGGCTTTACACTTGTGGTGTGTTGAGAAATTAACAATTTTTTGCCTGGTGTTTTTGACATGTGTGTGACACAACCATTTGGGCAAAAACTTGTGATTGTAATCTCTTGATTTGTCTCTTGCATCCATACAGGTAAACGCCGATCAGAAGAAGCGATTTGGAGAGCCATCATCTGGAAAGTGCGGACCAGAGGGTCCACCGCTGGCAGACCGCCCACTGTAGCAAGAGGTGGGAGGACCTGAGATGCTGGGAACAGAGGATCGCAGAGGTCCAGCTAGGGCTGTCCTCCCATCGTCGGCGGGGTGCACGCCGGACCATGACCCCCCTAATGTCCTGCATCCTGGCAGTGGCGTACCCGGACCTTGGTGCGCGTTTGAGGGGAGCACAGCAGCCACAAGGATATGAGTACAGGGCATATTCCTGTCTGTCACATTGCCAAGTTGGTTCTGACATCTCCCCCCTGATGATTAGGAATGGGCCATGTGTGGCACAGTAGGTGAGTAACTGTTTGTGTAGATATGTAATTTGGTGCATACTGATGTGCCTTGCCTATTGGCCCACGGACCTAGGACACAAGTTGGTACAATCCACAAACAATTTGCTCTCCTGGGACAAACCATGGCTGTGTACATTGATCAATCAAATAATGTTTTATTTTGTAGTGGGTGTAAATTGCACGCCACAGACCACTACTCCTCAGTGTTACAGGCCAAAAAAAGAAGTGATGGATCACTGTCTTCAGCTATATGTCTAGTCAAATGAGTAAATTGTCATCTGCCCCCCAAAGGCCACTTGTCTTCAGTGTGTGACGAGTGCTGGTGCCTCACTACTGTCTATCATGTAAAGGTGGCCATCATACATGTGACAGAGCATACATTGTTCTTTGGGTGCAGCTACAGATCAAAACTTTCCCTTAGTAAGTGGGGAATATTCATTGACATGATTTATGTGCCATCACGTTTGCCAACATTCCTTGTGCCTACATGTTATCATCTATCCTGTTCTCTTTTGACAAAATGTGTACACTGCTGTTTCATGCATGGTCTGCCTGGTTTCATGGGATGATTTCTGTATTTTCTCACATATATGTACATGCCAATCTCTGTTTGGAATAGGACATTTGCAATGGGGCTACATTTCATGTGGTGCCAGACAGGAGTGTTTCACCATTGATTGTTTGCTCACACATACCCTAACCCGTCATAGCATGTCATTTGGCATGTACTGCAGTAGCAATGAGGGACATGACAGATAGGAATACGTTTTTTACACACATTGATGTGGCATCATGTGAAAAAGTGCACTGCACGTATGTAATGGGTAAGGTTTGTTACCTGACTGTTGGCATGCATCAGTGAGTAACTTG
The DNA here is from genome assembly GCF_031143425.1 of Pleurodeles waltl. NCBI lineage: Eukaryota > Metazoa > Chordata > Amphibia > Caudata > Salamandridae > Pleurodeles > Pleurodeles waltl. The sequence continues at coordinate 738,969,710 of NC_090445.1, read as the reverse complement.
CAGTTATGTTAGAATCACATGTGTTTGGGTACAACCATTCTTTCGCGGACATCTGGGTTTGCAGGACCAAGATGGAGACAGTGATGCAGCTTCCCATTGGGAAACATGTTGAGGGCCATCTACAAGTATTTGGAAATCTCTGAGCCTCTCCAACATTCAAAGGACTAATAGCGTCTACTGATGCAATCAGAGTATGTCATTAAGGGGTGACAGACATTAGTGCTGATTTCCCAGGGGCTTGCTGATTCATTTTGTTATGGATTTTAGAGACGTGTCTCCCTGACAATTTGCACATTTTGGGGGTCATTGCAACATTGGCGGTAAAAGCCGCTTACCGCCATGCAGAAGACCACCAACACACCGCCACGGAATTCCGCCACGGTCATTATGACCCACAGCTCGGAATCCGCCAAAATTTAGACACCCACACAAGTCCACCACACCAAAGGTCAGTGATAAACTGGCGAAAACAAAACCTCCACCGTCACGCCAACAGGAATACGTCCACACTATCACGACCCACGAATCCACGCAGCGGTTCTTCAACCGCGGTATTCCATTGGCGATACACACCGCCGCACTCAAAATACACACACTTTTACAAAACACATCCACATTGGACAATTCGAAATACACACACCTGATACACATACACACACCACTCCCACACACCCAATACAATATAAAACACACACCCACATCACCCACAAACCCCTACTACCAAAAAGTCTGAAAGAAGGCCAGAGAGAGACACCACAATCTACAAACAAGCATCCACAGGCATTCTACACCATCACCCACATAACATCCACGCACCTCACACAAAACACCACTAAATATCACCCCAAACATCACAACAACACACCAACCCACACATCGCCCACACCACCCCATGGCACGGCAAAGACACCCCAGGTTTTCTAAGGAGGAGCTCAGGGTCATGGTGGAGGAAATAATCCGGGTAGAGCCACAGCTATTCGGAGCACAGGTGCAGCACACCTCCATAGCTAGTAAGATGGAGCTATGGCGAAGAATAGTGGACAGGGCCAACGCAGTGGGTCAGCACCCAAGAAATAGGGATGACATCAGGAAGAGGTGGAACGACCTACGGGGGAAGGTGCGTTCCGTGGTCTCAAGACACCACATCGCGGTACAGAGGACTGGCGGCGGACCCCCACCTTCTCCCCCACAACTAACAACATGGGAGGAGCAAGTCTTGGCTATTCTGCATCCTGAGGGCCTCGCAGGAGTAGCTGGAGGAATGGACTCTGGTAAGTCAAATCTTTACTATTACATCCCCCACCCTACCTACATGCCATCACATTCCTCCACCCTCGCCCTCACCCCCATCACTCCAACTCCTCACAAATGTCCCAATATCACAAACCACCCATCCCAACACCAAGCCCTGCATGCAACACCAAAGCATGGACACCCATCACCAAAGCATGGCCACTGCACATACCCATATACCACCCTAAACCATCATCACACAAGGTCCCACACAGGAATGCAAGCACTGGGGTACACGGTCACCCACCCATTGCACACCATGGTACACACAGATGCAATAATCATGCTTTAAAACCCCTGCAGGACCCCTACCCAACGTCACCAGACAGGAGGGTCCAGGCATGTCCACACCACCAACAGAAGAGGCCCACAGTGATGACAGCAGCTCTGTCCAACTGGATCTAGACGACCAGCCCGGCCCATCTGAGACATCGGGCCAGTCGGTTCCCCTGACAAAGTCACAGGCCACCACAGAGCTTCCCCCCTCTGGGAACACCAGCACAGCACCCACCCAGGGGGTCCATACCTCTGTCCCCAGGACACGTCAATCAGCAGTGTGCCCACCACTACAGGGAACCCAGGCTAACCCACCACCCCAACAACAACAGGGACCTGGGGGCAGTGGCAATGGGCACACGGTTCAGGGGACAGAGGCCCAGGGAAACAGGGGAACTGGGAGGGCTGCTGTGCGACAGGGGGAGGACAGGCCCAGGGAACCCACTCTCTACGAGGCCCTCTCCAACATCATGAGAGCCTACCACCATTCCCAGGAGACAATGGCAAAGGTACTAGCCAAGTTTCAGGAGACCCAGCGGCTGCAGGAGGAACAGTATTTGGGGTTCAGGGAGGAACTCAGATCCATCAATTCCACCCTGGGCACCATCGTAGGGGTGCTGAAGGAAGTCCTCAACACCAGGAGGGACACTGTGGCACAACAAGGGGCCCCTGACACTAGCCTGGCCGATGAACTGCCCACTACCTCCGCTGGCGCTAGTGGACAAGAGGCGCCCCCACAGGACCACCACACCAGCACCCCACCCCCTGCAGATGGAGAACCACCCTGCAAACGGTCCCTGAGATCCAGGACAAAGACAGAGAACTATGCCAAGACCCCCGCCAAGAAATGAGACCACCCTGATTGCCATCCTTTTGTCCCACCTTGTCACCCTGTCCATCCTCAAACTGCCCCAGCTCCACCTCCTATGCCCCTTTGGACAATGCACCTGTGAGACTAATAGCTTGGACTCTGCCATGGACATTCCTCCACCATCACCCCTCACCATTTTACAACCCCCTCCAATATTGAGCACTTAAATAAACACCCTTAAAGCACAAAACAATCTGGAGTCTGTCTGTGATTTCAAATTAGTGTATTTGCAATTACAGTGACAAAATGCTCTTTCAAGTGTAATGTCAACATACCTATGTCACACAGCTCTAGTCCATGAGGAAACAACGCAGATGTCACACAGTGGGACCCACATCTGTGAAATCGTAAGGGAAAGTGAAAACTCAGTGAACATACACTGGGTGAAAAGGACAGACAGTAGAGAGGTAGTAGTGTTAAAGTACATGTAGTAGACAGGTTTGTCTTCTTACCTGTGTCTCACTGGAAGTATTGCAGGATCACCGAGTTCCTGTTGTCGATGTCCTCTTCTTCTGCTTCCTGGTCTTCACTGTCCACAGGCTCCACAGCTGCCACAACACCTCCATCTGGACCATCCTCCTGCAGAAAAGGCACCTGTCATCGCACAGCCAAGTTGTAAAGCATACAGCAGGCCACGATGATCTGGCACACCTTCTTTGGTGAGTAGAATAGGGAACCACCTGTCATATGTAGGCACCGGAACCTGGCCTTCAAGAGGCCGAAGGTCCTCTCTATAATCCTCCTAGTTCACCCATGGGCCTCATTGTAGCATTCCTCTGTCCTTGTCCTGGGATTCCTCACTGGGGTCAGTAGCCATGACAGGTTGGGGTAACCAGAGTCACCTGCAAATGGCGAGGGACAACTGTTAGACACACACTAACTCTTAAGGACATCCCCAGACCCAGACACCTATTCACACTGTATAGGGTCCATGTCTTCACCTAATAGCCACACACGGTGCCTCTGGAGTTGCCCCATCACATAAGGGATGCTGCTATTCCGCAGGATGTAAGCGTCATGCACTGAGCCAGGGAATTTGGCATTAACATGGGAGATGTACTAGTCTGCCAAACACACCATCTGCACATTCATCGAATGGTAACTCTTCCGGTTTCTGTACACCTGTTCACTCCTGCGGGAGGACCAAGGCCACATGTGTCCCATCAATGGTACCTATGATGTTGGGGATATGTCCCAGGGCATAGAAATCACCTTTCACTGTAGGCAAATCCTCCACCTGAGGGAAAACGATGTTGCTCTGCATGTGTTTCAGCAGGGCAGACAACACTCTGAACAACACGTTGGAAAACACTGGGACATCCCTGATGCTATGGCCACTGTTGTTTGAAATGACCCACTTGCTAGGAAATGGAGTACTGACAGCACCTGCACTTGAGGAGGGATTCCTGTGGGATGGTGGATAGCTGACATAAGGTCTGGCTCCAACTGGGCACACAGTTCCAGGATTGTGGCACGATCAAGCCTGTAGGTGATGATCACATGTATTTCCTCCATTGTCGACAGGTCCACCAGCGGTCTGTACACCGGAGGATGCCGCCATCTCCTCACATGCCCCAGCGGATGGTGCCTATGGAGGAGAACAGCGAGCACAGAGTCAACCAACTCTGAGGTACGTAAACACAGCTCACTCAGAAAACTATTCATAAAACTAAATTTGCCTGTATGAGTGTTGAGCCAAGGCCTAGGTATGTGTGACGCAGTTAGAAAATAAAGCCATGTGGGCCCCTGAAATGGCTGCCCGACCTGTAAAGTGGGACAATGAGATATGAGGTAACTGCGCTTGCGATGTACACGGTCGCAGTAGGCGGTCGAACACCGTGGCGCAATTCTGCATTGGTTAACATTGGACCCTATGAGTCCCAGGAGCCAATGACGATGTACGCCGGCGGTGACGGTACGCACCGCCGCAGACGTGACCGACATTTTCTATCTGTTCAATCACTCAATACCTGATCTTCGACAGGAGAAGACCTACACTGGAAGTGCTGCTGTGACCTCAGTCTGGAAGAGACAATGGCTTGTGCGTCTGGGGAAAGGGCCCCTGCCTTCAGCACGGAGGAGTTGGAGAAACTCGTGGATGGGGTCCCCAATACACGCTACTCTATGGTCCTCCAGACAAACAGGTAAGTACACTGGGAGCATGCTGTATGGGCAATGCCTGTGTGGAGTGGTGTGGATGAAAGATAGGGGTGGGGGTGAGAGTGAGTTCATGTGCCACATGGCAAGGGTAGGGATGCAGGCCAATGACTGTGACTGTGTACAATTCCTGTAGGTCAGCGCCCACCAGAAGAAGGATATTTGGCATGCCATCGACAAGGACGTCCGGACCCTGGGGGTCTACCACAGACAGAGCACCCACTGCCGTAAAAGATGGGAGGACATTCGCCACTGGAGCAAGAAGACGGCGGAGGCCCAGCTGGGGATGGCCTCCCAACGTGTGAAGGGTGCCCGTAGCACCATGACCCCCCTGATGTTCAGGATCCTGGCGTGGCATACCCGGAGTTGGATGGGCGCTTGAGGGCATCACAGCAGCAACAATGGGGTGAGTACACTCTCATTCAGCTGATTCAGCGCGCATTGTAGGTCTCTGGGTGGGGGAGGTGGGCTGTGGGTTCCCCTAAGCCAGAGCGAGTTTGCTAGTTAAGTCCCCTTTTTCAGGCAGACCCTGTGGCACCCCACCCCACCTGGGTACAGTGCCAACTACACCTAGTCAGGCTCCTGCGACATCCATGTGTGCAGAAATCTGCCATAGTCTTGTAAGCCATGTCCCAGGGATTGAATAGTGGACCCCAAGTGCGCAGCGTAGTGCAGGGGGCTTCTTTGTCTGTCGTGTCCGCCAACGGTAGCGGTATTGCATGCACTCAACATGACTTTCTTCTGTCTCCCCCCCCCCCTTTTTGTGGTCTCCCTGTACTTGTGTGCATTAGCATCATCAGGCGGAGAAGCAGTGGCACCGAAGCAGGAGGGAGCTCCATCCCACATGGCCGACTCCGAATTCACGAGTGGGACGGAGGGCGAGGGGAGCTCAACAGCGGGGACAGGAGCTGACACCAGCAACACAGACTCCTCCTCTGATGGGAACTCCCTTGCGGTGGCAGGCCAATCTGTGCCCCCTGCATCTACAGGTACAGCCGCCACCCCCGTCCAGCACCACCCTCCCAGCAGCCCCTCAGCCTTTGCCCCGTGCCCGCTCACCCAGGAGGGTGGGCATCACCTTCGCCCCAGGCACCTCAGCCCCTTCCCCAGTCATCCCTGCTGCCCTCAGTGAGGAGGCCATTGACCTTCTCAGGTCCCTCACTGTTGGGCAGTCTACCATTTTGAATGCCATCCAGGGTGTAGAGAGGCAGTTGCAACAAACCAATGCATTCCTGGAGGGCATTCATTCTGGTCAGGCAGCCCTTCAGCGAGCTTTTCAGACTCTGGCCTCAGCACTGATGGCAGCCATTGTCCCTGTCTCTAGCCTCCCCCCTCCAACTTCCTCCACCCAGACCCACACCCCTGTACCTCAGCCTATCCCAAGCACACCATCAGACCAGCATGCACACACCTCAACACACAAAGGAAGCTCTGGCAAACATAAGCACCACACATCCCACAGGCACTCACGCAAGCATCAGACACATGCAGACATACCAACATCCACTGCCTCCACTGTGTCCCCCTCCTCCTCGTCTCCTTCATCCCTCCCTGTCTCGCCTCCACTCACACCTGCATGCACTACATCTTCAGCCACTACGTCCATCACCAGCACACCCACCACCACACCCTGCTCACGTGCAGTCACCACCCCCACTACCATTCACACATCCCCTGTGTCCTCTCCCAGTGTGTCTGTAAGGCCACCTCCCAAAGTACACAAACGCAGCCACACACCCACCCAACAGCCATCCACCTCACAACAGCCTCCAGCCCATGCACCTTCACCCAAAGTCACCAAACTTACACCTCCTACGACCACTACCTCTTCCTCCACTCCCAAAGCCCCTCCATCTACACGTCCCAGTGTTCCTAAGAAACTTTTCCTGTCCACCCTTGACCTCTTTCCCTCACCTCCCCCACCCCATCAGTCTCCTAGGGCCCGACTCTCCAGGTCCCAACCTAACACCTCAGTCACAACATCGGAGGGACCAGTGGTGCCAGTAGTCACCGGATTATGGAGTGCACTAGGCAGCAGGGCAGGCAGTGTGGCAAGGAACCACAGCACGGACAGTCCCCCACCTGTCAAGCATCAAAAGTTGGCCAGTGCCTGGCGGGAGAGGGGGAAGACACCAGCCACCAAAGCCGCTCCCAGGGGTACAGTTGGGATTGTGGAGTCAGCTGCAACACCTTCCAAGGTGGGGAAGGGGCACAAGAAAACCGTCAAGTCTGGGAAGATCAGCACGACGGAGAAGACCGCCATCAGCCCCGCTGCCCAGGAGGCGACCACAAGCAGCCCCACTGCCCAGAAGAAGACCGCCAGCAGCAGGCCTGTTGCCCAGGAGGTGACCGCCAGCAGCCCCACTGCCCCAGACACGGCCGCCAGCAGCAGCCCTCGCTGCCCAGGAAGTGACCTCCAGCAGCCCCACTGCCCAGGAGAAGACCGCCAGCAGCAGCCCCGTTGCCCAGGAGGCGACCGCCAGCAGCCCCACTGCCACAGACAGGACCGCCAGCAGCAGCACCGTTGCCCAGGAGGCGACTGCCAGCAGCCCCACTGCCCAGGAGAAAACCGCCAGCAGCAGCCCCGTTGCCCAGGAGGTGACCGCCAGCAGCCCCACTGCCCAGGAGAAGACCGCCAGCAGCAGCCCCGTTGCCTAGGAGGCAACCGCCAGCAGCCACACTGCCCCAGACAGGACTGCCAGCAGCAGCCCCGTTGCCCAGGAGGCGACCTCCAGCAGCCCCACTGCCACAGACAGGACCGCCAGCAGCAGCCCCGTTGCCCAGGAGGTGACCGCCAGCAGCCCCACTGCCCAGGAGAAGACCGCCAGCAGCAGCCCCGTTGCCCAGGAGGCAACCGCCAGCAGCCACACTGCCCCAGACAGGACCGCCAGCAGCAGCCCCGTTGCCCAGGAGGCAACCACCAGCAGCCCCACTGCCACAGACAGGACCGCCAGCAGCTGAACCGCTGCCAAAGACACCGCCACCACAAGCACCGCTGCTAAGGACGCCGGCACAAGCACCGCTGCCAAGGACACCGCCGCCACAAGCAAAACTGCCAAAGACACCGCCGCAACAAGCACCGCTGCCAAGGACACCGCCGCCACAAGCACCACTGCCAAAGACACCACCGCACAAGCACCGCGGCCAAGGACACCGCTGCCAAAGACACCGCCGCCACAAGCACCGCAGGCCCATGAGCGCCAAAAGCTCTTACGCTACTGAGGCCGCCACAAGCAGGATGATGCACTCTGGGCACAAAGCCCCCTCCAGAACCAATGGAGACTGTTATCCACTACCTCTGTCCTTGGCAGGATGAAGCACTCTGGGCACAAGGCCCCCTCCAGAACCAGTGGAGATTGACATCCACTTGAGAGACTGTGGCTTTGCACTCCCCAGGATAAAGCAGTGGGCAAACCACCCACTGTAGAGACTTGAGAGACTGCGGCTTTGCACTCCCTAGGATATAGCAGTGGGCAAACCACCCACTGTAGAGACTTGAGAGACTGTGGCTTTGCACTCCCCAGGATTGAACAGTGGGCAACCCACCCACTGTAGACACTTGAGAGACTGTGGCTTTGCACTCCCCAGGATATGGCAGTGGGCAAACCACCCACTGTAGAGACTTGAGAGACTGTGGCTTTGCACTCCACAGGATTGAACAGTGGGCACGGGACCCCATTGTGGATTTGGCGTTCTGCACTCAACCGGCTGAGGTGCCCACCCTTTCCCTTCCCCCTGAGGTGCCTGTTTTATTTCTATCTGATGCCCCTGCAGTGTTCTCTCCGTCTTGTTTGGGTATCTTGTGTGGGCCTCGCTTATGCCTTTTGGGCCCAGTGATCCACGGACTATGATGGTGGACTCCCTTGGACTTGTGTTCTTGGTGTATTTAATTGGATATAGTATAAATGTATATATTTGTAAATATTTTGGATGTATGTAATTGAATATATCAAAATGTTTTGACTCATTTCCTTTTGTCCTTGCATTCTTCCATGAGGGTTTGGGGGGTGTAATTGTGATGTATCATGGTGTATTAGCGGGTGTGTTGTAGTGGGTGAGGGTGGGGGTGGGGGTGTTGCGTGTGTGTGTCACTGTTTTTTCCCTCCCCCTCCCCGTGTCGTAGGTGCAGTACTCACCGTGGTCTTCGCCGCCGGCGTTCGTTCTCCTGGTAGAGGAGCAGGAAGATAAAGTCTGGAAAAATCTGGAGCTCTGGTTCCATGGTGTCCTGGTTCCTCGTGGGGTGTGTAGAGGTGAGCGTTTTCTCTTCGAAGTCCTGTTTCCGCCGTGTTTTTGTTCGCGGTGAATCCGCCCCAGAAAAGGTGGCGGATTGGTGGGTTGTAATTCTGTGGGCGGTACATTGTCCTCTGCCTGTCTGTTGGCGGTGACCGCCGCTGTGTTTGTTTGTACCGCCGTGGCGGCCGGAGCATTAAAGTGGCTGTCTATGTTGGCGGTTTCCGCCACGGTCGTAATTCCATTTTTTTTACCGCCGGCCTGTTGGCGGTCTTACCGCCGCTTTAACAGCGACCGCCAGGGTTGTAATGACCACCTTTGTCTACAGTGTTCATTTTCATGCCAAATGTGTAGCATATCTGAGCAACATTAGTACTACCTCCATGGCTCCATTATGGCAAAATACACATGTTGAAATGTGCATTGTTGATATGTTTCCATTGTACGTGAGTATTTCCATGTCACCTTCAGACTACTGTACTGCTGTCAGCAACATGTCAGGTTTTTGGAGCATCATTTCTCATTGTTTTGTTTGACAGTTCAGATGGCATGCATGGGTCTCATGGTATGGTACATGTAAGAAGCACTTGGATGTCGTTTGTTGCTGGGGCCGACTGGACACCATGGTAATGTTTCCAGTCGTGGCTCGCTCCTATTTAAAAGGGTGGGGCGGGTGCTGCACACGGGGAACCGGGGGAGCAGGACATTTTATAATAAAAATAACAATAAAGAAAAAACTTACAGCATCCGTTACCGCTGTGACGCGCTGCTCCTCTTTCCCTCATCGTCGCTGCAGGAACAGGCTCCCAGCCTGCCCTGCGCCGATCCTGACGCTGCTCAGAGTGACTGGGAGCCTGTGTAGGCTCTCTCCAGCCTGGCAACTGAGACGGCCCGGCTGGAGAGAGCCTACAGCGCATGTGTGTTGGCCACACATGCGCTCTGAAGGGAGTGCTCTGTGCACTCCCCTCTGAGGCTGTCATCCCCTATGCCCCGCCCCTTTCACCACAAAGGAATAATAAACTTAGTTTATCATTCCTTCTTGGTAAAAGCGTTACAACTTCTGCTGCTGGCTGGGGGGCGACGCTCCTTCGCCCTTATGGAGGAGTTGCCCCTGAATGTTTGCTAATCACAGCTGTTTTTCACATGTGGTGACCCTTTTCCTCTTTGTATTTGCAGCATCAGCCCAGGTAAGTGAGTGAGACAGGGAACAACCAAATGGGGGAGAATCTGGCCATGGTACCTCCAGTCATGACACCGCTGAAACAGAGGGACCCAGTCGCCCAGAGGGTGAGCGGAGTGCCACACAGGAGACAGAATCAATGTCATCATCATCGTTCATCATTCTACCTCCAGTGGCCACTCCCTAGTGGTTGCAGACCCATCAGGACCTCCTCCTATCACATCTTTTCCGCTACCCCCAGTTCTATCACCACCCTCCCCATTGCTCCCCACCCAGTTGGTCGTACCCACTCACCCAAGAGTGTGGGCTTCTCCATTGTCACAGGCACCACAGCTCCTGCCCTGTTTCCCCTTCTGCCCTGAGTGAAGAGGCTGAGGAGTATCTCTGTGGGGCTGGCTGCATTGTGAATTCCATCCAGGAAGAGGCAGCTCTTCTGTGAGAGCGGAGGAGCGTTGTCCCGCTGGAAAAATGCCCCAGAGCAGCTGAAATTGAAAGTGATAATTAAATTTATTTATTACCATTTTATTTTTCAGCAACCCGTGCTGAACTGAGTGTCAGGAGGGGGTGGGGCAATTGCTGGTGAGTGGCAACAGAGAGCTGTGCATTATGTTTAAAGTGTGCGCTTCCCTTTGGCCAGCGGTCTTGCGATGGCCAGCCTGGCATGCACACTTCAAACATTTCTAACTCAGCTGTATTAAGACAGTTGAGTTAGAGAAAGCACAGGCTTCCAGTGCTCTTGTGGGTGCTGAGAGAGGCCACTCCTTCCAATCCTGATGAGTAGTGGCAGGAGTTATTAGTGCAGTTTCCTGGGTCCAGAGCTTCAAAGACCAAAGACACTGGAGTGAGAAGGGCGTTGTGGCAAGTAAGATAAGTGTCCTTTTTTTTGTTATTATGTTATTGCCACTTTATATATATTTATGGCAGCCACCACTGCATACAGGGGTTGGCCAGCCAACTTCAGCAGATCAATGTTTTCCTGGAAGGCATTTATAGTGTCATGTCTGGCCTCCTCACTGAAGGCAGCCAGTCACACCCCACATCCCACCTACCTTTCACCTCCCTCTTCCCAGTCCAAATCCAGTCCAAATCCCCTATTCCCCTACCTGTCCCAAGCACACAGACACATCCGCACGCACCCACCTCAACACACACACGCAGCACACATCAATACAAACACCAAAATACACACCGTCACGCAGGCACTCAACATTCACACACAAACACCACATCAGCCACCACTTCACTAGACACCCCCACCACCCCGACTGACACACACACCACATCCAGCATACTCACAGACACCACCACAACAGCCAGTGACACTTCCACCAAAACTACCATATAGCCAGACAACAGCTCAGAACCCACGGTTCTGCACACCTCAGACACAATTTCCCCAGGTTCCAGTACAACATTCACAGACACATCCACCACATCAGCCATGCCCACAGACACCGCCCCAACACACACAGACACATCCACCACATCCAGCATACCCACACACACCACCCCAACAGATACACACACATTCACCACTCCCACATCAGTCAGCACCTCTGCCTCCCAGCCCTCTAAGACACGCAAACACCCACACTCACAAATGCAAATATAAGAATATCTCACACATCCAAAGCATCTACATCCAATGTGCTTTCCTGACTTGCACTTATACATTATGCAGTCCCCATGTTACTTGGCTCTACAAGTATTTGTCCCTGAGATACATGAAGGGCCAGTTCAGGTGCAAATGTTGATTTAGGGGTGTGGGCAAAGTGTATTGAATCCCAGGGCAGCATCCTTCCATGAGTGCTCCTGCTGCCCCCATCCCAATTGTGCAGGCATTGTTTCCATTGTGAGCTTTGGATATATGTCTCCCTAACTATTGTGCATCCCATTGACCTTTCATTGTGTTGCAATGTGGGTGATGCGTGAGTCCATTGCCAGGCTGTTTTATTTGAGGGGTGTTTGTGTTAAATGACACACCCATACATATGTGTCTTCAATCTGAAGACAGCCAATGGCATATGATCAATGTGTGGGTGTCATTTGAATTATGTGTGCTGTTGTTGTGGTGTTACTATTGTGTGACACAATGTTCTGTACACTTCACTGTCCCTGTATCTGAGATGGGCAGACGTGTTTTTGTGGAGTGTAGGTGGGCAGTGTCAGTGACCTGCCCAAAGAGGGCGTTTAATGGCTGTGACTGTGCCCTTCTTTGTGAATGACTCAGACTGTGGACACAATGACATGTGTACTTGGTGTCCGTAGCATGACCTCCATATCATGTAGATGACAGTTTGACAATCTGTTCTTAAGCTTCATAACACAGACAGGTGTGTGCTCTTGCCATCAGTTGCATCCATGACGGTGTGGATTTGGGGCTATGAGAAGTGGCAGGATGTGTGTGATGTACTCCAAGGCAGAACAGGATGTGTAACACTGCCTGCAGGAGAGCTGCTCCCTTTATACTCTCCGTTTTCACCTGCTGGGACATGGTAGTTGGACTGCCACGGTCACATTGGTGGTGTGCAACATCCTAATCTGCCCGGCAGAAACACTGGCTCTATCAGCCTGTTTTTCTTACTTTGTCACTGTGGCGGTCTTTGCTCTATGATACTGCCAACATTGTAATACAGTTGTCCGACCACCAAAGCTGATGGAGGTCGGACCGCTACCGCCACCATGGAGGTGCACAGACCACCAAACTCATAATCAGGTCCTAAGGTTTTAAGACATCAAGCTCAAGATATAACATGAGTAGAGTAGGCACTAAGACGGAACCCTGAGATAAGCCTCGGAACCTTGTGGCTCTTTCTGGGGAATGGACTACAATTTTCACCAGCCCCTTACAAATGAGGAGAACCAGTGTAGGACTTGGCCCTAATGTTCATGGGGTGTTCTAAGGTTGAAATTAATTGAGTGTGATCAATACCACCAAAAGCAGTTGAGCGATTGAGTACAAAGAGAAAACAGGTGTTAGCCAATGTGAAGCACACTGCACATCATCAAAGATTTTTATGATGGCAGTCTCAGTGCTAAACCAGATCAAAGCCAGATTGTGGTATGTGTATCTTAAAGCACACATTCACTCCTTAAAACACACATTCTCTCCTTATGGGAGCTAGCGCTAATAAAAAACGTTATTGGTGGCTCCCATAGAACTTTGATAAGGTTAGCAATATGTTTTTTTGAAACATTAATTTCAATTGTGTTACCAAGCCAAGGAAGGTTAGAGGTAGGTCAATATTTGAAATGAGATTGAGATCAAACTTATATTTTTCATGATTAGAGTGAATAGGCTGTTTTAACAGTTTGGGAAAGACTTCCCAGATGAGAGAAGAGGACACTACAGTAATGCTAGCAGGTGGAAGTTGGTGTTGATAAAGTTCAATGACTTGAATTCAATTGCTGATATTTTGTTGCAGTGGAGAATTGAGCACTGACAGCTGGGGGTGGGGTTTAGTCTTTTAGTAGCAAACTGTGATCAATAAATTGGTTGAGTTGGTTAAGACTTCGAGCATTTCCAAATTTTTCAGTACATAGCCTTTGGATGGCAGTGACATAAGTGAGGGGGGTATCTGGAATAGTACAATAGAGTGGTCAGATCGAATACAGGGGTAGGCAATTGGTATGGGGCCAAATGTAATGAGACCTAATGTCTTCCCTCTCATTTAGGCAGCAAGGGCAGTGTTGATGAATGTCATGCTGCTTCAGGAAAATCTGAAGTGACGTTAAGACGGTGGGAATTTATGCAAGAAACTTTGCCTTGATATTTGGTTGATTGTGAGAGAGTGCCTCTTTAAGTGGTCACCCCCATTTGTTGTTGACTGCTCTTGCTTGATTTTGAACTCTGCACACTGGAGCACTGCTGTCCATGTCCCAGTGTTTGCGTTCTGACCCCTCAAACATGGGACAATTGACTAATCCCCATTCCTTACAGTAAGACCAAAGTGTATGGTCCAGGAAAAAAAAAAAAAACACCATTGGAAGTTAAATGTCATGCCTTCCTGCTAAGCCTGACTCCTGCAGCTTTTAAATATGCAGTCAAACCTGACAAAATAGATCTTATTGACAGGAAGCACCTTGCTTTTAAATATTACATAAGTCACCACTAAGTAGGCCTCATAGCCCACAAGCTAGGGCATATAGGCCCTCATCCAGGAAGAGGCCGTGCCGATGGCCGCCAACATACCGTGTCTGCGGCGGAAATCCGCAACGTGTATTATGACCCACACTGAGAATTCCACCACTATATAGACACCCACACAAGTCCGCCAGCCCAAAGGTCAGTGATAAACTGGTGATAGCAAAACCCACACCGTTACGCCAACAGGAATACGCCCACAGTATCACGACACACGAATCAACGCGACGGTCTTTCAACCGCGGTAAACCATTGGCGGTACACACCGCTGCACTCAAAATACACACACATTTACAAAACACAACCACATTGGACAATTCAAACTACACACACCTGACACACATACACACACCACACCCACTAATCCACACCACTATAAAACACACACACACATTACCCACAACCCCTTACACCGAAAATATTTGAAGAAGCAGAGAGAGAGAAAAGCAAAGACCACATCAGCATCCAGAGGCACACAACACCATCACTCATATACCATCCACGCACAACACACCATACACTCCAACACATCACCCCACACGTCACATCAACCATCACCTCACACATCACTCACACCACATCATGGCACCTCAAAGACACCCCAGGTTTTCTGAGGAGGAACTCAGGGTCATGGTGGAGGAAATCATCTGGGTAGAGCCACAGCTATTCGGATCACAGGTGCAGCAGACGTCCATTGCAAGGACGATGGAACTATGGCGGAGAATTGTAGACAGGGTCAACTCAGTGGGACAGCATCCAAGAACAAGGGATGACATCTGAAAAGAGGTGGAACGACCTACGGGGGAAGGTGGGTTTTATGGTATCCAGACACCAAGTAGCCGTACAGAGGACTGGCAGTGGACCCCCACAACTAACAACATGAGAGTAGCAAGTCTTGGCGATCATGCATCCTAAGGGCCTCGCAGGAGTAGCAGGAGGACTGGACTCTGGTGAGTCAAATCTTTACTATTATATCCCCTTCCCTACCTGCATGCTATCACATACTCCCACCCTCACCCTCACTCCCATGACTCCACGATCTCCCACACACCCCACCATCACGCCCCACCACTCCCACAACCAAGCCCTGCATGCAACAACAATTCATGGACACCCATCACAGACATGCATGGACACCCATCACACAAGGATGTCCAATAGAGAGATTCACCCAGGGCACACAATCACCACTCACACAAGGGCCAAGGCGATAGTGCAAGCACAGTAATAGAGGGAAACACACCCATTGCACAAGATGGCACACACAGATAAAATAACAATGCATTTACACCCCAACAGGAACCCTACCCAACGTCACCGGACAGGAGGTGCCAGCCATATCCAGTCCCCCCACAGAAGAGTCCCACAATGACGACAGCATCTCTGCACGCCTGGATCAAGATGACCAGCCTGGCCCATCGGGGACCTCTGGACAGTCGGTTACTCTGCCACAGTCCCAAGCCACCACAGAACCTCCCCCCTCAGGAAACACCTCCACAGCACCCACCCAGCGGGCCCATGCCACTGTCCCCAGGACACATCAATCAGCAGTGTGTCCACCACTACAGGGACTCCAGGCAACCCCACAAACACAGGACAATCAGGGACCTGGGGTCAGTGGCAGTGGGCACACAGTTCAGGGGACAGAGGCACAGGACAACAGGGAAGCTGGGAGGACTGCTGTGTGACAGGCAGAGGACAGGCACAGGGACCCGACCCTCCACGAGGCACTATCAAACATCATGGAAGCATACCACCATTCCCCAGAGACCATGGGCACGGTACTGGCCAAGTTTCAGGAGACCCAGCGGCAGCAGGAGGGACAATACATGGGGATCAGGGAAGACCTCACCAACATCTACACCATCCTGGTCACCATAGCAGGGGTGCTGGCTGACATAGGCAAGACCATGAGGAAGGCAGTGGCACAACAAAGGTCCCCTGACACTAGCCAAATAGAGGAACAGCCCTCCACTTCCACCGCCACAGGAACAACAGTCCACCAGCACCCGCCCCCTGCAGAAGGAGAACCATCCCAAAAACGTTCCCTGCGATCCAGGCAGAAGACAGACAACATTGCCAAGACCCCCGCCAGGAAATAGGACCCTCCTGATTGTCACCCTTCTGTCCCACTATGTCACCCTGTCCACCTTGAACTGCCATTACTCCCCTTCCTATGCCCCATTGGACAATGCACCTGTGATACCAAGAGACTGGACGCTACTATGGACCTTCCTCCACCATCAACCTAGCCCCTTGCACGTACCCCTATACACATTAGCCCCTAAATAAACATCCTTGAATCTCAAACCAATCTTGAGTCAGTCTGTTCATTCACAAATGTATTATTACAACATCACCGACAAATATCAATGTAAATGTTCATTTGCTCATACCAATGAATGACAGTTGTTGGGCAGCAGTACATATAGCAGAAGGCAGAATGGGGTACCCAGATCTGAAAAATGGAAAGCCAAAGTGATCTGTCAGTGATCTGTCAGTGTCCATAGACAGAGGTTAAGAGGCTGACTTATACAATGTCCTACAGTATTCAGAAATGTGAGGAGCAGTGACAGTCTCTTACCTGTGTGTCACTCGAAGTATTGCATGATGACGTTCGTTTGGTTGTCAATATCTTCTTCCTCTGCCTCCTCTTCCTCACTGTCCACAGGCTCCACCGCTGCCACAAGACCATCATCAGGCCCATCCTCCTGCAGAAAAGGCACCTGGTGTCGCAATGCCAGGTTGTGCAACATGCAGCATGCCACGATTATCTGGCACACCTTCTTCGGTGAGTAGTATAGGGAGCCACCTGTTAGATGGAGGCACAGGAATCTGGCCTTCAGGAGGCCGAACGTCCTCTCAATAATACGCCTAGTTTGCCCATGTGCCTCATTGTAGCGTTCCTCTGCCCTTGTTCTGGCATTCCTCACTGGGGTCAGTAGCCATGAGAGGTTGGGATAACCAGAGTCACCTGCAAATATTGAGGGACAACTGCTAGACACACACTAACCCTTAGGGACTACCCCATACCCAGACACCTACTCATACCGTGTGGGGACCTTGGGCTTACCTATTAGCCGCACACGGTGCCGCCGGAGTTGGCCCATCACATAAGGGATACTGCTATTCCTCAAAATGTAGGCGTCATGCACAGAGCCAGGATACTTATCATTCACATGAGAGACGTACTGGTCCGCCAAACACACCATCTGCACATTCATCGAATGGTAGCTTTTTCGGTTTCTGTACACTTGTTCATTTCTGCGGGGGGGGGGGACAAATGCACTAATGATGTTGGGGATATGTCCCAGGCCATAAAAGTCAGCTTTCACTGTGGGCAAATCCTCCACCTGTGGAAACACGATGTAGCTGCGCATGTGTTTCAGCAGGGCAGACAACACTCTGGTCAACACGTTAGAAAACATTGGCTGAGACATCCCAGATGCCATGGCCACTGTAGTTTGAAAGGAGCCACTTGCCAGGAAATGGAGCACTGACAGGACCTGCACTAGGGGGGGATTCCTGTGGGACAGCGGATATCTGACAACAGGTCTAGCTCCAATTGGGCACACAGGTCTTGGATTGTGGCACGATCAAGTCTGTAGGTGATAATGATGTGTCTGTCTTCCATTGTCGACAGGTCCACCAGTGGTCTGTACACCGGAGGATGACTCCATCTCATCATCTGCCCCAGCGGATGTGCCCAATGGAGGAGAATGGTTAGCAGAGGGTCATGTACCACATAGGTTGCACAAGTGTGTTTGCAGTAATGTGAGTAAGTCCGTGTGTGGCGTAGTTTGTCCGTATATCTGCCAAATTGTGCTGTGATTCAGTTAGGTGCCATGCCATGTGCCCCCCTGAAATGGCGGCTGCCTGACCTGTGAGGAGGGACAAGGGGAAATGAGGTAACTGCGCTGGCGTTGTGCAGCATCGCGGTAGGTGGTCGAAGACCGCCGCGCAATTCAGCATTGGTTATCATTAGGCCCTATGGGTTCCAGGAGCCAATGACGATGTACGCCGGCGGTAACGGTACGCACTGCCACGGACGTGACCGCCATTTTCTATCTGTTCACTCACTTGATACCTGACCTTCAACAGGAGAGGACCTACACTGCAAGTGCTGCTGTGACCTGAGTCTGGAAGCGACAATGGCTCGAGTGTCTGGGGAAAGGGCCCCTGCCTTCACCGCGGAAGAGTTGGACAAACTGGTGGATGGGGTCCTCCCCCAGTACACGCTACTCCACGGTCCTCCAAACAAACAGGTGAGCATGATGCGTGGGCAATGCCTGTTTGGAGTGGTGTGGATGGAAGATACATGTGGGGAGGGCGGCTGAGGCCTGCATGTGAGGATGGTGAGTGTATGTGCGTCAGGGTATGGGTGGGAACTGGTGGGTAATGAGTATGACAGTCCGGACGGGTGAGTAATTTCCTTTCGTCCTGTACCTTTCCTCTAGGTCAGCGCCCACCAGAAGAAGGGTATTTGGCATGCCATCGCCAAGGAAGTGCGAACCCTGGGGGTCTATCATAGACGGAGCACCCACTGCCGCAAGAGATGGGAGGACCTGCGCCGCTGGAGCAAGAAGACGGTGGAGGCCCAGCTGGGGGTGGCCTCCCAACGTGGAAGGGGTGCCTGTTGCACCATGACCCCTCTGATGTTCCGGATCCTGGCGGTGGCATATCTGGAGTTGGATGGGCGCTTGAGGTCATCACAGCAGCCACAAGGGGGTGAGTACAGTGTCATTAGGCTGACTCTG
Organism: Pleurodeles waltl; assembly: GCF_031143425.1. Classification (NCBI taxonomy): domain Eukaryota; kingdom Metazoa; phylum Chordata; class Amphibia; order Caudata; family Salamandridae; genus Pleurodeles; species Pleurodeles waltl. Next base: position 738,950,802 of record NC_090445.1, on the reverse strand, counting down.
CGCGCTTTATGAAGTGTCTGGGTGGGGGAGGTGGGCTGTGGGTTCCCCTAGGCCAGGGCGAACTTGGTAGAGGCTCTGAGGCACTCCAACCCCAATATTTTTAATGGGAATCTACAACTGGGCAGGCTCCTGTGGGTTCCAGGTGTGCAGCAAATGGTGTTAGGCATGGTACCCCATGGCCTGGTGAATTTCCTACTAACTGCTAGTGCATGGCCTAGTGCATAGGGCTGCTCCCTGTGTGTTGTGTCCGCCAACGGTAGTGGTGTTGCTAGCATTGACCATGTTTGTATTCTGTCTTTCTCCCCCTTCTTGTGTTGTCACCCTGTCCTTGTGTGCATTAGCATCATCTGGCGGAGGAGCAGAGGCACCGGTGACGGAGGGAGCTGCATCCCACATGGCCCTGGAGGGTGAATCTACGGAGGGTGAAGGCACCAGTGGAACAGAGGGCGAAGGGAGTTCCACGACGGGGACAGGAGGATACCAGCAACAGCTACTCCTCCTCTGATGGAAGCTCCCTGGCGGTGGCAGACACCTCTATGCCCACCCCAACAACAGGTACAGCCGCCACCCCCCCAACAGCATTGCCCCCACAGCAACTCCTCAGCGTGTTTCCCGTGCCTGCTCACCCAGGAGGGTGGGCATCTCCTTCGCCCCAGGCACCTCATGCTCTGCCCAGTCAGCCCTGCAGCCCTCAGTGAGGAGGCTATTGACCTCCTGAGATCCCTCACTGTTGGGCAGTCAACCATTCTGAATGCCATCCAGGCTGTCGAGAGGCATTTGCAGCAAACAAATGCATACCTGGAGGGCATTCCTTCTGGCGTGGCAGCCCAACAGAGAGCATTTCAGGCTCTGGCCTCAGCACTGATGGCAGCCATTGTTCCTGTGTCCAGCCTCCCCCCTCCAACTTCCACTACCCAGACCCAATCCCCTCTACCTCAGCCTATCCCAAGCACACCATCAGACCAGCATGCACACACATCAACACACAAAAGTGGCTCAGGCAAACATAAGCACCACACATCCCACAGGCACTCACACAAGCACCATACCCATGCACACATACCAACATCCACTTCCTCCACAGTGTCCCCCTCCTCCACGTCCTCCACCTCCCTCCCAGTCTCGTCACCACTCACACCTGCATGCACTACATCATCAGCATGCCCATCACTACACACCGCTCACATGCAATCACCAGCCCCACTACCATTCACACGTACCCTGTGTCCTCTCCCAGTGTGTCTATAAGCCCTCCTCCCAAAGTACACAAATGCAGGCACACACCCACTCAACAGCCATCCACCTCACAACAGCCTCCAACCCAAGCACATTCACCCAAACTCAGAAGACGTACACCTCCTACAACCACTACCTCTTCCTCCTCTCCCACACCCACTCCATCTTCCTGTCCCAGTGTGTCAAAAAAAAATTCCTAGCAAACTTTAACCTCTACCCTACACCCCCACCCATGTTCCTTCCCCTAGGGCCAGGATATCTAGATCCCAGCCCAGCACCTCAGCCATCAAATCTACATCCTCTGTGGTCCCTGCTACTCCAGTGCGGTCTAAGGGGGCACCCATCAGAGCTGCCAGTGTGCCACTGACAGAAAAGAAGGACCACCCTATTCCACCACCTGCAAAGGTCAAAAAGGGGCCGGCTTCCAGCAGAGGACAGTCACACCACCCAGCAAGGCCTCGCCCAAACACTGAGTGGACAGTGCCAAGGTCTCTCCAGCGACTGTCAAGAGTGGGAAGGGCCACAAGCCAAAGGGCATATCACCTCTGGGCACGATGTCTCCTGGTGAGGGGCTGGTGACCACCATATCATCAGGGATGGCAGCCACATGCACCACAGTCACCACCGCCGCTCCGACTGCCACCTGCACCGCCACATGCACCTGCCCCGCCACCTGCACCGCCTCTGCAACAACGTCAGTCTGAAGCATCCTCCCCAAGGATCAGCCATCCGAGGCTGCCGGAGACGGAATGGTGTCTCCATCCACCACAACAGTCACTTGCACCATGGCCAGCACTGGCAGCATCTCCGCCGCAGACACCGCCACCTGCACCACCATCAGCACTGCCACGTGCACAGCCGATGCCACTCTGTCAGACGTCAGACCCATCCCCAGTGTGCAGCCATCAGAGTCTGCAGGTGATGTCCTGGGCCCTGGACACGCCACTTGAGACACCACCTCCAGCACTGACACGAACCAGCAATTGGCAGCCTAAGTCGCTGCAGGATGGCGTGTGGCTCTGCCTCCATGGAGTATCATGCTACCTGTTCCAGGTACATTGCGTGGCTGAGACACCCAGGTGAGACAAAGCCAACTGACGCACCCCAGGTGCAGCATCATTGGGCACAAAGCCCCCCCCAGAACCAGTCGAGAGATACATCCACTCACCCAGTCCTTGGCAGGATGAAGCACTCTGGGCACAAAGTACCACTCACCCAGTCCTTGGCAGGATGAAGCACTCTGGGCACAAAACCCCCTCCAGAACCAGTGGAGAAAGGCATCCACTCACCCAATCCTTGGCAGGATGAGGCACTCTGGTCACAAAGCTCCCTCCAGAACCAGTGAAGAGATAGATCCACTCACCCAGTACTTGGCGGGATGAAGCACTCTTGGCACAAAGCCCCCTCCAGAACCAGTGGAGAAAGGCATCCATTTGGGAGATTGTGGCTTTGCACTTCCCAGGAGCAAGCAGTGGGCAAACCACCCACTTGGGAGACTTGAGAGACTGTGGCATTGCACTCTCCAGGACCAAAAAGTGGGCAAACCACCCACTTGAGAGACTTGAAAGGCTGTGGCTTTGCACTCCCCAGGACCAAGCAGTGGGCAAACCACCCACTTGAGAGACATGAGAGACTGTGGCTTTGCACTCTCCAGGACCAAGCAGTGGGAAGTGAACCCACTTGAGAGCCTTAAGAGACTGTGGCTTTGCACTCCCCACGACCAAGCTGTGGGCAAACCACCCACTTGAGAGACTTGAGAGACTGTGGCTTTGCACTCTCCAGGACCAAGCAGTGGGCAAACCACCCACTTGAGAGACTTGAGAGACTTGAGAGACTGTGGCTTTGCACTCCCCAGGACCAAGCAGTGGGCAGTGAACCCACTTGAGAGACTTGAGAGACTGTGGCTTTGCACTCCCCAGGACCAAGCAGTGGGCAACCCACCCACTTGAGAGACTTGAGAGACTGTGGCTTTGCACTCCCCAGGACCAGGCAGTGGGCATGGAGCCCCCTCGAGGAGCAGTGGTGTCGTACCATCATCCAGCTGAGGTGCCCCCTCCTCCTTCCGCCTGAGGTTCCTGTTTTTTTTTCCGACCTGATGCCCCTTCAGTGTTCTCTCCTTTTTGAGGCAGGTGTCATGTGTGGGCTTCACCCATGCTTTTTGGGACCACTGGTCCACAGACATTTCATGGGACAGTGTATGGACTTGTGTACTTGATGTAAACATTTGTGTATACTGATTATTTGCTGTTCTCTTGATCTATCTGATTGTTCGAATATTACACTAGTTAAACTCATTTCGTGTCATCCTTGCGTTCTTCCAGGGGATGACGGGGTGTATCTGTGACGTTGTTGGATATGTGTGTGTATGTTGTTGTGAGTGGGGGTGTTGCGTGTCACGTGTGTGTGTCACTCCCTTTTCCCTCCTCCCCTCCTCTGTGTGCTAGGTGCAGTACTCACTGTTGTCGTCGTCGCCGCCTTCTTTCCAATTCGTGGTGTATTAAGAGATACAGCAACATGGGTAGGATCTGTGATTCGGGCTCTATAGCGTCCTAGTTCTTCCTTGGGTGTCGAGAGGTGAGTGGTTTCCCTTCTGTGTACTGTTTCCGCTGTGCTTTTGATGGCGTTGGTACCGCCCCGGAAAAGATGGCGGATTGGTGCCTTGTAATAGTGTGGGCAGTACATTGTCTTCCGCCTGTCTGTCGGCGGTTACCGCTGCGGTGTTTTTTGCTACCACCGTGGCGGTCGGAGTGTTAAAGTGGCTGTCTGTGTTGGCGGTTTCCGCCATGGTTGTGATCCCATTTTTTTTACCACTGGCCTGTTGGCGGTATTACCGCCACTTTAACACTGACCGCCAGGTTTGTAATGAGGGCCATAGTATTTAAAAGTGGTGCATGCAAGAATTTAATGTTGGTATGTACTGACAGTTACTAGACTGTAAAAGGTATTTTCACTGTAAAGGGCTGTGACTGTCTTTGAGAAAACCTAAAGTTCAGAATCAAATCATATCTCTGCTTACTCTAGTTTGAGACAAAATACTGGAACAATTTGAACACGGTTATTAGGGCATGATTCACAAAAATAACTTACACTTTTGAATGTACAATACTGATAATAAATATAAAAAATAGTGAGACCAGCAACACACAACTTCTGGTACTGCAACACGCTCCCAAAGAAAATAATGGAGGTATGGAATTAAAATAAAACCTCTTTGAAAATAATGTTAAATTACTTAAATTAGTTGCAAATATAAATACATGTAGTTGAATGTAAAAACAGATATACAAATAGTACATATCTATTATTTAATTATAAAATATTGTACCACCCTATTTTACATTTAAATTTTAATGTAACAATTTTTAATAAAAATATAACGTTAGGTTTAAATAATTTTAGACATCACTTTTAATAATTATTAATGCATATTTAAAATTATTTTTTTAGGTGGGGAAGTACTTTTTATTTTAAACGCCAGAAAAGTAATTTTATTTGTCCATTTATAGTTACGACTAAATGGAGACCTGGGAAAAATAAGTATTTTCTCTTTTGGGCTCTCTGTTGCCAGATTAGCAGTAGCCCAGTGGGAGAAGAAATTGGTCCCACAAGTAGTTTCATGCAGCTGAGGAGGATAGAACGGTTCATTTCCCTGAATACACCCCTGGATGATATGTAAGCCATCTCCGATGACATAAAGGCTGTGCCACCTTGAATTCACCTTAGAATAGTGCACTGTGAGATTGTTTGCAATAATCGCAATGACCGGCTTGGTGACTCATGCTCTTATGCAGTCATTCTGAAATCACACTGAGTTCCCAGTCAACCATGAACAGTGGCTACTGATTGACCTATTACTTATTATTGATGTTTTTTGCCTTCAGTCTTCAAAAAATCATATCTCCGTGCCGCCTTATTGGATCGTTGTTGTTTTTGTGTCATTTTGCTCATTAGAGTTTTTCATATTTTTAGAAAGTGGTTGTGGGACTTTTATTGTGTTGTGTGTTGTATTTTTAAGGCTTTTGTTACTGCTAGGTACTTTTTTTAATTGTCCTAAGTTAAGGCTGTCTGCTCTGTGCCATATCTATAGGAAAGGCTGAGCCATGTTTAAATTATTAAAACTGTGTTTTTACCCTGACAAGTTTGTGGTTTTATTGTTTGTGGTGAACTCATATCCATCCTAATCAATAACCCTCTGTCATACATGGTTGTAACAGTTATGTCGGTAATTGCTGTTAGATGGTGAAATGGTGAAAGAATGGTGACGACTTGAGACAAAAAAGTAGTAGGGCGCAATGGAGCACTTATAAATACTGGTGGTATCGCCCAAGGATGTAAGTTCACCACAATGTAAGGGGTAGAAGAAGAGACATCACATACCCTTTGACCCCCATATGACATCACACAGTTGCACCCTTGTACCACCTTAAACTACTAGCTGAGGAGCGGGTAGGGGATGGTGAAGTAGTGGAACTGCTACTTTCTGTTCTTGTTACTACCTTAATGATCTTTGAAAACTGGAGTGGCAAAGGAAGTGAGGAGGGATCAAATGTCAAGCTAGAGTAGCAGTTGCTACGCAGTTGCTACTACTGGCTGCCCCCAGTTGGCAGCTATGTTACCACCCTCATATTTAACTTGTCTGTCTTTGAGTATTGTCAGCTATCCCATAATGGATTGGGAGTGTTTGTTGAGCCCGTTGACTTTGAAGCAGAGGACATACAGTTTGTGGGTGAGAATGAGATCTGAAACATCAGAACATCAAGTATTGGTATTGCTGGAATTGTGGCGCACGCAGAATAGGTTGGTACTGGAGTGATGTGTGCAGAAAGGAGCAGTGAGGAAATTTTGGACGCAAATTGAGTTAATAGGGTTTTTTGCTTTGAGCATATCTGTCATATGTCCAGTGGCAGATAAAAGAATGGAGACATCTTTGTGAGTGATGATTAAGCACCGTGTATGTTTGACACACAAATACTTCTAGAATGAAGATACGAAAAGAGCAGCCATAGCAGTTATGTTGAGCAAAGTCAACGAGACAATAATGACTCTGCTAATAATGGAATGAGCAATAATGATCAAACTGTAAGTAATGGATGTGAGATAGTAATGCCCAGTGATGAGCAACAATGTCAGCACTATTGTCAGCTAAGGAATGAACAGTGGAGGATCAAGGTGGGTGGGGTCTGTGCAAGAGCTCTCACTTGGAAGAGAGCTTGCTCCCAAAATAGGATTATGATGGGTGAAAAATGATATGAGGGCAGATAAGAGGAATCTGTACTATTAGATATACAAGGTCTGCCAGGAAAATTATAACCATAATAATGTGTGTTCCTCTATCCTGCCTACTTCTGCTAAACGGGCCATTAATACATAATGGCCTATAGGAGCAAAGGCCCCAGATCATACCAGGAGCACAAGGAGAACAGAATCACAGCGATCAGTGATTTCTGATGAAATCTACGATATCAAGTGCCACAAGCTCCACCCAATGTCCCTAACATAATCCGGATTGTGCTGTAATTGACACTGGCTGCTCTTTTAGGTATGCCAGTAATGGGATGGTCGCTACTTTCAAATCTTTTACTAATGGTCTACAGACTATAGTTACAACTGTTTTTTGATTTTCCTTCTGAGCAGCACCACGTCCCTCAGGACACCGGGAATTCTCCAGTCCCCAAACAAAGGGGACAGGAGATAGGTTTCACATGGGCTGACTGAAGGAAAAAAACATTGGCTAGGAATAGCAGCGAGGGGTGTGAAAGTATCTCACAGGCCGTAGTGACATACCTCATCCACAGTGTATCATGCCATGTGTCTATGATAAAGGTATGAGGATGGGGGCAAAGCTTACCCCATTAAGATACAGACAGGCCCTCATTACAAGTTTGACGGAGGGGAAAACCCGTCCTTCAAACTTCTGACAGGAAGGCTGCCACCGTAGGTGCGACCACTACGCTGGACCTATTAGGTGTTTCCTGCTAGGCTGACGGGCAGAAACCTCAGTTCCCCCCTTCAGTCTAGCGGGAAACAGGCAGCAGCATTGTCTCTGGTTCGAAAGGGAGCGACGCCCTGGCTGATTGCGATCTCCGCCACCGTCAGGCTGTCGAGTCATGGATTCCAGCGGTGCTGGCAGAACCCTAGCGATCTAACCGCCAGGGTCTTAATGTGGCAGTCAGACAGCCATGGCAGCAGCCGTCCTGACTGCCACCGTGAGGCTGGCGGTCTCAAGACCACCAACCTCCTAATGAAGCCCACAGTCTTGAGGTGAAAGGTCCCTGGGAAATGGAAGAATACATTTGTGCGGGGCACACCTGAAAACAGGCGCATTCTGGCAGGTAAAACCCCAGCTCCCTAAGAAATTGAAGTGTTAGATTTGTCTCTGGGCATGAAAAAGTTAATAGCAGAGATAATGTTCCAGAGACGACTCAATAAGATACCCATACTGAAAGATTCGAAGCTGTAGTCGGATGTAGCAATTGCTCAGTTTACTCTGGGCACCTCAGATTACCGAACCAGATGAAAAAGCAGTGAAGAATTAGGGAACTAGAAGGTCTTCAAGGTCTTTGTGAAAGGGACTGGTCAGGTAGAACAGTTCTAGGGAAGGAGATGCTTAATTACAGCGAGTTCTAGACTTTCCAGCTTTTGGGAGGCTAAACAAGTAGGCACAGTTTAAAATCTCAAATATACAACAAGGACGACGAGCCCAAGAGAATTACTGGAAAATTTACTAAGTTGTAAACAATTCGAACACCTCCTTGTACCATGACATACAAAAGGCTGGTAATAAAAAACAGCCATTTGTTTAACCAATAAAAGCACAAAGATAATTTGCATCATAACAGTGATTTAAAAATAAATAAACCTACCCATGGATCTGTCCATTAGAGCTTTCAAAGTACCACCGACAAAGGTACCATTGCATAACCCAATCAGATCTTTGCTACGCTGACCATCAACGAATTGGTGATTGAATGAAAAGGGTTATTCCAGGGCCGGCTTTTGGGCGGTGCGAGAAGTGTGGCCACACCGGGTGCTGATTTGGATAGGGGGACGCCGACCTCTGGGTGGCGCTGTGTTTAGCAATAATTTTCGAAACTTGCGGTTTAAAAGCACCTGCTGAAAAGTTCCTTGTGCGTCCAGCCTTCAGGAAACAATTAAAATGTGAAAATACCTCTTGTGATTAATGTTCCTGCTAGGGAGAGAGATGGGAGTTGCCTGCTGCAAAGAACAGAATTATGGGGCATATTTAAGAAAAGTGGCGCTGCACACGGTGTAGCGCCACTTTTCTTGCACCCCTTAGCGACCCCTAACGCCACCATGTGTGTGCCATATCTAAAATACGGCGCACCATAGCGGTAGTTAGGGGGCTAGTGTCAGAACTTTTTACGCTACTCCGGGGCTTTGCAGGATTAGCATCAAAAACTTTGATGCTAATCCTGCAAAGCACCAAGAGGCCCATTGTAACCCATGGAAGACTCCTTTTAATGCCTGTTCTGAACAGGAGTTAAAAGTGCCGGAAAAAACTGATGCAAAGAAATCTGTCCGATTTCTTTGCTCTGTTTTTTTGCCCCCCCCCCCCATGGGAGAATGCCCCCTTTGCATACATTATGCCTGGCGCAGGCATAATTTAGCACAAAGGGTCACAAAGTGGCGCAATGCATGCATTGAACCACTTTGTAAATATGGCGCTGCGTTTTTGGCCTTCTAACGCCACATTAGCGTTAACAAAATTACAGTAATGTGGCGTTAGTATGGCGCTAGGGGCTTTTCAATAAGCCCCTATGTTTTATGTGGATAGCTGACTCTTTAAAAGCGCTTTAAAACACATGAATGTATGTGCAAGGAGAGCGATGGAGAGAGGGGGGCACATTTGCCAGGTGGTAGTGAGAGAATCGGAGGAGGAGGTCATGGGGTAAGGGGTGCCAAAATAAACTGTCGCACAGGGCGCCACCAGCGCTAAAGCCGGCCCTGGTTATTGTTACGATTAAATTGACTGTTTTGGTGACTTTGTTGTTATAGTCAACAGCCATTTGTATAGCGCACAATCTATCATCCCTTTGGCACTACATTGCATCCGTTTATGGCTCTCTTTCAGAGCTCGCAATTTAAATACGTCTGATGAAGGCATGTTTCTGAAAACGAAGAAAATCTAAATGTGGTAATTAATTCTTGATTCCTAAAACACCGTGGTATTCCGTTTGGTTGTAGTGCGCTAAAGGACGAAGGGGCACCTGCATCGCAAAATTAGAATCCTGGAGGCTTTTTTCCTAGCTACTACTTATTCCCCGGTATAGAAATGCTAAAACTAATTAAACTGGATGCTATCAGTTGAAGAGAATTCCAGGAAATGCAATCAAAGATTAGCACAATGGAGAATAAAGCGATAGAGGAAGTACCAATTCTATTAGGTGTAATATGCAGTGGAAACATGAAGGACCCTTTCTCTCTTCCGAGGCGCATTAAAATATGGCTTTTTTCTGTCATGTCCAAAAATAGAATTTAGATTGTGACTTCTGGGCATATTCAAAAGCAAATGACCTATGGGCTCAGATCCTCACTGATGTCTGCAAATTTAACCACAAAGTATAAATGGGTTATATGTAGACACGCTCTTCTCTGCTATACACCTCTGACTCTGGTGTGCTCAGCGCAGAGACAAGTTTGCTGCAACATGATTATAAAACATCTTAGGCCCACACAACACCCCCTTTTGTCCATATGTGACAGCTGAAACCGAGCACATCGCCGTCCATACGAAAATATGGAACTTCCCTCATTTTACCTCCTCTCACCAGTATCACTCCTAGCTGCAACGCCAAGCCTGGCACGGCATGACCGGAGCACAACTCCCACCATTCACATCTTCTGCTCTTGCAGCATTAACTTGCACAGCTATTAGGCAGGATAAAGGCGCAACCAAGCAGCGCAGGTAGCAGCTGTGCACTGTACAAATACCAATGAAGAAAACTTCCAAACTTACCTACACTTGCTCCCTGTAAATGTGACACCATAAAAGTGTCAACATGCAGTCTATGAAGTTTAAAGCTTGTAACTCTCATCACATGTATGTAGAAAACATAAACCACTCTGGAAAAAAATCCTCTCATAAGTGAATCTATTTCAAGAGGATAAAAGTATGGACAGGCCTTTTCATAATAATGATGTGTGGCGCTTTAGAAAGAGGAGTGTGTAAAATTACAATTCCACTGCTAAAGTTGGGCAGAGTAAACAAGTTTTACTCTTCACAAAGTTGTAAAGTGTATCTAGCTTGCTCCGCTAGGGGCAAAGTTTTCCTGCTAAGGCTTTTCTGTGGGAAAACTTTCTGGCTAATGCTTTTTTCACTAGAATTTTACTAAAAAACTATTTTGTATCATAATCCTCCAGCTAAATTTAGAATATCCTGTCATTTTCTACAGCAAAAACCTACTTTTAAAGAAACTCCAATCTTCCTTCCTGAAGGATTCTTTTGAAAAAGAGGTAGCGTGAGAAATCACCATCAACAACTAAGCCTCCATTAGAAGCAGATCATCCTTCAAGGACACAAGACATTGTATGAGATTTACATGTGGAATTCCTTTCAAGCACCATATTTAAATTTGCACTGTCCTCAACCTTTTTTCAAGAGAAAATGTGTTCTACTTAGAAGATATATAAGTGAATGTCCTATCTATAGAAGACCTGTGTGGATTCCTTGATTCAGTGCAGCATTTTTATATTAGTAAATCATCATACCTTTTTTGTTCATGAAAAAGATCTTGGTGAACTTCAAAGATCTCTTCTCAAAATACTCAATCCACCCTTATCCAGTGTCATATTCCTGTCTTCCTCAAGACTGGACAGATCAGTCCTCTACTCAAGAAGGCCTTCGTAGACTCTGACAATCTCACAAAACTATCATACAAGCACTCTCCTTCCATTGCTGAGCAAGATCATTGGGAAGGTTGCTGCCACCAAGCTTCATGAGAAAAGCAACAGCAATACCTGCTCCAAAAAGTACCAATCTTGCTCCAGGCCAAAATGCATCACAGTGACAGCAACAATTCAAGTAGTTGTTAACATGCTTCAGGACATTGGCAATGCGAACCCATTTTTTGTTCGTTTTGCTTCTCGTCTCAGCTGCTTTCAACAACCAGTGACCATCAAGCCTTCCTCTACAACCTTCCCATAACAATGGGATTAGCCAGCAGCATGTTACAGTCATTGGTAGCCTGCTAGCAAAAGAGATTCTAGTTTATCCAGATAAGCTCCTGCAGCCCCAAACCCATCTCCATAATCTGCAGTGTAACCCAAGAAATGTTCTTGTCACCAGTGATCTTCAATGCCTTCATGATTGATTTTTAAATGTACAAAGCTCAGCTGTTACCATAGGATGTTCTTGTGCTTGAATTTACTACCAGAAAGGAGGGCTTAGGAAGAAAAAGGAAGAGTTTACATTGTTTTTGGAAAGTTAAATGATCCAGGTAATAAGCAGAAAGAAAGACATGGCATTCCAGAGTGAAACAGTCTACTTCCGTAAATGTATGATAGTTTCGAGAGACCTTCACAGAGACAAGAAGGAAGATTTTAATGAGCAAATGGGAGAAAAAGAATGAATATTCAAGAAAAGAGAACCCGGTGCAAAAAAGAAAAGTATGAAGAATACAGAGAGTGTTAAAGGTGGTTCATTCTGCCTGATAAAAACTCCAAGATACTTGAATAAGTGGATGGCAAACACCTCTATGGCAAGACCTCATTTGCGACTAACTTTGCACATCTAAAAAACTGCATCGCCACAATCCAGGTCTGGCTGTCTATGGCCGATCTCAAGCTGAACCCCTGTAAGACAAGTTTGAGTTCATCATTAGTGACACCAAACAAGAACAATTGGCAAAAATGGTATGTAGACATGAAACAAAAATTGCCTCTCCCCATAACTTCCTAACTGTGCCAAATCTCTGGGATTCTACTTTGACACCTACTTCAACTTCGGAAACCATATTGCAAAACAGACACAACTGCCAGGTCTTATATTGTCCTTCACCACAAAGTGAAAGTGTTCTGACAAAATCAGACTTCAGGATTACCTTACTAGCAATGCCCCTTTCACATCTAGATGACGGCATGTCCTGCTGGCCCGGAAACTCAACACAAATCCTTAGAGCCCAGCTGATGAAAAGACTGCTGACGATTGAGAGAATCACTCCCCGCCTCAGAAAATTCCCGATTTCCTATTCCTTCGCTCATCTTCCAGGTAGTAAACACAAACACCCTATCATACCTGGCATATATGATCAAGACATCTGAGGGACTTCATTACACCCACAGCAGCAAAATCATCAAACTAAAAAACAAAAAGTGCAGGAGGAAAACTGAGACCACATGCCAGACTGTTTCCCTGCACACTTAAAAACTGGAACTTGTGAGCGCGCCCAGGCTCATCTGTTTAGTTATAGTAACTTATAAGCAGACATGTCCTCAAGGCCAATTAACCTTTTGACTCATTTAAGATGATCTTACCCTAAGTGGCACATAAACGTCACCAATATTAAACAATACAAAATCGTTCAGTAAAGAACGCACCATGACCTATTTGGCCATGAATAACCACACCTTTGATTATTAATTAAACTGCTTCTTTCCCTATATTAACAATGCTAAGGGCACGAAAGTTAATCTAATCTCAAAACCAAATGATACATGTAAATAAACAAAACAGGCTGGTTAAGTCTCCTAAAGAATCTCCATTTAAACAGAGCTATAACCACAATGATTTCAATAGAGATCACACAAAGTAATAACAATATCTGTGCAAGAGAAATGGCATACATTTTTTCAGCAACAGAATAGCATCAAGTCATAGATAAGAAAGGTAACACCTCACTAACTTCAGATTAGCATCAGCATGTTGGGCTTCATTCAAATGTTTTAGTAACACACATTTTGAAAACATCTAGCTATGGCACTATCAAAACAGCAATTGGTACCTGAAAAACAAAAGACAAACAACAATGCACAGTTTATTCATTTTACCTATACTTAAGGATCAGCAAAACAGCTTAAGCTTCTTCAGGAGGACATCGGCATCAGCATCAGGACACAAAACAGGGAAAAAGGTGGCGGTTAAGAATTTGGACTAGAAGGTCACTAAACCATCAGATCGTTGGTAGATTCAGAAAATAATAAAGTACCAGAACGTCAGTAGACTAACTGGTAAGGCACGGAGTGTCAAAGTGACAGGTCACACTGAGAATGAGCTGCAGACTCACAGCACCAAGTTGTTAAATTAAAGCTTACACACGTTTGCTATTGGTCAGAAACATCAGGCAAAGAAGAATTGTCCAATTACAAAAACATTAGATATCAGAAAATTATATTAGACAGACATCCGCACATCGATGATTGGTTCCACTCCGTTTGCGTACATCCAGTCGGTACACTAAGAATCAACTTGTGGATCCTTCCGTTCATCATCAGAGAATTCATTGTTCTTCTCCATTCCTAAATACGCTCCAACTCAACCGTTCCAGTGCTGTATAAACCTTCTAAGGTTATTCAACATTTCCTCGAAAGAAATACATTTCATTAATACAAGCTCTGAACAAGTTTGAGATTCAGACAAAGAACTTGTTATACAGCAGACATAAGATCGTTCTACTAACGTAACTACTTTATAACACTTAGGCAGTCATTTAATTTGACCATGGCCTTGTTGAGGCCTTTCAGTTAGCTTAAGCAAAGTTCATATTATTTAACTGCAAGTATGAGAGAGTAATGCATTTTCAAGCATATATAAACGCTTAATTCATAGTAATACATTATTAATTAACGACCCCATACACAATAGTGGCCAATCAAGTGGGCACATTGAGTCATACGTTATTTTACTATGCTAATTGCATCTTATATGTTAAGTCAAATATAAGAATACATTTAAAAATCATTAACATTAATTTCAGCGCTCACAAACTCCACCCTCATCCAGTTCCAGATCTCCACCAGACACAGTCTGAAACCTCATCTATTCAAGCAACACCTTGTCCCTGTGAAAACCGTCAGCTATCAAATTAATGCTGAAGAAAGTGCTTCCTCCACCGCACACTACCTCTCTCATATGTGTCCTACTTACATTCTCCCTCTTCCCTTCCCTACACTGTGAATTCTTCCTGAATCTACTCTCCATTTCCGCCTTCTTCTCTCTGCAGCCTTTTCAAAGGCCTTCAAGTTTAACCATTTTGTACATGCATCTGCACACAGATTGCCTTCGACCTAGATTTAGGATATATCAGTACCCTCATATCCGTATATACGTTTAGTACTTTTTTGCCCTCTTTCATAGTTCAGTATTTGCTATTTTGCAAATTGCATTTCATAATTACATCCTATATATGTTTGCTGCATTGTAGTAAATTCCTGAAATATAACCATCTTTATCATAAAATGCAGTGTTAAGAACTCTGCATCTGGAATGATTGGGTTTTAACTAAGAGAGGTGATCATTGTATTATGTATTTGCAAGGCATGTATATCCAACAAGTTCCGTTTTTGGGGAGCATTGACAGGAGAATTGGGAAGGAACTGAGGATGGACAATGATGGTGGGGGAACACTACTTTCCTAGTTGGCCAACTTTGGAAGATAAGCCATTACTTATTTCCACGTTACACCTTTCAAAAGGACATATGGAACCAATTACAACTATATCAGCAACTACTACATATCCTCGAATATGGGCCCATGTGAGCTCAGGTAGATCAAACAGAAGCTAAAGAAAAAGGGAAATCATTTGTGGGTGGATGGTACAAAGATAAAGTGCTATTACACCCTGAGGTATGGGGGCATGGAGACACCTTCTTCTAACAGAGTTTCAGCCACATCTGCTTCCATGAGAAGTAGCTTGTCTATAAAATGTTTAAGAAGGGACCGGGGTGAAGAAAATCTGATATGTCCCCCAGGTTCTTTATATCTACATGGTAAAAACAAGCACTGGCAAAGCCAATAGGTCTCGCCTACGCCAGGATTATTGGCTTTGGTAGTGTTTTTTTTCCATGTTGTACATCAGTGTGGCTGCTGTTCAGCATGGTTAAAAGTTAGTGGTGTGGAGTGTTGCAGAGTGGATTGGGGGAGTACAGTGTTGTAGAGTGCTGTAGAGTTGAGTGAAGGAGAGGGGATTTCAATGGTTCAGTGGCAGAGAGTGTTGTAGCGTAGAGTAGACTAAGATAGTGGGGTAGATTGGAGTAGAGTGGAGTGGATTGCATGGAGTAGGTGGATTGGAATTGGGTGGATTGAAATGGGGTGACTAGATTGGATTGATGTGGGTGGATTGGACTGAAGTGATAGGACTAGTGTGGGGTGGATTGGATTGGGGTGTGTGGATTAGATTGGGGTGCTTTTGAGTGGGGTGAATTAGAGTGATGGTGATTACACTGGACTGAGTAGGGAGGATTTGAGTGGGCTGGAGTGCTGTGTATAGGATTTATTTGATTGGAGTGGTGTGTACTGGAGTGGGTGGGTGCGGTGTATTGGACTAGAGTGGGTTGGGGTGGACTGAAGTGAAGTGGGGTTGGTTGGAGTGGGGTTGACTGCATTGGATTGGGGTTCAGTAGACCGGAGTGGAGTGGATTAGATTGGATTGGGGTGGGTGGGTTGGATTGGAGTGGTGTGGGTTGGATAGGATTGGGGTGGATTGGATTGGAGTAAGGTGAATTCGATTGGAGTGGGGTGGATTGGGCCAGAGTGGAATGGAGTGGGGTTGGGTGGGGTGGATTAACTGTAGTGGAGTGCAGTGGAATGGAGTGGGTTGGAATTGAGTAGGGTGGATTGGATTGGAGTGGACTGGATGGGGTGGACTGGATGTGGGTGGATTCAATTGGGGTGGATAGGGCTTGGATTGGATTGAGGTGCACTGGATTGGGGTGGGGTGGGTGTATTTGAGTGGACTGGATTTGAGTTGGGTGGATTGGACTGTGGTGGGGTGGACTGGAATGGAGTAGGACAAATTGGATTGGAATGGGGGAATTGGAGTGGGGTGGATTGGAATGGAGCGGGGTCGATTGGACTGAGAGGGGTGGATAGTAATGGGGTTGATTTGATTGTGTGGGGTGGATTGGATTGGTGTGGGATGGATTGGTGGGGGGTTGGGTTGGATTAAGGTGGTTTGGAGCGGGGTGGATTGGGGTGGATTGGGCAGGCATAGGGTGGATTAAGGTGGATTGTTTTGGATTAAAGTGGGGTGGGTTCAAATGAATTGGATTGGAGTGGGGTGGATTAGATTGGTGTGGAGTGGGGTCGGTTGGATTGGTGTGGAGTGGGGTGGATTGGATTGGAATGGGGTGGATTAAGGTGGTGTGGAATGGATTCGATTGGAGTGTGGTGGATTAAGGTTAACAGGATTGGAAAGGGGTGGATTAAGGTTGATTGGATTGGAGTGGGATGGACTGGGGTGAGGTGGGTGGATTGGGTTAGATTGGATTGGGGTGGGCTGCACTTGAGTGTGGTGGGTTAGATAAGAATGGGTTGGATTGGAGTGGGTGGGTTGGACAGGAGTAGGGTGGGATGGACTGTAATGGGTGGGTTGGACTGGAGTAGGCTGGATTGTGGTGAATTGGAATGGGGTAGATTGCATTGGGGTGGATTGGACTGGTCTGGTTTGGGGTGGATCGGATTGGTGTGGGGTGGATTGTGGTGGATTGGAGTAATGTGAATTGGGATAGAGTGGGGTGAATCAGGATGGAAGGGGGTCGATTGGATTGGGGTGAGGTGGACTGGATTGGAGCGCGCGGTCTAGAGTGGGGCGGACTGCGGTAGGACAGATTGTTTTGGGTTGGAACGGGGAAAATTGTTTTTGATTGGAGTGGGACAGATTGTTTTGGATTGGAGTGGGACAGATTGTTTTGGATTGGAGTGTGGCAGACTGTTTTGGATCAAAGTGGGGCATATTATTTTGGTATACAGCAGAGCCGAATGTTTTGTATTGGAGTGGGTGAAGATTGGTTTGAGGCAGATTGTTTTGGATTGGAGTGGGGCAGACTGAGGTGGGGAAGATTATTATGGTCTAGAATAGGGCAGATTGTTTTGGATAGGAATGGGGCAGATTGTTGTGGACTGGCGTGGGGTACTTTGTTGTGGATTGGAGTGGGGTTGATTGTTTTGAATTGGAGCAGGGAAGATTGGTTTCAATTGGGGTGGGGCAGATTGTTATGTATTGGAGTGGGGCAGATTGTTTTGGACTGGAGTGGGGCTTATTGTTTTGTTTTGGAGTGGGCCACATTGTTTTGGATTGGAAGAGGCAGATTGATTGGATTGGAGTGGGGCAGATTGGAGTGAGGCAGATTGTTTTGGATTGTAGAGGGGCAGTGCTTAATTTGTGCTTGTTGTATCCGGTTCTGAGCACCGGCACTTATTTTTGAGGGCTGGGGCTTATTCTTCTGCCTCAAGCATTTGCTGTGAGCAAAAGACACAAATGATAAAGACGGCAGGAGAGAAAAACGAAAAAGCGTCACAGAGGGAGAAAACAGAAAGCTGCTAGAGTGAGCTGAAGGGGCTGGGAGTGGCTTTATATAAATTGTAAAGGCCCGAGATGGCTTCAGGACTACGCCGCCTCAGTTATCCGTGTTCCCACATTTGATTGCAGCAGCCGCATGTTTAAAAGGAGAGCTTTGAGCACCGGCATGTTTTTATTTACAAATTAAGCACTGTAGAGGGGCATATTGTTTTGAGTTGGACTGGAGCAGGGGGCTTTGGAATGAAGTACGGAAGACTGTTGTGGATTGGAGTGGTGCAGATTGTTTTGGGATTGGAGTAGAGCAGATTGTTTTGGATTGGAGCTGGGCAAATTGGAGTGGGGCAGAATGAGGTGAGGTGGACTGGACTGGGGTGAATTGGATTGGAGTGGGGCAGATTGTTACAGATTGGAGTGGGCAGATTGCTTTGGATTGGAGACATGCAGATTGGAAAGGGCTGATTGCTTTAGATTAGAGTGGAATATATTGTTTTGGTTTAGGGTGGGGTAGATTGTTTTGGAGTGGAGTGGAGCAGGATGGAGTGGGGAAGACTTTTTTGGATTGGAGTGGGCAGATTGTTTTGAATTGGAGTGGGGCAGATTGGATTGGGGCAGATTGTTCTGGTTTGTACTTGGACAGTTTGGAGTCAGGCAGATTGTTTTTGACTGGAGTGGGGTAGATTGTTTTGGAATGTAGCGGGGCAGACTGAAATGGGGCATATGGTTTGGGACTGGAGTGGGGCATATTGTTTTGGATTGAAGTGGGTCAAACTGTTTCAGAATGGAGTAGGCAGAATGTTTGGGACTGGAGTGGGGCAGATTGTTTTGGACTGGAGTGTGGCAGATTGTTTTGGGTTAGAGTGGGGCAGATTGGAGTAGGGTAGATTGTTGTAGGGTGGATCGTGGTGAGGTGGACTGGACTGGAGTGGTGTGGTTTGGAGTGGGGTAGATATGATTGGAATGGAGGGTATTGGAGTGGGCCAGATTGCTTCCAATTGGAGTGGGTTGATTGTTTTAGATGGTGTTGGAGGATGGGTCATTAGTTGTGTGGAGAGCACAAGTAATGGGTCTGTACTCGACCACCACTGGGAACCAAACACGCCATTGTAGCACTTGCCTCTCATAGGGTAGCATTTCAGAGCAGTCCAAGGCCAAGGGAGGTGGTGTGGGCTAATAATCACCATTCACAAGCACACAAAAATAACACTCAATAAATGATTGTCCAGTCTGTGCTTTTTCTTTTGATAAAGTGAAAGTACATTTATTACGCACACACTACTCAATACTATGAAACAATTTACAAATAGACACAAGTTGATGGAATTACTTTTGGATGACATTGCATAATCATTCTTGTTTCCTCCAAGGGGGAGATATAAACCAACAACCTACATGGCAGAACATTCACTTGTAGTCTAATGCAATATTTGACTTTAACTTGGGATAGAGACCACCTGATACTGGCAATAAAGTACATCTACTTTGATCACTGGTGGCTGTCAGACTCATTACTCAAATAAGCATCAACAAGGAACATGTTTAAGCAGGCTGGAGTGGTTGGCATTGTGAGGATTACTCTCAGCATGATCTATGCAGTATTCCCACACCCCTAAAGGGTGTGGGCCAAGGTTCATCATAACCCATATTGAATTACGCAATATAAAAATAATGCACAGTTGACAGAGTACCTAAAGGACATCACTTGGTTGGTAATCAATCAGAATGTAATACCATCTTTCAGCTCTGGAGTGTGCTTTTACATTTTTAACACATTTATCATAACATGCTACCATTTGAACCATAGTCCCTAAAGGACTTAATTACTGTAAATACACCTGTACCTACAGCCTTTCACCCTAGAGGGTGCTCACCATTATAACAATCCTGTTGTTATCACCATTCAGGCCACGACGTTAGCCATGATCTTTGCCCCTAGAGAACACAGTTCCACCACCCTGAAATAAAACTTCCACCTGGGGCGTGGTTAAAAACATGTTGGAACCCTTTGGGGGTTATCATTTTCAAGCCCTACCTAACCTAGGGTGGGGACATAAAACAATCAATTGAGGTGAAGCTGCTCCTACAGCTCCCCCTTTTCATTGGCCAAAAACATTGTGCCTTGCAAGGCATGATGGGACGCTCGCTCTGGAGTGTGAGATATATATTTTTTTAAACATATTTTTATTAAATCATAGCTCAGTACAGTACAGTATTGACAAATATGGTCAACAAATACACCTTGGTCAAAGGTATCATTTTCCATTAGAACAATCATGTCTACAGTGATATTTAATTAGCGGTTCTTCCACTGAGCCGAGAAGAGCTGCTTCACTTTTGTTTTTATTTAATTTTCCATGCGGCCTCGTGCTGCATGGAGCTTTCTCTTGGGGGGTCCGGTCCCACCTGGACATGCCACGTGGTGCTGCCTTGTTGGAGGGCCATCTCGGTGAGCCCACACATGGCTGCCCTCGCTGGCACCGCAGGTGTGCTCATTGTTCACAGGTTGCCAAGGGAGCCGGCAGCCTCAGTTCAGTCTGCCAGACGTGTGCAGTGGCCCTACCCTCCGTGCTCCCATCAGACATGGGCGCTGGGAGCACAAGGAGGGGCCACATAGGGGAGTGCAGCGGCACTCCCCCTAGCCTTCTTGGTGCTCCAGGGGCCCATGGATGGGCCCTGGGCCCCCTTCTTTGCCAGGACCGTCACTGGGAGCACAACCACACTCTCTGGCTTTACTTCGGTCGCCAGCCCTGCTCACACCAGGCGACCATCTTCATTAGGGGAGTGACAGTGTCCCCGGCTTATCTTCTTTGTGGGGCCCCGGGACGTGGTCTGGAGCCCCACTTCTATTTTCATGGGGAACGCAACAGCGCTCCCTACCTTTGCCTCGTGGCTGCGACCCCACCCACATCTTCGCGGGGAACGCAACAGCATTCCCCGGCTTTGCTTTGGCCGCATGGGGTCCGAGGATGGGGTCCGGGGCCCCTTCACCATTATGGCAGGCTTTGCGTGACAGCACCCCCCCAATTTTATGAGTGGGCCAGTCTCCATGGGGCCCCTCCATCTGCAACAGGAGGAGGAAGATGGTTCTCCCTGTAGTTCTCTTTTTCTTGGGGGCAGCCCTGGTGCCTGGCCCACCCTGGTGGCACAGACCAGAGCAACGGCGGAGCCCCAAGTGCTTCACTGTTCGCTCCAGAAAGGTCAAAGGTTGCGGACCTTCTGGAAGCCATAACCCAGGACCCTTGTGCCATTTTGGATGATCCTGGTGTCATTGCGCTACTGTTGGCGAGCCCTTGTCACAAAGAAGTACTTTCATCAGACCTCCTGGCCTCAAAGACCCTGAGCTTGGTTAGGGAGCCAGTGCCACTGACTCCCTGCTCCATCCTTTCATTTGGGTGCCTTCCTTTCTTCTGGGCTGTGTGCCTTCCTTGTGCCATAGCCCAGTCTTTCCCCCAACAGTTCCTTAAGAGGTGTCAGGGGACCAGCATACATGGCCCTGGTATGCACCTCTTTGGGTCTGAAGTCATTCAGAACAGAGTCCTTGCTCCAGTGGGCAGTCTGGGGGTTCTTTTTTCCAGTTGTCCATGACACCAGTCTTCAGTCCCAGTGTCCTGCAGGGAAGCACAGCCAAGAGAGAGAGCCCTCCCCTGTGCAAGACCTTTTAAGTGGGGGAGGAACTGTCCAGCACGGATACACCTCCAGCCTATCAAGATGTGCCACATCACTTCTCGGCCACTGTACCAACCGTCTTGCACAGTCTTCTGGGTTAGCTCAACATGTCATTGTCCAGGATTCAGTTGCGGCATGTGCTCTGAGAGACTCGGCCCCTCCTCCCTGACATTCCTGCTGTGGCGTCTCAGGCTCGGTTCATGGCACGGAATGACAGATGGCTGATTGATGAAAAGCCCTGCTCCTGCAGCTGGGCTGAGAAATAATTGGCCCTAATCCTGAGCTGAGTCAGAAAAAGATGACATTCCTGGATGATCCATAAGCTGTACAAATATGCTTTTGTAACCTACTGCACTATTCTTTTCATACAGGTTACAGTGTACATTGGTGCACTCTGTAGCCTGTGGACCTCAGGGAACTAGAGTTGTGCCTTAGGCCAGCCTTTACCATTGGCATAAAATGATGTGTCACTACAGTGAAAACACTAAAGCATACTGACTATCACTCACATGTGTACTTCCATGTCATAAGGCTGACTCAAGGTCACTACCCACTGTGCATGGACCCTTCTGCGCCAGGCAACATAAGCGCAGTTCTTGCGTTACGCACACCAGGATTTCTCCCCCCACCACCCTCACATGGGTGCACACTCGTGTGCACATATAATCATGCGTAACCAGCCCTGGGCCTCCTACCCTTGCTGCCTCACAGCAGCCTTTGTTTACCAAGGTGACACCAGCAGTAAACACGCACAGTCAGTTTTACCATACGTTTACTGTGGGTGAGTCCCAAACTATGAGGCTCCCTTACAGTAAAAAGTTTAAACCAGGTGATCTAAAAGTGAAAAATCAGGGCAGGCCAGATCATCAAAACTGTCCTCTCACAGATTGGAATGGGGCAGATTGTTTTGGGTTGGAGTGGGGTAGATTGTTTTGTATGGGTGACATGACATGGGTGTACACATGTGATTGATAGTCAGTGTGCTTTACTCCCACACCACCAAACTCCACTGGACTGACCACCACGGCGTCCACTTCTCCTTCACCAAACCCCCCCCACACCACCATCAACACACCACACACTACCGCATGTGGGACAAGATCCCCACAGAACGCCTGAACTCCCAACTGGCTCACAACCTCCACCCCCCACACCAACGACCCCAACGCAGGAGCACACAACCTCTCTAAATGGATCACTACCTGCGCAGACACACTAGCCCCCCTCAGAAAACACATCGCCACCCACAACATCAAGAACGCCCCATGGTTCACCCCCAAACTCCAAGACTCCAAGCGCAAATGCCGCAAAGCAGAGAAAATATGGCGACAAGAACCCTCTACAACCAACTTCTCCACCCTCAAAACTACCATTCGCACCCATCACTAACTCATACGCACCACCAAAAGAGATCACTACAAGACACGCCTTGACAACAACTCCCAAAACAGCAAAGAACTCTTCACCATCGTTAAAGAGCTAGCCAAACCCAAAGCCAGCAACATAGACCCCACACACACACAACCCCTATGTGACGCCCTCTCCAACCACTTCTACCACAAAATCCTGGACATCCACAACAGCTTCATACCACACACACCCACCACACACACCCCGCACTCACCCAACTCAACCCCCACTCATGACCCCCCCACCACACTCACCTCCAGGGCCCCCACCACACATGAAGAAACTGAAAAAACCATGAGCTCCATCCACTCCGGATCCCCATCTGACCCCTGTCCTCATTGCATCTACAACAAAGCCAGCCCAACCATCGCCCCCATACTCCGCGACATAATCAACTCCTCTTTCGACTCCTCCACCTACCCAGACCCCTGGAATCACGCAGAAATCACCGCTCTCCTAAAAAAAACAAAGCCGACCCAGAGGCCCTCTCCAACTATCGCCCCATCTCCCTCCTCCCTTTCCTCGCCAAGGTTGCAGAGAAACTAGTCAACGCCCGCCTATCCCACTTTCTCGAAGAAAACAACACTCGTGACCCCTCACAATCCGGGTTCCGCAAGAACCACAGCACAGAAACCGCCCTCATCGCATGCACTGACGACATCAGGACCAAAGTCGACAAAGGCGAGACTGTCGCATTCATCCTCCTAGACCTCTCTGCAGCCTTTGACACTGTCTGCCACCACACACTCCGCACACGCCTCCACAACACAGGAATTTGCCACAAAGCCTTAGACTGGCTCACCTCCTTCCTCACCGACCGGACCCAAAGAGTCCACCTTCCACCTTTCCACTCCACTGCTACAAAGATCATCTGTGGAGTCCCCCAAGGGTCCTCCCTCAGCCCCACACTCTTCAACATTTACATGATCCCCCTAGCCAACATCCTCAGACCACACGGAATCACTATCCTCTCCTACGCAGACGACAGCCAACTCATCCTCACCCGCAAACCCACCACCGCCAAGACCAACCTACAAGCTGCTCTCCTCGACACTGCCAACTGGATGACAACTAACCACCTCAAGCTTAACTCCAACAAAACCGAGATTATCTTCGGCCCCAACAAAACCATATGGGAAGACTCCTGGTGGCCCACCGCCCTAGGCCCGCACCCTCCTCCGCAAATCACGCACGCAACCTCTGCATCATACTGGACCCCTCCCTCTCCATGACACAGCAAATCAATGCACTAACATCCTCCTGCTTCCACACACTCCGCACTCTAAAAAAGTTCTTCAAATGGATTCCCCCAGAGACCAAGAAGACAGTCACCCATGCACTTGTCAGCAGCAGAGCAGCAGACTAGACTACGGTAATGCCCTCTACGCCGGCACCACACTCAAACTCAAACGCAAACTCCAGAGAATCTAGAACACAGCCGCACGCCTCGTCCTTGGCCTCCCCCGCCACGAACAAATCTCACCACACCTCAAATCCCTTCACTGGCTCCCCATAGACAAGAGAATCACTTTCAAGATCCTCATCCATGCACACAAATCCTTCCACAACACCGGCCGGACCTACCTCAACGAAAGAGTGAACTTCCACACTCCCACCCGCAACCTCTGATCAGCCAGCCTCGCACTAGCTACAGTCCCCCGCATCCAACGAACCACCACAGGAGGCAGGGCCTTCTCTTACCTCGCCCCCACAACCTGGAACTCCCTCCCCACCAACCTCTGCAAAACCAAAGACCTCCTACTCTTCAGAAAAAACCTCAAGACATGGCTGTTCGAACAGTAACCCCTCCTCCCCCCCCCCCCCACAAGCGCCTTGAGACCCTCACGGGTGAGTAGCGCGCTCTATAAATTGTTTTGATTGATTCATTGTATTGGAGCGGGCAGATTGTTTTCGACTGCAGTGGGCTGATTGTTTTGGATTAGAGTGGGGCAAATTGGAATGGATCACACTGCTTTGGATTGGAGGGGGAGAGATCTTTTAGATTGGAGTGAGGCAGATTGGAGTGGAGCAGTTTGGGGTGAGGTGGACTCGACTAGAGTGGGCTGGATTGGATTGAAGTGGGACCGATTGGTTTGGAGTGGGGGAACTGGAGTGGGGCAGATTGTTTCGGATTGGAGTAGGACCGACGGTTTTGGATTGGAGTGGGGCAGACTGGAGTGGGCAGTTTGCTTTAGATTACGGTGGAGTAGATTGTTTTGGATTGGAGTGGGGCAGATTGAAATGGGGCAGATTGTTCTGGACTGGATTGAGGCAGACTGTTTTGGATTGAAGTGGGGCAGGCTGGATTGTGGTAGATTGGAGTGAGGATATTGGATTGGGGTGGACTGTGGTGGGGTGGACTAGATTGGAGTAGAGGAATTGGAGTGGGGCAGATTGTTTTGGATTGGAGTGGGGCAGATTGTTTTGGACTGGAGTGGGGCGGGTTGGAGTGGGACAGAATGTTTTGGATAGCAGTGGGGCAGGTTGGAGAGGGGAAGATTGTTTTGGATTGGAGTGGGGAGATTGTTTTGAACTGGATTAGGGCAGACTGTTTTAGTTTGTACTAGTAGAGAATGGAATCTGGCAGATTGTTTTTGACTGGAGAGGGGCAGATTGGATTGGTGTGGAGTGGGGTGGATTGTGGTGATTAGGACTTGGGTAGAGTGGTGTGGTTTGGAGTGGGGTGGATTGAATTGGAGTGGGGGGAAATGGAGTGTAGTAGACAGTTTGGATTTGGAGTGGGTAGATTTGAGTGGGGAAGATTGGAGTGGGGCAGATTTTTTTGGGTTGGAGTAGGGCAGATTGGAGTGGAGTGGGGTGGATTGGACTAAGGTGGATCGTGGTGAGGTGGCCTGGGCTGAAGCGGTGTGGTTTGTAGTGGGGTGGATTGGATTGGAGGGGGGGCATTGGAGTGCAGCAGACTGTTTCCAATTGGAGTGGGTAGATTGAAGTGGGGCAGATTGTTTTATATTAGAGTGGGGCAGATTATTTTGGATTGGAGTGGGCAGACTGTTTTGGATTGGAGTTGGGTAGAATGTTTTGGATTGGAGAGGGGCAGATTGTTTTTTACTGCAGTGGGGCTGATTGTTTTGGAGTAGAGTGGGGCAAATTGGAGTGGGACTCACTGCTTTGGATTGGAGTAGGGCAGAATGTTTTAGATTGGAGTGGGGCCAACTGGAGTGGGCAGATTAGGGTGAGGTGGACTGGATTGGAGTGGAGCGTATTGGTTTGGAGTGGAGGAACTGGAGTGGGGCAGATTGTTTTGGTTTGGAGTACGGCAGACTATTTTGGATTGGAGTGAGGCAGGCTGGATTGTGGTAGATTGGACTGGGGATATTGGATTGGGGTGGACTGTGGTGGGGTGGACTAAATTGGAGTGGGGTGGATTGGAGTAGAGGAATTGGAGTGGGGCAGATTGTTTTGGATTGGAGTGGGGCAGATTGTTTTGGATTGGAGTGGGGCAGATTGTTTTGGACTGGAGTGGGGCGGGTTGGAGTGGGACAGAAAGTTTTGGATAGGAGTGGGGCAGGTTGGAGAGCGGAAGATTGTTTTGGATTGGAGTGGGGAGATTGTTTTGAACTGGATTGGGGCAGATTGTTTTGGTTTGTACTGGTAGAGATTGGAGTCTGGCAGATTGTTTTTGACTGGAGAGGGGCAGATTGGAGTGGTGTGGAGTGGGGTGGATTGTGGTGATTAGGACTGGGGTAGAGTGGTGTGGTTTGGAGTGGGGTGGATTGAAATGGAGTGGGGGGAAATGGAGTGTAGTAGACAGTTTCCATTTGGAGTGGGTAGATTGGAGTGGGGCAGATTGGAGTGGGCCGATTTTTTTGGGTTGGAGTAGGGCAGATTGGAGTGGAGTGGGGTGGATTGGACTAGGGTGGATCGTGGTGAGGTGGCCTGGGCTGAAGCGGTGTGGTTTGTAGTGGGGTGGATTGGATTGGATGGGGGGCATTGGAGTGCAGCAGACTGTTTCCAATTGGAGTGGGTAGATTGAAGTGGGGCAGATTGTTTTATATTAGAGTGGGGCAGATTGTTTTGGATTGGAGTGGGCAGACTGTTTTGGATTGGAGTGGGGTAGAATGTTTTGGATTGGAGAGTGGCAGATTGTTTTTTACTGCAGTTGGGCTGATTGTTTTGGAGAAGAGTGGGGCAAATTGGAGTGGGACACACTGCTTTGGATTGGAGTAGGGCAGAATGTTTTAGATTGGAGTGGGGCCAATTGGAGTGGGCAGATTAGGGTGAGGTGGACTGGATTGGAGTGGAGCGTATTGGTTTGGAGTGGAGGAACTGGAGTGGGGCAGATTGTTTTGGTTTGGAGTATGGCAGACTGTTTTGGATTGGAGTGGGGCAGATTGTTTTAGATTATAGTGGGGTACATTGTTTTGGATTGGAGTGAGCAAATTGTTTTGGACTGGAGTGGGGCATATTGTTTTGGATTGGAGTGGTGCAGCTGCAGTGGAGAAGATTGGTTTGGATTACAGTGGCAGATTGTTTTTTTAATTGAGGTGGGGCAAATTGGAGTGATGCACATTGTTTTGGTTTGTACTGGGATCATTTGGAGGGGCAGACTGTTTTGGAATGGAGTGGGGCAGATTGCTTTGGATTGGAGTGGGGGCGAATGGGGGAGTTGGACTGAACTGAGTAGGGTGGATTGGGTTGGAATGGGGTGGATTAGGTTGTATTGGGGTGGGACAATTGGAATGGTGAAGGTTGTTTCGGATTGGAGTGGGGCAGGCCGTTTTGGATTGCAGTGGAACTGATTGTAGTGGGGCAGTTTGTTTGGAATGGAGTCGGGCTGATTGTTTTGGATTGAATTGGGGCAGGTTGGAATGGGGCAGATTGTTTTGGATTGGAGTGGGTAGATTGTTTTGGATTGGAGTGGATTGGAGTGGGGCACATTCGATTGGGGCATATTGTTTTGGTTTATACTGAGACAGATTGGAGTGGGACAGATTGTTTTGGATTGTGGGGGGGCAGATTTTCTGGATTGTGGTGGGGCAGACTGAAGTGGGACATATTGTTTCGTATTGGAGTATGGCAGATTGCTTTGGATTGGAGTGGGAAAGATTGGAATGGGGCAGATTGTTTTGGACTGGAGTGTGGCAGATTGTTTTGGATTGGAGTGGGAAAGATCGGAATGGGGCAGATTGTTTTGGATTGGAGTGGGGAAGATTGGATTGGGGCAGATTGTTTTGGTTTGTACTGTGACAGATTGTTTTGGATTGTAGTGGGGCAGATTGTTTTGGATTGTAGATGGACATATTTTTGGGATTGTAGTGGAGCAGACTGGAGTGTGGCATTTTGTTTTGTATTGGAGTGGGACAGATTGTTTTGGATTGGAGTCTGGCTGATTGGAGTGGGGCAGATTGTTTTGGATTGCAGTGGAACTGATTGTAGTGGGGCAGTTAGTTTGGAATCGAGTCGGGCTGATTGTTTTGGATTGAAGTGGGGCAGGTTGGAGTGGGGCAGATTGTTTTGGATTGGAGTGGGTAGATTGTTTTGGATTGGAGTGGATTGGAGTGGGGCACATTCGATTGGGGCATATTGTTTTGGTTTATACTGAGACAGATTGGAGTGGGACAGATTGTTTTGGATTGTGGGGGGGCAGATTTTCTGGATTGTGGTGGGGCAGACTGAAGTGGGACATATTGTTTTGTATTGGAGTATGGCAGATTGCTTTGGATTGGAGTGGGAAAGATTGGAATGGGGCAGATTGTTTTAGACTGGAGTGTGGCAGATTGTTTTGGATTGGAGTGGGAAAGATTGGAATGGGGCAGATTGTTTTGGATTGGAGTGGGGAAGATTGGATTGGGGCAGATTGTTTTGGTTTGTACTGTGACAGATTGTTTTGGATTGGAGTGGGGCAGATTGTTTTGGATTGTAGATGGACATATTTTTGGGATTGTAGTGGAGCAGACTGGAGTGTGGCATTTTGTTTTGTATTGGAGTGGGACAGATTGTTTTGGATTGGAGTCTGGCTGATTGGAGTGGGGCAGATTGTTTTGGATTGGATCTGGCAGACTGTTTTTCGATTGAGTGAAGCAGATTGCAGTGAGGTGGATTGAAGTGGGGCAGATTGGAGTGGGGTGGATTGTTTTGGATTGGAGTGGGTAGATTGTTTTGGATTGGAGTGGATTGGAGTGGGGCACATTCGATTGGGGCATACTGTTTTGGTTTATACTGAGACAGATTGGAGTGGGACAGATTGTTTTGGATTGTGGGGGGGCAGATTTTCTGGATTGTGGTGGGGCAGACTGAAGTGGGACATATTGTTTCGGATTGGAGTATGGCTGATTGCTTTGGATTGGAGTGGGAAAGATTGGAATGTGGCAGATTGTTTTGGACTGGAGTGTGGCAGATTGTTTTGGATTGGAGTGGGAAAGATTGGAATGGGGCAGATTGTTTTGGATTGGAGTGGGGAAGATTGGATTGGGGCAGATTGTTTTGGTTTGTACTGTGACAGATTGTTTTGGATTGTAGTGGGGCAGATTGTTTTGGATTGTAGATGGACATATTTTTGGGATTGTAGTGGAGCAGACTGGAGTGTGGCATTTTGTTTTGTATTGGAGTGGGACAGATTGTTTTGGATTGGAGTCTGGCTGATTGGAGTGGGGCAGATTGTTTTGGATTGGAGCTGGCAGACTGTTTTTCGACTGAGTGAAGCAGATTGCAGTGAGGTGGATTGAAGTGGGGCAGATTGGAGTGGGGTGGATTGTGGGAGGTGGACTGGATTGGAGTGGGGTGGATTGAAGAGGGGCAGATTAGATTGAAGTAGGGGGGATTAGAGTGGGGCAGATTGTTTTGGATTGGACAGATTGTTTTGGATTGCAGTGGAGCAGATTGTTTTAGATGAGAGTGGGACAGATTGTTTTGGATTGTAGGGGGCATATTATTTTTGATTGGAGTGGGGCAGACTGGAATGCGGCAGATTGTTTTGGATTACTGTATTGCGGTGAGGCAGGGAAGAGGGGTAGATTGGAGTGGGTGAGTTGGGAGTGTTGGAGTGTGGTGGATTGGAGTGTGGCGGATTGGACTGGGGTGTGGCTGATTGGAATGGGCTAGATTGTTTTGGAGGGGGCAGATTGTTTTGGATTGGAGTGGGGCAGATTGTTTTGAATTGGAGTGGGGCAGATTGTTTTGAATTGGAGTGATTTAGATTTGATTGGGGCAGACTGTTTTGGATTTCAGTGGGGCAGATTGCTTTCGAGTGGAGTGGGGTAGATTGTCTTGGATTGGAGTGGGGCAGATTTCTGTGGACTGGATTGGAGCAGATTGTTATGGATTGCTGCATTGGAGAAGGGCAGATTATTTTTGGATTGGCATGGGGCAGACTGTGTTGGTTTGGAGTGGGGCAGATTGAAGTGGATTGGAATGGGAGGATTGGAGTGTGTTGGACTGGAGTGCATTGGGGAGAGTGGTTTGTATTGGAGTGGGGAAGACTGGAAATGGGTGGATTGGGGCCTACTGCACAATTTTGTGTTAAAGTATAATTTTGAAATGTACGCAGAAGAAAGAAACAATGTTGCTTATAGTCATCTTTTGAGAACAGTGCCCTCGAGCAAAAACAAAACATGAGTGCAAAGTGAGAAAAGAAGACTTGGCAAAATAAAAAAAGTTAAGAAAATACAACTTTACTGTTTTTTTCTCCTGCTGGGCAAATTTTTGCCAGTCACGCTCCTTCAGTTTGCAGGACACTAGAAGTTAAAAAAACAAAACATGACTGCAAAGTGAGAGAAAAAGAGTTGGCAAAATAAAAAAAAGTTAACTATAGAAAATACAACTTCGCAATTTTGCTTGTCCTGCTGGCCACGTTTTTGCTAGTCATGGGCCTTCTGTTTGCAGGACACTAGAATTTAAAAGAAGAAAATACTACCTCAATCACGTAGGGAGCAGCGGACAGCACTTATTAAGTTGAATCAATCAGTGCTTGGTCCTTGCTCCACAGATGGGAACGAAAATGATGATATGGTCTCCAGTGGCGAATTATGAGGTTGTAAAGAAGAGTGCCACGCAAGCCAACAAATGGTAAGCCACAGACAGGCTCCAAGGCCTTTTCTAACTACAACAGCGTCTCACTAGCATTACGGATGCGCTAGGGCACACTTTCTTTGGTTTTATCCTAATGACACGACAGAGACCATTTCATAAATGTTCATCAGTGGGAGATATATTTTTGCCATTTGCCTGTTCTTAACTGGTTAAAATGCTTGTTGGTGCATCCCAGGTTAATCTGATATTTCTCAAAGTAAATGTTTTATTTTCAGATAGTACATCTCAGAAACAGTGAGCAAAGTTTGCCTCTTCCAGTTTTTGAACTATACTGTCTGAAAAAAATACACTACCTCATAAAAATATCCTGTTAAGTGAACTCACTTTGTGGTCTGTAGGCTCATAAAACAGGCGCTTGGCTCTCTCATGAGAAGGGTGCGATCTAATCATGTGTTTAATTAATGTGACATTGATACGTGTTGGGCTTGTACATAGGCATACCGGCTCATGCAATTATAGATTTAGGGGTTCTTGCAATTACACTATCTGCATTCCACAGTTACACGGGGCATAGCTTGGTCAGTATGATTTGTGGTGGGGTGCATTACATAACAAGCAAGACACACGAAAGGGGCTTAAGTTGCAGTGGAAAGGAAGAGGAATGGGTTTTGGTAGGCGGACGAAGTGAGAGAAAGCATTATTCAGTGAAATAACCAACGTTTTGGACGTCTTGCCAAACGGAAGGAAGGAGGTGTGTGCGTTTTTGTCTGTATAAAAATTCCTGGTAAAATCCGACAAACACCTCACTATACCCGACTGAAAGCACCTGCACCCAACTAGTTCATCAGCCCTGAAGCCACGCCCCTGCAGTTTCTCGCGCTCGGGGAATGGTGAGGTCGTGGAGTTCTGCAACTGGATAGAAGTTACGATTGGAAGAGGAGGGGATACGAAGACGGGCGCCGAGAGTGTTGTTTCTGGTCCTCCTGTCATTAGATAAAGAAATTTGAACTTACCTATGTTCCGACTTCTCAGCAGTATACACCTTCAATCTCAGTCATTTATTAGTAGGCCTACTATATAGAGTATTTTGGTACTCCAAAAAGAACGTAGGAAGAAAAGAGTTGTTGCGAGAAAGGTGCATACATCGGGTTAGAAAGAAGGTGAACAACCTTGACCAATTGCAACTGGTTGTCTAGAAGTTATTGAATTCACTCCAGAACGCTGCCCTCAAACTCTGTGCTTTTGAAGCATGTGTATGAGGATTTCATGATTGGCAGTATTCAGCGCTCTGGAGAGATCAGGTAGGATCAGGAAGCAGGAGTTCTCATGTAGAGAATCTGAAGAACATCATCAACAATCTGCAGTGCCTACTGGTGTCTGTTCTGAAGCTGGCTGTAAACCCAGACTGTAAATCTTTAAGAAGATTATTGTCATGAATGACTTTCTCACGTTGAACTCCGGAATTTTAGCAAGGAAAAGGTGGTCTCAAATAAGACAAACGTTATGTCTTTCTGATCAGCAGGGTTTTTTAGAAGAAGCACATGCAACCAATTTTGAGACCGTTTGGATATATTCTTTGAGTAAGGGAGCGGTTCAAGAGGTTGAACCAATTATGGGGAGGAACAGATTGCATTCCTTGGACTAGTATAGCAGGAAATATGGTTTGATGGAATAATTTTGCAGATGAGGCTGAGAGGTTCAGTTTGAGATATTTCTCGTAAGGTGGAGGAGGAATTGAATGTTTTTTTGCAAAAGACAGGGTGAAGGGCATTTCTTTGGATTGGAAGTGACAATTGATTAATTTTGAACTTAGTATCAATGAGAAAGGAAAATTATTCACATTTATTGGCTGGGTCGATTATGTTAAGAATTGGCGGAGGGTTTGTGGTTGATTTGATGGCCTTGTTTAGAAGGCAAATGTTTTATTTCCACATGTTGTTCTTGGTTGTGGATGTATCCAAGACTAGTGAAATAGTGAGGGCTAAGTGATCTTATAGAGAAATTCACATCCATGATTCATAAGAACATCAAGTCCTACATACATCAGAAATCATCAAGAAGACTAGGCTAAAGTCCAAGAAGATAGTCTAAGAGGATTGGTCCATTCAGGAGACAGTAATGGTGGCCGTGGCCAAAGGGAACTTGGTGCTCCACTCATTGGTATCACTTCCATGACTGAGAAGGAAGTCATTGTAGGCACAGGGAGACGTCCAGGGCAGGAAGAGAACATTCAAAATAAGGACTCATTTCTCGAGAATACCTGTGCCTGGCAACAGTGGTTAGTGGGTTACTCTCATTTGGCTCAGTGCACACCCATCTTGCATCGCTGCACCTTTTTTGTTTTTGTCCTGGCACGGTTTTTCAGCTAGGGCTCTGATACTCGTTTGTTCTGTGCTACAAGTCTGTTCCCTGTATTTTCCAAAAGACGTCTGTCTTTTTTACCTTCTTGCCTACGACGAGTCCATGCTGCTTCTGCCCCTCCTGAGTTTATTTCAACCTTGTGAACTCTCTGCCCGGTTCTCTGGAAGTCTATCAGATAGTCTGAGGACTAGTTACAGTAACTTCCATTCATCTAACGGGTAAAGCCTTATGTTTATATAATGTGTATCTCTAACTTAAACCTGTTTCTGGTACCTCAATAACTAACTGTCCTCTGTCCTTTACCTGATCAAGTGTTGATTGTAGGAGGCTGGCTCGGTTTATAGTGTACACTTATGGTGTGGCACCCTATATAGTGTCGCGTAGGCTCTTATTATCCTAATGAGACTACTGGATTTTGAGCAACAAGATCGTACACAATGTGGGGGACTGAGTCTAACCCACAATAGATGATGCTTGTCACTCCAAATCCGTGTTTTGCTCCGGCTAACTAGCAGTGCCTCATCTCTCCCAAATGGTAGAGACAATTGGGCAGCCGAGTGCATGACATCTTAATACTTCTCAGGGAAGTCGTGGTCACTCAGGTCACAACCGGTTCTCTCATACACAGTGCAATAAAATAGTGACAATGAGAGTGAAGCACAAGAATAAAGCTATCATAGAGAAGCACAAGAATAAAGCTATCATAGTGCTGCTAGTTTATTCTCTCTCTAAGTTATATTTTCAAGCACAGCATCTTAAGCTCTAAGCCTGCCTTTCAGGTTCCCCCGGGAGGACATCTACCCTCATACCTGAGCAAAGGCCTGTAATCTGCATCAGCATCTGCAACGGAGCATTCGGCATACAGTTGTGGGTCCCTGTCTGGAATCTCCCTCTTGACGTGTACTAGGACTAGAAAGTGTTTTTATAACTAACACGCAGATGTTCTAAGAAAATGTCCCTACGTAAGGATGTGTATTTTCTACGAATGCTGGAGACTAAACTTCTACCACATTTACAGGCAATGTACCAGACTGTAGCCTTCACTGCAGCACAGGGTGATCAAGAATGCATTATTTGAGAACACAGTGCTGAACTAAGCTAAACAGTGTGATAGAAGAAATTAAAACAAGACCGTAAAAACTGGTTATTGTAAAATAACAGTGCAAAGCTGAATAAAATATATCTAGGGCAAAGTGCACAGCGGCCTAGTATGTTAAACTAGCGTGCATGAAGCTATATTAAAAATGGCTACACTACAATAGAGTCCAGGCAACCCTTAGTGAAAGCGTTTTGGTGTCTAGATAACCAAAGCGCTCTAGGGGTAGCTGTGGAGAACAGCTCAAGCTTATCAAGGAGGAGCATAAGCAATTACAATACCACACTAGTCAGTCAGTGATGTTCACACAAGAAAGAACCACACCAAGTGTTACAAAAATAAAGTATTCTTTATTATAACATGAGTACTATCCTAACATTGGTATATCTCCACTTGGAGGGGGTCAAACCATATACTTAAAAAGTGGTATAAGAATGGAGGTGCCCAACCAAGGTAAGTGTGTTAGAATCCCAAGGGCTAGGGGGGTAAGGAATTACCAGAGGTAAGTATCAGAAATTCCACAGGCGCCTGGATGCAGAGTTGTTATCGAACCGGGTGTCCCATGAGCTAACACAGGACCGCGCGGGCTTGAATTTTCAGGATTCAGGAGCCTTCCCAAAGGACCCCAATGAAACCAGTTTGCCCAAGGAAGGTTGGATAGTGCCCCTGCCCGTGGATACCCAGGAAATTAGAGTACCTACACTGAGGAGCCCATGTACATAGGGGTGAAATGATGTTGAAAACCTTTGTTGGAGTGAGTGGGTGCCTCACCTGTCCAGGTGCTGTCTTGACTCCAGGACCAGGTAGGTGGAACCCAAGGGTGGATTCCAGACTAAAAGAACCTGAAAAAGAAATGGACAGTGTCCAGACCACTCGGAGATGTCCATGCGGTGGAGATAGACAATGCCTTCCCTCCTAGAGGTGACGTTCAGCTGCGGAGTCCAGGGAATACACGAAGATCCTTGGAGTCACCCATGAGCTGTCCCGCATCGGTCACCGGATTGAAGGAGGATCAGTGGTCAGCAGGACTACCAACGAGCATTGGCAAATGCAAGAAAAGTTGCACAGAAGTTTGCAGGTTTTTGGAGACCAGCAAGATCCAGGAGACTTGACCATTGGGGGGGACTCAGAGCTGGCCCTCAGCACATAGGAGAGCTAGAAGGAATTAATGGAGCCCGCACGAGTCACCCATTGGCAGCAGGCACAGGGAGTTGCAGGAAGGCCTCAGTAACACAACAAAGAAGGAGTCCCACACTGGAGGATTTGCAGGATGGAGGCTGTTCTTGGAGTTGCAGAGTGCTGGAGGCTGGGGCTTCTTTGAGCTTGGAGATCTCCTGGAGGAAGAGCCAACAAGCCTTGATATGAGCAACAGTCGCAGTGCAAAGGGGTTCCATTCCAGTGGCTGCAGCAAGAGCCCACTGTCTCCCAAGTTGGTCAGAAGACAAGTTAGACCCAGAGAGGGCCACAGAACCACCACCTGTGTTGCAGAGCCTTTCGATATCCGT
The DNA here is from genome assembly GCF_031143425.1 of Pleurodeles waltl. Taxonomy (NCBI): domain Eukaryota; kingdom Metazoa; phylum Chordata; class Amphibia; order Caudata; family Salamandridae; genus Pleurodeles; species Pleurodeles waltl. The sequence goes on along the minus strand of NC_090445.1, from coordinate 738,915,066 downwards.
GGGACAGCAGGATCCACCAGCCAGTTGTTGCCATCTTAAGGTCCCCTTAAGGGAGGTTGCTTCTAGCTTCTTCTTGCAAACAGAGTCCTTGTGACCCTGTAGGATGCACAGTCCTGGATGTTGCAGAAATTATGCAGAAGCTGGAGAAAACATGTTGCAGTAGGAGCCCTCCCTACTGGATACAGTCTTTTTTCAGTTCCTAAGGTAGACCAGCAGTTGTTCCTGAGTCCAGGAGCAGAAGAGTCTTGCAGGGAGTTCCTTTGTAGAGTCTTGCTTTATGAATCTAGGGACCCAGCCTCAGGGGAGCCCGTAGGTAACCCTAAAAGGGGTTTGGACACAGTCTGCAGTGACCCATCTATCAGAGGGGGTCAGGGACGTCACCCACCTGACCTAACCAGTCAGATGCTCCCAGGAGCTGCTGAACATCTTATTTCCAAGATGGCAGAATCAAGTGGCCACCTGGCAGAGCTCTGTGCACTTCCCTAGGGGAGGAGCTGGACAGAGGGGTGGTCACTTTCCTGTCCTTTGTGTGATTTCGTACCAGAGCAGGACCTGGGCGTTCCTGCGCCCATCCAAAACTGTTTATGCAAGGAGGGCACCAAATTTGCCCTTCAAAGCAGTCTGGTGGCACTGAGATGCTGCTTCACCCCAGAGACACCTAATTCTGTAGGAGAGGAGGTCACACCTCCCTTCTACAGGAAACCCTTTGCTCTGCCTTCCCGTGCTCGAGTTAGGCTCTGCAGCAGGAAGGCAGTGTCTAGGGTCGGCAGAAGCGCGGGCTGGCATGCAGACATTGCAAGGCTGTAGAGGAAGATCTTTGGGATCCTCTAAGGAACCCCCAGAGTACATGGTATCATGCAACTAGCACTGGAATTGGTGTAATTGCATGATTCCAACATGTTTGATACCAAACATGCCTAGGTTTTGTGAAGTCATAATGTAGTTGGACTATTCGGTGTCCACTACATACCTTAAAATGGCTTCCCTGCACTTACAAAGTCCAGGGAATGGAGTCTGGGTTTGTAGGGGCACTTCTGCTCATGCAAGGATGCCCTCACACTCAAGACCATGAACCCTGCCCTGGGGCTGAAGGGCCTACCATTGGGGTAACTTACAGTGTCCAAGTGCAGTGACCGCAATATAAGGAAAAACTTATATCTAAAGTGAAAGGTGCATGCACCATTTCACACAGGCTGCAATGGCAGACCTGCAGACACTGTTTGCATGGGCTTCCATGGGTGGCATAATACATGTTGCAGCCCATGGGAGTCCTCTGGTGTACCAATGCCCTGGGTACCTAAGTACCATATATTAAGGACTTACATTTATGCACCAGTTTGCCAATTGTGGGGTGTAAAAGTTACCAGGTAACCAAATATAGAGGAGAGAGCACTGACACTGGGGTCCTGGTTAGCAGGATCATGGTGTAGTATAGTGTAAACACACTGTAACCACGCAAAAAGTGGGGGTAACTATGCTAGAAAGATGCTACTTTCCTATATTGATGTGCTGACGAACACTGCACGACCTGGCTGACTATCTGCTATCACCATTCTAGGAGGTGTCAAGTGCAGCAACCTGACTCTCTCTCCCCATCACCCATTCCTCCTCCAAAAACAACTATCCCCCTCCCCCAGGCCGTCCCTTAGCACTGATTTTAACAGTTATTGGAAACCAATCCAAGGGGAGAAAGTTGGATCTTCATCACCCTCGTCTACCCTTGAACCTGACATACACCCGGAATGTGCTTATTTTCCTGAGCACGCTCTTGTTATTTAGTTATTGTCATCCTCTTTTATTTAACTACTCAAAATTCAGGAAGCTTGGAAAGTCTGCAAACATTATAAACAGATCCAGCACTTTGGAGAAGGTAATCTATTGCAGCTTTACCCAACAATGGAGCTGGATTATGGTGCTATGACTGTGGAAAAGAAAATGAAATCTATTTGTTTTAAAATCAAAAGTCTTTAAAAGTATAAGACCACTATAGATAATGATTAATAGCTGGCATTGCTGACTTCTTGATTACCTTTTACAGGTACTCGTTCAATATTCATGAATTCAATGTATGCTTTAAATAGCTCAACAGAAAAGAAGCCTTCGCTTATTGCAGATGTATTGCCTGATCGTGGGCCCAGCAATGATGAAAAGAAGTACTGATTGTCTTTCCCTTTTAATAAATCATACATAAGAATAATTTAAAAAGTTTTGTCAACATGATAACAGAGAAAACACGATGAATTCCGCTTATTAAACATAAAACAATTGTGTTTTCTTTCGATATGAGAGCAGCTTGTTGTGCACAAACACATTATTAGCCATAGAAAATTGAGAATTGTCACGAATCTTTCATTCCTTTTGGTTCTGTCTGGCCTTGATACACAACAACAGCGCACAATTACGTCGGACGCAGAGCTGCATTCATTATCCATTTCTGCTTCTATGATTTCCTTATCACTCTCTCATCAACGTACTTCTCACTCAGGAGGAGAATCTGATTGTTAGCATGACTAACACTGGATCTAGCTCTGGGTAAACCACCAATCAGCGCAAACTCGGATTTTCAGGTGGCTCGATGCTGACTCTGCAGTGTTAGTGTGGATGGAGATGTTGAATTATTGCTAAGCCTCGTGGATTGGAGCAGCCCCCCTACATGTCACTTTAATCGTTGAAGTCTTTGAGGCATAGGATAAGATCAAAGTGGCCAAAAAAAGAAAAGAAAAAGAAAAAAAGTACATTAGTTGCGACAGGCATTCGTGAAGACATGCATGGTGACGTGTGTGTGCACATGCCTATGAAATGATGCGCGTGCCATTTGTATTCTTTATTTGCTGATCCAAGATGAATTGATACATTTAAAAAAATGGAATCTGGCTAGAATGAACAGCCTGGCTGGTATTGGCTGCTGGGTTCTCCAAAAGAATTAAAATAAAGGATAAGGACTGCTGGGGGCGGGGGGTAACAGCGGAAGACCTAGTGGGAGTGTGTAAAGGAAAGCAAACAGGTGAGGGCAAGGGGCAAGGAAGCAGTGGAGGCTGGTCTAGGGGAGGCCTAAATAAAAATATTTTTTTACAAAGCAAGGGGATGGGTAGGGAAAGAACTGGACAAACTTGAGGGAGAAAGCAACCAGAGCACATAGGGGCGGGTGTTTGGATGAGGGAAGCAGCACAAGAGGGAGTGAGTTAGGAAACACATACACTTGCATGGAGAGCCGAAAGAAAAAAGTAGTTCCCTAAAAAAAACTCATCCAATTCAAAGAGTTTAAAGAGGCTATGCTCCAGTAGAGTGACAAGGAGAAGCAGAGGCGGGACAAACATAAGATGGATGAGAAAAACTACTGAATAAAAAATTAAACAAATAAAAGTGAGGGCAATGGCAAACATTTGTAAGCGAAAGTTGGCCAAAGCCTATAATGGTATAGTGCTCAGTAGGCTTGAGCCTTCCAGAAAAAGCGTTCTGGTACGTGAGACATGAAAAAAATAGACAATGTTTTATCCATCTAATGTGCCCATTGTGTACTTTTTTGTTCCATACATTTCTGTTTACCACACACGTGGTAGACACAGTGTCTACTCTGGATACAGTAAGAACTCCTGCCCGTTATTGGCACAGGGCACAAGGAAGTGTGTAACTTGGATCCAGGGCTAGGTAAAGTAATGTTTTTCATTTGTTGAACAGTAAATCCTTGTTGGGCCTACCTAGACCACATGAATTGCTAATGGGGAAAACGCATCCTCTACTGTTCAAATGTACCACCTTTCATAAGATTGAAAAATAAATTGTTTTGAAAAGCGGGGTGCCCTTCAGGTGCCATCTCTGCCCTGCAGCAATTTGGAAAGAAATTGTGTTGAAAGTTGAGTCTTCTAGAAGAACCATGGAACCTATGAACCCACATAAGTTCCCTCAAAGATTTAACAGGTCCATCATTCAATAGTTGAAAAACTAACCTAGTGTAAAGGTCTGCAGATTTTCCATGAACGTTCCCCTTCAGTGCTTGTTTAGGAGGTGTTTGGCAGGCTTTGCGAGTGTTATTGATCAAGTTCTAATGACAATCAGCCTCACTCCTTAGAGTGTGTCCCTGCCCATACTAACTAGCATGCACCAGATAGGGTCAAAAATCAGAGGAGCAGGAAAATGGAGGAGAGAGGGAGAGACAGAGAGACAAGGAGTACACACAACTCTTCTTCATACAGCTATGTCTGGTGTTACGCTTCTGGCACAGGGCAGGTATTCACGAAGACTCTCAGGATGTAGGGCAACTCATGACTTCCTAAAGGCGGGTCACAGTCAACCTAAGCTAGGAGGTAGAGAAGCTGGTAAGCCCCAAACTCAAGAAGGTTTCAGGACATGTCTGAGTAGGGAAAGGAAGTAACAGAAACACAGCCAGAAATCAAAGTCTATGGATAGTTAAAATGGAAAGGTCTGTAAAACAGAGGAAAAGTATCAGAGAGTCATACAGATAAATCTGCAGTAAAATGCCAGAGCCAAAACAGAATCCGAAGAACAAAGTCAGGATAAACAGGCGAGGTGTTCAAGGGAACCGAGGAACCAACTAAACAACAAAGGTGAGGGACCGTTATAGTGGATGAACTCAGTCAGTCAAATTATCTTTATTCGGCTGAGATTCGGCCATAAAAGCATTTTTTTATTAAAACATAAACACATTCATATCGTTTTAAAAGATACCATATTAAAAAACCCTCTTTAAAATGCACAAGTTCTTCTTAATTCGATAGCAGCAACGATGTAGCTATGTACAGCAGTACAAATTTCGAATGATGATAAGCTTTGCGAAAAGATCAGCACCTCTTTATAGGAAATGATGTGCTTATTCAGAAGAATTTACGCAAAAAGTGCAATCTAAAAGAATCATACACAGTGCAAATGAGCATAAAGTGAGGAGTGGATTGGGTTGTAACAGAGTCACAAGGACAAAATGGGAGGGACACAAACCAGGTTACCCCTGAGGGGAAGGCCAACTGTATTCAGTCTCAACCTGGTAAGATAAAATCTATACTCTGGGTTAGTTATCCATTTTAAGTAGGGTCCCATGCCAGAAGATGTAAAAATTTGCATGTACCTGGAAACTGAAGGCATGTCAAGGGACCTTTCAAGTCTAATTCCCTCTGTATGATTCAAAACTCCCTTTTACTTCCGTCTTAAAATTAGAGTAAATGATTTCAGGTGAGTCAAAAGGGTGACTATACCCCAGACCATAAAAAGTGTTTTTATGCGGGCCAGCCATGGGACAGCAGACATGTTATCTAATTTTAAACAGTCCACCAGCAACTGCCTTAGGGGTGCATCATAACATTTACCACAGTAAAAGCGATGCCAAGGAAATTAGATCCTCCGTGAATTCTATTCCAATTCCAAATGCGCAATGAGACTCGAAGAAGATTTAGGGATGGCTAAAATCTTACACAAAAATCTATTCTCTGCCGCTTGAAGTTTCCCAGAGGTGGCGTAGCCCCAAATTCCAGCTCCATATGTGCCCACTGATAGGCACCATGGACGTCATTTAGGGGCCCCCTGAAGTCGCAGCTGCGACCTCTGGCTTGCTTCTTACGACCCCTGGCACTGCCTATCAGACCCCTGGCCTCGGAAGTGGCAAAATCAGTCCCAGGCCCACAAGGGCAGCCCCACTTTCCTTGTTTTTTTGTAAATTCCTTATTACACTAACAGTGATTAATACATTATTATTTGCAATGAGTGTAATAAGGAATGCATTACAATTTGCTCTAATAGGACCCTTCCTGGCAGCTGAAGTAAGTAAAAAATTATTTTTAATGTATGTTCTGCGCATGCTTGTGAGTAAGAGTGTGCTTATTTAAGAACGAATGTGTGTACGCGTACGTGTGTGTGTATGCGGAAGTATGCGTGTGTGAGTAAAAGTAAAGGTTAAATGGAGTGTGATGTCACCTCTGCTACCCCTGGCATTTTGGTGAATTAACAACGTTCATGATAGGCAATTGCTTTTATAAAGTTGAATCATCTCCTGAACCGGCTTATGGCCTAGCCTTTTAGCAACTCTATATATTGCATCACTGGCTGCCCACACTTTTTGCACTCTCTGGGTCAGTAACCTGTCCCATACCCCATTTGCGTCAAGCAGGATTCCTAAATAATTGAAGGAAGATACTTTTTCAATGGGTTACCCCCCCTATAAAATATAAAACGATTTTAGAATTAGTATGTTTTGGGCCACAGGTCAAAATAAAAGATTTTGCTGGTTCCCCTTAAGTTTAAGTCTAAGCATAAAATCATTAAAACCATTTAAATGTTTTTGGTGGCCATTTGCTGTGAATGCTAAATGGACAACATCTTCCGCATAGAGCAATACTGGGAGTGCCTGCGTACCAATCCCAGGGACATCTTCACTGCATAGTCTCAAGGCAGAATCTAGGGAATTAATCTAAAATAAAAAGAGGATGGTGGCTAATATACAGCTCTGCCTAACCACTCTGGTCACCTTTATTGGAGCTGTACAGTCCCCATTCCACGTAAAGCACACTCTCATTGTGGAATCCCAGTGCAAATGCCTTACAAGATCTAATAAAGGGGCGTCAGCTCCTGCCTGCCCCATCAAAGCCCACAACATACCCCTGTCTAAAGGTCAAAAGCACAGGAGAGGTCTAGAAAGGTCATGTGCAAGACCCCTCTCCTGGCTTTGATGTATTTACCCAAGATAAGTGTCAGAGTAAGCGATTGCTCTAAGATCCTTAGCCTTGGTCAAAAGCCATATAGTACTGGACAGAAAAGGAAATTCGCCTCTGCCCAGTCCTAAAATGTGCCCAAAATGACCCGCCCTAGAATGTCTGCCATGGAATCAATCAGCAAAATTGGGTGGTTGCATGCAGGTGAATTACGGTCCCCTTTTTTATATATGGGTACTATAACAGCTTCTCTCCACAAAACAATGTAGTAACCCTTTACTGCTGCCCTCATTAAGTTTGTATCAAGGGGAACTGAGAACTCTACTTTGCTTTCAAATAAGTCAATCAGAACCCCATCAGGGCTGGGGGCCTTTCTATTTGCTGCACTCATAACCGCTTTGGTTACTGTAGCTAAATTTGGAAGAACAGCTAGACAGTTCTCATTTATGGGATGGTGGGCGGGCCTATTTTTCTTAACACCTCCCTCCCCCTTTTTATCTGGGTTGAAAATGAGGGAAAATTGGTCAATCCAATCTTGTTCAGCAATATGGCACTCAATTTTGGTTGCTTGGCTGTCTGAAAAAAAAGGTCGATTGACTATATCCCTGAAAATCTAGTATCTTTAAGCTGGGCTGCTTTTTGTGAGTCCCCCCTCCCATACAGTGGATGAGCTAGCAAAAGCTACCATAGACTAGTATGCCACAGCTTTATAGGAAACCATCTAATTGCTTGTCTTGTACTATTTCTAGAACCTCAGAAACCCTGCTCTTAACTGACAGCGTTTATGCAAGTATGATGCAGGTATTCCTTACAATAAAGTAGCAATCTATTAATACATCCACACAAACCTAACTCACCCTCAGCTCTGAAAGTGACTTTTTTTTTACTCCACTCACCATAAAGGTTTGCAGCAAACCTCAAACTGCATTTTGGATATTTTTTTCAGAGAACAGAATCCACAATTATTCTACATAGCTGCCCCCTACAAACTGTCTCTTATAAACACAATGGACGAAATCAAGAATTTATGTGGGGGAGAGTAGCAGGGATGAAATGCTATGGGTAATTATGAATTATAAGGTACAAAAGTCTTACTATTGTACATAAATATCATGCTGTTATGTCAACATGTAGTTCAGTGACTTTATAAAGGAACTCCTTCCTATATTATTCCTCGGACATTTTGAGTCACTGTTTTTTGTTATAGGAAGGGAACAACTCTCCACTGCAATGCAACATTTAAAGCCAGTTCCCTGAGTAGGACGGATGTAAAGAGTAGCAGGTGTTTAAAAAGTCTGTTTTAATTATTTTGTGCATTTATTTATCGAAGTGTGTGTACCATATCTAAGAGACAGAGGTGGTCAGTACATTGACTGTCTTTACATGTTTATTAAATAAAACTTGCCAAGGATGTGGGTACGTGTTGTAAGTAATGATTTTCCGGCGATTAGACATTCCTCTAGATTCAATCTGATGTTTCTGAAAAGAACTACAGAAATTTAGAAGTTAAGATGGTGCATCTCTTCATGATCTGATACTTCAAGATCTCAAAAGTTTAATTATACAAATGAGTGGTTCAAGTGCTTTCTTTCCACAAGTAACGTGGTGCTAATTGTGCTATATACATCTAACCAGTAAAAATGAGTACAAAAAGTTCTTGTGCACAAGGTGTTTCCAGTGTGTCTATACTCAATTTACAGACCGGGTTCATATTTGTAATACTGAATAATACAAATAGTAATTACAGCAGCTTTTCACTTAGTATTACTGATAACATTATGGTTTGCTTGGGTAAGCATCACCAGGCATGGCCTCCTATGAACTTCTATGCACATAAAAACGTGGGCAAGTGCTATGTGTGCATGATTTTACACTAACAACCATGTGGGTATCTTTAACACTTCATGTATCTTCTGCTGTGTCAAACTTTCTTTTCCAATGATAGGATCACAGTGATCATAATACTTGTTGGTGGGACTGAATTTGTAAGACATTGTGACATTAGTACTTCTTTCTGTGGGTGTCATTAATCATAAAACTCACTATAGTGCTTTCTGCAGTCATTTCCTGTGAGGGACAGATGTGTGGTCACATTCCTTGGAGGTGCAAGCCTCTTTGCACTCGCCATTCACATTCTATATCTATCTAGAAGGATAGGTGAAGCACAGTCACATATATCCTGCACATTCCAGGTAGGGATCCATTTACAACTTCCCTGGAGGCAGTAACATGTAGTACAAGCTCATCTCTGTTGATAGACTAATGGTTATGTCAATTGATTTTTGTAGTGCGTAACATATAACTTGACTGTTTCTTGGCACTGCAGCAGTGACACATCTAAGCTACACTGATATACGAAAAACACCGGATCATGGTCACAGTGATCCACTATGGCACTGAGTTCGATCGTTCTTTAATGCTTTTTGTGTGTGTTGCTTCTCTCGTAATGTGCCATGACATTTTGCTCATTTTATTGTGCAAAAACATTTGTGTGCCATAATGGTGGTCAGGACAACAACTTAATTTTTTCTCTAATGTATTTTTTCACGCTTGCATTGTTAAATCATAGTCAGTTATATCAACCATAGTTGGGATCACCTGCTCGACTATTGCCCACCTTTCCCTCACACGTTCGTCGGAATGATACTGTTTCTGAATTGTCAGTTCCTTTAAACTCTTCCTATCTTTCTGTTACTCGTAGTTGGGCTCTTTTCCACCTTCAGAGTATCCCGCTTGCTTTAGTTTGTACTAGGTGTTAGATAAGTAACGTATAGAGTTGCGGTAATTGTGACTCCGAGCAGCTTGCCAGAAAGTGAACCTAAGACACACTGGCCAGGTTTTAATTAAGGATGAGTATGTTTCTTACTTCACATCCCTCTGGTGATAACTGTTTCATTGAGGTCTGTATGTGAATGTTAACGTGTTTTTCACTCAGGGGAACAGTCTAGTGCTAAGCAGAGCTTCAGTGTAGATGTGATGTGATCACACAATGCTGAGCTTAGAGCTGTGAGTTAGAGTAAGAAGGAATTGGGTTTAGATGAACACTGGGAGGGCATTTTTACTATATCTCCTAAAGAGCCTTCATTGAAGATGGTACTGTGGTAAAGTTTTCATTTCGGAAACCTACACCAGACCCCTTCTGATGAACTAGTCATGAGAGGTGTCCTATGTTCATGAATTGTTGATCCAAGTTTGGTAGAGACAGACCCTTTTATTAGAGGTTCTCTCTTAACAGAAAATATTAGTAATGCCCATATTTATCAGTTCGTTTAGTTGTGGTTTTGTATGGAGTCATCTGCAGCACAGTGGTACACCCTGACTCTTCACCAACAATGGCCACGTTGTGGTTTCTGCTCAGGCCCTACTTCCCTCTGGTTAAGAGGCAGACAAATGTAAACCCTTGCTGTGTCTGCCTGACACCTGCAGGATGACAAGGATGACCCTCCTCGCGTTCCATCTTGCGTACCTCCACACAGGAAGCCAGCGAGAAGAACCGGAGATTGGTGCCAAGTACAAAATAACTAGGAATTAGATCCAATGGAAGAATGGCACCAAACTAGAGAGAGAAACAAGGCCTGCCTATAAAACGCTCTCTAAATGTATTGTTATACCAATTAGCACAAAAATAAACAAAAAACAGCAATTAGCAACAGAGAACCTAGGGAGTGGAAGGCAAGGGGGTGCTGAACACAGCAAAGACAGATTACCAGAAGCCTTGCGATGCACCCTTTACGGATCTTACTCTCCATATTGGCTTTAGGAGTCACAGTGATACTGAAACGAAATGTACATTCCTTAATTGTGTCATGACGAAAATGATGCAAGCAGAAATAGCATGGCAAGAAGAAACAATGCCTCTCCACCGAAGAGAACAACCAGGTAACAGAAGGAATCCTTACATCTTGCTGTTGGCATCCCACTGTGATTTTATGTTCGGGCACAGAGCAGCAGAAAACCTGCAGTCGTGGTGGACAAGAATGGAGTGTTAAGAATCATCATGGTTCTGACAAGAAGCTTGCATCTCCTAAAAGTCTGAAGGATATAGTTAGCTCTGGTTTTATTTCTAATGGTTGCTTTTTGATGTGATCTGTTACCATCTAGGAAGGTGTTCCCTTCTGTAGCTTGGCCTTTGACTGGGGAAGCATTCTTGAACAGGTGGCACTGGGGCTTTGTGTGTCAACTGCCTTGCACGTTTCATGTCTGGCCATGGTGGGCTGGTTTTCTACAAGTCTTCTTGGTGCTACTCTTGGTTGCAGGTTTTCGAGCAGAACACTGAGCGATCCTCTTGCTGACGTTGTCTTTGTACTGGTTAGAGGCCCTGTACTTTAGTTCGGACTTTATCCATTAAGAATCCCGATCCTTTCCTTCTAGCTTAGTTGTGTTCTAGGCCAGATATTTCGTTGAGTAGTTACTTCCTTTATCGTCTGTTTTTGTTGTGACATTCCCAATCCATTGCGGCGAGGTATGACATCCTGTTCTTTCTCTAGTTTCTGTTCCAGGTCAATGGTCTCTAAGAGTATAAGAGATGAAAGCTCAGTCTCCTTGGTGCACTTCAACTGCAGGCTCTGCTTTCATCTCACTGCAGAAGGCTTCAAGTTTCTTCCAGCTTCTGCAAGGATTCTAGTTGATCAGTATGTATTCTTAGAGTTTTTTGGTTTAAATTTTTTTTCATCTGAACTAAAGTTTTCTTCAGTTTGCACTATACACTACATCCATTTACCATTGTGGACTCAGAAGTGAAAAAGGAGGCAGCAGATCTTATCTTCAAACTAAAAGGCACCAAGAAGAATGTCTCAGAAGACATGTGCTTGACACTGAGACTAGAAGGACTGTCAGCTGCCTGTGGTTCTAAGCTCCAAAGCCAGAGTGCGAGAGCTGAAGTAATTAATCAGACACCAGAGTCTGCATTTTGCCAGGAACGAGTCTCCGTATGTCAGCTCCCATCGGCAGACATCTCCTGTTAGAACAGACGGAGCATCACAGTGGTTTCTGCTATAACCTTCCCTGCTACCGCCAGGCAGTGTCAGAGCTCCACTGTAGATCCCGCTGAGGCCTCTCTGCTTCCCTACAAAACGGTCAGAACACCCCAACGACCTCTGACATTCATTTCTCCATTCTTGATCGGATCTATTGGAGCTGCATCAACAGTGAGAATAACCTGCCACCGACAGGATAACTAATCTGGTCATTTTACCTGTGGATAATTCAGAGCTTCTGACATCAGTGAATCTCGCAGCAAGGACGTTGGCTCTACTGGGATGGGGAGGGAGTTGGTTTATAGGCCAGCTGAGGTCTTCTTAAAATCAAGGGTCCCCTTGGACAGCAGTTAAGGATTCCTCACAAACTAGAGCATTGTTCCCTTTTACAGGGTGGACTGCCAGAGCAAATGACATGACAACTTACTTTGAGAAGGGCAGAACTATGGCATAGGGTAAGTAGTCAACAAAATACCGATCATCACTACATTCAATGGAATAGGTTGGGATGGGCTTTGCAACCCTGCACCCAATGGCCTTCAAAGGGCAATGCAGAATAAAAGGGCCTCAGTGTTAAAGGCCTATGTAAAGAGTTCAGTCAGGTCAGTCAAGCTGGTGATGCCGAGAAGACCGAGATTATGTTGAAACGACCTATTTATTTTTGTAGTCAAGGGGGGACTCAGACACAAAATGGGGAGGGTGTCTGCTAGAGCTGTGGCATCAAGAAAGAATGAAGATGCTGAGCACACCAAGCCTACACTGGACGTTTTTTTTCTGCTGGATGAACGGAGCTGTGTTTCCGAGCAGCCTTAAAGAAAAACACATATAAAGGTAACAGCAGAAGATCCTATTGTTCGGAAAAGTATATCCCAAATATCGTTTATTCAAAGGACTTTAACAGGACACGATGTAATGTTTCTGTTGGATAGAATGCCATAGTTAAAGAAAGGTTTCTCAATCAGGCCCCAAAAACTATTCTCTGTTACCGAGGAGGCCATGGTCACAGCAGTGAGTGCATTTTCCTCCATCTGTTGAAATTCAGCCAACTCACGACCATCCTGAAAAAACTGAACCTCAGTCTTAATCTCTTGACACATTATGGAACTATCTCGAACCTTTTTTGGCTTGGTAAAGCCATTGAAAAATGTGTCCTTACAACTATTAGTCTACATGAACAAAGAGCAGCTTCTTGCGGATCATCAGTTTGTCTTCTGATCTAGTTGGAGCATTGCAACGCCCAGAGCTTTACTCTTAGATGAGGTGCATTGCATAGTCAAAGGAGGATTCCTAGTCTTCTTGTACTCAGTCTTCAACTGTTTTTTTATACACAAGTGCTCAAAACAGTATAATACATACCCCGGGACGTCACATGGGACATCCAGGGGTGAATGTTGGTAGCTGTACAAAGATGACATCAGATGCCATGGTTGTTGTGGGATCGCATAATCCAAGCAGCACCAGAAGTTCTGCACCCTCTGAACCCCAAATCATAAGATGAAGAATGAAAGAGGGAAAATAGTCACAGGGAGACAGAAGGGAAAAGAGTGCATATACTGACAGTGACTCAGCTCACTAAGTTGCCAATGACACTATGAAAAAGTTACTTACATTTGGTTATCATATTTGTGGTGGATACTATATCTTATCATGGTTTCCTCACATTATAAATGTCCTCCAGGTGCCCAAATAGATCTTAAAATCTTTTCCTCAGCATCAGCTCTCTGGTGCCGCCGGATAAAGATAAGGAACTATGGCCATGGCTCCAACAAACCAGGATTTGAAAACACTGGCCTACGTGAGGTGTCACCTGGTGCCATGGTGGCACTTCCTTGCATGTTTTCCCACATTCAATAAAGGAACACAGAAAGGAACCAAATGAACTTATTGACAGTAAACAGTAACAACAGAAACAACATTGCATACCTTGGAATCATATTAGGACTGGCACTGGTTGAGAAACAGGGGAGGGAGGGTGGTAAGGAATCTACAGGAAGATATAGGGCCTGATTACAACTTTGGAGGAGGGTGTTAATCCGTCCCAAATGTGACGGATATCCTGCCCACCGTATTACCAGTTCCATAGGATATAATGGACTCGTAATACGGTGGGTGGTATATCCGTCACATTTGGGACTGATTAACACCCTCCTCCAAAGTTGTAATCAGGCCCATAGTATCCTCTGGAAATATTGTTACTGATATGACAACGTGAGAGGCAAAAAGGAAAGGCTTATGAGCGATGGGGCAAACATAGCAGCCATATACCCCTTCTCAGCAGTGAAAGTCAAACCTTGTTGAACAAGAGGAGAGCAAAGCACCTTACATCTTAAATGTGAGACTCAATGGGATTTAAGGCCTGCGGACTCACACAAGACATAAATGTAGTAATTTGACAGGCAGCTAAGATGTTGTCTGTTAGTCTGTTGAAGGAAAAAGGCCTCTGAGCAAGGCTGCTCGTTCTTTATATGTGAGGTTGAAGTGCCTGAGGACTGGGGTGAAGGGCCTTACTAACCTGCTGCAAAAGCAGATCTATTCTGTGCGGGAGGCAAAGAGGTTTAAGAACAAATTGGGCTACCAAATCCTCTCCCCTCCATTTGTGGTAATACCAGTTGGTTGTGCTCAGTCATATTGCACCTTCTGGAAAACCCCTGGAACAGAGGAATCTAAGAGAACCCGTAAAGTTGTGACCTGGTGAAATGGATGGTTTTCCGTATAGAACAATTTGGAGGGAAGTTCAGGATGTAGCACTACTTTTTTCAGAGCTGTGGCAAAGAGATCTACATCAGGAAAATATCATGTCATTCAATTAGGGGTGACAGTCCCATTCATGATCCTTAAGGGATACACTTTTACATCCAGAGTCCCAGTCAGATGGGCTGTCTCTGGAAAAATAGCCTATTGCAGTGCTCACTCCTACAGATACACAGCCCTCCAATACAGTATCCATTAAACCACACCATCCTGCCTCTTGATGTAGTGGATGGTGGCAGCTCAAGACGGGGGAGAGAAAGGCCTTAATGGCAAGGTGACCTCTATGTGAGCCAAAAGACTCTTCATCTGCTGGATACCACTGTCTGTTATGTCACTACTCATTGGACCTCATTCACCATCTGGTCATGGCACAAATAGAATGCAGGAGGCCATCAAGCTCAACAGTTGAAGGTCTTGCAGAACTGTGATAGGATTCAGTTTCAGAAACATTGGAATTATATCCCGAATATCCGTTATCTTCTGAGGTGAAGGAAAAGCCCTCACCCATATCATGTCCAGAACTGCACAAATTAAGCTCAGCCTCTTAGCAGGTAAGAGATTGGACTTCTGATCATTGATGGAGGAGCAAAAGTGGTGAAGAAGACATGTGGTGCACTTCAGGTGGTCTGCCAAGAGTCCATGGATCACTGCCTTCACCATCCTGTCATCTAAGACTCTCAGAGCTTTCTGAAGACCATGGCCCTCATTTCAACTTTGGCGGGTGGCGGTTGCCTTCACCATCCTGTCACCTAAGACTGTCAAAGCTTTCTGAAGACTATGGCCCTCATTTCAACTTTGGTGGGCGGCAACTGCCGCCCACCAGGTTGAAACCACCAGGCGGGCGCCAATGCGGCCGCACTCCCGCAGGGTCTATTTGGAGATCCCCGCTGGGCCGGCGGGCAGAAACCTGGTTTCAGCCCGCCAGCCCAGCGGGATCTCTGCCACAACACGGGAGCTGGCTCCAAATGGAGC
This sequence comes from Pleurodeles waltl, assembly GCF_031143425.1. Lineage (NCBI taxonomy): Eukaryota > Metazoa > Chordata > Amphibia > Caudata > Salamandridae > Pleurodeles > Pleurodeles waltl. The sequence continues at coordinate 738,899,711 of NC_090445.1, read as the reverse complement.
CGGCGGTGTTGCGGCAGTGCGACGGCTGCAGTTGCACCCGTCGCGCTTTCACTGTCTGCCATGCTCCAGTGGCATGGGCAGTGCAGGGGCCCCGCGACTCCCCTTCCCGCCAGCCTTTTCATGGCGGTTCATACCGCCATGAAAAGGCTGGCGGGAGGGGGACTCGTAATCCCCTGGGCAGCACTGCGAGCAGCGATGCCCTTGAGGATTAAATCTGCCAGGACCAATGTGGCGGGAAACCGCCGGTCCCGGCGGTGCGACTGCGGCTCTTCCGCCGCGGTCGTAATGCCCGAATTTGTACCGCCAGCCTGTTGGCGGTACAAACTCCAAAACAGCCCTGGCAGTCTTTGACCGCCAGGGTTGTAATGAGGGCCCATTTCTTAATAGAGTGTATTGCATCACATCCACAGCATCCTGGAGCTTCTTCGGCATCCTGTAGCCACTGAATCAGGACCATTTCCATAGAAACCTATTGCAAGAGGATTAAAGTGCCTAGAATGAACTGAAACCTGCTTCTTCCACTGAATAACTATTTCTGAGGACCTTGCTGTCCCTTTGACTGGCTTCCTGCCGCAGATGGTTAGTAGACAAAAGTGACAAGCAATAACCACATTGATATTGATCTAAGTTTTCTTTGAATTCTTTGAAGTTGAATTTGCCAATGTGTGTTCGCAGTTAAGTGAAAAAGGTGCATATTTACTTTACCTTGTAAAATATGCATCTCCAGAACCCTATTATGGATCTTCTTCATTTTGGTGTCTACAGATACATAAAAGAACAGAAAAGTACAGTCTATTTTCATAAATTGGTGTTGGATTTGTTGACTGTCTTGCGTGTTTCTTTCTCAATTGTTTTGGTGCTGTTTAAATGTGTAACGCTCTGGCCTTGGTGGAAGCTTCACTGCTCAGAGGCCCATCTACCAGGTTTGAGGATTGTCACGACTTACGTGCTGCTTTAACCTGGAGTCTGCAGAACGAGTGGCGAGGATCTTGTTCCTGAATGTTCGGCCTTGGCCCAGGTAGGGGCGACTCTTTCTGGGAGCCACGGTGCTGCAGGCAATGGGTACGCCAAGAGCAGGCAGTGTCCCTCAGAAGTAGTGCCAGAGGGAAAAAAACCCTGAAAGGGGAAAAAAGCCTCCAAAAAGATAGGTTCCTGCAACAGGAACAAAATGAATAGGTAACAACAGGAGCAAAAATACAGGAAAAAACACTGGAACAGACGAGAACCAGCACAGGATACAAGGAAGCAGGAGCGAAGACACCATCCAAACAGAAAGTGTTGCAGCGCAAGGAGAGAAAGAATCACAGCCCTTAAATACCAACAAACAGGAAGCGACCAACAGGAAGTACAAGGACACCATCTTAGAAAGGGAAAAACACATAGAACAGAATGGACTAGGAGCCATAGAGAGTAGGAAACAAAGAATGCTGGGAAGAGAGGGGTAATATGGGAAAGGGAGAAAACATAAAGGAAAGCACAACAAGACAACAAGAAAAAGAAGAAGAAAAAAAGAAGAACAGGTGAGCGGGGGAGGTCAGACCTGCCTGGGAGCGCGGTGCGCTAACAAAGAACGAGGCCCCATGCCCAATTTGGGGCCTCGTAAGGTGCGGAGCAGGCTGGGGACGCGGCGCGTCTTTAGACCGCGTGCCATGGCCCGAGCCGAATGTTCGGCTCGTGCCGCATGCAGCGGCGCGACAGTTAGAGGGTTTAACAAATTAAACCTACTGGTCTTAAAGGTGTTGGTAAATGTTGGTAAGTGTACTACATGGTGAGGTTGCACAACCACACTATAATCACCTCATATGATCCCGCTGTACTGTCTGGGACAGTGGAAGATCGGCAGATGGAAATAGGCATCATAAAGATCCAATCCTATGGATTGAGGGCAAGGAGGTTCTGTCTCTGGGACAGAAGTCTGAACTATTCATGCTCAATAAAGTGGTTCAGGAGTCTCAGGTCCAAAATAAGTTTAAAACCCCCCATCCTTCTAGGGATCTAAGAAGTGAAGGAAGTTGTAAAAACCCATTTCAGGGGGTCGCAGGGCAAGCAGGAGTTATTGGGCCCAACCATGTTGTTTGAAGTCTTGCACTCTTGATGTCCGAGGGCCTGCCCTAATATTGATCCTGCTCAACTGGGCCAAGTGCCCCCGCTGCACTTGACTCTCAGTAGTAGCTGGGGGCAAGCATTCAAGGATCTCTCAGAGGGGATGTAGATACAGATCAGTGAACACGACTCATAACTCATAGTGCAAACAGTAGGAATAATAAACCAATGTCCAGCCAAATACTTGCTTTTATAACAAAAAGTTATATTTTATTTCTAACTCTACACATGCAAAGAGATTCAGCATTCAAGGGCAACAACACAATCCACCTTGAGGTTGGGGCTCTAGTAGCTGTCAGGCAAATCCCTGTCCCACCCTACTTTGTGAAACATGTTCGGCATAATTCTCCAGTCACTGGTTGACACATCCAGGAATGCACACTATTAGGCCGCACTCAAGAGTTCCCTTTGACTCTTCAGAATTTTAGTCAGAAGTGTCTATGGTGCTACAGCACTTTCGGCAGCAAATCTCCTGGTGCCTCAAAGGCCTTAGCTCAGGTCTTGCAAAAACAATAGATGATGGCTTGAATGCGGAACAAATCAAACATTCACCTCCAGTCATAGAGTTGGGCTTAATCTATCAGTTTTTTGCTCTCCGTGTCATTCCAGTTTGGAGCCAGACAGATGCAAATGAGTCTTGACCCTGTTCCCCATGGAAGGACCTGGCCTGACACTTAGGGCTGGACTGTTCCCCTGGGGAGTAGAGTCAAGACTGATTTGCATATTGTCGGTTGAAATTGGGGTGCGATGGTGAGCAAAAGATCAATTGATTTTTCCCCGATCTTTGACTGGGGATGAGTGTTTGAAATGTTGCAGCACTCTGTCCATCATCTTGTTGTGTTGCTATGTTTGTCCTAAGTGGCAAGGGTATGCTCAGACGTAGGTCCCTTGCTCACTGTGCTACTGGTTTCAAGCTAGCCTGATTGATGAGGGGTGATACCCCCAAACTGGTTGCAGGATACTTGTTTCGGCTCCCGGAAGGAGCTGGCCTGGCAATTCGGGCTAGACTGTTCCCATGGGGAACAGGGTCAAGACTGATTTGCATATGGCTGGGAACCAAACTGGAGTGGCATGGTGAGCAAAAGAACAATGGATTTATCTCAGATCTGTGACTGGGGGTGAGTGTTTGAAAAGTTTCAGCACTCCGTCCATCCTCTTGTTGTGTCCCTAGCTCAAGTCTTACCTGATCCTGCAGCACTGAAGTATTTTGGTGTTACAATGGTTGCTCTTAGCATGGGCACTCTCGAGATTAGAACCTGCCTGAAGGAGTCAGGTGCGTGTGGTACACATGGCAGCATCAGGTGAGGGCAGGCTCACTTTCCAGAGTGGAGTCACTGCTCTCCCCAGGGATCAGAGTAGCTTCCAGCTCACAGTGATGTGGTAAATCAAGATCTCAAAGTCAGGGGGAATTCAGTCCTTTGGCTCCCGACTAAAGTCCTGTGAGGTGCGTTGTCCTCCTCGGCGTCCTCTTGGTCCATGTGGGTAAGACATGGCAAATCCTTCAGTGTGGCTAGACCCACTGCTCTAAGCCTCACTCCAGTCCCTGGCAGTGGCCTGTAACCTTTGATGAATTGGTCCCAGCAGCCAATCCTGGCATTCAGAGTTGTCACAGTACTTTCCGAAACAATGTAGACACTGAGGTGCAATCGCTCACACCTTGGCAGCCACACCTAGTATACAGGGTTGCTGCTCAGGTGCTCAAGAGTCCAGGCATGCTAGTTATGTTATATGGATTTGTAGAGCATGGATAATCAACTGCGAGGGTATCAAGGCGCTGAGTAGGGCAGCTCTAAGCGGGAAGGAGGAGATCATGCCTGTTTCTGTGTTATGTTATGTGGATTGTAGAGAGTGATTTGGATTTGCTTATACAACTTGTTTACTGAGGTCACTGCAATGAGGCCGTGCGGGCTCGACCCCCATTGCACAGAGCTCAAGACTTAGCTCATTCAACGACAGCTGGCTCCTGGCACTCAAAGGTCACCATAAACAGTCTTGAACATGGCTACGGCCTGATCGGTGCACAGCCGATTCATCATACCATACACAGGTGGTCCTCAAAGTAGGGCTCTTCACTGGACCTTGCTCCCCCCAATGCTCTCCTCTGTCTCACAGGGTACACTGATCTTGGCAGGAAGTCAGGCCCTGTTGTTCCAAGCTCCAGGGCAGGTGGTTTTGGTTTTCCTGGGAGATGTCCTCTCACCCAACAGGGAGAATAACGGGCATTAGCTCCCAGTTTGATAACAGGCAGAAGTCTTGCAGATCTTCCCTCTCTCACACAGCCCATCTGGCTGCTCGGTGGATGACAAATTCCAGATACCAAATGTGATATAGGGTCTGGGTCTTTGAAGTTTTATGTTGGAGTTCTGCTTCTTTTGAGTTTGGCACTTCTTTTCCTCTTTCTTCACAACAGGCATGACTCCAAAGCTGATTGTCCACAACACAATTCATAGGAGTGACCAGAGTTCCCACCTGGATGGTAGCCACAGTGATAAGTGCATCAAATGATTAATCCCAGAGCCCAAGTCCTACTCTTTAAGATTCTCTTATCAGCCCATCTCCTTTCCTGAGAGGTGTCCAGGCCCCTTCCTTGTGATCTAGCACTGGATCAAAGAGTAGTCTTTTGACATGTAAAGGGAGTATATTCCTTTTCAATCCAGTGTCCACCCAACCCAGCTCACAGGAATGCAGCAATATGCAAATCTGTCTGAGGGGATTACTCTCCTCCTCATGTCTTCTTCACCAGGCAGGCCTGGGCTTTTCAAAATGTAATCCAGGGTCCTCCATACAATATAGCATTGGTGACACACTCACTCAGGCTTTCGTTACGACTTCAGCAGTCTTTTTGAAAGACCGCCGAAGCCGCTGCCGGCTACAGACAGCCAGTGTTGGCAGTCTGAAGACCGCCATATTTGGAGTTGCTTCGGACTTCCGCCAGTTTACAGGCAGAAATCTGACCCCGTTGGCCTGGCTGATGGAGAAAGAGAGGCGGTCCACCAATGACTCGTAATACGGAGCGGTGGTGTCCTGTACGATGGTGCGGTGCTGGCAGTGGAAGACGCCAGGACCCATCCCCTCCCGGACAACCACCTTGCCAAAATATGTCTGAGGCCTGCCGCTGGCCCAGAGGAGCTCACCACCGGCCGCATCGTTGCCACCACACCAACGAGCCAGACGGAGTTGTGGCAGTTTGGCTTTGGACCGATGCATTACAAGACATGTCTTTACCGCCAGGTCCACAGCAGTAAGACTGCTACAGCGGGTGTGGCAGTCTTAAAACCGCCACATTCGTAATGAGGGCCTCAGTGTACATTCACAGCGCACTTTAGGTCCAGCACTGCTACCTCCATGCATTGTACCCTTACATGTACACATGCTTTTACTGCACACACTCAATGTGTGCGCATGTTCAGCTCTGAAGCTCCTCTATCTTTGACCAGGCTGTGCTATTTACAAGCACATACACTACCAGCACACTCACTCACAATGTGAGCGCTGCACAACACTTCACCCTTCATGCAAGCACACATACACCCAGCACAAGCTTCACCTGTGCACGAACTGCACAGCATTACATCTCTACTGAAATGTATTCCTCTCAGGCATACATACACCCAGCACATGTACTAACCACACATGCACCACACAGTACTGCTCCATCCTTGCACTGTACCCTTCCCAAGCACACATACAACCAATGCAGAGTTGATAATCCTGCGCTGCGCATCACTCCACATCTTACCTGATGTAGGCCAAGGGTGAGTTAAGCACACAGCAGTGGAACATTTTAAAAAGGTGAGTGAGCCAGTAGGTCTCACTCCAGTAACACAGAGTATAAAGATCCTGTTCACTATTACTGATTACTACAAAGTATGCTGCCACCACTATGCCTGCGCTGCTTAACTCGTGGTGAAGGTGGTAGCCTTCCACCAGTTTGAGTGTATCATTTAGACTGCCCCTCCTAGTCCAACAAGACTGCAAACGGTGGGACAGGTCTATGTTAGGGTGCAAACGCATGATCCGTGTTTGCCTATGGCAAAAAAAGTCAGCAATAGGAATCCGGAAAAAAGTATAGTTGTACACCCAAGGCAGGGGTACACATCTTTACCATGCAGAGGACTTTTCCCTTCCAAAAGAAGTAAAATCTTGTGCCTTTTACCCAGAAGGACAACATTTTCATGGAGTTGGGCCGGAGCATCCTGAACTGCCGTATTCTTACCTTTGTGGTTCAACCTAGAGAAATTTGGGGCAGTTATCTAGTATAGCCTGCTAAAAGTTGTCAGTCTAGGAAAGATCAGCAAACAGACCCGGAAACTCTGGCTTAAGTTTTTTGGGGCCACGGAACAAGCTCTGAGGAGGATGTCGAAAATGTCAGAGAAAGGGTGCCACTGAGTCACTGAACAATCTCAGAGTGGAACTGGTTCATAGAGGAATAGGATTTCTCGTTTCTAATCCGCTTTTGTGTTTCTTATAGGAGGACCATATGGAGGAACACTCCATGTCAGGAGAAATACCACTGTGACAGACCATGTAAAATGTCCTTATAGGCTCAGGCCAAGAACAACTAGGCCTTCTACACCCTAATGGCTTTTGAGTGCATGAAGGTATAGGAGTTGCAGGCCACGGGATTAGAGTTGGGCCCTAGATATTACATGCAGATGTTGTGGGGGTCCGACAAATATATTTTCTTTCAGTACTCTCAATACAGTTTGATACCTGAGCCATTGGGAGGTGATAATCACTACTGAAAATTGTAACGAAAAAAAATAAGTTAAGACCAAAAAAGAGCTCCAAATCCATGTCAATAAGATGCAGAAAAACAGGAGCAGATGTTAGACAGCTACTGTTGTTATCTTCTTGGTGGTTGAAGCCAGGACTGCAGTCGCGTGGTGACACCTGGCATTGCTGCAGAGCTTCTGGGGAAATGTCTTCTGCATCAAGTCTGCTACCTATTCATAAGGTGAAGAATCTGTAGGAAGAGGTAACCATCAGCAACAACATGCCTAGCAGGATATGCCGTAGTCTGCAGTGACACTTCAGGCACAAGATGGGTCAGTCTAAATGCAACTCCTGTTAGTGTATTCAGAATGCCACTTTTGCAAGATGAATCAAGACCTCAAATATGGATGGTATCAATCCAGCTACGGCCAATGGAGTAGAATGCCGAGCTAAGTGCAGCATACCCCTTGCTAGAGTGAAATAATGGGGGAGGGTGTTACTCAAGATGACCCTGCAGCAGTGCCCACCATTGCAATGACTCTCCAGTTCCTGTTGGGCACCATCAAATATGTCCTCTTTGTAGATCACCATCTGACTGCATAAAGCACAGAACCATGTACATTGGAATTGTACATCACCCAATGTCCCACAATGCACAACAGCGATTGTGTAAATCTAACACATAACACAAAGTGCTCTGATTATGCACAGCACAAATGACTCTCATGAGGCACATCACTCAGTGCATTGCCAAGTAGTCCCCTAGGGGTGCAACACCCATGGTTCCGATGTACATTCCTAGTGCTCCCATGTAACGTATTACACTGTGCTCCTCCTATGCATATCATGCTGCTGTCTCCTGCTGTACAATAATGGGTGCTCACTTATGCACCTGATTGTGTGCCTCCTGTTCCAGCTGTCCTGTGCTCCACTGATGTATATCAAGATATGCCTCATAGGCTTATGTATCATTCTTGGTTTGCATTCATTGATGTATGTATTTTTTGTCTGTGTGCTTGTATGTCTCTTCATACATGCCAACATTAGTAATTTAGGCTGGTGATTCGCAAGTTATAGGACAAAAAAATTCTAATTTTGTGTCTTCTTAAAACCAATGCAAATTAATGGCAAAGCCGGTGCAGCTACCAGAATAAGGGGCATCAAAGGGCTCTAGCTTGCAGTTGAAAGCTACAAATACAACCGTTTAATAGGGGGTTGGGTTCTTTAGGCAAAATGCAGTGACAATCCTTGCATCATTATGGGTTGATAGGAAAATACAATTCTCCTGATTACGTTTCTCTAAACTCTTTTTACAACTACTCATATTAGGGCAAACATGGTCAATTTGACTTAAAATGTCTGTATAGATAAGTTGTTCTGTGTGCACTTTTTTCTTTCTGTCTGCACTTTGTGTGGATGAGTGCACAAATGTAGTGTGCTTTTCTGGGGGTACTCTATGCAAATATTTGTCTATGCTCATTAGGCCTGTCAATATCCACGACCTTTTCAATTTTACTAAAATTATATGTGTGTGTGTAGGTACACTTATATTGGGTTTCAGCCATGGACGCAACTAGACTCAAACTTCGGGGAGGGCTACCATGCCAAGCACGGAGCTTGGAGACATTACGTATCTGGACTGCTTGTGGCAAATAAGGATTTTAAAGCACACTGGCTATGTAACATTGTTTTCAGTATTACACAATCTAATATAACTTTTAGGGGTTTTAGGGTCAAAATTATTAGAACTACTAAATGTGGAATGTATGGTTCTACTTTATGTGTCACTCCATGACAAATGACACATTCCAAACACCCTGGACTTGTCGCATCAACCTAATGGGACTTAAAAACCACACAACTTCGACAGATATTTGAGCATCCTTCCACACAAAGGAAGGTTTGAAAAACTATTAGCAAACAGTAAAGTTTAAGCACACTTCTTTAGTTATTGTTATGACCATGCTTTATTTACCTCCACACATAATTTATGCTTTTTGCGCAAAAGGATGTATGTATAATAACTCTCTTGCCCTCTGATTGGGGATACCTCATGCCAAAGCTCTAAAAGACACATAATTTAGAAAATATATGAATTGGTACTGATATAACTCCAATCAAATATGCTTGGTTTTGAAAGACATGGTAGGTATATAGCCTGAATTGCAACCCATGTTTAGGAAGCTCTGCTGAAATAGTTCGAAAGAAGGATTAACCTGTGCTGCCATCGGTTGTGAAACATGGGTGAAGTCACATCAGCTACTTCTGATATTTTAGTGAATAAATACCAGTGACAGTACAGAACTGACACACAAATGTGAAACATACCCATGAATTCTGGCATGAGCAAATTATAAAATAGTAATATCTTTCATGAAAATATTTAGCAACAGTGTTTAAAGAATAATAGAAGTTGATTTATATAGATAGCATAGTTAGTATATTTCTGTAGATTATTGTCCAAATCAAATGGAGATTGAATAAGACTTATCTGGGAGAATGTTCAGTAGTTGCATGACAAAGTTATTACGGAAAAAAGTGTGAATAATGAAAGTGGGGACTAACAGGACAATTGCCTAAATCAGAACAATTAAGAAAAGGTTTTGGGCAAAGAGGAGTAATTTTAGTGAAAAAAAAAATACTGGTAGTAGACAAGTTGGTATTTACTATGTGTGGTAGGTGGTTAATTGGGTACAATAACTAGGCAATGCAAATCTAACCACACCCTCATTTTATTTTCAGAGATATAATGCCATCTTATGTGACCAGGAAGCAATTACTCCAGAAAATACCTAAACTTAGTATTACGTATTCTAAGCACTTTGTAGTAATATGTCACCTATTTTTATGACAGTGTGTGTGCTTCAGAATTCTATGCTATGTGCACACGACAAACAATGCCCAAGTGAGCGTGACAGCTTTTCAAGCATTTACTGTTGTTTCTAGTCTGGATACTGCTATGAAGCAGGCTTACCGGTGCTGTCAGTTTCTGGATAGTCTTTGCTCTACTCATTAGGAACTGCTGTTGCCACTGGGTGTGGAAGCATTTTCGAGGTGCACACCCACTAGTTGGTATTAGAATTGAAAAAGGACAAAAGTTTTGTGAAAATTAAAGGAAAGGTTCTAAAGCATACAAGTAAATTGAGGAAGGACTGCGTGTAGACTGGTATTGAGTATGATTATAAAACAAATGTTCATGTTTTTATTTATTATCAAATAATAATTAAAAATGTATTTATTTATTTTAAATCCTGTTTAATACTTTTGCTGCTTTAAATAAATGGATGTTCCGTCAATAGCAACTCCACCACCAGCTTTATCACAACCAGGAGATCCACCTATTGAATGGGAGGAGTGGTTAAGCAAGTTTGACAATTATCTGGAGGCTTTAGATGGTCAAGGGTTCCGTCCCAGTAGGAAAAAAGCTATATTATTAAATGCTTTAGTAAAAGTGGGGCAACATATTTACAAATACCTACCAGACTTACCAGTTCAAGTGGAAGATGACACTGATGTATATCTTGATTTACGGAAAAAATGAGAGTTGAGATTTACCGAAACTCAAAATGTAGTCATGAAGCGACATTTGTTTTACACTCTGCCTCAAAAAGAAGGATAATCTGTTGATAATTTTATTTCAAGTTTGAGAGGACTGTCAGTGAAGTGTCAATTTTGGCAAATGGCTGATAAGATAAAAGAGATCAACTAATTGTTCAATGTAGGAGTAAGAAGATGCAAGAGCAGTTGAGAGCAGCGAAGAATCCCATGTTGAAAGATGCTACTGAGATAGCGAAAATAGTGGAAGAATCAGAATATTGTATGAAGGTGATGGACAAAAGAGAAGCAAAAGAAGAGGTGGCAGCAGTAGGCAAACGCTGTGACGCATTCAGTATGCCAAAGGCAAAGAGCGTCAATAATAAAATGGCAAAGGAGACAATGAACAAATTTATAAATAAACGTTGTGTGAGATGTGGAAGTTACAACCATACTACTGAGGCAAAATATAGTTTTGCAATTGGGAAGTAGTACAGAAAATGCGGAATGAAAGGACACTTTGCCAGGATGTGTCATAATTCAAGTAAAGGGAAGGCAGCCATGTTGTCAGAAGAAGATATAGAGGACAATCTGCAGGAGGAAATTTAAAGGATTCTGTAAATTGAGGATGACAAAATGATTAAGGAAAGGAAGCAAAAACCAAAGGCTGAATGTGTAGTGCGGGGAAGAACTATAGAATTAATGGTGGAGTCTTTGGGCCAGATGTAGCAAAAATAAAAATTGCGACTCGCATTTTGCGAGTTGATGCGACTCGCAAAATGCGAGTCGCAAATTGGAATGTCAGAAAAAAAAGCGATCTGATTTTGCGACTCGCAGCCGCGGACTCGCAACGCTGTGTGCGAGTCCGCAGTTTGCGAGGTCGCTGTTTGCGAGTGTGCAAAAAACGAACTCGCAATTAGCGAGTGGGTGTCGCAAATTGCGATTACCTTCAAAATTGCTTGCAGGTGCAGCAGAACACTCCAGAAAGCATACCAGAACACTCTGGAAACACTTCCTGGCACATGATGATGACATCACAGCCAGGAAGTTAACAAATACACCTGGGAGGAGGCAGGAGATCATAGATAACAGCCAGGACAGATTAATGTGGCACATGGCGTTAATGTGCCACATGACTGGTTGGCATTTTCCTGCCCATGGACAATTTCAACTTGTATATAGTTTCTTCATGACATTAATAAAACAGTTATTTTTGTTCCACTTAACAAATGGTTAATAGGTGAGTATGGTGGGAGTTGACACGTACCGTCCAAAATATTGCGTTGCAATGTGGTCCCGTCTCAGTCTGCCTTGATTAGCTAGACTCCTATCCCCATGATGGCGATGTGGTTGTTCTTCATCATCAGGATCTGGGACTGCAGGGGTGAGAGGTAGCCCACGTCGGGTGGCTATGTTGTGGAGGATGGCGCATGCGACCACAATTGTGAAAGCGGTAATGGGGGTGTATTGGAGGGCGCCTCCACTGCGGTGGAGGCATCTGAATCTTGCCTTCAGCAGTCCGAAGGTGCGCTCGATCAGGTTCCTGGTCCTCTTATGCGCACTGTTGTATTGCCTCTCTGATTCAGTTCTGGGTGTTAAAAACGGAGTCATGATCCAAGGCCTGAGAGCATATGCACTGTCACCTGTTGGGCACAAAAGTACACGGTTAGGAAGTCCAGATTGTCGTGCACAGTGACCTGTGTGTATGTCTGCAAGTGTCTGTGGCTCTACCTAGGAGGTAACCGTCTCCAAATTCCCCACGTTCCAGGCATTGATGTATCCCACTATGCCTAAAAATGTATGAGTCATGGGTACTGCCAGGAAACTTAGCTACGATGTCCGTGATGACATAATGGGCATCACAAACAACCTGTATGTTGAGTGAGTGGGTACACTTCCTGTTGCGGAAAATGTGTTCCAGATTAGCAGGGGGGCATATTTGAATGTGTGTCCCATCTACACACCCTATGACATGAGGAAAGTGGGCAATGCGGTAAAAGTCCAGCTTGGTGCTGTTAATTTCTGCCTCATTCCTTGGTAAGTATATGAAGTGAGATATGTGCGTGACTAAGGCATCTAGGAATGCCCTGAGGAACCTTGACACTGCACTTTGGGATACCCCACCTGCCACGGCAATGACCCCCTGATAGCTCCCTGAGGCCAAGAGGTGCAGTGCGCATAGTACTTGCACATGCGTAGGGATGGCGCAGCCACGCAGAGTCTTGTGTTCTAGCTGTGGTTTCAGTAAATCTATTCATTCTAGAATGGCTGCGCTGCTAAGGCGGTATTTGTCATAGATCTCCTCTTCAGTTTGCTGAAAAAGAGTCTGCCTGGTTCTATATATCTTCTCCTGTCTGTGGCCCCTCCTCCTCCTCTGCTGGGCTGCGTAGACTCTCCTCCTCACTGCTATCAGGTATATCTCCGCCATCTTGAGTAACCCAGATGCCTTCTGGGTCCCCTTTTATACTTTGGTCATGGTTACCACCTGCTCTGAGTTAGTAAATGGGACATGCAAACTGGGCTTTTTGAGACTAGTCGCAATTTGCGAGTTGCAATTGCATATGGGTTGCGACTCGCAAATTGCGACTTGCAATTTGCGGGTCGCAAAATGGGGTCGCACCGGATGCGACTCGCAAACGGGTCCCATCGCTTTTTGCGAGTCGGAAATGGGCTTTTTGCATCCCATTTCCGATTTTGCACTGTCGCAAATTGCGATTCGGCCCGTTTGCGAGTCGCAATCGTTTGCTACATCTGGCCCCAAGTCTTTATATACCATCTCTCCGAAAAGTATATTTATGTCTGAGTGGCCAAAAGTGAGACTGCTCCCTAAAGATATAAACCTGGGAAGCTACCAAGGGGAAAAAATAAATATTATTGGATACATGATTGCAGAGATTGAATTTGGGGGAAGAAGAATGAAAGGTCAAGTTTATGTAGTGAAATCTGCTCCACCAATCTCTAGGAGAATCACAATTTGACATTAAAGCAAGTTCTTGATAACATTTCAAAAGCTGGTTTGACTCTACAAAAAGAGAAATGTGTCTTTCAAACAAGGGAAGTGGAATATTTAGGTCATACTTTATCAGAGGATGGGGTCATACCCAAGAGAGATGTATTGGATGCTATCAAGTTGGCACCACAACTTTCCAATAAAGAGCAGTTAAGGTCTTTCTTGGGTTTAGTAAAATATTGTTCTAAATTTGTACAGAACTTTGCATCCAAAACAGAAGTTTTGAAGAATTTGCTGAGGAAAGGAGTAAGCTTTGTGCGTGGTACATCACAAGAACTTGGCTTTGAATCCATAAAGAAAGAAATATGTGAGGCTGGTATTTTGGTTCCTTTTGATGTGAAAACAGAATCTATAATTACAGCGGATGCCAGCACTTCTGGGGTTGGTGCAGTTTTATCACAACGTTATGGAACCAGTGAGAAAACACTAGTGTTTGCGTCATGCTCTCTAACGTCTACTGAACTGAATTATTGTGTGATAGAAAAAGAGGCGTTGGCAGCAGCATGGGGGATGGAACACTTTAGGACAATTGTTTGGGGAGGTCAATTTAAGTTACAAACTGATCGTAAGCCGCTAGTCAAAGTTTTGTTGCCAGGGGGAGCTGGTAAGAGTTAAGCCAGGTTAGCCCGATTAGTGGCCAGGTCTCAGGAGTATAATTGCAGTATAGAATATATACCAGGATGGAGGAATGTACAAGCTGATTGTCTCTCATGTTTACCTCAGGATTAGAAAACTGTAGACGAAGAAACAGTAATTGTTGTGTGTGTTGGAGATGCTGTGCAGTGGTCATCCGGGCCAATAACCAAGGATGAATGGTGTGAGGCCATGGAGCGTTACAATGTGGTGAGTGACATGGTAAAGTTGATGACATGTGGAGGACGAAGAGAAAGCACATTACCGGAGGCTGTAAGGGCATATAGGTGGTCATTATGACCTTAGCGATCTTCTGACTGCTAGTGTTAATGTAGCGAACAGGCTGGCAGTAATGACCACCAAATTATGACCATGGTGGTGTTCCCTCCCATAGACAGCATTTGTACCACCCCAAACGCCAGTGCATTAATACCACCGACCACGGCAGTAGCCACCTACAGGCAGGCAGAAGACAAGGATATGTCCACCATATTATGACATAGTGCACTGCGAGGATTTCCAGGACGTAAGCAATCCACCAAAACCCTGGCGGAAACAAATCATATTAAAGGAGACACTCACCTTCAGGGACACAGAGGACTCAGCGGCCGCCTGAACTGAAAGTCTTCCCAATGCTGTGCCACACCATGTCTGTCCTGGAGCACCAACGCCTACAAAGACGTTGACGGTGAGTACAGCCGCCTACCACACAAAGGAGGGAGGGAGGAGAGAGTGACACACACACACACACACACCCAGAACCAGCTGCAGAGTAAATCGCGAGTAACAGGACCCAGGAGCAAATAAAGCCAGGACACATACCTTTGTTCCAACCACTGAAATCATGTTGGATGAAAAGCCCAAATCCAAAATACATACACAACTGCATATTTACATGCAGGCCCAAAGGCCAGTTCAAAGTCTCTAATGCCCACAGGGCAAAGTCCAAGCCCCAACTTGACTCCTGACAACATCAGAACTCCACTGTTCTGGGGCATCATGTTGGAAATGGGCAGACACCTCAGGGGGCAGAGAGGGAGGGGGTGCTTCTCATCTGGAGGGGACTCCTTGCCCACTGGTTCTGGGGGGGGGCTTCTTGCCCACTGGTTGTGGAGGGGGCTTCCTGCCCACTGTCTCTGGAGGAAGCTTCCTGCCCACTGTCTCTGGAGGGGACTCCTTGCCCACTGGTTCTGGAGGGGGCTTCCTGCTCACTGTCTCTGGAGGGGGGGCTCCTTGCCCACTGGTTCTGGGAGGGGGGCTTCCTGCCCACTGTCTCTGGAAGGGGCTCCTTGCCCTCTGGTCAATGAAGGGGCTCCTTGCCCTCTGGTGATGGAGGGGGCTCCTTGCCCACTGGGCCTGGAGGGGGCTCCTTGGCCTCTGGTTTGGGATGGGGCTCCTTGGCCTTAGTCTTGGGAGGGGCCCCCTTAGCCTTAGTCTTGAGAGAGGCCTCCTTGGCCTTTGTTTTGGGGGGGGGGTTTCTTGCCCCCAGGATTGGAGGTGGCTCCATGGTCCTGATTGTCTATTTGGGAGGGGGCGGCGCTTTAGCCGTCTGTTTTGGGGGCGGAGGAGTGTGCTTGGTGCGAGGGGCCGCGCCGCACTCATGTGCCCCTTAGTGGCAGCAGAAGTCTTTGGGGGTGGAAGAGGGCTACTGTGGGTGCTTGAGGTACTTGGTTGGGGGGTTGGGACCTTCATCTTACAGGAAGGACGGGGAGGAGGAGGGAAGAGGTTAGGGCGGGCAAGGAAAAGCTTCTTAGGGTGAATGGGGCGGGATGAGGGAGGAGGGATGGGAGTGGAGCTAGAGGGAGTGGTTATAGGAGGATGAGGTGTGCTGGACTTGGGTGCAGGTGCATGGACATTGTGCATATGTGAGGTGGATGGCTGTTGGCAGTCTGAGTGCAAGCATTTGTGTGTCTTTGGAGGGGGCAGACAGGGTGGGGGAGGTAAAACAGGATGAGTGGATGGATATTGTGGTGGTGTCTGCAAGTGAGATGGGTGTGCTGCATGAGGTCGTGGTGGTGACTGCGGTGTGCATATCTGTGGGTCTGGTGATTATGGGCAAGGGTGTGCAGGTGGCAGGATCAGGGACTGGTGATGCACTGCATGCAGGTGTGAGTGCAGATGTGACTGTGAGGGAGGAGGAGGAGGGGGAGACAGTGGAGGCAGTGGATGATTTCGTGTGTACATCTGTGTGTTGGCTGTGTGAGTGCTTGTGGACTGAAGTGTGCTGGCTGTGTTTGTGCGAGTCTTGTCTGATGTTTTGTGTGCATGCTTGTCTAAATGTGTGCATGGGATGGGGTGGGTGAGCAGACTGGGACTGGGAAGTGGTAGTTGGAGGGGAGACGGAATAAACAGGGTCACTGGCGGCCGTCAGTGAAGAGGCCAGAGCCTGAAACTATCCCTGAAGGGCCACCAAGCCACTGTGAGTGCCCTCCAGGAAGGCACCTCATTGCTGCATCTGGGATGCCAGCCCCTGGATGGCATTCACTATGGTTGACTGCCCTACAGAGATGGATCTCAGGAGGTCAATAGCCTCCTCACTGAGGGCAGCAGGGCTGACTGGGGCTAGGGCTTGAGGTGCCTGGGGGAAATGAGAGGCCCACCCTCCTGGGTAAGCGGGCATGTGCAACTCAGTGGGGGGCAACTGGGAGGGCGGTGCTGGTACAGAGGTGGCGGTAGAACCTGTAGCTGGAGTGGTCCCTGAGGGGTCTGCCACCACCAGGGAGCTCCCATCAGAGGAGGACTCAGAGTCAGTGGTATCAGCTCCTGTCCCCGCCATAGTGCTCTCCTTGCACTCTGTCCCACTGGTCCCCTCGGCATCGATGGACTCTCCCTCCTGGGTCCCGTGGGCAGAAACTCCCTCACTCGCCAGTGACCCTGCTCCTTTGCCAGATGATGCTAATGCACACATTGACAGGATGAGGGGGAGGGAAGAAAGGGAGCACAGGGTCAATCACAGCACCAACACCACAGATGGCATAGATATCACTGTCACACACTGAGACTGAGAATGGGCAGTATGGACCACACTGGCTAAGTACCACAGCAGGTGGGAGCCAAACACTGCCATCTGCACACCAACTGGGACCAACTAAGCCCTGTCTGTCTGGAAAGCCAGCTACCGAGCAAATCAAAAACATGCAATTCACCCAATAAACCTAAGCTGGACCACACAGCAATGTCTGAGCTGGCATAATGGGGAATTCACTGACTAAAACCCTGCACCCAAATCCCATGCCTGGGAACATAGATGGTTGTCACACACACTGTACTCACCCCCTTGTGGCTGCTATGATGCCCTCAAGCGCCCATCCAGCTCTGGGTAGGGCACTGCCAGTAAGGGGGCCAACAGGGGGGTCAGGCTCCAACAGGCACCATTCCCTCATTGGGAGTCCATCCCCAGCTGGGCCTCCGCGGTCTTCTGGGCCCAGCGTCTCAGGTCCTCCCACCGTTGCCTGCAGTGGGTGCTCCGCCGACTATGGACCCCCAGGGTCCGCACATCCTTGGCGATGGCACGCCACAACCCCTTATTCTGATGGGCGCTGACCTGCAGAGGAAACACAGACAGAGGGACACCATGAACCAGACTGTCCAGCCTTTCACACATATTGCATTTGCCCCACATCAGGCATACACAGGACCGTACCACAGCATTAGCGCTGCTATTAGCTAATCCCCCAAGTTATACACTGCCAGCACACCCACACATCTATATGCAGCCATGTTGCATGCAACGCACCCGAATGTACTCACCAGTTGGTCTGGAGGCCCATACAGCTGACCATACAGGAGCAGGGCCCCATCCACGAGCCTCTCCAGCTACTCCACCGTGAAGGCTGGGGCCCTTTCCCCTGTAGCCCAAGCAATGGCAGCTTCCAGACACAGGTCGCAGCAGCACATGCAGTGGAGATGTAATCCTGTGGAAAGTCAGAAATCAAGTGAAGTGATAGACAGAAAATGGCAGTCACGTCCGCAGCGGTGTACACCATCACCACCGGCGTTGATCATCATTGGTTCCTGCACTCCACAGAGCCCCATGTTAGCCAATGAGGAATAGCACAGCGGTGCAGACCGCCTAACGCAGGCGGAGTGAGGTCATTTCCACCTGTCCCTGCATACAGGACAGGCGGTTGCCATTTTCTAATGCCAGTACACATTTACTGAATTAAATGTGCGTCACTGTTGAATGTACACACCTAGACAATTCCAGTGTCCAACATACAAACATGCTCTGTGTACACTGATGTAGTGTGTCCATAGTTCATGTTGTCATTCCCTTCTCATTTTTGGGTCCCTTAGGTTTTAACCACTGCAGAGGAATAGGAGGAGGAGGCAAACCCCAGTGTACAGACCCCTTGTGGACTTGGCTACACTGGGGGACAGGCACATCATACTGACCTTTCGTCTGGACAGGACAATAATCACAGAGCTGTGTGCGCAATTTGAGCCTGACCTGCTACCTGCTATCCGTTGCACCACAGTAATCGTCACTCTTGTGCAGATCCTATCAGTGCTCCATTTCCTGGCAACAGGCTCATTCCAGGTGAGAGTGGGCTTGGCTGCAGGAATGTCACAGCCAATGTTCTCTAGAGTGCTTGCAAGGGTTTCAGCATCCTTGCTCAAACATGTGCAGTTACATTGCATTCCCCCAAGTACATGATTTACTCACAGTGAAGGTTGGATTCTATGCAATGGGACATATACTACATGTTATTGGGGCCATTGATGGGACCCATATTGCCTTGTTTCCCTCACTACTCCCAGGCCAATGAACAGGTGTACAGGAATAGGAAGAGTTTCCACTCACTCAATATCCAGATGGTGTGCCTTTCTGACCAGTATATCTCCCACGTCACTGCCAAGTACCCTGGATCGGTGCATGTCGCCTTCGTCCTGAGGAATAGCAGCATCCCAAATCTGATGGCACTGTCAGTGTATGCCTTCAGGAGTCATCCCCCATACAATTGTGTATGGCTAATGTTTATCCCTCAATTCTTGCAGGTGACTCTAACTATCCAAACCTGTTGTGGTTCCTGACCCCTGTGAGCAATGCTAGGATAGAGGCTGAGAATCGGTATAATGATGCACATGGGCAAACCAGGCAGATAATAGAATGAACCTTTGGCCTCCTGAAGGCCAGGTTCAGATGCCTCCATCTGACAGGTGAATCCCTGTGCTACTCCCCTGAGAAGGTCTGCCAGATAATTCTAGTATGGTGCATGTTGCACAACCTGGCCCTCAGACGACATGTGCCTTATCTGCAGGAAAAGGAGATTGGAAATGCCCCTGTGGCAGCAGTGGACCCTGAGGATAGTGAGGATGAGGAGGCAGAGGATGAGGATGTGATCAACAAATGTAATACGGCAGTACTTTCAATGGCACACAGGTAAGACAGTGGAAATGAACATTCCTCTGATTATTTGTGTTTTCAGTGGCGGCAGTAGCAGGATGGCAGTCACTTCCTTTGCATCTCAACTGACTGTCACCTATTCCTTATCATTTTGCAGATGTTGGTGTTATTACAACTGCGTACTGATGTGATGACTACAGACAGCTACAGGTCATTATTTGTATGCTATCACAAAGTTCAGGTCAATTGCACAAGATGTAACTGTTAACATATTTGCACATTTTCATCACATAAAGCACTATCACTCAAGTTGTGTTCAAGGGTGTTTATTGTAGTGCAATTTTTTGTAGGAATAGTGCAATGGAATGGGGTGATGGTAGAGGTAAGTCCAGGATATTGGTCAAGTCTGTTTGTACCACAGGTCAGTGTCTAAGGGGCCATAGGAAGGGGAGCAATGGCAGTTCAAAGTGGACAAGGTGACAGAGTGGAACACCAGGGGGACATTCAGGAGGGCCTCATTTCCTGGTGATGGTCTTGGTCAAGGCAAGAGTCACTGGCATCTGTCTTGGTCGCAGGGAAAGTTTGCGGGGTGGTTCACCTTCTGCAGGAGAAGGGGTGCTGGTGTGCTGTGGGTCCTGTGGCAGGGCCTCCTGTCCACTAGATGCAGCAGATGTGGTGGGCTATTCAGTTGACTAGCTAGTGGAAGGGGCACACTGGTGTGCTGTAAATTCCCTCATGATGTTGACCATATCAGCCACCACCCTGCTATGGAGACCATGGTGGTTTTGAGAGCATGCAAATCTTTTCGAATCTCCTGATGGTGTTCCTCCTGCAGCCGCTGGTTCACCTGCATGATGTTAAGAATCTGGCCCATCTTGACCTGGGATTGTTGATAAGCACCCAGGACATTAGTGAGTGCCTCCTGGGCAGTCAGTTCTCTGGACCTGTCCTCCCCTGGCACACAGCTGTCCTCGGAGTGTCCCTGTCCCCCTGTGCCTGTGTCCCCTGAACGGTGTGCCCACTGCCACTGATCCCAGGACCCTGATTGTCTTGACTGTGAGGTATGGACTGGGGTCCCTGTACAGGTGGGCACACTGCTGATTGCTGTGTCTTGTGGACAGAGGTGATGGCTGTTGGGTGAGTGCTGTGGTGTAGGATACTGAGGAGGAGGCTCTGTGGTGGACTGGGATTTGGCTGGGGTGGCTGACTGACCAGTGGTCCCTGATGGGCCAGGAAGTGCATCCAGATCCAGACGTCCTGAGTTACTGTCATCACTGGGGGCATCTTCTGTTGGGGAACTGGATAGTCGTGGCACCTCCTCTCTGCTGCGTTTGGCTCGGGCACCTGTGGGGGATGTTTGTGACATATTGTACATCCCTAGCTTCCCCTTTATCGTTGCTGTTGCCTTGCCACCTTTGTTTGTGTATGGTGATGTGTTGTGGGATGGTTAGTTCTCCATGCTGTGGATGCACTGGTGGTGGGTGTACATGCAGGGCTGGGAGGGCTGTACATGCATTGGTATTGCATGCAGGGCTTGGCATTGGGGTTAGTTAATTGTGTATGTGCACTGTGTGGGATGGAGTGGAGTGATGGGAGTCAGGGTGAGGGGTTGAGATAGCATGCAGGTATGGGGGGGTAATGGGTAGTAAATATTGACTCACCACTGTTAAGTCCTCTGGCAACTCTAGTAAGTCCCTCAGGATGCAGAATTGCCAAGACTTGCTCTTTCCATTCTGTCAGCTGTGGATGGGGGCCACCGCCAGTCCTCTGGATAGCGAGATGGTGCCTTGCTTCCATGGAATGTACCTTCCCCAGTAGGTCGTTCCACCTTTTCCTGATGTCATCCCTTGTTCTTGGATGCTGTCCCACAGCATTCACCCTGTGCACTATTCTCCACCATAGCTCCATCTTCCTTTTAATGGTGATTTGCTGTACCTGTGCTCCAAACAGCTGTGGCTTTACCCTGACTATTTCCTCCACCATTACCCTCAACTCCTCCTCAGTGAAACAGGGGTGCCTTTGTGGGGACATGGGTGTTGTGTGGTGTGTGTTGTGCAGTGGGAGTTGCATAATGTGGTGGGGTGTGTGACGGATGGTTGGGTGTTAGTGGTGTGTGTAGTTGTTGCTGTGATTTGTGTGGCTATCTCTTGGCTAGTTTTCGTGTTCGTAAAGGGTTGTGGGTAATGTGGGTGGGTGTTTTATTGTGCTGTGGGTGGGTGGGTGTGGTGTGTGTATCAGTGTCAGGTATGTGTTTTTGGAATTGCCCAATGTTGTGTTGTTTTGTATTTGGGGCCCATTCTGACCACGCCGGAGTGTACGCCAATGGTTTACTGCAGTTGAATGTCTGCCGTGGTAATTCGTGGGCCATAATGTGGAAGGTATTGTTTTGTTGGCGTGATGGTATGGGTATTCCTACCGACACTTTACCACTTACCTTTGGACCAGCGGATCTATGTTTGTAGCAGTATTTTGTCGGTTTATTGTGTGTCATAATATGGCAGCGGATGTTCTCTGCCACAACGCTATGTAGGAGGCCGTCACCAAGGCGGTTAGCGGTATTTACCGCCAATGTCATAATGACCCCCTATGAGTTGAGTGATCAATTCATGCTTCCTAGGAGCTCTCTTTGGCCTGTCAAACTACCTCTGCCCTTATTTCTAACCATTAAGCTACCATTTAACAAGAAGACACACAAAATATGTCTGCATGCTGATAATATGCTTTTAACGCTTATGGACCGAGTGCGTTCTCTTCCAAACCCTACCTGACCTCTTTTGGTAGCACTAAACAAATTTGGAGACGTGGCTAGACTTGAGATCAATCTCAATTTCTGAACTTATTGTTTCAAATCAAATGGTGGAGACTAAGGGGGTCATTCTGACCTTGGCGGACGGCGGAGGCCGTCCGCCAAGGTACCGCCGTCAGAACACCGCACCGCGGTCGAAAGACCACGGCGGTGATTCTGACATTTGCCCTGTGCTGGCGGGCGGCCGCCAAAAGACCGCCCGCCAGCACAGGGCAAATCAACCTTCCCACTAGGATGCCGGCTCAGAATTGCGCCGGCGGTGTGGGAAGGTGCGACGGGTGCAGTTGCACCCGTCACGTATTTCAGTGTCTGCTGGGCAGACACTGAAATACTTTTTGGGGCCCTCTTACGGGGGCCCCTGCCGTGCCCATGCCATTGGCATGGGCACGGCAGGGGCCCCCAGGGGCCCCGCGGCACCCCCTACCGCCATCCTGTTCATGGCGGGAGAGCCGCCATGAACAGGATGGCGGTAGGGGGTGTCAGAATCCCCATGGCGGCGGAGCGCGCTCCGTCGCCATGGAGGATTCAGACGGGCAGCGGAAAGTCGGCGGTACACCGCCGACTTTCCGTTTCTGGCCGCGGCTGAACCGCCGCGGTCAGAATGCCCAGCGGTGCACCGCCAGCCTGTTGGCGGTGCTACCGCCGACCTCCGCCATGGCGGTAATTACCGCCATGGTCAGAATGACCCCCTATGTGGTCACAGTTGCCGCCGATGTGAGCAGAGAAATCCATCGATTATCTGGGGGTAAAAATCTTCCCCCTCATTGGAAGATATAGACCGTACAGGTACTGCAATTACTGTTAGCCCAAATCAGCAAGTGGCAAAACGTAAATTTATCTTGCCTGGGCTGCATAGCTGGAGTCAAAATGACAGCCCTTCCCAGATTTTTATGTCTTGCCCAATCTGTTCCCCTATGATCGCCATAAGGGATCCCGGGGGGATCTAGAAACTATGATGAAGGCCTTTATCTGGGGGGGATGGGGTGAAAAAGCCAGCATACCTAAATGCATTTGTATTGCCAACAGGCAAAGGGTGTCCTCCTTCTCCAGTTACCTGAATCACATTGGCCTTCTGAGACTCAGTTATGACCAAGACACGTCTGTCCTCTTATCCCTCACCTCTCACTCCTATTATAGCTCACCCAGACTTCATCCCGGGCATGGACAGCACGCAATTTGCTGAAATCCCCAAAAACTGCCTGTAAGCGACTGTGAGATTAGTTTGACATCCAAGGAATCAAAACGTTTGAACAGGACAGAGGTGTTAGTTTTGACTTACTTTGGTAGGCGTACCTCTCCACACTATCAACTGAGTTCCAAGAAATCACCTGCCCTAAATACTTCTGAGTTTGGAAGATTGTCTCGTTATCACATGGCAACCCTAACAACAAGTCGAATCTACCCCAAATGTATAGAAGGTAGACATCCGCGGAGGTGGATATCAGCAGCTTTAGGCTCCTATTGGCTGGTGAGGGCTTCTGAGGCTGGGGGAAGGTGGGTTTGTGGGGGGGGGGGGGGGCTTTTAGTAAAGTTAAGCGCTGTTTTGTGTTTCTGCATAAAGCCCTGTTAAATGTGGACACTGTGATTAATTTGCTCCATTCTTCATACTATTCATGGAAAACACTTGCAGTTGTTCTCACCGGCTTTGTGATGTAGGAGTGTAGCTTTGTCTTAAACAAATAAATTGTGCCATAACCTGCAGTTTTTGGTGCTTTCCAAACTAAAGCTGCGTTTTTCCCTTGGCAACTTTCAGCAGGTTTCCCTTACAGAATTTATCTGTGAAAAAATGCAAGATTGTGGTGCTTGCCGCAAAACTTATAAAACTGAAATGTTGCATAATAGGAGATACTACACATATCAGAATTACATAGGCCAGAATAGGAGTCTTACTCACTGAAAGTCACTTATTGAAAAACTGTACACCAAAGTTAAGGGTAGAACAGTGTATATTACAACAATTGATTAATATATACTGTAAGGATTTTGAAGTGCATCAGTGAAGGTGATTTTGAATAAAAAACACAGAACCCTTATCTAATTCCAAATGGACGCTATTTTTTCCCAGCACATGACATAACTCTATTCATTACATGGGAAAAGTTAAAAGACTTGAAAGGACTTTGATTTTCAAAGCAACATAACTGATGCCTTTTAGTACTTTGGAAACTTAGGGCCAGATGTAGGTAGGTGAAAATTTGCGAGTCGGAAATAGCGATTCAATGTGATTCGCTATTTCCGACTTGCAAAATGAAATCCAAGAAAAATTTGTTTTTTTCGCATATTTGTCGCACCGCAATTTGCGACCTCGATTTTAGCGAGGTCGCAACCGAATCTGTGTCTTCAGGGGTGAGATGTAGCCCACGTCTGGTGGCAATGTTGTGTAGGATTGCGCATGCGGCGACAATCTTGAATGCTGTTTCTGGGGCATACTGGAGTGCACCTCCACTTTTGTGGAGGCACCTGAATCTTGCCTTTAACAATCCAAAGGTCCTCTCAATGACAGTTCTGGTCCGCCGATGGGCACTGTTATAACGCCTCTCGTTCTCATTACCAGGTGTTAGGTACAGGGTAAGTATCCATGGTCTTAGAGCATATGCACTGTCACCTGTTTGACAAAAATAAGCAATGTTAGCAGGTCATGAATGGTTTCCGCAGTGACCTGCATGTAAGGCTTCAGGGTGTAGTCAGCAATCCCACGTTCTAGGCGTTGGTGTATCCCACTGTGCCTGAATATGTATGAGTCATGTGTACTGCCTGGAAATTTAGCTACAATGTCAGTAATGACATTATGGGCGTCACATACCACCTGGATGTTTAATGAGTGGGTACATTTCTTATTGCGGAACACATATTCCAGATTTGCATGAGGGCAGAGTTGTATATGTCTCCCGTCTACACACCCTATTACATGGGGGAAGTTGGCAATTCTGTAGAAGTCCAACTTGGTGCTGTTAATTTCTGCCTCATTCCTGGGTAGGTATATATATATATCTGGACATGTGTGTGTGAGTATGGCATCTAGGAAACATCTGAAGAATTGTGAGAGTGCACTTTGGGATACCCCACCTGCCACAGCAATCACCCTCTGATAGCTACCCGAGGCCAAAAGGTGCTTTGAGCATAGCACTTGCACATGTGTAGGGATGGCGCTGCCGCGCATTGTCTGTTGTTCAAGCTGCGGATTGACTAGTTCAATTAATTCTAAGATTGCAGCACTGCTCAGTCTATATTTGTCATAAATCTCCTCCTCAGTTTGTTGGAATAGTGTCTGCCTGGTTCGGTATATTCTCTCCTGTATCTGCGTCCTCCTCCTCCTCTGCTGGGCAGCGTGGACTCTCCTCCTCCATGCGATCATATATAGTTCAGCCATTTTGAGTAACCCAGATGCCTTCTGGGTCTACTTTTATTCTTTGGTTCTGGTTACCACTTGCTCTGAATCAGTGGTAATCTGGATGTGCAAAATGGGCTTTTTGCGACTAGTCGCAATTTGCGAATGGCTTTTTCATATGGTTTGCGACTCGCAAATTGCGACTTCCTATTTGCGGGTCGCAAAATCAGGTCGCAATTTTTGCGAGTCGGTAATGACTTGCATCGCTATTTGCACTTCGGAAATGGGATTTTTGCATCCCATTTCGGATTTTGCAAGGTCACAAATAGTGAATCGGGTCATTAGCGACTCGCAAAACTTTGCTACATCTGGCCCCTAATGTATACGTGTTGCAGTATGCAGTTAGTTTTTCTTGAAATCTGTTTTTTTCATTTGACAAATCATATAATTTGTATGCTGCCCAGCACTTGCAACAGGATATTTGATAGGTTTGCAGGGCTGGAAATATGCTGTAGTCTTACCCATTGTATCAGTCCTTGAAGGATGAAAAGCAGTGATGTCCCTGTTGAAATTAGAGCTGGAGTTTAAATCCCTGTAAAAGACACATATGCCATACAGACACATATTTCTGCTTGTTTTGGAATTGCATTTATATATATATAGTTCTCAAACTCATTACATCAGAATACTATATTTATTTTTCCACTTATGTAGTTCTACACATTAAAAGTGGTTAACTTGCAACTAAAATATAAAACAAACTGCTTCTGATATTTAATATCATGCACTGGTATGAGTTCAGTCCTTTTGTCTTTGAAGCCATGATCTGTCAGATACACCACTGTCTCTGTGTTTTATTACTCCTGTGATGGGGCTTAATGTCCCGCTGTAAATGTGCTTAGGAGGCAAGCAGAAGACTTTAGAGTGACTGACCTGACCAGTTCAATCTAGCAGCCCCAGCCCAGAGGCCCCAGCCCAGCCACCACAACTGATGGGGGTGGCTAAAGCCCTTTCAGCCCTATGAGCTTTGTGCGCCAGGTTTCAGCCACAACTCTTCATTCATTGGTATGTTGTTGTCAGTCACATTTTTCTTCCACCTACTATAACTTGGGGCAGCCCTCTTCAGTCATTGGCTAATCTCGTTGTGAGCTAAGCTGATCCTACATGCCAACATTTTAGAAGAGGAAAGTGGGAGGTTTAAAACAAATAATCTGGATAATGTATCTCCCCAGTTAACTTCTATTGAAACAAAGGCAATATCAGGTGAGAGATGTTTTTGACTTAACCCCTCGGGTTGTGGAATCCCATTTTACAGTTCTTAGGGATGCTATGCCTAGTGGCCCCTGTGATACACAATGACAATCTCTGCACAGGCCTAGCATTAAGTAAAGAGGCCTACAAATGTAATTCGCTACTGCTAGGAACGCATTATGTTGCAAGGCTTGCCCTCTGAACAGCCATCATGAAACATCATCGTCATTGCATGCTAGCTGAAGCAATCTCCCTTCTGGAAAGTACCAGTCTGAGTACATGATGTTCTCAAGTTCAGTCACAAGATGGACCATGTGATATTAGGCACGTAGGCCACCTTGTGTAAAATCCTTTTCTATGCTTTTTGTTACTATATATGGTATGATAGGAAAAACGACCTCAGCCATAATGGAGAAGTAGTCATACGTCAAAGCCAAAGAACCAATAAGACGTTGAATTATGTTTGTGGTTTAATACTATAAAAGATCGTGTATTACTTCCTTGTATTAGGCTGCTCGAGTGTACACTAGTACAGAGCATCCTCCATGTACATGTCTTTCTATTCTATCCCTAATAAATTCATTATGTTTATCTAGAAGAGCTGGCTAACGGTCGTTTGTATCCTGAATGGGTGCTGAATAATTGGGCTTCTACAGGGTGCCCAGGACGAGGTGCTCTCGTCCCCGCCAGTGGTGCTCACGAGCCAGGGACGTAACCACCTCGTCCTGGTAGAGGTCCTCGGGGGAAGTGCTAGCACTCCGACCGAGGGCCTCTCACCCCCCCTCCCATAGGCATGGGTGGAAGGAGGATAACTTCCCCTTGCACCCCCACACCCACCCTGTGACGTCTGATGACGTCAGAGCTCGATTGTGCACTGACCTCATCAGAGGCTGCCCGCACTGCGCTGGAAGCTCAGCTTCCAGCGCGAATCGGAAGAGAAACGCTTTGCATTTCTCTTCCGATCATGGGCTGGGGGCGGGCAGAGGCATGAAAGGAAAGGAAAGGCCTTTCCTTATCTTTGATGTCTCTCTGAGCATTTCTGCAGCCCGATCGTGAAGCGATCGTGCTGCAGAAATGCCCACTAGATACCAGGGAGTTTTTTTCCCAATAAAGGGGAGCTACTTCTTTGGCAAGGGTCACTCCCTTAGGGGGCACTTTTTAAAGCCTTTTCTGCTCCCCCTGGGGGCAGATCGGCCTATTGTAATTAGGTCAATCTGCCCCCGGGGGAAGCAGAAACCTCTAGACGCCAGGGGTAATTTTTTTTTTTTACATGTTTGGAGTGACCCCTTGGGCGAGTATCGCTCCCATGGGAGGGGCAAATTGTTTTTAGGCCATTTCTGCCCCCCTTGGGGGCTAATCAGCCTATTTTTATTAAGCCAATCCGCCCCAAAGGGTTGCAGAAACCACCAGACACTAGGGATTTTTTGTTTACAAAAACAATTTCACGCAAGAGGAGTGACCCCTTAGGCAAGGTTCGCTCCCCTGGGGGGCAAATTTATTTTAGGCCATTTCTTCCCCCCTTGGGGGCAGATCGGCCTATTTTGATTAGGCTGATCTGTCCCCAAGGGGGGCAGAAACCACTAGGCACCAGGGAATTTCTTATTTTTTACAGATGGGGAGCCACCCTTTAAGCAAGGGTTGCTCCCCTGGGGGGCAAATTTATTTTAGGCCCTTTGTAAGGCCCATCTGCCCCCCCTCTCCCCTGGGGGACAGAAAGCTCACAACAGACAAGGAAAGATTTTTTTTCAAAAAAAGAGGGTGGGGTTATGGCCATACCCCCACCACAAATAAATGGGGCCAAAGTTGTTCTGCCCACCGGTGGGAAGATTGGGCAATTACCCCCGATCCACTCCCTAGGGGACAGAAAGCCTACTAGATGCCAGGGAATTTTTTTAAAAAAAGTGGTGTGGTGGATACCACCCAGTATGGGCAGGATTATGCCCCCACCCCAACTGAAAGGGGTAACAGACTTTCAGCTCTCTCCCCTCACACTAAAACATCTTATCCCATGGCAAGCAAGAGGTCATTTGATTATTTTGAGTTTTGGTTTTACATTTGAGCCATGAGAGCTCGTCTAACTTTCAAAATTGTTCCACTTGGAATGGTAAGGCTGCACTTTTTGGGCTTTGGGACGCTGCCATGTAGAAAAATCTACCCAACCTAGACACATCTGAAAACTAAACATCTGGGTGAGTCCAGGATCTGCAAACCTCCAACTTTGCTTGAAATCACACATTTTTCCCACATTTTGTGATGGAACTTTCCGAAATCTACAGGAATCCACAAAATTCCTATCACCCAGCATTGTCGCATCTATACAGATAAACATTCTGCCACACTTGTCTGCCTAAAAACGTTTTTTTTTCAAACTGCCCTTTTGGACCCGCTTTGGTTCCCCCTCATTTTCGACATGTTTTTAGCTCTTCCTTGTCACAGGCAGTTGGCCCACCTACACAAGTCAGTTATCATTTTTACTGGGAGACTCCTGGGAACGTTGGGTGGTAGGAAATTTGTGCCGGTGTGGTGATCCCATGCAGAAATTTGGGAAAATTTATATTTTTAAGCTAAATTTGAGGTTTGCTGAGGATTTGGGGTAAGAAAACACTGGGGGATCCACGCAAGTCACACCTCCCTGGACTCCCTTGTGTGTTTAGTTTTCAGAAATGTTTGTGTTTGGTAGGTTTCCCTAGATGGCTGCTGAGCCCAGGACCCAAAACACGGGTGCCCCCCCACAAAAACAGGTAGTTTTGTATGTGATAATTTTGATGTGTCCACATAGTGTTTTGGGGCATTTCCTGTTGCGGGTGTTAGGCCTACCCACACCAGTGAGGTACCATTTTTATTGGGAGACCTGGGGGAACGCTGGGTAGAAGGAAGTTTGTAGCTCCCCCCAGATTCCAGAACTTTCTAGCACTGAAATATGAGGAAAAGGTGGGTTTTTTCCCAAATTTTGAGGTTTGCTAAGGATTCTGGGTAACAGACCCTGGTGAGAACGCGACAAGTTACTCTAGGTGTCTAATTTTCAGAAATGTCCAGGTTTGCTAGGTTTTCCTAGGTACCGGCTGAGCTAGAGGCCAAAATCCACAGCTAGGCACTTTGCAAAAAACAGGTCTGTTTTCTTTGGGAAAATGTGATGTGTCCATGTTGTGTTTTGGGGCATTTCCTGTCGCGGGCACTAGGCCTACCCACATAAGTGAGGTACCATTTTTATCAGGAGACTTGGGGGAATGCTGGGTGGAAGGAAATGTGTGGCTCCTTTCAGATTCCAGAACTTTCGATCACTGAAATGTGAGGAAAATGTGTTTTTTTGCCACATTTTGAGGTTTGCAAAGGATTCTGGGTAACAGGACCTGGTGAGAGCCCCCACAAGTCACCCCATCCTGTGTTCCCCCAGGTGTTTAGTTTAAAAAAATGCACAGGTTTGGTAGGTTTCCCTAGGTGGCCGCTGAGCTAGAGGCCAAAATCCACAGCTAGGCACTTTCCAAAAAACACATCAGATTTCAATGTTAAAATGTGATTTGTCCATGTTGTGTTTCCTATCGCAGGCATTAAGCCTACCCACGCAAGTGAGGTACCATTTTCATCAGGAGACTTGGGGTAACACTGAATAGAAGAACAAGTGTTATTGCCGCTAGTCTTTTCTCTGCATTTTTAACTTCCAGATGTGAGACAGTGTGTAAAAAAGACGTCCAGCAGACGTAACGATATATTGCTTTCAATAGTCTGCCATAGATGGAAAAAGTTATAGAAGAAAATGTGGACACAAATGGCTCTTTTTTCACCTCAATTTCAATATTTTTTTTATTTTAGCTGTACCTTTCTGTAGGAAAACCATGAAGGATTCCACAAATGAGCCCTTGCTGAATTCAGAATTTTGTCTACTTTTCAGGCATGTTTAGCTGTTCAGGATCCAGCATCGGTCTCACACCCATTTCTGTCACTAACTGGAAGGAGGCTAAAAGCACAAAAAATAGTAAAAATGGGGTATGTCCCAGTAAAATGTTAAAATTGTGTTGAAAAATGTGGTTTTCTGATTCAAGTCTGCCTGTTCCTGAAAGGTGGGAAGATGGTGATTTTAGCACCGCAAACCCTTTGTTGATGCCTTTCTCAGGGAAAAAACACAAGCCTTCTTTTGCAGTCCTTTTTTCCTATTTTTAAAAAAAATATTGCTGTATTGTGGTAATTTCTTGGTCTCCTCCAGGGGAACCCAGAAACTATGGGTACCTCTAGAAACCCTAGGATGTTGAAAAAAAGGAAGCAAATATGGCCTGGGTAGCATATGTGGGTAAAAAGTTATGAAAGCTGAAGCACGAGCTGATCCAAATAGCAAAAAAAAGGCCTGGCACCTGAGGAGGAAAAGGCCTGGCAGCGAAGGGATTTCAATCAATCAATCAATTAAAAATCTGGAGTCTCCCACCTGCATTGGGTGTATTGGCATGTGTGCATTCAGTTCTTTCACAAGAAACACAGCCACCCTCTAACTAGTTCCCTTGAGTGCCATGACTACAATGGCAATGTATTCTTTTTGATGCCATAAATATATATATATTATTTGACCAACTTTTTCTCACTGTCGGTGAATGCCCTGCATTCCACCAACAATAAAGTAGCATAAAATTCTTGCGAAAAAGAACACTGACAAAACTGAAAGAATGCTAGCCAATGCAAGACCTATTGCCTTTGACAATACTTGTTTTACTTGGAAGAGCTAACGTAGAGTTGTCTGGTTCCCCAGTTCCTCGCGTAACTAATTCAATCCAGTTTTTGGCATATTGAGATTTGCGTCCATTTTTTTAGCCCAAAAATAAAACAGGACTACAAATCCGTGTTTTAAAAGAAAATACACGAACTAGCTGAAAACTGACGCATGAAAATTGGAAACAAAATTGATAACCTGGCTTACTTATATGCTTTCAAAGGGCTCCGGATTGGTTATCGTGTGCAAATGAAATATAAAAGAGACCTAATACGAGCAAGGTTTTGCAGCCATAAAGTATAACTTTCTAACGCGGTAAGGAAAGCATGTTTGCTAGGGAGAACACCAGATCTCGCGAGGTTAGCCTTCCATGCCGGCTTCTAGTTGCATGGCAACTTCCAGCGCGTCCTTCCCAGGCCTCATCCCCGGACTAGCGCACAGAGTACCCAGCTTGAGAAAGTGAAAGGAAGGAAGGCGACATGAGTTACGGGGGTGGCCTATCTGGGTCTTGTCGCGTATCCCGCGAAGCTCGGGAACTTTACGAGCTTAAGCAACGGGCAGCCGAGTTCTACCGAGCAAACGGGGTCCCACAACGGCTGGAGGAGGCGCTGAACACTGTGTACTATCAGCGGCCACCGGACGTGTACGGAAGCCTGGTGAGTCGGCAGAGCAGAGGGTGGAAGGTAGGGGCGGATAGGGAAAGAAATTAGGCGGTGGTGTTGGTCAGTCTGGATGCAAAGTACGTGTAGAGATGGGATGGAAACATTGACGTTAGTAGCTTTTGATCCGTTTGAGTTAGGAACAAATGATTTTTGTTAAAATCCGTAATTGATGCAGCAGATGATGGAATATGTGGAAAAAACAGCAAATCATTAATTTTGCAAAAGAAAACGTCACAGCCTCAGAATAGCATAATTCCAGTGGCCATGGTAATAAGGAATGGAATACCTTATAGAACAGTTCAAGGGGAGGTATAGACGTAGCATGGACAAAGAGAGTTAAATAAGTAATTGGAAGGATCACAAAAATGGCAAATGCGGTGGACAGAGGTGTCAGGAAGAAGGAACAAAACACTTTGACGATTAGAGAGGGAAAGAGGAATGCCATATGAGTGATGGGACAAGTTGGGCATACTAATAATAGGCTCAAATTGGAGTTGCAGCTACTCAAAGCATGCAGCCAAGTTTACAGGAAGGAGGAAGGGGAGAGACGGAGTTAGATAGGGTAACCACCTGTCTCCATGTCATTAGAGGCGGTGTTTCCACTCCAGAACTTGTGTCTGATAACATAATGTGTTGTGGGTGTTCTCTGGTTTTGCATTGAACCAATTAGACTAACGCACCTGAAAGCACTGGTTTGTAGGTGAAATGTTCTGGACAGGAAAGAATGTCAGTGATGACCTGGCTTCAGAAGGTCACCCTTGAGAGGGATGAAATAAGATTAAATGGGGAAAGACACAGTGGGACAGTGATAGGGCCTGAATGTCCCTTGGCCTTCATGCCTGAACTGCATATGTGGTGCTGTGGGGTGGTATTGATTCCTGAGTACCACCACACTAACATTCCTGAGAAATCTGTGACCGCTCGCCCTCAGTACCACTGACAGTCAAGTGCAAAAGGGTTGTACTCGGCCCATTTCGCGGAGCCCTAGTAAGACCAGCTCATGGACAGCAGTGGATAAGGCCTCGACCCCAACAGCTGTGGCTCAGTCCCTGCCTGTCCCAAGGCTTCCTAAACGAGGTCTGAGACAGGGGAACATGAGTGTTGGAGGTAAGAGAGATACAAGGGATTTCCAAGAGAGGTCAGACTAGGCACTGAGGAGTAATTTTGTAACCACAGGACGGTTTGGAGAGTGACAGGAGAAACACTAGAGAATTTATAAGAAAAATACAAAGTCTCAAACGTTAGAAGTACAAGTAAATAATGAGGATGAAAGTGTGATACTAGAGGAAAAAGATGGGTAATGAGGAGAAATGGAAAATAGGAGGCCAAATGAGCCCTATGAAGGGCAAAGGATCTCTCCTAGACCTTCCTTTAGTGGTCTCCACCATTCTCTTTATTCTGAATATGCTAGCTGTTCCCTTCCATTATCCTCCCTCTAACTCATGGGTCTCCAGCCTTTTCTAAAACAAGAGCTACCTGTGACCGGTGAAAATAGCCCAGAGCTACATATGACTTTGGGAATTGTTTCAGTAGCAACTACCGTAAAGGCAATTACAAAAATGACCTCATCTTGTAGGACTACTATTATCACAACTGCATACATTGCTTTTAACTTTTATGTTTCCAAAAGTATTTAAGATTTTTTTTGTGTTCAGGAGGTAAAAATTTGGGGTGTTGCAGGTTCTGATTGTGTTTTTTGATTTTTACCTTTTACTTTGTGGCGATATCCGACCTAATATCCTGCGTTGTTATGCGGTCCGGGGTGGGTGATTTGGCCATTTTGGCGGTGATATTATAGAATTTCTATCTAAGATATTTTTTGCGTTCAGGGTGGGAATATTGGGGGTTTTGTGGGTTTTGATTGTATTTTTTGTCTTTTACCTCTTACATTGTGGTGTTACCTGACCTTCTGCCCTATGTTGTTTTGTGCTCGGGTGGATGATTCAACTATTTTGGTGGCGCCATTAAACAATCTCTATCTTCGTGCTACGCTCTAGTCTTTATGTCGATGCCTCTCTGCATCTGGCCTATTTCCTACATAAATGGATACGAAGAGTTGCCAAAAGCTAGCCTGTGTGTTTCGGAACTGGTCCAAGGGCCAGGGTTCCTGGTTCTCATTCCACAATCTGGCTCGGTTGCACTGCTTTTCAACTGCTGCTCAACTGCTGCATTGTTGCATCCTTGTTTTTGGCCTATGTTATGCCCATGGCACCATCCCGGAATCATGGACAGGTAGTATAATAATCCCTTTACATAAAAAGGGAGCTAGATCAATCCCATCAAATTATAGACAAATTGCCTTATTATACGCTACAGGAAAGATATTTGCGAAAAGTATCCTCCTACAATTGACGGATTGGGTGGAGGAAAATGGTATCTTACCAGTGGAACAGGCAGGCTTTAGAAGAGCCCATAATACCTTAGACAATATCTTGATTATGCAAACCATAACTGATAAGTACGTCCAGACTAGGGGAGGTATATTGTATGCAGCATTTATCGATTACTCCACAGCATTTGACAGAGTGGATAGGGGAACACTGTAGAAAAAACTCAAAAATCTAGGAGTCCCATCTGGCCTCCTGCAATTGGTGATGGCCCTTTACTCATCAACCTGGTGTAAAATCTTAATGGGCGGAGAACAAGGACTATCTTCAAAGGTATTGACAAAAAATGGCTTAAAACAAGGTTGCATACTGGCCCCAATACTTTTCTCCCTTTATATGCATGACCTACCTTTAAGTCTCAGGAACTCCTCCGGCGATGCCCTTGTGGTGGGGGGCCGGCCATTTGTGTGCCTGATGTATGCGGCTGATATAGTGTACGACCTTACCCCAAAAGGCCTAAACCATCATTTGGCCGCTCTGAAAAGTTATTCATAGATGCACTACCTGAAAATGAATACAGCTAAGTCTCAGGTGGTCTGTTTCTCCTGGAAGATCTGTAGCTGAAAAGTCTTGTTTCCCTGGGTAATAGGTCAACATGAACTGGAACAGCAAACAGCATACCAGTTTTTAGGCAAGATCTTTTCGGCTTCAATAAAAGATTCTGATCACATATGTCAGAATACCAACAAGGCCCTGTCACTAGTCCAAGGCCTGTCGGCCTTTTATAAGGCAAATGGTAAGTGCCATTTTGCCCACTTACTATCAGCATACCAGGTTAAGATCCCAGCGACTCTATTATATGCAATAGAGTGTATTGATACAACTAAATGGTATTTTTTGGACAAGACGGAAGGCCGCATTCTGAGACGCATGGTCGCTTGTAATCATGCAGTCTCAGGGGCTGCATTACGCCTTGAATTTGGCATTAGGAACATCTTTGTGCAAGGCCTTGTGGCAGTGATAAGAAAGGTGCACAACCTCATGCACAGTGAAGATTGTACATTGAGAAACTTGGCATATAGTGAGATCCTTAGCAGTCTGAGGGAAAAATCTTCTTTTTTTTTTTTTTTTTTTTTTAGAAATTACATCAAAGCTACTCAACTCCTAGAGCTAGACTTGGAGCTCTGTCCTTCAATTCCCTATGTATCATTAAAAAAAATTCTGAAGGAAGCATCGTGGTCCAAAGGCTTTTCGATGTACATGGAGGTGTGTCGCAAAAGAAGAGGTTTAGAGAAGTTAACTACCTCGGTAACTGTGAAAATGGTGCAACCCTACTTGACCTGGAACTTAAACCATGGGGTGAGGCGATTATGTATGCTGCTTAGACCAAATAGATTGCCATTGAAAGATCTCACCTCACGGTGGGATGGCTCTAATAGCGTTTGTGATCTATGTCTAGGAGGGGTACAGTCTCTTATACATGTCTTATTTGTTTGCCTGGCTTTCGCGGTTCCAAGGAAATTTTGGTTGAAACCCCTTTTTTGCAGCCTAATATTAGATCTCATAGAGAGGCATTGGATTAATGTTACTCCCCCCACAATGAAAGATTTTGTTATAAGATTTTTAAATTCTTTCAATCATTCTGGCAGATATTCTGAATATGGTGTTTTAATTAATGAACTATTGTATTATGTATTTATTTTTTATTGCTTCTTTATGAAATATGTATCTTATTATGGGGAACTTTTATGGTTTTGTATCTGTATTCATGTGGATCTCTTAGGAGTTCCACAACATGATAATAAAATGTGGAAATTTGCATCCCTGTTTCTAAAGAGTCCATGCACAGTGTTCTTCCATCACAATTTTAGAGTCGCTGTCAATGCTGTAAAATTATGTTTGCTACTGAACATATGGTGTGTGGCCATTGAGCTGCCATTCACTGTATTACACCAGGCAAGGGCTATTCAATTTGCCAGCGTGAACTGTAATTCACTTGCTAAACATAATTTGAAAGTGTTTTGTTAGACCTGTCAGTCTTAGGATGGTCTTCTCCCAAACGTTTTGCGTTCTTCCTCCGTCTTTGATGATCTAGTTTTTATTGGCCTTAGGGCTCTGTGCACCTTACCACTGCTAACCTGTGCTAACGTTCATGTGTTCACACCTCAAAACATGGTAACATTGGCATATCCCCCCCAATTGGCATATTTAATTTGCTTATAAAAGTCCCTAGTAAGATGGAACTACGTGTACTCAGGGCCTGTAAATTAAATGCCACTAGCGGGCCTGCAGCACTTATTGTGCCACCCACTGAAGTAGCCTTTTTAAAGATGCCTCAGTTCTGCCATTGCAGCCTGTGTGGCCAGTTTTACACTGCCATTTCGACCAGGCAAAATAAACCTTTTTTCCAGTCCCAAACCACCATTGTCTATAAAAATGTTACCCCTAGGGTAATCCCTGGACAGTCGATAAGGCTGGGTACAATGTATTTAAAAAGTAGTACTTGTAATTTTAAGTTTTACATGTCCTGATGGTGAAAACCTCTTAATTTAGTTTTTCACTACTGCAGGGCCTGCCTCTTCTGTAGGGTAACATTGGAGTTAGCTTGTTACATTTAACCGATTCTGTGCCCAGGACGTAATGGTGACGTCCTGAGGCACAGTGCTGCTGTGCCCAAGACGTAACCATTACGTCCTGGTCACAGAGCCCAGAGGGAGCGCTAGCGCTCCCTCTGTGGGGTTCCCCTCCACCCCCCCAAGTCAGGGATGGAAGGGGAAGCCCTTCCCCTTCCACCCTCCCCCCGTGACGTCAGTGCACCAGCGCGCGCTGAATGTCACAGAGCCTCCCCCATCGCGCTCACGATCGCGTGGGGGAGGCCCGGAGAGGCTTCAAAGGGAAGGAAATGTATTTTCTTCCCTTTGAAGTCTCTCCAAGCGTTTCAAAAGCCGGATTGCTTGCAATCCGGCTTTTGAAACGCCCACTAGACACCAGGGATTTTTCTTTTAAAAAAAAATTGTCATAAGGGAGCGACCCCTTGGGCAAGGGTCGCTCCCAGGGGGGGCATTTTTTGGGAAGGCCTTTTCTGGCCCCCCTGGGGGCAGATCGGCCTATTATTAGGCCAGTCTGCCCCCAGGGGTGGCAGAAAGGGGGGCCCCCAGAGGGTCACCAGGAATTTTTATTTTTCTTTTGTTTTTGTTTTAGGTGTGGGGAGCGACCCATTAGGCAAGAGTCACTCCCCTAGGGGGCAAATTATATTTAGGCCATTTCTGCCCCCCTTGGGGGCAGATTGGCCTATTTTGATGAGGCCAATCTGCCGCCAAGGGGGACAGAAACCACTAGACACCAGGGAGTTTTTCTTTTTTTTACGTGAATTTCACGCAAGGGGAGCGACCCCTTAGGCAAGGGTCGCTCCCCTGGGGGGGGGGGAAATTATTTTAGGCCATTTCTGCCCCCCTGGGGGGTAGATCAGCCTATTTTGATTAGGCTGATCTGCCCCCAAGGGGGGCAGAAACCACTAGGCACCAGGGATTTTTTCTTTTTTTTGTTTTACAGATGGGGAGCGACCCCTTGGACAAGGGTCGCTCCCCTGGAGGGGAAAATTGTATTTAGGCCATTTCTTTTGCTATGCCAATCTGCCCCCAAGGGGGGCAGAAACCACTAGGCACCGGGGATTTTTTTTTTTGGCGCCAATGTCACGCAGCGGGAGCGACCCCATAGGCAAGGGTCGCTCCCGGTGGGGGTTGGGGGGGTTTGGGGGCAAATTTATTTTAGGCCATTTCTGCCCCCCCGGGGGCAGATCGGCCTACTGTTATTAGGCCGATCCGCCCCCAGAAACCTCTAGGCGCCAGGGCAATTTTTTTTTTTTTTTTTTGTTTGTTTGTTTTTTTAGAGATGGGGAGCGACCCATTAGGCAATGGTCGCTCCCCTGGGGGGCAAATTGTATTTAGACCATTTCTGCCCCCCTTGGGGGCAGATTGGCCGATTTTAGGTCAATCTGCCCCCAAGGGGGCAGAAACCACTAGGCACTGGGGATTTTTTTTTTGGCACCAATGTCACGGAGGGGGAGCGACCCCGTCGGCAAGGGTCGCCGCTCCCGGGCGGGGGTTGGTGGGGTGGGGGGTCAAATTTATTTTAGGCCATTTCTGCCCCCCCGGGGACCGGCTGAGGTAGAGGCCAAAATCCACAGGTAGGCACTGTTTTCTATGAAAAAATGTGATGTGTCCACGTTGTGTTTTGGGCCATTTCCTGTCGCGGGCACTAGGCCTACCCACACAAGTGAGGTATCATTTTTATCGGGAGACTTGGGGGAACGCTGGGTGGAAGGAAATTTGTGGCTCCTCTCAGGTTCCAGAACTTTCTGTCACCGAAATGTGAGGAAAACGTGTTTTTGTAGCCAAGTTTTGAGGTTTGCAAAGGATTCTGGGTAACAGAACCTGGTCAGAGCCCCACAAGTCACCCCATCTTGGATTCCCCTAGGTCTCTAGTTTTAAAAAATGCACAGGTTTGGTAGGTGACCCTAGGTGCCGGCTGAGCTAGAGGCCAAAATCTACAGGTAGGCACTTTGCAAAAAACACCTCTGTTTTCTTTAAAAAAATGTGATGTGTCCACGTTGCGTTTTGGGGCGTTTCCTGTCGCGGGGGCTAGGCCTACCCACACAAGTGAGGTATAATTTTTATCGGGAGACTTGGGGGAACATAGATTAACAAAACAAGTGTTATTGCCCCTTGTCTTTCTTGACATTTTTTCCTTCCAAATATAAGAGAGTGTGTAAGAAAGACATCTATTTGAGAAATGCCCTGTAATTCACATGCTAGTACGCTCACCCCGGAATTCAGAGATGTGCAAATAACCACTGCTCCTCAACACCTTATCTTCTGCCCTTTTTGGAAATACAAAGGTTTTCTTGATAGCTATTTTTCACTCTTTATATTTCAGCAAATGAATTGCTGTACACCCGGTATAGAATGAAAATGCACTGCAGGGTGCAGCTCATTTATTGGCTCTGGGTACCTAGGGTTCTTGATGAACCTACAAGCCCTATATATCCCCGCAACCAGAGGAGTCCAGCAGACGTAACGGTACATTGCTTTCGAAAATCTGACATTGCAGGAAAAAGTTACAGAGTAAAACGTAGAGAAAAATGTATGTTTTGTTCACCTCAATTTCAATATGTTTCTTTTTCTGTTGTTATGTTCTGTAGGAAACCCTTGTAGGATCTACACAAATGACCCCTTGCTGAATTCAGAATTTTGTCTACTTTTCAGAAATGTTTAGGTTTCTGGGATCTAGCATTGGTTTCACGCCCATTTCTGTCACTGACTGGAAGGAGGCTGAAAGCACAAAAAATTGTAAAAATGGGGTATGTCCCAGTAAAATGCCAAATTTGTGTTGAAAAATTGGGTATTCTGATTCAAGTCTGCCTGTTCCTGAAAGCTGGTGATTTTAGCACCGCAAACCCTTTGTTGATGCCATTTTCAGGGAGCCTTCTTCTGCAGCCACTTTTTCCAATTTTTTATTTATTTTTAAAAACGAAATTTTCACTGTATTTTGGCTAATTTCTTGGCCTCCTTCAGGGGAACCCACAAAGTCTGGGTACCTCTAGAATCCCTAGGATGTTGGGAAAAAAAGGACGCAAATTTGGCTTGGCTAGCTTATGTGGACAAAAAGTTATGAGGGCCTAAGCGCAAACTGCCCCAAATAGCCAAAAAAAGGCTCGGCACAGGAAGGGGAAAAGGCCTGGCAGCGAAGGGGTTAATAAGCAGTAACATCCAATTGTGAACAGTTTTCCAGTTCATGTTTGGTGTCTTTGGAATTGTAATGAAAAATTCTCTCTTATGGTAAAGTTGAAATTTAAGTTACAATTTAGAAAGAGCAATTTTTCGAAAGTTTGGCATTTTCCTGCCTTAGCCGTTTAGTGGCTTAGCCGTTTAGTGCAGCCTTTCTATGGTTTACATGACTGGGTGTAGTTGACAGTTGGGCTTTGTTTATTTCTCCTAGACAGCCACACACAATGAGGAGCTTTGGTGTGCCTGAGTGGGCCATTACTGGCAGGATGGGGGGGGCGAGGGAGGGTAAACTGTGCACCAACGTACTTGCACTTGAATAGCTGTGATTTGTCTCCACAGAAAGGGCTGCATACCCCTTGTGGTTAGTCTGGAGCCAGTGCAAGGATGGCAGAACACCTGTACACATCGAA
The DNA here is from genome assembly GCF_031143425.1 of Pleurodeles waltl. Taxonomy (NCBI): domain Eukaryota; kingdom Metazoa; phylum Chordata; class Amphibia; order Caudata; family Salamandridae; genus Pleurodeles; species Pleurodeles waltl. The sequence continues at coordinate 738,859,102 of NC_090445.1, read as the reverse complement.
GGGAAACCTCCAGAAGCTTCTCTCAATTCAAAGGAAGAACTGGGTATGAATATTGGACCTCAGACACTAACTCTTAAGTACACTTCTTGATCTGTGAATACTGTGCCAGAAAGAAGGACTACTGAGCTGCTGAAAGGACTGCCATTCTGATGTGCTGCTGCTCTGAAGGACTGCTGCCCTACACCTGTTGAAGCCAGGACCCCAAAGTGACTCCAAGGGCAAGTTGGCTGGCCTCAATGACTAGAGTCTCAGGGACAGATGGCTTTAATAACCTTGAATCCAGCACCTGGACTCTGCCATCTGTGAGTCCTACCCTCCCACGTGGTGCCACCCCAGTCCTGGACCCTTGAAAGGAGCCTGATGGTGCTCTTCTGCCGTCTGTGCACCCAGCAGAACCAATGCATCTACTCTCCTGCGCGGTGACATCCGTAGCAGAACAGACGCATTGCCTCTGCTGCAAGTGTTCTCCTGATGCAAGGAGGCCTCATCAACCTCGCAGCTGCATCAGAACCCCACCTGTGTGAAGCTTTCCCGACACAGGCTCTAGCATCACAAATCTCTTGTTGACTACAGCTTCGAAGACGACGCACATTTTTGCATCACAGCCTCGAAGCTCTTCGGAACCAGTGCCTCACCTCGACTGTGCGACACATTCTCGATGCCTGAATTTGCATCGCCAGCCCTCATCATGCGATCCTCAATGATGACACAGGATCTTGCTTTGCAGCCCCTCGGAACAACGCATCTTCTCAGCTGCGTGATGCATCCTTGGTGTGGGACCTCACAATGCTCTGCATGCTGGATTTAAGGTACTCATGTTCAGCTGGCCTAACTGGGTACCTATAGCTGGTCCGCACTTCATCGCGGTCAGCCTGAAGTTATGAATTTGTCCTGGTCCAGCGGGACCCGATATCCACAGTAAATGCTTTCTGCTTTTTGTCGCTATTTTCACTGAAATTTGTAAAATTGCTTATCACTGCTTCTACTGATTGGAGTTTTGTTATTTTGGTTTCGGTTTATTTATTAAAAATTGCTATATTTTTCTAATATGGTGTGGTATTCTTTTTATGGTGTGTTTTAACTGCGTTACTGTTTGAAGTGTTGCACAAATACTGTAACTATTGCCTCTGAGTTAAGCCTAACGGCTGTGATCCAGGCTACCTGAGGTTTAGCATAGGTTAATTTAGGACTTGCTTGTATTTTCAGCCTGACAAGGACTTTGGTTCCTGCTTGAGTAGGGTTTCATCCCCCTCAGCCAGTATCTAAGCCTGGGCGGAATTCGCTGAATTTCACTCCAAGGAATTCAATAGAGTTACATAAAAACTCTACAATATTTTGTGGCGTTCTGCCAGCTGGTGGAATTCGGGCATGTTGCGCTGCTCCTGCTGCTTTTTAGTGCAGGGAGCTTGTTCCACACTGTAAAATCATCACATACTGCACCATGCGGTCCGCCGGATGGTGCTTCTCTTTCTGTTGCTTGAGTAGATTTCTACTCAAGCAGCAGCTTTTTCAATGTGAACAGTCGCAACCATCAGCGTTAAGAAATCTAGCAGGGAGGCGTTCTAGTGCCTGAATGTCACGCTTGAAGACACAAATTCTCACTTGCCAACCTAAAGTTGGCAGCTGCCCACGAGAAAAAAACTCTGCATTTGGCGCCTGGCGGATTATAGCTGGAACTCCAAGTGAAACGCAGAGTGACAAACCTCCTCCGGCAGATCGGAAGTTTTCGGCCACCTCTACCAGTAGCCCTGTTTCTTACATCTTTAATGATATAGTTTACTACACCTGTGACCATAAGGATAAAATGGGTGGCGAGTTAGCAATTATTTATAAATCTAAGTATACTTGTCTCACTGGGAATCTTTCTGTCCCTGATTGTAAAGCCATTCTTTTTTTGATTAGCATTTCTAACAAGTTTGCGTTCTCTGTCTCCCTTAGATATCATTCCTCTGGACCATCTTTTATGTGGCAATCCGTGTTAGCCGGGGTCTTTCTCTTTTTTTTTCTCCTAAAATATGATAATTTTCCCATCCTGATTGATCGCAACATTCATTTTGATGACCTCAAATGTGCAGCTGCCTCCTATCTTTCTGGAGATTTAAACATGCTTCAGTTACTGCAACTAGTAAGATATTCTATCTATTCCATGGGCCATATTCTAGACCCTATTTTCTCTAACCTGCCATTTCTCTATATTGACCCTTAAATTGCTTTAACATCTACGGATCATTTTACCATTGTGGCTGCAGTATAAGGGTATGCTCGTACTGCACCCTGTAAGGCCCCAGTTACACTACTTAGGTGCTGCTCTAAGCTCAACCCTAGGGCCTTCTACAACCTTCATTTGAACAATGTTCCTGGGTCTGATGGGTTCATTGACAACTGTGTGAAACAAGGTGACTAGTGGGTCACAAAAACATTAGACATACTTCTACTGCACACTATGGCCAGAAAGGGCAAAGTGCACCTACCCACTCAGTGGTTTAATCAGGAGCTTTTAGTACAAAAGAAGAGTTGTAAGTGGTTGGAACATGCCTGGCACAAATATTACAATGTTGAGGATAGGGCTAACTTTAAAGAAGCCTTGAAAATGAGTCACAAGACCTGTTGTGCAGCCTGTGTAGCTTTTTGTGGTGGCAAATTTAGCTGCACCCACAATTCTTCAAAATAACGTTTCCTGATTGTTAGATATCTGATGGATCTGGCTTACCTGACACTATGTCCTTCTTTTTCTCAAGTCAAGTTCAGTAGACTTGCTGACGTCTTCCTTCAGAAGGTAGCTGATATCTATGCCTCCTTTGACAGTGTAGCGGAGGAAGAGATATCCACTGCGCTCTTCTCTAGTATGGAGTTGACACTCTTTCAGTTTCATTGATGATGCAAATTGTGAGTTGCTTTTGGCCACTATTATGTCCGGGTCGCCTTCTGACCCGGCGTTTATGTGGATTTTAAAACTGGAAAATTAAATGATTTCACCAGGTTGGATTAGTCTCTTGAATAGGTCCATCACACAGGCCACTGTCCCTTCATTATGGAAACATGCTGTGATCGTGCCCCTCCTTGGATGTGTTGAACTTTGAAAACTACAGATCGATTTGACTTTTGTCGGCGCTAGCAAAGCTACTTGAAAAGCATATTCGTTCTTAATAAGCTACTCATTTAGAGTACTGTATTCTTCTCATGGCTCTCAGCCAGGCTGCTGTCCGGGCCATAGCACCAAATCCACCCTTTTTTTTGGATCACTGAGAATTTCAGAATGATTCTAGATGCTGGAGGGACTGCTGTCTTTATTTTTTGGGATTTGAGTGCAGCTTTTGATCAGTGGCGGCCCGTCCTTTAGGGTGGAGGGGCCACGCCCCCCCACCTTTTGCCCGTCATGAAGAGTGTCTGTCAGGCAATGTTCAGCTCAGGCAGCCAGGAGCAGAAATGCGCGATTTGCGCACACAACTGGCTGCCTGAGCTGAACATTGCTGGTCTGAGGAGGTCACAGCCCCTATGGGCGTGACCTACTCGGCTCAGCAAAGGTGCCTCGAGGCCCTCCCCTGGGTGACAAGGAAAGCGTCACCAACTGACACTCTCCCTGGGCGCTTCAGGTTTAAGCCCGAAGCGCCCAGGGCGAGTGTCAATCATTGACACTTCGTCACAGAGTAGGGTGGGGTCAGAAGTCTCCCTGACCCCATCCCACTCTGTGATGAGGCTGGGACTGCTGCCTTTCCTCATTGGCTGACCTAAGGTCAGCCAATGAGGGAAGGCAGTGTCCCAACCCTCCTGGGACCTGGAGGCTGAAGGTAAGTGTGTGTGTGTATGTGTGTGATGTTTTAAATTGAATGTTTGGTATGCACGTGTATGTTTGAGTGTTATGAGTGTTGTTAATGGATGTGCGTGTGTGTCTGCGTGTGTGTGAAAGAATGAGTGTGTGCGTTCTTTTAAAATGAATGTTTGGTGCGAGCGTGGATGTTTGAATGGTATGAGTGTTGTTAATGAATGTGTGTGTGTGAAAGAGTGTGTGTGTGTGTGTGTGTGTGTGTGTGTGTGTGTCAAGCCCGCCCCCCTCCCTCCTAAAGCTGCCGGCCGCCACTACTTTTTATACAGTTTCCCATCCTGCGCTTTTCAGGAGACTTGCTGACAGCAGAATTCAGGTTATGTCCCACCAATGATTTAATTTTTTTTTTTTTTTTTTGCAATGTCGCACTTTTCAAGTCATTTTGAAACCTTTTGCTTCTGTATGTCAAAAGCCTTTTGGGGTCTCACAGGGATCCTTCTGAGTCCCGAGCTTTTCTGGCTCTTGGCAGACATCGTGGAGGTTTTTGGTCTCACTCTGCTCTTACATGCTGATGATAGTAACATTTTGTGTTCTCTATCTACCTTGCAGGACAATAGACTTTCCAGTTTTTGGGTCAGACTCTGTTGCTGTGGCTCAATGGATGGGAGAAAACTGCCTTAAATAAAATGGCAATAAAACTGATGTTTTGGTCGTGCGAAGTCAACCACATCTCTGGGGCCCGCAAGTTAGGCCTAAAGAGTTGGAGCCGTCCCCTATTCCGAAACAAGCAGTCAAAGTTCTGGGAATTTGGCTGTACAGCAAGTTTTTGGTGGACCATCAGATTAACGTGCTGTATGCAATTTGTTTTGGCCTCCTTAAATGCCTGAAGAAGGTTCTCTGACTTCTCCCTATTTCGATTCAAAGGATGATTGTTCAAGAACTTATTATCTGTCACCTAGACTATGGAAATCTGATCTATCTGGAAGCCTCTAAGTCCTTACTAAGGAGGCTTTATATCATTCAAAATTCTGCAGCCCACCTCCTTTGTCATGTCTCCCAGCACATTTCAGTTTCCACCCACTTATGAAACCTTCACTGGCTTAATATTGATAAGCGTGTTAAGTTTAAAATACAATGCTTCATTCATAAAGTCATGACAGGCCACCAACATGTGAAAAATCTAGACTTTCTGTATATTCCCAAATGTCTTCTTTGCTTATGTAATTTGAATTTAATGGTGATTCCTTATGTAAAGTTACTAAGACAATAAGGGAGCTCTTTAAAATATTTGGGTCTGGAACTGTGGAACTTGCTGCTCTCCAGGTCAAGACTCTATGTTACCATGCAGAGGTCTCTGAAGCATTTAAAAACATGACTATTTTGATCTGCCTGGTCTAGATTTGTTCTGTTTGTGCTGGTGCAGGGCTGAGACAGCTATATGCTTTAGAAATTCATAAATAGAAATAGTGATGATCCAGTGTATGATGCAAAATTGACTGAGCCTTGTAGGAGGCTGGCCTGGCTTATAGTGGGTACCTAGTGGTACTTACACCTTGTGCCAGGTCCAGTTATCCCTTATTAGTAGATTAGAGGTGTTCTAGTAGCTTAGGCTGATAGAGGTAGCTATAGCAGAGCAGCTTAGGCTGAACTAGCAGCCATGCAAAGCTCCTACTATACCACTTATATCATATAGCACTATATCATAAGAAAACACAATACTCAGAGTTACTTAAAATAAAGGTACTTTATCTTAGTGACAATATGCCAAAAGTACCTCAGAGGATACACTCCCTTAGGAAGTAAGTAAAATACACAAATTGTATGTACACAAACCAAAATCAGGTGAGTAACGGTTAGAAAATTAGTGCAAACAATGTAGAATCACAATAGGATGCAATAGGTTGAAAGAGGCCTAGGGCCAACACAAACCATATACTCCAAAAGTGGAATGTGAACCACGAATGGACCCCAGGCCTAGTGTAGGTTGTAGAGGGTCGCTGGGAGTGTCAGAAAACACCAAGGGTGTCCAAGATACCCCACCCCAAGACCCTGAAAAGTAGGAGTAAAGTTACCCTACTACCCAAGAAAGACAGTAAAGTCGATGTAGGAGATTCTGCAAGGACAACAACTGCCAGCAAAACACTGAAGACGGATTCCTGGACCTGAGGACCTGTAAAGGAAGGTGACCAAGTCCAAGAGTCACGCAAGTGTCCGGGGGGGCAGGAGCCCACTAAACCCCGGATAAAGGTGCAAAAGGGCTACCTCCGGGTGGAAGAAGCTGAAGATTCTGCAACAACAGAAGGTGCCAGGAACTTCTCCTTTGGTCAGAAGATGTCCCACAGCGTGCTGGAGGATGCAGTGTTGTTTCCACGCAGAAAGCTGCAAACGAGCCTTGCTAGCTGCAAGAGTCGCGGTTGAGGATTTTGGGTGTTGCTAAGGCCCAGGAAGGACCAGGAGGTTGCCCCTTGGAGGAGGAGACAGAGGGGGCGCTCAGCAACTCGGAGAGCCCACACAAAAGCAGGCAGCACCCGCAGAAGTACCTGAACAGGCACTTAGAAGATCTGAAGACAGCGGTCGACTCAGAGACACAAAAGAGGGTCCCACGACATCGGAGTCCAACTCAGCGAGTTGGGCAATGCAGGACGGAGTGCTGGGGACCTGGGCTAGGCTGTGCACGAAGGAAGTCTTGCAAAAGTGCACAGAAGCCCGGGCAGCTGCAGTTCACGCAGTACACAGGATTACTGTCCCGCGTGGGGAGGCAAGGACTTACCTCCACCAAATTTGGACAGAAAGGCCACTGGACTGTGGAAGACACTTGGACCCAGCTCCTGTGTTCCAGGCACCATGCTCGTCAGGATGAGAGGGGACCCAGAGGACCAGTGATGCAGAAGTTTGTTGCCTGCTTTAGCAGGGGGAAGATTCAGTCGACCCACTGGAGATTTCTTCTTGGCTTACAGTGCAGGGTGAAGGCAGACAGCCCTCAGAGCATGCACCACCAGGAAACGGTGGAGAAAGCCAGCAGGATGAGGCGCTACAATGTTGCTGGTAGTCTTCTTGCTACTTTGTTGCGGTTATGCAGGCGTCCTGGAGCAGTCAGTGGTCGATCCTTGGCAGAAGTCGAAGAGGGAAGTGCAGAGGAACTCTGGTGAGCTCTTGCATTCGTTATCTGAGAAATAGCCCACCAAAGAGACCCTAAATAGCCCACAGAGGAGGATTGGCTACTGAGAAAGGCAAGCACCTATAAGGAGAGGTCTCTGACATCACCTGTTGGCACTGGCCACTCAGAGCTGTCCATTGTGCCCTCGGTCAGGGGAGTGGTCACTCCCCTTTCCTTTGTCCAGTTTCGCACCAGAGCAGGGCTGGTGGATCCCTAAACCGATGTAGACTGGCTTATGCAGAGAGGGCACCATCTGTGGCCATCAAAGCATTTCCAGAGGCTGGGGGAGGCTACTCCTCCCCAGCCCTTCACACCCATTTCCAAAGGGAAAGGGTGTAACACCCTCTCTCAGAGGAAATTCTTTGTTCTGCCATCCTGGGAACAGGCTGCCCTGGCCCCAGGGGGGCAGAAACCTGTCTGAGCGGTTGGCAGCAGCAGTAGCTGCAGTGGAGACCCCGGAAAGCAAGTTTGGCAGTACCCGGGTTCTGTGCTAGAGACCCGGGAATGCATGGAATTGTCCCCCCCAATACCAGAATGGTATTGGGGTGACAATTCCATGATCCTAGACATGTTACATGGCCATGTTCGGCATTACCATGGTGACGCTACACATAGTTATTGATCTATATGTAGTGCACACGTGTAATGGTGTCCCCGCACTCGCAAAGTCCGGGGAATTTGCCCTTAACAATGTGGGGGCACCTTGACTAGTGCCAGGGTTCCCACACACTAAGCAACTTTGCACCAAACCTTCACCAAGTGAGGGCTAGACATATAGGTGACTTATAAGTTACTTATGTGCAGTGAAAAATGGCTGTGAAATAACGTGGACGTTATTTCACTCAGGCTGCAGTGGCAGTCCTGTGTAAGAATTGTCTGAGCTCCCTATGGGTGGCAAAAGAAATGCTGCAGCCCATAGGGATCTCCTGGAACCCCAATACCCTGGGTACCTAGGTACCATATACAAGGGTATTATAAGGGTGTTCCAGTGTGCCAATAAGAATTGGGAAAATTAGTCACTAGCCTGCAGTGACAATTTCAAAAGCAGAGAGAGCATAAACACTGAGGTTCTGGTTAGCAGAGCCTCAGTGATACAGTTAGGCACCACACAGGGAACACATATAGGCCACAAACATATGAGCACTGGGGTCCTGGCTAGCAGGATCCCAGTGACACATATCAAACACACTGACAACATAGGGGTTTCACTATGAGCACTGGGGCCCTGGCTAGCAGGATCCCAGTGAGACAGTAAAAACACCCTGACATATACTCACAAACAGGCCAAAAGTGGGGGTAACAAGGCTAGAAAGAGGCTACCTTCCTACAAGCCTAAATATAATATCCAAAATATTGACTAATATAATTTCATGAAGTTTCATATATGGGTAATATAGATTTACTACACTAAATTAGAGCTGGGTGAAATTCTAATAACACCGGAGTAATCAGAGTATTTTCAGAAATTTAATGTAACTCTTTTAAAACAAAATTACCAACAATTACGCAATTGCATTCATTCGAGTAATTATGAGTAATTTGGCAGAAAAATCCTACAGTAGGACTGACTGCTGATGTTGGTGTTCTGTTATCTTTAGCCCTATTTTCGTAGTGCTAAATGTATCTTCAGGTTCATTTTCAACACAGGGACGCATTTTGCAATCAGAAATAGCGCGAAATGGTGGTGTGTGTGTGTGTGTGTGTGTATACGTATATATATATATATATATATATATATATTGCCGCTAGGAAGTTATAGTTAGGACCTAGTTTCTATATAAAAAGTGTTTTGTTTTTTACATGCCTATATCTTTGGTGCTGAGTGACGATTCTTCACAAAGTTTTCCAAAGAAATATGCATGTCCTGTCAATTGCTGCCTGGAAGGTTTTGTGTTGATTCTTGGGGGGGTGGAGGGTGGTGCAAGAAAAAGGGGGGTCCCAAAACACATTTTTCCATAGGGATTCAGTAGTTTTAGAGAAATTAAAGAAAATCCAAATTTGTATATATAGGGACGAGAAGGATTTGTGACATCTCCCGATCTCGTGCTGAGATCTTATTGGCTGATAACACTTCAACAACAGAAGCCATTGAAGTGTTGTAGCTATCTTGGGACTCGGAAGCCGAGTCCCAAAAGAAAAGTAAAAAAATAAAGAAAAGGGGCCAGGGTATGAACACTCTGACCCCTTCGCTGTGGTCGTGGGGTCCAAAAGGGACCCCCGCCCCAGGCTAAGAAGCATTTTTTAAAATTTTTACAGAGTCGCCGTGGATCCACGGATCTGCCATAAAAATAAAATCTATTATACAGCCCCTGAGTGGACTAAGTCCTGGGGTCTTTTGTGTAAAAATGCAGGTGAGGGGTGCTCCTGACCCCCCTCCCGGTGTCCCGGGGACCACCACCTTATGATTCATATACTGGGGTTCCGTGTGGCCCCCGCTGCTCTGGGGATCACCACCTCCCCAGGGCATATATTAAATGTGGGGGACTGTGTGCCCCCCTCCCAGCTGCCCTGGGGACCACCACCTCCCAGGGGCTGTGTGCATATTGGAGGGGGGCCACACAGCCTCCCTCTTGGAGCCACAGATGGTCCTGGGGACTGCTTCCCCCGAGTGCCGGCTGACTCGTGCCCTGGGGTAACTATAACTCGTGCCCTAGGGTAACTATAACTCTCGCCCTCTCCATGCACTGCTAAGTACCCGACAAATGACAGCACTCATTACATCTTTGGTAACATCATTGATAAAGTCACTGTAACATCTGCAGTAAATTTATTGGTCACATACCTGTGCATGGCGGGCGTGATTTATAGTTACCATAGGGCACGAGTTAGTTACTTGAGGTAGCTCTAACTATAACTGGTGAATTTTTATAGTTTTGTACATTTAAAATGTGAGCCTAACTATAACGTCCCAGTAACCTTTTGTTTTTTTAAGTGAATATATATATATATATATATATATATATATATATATATATATATATATATATATATATATATATATATATATATATATATATATATATATATATATATATATAAAGGCCCTGATTGTTTACTGAAAAAAACACAAGGCTAAACTGATGTTATAGTTAGGTCTGGTAATAGTATTTAACTTCACATTTAAAAAAAACTTACATTCACTGAAAATCCAAAGGTTAAAGTGCAGTTATAGTTAGGTGAAAATGTCAGATAAAAATACCTTTGTAAACTCAAAGGTCATAAGCAGTGCATGGCAGGGGCGCAAGTTATTCTTAGATCAGAAATCTATAACTGGTGAATTTCAGTGTTTACTGAGTTTTAGAAGGTATTTGTAACTGACATTCTCACTTAACTATAACCTCACTTTAACATTTGCAGTTTTCATTGATTTTTTTTTAATTTTTTTATGTAAAGTAAGATATTATTACCAGATCTAATTATAACGTCATTTTGACCTTTGTTTTTTCAGTGAGTCTCTAGTCTTTTTTTTTTTTTTTTTTGACATAATGTAAAATATTGGTAATTTCCTAACTGTACATAGCTGTCTCTTGGCTACATAAGAAGGATTGAGTATGTGGAGGAAGTGATTTCTCTGTGAAGAGCTGCTCAGAGAGCAGATCCCCTGCGTGGTAGTGGCATTCCACCTAATTGGGCTTGGGTGGCTGGAGGGAGTGGGCTCTCCGTGAAGAGTAGTACAGAGTTGAGGGTGTTCTCAGAGTCTGTGATTTCCTATCAAATTCACACTTTCCATTTTGGTTGAACACTGTCAAAGCAAATCTTGTCTTTTTCTGGAAAAAACTGTTTTTGCCTCAGAAATCCGATTTCATGTATAATCTCTAAATGTCAGCTTTTTCAAGTAGAAATGCATCACACAGGCAAATGCAGGATGCCCACCATAATGCCAAATATGCCTACATTATGCCAAGGATGCCCACCATAATGTCAAGGCCACAATTGTGCCGTTGTGCCCCCCCCCCATAATGCTAGTGCATAATGTCAGCCATGGACTTTAGTATTTAATTGATGGATACAGTTATGTGATAGATTGCCACAAGGAGGCCAGGCATGCACACAATGTAGCAAGAAAAGCTGCCATTCTCCCATGATTAATCCAAGGATGTGTTTGTTACCTTTATTAGGCTAGTGCCAGCATGTTGTCAGAAATATATATAATTGTGCATAACCCCATATACAGGGAGTGCAGAATTATTAGGCAAGTTGTATTTTTGAGGATTAATTTTATTATTGAACAACAACCATGTTCTCAATGAACCCAAAAAACTCATTAATATCAAAGCTGAATATTTTTGGAAGTAGTTTTTAGTTTGTTTTTAGTTTTAGCTATGTTAGGGGGATATCTGTGTGTGCAGGTGACTATTACTGTGCATAATTATTAGGCAACTTAACAAAAAAAAATATATACCCATTTCAATTATTTATTATTACCAGTGAAACCAATATAACATCTCAACATTCACAAATATACATTTCTGACATTCAAAAACAAAACAAAAACAAATCAGTGACCAATATAGCCACCTTTCTTTGCAAGGCACTCAAAAGCCTGCCATCCATGGATTCTGTCAGTGTTTTGATCTGTTCACCATCAACATTGCGTGCAGCAGCAACCACAGCCTCCCAGACACTGTTCAGAGAGGTGTACTGTTTTCCCTCCTTGTAAATCTCACATTTGATGATGGACCACAGGTTCTCAATGGGGTTCAGATCAGGTGAACAAGGAGGCCATGTCATTAGATTTCCTTCTTTTATACCCTTTCTTGCCAGCCACGCTGTGGAGTACTTGGACGCGTGTGATGGAGCATTGTCCTGCATGAAAATCATGTTTTTCTTGAAGGATGCAGACTTCTTCCTGTACCACTGCTTGAAGAAGGTGTCTTCCAGGAACTGGCAGTAGGACTGGGAGTTGAGCTTGACTCCATCCTCAACCCGAAAAGGCCCCACAAGCTCATCTTTGATGATACCAGCCCAAACCAGTACTCCACCTCCACCTTGCTGGCGTCTGAGTCGGACTGGAGCTCTCTGCCCTTTACCAATCCAGCCACGGGCCCATCCATCTGGCCCATCAAGACTCACTCTCATTTCATCAGTCTATAAAACCTTAGAAAAATCAGTCTTGAGATATTTCTTGGCCCAGTCTTGACGTTTCAGCTTGTGTGTCTTGTTCAGTGGTGGTCGTCTTTCAGCCTTTCTTACCTTGGCCATGTCTCTGAGTATTGCACACCTTGTGCTTTTGGGCACTCCAGTGATGTTGCAGCTCTGAAATATGGCCAAACTGGTGGCAAGTGGCATCGTGGCAGCTGCACGCTTGACTTTTCTCAGTTCATGGGCAGTTATTTTGCGCCTTGGTTTTTCCACACGCTTCTTGCGACCCTGTTGACTATTTTGAATGAAACGCTTGATTGTTCGATGATCACGCTTCAGAAGCTTTGCAATTTTAAGAGTGCTGCATCCCTCTGCAAGATATCTCACTATTTTTGACTTTTCTGAGCCTGTCAAGTCCTTCTTTTGACCCATTTTGCCAAAGGAAAGGAAGTTGCCTAATAATTATGCACACCTGATATAGGGTGTTGATGTCATTAGACCACACCCCTTCTCATTACAGAGATGCACATCACCTAATATGCTTAATTGGTAGTAGGCTTTCGAGCCTATACAGCTTGGAGTCAGACAACATGCATAAAGAGGATGATGTGGTCAAAATACTCATTTGCCTAATAATTCTGCACTCCCTGTATACGGACACTAGATACATTTGCTGTTCCCTGGCATCATACTAGGAAAAGAAAAAAATATTTCAAGGAGTGACACAACACAGTACATACATAAATGTACATGTGAGCACAGAAACATTTAAAATGGTACACATGCATACATACATGCATACATCACTGCCACCATCTGAAACAAACAAGACCATTTCTTATCTCCACTCTCAGTCCAGCCTTTGGCCACCTTGGCCACTGGGTTACTAACGCATGGCTCTCTCACCCACTTCCATCTATTTCTGTGTATCTATATATCTCTGTCAGTCTCACACTCACAAATCTAGTCTGGTTATTGCTTGACCTTTTTTTCCTGCCCAATGTTCACACACATGGTATGACCGATAGAACGAGGCTTGCAAAATGGCCATTCCTTATGTGGCTTTGCTTAATTGAGAGTTTAGGCGGGTGGGCATGTTGCACGATTGTTGGCTTTCACAGTATGTGTTTGTGTGTAAGCATGTCAGCCTGCCATTAGCTTGGCCAGACGTCACACCATGGACCGGAAGATGTGTAGCACAGCCTTCTTCAGTTTGGTTAGATGCTCTGAATTAGGTACTGTGTTGGTCTGCTCTTCAGGGAACTACTTCGAGGATACTAGTCAGCTACCAGACGTTCATGAGCTACTTGTAGGAGACCCCTGCTCTAACCTCTCTCTAATCCTTCTGCCTACCAAGCCTGCCTACTTTCACCTAATGTCTCTTTCTTAGCATCACTCTTACCCACTGTTTCTTCCTCCAGCCCTCTCATGACTATTTGCTATGCACCTCGCCCCTTGAATAAATTAAACCATCTCTCTACCTTTCTCCCCCCCATCCCGTGTGCTGCATCTTTCTACCTCCCGGACACTCACTGGCCTGACTTCTGGCTCCTCTCGCTACCTAACCTGTGCTACTCTCTATAGATCTCACAAATGTTTCTTGATTCCATTACCAACCAACGCCTGTGTTAGTCTCAGAGTTCCTTCACTCTTTCCTTTCTGCTTGTCAGCTTATTTGGCCTAGCCTTCTCTGGCCTCAAGTTCTCCCTTGCCATTCATCTCCCCTCCACACTTCATTCTTTACACATTGTTGTTGTCAGACTCGTTTTAGCTAGACCGTTTATCCCCTTGCATGGGATAACTTTACTTTCATTTACTTAGAATCTACACGTTCATACAGTTTGTTGTAAGACTGTACTGTCATTGTTCGTGTTATATTGTCAATGCCCTTATTCTTCATAGTGCATGAGCTCTGACTATAACTATTAAATAAATAGTGATGACTTTCATGACTTCAAGCCTATACATTGCATCAAATACAACATACCTTCAATTCAATTCTGTGTGGTCCCCCACTACAACTAAGAGCTTTTATTCATCTGTTAGTGTTAGCATTTAACACCAAACACAAATAAAACAAATACATATTCGTGGGTCTGATCAACGTGATTCTAAACTGTAGAAGGGAGGATAGTAGGCAGCCTATAGCAATAAAGACTTCACAAGACCTTCAGAATGTTCAAGTGTCTCGGACTCCTTAACATAATAGAAGGCTTGTTGCAAAATTGTAGAGCTTCTAAAGGACTGTAACAACTACCGCATCCTGTGAGCTGCCAGCAGACCTTTATCAGGAACCATTTCTAAACTCATTTGTGTAACCAACTAGTGAACTAGTTCACGTTTCAAAACATAATTTCTTGGAGATTGTCGTTTTGTTGTAGCTTGTTTTATTTTGACCATGAGGTCCCCCGTCACATATTTCGGTTCTTGGAGTTTTGATTTTTTAATAAAGTGGTTTGCCATGCGCACCCATAACTGATATCAGTTGTCTAACTTAGCAGAAGCACAAAGCATAAGTCACTTGTAGATCAAAAGTACTTTCTGTTCCTCACACGCTTCAGTGACGGTGAGAATATAAATAACTGGCATTGAGAAGGTATGTCCTCATCAATGTGCACTCCTAAGTATTTGAACCCAGATGCGTCATTTCCTGGCAGCAGAACCCCAGGAAAGAAATGTTTCTTTTCTGATTTTGTGATGGATGCTATATTTGAACTTCTTTACTGATGATTGAGCAAAACAGCTAAAAAGGCTGTGTGTACACTTTGAGTGGGAGTTGTGCCTAAAGCTGGTGTGGATTATATAACTCTAAGTCAGAATTCTCCAGAGTCCTGAATAAAACTGTAACTTTGAATTTTAGAAGACAGACCACACCTACCCGTAGAGGAGATGTTTCAGATGATAAGGCAGAGCAAACGGGAAGTGTGCTTATTGTGAAAAAAACATCTAGGCAAGAAGGAACAGGGTGTGCTTAGATCCTAATCATTTCCCCAGTAATACTTCTCAGGCATTATTTGAGCCAGGTAGTTCACTGTCCGGCCAAATGTCAGAAAAGACTGAAGAGGAAAGTAAAATAAGCGAACTATAATTGCTGCTGAAAACCTTTATTTGTTCAGAATGCTGACACCATACAAGTCGAGAACACTTCAAGCCGCAAACAAACTGCGGTAACGTGTGTATTGCTGCCAAAAGCCCAGGTCACACTGCCATCCAGTTCTGTCTTTTAGCCAAGGACCGTTGCATTCCCTGCCAGATGTATGCCAAATAGAAACTCGGGGCTGAGTGAAGATCAGTAATACAAACCCTTCCAGCTATTGCAGGTATAAATGTGTGTCTGTTTGTGAGTTCCGCATGTCTGTATGTGTGGTTCTCTGTGCTTTCTGTGAAGCTGGGTGCCTTACACCAACCTTTTGACTTCTGTGGACCCCCACTTTATCATTACTGGAACCCGGGGACGCCCACTGAATCACTATTGGAACCCGGGTACCCCCTCACTGAGTCATTACTTAAAGCTGGGGACCTAATCTGTTAAGATTATTTAATTTTCTAAGCAGTCGCGGACCCCTTGAGGAGGCTTCGTAGACCCCCAGGGGTTCCCGGACCACAGGTTGGGAACCACTACCTTACACAATTGGCCATTTTAAGTATGCCATTTGGCAATAAACAGGTCCCCGTCCTGTAAACGGATGGCTCAAATCCAATAGAAAGACTCACTGGCCAATAGCAGAACAGAGCTGACCCAAAGAACCTCTGTATATCTATATGAATATATATTTATTTATATATACACATAGCTGTGTGTATTATGTAATACATTTGTATTACAAGAGTCTAGCAGACAGTTAAGAAGACATTCTGGCAAAAATTATTACAGTGCAATTATTCTCCCACTAAAGGTTGTCAGGGGTGCTAAGCAACAATACCAAAAACCTTCCATACAAAGGGAATCTGTGACATTTCATTTAAGAAAATACTAACTAGTTGGCGTTAATACAGAAAAATAGCACTCCACCCTTAAATGCCCATTGATTTTAACAATCCATGTGTCAGACCTTCTATGTTTATTATAAGTGGTCATAGTAAACAGATCAGACCTATGGCACTGGACCAATTTTTGCTAGTGAACCAATCAGGCTGCTAGCTGTTAACACTGGCTTGTCATCATAACAAGCTGAGTCTTCCGATGCAGAGTTTAACCCCTTCGCTGCCAGGCCTTTTCCCCCTCCTGTGCTAGGCCTTTTTTTGACTATTTGGGGAAGTTTGCGCTTAGGCCCTCATAACTTTTTGTCCACATAAGCTAGCCAAGCCAAATTTGCGTCCTTTTTTCCCAACATCCTAGGGATTCTAGAGGTACCCAGACTTTGTGGGCTCCCCTGAAGGAGGCCAAGAAATTAGCCAAAATACAGTGAAAATTTCATTTTTTTTTTTTTAAATGGGAAAAAGTGGCTGCAGAAGAAGGCTTGTGGTTTTTTCCCTGAAAATGGCATCAACAAAGGGTTTGCGGTGCTAAAATCACCAGCTTCCCAGCGTTTAGGAACAGGCAGACTTGAATCAGAAAACCCAATTTTTCAACACAAATTTGGCATTTTACTGGGACATACCCCATTTTTACGATTTTTTTTGTGTGCTTTCAGCCTCCTTCCAGTCAGTGACAGAAATGGGCGTGAAACTAATGCTGGATCCCAGAAACCTAAACATTTCTGAAAAGTAGACAAAATTCTGAATTCAGCAAGGGGTCATTTGTGTAGATCCTACAAGGGTTTCCTACAGAAAATAACAACTGAAAAAGAAAAATATTGAAATTGAGGTGAAAAAAAACAGCAATTGTTCTCTACATTTTACTCTGTAACTTTTTCCTGCAATGTCAGATTTTTTAAAGCAATATACCGTTACGTCTGCTGGACTCTTCTGGTTGCGGGGATATATAGGGCTTGTAGGTTCATCAAGAACCCTAGATACCCAGAGCCAATAAATGAGCTGCACTCTGCAGTGCGTTTTCATTCTATACCAGGTATACAGCAATTCATTTACTGAAATATAAAGAGTGACAAATAGCTATCAAGAAAACCTTTGTATTTCGAAAATGGGCACAAGATAAGGTGTTGAGGAGCAGTGGTTATTTGCACATCTCTGAATTCCGGGGTGACCATACTAGCATGTGAATTACAGGGCATTTCTCAAATAGACGTCTTTTTTACACACTCTCTTATATTTGGAAGGAAAAAATGTAGAGAAAGACAAGGGGCAATAACACTTGTTTTGCTATTCTATGTTCCCCCAAGTCTCCCGATAAAAATGATACCTTACTAGTGTGGGTAGGCCTAGCGTCCGCGACAGGAAATGCCTCAAAACACAACGTGGACACATCACATTTTTTTAAAGAAAACAGAGTAGATCTTGCCCTCTAGCTCAGCCCACACCTAGGGAAACCTACCAAACCTGTGCATTTCTGAAAACTAGAGACCTAGGGGAATCCAAGATGGGGTGACTTGTGGGGCTCTGACCAGGTTCTGTTACCCAGAATCCTTTGCAAACCTCAAAATTTCCTTCTACCCAGCGTTCCCCCAAGTCTCCCGATAAAAATTATACCTCACTTGTGTGGATAGGCCTAGCGCCTGCAACAGGAAATGCCCCAAAACACAACGTGGATACATCACAATTTTTGACAGAAAACGGAGGTGTTTTTTGCAAAGTGCCTACCTGTGGATTTTGGCCTCTAGCTCAGCCGGCTCCTGGGGGGCAGAAATGGCCTAAAATAAGTTTGCCACACCAACCCCTCCCCGGGAGCGACCCTTGCCTACAAGGTCGCTCCCCTTGCATGACGGCGCAAAAAAAAGATCCCAGTGCCTTGTGGTTTCTGACCCCTTGGGGGCAGATTGACCAAAAATCTGCCAATCTGCCCCCAAGGGGGGCAAAAATGGTCTAAATACAATTTGCCCCCCAGGGGAGCGACCCTTGCCTAATGGGTCGCTCCCCATCTCTAAAAAAAAAAAAAAAAAAAAAAAAACACACCCAAAAAAAATTTGCCCTGGCGCCTAGAAATGGCCTAAGATAAATTCCACCCCCCCCCCCGGGAGCGACCCTTGCCTACGGGGTCGCTCCCCCTGCGTGAACTTGGCAGAAAAAAAAAATCCCCGGTGCCTAGTGGTTTCTGCCCCCCTTGGGGGCAGATTGACGTAGCAAAAATTGGGCGATCTGCCAGGGGGCATAAACGGCCTAAATAAAATTTTCCCCTCCAGGGGAGCGACCCTTGTCTAAGGGGTCGCTCCCCATCTGTAAAACAAAAAAAAATAAAAAATCCCCGGTGCCTAGTGGTTTCTGCCCCCCTTGGGGGCAGATCAGCCTAATCAAAATAGGCTGATCTGCCCCCCAGGGGGGCAGACATGGCCTAAATATAATTTGCCCTCTAGGGGAGCGACCGTTGCCTAAGGGGTCGCTCCCCACCTCCAAAAAAACAAAACAGTACAAAAAGAAAAAAAAAGATCCCTGGTGCCTAGAGGTTTTTGCCCCCCCGGGGGCAGAAAAGGCCTTCCAAAAAAATGCCCCCGCCCCCCCCCGGGAGCGACTCTTGCCCAAGGGGTTGCTCCCTCATGCCAGTTTCATAAAAAAAAAAGAAAATCCCTGGTGTCTAGTAGGCGTTTCAAAAGCCGGATTGCAAGCAATCCGGCTTTTGAAACGCTCAGAGAGACTTCAAAGGGAAGGAAATTCTTTCCCTTTGAAGCCTCTCTGGGCCTCCCCCACGTGATCGAAAGGATCGCGCCGGAAGCTCAGCTTCCAGCGTGATGGGAGGAGGCCCAAAAGAGGTTGTCAGCGCGCGATGCACGCTGACGTCACAGGGAGAGTGGGGGGGATGGGGGTGGAAGGGGAAGGGCTTCCCCTTCTATCCCTGCCTTGGGGGGGTGGGTGGGGAGCACATAGGGTAGCGCTAGTGCTCCCCCCAGTTCCCGGGTGCAGGGCGAGGTGATCTCGTCCAAGGCACCCGAGAACCGGTGCCTTGGACGAGATCACCTCTTCCAGGGCACCGTAGGGGTTAAGCTTTCCCACAAGGCAACCATCAGACGTAAAGTCATAAAATTACATATTATATAACATTACAGTTGGCAAAGCAAAATACTATGTTTCCTAAGAGGACTCAACAGGAATTCGGACAGTGAAAATTCTCTATAAACACGGTTTATCAGATTGTTAGGGGGTAACCAGCACTAAACCCCTTGCTACTATGGTAATCTATGAGATTCTGTGAAAGAAAATACCTATCTGTAGGCTTTATTACAGAGTAATAATAATCCACAAGTAAATACCTTTTAACTTTAACATATGATTTTATAATATGGTAGGCCTCCTGCCTTTATCATAACTTTTCATTATTAACAATCAGATAACCTTTATCACTAGCTTGTTACCATAACCAGCTCAAGCCTACTTTGTTGATCATAAACCTTCCCACAAAGCAATCATCAGGTATACCGTAATAAAATTTGCATATGTACAAAATGTAGTTGTCAAAACAATATAAACCCCCCTGCTAAGTGAGCCTAATAATGATTACCATAGTGAAAATTGTCTGTCTTCATAGTTTGCTTGGGTGGTGCACCAACACTAAAACCATTGCCTGCTATAGTGAACAGCGAGACTCCACATAACAAAATACCTACCTACAGACTTTAGCACAGTGTAATAACAATCCACCCTTAAAAGCCTATTGCATTTTACACATGATTTTCACAGTCAGTAAGGCCTTCTTGTTTTATCATAATTTATCAATATAAATGGGTCACACCGAAGGAATCTGACATCTTTTCTCAGTGGACTGATAAGGCCTCCAGCCTTTACCAATGGCTTGAATGAATCAATTATTTAAATGATCTCAGTCTTATATAGCGCACTGCCACTCTCATGAGAGCATCCTGGCACTTACAATAGAGATGACCACATTCCCTAATGCTGTATATCTATTCAAGAATAATATCTGAGGACTAGATAAGTGCAAGGCACAAATTATCTGGTGCCTGGAAAAGCCAGGCTTTGAGATCTTCTTCTTTTTTTAAACATTTTCTCGGTTTTGCTGAACTGCTGCTGTATAGGTAACAGATTCCAGGCTTTAGTTGCTAGCACCAAAAAAGATCTACCTCCTCACGTTTTACGTTTGTACAAAGGAGGCCTTAACAGGTTGGCATCTGACGATCTCAATGCTCTTAATGTCTTATATTGTTGGAACCGGGCAGAGATGTAATTAGATCCTGTATTGTTAGATGCTCTGAAGACAAATAAAATCTTGAACAATATTGTTTCGTGGATGGGAAACCAATGCAATTTGCTCAATGCAGCTGAAGCAGAACTCAGTTTAGGGAGTTGCAATACCAGTCTTGCAGCCGCATTCTGTACCATATCTTGGCATATACAACACAGGGCTCCTGAAGTGTGCATTAGCTGGCAATCATCTGCAGTATATTTATAAAATTACAGTTGGCAAACCAATATACAGCTTCTCTCATTGTGGCTGAAAAAGAATCATAACAGTGAAAGGCTGCTCCCAGAATTTGCCAGAATGGCTGACCAACTCTAAAATCCTTGCCTACTGTGGTAATCTGTGAGATTACTTGTAGCCAGATACCTTCCTACAGCCTGTAACATAATGTGATGATAATCCACTGTACCATATGCGTTTCCCAGTAAATAAACCATAATGTTTGCTGTTCCTAAGAAAGAAGCACACCTATGGCATCTGGCATAACATTTCCCTGCACACCAATCAAGCTTACAGCTGTTATCATTGGCTTGTAACCATAGGTCTACTGTACTGAGTGTAAGCATTCCCTCGAGGAAGGCATCAGGCATACACAATACCTGCCTACAGGCACAGTGTAATAACAATCTATCCCCCAAAGTCTCTTAATAGATGCTTTTCCCAATAAGTAGGTCAGGCCTACTACCTTTGTTATAACATTTAATATGTACAGATCATATTTATGAAATCTGGTGTGACTTTTCCCAGTGGCCTTGTTTATAAACTTTACCATTGGCTTTACACCTAAACTAACACTGGTCTATTCAAGCGCACATCTGCGGTCAAGTATGTTGCATGCAAACATAAAACTACAAATATGCAGAAAAATACAGCTTACCAAACATTACACAACCCTTATCAACCAAACCTAACAAGAATCATTACAGTGAAAACCCCCAGGGTTTGTCAGAGTGAGTGTCTGATGCCAAAACCCTAGCCTACTAAGGTAATCTGCGAGATTACATGTAGCAAATTCCTGTTTATAGCTTGTAACACAATGTAACACAATGTGATAACAACCAAATGTTAATGGCTTACTGGCTTTAACAAACACCATTCTCAGTTAATAAGCTAGACCACCTGCCGTTGCCATAATGTTAAATAATATGCAGATTAGACATATGGGATTGGACATAGCGTTTCCTAGTGCTCTAATCAGGTGTATAACTTGTCACCATTGCCAACTGAGGCCTACAGTTTTGAGCATAAGCTTTTCCACATGGCAACCATCTGACACAGAGTTATAAAATTGGCAAGCTATACAAAATTACAGTTGGCTGAGCAAAATAGTACCTCTCCAAAGAGTGCCTATCAAGGATTCTCATAGAGCACACCTTCTATATTCAAAGTTGTCTGTAGTAATTTCCATATACTTTAGGGTTGCTTTACCGCTTCTTTATTTGTAACAAGGATACATACAGCATTGGATAAATGCCTCCCAGCGCCTGTTAATAATCCATCCAGCATTCTATACAACCCCTTACATACGTCAAGCCTCATTACATTACAGATTGCTCATGGAGAATTCTACCACCACGTTCTAGCACTTACCAGTCGCTACACATCCTCCTTTCTACAATAAAATAAACCCATATATCCAGTAAAACTTAGTTATACCACCTAAGTTTTCATACCATCTACATTTTCAACAATGTACTACCCTTTCAACCATATATACTACCCTCAACTCCCCCCTTTCTGAACATACAAAAATATTTAACAATACTGCTATTTGCCTATCATTCTAAAACAAACATTTCCATTTTATTTGTGTTATTTTTTAACATTCTCCCAAATTTACTCATTTTCTCACCCTTAGTTCTCGTACTGTCTTTCTTCTGATCACTTCTTACACATCTACTATTTTCAGTATCACTTGAAACTATAACATTATTTTCCAAATTATGTGACCTATTGCCTTATTCATCTGTCCAACTGTTTTCTTCATCTCCTGATCCAAATTGATCCACCAGTATTTGTCATTTTTAGTTCTATGTACATCATCTTCCATACCAGTGGGGGCCGGCAGCTTTAGGAGGTAGGGGGGAGGGCGGGAAGCACACACACACGAAACGCACGCACATCCATTAACAACACTCATAACATTCAATCATGCATGAACGCACCAAAAATTCATTTTAAAAGATCTCTCCCTCTCCCTCTCCCTCTCTCTCTCTCTCTTTCTCTCTCTCTCCCCCTCTCTCTACCTCTCTCTACCTCTCTCTCTACCTCTCTCTCTCTCCCTCTCTCTCCCTCTCTCTCTCTCTCTCCCTCCTTGAGCCTCGAAGGTCCCAGGAGGGTCGGGACGGCTGCCTTCCCTCTGGCTGACCTCAGGTCAGCCAATGAGGGAAGGCAGCAGTCCCAGCCTCGTCCCAGAGTGGGATGGGTTCAGTGAGACTGCTGACCCCACCCCACTCCGTGAGGAAGTGTTACTGATTGACACTCGCCCTGGATGCTTCAGGGCTTAAACCTGAAGCGCCCAGGTTGAAGTCAATGGGTGACACTTTTCTCGTCACCCAGGGGAGGGCCTTGAGGCACCTTTGCTGAGCCGAGGAGGACACGCCCATAGGAGCTGTGACTTCCTCAGCCCAGCAAAGTTCAGCTCAGGCAGCCAGGAGTCTGCGCAAATAGCTCATGTCTGCTCCTGGCTGCCTGACCTGAACATGAAGCGTGTCTGTCAGGCTGACCTTTGTTCAGCCTGACAGACACTTTTCATGAGGTGCAAAAGGTGAGGGGGCGTGGCCCCTCCACCCTAAAGGACGGTCCGCGTCTGTTCCATACTTCCTTCATTACAAGATGCACTCCTAGCTATTGCAATATGGCTCATATGACATATACTACCATCTTCCAGCTCCACAGTATTTTTTCTGACTTCTCTAATTCTTTTAGGATCACTGAATTTGCCTTCACTCTTAGCCACTTTCTTGATAGATTTCTTGATAGACTTCACTCTTACCCATTGTCCAACCCTTACACGCACTTCTTTAGTACCATGTCTGATGTCAAAATATTTTTTATTCTTTTCCTGAGATATCAAAATACTTTCTCTTATCTCCTCTGTGTTAACTCTATTTACTCTTTCCACTACAGCATTACCCCTAGGATGATATAATGCTGTGAATTTATTTTCTATGCTGGCTAATTTTACACATTTTTCCATTTCTTCTGACTTCAACTGTACACCATTGTCTGTTAATATAGTTGCTGGAAATCCTTCCCTTATGAACACATCCTCTAAAACCTCAATAACAATGTTAGTGTTAATCTTTTGAACTACCTTCATTTCGGTCCATCTAGAAAACATGTCTACTAGAACTACTGTGTATTTGCATGTACCGTTCTTCCATGTAACGGCACCCATTATATCCAAACTACTTCATCCCATGGCATTGTTGGGCATCCTAATGATGACTTTGGTGGATTTAACGTTTTCTTTGCCTTGTCACTGGTTTCACAATCCATGCAATTAGGTACATACCTTTCAATATCTAAATCTACTTTAGGCCACCAATACAAATTTTTTATTTCTTTTTGTAGTACTGGTTATGCCAGAATGTCCATCATGTCCAATAGCAGTTAATTTTTTCATAACACCCTAAGGAAGAATCATTTCTCCACCCCTACACACAAAAACGTCTTATACACTCAATTAATCTCTTGCTTCCCAATATGCTTTCAATTCGTCTTTTAGTTTTGCTTTACCATACTCCTTCGATACATTCACAATCTTAATAGTTACTTTTTTCAAAACTTCATCTTTATCATACTCTTCCATCCATTCATCTTTTTGTATAACGTTTTCAACTCCTGTGAAAATTACAGCTACACATCATTCATTCCATGTAGGTATAGACAGTCTGCTTAAGAAATCCGCAGTAACATTTTGTTTCCCTGTTACGTATTGCACTTCATATAAGTAATCTTGTAACCTCATTGACAACCTTGTAATTCTTGCGGATGCTCTAGACAAACCCTCCGTTGTCAGTAAGCGGTTTATGATCAGATCTTACAATGCATTTTCTACCCCAACTAAATTTACGGAAGTGTTCCAGTGCCCACACACACGCTAGAGTTTTTCTTTCTATTACGGAATATTTCTCCTCAGTAGGTGATCATGATCGAGAGGCGAATGCAATAACATACTCTTTTCCTTCTTTGTTCTTTTGTGTTAATACACCACCAAGCCCTTTACTACTTGCATCAGTGGTGACAATTGATTGTGCATCCGGATTAAAACCTTGCAAAACTGAAGCCTTCTCAATTGCCTTTTTTTTTTTTCTAACAAGTTTTTGACAATTGTTGCTCCACACAAACTTTGCTTTATTCTTCAATAACTACCTCATTTCATGAGTTTTGTGTGATACATTTTCTACAAATTTTGAGTAAAATTCTGATAAGCTTAAAAAGGATCTCACCTCGTCCTTCGACTTAGGTGAAGGTGCACTTACAATGGTTTCACATTTTTTTTTTCAGTTTTATTCCATCTTGGTTAATTTCATGACCCAAGTAAGTAACACTTTTCTGAGCAAATTTACACTTACTACTTTCTGATGTTAAATCCCTTTCTTCCAGAATGCATAAAACCATCCTCAATACTTCATCATGCTGTTTTTTGTTCTTGCCCATCATTAAAATGTCATCCTGAATGAAAGTGACTTCAGGTATTGTTCCGCTTTCCTTCTCTTATCTTATGACCGAGCTTACAAAACCTCTCTGGAATGCACTT
Organism: Pleurodeles waltl; assembly: GCF_031143425.1. Taxonomy (NCBI): domain Eukaryota; kingdom Metazoa; phylum Chordata; class Amphibia; order Caudata; family Salamandridae; genus Pleurodeles; species Pleurodeles waltl. The sequence continues at coordinate 738,834,087 of NC_090445.1, read as the reverse complement.
CTTAGTTTAAAGAAAACATTTATTGTTATTATTACTTCACCACGAGGTTCCTGAAAGACGAATTTAGATTGTTGGAAGCACACGTTTAAAAGTAGTCGCAGCAATGAAAGCAACATATATCAAAGTACTTCTCAGTTGCAATGCACACAGCAAATACATGTGATTATATTATAGCATAACTTCAAAGCAAAGCATAAAAGTCAAAATTGCATCACTGTAGGGCCTATCCCTCTGCTTCATCTTTCTGGGACCTGCAAGTTGATGACTCCGGTTCAGCTGCGACAAAGAGATTTTCTACCCAAACGGGGACAGGCAACTGACGTCCGTTCCTGTCTGAAGTCAAGATATTTCTCCCCTCGCTGTTTCCCAGGGCCATCGCAAAATCGTGCCCCCTCCTCTCAGACTCGGGAAAGGAAGGCAAGCCTTTGGAGACTGGCCAGCTCTCCTAGACCCCTCCTCTTCCCAAGGCTGAGCAGAAAGGAAAACACCAAATGTACGCTCTCTTATCAGCTAGACTTTAGTGTGAAAAACACAGCTTGGTCTATCATGTGGAAAAACACAGCTTGGAGAAACACAGCTCATCTGCAATGTCTCAACTGCAATGTCTAACTCCACGTTAAAGCCAATAGGCAGCTAACTAAATACCAAATGTAATGTCTAATGCCACGTTGAAGCCAATAGGCAGCTGACCTAAAAACCAAATGTAATCTCTAATGCCACGTTAAAGCCAATAGGCAGCTAAACTGAATACAACATGTAATGTGCTATTGGTGAACATTGAGCAACTAATATGCGCAGTGGTGAAACACAAAGTCATTGGTCAAACACAATTAATAGCATCACAGGTATGTGTCCATAAAGTTGTGTCATTAATCTTTGAAATTCAGCTGCCGCTGATGCCAATCCCAACGGCATGCGCTTGAATTGGTAACACCCGAATGGTGTACAGAAAGTTGTAAGGTGCCTGATACTTCGCTCTAGGACTACTTGGTGGTATGCTGCGGGCACATCTAATGTGGAAAACCACTTACCTTGCCTTGTCAATGATAACATCTCATCTATCCTAGGTAATGGAAACTGGTCCACAATAATATTGTTGTTCAACCCTCTCAAGTCTACATACAATCAAACTTTCCCATTCGATTTCCATGCTACTACCATAGGTGAAAACCACTCAGATGCTTCCACTGGTTCAATTATTTCTAGTTTAAGCAATTTTTCCAATTCATTTTCCACCTCCTCTCTTACTATTAAAGGGATATTCCTTGCCTTATGAATTTTTAGTGTGGCTCCCTCCTTCAGTCGGATACTATGAGTAAACCCTTTGAGCTTACCAATATTTTCTTCAAAAACCTTGGGAAACTCTTACAACATCCACTCTTTAGTATCTTCTTCCTCACATGCAACTAAAACTTGTTCTGTACTGTTGGGATCTAATATTATATTTAACAACTTTTGGTCTTTCCATCCTAAAACCGAAGGTCCATCTTTGGCCACATATAGTTGCCTGTCTATCCTTAAACCTAAAAACTAGTTCCCTGAATCCTATTATGTTTGTTCTGTCCCCAGTGTAGCTTTCTGAGGCAATATCTGGAGACTCTAAGTGTTCCCCTAAATTGTTTGCAAATAACTTGTGCCATATATGTTCAGATATAATGGTGTATGGAGAGCCAGAGCCAGCAGCTAGTTGTAAAGATACTCCTCCAAAAGATACCCAACACAATGGCTTTATTACTACCTTTCTCTCCAGCTATGTTCAACACCTCTTTATTGCTTCTTTTTTATTTAACCTTTTCATCTGCATCCTCGGTATCTCATGATGATTGGTCCTCATCACTTTCTCTCACATACGCAACTTTCTTGTTACTATTCTTCACCTTCTTTTACAGACTGTAGCCAAGTGTCCAGTTATACCACACTCTATACACTTTGCAGCCTTCACTGGACATCTTTTGAATCTCGCGAAATGTAACGTGCTACCACACCGATAACAAATGCCATTAAAACTTTTAACTTGATTTGTGATGTCTCCCTTTTTTCTCCTTTTTAAAATCATCCTCACATTCCCCAGTATGCAAATTTGTTTGTTTTCCTACTGATACTTTGTTCATCATTTCTATACATTTTTTTTCTTATGCTAAAGTGGCCTTAGCACAATGATCTGACAATTCTGCATTTTTGACCATTGCATTAATAACATTAAGATTTGCCTCTCTTTTTACCCATAACCTTTCCTGGATTGCTTTTTTTTTAGTATACATAACTATGAGTTATCTCATTCAATTATTACATAATTATGCCACAAATATATCTTAATTTGTGTTTTTCACCCATTTAAAGATGGCCGCCGAAGTTTTTCTCAAAATTATGTATATAAACTCTCTTCTTAGGAGAATTCTACCACCACGTTCTAGCGCTTACTAGTCACTACATTGTCACAATGGGGTAACCAATACCAAACCATTTCCTACTATGGTAGTATGTGAGATTCTGTGTAGCAAAGTATCTATCTGTAGGCTTTTTACAGAGTAATAACAATCCACAAGTAGATTCATATATAGCCTTTTAGCCAGCCATAGTTGGCTACAGCAGCCATTAAGGGCCCACTCCAGTGTTTGGCTCAGGCCTTTAACAAGGGAGCAGGACTTTAACTATGGAGGGCTTTAAGACTGTTAGGAAATTCTGCCACTAGAGGGCAGAATGTTCTAATAAATAAAATAAAGGCCTCACGAAGCCCAAGGGGATTGAAATCCGCTCAGGACCCTTGAGGCCTTTGTTCACAGTAGCAGCTATCAACAAAAACATTGGTTGTTTAAGCTCTGGGTTTCTACCGGTCACTACAAGCCCACACCACTCCATTGTTTTCATTGGAGATCCCTACAGTCCAATGTTCTAATTTACTTTAATATATGCTTTTCATAATAAATATGTTGGGGCTGTTTGCTTTATCATAACATTTCATAATAAATAGGTCAGGTCTATAGCCGTGATCATTGGTTTGCCACCATAAGCAACTCAATTCTGCTGTATCAAATATAGGCTTTACCACAAGTCATAAAAGTGCAATGCTAGCAGTCTTTTTAGTGGAAGCATACATATTAGACCTATTCAAATCCTGTAGTCAAGAAAACCAACATAAGGGTAGAGCTTACACCCCTGTCTAAGTGGTAGTCTGGAAGCTGTTTTTGGTGATCATAAGGTAAAGTGACAGTTACACTGTCAGGCTACACCTGAAAAATCAATGTACATTAGGGTAACCCTGAGCATTTCATATTGCCCTGAAACACAAAACTGCACTCTGACTTCTAAAGTTAATGATAAAAGGAGAGGGTGCTGGGTCTGTAGTACATTCCTCATGACTGCCGCCCTCCCATCTATGCAGCTATCCGATAAAACCAAATGCAGTGCATTATCTAGTTATCTAAGACACTTTAACATCATTACAATGTCATATGGGTGCCACTGAAAGTTCAAGCGCAAGCAGCCATGCTGTTGCTTGGTTGGGCAGCTAGATAAATAATAATGAGCGTAAACACAGTTGCGTGGAGGGAAAGCACTTTTTTCTGTGGAAGCACACAATTTTTGCCCAATCGAGACATGTAGTCCTGGCTACTAACATGTAGGCAGATCCAAAGCCCCTCTCTGTAGTACTCCAGAATGCTCTCTTTTCAGTTGGTCACATTACGTCTGGCAACAGCTGCTCTGTCACGCCAGATCTTAAAAGCAGGACTCATTGTTCTGCTCATGTCTGACGTGGGAGAACACAGGAGTTCTCTGACAGTTTGTGTCCACCTTCTTCTACATATCGAATTGTGACCCTGCGATATATCATCATGTGTCTCATTGTACAGTACTCTGCCCACTTAATGCACACATCTCTGTGCCCCTGAACTGTACATCACTCTGGGCTTCCCTGATGTACAACACATGTTGCTCTTCTGATGCACAGCTTCCAGTGCTGCTTGTTAGGATCTTCAGCTAGTGCTTGTCTGAGGTGCATCATCCCAGGCACCCATGCGATACATCACCCTAAACTCCCTTCTGGGAGCACCATACAAAGACCTTACTGAGACTCATAGCTCAGAGTACGCCTCAGATGCATCACACAGAGCTCTCCAGAGGTCCATCACTCTGTCCTGTTCGTTTTTTACACATTTTTCACAGCAGTGTCGATCCTTGCCGTAGGAGTCCCTTCATTAACAATTACCAAACTTTAAGAATCAGTTTATTTCACCAGAGTAGGAGATTTCCAGTGACACAATATTAACTGGGCAAACTCCACATTATGTATGTGACTATCTTTCGCATTTCTAAGTGAAAGCTGTTATTCTGTATAAAGCGTGACGCACATAATATACTGTTGGTCCATTTGTATCTGTCCAGGTGAGGCCTAGCAATTTTGTTTGAAGACAAAGACGTCCCCATGACTGGAGGACAATGTAAAATGAAATGAACTGTAAAACTGTTTTCTTTTATATAAAGACATGCATTTTTATTAATTATGTGCTTCGCATTGTGTATAAATATATATACATATATCAATATCAGTGTTTGTATTCTTGCATGTATATGTTTGCTGTTTATAGAATGAAGATTCTTTATATATGGTCTTACTTCATTGTTGCACAATTTTAAAGTATACCGTTTGCTACTCAAGCCTTCCTTAGCGAACCTTGCGAAAAGCTATAATAAATGTCTTGTTCAGAGTAAAAAGTGCATTCCAGAGAATCTTTTCGACTCCTTTCAGTGTGTATATTTTGGCTCAGTCAAAAGTAAAGCAAAACATGGCCCCACATGTTTAACAGCACCTCTTAGGTGACTACGTCAAAAACGCATCTGATATATCTTTCGTCAGAAAAGACAGGTGCCACCTTTCAACTTAACAGAGTCCCATTCCGTGTATTGATAATTATGGTCTCATTATCAAAACATGGAGTTAAAGATTTAGCTAACTTCACCTAAAATGTGCCTACATAACTGAGACGTGCCCAATTGTTTAATATTGAAACAAACAATGTCAACAGCAATATGTTTGGCTTTTGTATAGTGCATGTACAAAGAGGCACACACCTCTGCACACATACTGCATGCACTCAGATTAACACTCTCTGTTGGCGCGTCTGACCTTAATAAGTAAACTTACAAGGGGACGCAAATAGGTCGATGTCAGGTGCTTCATCTTTTTCATGCCAGCAAGCCGATGACCTTGTTTGACTGCGAGAAAGAGAGACCTCTGCCCTCATGGGAATCTATATCAGACATTTGACATCTGAATCCTGATTGAGGTCCCTGAATCTGCCACTGCCGATCAGGGTCCTCTTTTATATTTTAAAGAACCGGAGAAGGAGCTTTCTGGAAAACCCCTCCCATTGAGAAGTATTCACAAATGCTGGCTAGTTTAGATAAGCTTTGAAGGAAACACGCTGGGAGTTGGCCAAATTCCCAAGGCATCCCTCCCAAAGTCAAACCATTCCCTGCTGTACCATAAACATCAGTATAGTACATCCTTATCCTGCTGACTGACTAACTCCTCCATATTATGTCCTAGCTCTTCGGTGATAATATGTCCTAGCTCTTTGGTGAGAAAAAGAACACGCAGAAATAGAAAACACGTTGCATAACATATTTATACGGAAAACTACTCACACCTCTAACGTGGCAGTGAAGCAGTAAAGCTAAGGCTAAGCTGAATACAAAATGGAGTTTATAACTGATGACCACTAATGTGACAGTGGGCAGCTAAGCCAAGTGCAAAGTAGTGTGACACGAAGTCAGTGGTCAACACACAAATATCACTACAGGCCAAAGGACAACTTTAGTATTCTTGCTAGCCTCACTGGGCTTACTGTTCTGGTATGGCCTGTCCTGTTCCTGAACTGTTCCAACATGGGAGGAAATTTCAAGGTGCAGCCTGTCCTGAGTGAAGGAGCGATGCTGGCGGATAGGATCTGGGGCCTTAGATGGCAATTGTGCCCTGTCGGTGGTTGTTAAAATCTGAGGATTGGTTTTAGCTGAAGCCTCTAGCTTTGTGCTACAGGGTTTTAAGTTCACCAAGAGAGAGTGGACACTGCCCAGGAGGCAGGCCTACTTCGGCCTGTGTTGTGCTCACAAATCGAAAAGCTTTATTCATATTGACATATTCTGTGGCCTGCGGATCGATGTGTAGTGAATCGCTGATCCTCGGTTTGAAGTTACATGCCCTTCAAAGAGGGATCTGTCTAAACTCATTGGCCTGTGGGAGGGTGAGTCAACACTTTGGTGGTGCCTGATTGATGGAGCGAATATCTGGGTGGTAGTCCCCAACCACTGTTTTTCCCTTGCATTACACTTTCAACAAGCACAAAGTCTATAGACAGTTAACATAGAGAAGTGCAAGCTTTTATTACATGCAAGGAGAACGCTGCCCAGCCAGCCCACACACGAATATGGTTTGTTCTCCGAAAATGGCACGATCCAGAAATAGGTGCAGTTCCCATGACGGATGGGGATGACCGCAATATCTCAACAAAATAAGGGATCCAAGGACTTAGGCAGAGCGCAGAATGTCTAACATCTCATTCTCCAATTGCACAATATCTTCATACTTGGAAACATTTCAAGGGTACTGTTTCTGGACTATATGCCCTTTTGATTGATTCTTTATTTTCTATTGAAACTTCCAACAACCTAAAAACATGGTGGTCTACTCATTTGAATGTGAAATTTACCGACAAAGCATGGGACACTTTATTAGAGAACTAAACTAGAGGAATTAGAGATTTATGTCTTAAATGTAATTATTTCAAAACTTTGCATCGTTGGCACTGGTCTCTGGATAAATTACACTCAACTATACTTAGCCCAGACTCCCTTTGTTGGGGATGCAGATTACTGGGCTGTGCCATATTTCATATTCTGTGGGATTGTCCCAGTATTCATATATTTTGGCTTCAGATTGAAGATTATTTGAAGGTGCACTCTCTTCTTAACTTCTCTCACACAAAGCGTTTTAACACTTTTACATGATACTTCTGATATGCCACATATTTCCAATCATGCCTTCAAATGGCTCTCCACCGCTATTAGTTTAGCTAAAATTAATATTCTATGTTTTTGGAGAACTAATGTTATACCAACATTTCAGTCTTAGCTTACAGATATGTTTGATGTGTCCCACTTTGAGAAAATAATTTAAACATTAAATGACAATTTACATCATTTCAATAATATTTGAGGCCATTTCTTAGGCTTACAGTGGTTTTTGACTCTTCAATATACTTCAGTAAAGATGGGTTTCAATAAATACAATCTATATTATTTACATATCACTTAATTTTTCTTGCAATAATACATTTAAATTTTGATATATCGACTTACCATCTCCATATATTCATGCGGTACTTGTATTGTTTTTTTGTAGTATTCCTACTTCTATTTCATATTAGGTTTTTGGCTTTTTTTCTTGTTCCTGCGCAGATAACTGTTTCTTTTTGATCATTGTTTGCTTGCTATTGTTTAAAATTAAATACAAAATTGAAATGCACACAAAATAAAGAAGATCACCGAGATCAGTCCAGGCAAATAGCTGAGCTACAAAACACAGTGAAAAGGTAAGAGGAGAAAGTCGCAGACCTCGAAGGAAGGCCTCGCCCCACCCCCCATCCCACTGGCCAATGCTGTCTCAGAGAGGGGGGCCTAGCACCCTCGGAATGCGCAGTGTCTGCCCTAGGACACAGTGTGCGTTGTGAGGGTGCTGGGCAGGGTGGCTCCTGCACTGCTTATGTCATTGTCATGGGCAGTGCAGGGGTCTCCAGGTGGCCTTTAACACTGCCATTCTGCTAACCTTTTCATGGCGGTGACCCGACCATGAAAAGGCTGGCAGTAAGGGGACTCCTGATCAGCGCAGTGGCACTGAACACAACTCCGACCGCCACCACCCTGTTGGGAACCATGTTGGTGGCAGTGGCGGTGGTCTGACCGCCGGAGTTGTATAATTTGGCGGGCGAGCCTCCAGGAGTGTGGGGGTCCGAGTGCTACCACTAGTCTGGCGGTCTTAAGACAGCCAGACTCGTAATGAGGCCCTTTGTCTGATTTCTTTACCTCCCTGATTTGGGCAGATCATGTAGAAATCAGCATCTGCCGCCATGTGCACCTCATAAAATCATTATGATCTGACTGCAAAATTATGAGTTATCGGAAACATATTGAATATAATGGTCTGAACATCTAAAGTACAAAGAAAAATGTTTGAAGAGGCTAAGTGGAAAACAAGAAACATGAACATCACTTGCAGTCACAAAACTGCAGCAAGCCCACTGACTATTGGCATAAAAGGAAAGAGACCATTTTTGAACAACCAGAGGAGGCACTAGGATGCACTGAAAATCAGTATCCCAATGGCTCTTACTACATGAACCAATACAATTGTGTGCTGTATATGCATTGTTATAGGAGGTTCTGTTAAAACATATTATGTGGTGTGTGTGTTACTGCAGCGCAGCAGGCAAGTATGTTAAACAATGGCTGTCATGATTGTTTGAACTCTGAATGCAGATCACAAAGCCCTGACCAGCCCAGGTGACATTCCCACCCGGGTGAACCTGATACAACCCTGTCAATCTGGAAATAATAGAATAAAAGTTAAGTTTGAGTTACGAGGGAGGAGTAGTGCTTATTGTTTTGGCCGAGTTTGGTTGTAGGCTGCACGAAAGGACGACAAGTTATGATTTAAAAGGCAGTTCTTGAACAGCAGACTAAGGCCCTCATTACGACTTTGGCGGTCTCGGTACTGCCAAGCTGGCGATGGCGGTCAGACCGCCGCCAGGCCAGCGGCGCAGATCGCCATATTATGACCACAGCCGTCTTCTCAATGAAACATAGCCAGTTTGCCACCAGTACCGTCAGTGCGGTCTGACCGATGACGCCGGTTGCCATCTCCAGCCCGGTGGCAACCACTTCACCTCCCACCCTATTAGGACTCTGCAGACCGCCACGATTTCTGGGACGGTACAACCACCATCCAAAGCCTCGCAGAAATAGCAAGTATGAAAGGACCCACTCACCTCCAGGGATACAGATAACACAGAGGAAGCCATACAACGCCACCTTGAAGTCTTTCCATCGCTCCTCTTTACCTTCCTCCTCTATGACCACAAACGCCGATGAAGAAGCCATCGGTGAGTACACCATGTAGAGCACACAAGGGGGAAGGGTAGAGTTCAAAACCCCATAAAACATACACACCTTGCACAGACTCCAGTGCACACACAAACTCACATATGCTACACAACATCCGTTCAGAGACACACACACACACAAAAAAAAACACGTCACATACACACAATCCGGATCAAAACTACACAACAACACCAATATTACTAACAAGCTGAGACACACAAACCAATACAAATACACATCAAAACATACAATGGCCAAATACAAGAAATAACCATGATCTTGAATAAAAAAAATGCATAGAAATGCACATTGTACAGCACATGATAGATGTATGGAATCTTACCTGTAAACAAAGACTCAACAGATTTATTTTAAAAATACGAACAGATCCTTAATTAATCATCAGTGAAACGGGTGCTTTTGTCGGGACATGGTAAGTGTGATGTGTGTGTGAGTGAAAATTATTTTTAATGCGTGAGAGGTTTGCAGGTGTCTGTGATGTCTGTGTGCAGTGCGATCTTCAGAGTGGTCGTGCAATGTATGGTAGTTGTTTGTTATAGCAAAGGATTGTGGTTTGTGTGTGTGTTTTATAGTGGTGTGTGTGGGGGATGTGGTGTTTGTATGTGTATCAGGTGTGGGGTATTCGAATTGCCCAGTGTGGTGTTGTGTTGTAGTGGAGGTTCCATTTTGATCACCGCGGTCTGGACCGTCAATGGATTACCGCCACGTTAAGACCGCTGTGCTGATTTGGGGGTCGTAATAAGGAGGGTGGTCTTTTTCTGCCATGGCGATGTGGGTAGTGGGACCACCTCTCTGCCGCCATCATTCAGCCTGGCGGTGTCGGATCTGTGGCTGTATTCTGGCAATTTGTTTTTTTGAGTCGTAGTAGGGCAGGCGGATTATCGCTGCCACTGCGGTCTTTGGCAGCCGCCAGCATGGCGGTCTTTGGGAAAGACCGCCATAGTCGTAATGAGGGCCTATGTATCGAACAATGGATATTAATATGGTGACCACTGGACCCAGGTTTGGGTTCTTAGAGAGTGGCGCTGAAGAAAGCGATGGATGGATAGTTTAAATTGATCTCTACCACTGGTAAGTGCGTGAAGCTGCATTTCAGTCCATCATCTTTTGCCCACTACAGGATCCAGCCATATGCAAGTCAGCCTTGGTCCTGCTGCAAATGTTGCATCACTATAAATAACGTGTTCTATCCATAACTCAGTGATATCCATTTCGTCAGCCTCAAAATTGAAAGGTTGGACATCCCGGCATGAACTTGAAATATCTTCAGGTTGTGCACTGAGGTTTGTAGATGACACAAAAATGGCACTTATGACTACCTACATACATCCAGCTCCAATAAAAGCGCAGTAAGCAGGTTTTTGGATGAAAGCCCTTTTGTTTTATTTGATGTCAAAATGTAATCTTTCCTTCATGCATTTTACACTGGTTTCACAGTATAAGGAAATAAACAAAACTCTATTATAATGCATGTTATAATTCAGTACACTGGACGGCAAAATTCTTCTGACATAGCTGTGCTTGTTATTTTACGTGATGAGTATTTATTGTGGGGCACATGTTGAAGTGAAGTATTGCTGGACGCTGTTTAGATGTTGGTGAATGTGAGATGTGATAATGGTATTTTTGACCCTGCCAAAGTCCCCCTGTCCACATTAAATAGGGTAAGTCATTGCTTTTTGTTATGGCAGTAAAACGATCAAATTATATGACCGGAAGACAGCAGCGATTATGGAAACAATAGAAACAACCACTGTTTTGTCGGGGCTTTATTCGTCATTGCAGGGAATACTTGTAGATGAGGTCAACCCAGGAGCCTCAGCCAGCCCACGCCAGGGCACCTGATGGGAGGGGTTAACTCCCCCTCAGCTCATTGGTCGTTGCGCGCCTGCCTTCCACCCCTTCGTTGCAGATGCTGTGCACTTGCCGCCGATATAAACACTGGGGCTAGAAGTCTCCTGAATCCACAGCAACGCTGGTCCCACTTGGCGGAAAGATGAAAGCGCTTTATAGCACTGAGGGGCTTCTCCGCCACCTCCTCCTTGTTGCAGATACTGTGCTCCTGCACCGCCTGGTGCAATGAACACTGGGGCTAGCAATGAGAGGCTCCTCCCCTTCAGCACCCTCACTGCAGATGCTGTACACATCCTGGCGCAATGAATGCAAGGGCTAGAAGTCTGCTGAATTGACGCCATGCAGTGGAAAAGACGAATGCGCTTTAAAGTGCTGAGGGGCTCCTCCCTCTCATTCCAGATGCTATGCACCTCCTGGTGCGATTATCGCTTGGGCTAGAAGTCCCCCGAATCCATGGCAATGCCGGCTACCATGTTCATGTAGCGTTTTTTCAGGTTTTTAATAGCATAAACTTGCAGTAAAAAGTAAAACAAACTGTAATCTATGCATCAGCTTGTGCAAGCTAGACCTAAGGGTTTTGTCATTGCTTGTTGAAAACGGAAGTACCTGCTGCCAGCTCTTTACATGTACCATGGATGACCCCTGAGCAGAACCCTGTAATCTATATGGTCAGTCGTAAAGAGTCACTGTAAGATATTGACAGCTTGGATCTCACCATGTGCAAATATACAGCTGACATTCTCCTTTACCTACAATATCCTCTATATATGGCATTCAACACCTGGCAATGTGCCTGGCTGCTCCAAATACTGGATGTTTTCTCACTGTTTTCAGCTGAGCTGGAGATTGTTTGTTGTCACAGGTGGCAGAGTTTTGATGCCAAAATGCCTGTTCACAGTCACAAAGAGTCCACCCTTCAAGAATCCCACCCCCTTTTCATGAGGATCTCTCAATGATGCCAGCAAGGAACTTGGGCAGGTCCAGTTGGTGCTGGTCAGCTGGGCAGTTGTAGGAGTCCTCAGGAAGCGTTTTCCCTGTCACTCACACAGGAGGTCAACCAACTGACCCTTTGAACCACTCTGGGTAGGCTGGGAACAAGGCAGCTCTTCAAGCAACAGGACAGTCCTTCTCGATCTTCCACAGGTCCAGGTATGTTCTGATGAGTGGTTGTGAAGGTCCTCTCTTTATACCTGTTGCCAGCCTTTGTGTGGGGGAATTCTCTGACCTACTCCCAAAACTAGTTCTGTTCAGTTTTTCCCCTTGCCTGGGATTGGTTCCAAAATGTCTAGGATGACACGGCAGAGCACTCCTGGTTTCAGGGTACCTTGTTTGTTCTGCCGGCAGAGCCCTTTGAAGTGTTAGTAGATTTGGGTACAGCCCCTCCCCAGCCATCCTATTACTATGGCATATCTTGTCCACACCTAAGCCCCCTTTGTCCACCTATCTGGAAGGAGTCAACAACCTATCAAAGGAGAGACAGCCACAGCCATGTGATCCTGGTCACTGGCAGAAAGGCACTGTTGATTTCTGCATAAAAATGCCACTTTCTAGAATTGGCACTTGGGAACTGTCTCTTTAAATATGACTAACATTAAAGAGGATTTTATGTTACTATTAATTTGAGTGTATTTGAATTTCTCTATTTACCTAGTGTTAACCTACGGGAGAGATAGCCTTACAACAATGAAAAACAACTTTTAAAAACTTAGACCCACATGTCCTATTTTTTCATGCATCATGCACCCTGCTGTAGGAGCTTCTTAGGGCTGTCTTTTAAGTATTAAAAATGAACATTTAGACCTGGGAAAAGGTTTATTTTACCAAGTCGAAATGGTAGCTTAATACTGCTCACAGGCTGCAGTGGTAGGCCAGACACATGTTTTACGGGGCTGCTTTAGTTGGTGGCATAATGAATGCTGCAGCACATTAGTATCATTTAATTTACAGGCCCTGTGTACAGGTAGTACCATTTACTAGGGACTTACAAGTAAATTAAAATTCTTGCATCCTGTGTAGCAATAAATGTGATAAAAAGGAAATGAAAAAAGAACAAACAATGGACCCAGCAGCACCTCACCAAAAACTCAAACAGTAAAAGGCGATTTGTGGCAGCATTTACGCATGGATTCAAGAGTGTGACATCTCGGGGAGTGTCGTGGGTAAATGGAGATTACCCCTTTCTCACATTAACAACATGTCTCAATCAAACACACTGGCAATGAAGGCTTAATAGGTTTTTATTTACAAATTGCATGGGCAGCAATGATAAGGATAATGAATAATGCAAGAAACAGAATTGTGAACACGAGAGTCATTAATACAAAGACCACCAGCAGCTTGCAATGACATGAAATGACATAAGATATGAAATATGTCCTAATATCCTAGCATGATGAACCTAACCCTAACCCAGTGGTTCCCAAACTTTTTCGCCCCACGACTCCCTTGACCTATTGGCTGTTAACCGCGGCTCCCCATTATGTTACTTTTGTTTGGCACGTGGACGGAGCCTGGCCTCAGGAGTACTTCCATTTTTCTCTCTGAAAATAATGGGGGTGAAGCTGTATGTGTGTTCCTGCCTAGTGTCTGTGTGTCCTTGCCTCCTGTGTGCCCATGCCTCCAGTCTGAGTGTTTGTGCATCTCGTCTGTGTCCTCATGCTTCATGTGTGTGTTCTTGCTTTCTGTCTGTGTGTTCCCGCCTACTGTCTCTTTGTCTTTGCCTCCTGTGTTTTTTTTTCATGCCTCCTGTCTGTGACCTCATGCCTCCGGCTTGATTGGTAGGCACTACACAAAACTGATAGATAAGTTGCTTATTTATTTTTCTTGAGCTGTGGTGACTTCTTTAATTCGTTGTCCTTTCCATTGACATTTGAGTAAGGGCATGCTGCGGGGCAAGCTCAGCATTTTGCCTCCATGGAACTGCCTACATTTTGGTCAACCTGGCTCCCATGGACACCCCACAAAAACATATGTCTATTTGGGGCCTAAACAGCTTGAAAAATAAGAGCACCTCGCGAAGACAGAAAAGGGTGGATCCACAAAAGACTGACATGTACAATTACTGTGGTCTAAAAGCAAGTGCCTCTCTAGTGTGTACGTAAGTCGAAATGAATGACCGCTTTAACATCTAGCACGCTGTCCTTAGCTTCCTGCAACAGGGTGACAAACTTGGTAGTGAGCAACCCCAGGCTTTTCTCGTGGCAGCTGAAGCCACTGCTCTGACACAGAGGCAGCGACCATAATCCGCGCTTGCCTCCCTAGCCATCCTGTGTCACAGCCTCCTGCTCAGTGCAAGTCACCCACAGTAGCCCCATGTGGAGCAGTAGTGACAACACGAGAACCCTGGCAGAGTTTCCACAGAGGAAGTGACATTGCAGCCTCACATTTGCCAGAGTAACAGGATTGTTGGCCTGTGTTCGGTGTGAAAGCTGCCATGCTACTACACTATTAAGGGTAACAGATAAAAGTGTTTTGACTAGTCACAGCAATAGTTAAGCAAAAGGACTAGCTGAAACACTTAGGGATCATGATGGATGGGGACAGCGTATTGAGGTGTTTAAGACACTTACTATGCATAGCATACCTGATATTAAATCTTTGAAAGGCGAGATGTGATGGGAGGAGGGGCCGTACGGGTATGGGATGCTAGTAGTTGGTACAGTTCGTTTCCTCACCGGCCACAGGTTGTAGGTGGCTGTGTGTGTTTAATTGCCTGCACTGAATAAAAAAAAAATTTGAACCAAAAGGGACTAGTCAGTCATCCTTTTCACATCCAGTTGCTATTAAAAAAGACACAGGAAAACTATGCAGTTTTCCTGTTGTTTTTTTTCATAGAAGGACTGAAGTGTCCGTTTACTTATACATTCTCATTTTCTTTTTAAAGTACAAAACCGAGAAAGAGTTCCACATGACAAGAGAAAACAAACCACAACAGATGGAAAGGTCGACAGTGCTCCTCTGGTTTGCAGTTTATAGTTCCCAAGTTTCTGAAAGAATGTCCTTGAATGTGGCATTCCGTCAGATATCGCAATGGCCCTCAAGTGTTAGTGTATGTGTCCATAGAATTATTTTTTTAGACAAGGTTGAGTTGCTAAGAATGGATTAAAAATGGTAAAAGAGGTGAACATTTTATATTGTTAAATGCATATTGGGAACAATGTCAGCGTTGCTGATTTTGACCAGTGTCAGTGGAAAATGTTTTCCCTTCGGACACCTGCTATCATCCATTGGTTCCCCGAACTCTGTGCTTGGGGCACTGTGCCCCTGACTAGTTCTGACGGCGCACAGGAGTGCCACGGCGCACTGCCCTAACCTAAAGAGTGCTTGATGTGATAAACCTAATCTGGCAATGTCATGTCTATAAGAAGAGCCCCCCAACCTTTGTTACCTTGAAATGAGGTCTCTAGCTTAGACTCCGTGTGGACATCAAGACTAGGTCAGCCTCAAGGCGACGTGCAGTATCGAAAGCAGCGATGGCATCAGGGCGGAATCCCTCTGACTATTTGTCTATGTAATGTGCTCTGCTCGGACCCTTGATGTAGGTCTCAGGGGCGGCTCCTCAATGAGGGCGGAGGATCATTACCCCCTCCACCCTCGTCAGCAGCAGCAGCAACAAAACCTTTACAAGGAAATGATAACAAACAGTGTTTGTTATAGTTTCCTTTTAAAGGGGCGTGCCCATGGGATGACGTGCTCTGAGGGGGGCATGCTGGGGGAGTGCTCAGCACTCCCCCTCTGAGCGCATGTTTGTTTGGCCGGCTGTGTCGGGACGGCCAAACGCACATGCGCTGTAGGGTCTCTCCGGCCCAGCAACACAGCCCTGAGCTCCGTCAGGATTGGCCGCAGGGCAGGCTGGGAGCCTGTGCCTGCAGCCAGCAGAGAAGCGGCGCGGGAGCCAAGGTAAGTTTATTTATTTTTTAATTTTATTACTATTCTCCCCCCGCGCGCACGCCACCCCGCCCGCCCCCTTTCACACCTGCGAGCCATGACTGATACATCTGTTCCCAGACAATAGATAACAAGACATGCTTTGGGCGGCAATTACATAAACATTTCCTCGAAAGCAAAAAGTGGGAAAGTACCTAATGTGAATACCTACATCTTATCTATTTCTGGCTCTAATAGTGACGCCTTAGCCGAGTGGCACTGATATCAGGAAACTAAAACATTGTCTTAACTAAACACAATGCAGCCATCTTGGAAAGATATAATTAAATAATTGAGCTAAAACAGGGCAAGCTAAGTAGGGTAAAAGTAACTGGGTGACTGGGGCACAGGCCTGCAAGACAGAAGGCTAAGCTAACTCCTGTTTCTCATTTAAAACAAGATAGGATTCGCTACACAACAAGGCACTGCTTGTTTGCAAGTTCCAATGAGTTGTTTCTAGTAACCATACAACACATGATTCTGCCACTGTCTTCTACATTATCTTCTATATTATCAAGTAAATAAGCTATTTTTCCACTTAATAACTGTGAAATCCCCCAATATACTGTTCGTTCTACATGTCTATTATTCAGACCTCCATTTGTATGTATGCTGTCGCACCTCGACCATAACCAGTGCAATTTCTCTTTCAGTGAAATATTAAACACAACTCATTCCAGCAGATTGTCTTTAGGCCATTCTGGGAAAACCTTTCTGGATATGTTTACATCCAAAGAATTTGTCCAATATCAATTGCCTCCTTTTTAGTTCTGGCTTGATATCACAGCTGGTGCTTAACCTCAAATAATCAGCCGAAAAAGACCATTCAGAAGCAACACTGAGAGGGGCTTCAGCTCCACCCACCTGTTGATTACTTTGAGTACAACACTTTATCCGGCAGATGTGTGCTTCCGCTGAAAAATAGTGCTTGCATTGCACTTCTTTTTCTTGTGGGAAAAGTTATGCTTAAAAAATCAAGGCTGAATTGGTTATGGTGCCAATCAATGATGAAGGCTATAGGACTAATTTAATGAATATTTAATTTTACCGACAAAGGCAGTAGATGTGGCCTGTTTATTGTGAAGATCATATGTTAAAACTAATAACCATTTAAGGGTGAATTGTTATTACACTGTGTTTAAGACTGTAGAGAGGTATTTACATTTATTACCACAGTTGGAAAGGGTTTTGGTTTTGCTCACCACCTCTGATAAAGCCTGGGGATAGAAGACTTGTACAGAGATAATATTTAAGCCCTCCTAAGTTAACTGTTTGTTGACTACTATAATTTTTTTTGTAATTTTATTGCGTGTATGCCTGACGCTTGGCTCGTTAGACCGCTTTTGCTCCATCTACTAGGCCTACCATGTTAGGATAAGTGCTATTGGCCTAATTGATAAAATTATGTTCAATGCCGTTGATTTGATCTGGTTATTAAGAAAAGTAATGCCAATAGGCTTTTATGGGTGGATGGTTATTACATTGTGGTAAAGGCTATAGAAAGGTACTTTGTTACATGGAATTACCATAGTAGGCAATTGATTTGAATTTGGTCATTGCCTCTGAGAATCCCATGGGATTGAAGATTTGCAGTGTGATAATCCTTCCTGATCCCTTTTTGAGAGGGGTTGCATATTGTAAAGCCAACAGTAGTATTGTACTTGGTGGTAAATTTAGAAGGGTATGCCTGATGGCTACCTGTATTTACCTCTCACCCCTTAACCCTAAAAAAAGTAATCCTGTACACTACATATAAAACATGAATTACTTAATGTTTATTCATTTTATATATTAAATAACTCTAAATTAAAATAAAACTACTTAGTAGTTACTTAAACTTAATATTTGAATATAATGTTAAAGTAAATTTACCTTGGTATTTATTGATTTTTCGCACTAAATTACCTAAAATAAAATTTTAAATATTATATTATAATTACATTTTAATTAAATTTGATGTATTACAATAACTTACATTTAGTTAAACATACCAACGTTATACATTTTTAAATATATATGTGTCTGTGTGTGTGTGTGTGTGTGTGTGTGTGTGTGTGTGTGTGTGTGTGTGTGCGGATATATATATAAACACAGTGTTGGTCTGATGGAGTCAGAGTTTCCATAGGAAGGGCTTTTTTTGTTTTGCTGATGACTTTGGCACTGTTTGATGAATCTTCCACAAAAAGAAAAGTTCACCCTCCTCATCTGTTTCCTGGAAAGTTTCGAGGTTATTCAGCAAGCAGGCTGGGAAATAGGAGCGGTCCTAAAACACTTTTTTCTGCATACATTTTCCAAAGGAACATTTAGACAATGATACAGAGAAAAAGGCTGACTAGAATTACACCAATTTTGGCAGAAAGCTAGATCTTTACCCAGGAAGCATGATTTTTGTGATTTGGTGAAAATCGGTTCAGTAGTTTTTGAGAAATTAAGGTGGAAAATGTATGCATTGACAGTTGATTCCGTGAGATGCCTGCGAGAGACCCGTGGGAGGTAAAATGAACAGTTTGAGTGCTCAGATTGCCCACCTCCCTCTCTGGGGACTCACAGTTGAGTAGGCTGCAACTTGAAAGAAAATCTTGTGGCTGCCAGCACAGGACACAAGGATTATAGCACCTACAAAAGCGATGGCGGGGAACAACATATGGCACAATTTACTCTGCATACAACCAAGGAGCTTTTTGTCCACCCAGGCACGCCCTTTAAATTGTTATTCTCGTTGTGGACAGCGAGGGCAGGTATGCTCTTGCTGAGGGGCACCTTGATAGCGCCCTAGTCCTCCTAATTCTTCAATCCCAAACACTGACCAGGCTGGTTTCTGGGCCACCCTGTGGGGGGGCCTGACACGATGGCTGGACATGCCCTAGAGTTTGGGCGGAGACTACCACCGTGTACTAGATGTTCATCCTAATAGGTCTCATCCCTCCTTCCCACAAGCACCCGCTTTTCTTCACTCTGCACAGTTAGCACACTGGGCCAAGCATTGGTCCTTATCGGACTCCTGGAGGGCACACCATCTCATTCACAAGCAGTATTCTCATTACTCAGCCCCCGGGACTTGCATATTCATTTTGATCGCTTCCTTTGCACTTCTGCTATATTTGGAGTGTGCCGGGAGCTTGAAAGAAACTTGGCACTGACTGCGACGGCCCTAATGGAGCAAGAACGTCATGCCCCACATGCCGCAGACATCCAGACAACCCTTGATGACATTAAATCCAGGCATGCAACCTTTTTTAGGCATCTCCACTGCTTCAGCTTTGCAGCGTATACCACTCTGGTGTGCTCCATGGGTGAGTGACGAGGTAGCCTCCTGGCATGTCTGGTATGCCAGGAGGTCACCGCACCCTCTATCACGGAAATTGCACAGTCCCAGGCCCCCCCTCAGAATGCAACACAATATACTTCAGGCCTTCCAAACCTATTACTCTGACTTGTACTAACTATACCCAACAGACAGCTCAGAGTAAGCTGGCTCCTTTCGGACAGGTGTCCCCTTTCTAGCATCTCAGCACTGGAGCTGGAGGAACTAGGTGTCCCCATCTCAGAGACCAAGGTGAAGGCAGCCATTCACGATCTGGCCTGTAATAAAACATCGGGTATGGATGGTCTACCCTTTGAATTTTATTACATATTTTCAACCCATCTGACGCCTAGACTTGTGGCCCTGTACAACAAAGACCTTGAAGTGGGAAATTTGCCTCTCGCTCAGGGAATCCCTCATCACGTCCCTACTAAAACCTGGGAAAGACCTCACGCACCCGTCGTCCTACCGCCCCATGGCAATCCCGGAGACTGATTATAAGATCCTAGGGAAAATGCTAGCAGACATTACCCTCAAGTGTTACCACATCTTGTACACATGGACCAAAACAGGTTTGTCCTCAGCCGTAATACCTCCTATAATCTTAGGCACTTCTTCCACGTGCATCACTCCTGTTTCTACACTATCCGACCCTGATTCTTGACCTGGAGAAGGCGTTTAATATGCTGTCCTGGGAATATCTTTTCAGGTCCTTGTGAAGATGGGCTTAGGAGACTGGCTGCTCGCATAAACTCAACTGCTTTACACTAGTCTGGGTTCTATGGTGCGTATCGGTTGTCTAGTCTCTGCTCCCTTTCCAATTGGCAGGGGTACCCACCAGGGCTGTCTCATCTCCCCTATTTTAGTTGCCATCACCGTGGAGCCTCTTGCTGTTTGCCTCAGGGCAGAGGACAAATTCTGGGGCATCTCAGTAAAGGGGAGGACCCATGTGGTATCCCTCTATACCAACAGTATGTTGATGTATGTCTGTGACATATGCACTGGCTCAGACCTCATACATGCCATGCTCCTAGGGTTGGAGAAGGCGTCCGGACTGTGAGTCAATTGGGCGTCATGTTATGTCTTCCCTCTTCGCCGGTGCTGGAGGTGACACATTCTGGCTGGCTGAGGCGAGGCCCTAGCCAGGCAGAACCTAGCACTCCTGTCAGGGGTGGGTAATTACACTCACTGTATAACCTGTGCTCACCCTTGGGTAGCTTGGCACAGAGCAGTCAGACTTATTGCAGAGGCAATGTGTAAAGCATCTGCGCAGAACATCCACACAATACTTACACTTAGCGTCAAAAACAAGATTTCATACAGGGTGTATGTAAATAAGGTTTATTCAACACACGCATGCATTAACATCATATAACTCCGGACATAAATCCCATTCAGGAAGATCACTAGTAGTGCGAGGCCCAACATTGTTAATACAACATCAGCAGTATGTACATGTGAGAAAATCAATACTTTCCCTCCCTACACCCACATGCAGTACCACCGTGTTGGCAGTACAAGACCCACCCCAGTGATCACCCTAGTTCAATATAAAATAGAGGTAGGATGTGTCCTGGTTCCCAACAATAGCAGCAATGTATACATACAGAGAACTAGAACACTTTTGAAATAGCTCTGCAGCCTAGGCCACACCAGTGAAAGTAAATGTCAACAGTGTGCTTGGCACTGTTACTGCGTGGTAAAATCAAGCCCAGACACTCTCTCCCACACTTTCTCTCCACACTGCTAAGCGGTGCCATTAATATCAGTCATGCTAGCATACACGCACTAGCACACTCACTTCCAGCACGCCTTATGCAGTGCTCTGATAGCTGGCAGGGGAGGAGTAACTGAGTTCACAGAGCCCTCTTGGACCCTAACCTTCCTCCAACCAATTCCCACACCCTCAAAGTTAGAAATCAAGCAACCTTTCCCCAGATAGTAGACTGCTCTTGGCAGGTGGTTACAGTCAGTCAGGATCCCGGGGCAAAGGCACAGGGGAAGAAAGAGAGAATGGCTGATCAGACAACAGTCGGCAAATGGAAATTTGGTCTTCGTTCGGTAAGTTCATTCAGGGCTCACCACACTGGCCTTCCTTTACGTGCCCTGGTCTGCAAAGCACAGTGGGAGGGTCGCCTTGGGACATGCTGTTAACAATGGTGCCCAGCCAAGCCAGACACTCCACAGATTTTTACCAATACAGCACCTCCCAGGACATAAGGGGCACGATGACTTGGACCGCCCCAGGTGTCCCGGTTGTACACAAAGAGTTTACAAAATTCCATGCTCTCTGGTTCATGATGGCTTGAGTTGCACCAGACACTTCTGAATGCACACTCAAAATTGCTTAATGCAAGGCCTCCCTGGGATGAGTCCCAACATCTGATACGCGTTGACTTGAGTCGCACCAGACAATTCGCTCATACACGAAAGATCAGCAATGCGGTGCCTCCCTGGAAAGAGGCACAACACCTGGTTTGTGATGACTTGAGGCACACCAGACAAACCCTCTTGCACATGAAAGGATACCACTGCGGCGCCTCCCGGTAATGAGGCACCATGACCGGTGAGTGATGACTTGAGTCGCACCAGGCATTTCTGAACATACAATCAGTTCCCATTCTGTACTTGAAATGAGGCACGTCTGGTGTGCAGTTACTTGAGTTACACCAGACCAATCCTGTGTGTGTCTGTGTGTGTGTGTCTCTCTCTCTCTCTCTCTCTCTCTCTCTCTCTCTCTCTCTCTCTCTCTCTCTCTCTCTCTCTCACACACACACACAAATACACACACACCACCTCACCCCCATGAGGTAGATTGCAGTACTGCTCCAGGTATGCCCCCCACCTCCGAGGGTTGCAACCAGTGGCACAGTCACTGCACACCATGAGCATGCAGCTGGGTGTCGCATGAGAGAAGTGAGGCACACTTGACAACAGTGGGCCATGCATGGTCCTGCAGCCAGTAATCCATTCACTACCACCAAAGACTTATGCGTTTCGTGGTCCCACAATGAGGGGCCACACTCCTTGAATGCGGACTGTAGTTTGCAGGCTCAGTACCAGGCAAATCCAATCTCCAGAAACAATTCTTAGTTCTACGCGCAAACCACTGCTACCCTGTGGAATTTAGCAGACGATGTAGATGCATAGGAGGGCACCAGATGTCACAGTAGAAGGTGTCAGTCCCTTGAAGGATATCTTTGTTGTCCCCGAGACCTCCACACAGAACAGGGGGCAAGCCAACAAGCCATTGGAGAAGACACTTCAGAGTGTCACACTTCAGCAAGCAGTGTGCCCAAGCCAGCCACGATGCAGAATGGGTGCACAGTCCCTTCCTAGGACAGTAAATACTCCTTTGCACAACAGGTTCCTCCGGCAGTGTGCACCACGCAGTTCGAGGACTCCGTCCTGCATTCCTGCAAGTGTATCTCTAAGTTGCTGACGTGTGATACTCGTAGTTATACTCAAGTGTGTCTTTGAAGTTATGGGTGGTTCAAAGGGGTCCCCTTCCAGCCACAGACCCTACATTTCAGTCCTGTCTTCCATGGGGCTATGGAATGCTGAGCTTTATCTTTAGTGGTGCCATGACCTGGCTTTGAGAGGCCAAGTGTCAGAACCTCTCACTCCAATCTATGGAGCAGTTTTATAGCTGTCACTGTGAATGCACAGATGTGCTTTTCCCCCATCCCCCAGTGAAATGAAGCTTGAATTAAAAAGGTACACAAAAGGGATTTTAGAACATGGAAATGCCCACTTTCTAGAATTGGCATTTCCAAGGCATTATTGACAAAGCCACTTTTACCATTGGAGAGGCTTTGTCTTTAGGAATCTAATGATAGTAAACATTGAGGCTGCACCTCTGCAATCCAATATTGCAGCTAGGATTAATTATAAACTTCCCCCATCTTTACCTATGGGCAGGGCATCTCTCAATGGTAGTGAAAACCTGCATGGGCATTCTTCACTCCATGAGCACATGTGCCCTGGTGCACGCACAAGCCTGCAGGGGCAGGCTGGACACAAGCTTTGAGAACACTTCAAGGGTCCAAGTGCACCCATACAGGCCTGCTATGACATATGTATGTGTATGTGTATATATATATCTATCTATATAACACTAACATGCAAGTGTGCACATACTGGCAAGTTGCACATACTGGCAAGTTGTACCAGGCTCAGTATACCTATGAAAACACCAATTTGCAAGTGTGCACATATTGGTAACCCGTGCCAGCCACAGTATATAGATGGAAAACACCAATGTGCAAGTGTGCACATATAGGTATACCATGCCAGGCTCATTATAAACATGAGACATCAATGTGCAAGTGTGCACATATAGGCAAGCCAGGCCAGGCTCAGTATATACATGAAGTCACCAATGTGCAAGTGTGCACACATTGGTAGGCACCACTTCCTAACTTATTTAGGGAGGGCGCACATGCTATTTCACACTGTACTCAGAGTGGGAAAGTGCCCAGGGTCCTAAGGTCACTCAGAGAGGAGGAGCAAAATTTCAAAGAATAGCCAATCTCCTTAGTATGGGAACCCATGTGGGGATTCTCCTCTACCAGGGAATGGGACACCATTGTGTACCTGCCCTGCCTTCTGACTACCACCTGCACTGCCCTCCAGGTGGTGTTCTATGGTAGTGAAAGGCCTACTCAAGCACTGTTCTCCACCAGTTCCTACTCCTCTCCATTAAACTACATTGACCCTGGTCGCTGCTGGCATGGGTAGCTCACAAATGCCTGCCACGAATGTTCCAACTGATACGTCATATCCTGCCCTTTGCGCATGGGATTTCCCTCCAAGGACTCCCTCACTTATCAGGAGCGTTTACTCTTGAGAACCTGTCCCCCTGGCATGACAGGTCGATCACAATATGATGATAGAATGCACACTGTATTCATGTAATCTACAATTTATGCAGAATGTTCAATGCCAAAGTTTTGACGTGCAGGCTGCGTACGTGCTCAGTCCCAATAGCATGAAGTCAAACTCCTCGAAGGACTGGTGCGACATTGCGCACCCTCCCTAAGCCGCACAGTCATGTGAACACTGATCATGACAAACAACAATTTTCATCCAGTTCTCCTTGTTTATGCCATATATTTCAGTCAACACAGAGGCAATATGGCTTAATGCTGAAGCAAAGCCCATCCTAGCCTTTATCAACAGCATGTTGTAATCTTTTAGAAAATGGGTTTCTTGTTGGCAGAGGTCTACACCTTTGTCCAAGTAGGGACCACAGTCCTAGTCAAGGTAAGTCACAACACAATCCAAATGATCCTGTGCCCATTCTCTGGTAGCTTGGCACTGATCAGTCAGACTTAACTTAAAGTATTTGTGCAATAAATCATACAGTAACACAGTGAAAACACCACAAAAATACACCACAGAGCTTTAGCAAAATAGATAATATTTATCTGAATAAAATAAGGTAAAAACGACAACGGTCCAATAAGCACAGGTTGAAATATCACTTTTAAAAGGTTTAAAAGAGTCTCAATCCTTAGAAATCAACAGTTGTTTCTTTGTTACACACAGTACCTGGGATGTGTCAAAAATATGATTCACGGAGACCGCAGAGGAGGAAATGCATGGAGAAATAAGGTGTTGCGTCTGATTTTCTGGCACGGCATAGACATTGCGTTATTTCTTTCCACGCTGCAAGGTTTGCGTCTTTTTTCAGGCACGTAGTCTTGGTTCCTCACTGCGGTGCGGGGATATTTTGACACCCACAATGGTAGAAAGAGCAGGTGCTGCATCGATCTGCTAGGCGATGCGTCAACTTTTCCATTGCAAGGCAGGCGCGGAGTCGAATTTTCCATCGGGAAGTTGGTGCTGCATTGTTCTGGTCGGCTGTGTGATGATTTCCCAGCAGCAATACAGGCTTTGCGTTAATTTCTGCAGGCATAGCGTACATTTTTCGACGCACAAGGAGTTCCATGAAGAGGTGAAGTCTTTTTTGGCCCTGAGACTTCAGCAACAGGAGCCAAGCTCAATCCAATCCCTTAGGGAGCACTTGAGGGGGAAGGTAGAGTCCTTCTAGCAGAGTCAAAGGCCAGCAGGACAACAAGAAGGGCATCAGTCCTTCTCAGCAAAGCAGTCCAGATGAGTCATTTGGGCAGCCAGACAGTTCCTCTGACAGAGTGCAGGTGTAGGCCCAGAAGTGTCTGAGTTAATGGGGTCAGGGACCCAGTTTTTATACCCAAAAATGCATTTGAAGTGGGGGAAACTTCAAAGAGTGGTTTTGAAGTGCACAAGTTCCACTTTCAGCCCAGATCTGTCTGCCAGGATCCCTGTAGGGGGTTATCAGTCCTTTGTGTGAGGGCAGGCCACTGGTCTTTGAAATGTATGTGTGAGCCCCTCCACCCTTCCAGTCCAGGAAGACCCATTCAGTATGCAAATGAATGCAGATGTCGCTGAGTGTCCTGTGTTTATGGCTGTCTAGGTGGAATGCACAAGGGGAGCTGTCACCCAGCACAGACCATATGTAGATTGTAGACGGGCTGTAACGTACAGATGGCAGTAAGTGCAGAGAGATGCCCACTTTTTAAAAGTGGCATTTCTAAAATAGTAATATTAATTCCAACATCACCAGTAAGCAGGATTTTCTATGATCAACTTGTCCGTACTAAATATGATCTGGTTACTCCTTCCAGATCAGAATCTACCACGCAAAAGTATATGAGGGCAGTTCTAATGCTAGTCTATGAGAGGAGCAGGCCTCACAGTAATGGAAAATGACTTTGTGAGTTTTCCTCTACCTGGACATGTAAAACACATAGGTACAGGTCCTGCCTTGTTCTTACATAGCACCCTGCCTTATGGGTTGCCTAGGACCTACCTTGGCGGCGACTTATATATAGAAAAAAGGGCGTTTAAGGCTTGGCAAGTAGTTTTAAATGTCAAGTCAAAGTGTCAGTGAAACTACACACACAGGCCTTGCAATGGCAGGCCTGGGACATGGTTAAGGGGTTACTTATGTGGGTGGCACAATCAGTGCTGCAGGCCCACTAGTAGCATTTAATTTACAGTCCCAGGGCACATGTAGTGAAGTGAAGGTAGAGTGTGAATAGTCCTAAAACCAGGAAAAACGGTGTCAGAAAAGTGGAGGGAGGCAGGCAAAAAGTTTAGGCTGTCAGGTCTAACATAATCCACATATCATCTTAGGTTATCATGTACATTATGATCTAATGCATTTTGGGCAGGGCTCCTTTCATCAGGGGTAACTATAAATGTGAAAAACATCAATCAGCATAAATTACTTCGATTCCCTCTTACATACAAACTCAAACAACAGACTCACCATGTGCGAAAAAACACCGTGCTTAGAAACCACCACCAATTACACCTCAATGTTTAATGCAGAACGAAAACCTAAAAACTGTGACTGATTTCACTGAAAAACATGTGTACTCTTGACTAATGCTTTTAAAGCATAAATCAACAAAATATCCCCATACCGAACAAATCCATGTAAGTAACGACATGCTGGACAGGTCGATCAACACATTAGGAGACCTATTCCATGATCATCCCCTATTAACGTTTGACCAGCTACTTCAAGTTAATGGTATGCCTCTGGGCCAGTTCCTCCTACAGGCCAGGTATTGGCAATGTGCCACAGGTTGTGGCATACTGTGGATGAGGATCCACCCACACATGCAGTTGTCCACTCACTACACTAGGTGCTGGGCACCATCTGATTACTTGGCTATACAAAACTATCAGGGAACATACCTGGATCTCCCTGGTGCCTCTACGACAGAAGTAGGCAGACGACTTTGGACGACCACTACACAACTCGGAGTGCGTACAGCCGCTTGACTCACATTGTATCATTTCCCACAATTCAACTGTATCCAATATACAGTCTTGCACTGAGACTATTTGTCCCTGGCCAGACTCAACCACATTTTCCCCACTGCTAGCCTTGCATGCCCCAGATGGCACTTGGATGGCGCAGACCTCTGACTATGGTGTGGGTGTGCCCCACGCTTGCCACATATTGGCAGGTGGTCCCTAATGCACTCACATCTGCTAAAGAACTTATACATCTCAATACTTGAGAGGCAACCTCCTTAGGGGTCTATAAGAGAGAGCCACAACATATAGTCCGGGCCCGATTTGCCAGTTTGCCACTACTGCTCACTAAGCGAGTTCTTACCATACATTGCAGGGCCCCCAGCCATCACATTCAGTAAAGGGCAGTGTACCCTTCCCTGATCGGGAGATGTGGAGAGCATGAACCTGCATTTGAAGGAAGCCTGCCGCCTCCGAAAACAGCCTGTAGCAGATGCATGGGATACCATGTGCAGGCAAATCAGCGAGGAAATGCGGGAAGCGAATAACACTCCTGAGTAGCCAGTACACGGACCCCACTTTTTCCCTCCCACCCCTCACCCTGTGATTGACACACCACACATATTTGCTGCCCCCAGCACACGTTACCTAAACTCCTCTCGATGCCCCCCATGCGATGCCCCTTATGCCATCCTCTGTTCACCTTTGACATGGTTCATTCTATCTGCTCTGACACTTCCTTGGGTATCCTCCATCTGTCTTACCCCCCTCATCTGCTACCAACACTCATGCTGCCATTATTTCCCCCTCCACAAGTTCACTGTTTTAGTGGTACCTGTACATATGTACTCTATGGCAGAACACCACCCTCTTCAAACGCTTAGCCTGGACCGCACAGTCACCTTGCCCTCTTCTACTTTCAACGGTAATCTGTATGTGGTTTGCTACTACCTCCATACCCATCTCTCACTCATTCTGTGTTCAGCAGCTGACTCACCCTCAGATTGCTGTGTCTGTATTCTCTTATGTCAATCCTGATTAAGGTGTTATGTTGACATCATACTGTCATATGATATTGTACTGGTAACATACCTCAATTAAAAGAATTTGGAAAAAATACAGGACACAAGGACTCTGTCCTTGTGTTCTGAAAATGTAAAAAAAAGATAATAGGTGGCAAGGTAGGAGTATCCTGACCTCCTGTCCCTTATAGGAGGATAAGGGTCCCAGAGGGACACACCTGGGGCCAAAAATCATAAAACATTTGTTGACATTTTCGCAGTCTCGCAGGACCCTTGCGGGAGCCAGCATGGCCCTCTGTGGGACTCTCGTAAGTTTGCACCCTTTACCACCTAATTAATGCTAAAGTTATGCTCTCTCTTCTTTAAACATGGTAAGCTTGGCCTATACCCAATTGGTGCCCAGGGCTGGTAAATTAAATATTTCTAGTGTGACTGCATCAGTGATTAGGCCACCTCTTAAGTTGCCCATTAAACATGCCTCAGGGCTGCTTTTAGAGCCTAATTGTGCATTTTTGAACTGCGATTTCGACCTGCAAAAGAGACTTTTTGTCTGGCCCAGACCTTCTTTTAAATACATATGTCACCCCTAAGGTGGCCCTGAACAGCCCAGCGGGCAAGGTGCAATGTATTTAAAAAGTTGGACATGTACTTTTAAGTTTTAAATGACCTCTTGAATAAGTTTTCACTACTGCAAGTCGTACCACTCTCATAGGATGACAGTGGAGCTACCTTATTACATTTAATAAGCTATAGCTTTCAGATCGGAACAGGTAACCAGTTCATGTTCGGTGTCTTTGCAATTGTAATGGAAAAAAACGCTCCTATGGTAAAGTCAAATTTTTAATTACAGTTTTGAAAACACTACTTTTAGAAGGTTGCCATTTTTCTGCCTTAGCTATTTAGTTTGTGTAGCCTGTCTCTGGGTCACATGACTGGGTCTAGCTAACAGTTGGGATTTGTTATTCCTCCTAGACAGCTTCATGCAATAAAGAGCTTAGGTGTGCCTGAATGTGCCATCACTGGCAGCATGGGAGGGCGGAGCTGGGCACAACTCTACTTACACTTGGATAGGCTGTGTCCTGCTTCCACACAAAGGGCTTGATACCACCTGTAGTTAGTCTGGAGCCAGGGCGGGAGAGTCAGGAAAACGGTGCACTACAAAGGGAAACCTCTAGAAGCTTCACCCACTTCAAAGGAGGCAGCAGGAATAAATATAGGACCTCAGACACCAACTCTTCAGTACACCTCTGAACATGTGGACAGTCTGCCAGGAAGAAGGACTGTTGTGCTGCTGAAACAACTGCCACTGTGCTGGGCTACTGCCTTTTTGTACTGTTGCCTTGTTGGATTCCTCCGTGCTGCCCTCCTGCCTGAGTCGGAAGGGTTTGGATTTGCACCTGAATCCATGACTCCCAGAGTGACTCCAAGGTCTGGTCAGCTGGCCTCCTGTTCAGAACCTCAGGGACATTACAGGCTACCAATGACCTGAACCTAAGCCCTCCAGGAGCAGGAATAAGCCCCTGACCCCCAAGTGGTGCCCCTCATATCCTGGACCCTTGGTGTGGCCTCAGTAAAGCTGAATTTAAGTTTTCACGACTGGAAACAAGCATGGCAATACAAAAGTCTGTCAACATGACCTTTCGCACTGAAGCATCGACCTCTTGCGGCAAATGCCATAGTGAAGCACTGGACCCTACCACCTGTAACCACAGCAGGATCTTTGTGCTACAGCAACAACCATCCGCAATGCCAGGCCTGCTCTTCACACTACATTGACGACTGTCAGCGAAGCCTCCCTGCCCCTCACTATCACCTCCACTGCAAACAGGATTCTTCGTGATGACTGAGAAGGTAACTTTTCTGCATGGCAAACCTGGTCCCTGTGTCCGACTCATGCTCCTTTGTGGTCTACCGGAACTTGTGGCTTTCTCTTGGTCTTACACAACCACCTTGACATGAGTGGCAGTTTGGGCTTTTTGGTGCTATTTTCACTTAAATCTTTAAAATTGTATATCTCTGGTTCTCCTGATTGGACTTTTGTCATTTTGGTCTTGATTTATTCATTACATTTTACTCTACTTTTCTAAATTGGTGTGGGCTTTTCCCCTTGTGTTTTCACTTTATTACTGTTTGAAGTGCTCCAGAAATACTTTATACATTGCCTCTACATTAAACCTCACTGCTCTGTGTCAAGCTGCCAGGGGGCAGAGCACAGATTAATTTGGGGTTTGCTTGTGCCTCACTCTGACAAGGATTGTGGTTGCTGCTTGAGCAGGATTTCACCCCTCTCCAACCAGTAGCCCAATTTCTTGCACAAGTCTTGCAGCCAACCCCCTGCCATGCACTGTTGAAGGATGAGCATGTTGAGGAATTGGATTCTTGTGGAGGATTGGGCGCAGTGCAGACTGCAAGACAGGCCCTGTGACCAACCCCCTCCTCGGTATGCAGGCCCTGCCGTCAGCTGTGCGCAGTGAGCATTTGGTGGCAAACATACCATAAAAGTTTATGACTTTATGTTAAAAAAACATAGAAATTCACAGAAAAAACTAAGTTACAGTAGAGTTAGTCTTGAGGATGATAGTAATATTTTAACTTGCGCAAAAAATACCTTAGAAATTCACTGAAAAGGCATTGTTGTTTAAACTCCAAAAAAACATTGAAATTTGTCTGTTACACATAACTGGCATAAGGATAATTCAGTGGCGGCCGTCAGCTTTAGGAGAGAGGGGGCAGGCGGAAAGCACACACACACACTCATTCTTTCACACACAGACACGCATGCATGCACATCCATTAACAACACTCATAACATTCAAACATGCATGCACGCACCAAACATTCATTTTAAAACATCACACACACACACTTACCTTTAGCCTCGAGGTCCCAGGAGGGTTGGGACTTCTGCCTTCCCTCATTAGGTCAACCAATGAGAGAAGGCAGCAGTCCCAGCCTCGTCACAGAGTGGGATGGGGTCAGTGAGAATGCTAAACCCACCCTACTCTGTGACGAAGTGACACTGATTGACACTCACCCTGGGCGCTTCAGGGCCTAAACCTGAAGCGCCCAGGTCGAAGTCAATGGGTGACACTTTCCTCCTCACCCAGAGGAGGGCCTTGAGGCACCTTTGCTGAGCCGATGAGGTCACGCCCATAGGAGCTGTGAACTCCTCAGCCCAGCAAAGTTCAGCTCAGGCAGCCAGGAGTCTGCGAAAATCGCATATGTCTCACTCCTGGCTGTCTGAGCTGAAAATGAAGAGTGTCTGTCAGGCTGACCTTTGTTCAGCCTGACAGACACTCTTCATGAGGGGCAAAAGGTGAGGGGGCGTGGCCCCTCCGCCGTAAAGGACGGTCCGCGCCCGGGATAACATGCACTGCTGTGATGCACTGCTTATGACCTCGCATATTACATCACTAATGGCATATGAAATCTCTGGAGGTGCAAGTTCTTCTATCTCATTGTAGTATGTAGTACTTTCATTAGTAGCTTTGTTCTGATTGTGATGTTATTTGGAATCCTGAGGTATTCGATGAGATTCCTCGTTCCACCGTGTTCTGTTTTTTTCGGTGGAGTGCGGAGCTTACCGGAAGCCTCAGTCGTGGGTTCCTATTTTACCTGCATCTTTTGAAATAAACCTTTTATTGGTTTCCCAAATTTACCTCATCTGGATATCTGGTGCTTCCCGCTGTTCCCCACTACATGTATTTATGTATAACTGGCACATTTTAATGCTTTTTGGGCAGGGGTATAAACAGCAGTGCTTTTAAGGTGAATTTCTAAGGCTTTTTAAACCCAAGTTAAAATCGTACTACCTTCCTCACATATCCCTTCACTTTAATCATTGTTTTTATTAGTGGGAATTTTTTTTATCATATATATTCTTTTATAGTATACATTTATTTACCCCAAAATGTAATTAATTTCTTTCTTCTGGGTGTCCGACCTCGGAGTTGAATACGACCATATTATCAAATGAACAGGTTTAACAGGCTCGATTCTACCTTCGTTCACATACGACTAAACAGAGGCGCTCATTGTTTCATTTCTGAACCTGTACTTGTTGGCATTTGTAGTGGATCTGTGAATGGCGTAACTATATGGTAGTATAAATGAATATTTCTGCTCTCACTGGCACTTAAATCGTACAGAGATGGGGAAGAGGCGTTGAGTTGCCACATGTTTTCTCTTAATGATTGTAAAAGCATGTCTGGATAAGGCTCGGAGAGGTTTCACTGCTGTTCAAGCTTTGATTCAATAACATCTGTGTAATGTGAGGGGGTTAGACTCTCTTGAGGCAAGGTCAACTCATCCTCTCTTTCCAAGCTGAAGCATTCAAATTGGGCCTTTTTTCAAAAGTGAAATAAAACAGGATACATGTGTTTCTGAAGGGCTTGGTACAAAAGCGTGCTATACAACTCC
Source organism: Pleurodeles waltl (assembly GCF_031143425.1). Taxonomy (NCBI): domain Eukaryota; kingdom Metazoa; phylum Chordata; class Amphibia; order Caudata; family Salamandridae; genus Pleurodeles; species Pleurodeles waltl. Next base: position 738,801,573 of record NC_090445.1, on the reverse strand, counting down.
TGATTTTATTATTATTGTTGCAATTGCAATCCTGATTAACCAGTGCTTGTTTCTGTATTTTTTTCAAGGCCAATTACTTCTCTCAGTTTGCAAAGACGCCAGTAATGTGCAAGGTGCTGGGAAGAAAAATCTTGGATGGAAGAGGTTGGCCAGCGTTGACAGTAGAAATACTCTGCACAGTAAAAAATAATGAAAAGGTAAGGTGTGTTATAAACCATGTTTGCCCAGAACAGTGGTTGACTTTTTAATTTAATTTCTAGTGTTTTCGTGTCTGTTTGCTAAAAGACAATTCCATTCCAACGACCAGATCTTTGCAATATTTACATACGATGTCATTATGCTAAGGGACCATGGTGTAGATTGACCTTTGGTTTGAACCTAGTCCATTGTTTTTCCCACTATTCCACCTCAGAGGGGAACCAGCCATATGCATTTCAGCCTTGATTCTGCTCCAATGGGAACAGTACAGCACTTTGAGACAAGAGATTTGATAGAGAGCTAATTTACAATCACCTCAAGAGTGTGCCTTCATAGTGAGCCATGTCTATGTGAACCCTGCAGATCTAGTGTTTAACCTTTTCATGTCTCTTTCCTTTGGTATCTGCGACTGAGTTCAGCGCACGTGAAGTCACAGATTCTGGACAGTAGGTGAACCTGAATAGGTAAATGTTTAGCAGGATAACAAGGCCACCTTGTAAGACTACAATGTTGGATAAGACCTGGATGCAGAATACATTGAGGGCAGTATTAAAACAGCACTGCTTTGTGGAGCACTAAGCAGGACTGGTAGAAGCAAGAGAACCCCTCAGTCTAGGCTGATTAACTAAATCAAGGTGCGAAATAAGTGTAACATAGGCTGGGAGCTAACCACAACGATCATTCATTGCTCTATACATAGGATGATTGGTTAGAAGCTCTGAAGTTGAAAAGGAACTTAACTTAAGGTTGTAAGGATAAAAGAGTAGTGCTGAGTGTGGGGAACCGATAAGGCAGTCAGTAAACATAGTGTGCTGAAAAAGAGATATGTTCCATATAAGAGGCATACATCCAGTGCAAGTTAATGAAAGAAAGGACATTGTTGATTGAAATGATATTTAAAGTGTTAGGCTTAGGTTGACATTTGAGAATACGTTTATGGTAATAAGTACCTCACTGTAAGGTAACAGTAAAAGTGATGACCATTCTGCCTAAGCATTTCAGGTGTATTCCCTCCTCCTGATCTCCGCCACAATTCTGAGTAATGCCTAGCAACTTAAAAAGCAGTACTGACCCCTGTCAGTCTTGCTGCAGGCCCAGTGTCTCATCAGATTAAATACAGATTGTTTCTTATTTTATATCTCACAAATGGCAATTGTAATTGCCATCCGTTTTGAATCCTGTTGATTTTGGCCTGAGAAGATCATGGGCTGTTTAAACTGCAATAGTTATGAGTTATAATTAATGGACTATTGTGTGGACTATGTTGTGCCTTAGCCAGTTTAAGTGAATTTAAGAGGTATCCAATTGTGACTAGATGTTTATAGCCTCCTGGTGAATTTTTATACTAAAGATTATCTTCAGTTTTATTGATTTAACATTGTATATGCTGACTTGGATATCTGCAGTGTTTAACTTGTTAAAAAAGGAATGTAATATGCACATCTTACCGCCCGTTAACACTTCATAACTAGGACAACAAAATACTTTCCAAAGTCATAGCCATCCGCCCTGGCGATGCTGCTAGAACAAATTATCTCACCATTGCAGACTGGCTTTGTGCCACATCACTGCAGTGATTAACCTCCTCACTATGTTCCCGGTCCTGAACCAAATATCCCCTACTCTTCCCGCTGCCATAGCCCTATTGAATGCAGAGAAGCCCTTTGATTCCCTTGAATGGTCATTCCTGGCAACCACCCTGCTCAAATTGGGACTACCACGTACTTTCTGTGATCTCATTACACTCTTATATATGTCTCCTATTGCACTTATCCGGATTAACAGTCAGCCAACCGATGCTTAACCTGTTTCCAGGGGCAGGAGGCAAGGTTGTCCCCATGCTATTCCTTATTGCCCTTGACCCCCTTATTCGTCACCTCCATAGGGGACTTTGCTTCAATAAGGGCCCCCTCCTGGCTGACGCCCATGATATTCTCCTTTTTGTCTGCGACCCTCATTTACCATCAATCATTAGAGAGATTATACAATATGGCTCTTTCTGGAGACTTTCCATTAATTGGTGCAAATATGAGCGCTAATCCCGTTAATTAACGCTCCCACCCCCAAAACCAATATATATATATAAAGTGTATGCGCCCAGAAGCCTTTCTTATGAGCACACCACCTGTGATGGAAAATGTTGAGTTTGGCAAATATTAAGGCTGCCTAGTCTTGATTGCGCCTCATGCCTTTTACTTCCACTCCTATACACCTGTCTCTTGCAGGGTGTTTGCAAGAGACAGACCGCTTTAACTGTCTGTCACAGACAACAATGTACGCAACACTTTTTAGAGTATGCTTTGGGTCTGCCTTTTGGTTTAGACTGGATGGTTTTCCTTTCTGTCTCAGTTCCCTGCTTTTGATAAGCTGCATACCTTCCAATTCTCGTTTGTCCGGTCCTGGAGCTACTTCATTTTTGATAGGTTCACTGTATCCTTCGCTGCTGACATCAGGGAACCAATCTTTCATTTTTTTTAAGAAACATTTGGTGCTTAGCACTCCATAGGAGTTCATGTCCTGTTCTTTTCGATCCCTTTCTATATGCTTGAGCACTTGCATGCTTTCCCTAGCTCCTGCGTCCCTGTCACAGTCTTGCTGTGTTGCCCTCTTCCTATGAACCGATCAATGCTGCAGCTCAGCGCCAAGATCTCTCTTCTTTCCCCTGTCACTCTCCTTCCCCCGTTTCTCCCGCTGCACCTCCCCCACAGCTCGCACTGTTGTTTTCATCAATGCCAAATGTTTTTTAAATTGGCACAACTTGAAAGGCTGCAACTTCGTGGCAACCTTAGAAGTATAAAAAATGTTTCATTCTGTCCGAACATTATCTTTAATTTTAAAATGGCTGATATTTTGTGTCTCCACACAAAGCGATCTTGGAAGCAAAGGAAATACACTGCCAGGATGTCTGCAACTGGTATTTGCCTTGCTAATGCTGGAATTATTTTAAGAGCATTGGCAAAGTCAATAGAGTCAAGCGCAAAACTTTGGTACAGGGAGACAGACTGGCTTTGCCAATGCGTGTTCATCCCTGCTTTCTCCTTTTGTCATTGTTTTCATATCTTTCTCTCCCTCAGTGTCTCTCCCTTTTCTGCCTTTTTCTTGTTTTAGTTCAGTCTGACGAAAAACAAGTTCATTCTAAATCATGGCCACCACCTGCACAAATTAAACATTGCACTAATAAAATCAATTTGAGAGCCTTGTTGAAAATCTTTGAAAACTGACACTGCTATCCAGCTCAGTGTTATCTCCTGTAAGTGCTTCTGCAAGCGCCTCTAGAACACCCAAACAAGAGTTCCCTTCAATACTTCAATATGTACTGGTGTAGCCAAAGAGGATACCTTCAAAGACAAAATAAGGCCCTCATATACAGTAACACCAAGATATATTAATGGCCAGAGAGTGACTCTTCATGTCATCAGGAGGAAGAGAAACCAAAACGATGGAATATTTGGTTTGCAATTGAAAGTAAAGCATTAGCTTCTCCTAACCCATTACATCAGAAAAGTGATCAAAATCAAGAAACTTTGGTCATCTGCTTGAGAACATACACTCAATGAGCAAATGCTATCAATAGCCCTATCAAATCTAACATGATTTGAAAGGGCGAAAAAAGAAAATAGGAAACTTAGGGCCTGATTTAGAGTTTGGTGGATGGGTTACTCCATCACAAATGTGACGGATATCTAGTCTACCATATCACAATCTCCATAGGCTATTATGGGATCATGGCAGACAGGATATCCGTCACAATTATGGTGCAGTAACCCCCTACGCCAAACTGTAAATTAGGGCCTCGTTTAGAGTTTAGCAGACAGGGCGCTGCTTCAAAAATGTGACATAACTCTCATCTACTGTATTGCAAGTGCATTATAGCCAATGGCACTTTAAATACAGGGATGAGGCATCCACCACATATTCACTGAGTACCGCATCCTCCAAACTCTAACTAAGGCCCTTTGTATGTAGATGTTTAATCATGCATCATCTCTAGAACCTAGCAGAAAGAATTCAGAAGCTAAACCAATACCTTTGTGTCACTGGATTCGATGGGACAACCTCTGCTTCTTGGCCTGCTTAAGAGCATTGAGTCAATATTATTGGACGAGTCCCTGTAATCCAGTTTTCCTTAGATGTTTCATCTTGAATTAGACCAAGGCTCCAAAATTCAATGAGGCTGTATGCTTCATACAAGACTATCAAGATGTACAGGACCAGTTGATACCGCTTGCCAGACACTAATGAAATTTATGCTGTTCCAGCGCGTTCTGTCAGCCATGCTTCCAGCAAAAATCAACCATCCAAATGGTACTAAGCCAACCATGCAAAAGTTACTATCAGCATTGTTAAAGATTTTTTAAGAGACACAATGAAACTGGGGGGGACTTTCTAACTGTTCTCCAGGAGTCAAAGTAGACCAATGTATAGGTGAATTAGTGTCTGGGAATCCACGATTATGGAGGTCTTAGATAATCGCAAAGGAACAAAGCACATTTCACCTGCCCCCTTAAGAGGATACGTCAAAATACTGCATCTTGAATAATTCAGTCTTATTAGATGAGCTGAAGATGATGAGACTTATTTTTAAAGACATGAGAAAACCTAGACCCAGAGATTTACACCCTCTCATGCGGGTTGAATGTCCTTGTTTCAGTAATTCACAGACCTCTTCCTGGTTGAGCCTGAAAACTTGCTCCAGTCACAGCTTTCCAGATGTACCTTTCCAGGTGTACCCTATAAAAGTTTTTTGTGAATTCCATTCGCCCATGAGAAAGCATAACTGATAAACTTGGCATGAAATGTGCAGTTATCTTAGGAAGATATTGTTTTCACTGGAGAAATCCCATCAACTTTACCCCCACCAATTCCATGGGCATGATTTTTTCTTTCCCACCCTACAAAGGATTTACTCCTGCTTTTGAGAGAGGTAAATCTCTGACTTTCCCAGAGTGTAAAAAGGTTTGAAAGTGGTTTGTAAATACTCAAAGCATTTTTTTCCCCTGTAAGCCCAATCTCCATCCACAAGACCACATTTATCTACATGAAAACCTTTGTGTGAATAAATAAATTTTTAAATTACTGTACCAACTTTCATAGATTGTAAAAATGGTTTTGTACCCGTAAATCAGTCTATGTGCTAATTTGAGACCACTTAAGGCAGGGGCTACAGACAGGAGCACAATCCGGCCCTACCTGACCCGTGGAACATCATGGTGAGAGCATATAGCACTCCTGCAAATCAAGGGCAGTCCCTCTATTCTCCCCTCAGCTTTGAGGCAGCAAGGCAGGGTGCACCCAGACACATCCAGTTCCGAAAGCGAGAGGCTGTGGCAAAAGGCAGACAGAGATCTTCCCCCTCATCCCTACCAAGCATATTATAGCCACCATTGTTGGAGGGCACACTTCCCACCACTTACCACGTCAGCTTACAACTGTGATGCTTGATAAGGGTCTACACAAGTCCGTTGGATGTAGTCTAGGCCACTGTCAGAGGTCAGGATTGTTGCTGCACCATCCAGAGCCCCCAAGTAGCGTCAACCCCTTTTGACAGGCAGAGGCCCGGGGCTGAGCACAGCCCCACCTGCCTAGAGCTCAACATGGGGTGAGAAGACAATGCACTTTCACCCTCCTTGCACTTGCTGACCTCACCTCCCCCAACTCCCATCAGCCCACCCGTTGATATTTTCCACCTGTTTTAAACAGATAGAAAATGTAAACCGATCTGTCACCAGAATCAAGGGAAAACCACTGGAAAAAGACCTGGTATTCTTGAAACCATGTGGTTATTCCTATTTCCAAGATAATCTTGCAACTGATGGATTTTGGTGTTTGGAGATTTCGCACTCTCGGACTCCCAGATAACTGTACTGGAGGCCCTGTCTACTAAGAGGAGTAGGGCCTTCCCTGCGCTACAAAGCACAGCCACACACAGCCTGCTGCGCATGACGTACTTGACTGTTGCTGTGAGACTTTGAGTCCCAAAGAATCTCACAACTAAGAATAGATGCGTGATAGCCCCTCTCTGCGCTACTGACCGTGGTCATACAGCCCACTGCGTGGGACAGGCTCGGGCCGCACCCAGGCAAAGCCCAGACCATGGACCTGTCTTCACCCTGCATGGCTCCAGAACCTCTTGCCAGGTATTGAAACCTTTTTTGGACTTTCGTCCATGCATTTAATGCGGTTTTTAAACTTAGAGTTTAGAGCCATTGTTGATTTATCGCAGGGTTTTTCTTTCACCAAGTCTAGTGCTTTAAATGGGCAGGTACTGTCTGGAACTGAGTACCAGCACTTCTTTTATTTGAAAAGGAGCATACCTGCACTTCTCAGCACTGTTAGAACACATCTAATAGAAGAGTACCAGCACTTCTCAGTAGCAAATACGTACTCTAAAGAGTGAGAACCTGCACCTCTAGATTTCCATTTAAAGTACTGACCAAGTAATAGAGAAAAATGGAGAAGCGCAAGACAGGAACAATTTAACTTACAGTGCCCAACATTACCTCAATGTACAGTATCTTTGAGCAGGCTGTGAGAGTTAGCTCAAAAAGAATTTGAACTGGCAGAGATGCGACTATCCCTCCCAGCCGACACCTTGGATTGCCCCCTGCAGCAATCAGCCGCAATTGAGGCACTAGTTCATTGCGTAGGGATTGATTCTGTAGGGCCCTGTGATCTCCCACCTTATGCTGCTATGTGACACCTGCCCCCTTCTCCAGATTTGGGCCCAGTTGTCAAATACTTGAAATGCTTGCCCAAATCAAGGACGGCAGAGGAAGAGCTTAAAACCGTGACCCAGTAAACTGACTATGTAGCCGGATTGTTGACTAATCCATGTGGCTTCAAAGAGAAAATATGTGCTAAATATATTCTCCTGTTTGAAAATTAATCTACATCCCCATCTGCGATTATCTGGGGTCTGTTGATTAACATTTGGTGAGATTAGGGGGTTGTATCACCTGATATCAAGGCCAACTCATTGACTACTTCAATCCTATTCCCACTGAGGCGTTGCCTCAAATTGCGCTCAATACAACTAAGGAATGGTATGGGAAGAACAATGAACCTAAAATAGATCATATACGTGATTCAGACCAGGCAGCTGAGGGGGGAGGAACAGGCCACGGTACCACTGTGCATTCAGAAAAGGAAGCCCTAGAGCAAAGGGCTAAGGTGCCCCCTGTTAAATTACTTATCTCCTGCCTCGTCCCCATACATTGGATTGTTGACTAATGTTCCTCGGTTAGTCCACCAAGCAACTGACTCTGACCAACTAAAAAAAGGTCACACACTGGCTTCATGAGAATATAAAGTCTAATACTTGCATTAATAATTATATCCTTTTGTTTGCAGTGTCGGGTAGGTTGGACCTTTGCCAAAATGCTTTAATGAGGATTGTATAATTGTAAATTTTAGAAAGCCAATCATAGAAGGGGGTGTTGTGTATCAATATACTCTTACGTTGTATCCAACAGTTAACCTAATGACCACAAATAGTTTCTCAGTCCTTTGTGATGTAGCTGAGAACTATAGCTATAGGTGGCATGAGCCTTATTCCTTTGTCTCTAGAACTCAGCCCTAGGAAGAATTAGTTGATCTTACTCTTCTAAGACATGTAATGTCTGAGTTCTGCCTCATAGTTAGTTTCTAAGAATCATTGGTACGAAGTAGAGATCAGGTTGCCCCTCCTACTACGTCTTATGTCAAGCACATAAAACTAATACTCTGGACCATAACAGGTGTAATGACCAAACTAAGGTTAGATAGATGGGCTGTATACATCAACCTGAACAAAATGTGTATTGTGATGGTTTGACATGTCATATACTCCCAGTGCTCCCTTCGGCCTCTTGTCGAGCTAGGGTTGGGTTAACAACTTGGTTCAAGGTAACTCTTGGACTGTTGCATTAAGCTGATCACAATTGATTTTGGGGATTTGCAGCATTCTGGTGTGGTCAAATACTTTCAGATTGGTTATAATTAATTTTTTATAATGATGATTTTTCTGTTAGGTATAATTTAATTACAAGACCGGAGGCTACCATTATGCATTATTCCTTTAATGCCACTCCACACAGCACTTGAAATGAGTTAACATCATAAAGGAAAACATTCTAGAACTGAAGCAACAATACATGTAAATAGTCTGTGCAATCAAAAATCTGCCTCTTGTAAATGCTGCTCCTCACAGATAAGTACCATTGTGTTTTTATGCTATGTATTTTACTGTTTTCTTTGCTTGTGATTCCAATTTATGGAAACCATATTTTGATCACGTTATTGTAAAATAGAGTTACTGTTTATGATTGCCATCATCTTCATAACCTTTGTGGAAGTATACCTTGCCCTTATTTACCATTTCCATTACCCTTACGGGCCTCACCCTTTAAAGGTCTTCTCTGCTCTCGTATTCCACTGATCCGATGCCCTTTAGCTCAACAGAAGGGTGCTGATCAACTTGATCGCCAAGAGCACAAAGTGTACCTGCTGCTGCCTCAGCGGCTGGCACTTCAAGCGCTCGCTTCTGACTTCACCTTCAACACCGCCTTCGCTTGTGGACTGCTGACGCCCATTTCAAGGTGAACCACATCAGGCCGACTTGTCCATTGAATGAGTGACGCGTCGGCCAGTGGAGTCGATTCTGCCTTCACTTGTGGACCATTTCTCAATAATTGCATCCGGTTGACGCGTCCATTTAATCTGTGTTGCATCGGCTGGCTTTAGAAGAATTTGGTAGCAACGGCCTGAGTTTACTAGATGACTTTGATTAACCCATTCCTAATGAGTTACGTGGACTTTGCATTGCGTCACCTTGGAATCAAGGACGTTTGCATAGTCCCTGATCAGCTGTTTGCCCGGCAACTCATGAGCTCACAGTTATGTTGTTCTGGGTCCTTTATTTTTCCTGATTCTCTTATTCACAGTTTTTAAAGTATTTTTAGTATACCATTAATTCCTCTTCTATCCATATCTTTATTTACATACCTAGACCTTCATGTCTAGCCAAGAGGTTGAAAACCCCAAAACGTCTCAACTTAATATGGATGAAGAGACAAATATTAAAACTATTCAAAATGAAATGTGCACTTGTGTGGGAGAGACCCTTAGTCAGGTTTTATCCATGAGGGATTCCAAAACGAGGAGGAACAGGAATTGATTTCGGGAAGAAATCCTACCACAGTAAGTAAAGGGGATAAAAGGAAAAGGACATCCAAACATATTGATAAGAGAGGTATGCTCTGTTTAAAAAAAAAAAAAAAAAAAAAGGGAGGTCTAAGCACCTCAACAAAATCAGGTGGTCCAAGCACCAAAAAAAAAGCAGGATATCCAAGCACCTCAAGGAAATTAGGAGGTCTAAGCACCTCACTCAGTATGGGTTTCCTAAGAGACACAAAGATGAAAGGTGTACGATGCAACATAACAGGCTCGGTTGGCCTGAGTGATGTTTTAATTACCAGTGAATGTGAGGAAGACCCTCATGATCCTTCCCCCTTGGATGAATACACTTTAGACCTAGATGAAGGGGATCCTGAAGATGAGCTTTTTATGGAAGAGGATACCCCCTCCCCTCTACCTCCACAAATGTGATGAGACCCCCTAGGAGAGGAGATGTTTCCCCAGATAACATCGAGCATCCCAGAAGCACTCTGTGGAGGCCTCTTGATCAAGTAGCACAAGTTATAAAACACTGGATCAGATATCCCCTTAAGAAAAGCACAAGTAACATCTTAAGGGGGGGATGCCCAAGGCGAGTCATAGAGGACAAAGTATGTCTTATGCCTAACCTCGACCCAGAGCTCATCACTTTTCTTTTTAAATTGGGCTGAGATCCTAGGATGGGTATGGAAAGATCTCTAAAATCGTGGCAGGATCGCCTTCTGCATTCAGTTGGTCCACTGCTAGAATAATAGATAGGGTGGAGGAGGCCCACACCAATGACCTACCCTTAAACATAAATCTACTTAGAGGATAGAGCCAAAGGGCCATGTTTCTCCTTGGTAATACTAATAATACTAATGCAGGCCTAAACACCATCAGACATAGAATTGTTTTGATGAAGATTAACCCAAAGCTTGAAGATCTTGCAGAAAAGGAACCTTCCGAGAACCCTTAAGGCCTTCTCTCCGGGTAAGACATGATTAAGTCACTCAGCAAGTATGTGGCAACATTCACTGCACTTGACAAAGTGCAATTTAACATGCAAAAGGTTTTTAATGCAGGTGTTTTTCGTCGGTCCAGCAGAAGGAGACTTTCTGCCGACCGAGTCTCCCAAAGTTCCTATTTCTCAAGATACCCAAGAGGCTTGTATAGAGGCTACCAGACAGGATCAGCTATGTCCTTTTATCCCCCAGGAGGACGCATCAACACAGAAGAGGATGTAGATCAAGAGATTAAAGTTCCTCAACATACCGTGGTGAGTACTGTGATTGTACGTTCTATCCGTTCCCTAGTAAAAGTGACAGGATGACTCAGACTCTTTTTCCATGTATGGGAAACAATTATGCAGGATCCTTGGGTCTTAAAAGGAGTCTGAGGGTTCAAAATAGATTTATGGACACAACCCATTCAAACAACCTCCCCAAGGGAACTAAGTTTATGAACCTCTCAACACTAAATTGTATAAGAAGAGTTAAAAACCTTGTTACAAAAAAGGAGCCATTCTAGAGGTATCTTTAGATCATGAAGTCTTTATAAGTACACTTATCCTGGTGGAAAAAAGGATAAGAGATGGAGACCAGTGATGCATCTAAGAGAGCTGAACAAGTTCTTAATATACAGACACTTCAAGATGGAGGGGGAGGGGATCCATCTTTTAAGGGATATGTTACTAAAGGGAGATTGGTTAGTGAAATCAGACCTGAAAGATGCCTACTTTACCATGCCCATGGCCAAGGAATTTCAACCTTATATTCAATTCACCTGGCAGGGGTGACTTTACCAATTTGAAGCGCTTCCCTTTGATCTTTCATCAGCTTCATGGTGTTTCACGAAGATAATGAGAGCAGTAGTTTCCTACCTCAGGGAGAAGGAATTTGGTTAATTATTTATTTAGACAACATCCTTATTAAGTATCAATGCAAATCGCAAATCAGGATGGATCTGGACTTAGTTATGTCCCTTTTGAGGAGTTTGAGTTTTATCGTAAACAAGGAGAAATCTGTACTTATTCCTTCCAGATGCCTAGAGTTCTTTGGGTTCACAACAGATACTGTAAAAGTGATGCTTCTATTACTCCTAAAGAAATTTCCCAAAATCTGAAAAGAGATAAGATATGTTCTCAAACAAGAGTCCTTAACCCTAAGGGAGTTAGCCAGACTTTTAGGCCTCCTGTCTTCTGCCCCTCATGTGATATTTTCAGGCCCTTTACATTATCGGGCCTGGCAGAGATTGAAAGCAAAGGCCCTAGAGGGAGGTTTGTGGTATTGAGCCAAGGGGTTTCTAGGAGGGGAAGCCTGGTCAGAGTGATCTTGGTGGTTGGTGGACTTGAATGCTTGGAACAGCAGAGTGATCTTTGGTTGCTCGCCAGATTTTATTCTGGAATCGGGTGTGAGGTTAGCTGGTTGGGTGCATTCTTAGATTCACAGGAAACTGGTGGCTTGTGTTCTCATGCAGAGAAGCTTCATCATATACACTATTTAGAATTGACGACAGGTCTCTGTGCTCGTATGAGTTTAAAAAAATGCTTACAAGTCTGAACAGTTCTGTTATTGATGAACAACGTTTCTGCTGTACCATATATAAATTGTTTAGGTGGAACAAGATCCTTTGACCTATCAAAATTAGCAAAGAAACTCTGGCTATTCCATCTGGAATACCAGATCAGTCTGAAGGCAGAATACTTACCTGGGAAAGCAAATGTTACTGCAGATTGGAATTCAAGGTTCTTGCAAGACTTCAGTGTTTGTTTTAAGAAGCTGTCTCAGATGAGGGGTCTTCTGGAGCTTGACCTCTGTGCGAGCAGGTTGACATTTCAACTGAAGACTTAATACTGCTGATGCCAGACCCGGGTGCTCTAGCGGTACACACGTTTCTTTAGTCCTGGAAATGGCAAACACTTAAGCTTTTTCCCCCCTTTTCCATGATTCCAAGAGTTCTTCAGAAGATAAGAGAAATGCTCCCTTGTTCTAGTAACTCTGTTTTGGGCCTCACAGGCGTGGTTACCAATGACATTGGAATTAGCCTGCAACATCCAATTCTTTCTTCCAACCATACAAGACCTGCTTCAAAACGTGGATAGGGAGGAACACCCTCTGGTTTCTGAATGGAACTTTGGACCTTCTTGCCTGGAGAGTATCAGGAGATCTAGGGAAATTTCAGGCATTTCGGGACGAGCTCAGGAACTCTTGGAATAATCCTGGGCACCAGGCACCCACTACAGGTATATACGAATATGGAAGACATGGGTATGTTTTGAGCTTGGAAAGGGATATGGCTCCATGGAAAGTCCTATAGTAGAAGTTGTTAATTTTCTCATGGAACAGTTTGACAGAAGTCTTAGTATCATCTGTTATAGGCCCGTAATTTCTGCAGGTCATAGTCTCATCAATGATAGGACTGTAGGTAAAAACGTTTTGGTTTGCATAGTGGTCAAAAGCATTAGACTGAGAAGACCACCTAGGCCTAGATACAGCTCCTTATGGGATGTTAATTTAGTCCTCTCAATGTTTTATCTTTGCCTAGTGATAAGTATTTAGATTTTAAAAGACTTTCCTTGAAATTGGCTTCCTTACTTTGTTTGATTTCTTGGCGATGAGTGTCATATGTGAAGGCTTTGGAGGTGAGTAATAGAGTTTATGATGCATTTGGGGTTAGCTTTGAGGTTAATAAAGCACGAAAACAATGTCAGATAGTATTTTTATCCAAGTTTTGATTCTTGTAGAAAACTTTGTGTTGTGAGCTGCATGAAAGAGTATGATGCCAGAATGAGTGAATTTCACCCAGATGGAATTAACCTACTTTTGATTTGTTATGTTAAATCTTTCAAAGCAGTTACTACAGCTGGGATAGCTAGGTGGGTAAAATGGATGATGCAATCTACTGGAGTCGATTTACAGAAATTTCAAGCTCATTCTATGGGAGGTGCTCCTGCAAATCAGCCTTTTTCAAAGGTGGTAAATTGGTGGGTATTTTGAGAGCAGCCGATTGGTCTAATTCCTTCACCTTTGTGAAGCATTATTTTAAACCAACTGATGCCTGATGTGGTACTGAGGGACTACCAACATGCATAATGGTAGCCTACAGTCTTGTAATGAAATAGCGATTCCCAAATTAAATGCCAAGGGAATCTGAATTAAAGACACAGAGGCTGAGATTACCCCACCCTTCTAAGCCCTAAAAAAGAAAAATAATAAATTAAATTAAAAACTAATTTTACAACATTAACGGATTTCATCTGTTAGAATACGCTCATTTGATTAACTAATTACATTCCTATCCTATTTCTATAACATTATCCAGAATTCTAATACTGCCCTTTATCTTGGTTGCAGAAAATTTCTAGTAGTTAATCTTTTAAAAGAAGATTTATTCCTCTGATGTACTGCATTTCAACTGGCTTCTTTTCATGTGGCTGTCTGAGCTCCGTTCCTCTTTAATGGATACAACATTTAACCCCTTCGCTGCCAGGCCTTTTCCCCCTCCTGTGCGGAGCCTTTTTTCGGCTATTTGGAGCAGTTCGCGCTTAGGCCCTCATAACTTTTTGTTCACATAAGCTACCCACGCCAAATTTGCGTCCTTTTTTTCCAACATCCTAGGGATTCTAGAGGTACCCAGACTTTGTGGGTTCCCCAGAAGGAGGCCAAGAAATTAACCAAAAAACAGTGAAAATTTAGTTTTTTTTTAAAAAATGGGAAAAATGGGCTGCAGAAGAAGGCTTGTGGTTTTTCCCCTGAAAAGGGCATCAACAAAGGGTTTGCAGTGCTAAAATCACCAGCTTCCCAGCTTTCAGGAACAGGCAGACTTGAATCAGAAAACCCAATTTTTCAACACAATTTTGGCATTTTACTGGGACATACCCCATTTTTACGATTTTTTTGTGCTTTCAGCCTCCTTCCAGTCAGTGACAGAAATGGGCATGAAACCAACGCTGGATTCCAGAAACCGCAACATTTCTGAAAAGTAGGCAAAATTCTGAATTCAGCAAGGGGTAATTTGTGTAGATCCTACAAGGGTTTCCTACAGAAAATAACAACTGAAAAAGAAAAATATTGAAATTGAGGTGAAAAAAACGTCAATTTTTCTCTACGTTTTACTCTGTAACTTTTTCCTGCAATGTCAGATTTTCGAAAACAATATACCGTTACGTCTGCTGGACTCTTCTGGTTGCGGGGATATATAGGGCTTGTAGGTTCATCAAGAACTCTAGGTACCCAGAGCCAATAAATGACCTGCACCCTGCAGTGGGTTTTCATTCTATGCCGGGTATACAGCAATTCATTTGCTGAAATATAAAGAGTAAAAAATAGGTATCAAGAAAACCTTTGTATTTCCAAAATGGGCTCAAGATAAGGTGTTGAGAAGCAGTGGTTATTTGCACATCTCTGAATTCCGGGGTGCCCATACTAGCATGTGAATCACAGGGCATTTCTCAAATAGACGTCTTTTTTACACACTGTCTTACATTTGGAAGGTAAAAATGTAGAGAAAAACAAGGGGCAATAACACTTGTTTTGCTATTCTATGTTCCCCCAAGTCTCCCGATAAAAATGATACCTCACTTGTGTGGGTAGGCCTAGCGCCCGCGACAGGATATGCCCCAAAACACAACTTGGACACATCACAGAAAACAGAGCTGTTTTTAGCAAAGTGCCTACCTGTAGATTTTGGCCTCTAGCTCAGCCGCCACCTAGGGAAACCTACCAAACCTGTGCATTTCTGAAAACTAGAGACCTAGGGGAATCCAAGATGGGGTGACTTGTGTGGCTCGGACCAGGTTCTGTTACCCAGAATCCTTTGCAAACCTCAAAATTTGGCTAAAAAAACACATGTTCCTCACATTTCTGTGGCAGAAAGTTCTGGAATCTGAGAGGAGCCACACATTTCCTTCCACCCAGCGTTCCCCCACGTCTCCCGATAAAAATGATGCCTCACTTGTGTGGGTAGGCCTAGCGCCCGCGACAGGAAACACCCCAAAGCGCAACGTGGACACAGCCAAATTTTTGAAGGAAAACAGAGGTGTTTTTTGCAAAGTGCCTACCTGTAGATTTTGGCCTGTGGCTCAGCCGCCACCTAGGGAAACCTACCAAACCTGTGCATTTCTGAAAACTAGAGACCTAGGGGAATCCAAGATGGGGTGACTTGTGTGGCTCGGACCAGGTTCTGTTACCCAGAATCCTTCGCAAACCTCAAAATTTGGCTAAAAAAACACATGTTCCTCACATTTCTGTGGCAGAAAGTTCTGGAATCTGAGAGGAGCCACAAATTTCCTTCCACCCAGCGTTCCCCCACGTCTCCCGATAAAAATGATGCCTCACTTGTGTGGGTAGGCCTAGCGCCCGCAACAGGAAACACCCCAAGCGCAACATGGACACAGCCAAATTTTTGAAGGAAAACAGAGGTGTTTTTTGCAAAGTGCCTACCTGTAGATTTTGGCCTGTAGCTCAGCCGCCACCTAGGGAAACCTACCAAACCTGTGCATTTCTGAAAACTAGAGACCTAGGGGAATCCAAGATGGGGTGACTTGTGTGGCTCGGACCAGGTTCTGTTACCCAGAATCCTTTGCAAACCTCAAAATTTGGCTAAAAAAAACACATGTTCCTCACATTTCTGTGGAAGAAAGTTCTGGAATCTGAGAGGAGCCACAAATTTCCTTCCACCCAGCGTTCCCCCACGTCTCCCGATAAAAATGATGCCTCACTTGTGTGGGTAGGCCTAGCGCCCGCGACAGGAAACGGCCCAAAACACAACGTGGACACATCACATTTTTTCATAGAAAACAGTGCCTACGTGTGGATTTTGGCCTCTAGCTCAGCCGTCACCTGGGGAAACCTAGCAAACCAGCGCATTTTTGAAAACTAGAGACCTAGGGGAATCCAAGATGGGGTGATTTGCGGGGCTCTGACCAGGTTCTGTTACCCAGAATCCTTTGCAAACATCAAAATCTGGCCAAAAAACACTTTTTCCTCTCATTTCGGTGACAGAAAGTTCTGGAATCTGAGAGGAGCCACAAATTTCCTTCCACCCAGCGTTCCCCTAAGTCTCTCCATAAAAATGGTACCTCACTTGTGGACACAACATATTTTTTCACAGAAAACAGAGGTGTTTTTTGCAAAGTGCCTACCTGTGTGGATTTTGGCCTCTATCTCAGCCGGCCCCGGGGGGGGAGGGGGAAATGCCCTAAAATAAATTTGACCCCCCCAAACCCCCCCCTGCCCAGGAGCGACCCTTGCCTACGGGGTCGCTCCCCCTGCGTGACATTGGCGCCAAAAAACAAATCTCCGGTGCCTAGTGGTTTCTGCCCCCTTGGGGGCAGATTGACCTAAAATCGACCAATGGTCTAAATACAGTTTGCCCCCCAGGGGAGCGACCCTTGCCTGATGGGTCTCTCCCCATCTCTAAAAAAAAAAAAAAAAACATACAAAAAAAAAACACAACAAAAAAATTTGCCCTGGCGCCTAGAGGGTTCTGCTCCCCCTGGGGGAAGATCGGCCTAATAATAGGCCGATCTGCCCCCAAGGGGGGCAGAAATGGCCTAAAATAAATTTGCATCCCCAACCCCCACCCCCTCAACAGGAGCGACCCTTGCCTACGGGGTCGCTCCCCCTGCGTGACATTGGCACCAAAAAACAAATCCCCGGTGCCTAGTGGTTTCTGCCCCCTTGGGGCAGATTGACCTATAATCGACCAATCTGCCCCCAAGGGGGCCAGAAATGGTCTAAATACAATTTGCCCCCCAAGGGAGCGACCCTTGCCTAATGGTTCGCTCCCCATCTCTAAAAAAAAAAAAACCAAACAAACAAAAAATAAAACACAAAAAAAAAATTGGCCCTGGCGCCTAGAGGTTTCTGCCCCCCCGGGGGTAGATCGGCCTAATACCAATAGTATGGCAGAGATGGCCATAAATAATTTGCCACCCTCCCCCCCCCCCCCCCGGGGAGCGACCCTTGACTACAAGGTCGCTCCTCTTGCATGACGGCGCAAAAAAAAGATCCCTGGTGCCTAGTGATTTCTGCCCCCGTTGGGGGCAGATTGACCTAAAATCGGCCGATCTGCCCCCAAAGCGGGCAGAAATGGCCTAAATACATTTTTCCCCTCCAGGGGAGCGACCCTTGTCCAAGGGGTCGCTCCCCATCTGTAAAACAGAAAAACAAAAAAATCCCTGGTGCCTAGTGGTTTCTGCCCCCCTTGGGGGCAGATCAGCCAAATCAAAATAGGCTGATCTACCCCCCAGGGGGGCAGAAATGGCCTAAAATAATCCCCCCCCCCAGGGAGCGACCCTTGCCTAAGGGGTCGCTCCCCTTGCGTGAAATTCACGCCAAAAAAAAAAATCCCTGGTGTCTAATGGTTTCTGCCCCCCTTGGGGGCAGATTGGTCTCATCAAAATAGGCCAATCTGCCCCCAAGGGGGGCAGAAATGGCCTAAATATAATTTGTCCCTTAGGGGAGCGACCCTTGCCTAAGGGGTTGCTCCCCACCTAAAAAAAAAAGAAAACATAAGAAAAAAAAGAAATGATCCCTGGTGCCTAGAGGTTTCTGCCCCCCCGGGGGCAGATCGGCCTAATAATAGGCCGATCTTCCCCCAGGGGGGGCAGAAAAGGCCTTCCCAAAAAAATGCCCCCCCTGGGAGCGACCCTTGCCCAAGGGGTCGCTCCCGTTGCGTGAAATTCGCGCAAAAAAAAAAACTCCCTGGTGTCTAATGGTTTCTGCCCCCCTTGGGGGCAGATTGGCCTCATCAAAATAGGCCAATCTGCCCCCCAGGGGGGGCAGAAAAGGCCTTCCTAAAAAAAATGCCCCCCCTGGGAGCGACCCTTGCCCAAGGGGTCACTCCCTTTTGACAATTTCATTGAAAAAAAAAAAAATCCCTGGTGTCTAGTGGGGTTTCAAAAGCCGGATTGCAAGCAATCCGGCTTTTGAAACCTGTGAGAGACTTCAAAGGGAAGGAAATACATTTCCTTCCCTTTGAAGCCTCTCGGGGCCTCCCCCATGGGATTGGAAGAGAAATGCAAAAGCATTTCTCTTTCAATCGCGCTGGAAGCTCTGCTTCCAGCGCGATGGGGGAGACCCTGTGACTAATCAGCGCGCTGACGTCACAGGGGGGGTTGAGGGGGTCGGAGGTGGAAGGGGAAGGGCTTCCCCTTCCATCCCTGACTTTGGGGGGGTGGGGGGAAGCACACAGAGGGAGCGAGAGCGCTCCCTCTGGGCTGTGTGCCGAGGACGTAGTGGTTACGTCCTCGGCACAGCAACATTGTGCCGAAGGACGTAACCACTACGTCCTCGGCACAGAAGGGGTTAAAAGAGGCAGATTGTTGATTGCACGGACTATTAATATGTATTGTTGGTTCTGTTCTAGAATGTTTTCCTTTATGATGTTAACTCTTTTCAAGTGCTGTGTGGCGTAGCATTAAAGGAATAATGAATAACGTTAGCCTCCGTGTCTTTAATGACATTCAACTTCTCTTAGTATTTCATTTGGAGAATCGCTATTCTCACTACAGGAATATATTTGATTTTATAGTAAGGGTGGAAAACAAATGCCTATGGTTTCGGGCAAGTTATATTTTGTTGTTAGGAAGGGGATTTCAATACCAAGTTGGGTGAACCAATATCTTTTCCAGCAATCAACCCTTTCAATGTTAATGATACCATGGATGAAGCTCACACTCTGGACCAAAGGGGAATTAAGTTATACAATTACCTGCTACATCAGGTAATTGTGGGAAACTTGGATTTGGTTTGGATTTTGCATTTCACTTAATACAGGTCAGCCCTCCATCACTAAGTGTTTTGGAAAATTGCGTGTTAATATGAGGCCTTTATTTCTGAAGCCACTGGTAAAGTCTAGAGAAAGAGAGAGAGGGTATGTGGTTTGGCTGGCTTTGTTGACAAAAAAAAGCAGGCCACAAAATGCATTGAAGTCTACCCCATGGAATAGACATAAAATAGTATCCTGCAGAAGAGAATGCAAATCTGCTTTGGAAAAAAAGGAAGGCTGACCTGCAGTTTGAAACATGGGAGAGGTTGGTAAACACCTGCAAATGAAAAGGTTCTCTGGCGTTTGGCAGGTAGTAAACTTAAATACATTCTCCAAAATGCCTAAGAAGACCCTGGGCCTAGATATTAGACCTGAAGAATGGTTAACCCACTTTAAAAGGGTTTATTGCCCCCCCCCCCCCTCCCCCTCCCGATTGCTGTCCTGACTGTGTTGGTCTAGGGCTGCCTACCTTTCCTGTTAATATTCCATTTTCCCTGGAAGAGGTGATGAATTTGTTATTAACAGCAACATTTTCAAAAAGGCGCTCCCCGATGAGGTCAAAACACAATATTGAGTTCTGGGCATCTCTCCTTACAAATAGTATAAATGCAGCCCAGGTGCTCAGCTATCATTGTACTAGTATATAAAAATAGATCTGCTAGGATACTAAGGCCCTCCTTACAACCCTGACGGTTGGTGATAAAGCTGCGGTAATACCGCCAACAGGCCAGCGGTAAATAACAATGGGATCACAACCACGGCGGAAACCACCAACATAGGCAGCCACTTTAACACACCGACCGCCACGGCGGTAGCAACAAACAACGCGGCGGTCACCGCCAACAGACAGGCGGAAGACAATGTGCCGCCCACGCTATTACAAGCCACCAATCTGCCAGCTTTTCCAGGGGGTTCCAACGACATCAAAAGCACTGCGGAAACACTACACTGAAGGGGAACCGCTTACCTTTCGACACTCAACGAAGAACCAGAACGTCATGGATCCGAACTACAGGTCCTGCTGATGCTGGTGTATCTGCTAATACACCAGGTATATCAAAGAAGGCAGCGGTGACCTGCACCGCTGCTGCCACAACAACAGTCAGCATCATCATCACCAGTGGGCACCCGTCCGAGGTTACTGGAGAAAGCCAGCACCGGCAGTATCTCCTCCGCAGGCACCGCCACCTGCACCGCCACATGCCCAGCTGGTGCCACTACATCGGACATCAGCAGCATCCCCAGTGGGCAGCAATCCGGGGCTGCAGGAGAAGGCCTGGACCCTGCACTCACCACTTGAAGCACCATCACCAGCACTGGCACTACCAGCAGTTTGCAGCCTAAGTCGCCACAGGATGGAGTCTGGCTCTTCCTCCATGGAGTACGTGCTACCTGTTCCCTGCACATCTCATGCCTCAGACACCCAGGTGAGGGAATGTGAACTGCCACACCCCAGGTTGCAGCATCAGTGGGCACAAGACCCCCTCCAGACCCAGCGGAGATATGCATCCACTCACCCAATCCTTGACAGGATGAAGCAGGTTGGGCACAAGGCCCCCTCCAGAGCCAGTGGAGATATGCATCCACTCATCCAATCCTTGGCAGGATGAAGCCGACTGGGCACAAGGCAAAAGGCTACAGCGACGCAGCACAATGCCAGCGCAGTTACCTCATTTCCCTTTGTCCCTCCTCACAGGTCAGGCAGCTGCCATTTCAGTGGGACACATGGCATGGCACCTAGCTGCTTCACAGCACATATTGGCACATCTACTGACTCTCGAATTCACACACTGCTTCTGTGACATTAATTCAAAAACAGTTGTGCCATCTATGTGGAAAATGACCTTCTGCTCACTGTTCTCCTCCATAGGCTACAACCGCTGAGGCAGATGATGAGATGGCGGCATCCTCCGGTGCACAGACCCCTGGTGGACCTGTCGACAATGGAGGACAGACACATTATTATCACTTACAGACTTGATCTTGCCACAATCCAAGAACTGTGTGCACAGTTGGAACCAGACCAGATGTCAGCTATCCGTCAGCCCACAGGAATACCCCCTCTAGGGTAGGTTCTGTCAGTGCTCCATTTTCTGGCAAGTGGTTCCTTTCAAACTACAGTGGCCATGGTATCAGGGATGTCTCAGCCAATGTTCTCCAACGTGTCGACCAGAGTGTTGTCTGCCCTGCTGAAGCAGATGCGCAGCTACATCGTTTTCCCCCAGGTGGATGATTTGGCCACAGTGAAAGCTGACTACTATGCCATGGGACATGTCCCCAACATCATTGTTGCCATTGATGGTACACATGTGGCATTTGTCCCCCCGCAGAAATGAACAGGTCTACAGGAATAGAAAAAACTATCCCTCTCTGAATGTGCAAATGGTGTGTTTGGCGGAGCACTACTCACATGTGAATGCCAAATATCCTGGCTCAGTGCACCACGCCTATATCTTGAGGAATAGCAGCATCCCTTATGTGATGGGGCAACTCCAGAGGCACCGGGTGTGGCTAATAGGTAAGCCCAAGGTCCCCACACAGTATAAGTTGGGGTCTGAGTATGGGGTTGTCCCTAAGGGGCAGTGTATGTCTAACAGTTGTCCCTCGATATTTGCAGATGACTCTGGTTACCCCAACCTCTCATGGCTACTGACCCCAGTGAGGAATCCCAGGACAAGGGCAGAGGAACGTTACAATGAGGCACATGAGCATACGAGGAGGATAATTGAGAGAACCTTCGGCTTCCTGAAGGCCAGGTTCCGGTGCCTCCATCTGACAGGTGGATCCCTGTACTACTCACCCAAGAAGGTGTGCCAGATCAACGCGGCATGTTGTATGTTGCACAACCAGGCCTTGTGGCGCCAGGTGCCTTTTCTGTAGGAGGATGAGCCTGGAGATGGTCTTGTGGCAGCGGTGGAGCCTGTGGACAGTGAGGAAGAGGAGGCGGATGAAGAAGATGTGGACAACAGAACAAACATTATACAGCAGTACTTCCAGTGACACACAGGTAAGAGACTGTAACTCAAATTTACATTACAGTAAACCTTTGGACATTGTACATGGCAGCCTCTTACCCTCTGTCTATGGACACTGACTGTTCCCTTTGGATTCTCTTTTTTTCAGATCTGTGTACCCCATTCTGGCTACTGCTATGTGTACTGCTGCCCAGCAAAGTTCATCCTGTGGTATATTTCACTGAACATAGACGTTGCAATGCTTTGATAATGTTGTAATAATACATCTTTCTAATCATTGCACTGACTCCAGTATGGTTTATGTTTCAAGTGTGTTTATTTTTCGTGCAAATTAGTATGGGGGTAAATGCAAGGGGCTGGGGTGATGGTGGAGGAAAGTCCAGGGTAGAGTCCAGTCTATTGGTATCTCAGGTACATTGTCCAATGGGGTGTTGGAAGGGGAGCAATGGCAGTTCAAGGTGGACAGGTTGACAGAGTGGGACACAAGGGTGACAATCAGGAGAGTCTTATTTCCTGGCCGGGGTCTTGGCAATGGGGTGGGGTGCTGGTGGCCTGTTGGTCCTGTGGCGGTGCCTCCTGTCCACTAGCGCCGGCGGAGGTGGAAAGCTGTTCCTCGGTTTGGCTAGTGTCAGGGGCCCTTTGTTGTGTCACTGCCTCCCTCATGTTCTTGCCCATGTCAGCCAGCACCCCTGCAATGGTGACCAGGATGGTGTATATTTTAGTTAGGTCCTCCCTGATCCCCAGGTACTGTCCCTCCTGCAGCTGCTGGGTCTCCTGTAACTTGGCCAGTACCTGGCCCATGGTCTCATGGGAATAGTGGTATGCTCCTATGATGTTTGAGAGTGCCTCTTGGAAGGTCGGTTCCCTGTGCCTGTCCTCCCCCTGTCGCACAGCAGTCCTCCCAGCTTCCCTGTTGTCCTGTGCCTCTGTCCCCTGAACTGTGTGCCCACTGCCACTGACCCCAGGTCCTTGATCGTCCTGGGTTTGTGGGGTTGCCTGGGGTCCCTGTAGTGGTGGACCCACTGCTGATTGATGTGTTCTGGGAACAGAGGTATGGGCAGGCTGGGTGCTGTGGTGGTGTTTCCTGAGGGAGGAGGCTCTGTGGTTTTCTGGGAGTGTGGCAGGGTAACCAACTGTCCAGAGGTCCCTGATGGGCCAGGTTGGTCATCCAGATCCAGGCGTGCAGAGCTGCTGTCATCACTGTGGGCCTCTTCTGGGGGGGCTGGATGTAGCTGGCACCTCCTCTCCAGCGACGTTTGGTTTGGGTCCTGTTGGGATGCAAATGAATTGTTAATGTATCTCTGTGTGCCATCTTGTGCAATGGGTGTTGTCCCTGTATGATTGTGCTTTCCCTGTCGGCTTGGCCTTGTGTGAGTGGTGATTTTGTGGGCTAGGTGAGTCTCTCTATTGGGCATGCTGGGGTGATGGGTGTCCATGCAGGTCTGTGATAGGTGTCCATGCATTGTTGTTGCATGCAGGGCTTGGTATTGGGACGGGTGGGTTGTGATTGTGGGATATATGTGAGTTGGTGGAGTGATGGGAGTGAGGGAAAGGGTGGGGGTATGTGATGGCATGCAGGTATGATGCGGGATATATTAGTAAAGCTTTGATTTACCAGAGTCCAGTCCTCCTGCTACTCCTGCGAGGCCCTCAGGATGCATTATTGCCAAGACTTGCTCCTCCCATGTTGATAGTTTTGGGGGAGGAAGTGGGGGTCCACTGCTAGTCCTCTGTACAGCAATCTGGTGTCTTGAAACCACGTAATGTACCTTCCCCCGTAGGTCGTTCCACCTCTTCCTGATTTCATCCCATGTTCTTGGGTGCTGTCCCACAGCGTTGATCCTGTCATCGATTCTCCGCCATAGCTCCATCTTCCTTGCAATGGACTTCTGCTGCACCTGTGATCCGAATAGCTGTGGCTCTACCCGGATGATTTCCTCCACCATGACCCTTAGCTCCTCCTCTGAAAACATGGGGTGTCTTTGGGGTGCCATGGATGTGGTGTGAGGATGTGTGAGGTCATGTGTGAGGTGATGTGTGGGGTGATGTGTTGGGGTGTATACTGTGATGTGCGTGGATGGTGTATGGCTGATGGTGTTCTGTGCCTCTGAATGAGTGGGTGCTCTTTGCTTGTCTCTCTGTGCTTGGCCTCTTTTTTGTTGTGGGGTTGTGGGTAATGTGGGTGTGTGTTTTATAGTGGTATGGGTGTGAGGGTGTGGTGTGTGTATGTGTGTCAGGTGTGTGTATTTTGAATTGTCCAATGTGGTAGTGTTTTGTTAGTGTTTGTGTATTTTGAGCGTGGCGGTGTGTACTGCCAATGGATTACTGCAGTTAAATGACCGCCGCCTTGATTCTTGGGTCGTGATACTGTGGGCGTATTCCTGTTGGTGTAATGGTGTGGGTTTTGCTATCGCCAGTTTATCACTGACCTTTGGTGTGGCGGACTTGTCTGGGTGTCTGTATTGTGGTGGGATTCTCAGTGTGGGTCACGGTATCTTGGTGGCCGTCAGCATGGCGGTAGGCGGCATTTATCGCCAGGGTTGTAATGAGGGCCTAAATATTACTATTCTAGTTATTTATTAGGTTAGGTAAACATAATTGGTTGAGTTATGTTTGACAGGCTATTTCTCTGGACCTCGGAGTTTAAGATTCTGTTTGAGGTACAGTATAGGTTCAGGACAGGCCTGGGAACACTGGAGCAATGTCTCAACCTGCATTATGTTAGGTAAGTAAATGTAAAGTTGCTAAGTGCTGCTTACCTTACTTAGCCTTCATGGATCTTTCCTGCACTTCTGATACTGTCAACAGGTCAAAGCTGTGGGAACTCTTGCTCTCAGTGGGCCTGGATGGTGGGTTGGTGGATTTCCTGCATGCTCTTCACTTCAATCTTTCTGCTCCTGTAAGATTAGGGGAAGGTAGTGAATGCACTGATCCTTTTTCGTTGAAGCGCAGTGTAAGTGAGGGCTTGCATAGCCCCTATTATTTTTTTGCCATATAGCAATGATATATATACCAATCAATTTTGACTAATGGAGTGGGCATTTAGGGGTACACAGATGTTAGTATTCTACAACTAAAGGAGAACAGGTTATGTAAGACTGTCACGAGTATCCCAGTTGGCAGTCCCCATCACGTGATACATCAGGTGTTGGGCCTGGACTATGTCGAGAAGCATATTAAACTTGCACCACAATTTCTCCTTTCATCAGTTTGGTGTAATAAACATGCTTCACTTAATTAAAATGTAATTGAAGACTGTATAGCATGTTACCTGGGTGATACAATCTGCTGTCTTATATATAGTAGGGATTCCACCCTTAATCTTGGAAGACCACCTATTTTTCTTATGCCACATGACCTAAGGAAACAGCATAAAGGGTGAATTAAAAATAGTTTTTGGGTTGCAAGGCAAAGCTCAAGGAAAAAGAACAGTGCTAATTCAACCTTCCATACAAGAGTATGTCTTGATTTAAACTTCTGTTTGTCTGGAGCATTATCTGGACCTGATCACACGTTCTTGGGAGCAGATACTCCAGACTAGGTTCAGATTGGGCTCCATCAGGTGGCAACTCTGCTTGCCTTTGGGACAAAGTGAAACTACAGGTATATGAAGTTGCCCATGGGATGAAATCTCTGCACAGTCCTTGTTACGTTAAAAAAAAAAATGTTGTACATTTTATCAGCCCATGTCTCGCAAATTCTTCTTCCCTATTCTTAGGAGACAACAATTTAAGGGATACATAACGGCGCTAAATTATCTTCAAACGACAAACTGTCCTGAGGTCTGCTCAAGGGAGGGGCTTTTTAAAAAATCTGCCATTCAGTATTGCAGTACTTTAACTTCTTGAGCCCTGGAATTGACGCTATGTCTTTGTGAGTCCGCTTGTTTAATTAATGACTTTTTTTAACATGTTCATAGTCTGAGGTAATACTGTTTTTTTTTTATTGTTTTAACAGTTCTGTAAAATTATTTTAATTGTGTATCATTGTATTCATGAATCCCATGAATTGGGTAGGTTTACTTTTATATTATGTAACCTATTGTTTCTTTATGGTTATTGTTAAATGATCGAATAAGGAGAAATTAATTCATCAATTCCACTGCACTAAAATGTGGCTAACCCTTAATGAAGGGCCTGGTATTTTTTGAGGAGTTGTTAAGCACAAACAAGTTTGCAAATATATAACAAGAACTATAAACATTAGAAGAAGTAAATAAAGCTTTTGAACAGAGGTAATAAAAACAAATAGTTGTTTTACAGACTTTCTTGGATTACCAAGGCATCTTCGTAGCGCTTACTAAAAAGCTACCAATAATAACTTGAAAGGTATTGTCTGAACAGGTTAAAGTGCAAAAGTTTGAGTCTTTTCAGGTATAGCTTTAGCCGAGACTGAGTTCACTAAAATAATATTTTTAATATATGTACAGGGGCTTTTTGATAGCCCTCTTCATCCACTGGTCTGTTATTGTGTCGTTCACATTTTTCTTCATACAACACCACTACAGTACAAAATATGGGGCAAAGGGTCAGCCAACTTCAGCCATTGGCTAACTTCATTGTGAGTGAGGGCACTTGGGGCCAGATGTACGACCCAGAGTTTTGTGACACCCAATTTGGGACTCATTAGCGAGTCGCAAATTGTGAGTCGCAAACCCATATGTACAACAGTGTACCTCACACTGTTTGTGAATTCCCAATGGGGTTGCAAATGACCTACCTCATTAATATTTACGAGGTTGGTCGCAATTTGCAACCCCATTGGGAATGGCTTCACTCACAGAGATGGTGGCCTGCTGGGGACAGCAGACCGCCATGTGTGTGACTGCTTTTAGATAAAGCAGTCTTTTTTCTTTTTCTTTTTTTTTAATGCATCCCGTTTTCCTTAAAGGAAAACGGGATGCATTTCAAAAACAAAAATGAAAAGTTTTCTTTTCATTTTTTCAGAGCAGTGGTCCGTGGGATCACTGCCTTCTCCGAAAAAATATTTTCACTATCATTCACAAAGGGGAAAGGGTCCCCTGAGGACCCTTTCCCATTTGCGAAGGGGTTAGCACCAACTTGAAATTGGTGCTGATTGTTTTGTGACCACATTCACGGTCACAAAACAATCATACATCGCAATGCGAACCGCAATTAGGAAGGGAGCACCCCTTCCTAATTGCGACTCGCAAACCTATTTTGCGATTCGGTAAATAGATTACTGAATCACAAAATAGAATTTTCACATTAAAAAATGCTTTTTTCTTGACGTAAAGAGGCCGATTCTGTGAATCGGGCCGTTTGCGACAAGAACAAAACTACGTACATCTGACCCTTGATGCTTAGACAAGGAGCTCATCCTCATACTAATTAGTTCCCTTAATTGGCAAGTACTACTATGACAATGTGTGATTTTGAGGCCAAAAATATTTTTGTTTCTAACCATTATAAGATTGAGTGCTTGACAACGTCCCCAAAAATAAATATTCTGGAAAACTGTGACAAAACAAACACTGAGAAGCCAAAAGGTTGGCAGCCAACGCAGACCTATTGTCTTTGCCAGTGCTCGACTTCCTAGGTTTAAAAAAATCAAATATCCCCTCAAGTGGTTGGGAGGAGTTGTTGACCTTGCCTTGCCCTAGGTGGGGAGAGTAGGGATTCGTTTTATTTTGTCTCAGGACGTGTACCAAGAGCCAGGAAGAGCGGGAAGTTGACTCCAAACCACCCTTGACTATGCGTCAACTTTATTCGCAATTGGGAGCATAGGGCCATATGTACAAACACATTTTCCCACTGACACAGAATGGGAAAAACCCTTTGCTAAATCTGGCCCATAGTGCTTTACACATGTAAGCTGCTGTGTCAGCTCTGTATACTAAAGACAGTGCTGGGACAGCAGTATAAACATGTAAGTCTGTCTCAGTAGTGGGCTCACAGCTGAGAACATAGCACTGAGAGATTCATGGTAGTGTTCAGGCGTTGTGGTCACAATAGAGAATACAGTGCTGAGACAGCAGATTGCATGTGTCAGCGCCGTGTTGTCAAATGACAACACAGTGTTGGGATCCATGTATGCTGCCACTTGCCATTTTCAAAGTAGAGATACAGTTGCTAGCTGCCCGACTTCTCCATCTCTCTCACCATTTTACAGGCCACAGAGGAGTAGGACTCTGCTAACCACCCCATGTATTGTTTTTCCTAATGCCCCACCTTTCCACCTTTGGGAAAGGCAACCACCTGAGCGTAGTTAATTTAAAACACCCTTGTCCTTGCAAGTCTTGGAGAGTGAGAGGGCACAAACTATCTTCTTTCTGCCCTTCAGCAAGGGCAATGTGTAAAGAGTTTGCACAACACACACAACACTAGTGACACAATACATACACCACAAAGAAAGCTCCACAACAAGCTATATAAAAGTATTCCATTTTGCATAAAACATGCTTAGGACAGAAAAAATGACATGTATCAGTAATACCCTGCTACACAAACAGTTGTCAGATCATAACATAGGTTACTAGCACTCTGCTAAACAAGCAGTTATCAGGTTATCATTATCACCATAAAATGCACGTAGAATAAAACATTTCCAGGTTGCATATATCATATAAAACATTACAGGGAAAACATTGCTGAACCATTCCTGTAAGGCATGTACCATAACAACCACACCTTACCTCTCCAGGCAATGCAGATCCGGAAACATGCTGGTCACCATAATCAGATAACTGTGGCAATATGAATCAGGGCATGAGAAATGCAGAACCAATGAGAACTGAAATAATGGGTTGAAATGCCACATCAAGTGGAATCACCATCAACACCTTTCACACAAAGGTCTCAGTGCATCTGTGCTTCATCTAGAGGGTTTACAGTAAAGAACACAATGGGTACGTATGGCATCAAACAATCGCCCCAACATTGGGGCCTGGAGAACCTGCACTCCTATTTGCATGTTTACAGTAAGATTTCCTCAACTAGGGAGGCCCCTGCCTGAGGCATCTCCTCGCCCTGCGGCTACCTGCAGACATGCATGGCAGCTGCCTTCTCGGGATGGCCAGGCCTCCTCTTATGGGGATGTACAAACGAGGGAGGACTCCCCTCCACCCCTGCCCCCCAGAGAGTGCACAGGGAGGGTGCGCCAGAACCTCTCATCCGTGCCGATGGAGTGTGACCACTGCAAGGCATGGTAGTGCTCCAGCGGCATCCCCCTTGGGGTGACAAACCCCACCAGCAGCCGTCTGCAGAGCCCCTTCACTGAGCCTGCAGGCGGCAACAAATTCTTTGGCCAGACTCCTTCACGGCATCTCCAGCCGGGATCTGACTCCCTTTCTTTGTCGGCTGGGGCCGCACCAGTGAAGCTTCCACTGTAGGTGCCTGCCTGTGTCCCGGGGGCTGCGACCTTGTTGAGGACGGAAGAGCTCACACACAGAGTGACATGGGGGTGTTTCCCTGCACTCAAGTAGGCAACTATTCAAAGTAAAGAGCTTTCCAGGTCAGGTGCAGTGCTCCTCACACGCTGCACCCCTCATTGAACATGAGGTGCTCTCCTTTCACCACGCGATGGAGTCAGGTTAGGGAGAGTGCTCGTTGTGCGCTACAACCAAAGAATGAAGCGCTTCCCTCATGCTAACGAACAGTAACAGAGAGGACAGGGAGCACACTACCCAAACCCTGGAGACCGCTGTGGGGGCACAGAGCAGCAGGGCCCAAGCAAGCAGACCAGCACAAGGGTCCAGGAGAAAGCAATGGTAGATCCTCTAGTGTTCTAGCAGGTCACAGGTCAGTCCCACAGGAGAGCAGTCCCAAGGAGGTTTCTGGTGAGTTCCTCAAGCAGCATCTAATGTTCAGTCCACGGTGTTCTGTCTTGAGTGTCTCCAAAAACATGTAGAACAACCCCTATATTTATACTCCGTTTGCACAGCTTCTAGAAGTGGGGAGAAGGTTTCAACCAGCTCCAACCAGTTCCTGGAATGCCCCTTCTCCAGCTCCATACATAAGTAGGGGGTAAACAAGCCTTTTGTGTCAGGGCAGGGCACAGCCTATACAAATGTAAGTGTGCCCCACCTTTACCTCTCCCAACCCAGGAAGACCACTCAGTATGCAGATGTATTCCTATTACACCTTCACCCTCCCTGTTTGAGGGCTGTCTGGAAAGTATGCACACAGCCCAACTGTCATTCTGCCCCAGATGTGTATTTGAGACAAGCTGCAAAAGCACTAGAGTTATAACACAGAGAAATGCCCACTTTCTAAAAGTGGCATTTCTACAATGAGAGGATTTGCAATGGGGTGGGTCAGAGGTCTAAAGAAACACTTGGGTGAGCCATGGAGGTTAAGCAGAAAGTCATCTGCTCCAGAAAGGGTCTTTAATTTAGGTACCATGATGTTGTTGGAGTGTGACTCAGATGGATGGCAGGAGAAGTAAAGTTTAATGGTAAAACTGATCTGCAAAGCAGCAAATGCAAGCATGATTTATTTTGACCTGCTTCAGTAAAAAAAAAATCGGTTCATTTATATTTTGTACATCATTAACAATGTGCAGGATGCACTTACACACTTGATTACACTTGTACACATGGATACAGTAATATTGTTTTTAATCAATTTCCTTATGATGTGTAAAAATGTGTTTTTCTGACGCTTGTCAACTAGGCCTCAATTTGAGCCTAGCCACCATTATTTTCAAAATGGATGCCATCCTTGTCTTCTCCTTGCACATCTCACTGCCTGTCCTTTTGGATGCCATCCTTGTCTTCTCCTTGCACATCTCACTGCCTGTCCTTTCTGCAGCACATATTCAAGAAGAAGAATATTTGTTTATTTCCATTATAATTGTTCATGTGCTTTTCGATTAACTTTTCCCCGCTTAGTAAGAAAACAGGAAGTGTTATTTTCAGTGTCTTTCGGCTAGATCACTGTGCCTTATTCATTCTTATAACACACTTTTGTTTATGTATTTCGTTTGTTCTAGCACTGACAGATGACATTAGCATAGAGGGGGCAGCATAATCATTCCTGTAGTGGGATAGTGCTTAGGTAATAAGGCAATATGATGTTTTATGAAACTTTACTCTGATTTGCTAATGAAATTATGAATTGTCTCACATTGATTCCACAGTTCTGTTAATTTCATATGTGAAAATATTGTATAAAAACCCTTGATTTTGGCTGTGTGCCAGGGACTCCCCTATTCTAATACGGATGCTATCTGTTTCTTTCCCAATTTTGCTTCTCATTTGGGATTTAGACTGCTTTTTCATTTTACATTCTTCTGTATTGCCCTTTTTACTTAGAGCCCTTTTGGCACTGACTCTGTATCACATTATTATTATTTTTTTAGACAAAATGCAAACTATTCCACTGAAATAGAACTCCATTATTGAGTGGGCCTTTTTACGTTATTTATTTATTTATTGTATTTCTGATAATTTTGATATGTGGGAAGGTGCCTTACCTCAGGGGCACATTGTCTCATGATTTGAGGTTTAGCACTATCTCCAATTCATCAAAACAGTGGCCATTCTGTTCAGCCCAATTTTGGTGTGTCTAAATTGCGGGGTCCCCCACATCCACACCTCTAATTGTGACCAAGGACAGCATAATGTGATGTGGAAGATGGGAAGCACAGTGCAGCTTCATCAATAGAGGCAGAAAATGAAGCAATTAAGTTCCAGTGTTTCTTGTTCTAAAGTGTTTACTCATCATGTTTACATATGGGCCAGATGAGAAGCCCCAGCAATCACTGCTCAATGTAATTAACACTAAAGCACCTACAGGTTCCGTTTCGAATTCCAGACAAAGAACGCCCTGGGTAAATGCAAGTGTTGCAGAGTGGTGAGGGTGTTTTATGTAGCAGGATCGCACAACTTGGTCAAACAGGAATGCCAGAATTGATTTCAGATAATGGCCCTCATTACAACCCTGGCGGTGGGTGTTAAAGCGGCAGTAAAACCGCCAACAGGCTGGCGGTAAAAAAAAATGGAATTATGACCGTGGCGGAAACAGCCAACATAGACAGCCACTTTAACACTCCGACCGCCACGGCGGTACAAACAAACATCATGGCGGTCACCGACAACAGACAGGTGGAAGACAATGTACCGCCCACACTATTATGACAGGTTAATCCGCCACCTTTTCCGGGGGGGGTTCAACGCGAACAAAAACACGGCGGAAACAGGACTTGGAAGGAAAAACACTCACCTCTACACATTCCACGAGGAACCAGGATGCCATGGAGCCTGAACTCCAAGTACTCCCTGCGATTGTCTTCCTGCTCCTCTACCAGGAGCACGACTGATGACGGTGACGACCACGGTGAGTACTGCACCTACGACACAGGGGAGGGAAAGGAGAGTGACACACATGCAACACTCCCACCCCCACCCTCACCTACAACAACACACACACCAATACATGCTGAAACATTACATTTACACCCGTCACCCCCTTTCCCCCTGGAAGAACACAAGGACAAAAAGAAATGATTGTAACCATTGTAATTAATAAACATCCATTAGTCAAAAATGTATATACACTATAAACAAATATGTACACCAAGAAGTCAAGTCCAGGTACTACACCTACATAGTCCGTGGACCACTGGGCCCAAAATGCATGGGCAAGGCCCACACAAGATACCTGATCGAAACAGAGAGAACACTGCAGGGGCATCAGATCGAAATAAAACAGGCACCTCAGGAGGAAGGGAAGAGGGGGCACCTCAGCCGGATGAGTGCACGACGCCAGCTCCATTGATGTATCCTGGGGAGTGCAAAGCCACAGTCTCTCAAGTATCTCCAGTGGGTGGTTTGCTCACTGCTTTATCCTGGGAGTGCAGAGCCACAGTCTCTCAAGTCTCTCCAGTGGGTGGTTTGCCCACTGCTTTATCCTGGGGAGTGCAAAGCCACAGTCTCTCAAGTCTCTCCTGTGGGTGGTTTGCCCACTGCTTTACCCTGGGGAGTGCAAAGCCACAGTCTCTCACGTTTCTCCAGTGGGTGGTTTGCCCACTGCTCTATCCTTGGGAGTGCAAAGCCACAGTCTCTCAAGTGAGTGGTTTGCCCACTGCTTTATCCTGGGGAGTGCAAAGCCACAGTCTCTCAAGTGGATAACAGTCTCCACTGGATCTGGAGGGGGCTTTGTGCCCAGAGTGCTTCATCATGCCAAGGACTGAGGTAGTGGATGTATCTCTCCAGTGGTTCTGGAGGGGGCTTTGAGCCCAGAGTGCTTCATCCTGCCAAGGACAGAGGTAGTGGATGCCTTTCTCCACTGGTTCTGGAGGGGGCTTTGTACGCAGAGTGCTTCATCCTGCCAAGGACAGACGTAGTGGATGTATCTGTCCACTGGTTCTGGAGGGTGCTTTGTGCCCAGAGTGCTTCATCCTGCCAAGGACAGAGGTTGTGGATGTATCTCTCCACTGGTTCTGGAGGGGGTGTTGTGCACAGAGTGCTTCATCCTGCCAAGGACTGAGGTAGTGGATGTATCTCTCCACTGGTTCTGGAGGGGGCTTTGTGCCCAGAGTGCTTCATCCTGCCAAGGACAGAGGTTGTGGATGTATCTCTCCACTGGTTCTGGAGGGGGTGTTGTGCCCAGAGTGCTTCATCCTGCCAAGGACATAGGTAGTGGATGCCTTTCTCCACTGGTTCTGGAGGGGGCTTTGTGCCCAGGGTGCTTCATCCTGCCAAGGACTGAGGTAGTGGATGCCTTTCTCCACTGGTTCTGGAGGGGGCTTTGTGCCCAGAGTGCTTCATCCTGTCAAGGACAGCGGTAGTGGATGCCTTTCTCCACTGGTTCGGGAGGGGGCTTTGTGCCCAGAGTGCTTCATCCTGCCAAGGACAGTGGTAGTGGATGTATCTCTCCACTGGTTCTGTAGGGGGCTTTTTGCCCAGAGTGTTTCATCTTGCCAAGGACTGAGGTAGTGGATGTGATACTCCACTGACGGTGGGCAACATGGAAGCTGCCAGGAACGGAAGTGGAACTGACCTCCAGCCACGTACGGATGACCACTGGGGATGGCAGCCATGTCCGCGGTGGTGCCACTGGCTCAGGTTGTCGCGGAGACGCTGGTGGGGCTGGCAGCGGTGTCATTAGCGGCAGTGCTTGCGGCGGTATTGTGGCGGCGGTGCTTGCGGCAGTCATTGTGGCGGCGGCGGTCTTGTCCGCCGTGCAGGTTGGCAGCGACGTTGACTTGCATTTCTGCTTCAGGCCCTTCCCCACCTTGGATGCTGGCGCAGCTGTCTTGCCACTCCCCACTCTTGTCTTGGCTGAGCCCTTCGTGGCAGGTGTTTTGGCCTTCTCCCTCTGGGATGTGGGCAACTTCTTCTGTTTTGGAGGTGGGGGAATGTCCTTGACCTCGCTCCTTGGGACACTGGCAGCCCTGTTGCTTGGCGCACTCCAAAACTCTGGTATTGCTGGCACCACTGTGCCCGGTGATGTGGTGGCTGAGTTGCTGGGTTGGGACCTGGAAAGGTGGGCCCTAGGGGACGGACAGGGGGGGAGGTGTAGGGAAGAGGTCAGCATTTAAGAGGAAAAGTTTTTTAGACACACTGGGACGGGTAGATGGAGGGGCTTTGGGAGTGGAGGAAGAGGTAGTGGTTGTAGGAGGTGTTCGTTTGCTGACTTTGGGTGAAGGTGCACGGGCTGGAGACTGTTGTGAGGTGGATGGCTGTTGGGTGGGTGTGTGACTGCAATTGTGTAGTTTGGGAGGAGGGCTCACAGACACACTGGGAGAGGACACAGGGGATGTGTGAATGGTAGTGGGGGTGGTGAGTGCACGTGAGCGGTGTGTGGTGATGGGCGTGCTGGTGATGGAGGTAGTGGCTGAAGATGTAGTGCATGCAGGTGTGAGTGGAGACGTGACAGGGAGGGAGGAGGGAGACGTGGAGGAGGGGGACACAGTGGAGGCAGTGGATATTGGTATGTGTGCATGGGTATGATGCTTGTGTGAGTGCTTGTGGGATGTGTGGTGCTTATGTTTGCCAGAGCCACCCTTTTGTGTTGAGGTGTGTGCATGCTGGTCTGATGGTGTGCTTGGGATAGACTGAGGTACTGGGGATTGGGTCTGGGTGGAGAACATTGGAGGGGGAAGGCTGGACACAGGGACAATGGCTGCCATCAGTGCAGAGGCCAGAGCCTGAAATTCTCTCTGTTGGCCTGCCTGGCCAGAATGAATGCCCTCCAGGTATGCATTTGTCTGTTGCAACTGCCTCTGTACACCCTGGATGGCATTCAGAATGGTAGACTGCCCAACAGTGAGGGATCTCAGGAGGTCAATAGCCTCCTCACTGAGGGCAGCAGGGCTGACTTGGGCAGGGCCTGAGGTGCCTGGGGCGAAAAAGATGCCCACCCTACTGGGTGAGCAGTCACGGGACACACACTGAGGGGCTGCTGGGAGGGTGGTGCTGGTAGGGGGGGTGGCGGCTGTACCTGTAGATACGGTGGGGATAGAGGGGCCCGCCACCCGCAAGGGAGCTCCCATCAGATGAAGAGTCTGTGTCGCTGGTTTCAGCTCTTGTCCCCGCCGTGGAGCTCCCCTCGCCCTCTGTCCCACTTGTGAATTCAGATTCCATGTCTGGCCCTCCAGGGCCATGTGGGATGCAGCTCCCTCCTGCTCCGGTGGCACAGCTCCTCAGTGTGATGATGCTAATGCACACAAGAACAGGGAGACCACAAAAAGGGGGGGGAGAAAGAAGAAAGACATGTTCAGTGCATACAGTACCGCTACCGTTGGCGGACACTACAGACACAGCAGCCCTCTGTACTACGCCATGCACTTGGAGTTCCCTAATTAATCACAGGAACATGCGGTACATGGCCTATGCCCGATTGCTGCACACCTGGAAGTCACAGGAGCCTGACTAGATGTAGATGGCTCTTACCACTGGTGGGGATGGAGTGCCACTTAGCCTGCCTCACAAAGGGTCCTTGCCTACAAAGCTCGCCCTTGCCTATGGGAACCCACTGCCCACCTCCCCCACCCATACACCTCCAAAGCACACACAGTCAGCTGAATGTCAGTGTACTCACCCCCTTGTGGCTGCTGTGATGCCCTCAAGCGCCCATCCAACTCTAGAAACGCCACCACCGGAATCCGGAACATCAGTGGGGTCATGGTGCGACGGGCACCCCTCCCACGTTGGAAGTCCATCCCCAGCTGGGCCTTCGCCGTCTTCTTGCTCCAGCAGCGAAGGTCCTCCCATCTTTTACAACAGTGGGTGCTCCCTCTGTGGTGGACCCCCAGGGTCCGGACTTCCTTGGCGATGGCACGCCAAATATCCTTCTTCTGGCGGGCGCTGACCTAGAGGAACTGTACAGGGGAAACTTTAACACTTTTACCGTCCGGACCGTCATACTCATTGACCACCAGTTCCCACCCTTGCCCTGACGCACATACACTCACCATCCGATCATGCAGACCTCATCTCCTCCCCCTGTATCTTCCATCCATGCCACTCCAAACAGGCATTGCCCCTACAGCATGCTCACACCTTTTTGTCTGGAGGACCGTAGAGTAGTGTGTACTGGGGGAGGACCCCATCCACTAGTTTGTCCAACTCCTCCGATGTGAAGGCAGGGGCCCTTTCCCCAGACACATGAGCCATTGTTGCTTCCAGACTGAGGTTACAGCAGCACTTGCAGTGTAGGTCCTCTCCTGTCGAAGATCAGGTATCGAGTGAGTGAACAGAGAGAAAATGGCGGTCACGTCCGTGGCGGTGCATACCGTCACCGCCGGCGTACATCGTCATTGGCTCCTGGGACCCATGGGGCCCAATGTTAACGAATGCAGGATTGCGCCGCAGTCTTTGACCGCCTACCTCAACGGTGTACAACGCCAGCGCAGTTACCTCATATCCCCTTGTCCCACATTACAGGTCAGGCAGCCGCCATTTCAGGTAGCCATATGGCATTATTTTTTAATGTTTCACACATATCTAGGCATTGCATATACACAGAGACAGGCACATAGCGTATTGACAAATGTGTGCAATACTATTGTTTTTTCCTACCTCAGTGTTGGCTGACTCAGTGCTCGCTGTTCTCATCCATAGGGCACGTCCGCTGGGGCAGGTGAGGAGATGGCGTGTACAGACCACTGGTGGACCTGTCAACAATGGAAGAGTGACATGTAATAGTCACCTACAGACTAGATCGTGCCACAATCCAGGAACTGTACGCCCAGTTGGAGCCAGACCTGATGTCAGCAATCTGCCATCCCACAGGAATCCCCCCTCTAGTGCAGGTCCTGTCAGTACTCCATTTCCTGGCAAGTGGGTCTTTTCAAACTACAGTGGCTATAGCATCAGGGATGTCTCAGCCAATGTTCTCAAACGTGTTGCCATAGTGTTGTCTGCCCTGCTTAAACACATGCGCAGCTACATCGTTTTCCCTCAGATGGAGGATTTGCCTACAGTGAAAGGTGACTTCTATGCCCTGGGACATATCCCCAACATAATAGGTGCCATTGATGGGACACATGTGGCCTTGGTACCCCCCCTCCCCCGCAGGAGTGAACAGGTGTACAGAAACCGGAAAAGCTATCTTTCGATGAATGTGCAGATGGTGTGTTTGGCCGACCAGTACATCTCCCATGTGAACGCCAAGTTTCCAGGTCCAGTGTATGACGCTTATATTCTGAGGAATAGCAGCATCCCTTATGTGATGGGGCAACTCCAGAGGCACAGTGTGTGGCTAATAGGTGAGGACAAGGACCATATACCGTGTGAATAGTTGTCTGGGTCTGGGGTTGTCCCTACGGGTTAGTGTGCGACTAACAGTTTCCCTCGACATTTGCAGGTGACTCTGGATACCCCAACCTGTCATGGCTACTGACCCCAGTGAGAAATACAAGGACAAGGGCAGAGGAACGCTACAATGAGGCACATGGGTGAACTAGGAGAGTCATCGAGAGGACCTTGGGCCTCCTGAAGGCCAGGTTTCGGTGCCTCCATATGACAGGTGGTTCCCTCTACTGCTCACCAAAGAAGGTGTGCCAGATCATCGTGGCCTGCTGTATGCTGCACAACTTGGCTTTGCGATGACAGGTGCCTTTTCTGCAGGAGGATGGTCCAGATGGAGGTGTTGTGGCAGCTGTGGAGCCTGTGGACAGTGAAGAAGAGGAGGCAGAAGAGGAAGACATAGACAACAGAAACACCGTGATCCAGCAATACTTCCAGTGAGACACAGGTAAGAAGACATCACCGCCTCCTACATCTGATAAAATTGTAAGACCTATCATCTGTCTGTCACTTTCACCCAGTGTATGGACCCTGACTTGTCACTTTGCCTTTCCATTTCACAGATGTGGGTCCCACTGTGGGACCTCTGGTATGTTACCTCATGGACTAGAGCTGTGTGACATAGGTATGTTGACAAATTGAATGGACATTGGTATTTCCCTCCGTTATTGCAAATACACATTTGTGAAAGCACAGACTGACTCCAGATTGTTTTGTAATTCAAGGGTGTTTGTTTAAGTGCAAAATGGTGGAGGTGGTATTAAAGTGGTCAGGGGTGATGGTGGAGGAATGTCCATGGCAGAGTCCAGTCTATTTGTCTCACAGGTGCATTGTCCAAAGGGGCATAGGAAGTGGAGCTAGGGCAGTTGATGGATGGACAGGGTGACGAAGTGGGACACAAGGATGACAATCAGGATGGTCTCATTTCTTGGCAGGGTCTTGGCATTGTTCTCGGTCTTTGTTCTGGATCTCAGGGACCACTGGTGGGGTGGTTCTCCATCTGCAGGGGGTGGGGTGCTGGTGTCGTGGTCCTGTGGCGGTGCCTCCTGTCCACTAGCACCGGCGGAGGAGGTGGGCAGTTCATCGTCCAGGCTAGTGTAAGGGGCCCCTTGTTGTGCCACAATGTCCCTCCTGGTGTTCACAAGGTCCTTCAGCACCGCTACAATGGTGCTCAGGGTGGTATTGATGGATTTGAGTTCCTCCATGAACCCCAAATACTGTTCCTCCTGCAGCCGCTGGGTCTCCTGAAATTTGGCCAGTACCGTTGCCATTGTCTCCTGGGAATGATGGTACACTCCCATGATGTTGGAGAGTGCCTCGTGGAGAGTGGGTTCCCTGGGCCAGTCCTCCCCCTGTCGCACAGCAGACCTCCCAGTTCCCCGGTTTTCCTGGGCCTCTGCCCCTGAACCGTATGCCCTCGACCACTGCCCCCAGGTCCCTTCTGTTCTTGGTGTGGTGGGTTTGCCTGGGTTCCGTGTAGTGGTGGACACACTGTGGCTTGACGTGTCCTGGGGACAGAGGTATGGGCCCACTGGGTGGGTGCTGTGGTGGTGTTTCCTGAGGGGGGAGGCTCTGTGGTGGCCTGTGACTGTGTCAGGGGAACCGACTGTCCCGAGGTCCCAGATGAGCCGGGCTGGTCATCTAGATCCAGTTGGACAGAGCTGCTGTCCTCACTGTGGGCCTCTTCTGTGGGGGAAGTGGACATGTCTGGAACCTCCTGTCCGGTGACGTTGGGTAGGGGTCCTGCAGGGGTGTAAAGGCATGATTATTGCATCAGTGTGTGCCATGGTGTGCAATGGGTGGGTGTCCCTGTACCCCAGTGCTTACAGTCTTGTGTAGGACATTGTGTGATATTTGGTTTGGGGATCTGTGTGGGTATGTGTAGTGGACATGCATTGGTGATGGGTGTCCATGCTCTGTTGTTGCATGCAGGGCTTGGTGTTGGGATGGGTGGTTTGTGATAGTGGGACATATGTGAGGAGTTGGAGTGATGGGGGTGAGAGTGAGGGTGGGGGTATGTGATAGCATGCAGGTAGGGTGGGATATATGGTAGTTAAAGATTTGACTTACCAGAGTCCATTCCTTCAGCTACTCCTGTGAGGCCCTCAGATGCAGTATAGCAAAGACCTGCTCCTCCCATGTTGTTAGTTGAGGGGGAGGAGGTGGGGTCCCGCAGCCAGTCCGCTGAACTGCAATGTGGTGTCTTGAAACCACGGAACGCACCTTCCCCCCGTAGGTCGTTCCACCTCTTCCTGATGTCATCCTGTGTTCTTGGCTGCTGTCCCACTGCGTTGACCCTGTCCACGATTCTGCGCCATAGCTCAATCTTCCTAGCTATGGAGGTGTGCTGCACCTGTGATCCGAATAGCTGTGGCTCTACCCGGATGATTTCCTCCACCATGACCCTGAGCTCCTCCTCAGAAAAACTGGGGTGTCTTTGCGGTGCCATGGGGTGGTGTGGGTGATGAGTGAGGTGGTGTGTGATGTGTGGGGTGATGTTTAGGGGTGTGTGGTGTTTTGTGCATGGATGTGTATGAGTAATGGTGTTGTGTGCCTCTGTATGCTGGTGTGGTCTTTGCTTTTCTGTCTCTGCTTCTTCCACATTTTTAATTGTAAGGGTTTGTGGGTAATGTGGGTGGGTGTTTTATATTGTGTTGGGTGTGTGGGAGTGGTGTGTGTATGTGTATCAGGTGTGTGTATTTCGAATTGTCCAATGTGGAAATGTTTTGTAAATGTGTGTGTATTTTGAGCGCCGCGTGGATTCGTGGGCAGTGATAGTGTGGGCGTATTCCTGTTGGCGTGACGGTGGAGGTTTTGTTATCGCCAGTTTATCACTGACCTTCGGTGTGGCGGACTTGTGTGGGTGTCTAGATTTAGGCCGATTCCGAGCTTTGGGTTGTAATGGCTGTGGCAGAATTCTGCGGCTGCGGCGGTGT
This sequence comes from Pleurodeles waltl, assembly GCF_031143425.1. Lineage (NCBI taxonomy): Eukaryota > Metazoa > Chordata > Amphibia > Caudata > Salamandridae > Pleurodeles > Pleurodeles waltl. The sequence continues at coordinate 738,760,843 of NC_090445.1, read as the reverse complement.
GTTGGCGGGTTTTCTGCACGGCGGTAAGCGGGATTTACCGCTAATGTTGTAATGAGGGCCAGTGTGTCTTGAAAATTTTTAAACATGCAAATGTGTGTCACCTTAGTACATCAGATAACATGAGCATTGAGAAGTATTTTTTAAATTGTGCAAATGTTTTAGCGTAAACTGAGAAACATTCCTACCCTGCTGCAGTGACAATACCAGGGGCGGCTCCTCTATCAGGACGGAGGAGTGTCACCCCGCCCCCCCTCCTTCCAGCAGCGGCATCTGCAAACATTTTACCAAAGAACAATAATAATCTTCGTTTATTATCGTTTTCCGGTAAAAGGGACTGGGCCACAGGCTGTGACAAACACTGAGGGGGAAAGCACAGCCCTCCCCCTCAGTGCGCATGTATATTTGGCCGGCTGTCTTGGGTATCCAAACACACATGCACAGTAGGCTCTCTCCAGCCTGGCATCACAGTTGCTGGAAAGGAGAGAGCATACACAGGCTCTCAGTCTGCCTGGAAGCGTCCTGGTTGTGTGCTCCCAGCCTGTGCCTGCAGCAGAGGAGTAGATGGAGCGGTGCAGCATCGATGGAGGTAAGTGTTTTTACATTTTTTTATTAATTAATTTTTATCCTCTCTCTCACCCCCCCCCCCCCCCCCCCCCAACCTCCACGTGCTGCTCCGCCCCTTCGGCACGCCATAAGCCACGACTGGACAATACTATTAGTAAACTAAAAAGTATGTCCCTGAATGTGGCTTAAGATATTATCGAAGCTGTAATCACAAAAGAATATTAAATCAAACGCAAAAGTTTTTTCTGTACAACACAAATCATAAACTCATGTATTTGAAGGCGCTCTCATATGCGATAGCGAGTGAAAGTTAGGCTTTATGATATAAGGTATTGCCTATGATCACACAGTTTGGTCAAACAGGGAAGTCGGGATTGATCCTAAAGTGTCTTCAGAATTCCAAAAAGTATATTTGTTTACCACTCTAATTCACTATTAGAATCATTTTTTTCTAAATGTTCTTGCAGGGGGATAACCCCCCCCCCCCCCCCTGTCCAGGCTTGCTTACTCGTTATATACTCGGGTCGAAAATGTCTGCCCATTACTTTTAAAATCCACCAACCGTCCCTGAACACAAATCGGCTGTAAGGGGTCAGGGACAGATACTCTTAACCATTGAACTATTTATGTTTTGTAGTAGGTTGGCAAATGATACAAGTCTTTATTAGTAATCCTTATGTTTTTATTTGTGTTAACCTGAGAGTAGGCTGAGGAAAACTGCCAGAAAAGCTGTCGATCTTTGGCAGGGCTGATTGTTCACCCTCAAATTGACCCTCCTTCAGGTATGATATGAATGAGGGGACAGGGAACACTGTCTGTGTGTCACGTTTCTCACGGGACACTGTACCGTCATTATCCAAGAAGGTCCTACTGAGTGTGACCGATCTCGTCTTGCTCTAAGTCTCCGCTTACATTCTTCCGGTTTCTTGTCATGTCTTTAATACTGAAGTATTGTTTCATAAACTAAATCATAGCATTCTTTTAAACGTATTTGTTGAAGTCTGATCAATCCACCTTTGCTTTGAGAAACCACATGTGGTTGTGCATTCATGGAATTCAGATTTAGGAGATGTTCGAGACACAATAAAGGCCAGATGCGATGAGAGATCATCACTACATTTGGAAATAAAAATCAAGTAGCCAGAGGAAAATATTCTATAGAGACTACGTCAAAGGATGCAGACAAACATTTTATGAGTTTCTTCTCTAGAGAAGATCGGTTGTCCTGTTAGAGTACCAAGACAGAATTCGACATTTGAAACCATATTCCACGAAGGCAGTGATCAATACTTGTTAGGGCTTGGGGGAGCAAGGTAAATAATCGAACGGCGCAGGTAAGACAGCATCCAGATATTCAAGATGGTACTAATATACTATGTACTAAATGCAGAAACCGAAGAATATTACTGAAAGTGCTAATAAGATCTTTTACGTATTATCGTTCTATTTATCACTAATGAAATATTCCCTCTACAAGGACTTCCATATATTTTTAACTTTCGTTGATATTTTAAATTATTTCTAGGGTACACAATTACCCTAACAGGGTGTCCTGGCTCAGACATTACAACATAGCCAGTTTGTGGGAAAAGGCAAGCAGGACCTTTAGATGCTTACAAAAGGCTAGACCTTCGGTGACACTTCAAAGTTTTATAGAAAGTGAGTTCTGATGTTTAACCATGGACATCGATTCAAGAAAATGCCAGCGGAAGCGACACATAACAGGAAAGATGCCATATGAACCTTGACCAGCAGTCACTCTCCCCTCAGCTGTCTGTGTCTCAAGTGTCTTTTTTGGTACCTCTCTTACACTTGCCTTTTTCACGCATCGTTGTCTGTTTCTTACCCTTTCTGTGGACTTCGTTATGACTGTGTCTTTCTCACTGATGACTTCATAATATCTCACGTCGTTGCCTCTCCCACCTGACTTTCTCATCGCTTGTCTTTTTTCACCTTTCACCTGTTTCCAACCTCTCTCACTTGCCTGTCCTTTCTCACCTGTTTCTGTCTCAATAGCACTTCCTTATCACTCCACTTCCCTCCTCCCCACCTCACTTTCTGCATTTTTTCCTAGCCCGCCTTTGTTTCTCTAAACCTTATAATCACTCTGTCTCCCATTCACCTCTGCCACTTTATCTCTACTTTCTGAATAGTCTCCCTTCTTTCTACTGTCACTTTCCCACATTTCCTCCTCTCCAACTCTTTCAGCTGTCCTTCTAAGCTGCCACTTTATCACGGCTCTCTCTTATACCTATCTCCCCTTCTATATGAGCTGTCTCTTTTGTCATCTTTGTCACCTCTGTCCACTGTCTATCCCAACCTTTTACCCTCGTATTCTTTGAATAGACTTTCTCTGTGCTGCATCTTTCTGACAAGTCTGACACATCCCCTCTGCCTCTCAATTGTCGATCACCAACTGTCTCTATCACTTTTCTCACACCTGTCCCTCAGTCTCTTCCTGTCATTCTTGTGAGCACGTCTGACCTTATTTGGTCTCTTATAATTTATTAATAGGGGACGCGTTAGAGGTTCAGTAGATCTTTTGACTGCGCTTAGAGGAATCTCACCATCATTACTCTCAACTCTCTCCACAACTAAATCCAGTAACCACAACATATAAAGCAAACAATTTGTCAAAATCTTGAGTCAGTAAACTAAACGCATCATTGTGAATAACCACACCTGTAGTAAAAGTTAGATATTTTGTTTCCCTATATTAAAAGTGCTAACATCACATTTAGTAGTCTCAATACCAAATGGTAAACATATCTGAATAACACTGGCTGACAAAATCTTCTAAATAATCTCAGTTTAACTAAAGCATTTACAATCAAGCATTCAAGAGTCACACAATAAATAAATAGTAACAATAACTGTGCAATAGAAATGATATACATCTAGTTTCAGCAGGTGAACAGAATAAACTCTTAGTAAATAACAGTTGTCAGCATTGGGATTACTAACTAACCCTCCAATTAGAATAGCATGTTTGGACTTCATCTAAAAGTAATTTAGTCAAAAGGTAATTTGGAAAACATCTAACTATGGCTTTTTAAAAATAGTGGTTGGTACCTAGAAACTAAACAAAACCTACAACAAACAATAGCATTTTGTTATACCTTTCCTCAATGGACCGGCAAGCTGCGATTCTCTTCAGTTGGACATCCGTCTGGTCAGCTTCAATAACGGGGCAGTGAAAGGGAATGGCTCAGACACGGTGGGTTCTAATCTGTCTGAACCATTTAAGAAGCGATTTCTAAGTTACCAACATCCACCATTAGCAACTTAAGCAATAAAGTTAAAGTAAGAAAATGAAGTCATCAGGAACTGTTCGGCTCCTCAAATAGAACAACTATGGGGAAAATCAAAATAGGAAAGAACCCTCTCTCCTCTCTGCAGTCAGGCTAAGTTAGAATTTCCTAAATAATTTTTCCACATCGTCATTGGTCAGAAAATCATACGTTTTACAGTTGGTCCAATAAAATTAAAACCCAAATCTGAGATATAACTAAACTGTCTTTCACACGTCATTGATTGGCTCTTCGTCTCCTGTTCCCATCATCAAGCTTGCCAGGTAACTCTTTTGTTGCAATCCATACTCCAGTACGTGCATCCATTGTTGATTCCTTGGAACATTTCAGTCTCACGCATCAGGGTAACTTAGTACCTTTTCTAGTGCTACACGGTTCTACAAGCAGTTCTCCTGAGAAAGTTAAAGACATCTGCAATCGTTTGGTCAGCACAGCGTGAACAATGAAAGCATTAATTCTCTAGTCTGGTAGTACTTTTTCCACCAATTATTAAACATTGCAGCTTGACATAAGGTTTTGCAAACTAGGCCCAAACCTCACCAACTTATGGCCTAAAGTTAATAAAACAGATATAAAACATGAAATTGTTTATATGTTATTCTAATACATTTTTCTCTACATGTGCACAATAACTAATAATAATATGCATTCACTAAAACATTTACGTATTTAATGGCGGCCACTCAAGTGGCACATTTTCCAAGTCTCACATTTTCCAAGTCACACATTATTTTCTACGTTAGCCTAATTCCATACAAATTCTTATCCAATAATAAACGTGTCATTAGTAATTAATTCAGCTTTCACATTCTTAGTTATCCGTCTCATTTGTCTCTCTCATTATCACATCTCTCATATAGTCATCTCCTTTGACCAGTCTTCCCATCTCTCTGACTCGTCCCTTGTCTATATGCCTATCACCTATCGCTCTCACCTGTCTCACTCTTTTACAGATGTCTGTATGTCTCTCACACTTATCACTTGTCTTCGATTCACATTGATCCTGTCTTTATCACACACAAGCACACACGTGTGCACACACGCACACACACCTGTCTTTATCTATCACCCTTCTCTCTGACGTGTCCTCTTGCTGCTCTTCATTTGTCATTTTCCCCACATGGCTCCTCATCCTCTTTCTCCTTGCCACCTCTCCCCCTCCGCCTTCTATCTCCTGTATTTCATGCTTTTTGCATACCTCAGGGTAATAGGGGACATCTTTTTAGCTCTACTTGTAAAAATAAATTGTTTGCAAGTGTTTTATTTTTCTCTGAGGCCGGAAGTCACAAGCTCATTGCCAGGAGTCACATGAAGCATGCCAATGGTCGCAGGTGCGACCCCTAAATGACACCCATTTGCTTTACTGCAAGATGACTGGTTGGGTCTTAGATTGCTGCTGAAAATATGCAGAACCTAATTGAAGAGTTTTGAAAAGCTTGTAAGAAGTCTCTGTTGCATATTGACCGGTCCCTTTTTGGAAAAGGCATGGGGCCTGATTTAGAGTTTGGCAGAAGGGTTATTCCATCAAACAACATGAGGGATATCCTGTCCGCCGTATTATGATCTCCATAGGTTGTAATGGGATCGTATTACGGCAGACGGGATATGCTCACGTTTTTGATGGAGTAACTCCTTCCTCCAAACTCTTAATCAGGCCCACGGTGCCCAACACATAGAATACTTTGTTACAGCAAGCCTGTGAAGTGTATAGAAGGTTGAGTTGGGCGTTAGATGAAGAGACAATGACTGTTCCCAACAAATGATTCTGTAAGGTGGGTCATCCTCGTAACTGCAACTAAATATATGCTAACTTCGGTTGTAGTTTGAAGACGTGAACATGTCCAGACAAAAATCACTGGCCATGCCATTTAATGGTAAGAAGGTTCTCGGCAGAGCCATATGTTAGAGAAGTTCAGAGGCTCCTGAAAGAGACATTCTTGGGCTCTCATTTGCACCAAAGCCATCATTAAGCACAGATCAGTGTTGCCTATTCCTCAGCAGTAAGACAGGGTTGGATGCACAGTTCAATGTCAATGGAACCAGAATTGGAAACTATTTAGGGCCAGCTAGGCTCTCACTGTGTACAGTCTATATGTGTTTAAGTGGCAGCTACAGCAAGGAAGCCAGTTTTATATCCCCCAAACTCCAATCTGTTGATTCCATTGAAGGATGTGGGTGATTTTGTCTTGTAATGCAATTTGATAATCTTACTAGTGGGAGATATTATTCAGAGAAACCCATTTTTCTTTTAAAATTCAGTCTCATTAAGGCCCCCGTCGTATATTTCCACTAGAAATTGTCAAGCATTCTAACAAATGCTCCAAATACACAGTGTAGAATGGGTACCCCTTACATTAATCAGCACTAATGGATGACGTTAAGTACCTTGCCATCATTTAGACGTTGATGGGAGCTAAGGCTTAAATCCTGCCCTTTCCTCCTAAATCGACTGGCTGTAATTACCAGACCACAACGAGAGAATGGTGGGAGATAGGATGGTGGCAAATAGCATGGTGGTGCAAGAACTACTGACCCCCTTTTTCCTGGTGGAAACAGCACTGTCCGAGATCGCTAGATTTGGTCATTACTAAGATTCCTTATTTGACTGCAGGATGTGGTAAAGGGAATCCATAGAATGTCTAGGCTCTGAGGGTCTGAAAGTACCATAGTCTCAGCAAGAGAGTTCTTGAAATTGGACTTTGGTCTGGGGTGCCTTGCCACCTCTCGGGGATCGCATTGTTGTGTGAGGGTCATTGGAGGTCTCGCCCCTTCCTGTGCATAGAGGATCACACTGATATCCTTCCACCACACCATGCCATGTGCAAAATTCCGAAACATTGTGCTTCTGGAAGATGCGAGGGAACCTCTATTAAGTGGAACTCAACACCTCGACCTGTAAATGGAGGATAGGTGGTGGATGGTGGTACCTTCGTGGAAGAAATCGCCCTCCAGTGAGATTAAAACTGAAGCATCCCCTTCATCCCGTCTTGCCATCTTGAAAATGTGCAGATATTTCTTAAAATGCATGTGATTGACAGGACTTTCTGTGATCTATGATGGCAACAATATCATGTTGGATAGCAATATAGTGTGATTGCACTATCACAGGAAAGTAGGAGGATTAAGATGTTTGTCCTTATATGTATTGGTGAATATTATTTTGTGCGTCTACGAGGAATTTAATTGAGCAAATACTTTCATTTTCTAATATAAACTCATGCATGTTTTTGACAAAGCTGTGAATCTCCACTTGAGTGGACTTAATCACATCTAAAATGATATCAGTACAGTGGCAAGTCATGCAAGCAGGAAGGGGGACGCCTCTGAATGGAAATTAACACCCACACATTTATCGGCTTGTGACTTGATCACCCAGGATAAGTAAGAGTTTACTCTTGTCAAGTATCAATACTGAAAGACATCCTAAAATACTGACCACTTTTATACTGATGAACACTCAGCTCTATGTCAGTTTCCTCCCCACAGACAATAAATTGTTTCCAAGATGTAGCCAACGTAAATTCCTTGATGATGATACACCACCTCAAGGTCAACCCACGTACAACAAAATTCTGTATGATTTCTCCACAAAACGGCAAAGTCCTGCTCGTAGCCTGGCTTAATTTATACTCTGTTGATTCCACAGTCCTGGGCTGGCAGTTCAGCGTAATGTTGCAAGGCGTCTTGCTGGTCAAGAATCTGAGCCTTCAAGTGAATAAGCACTTCATCAGACTATTGCGACCTATCAAACCCCTCATCTTATAAAATGCCTTTAAGCAAGTGATGCAAGCTTTTGTGTTCCCCCATACAGATTAGAAATGCTCACTACTTATCTGAATTATTTAATTAAACCTAGCCCCTCTCAAAGGAGCTTAATACAAAGCAGCCAGGGTGAAAACTGTTTGATCATATTGCTCCAATCCTGGAGGTATGGGGCTGGATCTCAGTTGGGGCAAGAAGTATCTTTCTGCTTGCCTTCCTTCTCTTCTTAACCTACCTCGCCCAGAAACTAGTCCTCCGCCTGGTAGAACAACGTCTGCAGATTGCAGATCCCTTGTTTCTTGAAATTGCATCATTCAAAAAAAAGAAGCCTCTAAAGCTTTGGGACCATCACGCGGGCCCTGGATACTAAGGTGTTAATTTGCCTTCCCAGAGTTAACAATGCTGTCATGTCCCATTACTCTAGGTGCTGCATGAACCCTGAGAATCTCTGCAGAAATTGTCAATTTCTGAGGAATCGAGCATTTCGGGTCTGCTTCCCTCTCCTCCCCCACACTGCCCAGTGTTAATTCCTTTTTAGCCCTCTCAAGCTACTCCTGGAGATAAAATGACCTATAGGGCAATTGGCCAGTGCCAGACTGGCTGGTTTGACATATCACTGAGTGTGACAGTTTTTGAACTGTTTGCGGGCCTGTTTTGTGGTCTGCTGAGCCGTTTTTTTAATTGTTGATTTCCCTGATATGAAAACAAAATTTGCCTGCAGCAAGCTGAAACCCAGACATATCATATCAAATACCTATTCAGTTACTTAAAGCCATAAAGGCACCATAAAACAGCACAAAGTGACAATATTAAATACATTTAAATACACTGTTATAAATTTAACATAAGGTTAAAACCATGAAAAGTATTCGCCAAGTTAATACAAACTTAATAAACTATCCAAAGGAAGATATATCACACACATTTGGACCGTTTTTGCATAAAAGTATCACATGAACCCTGGAGCTTCTTCCTAATTCTAAGGGCGCCTGCCAAGAAGCTTGGCACTCCAGAACATACTCGGGGTTTGGAAGCACTTGTAAATATATTAGGGCAGGTTTAGCTTGGACACATTATTTCCCTTTTAACAGTGAAACTATAAACTGTTGCTTTAAGCTATGATAACGCCCACAGAACAGAATAAAATGCTAATTATCCTCTTTAGAAAAATGGTCACATAAACATGGGCCCATCTCCTCCATTCTATAATGCTCATTAGATGTGCCCAAAAGCCGAAGCTTGAGGTCGAACCTAAACCTTGTTAATAAGAACCGATGCTGCGAGTTGGAGACCATCTCAAATTAGGGATTTTCAGAGGTGCTGGTTTGTAAAAAGATGTAGGACCGCACTGACGGTTTTACACTTTCCCTCAACTCTCTCTCAACTGCGGCCAATCCTAACCCTGCTCAAAACAGTGTCAGGATCGGCTGGGAGCGCCCAGTCAGGGGGCAACTGTGTTGCTGGGCTGGAGAGAGCCTACAGCTCGAGACGGCCGTCCAAACACACATGCATTTTGAGGGGGGAGTGCCGAGCATGCCTCCTCACTGCTCGTCACCCCAGTGGCCCCACCCATTTACCAAACAGTTTATTATCGCTGTTTGGTAAAAGTTTTGCAGCTGTCGCTGCTGGTGTGGGGGGGACGCTCCTCCGCCCTCATGGAGGAGCCACCTATGCTATCAAGATAGTGCCAATAACAGCGCAAGGGTGTCACCTGTCCCGCTGGTGTCAGAGCGCGGTTTTATAGCGCTCCAAAGTCAGGGCAGGTGTGATGATTCAGGGATCCTCCTCACACCCTGGGACTGCTGGTCAGGATAGTTCCGATAACACAGCAAGGGCGCGTCCTAGGCTTCCAATCCTTGCAAAACGAAAACTGCCCCAGTGTTCCAACATGAGGCACTTTTTTCAGCCGTCTAATTCACTTATGGGCGGCTCGCTTTTATTTCAGTCCCGGCCCCTCCATGCAGTGAATTACGGGCCTCTCGTAATGTGGATCTCGGTCATTTACACTGATGTTTATATTGTAGTATTGTGCCACCAAATGTATTGCTTTGAACACTGCATTTATGGGTTAGTGTGCAACCTACTTAAGCCACAGTGCCTTGCATTATGTTGTTAAGGAGATTCGGCAATTTTTTCTTTATCTTCATTATGTGCAATGCCCACATTTGTGATTGGTAACTTTTTTTTATTAAGACATAGATATGTTCGCTACATACCATCTCCCAGAAGATGTAACTTATCTTGTAACCAGTAATAGAAAATTTGGCATTGAATTAAGGCTTCTTTCACCCTCAAGGTCTGGTACGTACATCATAAATCTTTCACCCTCAAGGTCTGGTACGCACATCATAAAACTAATAATAAACAAAATGCATAAATAAATGCTGGGATATTGTACTAGTAGGTAACACCATAAACCGGGGTCGGACTGGAACAGAAAATAGGCCATCACCTAAATGCCCCCATTTGTGAACAAGAAAGCCAATAAAATGGACACGTTTGCAAATACAAGGACACCTCATTCTTGCCATTTAACATCAGTAATGGGATAATTCTAGTGAGTGCAAACCTTTCCATGCATTTACTCCCGTTTCTTTGTGGAAGATTACATTAATACGAGACAGGTGTAATCATTAGTGGGGAGGGAGGAGTATGCGAGTTCAAACAGATGTTTGGTGGGATTGGTAGAAGAGATTAGGGGCCATATGTACGAAAGCTTTTTCCCATTGACACAGAATGGGTAAAATCCTTTCGTACATCTGGCCCTAGGTACTGTAAGGTTGTAGGGTGTGAGTTTGGAGAAAAAAGAGAGACTCTGATGTTTGAAATGTTATGGGCAATTTGCAGAAATACAGAAATGGAGATTAAGACAAACATGCATGTGAATTAGAGAAGGTGGGCCTCTGAGAGACAGGAGGCATGCAGAGGATGGAAGGAAAAGAGAGGTTTATTTGAAAGATAACTGGAGTAGCGTCAATCAGACATTTTTAGTAGAGTTCAGGATTTCATTCCAGAATTTAGAAATATTGGTAACTTTTTCAGAGAACATGGATTTTGCTAGTGAAAATCATGCTTTATTAAGTACGTTTGTTAGGCACTATAATCAGGTGAACTCTCTATCCACCAGTAGGCTAAGATAGACAACCGCTTCAGCATTATAAAGATTGTGCTGCTCAAAGTGCTAAAAATATCCTTTAAGCATGGTAATTCACAAAAAAAATATACCCCTTCAAACCAAATATTTAGTTTTAGGTGGTCTATTTACCTGTGTACAATTCATCAACCAAATCGCTCTTGTCTATCACACGCATTCTACCAAAACATGGACTTCTGCAGTAGCTGATTTGTAAGTATTAACCGTTTGATAGCTGAAACCTCTTTAAAAAATCTAATTTAAAACATTCAGCACATCTACTGTAAGTCCTTCCAAGGGATCCGAAACCCATTTGATACACCAATTACTCCAATACTTCCATGCTAAACCGCATCTCTTCCTGGTTCCAAATACCCCTGCTTTTTTCCATCTCTAAAGCATCTTTAGAAAGATCCCTGATTCCCCAGGGACCCTTGCAATGCCTCTGCTTTGTTTTCCAGATCTGAAACTTCTTTAGAAAGATCCCTGACTTCCCAGGGATCTCTACAATTGTCCATGCAAACAGCCAAAGTTGACTTGTCTGTAGCAACTCGTGCATCTCACCTTATGAACTGCTCAACAAGGTCAGAAAATTCGGAACAATCATTGGGATTTCTACACACCGTCTCAACACCATTGGAAACCAAGCTTGTGCTGACAACTAAGGTGTAAATCACTCTAGGGAGACATGGTCTCTCTGCATCTGTATGAAAAAAACCTCAGAATCACTAAAAAAGGAGTTCGAAATTGGGCCTCCAGTTGGCACAGGTATACCGCAATCCTAGTTACCGTAAATCACATCACACCCTAAATATTCCTGTTCTAATCCTGTGGTAGCTTTGCACAGAGCAGTCAGGTTTTAACTTAAGAGGCAATGTGTAAAGTATGTATGCAACGCACAAGCAGTAAAACAGTGAAGACCCCACAAAATACTTCACACTACGTTAGAAAAAAAGTATATTTTTATGAACAAAATGACAAAAATCAATTAAGTGGAAGTTAAGATCTGAATTTTTTAAAGAATAAATGAAACAATAGTGCCTAGAAGCAGAAAGCACCAACCGGGTCTATCTGGTCGTGATAGACCAGGCCAAAGTCAAACATTTAGGCCGACCACACTGGAGCACAGGCAGCTACAAGACACACGCAGGGCCTGCAGAGCAAAAGTACCTTGGTCCTTGAGGTGCGTCAGTTCCAGTCAGGGCAATTATGTAGATGTGTCGGTTCTGTGTTCGCGCTCAAAAAAAGCAGTGAAGCAAAGCAGCTGCGTTGATCCGGAACATGAAGGCAATGCATTGATTCCAGGCCATGCAGAGGGGATGATGCATCATGCAGTCGGCAATGCAGTGCTCCGATTTTCACAGCAGCGGCACGCTGTCGTGCCCAGGACTGGGTTGGCACCACTTGGCAGGGCAGGACTCACAGTTGGCAAAGTCCACAGGCTGTAGCAGGATTGTTGTAGGTCTTTTGTGTCCCGAGACGTCTGAAGACAGGAGGCAAGCCATTCACCCCTTGGAGTCACTCTGGGTTCAAGTGATGCAGATCTAGTCCTTTTCACCCTGGTGGCAGGCAGCAGGGCAGCTCAGCAAGGCAATAGTCCAGCAAGGAAGGGATCCAGCAGAGTATCAGTCCTTTAAGCAGCAGAGCTGTACTTCTTTCTGGCAGAGTCATCACAGGTTCAGAAGTGTACGGAAGTTATAGTGTCATGGGTCCAGTACTTATGCCCAGTTGTGCCTTTGAAGTGTGAGAGACTGCAAAGAAGGGTCTTTGAAGTGCACAGAGGGCCTTTCTTCCCTGTCATGGCTTCAGACTGTCACAGGGGTTAATCAGCCCTTTGTGTGGTGACAGGCACTGCCTATTCAGGTGTGTCAGCCCTCCCCTCCCTTCCTGTCCAGGAAGAGCCATCAGAATGCAGATGGGTGCTCAGACACAGGGGTGTGGAATTTTATAGAATATCTACTTGTCCATGGGACAGGTTGCTTCTTAAATCTACTTGTCCTGTAAAAATATCTACTTGCCCCTTTGGTACCATGTAGTGCGGCAACAAGTTATGGCAGCAGTCTCATTATGGAAGAGCTCGGATAGCCTCTCTGATTATGCCAGGGCTAATACTAAAATAGGGCTTGAATACTAGCAATTTCAAGCCCTACTATTGCAATTTTCCTTAATTTGCCCCATCCGCAGATCTGCTTACTGGGACTGTAGGAAGCAATAAGCAGTAGTTCCAGGGCCAGAATGCCTTTGAGTCTGTGCAAACCTACTAACGTTCATGTTTTAAGGGTTTTCACCAGCTCTTCTTTAACCTTTTTCCATAGTGAGAAATGTTGGAAATTTACTCTTGACAAGGGCAGAAATAGAAGTTCTTCTAGGGTTTGGAACAAAAGTGGTTGGAGGGAAAGTGAACTTGTAAACTCTCAATAGATTTTTGCATGACCAAATCTACACATGCATATTTGATCATGCTAAAATACAGTTTACAAATATGTTCTAGGAGTACAATTTCCTGGTCCACGTCTGTAAATTTTTGTGAATTATTGAAAGCTGATAATTCAAAGACATATACCCATGGTGAATTTTTGTGACTTTCTTTAAGAATTTGGCCGCTAATTAGAACTGGCGTTAATCAACCTTTTTTTTATTAAAACTGTATTTCTCTCTGTCAGCTGGCTTTACTGTGATTGATAGTACTCTGCTCTTCCACAGGGGACATATTGGCACACAAAGTAGTTTTATTCAGTGCCAGGAACTACTGTGACAATGTGCGCCTTTTCAGACCATAACACAATTTTTTACTTTTTGCCGATGTTTGTTACAATGGTTAGAGCCTGGCAGCTCCCATAACAATAAAGTGTTACAAAAGTAATGTCAAAATGAGACACACATTAACAAAACCAAAAGACTGACAACCAATGTCAGATCAGTTGACTTTGGCAGTGCTAGTTTATTTTCATGTTTCCCATAATCTTGTTGAAAATGCTTACACTGAGTTTCCATTATGATTTTGTTTTTGTAAATACTAGCATGCATCAACACCTTTTACTAAATGATGCTTCAAAGAAATATTACCTAAAATTTCACAGTAATTTAACAAATGTTTTTTTTCCTACTTACATTTTTTTCTGAACATTTTATTTTGAAAGCAAAGAATCATCAATCTTGCTTACAAGCTGCTGCAAACATTTGCATCGAATCAGAGAGCATTCTGGGAGCATTATTTGTAGCTTCATATTGGTAAACTTTTCAAACATGTGTACACTTATTTTTACAGGAACCACTGTCAGAAGTGTGGTGTGACCGTACAACGTTTATTTAGAGCTCTCACCGTAATAATAAAGGCTTTGCATTAATGAACCATAAATACAAGTTCGAACAGCATTAACTTATGGACAATTATATTATTAAACTGACAGCCAAAGGGTTTGTGCTACAGGGGGTTGGGCCTACTTGTCCCAAGGACAAAATAAACATGAAAACCTGTTGTCCTTGTCCCCAAACAATATGTCCTGGGCATTCTGGTATAGGAATTCCACTCCTCTGCAGACACACTCAACCTTCCTTTGTTTCTGGCTGTCTAGAGGGAATCCACAAAGTGTAGCTGTCACCCACCCCAGATGTGTTTTGGAGACAGGCTGCAGGCACACAGGGCTGTGAGAGGAGAGCAATGTCCACTTTCTAAAAGTGGCATTTCTAAAATAGCTATGTTAAATCCAACTTTACCAGTAAGGAGGATTTATCATTACCATTCCAATGATATGAAATATGACATAGCTACTCCTTCTCAATCAGGAATTACAACTTAAAAGTATAATAAGGAATTCCCAATGTTAAACTAGGAGAGGGGGAAGGTCTCACAGTAGTGAAAAACATATTTGGGAGTTTTTCACTACCAGGACATGCAAAGCGTAAAATTACATGCCCTACCTTTTACTTATCCAGCACCCTGCCCTGTTGGCTATCCAGGGCCTACCTTAGGGGGTACATATGTGTAATAAAACGGGAGTTTAAGGCTTGGTAAAGAGTTTTAAATACCAAGTCGAGGTGGCAGTAAAACTGCATGCACAGGTTCTGCAATGGCAGCCCTGAGACATGGGTGGTAAGTACTGGAGTGGGTAACACGAGTGCTGCAGGCCCACTAGTAGCATTTAATCTACAGGCCCCAGGCACAAGTAGTTTACTTTACTAGGGACTTATAAGTAAATAAAATATGTCAATTGGAATTAGGCCAATGTTATAACAATTTAGGGGAGAGAGCACAAGCACTCACTTTAGCACTGGTTAGCAGTAGTAAAGTGCACAGAGTCCTAAAAATAGCACAAATGAGGTCCTAAAATGGAGGAAGGCAGGCAAAATATTAGGGGGAAGAGCACCCTAAGACTGTCAGGTCTCACAATGAGGGAATGCATAATTTCCTTGGTTGGTCACGCCTGAAAAAAAACACATTCTGTCCTTCTGCCTCCGGATCTGGTCTCCTACTGAAAAGCCTAGAAAGCTGTCTTATCAGTCGGTTACTAAAGGACTTCTCCTCATCATCAACTTCAGAAGCAATCCTCTGTCCAAAATCCAATTGTTCAAACCTACCACATACCTTGAGCTCCAATCTGCTTCTCTATTTGTTCTCCCTGGTACATGTTCCACCCTCAATGAAATCCGTTGGTCTACACAATAATGCCATAATCTGTTGGTCTACACAATAATAGGCTGTAAGATCAGAGAACTCCAGCTCCCTCCTGGGGCGCTATTGCCATGCGTTTGGGATTTGGTGGCTCAAGTCCTCCCAGGTGTTCCCAAAGATCTTTAACCTGTCCTTACCCAGGCTATACAGGAGGATCATCACACAGCCAAGTCCACAATTCATAGTGATTTAGACACCAGCGATTCGTTCGCGTGGGCTATTGGCACTTCTTCAGCTACAATGCTTGACTGGGGTCAACCGTTTTTCAGGTGAGGTTCAGTCATCCCTCATAGACATATCCTTTGACTGGACTTGCCTGTTTGAGGAGAAGGCACATTCTGCTAAAGAGTGGCTCAAGGAGAGTAGGGCTCCTGCACGCTCTCTGTGCTTATCTGCCCTGGTTGCTTCGTCAACCACATCAGCCCAATTGCTCCTTTCACAGCTTTGGCAGAGTAACCCTGTATTATCAGCCAATCCAACCTTAACAAGGTGTCCAGCTGTTTGACAGTGAAGGCTGTGGTGCCCACTGCCCCTGTGGTCAAGGTTAACAGGCTGCCCAGTCCACTGCTCCTCTTCCCCGCATCTCCACTTCACATTCTTCTTTAACATGTCCTTAGTGGAGCACAGTCTCCTGTGGGAGGCAGGATCTGATAAATCTAGCCAGGTTGTCTGGCCATAACATAGGACAGGTGGGTCCTGTGAAAAGTCTTTCCATGCAGCTGCACCTTCCATCGCTCCCCTAGTGACTGACAGAGGACGACCTGCCTGTTTTGCAGCAGTACGTGCAAGCCCTTCTCACCAAGGGGGCTATAGAGATGGTGTCTGCACCAGAAGTAGGTTGTGATTGTTTTTCCTGCTGCTTTCTGGTGCCAAAGAAGGACGAAGACCTTCATCCTACCTTACACCTGTGCCCTTTCAACGTCTTTCTAAGGAAATTCAAGATGCCCATGCTGCCCTAAGTCTATAATGACCTTAGCCCTGGAGTCTGGATTGTTGGGCTGGACCAGCAGGATTCCTATTGCCATATACCCACTTTGCAGGACCATCAGAACTACCTACGGTTTGTGGTGGGACAGGAGCATTCCCAGTTCACTGTGCTCCCTCTTGGTCTCACCAGTACACATCCGGTGTTCACAAAAGTGATGATGGCGATGGTGGCATCTCAGTCTTTCCCCACCTTAATGACTGGCTTTTGAAAGTGGGCTCGCCCCAGGCAGTAATCAACCAACTCTGCCCTTACACCAGATAGGAGAGTCCAGGACATATAGACTATGATCCCGATATTTCCCCATGTATCCCCAATTTCAGTGAGGTCAACCCTGAGGTTATTGGGACTAATGGCCTGCTGCATCCTGCTGGTCAAGCATGCCAAGTGTCATATACAGGCTTTGTAGTGGGATTTAAAGTTTCAGTGGGCCTGACATCAAGCAGACCTCTCCTTCCATTTCTGGATCTCAGAGGAGACTGCGAAAGATCTGCAGTGGTGATTACTGGACCACTATTGGGTCAGCAAATGCAAAAAGAACTAGTGATGGACGGAATGCTGAACAATGTCAAACATTCACCCCAGTACAGAGATCTGGGCCTAAATCCATTGTTTTTTGCTTCCCATGCCATTCCAGTTTGGACCCAGCCATATGCAAATTAGTTTTGACCCTGTTCACCATGGGAACAGTCCAGCCCGAACTGCCAAGCCAAGTCCTCCCTGGACTGAAAACAAGCATCCTAGGAATGGTTTCAGGGTATCACCCTTCATCAGCCAGGCTAGCGTGATTCCAGTGGCATGGGGAGCACGGGACCCACGTCTGGTCATACCCTTCCCACTTGGGGAAGCAAATGTCTGGAAGACAGATGGGACAGTAGGTGAACGGATCATTGGGGTTTGCTCGAGGTGTTTTTGTAAAAGAGATAGACCCCAAGGATATTTCCCAGTCTCAGGTACTGATACATAATGAGGAGAGTTATTGAAGAGGTTTGTAAGGGCAGGATCGATAATATTTGAAGCTAGCAGGAAAAATCGAGGGAGGGGAGTGGCAAGAGTCCAAAGGGGAGCCAAATTTAATCTTGACAAGAGTAGCTGTGGTCTCCGATTCATATAATGGTTTAAATGGAGTCAAGGAAACACCATTAGTAGCAGTTGAAGCATAGTCCAAGGAGGGTCTGATTTATAAATGGGAAGATGGCCCCTCGTTCCGCCATGGGGATGGAGTAAATTACTGCATCCCTCTGGTGAAGGGACCACTCGCCACGTTAATAAATGACCACCAATATATAATGCATTGGCAGGAACCGCCGACACTGAAAATCCTGCCAATGCATTTTGCTGTTTAGTGCAGGGCTGCTTCAGCAGGACGCAGCCCTGTACCCAACAGTTTTCTTTGTTCATTTTCAAAAAGAAAATCCAGACATGGGGATTTCTTTTTGAAACTTAAAAAATAAATTGTCCCCCTTGCTGTGGGAGTCCTCTCCTGTGGCAAGAGGACAGTTACTACCATTTTACTGTCCCGTACCACCAAGATTTGCCTGGCAGTGACAGACAGTAAAGAATGGCTATATGTCTGCCCATCCTGATTGGGCAGGTGGACATATAGCCATTTCTCCAATGGCCCTTATTTGTTCAGGCTATTGGAAAAGTTTGGCTATGATGTTGACATAATAGTCACAGCCGTAGCCAAACCTAAGGTCCACCTGCTTAAAAATTGGCCTACTGACCTTTATCCTGATGGTATGTATACTCCGCCGCCGTTGCTATGGATTATACATATGGTCAAGATATAAATCAGACCCTTAGTCTAGAGATGGCAATGGAGGTTGAGCATCAATTTTCTTCTGAATTTTTGCAATCCTTCCATGAAAGAATAGGTAAAGAAACTCTGGTGCAAAGTCCTTGTGAGGGATTATCATATTGATGCAAGCAGAAGGTTGTATAGTGTTTCACTGCTGTAAAGATTTTCTGTGCTGAGTTGCCCATATTGTCATTTTTTTGTGAAGTAAGAGCACCGAACTGAAATGACCTCAACCACCACTTTTAAGGTCCAGTGGCCCTTCTCTGATCTCTCCCCACCCCTGCCACCCACGACAGGGTCTGATAATTAGTGGCAGGCAATGTGAGATTGATCTGACAGTCCCAGGTCCAACTATTTTGAAAAGAATGAGTTCAGATTAAACATAGCATTATCTGCACAGTACAGTGGGAGATACAAGGTTGGTGGGAGTAGACCTTGACACCTTGCCTTTATGTTACTTCAGGGTCTGTAATTTGACAGAGGTTAGCGGACTCCCAGAAACACAGATAAGGAGATATTTGTAGATTTTTTTTAAAGACCAATTTGAAACACTGGGTGGTAGAGAAACTCTGATAGATTCTGTGGAAGGTTCCATGATCACAACCGAGGGAGGGAGTGCTGGGTTAGACTCTTAGCACAGGTTTCCCCAGGCATAGCGTGAGTGTGTACCCACATTTGCTTTCCATGGTTTCCCCAAAACATTCCTTATCCAGTATAGGATCTTTCATAAATTCACATGCTTGAATCATCCCCGTCGTCGAAGTGGGAGTCCCACGGTACATAAAATAGCAATAAATAATAAATAATTTTTTTTTGCCATAGGCTATAATGGAGTCAGAGCTTGCTCATATAGCCTATCCATGTCCTTTTGTGAAAGGACCCAAACCTGCCTGCTGTCCAATCAGGCACCAGCACCCTCTAGAACCTTCTCCAGAGATGCTCTCTTCCTCAGATTTTCTACCGCACGTCGTGTGAAGGGAGTCTCCCTGAGCTCTGCTCAGTTTTTTCTTCTACTTCAGACATTTTCTCTCAAGAAAGCTTCAAATATGTCAGATTCTTCTAGAAAAGGCCTTTTCCGCCCTTGCAAGACCTGTGGGAAGAAAAGGCTCCATGTGGATGACCCACATAAAGAATGTTTGTACTGTCTCTACCCACAACATCAGGTTAAAGACTGCAAAATATGTTGCACCTTGTCCACAAAGACCCTCAGAGACCGGGAGGGCAGACTCCTGACATGGTTACAGGCCAAATCCTGTACTTCAGGTGAGGAGAGTGGGTCAGAGAGGCCACATAAAAGGTCCAGATCTGAGGACCTAGGCCACATAGAGAAATCCAGAAAGAGGCAGAAATCTCATCATGGGAAGGGCTTACAGACTTCAGTCTCCTCTGAGCCTTCCTCTCCTCTTCAAAAGAAGGAGTCTTACCATCTATCTCCTTCTTCAGAGCCTTCTACTTCTGGAAAGATGACTCTGAAAATTAGAACAACGACGACGACACCGTCGACGACCGTGACGGTACCTACATCTACCGTCTCCACTTCATCGTCGACGAGACCGTTGTCAGCGTCGACGACCTTAACATCGACGGTAAGGGGTCCGATCCCTTCTCTCCAGACTCCATCGGCACCGTCGATGACTGCCCCGTCGACTATAACCTCACCCACGTCATTCTCATCGGCACTATCACCATCGACGGGGTCAAAGAAACTACCGTCGACTAAACCATCGTCGGCGAGACCACCGTCGACGAGACCACCGTCGACGGAAAAATCTGCACCATCCACGGCTGCATCAACTTTCACGCCATCGACAGCAGTGATGCCTAGCGGACACGTTGAGGCCATTCCTACCTCTTCCAGGTCTCCAGCTCTCCGAGCCATGGTCAGCATCAGAAGTCTACCTGCACAGGACGTTTATCCTACCGACACATCTCCAAACAAGGTGTCGGCTTTACTACCCAGTCATCTTCTTGACTGGGAGGAATTGGACGAAGGTCCTTTTGGAGATGCACATAGCCCTTCGCAGCTCCATGTCAAATATCAAGATGACGATGAAGAGAATGAGTATGAACAGTATCAACCATACTACTCTCATCAGGACCAATACTATGAAACACGGGAGCCTCAACACAGAGACACCGTAGAAATGCCTTCCTCCTTAATCCAGGATTTACAATCCATGCTTCAGGATTATAGGAGAAGGTTTCCAGCGGAAGGTCAACCACCGGCGCCGGTCTCTACGGTGACGCCAGGTAATGCTCCTCCTCCTCCAGCTACTCCAAGATCAACATCACACTCTGTGTTAGCTGCACCCCCTAGAGATGAAGGTTCCATTTCAGGGGAAGAAGAACAAGAAGAAGGAGAAATTTCTACTCCACAACATCCTACAGAGGAATGGGATGATTACTTGGCCCCCACTTCTTCTCCACCACCTCCTCGCCCCTCTGATTCTCCGCCCGAGGACATAGGTGGTTTCCATAATCTTATGGACAGAGCCGCAGTACGTTTCCACCTACCAACATCTGTCTCCCAATCGGAATGTTTCCTGCATGATTTCAAAGAACAATCACGGAAGTCGGTACGGTCCATTCCGATTATTGATTACATTTGGAGCGAGGGCACAAAGATTATGCGGAATCCGGCTACTGTTCCTCCAGTTCCACAAAAACTGGATAAAAAATATAAGGCGACCCAGGATTCTCCGGCATGCCTTACTGGCCATCCAAAGCCTGATTCGGTCATCTCACAGGCTGCTCAAAGGCGCTCCAAAAATCCATCAACGCCTGTCTCCACTCCTCCAGACAAGGAAGGTCGCAGACTGGATAATATAGGCAAAAGATTCTCCTCAATGTCTGCAATCACTGTCAGGGCAGCGAATTCATTAGCAATTTTAGGCCGATATGATCGTCAGATGTGGTCCGACATGCAACCTTTCCTGGACCTCATCCCAGAAAATAAGCAGGAAGAGGCACGAAAGATCCTACAGGAAGGTGAGCGTGCGTCGGAAGAGATTATTGACTGCGCTCTGGACATAGCCTCTACTGGTTTCCGCCAACTAGCGGGCGCCGCTGTCTTACGACGACAAGGTTGGCTCAAGGCCATATCCTTCAGACCAGAAGTGCAGTCCCGAATTCTCGACATGCCTTACGATGGGGAATCTTTGTTTGGCAAACATGTGGATGACGCACTTCAAACCATTAAGACGGACACAGACACGGCCAAGTCCCTGGGTACCCTGCAGTACAGGAAGCAGCCCTTTCGAGGGGCTAGAGGGAGAGGTTTCACCTCATTTCGAGGTTCCTTTCATAGACAGTACCAGCAATCGCAGTACAGGCCCTCATACCATCAGCAGTACAGGCAATCATCGACTGCCTCCTATACCAGACAGGGAGGGAAACGAAGACAGGGGTCACAATCCAGAGATGAACCCAGAAAGCAATGATCTTCCACAGGCACCGGCTATGCTCCCTCAATGCCCGCAACATCAACAAATAGGAGCAAATAGGATGTTATCTTCATCCAAGAGTGGAAGAAGATAACATCGGACAACTGGGTGCTAGATATAGTGACAAGAGGTCATACCCTGGAGTTCACAGAAAAGCCACCGCTTCACCCACCAACATCAGGCAGCTCTCTCCACCTTCATCTGCTTCAAGCGGAAGTCCTCAGCCTTCTGGCCAAAGGGGCTATGGAGGCAGTTCCTCTGCAGCAACGAGGTCTCGGATTCTACTCCTGTTTTTTCCTCATAAGGAAGAAGTCGGGAGAGTGGCGTCCTATATTAGACCTCAGGAAGCTCAACAAGTTCCTTCGGAAACAATCCTTCAGGATGATCACATTGTTAGATATCTTGCACCTCTTGAATCCTGGAGATTTTATGACAACCTTAGATCTCCAGGACGCCTACTTCCACGTTCCAATACACCAAAAACATCGCAAATATCTCCGTTTTACAGTAGCCGGTGCCCATTATCAATTCAGAGTCCTGCCATTTGGCCTCAGATCAGCTCCGAGAATCTTCACGAAATGCCTTGCCCCAGTTGCAGCCTCCCTCAGAAGCAAGGGTTTCCAAGTGTTCCCTTACCTGGACGACTGGCTCATAAAAGCTCCGTCATCTCTACTAGCCTCAAAAGCCACAGATGCCTGCCTAAGACTATTCAACAGTTTGGGTCTAACAGTGAACCTACAAAAGTCAGTCGTGTTCCCCGCACGCAGGAGAGTTTTCCTGGGAGCAGAATTGGACACTATCCAAAACAAGGCATATCTTACCCTAGCAAGGCAGCAGAAGCTGACCCAATTGGCTGTCACAATCTCCGCAAGAAAGTTCGTTTCAGTACGACTATTCAAATCGCTTCTGGGCATGATTTCCTCAGCCATAGTCCTAGTACCGCTGGCAAGACTCAAGATGAGACCTCTACAAGAAGAACTACAACTCCAATGGACCCAGTCACAAGGAGCCTTCAACGATTTAATAATCATCACACCAAGGATTCGGCAGACGTTAGAATGGTGGTCCCACATCAACCACCTCTCCCACGGTCTAACCTTTCTGGCACCAATAGCAGATTTCGTTATCACCACGGACGCCTCCCTGGAAGGATGGGGAGGCCACTTACAGGACATGCGCATTCAAGGCAGATGGTCCAAGCTCCAAAAGGAGATGCACATAAATCTGTTAGAACTGAAGGCGATTCATCTTACGCTCAAAGCTTTTCTGCCACGCATCGCAGGATCATCCGTGTTAGTCAGAACAGACAACACAACAAGCATGTTCTACATCAACAAGCAGGGAGGAACAAGATCCCTCTCCCTCTCAAGGGAAGCTCAGTCTCTCTGGAACTGGCTCACACGGAACAACGTCTGCCTCAGGGCAGAGCACCTGGCGGGGGTCAACAATGCTCTAGCGGACTCTCTCAGCAGGACAGACGACAACTGTCACGAGTGGGAACTCAACCAGACCATACTCGAGAGCATTTTTCAACTATGGGGTCGGCCGATCCTAGACCTGTTCGCCACCAACCTGAACGCCAAATGCCAGTTTTACGCCAGTCGATACCCACTCCCGGGGTCGTGGGGAAATGCTCTTTTGATAAGATGGTCCGGGATCTTTGCATACGCTTTCCCCCCCCATTCCACTGATTCCCAGACTCCTCAGGAAAATGAAGACCGAAGGCTGCAAGATCATTCTCATAGCCCCCAAGTGGCCGAGGCAGTACTGGTACACGGAGCTCCTCCTCCGGTCAATAGCCAATCCAGTCCGTCTCCCTTGCAACCACAATCTTCTATTGAAGAATCAGGGTCTCATCTTACATCCCGACCCAACTTCACTGCACTTACATGCTTGGCTCCTGAGTTCAGAGAGTTCCAAGATATGAACATCCACCAAGAATGTAGGCTCATATTATCTAAAGCGCGAGCGGAGAGCACGAATAAGACATACAAATTAAAATGAAGAGGTTCTGTATTTGGTGTTCTCAGAACAATTTTCACCCATTTCAAATCAATCCTGAGCAAATTCTTCCTTACCTGCTCTCCCTTTCCAAGGCTGGTCTTTCCTATGCATCAGTCAAGATTCACCTAGCAGCTATAGCCTCTTACAGACGATCGGCTAACATGCCGTCTATTGGTTCAACCAGAGTCATCAAACAGTTTATGAAAGGACTGTTCCGCACCTTTCCTCCAGTTCGCTTACCTCCGCCAGCGTGGCACCTTAATATTGTTCTCTCCCAGCTCATGAAAGCCCCTTTTGAACCCATCCATAGAGCTGAACTCAAGTACATCACCTGGAAAGTGTCAACCTTGCTCGCTCTCACCTCTACCAGAAGAGTCAGTGATATACAAGCGTTCACTACTAAAGAACCCTTTTTAGTTTTTTCTGAGGATTTCGTTATGCTCCGAACCAATGCCAGATATATTCCCAAAGTTCCATCTTCATTCCACCTCAATGAACCAGTTATTCTACGAACCTTCTTTCCAAACCCTACTATGATAGCAGAGAGAACTCTCCATTCTTTGGACATTAAACGATGCCTAAAATTTTACCTGCAAAGTACCAAGAACATCAGGAAATCAGACCAACTCCTAGTATCTTATTCTCTGGGACGTCAGGGAACAGGAGTAACCAAGGCCACTATAGCCTGATGGATTTCTTCCACAATCCAATTTTGTCACACCAAGGCAGGAAATCCCTTGACTAGGCGCCCGAAAGCCCACTCTACAAGAGCAGTCTCCACATCGGCTGCTTTGTTTCAAGGTATTGCCCTTGAAAAAATTTGCCAGGCTGCGACATGGAAAACCACGCACTCCTTTACGCAGCACTATTGTTTGGAGTCATCACAAAGAACAGACTCTCTAGTAGGACAAGCTGTGCTACGCCATCTCTTTCATTAAGGTGAGATCTTTCCTTAGTTATAGTCATATGGTTTAAGATGCAGATAACCAGGTTTCTATTGTGTTTCCTGGTGAAATATCTAAAGTGTACGTATGTATGTACTTGTTAATGTGTATGCAGATCGATGAATTTTATCTATATTATATATATGTATATATGCACGTACTTAGAGTATCTGTATTCCTTCGTAACTCACGCTCAGAAATGTATAAGTTTTCTATAAAGGTTATTATTATTACTATTATGATTATTATTAACTACAATTTAGATAGAGGGTCTTCATGCTCGCACCCTCCACCCACGCTGGATTCAATGTTATCAACCATACTGCTGTCTATTCAGATTCAAGCATGTGAATTTATGAAAGATCCAATACTGGATAACTGTAGTTACAGGTAAGTAACTTGTTTTCTTCCCCTCTAGACTCACTGATTTCAAGAGTGCCACTGTCCCTAACTACAGGAGTTTGTTCATTAGATGTGTTAAGTTTGACTGAGAGCCTGAACTTGGCACCCTAGAAAGCTGAGCTGAGGAAGAGAAAGCCAGAGAATTTGAAGGGTGGAGGTTGACCAAGAGCAAAGAAGGCAGTAGAGATTAGAGGAATACCCAGAGGAAAGAAAAAGAGGAAACAATGGAAATATCTCTTTTGTTGATTGCTGTAGACTCTGAATGTGCTCCTTTATTATAGCACCAACATATGATTTTGTTCATGGTGTGCTTTAGGAAAGTGGATTGTTTGCCTCTGGGGTAGTGAGGCCTCAGTCTTCATATGAGGTGGGGTTGAGCTCCAATAGAGTCAGACACTCTACTAACTAAAAGTAAATAAGCTTTATGTGAGGAATCCTGAACTTTTTGTTAGTAGCTAGGCATACACAATAGGACCTTTGTTAGAGTGGCACATATGCAGAAATATCAAATAAAAAAATGATAAGAAACTAATTAAAGTTTGCAAACTTTGATGAAAAGAGTAAAACGTAATGATCAAAAATAGAACAAAAATTGATTGAGAAGATTACAAGTTATGCATTTACAAAAAATAGCAAATTTGTCCAGAGAGAACCAAAGGTATCTAAAGGATCGATTGTATCCTATGGGCCATTGCTGAATGGGTCCAGAGGACCATCATCTGCAGACTGGCATTGACGTGAGGTCAAAGAAGGACTAACTGTTGCTCAGCCAAAAGTTTGGCTTTGGCTCCTAGTTGTTTTTATGGAAATAGAAATATGTCAGCATGGCAGTGTAGAATTCTGGCAGTGAGCAGGGCTCCACATGGTTGGATTAGTTGGTTCCACAGTTCCGCTCAATCCTCAAGCTGTGCTGTAAAGACCAGGCAAATCTTTAAATTGTAGCTGCTGAGGGTGTTTTGCCATCAAGTACACTTTCGGACCCTTTGTCATTCTAGCAATTTGCCTTTTCTCTTAGAAACCTTTCTGAAGTTCAAAATCATCACGGGGCAAGGCTGGAAGCCATAGCTGAAGAAGGCTTCATGAATTTGCATAACTTATTTGAAATCTCCTGCTGAAGCATTGCTTCTTGCAACAAAATGCTCTGGGCAGTAAATACCAGGAAATTTTGTTTGCTAATGGTATATGTATGTCGGGTAGCATGGGCACCTATTCCCAGTTCTCCAGATGTGAAAGGTTTGTACATTCAGACATTCATAGCTTGCAGGAAAAAGTCTGTACATTCAGTTCTAGTGTTCCAAATGTACCCACATTTTCACACTGCTCCTTGAAAACAAGGCCATGGGTTCAAGTGGTAAAAAATGTTTTCCCCACTACCAAACAAGACCACAGTCAAACATCCAGTTCCAACTTTTCTTGCGGGCTCTTCCTGCAGGAATGGCCTGGAACGTTAGGGCCTGATTGATCTAAGTGGTAACGGTCCTGCTGTTGCCTTTTTTTGACTGAAAACCCATCTGCCGGCACGACGGTCTGCGCGCCTTGTTTAGATGTTGATGGTCCCATAGACTAAAACCCACATTTGAACCACCGTCCCTGCCAAGAAACACTTTCTGCGTTGACAGTGGGAGAGGGAAAAGTGGCTGAATCCCAGACCCCCTTCCCGCCATGCAGATTTGGTTGTGCCTTTGGCTGTGCCTTTCCACCACAAGTAAAATGGCGGTCTGACCTCCATGTTTGAGTTTGCGGATTGGGGGAAGAACAGGAAAACTCACCTTTTTGCCCATTCCAACTCTCCGTCATGGACTGGACAACACCGCCGTAACTGTAGCCACTGCCACATGGAGAAAACACTACCTTCCTCCCCCCGTCACCAGATAAGGGCAGGGTGTTGCATTGCCATGGTCCATTGGGCACTGCAAGGGAGGTTGGGACACTGCAGGCATGTACATGTTACAGTATTTTTTTTAAACTACTGTGACATGCATTTGTGGGGGTACACAATGGTGTCACACATGGCTGGGGACACACTGGCATAACACGCATATTGCACACATACACAACTGACATTGTGGTGTCATTCATTACAAAATGAATGCTGGCACCACAGTGATTGTACACTCACACTGAACAACATTGTCCACGTGTGTGTATTTTACAAGGGGACATGTCTGGGTAGGTTTGTGCTATGTGTTGTGTATGTGTGTCTGTACACGTGTGTGTGTGTGTGGATTGGCTGGTTGAGGTGAAGGGAGCTAAAGTGGGTAGTGTGGCTGTGTCTGTATGTGTGTCACTTGCATGTGAGACCAATGTTGTTGTGTGTGACACATTCAGGTGAGTGTTGTTGTGTTACGGACATTGTCATACTGTGTGTAGTTGTGTTTGTGTAGCTGAGTGTGTAGTGGTGTTGGTTGTTGTGATTGTGTTGTGTGTGGATGCAATGTGAATGGTGTGTGTATGTTGTGTGATGGATGTATGTCAATGTGTGTGTTTATGCAGGTATGCGTTGTGTTGGAATAGGCAATGGGTTATTGTGTGTATACGGTGTGTTGTGTTGTACACATATGGCTAAAGGGCAATGTATGTGTCTGTCTGTGTCAATTACCTCTATTCCATTGCCCCTGCCATTGTACAAAGTCCATTGGGGCCCGCCGCCGTCACCCTCAGTCAGCAATCAGTCACCAGTCAATCTGCTTGCAGTACTATAGCATCTAAATACGGTGGGTGAAACACATTTGGCATGACGGTCTTTTCGGGTCTGCCGTCGAAGCGGCTTGGTAGTAATAGCACCAAGATTGAAATCAGACCCTTGGTCTTCATGTGGATCAGCAAAAGTTCCTCCTTTCAGTCTTTTCCCAAGCTGACAGGAATTCTTCCAGTGGCAATACTCTTCTTGTCTGTCCTGACTCCTCTCTGATGTGAGAGTGGTGGGAGCAGTACTTTATAAGGTTGACTAAATTCCCTTAGCAAATCTTAATATTCCAGCCCAAACACCTCCTACCTTTCTCGAAGGTACTTTTGACTTGTAGGACAATAAATCACACTAGCCCTCATGTCCCAGTTTTTGGAAATGGTGACAGACACCCTTGAATGAGAAATTCTCTCTCTGCATCCTAACCTCATACAGCTCACCCCTTCCAACCCATTCAGGATCAAAGAAAATCACCCTCCATGATATCCCTCCTATAGAATGAGATGCATGGCTGTCTGTGTGGCTCTCCCATTTCAAAAGGACACTTCTTTGTAGAGGCTAGAATTTCCTAGAACAGGGGGTAGAGAGAACCTGTCAGTTCACCTGTTATCAACTGTATGATAATAGATGTCACACAAGAGATGGCTAAGGTGCAAAATGTTCATTATCATGGGAGAGGCTCAGATCTACCAGCTATTCAAACCTTTTGACACATTTCTTCGACTAGATGGAAGTGATTAGTGAGTGGTTTAGGAGATGTTGTCTACTAAAGCTGTTGATTTTAGAGCATGTTGCCTTGGTTTGAATCCTGACTACTAAATGCAATGGAAATCATGTGATTTAGATACAATTCTTAATCTTTCTATACCTACAAATGTAAATGTTTGAAATGCAATCGTAAATGTGTTAAATGTGATGTAATTTTCTAATTCAATAATGTGGGTCATCATGTAGTATACACAATCATATATCATCTTGCCAAACATCCTCCACAGTGTATTTTGCTGTAATGTGCCCTGCAAGGCTAGCACATATAAATACCAAAACACATGTTTATTATCTGAAGGAAATGAGCCACTTAATGATAGTCAGCAAACTGTTGTAAAACTGGTTTCTGGAAGACAGTAATGTATCAGCTTTTCTAAAAGTTATTCTTCTAACATCTCCGACTAAAATCCCTATTTACCTATGATTGTTATGTTCACCAATTGTTCACATGTTGCAAGAATGGAATTTCTAGCTACTCTAGGACAAAGTTAGAAACATTGTTTCATGGGGCTGCAGACTCAAATGACAACATGGCACCCAGCCTGTATCTCCTTTGCATACATGCGAGTATTTTCAGATTACATATTGTAGAATCTCTATTTAAATGCCAACAATTTGATTACATTGCATTTCAACTCTGATGCCTTACCCTCAATTTGACATGACTGTTTGTCAGCCTATTTGCTAGGTTTTGATTCCATATATGTATGGTAAAAGTCTTGCTGTGGCCCACATGAGCCATTTGGATTTTACACAGCCTGTGCAGTTTGTGAGACTTATGACACATTTACAGAAACGTCTAACATGCCAAACTAAATGATGAAAAGATGACTATAGTTGTAAGGAAAGGTACTTACAATAAAAGCTGCTCAGCATACCCTCACTATCCAGAGGACAAACCCTAGAGGTCAAGGTAAATAAGGAGCAAAATATATGCAGGAGTGTTAGGAATGGGGTCTTTGGTTAGCAGTCCGGTTACCCCCTGTCCAAGGAAGGACCCTCACTCTATTCAGGGCAAAGGAAAAACGCACCTCGTTAACCCCCTCTCACCCCCTTGGTAGCTTGGCATGATCAGGCAGGTTTAACTCAGAAGCAATGTGCAAAGTATTTGTACCAACACACACAGTGATACAGTGAAAACAGTACAAAATGGACACCACACCAGTTTATGAAAATAGGTAGTATTTAACTAAAGCAAACAAGACCAAAACAACAAAAATCCAACATGCACAAGTTAAAATAGGATTTTTTTAAATGATAAAGAGTCTTACTCCATAGAAAACAATAGAATTGTTGATTTTGCACAAAGTACCTGGTTAGCATAAAAAAGAAAGCCGCATGGGCGAGCATGCGTTGGAAAAAGCAGCGATGCGTTGATTCCTTCCTCGCAAGGGATGCCGTACGTCGTTTCTTCTCCAGTCGGGTCGGCAATGTGTTGTTTTTCTCCCTCGCAAGAGAGCGATGCATTGATTTCTGGACGGGCACCTCAGATCCATGCAGAGTCGGGATGACTTTGACGCCCAGGGACGATGCATGGAAATTCCTGTTGCACGGTTTTGGAATACCGAACTGCATGGGGTATGCGTTATTATTAGCAGCCGCAAGTGGGTGTTGCGTGTCGTTTCTCCAGCTGCGATGCGTCGATCTCCCAGCTGTGATGCAGATGGAGCGTCGATTTTAGCCACGAAGCCCGTGGCGCATCGTTTATCAGCAGCGTTGCAGATAGTGCATCGTAAATTTCCCTGCACGGAGTTCTGTGCGTGGATTTTCAGCTCTTATCTGCCAACTTCACCTTTTAAGGGCCCAGGGACTGGATAGGACACCACTTGGTAGAGCAGGAGTCTCAGCAGAGAATCCAGATGTTACCAGAGGAAGTCTTTGAAGGTCCTGAGACTTCAAAACAGGAAGCAAGCTCAGTTCAAGCCCTCGGAGATTCTTCACAAGAAGGACTATACCAGAAAGTCTAGTCTTTGTCCCCTTTCACAGGCAGAAGCAGCAACTGCAGGATAGCCCAACAAAGCACAGTCACAGGCAGGGGCTTCACTCCTCCTCAGCTCTTCAGCACTTCTCCTTGGCACTGGTTCCTCTTGGTTCCAGAAGTTATCTTGAAGAAATCTAAAGTCTGGGGTTTTGGGTCCACTACTTGTACCCCTTTCTGCCTTTGAAGTAGGCAAACTTCAGAGGAGAGTCTCTGTTGTTCACAAGATCCTGCCTTACCCAGTCCAGGCCCCACACACACACACCAGGGGGTTGGAGACTGCATTGTGAGAAGGCAGGCACAGCCTATTCAGGTGTAAGTGACCACTCCTCCCTGCACTCTAGCACTCTCATCAGGATATGCAGGCTACACCCCAGCTCCCTTTGTCTGACTGTCTAGAGGGGATTCACAAATAGCCCTACTGTCAAACTGACCCAGACAGCCAATCCACAAACAGACAGAGAATCCACAAGCAGACAGAGAATGGTTTAAGCAAGAAGATGCCTACTTTCTAAAAGTGGCATTTTCAAACAAACAATCTAAAAAACAACTTCACTAAAAGATGTATTTTTAAATTGTGAGTTCAGAGACCCCAAAATACGCCTTTCTGTCTGCTCTCAAAAGGAATCTACACTTTAAAGGTTTTTCAAGTCAGCCCCCATGTTAACCTATGAGAGGGAAAGGCCTTGCAACAGTGAAGATTAAATTTAGCAGTATTTCACTGTTAGGACATGTAACACACATCTGTTCATGTTCCACCTTTGACATACACTGCACCCTGCTCATGGGGCTGGCTAGGGCCTACCTTAGGGGTCCCTTACATGTATAAAAGGGGAAGGTTTAGGCCTGGCAAGTGTGTACACTTGGCAAATCGAATTGGCAGTTTAAAACTGCACACACAGACACTGCAGTGGCAGGCCAGAGTCATGTTTACAGGGCTACTCATGTGGGTGGCACAACCAGGGCTACAGGCCCACTAGTACCATTTGATTTACATGCATTGGGCACTTCCAGTGCACTTTACTAAAGACTTGCTAGCAAATCAAATATGCCAATCATGGATAAACCAATCAACAATAAAATTTACACAGAGAGCATATGCACTTTAGCACTAGTTATCAGTGGTAAAGGGCCCAGAGTCCTAAAGCCAACGAAACAGGTCAGAAAAACTAGGAGGAAGGAAGCAAAAAGTTAACAGATGAACCTGCAAAAAGGGACATTTCCAACAAGTAGCACATTCGAAAAAAGGTAAATTTCCTACTTGCACTCCATATAATTAAATCAATCAATAAAGAGAATTTGGGGAGCAAAGTGACTTTTTAAGAGCTAGGCTAAAATGCAGATGAAGTTTGTGATGAAAGCTATGCAAATTAGGAACATTGCCAAAAACACTTTTATGGGAAGCAATAAAAGAAGACTAAGGATGATTGCTAAAAAAATCCACACACTGATCAAGTAACAATAGGATAGCCTTCTAAGCTTGTACTTCAAGAGCTTAGTAAAATACCCCTAGTTTGATGCCAAAACTGTTATGGCATGACACTATGTAGTAGGGCTGTGTACCAATATTATTAAAATATGCTATGTATTCATCAGAATGCTTTGTAATCATGTACAGGCCTTGTTCAACATTCTCCCTCCATCTACCCCAGCCCTTTTGTCAACCAGAGATATTAAGCATGTGAATCTGTAAAGGATACTTGTACACAATAGAAGAGGGCATTTTTCTCTTGTCTTCTTCAGCAAACAGCCTGACTGCACATGAGATCTGAGTTTACATTATTAAATTTGATATCTAGACTCATGAGATTTTACCAACATGGTTTTAATTTCATTTTACAGCACATTTCCTCTTCTGTTATTTCAACACACTCTGCATTAGCTGAAAACTCTCCACCCAATGTAGTTGAGGCCCAGGAGAAGGAAATAAACACA
Source organism: Pleurodeles waltl (assembly GCF_031143425.1). Lineage (NCBI taxonomy): Eukaryota > Metazoa > Chordata > Amphibia > Caudata > Salamandridae > Pleurodeles > Pleurodeles waltl. The sequence goes on along the minus strand of NC_090445.1, from coordinate 738,728,455 downwards.
TCTGTGGAAAAATCACTGGAATGGATAAAAGAATCATTGAATCCATTGCTCACTGGAATTGTACCAAGTGAACAGCTCAAAATTGACCGAATTTTGAGGTAAGATCAGAATCTGTATTTGTGAATTATTGTGTTAGACAGTTTTCATAGATATCATGTCATCTACTCATTTATCACCTCTTCATTATTTAAAATATTAATGTAGGTATTTTATCTCACTGTATTTATTAGAGGAATGCAACTATGACTCCAGATCAACATTGTCTCCATAATATTGAAAATAGCTGCTGTGGTCTTCTGTAATCAGTTGTTGTAAAGCATTTTGGGCTGTATAAGTTTGTCACCATTCTATGGATGCTTCAAAACAGCCAATCTGCATTCCTCTGGCCCAAGCAGCTATTTTCTGTTATATTGTTCTGGCATCACACCACACTATAAAATCACCCTAAACTCTAGGAACCCTGCTGTTTTGTACGTAGTATAATCTTATACGCTAGTTCTTAACTGTTACATCACTCTATTCAATCTACTCATAGTTGGGCAGGTTGGAGCAAGCCATCCTATCAACTTTTATTAATTAAACACTTTTTAATGGTGTTCAGCTTTATCTTACTTGCGGTGGGGTATGGTTGCATATTCTGTACATATTATATTTTAGACCACTCACCAAGGACTTCATTGTCTTCATCTTCACTGTGTCAGATATACACATACTGCCCTGATCTTCAGAAACTTAAAATACCAAAGTGGCACCTTAGTCTTTTTTCGGTTTAGTGGTGTTTTGGGGCAGCTTTTAATTCCATAGCACTGCTCTACATTGATGGGGACTGCATCTACGTTAAGAGTATACAAGGTGATCCCCACATCTTCCGACACACGAGGAATGGCTCACAGCTATGTATAAAGCCTCCTCTTATGAGAGCATCATCTAGAGTTTGCTTGGCAGGGCTGCAAGGGTTCCTCTCATCTGGTTCTCCTTTCTTGAGAGAGGGCTGATGCCTAGGGTTGTGTGCTGTGTCGCTTGCTGTTTGAGGTCCCCCCCCCCCCCCCCCCCATGGGGTGTGTCTTCTCTACTGCTCCTTCCTGCAAATTCCCGAATGCCTCTACCTCTGCCTCTGCACACTTGTTGACTGTATCCATTTTGGATGCCTTTCTCCTATACATTTTCATTGCAGGTCTGTTCTGCGTGGAGGATGATACATTTCAGCCCCTCCCATTCCCTCTTGTGCTCTCATCCCTCACCCTCTTGCAACTTTACCTGTGTATTTGTAATGTATTTATCGACTTTACAAAGGCTGACTCAGTCTGTCAGGCAATTGAACGTGGGAGGCGGGTCCTGTTGTGTGTGCATATACAGACCTACCTGCAATGGATGACTATAAATGCAAAAAAACATTAGGAATTTTCCTTCTGAGTAACAACTTGCAAATTGTGGCTGCTTTCTGATCTCATAAGAATACCAACATACGAGTGCCCCCCCCCCTTGCCCCACAACCCGCTCTCTACTCTAATCCCCCATCATACCCCGAGTACTGGTGCATATAATGATGCATTGATAGAAGGGGTATGGTGCAGCACAGACAGGGAGGCACATGTAACTAGGGGAGCTTACAGACAGGCAGCATTGTTATCTTTCACATGCCATGCAGTCCACAGAAAGGTGCATTCATAAGCCCCCCTCTCTAGTCACTAGTCTGAAAGATGATTCTGTGGTATTAATATCCATCCAGACACAGCATTTATCGCCCGGCTGTGAACTCTGTTGTGAAAGGAGTCTGCTTCCAAGAAATGCCTTTGAAAACTTCAGGTCGGACCAATCTGTGTAACCCATTTGCAAATGAAGGATAAAGCACGGAGCGTTGAAGTGCACTTCTAAGAATTTGTGAATGCACTTCTGTGCACTTGTGAACACAGGTGAGCTGTTGTGAAAGTGTATTGTTCAGTTTGATGATATTTCTAGCAGAAACGGATCAAAAGTTATAAAACACACTGCAACATGTGTTCCCACACAGTGGGAGGCCCCTCGCATAGGTTAACTGTCATTTTTAATTTGCTTATTTTACATGTTTACACACATGCGCTTATGTTATTGCTTCCTAGTTAGTCTTCTATGCCTTTCCTATTGCAAATGTACTTTCGTAAGGATTCCCTATTTCAAATGTTGATAAACATTTGTTTTTAAACAATGTTCGATTCATGAGAATCTCCCAGCAATCGAGTTTATGTGAACATGTGATAAAACCTCCCAGTGGAGGCAGCACTAACAGGTTTCTGTTCACAGTCAATCAATCAATCAATCAAGGATTTATAGAGCGCACTAATTACCCGTTAGGGTCTCAATGCGCAGGGGTGGGAGCTACTGGTTGTAGAGCCATGTCTTGAGGCGTTTCCTGAATGTCAAGAGGTCTTGGGTCTGGCGAAGGTGGAGCAATAGGGAGTTCCTGGTTTTGGCGGCTAGGTGGTGCGGCGGATGCAGGAGATGGAGGTGAGGGCGAGGCTGGCGGAGCGAAGATTGCTGGTGGGGGTGTGGAAGGCGAGTCTGTCGTTGAGGTAGGCTGGGCGTGTGTCGTGGAGGGCCTTGTGTGCGTGGATGAGAAGTTTGAAGGTGATCCTCTTTGATACTGGTAGCCAGTGAAGATCTTTGAGGACCTGGGATAAAAGTGCAGCATTTTTTACCTTTAAGTGTCTGACAGACTCCTCCCTCTTTTGCTAGCAACCTGTCTAACGCAAGTCAATTTTGCAAAATCATTGATCTGATCGCTATCATCTCAGTATTGACAACCTATAGTGCTCCAGCAGTACTAGTGGCCAGTTTATCCACTATAGTAGACAGCCTTCTGATTTTCAGATCATTCCCACAGATGGAATATAGCACCAATAGTGTCTCCCACTACCTCCCTTGCACTTGCACCTCGCTTAGGTCTAAACCCTTCTGTCCAAACACGATTATCAAAGTGCTCCACATGATAGATTTTAGGAAAAAAACTATTCCCAAATAACTTGTACCATACCATCCTTTTGGTAATCTAAAATATGTTTTTTTACCACATACAAAATAAACACCAGGGATCACTGCATCTTCCCCATCTAAACACAACTTTAAATGTCCCCAAACTTCAAATGTGTGCTCACATTCACTCTTTCCCACAAACACATTGTCAGTGGTGGGCCTCTTCATCCAGGTGCACAATTTCCCTTTATGTTCCCAATCTAAAGCAGCTATGTTGCCAGCTAACTGACGTTCTATTTCTTCCTTTGTCCATTTATTCTGACTTTGGAACAACTCATCTGTCTGTGATCCGGCTTCCAACTCTCTCCTCTTGTCTTCAACTAAATTCAAAAATGTAATTTCTACATCTGATGAAAGACAAGTTAAGTTGTGTCTACGTGCATATATAGTATGTTTTGAAAAATATTGCCATAATCTTTATTTCCAAAGGAGCTAGGCATCTATTTAAATATTAAATTGCAGGAATTTCTGAAAGAACCATATCATAATTAGAGAAATAATATTGATAATGACCTGTCCCATAAAATAAACTCAACAACAAACTACATAAAATTCTACAAGTCACAGGGATGTGGTGATTGGTAATACCCTCCGAAACAGATGCAAGCAATTGAGAACATACATAGCAATCCCTTAATGCTCTCTACATATTCATACTAAAGGCTGAAATATACATTTGTAGAATAATCTCCTTTAGATGTATCTATGTGTAGCGCTTTCTCATTTAACCTGTTACCTTTCCTAGAACCAATAGTTTGGGAAGGAATATCAGAAGACATCTCTCCCTCTACAGAATTAGTAGGGGAAACACTCCTACTAGTTATGTTATTAATATGACAAGCAGAATAAGCAATAAAACACCTATCATATATGTATGTCTATTTCTTTGATTTATCTCCTTTACCTTATTAGAATCAGATCTATTATCAACCAAAATATGGCAGCAACAAATGTCTCTTTATTGATTTGATCAATACGATCAGGAAAATAGAGCTCAAAAGTTCAAAGTTCATTCAGTGTCGGTACATATAAATCTTCATGAGGCTTCGTTACCCTACTCTGTGTTCTTCTAAATGACAACCCTTGTTCTTCTACTAGGGCCTAAGTGTCTTTCCAACTTCTCGATCCTTATCAATACAAATGTCTCTAATATGTGCATAGACTATGCTACCAGATGGCAATGAAAGTTCCAGATACAGCTCGTTCACAATGTCCAGTTCATGGAGGCTCAGCTGAACGAGTATGCTGATGCCAACATTCCCAGAATTCTTGATCTGCATCATTTGCAAAGTAGGTCCATTCAGGTGAATAGTACCTACGACTTGGTACTCGTGCTCTTTTTGACTTTCTTGGTTTTACACATTTGACTTCACTTTTACTCAGGTCAGAATTCTCTGTTTCCTCAGCAATCGTTGATGGCACACGCTCTTTAGACAGTGTCACTTCTTCTTGCTCCTGTCGTCTATGCCATCGGTATCCAGCTCCCACTCGCCTTCCAGTAGCACTCATTCCCTCACTAGGGTGTGATTCAGAGTTTGACTCCTGCTCTTCAGGGCAAACGTCTATCTGTTCTACTTCAGAGTCAGAAGTGATTTGCTCTCGACTCCCTTCAGCTTGGTTGAGTGTTATTTCAAACTCAGATTGGTCCCCGACAGGTTGATTGACCTGCTTTGGTTGTCTTTCACACGCTACTTGCTCTTGCGGGACAGGTACTGTTTAATTGAGTGGAACTCTACCCTGTGAGTGTGAGAAGGAATGGCTCCAGTTAGGGAAACCTCCACACTTGACTGCAGTCGTTGCCACCAGGATCACCTGATAAGGCCCAACCCAACAAGGTTCCAGGCATGTCTTTCTGACGTCAGTCAATGTAAATATTATAGCAGAAAAATCTTGCTACTGGTTAACTCATACAAAAATGCTTGAATGAAGACAAAAATCATCCGTCTAGAATCTTTAAAAAAAACTCCACTGAATCCAGTATCAAAACATATGTGAAAAACATGTTTTTAATGTTTTGGAAGCAGCGTCAGCATATAATAGTTAATCATTTTTATAATAATACTTTAGGAAAATAAACAAAGAGTGATAGTTATAAAGCGATCCCCAAGTGAGAAAAGAGACACCACACCATAAAGCAATAAAGGAATCACTTATAGTTCTGTGATCTTTGGTGTATCTCACAAAGACAGCCTCTTATTAAGTTATAAAGTATGCTTGGCAATGCATTGATTGATAATTCGAAACATAATCCAAGAGGTCTTGTCTGATTAACGTGGCAATGGTGTTTAAATTGATTGAAAATAAGTTTCATGTGGATACGTGTTTTGTGCTAATTATATCCAGGTTCACGTGGACATTCTGGGTTGCTCTTGTATTTGTTTAGTGTGCATAATCATTTTAGGACCTCATTATTGAAATGCATTCTTTGATCTGATTCCAAAGAGTTTGGGAAGCCAAACCTTGAGATGTGTTCTTGGGATTTAACCGAGTTTGCCTGAACAATCTCATCATAGCATCCCTGCCAATGTGAGCAAGGTCATGGAAATGTTGAGCCTTAGGTGGTAACAGACTATTTGGCAAGACTGGCCTTCCATCCGTTGAAACCCAAATGTTATCATCTCTCTTAACAACCTGCTCTAACCCAACCTTGCTGTTCTTCCTCAGATTCCTTTTCCTGTAACTTTTTTTTTTTTTTACCTCATCACAGATGTCAGCTGTTGTCAACAAGAAGTTAAAGCTAGTCTCATCCATTCCTTTGTTAGTGAATTCTCCATTAAATGACACCAAATGCCCCATATCTTTTGCCTCTAGAGTCTCCAAACCTGCTATACTGTTTGAATGCCTGTAGCAATCTCTCATAATAGGCATGTATCGTCTCCTTGGGTTCTTGAGTTGTCCTGTCAATTTTGACCCAATCAACATCCTGAGGGGGCACCTTCCCTTTCAGAAATGTTATGACCTCCTGTAATGCTATGTGTATCTGACCACCAATTCCATCTTGACCATTGACTCCATTTTGTGCTTAGCTTCAAGTGGCTTCACAGTGGTAGCACAGGGTTTTTCCACATAGAGCTTGTTTTCCAGACAGAACATGTTTGCGCTTTTCTCACCAGCACAGGGTTACACTGTATTGGAACAAAATATGGGGGATGTGAAAGGTAGACGCGAAAAGAGAGTCTCAGCCTCGAAATGTTTTCATCAAGGAAAAGTACAGCTCCTTTATCTCTGGGATGCGCATTGCGGCAGGGGCCCGTTCTTTTGCATGTTTTTGACGCACACCGAGTACAGCCAGTGCTTGAATTTCATAGCCAACCATTGAGTTTGCTTTCTTCTCCATACTATTGGCCCCTGAGAGTCAGGAGCAATTTGCTTTCTCGTGGAACTGAAGACAGTTTAAGATGATGTCTTTGTCTATGTCATAGCCCCACCATCTGTCACAGGCTGGTGGCAGAACACCTGGATGAAGTATCTGTCATTCCGTGGGGTGCAGTTGTCTCATTATATCGATGATGTGATGATACAGGGAGAAACCCAAGAACGGGTGAAGACTCAGTTAGAAAGGGTTATGGAACATTTGCAAAGCAAAGGGTGGCTTATCAATCCAGATAAGATGCAAGAACACTCTCAAAATGTGAAGTTTCTAGGAATTCAGTGGATTCCGGGACAAAGGGAGGTGTTGTTGCAGGCAAGACAAAAGATACTATAATTTGCCACACCCTCTAATAAGCAGGAGACTCAGCGATGCATTGGATTGTTTGGTTTTGGAGACAGCATATCCCTCACTTGAGTCATATTTTGACCCATTTGTACAAATTGACTCGAAACAAACATGAGTTTAAATGGGGAGAGAAGCAGCACTGTGTGTGTTTGAATTGACAAAGGAGGAGATTCAGCAGCCGTTAGACTTACAACCAGTACAGGAAGGAGACATTGAGTTACGTGTAACCGTTCAGGGTTAATATGCAAATAAGAGTACGTGGCAAAAACAGGGAAGAAAGAGGGTGCCCCTGGTTTTCTGAACAAAAAAGCTACAAGATGCTAGAGAGAGATATACTCCCTTTGAGAAACAGTTACTCGTGTGCTACTGGGATCTAGTGGATACTGAGGAAATGACCATAGGGCATGATGTGATTCTGAGACCGGAGATTCCGAACAGGCAGTGGGTGATGAGTTCACCTAAAACTCATCGAATAGGGCATGCACAAAAAGCAAGAGTCATTAAGTGGAAATGATACATACAGGAGAGGGCCTGAGTGGGACCGGCTAGAACAGTGGCTCTGCTTGAACTGGTGGCACAGCCCCCATGCAGGATAATGAGATGGTGCAGGAGGTGCCAGAAGTAAGAGTCACTGGTGAGGTGGGGTGATCCATTTGAATCCTTAACCCCTGAGGATAGGAAGCATATATGGTTCACTGATGGTTCAGCCAAGTATGTGGGGGTCAAAAGACAATGAAAGGTAGTGTCATATAACCCTGTAACCAAGAAGTTGCTTTCCACTACAGGAGAAAGGAAGAGTATTCAATATGCAGAATTGTATGCTGTATTTCAAGTGTTAAAACAGGAATTTCCTGGGACATGTCACATTTAACCTGATTATTGGTCCACCACCAATGGGCTACCTACCTAGCTTCCCACATGGGATGTACATAACTAGCAAATACATTCCAAGGAAGTGTGGGGCAAAGAATTGTGGCAGGAAATTTGGGAAATGCTAGAGCAATTATGTAGCTGCCCACTGTCCCACAGACTCATTAGAACAATGGTTCAATTCCTTTGCAGACGACAAAGCCAAAATCTCAGAGGCAGAAGTGGCAACGCAAGATTCTGACTTGGTTGGGATGGCTAAATGGGTGCAACAAAAATGTGCACACCTAGGAGAGAAGGCCACTTACAGGTGGGCAGAGATTTGAGGGATGCACATTCCCCTAGATTTGATAAAAACAGTGATCTTACAGTGTACTATTTGTCTACACACACACAAAAGAGATCTGTCCCTCAAACTGTCAAAGGTCAGTTGGGGAGAGGGAAGTTACCAGGGCAGATATGGCATATTGATTACGTTGGGCCAGTACCAAATAGTTGCAGGTGTCAACATGCCTCTACAGAGGTGGATACTTATTCTGGATACCTGATTGTGTTTCCATGTAAATGTACTACTCAATACAACACCCTCAAAACAATGGACTTGTTTGTGACCACCAAAAAAGAAAATGATCACCCGTTCACCTTCTTTTCCCCAGAGAGGTAGTGGCACAGCCAAGCTACGCTTATTTACAGCTGTTCTCCTCTCCCCTCTCTTTCCCGTTCTCTTCAAGGTCTGCTTTTCTGCTCCTTTTCTACACCTTGCACTTGCCCAACCCAGTCGTTATTTGCTTGTCTGATGGTGCTCCCCCTTTTGGAGCTCTTCTTTTATCCTTGATGGTCATTCATGCACGGTGTATCCATGTCTCTGGTTTGCACTAACCATGCTGTGCGTTCTGCGCACTACTCTTCTCTTGCTGTAGAAAGTGTGTTTTTTGCGTTGTAACAATCCAGATTTTCCCATTTGCAAACTTTGGAAATCATCCCAGTTTCACCTTTTACCTTTGCCCCGCAAAGTTCTACTTTGCTTCAGAAGTTAACTTTTGTGTCACAACAAGGAAATTTTTACCATATTCCAAGTTCAAAAATAGATGCAGACTTTTTCTCTGCAGCTTTAATCTTTGTAATCTTTGTAGAGCCTTCCCATACACATTGGCCAATATCTGTTGGAATTTGCTGTGCAACTTTACATTTGTGCTGTTTTGTTATGCACAATGGTGTTGCACAGAACACTAACATCCTCTTTCTGAGTTGCCCGCAATTCCTCATTCGCCAGAAACAGAACGTGTGTTATTATCGATGGAGAATTCTCCAGACTTTCCTGTGAACAAATTTTCCAGGTCAACCTACGAGAATTTCGTCCCCCGAAAATGGTCTACAAATCGTGAATGTTAATATGCACAAATCGAAAGGTGCCCCTGAAGTCTCCTGAGGGAGTTCTAGAACAATACAATATGCAAAAATCTCAAAGGCTATCCTCGTATTCTTACACAAGTCCCTTGAATGTATTTACCTAAAACATTTTAAAATGTTAGGTTTCAGAATTGTTTCTGAAGCTTTCTTTTTTTATACAATTTCATATACCAAACTATGTTCATTATTTGTCAGTGTGTACTACTACTTTAATATAAACACACACTCCCAAACGTAGTATCACAACAATCTTTCTCTCCCTTTTAGACTTGTTTACGATGTACATTCGTATTCCCATTTGTGAAGCATTTTATTCTATTTGCTTATCTCTATATTGAGCACAAAGTATAGATACTTGTTTTAATCGACACAGCATTGCGATTATCATCATTTCTTTTAATTAGCTGTACAGGGAGTGCAGAATTATTAGGCAAGTTGTATTTTTGAGGATTAATTTTATTATTGAACAACAACCATGTTCTCAATGAACCCAAAAAACTCATTAATATCAAAACTGAATATTTTTGGAAGTAGTTTTTAGTTTGTTTTTAGTTTTAGCTATGTTAGGGGGATATCTGTGTGTGCAGGTGACTATCACTGTGCATAATTATTAGGCAACTTAACAACAAAAAAATATATACCCATTTCAATTATTTATCATTACCAGTGAAACCAATATAACATCTCAACATTCACAAATATACATTTCTGACATTCAAAAACAAAACAAAAACAAATCAGTGACCAATATAGCCACCTATCTTTGCAAGGACACTCAAAAGCCTGCCATCCATGGATTCTGTCAGTGTTTTGATCTGTTCACCATCAACATTGCGTGCAGCAGCAACCACAGCCTCCCAGACACTGTTCAGAGAGGTGTACTGTTTTCCCTCCTTGTAAATCTCACATTTGATGATGGACCACAGGTTCTCAATGGGGTTCAGATCAGGTGAACAAGGAGGCCATGTCATTAGATTTCCTTCTTTTATACCCTTTCTTGCCAGCCACGCTGTGGAGTACTTGGACGCGTGTGATGGAGCATTGTCCTGCATGAAAATCATGTTTTTCTTGAAGGATGCAGACTTCTTCCTGTACCACTGCTTGAAGAAGGTGTCTTCCAGGAACTGGCAGTAGGACTGGGAGTTGAGCTTGACTCCATCCTCAACCTCGCGTTTGCTCATGTTAGAGCTGATCGCGTTGTAGACTCCTAACCCGACTTTTCATCTATCGGCAAAAGTGGTTTTACGTACGTAACCCGAAAAAGTGAAATTAACTGTGTAAAGTGCTCGACTTGTGCCAAGCGAAATCGCGCTAGGAAAATAGAGAAAAAGTAGTCCCCGATCCGACAGAAAACAGCGAGCCTCGCATGTTTTCTGTACTTGGTCGCTGCACTCGAGGAGGGCTAACCACCGGAAAAGGCATGACGTGTGCATGCCTTCCACTAATGAAAGCAAGCAGATTTTACTAGGCAAGCCCACGAACCAATCAAACACACTGACATGACGTTGACAGGGCTCCGAGCCCTTTTCTAATAACTAAAGCGTCTCGCTGTGATACGCATGCGCGAGCGCATTGCAACGCAGGCTCAACCCTAAAAAACGCCCTAGACTCCACTTTGAATCAAGCTCCAATGATAGCAAAGAACTCTTCAACATAGTCAAAGAGTTCTCCTTCCCCTCAGCTGCAACAAACAATATTACTGCCTCAAAGGAACTCTGCGACAACCTTGCAAGCTTCTTCCATGAGAAGATTGCCATAATCAGAAACTTCAAACTCCACCAAAGGTAACCAAATTCTTCAAGCAACACAACAACCACAGACATCTGACTAACCAAATGGAGCCAGCTCGCCCCATAGGACACCGTCTCATCATGAACTCAGTCCACTCCGGGCCCTAACTGACCCATTCCCTCACCACGTCTTCAAGCTAGGTGAAGCCAGAATCAGCCACATACTCACCACCTTGTTCAATACCTCAACTGCCACGGCCTTCCCCGATGACTGGAAACAAACAGAAGTCCGCGCCCTACTGAAGAAATATCAAACCCTAGCGAACTCAACAACTTCCGCCCGATCTCCCAGCTCCTGGTCAAAGTATGAGAAGAAGCCAACAAACTTCAACTCTGTCCGCATCTCGAACGGAACCTCCTACTCAACTCCTCCCAATCCGGATTCTGCAGCAACCAAAGCACTGAGAAAGGCCTCATCTGGGCTACCGGTGACATTTGAACTATACTCATCTAAGGAGAGACTGTGGCTCTGATCCTCCTAGATCTCTCGGCAGCCTTCGATATAGTCTCCCATTACACACTCATCACAAGGCTGCACAAGATAGGAATCCAAGGATCAGCTCTCTAATAGATTGCCTCTTTCCTTACTGGAAGAAAGCAAAAAGTCTGCCTTCCCACCTTCCCCTCTGAACCCAAGGAAATCGTCTGTGGAGTACCCCAAGCATCCTCGTTCCACCATACCCTCTTCAACACTTATGTGACACCTGTGGCCAGCATCGACTCAACATTATATCCTATGCCGCTGACACACAACTCATCCTCTCTCCCTCCGGAGACACAACCAACACTGAGACCAATTTTTACAAATGTATTTAAGATGTTGCCAGCTGGATGAAAGACAACTGCCTTAAGCTCAACATAGACAAGACATACTGATCTTCAGAAACAAAAGCTCCCCATGGGGCACATCCTGGTGGCTCTCAGAACTCAGACTTACTCCTACCCCCGCTGACCATGCTGGGAGCATAGGCATCATTCTATACGAGAAGCTAACCATGACAATTCTAGTCAACTCCTTTGCCTCCTCTTGCTTCTTCATCCTCCGCATGCTTTGTTAGATATTCAGATAGGTACCCTAAAGCTCAAGACGCACAATCATCCAGGCCACTGGACTACGGCAACACTCTCCACACACAGATCGCAGCTCACACCCTCCGATGACTACAAACCATACAGAACGCTGCAGCCAGACTCGTCTTGGATCTCTGTGGATGAGCCCACATCACCCCCTACCTCAGGGAACTCTACTGGCTCCCTTTACAGAAAAGATGCCAGTTCAAGCTCCTGGCCCAACCATACAAGGCCCTACACAGCTGGAGACCAGCTTTCTTGAACCACAGCCTGACGTTCCATCAGCCCACCAGACATCTCTGTTCTGCTTCCCTTTCTCTAACCCTCAACCCCCTCATCTGATGTCGCTCCTTCTCTGAAAGTCCCCGAAGACCTGGCTGTTCGGCTAATTAACTGGACCTTGGCAGAGCCTGGATACTCTCATACATGACAAGAAGCTCCCTACAAATCTACTAATTGATTGAGTCGAATAAACTATTGCATCACATATTTCATGTATGTGATGTTGTTTAAAAAAGCACCCATTAGCTAATTGTGAGATTTGAAATGAAAATATTTTTCGATAAATACTTTTTAAGAATTAATGGTATAATGCAACAGTTGCTGTTTAGATTTTCCCAGTATTTGTGAATGTCATGCAGAAATAGGTGCAGAACTAAACATTTCTGAAGTGATTCCTCATACTTTAAACAATTAGGAGAGTAAGAAGAGAGGCTCGTCCTCATTTCCGAGCTGCAAATAATGTAAGACATAGAACAAGCCTATTTCATCATCTCATGTGTCAATCATGCCAATTGACCCTCATTTGTTTAGAAGAACCCTCATCCATCAACCTAGTGGGTGGCATGGTTCATCATCGGTTTCCCACCTAAGTCGCAGAGTGCAACTAGGGGTGCTGCAATGCCTGATTACAGGGAAGCTGTAAAAGTGAGGTGAAAAAGTTACTGAGCAAATTTTTAAACTACCTCAAGGATATCTACCAGGCTGCCAATAAACTTAATCAAAGACTTCTGGGGCAGGATTAAAATAAGTGGTGGATGTCCAGTGAAATTGTGATCATTTCACATATCCTGGTGATTGGTCAGTGATTGGTTGACATGTTCCAGCAAACAAAATGTGCTAATATAGTCACAATGGCTTTTTTTAGGACCGTAATTCCAGAGGCTGATTATGCCCTGAAGATATAAAGCACACACAGGTATGCGTTTCTCGGATGCTTCATATGTAACTTAAGAATTTCACCCTCTTCATTCTTAATACTTGAGTTACTCCTATTCTGGGTAACCTGGATACTGGGGGGGTGGGCGCGGAGTCTATAGTCACACATTCATCAAAGTCAGCCGCCTGTATCCAAACCTACTGCGGTCCTACACAGGAACCGGATCCTGCCTACCTCAGGATCCATGTTACCCAGAAAAGTATTAGTCAGTGATTTCTTTATGCTTTCCCTTGACTCCTCCAGTTATTAGACAGCTAATTAACATCGTTTGTAGATTATGCATTTCCAGAGCACAGAATAGTCATCAGCCTCACAGTTAAGAATATAGAAACCTTTAGAAACACTAGTCAGGTACATCCTGTTGGGGTCCTACAAAGTTTGAAATTGCCATCAGTTCCAGTACAAATTCACAAGACGCCTATTGGCCCTTACATTTTGATGACTTGCTGTATTGGGTTGCTAGATTCACGTGCTTACTAGTATGTTTATCCTTTATGTTCTTGCAGTGAATTCTTTGCAAAGGAATTGTATGAAGCAAAAGAGAGAGCGAGAATTGAGATAGAAGAAAGAGAATCAACAGAGAGCCCTCCAATACCTGTGCTAACGCCAGCACCAACCCCATCACCAGGGAGCGGGAAAAAGAAAGGAAGCAGCAAAGGTTTGTAGTGTCAGCAGAAAAGCAAAGGTTTGTAGTTTCATATTTATAGTGGTGCAGTCATAGTTTACATATTATAACACCAAATATGCCATCTTCTAGGTTCAGATGAGGGAAGCTTTACTATACTTCTGAGGTTAGTATTCTGTGCATTATGTTATTTTCAATTCTGGATCAGCAGGCATCAATATTGCCCATTGTTTGCCTTCATTATGTGTCTTTTACAATGAAGCAATATTTGGCATTAACTCCTGTTTGTTATCTTTGTGACATCACAAACAATCACTTTACAAAACATCTTAATGGTAATTTTCCTTGAAGGATGCTTGTACCATTTTCACAAATATACATTAAGAATAAAATTAACTGTTTTTGTTCTTTTTTTGTCACCAAGATAGAGCCATCAACACTGGAATGTTTAAAATGTTTTCATTTGGTCTGTATTTTCTAAATGGCTGTGCGAGATTTGTTAATTGTTAAATTTAGGAACTTGTCTTCTTTTTTCTTTGTCAGTGCTACATTACGTATGAACCTTTACTCAGTAACAAAAGTACACTGTGAGATGGCTACATTTTCTACACAATGTTCTTCATTTCATTCTACTTGTTTGAGTCAGCTTGAGGAAAAACTCTCATAATTGCTAAATTTGTGCCAGTGTGTCAAATTTCAAAGGATAGTCAATAAGAGGACTGGCTAGCTCGGTTTATCAATATACACAAAAGGTGTGGAGGAAATTAGATTACTCGGTATGGCCACAACCACGTTGATTGTGATCCTATCACTGCTTGTGGTCTCTTCTTGAGACTGTTTGTGTTGCTGTATATGCAGGGGATTCCTTCTTAAGGAATAGATGGTCTCACACACTTAGTGGTGTCATGTTTCATCATAGACCACCTATCCTTACCCCAGTAGGACAGTACCACCAGGGTGGACTCGACCTCACGGTAAACTATACCAAGAGGGAGTTCTTAAATAAAGTTTGCTGGATAATAGTGGGATCCAGTTGAATTTAAAAATACCTAACAAACTGCCAGTATAGTTCACCTTTAATAGTGGTGTCCGTTGGCAAAGTTAAAAATATACGTCGACGTACCCATGAGTTCAATGACTCACCCCGTCTTTGAAATAAGCCAATATGTTTCTGCCCTCACAATGAGCCTTACCTGGTCTGGGGCATTCTTCAGGGCTAAGGATCCCTAATCATGCATGGTTAAGCTGACTGCTGCTCTACCTCACAGGTGAAAAGGAATCTTTAAATTCACACACTCAAGGCCTACCTAGTGGCAAAGAAGACTTTTGGATGCCCTAAATTATAGGGGTATGGGCCTCTGGGCTGGGACTAGAACAATGCCCCTTGTAGTCACACATTCATCAAAGGTAGCATCGAGTCAGTGCACCTACTCCATCCCACTCCCATCTGCTTGAACTACTCAGGTAGGCCTTGAGTGCGTGAATATAATAAATTACTTTTCACTTGTGAGGTAGAACATCAGTCTGCTCACTCAAACAGCATGATAATATATAGAGATATGGGTTTAATCCCACCATTGACCCTGATAACACATTCTTTGAATTTATTCAGATGGAACTAGTAAACAATAAGCTTGATAAGTTGCAATTTGTGTAATGCTATAGGAGAGTATGTCACCACTTTTTCTATAAAAAACAAGATTAAATGGTAAATGAAACAATTAGAGAGAAACTACAGTTATCTGAGGAAGAACAATCAATGTTTACAATAGAATGTGCAGAAAAGAGGACAATTCAGCACTACCAAGTCAATTTTTTTATAAACATCTGTTTATTAGATTTTCCAACAGTGTTAATAGCATTTAACAGTTTGCGATTGATACTTTACACAATAGGCTAAACGCCAATCATATTGCAAAAGTGAATTTTTAGACATAACACATTTGTATCACATGTCATAAAAACAGGCCTCCCATTAAAAACTATCAACCATTATCACAATACTAAACGTTGGAGGAAAAAAGCAGAACAGTCAAGGTAAGCAATTCACCTTGCGTGACAATGCTTATGTCGCTCATGTGTGATAGCTAGGCACAAGAAGAAGAAAGGGGGGAAGGGGAGATTGTGGGAAGGGGGACAGGTGTGGTGTACCAGCTTGTGTGTGCTTCTTAAAATGGTTCTAAGGGGGGGGTTCTAGCGAGTGGAGTGTGAGTGCACAGTGAATAGCACTCCTGTAGCAAGGCCGAGAGCCAGGGGGAGACTGACCCATGAATTGTGGCAAGGTTAGTGTATGAGTCCAAACAATTGTAGGGCCCACAACCTGGGTGGATTAAAGCAGCAGAATTCCAGTTTGAAAAGATATTGGATTAGGGGACTCCAGATTCTCTGGAATTTCCACTCAGTATAGATTAAAGCGTGTAACGTTTGCTCCAGTGCGAGTGTGTGCCATACATGTACAAACCATGTACGATAGATGGGGGGGGCTGCCTGTTTCCGTATTAACACAATGAGTTGTCTTGCTACGTGGAGCATGTAACCGATGAGCGTCCAATCTGAGTGTGTCAGAGCGGCTAGTGTAGCCGGGCGGAGACCCAGTATCGCCAGACTGTATGTAGATGGGAGAGGGTATCCCATCACTCCTTTAATATGGCTAAGGACTTCTTTCCAAAATGTGGTCCTCAAGGAGCAAGACCAACAGATGTGATAGAAGTCGTCTCAGACATTTTTGCATCACCAACAATAGTGTAGACAACCAGGGTATATACTCACCAGCTGTGAGGGGTATATAACCAGTGGTACATTATTTTGTATGCTGTCTCCAAGAGGGAAAGGCTGCGGAACAGTTTAGAGATGTTGCACCATAACTTTTCCCATTGCTGCAAGGGTATGTCCTCGGCTACCTCTGTGGACCATGTGGACTGGTAAGGGTGCGCTCGGGCCAGTACGGAACTCTGAAGCATTCTGTAAGTGTTGGAGATCATCCCTTTGCCCCACGTAGAAGCACACCAATTTTTCAAACGGTGAGTAGTTGTCCGGTATGTTGAGGAGTGAAGAGCCTAACGTCTCAATTGCAAGTATTGTAGCTGAAGTGATTCGAGCAGGGCATATTCCTCTTTACGTTGGGAGAAGGTTCCCCTAGTGGTGCCTGTAAAAAGGTCTCATAGCATCCAACAGTCCTTGTCAGTCCAGCCCCGTAATGCCTGTGGGAAAGGGCTGGCGGTAATGCTGGATTACGGGCAATTGGGATGTTTGGGGAGGGAAAAGATGTGAGGTCTCGTCTCACTGCTATTCTATTCCAAATATCAAGCACTGTTCTCAAGGCCGTCGCTAAGTATGCACTACATGGCCTGGCAGATTTCGGAAGCCAAGCTAGATCCTACAGGGGTCTAAGGGCCACCGTTCTGTCCAAATGGAACCAGTGGCATTCGCTTTCTTGTGCCGTCCAGGCTGATATGTACCATAAATGTGTCGCCCAGTAGTACTCTAGAAGGCTGGGGCATGCTAAACCTCCTCTATCGCACGGCTGCATCAAAAGTGCGTTTGAGATTCTGGGTTTCTTGTTGTTCCAAAAAAAAAGCCCTAATGTCTCGCTGTGGCCTAAGTGTATCGTCCTGCGGTACTAAGTTGAGTAGAGTTTGAAACACATAAAGGACTCTCAGCAGAACATTTATTTTTATGACATTGATGTACCCTAGCCGCGGAATGTACAGAGGTTGCTGTCGGCGGAGTTCCTCTAATATGCCCTTCCGCAATGGAAGCCAGTTCACTGCTGTCCTTGTATCAAGGGTGGGCATGAGGTTGAGTCCCAAGTAGCAAATTGAATGAGTTACCCACTTGAAGGGCACCAGGCTTTGCAATTGAGAGATGTCTTACTTCGGAACAGTGAGATTCAAGACTGACAATTTGGAGAGGTTAACTTTAAAGCCAGAGACAGTTGTCAAGAGCCTCGACAACCGCCGGAAGAGAAGTGCATGACTGCGTAAGAGTTGGTAGCAGATCACCTGCAAAGAGGCTGACTTTGTTTTCCCTACCGCCAAAGGGTATTCCCACAATTGTGTTGGCCTGCCGTATTGTAACGGTTCGCGGTTCCACCACTAAGGCAAAGAGTAGGCATGATAGCGGACACCGTGTTTAGTGTCTCTTCCTATGTAGATTGGAGCCCAGCAGGTACCATCGACTCGGATTGTGGCTGTTAAGGTGGCATATGATGCCATTATCTTAGTGAGTAGGTTAGGACCAATTCCTATCTTAAGAGGACCGAATTAAGGAAGGTCCATTTGACCCTGTTTAAAGGGCTTTTCTGCATCCACGGACAGTAGAATGGCTGGTAGCTGGTGTCTATGTGCCTTTGCTATAAGGTGATCGATACGTCGCACATTGTCTGCCCCATGTCTATCCCATACAAATTCCACGTAATCAGAGTCTGAGACCAGGCAGGAGTCACTCCAACCGCATAGCCAGTATTTTGGTGAAGAGCTTTGCATCAGTGTTAAGAAGGGCAATTGGACGATACGACTGACAATAGGAGGAGTCGTTGCCCGGATTAGAAATTAGAGGAATCTCAACCATTGTCATAGATGGTGTAAGGCCCGTGTCATGGGTAAAAGAATTAAAAAGCCAGGGGAGAAAGTCCTCCAGTTCAGGCAAGAATAGTCTAAAAAGGCTGACCGGGAGATCATCCAGTCCGGGGGATTTACCTACTGGTAGTGCCTGTAATGCCTTCGTGGTCTCCTCCTGTGTGATAGGGGCATTGTTCTCAATCGCCTGCTGGTGGGCGGATTTCCAGTTTCAGGCTGCTAAGTATTCGTCAATTTCTGCTTGGGGGGCGTCCTCCCTGGCGTATAGCTGTTGATAAAGATTGAAAGGCCTGGCGTTTACCTTCCTCCCTGTGTATCCACCCTCCATCCACATGGTGTATTCGGTCGATACGGGCTTTAAGCTGGGATAGGCAGAGTCTGTGTACTAAGAGAGCCCGTTTTATTGCCTCCCTCATAAAAGCGCTGCTTAAGCGTAAGGGCACGTTCCGCTCTCTATTTGTTTTATGTGTCCTGAGTTGCCCTCTTAATAAGGCTAGCTGCCATTTGTTGTGAGGTGTAGGGTGTGCCTTATCATGTTGTTCCAGGGTGCAGCGTCTTCCACTAGGCGGGCTTCTCTCCATGCCGCTATAGCAATTGTGGTAATTATCCCTCATATGGTGACTTTGAACCCATCCCATATGGTGTGCAATGAGGTGTCATTTTCGGTGTGGCGTGTAAAATAGTCCTTTATGCCTGTGTGGATGTCATTGATGTCAACTGAGTCGTGCAACAGAACCGGGGGAAGGTGCCATTTGGGTGTGTGCCCAGGTAGCTTGAGGGAGGGCAACCAGGACAGGGCCACATGTGCATGATCCGAGATTGATATGTCAGATATTTCAGTGCTATCTAAAAGAGGAAGTAGAGCGAGAGCGGGGGTGATGAATACATAGTCAATACGAGAGTAGGTGGTGGGTACACAAGAATAGAAGGAATAATTGTGGTAATCCAGGTGTTGATGCTGCCAAGCGTCAACCAGGCCCAGGTCTTGTATGATTTTCTTAAGTTGTGCCGAAATGGCGCCGGCCCCATGGGAGGCAGTAGTGTGACGATCAAGCGTGGGATCCCACACCAAGTTAAGGTCACCTCCCACCACTATGTCACCCCGACTCCCCCAATTGTTCATTTAGGATCTTGCAGATGTATATGTCCTGTCCTGTATTTGGAGCATATATGTTAAAAAGCGTAAGCTTTTGCCGGTTTTGAGAAAGATGTAGGCTGATGTATCTGCCTTCAGGATCGCGTACTACCTTGATGATGTTTGAGCAAAAGGATGCTTTGCCTAGTATGCCCACTCCAACAGTTTTTGTGTCTGTGTAGGCCCAATGATGGACAGGATAGCGTGGATGTGTCATACTTGTTCTATCTATGCCCCTGAAGCGAGTCTCCTGCAAGAACACAAGATAGGGATCATGCCGAAGGATGTATCCCCAGACTTGCATGTGCCTATTGGGAGAGTTCAGGCCCCTGATGTTAATAGAGAGCAATTTGGTTCCTTGTGAAAGGGAAGTCATAGGCTACAACTAGTGAAGGGACTGCTCCCAGCTAGGTCGAGTATGTCACCCCCCCCCCCCCCCCCCTGGTGCAGTAGGATCTGAGTGTGCAAGGACATGGAAAAGAACCCCAAAAGTTGAGTAAACACTGGGGAGTGTTGAGTTAGAACCCCCTAGGAAAAGCGCAGAAGTCCAAGCCGTGGTAGCAGACCAGTAAATAGTAACAAAGGGGAGGAAAAGACAAATAAACATTGAACAACGATCAACAGACCTGAAGCTCTCTTCCCTTGGAGAGTAGCGGAGCAACTCATCCTTGTCCTCCAGAGGAGTCACCCTCAGGGAAGGTTCAGCAGGGTGGGGGGGGGGGGGGAGGACTAGACCTCATCTGTTACCATGTCAGAGATTAGTTGCCGCAAGAGCTCCCTGGACTCCTTGTCAGCGCCACAGCCATAATGCACAAGTTTGGGGCACAAGAGAGGAGTGTGAAGTAGGCAGCTCTCCCTGTAAGGCTCAGGTGGCAGGGATCAGGGAGTGCCCACAGTTGATGGAGAAGGTGACGGAGTGTGGTCCACCCGTCGCAGGTGTTGAATAATATCATCTTTTGCTTTCCTCCAGGATGCCTCATTTGTCCGAGGTTTTTTACGGTGCAGGCCCACGGTCTCCCAGCCCAATATCAGGGGTTTCTTAGGAGGTGAGGCCTCCCAACCCAGGGCTGCATCAGAGTCTGCGTCTGCAAGATTGAGGAATTTCCTTGTTCCGTGAGGGATCTCAGATATTGTCTCTTTCCTTTCCAGTCAAAGATGAGGGCGAACGGGTGTCCCCATTGCTAGCAGATTTCCCTGCTACATAGGTGATCCATGATTGGTTTAAAGTCCTTTCGTCGGCGAAGGGTAAGGGGGGAGAGGTCCTGGTACAGTTGAAAGTTATGGCCCTGAAAAGTCAGGTTGGGTGACTTGCGTGCCGCTAAGAGTATCGATTCTTTTTCGGTGAAATAGTGGACCCTCACTAGGATGTCAGGGGAGCTTTTGGTTACCCAGGCGCAGAAGCCACCCTATGAGCACGATCCAGGGCCAAGAACCGGGCCCCAGTATCCCCCTGAGAGTGGAGGCGGGCCGCAGGGAAGGCCATGATGTCACCTCTTTCGGTATACCTCTGTTGCGAAGGTTATTTCTTCAGCTTCAATTCTCGAGATCTTCTTGTTTGGATTGCAGTTCTATGTTCTGTTGTTCCAGGGCATTCACACGTCTTTACAGGAGATCCTGGTCCTACGATCTAGCGTCTACTGTAGATTGTTGACTCAACTCCCGATCTCTGTTACTTCTCGCCACACATCTTTAATGCACGATTTCAGGTCTTCCTTAAGTGAACCTATTTCTTTGTGAATTTCTTGGAGGAAGCGTGTTAGGATATCCTGTGTAATATTCATTGGTGCGGAGGGTCATCCCAGGAGTCTAAAGCCCCCTCTGTTTTCTCCAGTTCCACCTTGGAAGGCCTATTCCATAGGGAGATGGGTGTCTCTTTTGCGGGTTTGTTGCGTGGCACGCTAGGAGATCCAGACTAAACACAAGAGAGATTCAGGGTGGTCGCCGTCTCAGGATCCCTAGGTGTGCAGTGCATAGGACCCTCACGATCCGGTCCCCCAACATCACAAGCTATGCCACAAAGAGAAGTGAGCGGCAAAAGTCTAGTACTCCAGGCGGGGGCAGGACGCATAGATAGGTCCTTGATGTTCTGTAGGCGACTCTCAACACGGTTTTTCTTATTTCCCAAATGAAGGACCAGGAGGGTAAGACTGGTTTGTTCCACGGGTATCCTACAGGAGATCAGTCTCTCAGCCCCTCTCCCCATCCCTGTTTAAGTCCCACGTAGGAGTCAGGTCACCTCCACAGTCTCCCTTTGTTTTTTGCCCCAGATAAATTTGATTACTGGGTTACTTCATCAAAGGCCCAAATCTGCTCTCTATAGAACATCGGTGTACAGAATAGAATCAACATTTTAATTGTATGTATTTGGCTAAGTCAAGCATGATGTAAATACATAAGTCTGCTTTGTAGTATACATTCATATGCGGCCACTGCTGCAACAAAAACAATCGCTACAGCTTTCCAGGTTTTTCAAACTAAACTTTGTGAGGCTGCGCATGGGCTTGGTCGATGTCGGCAGAGTGGCTCAGGGGTAGAAATATGCCCACCCTCCTTTGCTTCTGTCCTTCTTGTAAAGACTCTTTGGCCCATTATCTTTGTGTTTGTCTAACTTTTGAGCTAGAAAGTAAATCATTGCTTAAGCTGTTATTTCGCAACTTGAATATTCGCTCCTGCTAGGAGGCCATCTGCCTCTGCTTTCAAGGATCAGACTGTATAATGACTGTGATATTCTCTAAGTTTATGGACAAATTTGAGGAGAGAACAACTTAAATGTATGTGGCAGGTGACCAGTCCTGCGCCTGGACAAAGCACAGGGTTGGGGACCCAACTGCAAGTGGAAGGCGGCTGTATCTTTGAATATAAAGACTACGAACATTGTAGCACACTTGCACTTTCATTCGACTGTCTAATTGCCAACTAGTTGTTTTAAAATTGAGCCAACAAAAGACATCCTTAACTTTGGGGACAATATAATGCTGCCGCACTCCAGGTCGCTTATCTACTGCTGTCACTTGTGATTAATGTTATTTTAATATTTTTTTAAGTGCGTTAGTATTTATTAATGTCAGACTAACAAATAGATTAGTATTACAGCATTTATTTTTTCATGGTTTTAAATAACTATCAAATAAGCATTATATATACATATTTTAAACAGTCATCTATATATCGTAAAATAGGTTTTACAATTATTAAACCTTCGAAAACTGTATATCTGTGTTTCTAATTATGGAGATTGTTTTTTTTTAAGTGATGAAAGCTTATGTGGACAATTTCATTTTAAAACATGAATTTAAAAAAAGGCCTTCTTGCACATATTTTTCTTATTTTGCCCTGATATAGCATTCCTTAGCACACCATTGTTCGCCCTCTTGGCTTATATAAGGAGTGAGACAAAGGCTAGGTATCCTGGGTTATCTCACTCGTTTATGAAATTAACAGGTCCAGGGGCGTAGTTTGGTCAGTATGGGGGGGTTAGCTTCAGGTTTTTTTTCCCCCACCAATCATGCTGGGACAGCTTGTTAAAACACATTATATGAGAAGCAGAGGGGGTCTTAAGGGGTAGTGGAAAGAGAGTAAAGGGCAGATTGTTAAGGGCACTGAGAACACAATATTCTTTAAACAAATTAACATCTGTTAAGGGCTCCAAAAAACATAGAGGAGAGAGTGTGTGTTTTTGTCATTGTAGGTGTTTAAAAATCCCAGGTGAAATCTGGCAGGCGCTTCACTTGGCGCGACTGAAAGCACTTGTACCCAACTATTTACTACAGAATCACATTTGGTAGGGGGGTGTAACACCCCAAAACATCCCCCTATAGCTACGTCCCATCCATAGGTCTATTCTCCAGTCATTGTAAACAGTTCAAATTGCAATCTGTGAGACATTAACCCTTTAAACACCATGGACGTAATGGTTACGGCCGTGGTTGCATCTCTCAGGTGCCACGGACGTAACAATTACGTCCAGGTACTGGCTCTCTGAGGAAGCGCTAGCGATGCGATTGGGCAGCAGAAATGCCCACTAGACACCAGGGAATTTTTTTATTTAGGTGATTGTCAAGAGGGGAGCGACCCCTTGGGCAAGGGCCACTCCGCAGGGGGACAAATCATTTTTTGCCCATTTCTACACCACCCACCCCGGGGCAGATCGCCCTACTATAATTAGGGGAGGGGGGGGGGGGCAGAAAACCCCTAGACACCAGGGATACTTTTTTTTTGTTAATTTTTTTTTATATGTGGGGAGCAACCCCTTAGGCAAGGGTCGATCCCTGGGGGGCCAAATTATTTTTAGACCATTTCTGCCCCCCTGGGGCACATCTGCCTAATATAATTAGGCCGATCAAGCTACTAGTCACCAGGGATTTTTTTTTTATATACTTAGGGGTAAGGGGAGCGGCCCCTTGGGCTACTGCCGCTCCCCGGAGAGGCAAAATATTTTTATGCCATTTCTGCCCACACCCCGGGGGCAGAAACCTCTAGACACCAGGGATATATTTTTTTTAATTTACTTTGTTTTTATGTATGGGGAGCGACCCCTTAGCAAGGGTCCCTCCCCTGGGGGGCAAATTGTATTTAGGCCATGGGCAGATCAGCCTTTATTTGTTAGGCCAGTCTGTCCCCAAGGGCGGTAGAAACCACTAGACACCAGGGATTGGTGTGTGTATGTGTGTGTTTTGTTTGGGGGCAACCCCTTGGGCAAAGGTCTCTCCTCATGGGGGGACATTACTGCTGGCCCATATTTTTGGAAGGCCCATCTGCCCCCTAGGGGGGCAGAAAGCCCACCAGAGACCAGGAAAGATTTTGTTTTTCAAAATAAGAGGGTGGGGGTATGGCCATACCCCCACCCCAAATGAATGAGGCCAAAGTTGTTCTGC